>NC_090808.1:65103382-70043449 GCF_036512215.1 Solanum lycopersicum | reverse complement strand
TTTTTGGGTGATCGGGATTTCGACGTCAAAAATGCCAAATTTGTTCGTGGACGTCCGTCAAGACGTTGTCTATGCATACGGTTGGCCATCACGGGTTTTCTGGGCCGTTTGGAAGGTCAAACGAGCCCCGGAGCGAGCATACGCCTCATTTTGACGATTTTTGTGTGCTATTGCACACCATTTTTTGGGTGATCAGGATTCCGACGTCAAAAATGCCAAATTTGTTCGTGGACGTCCTTCAAGACGTTGTCTATGCATACGGTGGCCATCACGGGTTTTCTGGCCGTTTGGAAGGTCAAACGAGCCCCGGAGCGAGCATACGCCTCATTTTGACGATTTTCGTGTGCTATTGCACACCATTTTTTGGGTGATCGGGATTCCGACGTCAAAAATGCCAAATTTGTTCGTGGACGTCCGTCAAGACGTTGTCTATGCATACGGTTGGCCATCACGGGTTTTCTGGGCCGTTTGGAAGGTCAAACGAGCCCCGGAGCGAGCATACGCCTCATTTTGACGATTTTTGTGTGCTATTGCACACCATTTTTTGGTGATCAGGATTCCGACGTCAAAAATGCCAAATTTGTTCGTGGACGTCCTTCAAGACGTTGTCTATGCATACGGTTGGCCATCACGGGTTTTCTGGGCCGTTTGGAAGGTCAAACGAGCCCCGGAGCGAGCATACGCCTCATTTTGACGATTTTCGTGTGCTATTGCACACCATTTTTTGGGTGATCGGGATTCGACGTCAAAAATGCCAAATTTGTTCGTGGACGTCCGTCAAGACGTTGTCTATGCATACGGTTGGCCATCACGGGTTTTCTGGGCCGTTTGGAAGGTCAAACGAGCCCCGGAGCGAGCATACGCCTCATTTTGACGATTTTTGTGTGCTATTGCACACCATTTTTTGGGTGATCAGGATTCCGACGTCAAAAATGCCAAATTTGTTCGTGGACGTCCTTCAAGACGTTGTCTATGCATACGGTTGGCCATCACGGGTTTTCTGGGCCGTTTGGAAGGTCAAACGAGCCCCGGAGCGAGCATACGCCTCATTTTGACGATTTTCGTGTGCTATTGCACACCATTTTTTGGGTGATCGGATTCCGACGTCAAAAATGCCAAATTTGTTCGTGGACGTCCGTCAAGACGTTGTCTATGCATACGGTTGGCCATCACGGGTTTTCTGGGCCGTTTGGAAGGTCAAACGAGCCCCGGAGCGAGCATACGCCTCATTTTGACGATTTTTGTGTGCTATTGCACACCATTTTTTGGGTGATCAGGATTCCGACGTCAAAAATGCCAAATTTGTTCGTGGACGTCCTTCAAGACGTTGTCTATGCATACGGTTGGCCATCACGGGTTTTCTGGGCCGTTTGGAAGGTCAAACGAGCCCCGGAGCGAGCATACGCCTCATTTTGACGATTTTCGTGTGCTATTGCACACCATTTTTTGGGTGATCGGGATTCCGACGTCAAAATGCCAAATTTGTTCGTGGACGTCCGTCAAGACGTTGTCTATGCATACGGTTGGCCATCACGGGTTTTCTGGGCCGTTTGGAAGGTCAAACGAGCCCCGGAGCGAGCATACGCCTCATTTTGACGATTTTTGTGTGCTATTGCACACCATTTTTTGGGTGATCAGGATTCCGACGTCAAAAATGCCAAATTTGTTCGTGGACGTCCTTCAAGACGTTGTCTATGCATACGGTTGGCCATCACGGGTTTTCTGGGCCGTTTGGAAGGTCAAACGAGCCCCGGAGCGAGCATACGCCTCATTTTGACGATTTTCGTGTGCTATTGCACACCATTTTTTGGGTGATCGGGATTCCGACGTCAAAAATGCCAAATTTGTTCGTGGACGTCCGTCAAGACGTTGTCTATGCATACGGTTGGCCATCACGGGTTTTCTGGGCCGTTTGGAAGGTCAAACGAGCCCCGGAGCGAGCATACGCCTCATTTTGACGATTTTTGTGTGCTATTGCACACCATTTTTTGGGTGATCAGGATTCCGACGTCAAAAATGCCAAATTTGTTCGTGGACGTCCTTCAAGACGTTGTCTATGCATATGGTTGGCCATCACGGGTTTTCTGGGCCGTTTGGAAGGTCAAACGAGCCCCGGAGCGAGCATACGCCTCATTTTGACGATTTTCGTGTGCTATTGCACACCATTTTTTTGGGTTATCGGGATTCCGACGTCAAAAATGCCAAATTTGTTCGTGGACGTCCGTCAAGACGTTGTCTATGCATACGGTTGGCCATCACGGGTTTTCTGGGCCGTTTGGAAGGTCAAACGAGCCCCGGAGCGAGCATACGCCTCATTTTGACGATTTTTGTGTGCTATTGCACACCATTTTTTGGGTGATCAGGATTCCGACGTCAAAAATGCCAAATTTGTTCGTGGACGTCCTTCAAGACGTTGTCTATGCATACGGTTGGCCATCACGGGTTTTCTGGGCCGTTTGGAAGGTCAAACGAGCCCCGGAGCGAGCATACGCCTCATTTTGACGATTTTCGTGTGCTATTGCACACCATTTTTTGGGTGATCGGGATTCCGACGTCAAAAATGCCAAATTTGTTCGTGGACGTCCTTCAAGACGTTGTCTATGCATACGGTTGGCCATCACGGGTTTTCTGGGCCGTTTGGAAGGTCAAACGAGCCCCGGAGCGAGCATACGCCTCATTTTGACGATTTTTGTGTGCTATTGCACACCATTTTTTGGGTGATCAGGATTCCGACGTCAAAAATGCCAAATTTGTTCGTGGACGTCCTTCAAGACGTTGTCTATGCATACGGTTGGCCATCACGGGTTTTCTGGGCCGTTTGGAAGGTCAAACGAGCCCCGGAGCGAGCATACGCCTCATTTTGACGATTTTGTGTGCTATTGCACACCATTTTTTGGGTGATCGGGATTCCGACGTCAAAAATGCCAAATTTGTTCGTGGACGTCCTTCAAGACGTTGTCTATGCATACGGTTGGCCATCACGGGTTTTCTGGGCCGTTTGGAAGGTCAAACGAGCCCCGGAGCGAGCATACGCCTCATTTTGACGATTTTTCGTGTGCTATTGCACACCATTTTTTGGGTGATCAGGATTCCGACGTCAAAAATGCCAAATTTGTTCGTGGACGTCCTTCAAGACGTTGTCTATGCATACGGTTGGCCATCACGGGTTTTCTGGGCCGTTTGGAAGGTCAAACGAGCCCCGGAGCGAGCATACGCCTCATTTTGACGATTTTCGTGTGCTATTGCACACCATTTTTTGGGTGATCGGATTCCGACGTCAAAAATGCCAAATTTGTTCGTGGACGTCCGTCAAGACGTTGTCTATGCATACGGTTGGCCATCACGGGTTTTCTGGGCCGTTTGGAAGGTCAAACGAGCCCCGGAGCGAGCATACGCCTCATTTGATGATTTTTGTGTGCTATTGCACACCATTTTTTGGGTGATCAGGATTCCGACGTCAAAAATGCCAAATTTGTTCGTGGACGTCCTTCAAGACGTTGTCTATGCATACGGTTGGCCATCACGGGTTTTCTGGGCCGTTTGGAAGGTCAAACGAGCCCCGGAGCGAGCATACGCCTCATTTTGACGATTTTCGTGTGCTATTGCACACCATTTTTTGGGTGATCGGGATTCCGACGTCAAAAATGCCAAATTTGTTCGTGGACGTCCGTCAAGACGTTGTCTATGCATACGGTTGGCCATCACGGGTTTTCTGGGCCGTTTGGAAGGTCAAACGAGCCCCGGAGCGAGCATACGCCTCATTTTGACGATTTTTGTGTGCTATTGCACACCATTTTTTGGGTGATCAGGATTCCGACGTCAAAAATGCCAAATTTGTTCGTGGACGTCCTTCAAGACGTTGTCTATGCATAGGTTGGCCATCACGGGTTTTCTGGGCCGTTTGGAAGGTCAAACGAGCCCCGGAGCGAGCATACGCCTCATTTTGACGATTTTCGTGTGCTATTGCACACCATTTTTTGGGTGATCGGGATTCCGACGTCAAAAATGCCAAATTTGTTCGTGGACGTCCGTCAAGACGTTGTCTATGCATACGGTTGGCCATCACGGGTTTTCTGGGCCGTTTGGAAGGTCAAACGAGCCCCGGAGCGAGCATACGCCTCATTTTGACGATTTTTGTGTGCTATTGCACACCATTTTTTGGGTGATCAGGATTCCGACGTCAAAAATGCCAAATTTGTTCGTGGACGTCCTTCAAGACGTTGTCTATGCATACGGTTGGCCATCACGGGTTTTCTGGGCCGTTTGGAAGGTCAAACGAGCCCCGGAGCGAGCATACGCCTCATTTTGACGATTTTCGTGTGCTATTGCACACCATTTTTTGGGTGATCGGGATTCCGACGTCAAAAATGCCAAATTTGTTCGTGGACGTCCGTCAAGACGTTGTCTATGCATACGGTTGGCCATCACGGGTTTTCTGGGCCGTTTGGAAGGTCAAACGAGCCCCGGAGCGAGCATACGCCTCATTTTGACGATTTTTGTGTGCTATTGCACACCATTTTTTGGGTGATCAGGATTCCGACGTCAAAAATGCCAAATTTGTTCGTGGACGTCCTTCAAGACGTTGTCTATGCATACGGTTGGCCATCACGGGTTTTCTGGGCCGTTTGGAAGGTCAAACGAGCCCCGGAGCGAGCATACGCCTCATTTTGACGATTTTCGTGTGCTATTGCACACCATTTTTTGGGTGATCGGGATTCCGACGTCAAAAATGCCAATTTGTTCGTGGACGTCCGTCAAGACGTTGTCTATGCATACGGTTGGCCATCACGGGTTTTCTGGGCCGTTTGGAAGGTCAAACGAGCCCCGGAGCGAGCATACGCCTCATTTTGACGATTTTTGGGTGCTATTGCACACCATTTTTTGGGTGATCAGGATTCCGACGTCAAAAATGCCAAATTTGTTCGTGGACGTCCTTCAAGACGTTGTCTATGCATACGATTGGCCATCACGGGTTTTCTGGGCCGTTTGGAAGGTCAAACGAGCCCCGGAGCGAGCATACGCCTCATTTTGACGATTTTCGTGTGCTATTGCACACCATTTTTTGGGTGATCGGGATTTCGACGTCAAAAATGCCAAATTTGTTCGTGGACGTCCGTCAAGACGTTGTCTATGCATACGGTTGGCCATCACGGGTTTTCTGGGCCGTTTGGAAGGTCAAACGAGCCCCGGAGTGAGCATACGCCTCATTTTGACGATTTTTGTGTGCTATTGCACACCATTTTTTGGGTGATCAGGATTCCGACGTCAAAAATGCCAAATTTGTTCGTGGACGTCCTTCAAGACGTTGTCTATGCATACGGTTGGCCATCACGGGTTTTCTGGGCCGTTTGGAAGGTCAAACGAGCCCCGGAGCGAGCATACGCCTCATTTTGACGATTTTCGTGTGCTATTGCACACCATTTTTTGGGTGATCGGGATTCCGACGTCAAAAATGCCAAATTTGTTCGTGGACGTCCGTCAAGACGTTGTCTATGCATACGGTTGGCCATCACGGGTTTTCTGGGCCGTTTGGAAGGTCAAACGAGCCCCGGAGCGAGCATACGCCTCATTTTGACGATTTTTGTGTGCTATTGCACACCATTTTTTGGGTGATCAGGATTCCGACGTCAAAAATGCCAAATTTGTTCGTGGACGTCCTTCAAGACGTTGTCTATGCATACGGTTGGCCATCACGGGTTTTCTGGGCCGTTTGGAAGGTCAAACGAGCCCCGGAGCGAGCATACGCCTCATTTTGACGATTTTTGGGTGCTATTGCACACTATTTTTTGGGTGATCAGGATTCCGACGTCAAAAATGCCAAATTTGTTCGTGGACGTCCTTCAAGACGTTGTCTATGCATACGATTGGCCATCACGGGTTTTCTGGGCCGTTTGGAAGGTCAAACGAGCCCCGGAGCGAGCATACGCCTCATTTTGACGATTTTCGTGTGCTATTGCACACCATTTTTTGGGTGATCGGGATTCCGACGTCAAAAATGCCAAATTTGTTCGTGGACGTCCTTCAAGACGTTGTCTATGCATACGGTTGGCCATCACGGGTTTTCTGGGCCATTTGGAAGGTCAAACGAGCCCCGGAGCGAGCATACGCCTCATTTTGACGATTTTCGTGTGCTATTGCACACCATTTTTTGGGTGATCGGGATTCCGACGTCAAAAATGCCAAATTTGTTCGTGGACGTCCGTCAAGACGTTGTCTATGCATACGGTTGGCCATCACGGGTTTTCTGGGCCGTTTGGAAGGTCAAACGAGCCCCGGAGCGAGCATACGCCTCATTTTGACGATTTTTGTGTGCTATTGCACACCATTTTTTGGGTGATCAGGATTCCGACGTCAAAAATGCCAAATTTGTTCGTGGACGTCCTTCAAGACGTTGTCTATGCATACGGTTGGCCATCACGGCTTTTCTGGGCCATTTGGAAGGTCAAACGAGCCCCGGAGCGAGCATACGCCTCATTTTGACGATTTTCGTGTGCTATTGCACACCATTTTTTGGGTGATCGGGATTCCGACGTCAAAAATGCCAAATTTGTTCGTAGACGTCCGTCAAGACGTTGTCTATGCATACGGTTGGCCATCACGGGTTTTCTGGGCTGTTTGGAAGGTCAAACGAGCCCCGGAGCGAGCATACGCCTCATTTTGACGATTTTTGTGTGCTATTGCACACCATTTTTTGGGTTATTAGGATTCCGACGTCAAAAATGCCAAATTTGTTCGTTGACGTCCTTCAAGAAGTTGTCTATGCATACGGTTGGCCATCACGGGTTTTCTGGGCCGTTTGGAAGGTCAAACGAGCCCCGGAGCGAGCATACGCCTCATTTTGACGATTTTCGTGTGCTATTGCACACCATTTTTTGGGTGATCGGGATTCCGACGTCAAAAATGCCAAATTTGTTCGTGGACGTTCGTCAAGACGTTGTCTATGCATACGGTTGGCCATCACGGGTTTTCTGGGCCGTTTGGAAGGTCAAACGAGCCCCGGAGCGAGCATACGCCTCATTTTGACGATTTTTGTGTTCTATTGCACACCATATTTTGGGTGATCAGGATTCCGACGTCAAAAATGCCAAATTTGTTCGTGGACGTCCTTCAAGATGTTGTCTATGCATACGGTTGGCCATCACGGGTTTTCTGGGCCGTTTGGAAGGTCAAACGAGCCCCGGAGCGAGCATACGCCTCATTTTGACGATTTTCGTGTGCTATTGCACACCATTTTTTGGGTGATCGGGATTCCGACGTCAAAAATGCCAAATTTGTTCGTGGACGTCCGTCAAGACGTTGTCTATGCATACGGTTGGCCATCACGGATTTTCTGGGCCGTTTGGAAGGTCAAACGAGCCCCGGAGCGAGCATACGCCTCATTTTGACGATTTTTGTGTGCTATTGCACACCATTTTTTGGGTGATCAGGATTCCGACGTCAAAAATGCCAAATTTGTTCGTGGACGTCCTTCAAGACGTTGTCTATGCATACGGTTGGCCATCACGGGTTTTCTGGGCCGTTTGGAAGGTCAAACGAGCCCCGGAGCGAGCATACGCCTCATTTTGACGATTTTCGTGTGCTATTGCACACCATTTTTTGGGTGATCGGGATTCCGACGTCAAAAATGCCAAATTTGTTCGTGGACGTCCGTCAAGACGTTGTCTATGCATACGGTTGGCCATCACGGGTTTTCTGGGCCGTTTGGAAGGTCAAACGAGCCCCGGAGCGAGCATACGCCTCATTTAGACGATTTTTGTGTGCTATTGCACACCATTTTTTGGGTGATCAGGATTCCGACGTCAAAAATGCCAAATTTGTTCGTGGACGTCCTTCAAGACGTTGTCTATGCATACGGTTGGCCATCACGGGTTTTCTGGGCCGTTTGGAAGGTCAAACGAGCCCCGGAGCGAGCATACGCCTCATTTTGACGATTTTCGTGTGCTATTGCACACCATTTTTTGGGTGATCGGGATTCCGACGTCAAAAATGCCAAATTTGTTCGTGGACGTCCGTCAAGACGTTGTCTATGCATACGGTTGGCCATCATGGGTTTTCTGGGCCGTTTGGAAGGTCAAACGAGCCCCGGAGCGAGCATACGCCTCATTTTGACGATTTTTGTGTGCTATTGCTAACCATTTTTTGGGTGATCAGGATTCCGACGTCAAAAATGCCAAATTATTTCGTGGACGTCCTTCAAGACGTTGTCTATGCATACGGTTGGCCATCACGGGTTTTTTGGGCCGTTTGGAAGGTCAAACGAGCCCCGGAGCGAGCATACGCCTCATTTTGACGATTTTCGTGTGCTATTGCACACCATTTTTTGGGTGATCGGGATTCCGACGTCAAAAATGCCAAATTTGTTCGTGGACGTCCGTCAAGACGTTGTCTATGCATACGGTTGGCCATCACGGGTTTTCTGGGCCGTTTGGAAGGTCAAACGAGCCCCGGAGCGAGCATACGCCTCATTTTGACGATTTTTGTGTGCTATTGCACACCATTTTTTGGGTGATCAGGATTCCGACGTCAAAAATGCCAAATTTGTTCGTGGACGTCCTTCAAGACGTTGTCTATGCATACGGTTGGCCATCACGGGTTTTCTGGGCCGTTTGGAAGGTCAAACGAGCCCCGGAGCGAGCATACGCCTCATTTTGACGATTTTCGTGTGCTATTGCACACCATTTTTTGGGTGATCGGGATTCCGACGTCAAAAATGCCAAATTTGTTCATGGACGTCCTTCAAGACGTTGTCTATGCATACGGTTGGCCATCACGGGTTTTCTGGCCCATTTGGAAGGTCAAACGAGCCCCGGAGCGAGCATACGCCTCATTTTGACGATTTTCGTGTGCTATTGCACACCATTTTTTGGGTGATCGGGATTCCGACGTCAAAAATGCCAAATTTGTTCGTGGACGTCCGTCAAGACGTTGTCTATGCATACGGTTGGCCATCACGGGTTTTCTGGGCCGTTTGGAAGGTCAAACGAGCCCCGGAGCGAGCATACGCCTCATTTTGACGATTTTTGTGTGCTATTGCACACCATTTTTTGGGTGATCAGGATTCCGACGTCAAAAATGCCAAATTTGTTCGTGGACGTCCTTCAAGACGTTGTCTATGCATACGGTTGGCCATCACGGGTTTTCTGGGCCGTTTGGAAGGTCAAACGAGCCCCGGAACGAGCATACGCCTCATTTTGACGATTTTCGTGTGCTATTGCACACCATTTTTTGGGTGATCGGGATTCCGACGTCAAAAATGCCAAATTTGTTCGTGGACGTCCGTCAAGACGTTGTCTATGCATACGGTTGGCCATCACGGGTTTTCTGGGCCGTTTGGAAGGTCAAACGAGCCCCGGAGCGAGCATACGCCTCATTTTGACGATTTTTGTGTGCTATTGCTAACCATTTTTTGGGTGATCAGGATTCCGACGTCAAAAATGCCAAATTTGTTCGTGGACGTCCTTCAAGACGTTGTCTATGCATACGGTTGGCCATCACGGGTTTTTTGGGCCGTTTGGAAGGTCAAACGAGCCCCGGAGCGAGCATACGCCTCATTTTGACGATTTTCGTGTGCTATTGCACACCATTTTTTGGGTGATCGGGATTCCGACGTCAAAAATGCCAAATTTGTTCGTGGACGTCCGTCAAGACGTTGTCTATGCATACGGTTGGCCATCACGGGTTTTCTGGGCCGTTTGGAAGGTCAAACGAGCCCCGGAGCGAGCATACGCCTCATTTTGACGATTTTTGTGTGCTATTGCACACCATTTTTTGGGTTATCAGGATTCCGACGTCAAAAATGCCAAATTTGTTCGTGGACGTCCTACAAGACGTTGTCTATGCATACGGTTGGCCATCACGGGTTTTCTGGGCCGTTTGGAAGGTCAAACGAGCCCCGGAGCGAGCATACGCCTCATTTTGACAATTTTCGTGTGCTATTGCACACCATTTTTTGGGTGATCGGGATTCTGACGTCAAAAATGCCAAATTTGTTCGTGGACGTCCGTCAAGACGTTGTCTATGCATACGGTTGGCCATCACGGGTTTTCTGGGCCGTTTGGAAGGTCAAACGAGCCCCGGAGCGAGCATACGCCTCATTTTGACGATTTTTGTGTGCTATTGCACACCATTTTTTGGGTGATCAGGATTCCGACGTCAAAAATGCCAAATTTGTTCGTGGACGTCCTTCAAGACGTTGTCTATGCATACGGTTGGCCATCACGGGTTTTCTGGGCCGTTTGGAAGGTCAAACGAGCCCCGGAGCGAGCATACGCCTCATATTGACGATTTTCGTGTGCTATTGCACACCATTTTTTGGGTGATCGGGATTCCGACGTCAAAAATGCCAAATTTGTTCGTGGACGTCCGTCAAGACGTTGTCTATGCATACGGTTTGCCATCACGGGTTTTCTGGGCCGTTTGGAAGGTCAAACGAGCCCCGGAGCGAGCATACGCCTCATTTTGACGATTTTTGTGTGCTATTGCACACCATTTTTTGGGTGATCAGGATTCCGACGTCAAAAATGCCAAATTTGTTCGTGGACGTCCTTCAAGACGTTGTGTATGCATACGGTTGGCCATCACGGGTTTTCTGGGCCGTTTGGAAGGTCAAACGAGCCCCGGAGCGAGCATACGCCTCATTTTGACGATTTTCGTGTGCTATTGCACACCATTTTTTGGGTGATCGGGATTCCGACGTCAAAAATGCCAAATTTGTTCGTGGACGTCCGTCAAGACGTTGTCTATGCATACGGTTGGCCATCACGGGTTTTCTGGGCCGTTTGGAAGGTCAAACGAGCCCCGGAGCGAGCATACGCCTCATTTTGACGATTTTTGTGTGCTATTGCACACCATTTTTTGGGTGATCAGGATTCCGACGTCAAAAATGCCAAATTTGTTCGTGGACGTCCTTCAAGACGTTGTCTATGCATACGGTTGGCCATCACGGGTTTTCTGGGCCGTTTGGAAGGTCAAACGAGCCCCGGAGCGAGCATACGCCTCATTTTGACGATTTTTGTGTGCTATTGCACACCATTTTTTGGGTGATCAGGATTCCGACGTCAAAAATGCCAAATTTGTTCGTGGACGTCCTTCAAGACGTTGTCTATGCATACGGTTGGCCATCACGGGTTTTCTGGGCCGTTTGGAAGGTCAAACGAGCCCCGGAGCGAGCATACGCCTCATTTTGACGATTTTCGTGTGCTATTGCACACCATTTTTTGGGTGATCGGGATTCCGACGTCAAAAATGCCAAATTTGTTCGTGGACGTCCGTCAAGACGTTGTCTATGCATACGGTTGGCCATCACGGGTTTTCTGGGCCGTTTGGAAGGTCAAACGAGCCCCGGAGCGAGCATACGCCTCATTTTGACGATTTTTGTGTGCTATTGCACACCATTTTTTGGGTGATCAGGATTCCGACGTCAAAAATGCCAAATTTGTTCGTGGACGTCCTTCAAGACGTTGTCTATGCATACGGTTGGCCATCACGGGTTTTCTGGGCCGTTTGGAAGGTCAAACGAGCCCCGGAGCGAGCATACGCCTCATTTTGACGATTTTCGTGTGCTATTGCACACCATTTTTTGGGTGATCGGGATTCCGACGTCAAAAATGCCAAATTTGTTCGTGGACGTCCGTCAAGACGTTGTCTATGCATACGGTTGGCCATCACGGGTTTTCTGGGCCGTTTGGAAGGTCAAACGAGCCCCGGAGCGAGCATACGCCTCATTTTGACGATTTTTGTGTGCTATTGCACACCATTTTTTGGGTGATCAGGATTCCGACGTCAAAAATGCCAAATTTGTTCGTGGACGTCCGTCAAGACGTTGTCTATGCATACGGTTGGCCATCACGGGTTTTCTGGGCCGTTTGGAAGGTCAAACGAGCCCCGGAGCGAGCATACGCCTCATTTTGACGATTTTTGTGTGCTATTGCACACCATTTTTTGGGTGATCAGGATTCCGACGTCAAAAATGCCAAATTTGTTCGTGGACGTCCTTCAAGACGTTGTCTATGCATACGGTTGGCCATCACGGGTTTTCTGGGCCGTTTGGAAGGTCAAACGAGCCCCGGAGCGAGCATACGCCTCATTTTGACGATTTTCGTGTGCTATTGCACACCATTTTTTGGGTGATCGGGATTCCGACGTCAAAAATGCCAAATTTGTTCGTGGACGTCCGTCAAGACGTTGTCTATGCATACGGTTGGCCATCACGGGTTTTCTGGGCCGTTTGGAAGGTCAAACGAGCCCCGGAGCGAGCATACGCCTCATTTTGACGATTTTCGTGTGCTATTGCACACCATTTTTTGGGTGATCGGGATTCCGACGTCAAAAATGCCAAATTTGTTCGTGGACGTCCGTCAAGACGTTGTCTATGCATACGGTTGGCCATCACGGGTTTTCTGGGCCGTTTGGAAGGTCAAACGAGCCCCGGAGCGAGCATACGCCTCATTTTGACGATTTTTGTGTGCTATTGCACACCATTTTTTGGGTGATCAGGATTCCGACGTCAAAAATGCCAAATTTGTTCGTGGACGTCCTTCAAGACGTTGTCTATGCATACGGTTGGCCATCACGGGTTTTCTGGGCCGTTTGGAAGGTCAAACGAGCCCCGGAGCGAGCATACGCCTCATTTTGACGATTTTCGTGTGCTATTGCACACCATTTTTTGGGTGATCAGGATTCCGACGTCAAAAATGCCAAATTTGTTCGTGGACGTCCGTCAAGACGTTGTCTATGCATACGGTTGGCCATCACGGGTTTTCTGGGCCGTTTGGAAGGTCAAACGAGCCCCGGAGCGAGCATACGCCTCATTTTGACGATTTTTGTGCGCTATTGCACACCATTTTTTGGGTGATCAGGATTCCGACGTCAAAAATGCCAAATTTGTTCGTGGACGTCCTTCAAGACGTTGTCTATGCATACGGTTGGCCATCACGGGTTTTCTGGGCCGTTTGGAAGGTCAAACGAGCCCCGGAGCGAGCATACGCCTCATTTTGACGATTTTCGTGTGCTATTGCACACCATTTTTTGGGTGATCGGGATTCCGACGTCAAAAATGCCAAATTTGTTCATGGACGTCCTTCAAGACGTTGTCTATGCATACGGTTGGTCATCACGGGTTTTCTGGGCCATTTGGAAGGTCAAACGAGCCCCGGAGCGAGCATACGCCTCATTTTGACGATTTTCGTGTGCTATTGCACACCATTTTTTGGGTGATCGGGATTCCGACGTCAAAAATGCCAAATTTGTTCGTGGACGTCCGTCAAGACGTTGTCTATGCATACGGTTGGCCATCACGGGTTTTCTGGGCCGTTTGGAAGGTCAAACGAGCCCCGGAGCGAGCATACGCCTCATTTTGACGATTTTTGTGTGCTATTGCACACCATTTTTTGGGTGATCAGGATTCCGACGTCAAAAATGCCAAATTTGTTCGTGGACGTCCTTCAAGACGTTGTCTATGCATACGGTTGGCCATCACGGGTTTTCTGGGCCATTTGGAAGGTCAAATGAGCCCCGGAGCGAGCATACGCCTCATTTTGACGATTTTCGTGTGCTATTGCACACCATTTTTTGGGTGATCAGGATTCCGACGTCAAAAATGCCAAATTTGTTCGTGGACGTCCTTCAAGACGTTGTCTATGCATACGGTTGGCCATCACGGGTTTTCTGGGCCGTTTGGAAGGTCAAACGAGCCCCGGAGCGAGCATACGCCTCATTTTGACGATTTTCGTGTGCTATTGCACACCATTTTTTGGGTGATCGGGATTCCGACGTCAAAAATGCCAAATTTGTTCATGGACGTCCTTCAAGACGTTGTCTATGCATACGGTTGGCCATCACGGGTTTTCTGGGCCATTTGGAAGGTCAAACGAGCCCCGGAGCGAGCATACGCCTCATTTTGACGATTTTCGTGTGCTATTGCACACCATTTTTTGGGTTATCGGGATTCCGACGTCAAAAATGCCAAATTTGTTCGTGGACGTCCGTCAAGACGTTGTCTATGCATACGGTTGGCCATCACGGGTTTTCTGGGCCGTTTGGAAGGTCAAACGAGCCCCGGAGCGAGCATACGCCTCATTTTGACGATTTTCGTGTGCTATTGCACACCATTTTTTGGGTGATCGGGATTCCGACGTCAAAAATGCCAAATTTGCTCGTGGACGTCCGTCAAGACGTTGTCTATGCATACGGTTGGCCATCACGGGTTTTCTGGGCCGTTTGGAAGGTCAAACGAGCCCCGGAGCGAGCATACGCCTCATTTTGACGATTTTCGTGTGCTATTGCACACCATTTTTTGGGTGATCGGGATTCCGACGTCAAAAATGCCAAATTTGTTCATGGACGTCCTTCAAGACGTTGTCTATGCATACGGTAGGCCATCACGGGTTTTCTGGCCCATTTGGAAGGTCAAACGAGCCCCGGAGCGAGCATACGCCTCATTTTGACGATTTTCGTGTGCTATTGCACACCATTTTTTGGGTGATCGGGATTCCGACGTCAAAAATGCAAAATTTGTTCGTGGACGTCCGTCAAGACGTTGTCTATGCATACGGTTGTCCATCACGGGTTTTCTGGGCCGTTTGGAAGGTCAAACGAGCCCCGGAGCGAGCATACGCCTCATTTTGACGATTTTTGTGTGCTATTGCACACCATTTTTTGGGTGATCAGGATTCCGACGTCAAAAATGCCAAATTTGTTCGTGGACGTCCTTCAAGACGTTGTCTATGCATACGGTTGGCCATCACGGGTTTTCTGGGCCGTTTGGAAGGTCAAACGAGCCCCGGAGCGAGCATACGCCTCATTTTGACGATTTTCGTGTGCTATTGCACACCATTTTTTGGGTGATCGGGATTCCGACGTCAAAAATGCCAAATTTGTTCATGGACGTCCTTCAAGACGTTGTCTATGCATACGGTTGGCCATCACGGGTTTTCTGGGCCATTTGGAAGGTCAAACGAGCCCCGGAGCGAGCATACGCCTCATTTTGACGATTTTCGTGTGCTATTGCACACAATTTTTTGGGTGATCGGGATTCCGACGTCAAAAATGCAAAATTTGTTCGTGGACGTCCGTCAAGACGTTGTCTATGCATACGGTTGGCCATCACGGGTTTTCTGGGCCGTTTGGAAGGTCAAACGAGCCCCGGAGCGAGCATACGCCTCATTTTGACGATTTTTGTGTGCTATTGCACACCATTTTTTGGGTGATCAGGATTCCGACGTCAAAAATGCCAAATTTGTTCGTGGACGTCCTTCAAGACGTTGTCTATGCATACGGTTGGCCATCACGGGTTTTCTGGGCCGTTTGGAAGGTCAAACGAGCCCCGGAGCGAGCATACGCCTCATTTTGACGATTTTCGTGTGCTATTGCACACCATTTTTTGGGTGATCGGGATTCCGACGTCAAAAATGCCAAATTTGTTCGTGGACGTCCGTCAAGACGTTGTCTATGCGTACGGTTGGCCATCACGGGTTTTCTGGGCCGTTTGGAAGGTCAAACGAGCCCCGGAGCGAGCATACGCCTCATTTTGACGATTTTTGTGTGCTATTGCACACCATTTTTTGGGTGATCAGGATTCCGACGTCAAAAATGCCAAATTTGTTCGTGGACGTCCTTCAAGACGTTGTCTATGCATACGGTTGGCCATCACGGGTTTTCTGGGCTCTTTGGAAGGTCAAACGAGCCCCGGAGCGAGCATACGCCTCATTTTGACGATTTTCGTGTGCTATTGCACACCATTTTTTGGGTGATCGGGATTCCGACGTCAAAAATGCCAAATTTGTTCGTGGACGTCCGTCAAGACGTTGTCTATGCATACGGTTGGCCATCACGGGTTTTCTGGGCCGTTTGGAAGGTCAAACGAGCCCCGGAGCGAGCATACGCCTCATTTTGACGATTTTTGTGTGCTATTGCACACCATTTTTTGGGTGATCAGGATTCCGACGTCAAAAATGCCAAATTTGTTCGTGGACGTCCTTCAAGACGTTGTCTATGCATACGGTTGGCCATCACGGGTTTTCTGGGCCGTTTGGAAGGTCAAACGAGCCATGGAGCGAGCATACGCCTCATTTTGACGATTTTCGTGTGCTATTGCACACCATTTTTTGGGTGATCGGGATTCCGACGTCAAAAATGCCAAATTTGTTCGTGGACGTCCGTCAAGACGTTGTCTATGCATACGGTTGGCCATCACGGGTTTTCTGGGCCGTTTGGAAGGTCAAACGAGCCCCGGAGCGAGCATACGCCTCATTTTGACGATTTTTGTGTGCTATTTTACACCATTTTTTGGGTGATCAGGATTCCGACGTCAAAAATGCCAAATTTGTTCGTGGACGTCCTTCAAGACGTTGTCTATGCATACGGTTGGCCATCACGGGTTTTCTGGGCCGTTTGGAAGGTCAAACGAGCCCCGGAGCGAGCATACGCCTCATTTTGACGATTTTCGTGTGCTATTGCACACCATTTTTTGGGTGATCGGGATTCCGACGTCAAAAATGCCAAATTTGTTCGTGGACGTCCGTCAAGACGTTGTCTATGCATACGGTTGGCCATCACGGGTTTTCTGGGCCGTTTGGAAGGTCAAACGAGCCCCGGAGCGAGCATACGCCTCATTTTGACGATTTTTGTGTGCTATTGCACACCATTTTTTGGGTGATCAGGATTCCGACGTCAAAAATGCCAAATTTGTTCGTGGACGTCCTTCAAGACGTTGTGTTTGCATACGGTTGGCCATCACGGGTTTTCTGGGCCGTTTGGAAGGTCAAACGAGCCCCGGAGCGAGCATACGCCTCATTTTGACGATTTTTGTGTGCTATTGCACACCATTTTTTGGGTGATCAGGATTCCGACGTCAAAAATGCCAAATTTGTTCGTGGACGTCCTTCAAGACGTTGTCTATGCATACGGTTGGCCATCACGGGTTTTCTGGGCCGTTTGGAAGGTCAAACGAGCCCCGGAGCGAGCATACGCCTCATTTTGACGATTTTCGTGTGCTATTGCACACCATTTTTTGGGTGATCGGGATTCCGACGTCAAAAATGCCAAATTTGTTCGTGGACGTCCGTCAAGACGTTGTCTATGCATACGGTTGGCCATCACGGGTTTTCTGGGCCGTTTGGAAGGTCAAACGAGCCCCGGAGCGAGCATACGCCTCATTTTGACGATTTTTGTGTGCTATTGCACACCATTTTTTGGGTGATCAGGATTCCGACGTCAAAAATGCCAAATTTGTTCGTGGACGTCCTTCAAGACGTTGTCTATGCATACGGTTGGCCATCACGGGTTTTCTGGGCCGTTTGGAAGGTCAAACGAGCCCCGGAGCGAGCATACGCCTCATTTTGACGATTTTCGTGTGCTATTGCACACCATTTTTTGGGTGATCGGGATTCCGACGTCAAAAATGCCAAATTTGTTCGTGGACGTCCGTCAAGACGTTGTCTATGCATACGGTTGGCCATCACGGGTTTTCTGGGCCGTTTGGAAGGTCAAACGAGCCCCGGAGCGAGCATACGCCTCATTTTGACGATTTTTGTGTGCTATTGCACACCATTTTTTGGGTGATCAGGATTCCGACGTCAAAAATGCCAAATTTGTTCGTGGACGTCCTTCAAGACGTTGTCTATGCATACGGTTGGCCATCACGGGTTTTCTGGGCCGTTTGGAAGGTCAAACGAGCCCCGGAGCGAGCATACGCCTCATTTTGACGATTTTCGTGTGCTATTGCACACCATTTTTTGGGTGATCGGGATTCCGACGTCAAAAATGCCAAATTTGTTCGTGGACGTCCGTCAAGACGTTGTCTATGCATACGGTTGGCCATCACGGGTTTTCTGGGCCGTTTGGAAGGTCAAACGAGCCCCGGAGCGAGCATACGCCTCATTTTGACGATTTTTGTGTGCTATTGCACACCATTTTTTGGGTGATCAGGATTCCGACGTCAAAAATGCCAAATTTGTTCGTGGACGTCCTTCAAGACGTTGTCTATGCATACGGTTGGCCATCACGGGTTTTCTGGGCCGTTTGGAAGGTCAAACGAGCCCCGGAGCGAGCATACGCCTCATTTTGACGATTTTTGTGTGCTATTGCACACCATTTTTTGGGTGATCAGGATGCCGACGTCAAAAATGCCAAATTTGTTCGTGGACATCCTTCAAGACGTTGTCTATGCATACGGTTGGCCATCACGGGTTTTCTGGGCCGTTTGGAAGGTCAAACGAGCCCCGGAGCGAGCATACGCCTCATTTTGACGATTTTCGTGTGCTATTGCACACCATTTTTTGGGTGATCGGGATTTCGACGTCAAAAATGCCAAATTTGTTCGTGGACGTCCGTCAAGACGTTGTCTATGCATACGGTTGGCCATCACGGGTTTTCTGGGCCGTTTGGAAGGTCAAACGAGCCCCGGAGCGAGCATACGCCTCATTTTGACGATTTTTGTGTGCTATTGCACACCATTTTTTGGGTGATCAGGATTCCGACGTCAAAAATGCCAAATTTGTTCGTGGACGTCCTTCAAGACGTTGTCTATGCATACGGTTGGCCATCACGGGTTTTCTGGGCCGTTTGGAAGGTCAAACGAGCCCCGGAGCGAGCATACGCCTCATTTTGACGATTTTCGTGTGCTATTGCACACCATTTTTTGGGTGATAAGGATTCCGACGTCAAAAATGCCAAATTTGTTCGTGGACGTCCGTCAAGACGTTGTCTATGCATACGGTTGGCCATCACGGGTTTTCTGGGCCGTTTGGAAGGTCAAACGAGCCCCGGAGCGAGCATACGCCTCATTTTGACGATTTTTGTGTGCTATTGCACACCATTTTTTGGGTGATAAGGATTCCGACGTCAAAAATGCCAAATTTGTTCGTGGACGTCCTTCAAGACGTTGTCTATGCATACGGTTGGCCATCACGGGTTTTCTGGGCCGTTTGGAAGGTCAAACGAGCCCCGGAGCGAGCATACGCCTCATTTTGACGATTTTCGTGTGCTATTGCACACCATTTTTTGGGTGATCGGGATTCCGACGTCAAAAATGCCAAATTTGTTCGTGGACGTCCGTCAAGACGTTGTCTATGCATACGGTTGGCCATCACGGGATTTCTGGGCCGTTTGGAAGGTCAAACGAGCCCCGGAGCGAGCATACGCCTCATTTTGACGATTTTCGTGTGCTATTGCACACCATTTTTTGGGTGATAAGGATTCCGACGTCAAAAATGCCAAATTGGTTCGTGGACGTCCGTCAAGACGTTTTCTATGCATACGGTTGGCCATCACGGGTTTTCTGGGCCGTTTGGAAGGTCAAACGAGCCCCGGAGCGAGCATACGCCTCATTTTGACGATTTTTGTGTGCTATTGCACACCATTTTTTGGGTGATCGGGATTCCGACGTCAAAAATGCCAAATTTGTTCGTGGACGTCCTTCAAGACGTTGTCTATGCATACGGTTGGCCATCACGGGTTTTCTGGGCCGTTTGGAAGGTCAAACGAGCCCCGGAGCGAGCATACGCCTCATTTTGACGATTTTCGTGTGCTATTGCACACCATTTTTTGGGTGATCGGGATTCCGACGTCAAAAATGCCAAATTTGTTCGTGGACGTCCTTCAAGACGTTGTCTATGCATACGGTTGGCCATCACGGGTTTTCTGGGCCGTTTGGAAGGTCAAACGAGCCCCGGAGCGAGCATACGCCTCATTTTGACGATTTTCGTGTGCTATTGCACACCATTTTTTGGGTGATCGGGATTCCGACGTCAAAAATGCCAAATTTGTTCGTGGACGTCCGTCAAGACGTTGTCTATGCATACGGTTGGCCATCACGGGTTTTCTGGGCCGTTTGGAAGGTCAAACGAGCCCCGGAGCGAGCATACGCCTCATTTTGACGATTTTTGTGTGCTATTGCACACCATTTTTTGGGTGATCAGGATTCCGACGTCAAAAATGCCAAATTTGTTCGTGGACGTCCTTCAAGACGTTGTCTATGCATACGGTTGGCCATCACGGGTTTTCTGGGCCGTTTGGAAGGTCAAACGAGCCCCGGAGCGAGCATACGCCTCATTTTGACGATTTTCGTGTGCTATTGCACACCATTTTTTGGGTGATCGGGATTCCGACGTCAAAAATGCCAAATTTGTTCGTGGACGTCCGTCAAGACGTTGTCTATGCATACGGTTGGCCATCACGGGTTTTCTGGGCCGTTTGGAAGGTCAAACGAGCCCCGGAGCGAGCATACGCCTCATTTTGACGATTTTCGTGTGCTATTGCACACCATTTTTTGGGTGATCAGGATTCCGACGTCAAAAATGCCAAATTTGTTCGTGGACGTCCTTCAAGACGTTGTCTATGCATACGGTTGGCCATCACGGGTTTTCTAGGCCGTTTGGAAGGTCAAACGAGCCCCGGAGCGAGCATACGCCTCATTTTGACGATTTTCGTGTGCTATTGCACACCATTTTTTGGGTGATCGGGATTCCGACGTCAAAAATGCCAAATTTGTTCGTGGACGTCCGTCAAGACGTTATCTATGCATACGGTTGGCCATCACGGGTTTTCTGGGCCGTTTGGAAGGTCAAACGAGCCCCGGAGCGAGCATACGCCTCATTTTGACGATTTTCGTGTGCTATTGCACACCATTTTTTGGGTGATCAGGATTCCGACGTCAAAAATGCCAAATTTGTTCGTGGACGTCCTTCAAGACGTTGTCTATGCATACGGTTGGCCATCACGGGTTTTCTGGGCCGTTTGGAAGGTCAAACGAGCCCCGGAGCGAGCATACGCCTCATTTTGACGATTTTCGTGTGCTATTGCACACCATTTTTTGGGTGATCGGGATTCCGACGTCAAAAATGCCAAATTTGTTCGTGGACGTCCGTCAAGACGTTGTCTATGCATACGGTTGGCCATCACGGGTTTTCTGGGCCGTTTGGAAGGTCAAACGAGCCCTGGAGCGAGCATACGCCTCATTTTGACGATTTTTGTGTGCTATTGCACACCATTTTTTGGGTGATCGGGATTCCGACGTCAAAAATGCCAAATTTGTTCGTGGACGTCCTTCAAGACGTTGTCTATGCATACGGTTGGCCATCACGGGTTTTCTGGGCCGTTTGGAAGGTCAAACGAGCCCCGGAGCGAGCATACGCCTCATTTTGACAATTTTCGTGTGCTATTGCACACCATTTTTTGGGTGATCGGGATTCCGACGTCAAAAATGCCAAATTTGTTCGTGGACGTCCGTCAAGACGTTGTCTATGCATACGGTTGGCCATCACGGGTTTTCTGGGCCGTTTGGAATGTCAAACGAGCCCCTGAGCGAGCATACGCCTCATTTTGACGATTTTCGTGTGCTATTGCACACCATTTTTTGGGTGATCGGGATTCCGACGTCAAAAATGCCAAATTTGTTCGTGGACGTCCGTCAAGACGTTGTCTATGCATACGGTTGGCCATCACGGGTTTTCTGGGCCGTTTGGAAGGTCAAACGAGCCCCGGAGCGAGCATACGCCTCATTTTGACGATTTTTGTGTGCTATTGCACACCATTTTTTGGGTGATCAGGATTCCGACGTCAAAAATGCCAAATTTGTTCGTGGACGTCCTTCAAGACGTTGTCTATGCATACGGTTAGCCATCACGGGTTTTCTGGGCCGTTTGGAAGGTCAAACGAGCCCCGGAGCGAGCATACGCCTCATTTTGACGATTTTCGTGTGCTATTGCACACCATTTTTTGGGTGATCGGGATTCCGACGTCAAAAATGCCAAATTTGTTCATGGACGTCCTTCAAGACGTTGTCTATGCATACGGTTGGCCATCACGGGTTTTCTGGGCCATTTGGAAGGTCAAACGAGCCCCGGAGCGAGCATACGCCTCATTTTGACGATTTTTGTGTGCTATTGCACACCATTTTTTGGGTGATCGGATTCCAACGTCAAAAATGCCAAATTTGTTCATGGACGTCCTTCAAGACGTTGTCTATGCATACGGTTGGCCATCACGGGTTTTCTGGGCCGTTTGGAAGGTCAAACGAGCCCCGGAGCGAGCATACGCCTCATTTTGATGATTTTCGTGTGCTATTGCACACCATTTTTTGGGTGATCGGGATTCCGACGTCAAAAATGCCAAATTTGTTCATGGACGTCCTTCAAGACGTTGTCTATGCATACGGTTGGCCATCACGGGTTTTCTGGGCCATTTGGAAGGTCAAACGAGCCCCGGAGCGAGCATACGCCTCATTTTGACGATTTTCGTGTGCTATTGCACACCATTTTTTGGGTGATCGGGATTCCGACGTCAAAAATGCCAAATTTGTTCGTGGACGTCCGTCAAGACGTTGTCTATGCATACGGTTGGCCATCACGGGTTTTCTGGGCCGTTTGGAAGGTCAAACGAGCCCCGGAGCGAGCATACGCCTCATTTTGACGATTTTTGTGTGCTATTGCACACCATTTTTTGGGTGATCAGGATTCCGACGTCAAAAATGCCAAATTTGTTCGTGGACGTCCTTCAAGACGTTGTCTATGCATACGGTTGGCCATCACGGGTTTTCTGGGCCGTTTGGAAGGTCAAACGAGCCCCGGAGCGAGCATACGCCTCATTTTGACGATTTTCGTGTGCTATTGCACACCATTTTTTGGGTGATCGGGATTCCGACGTCAAAAATGCCAAATTTGTTCGTGGACGTCCGTCAAGACGTTGTCTATGCATACGGTTGGCCATCACGGGTTTTCTGGGCCGTTTGGAAGGTCAAACGAGCCCAGGAGCGAGCATACGCCTCATTTTGACGATTTTTGTGTGCTATTGCACACCATTTTTTGGGTGATCAGGATTCCGACGTCAAAAATGCCAAATTTGTTCGTGGACGTCCTTCAAGACGTTGTCTATGCATACGGTTGGCCATCACGGGTTTTCTAGGCCGTTTGGAAGGTCAAACGAGCCCCGGAGCGAGCATACGCCTCATTTTGACGATTTTCGTGTGCTATTGCACACCATTTTTTGGGTGATCGGGATTCCGACGTCAAAAATGCCAAATTTGTTCGTGGACGTCCGTCAAGACGTTGTCTATGCATACGGTTGGCCATCACGGGTTTTCTGGGCCGTTTGGAAGGTCAAACGAGCCCCGGAGCGAGCATACGCCTCATTTTGACGATTTTTGTGTGCTATTGCACACCATTTTTTGGGTGATCAGGATTCCGACGTCAAAAATGCCAAATTTGTTCGTGGACGTCCTTCAAGACGTTGTCTATGCATACGGTTGGCCATCACGGGTTTTCTGGGCCGTTTGGAAGGTCAAACGAGCCCCGGAGCGAGCATACGCCTCATTTTGACGATTTTCGTGTGCTATTGCACACCATTTTTTGGGTGATCGGGATTCCGACGTCAAAAATGCCAAATTTGTTCGTGGACGTCCGTCAAGACGTTGTCTATGCATACGGTTGGCCATCACGGGTTTTCTGGGCCGTTTGGAAGGTCAAACGAGCCCCGGAGCGAGCATACGCCTCATTTTGACGATTTTTGTGTGCTATTGCACACAATTTTTTGGGTGATCAGGATTCCGACGTCAAAAATGCCAAATTTGTTCGTGGACGTCCTTCAAGACGTTGTCTATGCATACGGTTGGCCATCACGGGTTTTCTGGGCCGTTTGGAAGGTCAAACGAGCCCCGGAGCGAGCATACGCCTCATTTTGACGATTTTCGTGTGCTATTGCACACCATTTTTTGGGTGATCGGGATTCCGACGTCAAAAATGCCAAATTTGTTCGTGGACGTCCGTCAAGACGTTGTCTATGCATACGGTTGGCCATCACGGGTTTTCTGGGCCGTTTGGAAGGTCAAACGAGCCCCGGAGCGAGCATACGCCTCATTTTGACGATTTTTGTGTGCTATTGCACACCATTTTTTGGGTGATCAGGATTCCGACGTCAAAAATGCCAAATTTGTTCGTGGACGTCCTTCAAGACGTTGTCTATGCATACGGTTGGCCATCACGGGTTTTCTGGGCCGTTTGGAAGGTCAAACGAGCCCCGGAGCGAGCATACGCCTCATTTTGACGATTTTTGTGTGCTATTGCACACCATTTTTTGGGTGATCAGGATTCCGACGTCAAAAATGCCAAATTTGTTCGTGGACGTCCTTCAAGACGTTGTCTATGCATACGGTTGGCCATCACGGGTTTTCTAGGCCGTTTGGAAGGTCAAACGAGCCCCGGAGCGAGCATACGCCTCATTTTGACGATTTTCGTGTGCTATTGCACACCATTTTTTGGATGATCGGGATTCCGACGTCAAAAATGCCAAATTTGTTCATGGACGTCCTTCAAGACGTTGTCTATGCATACGGTTGGCCATCACGGGTTTTCTGGGCCATTTGGAAGGTCAAACGAGCCCCGGAGCGAGCATACGCCTCATTTTGACGATTTTCGTGTGCTATTGCACACCATTTTTTGGGTGATCGGGATTCCGACGTCAAAAATGCCAAATTTGTTCGTGGACGTCCGTCAAGACGTTGTCTATGCATACGGTTGGCCATCACGGGTTTTCTGGGTCGTTTGGATGGTCAAACGAGCCCCGGAGCGAGCATACGCCTCATTTTGACGATTTTTGTGTGCTATTGCACACCATTTTTTGGGTGATCAGGATTCCGACGTCAAAAATGCCAAATTTGTTCGTGGACGTCCTTCAAGACGTTGTCTATGCATACGGTTGGCCATCACGGGTTTTCTGGGCCGTTTGGAAGGTCAAACGAGCCCCGGAGCGAGCATATGCCTCATTTTGACGATTTTCGTGTGCTATTGCACACCATTTTTTGGGTGATCGGGATTCCGACGTCAAAAATGCCAAATTTGTTCGTGGACGTCCGTCAAGACGTTGTCTATGCATACGGTTGGCCATCACGGGTTTTCTGGGCCGTTTGGAAGGTCAAACGAGCCCCGGAGCGAGCATACGCCTCATTTTGACGATTTTTGTGTGCTATTGCACACCATTTTTTGGGTGATCAGGATTCCGACGTCAAAAATGCCAAATTTGTTTGTGGACGTCCTTCAAGACGTTGTCTATGCATACGGTTGGCCATCACGGGTTTTCTGGGCCGTTTGGAAGGTCAAACGAGCCCCGGAGCGAGCATACGCCTCATTTTGACGATTTTCGTGTGCTATTGCACACCATTTTTTGGGTGATCGGGATTCCGACGTCAAAAATGCCAAATTTGTTCGTGGACGTCCGTCAAGACGTTGTCTATGCATACGGTTGGCCATCACGGATTTTCTGGGCCGTTTGGAAGGTCAAACGAGCCCCGGAGCGAGCATACGCCTCATTTTGACGATTTTTGTGTGCTATTGCACACCATTTTTTGGGTGATCAGGATTCCAACGTCAAAAATGCCAAATTTGTTCGTGGACGTCCTTCAAGACGTTGTCTATGCATACGGTTGGCCATCACGGGTTTTCTGGGCCGTTTGGAAGGTCAAACGAGCCCCGGAGCGAGCATACGCCTCATTTTGACGATTTTCGTGTGCTATTGCACACCATTTTTTGGGTGATCGGGATTCCGACGTCAAAAATGCCAAATTTGTTCGTGGACGTCCGTCAAGACGTTGTCTATGCATACGGTTGGCCATCACGGGTTTTGTGGGCCGTTTGGAAGGTCAAACGAGCCCCGGAGCGAGCATACGCCTCATTTTGACGATTTTTGTGTGCTATTGCACACCATTTTTTGGGTGATCAGGATTCCGACGTCAAAAATGCCAAATTTGTTCGTGGACGTCCTTCAAGACGTTGTCTATGCATACGGTTGGCCATCACGGGTTTTCTGGGCCGTTTGGAAGGTCAAACGAGCCCCGGAGCGAGCATACGCCTCATTTTGACGATTTTCGTGTGCTATTGCACACCATTTTTTGGGTGATCGGGATTCCGACGTCAAAAATGCTAAATTTGTTCGTGGACGTCCTTCAAGACGTTGTCTATGCATACGGTTGGCCATCACGGGTTTTCTGGGCCGTTTGGAAGGTCAAACGAGCCCCGGAGCGAGCATACGCCTCATTTTGACGATTTTTGTGTGCTATTGCACACCATTTTTTGGGTGATCAGGATTCCGACGTCAAAAATGCCAAATTTGTTCGTGGACGTCCTTCAAGACGTTGTCTATGCATACGGTTGGCCATCACGGGTTTTCTGGGCCGTTTGGAAGGTCAAACGAGCCCCGGAGCGAGCATACGCCTCATTTTGACGATTTTTGTGTGCTATTGCACACCATTTTTTGGGTGATCAGGATTCTGACGTCAAAAATGCCAAATTTGTTCGTGGACGTCCTTCAAGACGTTGTCTATGCATACGGTTGGCCATCACGGGTTTTCTGGGCCGTTTGGAAGGTCAAACGAGCCCCGGAGCGAGCATACGCCTCATTTTGACGATTTTCGTGTGCTATTGCACACCATTTTTTGGGTGATCGGGATTCCGACGTCAAAAATGCCAAATTTGTTCATGGACGTCCTTCAAGACGTTGTCTATGCATACGGTTGGCCATCACGGGTTTTCTGGGCCATTTGGAAGGTCAAACGAGCCCCGGAGCGAGCATACGCCTCATTTTGACGATTTTCGTGTGCTATTGCACACCATTTTTTGGGTGATCGGGATTCCGACGTCAAAAATGCCAAATTTGTTCGTGGACGTCCGTCAAGACGTTGTCTATGCATACGGTTGGCCATCACGGGTTTTCTGGGCCGTTTGGAAGGTCAAACGAGCCCCGGAGCGAGCATACGCCTCATTTTGACGATTTTTGTGTGCTATTGCACACCATTTTTCGGGTGATCAGGATTCCGACGTCAAAAATGTTAAATTTGTTCGTGGACGTCCTTCAAGACGTTGTCTATGCATACGGTTGGCCATCACGGGTTTTCTGGGCCGTTTGGAAGGTCAAACGAGCCCCGGAGCGAGCATAAGCCTCATTTTGACGATTTTCGTGTGCTATTGCACACCATTTTTTGGGTGATCGGGATTCCGACGTCAAAAATGCCAAATTTGTTCGTGGACGTCCGTCAAGACGTTGTCTATGCATACGGTTGGCCATCACGAGTTTTCTGGGCCGTTTGGAAGGTCAAACGAGCCCCGGAGCGAGCATACGCCTCATTTTGACGATTTTTGTGTGCTATTGCACACCATTTTTTGGGTGATCAGGATTCCGACGTCAAAAATGCCAAATTTGTTCGTGGACGTCCTTCAAGACGTTGTCTATGCATACGGTTGGCCATCACGGGTTTTCTGGGCCGTTTGGAAGGTCAAACGAGCCCCGGAGCGAGCATACGCCTCATTTTGACGATTTTCGTGTGCTATTGCACACCATTTTTTGGGTGATCGGGATTCCGACGTCAAAAATGCCAAATTTGTTCGTGGACGTCCGTCAAGACGTTGTCTATGCATACGGTTGGCCATCACGGGTTTTCTGGGCCGTTTGGAAGGTCAAACGAGCCCCGGAGCGAGCATACGCCTCATTTTGACGATTTTTGTGTGCTATTGCACACCATTTTTTGGGTGATCAGGATTCCGACGTCAAAAATGCCAAATTTGTTCGTGGACGTCCTTCAAGACGTTGTCTATGCATACGGTTGGCCATCACGGGTTTTCTGGGCCGTTTGGAAGGTCAAACGAGCCCCGGAGCGAGCATACGCCTCATTTTGACGATTTTCGTGTGCTATTGCACACCATTTTTTGGGTGATCGGGATTCCGACGTCAAAAATGCCAAATTTGTTCGTGGACGTCCGTCAAGACGTTGTCTATGCATACGGTTGGCCATCACGGGTTTTCTGGGCCGTTTGGAAGGTCAAACAAGCCCCGGAGCGAGCATACGCCTCATTTTGACGATTTTTGTGTGCTATTGCACACCATTTTTTGGGTGATCAGGATTCCGACGTCAAAAATGCCAAATTTGTTCGTGGACGTCCTTCAAGACGTTGTCTATGCATACGGTTGGCCATCACGGGTTTTCTGGGCCGTTTGGAAGGTCAAACGAGCCCCGGAGCGAGCATACGCCTCATTTTGACGATTTTCGTGTGCTATTGCACACCATTTTTTGGGTGATCGGGATTCCGACGTCAAAAATGCCAAATTTGTTCGTGGACGTTCGTCAAGACGTTGTCTATGCATACGGTTGGCCATCACGGGTTTTCTGGGCCGTTTGGAAGGTCAAACGAGCCCCGAAGCGAGCATACGCCTCATTTTGACGATTTTTGTGTGCTATTGCACACCATTTTTTGGGTGATCAGGATTCCGACGTCAAAAATGCCAAATTTGTTCGTGGACGTCCTGCAAGACGTTGTCTATGCATACGGTTGGCCATCACGGGTTTTCTGGGCCGTTTGGAAGGTCAAACGAGCCCCGGAGCGAGCATACGCCTCATTTTGACGATTTTCGTGTGCTATTGCACACCATTTTTTGGGTGATCGGGATTCCGACGTCAAAAATGCCAAATTTGTTCGTGGACGTCCGTCAAGACGTTGTCTATGCATACGGTTGGCCATCACGGGTTTTCTGGGCCGTTTGGAAGGTCAAACGAGCCCCGGAGCGAGCATACACCTCATTTTGACGATTTTTGTGTGCTATTGCACACCATTTTTTGGGTGATCGGGATTCCGACGTCAAAAATGCCAAATTTGTTCGTGGACGTCCTTCAAGACGTTGTCTATGCATACGGTTGGCCATCACGGGTTTTCTGGGCCGTTTGGAAGGTCAAACGAGCCCCGGAGCGAGCATACGCCTCATTTTGACGATTTTTGTGTGCTATTGCACACCATTTTTTGGGTGATCAGGATTCCGACGTCAAAAATGCCAAATTTGTTCGTGGACGTCCTTCAAGACGTTGTCTATGCATACGGTTGGCCATCACGGGTTTTCTGGGCCGTTTGGAAGGTCAAACGAGCCCCGGAGCGAGCATACGCCTCATTTTGACGATTTTCGTGTGCTATTGCACACCATTTTTTGGGTGATCGGGATTCCGACGTCAAAAATGCCAAATTTGTTCATGGACGTCCTTCAAGACGTTGTCTATGCATACGGTTGGCCATCACGGGTTTTCTGGGCCATTTGGAAGGTCAAACGAGCCCCGGAGCGAGCATACGCCTCATTTTGACGATTTTCGTGTGCTATTGCACACCATTTTTTGGGTGATCGGGATTCCGACGTCAAAAATGCCAAATTTGTTCGTGGACGTCCGTCAAGACGTTGTCTATGCATACGGTTGGCCATCACGGGTTTTCTGGGCCGTTTGGAAGGTCAAACGAGCCCCGGAGCGAGCATACGCCTCATTTTGACGATTTTTGTGTGCTATTGCACACCATTTTTTGGGTGATCAGGATTCCGACGTCAAAAATGCCAAATTTGTTCGTGGACGTCCTTCAAGACGTTGTCTATGCATACGGTTGGCCATCACGGGTTTTCTGGGCCGTTTGGAAGGTCAAACGAGCCCCGGAGCGAGCATACGCCTCATTTTGACGATTTTCGTGTGCTATTGCACACCATTTTTTGGGTGATCGGGATTCCGACGTCAAAAATGCCAAATTTGTTCGTGGACGTCCGTCAAGACGTTGTCTATGCATACGGTTGGCCATCACGGGTTTTCTGGGCCGTTTGGAAGGTCAAACGAGCCCCGGAGCGAGCATACGCCTCATTTTGACGATTTTTGTGTGCTATTGCACACCATTTTTTGGGTGATCAGGATTCCGACGTCAAAAATGCCAAATTTGTTCGTGGACGTCCTTCAAGACGTTGTCTATGCATACGGTTGGTCATCACGGGTTTTCTGGGCCGTTTGGAAGGTCAAACGAGCCCCGGAGCGAGCATACGCCTCATTTTGACGATTTTCGTGCGCTATTGCACACCATTTTTTGGGTGATCGGGATTCCGACGTCAAAAATGCCAAATTTGTTCGTGGACGTCCGTCAAGACGTTGTCTATGCATACGGTTGGCCATCACGGGTTTTCTGGGCCGTTTGGAAGGTCAAACGAGCCCCGGAGCGAGCATACGCCTCATTTTGACGATTTTCGTGTGCTATTGCACACCATGTTTTGGGTGATCGGGATTCCGACGTCAAAAATGCCAAATTTGTTCGTGGACGTCCGTCAAGACATTGTCTATGCATACGGTTGGCCATCACGGGTTTTCTGGGCCGTTTGGAAGGTCAAACGAGCCCCGGAGCGAGCATACGCCTCATTTTGACGATTTTTGTGTGCTATTGCACACCATTTTTTGGGTGATCGGGATTCTGACGTCAAAAATGCCAAATTTGTTCGTGGGCGTCCGTCAAGACGTTGTCTATGCATACGGTTGGCCATCACGGGTTTTCTGGGCCATTTGGAAGGTCAAACGAGCCCCGGAGCGAGCATACGCCTCATTTTGACGATTTTTGTGTGCTATTGCACACCATTTTTTGGGTGATCAGGATTCCGACGTCAAAAATGCCAAATTTGTTCGTGGACGTCCGTCAAGACGTTGTCTATGCATACGGTTGGCCATCACGGGTTTTCTGGGCCATTTGGAAGGTCAAACGAGCCCCGGAGCGAGCATACGCCTCATTTTGACGATTTTTGTGTGCTATTGCACACCATTTTTTGGGTGATCAGGATTCCGACGTCAAAAATGCCAAATTTGTTCGTGGACGTCTGTCAAGACGTTGTCTATGCATACGGTTGGCCATCAAGGGTTTTCTGGGCCATTTGGAAGGTCAAACGAGCCCCGGAGCGAGCATACGCCTCATTTTGACGATTTTCGTGTGCTATTGCACACCATTTTTTGGGTGATTGGGATTCCGACGTCAAAAATGCCAAATTTGTTCGTGGACGTCCGTCAAGACGTTGTCTATGCATACTGTTGGCCATCACGGGTTTTCTGGGCCGTTTGGAAGGTCAAACGAGCCCCGGAGCGAGCATACGCCTCATTTTGACGATTTTCGTGTGCTATTGCACACCATTTTTTGGGTGATTGGGATTCCGACGTCAAAAATGCCAAATTTGTTCGTGGACGTCCTTCAAGACGTTGTCTATGCATACGGTTGGCCATCACGGGTTTTCTGGGCCGTTTGGAAGGTCAAACGAGCCCCGGAGCGAGCATACGCCTCATTTTGACGATTTTCGTGTGCTATTGCACACCATTTTTTGGGTGATTGGGATTCCGACGTCAAAAATGCCAAATTTGTTCGTGGACGTCCGTCAAGACGTTGTCTATGCATACGGTTGGCCATCACGGGTTTTCTGGGCCGTTTGGAAGGTCAAACGAGCCCCGGAGCGAGCATACGCCTCATTTTGACGGTTTTCGTGTGCTATTGCACACCATTTTTTGGGTGATCAGGATTTCGACGTCAAAAATGCCAAATTTGTTCGTGGACGTCCTTCAAGACGTTGTCTATGCATACGGTTGGCCATCACGGGTTTTCTGGGCCGTTCTGAAGGTCAAACGAGCCCCGGAGCGAGCATACGCCTCAATTTGACGATTTTCGTGTGCTATTGCACACCATTTTTTGGGTGATCGGGATTCCGACGTCAAAAATGCCAAATTTGTTCGTGGACGTCCGTCAAGACGTTGTCTATGCATACGGTTGGCCATCACGGGTTTTCTGGGCAATTTGGAAGGTCAAACGAGCCCTGGAGCGAGCATACGCCTCATTTTGACGATTTTCGTGTGCTATTGCACACCATTTTTTGGGTGATTGGGATTCCGACGTCAAAAATGCCAAATTTGTTCGTGGACGTCCTTCAAGACGTTGTCTATGCATACGGTTGGCCATCACGGGTTTTCTGGGCCGTTTGGAAGGTCAAACGAGCCCCGGAGCGAGCATACGCCTCATTTTGACGATTTTCGTGTGCTATTGCACACCATTTTTTGAGTGATCAGGATTCCGACGTCAAAAATGCCAAATTTGTTCGTGGACGTCCTTCAAGACGTTGTCTATGCATACGGTTGGCCATCACGGGTTTTCTGGGCCGTTTGGAAGGTCAAACGAGCCCCGGAGCGAGCATACGCCTCATTTTGACGATTTTCGTGTGCTATTGCACACCATTTTTTGGGTGATCGGGATTCCGACGTCAAAAATGCCAAATTTGTTCGTGGACGTCCGTCAAGACGTTGTCTATGCATACGGTTGGCCATCACGGGTTTTCTGGGCCATTTGGAAGGTCAAACGAGCCCCGGAGCGAGCATACGCCTCATTTTGACGATTTTCGTGTGCTATTGCACACCATTTTTTGGGTGATCAGGATTCCGACGTCAAAAATGCCAAATTTGTTCGTGGACGTCCGTCAAGACGTTGTCTATGCATACGGTTGGCCATCACGGGTTTTCTGGGCCATTTGGAAGGTCAAACGAGCCCCGGAGCGAGCATACGCCTCATTTTGACGATTTTCGTGTGCTATTGCACACCATTTTTTGGGTGATCAGGATTCCGACGTCAAAAATGCCAAATTTGTTCGTGGACGTCCTTCAAGACGTTGTCTATGCATACGGTTGGCCATCACGGGTTTTCTGGGCCGTTTGGAAGGTCAAACGAGCCCCGGAGCGAGCATACGCCTCATTTTGACGATTTTCGTGTGCTATTGCACACCATTTTTTGGGTGATCGGGATTCCGACGTCAAAAATGCCAAATTTGTTCGTGGACGTCCGTCAAGACGTTGTCTATGCATACGGTTGGCCATCACGGGTTTTCTTGGCCATTTGGAAGGTCAAACGAGCCCCGGAGCGAGCATACGCCTCATTTTGACGATTTTCGTGTGCTATTGCACACCATTTTTTGGGTGATCAGGATTCCGACGTCAAAAATGCCAAATTTGTTCGTGGACGTCCGTCAAGACGTTGTCTATGCATACGGTTGGCCATCACGGGTTTTCTGGGCCATTTGGAAGGTCAAACGAGCCCCGGAGCGAGCATACGCCTCATTTTGACGATTTTCGTGTGCTATTGCACACCATTTTTTGGGTGATCAGGATTCCGACGTCAAAAATGCCAAATTTGTTCGTGGACGTCCTTCAAGACGTTGTCTATGCATACGGTTGGCCATCACGGGTTTTCTGGGCCGTTTGGAAGGTCAAACGAGCCCCGGAGCGAGCATACGCCTCATTATGACGATTTTCGTGTGCTATTGCACACCATTTTTTGGATGATCGGGATTCCGACGTCAAAAATGCCAAATTTGTTCATGGACGTCCTTCAAGACGTTGTCTATGCATACGGTTGGCCATCACGGGTTTTCTGGGCCATTTGGAAGGTCAAACGAGCCCCGGAGCGAGCATACGCCTCATTTTGACGATTTTCGTGTGCTATTGCACACCATTTTTTGGGTGATTGGGATTCCGACGTCAAAAATGCGAAATTTGTTCGTGGACGTCCGTCAAGACGTTGTCTATGCATACGGTTGGCCATCACGGGTTTTCTGGGCCGTTTGGAAGGTCAAACGAGCCCTGGAGCGAGCATACGCCTCATTTTGACGATTTTCGAGTGCTATTGCACACCATTTTTTGGGTGATCAGGATTCCGATGTCAAAAATGCCAAATTTGTTCGTGGACGTCCTTCAAGACGTTGTCTATGCATACGGTTGGCCATCACGGGTTTTCTGGGCCGTTTGGAAGGTCAAACGAGCCCCGGAGCGAGCATACGCCTCATTTTGACGATTTTCGTGTGCTATTGCACACCATTTTTTGGGTGATCGTGATTCCGACGTCAAAAATGCCAAATTTGTTCGTGGACGTCCGTCAAGACGTTGTCTATGCATACGGTTGGCCATCACGGGTTTTCTGGGCCATTTAGAAGGTCAAACGAGCCCCGGAGCGAGCATACGCCTCATTTTGACGATTTTCGTGTGCTATTGCACACCATTTTTTGGGTGATTGGGATTCCGACGTCAAAAATGCCAAATTTGTTCGTGGACGTCCGTCAAGACGTTGTCTATGCATACGGTTGGCCATCACGGGTTTTCTGGGCCGTTTGGAAGGTCAAACGAGCCCCGGAGCGAGCATACGCCTCATTTTGACAATTTTCGTGTGCTATTGCACACCATTTTTTGGGTGATTAGGATTCCGACGTCAAAAATGCCAAATTTGTTCGTGGACGTCCTTCAAGACGTTGTCTATGCATACGGTTGGCCATCACGGGTTTTCTGGGCCGTTTGGAAGGTCAAACGAGCCCCGGAGCGAGCATACGCCTCATTTTGACGATTTTCGTGTGCTATTGCACACCATTTTTTGGGTGATCAGGATTCCGACGTCAAAAATGCCAAATTTGTTCGTGGACGTCCTTCAAGACGTTGTCTATGCATACGGTTGTCCATCACGGGTTTTCTGGGCCGTTTGGAAGGTCAAACGAGCCCCGGAGCGAGCATACGCCTCATTTTGACGATTTTCGTGTGCTATTGCACACCATTTTTTGGGTGATCGGGATTCCGACGTCAAAAATGCCAAATTTGTTCGTGGACGTCCGTCAAGACGTTGTCTATGCATACGGTTGGCCATCACGGGTTTCTGGGCCATTTGGAAGGTCAAACGAGCCCCGGAGCGAGCATACGCCTCATTTTGACGATTTTCGTGTGCTATTGCACACCATTTTTTGGGTGATTGGGATTCCGACGTCAAAAATGCCAAATTTGTTCGTGGACGTCCTTCAAGACGTTGTCTATGCATACGGTTGGCCATCACGGGTTTTCTGGGCCGTTTGGAAGGTCAAACGAGCCCCGGAGCGAGCATACGCCTCATTTTGACGATTTTCGTGTGCTATTGCACACCATTTTTTGGGTGATCAGGATTCCGACGTCAAAAATGCCAAATTTGTTCGTGGACGTCCTTCAAGACGTTGTCTATGCATACGGTTGGCCATCACGGGTTTTCTGGGCCGTTTGGAAGGTCAAACGAGCCCCGGAGCGAGCATACGCCTCATTTTGACGATTTTCGTGTGCTATTGCACACCATTTTTTGGGTGATCGGGATTCCGACGTCAAAAATGCCAAATTTGTTTGTGGACGTCCGTCAAGACGTTGTCTATGCATACGGTAGGCCATCACGGGTTTTCTGGGCCATTTGGAAGGTCAAACGAGCCCCGGAGCGAGCATACGCCTCATTTTGACGATTTTCGTGTGCTATTGCACACCATTTTTTGGGTGATTGGGATTCCGACGTCAAAAATGCCAAATTTGTTCGTGGACGTCCGTCAAGACGTTGTCTATGCATACGGTTGGCCATCACGGTTTTCTGGGCCGTTTGGAAGGTCAAACGAGCCCCGGAGCGAGCATACGCCTCATTTTGACGATTTTCGTGTGCTATTGCACACCATTTTTTGGGTGATCAGGATTCCGACGTCAAAAATGCCAAATTTGTTCGTGGACGTCCTTCAAGATGTTGTCTATGCATACGGTTGGCCATCACGGGTTTTCTGGGCCGTTTGGAAGGTCAAACGAGCCCCGGAGCGAGCATACGCCTCATTTTGACGATTTTCGTGTGCTATTGCACACCATTTTTTGGGTGATCGGGATTCCGACGTCAAAAATGCCAAATTTGTTCGTGGACGTCCGTCAAGACGTTGTCTATGCATACGGTTGGCCATCACGGGTTTTCTGGGCCATTTGGAAGGTCAAACGAGCCCCGGAGCGAGCATACGCCTCATTTTGACGATTTTCGTGTGCTATTGCACACCATTTTTTGGGTGATTGGGATTCCGACGTCAAAAATGCCAAATTTGTTCGTGGACGTCCGTCAAGACGTTGTCTATGCATACGGTTGGCCATCACGGGTTTTCTGGGCCGTTTGGAAGGTCAAACGAGCCCCGGAGCGAGCATACGCCTCATTTTGACGATTTTCGTGTGCTATTGCACACCATTTTTTGGGTGATCAGGATTCCGACGTCAAAAATGCCAAATTTGTCGTGGACGTCCTTCAAGACGTTGTCTATGCATACGGTTGGCCATCACGGGTTTTCTGGGCCGTTTGGAAGGTCAAACGAGCCCCGGAGCGAGCATACGCCTCATTTTGACGATTTTCGTGTGCTATTGCACACCATTTTTTGGGTGATCGGGATTCCGACGTCAAAAATGCCAAATTTGTTCGTGGACGTCCGTCAAGACGTTGTCTATGCATACGATTGGCCATCACGGGTTTTCTGGGCCATTTGGAAGGTCAAACGAGCCCCGGAGCGAGCATACGCCTCATTTTGACGATTTTCGTGTGCTATTGCACACCATTTTTTGGGTGATTGGGATTCCGACGTCAAAAATGCCAAATTTGTTCGTGGACGTCCGTCAAGACGTTGTCTATGCATACGGTTGGCCATCACGGGTTTTCTGGGCCGTTTGGAAGGTCAAACGAGCCCCGGAGCGAGCATACGCCTCATTTTGACGATTTTCGTGTGCTATTGCACACCATTTTTTGGGTGATCAGGATTCCGACGTCAAAAATGCCAAATTTGTTCGTGGACGTCCTTCAAGACGTTGTCTATGCATACGGTTGGCCATCACGGGTTTTCTGGGCCGTTTGGAAGGTCAAACGAGCCCCGGAGCGAGCATACGCCTCATTTTGACGATTTTCGTGTGCTATTGCACACCATTTTTTGGGTGATCGGGATTCCGACGTCAAAAATGCCAAATTTGTTCGTGGACGTCCGTCAAGACGTTGTCTATGCATACGGTTGGCCATCACGGGTTTTCTGGGCCATTTGGAAGGTCAAACGAGCCCCGGAGCGAGCATACGCCTCATTTTGACGATTTTCGTGTGCTATTGCACACCATTTTTTGGGTGATCAGGATTCCGACGTCAAAAATGCCAAATTTGTTCGTGGACGTCCTTCAAGACGTTGTCTATGCATACGGTTGGCCATCACGGGTTTTCTGGGCCGTTTGGAAGGTCAAACGAGCCCCGGAGCGAGCATACGCCTCATTTTGACGATTTTCGTGTGCTATTGCACACCATTTTTTGGGTGATCGGGATTCCGACGTCAAAAATGCCAAATTTGTTCGTGGACGTCCGTCAAGACGTTGTCTATGCATACGGTTGGCCATCACGGGTTTTCTGGGCCATTTGGAAGGTCAAACGAGCCCCGGAGCGAGCATACGCCTCATTTTGACGATTTTCGTGTGCTATTGCACACCATTTTTTGGGTGATCAGGATTCCGACGTCAAAAATGCCAAATTTGTTCGTGGACGTCCGTCAAGACGTTGTCTATGCATACGGTTTGCCATCACGGGTTTTCTGGGCCATTTGGAAGGTCAAACGAGCCCCGGAGCGAGCATACGCCTCATTTTGACGATTTTCGTGTGCTATTGCACACCATTTTTTGGGTGATCAGGATTCCGACGTCAAAAATGCCAAATTTGTTCGTGGACGTCCTTCAAGACGTTGTCTATGCATACGGTTGGCCATCACGGGTTTTCTGGGCCGTTTGGAAGGTCAAACGAGCCCCGGAGCGAGCATACGCCTCATTTTGACGATTTTCGTGTGCTATTGCACACCATTTTTTGGGTGATTGGGATTCCGACGTCAAAAATGCCAAATTTGTTCGTGGACGTCCGTCAAGACGTTGTCTATGCATACGGTTGGCCATCACGGGTTTTCTGGGCCGTTTGGAAGGTCAAACGAGCCCCGGAGCGAGCATACGCCTCATTTTGACGATTTTCGTGTGCTATTGCACACCATTTTTTGGGTGATCAGGATTCCGACGTCAAAAATGCCAAATTTGTTCGTGGACGTCCTTCAAGACGTTGTCTATGCATACGGTTGGCCATCACGGGTTTTCTGGGCCGTTTGGAAGGTCAAACGAGCCCCGGAGCGAGCATACGCCTCATTTTGACGATTTTCGTGTGCTATTGCACACCATTTTTTGGGTGATCAGGATTCCGAATTCAAAAATGCCAAATTTGTTCGTGGACGTCCTTCAAGACGTTGTCTATGCATACGGTTGGCCATCACGGGTTTTCTGGGCCGTTTGGAAGGTCAAACGAGCCCCGGAGCGAGCATACGCCTCATTTTGACGATTTTCGTGTGCTATTGCACACCATTTTTTGGGTGATCGGGATTCCGACGTCAAAAATGCCAAATTTGTTCGTGGACGTCCGTCAAGACGTTGTCTATGCATACGGTTGGCCATCACGGGTTTTCTGGGCCATTTGGAAGGTCAAACGAGCCCCGGAGCGAGCATACGCCTCATTTTGACGATTTTTGTGTGCTATTGCACACCATTTTTTGGATGATCGGGATTCCAACGTCAAAAATGCCAAATTTGTTCGTGGACGTCCGTCAAGACGTTGTCTATGCATACGGTTGGCCATCACGGGTTTTCTGGGCCATTTGGAAGGTCAAACGAGCCCCGGAGCGAGCATACGCCTCATTTTGACGATTTTCGTGTGCTATTGCACACCATTTTTTGGGTGATCAGGATTCCGACGTCAAAAATGCCAAATTTGTTCGTGGACGTCCTTCAAGACGTTGTCTATGCATACGGTTGGCCATCACGGGTTTTCTGGGCCGTTTGGAAGGTCAAACGAGCCCCGGAGCGAGCATACGCCTCATTATGACGATTTTCGTGTGCTATTGCACACCATTTTTTGGATGATCGGGATTCCGACGTCAAAAATGCCAAATTTGTTCATGGACGTCCTTCAAGACGTTGTCTATGCATACGGTTGGCCATCACGGGTTTTCTGGGCCATTTGGAAGGTCAAACGAGCCCCGGAGCGAGCATACGCCTCATTTTGACGATTTTCGTGTGCTATTGCACACCATTTTTTGGGTGATTGGGATTCCGACGTCAAAAATGCCAAATTTGTTCGTGGACGTCCGTCAAGACGTTGTCTATGCATACGGTTGGCCATCACGGGTTTTCTGGGCCGTTTGGAAGGTCAAACGAGCCCCGGAGCGAGCATACGCCTCATTTTGACGATTTTCGTGTGCTATTGCACACCATTTTTTGGGTGATCAGGATTCCAATGTCAAAAATGCCAAATTTGTTCGTGGACGTCCTTCAAGACGTTGTCTATGCATACGGTTGGCCATCACGGGTTTTCTGGGCCGTTTGGAAGGTCAAACGAGCCCCGGAGCGAGCATACGCCTCATTTTGACGATTTTCGTGTGCTATTGCACACCATTTTTTGGGTGATCGGGATTCCGACGTCAAAAATGCCAAATTTGTTCGTGGACGTCCGTCAAGACGTTGTCTATGCATACGGTTGGCCATCACGGGTTTTCTGGGCCATTTGGAAGGTCAAACGAGCCCCGGAGCGAGCATACGCCTCATTTTGACGATTTTCGTGTGCTATTGCACACCATTTTTTGGGTGATTGGGATTCCGACGTCAAAAATGCCAAATTTGTTCGTGGACGTCCGTCAAGACGTTGTCTATGCATACGGTTGGCCATCACGGGTTTTCTAGGCCGTTTGGAAGGTCAAACGAGCCCCGGAGCGAGCATACGCCTCATTTTGACGATTTTCGTGTGCTATTGCACACCATTTTTTGGGTGATCAGGATTCCGACGTCAAAAATGCCAAATTTGTTCGTGGACGTCCTTCAAGACGTTGTCTATGCATACGGTTGGCCATCACGGGTTTTCTGGGCCGTTTGGAAGGTCAAACGAGCCCCGGAGCGAGCATACGCCTCATTTTGACGATTTTCGTGTGCTATTGCACACCATTTTTTGGGTGATCAGGATTCCGACGTCAAAAATGCCAAATTTGTTCGTGGACGTCCTTCAAGACGTTGTCTATGCATACGGTTGGCCATCACGGGTTTTCTGGGCCGTTTGGAAGGTCAAACGAGCCCCGGAGCGAGCATACGCCTCATTTTGACGATTTTCGTGTGCTATTGCACACCATTTTTTGGGTGATCGGGATTCCGACGTCAAAAATGCCAAATTTGTTCGTGGACGTCCGTCAAGACGTTGTCTATGCATACGGTTGGCCATCACGGGTTTTCTGGGCCATTTGGAAGGTCAAACGAGCCCCGGAGCGAGCATACGCCTCATTTTGACGATTTTCGTGTGCTATTGCACACCATTTTTTGGGTGATCAGGATTCCGACGTCAAAAATGCCAAATTTGTTCGTGGACGTCCGTCAAGACGTTGTCTATGCATACGGTTGGCCATCACGGGTTTTCTGGGCCATTTGGAAGGTCAAACGAGCCCCGGAGCGAGCATACGCCTCATTTTGACGATTTTCGTGTGCTATTGCACACCATTTTTTGGGTGATCAGGATTCCGACGTCAAAAATGCCAAATTTGTTCGTGGACGTCCTTCAAGACGTTGTCTATGCATACGGTTAGCCATCACGGGTTTTCTGGGCCGTTTGGAAGGTCAAACGAGCCCCGGAGCGAGCATACGCCTCATTTTGACGATTTTCGTGTGCTATTGCACACCATTTTTTGGGTGATCGGGATTCCGACGTCAAAAATGCCAAATTTGTTCGTGGACGTCCGTCAAGACGTTGTCTATGCATACGGTTGGCCATCACGGGTTTTCTGGGCCATTTGGAAGGTCAAACGAGCCCCGGAGCGAGCATACGCCTCATTTTGACGATTTTCGTGTGCTATTGCACACCATTTTTTGGGTGATCAGGATTCCGACGTCAAAAATGCCAAATTTGTTCGTGGACGTCCGTCAAGACGTTGTCTATGCATACGGTTGGCCATCACGGGTTTTCTGGGCCATTTGGAAGGTCAAACGAGCCCCGGAGCGAGCATACGCCTCATTTTGACGATTTTCGTGTGCTATTGCACACCATTTTTTGGGTGATCAGGATTCCGACGTCAAAAATGCCAAATTTGTTCGTGGACGTCCTTCAAGACGTTGTTTATGCATACGGTTGGCCATCACGGGTTTTCTGGGCCGTTTGGAAGGTCAAACGAGCCCCGGAGCGAGCATACGCCTCATTATGACGATTTTCGTGTGCTATTGCACACCATTTTTTGGATGATCGGGATTCCGACGTCAAAAATGCCAAATTTGTTCATGGACGTCCTTCAAGACGTTTTCTATGCATACGGTTGGCCATCACGGGTTTTCTGGGCCATTTGGAAAGTCAAACGAGCCCCGGAGCGAGCATACGCCTCATTTTGACGATTTTCGTGTGCTATTGCACACCATTTTTTGGGTGATTGGGATTCCGACGTCAAAAATGCCAAATTTGTTCGTGGACGTCCGTCAAGACGTTGTCTATGCATACGGTTGGCCATCACGGGTTTTCTGGGCCGTTTGGAAGGTCAAACGAGCCCCGGAGCGAGCATACGCCTCATTTTGACGATTTTCGTGTGCTATTGCACACCATTTTTTGGGTGATCAGGATTCCGATGTCAAAAATGCCAAATTTGTTCGTGGACGTCCTTCAAGAAGTTGTCTATGCATACGGTTGGCCATCACGGGTTTTCTGGGCCGTTTGGAAGGTCAAACGAGCCCCGGAGCGAGCATACGCCTCATTTTGACGATTTTCGTGTGCTATTGCACACCATTTTTTGGGTGATCGTGATTCCGACGTCAAAAATGCCAAATTTGTTCGTGGACGTCCGTCAAGATGTTGTCTATGCATACGGTTGGCCATCACGGGTTTTCTGGGCCATTTAGAAGGTCAAACGAGCCCCGGAGCGAGCATACGCCTCATTTTGACGATTTTCGTGTGCTATTGCACACCATTTTTTGGGTGATTGGGATTCCGACGTCAAAAATGCCAAATTTGTTCGTGGACGTCCGTCAAGACGTTGTCTATGCATACGGTTGGCCATCACGGGTTTTCTGGGCCGTTTGGAAGGTCAAACGAGCCCCGGAGCGAGCATACGCCTCATTTTGACGATTTTCGTGTGCTATTGCACACCATTTTTTGGGTGATCAGGATTCCGACGTCAAAAATGCCAAATTTATTCGTGGACGTCCTTCAAGACGTTGTCTATGCATACGGTTGGCCATCACGGGTTTTCTGGGCCGTTTGGAAGGTCAAACGAGCCCCGGAGCGAGCATACGCCTCATTTTGACGATTTTCGTGTGCTATTGCACACCATTTTTTGGGTGATCAGGATTCCGACGTCAAAAATGCCAAATTTGTTCGTGGACGTCCTTCAAGACGTTGTCTATGCATACGGTTGGCCATCACGGGTTTTCTGGGCCGTTTGGAAGGTCAAACGAGCCCCGGAGCGAGCATACGCCTCATTTTGACGATTTTCGTGTGCTATTGCACACCATTTTTTGGGTGATCGGGATTCCGACGTCAAAAATGCCAAATTTGTTCGTGGACGTCCGTCAAGACGTTGTCTATGCATACGGTTGGCCATCACGGGTTTCTGGGCCATTTGGAAGGTCAAACGAGCCCCGGAGCGAGCATACGCCTCATTTTGACGATTTTCGTGTGCTATTGCACACCATTTTTTGGGTGATCAGGATTCCGACGTCAAAAATGCCAAATTTGTTCGTGGACGTCCGTCAAGACGTTGTCTATGCATACGGTTGGCCATCACGGGTTTTCTGGGCCATTTGGAAGGTCAAACGAGCCCCGGAGCGAGCATACGCCTCATTTTGACGATTTTCGTGTGCTATTGCACACCATTTTTTGGGTGATCAGGATTCCGACGTCAAAAATGCCAAATTTGTTCGTGGACGTCCTTCAAGACGTTGTCTATGCATACGGTTGGCCATCACGGGTTTTCTGGGCCGTTTGGAAGGTCAAACGAGCCCCGGAGCGAGCATACGCCTCATTTTGACAATTTTCGTGTGCTATTGCACACCATTTTTTGGATGATCGGGATTCCAACGTCAAAAATGCCAAATTTGTTCATGGACGTCCTTCAAGACGTTGTCTATGCATACGGTTGGCCATCACGGGTTTTCTGGGACATTTGGAAGGTCAAACGAGCCCCGGAGCGAGCATACGCCTCATTTTGACGATTTTCGTGTGCTATTGCACCATTTTTTGGGTGATTGGGATTCCGACGTCAAAAATGCCAAATTTGTTCGTGGACGTCCTTCAAGACATTGTCTATGCATACGGTTGGCCATCACGGGTTTTCTGGGCCGTTTGGAAGGTCAAACGAGCCCCGGAGCGAGCATACGCCTCATTTTGACGATTTTCGTGTGCTATTGCACACCATTTTTTGGGTGATCAGGATTCCGACGTCAAAAATGCCAAATTTGTTCGTGGACGTCCTTCAAGACGTTGTCTATGCATACGGTTGGCCATCACGGGTTTTCTGGGCCGTTTGGAAGGTCAAACGAGCCCCGGAGCGAGCATACGCCTCATTATGACGATTTTCGTGTGCTATTGCACACCATTTTTTGGATGATCGGGATTCCGACGTCAAAAATGCCAAATTTGTTCATGGACGTCCTTCAAGACGTTGTCTATGCATACGGTTGGCCATCACGGGTTTTCTGGGCCATTTGGAAGGTCAAACGAGCCCCGGAGCGAGCATACGCCTCATTTTGACGATTTTCGTGTGCTATTGCACACCATTTTTTGGGTGATTGGGATTCCGACGTCAAAAATGCCAAATTTGTTCGTGGACGTCCGTCAAGACGTTGTCTATGCATACGGTTGGCCATCACGGGTTTTCTGGGCCGTTTGGAAGGTCAAACGAGCCCCGGAGCGAGCATACGCCTCATTTTGACGATTTTCGTGTGCTAATGCACACCATTTTTTGGGTGATCAGGATTCCGACGTCAAAAATGCCAAATTTGTTCGTGGACGTCCTTCAAGACGTTGTCTATGCATACGGTTGGCCATCACGGGTTTTCTGGGCCGTTTGGAAGGTCAAACGAGCCCCGGAGCGAGCATACGCCTCATTTTGACGATTTTCGTGTGCTATTGCACACCATTTTTTGGGTGATCGGGATTCCGACGTCAAAAATGCCAAATTTGTTCGTGGACGTCCGTCAAGACGTTGTCTATGCATACGGTTGGCCATCACGGGTTTTCTGGGCCATTTGGAAGGTCAAACGAGCCCCGGAGCGAGCATACGCCTCATTTTGACGATTTTCGTGTGCTATTGCACACCATTTTTTGGGTGATTGGGATTCCGACGTCAAAAATGCCAAATTTGTTCGTGGACGTCCGTCAAGACGTTGTCTATGCATACGGTTGGCCATCACGGGTTTTCTGGGCCATTTGGAAGGTCAAACGAGCCCCGGAGCGAGCATACGCCTCATTTTGACGATTTTCGTGTGCTATTGCACACCATTTTTTGGGTGATCAGGATTCCGACGTCAAAAATGCCAAATTTGTTCGTGGACGTCCTTCAAGACGTTGTCTATGCATACGGTTGGCCATCACGGGTTTTCTGGGCCGTTTGGAAGGTCAAACGAGCCCCGGAGCGAGCATACGCCTCATTTTGACGATTTTCGTGTGCTATTGCACACCATTTTTTGGGTGATCGGGATTCCGACGTCAAAAATACCAAATTTGTTCGTGGACGTCCGTCAAGACGTTGTCTATGCATACGGTTGGCCATCACGGGTTTTCTGGGCCGTTTGGAAGGTCAAACGAGCCCCGGAGCGAGCATACGCCTCATTTTGACGATTTTTGTGTGCTATAGCACACCATTTTTTGAGTGATCAGGATTCCGACGTCAAAAATGCCAAATTTGTTCGTGGACGTCCTTCAAGACGTTGTCTATGCATACGGTTGGCCATCACGGGTTTTCTGGGCCGTTTGGAAGGTCAAACGAGCCCCGGAGCGAGCATACGCCTCATTTTGACGATTTTCGTGTGCTATTGCACACCATTTTTTGGGTGATCAGGATTCCGACGTCAAAAATGCCAAATTTGTTCGTGGACGTCCTTCAAGACGTTGTCTATGCATACGGTTGGCCATCACGGGTTTTCTGGGCCGTTTGGAAGGTCAAACGAGCCCCGGAGCGAGCATACGCCTCATTTTGACGATTTTCGTGTGCTATTGCACACCATTTTTTGGGTGATCGGGATTCCGACGTCAAAAATGCCAAATTTGTTCGTGGACGTCCGTCAAGACGTTGTCTATGCATACGGTTGGCCATCACGGGTTTTCTGGGCCATTTGGAAGGTCAAACAAGCCCCGGAGCGAGCATACGCCTCATTTTGACGATTTTCGTGTGCTATTGCACACCATTTTTTGGGTGATTGGGATTCCGACGTCAAAAATGCCAAATTTGTTCGTGGACGTCCGTCAAGACGTTGTCTATGCATACGGTTGGCCATCACGGGTTTTCTGGGCCGTTTGGAAGGTCAAACGAGCCCTGGAGCGAGCATACGCCTCATTTTGACGATTTTCGTGTGCTATTGCACACCATTTTTTGGGTGATCGGGATTCCGACGTCAAAAATGCCAAATTTGTTCGTGGACGTCCGTCAAGACGTTGTCTATGCATACGGTTGGCCATCACGGGTTTTCTGGGCCATTTGGAAGGTCAAACGAGCCCCGGAGCGAGCATACGCCTCATTTTGACGATTTTCGTGTGCTATTGCACACCATTTTTTGGGTGATCAGGATTCCGACGTCAAAAATGCCAAATTTGTTCGTGGACGTCCGTCAAGACGTTGTCTATGCATACGGTTGGCCATCACGGGTTTTCTGGGCCGTTTGGAAGGTCAAACGAGCCCCGGAGCGAGCATACGCCTCATTTTGACGATTTTCGTGTGCTGTTGCACACCATTTTTTGGGTGATCAGGATTCCGACGTCAAAAATGCCAAATTTGTTCGTGGACGTCCTTCAAGACGTTGTCTATGCATACGGTTGGCCATCACGGGTTTTCTGGGCCGTTTGGAAGGTCAAACGAGCCCCGGAGCGAGCATACGCCTCATTTTGACGATTTTCGTGTGCTATTGCACACCATTTTTTGGGTGATCGGGATTCCGACGTCAAAAATGCCAAATTTGTTCATGGACGTCCGTCAAGACGTTGTCTATGCATACGGTTGGCCATCACGGGTTTTCTGGGCCATTTGGAAGGTCAAACGAGCCCCGGAGCGAGCATACGCCTCATTTTGACGATTTTCGTGTGCTATTGCACACCATTTTTTGGGTGATTGGGATTCCGACGTCAAAAATGCCAAATTTGTTCGTGGACGTCCGTCAAGACGTTGTCTATGCATACGGTTGGCCATCACGGGTTTTCTGGGCCGTTTGGAAGGTCAAACGAGCCCCGGAGCGAGCATACGCCTCATTTTGACGATTTTCGTGTGCTATTGCACACCATTTTTAGGGTGATCAGGATTCCGACGTCAAAAATGCCAAATTTGTTCGTGGACGTCCTTCAAGACGTTGTCTATGCATACGGTTGGCCATCACGGGTTTTCTGGGCCGTTTGGAAGGTCAAACGAGCCCCGGAGCGAGCATACGCCTCATTTTGACGATTTTCGTGTGCTATTGCACACCATTTTTTGGGTGATCGGGATTCCGACGTCAAAAATGCCAAATTTGTTCGTGGACGTCCATCAAGACGTTGTCTATGCATACGGTTGGCCATCACGGGTTTTCTGGGCCGTTTGGAAGGTCAAACGAGCCCCGGAGCGAGCATACGCCTCATTTTGACGATTTTTGTGTGCTATTGCACACCATTTTTTGGGTGATCAGGATTCCGACGTCAAAAATGCCAAATTTGTTCGTGGACGTCCTTCAAGACGTTGTCTATGCATACGGTTGGCCATCACGGGTTTTCTGGGCCGTTTGGAAGGTCAAACGAGCCCCGGAGCGAGCATACGCCTCATTTTGACGATTTTCGTGTGCTATTGCACACCATTTTTTGGGTGATCGGGATTCCGACGTCAAAAATGCCAAATTTGTTCGTGGACGTCCGTCAAGACGTTGTCTATGCATACGGTTGGCCATCACGGGTTTTTTGGGCCATTTGGAAGGTCAAACGAGCCCCGGAGCGAGCATACGCCTCATTTTGACGATTTTCGTGTGCTATTGCACACCATTTTTTGGGTGATCAGGATTCCGACGTCAAAAATGCCAAATTTGTTCGTGGACGTCCGTCAAGACGTTGTCTATGCATACGGTTGGCCATCACGGGTTTTTTCTGGGCCATTTGGAAGGTCAAACGAGCCCCGGAGCGAGCATACGCCTCATTTTGACGATTTTCGTGTGCTATTGCACACCATTTTTTGGGTGATCAGGATTCCAACGTCAAAAATGCCAAATTTGTTCGTGGACGTCCTTCAAGACGTTGTCTATGCATACGGTTGGCCATCACGGGTTTTCTAGGCCGTTTGGAAGGTCAAACGAGCCCCGGAGCGAGCATACGCCTCATTTTGACGATTTTCGTGTGCTATTGCACACCATTTTTTGGGTGATCGGGATTCCGACGTCAAAAATGCCAAATTTGTTCGTGGACGTCCGTCAAGACGTTGTCTATGCATACGGTTGGCCATCACGGGTTTTCTGGGCCGTTTGGAAGGTCAAACGAGCCCCGGAGCGAGCATACGCCTCATTTTGACGATTTTTGTGTGCTATTGCACACCATTTTTTGGGTGATCAGCATTCCGACATCAAAAATGCCAAATTTGTTCGTGGACGTCCTTCAAGACGTTGTCTATGCATACGGTTGGCCATCACGGGTTTTCTGGGCCGTTTGGAAGGTCAAACGAGCCCCGGAACGAGCATACGCCTCATTTTGACGATTTTCGTGTGCTATTGCACACCATTTTTTGGGTGATCGGGATTCCGACGTCAAAAATGCCAAATTTGTTCGTGGACGTCCTTCAAGACGTTGTCTATGCATACGGTTGGCCATCACGGGTTTTCTGGGCCGTTTGGAAGGTCAAACGAGCCCCGGAGCGAGCATACGCCTCATTTTGACGATTTTCGTGTGCTATTGCACACCATTTTTTGGATGATCGGGATTCCGACGTCAAAAATGCCAAATTTGTTCATGGACGTCCTTCAAGACGTTGTCTATGCATACGGTTGGCCATCACGGGTTTTCTGGGCCATTTGGAAGGTCAAACGAGCCCCGGAGCGAGCATACGCCTCATTTTGACGATTTTCGTGTGCTATTGCACACCATTTTTTGGGTGATTGGGATTCCGACGTCAAAAATGCCAAATTTGTTCGTGGACATCCGTCAAGACGTTGTCTATGCATACGGTTGGCCATCACGGGTTTTCTGGGCCGTTTGGAAGGTCAAACGAGCCCCGGAGCGAGCATACGCCTCATTTTGACGATTTTCGTGTGCTATTGCACACCATTTTTTGGGTGATCAGGATTCCGACGTCAAAAATGCCAAATTTGTTCGTGGACGTCCTTCAAGACGTTGTCTATGCATACGGTTGGCCATCACGGGTTTTCTGGGCCGTTTGGAAGGTCAAACGAGCCCCGGAGCGAGCATACGCCTCATTTTGACGATTTTCGTGTGCTATTTGCACACCATTTTTTGGGTGATCGGGATTCCGACGTCAAAAATTGCAAAATTTGTTCATGGACGTCCTTCAAGATGTTGTCTATGCATACGGTTGGCCATCACGGGTTTTCTGGGCCGTTTGGAAGGTCAAACGAGCCCCGGAGCGAGCATACGCCTCATTTTGACGATTTTCGTGTGCTATTGCACACCATTTTTTGGGTGATCAGGATTCCGACGTCAAAAATGCCAAATTTGTTCGTGGACGTCCTTCAAGACGTTGTCTATGCATACGGTTGGCCATCACGGGTTTTCTGGGCCGTTTGGAAGGTCAAACGAGCCCCGGAGCGAGCATACGCCTCATTTTGACGATTTTCGTGTGCTATTGCACACCATTTTTTGGGTGATCGGGATTCCGACGTCAAAAATGCCAAATTTGTTCGTGGACGTCCGTCAAGACGTTGTCTATGCATACGGTTGGCCATCACGGGTTTTCTGGGCCGTTTGGAAGGTCAAACGAGCCCCGGAGCGAGCATACGCCTCATTTTGACGATTTTCGTGTGCTATTGCACACCATTTTTTGGGTGATTGGGATTCCGACGTCAAAAATGCCAAATTTGTTCGTGGACGTCCGTCAAGACGTTGTCTATGCATACGGTTGGCCATCACGGGTTTTCTGGGCCGTTTGGAAGGTCAAACGAGCCCCGGAGCGAGCATACGCCTCATTTTGACGATTTTCGTGTGCTATTGCACACCATTTTTTGGATGATCGGGATTCCGACGTCAAAAATGCCAAATTTGTTCATGGACGTCCTTCACGACGTTGTCTATGCATACGGTTGGCCATCACGGGTTTTCTGGGCCATTTGGAAGGTCAAACGAGCCCCGGAGCGAGCATACGCCTCATTTTGACGATTTTCGTGTGCTATTGCACACCATTTTTTGGGTGATCGGGATTCCGACGTCAAAAATTCCAAATTTGTTCGTGGACGTCCGTCAAGACGTTGTCTATGCATACGGTTGGCCATCACGGGTTTTCTGGGCCGTTTGGAAGGTCAAACGAGCCCCGGAGCGAGCATACGCCTCATTTTGACGATTTTCGTGTGCTATTTGCACACCATTTTTTGGGTGATCGGGATTCCGACGTCAAAAATTGCAAAATTTGTTCATGGACGTCCTTCAAGACGTTGTCTATGCATACGGTTGGCCATCACGGGTTTTCTGGGCCGTTTGGAAGGTCAAACGAGCCCCGGAGCGAGCATACGCCTCATTTTGACGATTTTCGTGTGCTATTGCACACCATTTTTTGGGTGATCGTGATTCCGACGTCAAAAATGCCAAATTTGTTCGTGGACGTCCGTCAAGACGTTGTCTATGCATACGGTTGGCCATCACGGGTTTTCTGGGCCATTTGGAAGGTCAAACGAGCCCCGGAGCGAGCATACGCCTCATTTTGACGATTTTCGTGTGCTATTGCACACCATTTTTTGGGTGATCGGGATTCCGACGTCAAAAATTGCCAAATTTGTTCATGGACGTCCTTCAAGACGTTGTCTATGCATACAGTTGGCCATCACGGGTTTTCTGGGCCGTTTGGAAGGTCAAACGAGCCCCGGAGCGAGCATACGCCTCATTTTGACGATTTTCGTGTGCTATTGCACACCATTTTTTGGGTGATCGGGATTCCGACGTCAAAAATGCCAAATTTGTTCATGGACGTCCTTCAAGACGTTGTCTATGCATACGGTTGGCCATCACGGGTTTTCTGGGCCATTTGGAAGGTCAAACGAGCCCCGGAGCGAGCATACGCCTCATTTTGACGATTTTCGTGTGCTATTGCACACCATTTTTTGGGTGATCAGGATTCCGACGTCAAAAATGCCAAATTTGTTCGTGGACATCCTTCAAGACGTTGTCTATGCATACGGTTGGCCATCACAGGTTTTCTGGGCCGTTTGGAAGGTCAAACGAGCCCCGGAGCGAGCATACGCCTCATTTTGACGATTTTCGTGTGCTATTGCACACCATTTTTTGGGTGATCGGGATTCCGACGTCAAAAATGCCAAATTTGTTCATGGACGTCCTTCAAGACGTTGTCTATGCATACGGTTGGCCATCACGGGTTTTCTGGGCCATTTGGAAGGTCAAACGAGCCCCGGAGCGAGCATACGCCTCATTTTGACGATTTTCGTGTGCTATTGCACACCATTTTTTGGGTGATTGGGATTCCGACGTCAAAAATGCCAAATTTGTTCGTGGACGTCCGTCAAGACGTTGTCTATGCATACGGTTGGCCATCACGGGTTTTCTGGGCCATTTGGAAGGTCAAACGAGCCCCGAAGCGAGCATACGCCTCATTTTGACGATTTTTGTGTGCTATTGCACACCATTTTTTGGGTGATCAGGATTCCGACGTCAAAAATGCCAAATTTGTTCGTGGACGTCCTTCAAGACGTTGTCTATGCATACGGTTGGCCATCACGGGTTTTCTGGGCCGTTTGGAAGGTCAAACGAGCCCCGGAGCGAGCATACGCCTCATTTTGATGATTTTCGTGTGCTATTGCACACCATTTTTTGGGTGATCGGGATTCCGACGTCAAAAATTGCCAAATTTGTTCATGGACGTCCTTCAAGACGTTGTCTATGCATACGGTTGGCCATCACGGATTTTCTGGGCCGTTTGGAAGGTCAAACGAGCCCCGGAGCGAGCATACGCCTCATTTTGATGATTTTCGTGTGCTATTGCACACCATTTTTTGGGTGATCAAGATTCCGACGTCAAAAATGCCAAATTTGATCATGGACGTCCTTCAAGACGTTGTCTATGCATACGGTTGGCCATCACGGGTTTTCTGGGCCATTTGGAAGGTCAAACGAGCCCCGGAGCGAGCATACGCCTCATTTTGACGATTTTCGTGTGCTATTGCACACCATTTTTTGGGTGATCGGGATTCCGACGTCAAAAATGCCAAATTTGTTCGTGGACGTCCGTCAAGACGTTTTCTATGCATACGGTTGGCCATCACGGGTTTTCTGGGCCATTTGGAAGGTCAAACGAGCCCCGGAGCGAGCATACGCCTCATTTTGACGATTTTTGTGTGCTATTGCACACCATTTTTAGGGTGATCAGGATTCCGACGTCAAAAATGCCAAATTTGTTCGTGGACGTCCGTCAAGACGTTGTCTATGCATACGGTTGGCCATCACGGGTTTTCTGGGCCATTTGGAAGGTCAAACGAGCCCCGGAGCGAGCATACGCCTCATTTTGACGATTTTCGTGTGCTATTGCACACCATTTTTTGGGTGATCAGGATTCCGACGTCAAAAATGCCAAATTTGTTCGTGGACGTCCTTCAAGACGTTGTCTATGCATACGGTTGGCCATCACGGGTTTTCTGGGCCGTTTGGAAGGTCAAACGAGCCCCGGAGCGAGCATACGCCTCATTTTGACGATTTTCGTGTGCTATTGCACACCATTTTTTGGATGATCGGGATTCCGACGTCAAAAATGCCAAATTTGTTCATGGACGTCCTTCAAGACGTTGTCTATGCATACGGTTGGCCATCACGGGTTTTCCGGGCCGTTTGGAAGGTCAAACGAGCCCCGGAGCGAGCATACGCCTCATTTTGACGATTTTTGTGTGCTATTGCACACCATTTTTTGGGTGATCAGGATTCCGACGTCAAAAATGCCAAATTTGTTCGTGGACGTCCTTCAAGACGTTGTCTATGCATACGGTTGGCCATCACGGGTTTTTTGGGCCGTTTGGAAGGTCAAACGAGCCCTGGAGCGAGCATACGCCTCATTTTGACGATTTTCGTGTGCTATTGCACACCATTTTTTGGGTGATCGGGATTCCGACGTCAAAAATGCCAAATTTGTTCGTGGACGTCCGTCAAGACGTTGTCTATGCATACGGTTGGCCATCACGGGTTTTCTGGGCCATTTGGAAGGTCAAACGAGCCCCGGAGCGAGCATACGCCTCATTTTGACGATTTTCGTGTGCTATTGCACACCATTTTTTGGGTGATCAGGATTCCGACGTCAAAAATGCCAAATTTGTTCGTGGACATCCTTCAAGACGTTGTCTATGCATACGGTTGGCCATCACGGGTTTTCTGGGCCGTTTGGAAGGTCAAACGAGCCCCGGAGCGAGCATACGCCTCATTTTGACGATTTTCGTGTGCTATTGCACACCATTTTTTGGGTGATTGGGATTCCGACGTCAAAAATGCCAAATTTGTTCGTGGACGTCCGTCAAGACGTTGTCTATGCATACGGTTGGCCATCACGGGTTTTCTGGGCCGTTTGGAAGGTCAAACGAGCCCCGGAGCGAGCATACGCCTCATTTTGACGATTTTCGTGTGCTATTGCACACCATTTTTTGGATGATCGGGATTCCGACGTCAAAAATGCCAAATTTGTTCATGGACGTCCTTCACGACGTTGTCTATGCATACGGTTGGCCATCACGGGTTTTCTGGGCCATTTGGAAGGTCAAACGAGCCCCGGAGCGAGCATACGCCTCATTTTGACGATTTTCGTGTGCTATTGCACACCATTTTTTGGGTGATCGGGATTCCGACGTCAAAAATTCCAAATTTGTTCGTGGACGTCCGTCAAGACGTTGTCTATGCATACGGTTGGCCATCACGGGTTTTCTGGGCCGTTTGGAAGGTCAAACGAGCCCCGGAGCGAGCATACGCCTCATTTTGACGATTTTCGTGTGCTATTTGCACACCATTTTTTGGGTGATCGGGATTCCGACGTCAAAAATTGCAAAATTTGTTCATGGACGTCCTTCAAGACGTTGTCTATGCATACGGTTGGCCATCACGGGTTTTCTGGGCCGTTTGGAAGGTCAAACGAGCCCCGGAGCGAGCATACGCCTCATTTTGACGATTTTCGTGTGCTATTGCACACCATTTTTTGGGTGATCGTGATTCCGACGTCAAAAATGCCAAATTTGTTCGTGGACGTCCGTCAAGACGTTGTCTATGCATACGGTTGGCCATCACGGGTTTTCTGGGCCATTTGGAAGGTCAAACGAGCCCCGGAGCGAGCATACGCCTCATTTTGACGATTTTCGTGTGCTATTGCACACCATTTTTTGGGTGATCGGGATTCCGACGTCAAAAATTGCCAAATTTGTTCATGGACGTCCTTCAAGACGTTGTCTATGCATACAGTTGGCCATCACGGGTTTTCTGGGCCGTTTGGAAGGTCAAACGAGCCCCGGAGCGAGCATACGCCTCATTTTGACGATTTTCGTGTGCTATTGCACACCATTTTTTGGGTGATCGGGATTCCGACGTCAAAAATGCCAAATTTGTTCATGGACGTCCTTCAAGACGTTGTCTATGCATACGGTTGGCCATCACGGGTTTTCTGGGCCATTTGGAAGGTCAAACGAGCCCCGGAGCGAGCATACGCCTCATTTTGACGATTTTCGTGTGCTATTGCACACCATTTTTTGGGTGATCAGGATTCCGACGTCAAAAATGCCAAATTTGTTCGTGGACATCCTTCAAGACGTTGTCTATGCATACGGTTGGCCATCACAGGTTTTCTGGGCCGTTTGGAAGGTCAAACGAGCCCCGGAGCGAGCATACGCCTCATTTTGACGATTTTCGTGTGCTATTGCACACCATTTTTTGGGTGATCGGGATTCCGACGTCAAAAATGCCAAATTTGTTCATGGACGTCCTTCAAGACGTTGTCTATGCATACGGTTGGCCATCACGGGTTTTCTGGGCCATTTGGAAGGTCAAACGAGCCCCGGAGCGAGCATACGCCTCATTTTGACGATTTTCGTGTGCTATTGCACACCATTTTTTGGGTGATTGGGATTCCGACGTCAAAAATGCCAAATTTGTTCGTGGACGTCCGTCAAGACGTTGTCTATGCATACGGTTGGCCATCACGGGTTTTCTGGGCCATTTGGAAGGTCAAACGAGCCCCGAAGCGAGCATACGCCTCATTTTGACGATTTTTGTGTGCTATTGCACACCATTTTTTGGGTGATCAGGATTCCGACGTCAAAAATGCCAAATTTGTTCGTGGACGTCCTTCAAGACGTTGTCTATGCATACGGTTGGCCATCACGGGTTTTCTGGGCCGTTTGGAAGGTCAAACGAGCCCCGGAGCGAGCATACGCCTCATTTTGATGATTTTCGTGTGCTATTGCACACCATTTTTTGGGTGATCGGGATTCCGACGTCAAAAATTGCCAAATTTGTTCATGGACGTCCTTCAAGACGTTGTCTATGCATACGGTTGGCCATCACGGATTTTCTGGGCCGTTTGGAAGGTCAAACGAGCCCCGGAGCGAGCATACGCCTCATTTTGATGATTTTCGTGTGCTATTGCACACCATTTTTTGGGTGATCAAGATTCCGACGTCAAAAATGCCAAATTTGATCATGGACGTCCTTCAAGACGTTGTCTATGCATACGGTTGGCCATCACGGGTTTTCTGGGCCATTTGGAAGGTCAAACGAGCCCCGGAGCGAGCATACGCCTCATTTTGACGATTTTCGTGTGCTATTGCACACCATTTTTTGGGTGATCGGGATTCCGACGTCAAAAATGCCAAATTTGTTCGTGGACGTCCGTCAAGACGTTTTCTATGCATACGGTTGGCCATCACGGGTTTTCTGGGCCATTTGGAAGGTCAAACGAGCCCCGGAGCGAGCATACGCCTCATTTTGACGATTTTTGTGTGCTATTGCACACCATTTTTAGGGTGATCAGGATTCCGACGTCAAAAATGCCAAATTTGTTCGTGGACGTCCGTCAAGACGTTGTCTATGCATACGGTTGGCCATCACGGGTTTTCTGGGCCATTTGGAAGGTCAAACGAGCCCCGGAGCGAGCATACGCCTCATTTTGACGATTTTCGTGTGCTATTGCACACCATTTTTTGGGTGATCAGGATTCCGACGTCAAAAATGCCAAATTTGTTCGTGGACGTCCTTCAAGACGTTGTCTATGCATACGGTTGGCCATCACGGGTTTTCTGGGCCGTTTGGAAGGTCAAACGAGCCCCGGAGCGAGCATACGCCTCATTTTGACGATTTTCGTGTGCTATTGCACACCATTTTTTGGATGATCGGGATTCCGACGTCAAAAATGCCAAATTTGTTCATGGACGTCCTTCAAGACGTTGTCTATGCATACGGTTGGCCATCACGGGTTTTCCGGGCCGTTTGGAAGGTCAAACGAGCCCCGGAGCGAGCATACGCCTCATTTTGACGATTTTTGTGTGCTATTGCACACCATTTTTTGGGTGATCAGGATTCCGACGTCAAAAATGCCAAATTTGTTCGTGGACGTCCTTCAAGACGTTGTCTATGCATACGGTTGGCCATCACGGGTTTTTTGGGCCGTTTGGAAGGTCAAACGAGCCCTGGAGCGAGCATACGCCTCATTTTGACGATTTTCGTGTGCTATTGCACACCATTTTTTGGGTGATCGGGATTCCGACGTCAAAAATGCCAAATTTGTTCGTGGACGTCCGTCAAGACGTTGTCTATGCATACGGTTGGCCATCACGGGTTTTCTGGGCCATTTGGAAGGTCAAACGAGCCCCGGAGCGAGCATACGCCTCATTTTGACGATTTTCGTGTGCTATTGCACACCATTTTTTGGGTGATCAGGATTCCGACGTCAAAAATGCCAAATTTGTTCGTGGACATCCTTCAAGACGTTGTCTATGCATACGGTTGGCCATCACGGGTTTTCTGGGCCGTTTGGAAGGTCAAACGAGCCCCGGAGCGAGCATACGCCTCATTTTGACGATTTTCGTGTGCTATTGCACACCATTTTTTGGGTGATCGGGATTCCGACGTCAAAAATGCCAAATTTGTTCATGGACGTCCTTCAAGACGTTGTCTATGCATACGGTTGGCCATCACGGGTTTTCTGGGCCATTTGGAAGGTCAAACGAGCCCCGGAGCGAGCATACGCCTCATTTTGACGATTTTTGTGTGCTATTGCACACCATTTTTAGGGTGATCAGGATTCCGACGTCAAAAATGCCAAATTTGTTCGTGGACGTCCGTCAAGACGTTGTCTATGCATACGGTTGGCCATCACGGGTTTTCTGGGCCATTTGGAAGGTCAAACGAGCCCCGGAGCGAGCATACGCCTCATTTTGACGATTTTCGTGTGCTATTGCACACCATTTTTTGGGTGATCAGGATTCCGACGTCAAAAATGCCAAATTTGTTCGTGGACGTCCTTCAAGACGTTGTCTATGCATACGGTTGGCCATCACGGGTTTTCTGGGCCGTTTGGAAGGTCAAACGAGCCCCGGAGCGAGCATACGCCTCATTTTGACGATTTTCGTGTGCTATTGCACACCATTTTTTGGATGATCAGGATTCCGACGTCAAAAATGCCAAATTTGTTCGTGGACGTCCTTCAAGACGTTGTCTATGCATACGGTTGGCCATCATGGGTTTTCTGGGCCGTTTGGAAGGTCAAACGAGCCCCGGAGCGAGCATACGCCTCATTTTGACAATTTTCGTGTGCTATTGCACACCATTTTTTGGGTGATTGGGATTCCGACGTCAAAAATGCCAAATTTGTTCGTGGATGTCCGTCAAGACGTTGTCTATGCATACGGTTGGCCATCACGGGTTTTCTGGGCCATTTGGAAGGTCAAACGAGCCCCGGAGCGAGCATACGCCTCATTTTGACGATTTTCGTGTGCTATTGCACACCATTTTTTGGGTGATCAGGATTCCGACGTCAAAAATGCCAAATTTGTTCGTGGACGTCCTTCAAGACGTTGTCTATGCATACGGTTGGCCATCACGGGTTTTCTGGGCCGTTTGGAAGGTCAAACGAGCCCCGGAGCGAGCATACGCCTCATTTTGACGATTTTCGTGTGCTATTGCACACCATTTTTTGGATGATCGGGATTCCGACGTCAAAAATGCCAAATTTGTTCATGGACGTCCTTCAAGACGTTGTCTATGCATACGGTTGGCCATCACGGGTTTTCTGGGCCGTTTGGAAGGTCAAACGAGCCCCGGAGCGAGCATACGCCTCATTTTGACGATTTTCGTGTGCTATTGCACACCATTTTTTGGGTGATTGGGATTCCGACGTCAAAAATGCCAAATTTGTTCGTGGACGTCCATCAAGACGTTGTCTATGCATACGGTTGGCCATCACGGGTTTTCTGGGCCGTTTGGAATGTCAAACGAGCCCCGGAGCGAGCATACGCCTCATTTTGACGATTTTCGTGTGCTATTGCAAACCATTTTTTGGGTGATTGGGATTCCGACGTCAAAAATGCCAAATTTGTTCGTGGACGTCCGTCAAGACGTTGTCTATGCATACGGTTGGCCATCACGGGTTTTCTGGGCCATTTGGAAGGTCAAACGAGCCCCGGAGCGAGCATACGCCTCATTTTGACGATTTTTGTGTGCTATTGCACACCATTTTTTGGGTGATCAGGATTCCGACGTCAAAAATGCCAAATTTGTTCGTGGACGTCCTTCAAGACGTTGTCTATGCATACGGTTGGCCATCACGGGTTTTCTGGGCCGTTTGGAAGGTCAAACGAGCCCCGGAGCGAGCATACGCCTCATTTTGATGATTTTCGTGTGCTATTGCACACCATTTTTTGGGTGATCGGGATTCCGACGTCAAAAATTGCCAAATTTGTTCATGGACGTCCTTCAAGACGTTGTCTATGCATACGGTTGGCCATCACGGATTTTCTGGGCCGTTTGGAAGGTCAAACGAGCCCCGGAGCGAGCATACGCCTCATTTTGACGATTTTCGTGTGCTATTGCACACCATTTTTTGGGTGATCGGGATTCCGACGTCAAAAATGCCAAATTTGATCATGGACGTCCTTCAAGACGTTGTCTATGCATACGGTTGGCCATCACGGGTTTTCTGGGCCATTTGGAAGGTCAAACGAGCCCCGGAGCGAGCATACGCCTCATTTTGACGATTTTCGTGTGCTATTGCACACCATTTTTTGGGTGATCGGGATTCCGACGTCAAAAATGCCAAATTTGTTCGTGGACGTCCGTCAAGACGTTGTCTATGCATACGGTTGGCCATCACGGGTTTTCTGGGCCATTTGGAAGGTCAAACGAGCCCCGGAGCGAGCATACGCCTCATTTTGACGATTTTTGTGTGCTATTGCACACCATTTTTAGGGTGATCAGGATTCCGACGTCAAAAATGCCAAATTTGTTCGTGGACGTCCGTCAAGACGTTGTCTATGCATACGGTTGGCCATCACGGGTTTTCTGGGCCATTTGGAAGGTCAAACGAGCCCCGGAGCGAGCATACGCCTCATTTTGACGATTTTCGTGTGCTATTGCACACCATTTTTTGGGTGATCAGGATTCCGACGTCAAAAATGCCAAATTTGTTCGTGGACGTCCTTCAAGACGTTGTCTATGCATACGGTTGGCCATCACGGGTTTTCTGGGCCGTTTGGAAGGTCAAACGAGCCCCGGAGCGAGCATACGCCTCATTTTGACGATTTTCGTGTGCTATTGCACACCATTTTTTGGATGATCGGGATTCCGACGTCAAAAATGCCAAATTTGTTCATGGACGTCCTTCAAGACGTTGTCTATGCATACGGTTGGCCATCACGGGTTTTCTGGGCCGTTTGGAAGGTCAAACGAGCCCCGGAGCGAGCATACGCCTCATTTTGACGATTTTCGTGTGCTATTGCACACCATTTTTTGGGTGATCGGGATTCCGACGTCAAAAATGCCAAATTTGTTCGTGGACGTCCGTCAAGACGTTGTCTATGCATACGGTTGGCCATCACGGGTTTTCTGGGCCATTTGGAAGGTCAAACGAGCCCCGGAGCGAGCATACGCCTCATTTTGACGATTTTCGTGTGCTATTGCACACCATTTTTTGGGTGATCAGGATTCCGACGTCAAAAATGCCAAATTTGTTCGTGGACGTCCGTCAAGACGTTGTCTATGCATACGGTTGGCCATCACGGGTTTTCTGGGCCATTTGGAAGGTCAAACGAGCCCCGGAGCGAGCATACGCCTCATTTTGACGATTTTCGTGTGCTATTGCACACCATTTTTTGGATGATCAGGATTCCGACGTCAAAAATGCCAAATTTGTTCGTGGACGTCCTTCAAGACGTTGTCTATGCATACGGTTGGCCATCATGGGTTTTCTGGGCCGTTTGGAAGGTCAAACGAGCCCCGGAGCGAGCATACGCCTCATTTTGACAATTTTCGTGTGCTATTGCACACCATTTTTTGGGTGATTGGGATTCCGACGTCAAAAATGCCAAATTTGTTCGTGGATGTCCGTCAAGACGTTGTCTATGCATACGGTTGGCCATCACGGGTTTTCTGGGCCATTTGGAAGGTCAAACGAGCCCCGGAGCGAGCATACGCCTCATTTTGACGATTTTCGTGTGCTATTGCACACCATTTTTTGGGTGATCAGGATTCCGACGTCAAAAATGCCAAATTTGTTCGTGGACGTCCTTCAAGACGTTGTCTATGCATACGGTTGGCCATCACGGGTTTTCTGGGCCGTTTGGAAGGTCAAACGAGCCCCGGAGCGAGCATACGCCTCATTTTGACGATTTTCGTGTGCTATTGCACACCATTTTTTGGATGATCGGGATTCCGACGTCAAAAATGCCAAATTTGTTCATGGACGTCCTTCAAGACGTTGTCTATGCATACGGTTGGCCATCACGGGTTTTCTGGGCCGTTTGGAAGGTCAAACGAGCCCCGGAGCGAGCATACGCCTCATTTTGACGATTTTCGTGTGCTATTGCACACCATTTTTTGGGTGATTGGGATTCCGACGTCAAAAATGCCAAATTTGTTCGTGGACGTCCATCAAGACGTTGTCTATGCATACGGTTGGCCATCACGGGTTTTCTGGGCCGTTTGGAATGTCAAACGAGCCCCGGAGCGAGCATACGCCTCATTTTGACGATTTTCGTGTGCTATTGCAAACCATTTTTTGGGTGATCAGGATTCCGACGTCAAAAATGACAAATTTGTTCGTGGACGTCCTTCAAGACGTTGTCTATGCATACGGTTGGCCATCACGGGTTTTCTTGGCCGTTTGGAAGGTCAAACGAGCCCCAGAGCGAGCATACGCCTCATTTTGACGATTTTCGTGTGCTATTGCACACCATTTTTTGGGTGATCGGGATTCCGACGTCAAAAATGCCAAATTTGTTCGTGGACGTCCGTCAAGACGTTGTCTATGCATACGGTTGGCCATCACGGGTTTTCTGGGCCATTTGGAAGGTCAAACGAGCCCCGGAGCGAGCATACGCCTCATTTTGACGATTTTCGTGTGCTATTGCACACCATTTTTTGGGTGATTGGGATTCCGACGTAAAAAATGCCAAATTTGTTCGTGGACGTCCGTCAAGACGTTGTCTATGCATACGGTTGGCCATCACGGGTTTTCTGGGCCGTTTGGAAGGTCAAACGAGCCCCGGAGCGAGCATACGCCTCATTTTGACGATTTTTGTGTGCTATTGCACACCATTTTTTGGGTGATCAGGATTCCGACGTCAAAAATGCCAAATTTGTTCGTGGACGTCCTTCAAGACGTTGTCTATGCATACGGTTGGCCATCATGGGTTTTTTGGGCCGTTTGGAAGGTCAAACGAGCCCTGGAGCGAGCATACGCCTCATTTTGACGATTTTCGTGTGCTATTGCACACCATTTTTTGGGTGATCGGGATTCCGACGTCAAAAATGCCAAATTTGTTCGTGGACGTCCGTCAAGACGTTGTCTATGCATACGGTTGGCCATCACGGGTTTTCTGGGCCATTTGGAAGGTCAAACGAGCCCCGGAGCGAGCATACGCCTCATTTTGACGATTTTCGTGTGCTATTGCACACCATTTTTTGGGTGATCATGATTCCGACGTCAAAAATGCCAAATTTGTTCGTGGACGTCCGTCAAGACGTTGTCTATGCATACGGTTGGCCATCACGGGTTTTCTGGGCCATTTGGAAGGTCAAACGAGCCCCGGAGCGAGCATACGCCTCATTTTGACGATTTTCGTGTGCTATTGCACACCATTTTTTGGGTGATCAGGATTCCGACGTCAAAAATGCCAAATTTGTTCGTGGACGTCCTTCAAGACGTTGTCTATGCATACGGTTGGCCATCATGGGTTTTCTGGGCCGTTTGGAAGGTCAAACGAGCCCCGGAGCGAGCATACGCCTCATTTTGACGATTTTCGTGTGCTATTGCACACCATTTTTTGGGTGATTGGGATTCCGACGTCAAAAATGCCAAATTTGTTCGTGGACGTCCGTCAAGACGTTGTCTATGCATACGGTTGGCCATCACGGGTTTTCTGGGCCATTTGGAAGGTCAAACGAGCCCCGGAGCGAGCATACGCCTCATTTTGACGATTTTCGTGTGCTATTGCACACCATTTTTTGGGTGATCAGGATTCCGACGTCAAAAATGCCAAATTTGTTCGTGGACATCCTTCAAGACGTTGTCTATGCATACGGTTGGCCATCACGGGTTTTCTGGGCCGTTTGGAAGGTCAAACGAGCCCCGGAGCGAGCATACGCCTCATTTTGACGATTTTCGTGTGCTATTGCACACCATTTTTTGGGTGATCGGGATTCCGACGTCAAAAATGCCAAATTTGTTCATGGACGTCCTTCAATACATTGTCTATGCATACGGTTGGCCATCACGGGTTTTCTGGGCCATTTGGAAGGTCAAACGAGCCCCGGAGCGAGCATACGCCTCATTTTGACGATTTTCGTGTGCTATTGCACACCATTTTTTGGGTGATTGGGATTCCGACGTCAAAAATGCCAAATTTGTTCGTGGACGTCCGTCAAGACGTTGTCTATGCATACGGTTGGCCATCACGGGTTTTCTGGGCCGTTTGGAAGGTCAAACGAGCCCCGGAGCGAGCATACGCCTCATTTTGACGATTTTGGTGTGCTATTGCACACCATTTTTTGGGTGATCAGGATTCCGACGTCAAAAATGCCAAATTTGTTCGTGGACGTCCTTCAAGACGTTGTCTATGCATACGGTTGGCCATCACGGGTTTTCTGGGCCGTTTGGAAGGTCAAACGAGCCCCGGAGCGAGCATACGCCTCATTTTGACGATTTTCGTGTGCTATTGCACACCATTTTTTGGGTGATCGGGATTCCGACGTCAAAAATTGCCAAATTCGTTCATGGACGTCCTTCAAGACGTTGTCTATGCATACGGTTGGCCATCACGGGTTTTCTGGGCCGTTTGGAAGGTCAAACGAGCCCCGGAGCGAGCATACGCCTCATTTTGACGATTTTCGTGTGCTATTGCACACCATTTTTTGGGTGATCGGGATTCCGACGTCAAAAATGCCAAATTTGTTCATGGATGTCCTTCAAGACGTTGTCTATGCATACGGTTGGCCATCACGGGTTTTCTGGGCCATTTGGAAGGTCAAACGAACCCCGGAGCGAGCATACGCCTCATTTTGACGATTTTCGTCTGCTATTGCACACCATTTTTTGGGTGATCGGGATTCCGACGTCAAAAATGCCAAATTTGTTCGTGGACGTCCGTCAAGACGTTGTCTATGCATACGGTTGGCCATCACGGGTTTTCTGGGCCGTTTGGAAGGTCAAACGAGCTCCGGAGCGAGCATACGCCTCATTTTGACGATTTTCGTGTGCTATTGCACACCATTTTTTGGGTGATCGGGATTCCGACGTCAAAAATGCCAAATTTGTTCATGGACGTCCGTCAAGACGTTGTCTATGCATACGGTTGGCCATCACGGGTTTTCTGGGCCGTTTGGAAGGTCAAACGAGCCCCGGAGCGAGCATACGCCTCATTTTGACGATTTTTGTGTGCTATTGCACACCATTTTTTGGGTGATCAGGATTCCGACGTCAAAAATGCCAAATTTGTTCGTGGACGTCCTTCAAGACGTTGTCTATGCATACGGTTGGCCATCACGGGTTTTCTGGGCCGTTTGGAAGGTCAAACGAGCCCCGGAGCGAGCATACGCCTCATTTTGACGATTTTCGTGTGCTATTGCACACCATTTTTTGGGTGATCGGGATTCCGACGTCAAAAATGCCAAATTTGTTCGTGGACGTCCGTCAAGACGTTGTCTATGCATACGGTTTGCCATCACGGGTTTTCTGGGCCATTTGGAAGGTCAAACGAGCCCCGGAGCGAGCATACGCCTCATTTTGACGATTTTTGTGTGCTATTGCACACCATTTTTTGGGTGATCAGGATTCCGACGTCAAAAATGCCAAATTTGTTCGTGGACGTCCGTCAAGACGTTGTCTATGCATACGGTTGGCCATCACGGGTTTTCTGGGCCATTTGGAAGGTCAAACGAGCCCCGGAGCGAGCATACGCCTCATTTTGACGATTTTCGTGTGCTATTGCACACCATTTTTTGGGTGATCAGGATTCCGACGTCAAAAATGCCAAATTTGTTCGTGGACGTCCTTCAAGACGTTGTCTATGCATACGGTTGGCCATCACGGGTTTTCTGGGCCGTTTGGAAGGTCAAACGAGCCCCGGAGCGAGCATACGCCTCATTTTGACGATTTTCGTGTGCTATTGCACACCATTTTTTGGATGATCGGGATTCCGACGTCAAAAATGCCAAATTTGTTCATGGACGTCCTTCAAGACGTTGTCTATGCATACGGTTGGCCATCACGGGTTTTCTGGGCCATTTGGAAGGTCAAACGAGCCCCGGAGCGAGCATACGCCTCATTTTGACGATTTTCGTGTGCTATTGCACACCATTTTTTGGGTGATTGGGATTCCGACGTCAAAAATGCCAAATTTGTTCGTGGACGTCCGTCAAGACGTTGTCTATGCATACGGTTGGCCATCACGGGTTTTCTTGGCCGTTTGGAAGGTCAAACGAGCCCCGGAGCGAGCATACGCCTCATTTTGACGATTTTCGTGTGCTATTGCACACCATTTTTTGGGTGATCAGGATTCCGACGTCAAAAATGCCAAATTTTTTCGTGGACGTCCTTCAAGACGTTGTCTATGCATACGGTTGGCCATCACGGGTTTTCTGGGCCGTTTGGAAGGTCAAACGAGCCCCGGAGCGAGCATACGCTTCATTTTGACGATTTTCGTGTGCTATTGCACACCATTTTTTGGGTGATCGGGATTCCGACGTCAAAAATGCCAAATTTGTTCGTGGACGTCCGTCAAGACGTTGTCTATGCATACGGTTGGCCATCACGGGTTTTCTGGGCCATTTGGAAGGTCAAACGAGCCCCGGAGCGAGCATACGCCTCATTTTGACGATTTTCGTGTGCTATTGCACACCATTTTTTGGGTGATTGGGATTCCGACGTCAAAAATGCCAAATTTGTTCGTGGACGTCCGTCAAGACGTTATCTATGCATACGGTTGGCCATCACGGGTTTTCTGGGCCGTTTGGAAGGTCAAACGAGCCCCGGAGCGAGCATACGCCTCATTTTGACGATTTTTGTGTGCTATTGCACACCATTTTTTGGGTGATCAGGATTCCGACGTCAAAAATGCCAAATTTGTTCGTGGACGTCCTTCAAGACGTTGTCTATGCATACGGTTGGCCATCACGGGTTTTCTGGGCCGTTTGGAAGGTCAAACGAGCCCCGGAGTGAGCATACGCCTCATTTTGACGATTTTCGTGTGCTATTGCACACCATTTTTTGGGTGATCGGGATTCCGACGTCAAAAATGCCAAATTTGTTCGTGGACGTCCGTCAAGACGTTGTCTATGCATACGGTTGGCCATCACGGGTTTTCTGGGCCATTTGGAAGGTCAAACGAGCCCCGGAGCGAGCATACGCCTCATTTTGACGATTTTCGTGTGCTATTGCACACCATTTTTTGGGTGATCAGGATTCCGACGTCAAAAATGCCAAATTTGTTCGTGGACGTCCGTCAAGACGTTGTCTATGCATACGGTTGGCCATCACGGGTTTTCTGGGCCATTTGGAAGGTCAAACGAGCCCCGGAGCGAGCATACGCCTCATTTTGACGATTTTCGTGTGCTATTGCACACCATTTTTTGGGTGATCAGGATTCCGACGTCAAAAATGCCAAATTTGTTCGTGGACGTCCTTCAAGACGTTGTCTATGCATACGGTTGGCCATCACGGGTTTTCTGGGCCGTTTGGAAGATCAAACGAGCCCCGGAGCGAGCATACGCCTCATTTTGACGATTTTCGTGTGCTATTGCACACCATTTTTTGGGTGATTGGGATTCCGACGTCAAAAATGCCAAATTTGTTCGTGGACGTCCGTCAAGACGTTGTCTATGCATACGGTTGGCCATCACGGGTTTTCTGGGCCGTTTGGAAGGTCAAACAAGCCCCGGAGCGAGCATACGCCTCATTTTGACGATTTTTGTGTGCTATTGCACACCATTTTTTGGGTGATCAGGATTCCGACGTCAAAAATGCCAAATTTGTTCGTGGACATCCGTCAAGACGTTGTCTATGCATACGGTTGGCCATCACGGGTTTTCTGGGCCGTTTGGAAGGTCAAACGAGCCCCGGAGCGAGCATACGCCTCATTTTGACGATTTTTGTGTGCTATTGCACACCATTTTTTGGGTGATCAGGATTCCGACGTCAAAAATGCCAAATTTGTTCGTGGACATCCGTCAAGACGTTGTCTATGCATACGGTTGGCCATCATGGGTTTTCTGGGCCGTTTGGAAGGTCAAACGAGCCCCGGAGCGAGCATACGCCTCATTTTGACGATTTGCGTGTGCTATTGCACACCATTTTTTGGGTGATTGGGATTCCGACGTCAAAAATGTCAAATTTGTTCGTGGACGTCCGTCAAGACGTTGTCTATGCATACGGTTGGCCATCACGGGTTTTCTGGGCCGTTTGGAAGGTCAAACGAGCCCCGGAGCGAGCATACGCCTCATTTTGACGATTTTTGTGTGCTATTGCACACCATTTTATGGGTGATCGGGATTCCGACGTCAAAAATGCCAAATTTGTTCGTGGACGTCCTTCAAGACGTTGTCTATGTATACGGTTGGCCATCACGGGCTTTCTGGGCCGTTTGGAAGGTCAAACGAGCCCCGGAGCGAGCATACGCCTCATTTTGACGATTTTCGTGTGCTATTGCACACCATTTTTTGGGTGATCGGGATTCCGACGTCAAAAATGCCAAATTTATTCGTGGACGTCCGTCAAGACGTTGTCTATGCATACGGTTGGCCATCACGGGTTTTCAGGGCCATTTGGAAGGTCAAACGAGCCCCGGAGCGAGCATACGCCTCATTTTGACAATTTTCGTGTGCTATTGCACACCATTTTTTGGGTGATCAGGATTCCAACGTCAAAAATGCAAAATTTGTTCGTGGACATCCTTCAAGACGTTGTCTATGCATACGGTTGGCCATCACGGGTTTTCTGGGCCGTTTGGAAGGTCAAACGAGCCCCGGAGCGAGCATACGCCTCATTTTGACGATTTTCGTGTGCTATTGCACACCATTTTTTGGGTGATCGGGATTCCGACGTCAAAAATGCCAAATTTGTTCATGGACGTCCTTCAAGACGTTGTCTATGCATACGGTTGGCCATCACGGGTTTTCTGGGCCATTTGGAAGGTCAAACGAGCCCCGGAGCGAGCATACGCCTCATTTTGACGATTTTCGTGTGCTATTGCACACCATTTTTTGGGTGATTGGGATTCCGACGTCAAAAATGCCAAATTTGTTCGTGGACGTCCGTCAAGACGTTGTCTATGCATACGGTTGGCCATCACGGGTTTTCTGGGCCGTTTGGAAGGTCAAACGAGCCCCGGAGCGAGCATACGCCTCATTTTGACGATTTTCGTGTGCTATTGCACACCATTTTTTGGGTGATCGGGATTCCGACGTCAAAAATGCCAAATTTGTTCATGGACGTCCTTCAAGACGTTGTCTATGCATACGGTTGGCCATCACGGGTTTTCTGGGCCATTTGGAAGGTCAAACGAGCCCCGGAGCGAGCATACGCCTCATTTTGACGATTTTCGTGTGCTATTGCACACCATTTTTTGGGTGATTGGGATTCCGACGTCAAAAATGCCAAATTTGTTCGTGGACGTCCGTCAAGACGTTGTCTATGCATACGGTTGGCCATCACGGGTTTTCTGGGCCGTTTGGAAGGTCAAACGAGCCCCGGAGCGAGCATACGCCTCATTTTGACGATTTTTGTGTGCTATTGCACACCATTTTTTGGGTGATCAGGATTCCGACGTCAAAAATGCCAAATTTGTTCGTGGACGTCCTTCAAGACGTTGTCTATGCATACGGTTGGCCATCACGGGTTTTCTGGGCCGTTTGGAAGGTCAAACGAGCCCCGGAGCGAGCATACGCCTCATTTTGACGATTTTCGTGTGCTATTGCACACCATTTTTTGGGTGATCGGGATTCCGACGTCAAAAATTGCCAAATTTGTTCATGGACGTCCTTCAAGATGTTGTCTATGCATACGGTTGGCCATCACGGGTTTTCTGGGCCGTTTGGAAGGTCAAACGAGCCTCGGAGCGAGCATACGCCTCATTTTGACGATTTTCGTGTGCTATTGCACACCATTTTTTGGGTGATCGGGATTCCGACGTCAAAAATGCCAAATTTGTTCATGGACGTCCTTCAAGACGTTGTCTATGCATACGGTTGGCCATCACGGGTTTTCTGGGCCATTTGGAAGGTCAAACGAACCCCGGAGCGAGCATACGCCTCATTTTGACGATTTTCGTGTGCTATTGCACACCATTTTTCGGGTGATCGGGATTCCGACGTCAAAAATGCCAAATTTGTTCGTGGACGTCCGTCAAGACGTTGTCTATGCATACGGTTGGCCATCACGGGTTTTCTGGGCCGTTTGGAAGGTCAAACGAGCCCCGGAGCGAGCATACGCCTCATTTTGACGATTTTTGTGTGCTATTGCACACCATTTTTTGGGTGATCAGGATTCCGACGTCAAAAATGCCAAATTTGTTCGTGGACGTCCTTCAAGACGTTGTCTATGCATACGGTTGGCCATCACGGGTTTTCTGGGCCGTTTGGAAGGTCAAACGAGCCCCGGAGCGAGCATACGCCTCATTTTGACGATTTTCGTGTGCTATTGCACACCATTTTTTGGGTGATCGGGATTCCAACGTCAAAAATGCCAAATTTGTTCGTGGACGTCCGTCAAGACGTTGTCTATGCATACGGTTGGCCATCACGGGTTTTCTGGGCTATTTGGAAGGTCAAACGAGCCCCGGAGCGAGCATACGCCTCATTTTGACGATTTTTGTGTGCTATTGCACACCATTTTTTGGGTGATCAGGATTCCGACGTCAAAAATGCCAAATTTGTTCGTGGACGTCCGTCAAGACGTTGTCTATGCATACGGTTGGCCATCACGGGTTTTCTGGGCCATTTGGAAGGTCAAACGAGCCCCGGAGCGAGCATACGCCTCATTTTGACGATTTTCGTGTGCTATTGCACACCATTTTTTGGGTGATCAGGATTCCGACGTCAAAAATGCCAAATTTGTTCGTGGACGTCCTTCAAGACGTTGTCTATGCATACGGTTGGCCATCACGGGTTTTCTGGGCCGTTTGGAAGGTCAAACGAGCCCCGGAGCGAGCATACGCCTCATTTTGACGATTTTCGTGTGCTATTGCACACCATTTTTTGGGTGATCGGGATTCCGACGTCAAAAATGCCAAATTTGTTCATGGACGTCCTTCAAGACGTTGTCTATGCATACGGTTGGCCATCACGGGTTTTCTGGGCCATTTGGAAGGTCAAACGAGCCCCGGAGCGAGCATACGCCTCATTTTGACGATTTTCGTGTGCTATTGCACACCATTTTTTGGGTGATTGGGATTCCGACGTCAAAAATGCCAAATTTGTTCGTGGACGTCCGTCAAGACGTTGTCTATGCATACGGTTGGCCATCACGGGTTTTCTGGGCCGTTTGGAAGGTCAAACGAGCCCCGGAGCGAGCATACGCCTCATTTTGACGATTTTTGTGTGCTATTGCACACCATTTTTTGGGTGATCAGGATTCCGACGTCAAAAATGCCAAATTTGTTCGTGGACGTCCTTCAAGACGTTGTCTATGCATACGGTTGGCCATCACGGGTTTTCTGGGCCGTTTGGAAGGTCAAACGAGCCCCGGAGCGAGCATACGCCTCATTTTGACGATTTTCGTGTGCTATTGCACACCATTTTTTGGGTGATCGGGATTCCGACGTCAAAAATTGCCAAATTTGTTCATGGACGTCCTTCAAGATGTTGTCTATGCATACGGTTGGCCATCACGGGTTTTCTGGGCCGTTTGGAAGGTCAAACGAGCCTCGGAGCGAGCATACGCCTCATTTTGACGATTTTCGTGTGCTATTGCACACCATTTTTTGGGTGATCGGGATTCCGACGTCAAAAATGCCAAATTTGTTCATGGACGTCCTTCAAGACGTTGTCTATGCATACGGTTGGCCATCACGGGTTTTCTGGGCCATTTGGAAGGTCAAACGAACCCCGGAGCGAGCATACGCCTCATTTTGACGATTTTCGTGTGCTATTGCACACCATTTTTTGGGTGATCGGGATTCCGACGTCAAAAATGCCAAATTTGTTCGTGGACGTCCGTCAAGACGTTGTCTATGCATACGGTTGGCCATCACGGGTTTTCTGGGCCGTTTGGAAGGTCAAACGAGCCCCGGAGCGAGCATACGCCTCATTTTGACGATTTTTGTGTGCTATTGCACACCATTTTTTGGGTGATCAGGATTCCGACGTCAAAAATGCCAAATTTGTTCGTGGACGTCCTTCAAGACGTTGTCTATGCATACGGTTGGCCATCACGGGTTTTCTGGGCCGTTTGGAAGGTCAAACGAGCCCCGGAGCGAGCATACGCCTCATTTTGACGATTTTCGTGTGCTATTGCACACCATTTTTTGGGTGATCGGGATTCCAACGTCAAAAATGCCAAATTTGTTCGTGGACGTCCGTCAAGACGTTGTCTATGCATACGGTTGGCCATCACGGGTTTTCTGGGCTATTTGGAAGGTCAAACGAGCCCCGGAGCGAGCATACGCCTCATTTTGACGATTTTTGTGTGCTATTGCACACCATTTTTTGGGTGATCAGGATTCCGACGTCAAAAATGCCAAATTTGTTCGTGGACGTCCGTCAAGACGTTGTCTATGCATACGGTTGGCCATCACGGGTTTTCTGGGCCATTTGGAAGGTCAAACGAGCCCCGGAGCGAGCATACGCCTCATTTTGACGATTTTCGTGTGCTATTGCACACCATTTTTTGGGTGATCAGGATTCCGACGTCAAAAATGCCAAATTTGTTCGTGGACGTCCTTCAAGACGTTGTCTATGCATACGGTTGGCCATCACGGGTTTTCTGGGCCGTTTGGAAGGTCAAACGAGCCCCGGAGCGAGCATACGCCTCATTTTGACGATTTTCGTGTGCTATTGCACACCATTTTTTGGGTGATCGGGATTCCGACGTCAAAAATGCCAAATTTGTTCATGGACGTCCTTCAAGACGTTGTCTATGCATACGGTTGGCCATCACGGGTTTTCTGGGCCATTTGGAAGGTCAAACGAGCCCCGGAGCGAGCATACGCCTCATTTTGACGATTTTCGTGTGCTATTGCACACCATTTTTTGGGTGATTGGGATTCCGACGTCAAAAATGCCAAATTTGTTCGTGGACGTCCGTCAAGACGTTGTCTATGCATACGGTTGGCCATCACGGGTTTTCTGGGCCGTTTGGAAGGTCAAACGAGCCCCGGAGCGAGCATACGCCTCATTTTGACGATTTTCGTGTGCTATTGCACACCATTTTTTGGGTGATCAGGATTCCGACGTCAAAAATGCCAAATTTGTTCGTGGACGTCCTTCAAGACGTTGTCTATGCATACGGTTGGCCATCACGGGTTTTCTGGGCCGTTTGGAAGGTCAAACGAGCCCCGGAGCGAGCATACGCTTCATTTTGACGATTTTCGTGTGCTATTGCACACCATTTTTTGGGTGATCGGGATTCCGACGTCAAAAATGCCAAATTTGTTCGTGGACGTCCGTCAAGACGTTGTCTATGCATACGGTTGGCCATCACGGGTTTTCTGGGCCATTTGGAAGGTCAAACGAGCCCCGGAGCGAGCATACGCCTCATTTTGACGATTTTCGTGTGCTATTGCACACCATTTTTTGGGTGATTGGGATTCCGACGTCAAAAATGCCAAATTTGTTCGTGGACGTCCGTCAAGACGTTGTCTATGCATACGGTTGGCCATCACGGGTTTTCTGGGCCGTTTGGAAGGTCAAACGAGCCCCGGAGCGAGCATACGCCTCATTTTGACGATTTTCGTGTGCTATTGCACACCATTTTTTGGGTGATCGGGATTCCGACGTCAAAAATTGCCAAATTTGTTCATGGACGTCCTTCAAGACGTTGTCTATGCATACGGTTGGCCATCACGGGTTTTCTGGGCCGTTTGGAAGGTCAAACGAGCCCCGGAGCGAGCATACGCCTCATTTTGACGATTTTCGTGTGCTATTGCACACCATTTTTTGGGTGATCGGGATTCCGACGTCAAAAATGCTAAATTTGTTCATGGACGTCCTTCAAGACGTTGTCTATGCATACGGTTGGCCATCACGGGTTTTCTGGGCCATTTGGAAGGTCAAACGAGCCCCGGAGCGAGCATACGCCTCATTTTGACGATTTTCGTGTGCTATTGCACACCATTTTTTGGGTGATCGTGATTCCGACGTCAAAAATGCCAAATTTGTTCGTGGACGTCCGTCAAGACGTTGTCTATGCATACGGTTGGCCATCACGGGTTTTCTGGGCCGTTTGGAAGGTCAAACGAGCCCCGGAGCGAGCATACGCCTCATTTTGACGATTTTTGTGTGCTATTGCACACCATTTTTTAGGTGATCAGGATTCCGACGTCAAAAATGCCAAATTTGTTCGTGGACGTCCTTCAAGACGTTGTCTATGCATACGGTTGGCCATCACGGGTTTTCTGGGCCGTTTGGAAGGTCAAACGAGCCCCGGAGCGAGCATACGCCTCATTTTGACGATTTTCGTGTGCTATTGCACACCATTTTTTGGGTGATCGGGATTCCGACGTCAAAAATGCCAAATTTGTTCGTGGACGTCCGTCAAGACGTTGTCTATGCATACGGTTGGCCATCACGGGTTTTCTGGGCCGTTTGGAAGGTCAAACGAGCCCCGGAGCGAGCATACGCCTCATTTTGACGATTTTCGTGTGCTATTGCACACCATTTTTTGGGTGATCGGGATTCCGACGTCAAAAATGCCAAATTTGTTCGTGGACGTCCGTCAAGACGTTGTCTATGCATACGGTTGGCCATCACGGGTTTTCTGGGCCATTTGGAAGGTCAAACGAGCCCCGGAGCGAGCATACGCTTCATTTTGACGATTTTCGTGTGCTATTGCACACCATTTTTTGGGTGATCGGGATTCCGACGTCAAAAATGCCAAATTTGTTCGTGGACGTCCGTCAAGACGTTGTCTATGCATACGGTTGGCCATCACGGGTTTTCTGGGCCATTTGGAAGGTCAAACGAGCCCCGGAGCGAGCATACGCCTCATTTTGACGATTTTCGTGTGCTATTGCACACCATTTTTTGGGTGATTGGGATTCCGACGTCAAAAATGCCAAATTTGTTCGTGGACGTCCGTCAAGACGTTGTCGATGCATACGGTTGGCCATCACGGGTTTTCTGGGCCGTTTGGAAGGTCAAACGAGCCCCGGAGCGAGCATACGCCTCATTTTGACGATTTTCGTGTGCTATTGCACACCATTTTTTGGGTGATCGGGATTCCGACGTCAAAAATTGCCAAATTTGTTCATGGACGTCCTTCAAGACGTTGTCTATGCATACGGTTGGCCATCACTGGTTTTCTGGGCCGTTTGGAAGGTCAAACGAGCCCCGGAGCGAGCATACGCCTCATTTTGACGATTTTCGTGTGCTATTGCACACCATTTTTTGGGTGATCGGGATTCCGACGTCAAAAATGCTAAATTTGTTCATGGACGTCCTTCAAGACGTTGTCTATGCATACGGTTGGCCATCACGGGTTTTCTGGGCCATTTGGAAGGTCAAACGAGCCCCGGAGCGAGCATACGCCTCATTTTGACGATTTTCGTGAGCTATTGCACACCATTTTTTGGGTGATCGTGATTCCGACGTCAAAAATGCCAAATTTGTTCGTGGACGTCCGTCAAGACGTTGTCTATGTATACGGTTGGCCATCACGGGTTTTCTGGGCCGTTTGGAAGGTCAAACGAGCCCCGGAGCGAGCATACGCCTCATTTTGACGATTTTTGTGTGCTATTGCACATCATTTTTTAGGTGATCAGGATTCCGACGTCAAAAATGCCAAATTTGTTCGTGGACGTCCTTCAAGACGTTGTCTATGCATACGGTTGGCCATCACGGGTTTTCTGGGCCGTTTGGAAGGTCAAACGAGCCCCGGAGCGAGCATACGCCTCATTTTGACGATTTTCGTGTGCTATTGCACACCATTTTTTGGGTGATCGGGATTCCGACGTCAAAAATTGCCAAATTTGTTCATGGACGTCCTTCAAGACGTTGTCTATGCATACGGTTGGCCATCACGGGTTTTCTGGGCCATTTGGAAGGTCAAACGAGCCCCGGAGCAAGCATACGCCTCATTTTGACGATTTTCGTGTGCTATTGCACACAATTTTTTGGGTGATCGGGATTCCGACGTCAAAAATGCCAAATTTGTTCGTGGACGTCCGTCAAGACGTTGTCTATGCATACGGTTGGCCATCACGGGTTTTCTGGGCCGTTTGGAAGGTCAAACGAGCCCCGGAGCGAGCATACGCCTCATTTTGACGATTTTTGTGTGCTATTGCACACCATTTTTTGGGTGATCAGGATTCCGACGTCAAAAATGCCAAATTTGTTCGTGGACGTCCTTCAAGACGTTGTCTATGCATACGGTTGGCCATCACGGGTTTTCTGGGCCGTTTGGAAGGTCAAACGAGCCCCGGAGCGAGCATACGCCTCATTTTGACGATTTTCGTGTGCTATTGCACACCATTTTTTGGGTGATCGGGATTCCGACGTCAAAAATGCCAAATTTGTTCGTGGACGTCCGTCAAGACGTTGTCTATGCATACGGTTGGCCATCACGGGTTTTCTGGGCCGTTTGGAAGGTCAAACGAGCCCCGGAGCGAGCATACGCCTCATTTTGACGATTTTCGTGTGCTATTGCACACCATTTTTTGGGTGATCGGGATTCCGACGTCAAAAATGCCAAATTTGTTCGTGGACGTCCGTCAAGACGTTGTCTATGCATACGGTTGGCCATCACGGGTTTTCTGGGCCATTTGGAAGGTCAAACGAGCCCCGGAGCGAGCATACGCCTCATTTTGACGATTTTCGTGTGCTATTGCACACCATTTTTTGGGTGATTGGGATTCCGACGTCAAAAATGCCAAATTTGTTCGTGGACGTCCGTCAAGACGTTGTCTATGCATACGGTTGGCCATCACGGGTTTTCTGGGCCGTTTGGAAGGTCAAACGAGCCCCGGAGCGAGCATACGCCTCATTTTGACGATTTTTGTGTGCTATTGCACACCATTTTTTGGGTGATCAGGATTCCGACGTCAAAAATGCCAAATTTGTTCGTGGACGTCCTTCAAGACGTTGTCTATGCATACGGTTGGCCATCACGGGTTTTCTGGGCCGTTTGGAAGGTCAAACGAGCCCCGGAGCGAGCATACGCCTCATTTTGACGATTTTCGTGTGCTATTGCACACCATTTTTTGGGTGATCGGGATTCCGACGTCAAAAATGCCAAATTTGTTCGTGGACGTCCGTCAAGACGTTGTCTATGCATACGGTTGGCCATCACGGGTTTTCTGGGCCATTTGGAAGGTCAAACGAGCCCCGGAGCGAGCATACGCCTCATTTTGACGATTTTCGTGTGCTATTGCACACCATTTTTTGGGTGATCAGGATTCCGACGTCAAAAATGCCAAATTTGTTCGTGGACATCCTTCAAGACGTTGTCTATGCATACGGTTGGCCATCACGGGTTTTCTGGGCCGTTTGGAAGGTCAAACGAGCCCCGGAGCGAGCATACGCCTCATTTTGACGATTTTCGTGTGCTATTGCACACCATTTTTTGGGTGATCGGGATTCCGACGTCAAAAATGCCAAATTTGTTCGTGGACGTCCTTCAAGACGTTGTCTATGCATACGGTTGGCCATCACGGGTTTTCTGGGCCGTTTGGAAGGTCAAACGAGCCCCGGAGCGAGCATACGCCTCATTTTGACGATTTTCGTGTGCTATTGCACACCATTTTTTGGGTGATCGGGATTCCGACGTCAAAAATGCCAAATTTGTTCATGGACGTCCTTCAAGACGTTGTCTATGCATACGGTTGGCCATCACGGGTTTTCTGGGCCGTTTGGAAGGTCAAACGAGCCCCGGAGCGAGCATACGCCTCATTTTGACGATTTTCGTGTGCTATTTATTGCACACCATTTTTTGGGTGATCGGGATTCCGACGTCAAAAATGCCAAATTTGTTCGTGGACGTCCGTCAAGACGTTGTCTATGCATACGGTTGGCCATCACGGGTTTTCTGGGCCATTTGGAAGGTCAAACGAGCCCCGGAGCGACCATACGCCTCATTTTGACGATTTTCGTGTGCTATTGCACACCATTTTTTGAGTGATCAGGATTCCGACGTCAAAAATGCCAAATTTGTTCGTGGACGTCCGTCAAGACGTTGTCTATGCATACGGTTGGCCATCACGGGTTTTCTGGGCCATTTGGAAGGTCAAACGAGCCCCGGAGCGAGCATACGCCTCATTTTGACGATTTTCGTGTGCTATTGCACACCATTTTTTGGGTGATCAGGATTCCGACGTCAAAAATGCCAAATTTGTTCGTGGACGTCCTTCAAGACGTTGTCTATGCATACGGTTGGCCATCACGGGTTTTCTGGGCCGTTTGGAAGGTCAAACGAGCCCCGGAGCGAGCATACGCCTCATTTTGACGATTTTCGTGTGCTATTGCACACCATTTTTTGGGTGATCGGGATTCCGACGTCAAAAATGCCAAATTTGTTCATGGACGTCCTTCAAGACGTTGTCTATACATACGGTTGGCCATCACGGGTTTTCTGGGCCATTTGGAAGGTCAAACGAGCCCCGGAGCGAGCATACGCCTCATTTTGACGATTTTCGTGTGCTATTGCACACCATTTTTTGGGTGATCAGGATTCCGACGTCAAAAATGCCAAATTTGTTCGTGGACGTCCTTCAAGATGTTGTCTATGCATACGGTTGGCCATCACGGGTTTTCTGGGCCGTTTGGAAGGTCAAACGAGCCCCGGAGCGAGCATACGCCTCATTTTGACGATTTTCGTGTGCTATTGCACACCATTTTTTGGGTGATCGGGATTCCGACGTCAAAAATGCCAAATTTGTTCATGGACGTCCTTCAAGACGTTGTCTATACATACGGTTGGCCATCACGGGTTTTCTGGGCCATTTGGAAGGTCAAACGAGCCCCGGAGCGAGCATACGCCTCATTTTGACGATTTTCGTGTGCTATTGCACACCATTTTTTGGGTGATTGGGATTCCGACGTCAAAAATGCCAAATTTGTTCGTGGACGTCCGTCAAGACGTTGTCTATGCATACGGTTGGCCATCACGGGTTTTCTGGGCCGTTTGGAAGGTCAAACGAGCCCCGGAGCGAGCATACGCCTCATTTTGACGATTTTCGTGTGCTATTGCACACCATTTTTTGGGTGATCGGGATTCCAACGTCAAAAATGCCAAATTTGTTCATGGACGTCCTTCAAGACGTTGTCTATGCATACGGTTGGCCATCACGGGTTTTCTGGGCCATTTGGAAGGTCAAACGAGCCCCGGAGCGAGCATACGCCTCATTTTGACGATTTTCGTGTGCTATTGCACACCATTTTTTTGGTGATTGGGATTCCGACGTCAAAAATTGCCAAATTTGTTCGTGGACGTCCGTCAAGACGTTGTCTATGCATACGGTTGGCCATCACGGGTTTTCTGGGCCGTTTGGAAGGTCAAACGAGCCCCGGAGCGAGCATACGCCTCATTTTGACGATTTTTGTGTGCTATTGCACACCATTTTTTGGGTGATCAGGATTCCGACGTCAAAAATGCCAAATTTGTTCGTGGACGTCCTTCAAGACGTTGTCTATGCATACGGTTGGCCATCACGGGTTTTCTGGGCCGTTTGGAAGGTCAAACGAGCCCCGGAGCGAGCATACGCCTCATTTTGACGATTTTCGTGTGCTATTGCACACCATTTTTTGGGTGATCGGGATTCCGACGTCAAAAATTGCCAAATTTGTTCATGGACGTCCTTCAAGACGTTGTCTATGCATACGGTTGGCCATCACGGGTTTTCTGGGCCGTTTGGAAGGTCAAACGAGCCCCGGAGCGAGCATACGCCTCATTTTGACGATTTTCGTGTGCTATTGCACACCATTTTTTGGGTGATCGGGATTCCAACGTCAAAAATGCCAAATTTGTTCATGGACGTCCTTCAAGACGTTGTCTATGCATACGGTTGGCCATCACGGGTTTTCTGGGCCATTTGGAAGGTCAAACGAGCCCCGGAGCAAGCATACGCCTCATTTTGACGATTTTCGTGTGCTATTGCACACCATTTTTTGGGTGATCGGGATTCCGACGTCAAAAATGCCAAATTTGTTCGTGGACGTCCGTCAAGACGTTGTCTATGCATACGGTTGGCCATCACGGGTTTTCTGGGCCGTTTGGAAGGTCAAACGAGCCCCGGAGCGAGCATACGCCTCATTTTGACGATTTTTGTGTGCTATTGCACACCATTTTTTGGGTGATCAGGATTCCGACGTCAAAAATGCCAAATTTGTTTGTGGACGTCCTTCAAGACGTTGTCTATGCATACGGTTGGCCATCACGGGTTTTCTGGGCCGTTTGGAAGGTCAAACGAGCCCCGGAGCGAGCATACGCCTCATTTTGACGATTTTCGTGTGCTATTGCACACCATTTTTTGGGTGATCGGGATTCCGACGTCAAAAATGCCAAATTTGTTCGTGGACGTCCGTCAAGACGTTGTCTATGCATACGGTTGGCCATCACGGGTTTTCTGGGCCGTTTGGAAGGTCAAACGAGCCCCGGAGCGAGCATACGCCTCATTTTGACGATTTTCGTGTGCTATTGCACACCATTTTTTAGGTGATCGGGATTCCGACGTCAAAAATGCCAAATTTGTTCGTGGACGTCCGTCAAGACGTTGTCTATGCATACGGTTGGCCATCACGGGTTTTCTGGGCCATTTGGAAGGTCAAACGAGCCCCGGAGCGAGCATACGCCTCATTTTGACGATTTTCGTGTGCTATTGCACACCATTTTTTGGGTGATTGGGATTCCGACGTCAAAAATGCCAAATTTGTTCGTGGACGTCCGTCAAGACGTTGTCTATGCATACGGTTGGCCATCACGGGTTTTCTGGGCCGTTTGGAAGGTCAAACGAGCCCCGGAGCGAGCATACGCCTCATTTTGACGATTTTTGTGTGCTATTGCACACCATTTTTTGGGTGATCAGGATTCCGACGTCAAAAATGCCAAATTTGTTCGTGGACGTCCTTCAAGACGTTGTCTATGCATACGGTTGGCCATCACGGGTTTTCTGGGCCGTTTGGAAGGTCAAACGAGCCCCGGAGCGAGCATACGCCTCATTTTGACGATTTTCGTGTGCTATTGCACACCATTTTTTGGGTGATCGGGATTCCGACGTCAAAAATGCCAAATTTGTTCGTGGACGTCCGTCAAGACGTTGTCTATGCATACGGTTGGCCATCACGGGTTTTCTGGGCCATTTGGAAGGTCAAACGAGCCCCGGAGCGAGCATACGCCTCATTTTGACGATTTTCGTGTGCTATTGCACACCATTTTTTGGGTGATCAGGATTCCGACGTCAAAAATGCCAAATTTGTTCGTGGACATCCTTCAAGACGTTGTCTATGCATACGGTTGGCCATCACGGGTTTTCTGGGCCGTTTGGAAGGTCAAACGAGCCCCGGAGCGAGCATACGCCTCATTTTGACGATTTTCGTGTGCTATTGCACACCATTTTTTGGGTGATCGGGATTCCGACGTCAAAAATGCCAAATTTGTTCGTGGACGTCCTTCAAGACGTTGTCTATGCATACGGTTGGCCATCACGGGTTTTCTGGGCCGTTTGGAAGGTCAAACGAGCCCCGGAGCGAGCATACGCCTCATTTTGACGATTTTCGTGTGCTATTGCACACCATTTTTTGGGTGATCGGGATTCCGACGTCAAAAATGCCAAATTTGTTCATGGACGTCCTTCAAGACGTTGTCTATGCATACGGTTGGCCATCACGGGTTTTCTGGGCCGTTTGGAAGGTCAAACGAGCCCCGGAGCGAGCATACGCCTCATTTTGACGATTTTCGTGTGCTATTGCACACCATTTTTTGGGTGATCGGGATTCCGACGTCAAAAATGCCAAATTTGTTCGTGGACGTCCGTCAAGACGTTGTCTATGCATACGGTTGGCCATCACGGGTTTTCTGGGCCATTTGGAAGGTCAAACGAGCCCCGGAGCGAGCATACGCCTCATTTTGACGATTTTCGTGTGCTATTGCACACCATTTTTTGAGTGATCAGGATTCCGACGTCAAAAATGCCAAATTTGTTCGTGGACGTCCGTCAAGACGTTGTCTATGCATACGGTTGGCCATCACGGGTTTTCTGGGCCATTTGGAAGGTCAAACGAGCCCCGGAGCGAGCATACGCCTCATTTTGACGATTTTCGTGTGCTATTGCACACCATTTTTTGGGTGATCAGGATTCCGACGTCAAAAATGCCAAATTTGTTCGTGGACGTCCTTCAAGACGTTGTCTATGCATACGGTTGGCCATCACGGGTTTTCTGGGCCGTTTGGAAGGTCAAACGAGCCCCGGAGCGAGCATACGCCTCATTTTGACGATTTTCTTGGGCTATTGCACACCATTTTTTGGGTGATCGGGATTCCGACGTCAAAAATGCCAAATTTGTTCATGGACGTCCTTCAAGACGTTGTCTATACATACGGTTGGCCATCACGGGTTTTCTGGGCCATTTGGAAGGTCAAACGAGCCCCGGAGCGAGCATACGCCTCATTTTGACGATTTTCGTGTGCTATTGCACACCATTTTTTGGGTGATTGGGATTCCGACGTCAAAAATGCCAAATTTGTTCGTGGACGTCCGTCAAGACGTTGTCTATGCATACGGTTGGCCATCACGGGTTTTCTGGGCCGTTTGGAAGGTCAAACGAGCCCCGGAGCGAGCATACGCCTCATTTTGACGATTTTCGTGTGCTATTGCACACCATTTTTTTGGTGATTGGGATTCCGACGTCAAAAATTGCCAAATTTGTTCGTGGACGTCCGTCAAGACGTTGTCTATGCATACGGTTGGCCATCACGGGTTTTCTGGGCCGTTTGAAAGGTCAAACGAGCCCCGGAGCGAGCATACGCCTCATTTTGACGATTTTTGTGTGCTATTGCACACCATTTTTTGGGTGATCAGGATTCCGACGTCAAAAATGCCAAATTTGTTCGTGGACGTCCTTCAAGACGTTGTCTATGCATACGGTTGGCCATCACGGGTTTTCTGGGCCGTTTGGAAGGTCAAACGAGCCCCGGAGCGAGCATACGCCTCATTTTGACGATTTTCGTGTGCTATTGCACACCATTTTTTGGGTGATCGGGATTCCGACGTCAAAAATTGCCAAATTTGTTCATGGACGTCCTTCAAGACGTTGTCTATGCATACGGTTGGCCATCACGGGTTTTCTAGGCCGTTTGGAAGGTCAAACGAGCCCCGGAGCGAGCATACGCCTCATTTTGACGATTTTCGTGTGCTATTGCACACCATTTTTTGGGTGATCGGGATTCCAACGTCAAAAATGCCAAATTTGTTCATGGACGTCCTTCAAGACGTTGTCTATGCATACGGTTGGCCATCACGGGTTTTCTGGGCCATTTGGAAGGTCAAACGAGCCCCGGAGCGAGCATACGCCTCATTTTGACGATTTTCGTGTGCTATTGCACACCATTTTTTGGGTGATCGGGATTCCGACGTCAAAAATGCCAAATTTGTTCGTGGACGTCCTTCAAGACGTTGTCTATGCATACGGTTGGCCATCACGGGTTTTCTGGGCCGTTTGGAAGGTCAAACGAGCCCCGGAGCGAGCATACGCCTCATTTTGACGATTTTTGTGTGCTATTGCACACCATTTTTTGGGTGATCAGGATTCCGACGTCAAAAATGCCAAATTTGTTCGTGGACGTCCTTCAAGACGTTGTCTATGCATACGGTTGGCCATCACGGGTTTTCTGGGCCGTTTGGAAGGTCAAACGAGCCCCGGAGCGAGCATACGCCTCATTTTGACGATTTTCGTGTGCTATTGCACACCATTTTTTGGGTGATCGGGATTCCGACGTCAAAAATGCCAAATTTGTTCATGGACGTCCTTCAAGACGTTGTCTATACATACGGTTGGCCATCACGGGTTTTCTGGGCCATTTGGAAGGTCAAACGAGCCCCGGAGCGAGCATACGCCTCATTTTGACGATTTTCGTGTGCTATTGCACACCATTTTTTGGGTGATTGGGATTCCGACGTCAAAAATGCCAAATTTGTTCGTGGACGTCCGTCAAGACGTTGTCTATGCATACGGTTGGCCATCACGGGTTTTCTGGGCCGTTTGGAAGGTCAAACGAGCCCCGGAGCGAGCATACGCCTCATTTTGACGATTTTTGTGTGCTATTGCACACCATTTTTTGGGTGATCAGGATTCCGACGTCAAAAATGCCAAATTTGTTCGTGGACGTCCTTCAAGACGTTGTCTATGCATACGGTTGGCCATCACGGGTTTTCTGGGCCGTTTGGAAGGTCAAACGAGCCCCGGAGCGAGCATACGCCTCATTTTGACGATTTTCGTGTGCTATTGCACACCATTTTTTGGGTGATCGGGATTCCGACGTCAAAAATGCCAAATTTGTTCGTGGACGTCCTTCAAGACGTTGTCTATGCATACGGTTGGCCATCACGGGTTTTCTGGGCCGTTTGGAAGGTCAAACGAGCCCCGGAGCGAGCATACGCCTCATTTTTACGATTTTCGTGTGCTATTGCACACCATTTTTTGGGTGATCGGGATTCCGACGTCAAAAATGCCAAATTTGTTCTTGGACGTCCGTCAAGACGTTGTCTATGCATACGGTTGGCCATCACGGGTTTTCTGGGCCATTTGGAAGGTCAAACGAGCCCCGGAGCGAGCATACGCCTCATTTTGACGATTTTCGTGTGCTATTGCACACCATTTTTTGGGTGATTGGGATTCCGACGTCAAAAATGCCAAATTTGTTCGTGGACGTCCGTCAAGACGTTGTCTATGCATACGGTTGGCCATCACGGGTTTTCTGGGCCGTTTGGAAGGTCAAACGAGCCCCGGAGCGAGCATACGCCTCATTTTGACGATTTTTGTGTGCTATTGCACACCATTTTTTGGGTGATCAGGATTCCGACGTCAAAAATGCCAAATTTGTTCGTGGACGTCCTTCAAGACGTTGTCTATGCATACGGTTGGCCATCACGGGTTTTCTGGGCCGTTTGGAAGGTCAAACGAGCCCCGGAGCGAGCATACGCCTCATTTTGACGATTTTCGTGTGCTATTGCACACCATTTTTTGGGTGATCGGGATTCCGACGTCAAAAATGCCAAATTTGTTCATGGACGTCCTTCAAGACGTTGTCTATACATACGGTTGGCCATCACGGGTTTTCTGGGCCATTTGGAAGGTCAAACGAGCCCCGGAGCGAGCATACGCCTCATTTTGACGATTTTCGTGTGCTATTGCACACCATTTTTTGGGTGATTGGGATTCCGACGTCAAAAATGCCAAATTTGTTCGTGGACGTCCGTCAAGACGTTGTCTATGCATACGGTTGGCCATCACGGGTTTTCTGGGCCGTTTGGAAGGTCAAACGAGCCCCGGAGCGAGCATACGCCTCATTTTGACGATTTTCGTGTGCTATTGCACACCATTTTTTGGGTGATCAGGATTCCGACGTCAAAAATGCCAAATTTGTTCGTGGACGTCCGTCAAGACGTTGTCTATGCATACGGTTGGCCATCACGGGTTTTCTGGGCCATTTGGAAGGTCAAACGAGCCCCGGAGCGAGCATACGCCTCATTTTGACGATTTTCGTGTGCTATTGCACACCATTTTTTGGGTGATCAGGATTCCGACGTCAAAAATGCCAAATTTGTTCGTGGACGTCCTTCAAGACGTTGTCTATGCATACGGTTGGCCATCACGGGTTTTCTGGGCCGTTTGGAAGGTCAAACGATCCCCGGAGTGAGCATACGCCTCATTTTGACGATTTTCGTGTGCTATTGCACACCATTTTTTGGGTGATTGGGATTCCGACGTCAAAAATGCCAAATTTGTTCGTGGACGTCCGTCAAGACGTTGTCTATGCATACGGTTGGCCATCACGGGTTTTCTGGGCCGTTTGGAAGGTCAAACGAGCCCCAGAGCGAGCATACGCCTCATTTTGACGATTTTTGTGTGCTATTGCACACCATTTTTTGGGTGATCAGGATTCCGACGTCAAAAATGCCAAATTTGTTCGTGGACGTCCGTCAAGACGTTGTCTATGCATACGGTTGGCCATCACGGGTTTTCTGGGCCGTTTGGAAGGTCAAACGAGCCCCGGAGCGAGCATACGCCTCATTTTGACGATTTTCGTGTGCTATTGCACACCATTTTTTGGGTGATCGGGATTCCGACGTCAAAAATGCCAAATTTGTTCGTGGACGTCCTTCAAGACGTTGTCTATGCATACGGTTGGCCATCACGGGTTTTCTGGGCCGTTTGGAAGGTCAAACGAGCCCCGGAGCGAGCATACGCCTCATTTTGACGATTTTCGTGTGCTATTGCACACCATTTTTTGGGTGATCGGGATTCCGACGTCAAAAATGCCAAATTTGTTCATGGACGTCCTTCAAGACGTTGTCTATGCATACGGTTGGCCATCACGGGTTTTCTGGGCCATTTGGAAGGTCAAACGAGCCCCGGAGCGAGTATACGCCTCATTTTGATGATTTTCGTGTGCTATTGCACACCATTTTTTGGGTGATTGGGATTCCGACGTCAAAAATGCCAAATTTGTTCGTGGACGTCCGTCAAGACGTTGTCTATGCATACGGTTGGCCATCACGGGTTTTCTGGGCCGTTTGGATGGTCAAACGAGCCCCGGATCGAGCATACGCCTCATTTTGACGATTTTTGTGTGCTATTGCACACCATTTTTTGGGTGATCAGGATTCCGACGTCAAAAATGCCAAATTTGTTCGTGGACGTCCGTCAAGACGTTGTCTATGCATACGGTTGGCCATCACGGGTTTTCTGGGCCGTTTGGAAGGTCAAACGAGCCCCGGAGCGAGCATACGCCTCATTTTGACGATTTTCGTGTGCTATTGCACACCATTTTTTGGGTGATCGGGATTCCGACGTCAAAAATGCCAAATTTGTTCGTGGACGTCCTTCAAGACGTTGTCTATGCATACGGTTGGCCATCACGGGTTTTCTGGGCCGTTTGGAAGGTCAAACGAGCCCCGGAGCGAGCATACGCCTCATTTTGACGATTTTCGTGTGCTATTGCACACCATTTTTTGGGTGATCGGGATTCCGACGTCAAAAATGCCAAATTTGTTCATGGACGTCCTTCAAGACGTTGTCTATGCATACGGTTGGCCATCACGGGTTTTCTGGGCCATTTGGAAGGTCAAACGAGCCCCGGAGCGAGTATACGCCTCATTTTGATGATTTTCGTGTGCTATTGCACACCATTTTTTGGGTGATTGGGATTCCGACGTCAAAAATGCCAAATTTGTTCGTGGACGTCCGTCAAGACGTTGTCTATGCATACGGTTGGCCATCACGGGTTTTCTGGGCCGTTTGGATGGTCAAACGAGCCCCGGATCGAGCATACGCCTCATTTTGACGATTTTTGTGTGCTATTGCACACCATTTTTTGGGTGATCAGGATTCCGACGTCAAAAATGCCAAATTTGTTCGTGGACGTCCTTCAAGACGTTGTCTATGCATACGGTTGGCCATCACGGGTTTTCTGGGCCGTTTGGAAGGTCAAACGAGCCCCGGAGCGAGCATACGCCTCATTTTGACGATTTTCGTGTGCTATTGCACACCATTTTTTGGGTGATCGGGATTCCGACGTCAAAAATGCCAAATTTGTTCGTGGACGTCCGTCAAGACGTTGTCTATGCATACGGTTGGCCATCACGGGTTTTCTGGGCCATTTGGAAGGTCAAACGAGCCCCGGAGCGAGTATACGCCTCATTTTGATGATTTTCGTGTGCTATTGCACACCATTTTTTGGGTGATTGGGATTCCGACGTCAAAAATGCCAAATTTGTTCGTGGACGTCCGTCAAGACGTTGTCTATGCATACGGTTGGCCATCACGGGTTTTCTGGGCCGTTTGGATGGTCAAACGAGCCCCGGATCGAGCATACGCCTCATTTTGACGATTTTTGTGTGCTATTGCACACCATTTTTTGGGTGATCAGGATTCCGACGTCAAAAATGCCAAATTTGTTCGTGGACGTCCTTCAAGACGTTGTCTATGCATACGGTTGGCCATCACGGGTTTTCTGGGCCGTTTGGAAGGTCAAACGAGCCCCGGAGCGAGCATACGCCTCATTTTGACGATTTTCGTGTGCTATTGCACACCATTTTTTGGGTGATCGGGATTCCGACGTCAAAAATGCCAAATTTGTTCGTGGACGTCCGTCAAGACGTTGTCTATGCATACGGTTGGCCATCACGGGTTTTCTGGGCCATTTGGAAGGTCAAACGAGCCCCGGAGCGAGCATACGCCTCATTTTGACGATTTTCGTGTACTATTGCACACCATTTTTTGGGTGATCAGGATTCCGACGTCAAAAATGCCAAATTTGTTCGTGGACATCCTTCAAGACGTTGTCTATGCATACGGTTGGCCATCACGGGTTTTCTGGGCCGTTTGGAAGGTCAAACGAGCCCCGGAGCGAGCATACGCCTCATTTTGACGATTTTCGTGTGCTATTACACACCATTTTTTGGGTGATCGGGATTCCGACGTCAAAAATGCCAAATTTGTTCGTGGACGTCCTTCAAGACGTTGTCTATGCATACGGTTGGCCATCACGGGTTTTCTGGGCCGTTTGGAAGGTCAAACGAGCCCCGGAGCGAGCATACGCCTCATTTTGACGATTTTCGTGTGCTATTGCAAACCATTTTTTGGGTGATCGGGATTCCGACGTCAAAAATGCCAAATTTGTTCATGGACGTCCTTCAAGACGTTGTCTATGCATACGGTTGGCCATCACGGGTTTTCTGGGCCATTTGGAAGGTCAAACGAGCCCCGGAGCGAGCATACGCCTCATTTTGACGATTTTTGTGTGCTATTGCACACCATTTTTTGGGTGATCGGGATTCCGACGTCAAAAATGCCAAATTTGTTCGTGGACGTCCTTCAAGACGTTGTCTATGCATACGGTTGGCCATCACGGGTTTTCTGGGCCGTTTGGAAGGTCAAACGAGCCCCGGAGCGAGCATACGCCTCATTTTGACGATTTTTGTGTGCTATTGCACACCATTTTTTGGGTGATCAGGATTCCGACGTCAAAAATGCCAAATTTGTTCGTGGACGTCCTTCAAGACGTTGTCTATGCATACGGTTGGCCATCACGGGTTTTCTGGGCCGTTTGGAAGGTCAAACGAGCCCCGGAGCGAGCATACGCCTCATTTTGACGATTTTCGTGTGCTATTGCACACCATTTTTTGGGTGATCGGGATTCCGACGTCAAAAATGCCAAATTTGTTCGTGGACGTCCGTCAAGACGTTGTCTATGCATACGGTTGGCCATCACGGGTTTTCTGGGCCATTTGGAAGGTCAAACGAGCCCCGGAGCGAGCATACGCCTCATTTTGACGATTTTCGTGTGCTATTGCACACCATTTTTTGGGTGATCAGGATTCCGACGTCAAAAATGCCAAATTTGTTCGTGGACATCCTTCAAGACGTTGTCTATGCATACGGTTGGGCATCATGGGTTTTCTGGGCCGTTTGGAAGGTCAAACGAGCCCCGGAGCGAGCATACGCCTCATTTTGACGATTTTCGTGTGCTATTGCACACCATTTTTTGGGTGATCGGGATTCCGACGTCAAAAATGCCAAATTTGTTCATGGACGTCCTTCAAGACGTTGTCTATGCATACGGTTGGCCATCACGGGTTTTCTGGGCCATTTGGAAGGTCAAACGAGCTCCGGAGCGAGCATACGCCTCATTTTGACGATTTTCGTGTGCTATTGCACACCATTTTTTGGGTGATTGGGATTCCGACGTCAAAAATGCCAAATTTGTTCGTGGACGTCCGTCAAGACGTTGTCTATGCATACGGTTGGCCATCACGGGTTTTCTGGGCCGTTTGGAAGGTCAAACGAGCCCCGGAGCGAGCATACGCCTCATTTTGACGATTTTTGTGTGCTATTGCACACCATTTTTTGGGTGATCAGGATTCCGACGTCAAAAATGCCAAATTTGTTCGTGGACGTCCTTCAAGACGTTGTCTATGCATACGGTTGGCCATCACGGGTTTTCTGGGCCGTTTGGAAGGTCAAACGAGCCCCGGAGCGAGCATACGCCTCATTTTGACGATTTTTGTGTGCTATTGCACACCATTTTTTGGGTGATCAGGATTCCGACGTCAAAAATTGCCAAATTTGTTCATGGACGTCCTTCAAGACGTTGTCTATGCATACGGTTGGCCATCACGGGTTTTCTGGGCCATTTGGAAGGTCAAACGAGCCCCGGAGCGAGCATACGCCTCATTTTGACGATTTTCGTGTGCTATTGCACACCATTTTTTGGGTGATCATTATTCCGACGTCAAAAATGCCAAATTTGTTCGTGGACGTCCGTCAAGACGTTGTCTATGCATACGGTTGGCCATCACGGGTTTTCTGGGCCGTTTGGAAGGTCAAACGAGCCCCGGAGCGAGCATACGCCTCATTTTGACGATTTTTGTGTGCTATTGCACACCATTTTTTGGGTGATCAGGATTCTGACGTCAAAAATGCCAAATTTGTTCGTGGACGTCCTTCAAGACGTTGTCTATGCATACGGTTGTCCATCACGGGTTTTCTGGGCCGTTTGGAAGGTCAAACGAGCCCCGGAGCGAGCTTACGCCTCATTTTGACAATTTTCGTGTGCTATTACACACCATTTTTTGGGTGATCGGGATTCCGACGTCAAAAATGCCAAATTTGTTCGTGGACGTCCGTCAAGACGTTGTCTATGCATACGGTTGGCCATCACGGGTTTTCTGGGCCATTTGGAAGGTCAAATGAGCCCCGGAGCGAGCATACGCCTCATTTTGACGATTTTTGTGTGCTATTGCACACCATTTTTTGGGTGATCAGGATTCCGACGTCAAAAATGCCAAATTTGTTCGTGGACGTCCTTCAAGACGTTGTCTATGCATACGGTTGGCCATCACGGGTTTTCTGGGCCGTTTGGAAGGTCAAACGAGCCCCGGAGCGAGCATACGCCTCATTTTGACGATTTTCGTGTGCTATTGCACACCATTTTTTGGGTGATTGGGATTCCGACGTCAAAAATGCCAAATTTGTTCGTGGACGTCCGTCAAGACGTTGTCTATGCATACGGTTGGCCATCACGGGTTTTCTGGGCCGTTTGGAAGGTCAAACGAGCCCCGGAGCGAGCATACGCCTCATTTTGACGATTTTTGTGTGCTATTGCACACCATTTTTTGGGTGATCAGGATTCCGACGTCAAAAATGCCAAATTTGTTCGTGGACGTCCTTCAAGACGTTGTCTATGCATACGGTTGGCCATCACGGGTTTTCTGGGCCGTTTGGAAGGTCAAACGAGCCCCGGAGCGAGCATACGCCTCATTTTGACGATTTTCGTGTGCTATTGCACACCATTTTTTGGGTGATCGGGATTCCGACGTCAAAAATGCCAAATTTGTTCGTGGACGTCCGTCAAGACGTTGTCTATGCATACGGTTGGCCATCACGGGTTTTCTGGGCCATTTGGAAGGTCAAACGAGCCCCGGAGCGAGCATACGCCTCATTTTGACGATTTTCGTGTGCTATTGCACACCATTTTTTGGGTGATCAGGATTCCGACGTCAAAAATGCCAAATTTGTTCGTGGACGTCCGTCAAGACGTTGTCTATGCATACGGTTGGCCATCACGGGTTTTCTGGGCCATTTGGAAGGTCAAACGAGCCCCGGAGCGAGCATACGCCTCATTTTGACGATTTTCGTGTGCTATTGCACACCATTTTTTGGGTGATCAGGATTCCGACGTCAAAAATGCCAAATTTGTTCGTGGACGTCCTTCAAGACGTTGTCTATGCATACGGTTGGCCATCACGGGTTTTCTGGGCAGTTTGGAAGGTCAAACGAGCCCCGGAGCGAGCATACGCCTCATTTTGACGATTTTCGTGTGCTATTGCACACCATTTTTTGGGTGATTGGGATTCCGACGTCAAAAATGCCAAATTTGTTCGTGGACGTCCGTCAAGACGTTGTCTATGCATACGGTTGGCCATCACGGGTTTTCTGGGCCGTTTGGAAGGTCAAACGAGCCCCGGAGCGAGCATACGCCTCATTTTGACGATTTTCGTGTGCTATTGCACACCATTTTTTGGGTGATCGGGATTCCGACGTCAAAAATGCCAAATTTGTTCGTGGACGTCCGTCAAGACGTTGTCTATGCATACGGTTGGCCATCACGGGTTTTCTGGGCCGTTTGGAAGGTCAAACGAGCCCAGGAGCGAGCATACGCCTCATTTTGACGATTTTTGTGTGCTATTGCACACCATTTTTTGGGTGATCAGGATTCCGACGTCAAAAATGCCAAATTTGTTCGTGGACGTCCTTCAAGACGTTGTCTATGCATACGGTTGGCCATCACGGGTTTTCTGGGCCGTTTGGAAGGTCAAACGAGCCCCGGAGCGAGCATACGCCTTATTTTGACGATTTTCGTGTGCTATTGCACACCATTTTTTGGGTGATCGGGATTCCGACGTCAAAAATTGCCAAATTTGTTCATGGACGTCCTTCAAGACGTTGTCTATGCATACGGTTGGCCATCACGGGTTTTCTGGGCCATTTGGAAGGTCAAACGAGCCCCGGAGCGAGCATACGCCTCATTTTGACGATTTTCGTGTGCTATTGCACACCATTTTTTGGGTGATCAGGATTTCGACGTCAAAAATGCCAAATTTGTTCGTGGACGTCCGTCAAGACGTTGTCTATGCATACGGTTGGCCATCACGGGTTTTCTGGGCCGTTTGGAAGGTCAAACGAGCCCCGGAGCGAGCATACGCCTCATTTTGACGATTTTTGTGTGCTATTGCACACCATTTTTTGGGTGATCAGGATTCCGACGTCAAAAATGCCAAATTTGTTCGTGGACGTCCTTCAAGACGTTGTCTATGCATACGGTTGTCCATCACGGGTTTTCTGGGCCGTTTGGAAGGTCAAACGAGCCCCGGAGCGAGCTTACGCCTCATTTTGACGATTTTCGTGTGCTATTACACACCATTTTTTGGGTGATCGGGATTCCGACGTCAAAAATGCCAAATTTGTTCGTGGACGTCCGTCAAGACGTTGTCTATGCATACGGTTGGCCATCACGGGTTTTCTGGGCCATTTGGAAGGTCAAACGAGCCCCGGAGCGAGCATACGCCTCATTTTGACGATTTTTGTGTGCTATTGCACACCATTTTTTGGGTGATCAGGATTCCGACGTCAAAAATGCCAAATTTGTTCGTGGACGTCCGTCAAGACGTTGTCTATGCATACGGTTGGCCATCACGGGTTTTCTGGGCCATTTGGAAGGTCAAACGAGCCCCGGAGCGAGCATACGCCTCATTTTGACGATTTTCGTGTGCTATTGCACACCATTTTTTGGGTGATCGGGATTCCGACGTCAAAAATGCCAAATTTATTCATGGACGTCCTTCAAGACGTTGTCTATGCATACGGTTGGCCATCACGGGTTTTCTGGGCCGTTTGGAAGGTCAAACGAGCCCCGGAGCGAGCATACGCCTCATTTTGACGATTTTTGTGTGCTATTGCACACCATTTTTTGGGTGATCAGGATTCCGACGTCAAAAATTGCCAAATTTGTTCATGGACGTCCTTCAAGACGTTGTCTATGCATACGGTTGGCCATCACGGGTTTTCTGGGCCATTTGGAAGGTCAAACGAGCCCCGGAGCGAGCATACGCCTCATTTTGACGATTTTCGTGTGCTATTGCACACCATTTTTTGGGTGATCGGGATTCCGACGTCAAAAATGCCAAATTTGTTCGTGGACGTCCGTCAAGACGTTGTCTATGCATACGGTTGGCCATCACGGGTTTTCTGGGCCGTTTGGAAGGTCAAACGAGCCCCGGAGCGAGCATACGCCTCATTTTGACGATTTTTGTGTGCTATTGCACACCATTTTTTGGGTGATCAGGATTACGACGTCAAAAATGCCAAATTTGTTCGTGGACGTCCTTCAAGACGTTGTCTATGCATACGGTTGGCCATCACGGGTTTTCTGGGCCGTTTGGAAGGTCAAACGAGCCCCGGAGCGAGCATACGCCTCATTTTGACGATTTTCGTGTGCTATTGCACACCATTTTTTGGGTGATCGGGATTCCGACGTCAAAAATGCCAAATTTGTTCGTGGACGTCCGTCAAGACGTTGTCTATGCATACGGTTGGCCATCACGGGTTTTCTGGGCCGTTTGGAAGGTCAAACGAGCCCCGGAGTGAGCATACGCCTCATTTTGACGATTTTCGTGTGCTATTGCACACCATTTTTTGGGTGATCGGGATTCCGACGTCAAAAATGCCAAATTTGTTCGTGGACGTCCGTCAAGACGTTGTCTATGCATACGGTTGGCCATCACGGGTTTTCTGGGCCATTTGGAAGGTCAAACGAGCCCCGGAGCGAGCATACGCCTCATTTTGACGATTTTCGTGTGCTATTGCACACCATTTTTTGGGTGATTGGGATTCCGACGTCAAAAATGCCAAATTTGTTCGTGGACGTCCGTCAAGACGTTGTCTATGCATACGGTTGGCCATCACGGGTTTTCTAGGCCGTTTGGAAGGTCAAACGAGCCCCGGAGCGAGCATACGCCTCATTTTGACGATTTTTGTGTGCTATTGCACACCATTTTTTGGGTGATCAGGATTCCGACGTCAAAAATGCCAAATTTGTTCGTGGACGTCCTTCAAGACGTTGTCTATGCATACGGTTGGCCATCACGGGTTTTCTGGGCCGTTTGGAAGGTCAAACGAGCCCCGGAGCGAGCATACGCCTCATTTTGACGATTTTCGTGTGCTATTGCACACCATTTTTTGGGTGATCGGGATTCCGACGTCAAAAATGCCAAATTTGTTCGTGGACGTCCGTCAAGACGTTGTCTATGCATACGGTTGGCCATCACGGGTTTTCTGGGCCATTTGGAAGGTCAAACGAGCCCCGGAGCGAGCATACGCCTCATTTTGACGATTTTCGTGTGCTATTGCACACCATTTTTTGGGTGATCAGGATTCCGACGTCAAAAATGCCAAATTTGTTCGTGGACGTCCGTCAAGACGTTGTCTATGCATACGGTTGGCCATCACGGGTTTTCTGGGCCATTTGGAAGGTCAAACGAGCCCCGGAGCGAGCATACGCCTCATTTTGACGATTTTCGTGTGCTATTGCACACCATTTTTTGGGTGATCAGGATTCCGACGTCAAAAATGCCAAATTTGTTCGTGGACGTCCTTCAAGACGTTGTCTATGCATACGGTTGGCCATCACGGGTTTTCTGGGCCGTTTGGAAGGTCAAACGAGCCCCGGAGCGAGCATACGCCTCATTTTGACGATTTTCGTGTGCTATTGCACACCATTTTTTGGGTGATTGGGATTCCGACGTCAAAAATGCCAAATTTGTTCATGGACGTCCGTCAAGACGTTGTCTATGCATACGGTTGGCCATCACGGGTTTTCTGGGCCGTTTGGAAGGTCAAACGAGCCCCAGAGCGAGCATACGCCTCATTTTGACGATTTTTGTGTGCTATTGCACACCATTTTTTGGGTGATCAGGATTCCGACGTCAAAAATGCCAAATTTGTTCGTGGACGTCCGTCAAGACGTTGTCTATGCATACGGTTGGCCATCACGGGTTTTCTGGGCCGTTTGGAAGGTCAAACGAGCCCCGGAGCGAGCATACGCCTCATTTTGACGATTTTCGTGTGCTATTGCACACCATTTTTTGGGTGATCGGGATTCCGACGTCAAAAATGCCAAATTTCTTCGTGGACGTCCTTCAAGACGTTGTCTATGCATACGGTTGGCCATCACGGGTTTTCTGGGCCGTTTGGAAGGTCAAACGAGCCCCGGACCGAGCATACGCCTCATTTTGACGATTTTCGTGTGCTATTGCACACCATTTTTTGGGTGATCGGGATTCCGACGTCAAAAATGCCAAATTTGTTCATGGACGTCCTTCAAGACGTTGTCTATGCATACGGTTGGCCATCATGGGTTTTCTGGGCCATTTGGAAGGTCAAACGAGCCCCGGAGCGAGCATACGCCTCATTTTGACGATTTTCGTGTGCTATTGCACACCATTTTTTGGGTGATTGGGATTCCGACGTCAAAAATGCCAAATTTGTTCGTGGACGTCCGTCAAGACGTTGTCTATGCATACGGTTGGCCATCACGGGTTTTCTGGGCCGTTTGGAAGGTCAAACGAGCCCCGGAGCGAGCATACGCCTCATTTTGATGATTTTTGGGTGATCCGGATTCCGACGTCAAAAATGCCAAATTTGTTCGTGGACGTCCTTCAAGACGTTGTCTATGCATACGGTTGTCCATCACGGGTTTTCTGGGCCGTTTGGAAGGTCAAACGAGCCCCGGAGCGAGCATACGCCTCATTTTGACGATTTTCGTGTGCTATTACACACCATTTTTTGGGTGATCGGGATTCCGACGTCAAAAATGCCAAATTTGTTCGTGGACGTCCGTCAAGACGTTGTCTATGAATACGGTTGGCCATCACGGGTTTTCTGGGCCATTTGGAAGGTCAAACGAGCCCCGGAGCGAGCATACGCCTCATTTTGACGATTTTTGTGTGCTATTGCACACCATTTTTTGGGTGATCAGGATTCCGACGTCAAAAATGCCAAATTTGTTCGTGGACGTCCGTCAAGACGTTGTCTATGCATACGGTTGGCCATCACGGGTTTTCTGGGCCATTTGGAAGGTCAAACGAGCCCCGGAGCGAGCATACGCCTCATTTTGACGATTTTCGTGTGCTATTGCACACCATTTTTTGGGTGATCAGGATTCCGACGTCAAAAATGCCAAATTTGTTCGTGGACGTCCTTCAAGACGTTGTCTATGCATACGGTTGGCCATCACGGGTTTTCTGGGCCGTTTGGAAGGTCAAACGAGCCCCGGAGCGAGCATACGCCTCATTTTGACGATTTTCGTGTGCTATTGCACACCATTTTTTGGGTGATCGGGATTCCGACGTCAAAAATGCCAAATTTGTTCGTGGACGTCCGTCAAGACGTTGTCTATGCATAAGGTTGGCCATCACGGGTTTTCTGGGCCATTTGGAAGGTCAAACGAGCCCCGGAGCGAGCATACGCCTCATTTTGACGATTTTTGTGTGCTATTGCACACCATTTTTTGGGTGATCAGGATTCCGATGTCAAAAATGCCAAATTTGTTCGTGGACGTCCGTCAAGACGTTGTCTATGCATACGGTTGGCCATCACGGGTTTTCTGGGCCGTTTGGAAGGTCAAACGAGCCCCGGAGCGAGCATACGCCTCATTTTGACGATTTTTGTGTGCTATTGCACACCATTTTTTGGGTGATCGGGATTCCGACGTCAAAAATGCCAAATTTGTTCAAGGACGTCCTTCAAGACGTTGTCTATGCATACGGTTGGCCATCACGGGTTTTCTGGGCCATTTGGAAGGTCAAACGAGCCCCGGAGCGAGCATACGCCTCATTTTGACGATTTTCGTGTGCTATTGCACACCATTTTTTAAGTGATTGGGATTCCGACGTCAAAAATGCCAAATTTGTTCGTGGACGTCCGTCAAGACGTTGTCTATGCATACGGTTGGCCATCACGGGTTTTCTGGGCAGTTTGGAAGGTCAAACGAGCCCGGAGCGAGCATACGCCTCATTTTGACGATTTTCGTGTGCTATTGCACACCATTTTTTGGGTGATCAGGATTCCGACGTCAAAAATGCCAAATTTGTTCGTGGACGTCCTTCAAGACGTTGTCTATGCATACGGTTGGCCATCACGGGTTTTCTGGGCCGTTTGGAAGGTCAAACGAGCCCCGGAGCGAGCATACGCCTCATTTTGACGATTTTCGTGTGCTATTGCACACCATTTTTTGGGTGATCGGGATTCCGACGTCAAAAATGCCAAATTTGTTCGTGGACGTCCGTCAAGACGTTGTCTATGCATACGGTTGGCCATCACGGGTTTTCTGGGCCATTTGGAAGGTCAAACGAGCCCCGGAGCGAGCATACGCCTCATTTTGACGATTTTCGTGTGCTATTGCACACCATTTTTTGGGTGATCGGGATTCCGACGTCAAAAATGCCAAATTTGTTCGTGGACGTCCTTCAAGACGTTGTCTATGCATACGGTTGGCCATCACGGGTTTTCTGGGCCGTTTGGAAGGTCAAACGAGCCCCGGAGCGAGCATACGCCTCATTTTGACGATTTTTGTGTGCTATTGCACACCATTTTTTGGGTGATCAGGATTCCGACGTCAAAAATGCCAAATTTGTTCGTGGACGTCCTTCAAGACGTTGTCTATGCATACGGTTGTCCATCACGTGTTTTCTGGGCCGTTTGGAAGGTCAAACGAGCCCCGGAGCGAGCATACGCCTCATTTTGACGATTTTCGTGTGCTATTGCACACCATTTTTTGGGTGATCGGGATTCCGACGTCAAAAATGCCAAATTTGTTCGTGGACGTCCGTCAAGACGTTGTCTATGCATACGGTTGGCCATCACGGGTTTTCTGGGCCGTTTGGAAGGTCAAACGAGCCCCGGAGCGAGCATACGCCTCATTTTGACGATTTTTGTGTGCTATTGCACACCATTTTTTGGGTGATCAGGATTCCGATGTCAAAAATGCCAAATTTGTTCGTGGACATCCTTCAAGACGTTGTCTATGCATACGGTTGGCCATCACGGGTTTTCTGGGCCGTTTGGAAGGTCAAACGAGCCCCGGAGCGAGTATACGCCTCATTTTGACGATTTTCGTGTGCTATTGCACACCATTTTTTGGGTGATCGGGATTCCGACGTCAAAAATGCCAAATTTGTTCGTGGACGTCCGTCAAGACGTTGTCTATGCATACGGTTGGCCATCACGGGTTTTCTGGGCCGTTTGGAAGGTCAAACGAGCCCCGGAGCGAGCATACGCCTCATTTTGACGATTTTTGTGTGCTATTTCACACCATTTTTTGGGTGATCAGGATTCCGACGTCAAAAATGCCAAATTTGTTCGTGGACGTCCTTCAAGACGTTGTCTATGCATACGGTTGGCCATCACGGGTTTTCTGGGCCGTTTGGAAGGTCAAACGAGCCTCGGAGCGAGCATACGCCTCATTTTGACGATTTTCGTGTGCTATTGCACACCATTTTTTGGGTGATCGGGATTCCGACGTCAAAAATGCCAAATTTGTTCGTGGACGTCCGTCAAGACGTTGTCTATGCATACGGTTGGCCATCACGGGTTTTCTGGGCCGTTTGGAAGGTCAAACGAGCCCCGGAGCGAGCATACGCCTCATTTTGACGATTTTTGTGTGCTATTGCACACCATTTTTTGGGTGATCAGGATTCCGACGTCAAAAATGCCAAATTTGTTCGTGGACGTCCTTCAAGACGTTGTCTATGCATACGGTTGGCCATCACGGGTTTTCTGGGCCGTTTGGAAGGTCAAACGAGCCCCGGAGCGAGCATACGCCTCATTTTGACGATTTTCGTGTGCTATTGCACACCATTTTTTGGGTGATCGGGATTCCGACGTCAAAAATGCCAAATTTGTTCATGGACGTCCTTCAAGACGTTGTCTATGCATACGGTTGGCCATCACGGGTTTTCTGGGCTATTTGGAAGGTCAAACGAGCCCCGGAGCGAGCATACGCCTCATTTTGACGATTTTCGTGTGCTATTGCACACCATTTTTTGGGTGATTGGGATTCCGACGTCAAAAATGCCAAATTTGTTCATGGACGTCCGTCAAGACATTGTCTATGCATACGGTTGGCCATCACGGGTTTTCTGGGCCGTTTGGAAGGTCAAACGAGCCCAGGAGCGAGCATACGCCTCATTTTGACGATTTTTGTGTGCTATTGCACACCATTTTTTGGGTGATCAGGATTCCGACGTCAAAAATGCCAAATTTGTTCGTGGACGTCCTTCAAGACGTTGTCTATGCATACGGTTGGCCATCACGGGTTTTCTGGGCCGTTTGGAAGGTCAAACGAGCCCCGGAGCGAGCATACGCCTCATTTTGACGATTTTCGTGTGCTATTGCACACCATTTTTTGGGTGATCGGGATTCCGACGTCAAAAATGCCAAATTTGTTCGTGGACGTCCGTCAAGACGTTGTCTATGCATACGGTTGGCCATCACGGGTTTTCTGGGCCATTTGGAAGGTCAAACGAGCCCCGGAGCGAGCATACGCCTCATTTTGACGATTTTCGTGTGCTATTGCACACCATTTTTTGGGTGATCGGGATTCCGACGTCAAAAATGCCAAATTTGTTCGTGGACGTCCGTCAAGACGTTGTCTATGCATACGGTTGGCCATCACGGGTTTTCTTGGCCATTTGGAAGGTCAAACGAGCCCCGGAGCGAGCATACGCCTCATTTTGACGATTTTCGTGTGCTATTGCACACCATTTTTTGGGTGATCGGGATTCCGACGTCAAAAATGCCAAATTTGTTCGTGGATGTCCGTCAAGACGTTGTCTATGCATACGGTTGGCCATCACGGGTTTTCTGGGCCGTTTGGAAGGTCAAACGAGCCCCGGAGCGAGCATACGCCTCATTTTGACGATTTTTGTGTGCTATTGCACACCATTTTTTGGGTGATCAGGATTCCGACGTCAAAAATGCCAAATTTGTTCGTGGACGTCCGTCAAGACGTTGTCTATGCATACGGTTGACCATCACGGGTTTTCTGGGCCGTTTGGAAGGTCAAACGAGCCCCGGAGCGAGCATACGCCTCATTTTGACGATTTTCGTGTGCTATTGCACACCATTTTTTGGGTGATCGGGATTCCGACGTCAAAAATGCCAAATTTGTTCGTGGACGTCCTTCAAGACGTTGTCTATGCATACGGTTGGCCATCACGGGTTTTCTGGGCCGTTTGGAAGGTCAAACGAGCCCCGGAGCGAGCATACGCCTCATTTTGACGATTTTCGTGTGCTATTGCACACCATTTTTTGGGTGATCGGGATTCCGACGTCAAAAATGCCAAATTTGTTCATGGACGTCCTTCAAGACGTTGTCTATGCATACGGTTGGCCATCACGGGTTTTCTGGGCCATTTGGAAGGTCAAACGAGCCCCGGAGCGAGCATACGCCTCATTTTGACGATTTTCGTGTGCTATTGCACACCATTTTTTGGGTGATTGGGATTCCGACGTCAAAAATGCCAAATTTGTTCATGGACGTCCGTCAAGACGTTGTCTATGCATACGGTTGGCCATCACGGGTTTTCTGGGCCGTTTGGAAGGTCAAACGAGCCCCGGAGCGAGCATACGCCTCATTTTAACGATTTTTGGGTGATCCGGATTCCGACGTCAAAAATGCCAAATTTGTTCGTGGACGTCCTTCAAGACGTTGTCTATGCATACGGTTGTCCATCACGGGTTTTCTGGGCCGTTTGGAAGGTCAAACGAGCCCCGGAGCGAGCATACGCCTCATTTTGACGATTTTCGTGTGCTATTACACACCATTTTTTGGGTGATCGGGATTCCGACGTCAAAAATGCCAAATTTGTTCGTGGACGTCCGTCAAGACGTTGTCTATGAATACGGTTGGCCATCACGGGTTTTCTGGGCCATTTGGAAGGTCAAACGAGCCCCGGAGCGAGCATACGCCTCATTTTGACGATTTTTGTGTGCTATTGCACACCATTTTTTGGGTGATCAGGATTCCGACGTCAAAAATGCCAAATTTGTTCGTGGACGTCCGTCAAGACGTTGTCTATGCATACGGTTGGCCATCACGGGTTTTCTGGGCCATTTGGAAGGTCAAACGAGCCCCGGAGCGAGCATACGCCTCATTTTGACGATTTTCGTGTGCTATTGCACACCATTTTTTGGGTGATCAGGATTCCGACGTCAAAAATGCCAAATTTGTTCGTGGACGTCCTTCAAGACGTTGTCTATGCATACGGTTGGCCATCACGGGTTTTCTGGGCCGTTTGGAAGGTCAAACGAGCCCCGGAGCGAGCATACGCCTCATTTTGACGATTTTCGTGTGCTATTGCACACCATTTTTTGGGTGATCGGGATTCCGACGTCAAAAATGCCAAATTTGTTCGTGGACGTCCGTCAAGACGTTGTCTATGCATACGGTTGGCCATCACGGGTTTTCTGGGCCGTTTGGAAGGTCAAACGAGCCCCGGAGCGAGCATACGCCTCATTTTGACGATTTTTGTGTGCTATTGCACACCATTTTTTGGGTGATCAGGATTCCGACGTCAAAAATGCCAAATTTGTTCGTGGACGTCCTTCAAGACGTTGTCTATGCATACGGTTGGCCATCACGTGTTTTCTGGGCCGTTTGGAAGGTCAAACGAGCCCCGGAGCGAGCATACGCCTCATTTTGACGATTTTCGTGTGCTATTGCACACCATTTTTTGGGTGATCGGGATTCCGACGTCAAAAATGCCAAATTTGTTCGTGGACGTCCGTCAAGACGTTGTCTATGCATACGGTTGGCCATCACGGGTTTTCTGGGCCGTTTGGAAGGTCAAACGAGCCCCGGAGCGAGCATACGCCTCATTTTGACGATTTTTGTGTGCTATTGCACACCATTTTTTGGGTGATCAGGATTCCGACGTCAAAAATGCCAAATTTGTTCGTGGACGTCCTTCAAGACGTTGTCTATGCATACGGTTGGCCATCACGGGTTTTCTGGGCCGTTTGGAAGGTCAAACGAGCCCCGGAGCGAGCATACGCCTCATTTTGACGATTTTCGTGTGCTATTGCACACCATTTTTTGGGTGATCGGGATTCCGACGTCAAAAATGCCAAATTTGTTCGTGGACGTCCGTCAAGACGTTGTCTATGCATACGGTTGGCCATCACGGGTTTTCTGGGCCATTTGGAAGGTCAAACGAGCCCCGGAGCGAGCATACGCCTCATTTTGACGATTTTCGTGTGCTATTGCACACCATTTTTTGGGTGATCGGGATTCCGACGTCAAAAATGCCAAATTTGTTCGTGGACGTCCGTCAAGACGTTGTCTATGCATACGGTTGGCCATCACGGGTTTTCTGGGCCGTTTGGAAGGTCAAACGAGCCCCGGAGCGAGCATACGCCTCATTTTGACGATTTTCGTGTGCTATTGCACACCATTTTTTGGGTGATCGGGATTCCGACGTCAAAAATGCCAAATTTGTTCGTGGACGTCCTTCAAGACGTTGTCTATGCATACGGTTGGCCATCACGGGTTTTCTGAGCCGTTTGGAAGGTCAAACGAGCCCCGGAGCGAGCATACGCCTCATTTTGACGATTTTCGTGTGCTATTGCACACCATTTTTTGGGTGATCGGGATTCCGACGTCAAAAATGCCAAATTTGTTCATGGACGTCCTTCAAGACGTTGTCTATGCATACGGTTGGCCATCACGGGTTTTCTGGGCCATTTGGAAGGTCAAACGAGCCCCGGAGCGAGCATACGCCTCATTTTGACGATTTTCGTGTGCTATTGCACACCATTTTTTGGGTGATTGGGATTCCGACGTCAAAAATGCCAAATTTGTTCGTGGACGTCCGTCAAAACGTTGTCTATGCATACGGTTGGCCATACGGTTGGCCATCACGGGTTTTCTGGGCCGTTTGGAAGGTCAAACGAGCCCCGGAGCGAGCATACGCCTCATTTTGACGATTTTTGTGTGCTATTGCACACCATTTTTTGGGTGATCAGGATTCCGACGTCAAAAATGCCAAATTTTTTCGTGGACGTCCTTCAAGACGTTGTTTATGCATACGGTTGGCCATCACGGGTTTTCTGGGCCGTTTGGAAGGTCAAACGAGCCCCGGAGCGAGCATACGCCTCATTTTGACGATTTTCGTGTGCTATTGCACACCATTTTTTGGGTGATCGGGATTCCGACGTCAAAAATGCCAAATTTGTTCGTGGACGTCCGTCAAGACGTTGTCTATGCATACGGTTGGCCATCACGGGTTTTCTGGGCCATTTGGAAGGTCAAACGAGCCCCGGAGCGAGCATACGCCTCATTTTGACGATTTTTGTGTGCTATTGCACACCATTTTTTGGGTGATCAGGATTCCGACGTCAAAAATGCCAAATTTGTTCGTGGACGTCCGTCAAGACGTTGTCTATGCATACGGTTGGCCATCACGGGTTTTCTGGGCCATTTGAAAGGTCAAACGAGCCCCGGAGCGAGCATACGCCTCATTTTGACGATTTTCGTGTGCTATTGCACACCATTTTTTGGGTGATCAGGATTCCGACGTCAAAAATGCCAAATTTGTTCGTGGACGTCCTTCAAGACGTTGTCTATGCATACGGTTGGCCATCACGGGTTTTCTGGGCCGTTTGGAAGGTCAAACGAGCCCCGGAGCGAGCATACGCCTCATTTTGACGATTTTCGTGTGCTATTGCACACCATTTTTTGGGTGATCGGGATTCCGACGTCAAAAATGCCAAATTTGTTCATGGACGTCCTTCAAGACGTTGTCTATGCATACGGTTGGCCATCACGGGTTTTCTGGGCCGTTTGGAAGGTCAAACGAGCCCCGGAGCGAGCATACGCCTCATTTTGACGATTTTCGTGTGCTATTGCACACCATTTTTTGGGTGATCGGGATTCCGACGTCAAAAATGCCAAATTTGTTCTTGGACGTCCGTCAAGACGTTGTCTATGCATACGGTTGGCCATCACGGGTTTTCTGGGCCATTTGGAAGGTCAAACGAGCCCCGGAGCGAGCATACGCCTCATTTTGACGATTTTTGTGTGCTATTGCACACCATTTTTTGGGTGATCAGGATTCCGACGTCAAAAATGCCAAATTTGTTCGTGGACGTCCGTCAAGACGTTGTCTATGCATACGGTTGGCCATCACGGGTTTTCTGGGCCATTTGGAAGGTCAAACGAGCCCCGGAGCGAGCATACGCCTCATTTTGACGATTTTCGTGTGCTATTGCACACCATTTTTTGGGTGATCAGGATTCCGACGTCAAAAATGCCAAATTTGTTCGTGGACGTCCTTCAAGATGTTGTCTATGCATACGGTTGGCCATCACGGGTTTTCTGGGCCGTTTGGAAGGTCAAACGAGCCCCGGAGCGAGCATACGCCTCATTTTGACGATTTTCGTGTGCTATTGCACACCATTTTTTGGGTGATCGGGATTCCGACGTCAAAAATGCCAAATTTGTTCATGGACGTCCTTCAAGACATTGTCTATGCATACGGTTGGCCATCACGGGTTTTCTGGGCCATTTGGAAGGTCAAACGAGCCCCGGAGCGAGCATACGCCTCATTTTGACGATTTTCGTGTGCTATTGCACACCATTTTTTAAGTGATTGGGATTCCGACGTCAAAAATGCCAAATTTGTTCGTGGACGTCCGTCAAGACGTTGTCTATGCATACGGTTGGCCATCACGGGTTTTCTGGGCCATTTGGAAGGTCAAACGAGCCCCGGAGCGAGCATACGCCTCATTTTGACGATTTTCGTGTGCTATTGCACACCATTTTTTGGGTGATCAGGATTCCGACGTCAAAAATGCCAAATTTGTTCGTGGACGTCCTTCAAGACGTTGTCTATGCATACGGTTGGCCATCACGGGTTTTCTGGGCCGTTTGGAAGGTCAAACGAGCCCCGGAGCGAGCATACGCCTCATTTTGACGATTTTCGTGTGCTATTGCACACCATTTTTTGGGTGATCGGGATTCCGACGTCAAAAATGCCAAATTTGTTCATGGACGTCCTTCAAGACGTTGTCTATGCATACGGTTGGCCATCACGAGTTTTCTGGGCCATTTGGAAGGTCAAACGAGCCCCGGAGCGAGCATACGCCTCATTTTGACGATTTTCGTGTGCTATTGCACACCATTTTTTGGGTGATTGGGATTCCGACGTCAAAAATGCCAAATTTGTTCGTGGACGTCCGTCAAGACGTTGTCTATGCATACGGTTGGCCATCACGGGTTTTCTGGGCCGTTTGGAAGGTCAAACGAGCCCCGGAGCGAGCATACGCCTCATTTTGACGATTTTCGTGTGCTATTGCACACCATTTTTTGGGTGATCAGGATTCCGACGTCAAAAATGCCAAATTTGTTCGTGGACGTCCTTCAAGACGTTGTCTATGCATACGGTTGGCCATCACGGGTTTTCTGGGCCGTTTGGAAGGTCAAACGAGCCCCGGAGCGAGCATACGCCTCATTTTGACGATTTTCGTGTGCTATTGCACACCATTTTTTGGGTGATCGGGATTCCGACGTCAAAAATGCCAAATTTGTTCGTGGACGTCCGTCAAGACGTTGTCTATGCATACGGTTGGCCATCACGGGTTTTCTGGGCCATTTGGAAGGTCAAACGAGCCCCGGAGCGAGCATACGCCTCATTTTGACGATTTTCGTGTGCTATTGCACACCATTTTTTAAGTGATTGGGATTCCGACGTCAAAAATGCCAAATTTGTTCGTGGACGTCCGTCAAGACGTTGTCTATGCATACGGTTGGCCATCACGGGTTTTCTGGGCCATTTGGAAGGTCAAACGAGCCTCGGAGCGAGCATACGCCTCATTTTGACGATTTTCGTGTGCTATTGCACACCATTTTTTGGGTGATCAGGATTCCGACGTCAAAAATGCCAAATTTGTTCGTGGACGTCCTTCAAGACGTTGTCTATGCATACGGTTGGCCATCACGGGTTTTCTGGGCCGTTTGGAAGGTCAAACGAGCCCCGGAGCGAGCATACGCCTCATTTTGACGATTTTCGTGTGCTATTGCACACCATTTTTTGGGTGATCGGGATTCCGACGTCAAAAATGCCAAATTTGTTCATGGACGTCCTTCAAGACGTTGTCTATGCATACGGTTGGCCATCACGGGTTTTCTGGGCCATTTGGAAGGTCAAACGAGCCCCGGAGCGAGCATACGCCTCATTTTGACGATTTTCGTGTGCTATTGCACACCATTTTTTGGGTGATTGGGATTCCGACGTCAAAAATGCCAAATTTGTTCGTGGACGTCCGTCAAGACGTTTTCTATGCATACGGTTGGCCATCACGGGTTTTCTGGGCCGTTTGGAAGGTCAAACGAGCCCCGGAGTGAGCATACGTCTCATTTTGACGATTTTTGTGTGCTATTGCACACCATTTTTTGGGTGATCAGGATTCCGACGTCAAAAATGCCAAATTTGTTCGTGGACGTCCTTCAAGACGTTGTCTATGCATACGGTTGGCCATCACGGGTTTTCTGGGCCGTTTGGAAGGTCAAACGAGCCCCGGAGCGAGCATACGCCTCATTTTGACGATTTTCGTGTGCTATTGCACACCATTTTTTGGGTGATCGGGATTCCAACGTCAAAAATGCCAAATTTGTTCTTGGACGTCCTTCAAGACGTTGTCTATGCATACGGTTGGCCATCACGAGTTTTCTGGGCCATTTGGAAGGTCAAACGAGCCCCGGAGCGAGCATACGCCTCATTTTGACGATTTTTGTGTGCTATTGCACACCATTTTTTGGGTGATTGGGATTCCGACGTCAAAAATGCCAAATTTGTTCGTGGACGTCCGTCAAGACGTTCTCTATGCATACGGTTGGCCATCACGGGTTTTCTGGGCCATTTGGAAGGTCAAACGAGCCCCGGAGCGAGCATACGCCTCATTTTGACGATTTTTGTGTGCTATTGCACACCATTTTTTGGGTGATTGGGATTCCGACGTCAAAAATGCCAAATTTGTTCGTGGACGTCCGTCAAGACGTTGTCTATGCATACGGTTGGCCATCACGGGTTTTCTGGGCCATTTGGAAGGTCAAACGAGCCCCGGAGCGAGCATACGCCTCATTTTGACGATTTTCGTGTGCTATTGCACACCATTTTTTGGGTGATCGGGATTCCGACGTCAAAAATGCCAAATTTGTTCGTGGACGTCCGTCAAGACGTTGTCTATGCATACGGTTGGCCATCACGGGTTTTCTGGGCCATTTGGAAGGTCAAACGAGCCCCGGAGCGAGCATACGCCTCATTTTGACGATTTTTGTGTGCTATTGCACACCATTTTTTGGGTGATCAGGATTCCGACGTCAAAAATGCCAAATTTGTTCGTGGACGTCCGTCAAGACGTTGTCTATGCATACGGTTGGCCATCACGGGTTTTCTGGGCCATTTGGAAGGTCAAACGAGCCCCGGAGCGAGCATACGCCTCATTTTGACGATTTTCGTGTGCTATTGCACACCATTTTTTGGGTGATCAGGATTCCGACGTCAAAAATGCCAAATTTGTTCGTGGACGTCCTTCAAGACGTTGTCTATGCATACGGTTGGCCATCACGGGTTTTCTGGGCCGTTTGGAAGGTCAAACGAGCCCCGGAGCGAGCATACGCCTCATTTTGACGATTTTCGTGTGCTATTGCACACCATTTTTTGGGTGATCGGGATTCCGACGTCAAAAATGCCAAATTTGTTCATGGACGTCCTTCAAGACGTTGTCTATGCATACGGATGGCCATCACGGGTTTTCTGGGCCATTTGGAAGGTCAAACGAGCCCCGGAGCGAGCATACGCCTCATTTTGACGATTTTCGTGTGCTATTGCACACCATTTTTTAAGTGATTGGGATTCCGACGTCAAAAATGCCAAATTTGTTCGTGGACGTCCGTCAAGACGTTGTCTATGCATACGGTTGGCCATCACGGGTTTTCTGGGCCATTTGGAAGGTCAAACGAGCCCCGGAGCGAGCATACGCCTCATTTTGACGATTTTCGTGTGCTATTGCACACCATTTTTTGGGTGATTGGGATTCCGACGTCAAAAATGCCAAATTTGTTCGTGGACGTCCTTCAAGACGTTGTCTATGCATACGGTTGGCCATCACGGGTTTTCTGGGCCGTTTGGAAGGTCAAACGAGCCCCGGAGCGAGCATACGCCTCATTTTGACGATTTTCGTGTGCTATTGCACACCATTTTTTGGGTGATCAGGATTCCGACGTCAAAAATGCCAAATTTGTTCGTGGACGTCCTTCAAGACGTTGTCTATGCATACGGTTGGCCATCACGGGTTTTCTGGGCCGTTTGGAAGGTCAAACGAGCCCCGGAGCGAGCATACGCCTCATTTTGACGATTTTCGTGTGCTATTGCACACCATTTTTTGGGTGATCGGGATTCCGACGTCAAAAATGCCAAATTTGTTCATGGACGTCCTTCAAGACGTTGTCTATGCATACGGTTGGCCATCACGGGTTTTCTGGGCCATTTGGAAGGTCAAACGAGCCCCGGAGCGAGCATACGCCTCATTTTGACGATTTTTGTGTGCTATTGCACACCATTTTTTGGGTGATCAGGATTCCGACGTCAAAAATGCCAAATTTGTTCGTGGACGTCCGTCAAGACGTTGTCTATGCATACGGTTGGCCATCACGGGTTTTCTGGGCCATTTGGAAGGTCAAACGAGCCCCGGAGCGAGCATACGCCTCATTTTGACGATTTTCGTGTGCTATTGCACACCATTTTTTGGGTGATCAGGATTCCGACGTCAAAAATGCCAAATTTGTTCGTGGACGTCCTTCAAGACGTTGTCTATGCATACGGTTGGCCATCACGGGTTTTCTGGGCCGTTTGGAAGGTCAAACGAGCCCCGGAGCGAGCATACGCCTCATTTTGACGATTTTCGTGTGCTATTGCACACCATTTTTTGGGTGATCGGGATTCCGACGTCAAAAATGCCAAATTTGTTCATGGACGTCCTTCAAGACGTTGTCTATGCATACGGTTGGCCATCACGGGTTTTCTGGGCCATTTGGAAGGTCAAACGAGCCCCGGAGCGAGCATACGCCTCATTTTGACGATTTTCGTGTGCTATTGCACACCATTTTTTAAGTGATTGGGATTCCGACGTCAAAAATGCTAAATTTGTTCGTGGACGTCCGTCAAGACGTTGTCTATGCATACGGTTGGCCATCACGGGTTTTCTGGGCCATTTGGAAGGTCAAACGAGCCCCGGAGCGAGCATACGCCTCATTTTGACGATTTTCGTGTGCTATTGCACACCATTTTTTGGGTGATTGGGATTCCGACGTCAAAAATGCCAAATTTGTTCGTGGACGTCCTTCAAGACGTTGTCTATGCATACGGTTGGCCATCACGGGTTTTCTGGGCCGTTTGGAAGGTCAAACGAGCCCCGGAGCGAGCATACGCCTCATTTTGACGATTTTCGTGTGCTATTGCACACCATTTTTTGGGTGATCAGGATTCCGACGTCAAAAATGCCAAATTTGTTCGTGGACGTCCTTCAAGACGTTGTCTATGCATACGGTTGGCCATCACGGGTTTTCTGGGCCGTTTGGAAGGTCAAACGAGCCCCGGAGCGAGCATACGCCTCATTTTGACGATTTTCGTGTGCTATTGCACACCATTTTTTGGGTGATCGGGATTCCGACGTCAAAAATGCCAAATTTGTTCATGGACGTCCTTCAAGACGTTGTCTATGCATACGGTTGGCCATCACGGGTTTTCTGGGCCATTTGGAAGGTCAAACGAGCCCCGGAGCGAGCATACGCCTCATTTTGACGATTTTCGTGTGCTATTGCACACCATTTTTTGGGTGATCAGGATTCCGACGTCAAAAATGCCAAATTTGTTTGTGGACGTCCTTCAAGACGTTGTCTATGCATACGGTTGGCCATCACGGGTTTTCTGGGCCGTTTGGAAGGTCAAACGAGCCCCGGAGCGAGCATACGCCTCATTTTGACGATTTTCGTGTGCTATTGCACACCATTTTTTGGGTGATCGGGATTCCGACGTCAAAAATGCCAAATTTGTTCTTGGACGTACTTCAAGACGTTGTCTATGCATACGGTTGGCCATCACGGGTTTTCTGGGCCGTTTGGAAGGTCAAACGAGCCCCGGAGCGAGCATACGCCTCATTTTGACGATTTTCGTGTGCTATTGCACACCATTTTTTGGGTGATCAGGATTCCGACGTCAAAAATGCCAAATTTTTCATGGCATCCTTCAAGACGTTGTCTATGCATACGGTTGGCCATCACGGGTTTTCTGGGCCATTTGGAAGGTCAAACGAGCCCCGGAGCGAGCATACGCCTCATTTTGACGATTTTCGTGTGCTATTGCACACCATTTTTTGGGTGATCAGGATTCCGACGTCAAAAATGCCAAATTTGTTCGTGGACGTCCTTCAAGACGTTGTCTATGCATACGGTTGGCCATCACGGGTTTTCTGGGCCGTTTGGAAGGTCAAACGAGCCCCGGAGCGAGCATACGCCTCATTTTGACGATTTTCGTGTGCTATTGCACACCATTTTTTGGGTGATCGGGATTCCGACGTCAAAAATGCCAAATTTGTTCATGGACGTCCTTCAAGACGTTGTCTATGCATACGGTTGGCCATCACGGGTTTTCTGGGCCATTTGGAAGGTCAAACGAGCCCCGGAGCGAGCATACGCCTCATTTTGACGATTTTCGTGTGCTATTGCACACCATTTTTTGGGTGATTGGGATTCCGACGTCAAAAATGCCAAATTTGTTCGTGGACGTCCGTCAAGACGTTGTCTATGCATACGGTTGGCCATCACGGGTTTTCTGGGCCATTTGGAAGGTCAAACGAGCCCCGGAGCGAGCATACGCCTCATTTTGACGATTTTCGTGTGCTATTGCACACCATTTTTTGGGTGATCAGGATTCCGACATCAAAAATGCCAAATTTGTTCATGGACGTCCTTCAAGACGTTGTCTATGCATACGGTTGGCCATCACGGGTTTTCTGGGCCGTTTGGAAGGTCAAACAAGCCCCGGAGCGAGCATACGCCTCATTTTGACGATTTTCGTGTGCTATTGCACACCATTTTTTGGGTGATCGGGATTCCGACGTCAAAAATGCCAAATTTGTTCATGGACGTCCTTCAAGACGTTGTCTATGCATACGGTTGGCCATCACGGGTTTTCTGGGCCATTTGGAAGGTCAAACGAGCCCCGGAGCGAGCATACGCCTCATTTTGACGATTTTCGTGTGCTATTGCACACCATTTTTTGGGTGATTGGGATTCCGACGTCAAAAATGCCAAATTTGTTCGTGGACGTCCGTCAAGACGTTGTCTATGCATACGGTTGGCCATCACGGGTTTTCTGGGCCGTTTGGAAGGTCAAACGAGCACCGGAGCGAGCATACGCCTCATTTTGACGATTTTCGTGTGCTATTGCACACCATTTTTTGGGTGATCGGGATTCTGACGTCAAAAATGCCAAATTTGTTCGTGGACGTCCGTCAAGACGTTGTCTATGCATACGGTTGGCCATCACGGGTTTTCTGGGCCGTTTGGAAGGTCAAACGAGCCCCGGAGCGAGCATACGCCTTATTTTGACGATTTTTGTGTGCTATTGCACACCATTTTTTGGGTGATCAGGATTCCGACGTCAAAAATGCCAAATTTGTTCGTGGACGTCCTTCAAGACGTTGTCTATGCATACGGTTGTCCATCACGGGTTTTCTGGGCCGTTTGGAAGGTCAAACGAGCCCCGGAGCGAGCATACGCCTCATTTTGACGATTTTCGTGTGCTATTGCACACCATTTTTTGGGTGATCGGGATTCCGACGTCAAAAATGCCAAATTTGTTCGTGGACGTCCTTCAAGACGTTGTCTATGCATACGGTTGGCCATCACGGGTTTTCTGGGCCATTTGGAAGGTCAAACGAGCCCCGGAGCGAGCATACGCCTCATTTTGATGATTTTCGTGTGCTATTGCACACCATTTTTTGGGTGATTGGGATTCCGACGTCAAAAATGCCAAATTTGTTCGTGGACGTCCGTCAAGACGTTGTCTATGCATACGGTTGGCCATCACGGGTTTTCTGGGCCATTTGGAAGGTCAAACGAGCCCCGGAGCGAGCATACGCCTCATTTTGACGATTTTCGTGTGCTATTGCACACCATTTTTTGGGTGATTGGGATTCCGACGTCAAAAATGCCAAATTTGTTCGTGGACGTCCGTCAAGACGTTGTCTATGCATACGGTTGGCCATCACGGGTTTTCTGGGCCATTTGGAAGGTCAAACGAGCCCCGGAGCGAGCATACGCCTCATTTTGACGATTTTCGTGTGCTATTGCACACCATTTTTTGGGTGATCAGGATTCCGACGTCAAAAATGCCAAATTTGTTTGTGGACGTCCTTCAAGACGTTGTCTATGCATACGGTTGGCCATCACGGGTTTTCTGGGCCGTTTGGAAGGTCAAACGAGCCCCGGAGCGAGCATACGCCTCATTTTGACGATTTTCGTGTGCTATTGCACACCATTTTTTGGGTGATCGGGATTCCGACGTCAAAAATGCCAAATTTGTTCATGGACGTCCTTCAAGACGTTGTCTATGCATACGGTTGGCCATCACGGGTTTTCTGGGCCATTTGGAAGGTCAAACGAGCCCCGGAGCGAGCATACGCCTCATTTTGACGATTTTCGTGTGCTATTGCACACCATTTTTTGGGTGATTGGGATTCCGACGTCAAAAATGCCAAATTTGTTCGTGGACGTCCGTCAAGACGTTGTCTATGCATACGGTTGGCCATCACGGGTTTTCTGGGCCGTTTGGAAGGTCAAACGAGCCCCGGAGCGAGCATACGCCTCATTTTGACGATTTTCGTGTGCTATTGCACACCATTTTTTGGGTGATCAGGATTCCGATGTCAAAAATGCCAAATTTGTTCGTGGACGTCCTTCAAGACGTTGTCTATGCATACGGTTGGCCATCACGGGTTTTCTGGGCCATTTGGAAGGTCAAACGAGCCCCGGAGCGAGCATACGCCTCATTTTGACGATTTTCTTGTGCTATTGCACACCATTTTTTCGGTGATCGGGATTCCGACGTCAAAAATGCCAAATTTGTTCGTGGACGTCCTTCAAGACGTTGTCTATGCATACGGTTGGCCATCACGGGTTTTCTGGGCCGTTTGGAAGGTCAAACGAGCCCCGGAGCGAGCATACGCCTCATTTTGACGATTTTCGTGTGCTATTGCACACCATTTTTTGGGTGATTGGGATTCCGACGTCAAAAATGCCAAATTTGTTCGTGGACGTCCGTCAAGACGTTGTCTATGCATACGGTTGGCCATCACGGGTTTTCTGGGCCGTTTGGAAGGTCAAACGAGCCCCGGAGCGAGCATACGCCTCATTTTGACGATTTTCGTGTGCTATTGCACACCATTTTTTGGGTGATCAGGATTCCGACGTCAAAAATGCCAAATTTGTTCGTGGACGTCCTTCAAGACGTTCTCTATGCATACGGTTGGCCATCACGGGTTTTCTGGGCCGTTTGGAAGGTCAAACGAGCCCCGGAGCGAGCATACGCCTCATTTTGACGATTTTTGTGTTATTGCACACCATTTTTTGGGTGATCGGGATTCCGACGTCAAAAATGCCAAATTTGTTCGTGGACGTCCGTCAAGACGTTGTCTATGCATACGGTTGGCCATCACGGGTTTTCTGGGCCATTTGGAAGGTCAAACGAGCCCCGGAGAGAGCATACGCCTCATTTTGACGATTTTCGTGTGCTATTGCACACCATTTTTTGGGTGATCAGGATTCCGACGTCAAAAATGCCAAATTTGTTCGTTGACGTCCGTCAAGACGTTGTCTATGCATACGGTTGGCCATCACGGGTTTTCTGGGCCATTTGGAAGGTCAAACGAGCCCCGGAGCGAGCATACGCCTCATTTTGACGATTTTCGTGTGCTATTGCACACCATTTTTTGGGTGATCGGGATTCCGACGTCAAAAATGCCAAATTTGTTCTTGGACGTCCTTCAAGACGTTGTCTATGCATACGGTTGGCCATCACGGGTTTTCTGGGCCGTTTGGAAGGTCAAACGAGCCCCGGAGCGAGCATACGCCTCATTTTGACGATTTTCGTGTGCTATTGCACACCATTTTTTGGGTGATCAGGATTCCGACGTCAAAAATGCCAAATTTGTTCATGGCATCCTTCAAGACGTTGTCTATGCATACGGTTGGCCATCACGGGTTTTCTGGGCCATTTGGAAGGTCAAACGAGCCCCGGAGCGAGCATACGCCTCATTTTGACGATTTTCGTGTGCTATTGCACACCATTTTTTGGGTGATCAGGATTCCGACGTCAAAAATGCCAAATTTGTTCGTGGACGTCCTTCAAGACGTTGTCTATGCATACGGTTGGCCATCACGGGTTTTCTGGGCCGTTTGGAAGGTCAAACGAGCCCCGGAGCGAGCATACGCCTCATTTTGACGATTTTCGTGTGCTATTGCACACCATTTTTTGGGTGATCGGGATTCCGACGTCAAAAATGCCAAATTTGTTCATGGACGTCCTTCAAGACGTTGTCTATGCATACGGTTGGCCATCACGGGTTTTCTGGGCCATTTGGAAGGTCAAACGAGCCCCGGAGCGAGCATACGCCTCATTTTGACGATTTTCGTGTGCTATTGCACACCATTTTTTGGGTGATTGGGATTCCGACGTCAAAAATGCCAAATTTGTTCGTGGACGTCCGTCAAGACGTTGTCTATGCATACGGTTGGCCATCACGGGTTTTCTGGGCCATTTGGAAGGTCAAACGAGCCCCGGAGCGAGCATACGCCTCATTTTGACGATTTTCGTGTGCTATTGCACACCATTTTTTGGGTGATCAGGATTCCGACGTCAAAAATGCCAAATTTGTTTGTGGACGTCCTTCAAGACGTTGTCTATGCATACGGTTGGCCATCACGGGTTTTCTGGGCCGTTTGGAAGGTCAAACGAGCCCCGGAGCGAGCATACGCCTCATTTTGACGATTTTCGTGTGCTATTGCACACCATTTTTTGGGTGATCGGGATTCCGACGTCAAAAATGCCAAATTTGTTCATGGACGTCCTTCAAGACGTTGTCTATGCATGCGGTTGGCCATCACGGGTTTTCTGGGCCATTTGGAAGGTCAAACGAGCCCCGGAGCGAGCATACGCCTCATTTTGACGATTTTCGTGTGCTATTGCACACCATTTTTTGGGTGATTGGGATTCCGACGTCAAAAATGCCAAATTTGTTCGTGGACGTCCGTCAAGACGTTGTCTATGCATACGGTTGGCCATCACGGGTTTTCTGGGCCGTTTGGAAGGTCAAACGAGCCCCGGAGCAAGCATACGCCTCATTTTGACGATTTTCGTGTGCTATTGCACACCATTTTTTGGGTGATCAGGATTCCGATGTCAAAAATGCCAAATTTGTTCGTGGACGTCCTTCAAGACGTTGTCTATGCATACGGTTGGCCATCACGGGTTTTCTGGGCCGTTTGGAAGGTCAAACGAGCCCCAGAGCGAGCATACGCCTCATTTTGACGATTTTCGTGTGCTATTGCACACCATTTTTTGGGTGATCGGGATTCCTACGTCAAAAATGCCAAATTTGTTCATGGCATCCTTCAAGACGTTGTCTATGCATACGGTTGGCCATCACGGGTTTTCTGGGCCATTTGGAAGGTCAAACGAGCCCCGGAGCGAGCATACGCCTCATTTTGACGATTTTCGTGTGCTATTGCACACCATTTTTTGGGTGATTGGGTTTCCGACGTCAAAAATGCCAAATTTGTTCGTGGACGTCCGTCAAGACGTTGTCTATGCATACGGTTGGCCATCACGGGTTTTCTGGGCCGTTTGGAAGGTCAAACGAGCCCCGGAGCGAGCATACGCCTCATTTTGACGATTTTTGTGTGCTATTGCACACCATTTTTTGGGTGATCAGGATTCCGACGTCAAAAATGCCAAATTTGTTCGTGGACGTCCTTCAAGACGTTGTCTATGCATACGGTTGGCCATCACGGGTTTTCTGGGCCGTTTGGAAGGTCAAACGAGCCCCGGAGCGAGCATACGCCTCATTTTGACGATTTTCGTGTGCTATTGCACACCATTTTTTGGGTGATCGGGATTCCGACGTCAAAAATGCCAAATTTGTTCGTGGACGTCCGTCAAGATGTTGTCTATGCATACGGTTGTCCATCACGGGTTTTCTGGGCCATTTGGAAGGTCAAACGAGCCCCGGAGCGAGCATACGCCTCATTTTGACGATTTTTGTGTGCTATTGCACACCATTTTTTGGGTGATCAGGATTCCGACGTCAAAAATGCCAAATTTGTTCGTGGACGTCCGTCAAGACGTTGTCTATGCATACGGTTGGCCATCACGGGTTTTCTGGGCCATTTGGAAGGTCAAACGAGCCCCGGAGCGAGCATACGCCTCATTTTGACGATTTTCGTGTGCTATTGCACACCATTTTTTGGGTGATCAGGATTCCGACGTCAAAAATGCCAAATTTGTTCCTGGACGTCCTTCAAGACGTTGTCTATGCATACGGTTGGCCATCACGGGTTTTCTGGGCCGTTTGGAAGGTCAAACGAGCCCCGGAGCGAGCATACGCCTCATTTTGACGATTTTCGTGTGCTATTGCACACCACTTTTTGGGTGATCGGGATTCCGACGTCAAAAATGCCAAATTTGTTCATGGACGTCCTTCAAGACGTTGTCTATGCATACGGTTGGCCATCACGGGTTTTCTGGGCCATTTGGAAGGTCAAACGAGCCCCGGAGCGAGCATACGCCTCATTTTGACGATTTTCGTGTGCTATTGCACACCATTTTTTGGGTGATTGGGATTCCGACGTCAAAAATGCCAAATTTGTTCGTGGACGTCCGTCAAGACGTTGTCTATGCATACGGTTGGCCATCACGGGTTTTCTGGGCCGTTTGGAAGGTCAAACGAGCCCCGGAGCGAGCATACGCCTCATTTTGACGATTTTCGTGTGCTATTGCACACCATTTTTTGGGTGATCGGGATTCTGACGTCAAAAATGCCAAATTTGTTCGTGGACGTCCGTCAAGACGTTGTCTATGCATACGGTTGGCCATCACGGGTTTTCTGGGCCGTTTGGAAGGTCAAACGAGCCCCGGAGCGAGCATACGCCTTATTTTGACGATTTTTGTGTGCTATTGCACACCATTTTTTGGGTGATCAGGATTCCGACGTCAAAAATGCCAAATTTGTTCGTGGACGTCCTTCAAGACGTTGTCTATGCATACGGTTGGCCATCACGGGTTTTCTGGGCCGTTTGGAAGGTCAAACGAGCCCCGGAGCGAGCATACGCCTCATTTTGACGATTTTCGTGTGCTATTGCACACCATTTTTTGGGTGATCGGGATTCCGACGTCAAAAATGCCAAATTTGTTCGTGGACGTCCTTCAAGACGTTGTCTATGCATACGGTTGGCCATCACGGGTTTTCTGGGCCATTTGGAAGGTCAAACGAGCCCCGGAGCGAGCATACGCCTCATTTTGACGATTTTTGTGTGCTATTGCACACCATTTTTTGGGTGATCAGGATTCCGACGTCAAAAATGCCAAATTTGTTCGTGGACGTCCGTCAAGACGTTGTCTATGCATACGGTTGGCCATCACGGGTTTTCTGGGCCATTTGGAAGGTCAAACGAGCCCCGGAGCGAGCATACGCCTCATTTTGACGATTTTCTTGTGCTATTGCACACCATTTTTTGGGTGATCAGGATTCCGACGTCAAAAATGCCAAATTTGTTCGTGGACGTCCTTCAAGACGTTGTCTATGCATACGGTTGGCCATCACGGGTTTTCTGGGCCGTTTGGAAGGTCAAACGAGCCCCGGAGCGAGCATACGCCTCATTTTGACGATTTTCGTGTGCTATTGCACACCATTTTTTGGATGATCGGGATTCCGACGTCAAAAATGCCAAATTTGTTCATGGACGTCCTTCAAGACGTTGTCTATGCATACGGTTGGCCATCACGAGTTTTCTGGGCCGTTTGGAAGGTCAAACGAGCCCCGGAGCGAGCATACGCCTCATTTTGACGATTTTCGTGTGCTATTGCACACCATTTTTTGGGTGATCGGGATTCCGACGTCAAAAATGCCAAATTTATTCATGGACGTCCTTCAAGACGTTGTCTATGCATACGGTTGGCCATCACGGGTTTTCTGGGCCATTTGGAAGGTCAAACGAGCCCCGGAGCGAGCATACGCCTCATTTTGACGATTTTCGTGTGCTATTGCACACCATTTTTTGGGTGATCAGGATTCCGACGTCAAAAATGCCAAATTTGTTCGTGGACGTCCTTCAAGACGTTGTCTATGCATACGGTTGGCCATCACGGGTTTTCTTGGCCGTTTGGAAGGTCAAACGAGCCCCGGAGCGAGCATACGCCTCATTTTGACGATTTTCGTGTGCTATTGCACACCATTTTTTGGGTGATCGGGATTCCGACGTCAAAAATGCCAAATTTGTTCATGGACGTCCTTCAAGACGTTGTCTATGCATACGGTTGGCCATCACGGGTTTTCTGGGCCATTTGGAAGGTCAAACGAGCCCCGGAGCGAGCATACGCCTCATTTTGACGATTTTCGTGTGCTATTGCACACCATTTTTTGGGTGATTGGGATTCCGACGTCAAAAATGCCAAATTTGTTCGTGGACGTCCGTCAAGACGTTGTCTATGCATACGGTTGGCCATCACGGGTTTTCTGGGCCATTTGGAAGGTCAAACGAGCCCCGGAGCGAGCATACGCCTCATTTTGACGATTTTCGTGTGCTATTGCACACCATTTTTTGGGTGATCAGGATTCCGACGTCAAAAATGCCAAATTTGTTTGTGGACGTCCTTCAAGACGTTGTCTATGCATACGGTTGGCCATCACGGGTTTTCTGGGCCGTTTGGAAGGTCAAACGAGCCCCGGAGCGAGCATACGCCTCATTTTGACGATTTTCGTGTGCTATTGCACACCATTTTTTGGGTGATCGGGATTCCGACGTCAAAAATGCCAAATTTGTTCATGGACGTCCTTCAAGACGTTGTCTATGCATACGGTTGGCCATCACGGGTTTTCTGGGCCATTTGGAAGGTCAAACGAGCCCCGGAGCGAGCATACGCCTCATTTTGACGATTTTCGTGTGCTATTGCACACCATTTTTTGGGTGATTGGGATTCCGACGTCAAAAATGCCAAATTTGTTCGTGGACGTCCGTCAAGACGTTGTCTATGCATACGGTTGGCCATCACGGGTTTTCTGGGCCGTTTGGAAGGTCAAACGAGCCCCGGAGCGAGCATACACCTCATTTTGACGATTTTCGTGTGCTATTGCACACCATTTTTTGGGTGATCAGGATTCCGATGTCAAAAATGCCAAATTTGTTCGTGGACGTCCTTCAAGACGTTGTCTATGCATACGGTTGGCCATCACGGGTTTTCTGGGCCATTTGGAAGGTCAAACGAGCCCCGGAGCGAGCATACGCCTCATTTTGACGATTTTCTTGTGCTATTGCACACCATTTTTTGGGTGATCGGGATTCCGACGTCAAAAATGCCAAATTTGTTCATGGACGTCCTTCAAGACGTTGTCTATGCATACGGTTGGCCATCACGGGTTTTCTGGGCCGTTTGGAAGGTCAAACGAGCCCCGGAGCGAGCATACGCCTCATTTTGACGATTTTCGTGTGCTATTGCACACCATTTTTTGGGTGATTGGGATTCCGACGTCAAAAATGCCAAATTTTTTCGTGGACGTCCGTCAACACGTTGTCTATGCATACGGTTGGCCATCACGGGTTTTCTGGGCCGTTTGGAAGGTCAAACGAGCCCCGGAGCGAGCATACGCCTCATTTTGACGATTTTCGTGTGCTATTGCACACCATTTTTTGGGTGATCAGGATTCCGACGTCAAAAATGCCAAATTTGTTCGTGGACGTCCTTCAAGACGTTCTCTATGCATACAGTTGGCCATCACGGGTTTTCTGGGCCGTTTGGAAGGTCAAACGAGCCCCGGAGCGAGCATACGCCTCATTTTGATGATTTTTGTGTTATTGCACACCATTTTTTGGGTGATCGGGATTCCGACGTCAAAAATGCCAAATTTGTTCGTGGACGTCCGTCAAGACGTTGTCTATGCATACGGTTGGCCATCACGGGTTTTCTGGGCCATTTGGAAGGTCAAACGAGCCCCGGAGAGAGCATACGCCTCATTTTGACGATTTTCGTGTGCTATTGCACACCATTTTTTGGGTGATCAGGATTCCGACGTCAAAAATGCCAAATTTGTTCGTTGACGTCCGTCAAGACGTTGTCTATGCATACGGTTGGCCATCACGGGTTTTCTGGGCCATTTGGAAGGTCAAACGAGCCCCGGAGCGAGCATACGCCTCATTTTGACGATTTTCTTGTGCTATTGCACACCATTTTTTGGGTGATCAGGATTCCGACGTCAAAAATGCCAAATTTGTTCGTGGACGTCCTTCAAGACGTTGTCTATGCATACGGTTGGCCATCACGGGTTTTCTGGGCCGTTTGGAAGGTCAAACGAGCCCCGGAGCGAGCATACGCCTCATTTTGACGATTTTCGTGTGCTATTGCACACCATTTTTTGGATGATCGGGATTCCGACGTCAAAAATGCCAAATTTGTTCATGGACGTCCTTCAAGACGTTGTCTATGCATACGGTTGGCCATCACGGGTTTTCTGGGCCATTTGGAAGGTCAAACGAGCCCCGGAGCGAGCATACGCCTCATTTTGACGATTTTCGTGTGCTATTGCACACCATTTTTTGGGTGATTGGGATTCCGACGTCAAAAATGCCAAATTTGTTCGTGGACGTCCGTCAAGACGTTGTCTATGCATACGGTTGGCCATCACGGGTTTTCTGGGCCGTTTGGAAGGTCAAACGAGCCCCGGAGCGAGCATACGCCTCATTTTGACGATTTTCGTGTGCTATTGCACACCATTTTTTGGGTGATCAGGATTCCGACGTCAAAAATGCCAAATTTGTTCGTGGACGTCCTTCAAGACGTTCTCTATGCATACGGTTGGCCATCACGGGTTTTCTGGGCCGTTTGGAAGGTCAAACGAGCCCCGGAGCGAGCATACGCCTCATTTTGACGATTTTCGTGTGCTATTGCACACCATTTTTTGGGTGATTGGGATTCCGACGTCAAAAATGCCAAATTTGTTCGTGGACGTCCGTCAAGACGTTGTCTATGCATACGGTTGGCCATCACGGGTTTTCTGGGCCGTTTGGAAGGTGAAACGAGCCCCGGAGCGAGCATACGCCTCATTTTGACGATTTTCGTGTGCTATTGCACACCATTTTTTGGGTGATCGGGATTCCGACGTCAAAAATGCCAAATTTGTTCATGGACGTCCTTCAAGACGTTGTCTATGCATACGGTTGGCCATCACGGGTTTTCTGGGCCATTTGGAAGGTCAAACGAGCCCCGGAGCGAGCATACGCCTCATTTTGACGATTTTCGTGTGCTATTGCACACCATTTTTTGGGTGATTGGGATTCCGACGTCAAAAATGCCAAATTTGTTCGTGGACGTCCGTCAAGACGTTGTCTATGCATACGGTTGGCCATCACGGGTTTTCTGGGCCATTTTGAAGGTCAAACGAGCCCCGGAGCGAGCATACGCCTCATTTTGACGATTTTCGTGTGCTATTGCACACCATTTTTTGGGTGATCAGGATTCCGACGTCAAAAATGCCAAATTTGTTCGTGGACGTCCTTCAAGACGTTGTCTATGCATACGGTTGGCCATCACGGGTTTTCTGGGCCGTTTGGAAGGTCAAACGAGCCCCGGAGCGAGCATACGCCTCATTTTGACGATTTTCGTGTGCTATTGCACACCATTTTTTGGGTGATCAGGATTCCGACGTCAAAAATGCCAAATTTGTTCGTGGACGTCCGTCAAGACGTTGTCTATGCATACGGTTGGCCATCACGGGTTTTCTGGGCCGTTTGGAAGGTCAAACGAGCCCCGGAGCGAGCATACGCCTCATTTTGACGATTTTTGTGTGCTATTGCACACCATTTTTTGGGTGATCAGGATTCCGACGTCAAAAATGCCAAATTTGTTCGTGGACGTCCTTCAAGACGTTGTCTATGCATACGGTTGGCCATCACGGGTTTTCTGGGCCGTTTGGAAGGTCAAACGAGCCCCGGAGCGAGCATACGCCTCATTTTGACGATTTTCGTGTGCTATTGCACACCATTTTTTGGGTGATCGGGATTCCGACGTCAAAAATGCCAAATTTGTTCGTGGACGTCCGTCAAGACGTTGTCTATGCATACGGTTGGCCATCACGGGTTTTCTGGGCCATTTGGAAGGTCAAACGAGCCCCGGAGCGAGCATACGCCTCATTTTGACGATTTTTGTGTGCTATTGCACACCATTTTTTGGGTGATCAGGATTCCGACGTCAAAATGCCAAATTTGTTCGTGGACGTCCGTCAAGACGTTGTCTATGCATACGGTTGGCCATCACGGGTTTTCTGGGCCATTTGGAAGGTCAAACGAGCCCCGGAGCGAGCATACGCCTCATTTTGACGATTTTCGTGTGCTATTGCACACCATTTTTTGGGTGATTGGGATTCCGACGTCAAAAATGCCAAATTTGTTCGTGGACGTCCGTCAAGACGTTGTCTATGCATACGGTTGGCCATCACGGGTTTTCTGGGCCGTTTGGAAGGTCAAACGAGCCCCGGAGCGAGCATACGCCTCATTTTGACGATTTTTGTGTGCTATTGCACACCATTTTTTGGGTGATCAGGATTCCGACGTCAAAAATGCCAAATTTGTTCGTGGACGTCCTTCAAGACGTTCTCTATGCATACGGTTGGCCATCACGGGTTTTCTGGGCCGTTTGGAAGGTCAAACGAGCCCCGGAGCGAGCATACGCCTCATTTTGACGATTTTCGTGTGCTATTGCACACCATTTTTTGGGTGATCGGGATTCCGACGTCAAAAATGCCAAATTTGTTCGTGGACGTCCGTCAAGACGTTGTCTATGCATACGGTTGGCCATCACGGGTTTTCTGGGCCATTTGGAAGGTCAAACGAGCCCCGGAGCGAGCATACGCCTCATTTTGACGATTTTTGTGTGCTATTGCACACCATTTTTTAGGTGATCAGGATTCCGACGTCAAAAATGCCAAATTTGATCGTGGACGTCCGTCAAGACGTTGTCTATGCATACGGTTGGCCATCACGGGTTTTCTGGGCCATTTGGAAGGTCAAACGAGCCCCGGAGCGAGCACACGCCTCATTTTGACGATTTTCGTGTGCTATTGCACACCATTTTTTGGGTGATCAGGATTCCGACGTCAAAAATGCCAAATTTATTCGTGGACGTCCTTCAAGACGTTGTCTATGCATACGGTTGGCCATCACGGGTTTTCTGGGCCGTTTGGAAGGTCAAACGAGCCCCGGAGCGAGCATACGCCTCATTTTGACGATTTTCGTGTGCTATTGCACACCATTTTTTGGGTGATCAGGATTCCGACGTCAAAAATGCCAAATTTGTTCGTGGACGTCCTTCAAGACGTTGTCTATGCATACGGTTGGCCATCACAGGTTTTCTGGGCCGTTTGGAAGGTCAAACGAGCCCCGGAGCGAGCATACGCCTCATTTTGACGATTTTTGTGTGCTATTGCACACCATTTTTTGGGTGATCAGGATTCCGACGTCAAAAATGCCAAATTTGTTCGTGGACGTCCTTCAAGACGTTGTCTATGCATACGGTTGGCCATCACGGGTTTTCTGGGCCGTTTGGGAGGTCAAACGAGCCCCGGAGCGAGCATACGCCTCATTTTGACGATTTTCGTGTGCTATTGCACACCATTTTTTGGGTGATCGGGATTCCGACGTCAAAAATGCCAAATTTGTTCGTGGACGTCCGTCAAGACGTTGTCTATGCATACGGTTGGCCATCACGGGTTTTCTGGGCCGTTTGGAAGGTCAAACGAGCCCCGGAGCGAGCATACGCCTCATTTTGACGATTTTCGTGTGCTATTGCACACCATTTTTTGGGTGATCGGGATTCCGACGTCAAAAATGCCAAATTTGTTCGTGGACGTCCGTCAAGACGTTGTCTATGCATACAGTTGGCCATCACGGGTTTTCTGGGCCATTTGGAAGGTCAAACGAGCCCCGGAGCGAGCATACGCCTCATTTTGACGATTTTCGTGTGCTATTGCACACCATTTTTTGGGTGATCAGGATTCCGACGTCAAAAATGCCAAATTGGTTCGTGGACGTCCTTCAAGACGTTGTCTATGCATACGGTTGGCCATCACGGGTTTTCTGGGCCGTTTGGAAGGTCAAACGAGCCCCGGAGCGAGCATACGCCTCATTTTGACGATTTTCGTGTGCTATTGCACACCATTTTTTGGGTGATCGGGATTCCGACGTCAAAAATGCCAAATTTGTTCGTGGACGTCCGTCAAGACGTTGTCTATGCATACGGTTGGCCATCACGGGTTTTCTGGGCCATTTGGAAGGTCAAACGAGCCCCGGAGCGAACATACGCCTCATTTTGACGATTTTCGTGTGCTATTGCACACCATTTTTTGGGTGATCAGGATTCCGACGTCAAAAATGCCAAATTTGTTCGTGGACGTCCTTCAAGACGTTGTCTATGCATACGGTTGGCCATCACGGGTTTTCTGGGCCATTTGGAAGGTCAAACGAGCCCCGGAGCGAGCATACGCCTCATATTTACGATTTTCGTGTGCTATTGCACACCATTTTTTGGGTGATCAGGATTCCGACGTCAAAAATGCCAAATTTGTTCGTGGACGTCCGTCAAGACGTTGTCTATGCATACGGTTGGCCATCACGGGTTTTCTGGGCCGTTTAAGAGGTCAAACGAGCCCCGGAGCGAGCATACGCCTCATTTTGACGATTTTTGTGTGCTATTGCACACCATTTTTTGGGTGATCAGGATTCCGACGTCAAAAATGCCAAATTTGTTCGTGGACGTCCTTCAAGACGTTGTCTATGCATACGGTTGGCCATCACGGGTTTTCTGGGCCATTTGGAAGGTCAAACGAGCCCCGGAGCGAGCATACGCCTCATTTTGACGATTTTCGTGTGCTATTGCACACCATTTTTTGGGTGATTGGGATTCCGACGTCAAAAATGCCAAATTTGTTCGTGGACGTCCGTCAAGACGTTGTCTATGCATACGGTTGGCCATCACGGGTTTTCTGGGCCGTTTGGAAGGTCAAACGAGCCCCGGAGCGAGCATACGCCTCATTTTGACGATTTTTGTGTGCTATTGCACACCATTTTTTGGGTGATCAGGATTCCGACGTCAAAAATGCCAAATTTGTTCGTGGACGTCCTTCAAGACGTTGTCTATGCATACGGTTGGCCATCACGGGTTTTCTGGGCCGTTTGGAAGGTCAAACGAGCCCCGGAGCGAGCATACGCCTCATTTTGACGATTTTCGTGTGCTATTGCACACCATTTTTTGGGTGATCGGGATTCCGACGTCAAAAATGCCAAATTTGTTCATGGACGTCCTTCAAGACGTTGTCTATGCATACGGTTGGCCATCACGGGTTTTCTGGGCCATTTGGGAGGTCAAACGAGCCCCGGAGCGAGCATACGCCTCATTTTGACGATTTTTGTGTGCTATTGCACACCATTTTTTGGGTGATCGGGATTCCGACGTCAAAAATGCCAAATTTGTTCGTGGACGTCCGTCAAGACGTTGTCTATGCATACGGTTGGCCATCACGGGTTTTCTGGGCCGTTTGGAAGGTCAAACGAGCCCCAGAGCGAGCATACGCCTCATTTTGACGATTTTTGTGTGCTATTGCACACCATTTTTTGGGTGATCAGGATTCCGACGTCAAAAATGCCAAATTTGTTCGTGGACGTCCTTCAAGACGTTGTCTATGCATACGGTTGGCCATCACGGGTTTTCTGGGCCGTTTGGAAGGTCAAACGAGCCCCGGAGCGAGCATACGCCTCATTTTGACGATTTTCGTGTGCTATTGCACACCATTTTTTGGGTGATCGGGATTCCGACGTCAAAAATGCCAAATTTGTTCGTGGACGTCCGTCAAGACGTTGTCTATGCATACGGTTGGCCATCACGGGTTTTCTGGGCCGTTTGGAAGGTCAAACGAGCCCCGGAGCCAGCAGACGCCTCATTTTGACGATTTTCGTGTGCTATTGCACACCATTTTTTGGGTGATCAGGATTCCGACGTCAAAAATGCCAAATTTGTTCGTGGACGTCCTTCAAGACGTTGTCTATGCATACGGTTGGCCATCACGGGTTTTCTGGGCCGTTTGGAAGGTCAAACGAGCCCCGGAGCGAGCATACGCCTCATTTTGACGATTTTCGTTTGCTATTGCACACCATTTTTTGGGTGATCGGGATTCCGACGTCAAAAATGCCAAATTTGTTCATGGACGTCCGTCAAGACGTTGTCTATGCATACGGTTGGCCATCACGGGTTTTCTGGGCCATTTGGAAGGTCAAACGAGCCCCGGAGCGAGCATACGCCTCATTTTGACGATTTTTGTGTGCTATTGCACACCATTTTTTGGGTGATCGGGATTCCGACGTCAAAAATGCCAAATTTGTTCGTGGACGTCCGTCAAGATGTTGTCTATGCATACGGTTGGCCATCACGGGTTTTCTGGGCCATTTGGAAGGTCAAACGAGCCCCGGAGCGAGCATACGCCTCATTTTGACGATTTTCGTGTGCTATTGCACACCATTTTTTGGGTGATCAGGATTCCGACGTCAAAAATGCCAAATTTGTTCGTGGACGTCCGTCAAGACGTTGTCTATGCATACGGTTGGCCATCACGGGTTTTCTGGGCCATTTGGAAGGTCAAACGAGCCCCGGAGCGAGCATACGCCTCATTTTGACGATTTTCGTGTGCTATTGCACACCATTTTTTGGGTGATCAGGATTCCGACGTCAAAAATGCCAAATTTGTTCGTGGATGTCCTTCAAGACGTTGTCTATGCATACGGTTGGCCATCACGGGTTTTCTGGGCCGTTTGGAATGTCAAACGAGCCCCTGAGCGAGCATACGCCTCATTTTGACGATTTTTGTGTGCTATTGCACACCATTTTTTGGGTGATCAGGATTCCGACGTCAAAAATGCCAAATTTGTTCATGGACGTCCTTCAAGACGTTGTCTATGCATACGGTTGGCCATCACGGGTTTTCTGGGCCATTTGGAAGGTCAAACGAGCCCCGGAGCGAGCATACGCCTCATTTTGACGATTTTCGTGTGCTATTGCACACCATTTTTTGGGTGATTGGGATTCCGACGTCAAAAATGCCAAATTTGTTCGTGGACGTCCGTCAAGACATTGTCTATGCATACGGTTGGCCATCACGGGTTTTCTGGGCCATTTGGAAGGTCAAACGAGCCCCGGAGCGAGCATACGCCTCATTTTGACGATTTTCGTGTGCTATTGCACACCATTTTTTGGGTGATCAGGATTCCGACGTCAAAAATGCCAAATTTGTTCGTGGACGTCCTTCAAGACGTTGTCTATGCATACGGTTGGCCATCACGGTTTTTCTGGGCCGTTTGGAAGGTCAAACGAGCCCCGGAGCGAGCATACGCCTCATTTTGACAATTTTCGTGTGCTATTGCACACCATTTTTTGGGTGATCGTGATTCCGACGTCAAAAATGCCAAATTTGTTCATGGACGTCCTTCAAGACTTTGTCTATGCATACGGTTGGCCATCACGGGTTTTCTGGGCCATTTGGAAGGTCAAACGAGCCCCGGAGCGAGCATACGCCTCATTTTGACGATTTCCGTGTGCTATTGCACACCATTTTTTGGGTGATTGGGATTCCGACGTCAAAAATGCCAAATTTGTTCGTGGACGTCCGTCAAGATGTTGTCTATTCATACGGTTGGCCATCACGGGTTTTCTGGGCCGTTTGGAAGGTCAAACGAGCCCCGGAGCGAGCATACGCCTCATTTTGACGATTTTTGTGTGCTATTGCACACCATTTTTTGGGTGATCAGGATTCCGACGTCAAAAATGCCAAATTTGTTCGTGGACGTCCTTCAAGACGTTGTCTATGCATACGGTTGGCCATCACGGGTTTTCTGGGCCGTTTGGAAGGTCAAACGAGCCCCGGAGCGAGCATACGCCTCATTTTGACGATTTTTGTGTGCTATTGCACACCATTTTTTGGGTGATCGGGATTCCGACGTCAAAAATGCCAAATTTGTTCGTGGACGTCCGTCAAGACGTTGTCTATGCATACGGTTGGCCATCACGGGTTTTCTGGGCCATTTGGAAGGTCAAACGAGCCCCGGAGCGAGCATACACCTCATTTTGACGATTTTTGTGTGCTATTGCACACCATTTTTTGGGTGATCAGGATTCCGACGTCAAAAATGCCAAATTTGTTCGTGGACGTCCGTCAAGACGTTGTCTATGCATACGGTTGGCCATCACGGGTTTTCTGGGCCATTTGGAAGGTCAAACGAGCCCCAGAGCGAGCATACGCCTCATTTTGACGATTTTCGTGTGCTATTGCACACCATTTTTTGGGTGATCAGGATTCCGACGTCAAAAATGCCAAATTTGTTCGTGGACGTCCTTCAAGACGTTGTCTATGCATACGGTTGGCCATCACGGGTTTTCTGGGCCGTTTGGAAGGTCAAACGAGCCCCGGAGCGAGCATACGCTCATTTTGACGATTTTCGTGTGCTATTGCACACCATTTTTTGGGTGATCGGGATTCCGACGTCAAAAATGCCAAATTTGTTCATGGACGTCCTTCAAGACGTTGTCTATGCATACGGTTGGCCATCACGGGTTTTCTGGGCCATTTGGAAGGTCAAACGATCCCCGGAGCGAGCATACGCCTCATTTTGACGATTTTCGTGTGCTATTGCACACCATTTTTTGGGTGATTGGGATTCCGACGTCAAAAATGCCAAATTTGTTCGTGGACGTCCTTCAAGACGTTGTCTATGCATACGGTTGGCCATCACGGGTTTTCTGGGCCGTTTGGAAGGTCAAACGAGCCCCGGAGCGAGCATACGCCTCATTTTGACGATTTTGGTGTGCTATTGCACACCATTTTTTGGGTGATCAGGATTCCGACGTCAAAAATGCCAAATTTGTTCGTGGACGTCCTTCAAGACGTTGTCTATGCATACGGTTGGCCATCACGGGTTTTCTGGGCCGTTTGGAAGGTCAAACGAGCCCCGGAGCGAGCATACGCCTCATTTTGACGATTTTCGTGTGCTATTGCACACCATTTTTTGGGTGATCGGGATTCCGACGTCAAAAATGCCAAATTTGTTCGTGGACATCCGTCAAGACGTTGTCTATGCATACGGTTGGCCATCACGGGTTTTCTGGGCCATTTGGAAGGTCAAACGAGCCCCCGAGCGAGCATACGCCTCATTTTGACGATTTTTGTGTGCTATTGCACACCATTTTTTGGGTGATCAGGATTCCGACGTCAAAAATGCCAAATTTGTTCGTGGACGTCCGTCAAGACGTTGTCTATGCATACGGTTGGCCATCACGGGTTTTCTGGGCCATTTGGAAGGTCAAACGAGCCCCGGAGCGAGCATACGCCTCATTTTGACGATTTTCGTGTGCTATTGCACACCATTTTTTGGGTGATCAGGATTCCGACGTCAAAAATGCCAAATTGGTTCGTGGACGTCCGTCAAGACGTTTTCTATGCATACGGTTGGCCATCACGGGTTTTCTGGGCCGTTTGGAAGGTCAAACGAGCCCCGGAGCGAGCATACGCCTCATTTTGACGATTTTTGTGTGCTATTGCACACCATTTTTTGGGTGATCGGGATTCCGACGTCAAAAATGCCAAATTTGTTCGTGGACGTCCGTCAAGATGTTGTCTATGCATACGGTTGGCCATCACGGGTTTTCTGGGCCATTTGGAAGGTCAAACGAGCCCCCGAGCGAGCATACGCCTCATTTTGACGATTTTTGTGTGCTATTGCACACCATTTTTTGGGTGATCAGGATTCCGACGTCAAAAATGCCAAATTTGTTCGTGGACGTCCGTCAAGACGTTGTCTATGCATACGGTTGGCCATCACGGGTTTTCTGGGCCATTTGGAAGGTCAAACGAGCCCCGGAGCGAGCATACGCCTCATTTTGACGATTTTCGTGTGCTATTGCACACCATTTTTTGGGTGATCAGGATTCCGACGTCAAAAATGCCAAATTTGTTCGTGGACGTCCTTCAAGACGTTGTCTATGCATACGGTTGGCCATCACGGGTTTTCTGGGCCATTTGGAAGGTCAAACGAGCCCCGGAGCGAGCATACGCCTCATATTTACGATTTTCGTGTGCTATTGCACACCATTTTTTGGGTGATCAGGATTCCGACGTCAAAAATGCCAAATTTGTTCGTGGACGTCCGTCAAGACGTTGTCTATGCATACGGTTGGCCATCACGGGTTTTCTGGGCCGTTTAAGAGGTCAAACGAGCCCCGGAGCGAGCATACGCCTCATTTTGACGATTTTTGTGTGCTATTGCACACCATTTTTTGGGTGATCAGGATTCCGACGTCAAAAATGCCAAATTTGTTCGTGGACGTCCTTCAAGACGTTGTCTATGCATACGGTTGGCCATCACGGGTTTTCTGGGCCATTTGGAAGGTCAAACGAGCCCCGGAGCGAGCATACGCCTCATTTTGACGATTTTCGTGTGCTATTGCACACCATTTTTTGGGTGATTGGGATTCCGACGTCAAAAATGCCAAATTTGTTCGTGGACGTCCGTCAAGACGTTGTCTATGCATACGGTTGGCCATCACGGGTTTTCTGGGCCGTTTGGAAGGTCAAACGAGCCCCGGAGCGAGCATACGCCTCATTTTGACGATTTTTGTGTGCTATTGCACACCATTTTTTGGGTGATCAGGATTCCGACGTCAAAAATGCCAAATTTGTTCGTGGACGTCCTTCAAGACGTTGTCTATGCATACGGTTGGCCATCACGGGTTTTCTGGGCCGTTTGGAAGGTCAAACGAGCCCCGGAGCGAGCATACGCCTCATTTTGACGATTTTCGTGTGCTATTGCACACCATTTTTTGGGTGATCGGGATTCCGACGTCAAAAATGCCAAATTTGTTCATGGACGTCCTTCAAGACGTTGTCTATGCATACGGTTGGCCATCACGGGTTTTCTGGGCCATTTGGGAGGTCAAACGAGCCCCGGAGCGAGCATACGCCTCATTTTGACGATTTTTGTGTGCTATTGCACACCATTTTTTGGGTGATCGGGATTCCGACGTCAAAAATGCCAAATTTGTTCGTGGACGTCCGTCAAGACGTTGTCTATGCATACGGTTGGCCATCACGGGTTTTCTGGGCCGTTTGGAAGGTCAAACGAGCCCCAGAGCGAGCATACGCCTCATTTTGACGATTTTTGTGTGCTATTGCACACCATTTTTTGGGTGATCAGGATTCCGACGTCAAAAATGCCAAATTTGTTCGTGGACGTACTTCAAGACGTTGTCTATGCATACGGTTGGCCATCACGGGTTTTCTGGGCCGTTTGGAAGGTCAAACGAGCCCCGGAGCGAGCATACGCCTCATTTTGACGATTTTCGTGTGCTATTGCACACCATTTTTTGGGTGATCGGGATTCCGACGTCAAAAATGCCAAATTTGTTCGTGGACGTCCGTCAAGACGTTGTCTATGCATACGGTTGGCCATCACGGGTTTTCTGGGCCGTTTGGAAGGTCAAACGAGCCCCGGAGCCAGCAGACGCCTCATTTTGACGATTTTCGTGTGCTATTGCACACCATTTTTTGGGTGATCAGGATTCCGACGTCAAAAATGCCAAATTTGTTCGTGGACGTCCTTCAAGACGTTGTCTATGCATACGGTTGGCCATCACGGGTTTTCTGGGCCGTTTGGAAGGTCAAACGAGCCCCGGAGCGAGCATACGCCTCATTTTGACGATTTTCGTTTGCTATTGCACACCATTTTTTGGGTGATCGGGATTCCGACGTCAAAAATGCCAAATTTGTTCATGGACGTCCGTCAAGACGTTGTCTATGCATACGGTTGGCCATCACGGGTTTTCTGGGCCATTTGGAAGGTCAAACGAGCCCCGGAGCGAGCATACGCCTCATTTTGACGATTTTTGTGTGCTATTGCACACCATTTTTTGGGTGATCGGGATTCCGACGTCAAAAATGCCAAATTTGTTCGTGGACGTCCGTCAAGATGTTGTCTATGCATACGGTTGGCCATCACGGGTTTTCTGGGCCATTTGGAAGGTCAAACGAGCCCCGGAGCGAGCATACGCCTCATTTTGACGATTTTCGTGTGCTATTGCACACCATTTTTTGGGTGATCAGGATTCCGACGTCAAAAATGCCAAATTTGTTCGTGGACGTCCGTCAAGACGTTGTCTATGCATACGGTTGGCCATCACGGGTTTTCTGGGCCATTTGGAAGGTCAAACGAGCCCCGGAGCGAGCATACGCCTCATTTTGACGATTTTCGTGTGCTATTGCACACCATTTTTTGGGTGATCAGGATTCCGACGTCAAAAATGCCAAATTTGTTCGTGGATGTCCTTCAAGACGTTGTCTATGCATACGGTTGGCCATCACGGGTTTTCTGGGCCGTTTGGAATGTCAAACGAGCCCCTGAGCGAGCATACGCCTCATTTTGACGATTTTTGTGTGCTATTGCACACCATTTTTTGGGTGATCAGGATTCCGACGTCAAAAATGCCAAATTTGTTCATGGACGTCCTTCAAGACGTTGTCTATGCATACGGTTGGCCATCACGGGTTTTCTGGGCCATTTGGAAGGTCAAACGAGCCCCGGAGCGAGCATACGCCTCATTTTGACGATTTTCGTGTGCTATTGCACACCATTTTTTGGGTGATTGGGATTCCGACGTCAAAAATGCCAAATTTGTTCGTGGACGTCCGTCAAGACATTGTCTATGCATACGGTTGGCCATCACGGGTTTTCTGGGCCATTTGGAAGGTCAAACGAGCCCCGGAGCGAGCATACGCCTCATTTTGACGATTTTCGTGTGCTATTGCACACCATTTTTTGGGTGATCAGGATTCCGACGTCAAAAATGCCAAATTTGTTCGTGGACGTCCTTCAAGACGTTGTCTATGCATACGGTTGGCCATCACGGTTTTTCTGGGCCGTTTGGAAGGTCAAACGAGCCCCGGAGCGAGCATACGCCTCATTTTGACAATTTTCGTGTGCTATTGCACACCATTTTTTGGGTGATCGTGATTCCGACGTCAAAAATGCCAAATTTGTTCATGGACGTCCTTCAAGACTTTGTCTATGCATACGGTTGGCCATCACGGGTTTTCTGGGCCATTTGGAAGGTCAAACGAGCCCCGGAGCGAGCATACGCCTCATTTTGACGATTTCCGTGTGCTATTGCACACCATTTTTTGGGTGATTGGGATTCCGACGTCAAAAATGCCAAATTTGTTCGTGGACGTCCGTCAAGATGTTGTCTATTCATACGGTTGGCCATCACGGGTTTTCTGGGCCGTTTGGAAGGTCAAACGAGCCCCGGAGCGAGCATACGCCTCATTTTGACGATTTTTGTGTGCTATTGCACACCATTTTTTGGGTGATCAGGATTCCGACGTCAAAAATGCCAAATTTGTTCGTGGACGTCCTTCAAGACGTTGTCTATGCATACGGTTGGCCATCACGGGTTTTCTGGGCCGTTTGGAAGGTCAAACGAGCCCCGGAGCGAGCATACGCCTCATTTTGACGATTTTTGTGTGCTATTGCACACCATTTTTTGGGTGATCGGGATTCCGACGTCAAAAATGCCAAATTTGTTCGTGGACGTCCGTCAAGACGTTGTCTATGCATACGGTTGGCCATCACGGGTTTTCTGGGCCATTTGGAAGGTCAAACGAGCCCCGGAGCGAGCATACACCTCATTTTGACGATTTTTGTGTGCTATTGCACACCATTTTTTGGGTGATCAGGATTCCGACGTCAAAAATGCCAAATTTGTTCGTGGACGTCCGTCAAGACGTTGTCTATGCATACGGTTGGCCATCACGGGTTTTCTGGGCCATTTGGAAGGTCAAACGAGCCCCAGAGCGAGCATACGCCTCATTTTGACGATTTTCGTGTGCTATTGCACACCATTTTTTGGGTGATCAGGATTCCGACGTCAAAAATGCCAAATTTGTTCGTGGACGTCCTTCAAGACGTTGTCTATGCATACGGTTGGCCATCACGGGTTTTCTGGGCCGTTTGGAAGGTCAAACGAGCCCCGGAGCGAGCATACGCTCATTTTGACGATTTTCGTGTGCTATTGCACACCATTTTTTGGGTGATCGGGATTCCGACGTCAAAAATGCCAAATTTGTTCATGGACGTCCTTCAAGACGTTGTCTATGCATACGGTTGGCCATCACGGGTTTTCTGGGCCATTTGGAAGGTCAAACGATCCCCGGAGCGAGCATACGCCTCATTTTGACGATTTTCGTGTGCTATTGCACACCATTTTTTGGGTGATTGGGATTCCGACGTCAAAAATGCCAAATTTGTTCGTGGACGTCCTTCAAGACGTTGTCTATGCATACGGTTGGCCATCACGGGTTTTCTGGGCCGTTTGGAAGGTCAAACGAGCCCCGGAGCGAGCATACGCCTCATTTTGACGATTTTGGTGTGCTATTGCACACCATTTTTTGGGTGATCAGGATTCCGACGTCAAAAATGCCAAATTTGTTCGTGGACGTCCTTCAAGACGTTGTCTATGCATACGGTTGGCCATCACGGGTTTTCTGGGCCGTTTGGAAGGTCAAACGAGCCCCGGAGCGAGCATACGCCTCATTTTGACGATTTTCGTGTGCTATTGCACACCATTTTTTGGGTGATCGGGATTCCGACGTCAAAAATGCCAAATTTGTTCGTGGACATCCGTCAAGACGTTGTCTATGCATACGGTTGGCCATCACGGGTTTTCTGGGCCATTTGGAAGGTCAAACGAGCCCCCGAGCGAGCATACGCCTCATTTTGACGATTTTTGTGTGCTATTGCACACCATTTTTTGGGTGATCAGGATTCCGACGTCAAAAATGCCAAATTTGTTCGTGGACGTCCGTCAAGACGTTGTCTATGCATACGGTTGGCCATCACGGGTTTTCTGGGCCATTTGGAAGGTCAAACGAGCCCCGGAGCGAGCATACGCCTCATTTTGACGATTTTCGTGTGCTATTGCACACCATTTTTTGGGTGATCAGGATTCCGACGTCAAAAATGCCAAATTTGTTCGTGGACGTCCTTCAAGACGTTGTCTATGCATACGGTTGGCCATCACGGGTTTTCTGGGCCGTTTGGAAGGTGAAACGAGCCCCGGAGCGAGCATACGCCTCATTTTGACGATTTTCGTGTGCTATTGCACACCATTTTTTGGGTGATCGGGATTCCGACGTCAAAAATGCCAAATTTGTTCATGGACGTCCTTCAAGACGTTGTCTATGCATACGGTTGGCCATCACGGGTTTTCTGGGCCATTTGGAAGGTCAAACGAGCCCCGGAGCGAGCATACGCCTCATTTTGACGATTTTCGTGTGCTATTGCACACCATTTTTTGGGTGATTGGGATTCCGACGTCAAAAATGCCAAATTTGTTCGTGGACGTCCGTCAAGACGTTGTCTATGCATACGGTTGGCCATCACGGGTTTTCTAGGCCATTTTGAAGGTCAAACGAGCCCCGGAGCGAGCATACGCCTCATTTTGACGATTTTCGTGTGCTATTGCACACCATTTTTTGGGTGATCAGGATTCCGACGTCAAAAATGCCAAATTTGTTCGTGGACGTCCTTCAAGACGTTGTCTATGCATACGGTTGGCCATCACGGGTTTTCTGGGCCGTTTGGAAGGTCAAACGAGCCCCGGAGCGAGCATACGCCTCATTTTGACGATTTTCGTGTGCTATTGCACACCATTTTTTGGGTGATCAGGATTCCGACGTCAAAAATGCCAAATTTGTTCGTGGACGTCCGTCAAGACGTTGTCTATGCATACGGTTGGCCATCACGGGTTTTCTGGGCCGTTTGGAAGGTCAAACGAGCCCCGGAGCGAGCATACGCCTCATTTTGACGATTTTTGTGTGCTATTGCACACCATTTTTTGGGTGATCAGGATTCCGACGTCAAAAATGCCAAATTTGTTCGTGGACGTCCTTCAAGACGTTGTCTATGCATACGGTTGGCCATCACGGGTTTTCTGGGCCGTTTGGAAGGTCAAACGAGCCCCGGAGCGAGCATACGCCTCATTTTGACGATTTTCGTGTGCTATTGCACACCATTTTTTGGGTGATCGGGATTCCGACGTCAAAAATGCCAAATTTGTTCGTGGACGTCCGTCAAGACGTTGTCTATGCATATGGTTGGCCATCACGGGTTTTCTGGGCCATTTGGAAGGTCAAACGAGCCCCGGAGCGAGCATACGCCTCATTTTGACGATTTTTGTGTGCTATTGCACACCATTTTTTGGGTGATCAGGATTCCGACGTCAAAAATGCCAAATTTGTTCGTGGACGTCCGTCAAGACGTTGTCTATGCATACGGTTGGCCATCACGGGTTTTCTGGGCCATTTGGAAGGTCAAACGAGCCCCGGAGCGAGCATACGCCTCATTTTGACGATTTTCGTGTGCTATTGCACACCATTTTTTGGGTGATCAGGATTCCGACGTCAAAAATGCCAAATTTGTTCGTGGACGTCCTTCAAGACGTTGTCTATGCATACGGTTGGCCATCACGGGTTTTCTGGGCCGTTTGGAAGGTCAAACGAGCCCCGGAGCGAGCATACGCCTCATTTTGACGATTTTCGTGTGCTATTGCACACCATTTTTTGGGTGATCGGGATTCCGACGTCAAAAATGCCAAATTTGTTCATGGACGTCCTTCAAGACGTTGTCTATGCATACGGTTGGCCATCACGGGTTTTCTGGGCCATTTGGAAGGTCAAACGAGCCCCGGAGCGAGCATACGCCTCATTTTGACGATTTTCGTGTGCTATTGCACACCATTTTTTGGGTGATTGGGATTCCGACGTCAAAAATGCCAAATTTGTTCGTGGACGTCCGTCAAGACGTTGTCTATGCATACGGTTGGCCATCACGGGTTTTCTGGGCCGTTTGGAAGGTCAAACGAGCCCCGGAGCGAGCATACGCCTCATTTTGACGATTTTTGTGTGCTATTGCACACCATTTTTTGGGTGATCAGGATTCCGACGTCAAAAATGCCAAATTTGTTCGTGGACGTCCTTCAAGACGTTGTCTATGCATACGGTTGGCCATCACGGGTTTTCTGGGCCGTTTGGAAGGTCAAACGAGCCCCGGAGCGAGCATACGCCTCATTTTGACGATTTTCGTGTGCTATTGCACACCATTTTTTGGGTGATCGGGATTCCAACGTCAAAAATGCCAAATTTGTTCGTGGACGTCCGTCAAGACGTTGTCTATGCATACGGTTGGCCATCACGGGTTTTCTGGGCCATTTGGAAGGTCAAACGAGCCCCGGAGCGAGCATACGCCTCATTTTGACGATTTTTGTGTGCTATTGCACACCATTTTTTGGGTGATCAGGATTCCGACGTCAAAAATGCCAAATTTGTTCGTGGACGTCCGTCAAGACGTTGTCTATGCATACGGTTGGCCATCACGGGTTTTCTGGGCCATTTGGAAGGTCAAACGAGCCCCGGAGCGAGCATACGCCTCATTTTGACGATTTTCGTGTGCTATTGCACACCATTTTTTGGGTGATCAGGATTCCGACGTCAAAAATGCCAAATTTGTTCGTGGACGTCCTTCAAGACGTTGTCTATGCATACGGTTGGCCATCACGGGTTTTCTGGGCCGTTTGGAAGGTCAAACGAGCCCCGGAGCGAGCATACGCCTCATTTTGACGATTTTCGTGTGCTATTGCACACCATTTTTTGGGTGATCGGGATTCCGACGTCAAAAATGCCAAATTTGTTCATGGACGTCCTTCAAGACGTTGTCTATGCATACGGTTGGCCATCACAGGTTTTCTGGGCCATTTGGAAGGTCAAACGAGCCCCGGAGCGAGCATACGCCTCATTTTGACGATTTTCGTGTGCTATTGCACACCATTTTTTGGGTGATTGGGATTCCAACGTCAAAAATGCCAAATTTGTTCGTGGACGTCCGTCAAGACGTTGTCTATGCATACGGTTGGCCATCACGGGTTTTCTGGGCCATTTGGAAGGTCAAACGAGCCCCGGAGCGAGCATACGCCTCATTTTGACGATTTTCGTGTGCTATTGCACACCATTTTTTGGGTGATCAGGATTCTGACGTCAAAAATGCCAAATTTGTTCGTGGACGTCCTTCAAGACGTTGTCTATGCATACGGTTGGCCATCACGGGTTTTCTGGGCCGTTTGGAAGGTCAAACGAGCCCCGGAGCGAGCATACGCCTCATTTTGTAGATTTTCGTGTGCTATTGCACACCATTTTTTGGGTGATCGGGATTCCGACGTCAAAAATGCCAAATTTGTTCATGGACGTCCTTCAAGACGTTGTCTATGCATACGGTTGGCCATCACGGGTTTTCTGGGCCATTTGGAAGGTCAAACGAGCCCCGGAGCGAGCATACGCCTCATTTTGACGATTTTCGTGTGCTATTGCACACCATTTTTTGGGTGATTGGGATTCCGACGTCAAAAATGCAAAATTTGTTCGTGGACGTCCGTCAAGACGTTGTCTATGCATACGGTTGGCCATCACGGGTTTTCTGGGCCGTTTGGAAGGTCAAACGAGCCCCGGAGCGAGCATACGCCTCATTTTGACGATTTTTGTGTGCTATTGCACACCATTTTTTGGGTGATCAGGATTCCGACGTCAAAAATGCCAAATTTGTTCGTGGACGTCCTTCAAGACGTTGTCTATGCATACGGTTGGCCATCACGGGTTTTCTGGGCCGTTTGGAAGGTCAAACGAGCCCCGGAGCGAGCATACGCCTCATTTTGACGATTTTCGTGTGCTATTGCACACCATTTTTTGGGTGATCGAGATTCCGACGTCAAAAATGCCAAATTTGTTCGTGGACGTCCGTCAAGACGTTGTCTATGCATACGGTTGGCCATCACGGGTTTTCTGGGCCATTTGGAAGGTCAAACGAGCCCCGGAGCGAGCATACGCCTCATTTTGACGATTTTTGTGTGCTATTGCACACCATTTTTTGGGTGATCAGGATTCCGACGTCAAAAATGCCAAATTTGTTCGTGGACGTCCTTCAAGACGTTGTCTATGCATACGGTTGGCCATCACGGGTTTTCTGGGCCATTTGGAATGTCAAACGAGCCCCGGAGCGAGCATACGCCTCATTTTGACGATTTTCGTGTGCTATTGCACACCATTTTTTGGGTGATCGGGATTCTGACGTCAAAAATGCCAAATTTGTTCATGGACGTCCTTCAAGACGTTGTCTATGCATACGGTTGGCCATCACGGGTTTTCTGGGCCATTTGGAAGGTCAAACGAGCCCCGGAGCGAGCATACGCCTCATTTTGACGATTTTCGTGTGCTATTGCACACCATTTTTTGGGTGATTGGGATTCCGACGTCAAAAATGCCAAATTTGTTCGTGGACGTCCCTCAAGACGTTGTCTATGCATACGGTTGGCCATCACGGGTTTTCTGGGCCGTTTGGAAGGTCAAACGAGCCCCGGAGCGAGCATACGCCTCATTTTGACGATTTTCGTGTGCTATTGCACACCATTTTTTGGTTGATCAGGATTCCGACGTCAAAAATGCCAAATTTGTTCGTGGACGTCCTTCAAGACGTTGTCTATGCATACGGTTGGCCATCACGGGTTTTCTGGGCCGTTTGGAAGGTCAAACGAGCCCCGGAGCGAGCATACGCCTCATTTTGACGATTTTCGTGTGCTATTGCACACCATTTTTTGGGTGATCGGGATTCCGACGTCAAAAATGCCAAATTTGTTCGTGGACGTCCGTCAAGACGTTGTCTATGCATACGGTTGGCCATCACGGGTTTTCTGGGCCATTTGGAAGGTCAAACGAGCCCCGGAGCGAGCATACGCCTCATTTTGACGATTTTTGTGTGCTATTGCACACCATTTTTTGGGTGATCAGGATTCCGACGTCAAAAATGCCAAATTTGTTCATGGACGTCCGTCAAGACGTTGTCTATGCATACGGTTGGCCATCACGGGTTTTCTGGGCCATTTGGAAGGTGAAACGAGCCCCGGAGCGAGCATACGCCTCATTTTGACGATTTTCGTGTGCTATTGCACACCATTTTTTGGGTGATCAGGATTCCGACGTCAAAAATGCCAAATTTGTTCATGGACGTCCTTCAAGACGTTGTCTATGCATACGGTTGGCCATCACGGGTTTTCTGGGCCGTTTGGAAGGTCAAACGAGCCCCGGAGCGAGCATACGCCTCATTTTGACGATTTTCGTGTGCTATTGCACACCATTTTTTGGGTGATCGGGATTGCGACGTCAAAAATGCCAAATTTGTTCATGGACGTCCTTCAAGACGTTGTCTATGCATACGGTTGGCCATCACGGGTTTTCTGGGCCATTTGGAAGGTCAAACGAGCCCCGGAGCGAGCATACGCCTTATTTTGACGATTTTCGTGTGCTATTGCACACCATTTTTTGGGTGATTGGGATTCCGACGTCAAAAATGCCAAATTTGTTCGTGGACGTCCGTCAAGACGTTGTCTATGCATACGGTTGGCCATCACGGGTTTTCTGGGCCGTTTGGAAGGTCAAACGAGCCCCGGAGCGAGCATACGCCTCATTTTGACGATTTTTGTGTGCTATTGCACACCATTTTTTGGGTGATCAGGATTCCGACGTCAAAAATGCCAAATTTGTTCGTGGACGTCCGTCAAGACGTTGTCTATGCATACGGTTGGCCATCACGGGTTTTCTGGGCCGTTTGGAAGGTCAAACGAGCCCCGGAGCGAGCATACGCCTCATTTTGACGATTTTCGTGTGCTATTGCACACCATTTTTTGGGTGATCGGGATTCCGACGTCAAAAATGCCAAATTTGTTCGTGGATGTCCGTCAAGACGTTGTCTATGCATACGATTGGCCATCACGGGTTTTCTGGGCCATTTGGAAGGTCAAACGAGCCCCGGAGCGAGCATACGCCTCATTTTGACGATTTTCGTGTGCTATTGCACACCATTTTTTGGGTGATCAGGATTCCGACGTCAAAAATGCCAAATTTGTTCGTGGACGTCCGTCAAGACGTTGTCTATGCATACGGTTGGCCATCACGGGTTTTCTGGGCCATTTGGAAGGTCAAACGAGCCCCGGAGCGAGCATACGCCTCATTTTGACGATTTTCGTGTGCTATTGCACACCATTTTTTGGGTGATCAGGATTCCGACGTCAAAAATGCCAAATTTGTTCGTGGACGTCCTTCAAGACGTTGTCTATGCATACGGTTGGCCATCACGGGTTTTCTGGGCCGTTTGGAAGGTCAAACGAGCCCCGGAGCGAGCATACGCCTCATTTTGACGATTTTTGTGTGCTATTGCACACCATTTTTTGGGTGATCGGGATTCCGACGTCAAAAATGCCAAATTTGTTCATGGACGTCCTTCAAGACGTTGTCTATGCATACGGTTGGCCATCACGGGTTTTCTGGGCCATTTGGAAGGTCAAACGATCCCCGGAGCGAGCATACGCCTCATTTTGACGATTTTCGTGTGCTATTGCACACCATTTTTTGGGTGATTGGGATTCCGACGTCAAAAATGCCAAATTTGTTCGTGGACGTCCGTCAAGACGTTGTCTATGCATACGGTTGGCCATCACGGGTTTTCTGGGCCGTTTGGAAGGTCAAACGAGCCCCGTAGCGAGCATACGCCTCATTTTGACGATTTTTGTGTGCTATTGCACACCATTTTTTGGGTGATCAGGATTCCGACGTCAAAAATGCCAAATTTGTTCGTGGACGTCCTTCAAGACGTTGTCTATGCATACGGTTGGCCATCACGGGTTTTCTGGGCCGTTTGGAAGGTCAAACGAGCCCCGGAGCGAGCATACGCCTCATTTTGACGATTTTTGTGTGCTATTGCACACCATTTTTTGGGTGATCGGGATTCCGACGTCAAAAATGCCAAATTTGTTCGTAGACGTCCGTCAAGACGTTGTCTATGCATACGGTTGGCCATCACGGGTTTTCTGGGCCATTTGGAAGGTCAAACGAGCCCCGGAGCGAGCATACGCCTCATTTTGACGATTTTCGTGTGCTATTGCACACCATTTTTTGGGTGATCGGGATTCCGACGTCAAAAATGCCAAATTTGTTCGTAGACGTCCGTCAAGACATTGTCTATGCATACGGTTGGCCATCACGGGTTTTCTGGGCCATTTGGAAGGTCAAACGAGCCCCGGAGCGAGCATACGCCTCATTTTGACGATTTTCGTGTGCTATTGCACACCATTTTTTGGGTGATCAGGATTCCGACGTCAAAAATGCCAAATTTGTTCGTGGACGTCCGTCAAGACGTTGTCTATGCATACGGTTGGCCATCACGGGTTTTCTGGGCCATTTGGAAGGTCAAACGAGCCCCGGAGCGAGCATACGCCTCATTTTGACGATTTTCGTGTGCTATTGCACACCATTTTTTGGGTGATCAGGATTCCGACGTCAAAAATGCCAAATTTGTTCGTGGACGTCCTTCAAGATGTTGTCTATGCATACGGTTGGCCATCACGGGTTTTCTAGGCCGTTTGGAAGGTCAAACGAGCCCCGGAGCGAGCATACGCCTCATTTTGACGATTTTCGTGTGCTATTGCACACCATTTTTTGGGTGATCGGGATTCCGACGTCAAAAATGCCAAATTTGTTCATGGACGTCCTTCAAGACGTTGTCTATGCATACGGTTGGCCATCACGGGTTTTCTGGGCCGTTTGGAAGGTCAAACGAGCCCCGGAGCGAGTATACGCCTCATTTTGACGATTTTTGTGTGCTATTGCACACCATTTTTTGGGTGATCAGGATTCCGACGTCAAAAATGCCAAATTTGTTCGTGGACGTCCGTCAAGACGTTGTCTATGCATATGGTTGGCCATCACGGGTTTTCTGGGCCGTTTGGAAGGTCAAACGAGCCCCGGAGCGAGCATACGCCTCATTTTGACGATTTTTGTGTGCTATTGCACACCATTTTTTGGGTGATCAGGATTCCAACGTCAAAAATGCCAAATTTGTTCGTGGACGTCCTTCAAGACGTTGTCTATGCATACGGTTGGCCATCACGGGTTTTCTGGGCCGTTTGGAAGGTCAAACGAGCCCCGGAGCGAGCATACGCCTCATTTTGACGATTTTCGTGTGCTATTGCACACCATTTTTTGGGTGATCGGGATTCCGACGTCAAAAATGCCAAATTTGTTCGTAGACGTCCGTCAAGACGTTGTCTATGCATACGGTTGGCCATCACGGGTTTTCTGGGCCATTTGGAAGGTCAAACGAGCCCCAGAGCGAGCATACGCCTCATTTTGACGATTTTCGTGTGCTATTGCACACCATTTTTTGGGTGATCAGGATTCCGACGTCAAAAATGCCAAATTTGTTCGTGGACGTCCGTCAAGACGTTGTCTATGCATACGGTTGGCCATCACGGGTTTTCTGGGCCATTTGAAAGGTCAAACGAGCCCCGGAGCGAGCATACGCCTCATTTTGACGATTTTCGTGTGCTATTGCACACCATTTTTTGGGTGATCAGGATTCCGACGTCAAAAATGCCAAATTTGTTCGTGGACGTCCTTCAAGACGTTGTCTATGCATACGGTTGGCCATCACGGGTTTTCTGGGCCGTTTGGAAGGTCAAACGAGCCCCGGAGCGAGCATACGCCTCATTTTGACGATTTTCGTGTGCTATTGCACACCATTTTTTGGGTGATCGGGATTCCGACGTCAAAAATGCCAAATTTGTTCGTGGACGTCCGTCAAGATGTTGTCTATGCATACGGTTGGCCATCACGGGTTTTCTGGGGCCATTTGGAAGGTCAAACGAGCCCCGGAGCGAGCATACGCCTCATTTTGACGATTTTCGTGTGCTATTGCACACCATTTTTTGGGTGATCAGGATTCCGACGTTAAAAATGCCAAATTTGTTCGTGGACGTCCGTCAAGACGTTGTCTATGCATACGGTTGGCCATCACGGGTTTTCTGGGCCATTTGGAAGGTGAAACGAGCCCCGGAGCGAGCATACGCCTCATTTTGACGATTTTCGTGTGCTATTGCACACCATTTTTTGGGTGATCAGGATTCCGACGTCAAAAATGCCAAATTTCTTCGTGGACGTCCTTTAAGACGTTGTCTATGCATACGGTTGGCCATCACGGGTTTTCTGGGCCGTTTGGAAGGTCAAACGAGCCCCGGAGCGAGCATACGCCTCATTTTGACGATTTTCGTGTGCTATTGCACACCATTTTTTGGGTGATCGGGATTCCGACGTCAAAAATGCCAAATTTGTTCGTGGACGTCCGTCAAGACGTTGTCTATGCATACGGTTGGCCATCACGGGTTTTCTGGGCCATTTGGAAGGTCAAACGAGCCCCGGAGCGAGCATACGCCTCATTTTGACGATTTTCGTGTGCTATTGCACACCATTTTTTGGGTGATTGGGATTCCGACGTCAAAAATGCCAAATTTGTTCGTGGACGTCCGTCAAGACATTGTCTATGCATACGGTTGGCCATCACGGGTTTTCTAGGCCGTTTGGAAGGTCAAACGAGCCCCGGAGCAAGCATACGCCTCATTTTGACGATTTTTGTGTGCTATTGCACACCATTTTTTGGATGATCAGGATTTACGACGTCAAAAATGCCAAATTTGTTCGTGGACGTCCTTCAAGACGTTGTATATGCATACGGTTGGCCATCACGGGTTTTCTGGGCCGTTTGGAAGGTCAAACGAGCCCCGGAGCGAGCATACGCCTCATTTTGACGATTTTCGTGTGCTATTGCACACCATTTTTTGGGTGATCGGGATTCCGACGTCAAAAATGCCAAATTTGTTCGTGGACGTCCGTCAAGACGTTGTCTATGCATACGGTTGGCCATCACGGGTTTTCTGGGCCATTTGGAAGGTCAAACGAGCCCCGGAGCGAGCATACGCCTCATTTTGACGATTTTCGTGTGCTATTGCACACCATTTTTTGGGTGATTGGGATTCCGACGTCAAAAATGCCAAATTTGTTCGTGGACGTCCGTCAAGACATTGTCTATGCATACGGTTGGCCATCACGGGTTTTCTAGGCCGTTTGGAAGGTCAAACGAGCCCCGGAGCAAGCATACGCCTCATTTTGACGATTTTTGTGTGCTATTGCACACCATTTTTTGGATGATCAGGATTTACGACGTCAAAAATGCCAAATTTGTTCGTGGACGTCCTTCAAGACGTTGTATATGCATACGGTTGGCCATCACGGGTTTTCTGGGCCGTTTGGAAGGTCAAACGAGCCCCGGAGCGAGCATACGCCTCATTTTGACGATTTTCGTGTGCTATTGCACACCATTTTTTGGGTGATCGGGATTCCGACGTCAAAAATGCCAAATTTGTTCGTGGACGTCCGTCAAGACGTTGTCTATGCATACGGTTGGCCATCACGGGTTTTCTGGGCCATTTGGAAGGTCAAACGAGCCCCGGAGCGAGCATACGCCTCATTTTGACGATTTTCGTGTGCTATTGCACACCATTTTTTGGGTGATCAGGATTCCGACGTCAAAAATGCCAAATTTGTTCGTGGACGTCCGTCAAGACGTTGTCTATGCATACGGTTGGCCATCACGGGTTTTCTGGGCCATTTGGAAGGTCAAACGAGCCCCGGAGCGAGCATACGCCTCATTTTGACGATTTTCGTGTGCTATTGCACACCATTTTTTGGGTGATCAGGATTCCGACGTCAAAAATGCCAAATTTCTTCGTGGACGTCCTTTAAGACGTTGTCTATGCATACGGTTGGCCATCACGGGTTTTCTGGGCCGTTTGGAAGGTCAAACGAGCCCCGGAGCGAGCATACGCCTCATTTTGACGATTTTCGTGTGCTATTGCACACCATTTTTTGGGTGATCGGGATTCCGACGTCAAAAATGCCAAATTTGTTCGTGGACGTCCGTCAAGACGTTGTCTATGCATACGGTTGGCCATCACGGGTTTTCTGGGCCATTTGGAAGGTCAAACGAGCCCCGGAGCGAGCATACGCCTCATTTTGAAGATTTTCGTGTGCTATTGCACACCATTTTTTGGGTGATCAGGATTCCGACGTCAAAAATGCCAAATTTGTTCGTGGACGTCCGTCAAGACGTTGTCTATGCATACGGTTGGCCATCACGGGTTTTCTGGGCCATTTGGAAGGTGAAACGAGCCCCGGAGCGAGCATACGCCTCATTTTGACGATTTTCGTGTGCTATTGCACACCATTTTTTGGGTGATCAGGATTCCGACGTCAAAAATGCCAAATTTGTTCGTGGACGTCCTTCAAGACGTTGTCTATGCATACGGTTGGCCATCACGGGTTTTCTGGGCCGTTTGGAAGGTCAAACGAGCCCCGGAGCGAGCATACGCCTCATTTTGACGATTCTCGTGTGCTATTGCACACCATTTTTTGGGTGATCGGGATTCCGACGTCAAAAATGCCAAATTTGTTCATGGACGTCCTTCAAGACGTTGTCTATGCATACGGTTGGCCATCACGGGTTTTCTAGGCCATTTGGAAGGTCAAACGAGCCCCGGAGCGAGCATACGCCTCATTTTGATGATTTTCGTGTGCTATTGCACACCATTTTTTGGGTGATTGGGATTCCGACGTCAAAAATGCAAAATTTGTTCGTGGACGTCCATCAAGACGTTGTCTATGCATACGGTTGGCCATCACGGGTTTTCTGGGCCATTTGGAAGGTCAAACGAGCCCCGGAGCGAGCATACGCCTCATTTTGACGATTTTTGTGTGCTATTGCACACCATTTTTTGGGTGATCAGGATTTACGACGTCAAAAATGCCAAATTTGTTCGTGGACGTCCTTCAAGACGTTGTCTATGCATACGGTTGGCCATCACGGGTTTTCTGGGCCGTTTGGAAGGTCAAACGAGCCCCGGAGCGAGCATACGCCTCATTTTGACGATTTTCGTGTGCTATTGCACACCATTTTTTGGGTGATCGGGATTCCGACGTCAAAAATGCCAAATTTGTTCGTGGACGTCCGTCAAGACGTTGTCTATGCATACGGTTGGCCATCACGGGTTTTCTGGGCCATTTGGAAGGTCAAACGAGCCCCGGAGCGAGCATACGCCTCATTTTGACGATTTTCGTGTGCTATTGCACACCATTTTTTGGGTGATCAGGATTCCGACGTCAAAAATGCCAAATTTGTTCGTGGACGTCCGTCAAGACGTTGTCTATGCATACGGTTGGCCATCACGGGTTTTCTGGGCCATTTGGAAGGTCAAACGAGCCCCGGAGCGAGCATACGCCTCATTTTGACGATTTTCGTGTGCTATTGCACACCATTTTTTGGGTGATCAGGATTCCGACGTCAAAAATGCCAAATTTCTTCGTGGACGTCCTTTAAGACGTTGTCTATGCATACGGTTGGCCATCACGGGTTTTCTGGGCTGTTTGGAAGGTCAAACGAGCCCCGGAGCGAGCATACGCCTCATTTTGACGATTTTCGTGTGCTATTGCACACCATTTTTGGGGTGATCGGGATTCCGACGTCAAAAATGCCAAATTTGTTCGTGGACGTCCGTCAAGACGTTGTCTATGCATACGGTTGGCCATCACGGGTTTTCTGGGCCATTTGGAAGGTCAAACGAGCCCCGGAGCGAGCATACGCCTCATTTTGAAGATTTTCGTGTGCTATTGCACACCATTTTTTGGGTGATCAGGATTCCGACGTCAAAAATGCTTAATTTGTTCGTGGACGTCCGTCAAGACGTTGTCTATGCATACGGTTGGCCATCACGGGTTTTCTGGGCCATTTGGAAGGTGAAACGAGCCCCGGAGCGAGCATACGCCTCATTTTGACGATTTTCGTGTGCTATTGCACACCATTTTTTGGGTGATCAGGATTCTGACGTCAAAAATGCCAAATTTGTTCGTGGACGTCCTTCAAGACGTTGTCTATGCATATGGTTGGCCATCACGGGTTTTCTGGGCCGTTTGGAAGGTCAAACGAGCCCCGGAGCAAGCATACGCCTCATTTTGACGATTTTCGTGTGCTATTGCACACCATTTTTTGGGTGATCAGGATTCCGACGTCAAAAATGCCAAATTTGTTAATGGACGTCCTTCAAGACGTTGTCTATGCATACGGTTGGCCATCACGGTTTTTCTGGGCCATTTGGAAGGTCAAACGAGCCCCGGAGCGAGCATACGCCTCATTTTGATGATTTTCGTGTGCTATTGCACACCATTTTTTGGGTGATTGGGATTCCGACGTCAAAAATGCAAAATTTGTTCGTGGACGTCCATCAAGACGTTGTCTATGCATACGGTTGGCCATCACGGGTTTTCTGGGCCATTTGGAAGGTCAAACGAGCCCCGGAGCGAGCATACGCCTCATTTTGACGATTTTTGTGTGCTATTGCACACCATTTTTTGGGTGATCAGGATTCCGACGTCAAAAATGCCAAAATTTGTTCGTGGACGTCCTTCAAGACGTTGTCTATGCATACGGTTGGCCATCACGGATTTTCTGGGCCATTTGGAAGGTCAAACGAGCCCCGGAGCGAGCATACGCCTCATTTTGACGATTTTCGTGTGCTATTGCACACCATTTTTTGGGTGATCGGGATTCCGACGTCAAAAATGCCAAATTTGATCGTGGACGTCCGTCAAGACGTTGTCTATGCATACGGTTGGCCATCACGGGTTTTCTGGGCCATTTGGAAGGTCAAACGAGCCCCGGAGCGAGCATACGCCTCATTTTGATGATTTTCGTGTGCTATTGCACACCATTTTTTGGGTGATCGGGATTCCGACGTCAAAAATGCCAAATTTGTTAATGGACGTCCTTCAAGACGTTGTCTATGCATACGGTTGGCCATCACGGTTTTTCTGGGCCATTTGGAAGGTCAAACGAGCCCCGGAGCGAGCATACGCCTCATTTTGATGATTTTCGTGTGCTATTGCACACCATTTTTTGGGTGATCGGGATTCCGACGTCAAAAATGCCAAATTTGTTCATGGACGTCCTTCAAGACGTTGTCTATGCATACGGTTGGCCATCACGGGTTTTCTGGGCCATTTGGAAGGTCAAACGAGCCCCGGAGCGAGCATACGCCTCATTTTGACGATTTTCGTGTGCTATTGCACACCATTTTTTGGGTGATCGGGATTCCGACGTCAAAAATGCCAAATTTGTTCATGGACGTCCTTCAAGACGTTGTCTATGCATACGGTTGGCCATCACGGGTTTTCTGGGCCATTTGGAAGGTCAAACGAGCCCCGGAGCGAGCATACTCCTCATTTTGACGATTTTCGTGTGCTATTGCACACCATTTTTTGGGTGATTGGGATTCCGACGTCAAAAATGCCAAATTTGTTCGTGGACGTCCGTCAAGACGTTGTCTATGCATACGGTTGGCCATCACGGGTTTTCTGGGCCGTTTGGAAGGTCAAACGAGCCCCGGAGCGAGCATACGCCTCATTTTGACGATTTTTGTGTGCTATTGCACACCATTTTTTGGGTGATCAGGATTCCGACGTCAAAAATGCCAAATTTGTTCGTGGACGTCCTTCAAGACGTTGTCTATGCATACGGTTGGCCATCACGGGTTTTCTGGGCCATTTGGAAGGTCAAACGAGCCCCGGAGCGAGCATACGCCTCATTTTGACGATTTTCGTGTGCTATTGCACACCATTTTTTGGGTGATCGGGATTCCGACGTCAAAAATGCCAAATTTGTTCGTGGACGTCCGTCAAGACGTTGTCTATGCATACGGTTGGCCATCACGGGTTTTCTGGGCCATTTGGAAGGTCAAACGAGCCCCGGAGCGAGCATACGCCTCATTTTGACGATTTTCGTGTGCTATTGCACACCATTTTTTGGGTGATCAGGATTCCGACGTCAAAAATGCCAAATTTGTTCGTGGACGTCCGTCAAGACGTTGTCTATGCATACGGTTGGCCATCACGGGTTTTCTGGGCCATTTGGAAGGTCAAACGAGCCCCGGAGCGAGCATACGCCTCATTTTGATGATTTTCGTGTGCTATTGCACACCATTTTTTGGGTGATCAGGATTCCGACGTCAAAAATGCCAAATTTGTTCGTGGACGTCCTTCAAGACGTTGTCTATGCATACGGTTGGCCATCACGGGTTTTCTGGGCCGTTTGGAAGGTCAAACGAGCCCCGGAGCGAGCATACGCCTCATTTTGACGATTTTCATGTGCTATTGCACACCATTTTTTGGGTGATCGAGATTCCGACGTCAAAAATGCCAAATTTGTTCATGGACGTCCTTCAAGACGTTGTCTATGCATACGGTTGGCCATCACGGGTTTTCTGGGCCATTTGGAAGGTCAAACGAGCCCCGGAGCGAGCATACGCCTCATTTTGACGATTTTCGTGTGCTATTGCACACCATTTTTTGGGTGATTGGGATTCCGACGTCAAAAATGCCAAATTTGTTCGTGGACGTCCGTCAAGACGTTGTCTATGCATACGGTTGGCCATCACGGGTTTTCTGGGCCGTTTGGAAGGTCAAACGAGCCCCGGAGCGAGCATACGCCTCATTTTGACGATTTTCGTGTGCTATTGCACACCATTTTTTGGGTGATCGGGATTCCGACGTCAAAAATGCCAAATTTGTTCGTGGACGTCCGTCAAGACGTTGTCTATGCATACGGTTGGCCATCACGGGTTTTCTGGGCCGTTTGGAAGGTCAAACGAGCCCCGGAGCGAGCATACGCCTCATTTTGACGATTTTCGTGTGCTATTGCACACCATTTTTTGGGTGATCAGGATTCCGACGTTAAAAATGCCAAATTTGTTCGTGGACGTCCTTCAAGACGTTGTCTATGCATACGGTTGGCCATCACGGGTTTTCTGGGCCGTTTGGAAGGTCAAACGAGCCCCGGAGCGAGCATACGCCTCATTTTGACGATTTTCGTGTGCTATTGCACACCATTTTTTGGGTGATTGGGATTCTGACGTCAAAAATGCCAAATTTGTTCGTGGACGTCCGTCAAGACGTTGTCTATGCATACGGTTGGCCATCACGGGTTTTCTGGGCCGTTTGGAAGGTCAAACGAGCCCCGGAGCGAGCATACGCCTCATTTTGACGATTTTTGTGTGCTATTGCACACCATTTTTTGGGTGATAAGGATTCCGACGTCAAAAATGCCAAATTTGTTCGTGGACGTCCTTCAAGACGTTGTCTATGCATACGGTTGGCCATCACGGGTTTTCTGGGCCGTTTGGAAGGTCAAACGAGCCCCGGAGCGAGCATACGCCTCATTTTGACGATTTTCGTGTGCTATTGCACACCATTTTTTGGGTGATCGGGATTCCGACGTCAAAAATGCCAAATTTGTTCGTGGACGTCCGTCAAGACGTTGTCTATGCATACGGTTGGCCATCACGGGTTTTCTGGGCCATTTGGAAGGTCAAACGAGCCCCGGAGCGAGCATACGCCTCATTTTGACGATTTTCGTGTGCTATTGCACACCATTTTTTGGGTGATCAGGATTCCGACGTCAAAAATGCCAAATTTGTTCGTGGACGTCCTTCAAGACGTTTTCTATGCATACGGTTGGCCATCACGGGTTTTCTGGGCCGTTTGGAAGGTCAAACGAGCCCCGGAGCGAGCATACGCCTCATTTTGACGATTTTCGTGTGCTATTGCACACCATTTTTTGGGTGATCGGGATTCCGACGTCAAAAATGCCAAATTTGTTCGTGGACGTCCTTCAAGACGTTTTCTATGCATACGGTTGGCCATCACGGGTTTTCTGGGCCGTTTGGAAGGTCAAACGAGCCCCGGAGCGAGCATACGCCTCATTTTGACGATTTTCGTGTGCTATTGCACACCATTTTTTGGGTGATCGGGATTCCGACGTCAAAAATGCGAAATTTGTTCGTAGACGTCCGTCAAGACGTTGTCTATGCATACGGTTGGCCATCACGGGTTTTCTGGGCCATTTGGAAGGTCAAACGAGCCCCGGAGCGAGCATACGCCTCATTTTGACGATTTTCGTGTGCTATTGCACACCATTTTTTGGGTGATCAGGATTCCGACGTCAAAAATGCCAAATTTGTTCGTGGACGTCCGTCAAGACGTTGTCTATGCATACGGTTGGCCATCACGGGTTTTCTGGGCCATTTGGAAGGTCAAACGAGCCCCGGAGCGAGCATACGCCTCATTTTGACGATTTTCGTGTGCTATTGCACACCATTTTTTGGGTGATCAGGATTCCGACGTCAAAAATGCCAAATTTGTTCGTGGACGTCCTTCAAGACGTTGTCTATGCATACGGTTGGCCATCACGGGTTTTCTGGGCCGTTTGGAAGGTCAAACGAGCCCCGGAGCGAGCATACGCCTCATTTTGACGATTTTCGTGTGCTATTGCACACCATTTTTTGGGTGATCGGGATTCCGACGTTAAAAATGCCAAATTTATTCATGGACGTCCTTCAAGACGTTGTCTACGCATACGGTTGGCCATCACGGGTTTTCTGGGCCATTTGGAAGGTCAAACGAGCCCCGGAGCGAGCATACGCCTCATTTTGACGATTTTTGTGTGCTATTGCACACCATTTTTTGGGTGATCAGGATTCCGACGTCAAAAATGCCAAATTTGTTCGTGGACGTCCGTCAAGACGTTGTCTATGCATACGGTTGGCCATCACGGGTTTTCTGGGCCGTTTGGAAGGTCAAACGAGCCCCGGAGCGAGCATACGCCTCATTTTGACGATTTTCGTGTGCTATTGCACACCATTTTTTGGGTGATCAGGATTCCGACGTCAAAAATGCCAAATTTGTTCGTGGACGTCCTTCAAGACGTTGTCTATGCATACGGTTGGCCATCACGGGTTTTCTGGGCCGTTTGGAAGGTCAAACGAGCCCCGGAGCGAGCATACGCCTCATTTTGACGATTTTCGTGTGCTATTGCACACCATTTTTTGGGTGATCGGGATTCCGACGTCAAAAATGCCAAATTTGTTCGTGGACGTCCTTCAAGACGTTTTCTATGCATACGGTTGGCCATCACGGGTTTTCTGGGCCGTTTGGAAGGTCAAACGAGCCCCGGAGCGAGCATACGCCTCATTTTGACGATTTTCGTGTGCTATTGCACACCATTTTTTGGGTGATCGGGATTCCGACGTCAAAAATGCCAAATTTGTTCGTGGACGTCCTTCAAGACGTTGTCTATGCATACGGTTGGCCATCACGGGTTTTCTGGGCCATTTGGAAGGTCAAACGAGCCCCGGAGCGAGCATACGCCTCATTTTGACGATTTTCGTGTGCTATTGCACACCATTTTTTGGGTGATTGGGATTCCGACGTCAAAAATGCCAAATTTGTTCGTGGACGTCCGTCAAGACGTTGTCTATGCATACGGTTGGCCATCACGGGTTTTCTGGGCCGTTTGGAAGGTCAAACGAGCCCCGGAGCGAGCATACGCCTCATTTTGACGATTTTCGTGTGCTATTGCACACCATTTTTTGGGTGATCAGGATTCCGACGTCAAAAATGCCAAATTTGTTCGTGGACGTCCTTCAAGACGTTGTCTATGCATACGGTTGGCCATCACGGGTTTTCTGGGCCGTTTGGAAGGTCAAACGAGCCCCGGAGCGAGCATACGCCTCATTTTGACGATTTTCGTGTGCTATTGCACACCATTTTTTGGGTGATCGGGATTCCGACGTTAAAAATGCCAAATTTATTCATGGACGTCCTTCAAGACGTTGTCTATGCATACGGTTGGCCATCACGGGTTTTCTGGGCCATTTGGAAGGTCAAACGAGCCCCGGAGCGAGCATACGCCTCATTTTGACGATTTTTGTGTGCTATTGCACACCATTTTTTGGGTGATCGGGATTCCGACGTCAAAAATGCCAAATTTGTTCGTGGACGTCCTTCAAGACGTTGTCTATGCATACGGTTGGCCATCACGGGTTTTCTGGGCCGTTTGGAAGGTCAAACGAGCCCCGGAGCGAGCATACGCCTCATTTTGACGATTTTCGTGTGCTATTGCACACCATTTTTTGGGTGATCGGGATTCCGACGTCAAAAATGCCAAATTTGTTCGTGGACGTCCGTCAAGACGTTGTCTATGCATACGGTTGGCCATCACGGGTTTTCTGGGCCATTTGGAAGGTCAAACGAGCCCCGGAGCGAGCATACGCCTCATTTTGACGATTTTCGTGTGCTATTGCACACCATTTTTTGGGTGATCAGGATTCCGACGTCAAAAATGCCAAATTTGTTCGTGGACGTCCGTCAAGACGTTGTCTATGCATACGGTTGGCCATCACGGGTTTTCTGGGCCATTTGGAAGGTCAAACGAGCCCCGGAGCGAGCATACGCCTCATTTTGACGATTTTCGTGTGCTATTGCACACCATTTTTTGGGTGATCAGGATTCCGACGTCAAAAATGCCAAATTTGTTCGTGGACATCCTTCAAGACGTTGTCTATGCATACGGTTGGCCATCACGGGTTTTCTGGGCCGTTTGGAAGGTCAAACAAGCCCCGGAGCGAGCATACGCCTCATTTTGACGATTTTCGTGTGCTATTGCACACCATTTTTTGGGTGATCGGGATTCCGACGTCAAAAATGCCAAATTTTTTAATGGACGTCCTTCAAGACGTTGTCTATGCATACGGTTGGCCATCACGGGTTTTCTGGGCCATTTGGAAGGTCAAACGAGCCCCGGAGCGAGCATACGCCTCATTTTGACGATTTTCGTGTGCTATTGCACACCATTTTTTGGGTGATTGGGATTCCGACGTCAAAAATGCCAAATTTGTTCGTGGACGTCCGTCAAGACGTTGTCTATGCATACGGTTGGCCATCACGGGTTTTCTGGGCCGTTTGGAAGGTCAAACGAGCCCCGGAGCGAGCATACGCCTCATTTTGACGATTTTCGTGTGCTATTGCACACCATTTTTTGGGTGATCGGGATTCCGACGTCAAAAATGCCAAATTTGTTCGTAGACGTCCGTCAAGACGTTGTCTATGCATACGGTTGGCCATCACGGGTTTTCTGGGCCATTTGGAAGGTCAAACGAGCCCCGGAGCGAGCATACGCCTCATTTTGACGATTTTCGTGTGCTATTGCACACCATTTTTTGGGTGATCGGGATTCCGACGTCAAAAATGCCAAATTTGTTCGTAGACGTCCGTCAAGACGTTGTCTATGCATACGGTTGGCCATCACGGGTTTTCTGGGCCATTTGGAAGGTCAAACGAGCCCCGGAGCGAGCATACGCCTCATTTTGACGATTTTCGTGTGCTATTGCACACCATTTTTTGGGTGATCAGGATTCCGACGTCAAAAATGCCAAATTTGTTCGTGGACGTCCGTCAAGACGTTGTCTATGCATACGGTTGGCCATCACGGGTTTTCTGGGCCATTTGGAAGGTCAAACGAGCCCCGGAGCGAGCATACGCCTCATTTTGACGATTTTCGTGTGCTATTGCACACCATTTTTTGGGTGATCAGGATTCCGACGTCAAAAATGCCAAATTTGTTCGTGGACGTCCTTCAAGACGTTGTCTATGCATACGGTTGGCCATCACGGGTTTTCTGGGCCGTTTGGAAGGTCAAACGAGCCCCGGAGCGAGCATACGCCTCATTTTGACGATTTTCGTGTGCTATTGCACACCATTTTTTGGGTGATCGGGATTCCGACGTTAAAAATGCCAAATTTATTCATGGACGTCCTTCAAGACGTTGTCTATGCATACGGTTGGCCATCACGGGTTTTCTGGGCCATTTGGAAGGTCAAACGAGCCCCGGAGCGAGCATACGCCTCATTTTGACGATTTTTGTGTGCTATTGCACACCATTTTTTGGGTGATCAGGATTCCGACGTCAAAAATGCCAAATTTGTTCGTGGACGTCCGTCAAGACGTTGTCTATGCATACGGTTGGCCATCACGGGTTTTCTGGGCCGTTTGGAAGGTCAAACGAGCCCCGGAGCGAGCATACGCCTCATTTTGACGATTTTCGTGTGCTATTGCACACCATTTTTTGGGTGATCAGGATTCCGACGTCAAAAATGCCAAATTTGTTCGTGGACGTCCTTCAAGACGTTGTCTATGCATACGGTTGGACATCACGGGTTTTCTGGGCCGTTTGGAAGGTCAAACGAGCCCCGGAGCGAGCATACGCCTCATTTTGACGATTTTCGTGTGCTATTGCACACCATTTTTTGGGTGATCGGGATTCCGACGTCAAAAATGCCAAATTTGTTCGTGGACGTCCGTCAAGACGTTGTCTATGCATACGGTTGGCCATCACGGGTTTTCGGGGCCGTTTGGAAGGTCAAACGAGCCCCGGAGCGAGCATACGCCTCATTTTGACGATTTTCGTGTGCTATTGCACACCATTTTTTGGGTGATCTGGATTCCGACGTCAAAAATGCCAAATTTGTTCGTGGACGTCCTTCAAGACGTTGTCTATGCATACGGTTGGCCATCACGGGTTTTCTGGGCCGTTTGGAAGGTCAAACGAGCCCCGGAGCGAGCATACGCCTCATTTTGACGATTTTCGTGTGCTATTGCACACCATTTTTTGGGTGATCGGGATTCCGACGTCAAAAATGCCAAATTTGTTCGTGGACGTCCGTCAAGACGTTGTCTATGCATACGGTTGGCCATCACGGGTTTTCTTGGCCATTTGGAAGGTCAAACGAGCCCCGGAGCGAGCATACGCCTCATTTTGACGATTTTCGTGTGCTATTGCACACCATTTTTTGGGTGATCAGTATTCCGACGTTAAAAATGCCAAATTTGTTCGTGGACGTCCGTCAAGACGTTGTCTATGCATACGGTTGGCCATCACGGGTTTTCTGGGCCATTTGGAAGGTCAAACGAGCCCCGAGCGAGCATACGCCTCATTTTGACGATTTTCGTGTGCTATTGCACACCATTTTTTGGGTGATCAGGATTCCGACGTCAAAAATGCCAAATTTGTTCGTGGACGTCCTTCAAGACGTTGTCTATGCATACGGTTGGCCATCACGGGTTTTCTGGGCCGTTTGGAAGGTCAAACGAGCCCCGGAGCGAGCATACGCCTCATTTTGACGATTTTCGTGTGCTATTGCACACCATTTTTTGGGTGATCGGGATTCCGACGTCAAAAATGCCAAATTTGTTCGTGGACGTCCGTCAAGACGTTGTCTATGCATACGGTTGGCCATCACGGGTTTTCTGGGCCATTTGGAAGGTCAAACGAGCCCCGGAGCGAGCATACGCCTCATTTTGACGATTTTCGTGTGCTATTGCACACCATTTTTTGGGTGATCAGGATTCCGACGTCAAAAATGCCAAATTTGTTCGTGGACGTCCGTCAAGACGTTGTCTATGCATACGGTTGGCCATCACGGGTTTTCTGGGCCATTTGGAAGGTGAAACGAGCCCCGGAGCGAGCATACGCCTCATTTTGACGATTTTCGTGTGCTATTGCACACCATTTTTTGGATGATCAGGATTCCGACGTCAAAAATGCCAAATTTGTTCGTGGACGTCCTTCAAGACGTTGTCTATGCATACGGTTGGCCATCACGGGTTTTCTGGGCCGTTTGGAAGGTCAAACGAGCCCCGGAGCGAGCATACGCCTCATTTTGACGATTTTCGTGTGCTATTGCACACCATTTTTTGGGTGATCGGGATTCCGACGTCAAAAATGCCAAATTTGTTCGTAGACGTCCGTCAAGACGTTGTCTATGGATGCGGTTGGCCATCACGGGTTTTCTGGGCCATTTGGAAGGTCAAACGAGCCCCGGAGCGAGCATACGCCTCATTTTGACGATTTTCGTGTGCTATTGCACACCATTTTTTGGGTGATCAGGATTCCGACGTCAAAAATGCCAAATTTGTTCGTGGACGTCCGTCAAGACGTTGTCTATGCATACGGTTGGCCATCACGGGTTTTCTGGGCCATTTGGAAGGTCAAACGAGCCCCGGAGCGAGCATACGCCTCATTTTGACGATTTTCGTGTGCTATTGCACACCATTTTTTGGGTGATCAGGTTTCCGACGTCAAAAATGCCAAATTTGTTCGTGGACGTCCTTCAAGACGTTTTCTATGCATACGGTTGGCCATCACGGGTTTTCTGGGCCGTTTGGAAGGTCAAACGAGCCCCGGAGCGAGCATACGCCTCATTTTGACGATTTTCGTGTGCTATTGCACACCATTTTTTGGGTGATCGGGATTCCGACGTCAAAAATGCCAAATTTGTTCGTGGACGTCCGTCAAGACGTTGTCTATGCATACGGTTGGCCATCACGGGTTTTCTGGGCCATTTGGAAGGTCAAACGAGCCCCGGAGCGAGCATACGCCTCATTTTGACGATTTTTGTGTGCTATTGCACACCATTTTTTGGGTGATCAGGATTCCGACGTCAAAAATGCCAAATTTGTTCGTGGACGTCCGTCAAGACGTTGTCTATGCATACGGTTGGCCATCACGGGTTTTCTGGGCCATTTGGAAGGTCAAACGAGCCCCGGAGCGAGCATAGGCCTCATTTTGACGATTTTCGTGTGCTATTGCACACCATTTTTTGGGTGATCAGGATTCCGACGTCAAAAATGCCAAATTTGTTCGTGGACGTCCTTCAAGACGTTGTCTATGCATACGGTTGGCCATCACGGTTTTCTGGGCCGTTTGGAAGGTCAAACGAGCCCCGGAGCGAGCATACGCCTCATTTTGACGATTTTCGTGTGCTATTGCACACCATTTTTTGGGTGATCGGGATTCCGACGTCAAAAATGCCAAATTTGTTCATGGACATCCTTCAAGACGTTGTCTATGCATACGGTTGGCCATCACGGGTTTTCTGGGCCGTTTGGAAGGTCAAACGAGCCCCGGAGCGAGCATACGCCTCATTTTGACGATTTTCGTGTGCTATTGCACACCATTTTTTGGGTGATCGGGATTCCGACGTCAAAAATGCCAAATTTGTTCGTGGACGTCCGTCAAGACGTTGTCTATGCATACGGTTGGCCATCACGGGTTTTCTGGGCCATTTGGAAGGTCAAACGAGCCCCGGAGCGAGCATACGCCTCATTTTGAAGATTTTCGTGTGCTATTGCACACCATTTTTTGGGTGATCAGGATTCCGACGTCAAAAATGCCAAATTTGTTCGTGGACGTCCGTCAAGACGTTGTCTATGCATACGGTTGGCCATCACGGGTTTTCTGGGCCATTTGGAAGGTGAAACGAGCCCCGGAGCGAGCATACGCCTCATTTTGACGATTTTCGTGTGCTATTGCACACCATTTTTTGGGTGATCAGGATTCCGACGTCAAAAATGCCAAATTTGTTCGTGGACGTCCGTCAAGACGTTGTCTATGCATACGGTTGGCCATCACGGGTTTTCTGGGCCATTTGGAAGGTCAAACGAGCCCCGGAGCGAGCATACGCCTCATTTTGACGATTTTCGTGTGCTATTGCACACCATTTTTTGGGTGATCGGGATTCCGACGTCAAAAATGCCAAATTTGTTCGTGGACGTCCGTCAAGACGTTGTCTATGCATACGGTTGGCCATCACGGGTTTTCTGGGCCGTTTGGAAGGTCAAACGAGCTCCGGAGCGAGCATACGCCTCATTTTGACGATTTTCGTGTGCTATTGCACACCATTTTTTGGGTGATCGGGATTCCGACGTCAAAAATGCCAAATTTGTTCGTGGACATCCGTCAAGACGTTGTCTATGCATACGGTTGGCCATCACGGGTTTTCTGGGCCATTTGGAAGGTCAAACGAGCCCCGGAGCGAGCATACGCCTCATTTTGACGATTTTTGTGTGCTATTGCACACCATTTTTTGGGTGATCAGGATTTACGACGTCAAAAATGCCAAATTTGTTCGTGGACGTCCTTCAAGACGTTGTCTATGCATACGGTTGGCCATCACGGGTTTTCTGCGCCGTTTGGAAGGTCAAACGAGCCCCGGAGCGAGCATACGCCTCATTTTGACGATTTTCGTGTGCTATTACACACCATTTTTTGGGTGATCGGGATTCCGACGTCAAAAATGCCAAATTTGTTCGTGGACGTCCGTCAAGACGTTGTCTATGCATACGGTTGGCCATCACGGGTTTTCTGGGCCGTTTGGAAGGTCAGACGAGCCCCGGAGCGAGCATACGCCTCATTTTGACGATTTTCGTGTGCTATTGCACACCATTTTTTGGGTGATCGGGATTCCGACGTCAAAAATGCCAAATTTGTTCGTGGACGTCCGTCAAGACGTTGTCTATGCATACGGTTGGCCATCACGGGTTTTCTGGGCCATTTGGAAGGTGAAACGAGCCCCGGAGCGAGCATACGCCTCATTTTGACGATTTTCGTGTGCTATTGCACACCTTTTTTTGGGTGATCGGGATTCCGACGTCAAAAATGCCAAATTTGTTCGTGGACGTCCGTCAAGACGTTGTCTATGCATACGGTTGACCATCACGGGTTTTCTGGGCCATTTGGAAGGTCAAACGAGCCTCGGAGCGAGCATACGCCTCATTTTGACGATTTTCGTGTGCTATTGCACACCATTTTTTGGGAGATCAGGATTCCGACGTCAAAAATGCCAAATTTGTTCGTGGACGTCCGTCAAGACGTTGTCTATGCATACGGTTGGCCATCACGGGTTTTCTGGGCCATTTGGAAGGTCAAACGAGCCCCGGAGCGAGCATACGCCTCATTTTGACGATTTTCGTGTGCTATTGCACACCATTTTTTGGGTGATCAGGATTCCGACGTCAAAAATGCCAAATTTGTTCGTGGACGTCCTTCAAGACGTTGTCTATGCATACGGTTGGCCATCACGGGTTTTCTGGGCCGTTTGGAAGGTCAAACGAGCCCCGGAGCGAGCATACGCCTCATTTTGACGATTTTCGTGTGCTATTGCACACCATTTTTTGGGTGATCGGGATTCCGACGTCAAAAATGCCAAATTTGTTCGTGGACGTCCTTCAAGACGTTGTCTATGCATACGGTTGGCCATCACGGGTTTTCTGGGCCATTTGGAAGGTCAAACGAGCCCCGGAGCGAGCATACGCCTCATTTTGACGATTTTCGTGTGCTATTGCACACCATTTTTTGGGTGATTGGGATTCCGACGTCAAAAATGCCAAATTTGTTCGTGGACGTCCGTCAAGACGTTGTCTTTGCATACGGTTGGCCATCACGGGTTTTCTGGGCCGTTTGGAAGGTCAAACGAGCCCCGGAGCGAGCATACGCCTCATTTTGACGATTTTTGTGTGCTATTGCACACCATTTTTTGGGTGATCAGGATTCCGACGTCAAAAATGCCAAATTTGTTCGTGGACGTCCTTCAAGACGTTGTCTATGCATACGGTTGGCAATCACGGGTTTTCTGGGCCGTTTGGAAGGTCAAACGAGCCCCGGAGCGAGCATACGCCTCATTTTGACGATTTTCGTGTGCTATTGCACACCATTTTTTGGGTGATCGGGATTCCGACGTCAAAAATGCCAAATTTGTTCGTGGACGTCCGTCAAGACGTTGTCTATGCATACGGTTGGCCATCACGGGTTTTCTGGGCCATTTGGAAGGTCAAACGAGCCCCGGAGCGAGCATACGCCTCATTTTGACGATTTTCGTGTGCTATTGCACACCATTTTTTGGGTGATTGGAATTCCGACGTCAAAAATGCCAAATTTGTTCGTGGACGTCCGTCAAGACGTTGTCTATGCATACGGTTGGCCATCACGGGTTTTCTGGGCCATTTGGAAGGTCAAACGAGCCCCGGAGCGAGCATACGCCTCATTTTGACGATTTTTGTGTGCTATTGCACACCATTTTTTGGGTGATCAGGATTCCGACGTCAAAAATGCCAAATTTGTTCGTGGACGTCCTTCAAGACGTTGTCTATGCATACGGTTGGCCATCACGGGTTTTCTTGGCCGTTTGGAAGGTCAAACGAGCCCCGGAGCGAGCATACGCCTCATTTAGACGATTTTCGTGTGCTATTGCACACCATTTTTTGGGTGATTGGGATTCCGACGTGAAAAATGCCAAATTTGTTCGTGGACGTCCCTCAAGACGTTGTCTATGCATACGGTTGGCCATCACGGGTTTTCTGGGCCGTTTGGAAGGTCAAACGAGCCCCGGAGCGAGCATACGCCTCATTTTGACGATTTTTGTGTGCCATTGCACACCATTTTTTGGGTGATCAGGAATCCGACGTCAAAAATGCCAAATTTGTTCGTGGACGTCCTTCAAGACGTTGTCTATGCATACGGGTTGCCATCACGGGTTTTCTGGGCCGTTTGGAAGGTCAAACGAGCCCCGGAGCGAGCATACGCCTCATTTTGACGATTTTCGTGTGCTATTGCACACCATTTTTTGGGTGATGGGGATTCCGACGTCAAAAATGCCAAATTTTTTCATGGACGTCCTTCAAGACGTTGTCTATGCATACGGTTGGCAATCACGGGTTTTCTGGGCCATTTGGAAGGTCAAACGAGCCCCGGAGCGAGCATACGCCTCATTTTGACGATTTTCGTGTGCTATTGCACACCATTTTTTGGGTGATTGGGATTCCGACGTCAAAAATGCCAAATTTGTTCGTGGACATCCGTCAAGACGTTGTCTATGCATATGGTTGGCCATCACGGGTTTTCTGGGCCGTTTGAAAGGTCAAACGAGCCCCGGAGCGAGCATACGCCTCATTTTGACGATTTTTGTGTGCTATTGCACACCATTTTTTGCGTGATCAGGATTCCGACGTCAAAAATGCCAAATTTGTTCGTGGATGTCCTTCAAGACGTTGTCTATGCATACGGTTGGCCATCACGGGTTTTCTGGGCCGTTTGGAAGGTCAAACGAGCCCCGGAGCGAGCATACGCCTCATTTTGACGATTTTCGTGTGCTATTGCACACCATTTTTTGGGTGATCGGGATTCCGACGTCAAAAATGCCAAATTTGTTCGTGGACGTCCGTCAAGACGTTGTCTATGCATACGGTTGGCCATCACGGGTTTTCTGGGCCATTTGGAAGGTCAAACGATCCCCGGAGCGAGCATACGCCTCATTTTGACGATTTTCGTGTGCTATTGCACACCATTTTTTGGGTGATCAGGATTCCGACGTCAAAAATGCCAAATTTGTTCGTGGATGTCCGTCAAGACGTTGTCTATGCATACGGTTGGCCATCACGGGTTTTCTGGGCCATTTGGAAGGTCAAACGAGCCCCGGAGCGAGCATACGCCTCATTTTGACGATTTTCGTGTGCTATTGCACACCATTTTTTGGGTGATCAGGATTCCGACGTCAAAAATGCCAAATTTGTTCGTGGACGTCCTTCAAGACGTTGTCTATGCATACGGTTGGCCATCACGGGTTTTCTGGGCCGTTTGGAAGGTCAAACGAGCCCCGAAGCGAGCATACGCCTCATTTTGACGATTTTTGTGTGCTATTGCACACCATTTTTTGGGTGATCAGGATTCCGACGTCAAAAATGCCAAATTTGTTCGTGGACGTCCTTCAAGACGTTGTCTATGCATACGGTTGGCCATCACGGGTTTTCTTGGCCGTTTGGAAGGTCAAACGAGCCCCGGAGCGAGCATACGCCTCATTTTGACGATTTTCGTGTGCTATTGAACACCATTTTTTGGGTGATCGGGATTCCGACGTCAAAAATGCCAAATTTGTTCGTAGACGTCCGTCAAGACGTTATCTATGCATACGGTTGGCCATCACGGGTTTTCTGGGCCATTTGGAAGGTCAAACGAGCCCCGGAGCGAGCATACGCCTCATTTTGACGATTTTCGTGTGCTATTGCACACCATTTTTTGGGTGATTGGGATTCCGACGTCAAAAATGCCAAATTTGTTCGTGGACGTCCGTCAAGACGTTGTCTATGCATACGGTTGGCCATCACGGGTTTTCTGGGCCGTTTGGAAGGTCAAACGAGCCCGGAGCGAGCATACGCCTCATTTTGACGATTTTTGTGTGCTATTGCACACCATTTTTTGGGTGATCAGGATTCCGACGTCAAAAATGCCAAATTTGTTCGTGGACGTCCTTCAAGACGTTGTCTATGCATACGGTTGGCCATCACGGGTTTTCTGGTCCGTTTGGATGGTCAAACGAGCCCCGGAGCGAGCATACGCCTCATTTTGACGATTTTCGTGTGCTATTGCACACCATTTTTTGGGTGATCGGGATTCCGACGTCAAAAATGCCAAATTTGTTCGTAGACGTCCGTCAAGACGTTATCTATGCATACGGTTGGCCATCACGGGTTTTCTGGGCCATTTGGAAGGTCAAACGAGCCCCGGAGCGAGCATACGCCTCATTTTGACGATTTTCGTGTGCTATTGCACACCATTTTTTGGGTGATCAGGATTCCGACGTCAAAAATGCCAAATTTGTTCGTGGACGTCCGTCAAGACGTTGTCTATGCATACGGTTGGCCATCACGGGTTTTCTGGGCCATTTGGAAGGTCAAACGAGCCCCGGAGCGAGCATACGCCTCATTTTGACGATTTTCGTGTGCTATTGCACACCATTTTTTGGGTGATCAGGATTCCGACGTCAAAAATGCCAAATTTGTTCGTGGACGTCCTTCAAGACGTTGTCTATGCATACGGTTGGCCATCACGGGTTTTCTGGGCCTTTTGGAAGGTCAAACGAGCCCCGGAGCGAGCATACGCCTCATTTTGACGATTTTCGTGTGCTATTGCACACCATTTTTTGGGTGATCGGGATTCCGACGTCAAAAATGCCAAATTTGTTCATGGACGTCCTTCAAGACGTTGTCTATGCATACGGTTGGCCATCACGGGTTTTCTGGGCCATTTGGAAGGTCAAACGAGCCCCGGAGCGAGCATACGCCTCATTTTGACGATTTTCGTGTGCTATTGCACACCATTTTTTGGGTGATTGGGATTCCGACGTCAAAAATGCCAAATTTGTTCGTGGACGTCCGTCAAGACGTTGTCTATGCATACGGTTGGCCATCACGGGTTTTCTGGGCCGTTTGGAAGGTCAAACGAGCCCCGGAGCGAGCATACGCCTCATTTTGACGATTTTTGTGTGCTATTGCACACCATTTTTTGGGTGATCAGGATTCCGACGTCAAAAATGCCAAATTTGTTCGTGGACGTCCTTCAAAACGTTATCTATGCATACGGTTGGCCATCACGGGTTTTCTGGGCCATTTGGAAGGTCAAACGAGCCCCATAGCGAGCATACGCCTCATTTTGACGATTTTCGTGTGCTATTGCACACCATTTTTTGGGTGATTGGGATTCCGACGTCAAAAATGCCAAATTTGTTCGTGGACGTCCGTCAAGACGTTGTCTATGCATACGGTTGGCCATCACGGGTTTTCTGGGCCGTTTGGAAGGTCAAACGAGCCCCGGAGCGAGCATACGCCTCATTTTGACGATTTTTGTGTGCTATTGCACACCATTTTTTGGGTGATCAGGATTCCGACGTCAAAAATGCCAAATTTGTTCGTGGACGTCCTTCAAGACGTTGTCTATGCATACGGTTGGCCATCACGGGTTTTCTGGGCCGTTTGGAAGGTCAAACGAGCCCCGGAGCGAGCATACGCCTCATTTTGACGATTTTCGTGTGCTATTGCACACCATTTTTTTGGTGATCGGGATTCCGACGTCAAAAATGCCAAATTTGTTCGTAGACGTCCGTCAAGACGTTATCTATGCATACGGTTGGCCATCACGGGTTTTCTGGGCCATTTGGAAGGTCAAACGAGCCCCGGAGCGAGCATACGCCTCATTTTGACGATTTTCGTGTGCTATTGCACACCATTTTTTGGGTGATCAGGATTCCGACGTCAAAAATGCCAAATTTGTTCGTGGACGTCCGTCAAGACGTTGTCTATGCATACGGTTGGCCATCACGGGTTTTCTGGGCCATTTGGAAGGTCAAACGAGCCCCGGAGCGAGCATACGCCTCATTTTGACGATTTTCGTGTGCTATTGCACACCATTTTTTGGGTGATCAGGATTCCGACGTCAAAAATGCCAAATTTGTTCGTGGACGTCCTTCAAGACGTTGTCTATGCATACGGTTGGCCATCACGGGTTTTCTGGGCCGTTTGGAAGGTCAAACGAGCCCCGGAGCGAGCATACGCCTCATTTTGACGATTTTCGTGTGCTATTGCACACCATTTTTTGGGTGATCGGGATTCCGACGTCAAAAATGCCAAATTTGTTCATGGACGTCCTTCAAGACATTGTCTATGCATACGGTTGGCCATCACGGGTTTTCTGGGCCATTTGGAAGGTCAAACGAGCCCCGGAGCAAGCATACGCCTCATTTTGACGATTTTCGTGTGCTATTGCACACCATTTTTTGGGTGATTGGGATTCCGACGTCAAAAATGCCAAATTTGTTCGTGGACGTCCGTCAAGACGTTGTCTATGCATACGGTTGGCCATCACGGGTTTTCTGGGCCGTTTGGAAGGTCAAACGAGCCCCGGAGCGAGCATACGCCTCATTTTGACGATTTTTGTGTGCTATTGCACACCATTTTTTGGGTGATCAGGATTCCGACGTCAAAAATGCCAAATTTGTTCGTGGACGTCCTTCAAGACGTTGTCTATGCATACGGTTGGCCATCACGGGTTTTCTGGGCCGTTTGGAAGGTCAAACGAGCCCCGGAGCGAGCATACGCCTCATTTTGACGATTTTCGTGTGCTATTGCACACCATTTTTTGGGTGATTGGGATTCCGACGTCAAAAATGCCAAATTTGTTCGTGGACGTCCGTCAAGACGTTGTCTATGCATACGGTTGGCCATCACGGGTTTTCTGGGCCATTTGGAAGGTCAAACGAGCCCCGGAGCGAGCATACGCCTCATTTTGACGATTTTCGTGTGCTATTGCACACCTTTTTTTGGGTGATTGGGATTCCGACGTCAAAAATGCCAAATTTGTTCGTGGACGTCCGTCAAGACGTTGTCTATGCATACGGTTGGCCATCACGGGTTTTCTGGGCCGTTAAGAAGGTCAAACGAGCCCCGGAGCGAGCATACGCCTCATTTTGACGATTTTCGTGTGCTATTGCACACCATTTTTTGGGTGATCAGGATTCCGACGTCAAAAATGCCAAATTTGTTCGTGGACGTCCTTCAAGACGTTGTCTATGCATACGGTTGGCCATCACGGGTTTTCTGGGCCGTTTGGAAGGTCAAACGAGCCCCGGAGCGAGCATACGCCTCATTTTGACGATTTTCGTGTGCTATTGCACACCATTTTTTGGGTGATCGGGATTCCGACGTCAAAAATGCCAATTTTGTTCATGGACGTCCTTCAAGACGTTGTCTATGCATACGGTTGGCCATCACGGGTTTTCTGGGCCGTTTGGAAGGTCAAACGAGCCCCGGAGCGAGCATACGCCTCATTTTGACGATTTTCGTGTGCTATTGCACACCATTTTTTGGGTGATCGGGATTCCGACGTCAAAAATGCCAAATTTGTTCATGGACGTCCTTCAAGACGTTGTCTATGCATACGGTTGGCCATCACGGGTTTTCTGGGCCATTTAGAAGGTCAAACGAGCCCCGGAGCGAGCATACGCCTCATTTTGACGATTTTCGTGTGCTATTGCACACCATTTTTTGGGTGATTGGGATTCCGACGTCAAAAATGCCAAATTTGTTCGTGGACGTCCGTCAAGACGTTGTCTATGCATACGGTTGGCCATCACGGGTTTTCTGGGCCGTTTGGAAGGTCAAACGAGCCCCGGAGCGAGCATACGCCTCATTTTGACGATTTTTGTGTGCTATTGCACACCATTTTTTGGGTGATCAGGATTCCGACGTCAAAAATGCCAAATTTGTTCGTGGACGTCCTTCAAAACGTTATCTATGCATACGGTTGGCCATCACGGGTTTTCTGGGCCATTTGGAAGGTCAAACGAGCCCCATAGCGAGCATACGCCTCATTTTGACGATTTTCGTGTGCTATTGCACACCATTTTTTGGGTGATTGGGATTCCGACGTCAAAAATGCCAAATTTGTTCGTGGACGTCCGTCAAGACGTTGTCTATGCATACGGTTGGCCATCACGGGTTTTCTGGGCCGTTTGGAAGGTCAAACGAGCCCCGGAGCGAGCATACGCCTCATTTTGACGATTTTTGTGTGCTATTGCACACCATTTTTTGGGTGATCAGGATTCCGACGTCAAAAATGCCAAATTTGTTCGTGGACGTCCTTCAAGACGTTGTCTATGCATACGGTTGGCCATCACGGGTTTTCTGGGCCATTTGGAAGGTCAAACGAGCCCCGGAGCGAGCATACGCCTCATTTTGACGATTTTCGTGTGCTATTGCACACCATTTTTTGGGTGATCAGGATTCCGACGTCAAAAATGCCAAATTTGTTCGTGGACGTCCTTCAAGACGTTGTCTATGCATACGGTTGGCCATCACGTGTTTTCTGGGCCGTTTGGAAGGTCAAACGAGCCCCGGAGCGAGCATACGCCTCATTTTGACGATTTTCGTGTGCTATTGCACACCATTTTTTGGGTGATCGGGATTCCGACGTCAAAAATGCCAAATTTGTTCATGGACGTCCTTCAAGACGTTGTCTATGCATACGGTTGGCCATCACGGGTTTTCTGGGCCATTTGGAAGGTCAAACGAGCCCCGGAGCGAGCATACGCCTCATTTTGACGATTTTCGTGTGCTATTGCACACCATTTTTTGGGTGATTGGGATTCCGACGTCAAAAATGCCAAATTTGTTCGTGGACGTCCGTCAAGATGTTGTCTATGCATACGGTTGGCCATCACGGGTTTTCTGGGCCGTTTGGAAGGTCAAACGAGCCCCGGAGCGAGCATACGCCTCATTTTGACGATTTTTGTGTGCTATTGCACACCATTTTTTGGGTGATCAGGATTCCGACGTCAAAAATGCCAAATTTGTTCGTGGACGTCCTTCAAAACGTTATCTATGCATACGGTTGGCCATCACGGGTTTTCTGGGCCATTTGGAAGGTCAAACGAGCCCCATAGCGAGCATACGCCTCATTTTGACGATTTTCGTGTGCTATTGCACACCATTTTTTGGGTGATTGGGATTCCGACGTCAAAAATGCCAAATTTGTTCGTGGACGTCCGTCAAGACGTTGTCTATGCATACGGTTGGCCATCACGGGTTTTCTGGGCCGTTTGGAAGGTCAAACGAGCCCCGGAGCGAGCATACGCCTCATTTTGACGATTTTTGTGTGCTATTGCACACCATTTTTTGGGTGATCAGGATTCCGATGTCAAAAATGCCAAATTTGTTCGTGGACGTCCTTCAAGACGTTGTCTATGCATACGGTTGGCCATCACGGGTTTTCTGGGCCGTTTGGAAGGTCAAACGACCCCCGGAGCGAGCATACGCCTCATTTTGACGATTTTCGTGTGCTATTGCACACCATTTTTTGGGTGATCGGGATTCCGACGTCAAAAATGCCAAATTTGTTCGTAGACATCCGTCAAGACGTTATCTATGCATACGGTTGGCCATCACGGGTTTTCTGGGCCATTTGGAAGGTCAAACGAGCCCCGGAGCGAGCATACGCCTCATTTTGACGATTTTCGTGTGCTATTGCACACCATTTTTTGGGTGATCAGGATTCCGACGTCAAAAATGCCAAATTTGTTCGTGGACGTCCGTCAAGACGTTGTCTATGCATACGGTTGGCCATCACGGGTTTTCTGGGCCATTTGGAAGGTCAAACGAGCCCCGGAGCGAGCATACGCCTCATTTTGACGATTTTCGTGTGCTATTGCACACCATTTTTTGGGTGATCAGGATTCCGACGTCAAAAATGCCAAATTTGTTCGTGGACGTCCTTCAAGACGTTGTCTATGCATACGGTTGGCCATCACGGGTTTTCTGGGCCGTTTGGAAGGTCAAACGAGCCCCGGAGCGAGCATACGCCTCATTTTGACGATTTTCGTGTGCTATTGCACACCATTTTTTGGGTGATCGGGATTCCGACGTCAAAAATGCCAAATTTGTTCATGGACGTCCTTCAAGACGTTGTCTATGCATACGGTTGGCAATCACGGGTTTTCTGGGCCATTTGGAAGGTCAAACGAGCCCCGGAGCAAGCATACGCCTCATTTTGACGATTTTCGTGTGCTATTGCACACCATTTTTTGGGTGATTGGGATTCCGACGTCAAAAATGCCAAATTTGTTCGTGGACGTCCGTCAAGACGTTGTCTATGCATACGGTTGGCCATCACGGGTTTTCTGGGCCGTTTGGAAGGTCAAACGAGCCCCGGAGCGAGCATACGCCTCATTTTGACGATTTTTGTGTGCTATTGCACACCATTTTTTGGGTGATCAGGATTCCGACGTCAAAAATGCCAAATTTGTTCGTGGACGTCCTTCAAGACGTTGTCTATGCATACGGTTGGCCATCACGGGTTTTCTGGGCCGTTTGGAAGGTCAAACGAGCCCCGGAGCGAGCATACGCCTCATTTTGACGATTTTCGTGTGCTATTGCACACCATTTTTTGGGTGATTGGGATTCCGACGTCAAAAATGCCAAATTTGTTCGTGGACGTCCGTCAAGACGTTGTCTATGCATACGGTTGGCCATCACGGGTTTTCTGGGCCGTTTGGAAGGTCAAACGAGCCCCGGAGCGAGCATACGCCTCATTTTGACGATTTTCGTGTGCTATTGCACACCATTTTTTGGGTGATCGGGATTCCGACGTCAAAAATGCCAAATTTGTTCATGGACGTCCTTCAAGATGTTGTCTATGCATACGGTTGGCCATCACGGGTTTTCTGGGCCATTTGGAAGGTCAAACGAGCCCCGGAGCAAGCATACGCCTCATTTTGACGATTTTCGTGTGCTATTGCACACCATTTTTTGGGTGATTGGGATTCCGACGTCAAAAATGCCAAATTTGTTCGTGGACGTCCGTCAAGACGTTGTCTATGCATACGGTTGGCCATCACGGGTTTTCTGGGCCGTTTGGAAGGTCAAACGAGCCCCGGAGCGAGCATACGCCTCATTTTGACGATTTTTGTGTGCTATTGCACACCATTTTTTGGGTGATCAGGATTCCGACGTCAAAAATGCCAAATTTGTTCGTGGACGTCCTTCAAGACGTTGTCTATGCATACGGTTGGCCATCACGGGTTTTCTGGGCCGTTTGGAAGGTCAAACGAGCCCCGGAGCGAGCATACGCCTCATTTTGACGATTTTCGTGTGCTATTGCACACCATTTTTTGGGTGATTGGGATTCCGACGTCAAAAATACCAAATTTGTTCATGGACGTCCGTCAAGACGTTGTCTATGCATACGGTTGGCCATCACGGGTTTTCTGGGCCATTTGGAAGGTCAAACGAGCCCCGGAGCGAGCATACGCCTCATTTTGACGATTTTCGTGTGCTATTGCACACCATTTTTTGGGTGATTGGGATTCCGACGTCAAAAATGCCAAATTTGTTCGTGGACGTCCGTCAAGACGTTGTCTATGCATACGGTTGGCCATCACGGGTTTTCTGGGCCGTTAAGAAGGTCAAACGAGCCCCGGAGCGAGCATACGCCTCATTTTGACGATTTTTGTGTGCTATTGCACAACATTTTTTGGGTGATCAGGATTCCGACGTCAAAAATGCCAAATTTGTTCGTGGACGTCCTTCAAGACATTGTCTATGCATACGGTTGGCCATCACGGGTTTTCTGGGCCGTTTGGAAGGTCAAACGAGCCCCGGAGTGAGCATACGCCTCATTTTGACGATTTTCGTGTGCTATTGCACACCATTTTTTGGGTGATCGGGATTCCGACGTCAAAAATGCCAAATTTGTTCGTGGACGTCCGTCAAGACGTTGTCTATGCATACGGTTGGCCATCACGGGTTTTCTGGGCCATTTGGAAGGTCAAACGAGCCCCGGAGCGAGCATACGCCTCATTTTGACGATTTTCGTGTGCTATTGCACACCATTTTTTGGGTGATCAGGATTCCGACGTCAAAAATGCCAAATTTGTTCGTGGACGTCCTTCAAGACGTTGTCTATGCATACGGTTGGCCATCACGGGTTTTCTGGGCCGTTTGGAAGGTCAAACGAGCCCCGGAGCGAGCATACGCCTCATTTTGACGATTTTCGTGTGCTATTGCACACCATTTTTTGGGTGATCGGGATTCCGACGTCAAAAATGCCAAATTTGTTCATGGACGTCCTTCAAGACGTTGTCTATGCATACGGTTGGCCATCACGGGTTTTCTGGGCCATTTGGAAGGTCAAACGAGCCCCGGAGCGAGCATACGCCTCATTTTGACGATTTTCGTGTGCTATTGCACACCATTTTTTGGGTGATTGGGATTCCGACGTCAAAAATGCCAAATTTGTTCGTGGACGTCCGTCAAGACGTTGTCTATGCATACGGTTGGCCATCACGGGTTTTCTGGGCCGTTTGGAAGGTCAAACGAGCCCCGGAGCGAGCATACGCCTCATTTTGACGATTTTCGTGTGCTATTGCACACCATTTTTTGGGTGATCGGGATTCCGACGTCAAAAATGCCAAATTTGTTCATGGACGTCCTTCAAGACGTTGTCTATGCATACGGTTGGCCATCACGGGTTTTCTGGGCCATTTGGAAGGTCAAACGAGCCCCCGAGCGAGCATACGCCTCATTTTGACGATTTTCGTGTGCTATTGCACACCATTTTTTGGGTGATTAAAATTCCGACGTCAAAAATGCCAAATTTGTTCGTGGACGTCCGTCAAGACGTTGTCTATGCATACGGTTGGCCATCACGGGTTTTCTGGGCCGTTTGGAAGGTCAAACGAGCCCCGGAGCGAGCATACGCCTCATTTTGACGATTTTCGTGTGCTATTGCACACCATTTTTTGGGTGATCAGGATTCCGACGTCAAAAATGCCAAATTTGTTCGTGGACGTCCGTCAAGACGTTGTCTATGCATACGGTAGGCCATCACGGGTTTTCTGGGCCGTTTGGAAGGTCAAGCGAGCCCCGGAGCGAGCATACGCCTCATTTTGACGATTTTCGTGTGCTATTGCACACCATTTTTTGGGTGATCAGGATTCCGACGTCAAAAATGCCAAATTTGTTCGTGGACGTCCGTCAAGACGTTGTCTATGCATACGGTTGGCCATCACGGGTTTTCTGGGCCGCTTGGAAGGTCAAACGAGCCCCGGAGCGAGCATACGCCTCATTTTGACGATTTTCGTGTGCTATTGCACACCATTTTTTGGGTGATCGGGATTCCGACGTCAAAAATGCCAAATTTGTTCGTGGACGTCCGTCAAGACGTTGTCTATGCATACGGTTGGCCATCACGGGTTTTCTGGGCAATTTGGAAGGTCAAACGAGCCCCGGAGCGAGCATACGCCTCATTTTGACGATTTTCGTGTGCTATTGCACACCATTTTTTGGGTGATCAGGATTCCGACGTCAAAAATGCCAAATTTGTTCGTGGACGTCCGTCAAGACGTTGTCTATGCATACGGTTGGCCATCACGGGTTTTCTGGGCCATTTGGAAGGTCAAGCGAGCCCCGGAGCGAGCATACGCCTCATTTTGACGATTTTCGTGTGCTATTGCACACCATTTTTTGGGTGATCAGGATTCCGACGTCAAAAATGCCAAATTTGTTCGTGGACGTCCGTCAAGACGTTGTCTATGCATACGGTAGGCCATCACGGGTTTTCTGGGCCGTTTGGAAGGTCAAGCGAGCCCCGGAGCGAGCATACGCCTCATTTTGACGATTTTCGTGTGCTATTGCACACCATTTTTTGGGTGATCAGGATTCCGACGTCAAAAATGCCAAATTTGTTCGTGGACGTCCGTCAAGACGTTGTATATGCATACGGTTGGCCATCACGGGTTTTCTAGGCCGTTTGGAAGGTCAAACGAGCCCCGGAGCGAGCATACGCCTCATTTAGATGATTTTCGTGTGCTATTGCACACCATTTTTTGGGTGATCGGGATTCCGACGTCAAAAATGCCAAATTTGTTCGTGGACGTCCGTCAAGACGTTGTCTATGCATACGGTTGGCCATCACGGGTTTTCTGGGCCGTTTGGAAGGTCAAACGAGCCCCGGAGCGAGCATACGCCTCATTTTGACGATTTTCGTGTGCTATTGCACACCATTTTTTGGGTGATCGGGATTCCGACGTCAAAAATGCCAAATTTGTTCGTGGACGTCCGTCAAGACGTTGTCTATGCATACGGTTGGCCATCACAGGTTTTCTGGGCAATTTGGAAGGTCAAACGAGCCCCGGAGCGAGCATACGCCTCATTTTGACGATTTTCGTGTGCTATTGCACACCATTTTTTGGGTGATCAGGATTCCGACGTCAAAAATGCCAAATTTGTTCGTGGACGTCCGTCAAGACGTTGTCTATGCATACGGTTGGCCATCACGGGTTTTCTGGGCCATTTGGAAGGTCAAGCGAGCCCCGGAGCGAGCATACGCCTCATTTTGACGATTTTCGTGTGCTATTGCACACCATTTTTTGGGTGATCAGGATTCCGACGTCAAAAATGCCAAATTTGTTCGTGGACGTCCGTCAAGACGTTGTCTATGCATACGGTTGGCCATCACGGGTTTTCTGGGCCGTTTGGAAGGTCAAGCGAGCCCCGGAGCGAGCATACGCCTCATTTTGACGATTTTCGTGTGCTATTGCACACCATTTTTTGGGTGATCATGATTCCGACGTCAAAAATGCCAAATTTGTTCGTGGACGTCCGTCAAGACGTTGTCTATGCATACGGGTTGCCATCACGGGTTTTCTGGGCCGTTTGGAAGGTCAAACAAGCCCCGGAGCGAGCATACGCCTCATTTTGACGATTTTCGTGTGCTATTGCACACCATTTTTTGGGTGATCGGGATTCCGACGTCAAAAATGCCAAATTTGTTCGTGGACGTCCGTCAAGACGTTGTCTATGCATACGGTTGGCCATCACGGGTTTTCTGTGCCGTTTGGAAGGTCAAACGAGCCCCGGAGCGAGCATACGCCTCATTTTGACAATTTTCGTGTGCTATTGCACACCATTTTTTGGGTGATCGGGATTCCGACGTCAAAAATGCCAAATTTGTTCGTGGACGTCCGTCAAGACGTTGTCTATGCATACGGTTGGCCATCACGGGTTTTCTGGGCCGTTTGGAAGGTCAAACGAGCCCCGGAGCGAGCATACGCCTCATTTTGACGATTTTCGTGTGCTATTGCACACCATTTTTTGGGTGATCGGGATTCTGACGTCAAAAATGCCAAATTTGTTCGTGGACGTCCGTCAAGACGTTGTCTATGCATACAGTTGGCCATCACGGGTTTTTTGGGCAATTTGGAAGGTCAAACGAGCCCCGGAGCGAGCATACGCCTCATTTTGACGATTTTCGTGTGCTATTGCACACCATTTTTTGGGTGATCAGGATTCCGACGTCAAAAATGCCAAATTTGTTCGTGGACGTCCGTCAAGACGTTGTCTATGCATACGGTTGGCCATCACGGGTTTTCTGGGCCGTTTGGAAGGTCAAACGAGCCCCGGAGCGAGCATACGCCTCATTTTGACTATTTTCGTGTGCTATTGCACACCATTTTTTGGGTGATCAGGATTCCGACGTCAAAAATGCCAAATTTGTTCGTGGACGTCCGTCAAGACGTTGTCTATGCATACGGTTGGCCATCACGGGTTTTCTGGGCCGTTTGGAAGGTCAAACGAGCCCCGGAGCGAGCATACGCCTCATTTTGACGATTTTCGTGTGCTATTGCACACCATTTTTTGGGTGATCAGGATTCCGACGTCAAAAATGCCAAATGTGTTCGTGGACGTCCGTCAAGACGTTGTCTATGCATACGGTTGGCCATCACGGGTTTTCTGGGCCGTTTGGAAGGTCAAGCGAGCCCCGGAGCGAGCATACGCCTCATTTTGACGATTTTCGTGTGCTATTGCACACCATTTTTTGGGTGATCAGGATTCCGACGTCAAAAATGCCAAATTTATTCGTAAACGTCCGTCAAGACGTTGTCTATTCATACGGTTGGCCATCACGGGTTTTCTGGGCCGTTTGGAAGGTCAAGCGAGCCCCGGAGCAAGCATACGCCTCATTTTGACGATTTTCGTGTGCTATTGCACACCATTTTTTGGGTGATCAGGATTCCGACGTCAAAAATGCCAAATTTGTTCGTGGACATCCGTCAAGACGTTGTCTATGCATACGGTTGGCCATCACGGGTTTTCTGGGCCGTTTGGAAGGTCAAACGAGCCCCGGAGCGAGCATACGCCTCATTTTGACAATTTTCGTGTGCTATTGCACACCATTTTTTGGGTGATCAGGATTCCGACGTCAAAAATGCCAAATTTGTTCGTGGACGTCCGTCAAGACGTTGTCTATGCATACGGTTGGCCATCACGGGTTTTCTGGGCCGTTTGGAAGGTCAAACGAGCCCCGGAGCGAGCATACGCCTCATTTTGACTATTTTCGTGTGCTATTGCACACCATTTTTTGGGTGATCAGGATTCCGACGTCAAAAATGCCAAATTTGTTCGTGGACGTCCGTCAAGACGTTGTCTATGCATACGGTTGGCCATCACGGGTTTTCTGGGCCGTTTGGAAGGTCAAACGAGCCCCGGAGCGAGCATACGCCTCATTTTGACGATTTTCGTGTGCTATTGCACACCATTTTTTGGGTGATCAGGATTCCGACGTCAAAAATGCCAAATGTGTTCGTGGACGTCCGTCAAGACGTTGTCTATGCATACGGTTGGCCATCACGGGTTTTCTGGGCCGTTTGGAAGGTCAAGCGAGCCCCGGAGCGAGCATACGCCTCATTTTGACGATTTTCGTGTGCTATTGCACACCATTTTTTGGGTGATCAGGATTCCGACGTCAAAAATGCCAAATTTATTCGTAAACGTCCGTCAAGACGTTGTCTATTCATACGGTTGGCCATCACGGGTTTTCTGGGCCGTTTGGAAGGTCAAGCGAGCCCCGGAGCAAGCATACGCCTCATTTTGACGATTTTCGTGTGCTATTGCACACCATTTTTTGGGTGATCAGGATTCCGACGTCAAAAATGCCAAATTTGTTCGTGGACATCCGTCAAGACGTTGTCTATGCATACGGTTGGCCATCACGGGTTTTCTGGGCCGTTTGGAAGGTCAAACGAGCCCCGGAGCGAGCATACGCCTCATTTTGAGGATTTTCGTGTGCTATTGCACACCATTTTTGGATGATCAGGATTCCGACGTCAAAAATGCCAAATTTGTTCGTGGACGTCCGTCAAGACGTTGTCTATGCATACGGTTGGCCATCACGGGTTTTCTGGGCCGTTTGGAAGGTCAAACGAGCCCCGGAGCGAGCATACGCCTCATTTTGACGATTTTCGTGTGCTATTGCACACCATTTTTTGGGTAATCGGTATTCCAACGTCAAAAATGCCAAATTTGTTCGTGGACGTCCATCAAGACGTTGTCTATGCATACGGTTGGCCATCACGGGTTTTCTGGGCCGTTTGGAAGGTCAAGCGAGCCCCGGAGCGAGCATACGCCTCATTTTGACGATTTTCGTGTGCTATTGCACACCATTTTTTGGGTGATCGGGATTCCGACGTCAAAAATGCCAAATTTGTTCGTGGACGTCCGTCAAGACGTTGTCTATGCATACGGTTGGCCATCACCGGTTTTCTGGGCCGTTTGGAAGGTCAAGCGAGCCCCGGAGCGAGCATACGCCTCATTTTGACAATTTTCGTGTGCTATTGCACACCATTTTTTGGGTGATCGGGATTTCGACGTCAAAAATGCCAAATTTGTTCGTGGACGTCCGTCAAGACGTTGTCTATGCATACGGTTGGCCATCACGGGTTTTCTGAGCCGTTTGGAAGGTCAAACGAGCCATGGAGCGAGCATACGCCTCATTTTGACGATTTTCGTGTGCTATTGCACACCATTTTTTGGGTGATCGGGATTCCGACGTCAAAAATGCCAAATTTGTTCGTGGACGTCCGTCAAGACGTTGTCTATGCATACGGTTGGCCATCACGGGTTTTTTGGGCAATTTGGAAGGTCAAACGAGCCCCGGAGCGAGCATACGCCTCATTTTGACGATTTTCGTGTGCTATTGCACACCATTTTTTGGGTGATCAGGATTCCGACGTCAAAAATGCCAAAATTGTTCGTGGACGTCCGTCAAGACGTTGTCTATGCATACGGTTGGCCATCACGGGTTTTCTGGGCCGTTTGGAAGGTCAAGCGAGCCCCGGAGCGAGCATACGCCTCATTTTGACGATTTTCGTGTGCTATTGCACACCATTTTTTGGGTGATCAGGATTCCGACGTCAAAAATGCCAAATTTGTTCGTGGACGTCCGTCAAGACGTTGTCTATGCATACGGTTGGCCATCACCGGTTTTCTGGGCCGTTTGGAAGGTCAAGCGAGCCCCGGAGCGAGCATACGCCTCATTTTGACAATTTTCGTGTGCTATTGCACACCATTTTTTGGGTGATCGGGATTTCGACGTCAAAAATGCCAAATTTGTTCGTGGACGTCCGTCAAGACGTTGTCTATGCATACGGTTGGCCATCACGGGTTTTCTGAGCCGTTTGGAAGGTCAAACGAGCCATGGAGCGAGCATACGCCTCATTTTGACGATTTTCGTGTGCTATTGCACACCATTTTTTGGGTGATCGGGATTCCGACGTCAAAAATGCCAAATTTGTTCGTGGACGTCCGTCAAGACGTTGTCTATGCATACGGTTGGCCATCACGGGTTTTTTGGGCAATTTGGAAGGTCAAACGAGCCCCGGAGCGAGCATACGCCTCATTTTGACGATTTTCGTGTGCTATTGCACACCATTTTTTGGGTGATCAGGATTCCGACGTCAAAAATGCCAAATTTGTTCGTGGACGTCCGTCAAGACGTTGTCTATGCATACGGTTGGCCATCACGGGTTTTCTGGGCCGTTTGGAAGGTCAAGCGAGCCCCGGAGCGAGCATACGCCTCATTTTGACGATTTTCGTGTGCTATTGCACACCATTTTTTGGGTGATCAGGATTCCGATGTCAAAAATGCCAAATTTGTTCGTGGACGTCCGTCAAGACGTTGTCTATGCATACGGTAGGCCATCACGGGTTTTCTGGGCCGTTTGGAAGGTCAAGCGAGCCCCGGAGCGAGCATACGCCTCATTTTGACGATTTTCGTGTGCTATTGCACACCATTTTTTGGGTGATCAGGATTCCGACGTCAAAAATGCCAAATTTGTTCGTGGACGTCCGTCAAGACGTTGTCTATGCATACGGTTGGCCATCACGGGTTTTCTAGGCCGTTTGGAAGGTCAAACGAGCCCCGGAGCGAGCATACGCCTCATTTTGATGATTTTCGTGTGCTATTGCACACCATTTTTTGGGTGATCGGGATTCCGACGTCAAAAATGCCAAATTTGTTCGTGGACGTCCGTCAAGACGTTGTCTATGCATACGGTTGGCCATCACGGGTTTTCTGGGCCGTTTGGAAGTTCAAACGAGCCCCGGAGCGAGCATACGCCTCATTTTGACGATTTTCGTGTGCTATTGCACACCATTTTTTGGGTGATCGGGATTCCGACGTCAAAAATGCCAAATTTGTTCGTGGACGTCCGTCAAGACGTTGTCTATGCATACGGTTGGCCATCACGGGTTTTCTGGGCAATTTGGAAGGTCAAACGAGCCCCGGAGCGAGCATACGCCTCATTTTGACGATTTTCGTGTGCTATTGCACACCATTTTTTGGGTGATCAGGATTCCGACGTCAAAAATGCCAAATTTGTTCGTGGACGTCCGTCAAGACGTTGTCTATGCATACGGTTGGCCATCACGGGTTTTCTGGGCCGTTTGGAAGGTCAAGCGAGCCCCGGAGCGAGCATACGCCTCATTTTGACGATTTTCGTGTGCTATTGCACACCATTTTTTGGGTGATCATGATTCCGACGTCAAAAATGCCAAATTTGTTCGTGGACGTCCGTCAAGACGTTGTCTATGCATACGGGTTGCCATCACGGGTTTTCTGGGCCGTTTGGAAGGTCAAACGAGCCCCGGAGCGAGCATACGCCTCATTTTGACGATTTTCGTGTGCTATTGCACACCATTTTTTGGGTGATCGGGATTCCGACGTCAAAAATGCCAAATTTGTTCGTGGACGTCCGTCAAGACGTTGTCTATGCATACGGTTGGCCATCACGGGTTTTCTGTGCCGTTTGGAAGGTCAAACGAGCCCCGGAGCGAGCATACGCCTCATTTTGACAATTTTCGTGTGCTATTGCACACCATTTTTTGGGTGATCGGGATTCCGACGTCAAAAATGCCAAATTTGTTCGTGGACGTCCGTCAAGACGTTGTCTATGCATACGGTTGGCCATCACGGGTTTTCTGGGCCGTTTGGAAGGTCAAACGAGCCCCGGAGCGAGCATACGCCTCATTTTGACGATTTTCGTGTGCTATTGCACACCATTTTTTGGGTGATCGGGATTCCGACGTCAAAAATGCCAAATTTGTTCGTGGACGTCCGTCAAGACGTTGTCTATGCATACAGTTGGCCATCACGGGTTTTTTGGGCAATTTGGAAGGTCAAACGAGCCCCGGAGCGAGCATACGCCTCATTTTGACGATTTTCGTGTGCTATTGCACACTATTTTTTGGGTGATCAGGATTCCGACGTCAAAAATGCCAAATTTGTTCGTGGACGTCCGTCAAGACGTTGTCTATGCATACGGTTGGCCATCACGGGTTTTCTGGGCCGTTTGGAAGGTCAAACGAGCCCCGGAGCGAGCATACGCCTCATTTTGACGATTTTCGTGTGCTATTGCACACCATTTTTTGGGTGATCAGGATTCCGACGTCAAAAATGCCAACTTTGTTCGTGGACGTCCGTCAAGACATTGTCTATGCATACGGTTGGCCATCACGGGTTTTCTGGGCCGTTTGGAAGGTCAAACGAGCCCCGGAGCGAGCATACGCCTCATTTTGACGATTTTCGTGTGCTATTGCACACCATTTTTTGGGTGATCAGGATTCCGACGTCAAAAATGCCAAATGTGTTCGTGGACGTCCGTCAAGACGTTGTCTATGCATACGGTTGGCCATCACGGGTTTTCTGGGCCGTTTGGAAGGTCAAACGAGCCCCGGAGCGAGCATACGCCTCATTTTGACGATTTTCGTGTGCTATTGCACACCATTTTTTGGGTGATCGGGATTCCGACGTCAAAAATGCCAAATTTGTTCGTGGACGTCCGTCAAGACGTTGTCTATGCATACAGTTGGCCATCACGGGTTTTTTGGGAAATTTGGAAGGTCAAACGAGCCCCGAAGCGAGCATACGCCTCATTTTGACGATTTTCGTGTGCTATTGCACACCATTTTTTGGGTGATCAGGATTCCGACGTCAAAAATGCCAAATTTGTTCGTGGACGTCCGTCAAGACGTTGTCTATGCATACAGTTGGCCATCACGGGTTTTTTGGGCAATTTGGAAGGTCAAACGAGCCCCGAAGCGAGCATACGCCTCATTTTGACGATTTTCGTGTGCTATTGCACACCATTTTTTGGGTGATCAGGATTCCGACGTCAAAAATGCCAAATTTGTTCGTGGACGTCCGTCAAGACGTTGTCTATGCATACGGTTGGCCATCACGGGTTTTCTGGGCCATTTGGAAGGTCAAGCGAGCCCTGGAGCGAGCATACGCCTCATTTTGACGATTTTCGTGTGCTATTGCACACCATTTTTTGGGTGATCAGGATTCCGACGTCAAAAATGCCAAATTTGTTCGTGGACGTCCGTCAAGACGTTGTCTATGCATACGGTTGGCCATTACGGGTTTTCTGTGCCGTTTGGAAGGTCAAACGAGCCCCGGAGCGAGCATACGCCTCATTTTGACAATTTTCGTGTGCTATTGCACACCATTTTTTGGGTGATCGGGATTCCGACGTCAAAAATGCCAAATTTGTTCGTGGACGTCCGTCAAGATGTTGTCTATGAATACGGTTGGCCATCACGGGTTTTCTGGGCCGTTTGGAAGGTCAAACGAGCCCCGGAGCGAGCATACGCCTCATTTTGACGATTTTCGTGTGCTATTGCACACCATTTTTTGGGTGATCGGGATTCCGACGTCAAAAATGCCAAATTTGTTCGTGGACGTCCGTCAAGACGTTGTCTATGCATACAGTTGGCCATCACGGGTTTTTTGGGCAATTTGGAAGGTCAAACGAGCCCCGGAGCGAGCATACGCCTCATTTTGACGATTTTCGTGTGCTATTGCACACCATTTTTTGGGTGATCAGGATTCCGACGTCAAAAATGCCAAATTTGTTCGTGGACGTCCGTCAAGACGTTGTCTATGCATACGGTTGGCCATCACGGGTTTTCTGGGCCGTTTGGAAGGTCAAACGAGCCCCGGAGCGAGCATACGCCTCATTTTGACGATTTTCGTGTGCTATTGCACACCATTTTTTGGGTGATCAGGATTCCGACGTCAAAAATGCCAAATTTGTTCGTGGACGTCCGTCAAGACGTTGTCTATGCATACGGTTGGCCATCACGGGTTTTCTGGGCCGTTTGGAAGGTCAAGCGAGCCCCGGAGCGAGCATACGCCTCATTTTGACGATTTTCGTGTGCTATTGCACACCATTTTTTGGGTGATCAGGATTCCGATGTCAAAAATGCCAAATTTGTTCGTGTACGTCCGTCAAGACGTTGTCTATGCATACGGTAGGCCATCACGGGTTTTCTGGGCCGTTTGGAAGGTCAAGCGAGCCCCGGAGCGAGCATACGCCTCATTTTGACGATTTTCGTGTGCTATTGCACACCATTTTTTGGGTGATCAGGATTCCGACGTCAAAAATGCCAAATTTGTTCGTGGACGTCCGTCAAGACGTTGTCTATGCATACGGTTGGCCATCACGGGTTTTCTAAGCCGTTTGGAAGGTCAAACGAGCCCCGGAGCGAGCATACGCCTCATTTTGATGATTTTCGTGTGCTATTGCACACCATTTTTTGGGTGATCGGGATTCCGACGTCAAAAATGCCAAATTTGTTCGTGGACGTCCGTCAAGACGTTGTCTATGCATACGGTTGGCCATCACGGGTTTTCTGGGCCGTTTGGAAGTTCAAACGAGCCCCGGAGCGAGCATACGCCTCATTTTGACGATTTTCGTGTGCTATTGCACACCATTTTTTGGGTGATCGGGATTCCGACGTCAAAAATGCCAAATTTGTTCGTGGACGTCCGTCAAGACGTTGTCTATGAATACGGTTGGCCATCACGGGTTTTCTGGGCAATTTGGAAGGTCAAACGAGCCCCGGAGCGAGCATACGCCTCATTTTGACGATTTTCGTGTGCTATTGCACACCATTTTTTGGGTGATCAGGATTCCGACGTCAAAAATGCCAAATTTGTTCGTGGACGTCCGTCAAGACGTTGTCTATGCATACGGTTGGCCATCACGGGTTTTCTGGGCCATTTGGAAGGTCAAGCGAGCCCCGGAGCGAGCATACGCCTCATTTTGACGATTTTCGTGTGCTATTGCACACCATTTTTTGGGTGATCAGGATTCCGACGTCAAAAATGCCAAATTTGTTCGTGGACGTCCGTCAAGACGTTGTCTATGCATACGGTTGGCCATCACGGGTTTTCTGGGCCGTTTGGAAGGTCAAGCGAGCCCCGGAGCGAGCATACGCCTCATTTTGACGATTTTCGTGTGCTATTGCACACCATTTTTTGGGTGATCATGATTCCGACGTCAAAAATGCCAAATTTGTTCGTGGACGTCCGTCAAGACGTTGTCTATGCATACGGTTGGAAATCACGGGTTTTCTGGGCCGTTTGGAAGGTCAAACGAGCCCCGGAGCGAGCATACGCCTCATTTTGACGATTTTCGTGTGCTATTGCACACCATTTTTTGGGTGATCAGGATTCCGACGTCAAAAATGCCAAATTTGTTCGTGGACGTCCGTCAAGACGTTGTCTATGCATACGGGTTGCCATCACGGGTTTTCTGGGCCGTTTGGAAGGTCAAACGAGCCCCGGAGCGAGCATACGCCTCATTTTGACGATTTTCGTGTGCTATTGCACACCATTTTTTGGGTGATCGGGATTCCGACGTCAAAAATGCCAAATTTGTTCGTGGACGTCCGTCAAGACGTTGTCTATGCATACGGTTGGCCATCACGGGTTTTCTGTGCCGTTTGGAAGGTCAAACGAGCCCCGGAGCGAGCATACGCCTCATTTTGACAATTTTCGTGTGCTATTGCACACCATTTTTTGGGTGATCGGGATTCCGACGTCAAAAATGCCAAATTTGTTCGTGGACGTCCGTCAAGACGTTGTCTATGCATACGGTTGGCCATCACGGGTTTTCTGGGCCGTTTGGAAGGTCAAACGAGCCCCGGAGCGAGCATACGCCTCATTTTGACGATTTTCGTGTGCTATTGCACACCATTTTTTGGGTGATCGGGATTCCGACGTCAAAAATGCCAAATTTGTTCGTGGACGTCCATCAAGACGTTGTCTATGCATACAGTTGGCCATCACGGGTTTTTTGGGCAATTTGGAAGGTCAAACGAGCCCCGGAGCGAGCATACGCCTCATTTTGACGATTTTCGTGTGCTATTGCACACCATTTTTTGGGTGATCAGGATTCCGACGTCAAAAATGCCAAATTTGTTCGTGGACGTCCGTCAAGACGTTGTCTATGCATACGGTTGGCCATCACGGGTTTTCTGGGCCGTTTGGAAGGTCAAACGAGCCCCGGAGCGAGCATACGCCTCATTTTGACGATTTTCGTGTGCTATTGCACACCATTTTTTGGGTGATCAGGATTCCGACGTCAAAAATGCCAACTTTGTTCGTGGACGTCCGTCAAGACGTTGTCTATGCATACGGTTGGCCATCACGGGTTTTCTGGGCCGTTTGGAAGGTCAAACGAGCCCCGGAGCGAGCATACCCCTCATTTTGACGATTTTCGTGTGCTATTGCACACCATTTTTTGGGTGATCAGGATTCCGACGTCAAAAATGCCAAATGTGTTCGTGGACGTCCGTCAAGACGTTGTCTATGCATACGGTTGGCCATCACGGGTTTTCTGGGCCGTTTGGAAGGTCAAACGAGCCCCGGAGCGAGCATACGCCTCATTTTGACGATTTTCGTGTGCTATTGCACACCATTTTTTGGGTGATCGGGATTCCGACGTCAAAAATGCCAAATTTGTTCGTGGACGTCCGTCAAGACGTTGTCTATGCATACAGTTGGCCATCACGGGTTTTTTGGGCAATTTGGAAGGTCAAACGAGCCCCGAAGCGAGCATACGCCTCATTTTGACGATTTTCGTGTGCTATTGCTCACCATTTTTTGGGTGATCAGGATTCCGACGTCAAAAATGCCAAATTTGTTCGTGGACGTCCGTCAAGACGTTGTCTATGCATACGGTTGGCCATCACGGGTTTTCTGGGCCATTTGGAAGGTCAAGCGAGCCCTGGAGCGAGCATACGCCTCATTTTGACGATTTTCGTGTGCTATTGCACACCATTTTTTGGGTGATCAGGATTCCGACGTCAAAAATGCCAAATTTGTTCGTGGACGTCCGTCAAGACGTTGTCTATGCATACGGTTGGCCATTACGGGTTTTCTGTGCCGTTTGGAAGGTCAAACGAGCCCCGGAGCGAGCATACGCCTCATTTTGACAATTTTCGTGTGCTATTGCACACCATTTTTTGGGTGATCGGGATTCCGACGTCAAAAATGCCAAATTTGTTCGTGGACGTCCGTCAAGATGTTGTCTATGAATACGGTTGGCCATCACGGGTTTTCTGGGCCGTTTGGAAGGTCAAACGAGCCCCGGAGCGAGCATACGCCTCATTTTGACGATTTTCGTGTGCTATTGCACACCATTTTTTGGGTGATCGGGATTCCGACGTCAAAAATGCCAAATTTGTTCGTGGACGTCCGTCAAGACGTTGTCTATGCATACAGTTGGCCATCACGGGTTTTTTGGGCAATTTGGAAGGTCAAACGAGCCCCGGAGCGAGCATACGCCTCATTTTGACGATTTTCGTGTGCTATTGCACACCATTTTTTGGGTGATCAGGATTCCGACGTCAAAAATGCCAAATTTGTTCGTGGACGTCCGTCAAGACGTTGTCTATGCATACGGTTGGCCATCACGGGTTTTCTGGGCCGTTTGGAAGGTCAAACGAGCCCCGGAGCGAGCATACGCCTCATTTTGACGATTTTCGTGTGCTATTGCACACCATTTTTTGGGTGATCAGGATTCCGACGTCAAAAATGCCAAATTTGTTCGTGGACGTCCGTCAAGACGTTGTCTATGCATACGGTTGGCCATCACGGGTTTTCTGGGCCGTTTGGAAGGTCAAGCGAGCCCCGGAGCGAGCATACGCCTCATTTTGACGATTTTCGTGTGCTATTGCACACCATTTTTTGGGTGATCAGGATTCCGATGTCAAAAATGCCAAATTTGTTCGTGTACGTCCGTCAAGACGTTGTCTATGCATACGGTAGGCCATCACGGGTTTTCTGGGCCGTTTGGAAGGTCAAGCGAGCCCCGGAGCGAGCATACGCCTCATTTTGACGATTTTCGTGTGCTATTGCACACCATTTTTTGGGTGATCAGGATTCCGACGTCAAAAATGCCAAATTTGTTCGTGGACGTCCGTCAAGACGTTGTCTATGCATACGGTTGGCCATCACGGGTTTTCTAAGCCGTTTGGAAGGTCAAACGAGCCCCGGAGCGAGCATACGCCTCATTTTGATGATTTTCGTGTGCTATTGCACACCATTTTTTGGGTGATCGGGATTCCGACGTCAAAAATGCCAAATTTGTTCGTGGACGTCCGTCAAGACGTTGTCTATGCATACGGTTGGCCATCACGGGTTTTCTGGGCCGTTTGGAAGTTCAAACGAGCCCCGGAGCGAGCATACGCCTCATTTTGACGATTTTCGTGTGCTATTGCACACCATTTTTTGGGTGATCGGGATTCCGACGTCAAAAATGCCAAATTTGTTCGTGGACGTCCGTCAAGACGTTGTCTATGCATACGGTTGGCCATCACGGGTTTTCTGGGCAATTTGGAAGGTCAAACGAGCCCCGGAGCGAGCATACGCCTCATTTTGACGATTTTCGTGTGCTATTGCACACCATTTTTTGGGTGATCAGGATTCCGACGTCAAAAATGCCAAATTTGTTCGTGGACGTCCGTCAAGACGTTGTCTATGCATACGGTTGGCCATCACGGGTTTTCTGGGCCATTTGGAAGGTCAAGCGAGCCCCGGAGCGAGCATACGCCTCATTTTGACGATTTTCGTGTGCTATTGCACACCATTTTTTGGGTGATCAGGATTCCGACGTCAAAAATGCCAAATTTGTTCGTGGACGTCCGTCAAGACGTTGTCTATGCATACGGTTGGCCATCACGGGTTTTCTGGGCCGTTTGGAAGGTCAAGCGAGCCCCGGAGCGAGCATACGCCTCATTTTGACGATTTTCGTGTGCTATTGCACACCATTTTTTGGGTGATCATGATTCCGACGTCAAAAATGCCAAATTTGTTCGTGGACGTCCGTCAAGACGTTGTCTATGCATACGGTTGGAAATCACGGGTTTTCTGGGCCGTTTGGAAGGTCAAACGAGCCCCGGAGCGAGCATACGCCTCATTTTGACGATTTTCGTGTGCTATTGCACACCATTTTTTGGGTGATCAGGATTCCGACGTCAAAAATGCCAAATTTGTTCGTGGACGTCCGTCAAGACGTTGTCTATGCATACGGGTTGCCATCACGGGTTTTCTGGGCCGTTTGGAAGGTCAAACGAGCCCCGGAGCGAGCATACGCCTCATTTTGACGATTTTCGTGTGCTATTGCACACCATTTTTTGGGTGATCGGGATTCCGACGTCAAAAATGCCAAATTTGTTCGTGGACGTCCGTCAAGACGTTGTCTATGCATACGGTTGGCCATCACGGGTTTTCTGTGCCGTTTGGAAGGTCAAACGAGCCCCGGAGCGAGCATACGCCTCATTTTGACAATTTTCGTGTGCTATTGCACACCATTTTTTGGGTGATCGGGATTCCGACGTCAAAAATGCCAAATTTGTTCGTGGACGTCCGTCAAGACGTTGTCTATGCATACGGTTGGCCATCACGGGTTTTCTGGGCCGTTTGGAAGGTCAAACGAGCCCCGGAGCGAGCATACGCCTCATTTTGACGATTTTCGTGTGCTATTGCACACCATTTTTTGGGTGATCGGGATTCCGACGTCAAAAATGCCAAATTTGTTCGTGGACGTCCATCAAGACGTTGTCTATGCATACAGTTGGCCATCACGGGTTTTTTGGGCAATTTGGAAGGTCAAACGAGCCCCGGAGCGAGCATACGCCTCATTTTGACGATTTTCGTGTGCTATTGCACACCATTTTTTGGGTGATCAGGATTCCGACGTCAAAAATGCCAAATTTGTTCGTGGACGTCCGTCAAGACGTTGTCTATGCATACGGTTGGCCATCACGGGTTTTCTGGGCCGTTTGGAAGGTCAAACGAGCCCCGGAGCGAGCATACGCCTCATTTTGACGATTTTCGTGTGCTATTGCACACCATTTTTTGGGTGATCAGGATTCCGACGTCAAAAATGCCAACTTTGTTCGTGGACGTCCGTCAAGACGTTGTCTATGCATACGGTTGGCCATCACGGGTTTTCTGGGCCGTTTGGAAGGTCAAACGAGCCCCGGAGCGAGCATACCCCTCATTTTGACGATTTTCGTGTGCTATTGCACACCATTTTTTGGGTGATCAGGATTCCGACGTCAAAAATGCCAAATGTGTTCGTGGACGTCCGTCAAGACGTTGTCTATGCATACGGTTGGCCATCACGGGTTTTCTGGGCCGTTTGGAAGGTCAAACGAGCCCCGGAGCGAGCATACGCCTCATTTTGACGATTTTCGTGTGCTATTGCACACCATTTTTTGGGTGATCGGGATTCCGACGTCAAAAATGCCAAATTTGTTCGTGGACGTCCGTCAAGACGTTGTCTATGCATACAGTTGGCCATCACGGGTTTTTTGGGCAATTTGGAAGGTCAAACGAGCCCCGAAGCGAGCATACGCCTCATTTTGACGATTTTCGTGTGCTATTGCACACCATTTTTTGGGTGATCAGGATTCCGACGTCAAAAATGCCAAATTTGTTCGTGGACGTCCGTCAAGACGTTGTCTATGCATACGGTTGGCCATCACGGGTTTTCTGGGCCATTTGGAAGGTCAAGCGAGCCCTGGAGCGAGCATACGCCTCATTTTGACGATTTTCGTGTGCTATTGCACACCATTTTTTGGGTGATCAGGATTCCGACGTCAAAAATGCCAAATTTGTTCGTGGACGTCCGTCAAGACGTTGTCTATGCATACGGTTGGCCATTACGGGTTTTCTGTGCCGTTTGGAAGGTCAAACGAGCCCCGGAGCGAGCATACGCCTCATTTTGACAATTTTCGTGTGCTATTGCACACCATTTTTTGGGTGATCGGGATTCCGACGTCAAAAATGCCAAATTTGTTCGTGGACGTCCGTCAAGATGTTGTCTATGCATACGGTTGGCCATCACGGGTTTTCTGGGCCGTTTGGAAGGTCAAACGAGCCCCGGAGCGAGCATACGCCTCATTTTGACGATTTTCGTGTGCTATTGCACACCATTTTTTGGGTGATCGGGATTCCGACGTCAAAAATGCCAAATTTGTTCGTGGACGTCCGTCAAGACGTTGTCTATGCATACAGTTGGCCATCACGGGTTTTTTGGGCAATTTGGAAGGTCAAACGAGCCCCGGAGCGAGCATACGCCTCATTTTGACGATTTTCGTGTGCTATTGCACACCATTTTTTGGGTGATCAGGATTCCGACGTCAAAAATGCCAAATTTGTTCGTGGACGTCCGTCAAGACGTTGTCTATGCATACGGTTGGCCATCACGGGTTTTCTGGGCCGTTTGGAAGGTCAAACGAGCCCCGGAGCGAGCATACGCCTCATTTTGACGATTTTCGTGTGCTATTGCACACCATTTTTTGGGTGATCAGGATTCCGACGTCAAAAATGCCAAATTTGTTCGTGGACGTCCGTCAAGACGTTGTCTATGCATACGGTTGGCCATCACGGGTTTTCTGGGCCGTTTGGAAGGTCAAACGAGCCCCGGAGCGAGCATACGCCTCATTTTGACGATTTTCGTGTGCTATTGCACACCATTTTTTGGGTGATCGGGATTCCGACGTCAAAAATGCCAAATTTGTTCGTGGACGTCCGTCAAGACGTTGTCTATGCATACGGTTGGCCATCACGGGTTTTCTGGGCCGTTTGGAAGGTCAAGCGAGCCCCGGAGCGAGCATACGCCTCATTTTGACGATTTTTGTGTGCTATTGCACACCATTTTTTGGGTGATCAGGATTCCGACGTCAAAAATGCCAAATTTGTTCGTGGACGTCCGTCAAGACGTTGTCTATGCATACGGTTGGCCATCACGGGTTTTCTGGGCCGTTTGGAAGGTCAAGCGAGCCCCGGAGCGAGCATACGCCTCATTTTGACGATTTTCGTGTGCTATTGCACACCATTTTTTGGGTGATCGGGATTCTGACGTCAAAAATGCCAAATTTGTTCGTGGACGTCCGTCAAGACGTTGTCTATGCATACAGTTGGCCATCACGGGTTTTTTGGGCAATTTGGAAGGTCAAACGAGCCCCGGAGCGAGCATACGCCTCATTTTGACGATTTTCGTGTGCTATTGCACACCATTTTTTGGGTGATCAGGATTCCGACGTCAAAAATGCCAAATTTGTTCGTGGACGTCCGTCAAGACGTTGTCTATGCATACGGTTGGCCATCACGGGTTTTCTGGGCCGTTTGGAAGGTCAAACGAGCCCCGGAGCGAGCATACGCCTCATTTTGACTATTTTCGTGTGCTATTGCACACCATTTTTTGGGTGATCAGGATTCCGACGTCAAAAATGCCAAATTTGTTCGTGGACGTCCGTCAAGACGTTGTCTATGCATACGGTTGGCCATCACGGGTTTTCTGGGCCGTTTGGAAGGTCAAACGAGCCCCGGAGCGAGCATACGCCTCATTTTGACGATTTTCGTGTGCTATTGCACACCATTTTTTGGGTGATCATGATTCCGACGTCAAAAATGCCAAATTTGTTCGTGGACGTCCTTCAAGACGTTGTCTATGCATACGGTTGGCCATCACGGGTTTTCTGGCCCGTTTTGAAGGTCAAACGAGCCCCGGAGCGAGCATACGCCTCATTTTGACGATTTTCGTGTGCTATTGCACACCATTTTTTGGGTGATCATGATTCCGACGTCAAAAATGCCAAATTTGTTCGTGGACGTCCGTCAAGACGTTGTCTATGCATACGGTTGGCCATCACGGGTTTTCTGGGCCGTTTGGAAGGTCAAACGAGCCCCGGAGCGAGCATACGCCTTATTTTGACGATTTTCGTGTGCTATTGCACGCCATTTTTTGGATGATCGGGATTCCGACGTCAAAAATGCCAAATTTGTTCGTGGACGTCCGTCAAGACGTTGTCTATGCATACGGTTTGCCATCACGGGTTTTCTGGGCCGTTTGGAAGGTCAAACGAGCCCCGGAGCGAGCATACGCCTCATTTTGACGATTTTCGTGTGCTATTGCACACCATTTTTTGGGTGATCGGGATTCCGACGTCAAAAATGCTAAATTTGTTCGTGGACGTCCGTCAAGACGTTGTCTATGCATACGGTTGGCCATCACGGGTTTTTTGGGCAATTTGGAAGGTCAAACGAGCCCCGGAGCGAGCATACGCCTCATTTTGACGATTTTCGTGTGCTATTGCACACCATTTTTTGGGTGATCAGGATTCCGACGTCAAAAATGCCAAATTTGTTCGTGGACGTCCGTCAAGACGTTGTCTATGCATACGGTTGGCCATCACGGGTTTTCTGGGCCGTTTGGAAGGTCAAACGAGCCCCCGAGCGAGCATACGCCTCATTTTGACAATTTTCGTGTGCTATTGCACACCATTTTTTGGGTGATCGGGATTCCGACGTCAAAAATGCCAAATTTGTTCGTGGACATCCGTCAAGACGTTGTCTATGCATACGGTTGGCCATCACGGGTTTTCTGGGCCGTTTGGAAGGTCAAACGAGCCCCGGAGCGAGCATACGCCTCATTTTGACGATTTTCGTGTGCTATTGCACACCATTTTTTGGGTGATCGGGATTCCGACGTCAAAAATGCCAAATTTGTTCGTGGACGTCCGTCAAGACGTTGTCTATGCATACGGTTGGCCATCACGGGTTTTTTGGGCAATTTGGAAGGTCAAACGAGCCCCGGAATGAGCATACGCCTCATTTTGACGATTTTCGTGTGCTATTGAACACCATTTTTTGGGTGATCAGGATTCCGACGTCAAAAATGCCAAATTTGTTCGTGGACGTCCGTCAAGACGTTGTCTATGCATACGGTTGGCCATCACGGGTTTTCTGGGCCGTTTGGAAGGTCAAGCGAGCCCCGGAGCGAGCATACGCCTCATTTTGACGATTTTCGTGTGCTATTGCACACCATTTTTTGGGTGATCAGGATTCCGACGTCAAAAATGCCAAATTTGTTCGTGGACGTTCGTCAAGACGTTGTCTATGCATACGGTTGGCCATCACCGGTTTTCTGGGCCGTTTGGAAGGTCAAGCGAGCCCCGGAGCGAGCATACGCCTCATTTTGATGATTTTCGTGTGCTATTGCACACCATTTTTTGGGTGATCAGGATTCCGACGTCAAAAATGCCAAATTTGTTCGTGGACGTCCGTCAAGACGTTGTCTATGTATACGGTTGGCCATCACGGGTTTTCTGGGCCGTTTGGAAGGTCAAGCGAGCCCCGGAGCGAGCATACGCCTCATTTTGACGATTTTTGTGTGCTATTGCACACCATTTTTTGGGTGATCAGGATTCCGACGTCAAAAATGCCAAATTTGTTCGTTGACGTCCGTCAAGACGTTGTCTATGCATACGGTTGGCCATCACGGGTTTTCTGGGCCGTTTGGAAGGTCAAACGAGCCCCGGAGCGAGCATACGCCTCATTTTGACAATTTTCGTGTGCTATTGCACACCATTTTTTGGGTGATCGGGATTCCGACGTCAAAAATGCCAAATTTGTTCGTGGACGTCCGTCAAGACGTTGTCTATGCATACGGTTGGCCATCACGGGTTTTCTGTGCCGTTTGGAAGGTCAAGCGAGCCCCGGAGCGAGCATACGCCTCATTTTGACGATTTTCGTGTGCTATTGCACACCATTTTTTGGGTGATCAGGATTCCAACGTCAAAAATGCCAAATTTGTTCGTGGACGTCCGCCAAGACGTTGTCTATGCATATGGTTGGCCATCACGGGTTTTCTGGGCCGTTTGGAAGGTCAAGCGAGCCCCGGAGCGAGCATACGCCTCATTTTGACGATTTTCGTGTGCTATTGCACACCATTTTTTGGGTGATCAGGATTCCGACGTCAAAAATGCCAAATTTGTTCGTGGACGTCCGTCAAGACGTTGTCTATGCATACGGTTGGCCATCACGGGTTTTCTGGGCCGTTTGGAAGGTCAAACGAGCCCCGGAGCGAGCATACGCCTCATTTTGACTATTTTCGTGTGCTATTGCACACCATTTTTTGGGTGATCGGGATTCCGACGTCAAAAATGCCAAATTTGTTCGTGGACGTCCGTCAAGACGTTGTCTATGCATACGGTTGGCCATCACGGGTTTTCTGGGCAATTTGGAAGGTCAAACTAGCCCCGGAGCGAGCATACGCCTCATTTTGACGATTTTCGTGTGCTATTTATTGCACACCATTTTTTGGGTGATCAGGATTCCGACGTCAAAAATGCCAAATTTGTTCGTGGACGTCCGTCAAGACGTTGTCTATGCATACGGTTGGCCATCACGGGTTTTCTGGGCCGTTTGGAAGGTCAAGCGAGCCCCGGAGCGAGCATACGCCTCATTTTGACGATTTTCGTGTGCTATTGCACACCATTTTTTGGGTGATCAGGATTCCGACGTCAAAAATGCCAAATTTGTTTGTGGACGTCCGTCAAGACGTTGTCTATGCATACGGTTGGCCATCACGGGTTTTCTGGGCCGTTTGGAAGGTCAAGCGAGCCCCGGAGCGAGCATACGCCTTATTTTGACGATTTTCGTGTGCTATTGCACACCATTTTTTGGGTGATCAGGATTCCGACGTCAAAAATGCCAAATTTGTTCGTGGACGTCCGTCAAGACGTTGTCTATGCATACGGTTGGCCATCACGGGTTTTCTGGGCCGTTTGGAAGGTCAAGCGAGCCCCGGAGCGAGCATACGCCTCATTTTGACGATTTTCGTGTGCTATTGCACACCATTTTTTGGGTGATCGGGATTTTGACGTCAAAAATGCCAAATTTGTTCGTGGACGTCCGTCAAGACGTTGTCTATGCATACGATTGGCCATCACGGGTTTTCTGGGCCGTTTGGAAGGTCAAACGAGCCCCGGAGCGAGCATACGCCTCATTTTGACAATTTTCGTGTGCTATTGCACGCCATTTTTTGGATGATCGGGATTCCGACGTCAAAAATGCCAAATTTGTTCGTGGACGTCCGTCAAGACGTTGTCTATGCATACGGTTTGCCATCACGGGTTTTCTGGGCCGTTTGGAAGGTCAAACGAGCCCCGGAGCGAGCATACGCCTCATTTTGACGATTTTCGTGTGCTATTGCACACCATTTTTTGGGTGATCGGGATTCCGACGTCAAAAATGCTAAATTTGTTCGTGGACGTCCGTCAAGACGTTGTCTATGCATACGGTTGGCCATCACGGGTTTTTTGGGCAATTTGGAAGGTCAAACGAGCCCCGGAGCGAGCATACGCCTCATTTTGACGATTTTCGTGTGCTATTGCACACCATTTTTTGGGTGATCAGGATTCCGACGTCAAAAATGCCAAATTTGTTCGTGGACGTCCGTCAAGACGTTGTCTATGCATACAGTTGGCCATCACGGGTTTTCTGGGCCGTTTGGAAGGTCAAACGAGCCCCCGAGCGAGCATACGCCTCATTTTGACAATTTTCGTGTGCTATTGCACACCATTTTTTGGGTGATCGGGATTCCGACGTCAAAAATGCCAAATTTGTTCGTGGACATCCGTCAAGACGTTGTCTATGCATACGGTTGGCCATCACGGGTTTTCTGGGCCGTTTGGAAGGTCAAACGAGCCCCGGAGCGAGCATACGCCTCATTTTGACGATTTTCGTGTGCTATTGCACACCATTTTTTGGGTGATCGGGATTCCGACGTCAAAAATGCCAAATTTGTTCGTGGACGTCCGTCAAGACGTTGTCTATGCATACGGTTGGCCATCACGGGTTTTTTGGGCAATTTGGAAGGTCAAACGAGCCCCGGAACGAGCATACGCCTCATTTTGACGATTTTCGTGTGCTATTGAACACCATTTTTTGGGTGATCAGGATTCCGACGTCAAAAATGCCAAATTTGTTCGTGGACGTCCGTCAAGACGTTGTCTATGCATACGGTTGGCCATCACGGGTTTTCTGGGCCGTTTGGAAGGTCAAGCGAGCCCCGGAGCGAGCATACGCCTCATTTTGACGATTTTCGTGTGCTATTGCACACCATTTTTTGGGTGATCAGGATTCCGACGTCAAAAATGCCAAATTTGTTCGTGGACGTTCGTCAAGACGTTGTCTATGCATACGGTTGGCCATCACCGGTTTTCTGGGCCGTTTGGAAGGTCAAGCGAGCCCCGGAGCGAGCATACGCCTCATTTTGATGATTTTCGTGTGCTATTGCACACCATTTTTTGGGTGATCAGGATTCCGACGTCAAAAATGCCAAATTTGTTCGTGGACGTCCGTCAAGACGTTGTCTATGCATACGGTTGGCCATCACGGGTTTTCTGGGCCGTTTGGAAGGTCAAGCGAGCCCCGGAGCGAGCATACGCCTCATTTTGACGATTTTTGTGTGCTATTGCACACCATTTTTTGGGTGATCAGGATTCCGACGTCAAAAATGCCAAATTTGTTCGTTGACGTCCGTCAAGACGTTGTCTATGCATACGGTTGGCCATCACGGGTTTTCTGGGCCGTTTGGAAGGTCAAACGAGCCCCGGAGCGAGCATACGCCTCATTTTGACAATTTTCGTGTGCTATTGCACACCATTTTTTGGGTGATCGGGATTCCGACGTCAAAAATGCCAAATTTGTTCGTGGACGTCCGTCAAGACGTTGTCTATGCATACGGTTGGCCATCACGGGTTTTCTGTGCCGTTTGGAAGGTCAAGCGAGCCCCGGAGCGAGCATACGCCTCATTTTGACGATTTTCGTGTGCTATTGCACACCATTTTTTGGGTGATCAGGATTCCGACGTCAAAAATGCCAAATTTGTTCGTGGACGTCCGTCAAGACGTTGTCTATGCATATGGTTGGCCATCACGGGTTTTCTGGGCCGTTTGGAAGGTCAAGCGAGCCCCGGAGCGAGCATACGCCTCATTTTGACGATTTTCGTGTGCTATTGCACACCATTTTTTGGGTGATCAGGATTCCGACGTCAAAAATGCCAAATTTGTTCGTGGACGTCCGTCAAGACGTTGTCTATGCATACGGTTGGCCATCACGGGTTTTCTGGGCCGTTTGGAAGGTCAAACGAGCCCCGGAGCGAGCATACGCCTCATTTTGACGATTTTCGTGTGCTATTGCACACCATTTTTTGGGTGATCAGGATTCCGACGTAAAAAATGCCAAATTTGTTCGTGGACGTCCGTCAAGACGTCTATGCATATGGTTGGCCATCACGGGTTTTCTGGGCCGTTTGGAAGGTCAAACGAGCCCCGGAGCGAGCATACGCCTCATTTTGACGATTTTCATGTGCTATTGCACTCCATTTTTTGGGTGATCGGGATTCCGACGTCAAAAATGCCAAATTTGTTCGTGGACGTCCGTCAAGACGTTGTCTATGCATAGGGTTGGCCATCACGGGTTTTCTGGGCCGTTTGGAAGGTCAAACGAGCCCCGGAGCGAGCATACGCCTCATTTTGACAATTTTCGTGTGCTATTGCACACCATTTTTTGGGTGATCGAGATTCCGACGTCAAAAATGCCAAATTTGTTCGTGGACGTCCTTCAAGACGTTGTCTATGCATACGGTTGGCCATCACGGGTTTTCTGGGCCGTTTGGAAGGTCAAACGAGCCCCGGAGCGAGCATACGCCTCATTTTGACGATTTTCGTGTGCTATTGCACACCATTTTTTGGGTGATCAGGATTCCGACGTCAAAAATGCCAAATTTGTTCGTGGACGTCCGTCAAGACGTTGTCTATGCATACGGTTGGCCATCACGGGTTTTCTGGGCCGTTTGGAAGGTCAAGCGAGCCCCGGAGCGAGCATACGCCTCATTTTGACGATTTTCGTGTGCTATTGCACACCATTTTTTGGGTGATCAGGATTCCGACGTCAAAAATGCCAAATTTGTTCGTGGACGTCCGTCAAGACGTTGTCTATGCATACGGTTGGCCATCACGGGTTTTCTGGGCCGTTTGGAAGGTCAAGCGAGCCCCGGAGCGAGCATACGCCTCATTTTGACGATTTTCGTGTGCTATTGCACACCATTTTTTGGGTGATCAGGATTCCGACGTCAAAAATGCCAAATTTGTTCGTGGACATCCGTCAAGATGTTGTCTATGCATACGGTTGGCCATCACGGGTTTTCTAGGCCGTTTGGAAGGTCAAACGAGCCCCGGAGCGAGCATACGCCTCATTTTGACGATTTTCGTGTGCTATTGCACACCATTTTTTGGGTGATCAGGATTCCGACGTCAAAAATGCCAAATTTGTTCGTGGACGTCCGTCAAGACGTTGTCTATGCATACGGTTGGCCATCACGGGTTTTCTGGGCCGTTTGGAAGGTCAAACAAGCCCCGGAGCGAGCATACGCCTCATTTTGACGATTTTCGTGTGCTATTGCACACCATTTTTTGGGTGATCGGGATTCCGACGTCAAAAATGCCAAATTTGTTCGTGGACGTCCGTCAAGACGTTGTCTATGCATACGGTTGGCCATCACAGGTTTTCTGGGCCTTTTGGAAGGTTAAACGAGCCCCGGAGCGAGTATACGCCTCATTTTGACAATTTTCGTGTGCTATTGCACACCATTTTTTGGGTGATCGGGATTCCAACGTCAAAAATGCCAAATTTGTTCGTGGACGTCCGTCAAGACGTTGTCTATGCATACGGTTGGCCATCACGGGTTTTCTGGGCCGTTTGGAAGGTCAAACGAGCCCCGGAGCGAGCATACGCCTCATTTTGACGATTTTCGTGTGCTATTGCACACCATTTTTTGGGTGATCGGGATTCCGACGTCAAAAATGCCAAATTTGGTCGTGGACGTCCGTCAAGACGTTGTCAATGCATACGGTTGGCCATCACGGGTTTTCTGGGCCGTTTGGAAGGTCAAACGAGCCCCGGAGCGAGCATACGCCTCATTTTGACGATTTTCATGTGCTATTGCACACCATTTTTTGGGTGATCAGGATTCCGACGTCAAAAATGCCAAATTTGTTCGTGGACGTCCGTCAAGACGTTGTCTATGCATACGGTTGGCCATCACGGGTTTTCTGGGCCGTTTGGAAGGTCAAACGAGCCCCGGAGCGAGCATACGCCTCATTTTGACGATTTTCGTGTGCTATTGCACACCATTTTTTGGGTGATCGGGATTCCGACGTCAAAAATGCCAAATTTGTTCGTGGACGTCCGTCAAGACGTTGTCTATGCATGCGGTTGGCCATCACGGGTTTTCTGGGCCGTTTGGAAGGTCAAACGAGCCCCGGAGCGAGCATACGCCTCATTTTGACAATTTTCGTGTGCTATTGCACACCATTTTTTGGGTGATCGAGATTCCGACGTCAAAAATGCCAAATTTGTTCGTGGACGTCCGTCAAGACGTTGTCTATGCATACGGTTGGCCATCACGGGTTTTCTGGGCCGTTTGGAAGGTCAAACGAGCCCCGGAGCGAGCCTACGACTCATTTTGACGATTTTCGTGTGCTATTGCACACCATTTTTTGGGTTATCAGGATTCCGACGTCAAAAATGCCAAATTTGTTCATGGACGTCCGTCAAGACGTTGTCTATGCATACGGTTGGCCATCACGGGTTTTCTGGGCCGTTTGGAAGGTCAAACGAGCCTCGGAGCGAGCATACGCCTCATTTTGACGATTTTCGTGTGCTATTGCACACCATTTTTTGGGTGATCGGGATTCCGACGTCAAAAATGCCAAATTTGTTCGTGGACGTCCGTCAAGACGTTGTCTATGCATACGGTTGGCCATCACGGGTTTTCTGGGCTGTTTGGAAGGTTAAACGAGCCCCAGAGCGAGCATACGCCTCATTTTGACGATTTTCGTGTGCTATTGCACACCATTTTTTGGGTGATCAGGATTCCGACGTCAAAAATGCCAAATTTGTTCGTGGACGTCCGTCAAGACGTTGTCTATGCATACGGTTGGCCATCACGGGTTTTCTGGGCCGTTTGGAAGGTCAAACGAGCCCCGGAGCGAGCATACGCCTCATTTTGACGATTTTCGTGTGCTATTGCACACCATTTTTTGGGTGATCAGGATTCCGACGTCAAAAATGCCAAATTTGTTCGTGGACGTCCGTCAAGACGTTGTCTATGCATACGGTTGGCCATCACGGGTTTTCTGGGCCGTTTGGAAGGTCAAACGAGCCCCGGAGCGAGCATACGCCTCATTTTGACGATTTTCGTGTGCTATTGCACACCATTTTTTGGGTGATCGGGTTTCCGACGTCAAAAATGCCAAATTTGTTCGTGGACGTCCGTCAAGACGTTGTTTATGACTACGGTTGGCCATCACGGGTTTTCTGGGCCGTTTGGAAGGTCAAACGAGCCCCGGAGCGAGCATATGCCTCATTTTGACGATTTTCGTGTGCTATTGCACACCATTTTTTGGGTGATCAGGATTCCGACGTCAAAAATGCCAAATTTGTTCGTGGACGTCCGTCAAGACGTTGTCTATGCATACGGTTGGCCATCACGGGTTTTCTGGGCCGTTTGGAAGGTCAAGCGAGCCCCGGAGCGAGCATACGCCTCATTTTGACGATTTTCGTGTGCTATTGCACATCATTTTTTGGGTGATCAGGATTCCGACGTCAAAAATGCCAAATTTGTTCGTGGACGTCCGTCAAGACGTTGTCTATGCATACGGTTGGCCATCACGGGTTTTCTGGGCTGTTTGGAAGGTCAAACGAGCCCCGGAGCGAGCATACGCCTCATTTTGACGATTTTCGTGTGCTATTGCACACCATTTTTTGGGTGATCAGGATTCCGACGTCAAAAATGCCAAATTTGTTCGTGGACGTCCGTCAAGACGTTGTCTATGCATACGGTTGGCCATCACGGGTTTTCTGGGCCGTTTGGAAGGTCAAACGAGCCCCGGAGCGAGCATACGCCTCATTTTGACGATTTTCGTGTGCTATTGCACACCATTTTTTGGGTGATCGGGTTTCCGACGTCAAAAATGCCAAATTTGTTCGTGGACGTCCGTCAAGACGTTGTTTATGACTACGGTTGGCCATCACGGGTTTTCTGGGCCGTTTGGAAGGTCAAACGAGCCCCGGAGCGAGCATATGCCTCATTTTGACGATTTTCGTGTGCTATTGCACACCATTTTTTGGGTGATCAGGATTCCGACGTCAAAAATGCCAAATTTGTTCGTGGACGTCCGTCAAGACGTTGTCTATGCATACGGTTGGCCATCACGGGTTTTCTGGGCCGTTTGGAAGGTCAAGCGAGCCCCGGAGCGAGCATACGCCTCATTTTGACGATTTTCGTGTGCTATTGCACACCATTTTTTGGGTGATCAGGATTCCGACGTCAAAAATGCCAAATTTGTTCGTGGACGTCCGTCAAGACGTTGTCTATGCATACGGTTGGCCATCACGGGTTTTCTGGGCCGTTTGGAAGGTCAAACGAGCCCCGGAGCGAGCATACGCCTCATTTTGACGATTTTCGTGTGCTATTGCACACCATTTTTTGGGTGATCAGGATTCCGACGTCAAAAATGCCAAATTTGTTCGTGGACGTCCGTCAAGACGTTGTCTATGCATACGGTTGGCCATCACGGGTTTTCTGGGCCGTTTGGAAGGTCAAACGAGCCTCGGAGCGAGCATACGCCTCATTTTGACGATTTTCGTGTGCTATTGCACACCATTTTTTGGGTGATCGGGATTCCGACGTCAAAAATGCCAAATTTGTTCGTGGACGTCCGTCAAGACGTTGTCTATGCATACGGTTGGCCATCACGGGTTTTCTGGGCCGTTTGGAAGGTCAAACGAGCCCCGGAGCGAGCATACGCCTCATTTTGACGATTTTCGTGTGCTATGGCACACAATTTTTTGGGTGATCGGGATTCCGACGTCAAAAATGCCAAATTTGTTCGTGGACGTCCGTCAAGACGTTGTCTATGCATACGGTTGGCTATCACGGGTTTTCTGGGCCGTTTGGAAGGTCAAACGAGCCCCGGAGCGAGCATACGCCTCATTTTGACGATTTTCGTGTTCTATTGCACACCATTTTTTGGGTGATCAGGATTCCGACGTCAAAAATGCCAAATTTGTTCGTGGACGTCCGTCAAGACGTTGTCTATGCATACGGTTGGCCATCACGGGTTTTCTGGGCCGTTTGGAAGGTCAAACGAGCCCCGGAGCGAGCATACGCCTCATTTTGATGATTTTCGTGTGCTATTGCACACCATTATTTGGGTAATCGGGATTCCGACGTCAAAAATGCCAAATTTGTTCGTGGACGTCCGTCAAGACGTTGTCTATGCATACGGTTGGCCATCACGGGTTTTCTGGGCCGTTTGGAAGGTCAAACGAGCCCCGGAGCAAGCATACGCCTCATTTTGACGATTTTCGTGTGCTATTGCACACCATTTTTTGGGTGATCGGGATTCCGACGTCAAAAATGCCAAATTTGTTCGGGGACGTCCGTCAAGACGTTGTCTATGCATACGGTTGGCCATCACGGGTTTTCTGGGCCGTTTGGAAGGTCAAACGAGCCCCGGAGCAAGCATACGCCTCATTTTGACGATTTTCGTGTGCTATTGCACACCATTTTTTGGGTGATCAGGATTCCGACGTCAAAAATGCCAAATTTGTTCGTGGACGTCCGTCAAGACGTTGTCTATGCATACGGTTGGCCATCACGGGTTTTCTGGGCCGTTTGGAAGGTCAAACGAGCCCCGGAGCGAGCATACGCCTCATTTTGACGATTTTCGTGTGCTATTGCACACCATTTTTTGGGTGATCAGGATTCCGACGTCAAAAATGCCAAATTTGTTCGTGGACGTCCGTCAAGACGTTGTCTATGCATACGGTTGGCCATCACGGGTTTTCTGGGCCGTTTGGAAGGTCAAGCGAGCCCCGGAGCGAGCATACGCCTCATTTTGACGATTTTCGTGTGCTATTGCACACCATTTTTTGGGTGATCGGGATTCCGACGTCAAAAATGCCAAATTTGTTCGTGGACGTCCGTCAAGACGTTGTCTATGCATACGGTTGGCCATCACGGGTTTTCTGGGCTGTTTGGAAGGTCAAACGAGCCCCGGAGCGAGCATACGCCTCATTTTGACGATTTTCGTGTGCTATTGCACACCATTTTTTGGGTGATCGGGATTCCGACGTCAAAAATGCAAAATTTGTTCGTGGACGTCTGTCAAGACGTTGTCTATGCATACGGTTGGCCATCACAGGTTTTCTGGGCAATTTGGAAGGTCAAACGAGCCCCGGAGCGAGCATACGCCTCATTTTGACGATTTTCGTGTGCTATTGCACACCATTTTTTGGGTGATCAGGATTCCGACGTCAAAAAAGTCCAAATTTGTTCGTGGACGTCCGTCAAGACGTTGTCTATGCATACGGTTGGCCATCACGGGTTTTCTGGGCCGTTTGGAAGGTCAAACGAGCCCCGGAGCGAGCATACGCCTCATTTTGACGGTTTTCGTGTGCTATTGCACACCATTTTTTGGGTGATCAGGATTCCGACGTCAAAAATGCCAAATTTGTTCGTGGACGTCCGTCAAGACGTTGTCTATGCATACGGTTGGCCATCACGGGTTTTCTGGGCCGTTTGGAAGGTCAAACGAGCCCCGGAGCGAGCATACGCCTCATTTTGACAATTTTCGTGTGCTATTGCACACCATTTTTTGGGTGATCGGGATTCCGACGTCAAAAATGCCAAATTTGTTCTTGGACGTCCGTCAAGACGTTGTCTATGCATACGGTTGGCAATCACGGGTTTTTTGGGCCGTTTGGAAGGTCAAACGAGCCCTGGAGCGAGCATACGCCTCATTTTGACGATTTTCGTGTGCTATTGCACACCATTTTTTAGGTGATTGGTATTCCGACGTCAAAAATGCCAAATTTGTTCGTGGACGTCCGTCAAGACGTTGTCTATGCATACGGTTGGCCATCACGGGTTTTCTGGGCAATTTGGAAGGTCAAACGAGCCCCGGAGCGAGCATACGCCTCATTTTGACGATTTTCGTGTGCTATTGCACACCATTTTTTGGGTGATCGGGATTCCGACGTCAAAAATGCCAAATTTGTTCGTGGACGTCCGTCAAGACGTTGTCTATGCATACGGTTGGCCATCACGGGTTTTCTGGGCCGTTTGGAAGGTCAAACGAGCCCCGGAGCGAGCATACGCCTCATTTTGACGATTTTCGTGTGCTATTGCACACCATTTTTTGGGTGATCGGGATTCCGACGTCAAAAATGCCAAATTTGTTCGTGGACGTCCGTCAAGACGTTGTCTATGCATACGGTTGGCCATCACGGGTTTTCTGGGCAATTTGGAAGGTCAAACGAGCCCCGGAGCGAGCATACGCCTCATTTTGACGATTTTCGTGTGCTATTGCACACCATTTTTTGGGTGATCGGGATTCCGACGTCAAAAATGCCAAATTTGTTCGTGGACGTCCGTCAAGACGTTGTCTATGCATACGGTTGGCCATCACGGGTTTTCTGGGCCGTTTGGAAGGTCAAACGAGCCCCGGAGCGAGCATACGCCTCATTTTAACAATTTTCGTGTGCTATTGCACACCATTTTTTGGGTGATCGGGATTCCGACGTCAAAAATGCCAAATTTGTTCGTGGACGTCCGTCAAGACGTTGTCTATGCATACGGTTGGCCATCACGGGTTTTCTGGGCCGTTTGGAAGGTCAAACGAGCCCCGGAGCGAGCATACGCCTCATTTTGACGATTTTCGTGTGCTATTGCACACCATTTTTTGGGTGATCGGGATTCCAACGTCAAAAATGCCAAATTTGTTCGTGGACGTCCGTCAAGACGTTGTCTATGCATACGGTTGGCCATCATGGGTTTTCTGGGCCGTTTGGAAGGTCAAACGAGCCCCGGAGCGAGCATACGCCTCATTTTGACGATTTTCGTGTGCTATTGCACACCATTTTTTGGGTGATCAGGATTCCGACGTTAAAAATGCCAAATTTGTTCGTGGACGTCCGTCAAGACGTTGTCTATGCATACGGTTGGCCATCACGGGTTTTCTGGGCCGTTTGGAAGGTCAAACGAGCCCCGGAGCGAGCACACGCCTCATTTTGACGATTTTCGTGTGCTATTGCACACCATTTTTTGGGTGATCGGGATTCCGACGTCAAAAATGCCAAATTTGTTCGTGGACGTCCATCAAGACGTTGTCTATGCATACGGTTGGCCATCACGGGTTTTCTGGGCCGTTTGGAAGGTCAAACGAGCCCCGGAGCGAGCATACGCCTCATTTTGACAATTTTCGTGTGCTATTGCACACCATTTTTTGGGTGATCGGGATTCCGACGTCAAAAATGCCAAATTTGTTCTTGGACGTCCGTCAAGACGTTGTCTATGCATACGGTTGGCCATCACGGGTTTTTTGGGCCGTTTGGAAGGTCAAACGAGCCCCGGAGCGAGCATACGCCTCATTTTGACGATTTTCGTGTGCTATTGCACACCATTTTTTGGGTGATCGGGATTCCGACGTCAAAAATGCCAAATTTGTTCGTGGACGTCCGTCAAGACGTTGTCTATGCATACGGTTGGCCATCACGGGTTTTCTGGGCAATTTGGAAGGTCAAACGAGCCCCGGAGCGAGCATACGCCTCATTTTGACGATTTTCGTGTGCTATTGCACACCATTTTTTGGGTGATCGGGATTCCGACGTCAAAAATGCCAAATTTGTTCGTGGACGTCCGTCAAGACGTTGTCTATGCATACGGTTGGCCATCACGGGTTTTCTGGGCCGTTTGGAAGGTCAAACGAGCCCCGGAGCGAGCATACGCCTCATTTTGACGATTTTCGTGTGCTATTGCACACCATTTTTTGGGTGATCGAGATTCCGACGTCAAAAATGCCAAATTTGTTCGTGGACGTCCGTCAAGACGTTGACTATGCATACGGTTGGCCATCACGGGTTTTCTGGGCAATTTGGAAGGTCAAACGAGCCCCGGAGCGAGCATACGCCTCATTTTGACGATTTTCGTATGCTATTGCACACCATTTTTTGGGTGATCAGGATTCCGACGTCAAAAATTCCAAATTTGTTCGTGGACGTCCGTCAAGACGTTGTCTATGCATACGGTTGGCCATCACGGGTTTTCTGGGCCGTTTGGAAGGTCAAGCGAGCCCCGGAGCGAGCATACGCCTCATTTTGACGATTTTCGTGTGCTATTGCACACCATTTTTTGGGTGATCAGGATTCCGACGTCAAAAATGCCAAATTTGTTCGTGGACGTCCGTCAAGACGTTGTCTATGCATACGGTTGGCCATCACGGGTTTTCTGGGCCGTTTGGAAGGTCAAACGAGCCCCGGAGCGAGCATACGCCTCATTTTGACGATTTTCGTGTGCTATTGCACACCATTTTTTGGGTGATCGGGATTCCGACGTCAAAAATGCCAAATTTGTTCGTGGACGTCCGTCAAGACGTTGTCTATGCATACGGTTGGCCATCACGGCTTTTCTGGGCCATTTGGAAGGTCAAACGAGCCCCGGAGCGAGCATACGCCTCATTTTGATGATTTTCGTGTGCTATTGCACACCATTTTTTGGGTGATCGGGATTCCGACGTCAAAAATGCCAAATTTGTTCATGGACGTCCGTCAAGACGTTGTCTATGCATACGGTTGGCCATCACGGCTTTTCTGGGCCATTTGGAAGGTCAAACGAGCCCCGGAGCGAGCATACGCCTCATTTTGACGATTTTTGTGTGCTATTGCACACCATTTTTTGGGTGATCGGGATTCCGACGTCAAAAATGCCAAATTTGTTCGTGGACGTCCGTCAAGACGTTGTCTATGCATACGGTTGGCTATCACGGCTTTTCTGGGCCATTTGGAAGGTCAAACGAGCCCCGGAGCAAGCATACGCCTCATTTTGACGATTTTCGTGTGCTATTGCACACCATTTTTTGGGTGATCGGGATTCCGACGTCAAAAATGCCAAATTTGTTCGTGGACGTCCGTCAAGACGTTGTCTATGCATACGGTTGGCCATCACGGCTTTTCTGGGCCATTTGGAAGGCCAAACGAGCCCCGAAGCGAGCATACGCCTCATTTTGACGATTTTCGTGTGCTATTGCACACCATTTTTTGGGTGATCGGGATTCCGACGTCAAAAATGCCAAATTTGTTCGTAGACGTCCGTCAAGACGTTGTCTATGCATACGGTTGGCCATCACGGCTTTTCTGGGCCATTTGGAAGGTCAAACGAGCCCCGGAGCGAGCATACGCCTCATTTTGATGATTTTCGTGTGCTATTGCACACCATTTTTTGGGTGATCGGGATTCCGACGTCAAAAATGCCAAATTTGTTCATGGACGTCCGTCAAGACGTTGTCTATGCATACGGTTGGCCATCACGGCTTTTCTGGGCCATTTGGAAGGTCAAACGAGCCCCGGAGCGAGCATACGCCTCATTTTGACGATTTTTGTGTGCTAATGCACACCATTTTTTGGGTGATCGGGATTCCGACGTCAAAAATGCAAAATTTGTTCGTGCACGTCCGTCAAGACGTTGTCTATGCATACGGTTGGCCATCACGGCTTTTCTGGGCCATTTGGAAGGTCAAACGAGCCCCGAAGCGAGCATACGCCTCATTTTGACGATTTTCGTGTGCTATTGCACACCATTTTTTGGGTGATCGGGATTCCGACGTCAAAAATGCCAAATTTGTTCGTGGACGTCCAAGACGAACGTCTATGCATACGGTTGGCTATCACGGCTTTTCTGGGCCATTTGGAAGGTCAAACGAGCCCCGAAGCGAGCATACGCCTCATTTTGACGATTTTCGTGTGCTATTGCACACCATTTTTTGGGTGATCGGGATTCCGACGTCAAAAATGCCAAATTTGTTCGTGGACGTCCGTCAAGACGTTGTCTATGCATACGGTTGGCCATCACAGCTTTTCTGGGCCATTTGGAAGGTCAAACGAGCCCCAAAGCGAGCATACGCCTCATTTTGACGATTTTCGTGTGCTATTGCACACCATTTTTTGGGTGATCGGGATTCCGACGTCAAAAATGCCAAATTTGTTCGTGGACGTCCGTCAAGACGTTGTCTATGCATACGGTTGGCCATCACGGCTTTTCTGGGCCATTTGGAAGGTCAAACGAGCCCCGAAGAGAGCATACGCCTCATTTTGACGATTTTCGTGTGCTATTGCACACCATTTTTTGGGTGATCGGGATTCCGACGTCAAAAATGCCAAATTTGTTCGTGGACGTCCGTCAAGACGTTGTCTATGCATACGGTTGGCCATCACGGCTTTTCTGGGCCATTTGGAAGGTCAAACGAGCCCCGAAGCGAGCATACGCCTCATTTTGACAATTTTCGTGTGCTATTGCACACCATTTTTTGGGTGATCGGGATTCCGACGTCAAAAATGCCAAATTTGTTCGTGGACGTCCGTCAAGACGTTGTCTATGCATACGGTTGGCCATCACGGGTTTTCTGGGCCGTTTGGAAGGTCAAGCGAGCCCCGAAGCGAGCATACGCCTCATTTTGACGATTTTCGTGTGCTATTGCACACCATTTTTTGGGTGATCAGGATTCCGACGTCAAAAATGCTAAATTTGTTCGTGGACGTCCGTCAAGACGTTGTCTATGCATACGGTTGGCCATCACGGGTTTTCTGGGCCGTTTGGAAGGTCAAGCGAGCCCCGGAGCGAGCATACGCCTCATTTTGACGATTTTCGTGTGCTATTGCACACCATTTTTTGGGTGATCGGGATTTTGACGTCAAAAATGCCAAATTTGTTCGTGGACGTCCGTCAAGACGTTGTCTATGCATACGATTGGCCATCACGGGTTTTCTGGGCCGTTTGGAAGGTCAAACGAGCCCCGGAGCGAGCATACGCCTCATTTTGACAATTTTCGTGTGCTATTGCACGCCATTTTTTGGATGATCGGGATTCCGACGTCAAAAATGCCAAATTTGTTCGTGGACGTCCGTCAAGACGTTGTCTATGCATACGGTTTGCCATCACGGGTTTTCTGGGCCGTTTGGAAGGTCAAACGAGCCCCGGAGCGAGCATACGCCTCATTTTGACGATTTTCGTGTGCTATTGCACACCATTTTTTGGGTGATCGGGATTCCGACGTCAAAAATGCTAAATTTGTTCGTGGACGTCCGTCAAGACGTTGTCTATGCATACGGTTGGCCATCACGGGTTTTTTGGGCAATTTGGAAGGTCAAACGAGCCCCGGAGCGAGCATACGCCTCATTTTGACGATTTTCGTGTGCTATTGCACACCATTTTTTGGGTGATCAGGATTCCGACGTCAAAAATGCCAAATTTGTTCGTGGACGTCCGTCAAGACGTTGTCTATGCATACGGTTGGCCATCACGGGTTTTCTGGGCCGTTTGGAAGGTCAAACGAGCCCCCGAGCGAGCATACGCCTCATTTTGACAATTTTCGTGTGCTATTGCACACCATTTTTTGGGTGATCGGGATTCCGACGTCAAAAATGCCAAATTTGTTCGTGGACATCCGTCAAGACGTTGTCTATGCATACGGTTGGCCATCACGGGTTTTCTGGGCCGTTTGGAAGGTCAAACGAGCCCCGGAGCGAGCATACGCCTCATTTTGACGATTTTCGTGTGCTATTGCACACCATTTTTTGGGTGATCGGGATTCCGACGTCAAAAATGCCAAATTTGTTCGTGGACGTCCGTCAAGACGTTGTCTATGCATACGGTTGGCCATCACGGGTTTTTTGGGCAATTTGGAAGGTCAAACGAGCCCCGGAACGAGCATACGCCTCATTTTGACGATTTTCGTGTGCTATTGAACACCATTTTTTGGGTGATCAGGATTCCGACGTCAAAAATGCCAAATTTGTTCGTGGACGTCCGTCAAGACGTTGTCTATGCATACGGTTGGCCATCACGGGTTTTCTGGGCCGTTTGGAAGGTCAAGCGAGCCCCGGAGCGAGCATACGCCTCATTTTGACGATTTTCGTGTGCTATTGCACACCATTTTTTGGGTGATCAGGATTCCGACGTCAAAAATGCCAAATTTGTTCGTGGACGTTCGTCAAGACGTTGTCTATGCATACGGTTGGCCATCACCGGTTTTCTGGGCCGTTTGGAAGGTCAAGCGAGCCCCGGAGCGAGCATACGCCTCATTTTGATGATTTTCGTGTGCTATTGCACACCATTTTTTGGGTGATCAGGATTCCGACGTCAAAAATGCCAAATTTGTTCGTGGACGTCCGTCAAGACGTTGTCTATGCATACGGTTGGCCATCACGGGTTTTCTGGGCCGTTTGGAAGGTCAAGCGAGCCCCGGAGCGAGCATACGCCTCATTTTGACGATTTTTGTGTGCTATTGCACACCATTTTTTGGGTGATCAGGATTCCGACGTCAAAAATGCCAAATTTGTTCGTTGACGTCCGTCAAGACGTTGTCTATGCATACGGTTGGCCATCACGGGTTTTCTGGGCCGTTTGGAAGGTCAAACGAGCCCCGGAGCGAGCATACGCCTCATTTTGACAATTTTCGTGTGCTATTGCACACCATTTTTTGGGTGATCGGGATTCCGACGTCAAAAATGCCAAATTTGTTCGTGGACGTCCGTCAAGACGTTGTCTATGCATACGGTTGGCCATCACGGGTTTTCTGTGCCGTTTGGAAGGTCAAGCGAGCCCCGGAGCGAGCATACGCCTCATTTTGACGATTTTCGTGTGCTATTGCACACCATTTTTTGGGTGATCAGGATTCCGACGTCAAAAATGCCAAATTTGTTCGTGGACGTCCGTCAAGACGTTGTCTATGCATATGGTTGGCCATCACGGGTTTTCTGGGCCGTTTGGAAGGTCAAGCGAGCCCCGGAGCGAGCATACGCCTCATTTTGACGATTTTCGTGTGCTATTGCACACCATTTTTTGGGTGATCAGGATTCCGACGTCAAAAATGCCAAATTTGTTCGTGGACGTCCGTCAAGACGTTGTCTATGCATACGGTTGGCCATCACGGGTTTTCTGGGCCGTTTGGAAGGTCAAACGAGCCCCGGAGCGAGCATACGCCTCATTTTGACGATTTTCGTGTGCTATTGCACACCATTTTTTGGGTGATCAGGATTCCGACGTAAAAAATGCCAAATTTGTTCGTGGACGTCCGTCAAGACGTCTATGCATATGGTTGGCCATCACGGGTTTTCTGGGCCGTTTGGAAGGTCAAACGAGCCCCGGAGCGAGCATACGCCTCATTTTGACGATTTTCATGTGCTATTGCACTCCATTTTTTGGGTGATCGGGATTCCGACGTCAAAAATGCCAAATTTGTTCGTGGACGTCCGTCAAGACGTTGTCTATGCATAGGGTTGGCCATCACGGGTTTTCTGGGCCGTTTGGAAGGTCAAACGAGCCCCGGAGCGAGCATACGCCTCATTTTGACAATTTTCGTGTGCTATTGCACACCATTTTTTGGGTGATCGAGATTCCGACGTCAAAAATGCCAAATTTGTTCGTGGACGTCCTTCAAGACGTTGTCTATGCATACGGTTGGCCATCACGGGTTTTCTGGGCCGTTTGGAAGGTCAAACGAGCCCCGGAGCGAGCATACGCCTCATTTTGACGATTTTCGTGTGCTATTGCACACCATTTTTTGGGTGATCAGGATTCCGACGTCAAAAATGCCAAATTTGTTCGTGGACGTCCGTCAAGACGTTGTCTATGCATACGGTTGGCCATCACGGGTTTTCTGGGCCGTTTGGAAGGTCAAGCGAGCCCCGGAGCGAGCATACGCCTCATTTTGACGATTTTCGTGTGCTATTGCACACCATTTTTTGGGTGATCAGGATTCCGACGTCAAAAATGCCAAATTTGTTCGTGGACGTCCGTCAAGACGTTGTCTATGCATACGGTTGGCCATCACGGGTTTTCTGGGCCGTTTGGAAGGTCAAGCGAGCCCCGGAGCGAGCATACGCCTCATTTTGACGATTTTCGTGTGCTATTGCACACCATTTTTTGGGTGATCAGGATTCCGACGTCAAAAATGCCAAATTTGTTCGTGGACATCCGTCAAGATGTTGTCTATGCATACGGTTGGCCATCACGGGTTTTCTAGGCCGTTTGGAAGGTCAAACGAGCCCCGGAGCGAGCATACGCCTCATTTTGACGATTTTCGTGTGCTATTGCACACCATTTTTTGGGTGATCAGGATTCCGACGTCAAAAATGCCAAATTTGTTCGTGGACGTCCGTCAAGACGTTGTCTATGCATACGGTTGGCCATCACGGGTTTTCTGGGCCGTTTGGAAGGTCAAACAAGCCCCGGAGCGAGCATACGCCTCATTTTGACGATTTTCGTGTGCTATTGCACACCATTTTTTGGGTGATCGGGATTCCGACGTCAAAAATGCCAAATTTGTTCGTGGACGTCCGTCAAGACGTTGTCTATGCATACGGTTGGCCATCACAGGTTTTCTGGGCCTTTTGGAAGGTTAAACGAGCCCCGGAGCGAGCATACGCCTCATTTTGACAATTTTCGTGTGCTATTGCACACCATTTTTTGGGTGATCGGGATTCCAACGTCAAAAATGCCAAATTTGTTCGTGGACGTCCGTCAAGACGTTGTCTATGCATACGGTTGGCCATCACGGGTTTTCTGGGCCGTTTGGAAGGTCAAACGAGCCCCGGAGCGAGCATACGCCTCATTTTGACGATTTTCGTGTGCTATTGCACACCATTTTTTGGGTGATCGGGATTCCGACGTCAAAAATGCCAAATTTGGTCGTGGACGTCCGTCAAGACGTTGTCAATGCATACGGTTGGCCATCACGGGTTTTCTGGGCCGTTTGGAAGGTCAAACGAGCCCCGGAGCGAGCATACGCCTCATTTTGACGATTTTCATGTGCTATTGCACACCATTTTTTGGGTGATCAGGATTCCGACGTCAAAAATGCACAATTTGTTCGTGGACGTCCGTCAAGACGTTGTCTATGCATACGGTTGGCCATCACGGGTTTTCTGGGCCGTTTGGAAGGTCAAACGAGCCCCGGAGCGAGCATACGCCTCATTTTGACGATTTTCGTGTGCTATTGCACACCATTTTTTGGGTGATCGGGATTCCGACGTCAAAAATGCCAAATTTGTTCGTGGACGTCCGTCAAGACGTTGTCTATGCATGCGGTTGGCCATCACGGGTTTTCTGGGCCGTTTGGAAGGTCAAACGAGCCCCGGAGCGAGCATACGCCTCATTTTGACAATTTTCGTGTGCTATTGCACACCATTTTTTGGGTGATCGAGATTCCGACGTCAAAAATGCCAAATTTGTTCGTGGACGTCCGTCAAGACGTTGTCTATGCATACGGTTGGCCATCACGGGTTTTCTGGGCCGTTTGGAAGGTCAAACGAGCCCCGGAGCGAGCCTACGACTCATTTTGACGATTTTCGTGTGCTATTGCACACCATTTTTTGGGTTATCAGGATTCCGACGTCAAAAATGCCAAATTTGTTCGTGGACGTCCGTCAAGACGTTGTCTATGCATACGGTTGGCCATCACGGGTTTTCTGGGCCGTTTGGAAGGTCAAACGAGCCTCGGAGCGAGCATACGCCTCATTTTGACGATTTTCGTGTGCTATTGCACACCATTTTTTGGGTGATCGGGATTCCGACGTCAAAAATGCCAAATTTGTTCGTGGACGTCCGTCAAGACGTTGTCTATGCATACGGTTGGCCATCACGGGTTTTCTGGGCTGTTTGGAAGGTTAAACGAGCCCCAGAGCGAGCATACGCCTCATTTTGACGATTTTCGTGTGCTATTGCACACCATTTTTTGGGTGATCAGGATTCCGACGTCAAAAATGCCAAATTTGTTCGTGGACGTCCGTCAAGACGTTGTCTATGCATACGGTTGGCCATCACGGGTTTTCTGGGCCGTTTGGAAGGTCAAACGAGCCCCGTAGCGAGCATACGCCTCATTTTGACGATTTTCGTGTGCTATTGCACACCATTTTTTGGGTGATCAGGATTCCGACGTCAAAAATGCCAAATTTGTTCGTGGACGTCCGTCAAGACGTTGTCTATGCATACGGTTGGCCATCACGGGTTTTCTGGGCCGTTTGGAAGGTCAAACGAGCCCCGGAGCGAGCATACGCCTCATTTTGACGATTTTCGTGTGCTATTGCACACCATTTTTTGGGTGATCGGGTTTCCGACGTCAAAAATGCCAAATTTGTTCGTGGACGTCCGTCAAGACGTTGTTTATGACTACGGTTGGCCATCACGGGTTTTCTGGGCCGTTTGGAAGGTCAAACGAGCCCCGGAGCGAGCATATGCCTCATTTTGACGATTTTCGTGTGCTATTGCACACCATTTTTTGGGTGATCAGGATTCCGACGTCAAAAATGCCAAATTTGTTCGTGGACGTCCGTCAAGACGTTGTCTATGCATACGGTTGGCCATCACGGGTTTTCTGGGCCGTTTGGAAGGTCAAGCGAGCCCCGGAGCGAGCATACGCCTCATTTTGACGATTTTCGTGTGCTATTGCACATCATTTTTTGGGTGATCAGGATTCCGACGTCAAAAATGCCAAATTTGTTCGTGGACGTCCGTCAAGACGTTGTCTATGCATACGGTTGGCCATCACGGGTTTTCTGGGCTGTTTGGAAGGTCAAACGAGCCCCGGAGCGAGCATACGCCTCATTTTGACGATTTTCGTGTGCTATTGCACACCATTTTTTGGGTGATCAGGATTCCGACGTCAAAAATGCCAAATTTGTTCGTGGACGTCCGTCAAGACGTTGTCTATGCATACGGTTGGCCATCACGGGTTTTCTGGGCCGTTTGGAAGGTCAAACGAGCCCCGGAGCGAGCATACGCCTCATTTTGACGATTTTCGTGTGCTATTGCACACCATTTTTTGGGTGATCGGGTTTCCGACGTCAAAAATGCCAAATTTGTTCGTGGACGTCCGTCAAGACGTTGTTTATGACTACGGTTGGCCATCACGGGTTTTCTGGGCCGTTTGGAAGGTCAAACGAGCCCCGGAGCGAGCATATGCCTCATTTTGACGATTTTCGTGTGCTATTGCACACCATTTTTTGGGTGATCAGGATTCCGACGTCAAAAATGCCAAATTTGTTCGTGGACGTCCGTCAAGACGTTGTCTATGCATACGGTTGGCCATCACGGGTTTTCTGGGCCGTTTGGAGGGTCAAGCGAGCCCCGGAGCGAGCATACGCCTCATTTTGACGATTTTCGTGTGCTATTGCACACCATTTTTTGGGTGATCAGGATTCCGACGTCAAAAATGCCAAATTTGTTCGTGGACGTCCGTCAAGACGTTGTCTATGCATACGGTTGGCCATCACGGGTTTTCTGGGCCGTTTGGAAGGTCAAACGAGCCCCGGAGCGAGCATACGCCTCATTTTGACGATTTTCGTGTGCTATTGCACACCATTTTTTGGGTGATCAGGATTCCGACGTCAAAAATGCCAAATTTGTTCGTGGACGTCCGTCAAGACGTTGTCTATGCATACGGTTGGCCATCACGGGTTTTCTGGGCCGTTTGGAAGGTCAAACGAGCCTCGGAGCGAGCATACGCCTCATTTTGACGATTTTCGTGTGCTATTGCACACCATTTTTTGGGTGATCGGGATTCCGACGTCAAAAATGCCAAATTTGTTCGTGGACGTCCGTCAAGACGTTGTCTATGCATACGGTTGGCCATCACGGGTTTTCTGGGCCGTTTGGAAGGTCAAACGAGCCCCGGAGCGAGCATACGCCTCATTTTGACGATTTTCGTGTGCTATGGCACACAATTTTTTGGGTGATCGGGATTCCGACGTCAAAAATGCCAAATTTGTTCGTGGACGTCCGTCAAGACGTTGTCTATGCATACGGTTGGCTATCACGGGTTTTCTGGGCCGTTTGGAAGGTCAAACGAGCCCCGGAGCGAGCATACGCCTCATTTTGACGATTTTCGTGTGCTATTGCACACCATTTTTTGGGTGATCAGGATTCCGACGTCAAAAATGCCAAATTTGTTCGTGGACGTCCGTCAAGACGTTGTCTATGCATACGGTTGGCCATCACGGGTTTTCTGGGCCGTTTGGAAGGTCAAACGAGCCCCGGAGCGAGCATACGCCTCATTTTGATGATTTTCGTGTGCTATTGCACACCATTTTTTGGGTAATCGGGATTTTGACGTCAAAAATGCCAAATTTGTTCGTGGACGTCCGTCAAGACGTTGTCTATGCATACGGTTGGCCATCACGGGTTTTCTGGGCCGTTTGGAAGGTCAAACGAGCCCCGGAGCGAGCATACGCCTCATTTTGACGATTTTCGTGTGCTATTGCACACCATTTTTTGGGTGATCGGGATTCCGACGTCAAAAATGCCAAATTTGTTCGGGGACGTCCGTCAAGACGTTGTCTATGCATACGGTTGGCCATCACGGGTTTTCTGGGCCGTTTGGAAGGTCAAACGAGCCCCGGAGCGAGCATACGCCTCATTTTGACGATTTTCGTGTGCTATTGCACACCATTTTTTGGGTGATCAGGATTCCGACGTCAAAAATGCCAAATTTGTTCGTGGACGTCCGTCAAGACGTTGTCTATGCATACGGTTGGCCATCACGGGTTTTCTGGGCCGTTTGGAAGGTCAAACGAGCCCCGGAGCGAGCATACGCCTCATTTTGACGATTTTCGTGTGCTATTGCACACCATTTTTTGGGTGATCAGGATTCCGACGTCAAAAATGCCAAATTTGTTCGTGGACGTCCGTCAAGACGTTGTCTATGCATACGGTTGGCCATCACGGGTTTTCTGGGCCGTTTGGAAGGTCAAGCGAGCCCCGGAGCGAGCATACGCCTCATTTTGACGATTTTCGTGTGCTATTGCACACCATTTTTTGGGTGATCGGGATTCCGACGTCAAAAATGCCAAATTTGTTCGTGGACGTCCGTCAAGACGTTGTCTATGCATACGGTTGGCCATCACGGGTTTTCTGGGCTGTTTGGAAGGTCAAACGAGCCCCGGAGCGAGCATACGCCTCATTTTGACGATTTTCGTGTGCTATTGCACACCATTTTTTGGGTGATCGGGATTCCGACGTCAAAAATGCAAAATTTGTTCGTGGACGTCCGTCAAGACGTTGTCTATGCATACGGTTGGCCATCACAGGTTTTCTGGGCAATTTGGAAGGTCAAACGAGCCCCGGAGCGAGCATACGCCTCATTTTGACGATTTTCGTGTGCTATTGCACACCATTTTTTGGGTGATCAGGATTCCGACGTCAAAAAAGTCCAAATTTGTTCGTGGACGTCCGTCAAGACGTTGTCTATGCATACGGTTGGCCATCACGGGTTTTCTGGGCCGTTTGGAAGGTCAAACGAGCCCCGGAGCGAGCATACGCCTCATTTTGACGGTTTTCGTGTGCTATTGCACACCATTTTTTGGGTGATCAGGATTCCGACGTCAAAAATGCCAAATTTGTTCGTGGACGTCCGTCAAGACGTTGTCTATGCATACGGTTGGCCATCACGGGTTTTCTGGGCCGTTTGGAAGGTCAAACGAGCCCCGGAGCGAGCATACGCCTCATTTTGACAATTTTCGTGTGCTATTGCACACCATTTTTTGGGTGATCGGGATTCCGACGTCAAAAATGCCAAATTTGTTCTTGGACGTCCGTCAAGACGTTGTCTATGCATACGGTTGGCCATCACGGGTTTTTTGGGCCGTTTGGAAGGTCAAACGAGCCCCGGAGCGAGCATACGCCTCATTTTGACGATTTTCGTGTGCTATTGCACACCATTTTTTAGGTGATTGGTATTCCGACGTCAAAAATGCCAAATTTGTTCGTGGACGTCCGTCAAGACGTTGTCTATGCATACGGTTGGCCATCACGGGTTTTCTGGGCAATTTGGAAGGTCAAACGAGCCCCGGAGCGAGCATACGCCTCATTTTGACGATTTTCGTGTGCTATTGCACACCATTTTTTGGGTGATCGGGATTCCGACGTCAAAAATGCCAAATTTGTTCGTGGACGTCCGTCAAGACGTTGTCTATGCATACGGTTGGCCATCACGGGTTTTCTGGGCCGTTTGGAAGGTCAAACGAGCCCCGGAGCGAGCATACGCCTCATTTTGACGATTTTCGTGTGCTATTGCACACCATTTTTTGGGTGATCGGGATTCCGACGTCAAAAATGCCAAATTTGTTCGTGGACGTCCGTCAAGACGTTGTCTATGCATACGGTTGGCCATCACGGGTTTTCTGGGCAATTTGGAAGGTCAAACGAGCCCCGGAGCGAGCATACGCCTCATTTTGACGATTTTCGTGTGCTATTGCACACCATTTTTTGGGTGATCGGGATTCCGACGTCAAAAATGCCAAATTTGTTCGTGGACGTCCGTCAAGACGTTGTCTATGCATACGGTTGGCCATCACGGGTTTTCTGGGCCGTTTGGAAGGTCAAACGAGCCCCGGAGCGAGCATACGCCTCATTTTAACAATTTTCGTGTGCTATTGCACACCATTTTTTGGGTGATCGGGATTCCGACGTCAAAAATGCCAAATTTGTTCGTGGACGTCCGTCAAGACGTTGTCTATGCATACGGTTGGCCATCACGGGTTTTCTGGGCCGTTTGGAAGGTCAAACGAGCCCCGGAGCGAGCATACGCCTCATTTTGACGATTTTCGTGTGCTATTGCACACCATTTTTTGGGTGATCGGGATTCCAACGTCAAAAATGCCAAATTTGTTCGTGGACGTCCGTCAAGACGTTGTCTATGCATACGGTTGGCCATCATGGGTTTTCTGGGCCGTTTGGAAGGTCAAACGAGCCCCGGAGCGAGCATACGCCTCATTTTGACGATTTTCGTGTGCTATTGCACACCATTTTTTGGGTGATCAGGATTCCGACGTCAAAAATGCCAAATTTGTTCGTGGACGTCCGTCAAGACGTTGTCTATGCATACGGTTGGCCATCACGGGTTTTCTGGGCCGTTTGGAAGGTCAAACGAGCCCCGGAGCGAGCACACGCCTCATTTTGACGATTTTCGTGTGCTATTGCACACCATTTTTTGGGTGATCAGGATTCCGACGTCAAAAATGCCAAATTTGTTCGTGGACGTCCGTCAAGACGTTGTCTATGCATACGGTTGGCCATCACGGCTTTTCTGGGCCATTTGGAAGGCCAAACGAGCCCCGAAGCGAGCATACGCCTCATTTTGACGATTTTCGTGTGCTATTGCACACCATTTTTTGGGTGATCGGGATTCCGACGTCAAAAATGCCAAATTTGTTCTTGGACGTCCGTCAAGACGTTGTCTATGCATACGGTTGGCCATCACGGGTTTTTTGGGCCGTTTGGAAGGTCAAACGAGCCCCGGAGCGAGCATACGCCTCATTTTGACGATTTTCGTGTGCTATTGCACACCATTTTTTGGGTGATCGGGATTCCGACGTCAAAAATGCCAAATTTGTTCGTGGACGTCCGTCAAGACGTTGTCTATGCATACGGTTGGCCATCACGGGTTTTCTGGGCAATTTGGAAGGTCAAACGAGCCCCGGAGCGAGCATACGCCTCATTTTGACGATTTTCGTGTGCTATTGCACACCATTTTTTGGGTGATCGGGATTCCGACGTCAAAAATGCCAAATTTGTTCGTGGACGTCCGTCAAGACGTTGTCTATGCATACGGTTGGCCATCACGGGTTTTCTGGGCCGTTTGGAAGGTCAAACGAGCCCCGGAGCGAGCATACGCCTCATTTTGACGATTTTCGTGTGCTATTGCACACCATTTTTTGGGTGATCGAGATTCCGACGTCAAAAATGCCAAATTTGTTCGTGGACGTCCGTCAAGACGTTGACTATGCATACGGTTGGCCATCACGGGTTTTCTGGGCAATTTGGAAGGTCAAACGAGCCCCGGAGCGAGCATACGCCTCATTTTGACGATTTTCGTATGCTATTGCACACCATTTTTTGGGTGATCAGGATTCCGACGTCAAAAATTCCAAATTTGTTCGTGGACGTCCGTCAAGACGTTGTCTATGCATACGGTTGGCCATCACGGGTTTTCTGGGCCGTTTGGAAGGTCAAGCGAGCCCCGGAGCGAGCATACGCCTCATTTTGACGATTTTCGTGTGCTATTGCACACCATTTTTTGGGTGATCAGGATTCCGACGTCAAAAATGCCAAATTTGTTCGTGGACGTCCGTCAAGACGTTGTCTATGCATACGGTTGGCCATCACGGGTTTTCTGGGCCGTTTGGAAGGTCAAACGAGCCCCGGAGCGAGCATACGCCTCATTTTGACGATTTTCGTGTGCTATTGCACACCATTTTTTGGGTGATCGGGATTCCGACGTCAAAAATGCCAAATTTGTTCGTGGACGTCCGTCAAGACGTTGTCTATGCATACGGTTGGCCATCACGGCTTTTCTGGGCCATTTGGAAGGTCAAACGAGCCCCGGAGCGAGCATACGCCTCATTTTGATGATTTTCGTGTGCTATTGCACACCATTTTTTGGGTGATCGGGATTCCGACGTCAAAAATGCCAAATTTGTTCATGGACGTCCGTCAAGACGTTGTCTATGCATACGGTTGGCCATCACGGCTTTTCTGGGCCATTTGGAAGGTCAAACGAGCCCCGGAGCGAGCATACGCCTCATTTTGACGATTTTTGTGTGCTATTGCACACCATTTTTTGGGTGATCGGGATTCCGACGTCAAAAATGCCAAATTTGTTCGTGGACGTCCGTCAAGACGTTGTCTATGCATACGGTTGGCTATCACGGCTTTTCTGGGCCATTTGGAAGGTCAAACGAGCCCCGGAGCAAGCATACGCCTCATTTTGACGATTTTCGTGTGCTATTGCACACCATTTTTTGGGTGATCGGGATTCCGACGTCAAAAATGCCAAATTTGTTCGTGGACGTCCGTCAAGACGTTGTCTATGCATACGGTTGGCCATCACGGCTTTTCTGGGCCATTTGGAAGGCCAAACGAGCCCCGAAGCGAGCATACGCCTCATTTTGACGATTTTCGTGTGCTATTGCACACCATTTTTTGGGTGATCGGGATTCCGACGTCAAAAATGCCAAATTTGTTCGTAGACGTCCGTCAAGACGTTGTCTATGCATACGGTTGGCCATCACGGCTTTTCTGGGCCATTTGGAAGGTCAAACGAGCCCCGGAGCGAGCATACGCCTCATTTTGATGATTTTCATGTGCTATTGCACACCATTTTTTGGGTGATCGGGATTCCGACGTCAAAAATGCCAAATTTGTTCATGGACGTCCGTCAAGACGTTGTCTATGCATACGGTTGGCCATCACGGCTTTTCTGGGCCATTTGGAAGGTCAAACGAGCCCCGGAGCGAGCATACGCCTCATTTTGACGATTTTTGTGTGCTAATGCACACCATTTTTTGGGTGATCGGGATTCCGACGTCAAAAATGCAAAATTTGTTCGTGCACGTCCGTCAAGACGTTGTCTATGCATACGGTTGGCCATCACGGCTTTTCTGGGCCATTTGGAAGGTCAAACGAGCCCCGAAGCGAGCATACGCCTCATTTTGACGATTTTCGTGTGCTATTGCACACCATTTTTTGGGTGATCGGGATTCCGACGTCAAAAATGCCAAATTTGTTCGTGGACGTCCAAGACGAACGTCTATGCATACGGTTGGCTATCACGGCTTTTCTGGGCCATTTGGAAGGTCAAACGAGCCCCGAAGCGAGCATACGCCTCATTTTGACGATTTTCGTGTGCTATTGCACACCATTTTTTGGGTGATCGGGATTCCGACGTCAAAAATGCCAAATTTGTTCGTGGACGTCCGTCAAGACGTTGTCTATGCATACGGTTGGCCATCACAGCTTTTCTGGGCCATTTGGAAGGTCAAACGAGCCCCAAAGCGAGCATACGCCTCATTTTGACGATTTTCGTGTGCTATTGCACACCATTTTTTGGGTGATCGGGATTCCGACGTCAAAAATGCCAAATTTGTTCGTGGACGTCCGTCAAGACGTTGTCTATGCATACGGTTGGCCATCACGGCTTTTCTGGGCCATTTGGAAGGTCAAACGAGCCCCGAAGAGAGCATACGCCTCATTTTGACGATTTTCGTGTGCTATTGCACACCATTTTTTGGGTGATCGGGATTCCGACGTCAAAAATGCCAAATTTGTTCGTGGACGTCCGTCAAGACGTTGTCTATGCATACGGTTGGCCATCACGGCTTTTCTGGGCCATTTGGAAGGTCAAACGAGCCCCGAAGCGAGCATACGCCTCATTTTGACAATTTTCGTGTGCTATTGCACACCATTTTTTGGGTGATCGGGATTCCGACGTCAAAAATGCCAAATTTGTTCGTAGACGTCCGTCAAGACGTTGTCTATGCATACGGTTGGCCATCACGGCTTTTCTGGGCCATTTGGAAGGTCAAACGAGCCCCGAAGCGAGCATACGCCTCATTTTGACGATTTTCGTGTGCTATTGCACACCATTTTTTGGGTGATCGGGATTCCGACGTCAAAAATGCCAAATTTGTTCGTGGACGTCCGTCAAGACGTTGTCTATGCATACGGTTGGCCATCACGGCTTTTCTGGGCCATTTGGAAGGTCAAACGAGCTCCGAAGCGAGCATACGCCTCATTTTGACAATTTTCGTGTGCTATTGCACACCATTTTTTGGGTGATCGGGATTCCGACGTCAAAAATGCCAAATTTGTTCGTGGACGTCCGTCAAGACGTTGTCTATGCATACGGTTGGCCATTACGGCTTTTCTGGGCCATTTGGAAGGTCAAATGAGCCCCGAAGCGAGCATACGCCTCATTTTGACGATTTTCGTGTGCTATTGCACACCATTTTTTGGGTGATCGGGATTCCGATGTCGAAAATGCCAAATTTGTTCGTGGAGGTCGGTCAAGACGTTGTCTATACATACGGTTGGCCATCACGGCTTTTCTGGGCCATTTGGAAGGTCAAACGAGCCCCGAAGCGAGCATACGCCTCATTTTGACGATTTTCGTGTGCTATTGCACACCATTTTTTGGGTGATCGGGATTCCGACGTCAAAAATGCCAAATTTGTTCGTGGACATCGGTCAAGACGTTGTCTATGCATACGGATGGCCATCACGGCTTTTCTGGGCCATTTGGAAGGTCAAACGAGCCCCGAAGCGAGCATACGCCTCATTTTGACGATTTTCGTGTGCTATTGCACACCATTTTTTGGGTGATCGGGATTCCGACGTCAAAAATGCAAAATTTGTTCGTGCACGTCCGTCAAGACGTTGTCTATGCATACGGTTGGCCATCACGGCTTTTCTGGGCCATTTGGAAGGTCAAACGAGCCCCGAAGCGAGCATACGCCTCATTTTGACGATTTTCGTGTGCTATTGCACACCATTTTTTGGGTGATCGGGATTCCGACATCAAAAATGCCAAATTTGTTCGTGGACGTCCGTCAAGACGTTGTCTATGCATACGGTTGGCCATCACGGCTTTTCTGGGCCATTTGGAAGGTCAAACGAGCCCCGAAGAGAGCATACGCCTCATTTTGACGATTTTAATGTGCTATTGCACACCATTTTTTGGGTGATCGGGATTCCGACGTCAAAAATGCCAAATTTGTTCGTGGACGTCCGTCAAGACGTTGTCTATGCATACGACTGGCCATCACGGCTTTTCTGGGCCATTTGGAAGGTCAAACGAGCCCCGAAGCGAGCATACGCCTCATTTTGACGATTTTCGTGTGCTAACGTTAAAAATGCCAAATTTGTTCGTGGACGTCCGTCAAGACGTTGTCTATGCATACGGTTGGCCATCACGGCTTTTCTGGGCCATTTGGAAGGTCAAACGAGCCCCGAAGCGAGCATACGCCTCATTTTGACGATTTTCGTGTGCTATTGCACACCATTTTTTGGGTGATCGGGATTCCGACGTCAAAAATGCCAAATTTGTTCGTGGACGTCCAAGACGGACGTCTATGCATACGGTTGGCCATCACGGCTTTTCTAGGCCATTTGGAAGGTCAAACGAGCCCCGAAGCGAGCATACGCCTCATTTTGACGATTTTCGTGTGCTATTGCACACCATTTTTTGGGTGATCGGGATTCCGACGTCAAAAATGCCAAATTTGTTCATGGACGTCCATCAAGACGTTGTCTATGCATACGGTTGGCCATCACGGCTTTTCTGGGCCATTTGGAAGGTCAAAAGAGCCCCGAAGCGAGCATACGCCTCATTTTGACGATTTTCGTGTGCTATTGCACACCATTTTTTGGGTGATCGGGATTCCGACGTCAAAAATGCCAAATTTGTTCGTGGACATCCGTCAAGACGTTGTCTATGCATACGGTTGGCCATCACGGCTTTTCTGGGCCATTTGGAAGGTCAAACGAGCCCCGAAGCGAGCATACGCCTCATTTTGACGATTTTCGTGTGCTATTGCACACCATTTTTGGGTGATCGGGATTCCGACGTCAAAAATGCCAAATTTGTTCGTGGACATCCGTCAAGACGTTGTCTATGCATACGGTTGGCCATCACGGCTTTTCTGGGCCATTTGGAAGGTCAAACGAGCCCCGAAGCGAGCATACGCCTCATTTTGACGATTTTCGTGTGCTATTGCACACCATTTTTGGGTGATCGGGATTCCGACGTCAAAAATGCCAAATTTGTTCGTGGACGTCCGCCAAGACGTTGTCTATGCATACGGTTGGCCATCACGGCTTTTCTGGGCCATTTGGAAGTTCAAACGAGCCCCGAAGCGAGCATACGCCTCATTTTGACGATTTTCGTTTGCTATTGCACACCATTTTTTGGGTGATCGGGATTCCGACGTCAAAAATGCCAAATTTGTTCGTGGACGTCCGTCAAGACGTTGTCTATGCATACGGTTGGCCATCACGGCTTTTCTGGGCCATTTGGAAGGTCAAACGAGCCCCGAAGCGAGCATACACCTCATTTTGACGATTTTCGTGTGCTATTGCACACCATTTTTTGGGTGATCGGGATTCCGACGTCAAAAATGCCAAATTTGTTCGTGGACGTCCAAGACGGACGTCTGTGCATACGGTTGGCCATCACGGCTTTTCTGGGCCATTTGGAAGGTCAAACGAACCCCGAAGCGAGCATACGCCTCATTTTGACGATTTTCGTGTGCTATTGCACACCATTTTTTGGGTGATCGGGATTCCGACGTCAAAAATGCCAAATTTTTTCGTGGACGTCCGTCAAGACGTTGTCTATGCATACGGTTGGCCATCACGGCTTTTCTGGGCCATTTGGAAGGTCAAACGAGCCCCGAAGCGAGCATACGCCTCATTTTGACGATTTTTGTGTGCTATTGCACACCATTTTTTTGGTGATCGGGATTCCGACGTCAAAAATGCCAAATTTGTTCGTGGACGTCCGTCAAGAGGTTGTCTATGCATACGGTTGGCCATCACGGCTTTTCTGGGCCATTTGGAAGGTCAAACGAGCCCCGAAGCGAGCATAAGCCTCATTTTGACGATTTTCGAGTGCTATTGCACACCATTTTTTGGGTGATCGGGATTCCGACGTCAAAAATAACAAATTTGTTCGTGGACGTCCGTCAAGACGTTGTCTATGCATACGGTTGGCCATCACGGCTTTTCTGGGCCATTTGGAAGGTCAAACGAGCCCCGAAGCGAGCATACGCCTCATTTTGACGATTTTCGTGTGCTATTGCACACCATTTTTTGGGTGATCGAGATTCCGACGTCAAAAATGCCAAATTTTTTCGTGGACGTCCGTCAAGACGTTGTCTATGCATACGGTTGGCCATCACGGCTTTTCTGGGCCATTTGGAAGGTCAAACGAGCCCCGAAGCGAGCATACGCCTCATTTTGACGATTTTCGTGTGCTATTGCACACCATTTTTTGGGTGATCGGGATTCCGACGTCAAAAATGCCAAATTTTTTCGTGGACGTCCGTCAAGACGTTGTCTATGCATACGGTTGGCCATCACGGCTTTTCTGGGCCATTTGGAAGGTCAAACGAGCCCCGAAGCGAGCATACGCCTCATTTTGACGATTTTTGTGTGCTATTGCACACCATTTTTTTGGTGATCGGGATTCCGACGTCAAAAATGCCAAATTTGTTCGTGGACGTCCGTCAAGAGGTTGTCTATGCATACGGTTGGCCATCACGGCTTTTCTGGGCCATTTGGAAGGTCAAACGAGCCCCGAAGCGAGCATAAGCCTCATTTTGACGATTTTCGAGTGCTATTGCACACCATTTTTTGGGTGATCGGGATTCCGACGTCAAAAATAACAAATTTGTTCGTGGACGTCCGTCAAGACGTTGTCTATGCATACGGTTGGCCATCACGGCTTTTCTGGGCCATTTGGAAGGTCAAACGAGCCCCGAAGCGAGCATACGCCTCATTTTGACGATTTTCGTGTGCTATTGCACACCATTTTTTGGGTGATCGAGATTCCGACGTCAAAAATGCCAAATTTTTTCGTGGACGTCCGTCAAGACGTTGTCTATGCATACGGTTGGCCATCACGGCTTTTCTGGGCCATTTGGAAGGTCAAACGAGCCCCGAAGCGAGCATACGCCTCATTTTGACGATTTTCGTGTGCTATTGCACACCATTTTTTGGGTGATCGGGATTCCGACGTCAAAAATGCCAAATTTGTTCGTGGACGTCCAAGACGGACGTCTATGCATACGGTTGGCCATCACGGCTTTTCTAGGCCATTTGGAAGGTCAAACGAGCCCCGAAGCGAGCATACGCCTCATTTTGACGATTTTCGTGTGCTATTGCACACCATTTTTTGGGTGATCGGGATTCCGACGTCAAAAATGCCAAATTTGTTCATGGACGTCCATCAAGACGTTGTCTATGCATACGGTTGGCCATCACGGCTTTTCTGGGCCATTTGGAAGGTCAAAAGAGCCCCGAAGCGAGCATACGCCTCATTTTGACGATTTTCGTGTGCTATTGCACACCATTTTTTGGGTGATCGGGATTCCGACGTCAAAAATGCCAAATTTGTTCGTGGACGTCCGTCAAGACGTTGTCTATGCATACGGTTGGCCATCACGGCTTTTCTGGGCCATTTGGAAGGTCAAACGAGCCCTGAAGCGAGCATACGCCTCATTTTGACGATTTTCGTGTGCTATTGCACACAATTTTTTGGGTGATCGGGATTCCGACGTCAAAAATGCCAAATTTGTTCGTGGACGTCTGTCAAGACGTTGTCTATGCATACGGTTGGCCATCACGGCTTTTCTGGGCCATTTGGAAGGTCAAACGAGCCCCGAAGCGAGCATACGCCTCATTTTGACGATTTTCGTGTGCTATTGCACACCATTTTTTGGGTGATCGGGATTCCGACGTCAAAAATGCCAAATTTGTTCGTGGACGTCCGTCAAGACGTTGTCTATGCATACGGTTGGCCATCACGGCTTTTCTGGGCCATTTGGAAGGTCAAACGAGCCCCGAAGCGAGCATACGCCTCAATTTGACGATTTTCGTGTGCTATTGCACACCATTTTTTGGGTGATCGGGATTCCGACGTCAAAAATGCCAAATTTGTTCGTGGACGTCCGTCAAGACGTTGTCTATGCATACGGTTGGCCATCACGGCTTTTCTGGGCCATTTGGAAGGTCAAACGAGCCCCGAAGCGAGCATACACCTCATTTTGACGATTTTCGTGTGCTATTGCACACCATTTTTTGGGTGATCGGGATTCCGACGTCAAAAATGCCAAATTTGTTCGTGGACGTCCGTTAAGACGTTGTCTATGCATACGGTTGGCCATCACGGCTTTTCTGGGCCATTTGGAAGGTCAAACGAGCCCCAAAGCGAGCATACGCCTCATTTTGACGATTTTCGTGTGCTATTGCACACCATTTTTTGGGTGATCGGGATTCCGACGTCAAAAATGCCAAATTTGTTCGTGGACGTCCGTCAAGACGTTATCTATGCATACGGTTGGCCATCACGGCTTTTCTAGGCCATTTGGAAGGTCAAACGAGCCCCGAAGAGAGCATACGCCTCATTTTGACGATTTTCGTGTGCTATTGCACACCATTTTTTGGGTGATCGGGATTCCGACGTCAAAAATGCCAAATTTGTTCATGGACGTCCGTCAAGACGTTGTCTATGCATACGGTTGGCCATCACGGCTTTTCTGGGCCATTTGGAAGGTCAAACGAGCCCCGAAGCGAGCATACGCCTCATTTTGACGATTTTCGTATGCTATTGCACACCATTTTTTGGGTGATCGGGATTCCGACGTCAAAAATGCCAAATTTGTTCGTGGACGTCCAAGACGGACGTCTGTGCATACGGTTGGCCATCACGGCTTTTCTGGGCCATTTGGAAGGTCAAACGAACCCCGAAGCGAGCATACGCCTCATTTTGACGATTTTTGTGTGCTATTGCACACCATTTTTTGGGTGATCGGGATTTCGACGTCAAAAATGCCAAATTTGTTCGTGGACGTCCGTCAAGACGTTGTCTATGCATACGGTTGGCCATCACGGCTTTTCTGGGTCATTTGGAAGGTCAAACGAGCCCCGAAGCGAGCATACGCCTCATTTTGACGATTTTTGTGTGCTATTGCACACCATTTTTTGGGTGATCGGGATTCCGACGTCAAAAATGCCAAATTTGTTCGTGGACGTCCGTCAAGACGTTGTCTATGCATACGGTTGGCCATCACAGCTTTTCTGGGCCATTTGGAAGGTCAAACGAGCCTCGAAGCGAGCATACGCCTCATTTTGACGATTTTCGTGTGCTATTGCACACCATTTTTTGGGTGATCGGGATTCCAATGTCAAAAATGCCAAATTTGTACGTGGACGTCCATCAAGACGTTGTCTATGCATACGATTGGCCATCACGGCTTTTCTGGGCCATTTGGAAGGTCAAACGAGCCCCGAAGCGAGCATACGCCTCATTTTGACGATTTTCGTGTGCTATTGCACACCATTTTTTGGGTGATCGGGATTCCGACGTCAAAAATGCCAAATTTGTTCGTGGACGTCCGTCAAGACGTTGTCTATGCATACGGTTGGCCATCACGGCTTTTCTGGGCCATTTGGAAGGTCAAACGAGCCCCGAAGCGAGCATACGCCTCATTTTGACGATTTTCGTGTGCTATTGCACACCATTTTTTGGGTGATTGGGATTCCGACGTCAAAAATGCCAAATTTGTTCGTGGACGTCCGTCAAGACGTTTTCTATGCATACGGTTGGCCATCACGGCTTTTCTGGGCCATTTGGAAGGTCAAACGAGCCCCGAAGCGAGCATACGCCTCATTTTGATGATTTTCGTGTGCTATTGCACACCATTTTTTGGGTGATCGGGATTCCGACGTCAAAAATGCCAAATTTGTTCGTGGACGTCCGTCAAGACGTTGTCTATGCATACGGTTGGCCATCACGGCTTTTCTGGGCCATTTGGAAGGTCAAACGAGCCCCGAAGCGAGCATACGCCTCATTTTGACGATTTTCGTGTGCTATTGCACACCATTTTTTGGGTGATCGGGATTCCGACGTCAAAAATGCCAAATTTGTTCGTGGACGTCCGTCAAGACGTTGTCTATGCATACGGTTGGCCATCACGGCTTTTCTGGGCCATTTGGAAGGTCAAACGAGCCCCGAAGCGAGCATACGCCTCATTTTGACGATTTTCGTGTGCTATTGCACACCATTTTTTGGGTGATCGGGATTCCGACGTCAAAAATGCCAAATTTGTTCGTGGACGTCCGTCAAGACGTTGTCTATGCATACGGTTGGCCATCACAGCTTTTCTGGGCCATTTGGAAGGTCAAACGAGCCTCGAAGCGAGCATACGCCTCATTTTGACGATTTTCGTGTGCTATTGCACACCATTTTTTGGGTGATCGGGATTCCGATGTCAAAAATGCCAAATTTGTACGTGGACGTCCGTCAAGACGTTGTCTATGCATACGTTTGTCCATCACGGCTTTTCTGGGCCATTTGGAAGGTCAAACGAGCCCCGAAGCGAGCATACGCCTCATTTTGACGATTTTCGTGTGCTATTGCACACCATTTTTTGGGTGATCGGGATTCCGACGTCAAAAATGCCAAATTTGTTCGTAGACGTCCGTCAAGACGTTGTCTATGCATACAGTTGGCCATCACGGCTTTTCTGGGACATTTGGAAGGTCAAACGAGCCCCGAAGCGAGCATACGCCTCATTTTGACGATTTTCGTGTGCTATTGCACACCATTTTTTGGGTGATCGGGATTCCGACGTCAAAAATGCCAAATTTGTTCGTGGACATCCGTCAAGACGTTGTCTATGCATACGGTTGGCCATCACGGCTTTTCTGGGCCATTTGGAAGGTCAAACGAGCCCCGAAGCGAGCATACACCTCATTTTGACGATTTTCGTGTGCTATTGCACACCATTTTTTGGGTGATCGGGATTCCGACGTCAAAAATGCCAAATTTGTTCGCGGACATCCGTCAAGACGTTGTCTATGCATACGGTTGGCCATCACGGCTTTTCTGGGCCATTTGGAAGGCCAAACGAGCCCCGAAGCGAGCATACGCCTCATTTTGACAATTTTCGTGTGCTATTGCACACCATTTTTTGGGTGATCGGGATTCCGACGTCAAAAATGCCAAATTTGTTCGTGGACGTCCGTCAAGACGTTGTCTATGCATACGGTTGGCCATCACGGCTTTTCTGGGCCATTTGGAAGGTCAAACGAGCCCCGAAGCGAGCATACGCCTCATGTTGACGATTTTCGTGTGCTATTGCACACCATTTTTTGGGTGATCGGGATTCCGACGTCAAAAATGCCAAATTTGTTCGTGGACGTCCGTCAAGACGTGTTCTATGCATACGGTTGGCCATCACGACTTTTTTGGGCCATTTGGAAGGTCAAACGAGCCTCGAAGCGAGCATACGCCTCATTTTGACGATTTTCGTGTGCTATTGCACACCATATTTTGGGTGATCGGGATTCCGACGTCAAAAATGCCAAATTTGTTCGTGGACGTCCGTCAAGACGTTGTCTATGCATACGGTTGGCCATCACGGCTTTTCTGGGCCATTTGGAAGGTCAAACGAGCCCCGAAGCGAGCATACGCCTCATTTTGACGATTTTCGTGTGCTATTGCACACCATATTTTGGGTGATCGGGATTCCGACGTCAAAAATGCCAAATTTGTTCGTGGACGTCCGTCAAGACGTTGTCTATGCATACGGTTGGCCATCACGGCTTTTCTGGGCCATTTGGAAGGTCAAACGAGCCCCGAAGTGAGCATACGCCTCATTTTGACGATTTTCGTGTGCTATTGCACACCATTTTTTGGGTGATCGGGATTCCGACGTCAAAAATGCCAAATTTGTTCGTGGACGTCCGTCAAGACGTTGTCTATGCATACGGTTGGCCATCACGGCTTTTCTGGGCCATTTGGAAGGTCAAACAAGCCCCGAAGCGAGCATACGCCTCATTTTGACGATTTTCGTGTGCTATTGCACACCATTTTTTGGGTGATCGGGATTCCGACGTCAAAAATGCCAAATTTATTCGTGGACGTCCGTCAAGACGTTGTCTATGCATACGGTTGTCCATCACGGCTTTTCTGGGCCATTTGGAAGGTCAAACGAGCCCCGAAGCGAGCATACGCCTCATTTTGACGATTTTCGTGTGCTATTGCACACCATTTTTTGGGTGATCGGGATTCCGACGTCAAAAATGCCAAATTTGTTCGTGGACGTCCGTCAAGACGTTGTCTATGCATACGGTTGGCCATCACGGCTTTTCTGGGCCATTTGGAAGGTCAAACGAGCCCCGAAGCGAGCATACGCCTCATTTTGACGATTTTCGTGTGCTATTGCACACCATTTTTTGGGTGATCGGGATTCCGACGTCAAAAATGCCAAAGTTGTTCGTGGACGTCCGTCAAGACGTTGTCTATGCATACGGTTGGCCATCACGGCTTTTCTGGGCCATTTGGAAGGTCAAACGAGCCCCGAAGCGAGCATACGCCTCATTTTGACGATTTTCGTGTGCTATTGCACACCATTTTTTGGGTGATCGGGATTCCGACGTCAAAAATGCCAAATTTGTTCGTGGACGTCCGTCAAGACGTTGTCTATGCATACGGTTGGCCATCACGACTTTTTTGGGCCATTTGGAAGGTCAAACGAGCCCCGAAGCGAGCATGCATACGGTTGGCCATCACGGCTTTTCTGGGCCATTTGGAAGGTCAAACGAGCCCCGAAGCGAGCATACGCCTCATTTTGACGATTTTCGTGTGCTATTGCACACCATTTTTTGGGTGATCGGGATTCCAACGTCAAAAATGCCAAATTTGTTCGTGGACGTCCGTCAAGACGTTGTCTATGCATACGGTTGGCCATCACAGCTTTTCTGGGCCATTTGGAAGGTCAAACGAGCCCCGAAGCGAGCATACGCCTCATTTTGACGATTTTCATGTGCTATTGCACACCATTTTTTGGGTGATCGGGATTCCGACGTCAAAAATGCCAAATTTGTTCGTGGACGTCCGTCAAGACGTTGACTATGCATACGGTTGGCCATCACGGCTTTTCTGGGCCATTTGGAAGGTCAAACGAGCCCCGAAGCGAGCATACGCCTCATTTTGACGATTTTCGTGTGCTATTGCACACCATATTTTGGGTGATCGGGATTTCGATGTCAAAAATGCCAAATTTGTTCGTGGACGTCCGTCAAGACGTTGTCTATGCATACGGTTGGCCATCACGGCTTTTCTGGGCCATTTGGAAGGTCAAACGAGCCCCGAAGCGAGCATACGCCTCATTTTGACGATTTTCGTGTGCTATTGCACACCATTTTTTGGGTGATCGGGATTCCGACGTCAAAAATGCCAAATTTGTTCGTGGACGTCCGTCAAGACGTTGTCTATGCATACGGTTGGCCATCACGGCTTTTCTGGGCCATTTGGAAGGTCAAACGAGCCCCGAAGCGAGCATACGCCTCATTTTGACGATTTTCGTGTGCTATTGCACACCATTTTTTGGGTGATCGGGATTCCGACGTCAAAAATGCCAAATTTGTTCGTGGACGTCCGTCAATACGTTGTCTATGCATACGGTTGGCCATCACGACTTTTTTGGGCCATTTGGAAGGTCAAACGAGCCTCGAAGCGAGCATACGCCTCATTTTGACGATTTTCGTGTGCTATTGCACACCATATTTTGGGTGATCGGGATTCCGACGTCAAAAATGCCAAATTTGTTCGTGGACGTCCGTCAAGACGTTGTCTATGCATACGGTTGGCCATCACGGCTTTTCTGGGCCATTTGGAAGGTCAAACGAGCCCCGAAGCGAGCATACGCCTCATTTTGACGATTTTCGTGTGCTATTGCACACCATTTTTTGGGTGATCGGGATTCCGACGTCAAAAATGCCAAATTTGTTCGTGGACGTCTGTCAAGACGTTGTCTATGCATACGGTTGGCCATCACGGCTTTTCTGGGCCATTTGGAAGGTCAAACGAGCCCCGAAGCGAGCATACGCCTCATTTTGACGATTTTCGTGTGCTATTGCACACCATTTTTTGGGTGATCGGGATTCCGACGTCAAAAATGCCAAATTTGTTCGTGGACGTCCGTCAAGACGTTGTCTATGCATACGGTTGTCCATCACGGCTTTTCTGGGCCATTTGGATTGTCAAACGAGCCCCGAAGCGAGCATTCGCCTCATTTTGACGATTTTCGTGTGCTATTGCACACCATTTTTTGGGTGATCGGGATTCCGACGTCAAAAATGCCAAATTTGTTCGTGGACGTCCGTCAAGACGTTGTCTATGCATACGGTTGGCCATCACGGCTTTTCTGGGCCATTTGGAAGGTCAAACGAGCCCCGAAGCGAGCATACGCCTCATTTTGACGATTTTCGTGTGCTATTGCACACCATTTTTTGGGTGATCGGGATTCCGACGTCAAAAATGCCAAATTTGTTCGCGGACGTCCGTCAAGACGTTGTCTATGCATACGATTGGCCATCACGACTTTTTTGGGCCATTTGGAAGGTCAAATGAGCCCCGAAGCGAGCATGCATACGGTTGGCCATCACGTCTTTTCTGGGCCATTTGGAAGGTCAAACGAGCCCCGAAGCGAGCATACGCCTCATTTTGACGATTTTCGTGTGCTATTGCACACCATTTTTTGGGTGATCGGGATTCCGACGTCAAAAATTCCAAATTTGTTCGTGGACGTCCGTCAAGACGTTGTCTATGCATACGGTTGGCCATCACGGCTTTTCTGGGCCATTTGGAAGGTCAAACGAGCCCCGAAGCGAGCATACGCCTCATTTTGACGATTTTCGTGTGCTATTGCACACCATTTTTTGGGTGATCGAGATTCCGACGTCAAAAATGCTAAATTTGTTCGTGGACGTCCGTCAAGACGTTGTCTATGCATACGGTTGGCCATCGCGGCTTTTTCGACCCATTTGGAAGGTCAAACGAGCCCGAAGCGAGCATACGCCTCATTTTGACGATTTTCGTGTGCTATTGCACACCATTTTTTGGGTGATCGGGATTCCGACGTCAAATAATGCCAAATTTGTTCGTGGACGTCCGTCAAGACGTTGTCTATGCATAAGGTTGGCCATCACGGCTTTTCTGGGCCATTTGGAAGGTCAAACGAGCCCCGAAGCGAGCATACGCCTCATTTTGACGATTTTCGTGTGCTATTGCACACCATTTTTTGGGTGATCGAGATTCCGACGTCAAAAATGCTAAATTTGTTCATGGACGTCCGTCAAGACGTTGTCTATGCATACGGTTGGCCATCACGGCTTTTCCGACCCATTTGGATGGTCAAACGAGCCCCGAAGCGAGCATACGCCTCATTTCGACGATTTTCGTGTGCTATTGCACACCATTTTTTGGGTGATCGGGATTTCGACGTCAAAAATGCAAAATTTGTTCGTGGACGTCCGTCAAGATGTTGTATATGCATACGGTTGGCTATCACGGCTTTTCCGACCCATTTGGAAGGTCAAACGAGCCCCGAAGCGAGCATACGCCTCATTTTGACGATTTTCGTGTGCTATTGCACACCATTTTTTGGGTGATCGGGATTCCGACGTCAAAAATGCAAAATTTGTTCGTGGACGTCCGTCAAGACGTTGTCTATGCATACGGTTGGCCATCACGGCTTTTCTGGGCCATTTGGAAGGTCAAACGAGCCCCGAAGCGAGCATACGCCTCATTTTGACGATTTTCGTGTGCTATTGCACACCATTTTTCGGGTGATCGGGATTCCGACGTCAAAAATGCCAAATTTGTTCGTGGACGTCCGTCAAGACGTTGTCTATGCATACGGTTGGCCATCCAGCTTTTCTGGGCCATTTGGAAGGTCAAACGAGCCCCGAAGCGAGCATACGCCTCATTTTGACGATTTTCGTGTGCTATTGCACACCATTTTTTGGGTGATCGGGATTCCGACGTCAAAAATGCCAAATTTGTTCGTGGACGTCCGTCAAGACGTTGTCTATGCATACAGGTTGCCATCACGGCTTTTCAGGGCCATTTGGAAGGTCAAACGAGCCTCGAAGCGAGCATACGCCTCATGACGATTTTCGTGATCTATTGCACACCATTTTTTGGGTGATCGAGATTCCGACGTCAAAAATGCAAAATTTGTTCGTGGACGTCCGTCAAGACGTTGTCTATGCATACGGTTGGCCATCACGGCTTTTCTGGGCCATTTTGAAGGTCAAACGAGCCCCGAAGCGAGCATACGCCTCATTTTGACGATTTTCGTGTGCTATTGCACACCATTTTTCGGGTGATCGGGATTCCGACGTCAAAAATGCCATATTTTTTCGTGGACGTCCGTCAAGACGTTGTCTATGCATACGGTTGGCCATCCAGCTTTTCTGGGCCATTTGGAAGGTCAAACGAGCCCCGAAGCGAGCATACGCCTCATTTTGACGATTTTCGTGTGCTATTGCACACCATTTTTTGGGTGATCGGGATTCCGACGTCAAAAATGCCAAATTTGTTCGTGGACGTCCGTCAAGATGTTGTCTATGCATACGGTTGGCCATCACGGATTTTCTGGGCCATTTGGAAGGTCAAACGAGCCCCGAAGCGAGCATTCGCCTCATTTTGACGATTTTCGTGTGCTATTGCACACCATTTTTTGGGTGATCGGGATTCCGACGTCAAAAATGCCAAATTTGTTCGTGGACGTCCGTCAAGAAGTTGTCTATGCATACGGTTGGCCATCACGGCTTTTCTGGGCCATTTGGAAGGTCAAACGAGCCCCGAAGCGAGCATACGCCTCATTTTGACGATTTTCGTGTGCTATTGCACACCATTTTTTGGGTGATCAGGATTTCGACGTCAAAAATGCCAAATTTGTTCGTGTACGTCCGTAAAGACGTTGTCTATGCATACGGTTGTCCATCACGGCTTTTCTTGGCCATTTGGAAGGTCAAACGAGCCCCGAAGCGAGCATACGCCTCATTTTGACGATTTTCGTGTGCTATTGCACACCATTTTTTGGGTGATCAGGATTCCGACGTCAAAAATGCCAAATTTGTTCGTGGACGTCCGTCAAGACGTTGTCTATGCATACAGGTTGCCATCACGGCTTTTCTGGGCCATTTGGAAGGTCAAACGAGCCCCGAAGCGAGCATACGCCTCATGACGATTTTCGTGATCTATTGCACACCATTTTTTGGGTGATCGGGATTCCGACGTCAAAAATGCCAAATTTGTTCGTGGACGTCCGTCAAGACGTTGTCTATGCATACGGTTGGCCATCACGGCTTTTCTGGGCCATTTGGAAGGTCAAACGAGCCCCGAAGCGAGCATACGCCTCATTTTGACGATTTTCGTGTGCTATTGCACACCATTTTTTGGGTGATCGGGATTCCGACGTCAAAAATTCCAAATTTGTACGTGGACGTCCGTCAAGACGTTGTCTATGCATACGGTTGGCCATCACGGCTTTTCTGGGCCATTTGGAAGGTCAAACGAGCCCCGAAGCGAGCATACGCCTCATTTTGACGATTTTCGTGTGCTATTGCACACCATTTTTTGGGTGATCGGGATTTCGACGTCAAAAATGCCAAATTTGTTCGTGGACGTCTGTCAAGACGTTGTCTATGCATACGGTTGGCCATCACGGCTTTTCTGGGCCATTTGGAAGGTCAAACGAGCCCCGAAGCGAGCATACGCCTCATTTTGACGATTTTTGTGTGCTATTGCACACCATTTTTTGGGTGATCGGGATTCCGACGTCAAAAATGCCAAATTTGTTCGTGGACGTCCGTCAAGACGTTGTCTATGCATACGTTTGTCCATCACGGCTTTTCTGGGCCATTTGGAAGGTCAAACGAGCCCCGAAGCGAGCATACGCCTCATTTTGACGATTTTCGTGTGCTATTGCACACCATTTTTTGGGTGATCGGGATTCCGACGTCAAAAATGCCAAATTTGTTCGTGGACATCCGTCAAGACGTTGTCTATGCATACGGTTGGCCATCACGGCTTTTCTGGGCCATTTGGAAGGTCAAACGAGCCCCGAAGCGAGCATACGCCTCATTTTGACGATTTTCGTGTGCTATTGCACACCATTTTTTGGGTGATCGGGATTCCGACGTCAAAAATGCCAAATTTGTTCGTGGACGTCCGTCAAGACGTTGTCTATGCATACGGTTGGCCATCACAGCTTTTCTGGGCCATTTGGAAGGTCAAACGAGCCTCGAAGCGAGCATACGCCTCATTTTGACGATTTTCGTGTGCTATTGCACACCATTTTTTGGGTGATCGGGATTCCGATGTCAAAAATGCCAAATTTGTACGTGGACGTCCGTCAAGACGTTGTCTATGCATACGTTTGTCCATCACGGCTTTTCTGGGCCATTTGGAAGGTCAAACGAGCCCCGAAGCGAGCATACGCCTCATTTTGACGATTTTCGTGTGCTATTGCACACCATTTTTTGGGTGATCGGGATTCCGACGTCAAAAATGCCAAATTTGTTCGTAGACGTCCGTCAAGACGTTGTCTATGCATACGGTTGGCCATCACGGCTTTTCTGGGCCATTTGGAAGGTCAAACGAGCCCCGAAGCGAGCATACGCCTCATTTTGACGATTTTCGTGTGCTATTGCACACCATTTTTTGGGTGATCGGGATTCCGACGTCAAAAATGCCAAATTTGTTCGTGGACATCCGTCAAGACGTTGTCTATGCATAGGGTTGGCCATCACGGCTTTTCTGGGCCATTTGGAAGGTCAAACGAGCCCCGAAGCGAGCATACGCCTCATTTTGACGATTTTCGTGTGCTATTGCACACCATTTTTTGGGTGATCGGGATTCCGACGTCAAAAATGCCAAATTTGTTCGCGGACATCCGTCAAGACGTTGTCTATGCATACGGTTGGCCATCACGGCTTTTCTGGGCCATTTGGAAGGTCAAACGAGCCCCGAAGCGAGCATACGCCTCATTTTGACGATTTTCGTGTGCTATTGCACACCATTTTTTGGGTGATCGGGATTCCGACGTCAAAAATGCCAAATTTGTTCGCGGACGTCCGTCAAGACGTTGTCTATGCATACGATTGGCCTTCACGACTTTTTTGGGCCATTTGGAAGGTCAAATGAGCCCCGAAGCGAGCATGCATACGGTTGGCCATCACGTCTTTTCTGGGCCATTTGGAAGGTCAAACGAGCCCCGAAGCGAGCATACGCCTCATTTTGACGATTTTCGTGTGCTATTGCACACCATTTTTTGGGTGATCGGGATTCCGACGTCAAAAATTCCAAATTTGTTCGTGGACGTCCGTCAAGACGTTGTCTATGCATACGGTTGGCCATCACGGCTTTTCTGGGCCATTTGGAAGGTCAAACGAGCCCCGAAGCGAGCATACGCCTCATTTTGACGATTTTCGTGTGCTATTGCACACCATTTTTTGGGTGATCGAGATTCCGACGTCAAAAATGCTAAATTTGTTCGTGGACGTCCGTCAAGACGTTGTCTATGCATACGGTTGTCCATCGCGGCTTTTTCGACCCATTTGGAAGGTCAAACGAGCCCGAAGCGAGCATACGCCTCATTTTGACGATTTTCGTGTGCTATTGCACACCATTTTTTGGGTGATCGGGATTCCGACGTCAAATAATGCCAAATTTGTTCGTGGACGTCCGTCAAGACGTTGTCTATGCATAAGGTTGGCCATCACGGCTTTTCTGGGCCATTTGGAAGGTCAAACGAGCCCCGAAGCGAGCATACGCCTCATTTTGACGATTTTCGTGTGCTATTGCACACCATTTTTTGGGTGATCGAGATTCCGACGTCAAAAATGCTAAATTTGTTCATGGACGTCCGTCAAGACGTTGTCTATGCATACGGTTGGCCATCACGGCTTTTCCGACCCATTTGGATGGTCAAACGAGCCCCGAAGCGAGCATACGCCTCATTTCGACGATTTTCGTGTGCTATTGCACACCATTTTTTGGGTGATCGGGATTTCGACGTCAAAAATGCAAAATTTGTTCGTGGACGTCCGTCAAGATGTTGTATATGCATACGGTTGGCTATCACGGCTTTTCCGACCCATTTGGAAGGTCAAACGAGCCCCGAAGCGAGCATACGCCTCATTTTGACGATTTTCGTGTGCTATTGCACACCATTTTTTGGGTGATCGAGATTCCGACGTCAAAAATGCCAAATTTGTTCGTGGACGTCCGTCAAGACGTTGTCTATGCATACGGTTGGCCATAACGGCTTTTCCGACCCATTTGGAAGGTCAAACAAGCCACGAAGCGAGCATATGCCTCATTTTGACGATTTTCGTGTGCTATTGCACACCATTTTTTGAGTGATCGGGATTCCGACGTCAAAAATGCCAAATTTGGTCGTGGACGTCCGTCAAGACGTTGTCTATGCATACGGTTGGCCATCACGGCTTTACTGACCCATTTGGAAGGTCAAACGAGCCCCGAAGCGAGCATACGCCTCATTTTGACGATTTTCGTGTGCTATTTCACACCTTTTTTTGGGTGATCGGGATTCCGACGTAAAAAATGCAAAATTTGTTCGTGAACGTCCGTCAAGACGTTGTCTATGCATACGGTTGGCCATCATGGCTTTTCCGACCCATTTGGAAGGTCAAACGAGCCCCGAAGCGAGCATACGCCTCATTTTGACGATTTTCGTGTGCTATTGCACACCATTTTTTGGGTGATCGGGATTCCGATGTCAAAAATGCCAAATTTGTTCGTGGACGTCCGTCAAGACGTTGTCTATGCATACGGTTGGCCATCACGGATTTTTCGACCCATTTGGAAGGTCAAACAAGCCCCGAAGCGAGCATACGCCTCATTTTGACGATTTTCGTGTGCTATTGCACACCATTTTTTGGGTGATCGGGATTCTGACGTCAAAAATGCCAAATTTGTTCGTGGACATCCGTCAAGACGTTGTCTATGCATACGGTTGGCCATCACGGCTTTTCCGACCCATTTGGAAGGTCAAACGAGCCCCAAAGCGAGCATACGCCTCATTTTGACGATTTTCGTGTGCTATTGCACACCATTTTTTGGGTGATCGGGATTCCGACGTCAAAAATGCCAAATTTGTTCGTGGAGGTCCATCAAGACGTTGTCTATGCATACGGTTGGCCATCACGGCTTTTCCGACCCATTTGGAAGGTCAAACGAGCCCCGAAGCGAGCATACGCCTCATTTTGCCGATTTTCGTGTGCTATTGCACACCATTTTTTGGATGATCTGGATTCCGATGTCAAAAATGCCAAATTTGTTCGTGGACGTCCGTCAAGACGTTGTCTATGCATACGGTTGGCCATCACGGCTTTTCCGACCCATTTGGAAGGTCAAATGAGCCCCGAAGCGAGCATACGCCTCATTTTGACAATTTTCGTGTGATATTGCACACCATTTTTTGGGTGGTCGGGATTCCGACGTCAAAAATGCCAAATTTGTTCATGGACGTCCGTCAAGACGTTGTCTATGCATACGGTTGGCCATCATGGCTTTTCCGACCCATTTGGAAGGTCAAACGAGCCCCGAAGCGAGCATACGCCTCATTTTGACGATTTTCGTGTGCTATTGCACACCATTTTTTGGGTGGTCGGGATTCCGACGTCAAAAATGCCAAATTTGTTCGTGGACGTCCGTCAAGACGTTGTCTATGCATACGGTTGGCCATCACGGCTTTTCCAACCCATTTGGAAGGTCAAACGAGCCCCGAAGCGAGCATACGCCTCATTTTGACGATTTTCGTGTGCTATTGCACACCATTTTTTGGGTGATCGGGATTCCGACGTCAAAAATGCCAAATTTGTTCGTGGACGTCTGTCAAGACATTGTCTATGCATACGGTTGGCCATCACGGCTTTTCTGGGCCATTTGGAAGGTCAAACGAGCCCCGAAGCGAGCATACGCCTCATTTTGACGATTTTCGTGTGCTATTGCACACCATTTTTTGGGTGATCGGGATTCCGACGTCAAAAATGCCAAATTTGTTCGTGGACGTCCGTCAGGACGTTGTCTATGCATACGGTTGGCCATCACGGCTTTTCCGACCCATTTGGAAGGTCAAACGAGCCCCGAAGCGAGCATACGCCTCATTTTGACGATTTTCGTGTGCTATTGCACACCATTTTTTGGGTGATCGGGATTCCGACGTCAAAAATGCCAAATTTGTTCGTGGACGTCCGTCAAGATGTTTTCTATGCATACGGTTGGCCATCACGGCTTTTCCGACCCATTTAGAAGGTCAAACAAGCCCCGAAGCGAGCATACGCCTCATTTTGACGATTTTCGTGTGCTATTGCACACCATTTTTTGGGTGGTCGGGATTCCGACGTCAAAAATGCCAAATTTGTTCGTGGACGTACGTCAAGACGTTGTCTATGCATACGGTTGGCCATCACGGCTTTTCCGACCCATTTGGAAGGTCAAACGAGCCCCGAAGCGAGCATACGCCTCATTTTGACGATTTTCGTGTGCTATTGCACACCATTTTTTGGGTGATCGGGATTCTGACGTCAAAAATGCCAAATTTGTTCGTGGACGTCCGTCAAGACGTTGTCTATGCATACGGTTGGCCATCACGGCTTTTCCGACCCATTTGGAAGGTCAAACGAGCCCCGAAGCGAGCATACGCCTCATTTTGACAATTTTCGTGTGCTATTGCACACCATTTTTTGGGTGGTCGGGATTCCGACGTCAAAAATGCCAAATTTGTTCGTGGACGTCCGTCAAGACGTTGTCTATGCATACGGTTGGCCATCACGGCTTTTCCGACCCATTTGGAAGGTCAAACGAGCCCCGAAGCGAGCATACGCCTCATTTTGACGATTTTCGTTTGCTATTGCACACCATTTTTTGGGTGGTCGGGATTCCGACGTCAAAAATGCCAAATTTGTTCGTGGACGTACGTCAAGACGTTGTCTATGCATACGGTTGGCCATCACGGCTTTTTCGACCCATTTGGAAGGTCAAACGAGCCCCGAAGCGAGCATACGCCTCATTTTGACGATTTTCGTGTGCTATTGCACACCATTTTTTGGGTGGTCGGGATTCCGACGTCAAAAATGCCAAATTTGTTCGTGGACGTCCGTCAAGACGCTGTCTATGCATACGGTTGGCCATCACGGCTTTTCTGGGCCATTTGGAAGGTCAAACGAGCCCCGAAGCGAGCATACGCCTCATTTTGACGATTTTCGTGTGCTATTGCACACCATTTTTTGGGTGATCGGGATTCTGACGTCAAAAATACCAAATTTGTTCGTGGACGTCCGTCAGGACGTTGTCTATGCATACGGTTGGCCATCACGGCTTTTCCGACCCATTTGGAAGGTCAAACGAGCCCCGAAGCGAGCATACGCCTCATTTTGACGATTTTCGTGTGCTATTGCACACCATTTTTTGGGTGATAGGGATTCCGACGTCAAAAATGCCAAATTTGTTCGTGGACGTCCGTCAAGACGTTTTCTATGCATACGGTTGGCCATCACGGCTTTTCGAACCCATTTGGAAGGTCAAACGAGCTCCGAAGCGAGCGTACGCCTCATTTTGACGATTTTCGTGTGCTATTGCACACCATTTTTTGGGTGATCGGGATTCCGACGTCAAAAATGCCAAATTTGTTCGTGGACGTCCGTCAAGACGTTGTCTATGCATACGGTTGGCCATCAGGGCTTTTTCGACCCATTTGGAAGGTCAAACGAGCCCCGAAGCGAGCATACGCCTCATTTTGACGATTTTCGTGTGCTATTGCACACCATTTTTTGGGTGATCGGGATTCCGACGTCAAAAATGCCAAATTTGTTCGTGGACGTCCGTCAAGACGTTGTCTATACATACGGTTGGCCATCACGGCTTTTCCGACCCATTTGGAAGGTCAAACGAGCCCCGAAGCGAGCATACGCCTCATTTTGACGATTTTCGTGTGCTATTGCACACCATTTTTTGGGTGATCGGGATTCTGACGTCAAAAATTCCAAATTTGTTCGTGGATGTCCGTCAAGACGTTGTCTATGCATACGGTTGGCCATCACGGCTTTTCCGACTCATTTGGAAGGTCAAACGAGCCCCGAAGCGAGCATACGCCTCATTTTGACGATTTTCGTGTGCTATTGCACACCATTTTTTGGGTGATCGGGATTCCGACATCAAAAATGCCAAATTTGTTCGTGGATGTCCGTCAAGACGTTGTCTATGCATACGGTTAGCCATCACGGCTTTTCTGGGCCATTTGGAAGGTCAAACGAGCCCCGAAGCGAGCATACGCCTCATTTTGACGATTTTCGTGTGCTATTGCACACCATTTTTTGGGTGATCGGGATTCTGATGTCAAAAATGCCAAATTTGTTCGTGGACGTCCGTCAAGACGTTGTCTATGCATACGGTTGGCCATCACGGCTTTTCTGGGCCATTTGGAAGGTCAAACGAGCCCCAAAGCGAGCATACGCCTCATTTTGACGATTTTCGTGTGCTATTGCACACCATTTTTTGGGTGATCAGGATTCCGATGTCAAAAATGCCAAATTTGTTCGTGGACGTCCGTCAAGACGTTGTCTATGCATACGGTTGGCCATCACGGCTTTTCTGGGCCATTTGGAAGGTCAAACGAGCCCCGAAGCGAGCATACGCCTCATTTTGACGATTTTCGTGTGCTATTGCACACCATTTTTTGGGTGATCGGGATTCCGACGTCAAAAATGCCAAATTTGTTCGTGGACGTCCGTCAAGACGTTGTCTATGCATACGGTTGGCCATCACGGCTTTTCTGGGCCATTTGGAAGGTCAAACGAGCCCCGAAGCGAGCATACGCCTCATTTTGACGATTTTCGTGTGCTATTGCACACCATTTTTTGGGTGATCGGGATTCCGACGTCAAAAATGCCAAATTTGTTCGTGGACGTCCGTCAAGACGTTGTCTATGCATACGGTTGGCCATCACGGCTTTTCTGGGCCATTTGGAAGGTCAAACGAGCCCCGAAGCGAGCATACGCCTCATTTTGACGATTTTCGTGTGCTATTGCACACCATTTTTTGGGTGATCGAGATTCCGACGTCAAAAATGCCAAATTTGTTCGTGGACGTCCGTCAAGATGTTGTCTGTGCATACGGTTGGCCATCACGGCTTTTCTGGGCCATTTGGAAGGTCAAACGAGCCCCGAAGCGAGCATACGCCTCATTTTGACGATTTTCGTGTGCTATTGCACACCATTTTTTGGGTGATCGGGATTCCGACGTCAAAAATGCCAAATTTGTTCGTGGACGTCCGTCAAGACGTTTTCTATGCATACGGTTGGCCATAACGGCTTTTCCGACCCATTTAGAAGGTCAAACAAGCCCCGAAGCGAGCATACGCCTCATTTTGACGATTTTCGTGTGCTATTGCACACCATTTTTTGGGTGATCGGGATTCCGACGTCAAAAATGACAAATTTGTTCGTGGACGTCCGTCAAGATATTGTCTATGCATACGGTTGGCCATCACGGCTTTTCCGACCCATTTGGAAGGTCAAACGAGCCCCGAAGCGAGCATACGCCTCATTTTGACGATTTTCGTGTGCTATTGCACACCATTTTTTGGGTGATCGGGATTCCGACGTCAAAAATGCCAAATTTGTTCGTAGACGTCCGTCAAGACATTGTCTATGCATACGGTTGGCCATCACGGCTTTTCGAACCCATTTGGAAGGTCAAACGAGCCCCGAAGCGAGCAAACGCCTCATTTTGACGATTTTCGTGTGCTATTGCACACCATTTTTTGGGTGATCGGGATTCCGACGTCAAAAATGCCAAATTTGTTCGTGGACGTCCGTCAAGACGTTGTCTATGCATACGGTTGGCCATCACGGCTTTTCTGGGCCATTTGGAAGGTCAAACGAGCCCCGAAGCGAGCATACGCCTCATTTTGACGATTTTCGTGTGCTATTGCACACCATTTTTTGGGTGATCGGGATTCCGACGTCAAAAATGCCAAATTTGTTCGTGGACGTCCGTCAAGACGTTGTCTATGCATACGGTTGGCCATCACGGCTTTTCTGGGCCATTTGGAAGGTCAAACGAGCCCCGAAGCGAGCATACGCCTCATTTTGACGATTTTCGTGTGCTATTGCACACCATTTTTTGGGTGATCGGGATTTCGACGTCAAAAATGCCAAATTTGTTCGTGGACGTCCGTCAAGACGTTTTTTATGCATACGGTTGGCCATCACGGCTTGTCCGACCCATTTGGAAGGTCAAACGAGCCCCGAAGCGAGCATACACCTCATTTTGACGATTTTCGTGTGCTATTGCACACCATTTTTTAAGTGATCGGGATTCCGACGTCAAAAATGCCAAATTTGTTCGTGGACGCCCGTCAAGACGTTGTCTATGCATACGGTTGGCCATCACGGCTTTTTCGACCCATTTGGAAGGTCAAACGAGCCCCGAAGCGAGCATACGCCTCATTTTGACGATTTTCGTGTGCTATTGCACACCATTTTTTGGGTGATCGGGATTCCGGCGTCAAAAATGCCAAATTTTTTCGTGGACGTCCGTCAAGACCTTGTCTATGCATACGGTTGGCCATCACGTCTTGTCCGACCCATTTGGAAGGTCAAATGAGCCCCGAAGCGAGCAAACGCCTCATTTTGACGATTTTCGTGTGCTATTGCACACCATTTTTTGGGTGATCGGGATTCCGACGTCAAAAATACCAAATTTGTTCGTGGACGTCCGTCAAGACGTTGTATATGCATACGGTTGGCTATCATGGCTTTTCCGACCCATTTGGAAGGTCAAACGAGCCCCGAAGCGAGCATACACCTCATTTTGACGATTTTCATGTGCTATTGCACACCATTTTTTGGGTGATCGGGATTCCGACGTCAAAAATGCCAAATTTGTTCGTGGACGTCCGTCAAGACGTTGTCTATGCATACGGTTAGCCATCACGGCTTTTCCGACCCATTTGGAAGGTCAAACGAGCCCCGAAGCGAGCATACGCCTCATTTTAACGATTTTCGTATGCTATTGCACACCATTTTTTGGGTGATCGGGATTCCGACGTCAAAAATGCCAAATTTGTTCGTGGACGTCCGTCAAGACGTTGTCTATGCATTCGGTTGGCCATCACGGCTTTTCCGACCCATTTGGAAGGTCAAAAGAGCCCCGAAGCGAGCATACGCCTCATTTTGACGATTTTCGTGTGCTATTGCACACCATTTTTTGGGTGATCGGGATTCCGACGTCAAAAATGCCAAATTTGTTCGTGGACGTCCGTCAGGACGTTGTCTATGCATACGGTTGGCCATCACGGCTTGTCCGACCCATTTGGAAGGTCAAACGAGCCCCGAAGCGAGCATACGCCTCATTTTGACGATTTTCGTGTGCTATTGCACACCATTTTTTGGGTGATCGGGATTCCGACGTCAAAAATGCCAAATTTGTTCGTGGACGTCCGTCAAGACGTTTTCTATGCATACGGTTGGCCATCACGACTTTTTTGGGCCATTTGGAAGGTCAAACGAGCCTCGAAGCGAGCATACGCCTCATTTTGACGATTTTCGTGTGCTATTGCACACCAGTTTTTGGGTGATCGGGATTCCGACGTTAAAAATGCCAAATTTGTTCGTGGACGTCCGTCAAGACGTTGTATATGCATACGGTTGGCCATCACGGCTTTTCCGACCCATTTGGAGGGTCAAACGAGCCCCAAAGCGAGCATACACCTCATTTCGACGATTTTCGTGTGCTATTGCACACCATTTTTTGGGTGATTCGGATTCCGGCGTCAAAAATGCCAAATTTTTTCGTGGACGTCCGTCAAGACCTTGTCTATGCATACGGTTGGCCATCACGTCTTGTCCGACCCATTTGGAAGGTCAAACGAGCCCCGAAGCGAGCATACCCCTCATTTCGACGATTTTCGTGTGCTATAGCACACCATTTTTTGGGTGATCCGGATTCCGACGTCAAAAATGCTAAATTTTTTCGTGGACGTCCGTCAAGACCTTGTCTATTCATACGGTTGGCCATCACGGCTTGTCCGACCCATTTGGAAGGTCAAACGAGCCCCGAAGCGAGCATACCCCTCATTTTGACTATTTTCGTGTGCTATAGCACACCATTTTTTGGGTGATCCGGATTCCGACGTTAAAAATGCCAAATTTTTTCGTGGACGTCTGTCAAGAACTTGTATATGCATACGGTTGGCCATCACGGCTTGTCCGACCCATTTGGAAGGTCAAACGTGCCCCGAAGCGAGCATACCCCTCATTTCGACGATTTTCGTAGCACACCATTTTTTGGGTGATCCATATTCCGACGTCAAAAATGCCAAATTTTTTCGTGGATGTCCATCAAGACCTTGTCTATGCATACGGTTGGCCATCACAGCTTGTCCAACCCATTTGGAGGGTCAAACGAGCCCCGAAGCGAGCATACGCCTCATTTCGACGATTTTCGTGTGCTATAGCACAACATTTTTTGGGTGATCCGGATTTCGACATCAAAAATGCTAAATTTTTCATGGACGTGCTTCAAGACCTTGTCTATGCATACGGTTCGCCATCACGGCTTGTCCGACCCATTTGGAGGGTCAAACGAGCCCCGAAGCGAGCATACACCTCATTTCTACGATTTTCGTGTGCTATAGCACACCATTTTTTGGGTGATCCGGATTCCGACGTCAAAAATGCTAAATTTTTTCGTGGACGTCCTTCAAGACCTTGTCTATGCATACGGTTTGCCATCACGGCTTGTCCGACCCATTTGGAGGGTCAAACGAGCCCCAAAGCGAGCATACGCCTCATTTCGACGATTTTCGTGTGCTATTGCACACCATTTTTTGGGTGATTCGGATTCCGGCGTCAAAAATGCCAAATTTTTTCGTGGACGTCCGTCAAGACCTTGTCTATGCATACGGTTGGACATCACGGCTTGTCCAACCTATTTGGAGGGTCAAACGAGCCCCGAAGCGAGCATACACCTCATTTCTACGATTTTCGTGTGCTATAGCACACCATTTTTTGGGTGATCCGGATTCCGACGTCAAAAATGCCAAATTTTTTCGTGGGCGTCCTTCAAGACCTAGTCTATGCATACGGTTGCCCATCACGGCTTGTCCGACCCATTTGGAGGGTCAAACGAGCCCCGAAGCAAGCATACGCCTCATTTCGACAATTTTCGTGTTCTATAGCACACCATTTTTTGGGTGATCCGGATTCCGACGTCAAAAATGCCAAATTTTTTCGTGGACATCCGTCAAGACCTTGTCTATGCATACGGTTGGCCATCACGGCTTGTCCGACCCATTTGGAGGGTCAAACGAGCACTGAAGCGAGCATACGCCTCATTTCGACGATTTTCGTGTGCTATTTGCACACCATTTTTTGGGTGATCCTGATTCCGACGTCAAAAATGCCAAATTTTTTCGTGGACGTCCGTAAAGACCTTGTCTATGCATACGGTTGGCCATCACGGCTTGTCCGACCCATTTGGAGGGTCAAACGAGCCCTGAAGCGAGCATACGCCTCATTTCGACGATTTTCGTGTGCTATAGCACACCATTTTTTCTGGTGATCCGGATTCCGACGTCAAAAATGCCAAATTTTTTCGTGGACGTCCTTCAAGACCTTGTCTATGCATACGGTTGCCCATCACGGCTTGTCCGACCCATTTGGAGGGTCAAACGAGCCCCGAAGCGAGCCTACGCCTCATTTCGACGATTTTCGTGTGCTATAGCACACCATTTTTTGGGTGATTCGGATTCCGTGTTAAAAATGCCAAATTTTTTCGTGGACGTCCGTCAAGACCTTGTCTATGCATACGGTTGGCCATCACGGCTTGTCCGACCCATTTGGAGGGTCAAACGAGCCCTGAAGCGAGCATACGCCTCATTTTGACGATTTTCGTGTGCTATTTGCACATCATTTTTTGGGTGATCCGGATTCCGACGTCAAAAATGCCAAATTTTTTCGTAGACGTCCGTCAAGACCTTGTCTATGCATACGGTTGGCCATCACGGCTTGTCCAACCCATTTGGAGGGTCAAACGAGCCCTGAAGCGAGCATACGCCTCATTTCGACGATTTTCGTGTGCTATTGCACACCTTTTTTGGGTGATCCGGATTCCGACGTCAAAAATGCCAAATTTTTTTGTGGACGTCCGTCAAGACCTTGTCTATGCATACGGTTGGCCATCACGGCTTGTCCGACCCATTTGGAGGGTCAAACGAGCCCTGAAGCGAGCATACGCCTCATTTCGACGATTTTCGTGTGCTATAGCACACCATTTTTTGGGTGATCCGGATTTCGACGTCAAAAATGCCAAATTTTTTCGTGGACGTCCGTCAAGACCTTTTCTATGCATAAGGTTTGCCATCACGTCTTGTACGACCCATTTGAAAGGTCAAACGAGCCCCGAAGCGAGCATACCCCTCATTTTGACGATTTTCGTGTGCTATAGCACATCATTTTTTGGGTGATCCGGCTTCCGACGTCAAAAATGCCAAATTTTGTCGTGGACGTCCGTCAAGACCTTGTTTATGCATACGGTTTGCCATCACGGCTTGTTCGACCCATTTGGAAGGTCAAACGAGCCCCGAAGCGAGCATACCCCTCATTTCGACGATTTTCGTGTGCTATAGAACACCATTTTTTGGGTGATCCGGATTCCGACGTCAAAAAGTCCAAATATTTTCGTGGATGTCCGTCAAGAACTTTTCAATGCATACGGTTGTCCATCACGGCTTTTCCGACCCATTTGGAAGGTCAAACGAGCCCCGAAGCGAGCATACCCCTCATTTCGACGATTTGCGTGTGCTATAACACACCATTTTTTGGGTGATCCCGATTCCGACATCAAAAATGCCAAATTTTTTCGTGGACGTCCTTCAAGACCTTGTCTATGCATACGGTTGGCCATCACGTCTTGTCCGACCCATTTGGAAGGTCAAACGAGCCCCGAAGCGAGCATACCCCTCATTTCGACGATTTTCGTGTGCTATAGCACACCATTTTTTGGGTGATCCGGATTCCGACGTCAAAAATGCCAAATTTTTTCGTGGACGTCCGTCAAGACCTTGTCTATGCATACGGTTGGCCATCACGGCTTGTCCGACCCATTTGGAAGGTCAAACGAGCCCCGAAGCGAGCATACCCCTCATTTTGACTATTTTCGTGTGCTATAGCACACCATTTTTTGGGTGATCCGGATTCCGACGTTAAAAATGCCAAATTTTTTCGTGGACGTCTGTCAAGAACTTGTATATGCATACGGTTGGCCATCACGGCTTGTCCGACCCATTTGGAAGGTCAAACGTGCCCCGAAGCGAGCATACCCCTCATTTCGATGATTTTCTTGTGCTATAGCACACCATTTTTTGGGTGATCCGGATTTCGACGTCAAAAATGCCAAATTTTTTCGTTGACGTCCGTCAAGACCTTGTCTATGCATACGGTTGGCCATTACGGCTTGTCCGACCCATTTGGAAGGTCAAACGAGCCCCGAAGCGAGCATACGCCTCATTTCGACGATTTTCGTGTACTATAGCACACCATTTTTTTGGTGATCCGGATTCCGATGTCAAAAATGCCTAATTTTTTCGTGGACGTCCATCAAGACCTTGTCTATGCATACGGTTGGCCATCACGGCTTTTCCGACCCATTTGGAAGGTCAAACGAGCCCCGAAGCGAGCATACCCCTCCTTTCGATTATTTTCGTGTTCCGACGTCAAAAATGCCAAATTTTTTGTGGACATCCGTAGAGACATTTTATATGCATCCGGTTTGCCCTCACGGCCCGTCCGACTCATTTTGAAGTTCAAACGAGCCCCGAAGCGAGAATACCCCTCATTTCGACGATTTTCGTGTGCTATAGCAAACCATTTTTGGGTGATCCGGATTCCAACGTCATTGTCAGTTTCTATCGTAGTGGAGGTTGCTGTGAGGAGATCCTTGTGCCTGTGAAGATTGCTTCCAATGATCGGGAAATAAAAAATACAAAAAATGCCAAATTTTTTTGTGGACGTCCGTCAAGACCTTGTCTATGCATCCGGTTGGCCCTCACGGCCCGTCTGACCCATTTTGAAGGTCAAACGAGCCCCCAAGCGAGCATACCCCTCATTTCGACGATTTTCGTGTGCTATAGAAACCATTTTTTGGGTGATCCGGATTCCGACGTCAAAAATGCCAATTTTTTTTGTGGACGTCCGTTCAGTTTGAAGTTCAAATTTTCACAACTACCCCTTTAACATTACAGTTGTTGAAACTTCAAATGGCTGTAACTTTTTGTTCGAGTATCATTTGGAGGCGATTCTTTTTTAAAAGTTGCTTATTATTTTGAGATCTATGTGTAAACTCATTCCATTTATCTGATTTAACTTTCATTTATTCCTTATAATTTTGCGATATATATGGTTAAAAAATCGATAAACGTAAAACTATAAATCATATGGTAGTGTGTGGTTCTTTTTCGTGTAGATATAAAAAAAAAATCAAGTTGGAATAGAAATCGTCTCGATCGTATATCGGATGCACGTTTTATGCCCGTTTGAATTTCAAATTTTTCACAAAAACCCCTTCAACGTTACATTTATTGAAACTTCATTTGAAACTAGAATTTACCAAATAAACTATGTCAAATAAATACTGAAAATAAACCTTAAAACAATTCTTTCAAAAGACGAAATACAATAGTAGTTTACGTGACTTTGTAAATGAAAAGTTGACAAATGAATCACACACGCGCATATATATATATATATATATATATATATATATATATATATATATATATATATATATATGAGTGTTTTGCATATTTTATTTTAGGATCATCTGAATATTTTTTTTGATAGAATTAAAGGGAAAAAAAAAGAAGATGAATTAAATAAAATTGAGATTCATATAATGTGTGTGTACAAAAATTACAACAAGTAGATAATGAATGTATGAAGATTGTTTAGTCGGTTTGTTTTATGTCATCAATATTTGGATGATTTTCACTGGTGTCGTGTGAAGTTTTGAAATTGGATGTTGTTTCATCCGTAGACAATTGGAATTGGTCAGAGGGCAAAGGAGCACCAGAAATAACAAAATCAGTCATCATCTTATCCCCCTCTCTCATGCGATTAGAGTAAGTGACATAATCAAAATCATGTGTCCATTTTCCTCCAAAACATGATTCAAGCTTCTCCATATCAAACAAATCTTCCATAACTTTTTGAGTATCTACATCATTTGGATACACAAACTTCACTTTCTTGTATGTCCTCTTCTCAAGGAATGGTTTTACCAACTACAATGTAAAGAATTCATCATGTGAAAAATTTAAATTAAAATTAACGTAATTATTTCTTTTAGCTACTTACAATCCAGAAGGACTCAAAAACTTTTGGTGGATTATAAAGGATTGCAAGACCTAGCCTCTCTGGATAACAATCTTGCAGAAGACGTGCTGTTTCCCTAGTCACCTTTACTGATATGCTAGACATGTTCCATCCTTCAAAATCGATCAACCAAACCATTTGCTCCTGACCAGATTTTAGATCCAATATAGAATTCTCCATGCAATAAATTAGATATCTCATTTGCATCTCTACGGAGTAAGGATTCTGAATTCAATTGAATAGGAGATATATATATATATATATATATCATCATCATCAACAAATTAAATAAAAATACTATGTATTTCTTCCTATATATATTATAGATACATACGTACCGGTATTCCAGGCTTCATGACAAGCACAGTCCTTCCATACTTGTCAAAATAGTTGGCTTTGTAAACTTTTCCAGGTTCTGCTTGTTTAGCAATATCATCCTATTATTTTTATATGATAAGACATAAAAATTAACATGGAGTATATAATTCATTAATTGTTTTGTATATTAATTACGTACCCAACGGATCATGTTTGGTTTGTTTTCTAATCTCCATATTAATGCTTCTTTGAGCATTTTGGCTGACCTTTTTGTATGCCAATTTCGTGCTCTCAGAAATCTTAGAATTGATGCATCCGAACACATTGTTGGAAATTTGTTAAGAGCAGGACCAATTAATTTTCGCACCTCATTGATCTGACGAATATCACAAAGAAATGAATTACGATTACATTTTAAACACATGCATGCATATATATCAAGCTACAAAAACACTACTTTATATTTCTTTTCTATTCTATTGTTACTAGTCAAACATAAAAGCTTAGTATTTCAACTTTCTCAAAGTACATCAAACTCTAGTTCCTTAATTATTATGAAATGAGGCATATAATAATAGTAATAAAAATAAATGATTCGAATAGGAAAAAAAATAGAGTGTGAACCTTAGTTTGTTGCTCTGTAGATGACAGAGACAAGTCAACTCCTTGCGACTTTTTGAATGACATATTTAATGAGTCTTGATAAAGGGAGAAAAGACGGAAATAAGCAAATCAACAAAAGTACTGCACAATAGCATAACAATTAGAGGTAGCACAATGATTTTGGATGATATATAAAAAAATATATATATTATTTCAATAAAAAGAGAATAAAACCATTATGACCACTTAATCTACGTACAAACAAAAAAGTCAGGCTGACTGTCTGAAAATGATTAAAATGGAAAATGACGGTTATGTTTTAATATAAGTAAAAACTAAAATGTGCGCCAATTTGAACATTCAAAATAAATAATTAGCAGAATGGAATATAATTTATATCTTTTAATAATAATGCGTAATAAGTAACGATATAATATAAAATTCAATGTACCAGGAAGTAAATGGAATAAATCTTATTTTGTGTTAGTGTTTAAAATATATTTAGTTGAATCACATAAAAAAGGTGTCCATTATGATATCAATAATATTGTTAAAAGTTTTTGCTTGATGATGAATTTAATTCTTGACATTTCTATCTACGAAAATTTTCGCTTCTACCAAAAACATTAACTAATAAAGAAAAAGAAATAGCATGTTTTCAGTTATGTAACAAAATTTAGAATATGAAGCAAGTCATTCTTATTGCCAATCTAAATAAACAAATATATTAATTTCACTTTACTTTTGATCGACTAAAAAGAGCAGACAGACTAAAGTTATAAATGAATGAACAACCTACTTTTATCATAGGTCAATAAAATAATGACCTGATCATACTCTTTGCCGAAGGAATTCAAAAATAATTGCTTTTACATGCATCACAAAGATGGAAACATTTTGGTTGTGACAAATATAAATCATATCGTTAAATGCTTTTTATGATCGAACGAGAACATGAAAAGAAAAGGAAGAATCACAAGTTTTGCAAAATGAAGGAGAGGAATAAGCAATAAAGTATTGAATATGATCTGAAATGTCAAAATTTCTAAGATACATTTGTTGGAATGAAAAAACAATACATTACCATTTGAAAGAGAGAAGAAAATCCATAAGCAAGAAGAAGACAATTATTGTGATGAAACCGTTTGGCAGAAATTGTCGTAAAATTGGATAATAGTGACATACTTTATTATTGTTATATATATGTGAAGAAAAATAAAACCTAGCATATGTTTGCTTCAAGAAGGCTCCGACTTTTCAGCAACTAAATGAATGCTATACAGAAATGAAAACCAACGTTCATACGGACATCTAGTTGAAAATTCTTGTTAATCGATCATGTTTGTTTTAATTGTATTACACTAGTCAAATTAAATAGATATTATATTATCTCAATTGTAATTATTGCGTTCTTATTGATTTTTTCCATCGGTTTTGGGACATTAATAATAATTTTTTTAATTAAAGAATGGTTATATAGTTAAGATAGAAAATCAACCGTGCTTGCCTGTTTAAGACTATCAAGATGAAGATGACATCCTTTTTCAATTCTAAATAAATTCAGCATATTGGATCACTGATTTGTATTTGACAAATTAAAGTATAGCGCTATTAAAATAGGAGATAGTAACGTTTAGCTATTTGAGATCTATTAGAAACTCAGTGCACTTAATTAGTTTAACTACACAACAAACAAGAAGAACAAAAAAAAAATTATCATAGATAGAGTGGTATGCTCCACGTTATTTATTCCTTTGCAAAATCCTCACTGCTTCTCATCAACTGCTAGAGGAACAGATTTTACCTGGAAAAAGGAGACATGTTTAAGCGGCGTATATATACCACTTGAACTGCATTTCTATTTTGATTGAATATGAGCTGAAAAGGACCTCACCAACTCACGGAACTTGAGAATGTAGAACATCTCGAGGTATCGTCTAGTTTCACGCCTCTCGAGTTTTGAAACAAGCTTCCAGAAACCATATACACCAGCCAAAGTCATCAGCCTCTCCGAGTAAATTTTCCATGTATACCTTTAAATATGGTTTGAATATTAGAAAGTGAGCAATGCTTCCATTCAAATATATACAACTACAAACCTGTCGAGAATCCTTTGTAGGCCAGATGCAGATATATTTTCCCAGTGAGTAGGATTTTGTTCGCATCGTTGGAAGAATTCTACCATGAGCTCAGCAGCTTTATTGGGATGATAAGGATCTATATGGTACCCGGATACACCGTCCTGAATGATCTCCATAGGTCCACCATGACAAGTTGCAAATGTTGGAAGACCACAAGTCATAGCTTCAACCACCGTCAGTCCAAACGCTTCATAATACGCAGGCTAAAAGGAAGATATGTATATATTTTTCATGATAACCACCTACCTCTAGGAGAATGAAAGTGGAGATGATCGAAACAATACGATACAAGCATCATACCTGAACAAATATACCTCTCTTGTCAGCTATATAGCGATAGAGCTCACCATTACGTGCCCGGTTCATTTGGGCTGATATCCATCTGAATTGACCATCCAAGTTATGTTCCTTCATAAGAGCATGCATCTTCTCAATTTCTGCTATTTCTTCTCTATCATTGGATTTCTTTACATCGTTGTATCCAGCTACTACAACAAGGTTAGCCAGTTCCCTGAGTGTGGCATTTTTAGCATAGCACTCAACTAATCCGGTAATGTTCTTTACCCGGTCAAGCCTTGCCATCGAAAAAATTATCGGTTTTGATTGATCATTCAGGCTGCCTCTGTAATTAAAAAAGAAAAAAAGGTAATGACATCAATCAATGGTCAATTTACTGATCACAAAAAACTGCCCATCAGAAGCAAAGAGCAAAAAATCAATACAATATTATATGTGGTACTTCCTCTCTTTCAATATCCAGGGCAGTGTGAGCAAATATAAGGAGTTCATTTGTGGATAATCATATCAGGCCCTCCTTTTCTAATGTAGCGGTGTTGGGTTCATTTTATACAAATCATTATATATATATTCCAAATTATTAGTTTGCATGAATGGCCACTTACATATGCACTTCATTCTGCTCAGGATCAAATAACAACTTCTCAATCGAGGGATGCAAAGATGTCAGTCTCTTTTCCTTGTCAAAATATGGGAAGTAAATTGTCATGTCAGCTCCAGGAGACACTATATTGAATTTGGGATCGAAGACATCAATGCCATGGACAACACGATATAGGCCTGGGAGAGTGAAAGCAGTATGACTCTCGTACTGACCAACAGTATTCTTCCTGAAACAAGCCGCTATCAGATTCCAAGCAAGCCATCTAATGTTTAACATCATTATGCCGCATGAATATTAAACGTGTAAAACATAGTGGTGTAATTAAGCAATCTGCGTGAACTATAAAGACAATATTATGGCCAAGCCAAATTGTTTACAATATAGGATTCAGTATCCAGATCATGATCGATGGCACATCAATGTTCACATCCGTATGGAACATCATACATATGGTTACAAGCTGAAACAATTTCTAGATACAATTTTTTACAAGTCAGAACAATCCATTGAGGATGTTACATTTTTCTGTTCATTTTTCGCTTGCTTACAAGATGATTCACATCTATATATATCACTTGTTATTTATTAACATTAGTCATTCATGGAGCAAAACATCTACTGATTCTTAAGCATCCAACAATATCAACTAGGCGTTCATATATCTTTTTTGAGTTTCAGCCATGTAAACATGATCAGCAGGAAGAAAAGCCCAAACATATATAAAAAATAGACGGATGAAATGTAAATTGCCACACACAAAATATAGTTACAGTATCATCCTCTCGACAGATAATGAAACAAGTTCTAGCTCAAACATGACAAATTATATCTGATTACAAGCTCAAATCGTTTCTTCAATAACAAATAAAATTGTGGAACAATTCACAGATATGACAAGGTTACCAATCACAGTTCCTCAAATCATGCTATTGAATTAAAAATGGACTCAATAAAAAATCAGGGCCAAATTAAGATGACTTACGTTCCTGCAATCTCTTGATAGGTACTAGTGATTATGAAATCTGAATGATTCATTGACAGTAGGTCAGCAGTAAACTGACATGAAAAATGATATTTCTCCTCAAACTTTTTCCAATAGATGTCAGAATCAGGATACTTTGTTTTCTCCAAAGCATGAGCAATGGTACACTGGGAAATAAAGGTGGCAGCAAAGTATTAAATTAGTATTGCAGATACACAGCCTCAAGACATTGTGCTAGCCAGGTAAATAATCACGTCTTTCCTACCTGTGTGATGCCCATTTTATATGCTAACAGGGAGGCAACTAAATTTCCATCACTGTAGTTGCCAATAATCAGATCAGGCACTCCCTGGAGCTCAGCAGACATTTCACCTGCCACGTCCTGGTCAAGAATTGACTTGGAAATGTCAGCTGGGAAATTTACCGTACACAGAAAGGTCCTAAAAAATTATAGAAGGGCGAGTATTGTCATTTTCCAATATATATACGCAGGAAGACACGAGAAGTGTGTTATCCAGTATGTTAAACCAAAAAATGTAAATGATGACCAAAAGTTATCCATTTATCAACATGTTGGCAAACACAACAGTTGGCTTCAAGTTCGCACAATTTGTACTAGTTGCCATCGTTCGCTTTAGCACACTGAACAAACATCAGCAACAAACGGTGATTTCCAAAAGACAAAGAGGTTACCTCAGTAAACTTCTCCAGGTAAGGCCATACATCAAACCTAGATATCCATTTATGAAGGATTCCATTTTCTGTCCTAAAAGGGACACGTAAAATATGCGAGTATTCAGTTCCACTAATTCTCTCCAACCGCTGGTTGCACGTGGTTCCTTTAGCATCAGGTATCAGTCGGGTGACCTTTTGCAATCAAAGAAAGCATATTTATGTCAAATACAATCCCAGAAACCAAATTAGAGTTTGCATAACATACATGTACTCACAACAAGGATTCTAGGCTTGAAGTTGAGTCCTTGTTGCTTTATTCTAAGAAGCATTTCGGCCTCCAAAGCACGCACTTGATCCAGTATATAGACAACCTGTGAATCACCAAAAGGAGAACAAATTCAAGGAAACCATGGATGAAACTTCAGTAACATTACAACACTGCTCTAGCTTCTGCAAGATTATACGAAATATATCAACTGCAATAGAGTGTGCCTGCTCAAGTCTACTGCAAGAAAGAACTGAGTGGTCCCGTATTAACCTTTACATCCAAAGTAAACTGGCATATCTCAGGATGATTCAGCAGTATAATTTGCAAGAAGAGGAAATAAACCAAATGTAAGAATCAGAATTTCCAACAAAGATAAGTCTTCTCCGTTAATACTAAATAGAAGATAAGATAATTCTTTTTTTTTTCCTCCAGTTCTTCAGATTGTAGGAAAAGCTAGGTGACAATGTTTGTGGGGAAGATGAAGTAGATGATAGATAACTGTTTAAAGGGAATATGCTGAAAAAAAATTGGAGTTGTATGCAAACGAGTTTACATAATACAAGACCCCTTTCACCTTGTTATTACCTGTCCACCAGTGTCCGGCAAACCCAAGACATTTGCTTGACCAAAGTATCCATGAGGAGATAATATGACAACATTAAACACCATTGGTAATCTACCAAGAAAAGTCTCTAAGGTTGAGGGATCAGGAGCCTGAAGAATGTCAGAAAGCAGATGCATAGTCTCCAAAACACGATTTGCAGTATCACCCCAACCTTTCTCAAAGCCCATTTCCTGCAATCTGCATCCACATGGTTCCATGAACAAGATTTCAGCTCCTATATATCTTTAATTTTCTTACACTTGTAAGAAGACAAAACAAATATGTACAAACTCACGCATATTCAAAGTCAGTATAGGGTGTATCTGGTGGTAGCTTTGAGAGATAATCATCTGCCTTATTAAGAGACGACTCCAGCCTGGAGATTCGCTGTATACGTTCATTCAACATCAAGACCTGCGTAGATAGAGAATCCATCTTACAAATAGAAGTAGTTGAACAGTTAGATGAACAAGTGGGAAAAACAATAAAGTAATGGTGTCCAGCAATACAAGTAGAATAGCGGATAATGGTTGCACGTACCGAGACAATCAGGGATAAGCAGAATTAGGAAAAACCGGTCAGGGTACTTACATTCCCTTTATGATTGTGTCCTCTAAGGAAATCAAGTAATGGGTCGAGGGATTCGTTGCTGCGAAACATATTTGAGGACAAATGACGATTGAGGAATTGTACTCCATTTCCAATGGATGAAGAGCGTGAGGGACGAGGAACTGATGCATTAAATGGCTCAAAATCCAGCTCAAGCACAAAAAGATGATTATGATCCCTACAGTTGAAACCAAGGTAAACTTGTGCAAGTTTCCTATGTAACATATTTGCAATACAACACTTACTCTCCATCGACAAGTTCTTCTTTGAAACGGAGATATTCAGGAACCGTCAATTGTTCAACACTCAGATCATATACGTTCACACGAACATATTCCCAAACACCTGGCCTTGGACGAACTGCTATAGCAACAAATGGTGGGAGCACAATGGCTTCCTATATATTTTGATGTCAGGTAAACGAATTTCGATGTTTAAATTCTGAACAGAAAATCAAATGAAACAACCTGAGTAGATTTCAAGATTTCACAAAAGGGGCCTTCTTTCAGCTTTTCACAAGCAGTGTCATCACATACAGCATTATTCAGCTCATCAATTAAATGATGAGGCTGCAATATCCCCTTCCCCTGCGCCACATATCTTTTTTTTTTTTTTTAAATAAATCTCCAAATTTTCTCAACTAATTTATCAAAAAAGAAAAATCTCCAAATTAGTACCTACCTGGATAGGAGAGCCACTAGCTGATTACGGTGAGCAGAGAGAGTATCCTCAACTCTCTCTCTCATACTAGGTATTCTTGACAACTTTGGATTCGACATTTTCCAATTACAACAACAAAATAGATAGAATACTGAATACACCACCTTCTTAATAAATTCTTTTTAATATAATATAATATAGAAAGTGACCCATGAATATGTCTAATTATTATTATTTATAATAAGTTTTTTTTTATAGAACTAAAATTGTGTAGAAATTATTATCTCTAATTATTTTATATATTTTCTTCCCTTCTGGTCTGTTATATCATCGTGGTTTGAATAAATTCATTGTGCTGTCGTGGTCGCAGCTCAACTGTTGTTAAACCTGACATCTGTCCATTCCAAACTTTCGGCCTATAATATAATAACAATTATAATAATGTGATTGTTTAAGCTCTGCCAAATGTCCATTATTTTTTTCTACACGTGCCATTTTCGATCAACTTATTTATTAAATGAATAAAATAAACCTACTTCTTATCTCCCTCCAGAAATGGACTGTAGAATTATTTCATCCCATGTCAATCTGATGTTTTGGTCATTCATGAGAAAATTTCTTTCGATCAAACGCTTCTAATAACATTTTTTTTATATTCATTATTTAAATTTAAAATCTAATTAAAAATAAAATAATCTTACTATATACCACATAATATGTACTTATCATATATTATAGTTCACTATTCTTGGATGACAATTTATTGGGGAGGGAAAACACCAGTAGCCTAAATCACAGTATAACTTTAGGCAGCTGTAAGTAACTATATTAGATTTGTGTTTGTCCGCTAAAAGTTCTAAAAAAGAAAATAATAATAACATGGTGAACAATATATAGTAATTACCATTCAACGGATTCCAAAACGGTCGATTTCGGGCAATAAAAAAATTTCAAGCTCAAATGAAATAAGTTTTCTCATATTAAATGAATTTCTTTTTTTTTTTAAAAAAGAGTTAATATGGTTTTCAACTTCTTTAAATTCATATAAATATGGACAAAATGGGTTAACATGAGAATCTATATTCAGCTCGTATAAGTGAAATGAAATAGTTTTTTTGTTTTTAAAAAACAAAAATATTTTGGGATAGGTTGGTGGAAGATTGGGGGTTGAGGGTGCACGGAGGAAGGGGCTAAATCTTTTTCTCTTTTTGAAAAACAGATTCTTTTTATTTTTTTTAGAAAACAAAAAAAATTAGGGGTAGGTTGGTGGAAGATTGGGGGGAGGCCGGGAGGGGTGCCCGAGGAGTGGGTAAGTTTTTTAGGGGTCGGTTGGTGGAAGGTCGGGAGAAGGGCTGGGGAGAGGGGGTGCCCGAGGGGAAGGGGTAAGTTGAAACTATTTTATCCAAATCATATTTGATCAAATCCATATTTGTCATATTTTATTTGTGTGGATTGTAATCCAAACCATTTTTGGTCAACTCATATTCAATCCATCAAAATCTGAATCAATCCAACCATTTGTCACCGTACCCTCAATCCTTGTAGCGTCGATGTAGAGACCAAACACAGGTGTAGTTCCTCCAACGCGTGCATCACTTGGCACGATGGGTTAAAAAAATGGAAACACTAAAATTTGAGATAAGTTTGAATTTATTTTTATGACATGAAACTATAAAAAAGTGATGTTGGTCTTCTAGAAGTAATAAATATCATTCACTAGGTTATCACGAGTAGACTCACAAAATTTAGAGTCAAAATCGAATCAGTAAACTACAATTTAAAATTTTCAGAGCTGAGACTCGAAAAATTAAGTATGCGTTTTTATTTAGTGACACTAATGCATGGGGATGACAATGGGTGGGATGAGTTTCAAGCTATGTGGCGTGGGCCTACATTTGCCCCTTTGGAAAATTCCTATTTTTTTTGTTTCGGAGCCTCATTTGAACTGAAAAAGTTGTGTGATATGATTGTTCGATAGCTTTTTGATTTAAAATCTCTACTTCTCATTTTGGGCATCGTTTGAATTTGAAGAAATCCACATTTGCCTTTTCGAACCAACATGCGTGGAGCGCAAGATTTGTCCAAGCAGATCAGCATAGAGCTAGACTATGCAAGATTCAAGCCTGCGAACTCATGTTTCCAACGAACTCTTCTTGCCACTCCCTAATTGCATTCAGCCAGCCAATCTACATCAGAAAAGGAACTTTATCCCATAATAATAGTTATAAACGAAGCACACACAGCTATTAAGGCACTAGACAGTTTAGCAAAACAATATACTTTATACCCTGAGAGCAATATTGGCATTGTTAAGGCAGACTATTTTCCCTCCAGAATTTTTATCATTGGTTATAACATGCCCAACTAAACCATTTACAAAACCTTTCCCACTGTAGTGTGCAGCAATGCCTCTCTCAGCTATGAGGTCCATCTCTTCAGTTCTAATCTGCCAAACATTATGCAAGTATAATCAAGTTGCTCGACAATAATCAGAAACAAATAAGTGCTGACTTGTCAATGAACCAGAGGCAAATTCATAAAATCAGAAAGTAAAATATTACAATAATGACTGAAACATTAGTTTGATTGGGAACATCAAAAGAGAGTTCAAATTTGAAGAGTGCAATGTATTTGGATTCTTGAAATTGAAATTTTGTAGAGATAGAATGCTGTCAAACATTTTGGTACATAATTAAATAGGTGGGACATACATATTGGAATAGAGGGAGTAACTGATATATTTATTATTCCTTAGTTTTGGGGGTGCTGTGAGTGTACCTGAACCTCTAAACGAAACATGCTCTCATAAAGAAATGGAATCACCGTTGTATGAAGACTTTGATAGCCGTTAGGCTTTGGAGTGGCAATGTAGTCTTTCATCTGTGGCAAAATGTTACAGATAGAGCGACAAAAGTCCATTAGCATATGACAGAGGAAAGGGATGCAGATACATTATCCAATACTTACAGCACGAGGGATAGGTGTCCAGATTCCATGTACTAGTCCAAGCAGATGATAGCATATCTATACAGAAAAGACATGTCAGAGATACCTCTATACTGTATACAGAAAGAAGTGCAAAAATCAGTATTGATTTATTAATTTATACTAGTAATTCTTTCTGCTCAATTTCCAAAGGAATAAAACTTAGGTACAATTTGTATATGATTTACAACACATTATTGAGCGATCTTATTTCAAACCAAAATGCATGATCACAAAGTGACATCTAATGAACTCTGTTTCCACAAACAAAATGCCATACCACCATCACCCCCACCGCCCTTTTTTCTCTTTAATGTTAGGAAATACAAGTTGTACACTTCCCGCTGTTTTGGTCAAAGGTTTCGAAATTGAAATCCACTAGAACTTTGAATAATATACGTCATAAACAACCTTACAAGTTCTACCAATAAAAAAAAGACAACCTTAGAAGTTTCGGGAAACCAAATAAAGTATTCAACTTCAAAAGAAAGTTGTATCGGCATTGTCATAACACATTACCTGCTGTGCACTGCAAAGGGGCCTAACTCCGACACAAGGCTTTGGTTTTATAATAATTCGAAGCTGGCATTCCAAATATATAAAAGTCAACACATACCAGTAGACATAAAGCAACATTTTCTATCATATTTATCAGGCTTATCACAAAAGAAGACCTGTGCAATTTGGTTTACTTCTTTTATTGAACTCTTAGATTTGAGTACTGCTTTGTAGATGCTGCAGATAAAATCACCAAAGCTGATGAGACAATATTCACCATGACAATAATAAGGCAGAACATATATAAGGCTCTCTAAACTTGCAAGCAATTTCCATTTAGACACCTCAATTGGGGCTTGTACCTACCTGAATTCAAACCAAATTGTATCTATTAGACACAACTCACTGACATGAAATAGAGCTTAAATTTCACTACAATAGAGCGCGTGAAACAGCATAATCTCCAGTCACCACCATATCCACCCTAGGCAGTAGGCTCTCTCCCAGTCACCGACTCTTGTTTTTTTTTTTCCTTTGATTTTTCCTGAACCTTTTCACATAATTATCCAGTTAATACTAGAATAGGGGTGTCAAAAATGAACCCAAATATAGGTAACCCACCCAGCATTTTAAGGGTTGTGCTCAAGATAATTCTTGAATTTCCAATATAAACTTTAGTTTCTCATATTTGAATGACACCTCGAGTTTCCCATATAAGGTTTCTCAAATTTGAACAAGACACCATATATAAATATTGTGGGTCCACGACAGGTGACAGAGGCTGTGTGTTGGTTTTTGTTTTTTTTTTTTGGGTGGGGGGTCAGTGAATCCATCTGAAAGTAGTAAGTAGGGGCCTTCTGTCTCCGCTCCGACTCCAAGAGTTTGCTTTATTACACCTCAAGAACTGATGGACTCAACTTTTTAAGACCTCTTAATTCATTTGTTTGTTGAGCTCATCTCAATCACTCTAGAATGGAGAAAATGGTTTCAAAAGGAGCTAGAGAAGTCAGTCATAGAGAACCATCACTGCCAGCGACCACGGTGGGCAGCGGGGGAGTTCCAGGAAAATGCATTTGAGAAAAAAGCGTAGTTTTTTTCCCCTTATTTACTTCAAACCCCTTCTTCTCAGACTCAAAAGCCAAATGCTTTGTTAGTGTTGCAAGTCAATGTGTGTGCAGCAGTTCACACACTGTGTTTCTGTTAGTAGTAGTATAAAGTGGTTTAATAGGAATAATTTGGTTTGAGTTTGGTTGCTCAATAGGTACAAGCCCTGAGGTGTCTAAGTGAAAATTGCTTTCGAGCTAAGAGGACAACTATGGGATCTTTCCAACAACAAAATACTTACCTATACAAATGTTACTAACAGGGACATATTTCTAGCATGAATAAAAAAAATTAAGACCAGAAGAACCGGAAACTTCTTCAATAGCTTTGCTATGTAAAATGCAAACTAGCACCCAAAGCCCAAAGGCCATGCCTAAGTTTGGAATAAGCATCTATGCAGTTCAACCATAGACACTTTAAACACGGAAAAGGATCCAATAAATTGAAAAAGATCAATATGGTCTGAATAATATTGCAGATAAGTGTCATACTTTGCTTCATTAGATTTGGAAAGAAATTGGAGAAAATGACTTGTAGGTCCAGTACTAGATATTCCCTAGATTCCAACAGGAGTGCTAACTGTATAACTTTCTCTTCTCTTTCCACTCCAAAATGCACAACCATTATGAGGAATTGCAAAATCAAAAAAAAAAAAGGAAAGAGGGACCACTCCTCAAGGCAGAAGAGAAACATGCTGATCCAGATTCCAGTGGTTGTCATTAATCAGCAATTTATCAGCTAATAGTAAACCTGATGATGGAGCAACTTTTTCTGATCAGACAGATAGTAGAATTTCACTCTTTCCTTTGAGGCTGGGAGCCCCCACCAGTAAAAAAGTACTACTCCAAATAAGAGAATCTAGAAAGAGAAAGAAAATTGCAAGAATGCCAGAGATGGAAATAAACAACAAACTAAATATGAAATTAGTAGCAGGAAATAGGAATTTGAGAACCTGTAAGGTTCCTTGCATATTGATTGAATTTCCGTCATCACAGTCACAAGTTCTAGGAATTGGTCCTCCTCTATTTTCTTCATCAATATTCTTTTTGCCTAGGGAAAGAAACCCATGCAATTAGGAGGAGGTAACTGATAACTACACAAGAGTTTCCATAAACACCACAGTGATAACAGATAATGTTCTCACTTCTCAGCTTATAAGTAAAAGTCGCATGTCGCAGCATGGATGGTGGGATTACTGAGGTTTTCAAGTAATTAAATTTCAGAAGGGTAAGGGATAGGTACCTCTTTGAGTTCCTTTTCATGTTCTTTATGAAGTTCTGCAATTCTGCGCTGCACCCTGGCATAGTCTTGAGCATTTGTATACATAAATGCCAAGTTTTCAAGCTCTGACTGCATGATGAGAAGTCACATGTTTAGAATATTTGTTGGAAGAAAAGTAACCGTACATAATGAAACAAGCAACAGTTAGTCCAAAATGTCAAGCGTCTTTAACTTCCAAAGGAAGTGACCCACCCAGCCCCAACTCTCTCACCAGGCAAAAGAAACACAGTTCCATTCCATCTAGGATAAAGGAGGCTACTAGATGGCAGATGCAAAAATTTATAAACTGAGGACTAGAATGAAAATCACTTGAGCTGCATTATCTGTCTCTTCGCAGATCTTGATTACATAGCACTTATAATATGCACAAGCATTACTATCATTAAGCAGATCCAGCAAAAAGATTAAGAAAATGAGATCCTTCATATACATTAACAGCTATACAGTTCTAAAGGCCACACAACCAATCACGAGAAGGAAGGAAGAAGAAAAGGAATTTTCAGTTTGGGACATATCTTAGGCATGTCAAAGCAAGTAAGACTAAGGAGAAACCTTGATTTGGTATATTCCGAGAAGTTTTGCCAAAGGAGCAAAAACCTGCAGCGTCTCTGTTGCTATTCCAGACTGAAGGGGACATAGAGCAGCAAGATTGTTAGAGATTAGATAGAAACAGGCAGAAAAAGGAAAAAATACCATCTATATACCTGCTTGTGTGGAGGCATATGTGAAAGAGTGCGCATGTTATGTAATCTATCAGCTAATTTGACAATTATAACACGGACCTGAAACATAAACATTTGAAGTAAGGGATTGTGAAGAAAGTAACAAAATTTGTGCAAGTTATTAGAGGCATTACCTCCTCTGTCATGGAAAGAAACATTTGCCTAAGGTCATCAGCTTTGACATCCTGTACATGGCTTTCATCCTTGCACTTGATCTTTCCCAGCTTGGATACCTAGCAAATCAATCCCATTAACATCAAATCAAGTTTTTATAATTTGTTACCTACATAAACAAATCAACACACACAAAAAAAGATGGAAGAAGATTCTATAGTAACTATATCTTCTGAGAAACTACCTTAGTCTCCCCTTCAACAATACGGCGAACAGTTGCACCAAATTCCTTCTCTATTCTTTCAAAAGTAACTACATCTGTGTCTTCTACAGTATCATGTAATAGCCCAGCAGCAACCGACTCCCAATCCAATTCCTCAAAATAGAGAAAAGAAAAGTCAAAGTCAGTTTATCCCTTCCTAGCCAAAAGAGTACAATAGTTCCACACAACGTACAAGCTGTCCAAGGATCTGTGCAACTGCAATTGGGTGAATAATGAAGGGCTCTCCACTACGACGCTTTTGACCATCATGTGCCTCAAAAGCAAGCTGTAATAATGACTGGTAGATAAGAGTTTCTTTTAATATAGTGATTTAGATAGAGATTATGGCATACCAAGTATTTGGTAACAGATGCTTATCTTGCAAAGACAAAAGGAGAAAGGAATTCAAAGCCGAGGAGAAGATCAATTATGTTGAATGTTGATGATATGGGAATATACTTACATTCAAAGCCTTATTAACCAATTCCAATTCCTTGCAAGAAAGATATGAAATAGTAGGTTTAAGATCCTGCACAACTGATAACTGACATTAGCAAGATACTGACATAGCATACACTTGTTAGCCAATGACCATAAAATTCAAGCACTTAGAAGTGAGAGGTTGTTCTGTATCTTCAATTAATGTAGTAAGAAATGCACACTAAAGACCGCACCTGCTTTAGATTCAACATTGAAAGAAATGAAAGTTTTATGTATGGGAAAAGAACAACATTAGAATGTGAATTACATGTTCTGAGACTGGATTGGGCTTTCTACTTCTAGTCAGAACATTTAGCAGTTTAAAATTTCCCATTGATTCCTTCCAGAAAAATTTTTCTTATTCACAACTGGTAAATCCTAGTTTCAAACAAAAGTAACTATTTATCACAATTCATGATCTTTTCATCATGACGGAGAGTAAATATTTAGCCAAGCTTTGTCGATGATGCCAGGAATCAGAGATGATTTATAGCTAGAGGATCACAAACCTCCCACAAACTTTCAGGAGATATCTCTTCAAATGACTCTGAAGAAAATGATGAAGAGCAACACAATTTCCAGTTGCTAGAAGCAGATAGTAGAAGCATTGAGCCAGGGACTCCTCGCAGAACTTCAACAGGGTAGCGTTCATCCATATCAGAAGTATAACATCTCTGCCACAAGTAAAAACTAGTAAGATAAAAGAATGTGATAGATATAACATTGCTTCTCAAGAAAATCACTATAAACATTTATGTATAACTTCTCAAAAAAAACATATATTATGTGTGCTCAAAGAAAAATATACATGTCTACGTGAATCAAGCTTAAACTCATTAACTCAGCTATCGAGAAAAGGGTTTTGGCAAACTATATAGGGTCCAAAATCAAAGGCATATCCATGTATTTGCACAGTATACCCATTTCTATTTCTCTAACGTGTCATTTTATGAATCTCTATGACATTTAGCACTAGGCTATGTTAGGCATTAGTGTTGAAGAAGAGCAGATGTTGTATATCAGAAACTTTCACACAATTACATCTCAATTCCAATTTGGTTGGGGTACATTAAATGAGTTCTGTCATACAAAACACTCTATTAAGGTCCACTGAAACTTTAACCAACAAAAGAAATTCTTAAGATACAGAATCTTCTCTTTTTACCTTTTCTTACCTCATTCATCAAGCCTAGCTAGGTTTAAACAGAAAAAACCAAAGGCCGCACGAGGAATATATGAGTGCACAATCCAAACGACTCCTTAAGGTTTCGAGTTAGATGCTTAAAATCTTTTATATGATATCAAACTCAACCTTTACGAAGTTCATCTTACATTTGTAAGTCCCAATTCAAGTCTACATGTGAACTCCAAATTGAGTTACATATGGAAGGTTGTTGAGCTATATAGAAACATGCCACAATGGGTATCAAAGACATTAAAGTGAGTCTCTATAAATCTTTTGCAACTACATCCGTTGCCTTAAAGTTCTGAATTGGATTCTCAGATTTCTCCACATGTTCCACAGATAAGTAACGCAATATAAAGGATTTAAATTTGCAAAAGATTATTTATAAATGAATGAAACCTGCTGCAGTTACCACCAAATTTCCTACACACTCCTCTAGCAAAGACTATTAATTTAACCATAAACAAAAGCAAACATAAAAAGAAAAAGACCAATTCATAGCAAATCAATCCTCTGACTCGCCAGAAACAAGTGACTATCCCAGGCAAAACGTGAATGGCCGACAAGTTTTATTGAAGTGCAAGGCAGCAAAGCATCTGAAGCTAAAGGGATAATGGTAAAAGAACACCTAAGATATTACTTCTTCGCGAGTTTCATACCTCAAATATCCATTGTTATATGAAGCTACCTAAACAATCATCTATTCGATAGTTTCATACCCTAACCATCACTCCTTTTTATTAAAACCAACCTCGATGTTGAGTTGGTCTACACACACATGTTGTCGATTGGGAACAAATATTTGGCCAACTAAGAGTTGAGGTGTGATTTCATACAAAGGGACAAATAGTTTAGGTAGACAAAGAGAACAATGGATAGTTGAGGTACGGAACTCATTCAAAATGTTTAAGTGTGTTTTTGACCATTAACTCTCACTAAAATAAAGCCTTTTGGACTCAAATTTTCTTTCACACAATGAGATTAATTTCAGACAGGTGTAAGTTGGGAGGTGAGTAAACTTACACATCGGCGGAGACGATCTGTTCTTCCATATCGCTCAAAAGGAGTAGAGGAACACTGAGAAGGATGAGTTGTGCTGGCAAGGAACCCAGTCAAGGCCCTTGGCGCCTTCCAGGCACAAGATAACACACTACAGTCGAGTCTTCCACTCACATCTCCTTTCCAAGACTTACATATATTCATACATTCGATAGAAACTGCATTGAAATTTTAACAAATTCATACATCATTCACGTAAACTCCAATGTCTGACGAGCAATTTCAGTATATTTAGCGAACCTCCAGTTACAAAAAGAAAATCTATTTTTTCATTGCAAAACAAATCATTTAGCAATGGAATGAAAACAAATGGAATAGACTTCACATAACTAAATAACCTGAGCTTGACTAATTCACAATTAAGGTGTATATATCAATTGATTGACACACCATTCACACAAAATGAAACTAATAAATGGATCAACTTCATTCATGTTAGCTCTGCGAGTAATTATAAGTAGCTTTAGTGAACCTCCAGAGACGAAAAACCTCTAATTTTCCCTTGCAACACAAATTGTATAGCAGTGGAATGAAATATACTTGCATAACTTAAATAACCCGAGCTCAACTATTTTGCAATTAAGGCGTATGTATCAATTGACTGACACGTGAATGTTCACACATCATTCGTATTAGCTCCAGAAGTATATTAGTATATTTAGTGAACCTCCAGCTACTGTAAACCTCTAATTTTGTCCTTGCAACACAAATTATTTAGCAGTAGAATGAAATAAACTTTAGGTAACCTAAATAGCCTGAGCTCGACTAAATCATTATTAAGGTGTATGTATCAATTGATTAACACACCATTTTAGCACAATGAAATGAAATTCATAATCGCAGTGATTACCTGACATTGAAGTAGCAAAAGCCATGTCTATTCAAAAGCATCGGTACACAGTAGAGAAGAAGAATTGAAACGCAGGCACTTAAGGAAATTCAAGCCAACCGGAACAAAAACTGGCTCGTTTGGAAACACAAAGATGCAGCAGATACATAAACATATTCGGCCGGAGAGTAAAATCACAGCGAGTGAAAGGTAATCAAAAGATGATTCGCATTCAGAGCTGCTTGCTGCGATTGCAGTCAGGCAAACATTGTGGAATTCAGAGAAATCAGGGAGCAGAAGGATAAGCCAATGGTGGAGCTAGCGAGCGAATGAGTGAGAGAGAGAGAGAGCCAACGAAATGGCAAGGAGATAATCTAGAGAGAGGGAGATATATTCCAGTCGCGGAGATTTCAGCCTAAGATTACACGATTATTTTTTAAAAAAAGAAAACGTTTGATAAAGATATTTATACCTCAATATTTTAAGTTAAAACCCTTTTTCTTTCTCTCCCTTTTTTTTTTAACAAATGCATTTTATAGCGTGTGATCTGAATTTAGTTGAGAGTTTAATGTTACTTTAGATATATGCTGCGAGGAAAAAATATGTAACCGACAGAAATATTTTAAGAATTTTGAAATTTTAATTTCTATTTAACATGATCAGAGTTTTGATTGTGGCAAGATTATTAAAAAGGAAATAACTTATTTTAAAATTTAAATGGAGTTATTGCTACTGTTTTACTAAATAAGATTGTTTTTTGTATTTTTTTTCTAAATTCTAACTAGTATTTTTAATAGAACGCGATGGAACTTGCAAGATATGAGCTCGATTATTTAAAATATGTGTTATGTATTTTTTCGCAAAAGTTATGTGAGCCGTTAAAGTTTGTAACTTTCTTAATAATAACTTGCTTGAAACAATAACAAAAATCAATTTCTATTTTTTTCAGAAACAAAAAATAAAATTATTTTGAAGAAAAAGAAAAACTACCCCCCAACCAACCGACCCCTAAAATAGACTATAAATTTTTTGTGATATATGCACCTGCGATTTTTAGATCGGACGAAAAACGTAGAATTTTTTCAAGTTCAAACAAAGCCCAATATGAGAAATAGAGATTTTTTAGCCAAAAAGCTATCGAACGCTCATATCATACAACCTTTTGGGTTCAAACGAGGCCCGAAACAAACTAGAAATTTTTCCAGGGGAGCAAACATAGGTCCACACTGCATAGCTTAAAAACTCACCCCTCCCCTCACCCCAATTGTCATCCCTGCACTGGGGTCACTAAACAAAAAGTCATACTTCTCTCAGTTTTTGAGTGTCTCGGTTTTGAAATTTTCAATTTGTGGCTTACGAATTCGATTTTGACCCCAAATTTTGTGAATCTACTCGTGACAACCTAGTAAATGATGTTGCAAACTCATACGCTACTACACGAAGGTTCCCTTCCACACAGTATCTAAGCAACTCCACCAGATTTTCATGCTTCAATCTTGAAACCATAGAGACGTTAAGAGGAAAAATTACATTAAGACAATATGACTACCTGGCTCAGGAAGTCAAGCTTTTTCACAACCACGACTTTATCATTGTTTAGATTAGTATAGTATACTCTTCCATGAGATCCTTCACCAACTAATGCTTTTGATCCAAAATTGTCAGTTTCCTCTTTCATTTTATCCAAAGACAATGTAGGGACCTCTAGAGTTTGTATTGCTTTCTGCACTTCAGCCTTGGCAGGAACCGATGCTTTTGTCCCTTTCTGATATCAAGGGAAATGATTATTACCTATAACCTGACCAATTATAACAGGAGGACTCATCGCACAAGTATACATCAACAACTACTCCTCAGTCCCAAACAAGTAGGGAAGTTCATTTTAAATTTCACTATGTTCTTTTTTGATCAAGTAGAAGATTTCATTGATACTAGCAAGACCAACATGGTCGTATGCAATAGGTATAAGAAAAAGGAGAAACCTACAAAATTTGGTTCTCTCCAAAAGACACACCCAATCCTCTATAAAAGAAAATATGGGATCAAAGGCTACTTCCCTATTGAGGAAAGCTCATCTTCACCCCTTTAAAAGATATCTTATATATGTCTCTCTTCCAAATGATACACATTAGAGCAAGAGGAGTAACATTTCACGCCTTGTGCCTTCGTCTTTTGGTTCCACTCTTCCAGTTGAACATCAACTCCTTCACAGACTTCGGCATTTCCCTAGAAACAACAAATCATCTGAATGTCCCCCTATAACCTTGTAAATCAGAATGTAACAAAATATGATACACATCATCACCCGCCTCTTTGCAAAATGAAACACCAGCTCAAGCAGACAACCATTCATTTTCTAAGAGTATCCATCGTCAAAATCACTCCTTTAGTAGCTAACCACAGGAAGAAACACACCTTCCTCGCCGCTTTAGGTATTAAACCGAAACCAAAAAGGGTGTTTGAATTGGCTTGTCGAAAGTGTTTTTAGCTTTCAAGCTCTTTTTCTATTTTTTTGGGTGTTTGGAGAAAGATAAAAATATTTTTAAGCACTTACTTTTAGACCAAAAAAGTATGAAAATAAGCTAAAAGCCAAAAGAGAACACTTTGTCAAGCTCATTTCATATCCTCATCAAACTACCAAAATGCAAGAAATTTTCCTCCGCATTCAGTATGTGCTCAACGATATCAACTGACAGACATAACATTCACCTGTTTTTATTGGTTTGATATTCTTTTTTTTTTAATCAAGTAAATGATTTCATTGATAATAACAAGGTCAACCTGGTCGTATACAAGAGTACAACAAAAAAAGGAAAAGACCTACAAGATATTGTTCTGTCCAAAAGAGACCCAATCATGTATATAACCAGGAACTACATGGGTGCAGGGAACCCAAAAGAAAATAAGGGATTGAAGAATACTTGTGAATCGAGCAAAGCTCATCTCTATATTAGAGCAAGATGAGTTACATTCCACACCTTATGCAGTTATGCCTTGTTCATCTAGTTCTGCTCCTCCAATCGTACATCAACTCCTTCACTGGATCTTGGCATTACTCAAGAAATGCCAAACCATACAAAGATATCTCCATAACCTTGTGGCTATTTTGCAATGTAATAGAATATGATCCACGTCAAAGGAAACACTAGTTCAAGAAGACAACCTTTTATTTTTTAAGATTCTCCATCATCAATATCACCCCTCTAGTAGCTAACCACGCAAAGAAACAGACTTTCCTAGACACCTGAGGTATCCAAACAAAAACACATGGGAAACTCTCTTCCACCCTACTCATAAAAGGACTGGTCAGAGAACACTTGGTTATTCCCAACTCTAAGCAAGATTTGGTTTGCATTGCTTTTGAAATAAAACTAGCAGTCTCTAAAGCTCCAATTCTAGAAATTCTTTCTGCCTCAAAGTTCCTGTTGAACAGACAACTCCCTTTGGCAAGAAACCCTATACAAAGCTTCATAATGTTCCTCCACACACCACACCCAAAAGCCAAAAGTGATCATCCTATTTGTTCTCGCTACACTTCCATTTCTCCATATTCATCCGCTTCATAAACTTCTCCCTCCACAACCATTTACCCAAAAGTGTTTATGTTAAATACCTTCAAATCCTCAACCCAATGGTTGCATTAAACCCTTAAATAATTGGTTGAGATCACTCCTAAGTGGACTGGCAATTTGATCCATGAATGTGATATTAATACCTTTACTCATTAAAAAATGAAAACTTCATTCTCCCATTATATACAACACATAACAGCACAAGACTGGATACATAAAGAGACTGAATGAAATCACCTCTCAGTCAATAGCAGCTTTTACTACTTGTAAAGACACTCGTCATCAGAGAAGGACGGAAACCGATGATTGGATTAGCAATATATATCCAAAGAATTACAAATTTGTCCTGGTAGATAGATAGTTAACTTTATAAAATATCAAATGAGTCATTATAGACTTCCATTTCGTCTATTGTAGCTTAACCACAGAAAAGATCAGAATTGTTCTGTTTTCATCCTTTGCAGGTGCATTCAAATTTCATTTATAACCAAAATTCTTTTTATAGAGTATGTCTTTGTGCGTACTCAATCTAAATCTTGCACTAAATCATGAATCTAATACAAGTAGATGGAAAAACAAAAACTACAAAGACAACAAAACATGAATCTAATACTCTACAACTGCAACAATAATAATAATATTACTTGTGACCGAAGAAATCTGGAAAGTGATGGGAGTACATTTTGTTCAAGTCCCTAACAAAATTGTCGTTGTTCGGACTGTCCAAAATATCTGCCACATATTGTGACCAATATATTAAGCATAATAACTTCATCATCAAGTTTGGACTTGTCAGCTCTCAAGTTTGCACATTTTCGGAGTAATGACCGTAGGGATGCACATGTATCCGCATCGACAGGAGTATCAACTGCAGCGCATAGAGCAAACAGCCACAAGCAGTCATCCATTGTAAGAGCGCTCAAGCTTTGCACAGCTGTAATTTGCTTCCTTAACATTGAAACTCGACCTACAGCATCCATTCCTAAGATAACAGATAAGGTAGGGCTATTGGCAGGAGATGACTTTGGATCATCACCAGCATCTGATATAGAAGACTCGTCTTCTCCAGACATCAAACCATCAAACTTATCCAGAACAATGTTTTCAGGAAGCTGATCAGAAGAGTGTGGTTTATCAACAAAGGTTGAAGAATGCAGCTGCCTAGAACTTCCAATATTAGCTTCCAAACGTGACAAAGCCTGAAACAAAACACACAATCCTTCAAAAGAAAAAACATAGGTAACCATGGTTGATGAAAGCAGCTGCCTAGAACTTCCGATATTAGCTTCTAAACGTGACAAAGCCTGAAACAAAACAGACATTCCTTCAAAAGAGAAAACATAGGTCAGGAGCACTACCTACTCCAAAACCAATAATGACACCAACCCACATCCATCATGCAACTTTAAGTTCTGAATTCTGATCATGTTTTCAGGGAAAAGGAGCAAAGCTTGTAACAGGATACTTTGATGACTTGAGCTATTTCATTTCCAATTCTAAAAGTACTTCAACACAAACAAGAAGAACATACCAGTCTTAGCTCTGAAAAATCAGCAAGGAATGCTTCCTCCCACTTCTTGAGAGGCAACAAGTGCTCTAGACAGCTTGAAATATCAGGAATTTGGGGCATGTAAGATGTCTGTTCTTTGTTTAGTTTACTTCCTTGAACCGCTGCAACCTTCACTTTGGGCAACCGTAATGTTTCCCATCTAGGACAAATTCAGCATCCATATAATTTCAGCGCAAATTTCATGTCATGGCTAGTTGAACGGGTTACAGAAAATGAAGAAATTTTGAAACACAATGTCTAGCTAACTCGTAAAAACATCCACCAGTTCCAGGTCTTGTTTTAAAATTTAGCTAAGAAATGCTATCATTTGTTCTATAACTAGAATTAGAGCTTCATTAAGCATGAGCATAAGTGAACAATACATCAGGTACGTTACTGGTGACCAAGAAACTAGAACTGAAAAAAATTGAAGGGTAACAAGTAGTATGCCTTTTGCAGGACAAGAGAGATGTGTAGCCTAGTCTCCTACTGTGGTAGAGAAAAAAGCATGGATAATTTGGCAGCAGAGCTGAAATCTCTGAAGAAGAGTACCAAACTGGCCATGGGCAAGTTTATAAATGTCTTTTTTTAGGTTGAGCTAACAAGATGAGCGGTAACAGGAGTGTTGATGTCCATTTTGCTTGTCCGGGTAGAAAATGGAAGGCATGGAATTTAAAGTTTTATTGGCTTCCACATCAGCTTCTTCAACCCCAAAAATTGGACATACGAAAAACTAAAAAAAATTCTTTACTTCCCTTTTTGTTCAGGAATAAAAAAACCTTTACGTCACTTGCAACCACAATAAATAATTGGAAGATAATGAGAATATTCAGCTAAGACAATAAACACAGTAACTCCCCTTTTTCCCTGCTCCTAACCGAAGGAAACTGATGTGAGGCCAAAAATACATATATTTAGCCACTATTTGCCTCACATTTTAGTACTTTTCATTGTCGTTGAATATTTTGATTATACTATTTGTGCTTAGTATGATATATTTGAAGTGTAGGAATAAAGCAATGTGAAGATAAAGAGAACTGAATCAGAATGTGAATAAAAAGTGAGAATTGAGAATAAGGAGAAAAGGCTCACGTGCAGATGGAGAAATCCAAATGATATCATATGATTGTCTAATCATTACACATGCAAAAGCCAAAAAGAAAATAAAAGCAAAAGATAACAAAGGGATGGGTAAAATATTAGTTCACTGGACAACTGCCCAGGAGCGGAGTGTCGTGCTAAGCGGGCCGCGTTGCGACAGGCAAACCAAACTCTGATTTTCCCAAATTATTTTGGATTAGTTTTTTTGTCTGGGATTTCTGCAACAATATAAATGGTCCTTAAGCGCAGGTTTTACATAACTTTTGACCTAAGAAGAGCTAGGAGCCGCCGTAAAGGCCAAAGAATTTTTTTTTTTTTTGACAAAGGTAACTTACAACCCCAAAGAATTTTTATTTATCATGTCTTCTCCATATTTATTTATTTTTAGGAGCTACGTGGAGCTAAACATCTCATTCTAGGATTATGGTAGTTGCATGACTGTTGTTGTATGAACTTGGATCGACTTGTTAAGATAGTTATCGCCGTGCTCCAACTCGTGTTGTTACTTACTTCTTCTTCAGCTTAATTATTTGATTGTTTGATCACCTTTCAAATACTATTTGTATCTTCTAACTCATTACTTGGACTAGGAAGGGGAAATTTGCGAGCGTAATAAGAGGAAGTAGAGCTTGTTCGTGAACCTCCTAGGGAAGGAGAATCGTTTCGTTAATGTGTATATGATACCCTTTAGTCTTGCACAGTTGATATAGAAGAAATATACATGCACTTCACTATTAGCTGACGACCATAACCATATACGCGCATTAGGGACAGTTGGGTAGTCTTAAGAGTTGTTGGCAAGATACTCAATAAGTACTATCAACCTGCAACAAGTAACTCAATAAAAAAGAAGAGACATATCGAGTAATCAGTTCAAGTGATTACTCAACATGATACTAGCGAATCCGTAGCCCTATATCGATTTCATCTCATTAATTATGTAAAAATCTGGTCTTCATTTGGTTGATTGTTCATTAGTTATTTTCTTTTTATTTCCTGTTTAGCTAATTCAAAATAATAACCAGATATTTTTTCACTTGAATAAATAATAAGCATTAAGCTAATTTAGTAAATATCTAAATCACAAGTCCATGTCGGTACGATATCTGGACTCAAAATCATATATTACTTGTATGACTACGTATGCGTTCGGACGCAATACAAACATAACATTAAGGTGGAGTTCATAAGAAGGCCATTGACCACATGAAAAAATGGAAAAATATGAAAGTGGAAGTCAGAGAATATCCACTTCCCTCAAGAATTCCGAGAGGCCTGTTTTCTTTTTACTTTTTCTTTATTTTTAAAATTCGGTAGAAAGTTAGTGAAGGTTCAGGTAGGACAGTTTTCTCAGATTACTGTTTCTTTGTTTTTCTCCAATCATTTACTTAAGATAATCGGCTACAAATGAGCTATCAATGATGGAAAGAAGAATTTATTCCATTCCCTGCAACAAGTCTTGTGACATTTGGAGAACATTTATGCAATGAAGCATGGTACAATTGGGTTGAAAGAACGAAAAACTCCACTCGTTGTATGACTGTGTTAGTAGGAGAGCGTTGTGGTTATGCCAGTTATCTCATGAAGCTTCAATGGGATGTGATAAGTGACATAGTTGTAGATTATGGCAGCAGAGAATAAGTGTAATCATTCTACCAGATGTTTGTACATAGTTCAGGGTGGTAAGTTGGTTACCCAGGGATTAGGAAAACCTTCCTATTTTTTACTTGTTTCATTTTTGTCATCAGTATCAATAAAGTTCTCTTCTTCTTCTCTTTTACGATTGACAAGTTGCTGCAGAGGCTTCAAGTGATTATGCCTTGTGGTATTAGCAAATCTAAAAAAGATAATAATTTAGAATTAGAAGAAATATTTCCTTGTTGTATAGAAGACCGGATGTTAATTGTAAAGATTCATGCCTTTTTGTAGGTTCTCTAAGTTTTTTGGTATTCCACTTGCGTTTGGGATTCATGTCAATAACGAAAATATATTGACTTGATAAAAAAAAGAATAAGGCACCTTATATTCTCAGTGATCCCATCTAGGGAGGGGAGTCATTGATTTCAGAAAAGTATGAGTTTACTTCCAAAAGTAATTCCACCGAGGAGCAAGGCACCTTATATTCTCAGTGGATATATCCCCCTTGAGTTAAGAGTATCTAACCATAAGCAATTAAGATGGATAGAAAGGGGTCAATTCAAACTGTTGGTGCTACCAGATGAGCCAAGTCATGTAGGGAGCTTACTAGTCACCAGAAGAAGACATGTTCACAATTGAAATCATCTTTTTGGGTTTCCTATGGGCTTGTTCTCTAAAACTGAAATGGCTTCATCCTCTTTTAAGTCATATCAGAGTTGCACATAGACCGGAAAAATGCTTATTGTACCCAGTATATGAACTGATCAATCTCCAAGATAGGGTGAATATTCTTGGTGGCAAAATAGGAGTTACCAACTATTTATTTGGGTATATGCCTCTTGGGGCAAAAAACTGTATTTGGAATGAAGTGGAAAATGAAAAGAAGTTGGCAAATTGGAGAAGCCAATCTTTGTCTTTAGGTGGGAGGGGTCACTCTGTTAATATTGTTCTAGATGCTCTACCTAGTACCTACTTACATGGTGTCCCTTTTTCCAGTTCCTGTGAATGTAGTCGACAGACTATGCTTTATATGGCAAGGTCGACCCAAGTCTGAGCAACTTAGGGTCAATTTAAGCTAAATAGGAGATCATAACCTTAGTTGCGTGGACTCTTCACTTTTGATGCTGCACCCGTGTCAGATTCTCCAAAATACACTACATTTGGCGAATCCGACACACCCATTGACATTTTGAAGAGTCCGAGCAAAACATAGATCATAACCACACCCACCCAACTCAAATCAGTTTTTATTAATTCATCTCTTTATATAACTTATTTCATTACCAAGGCAAACTAATAAATGTTGTCTCATCTATTTACTATGACAATCAAATCGAAACCCAATATAACTTATATTTTTATTTAATTAGAGCTAAGAGATAGTGCTATTAGTTAACAAAAGCAGAAGCCATATATGGCCTAACTAATAGCTTGGAAGAAGCCCTTAGTAGTTTGTACCAAAAACTAATGACACAGGAGGAAGAAAGAAATGGTTAAAAAGTAGGACGGAGAGAGATAAGGAGTAAGGATTTAAACCAGGTGAAGCATATTACGGCAATGCTCAACTAATGTTGATAGGAGATAATGAGATCAAAGAGAAATTGATAGGCTATTTTTATCAATCTCCATACATATCTGCCTTTAGCCACACTAGTAGAATCAGGCTGTCAAATATTAGGGATGCCATTAAAAGAACATGAACATTAGAAGAGCATGTAGTCTAAACGGCATTCCTATAATGGTTTGGAAGTGCTTTGGTTATTTAATGTTATAATAAGCTACAATTTACATTTTTTATGAAAAGGTAGAGGCTTGAGTATCTACCTCCCAAGGTAAGAAAGTAAGGTTTGTTTACACTCTATCTTCTCAAGCCCCTACTTGTGGGATTACACAGGGTATATGTTCTGTTGTTATAAGAGGCTTCAGACAAAACTTATCATCCAGATGGACTAAAAAGCCTTCATTTTGTTTTTGCAACATTCATAATATTATCCGATCATAGGCTAAGAGCAACCCTTTTAGACACAGATAGAAAAATGGTACCTGACACGCCTAAGATACTCAAGCCCATCTTCAGGAGGACCAGAATCAAAATCAGGCTCTCCTGTAACTTTAAAGGCGGGTCTTTGAATGCTACTATAATCATCATCACTTTCTTCATAAACATTGTTTTCACCCTCACAAGAGATGCCATCATCTCTACTGGGAGGAAATGCCGAAAGAGAATTTTTAGAGTCTACATTCCCTTCTTGATCATCCAAGAGCTCTGAATGGTCGTTACCTGAAAGGCATGAATGATTACTCACATACACTCGACTACTTCTAAGTACAGAGGTTTGAGAAAAAACACAAAATTAACTAACATATCATTCTCAAGGAAATTTCAAGTTGAGAGATTTATTCATTTCAAATGCAAATGAAATTCATCAATTCAGTCACTTTACAATGAAAGTAGACCATACATCTACATCAGTAGTCTATTTTCCAGTGTACTACATTCTACTTACATGAACGATACACGTAAACATAGCATCACTCTATCTAGCCACTGTATCAGTGATCCATTTACAAGAGCTAACTATCTACAATCAGATTCATCACTGTGGTGAGAAATGAGCAAATAAGAAATCAATGCTCATCCCAAAACATTTCTGTACAGCAGAGGTATTGGACAATGGTTAGAAATGCTTCCTCCTTCAACCCTTTATCACGAACTGGGGACAATACTAAAGACCTAATGGCCAGGTAAACATAAAGTGTTCTGCAGATTCATATATGTCATGCCTCTTTGTGTATAAACTTTCATATGTTTTCCTCGTTCTTTTGCTGCCAAAACACCTGTGCCAACAGAAATTTAGGAACCCATCAAATTGAAACAACCACAACAGAATGTGTAGGGAAGCAAACAATGCATGAAGGCAAGAAATAGAGTAATTATTTTGACACAAAAGGTGTAGGCGCTGTAGCATATCATGATGTCAAGAGTATATTATCCACAATATCACCAAAGTTGCATCTAAACTTGCACTTGCCTGAAGGTTGGTATTAGGGTAGAAGGTTAGTAGGTATGGATTGTTGACTTAATTTTCGAGGGGTTAGCCATATTCTTATAGTTTATTGCTTTTAATTCCACCATCACTTCTTGTTGATTGTGTTTAGGGTATCACATTATTTTGTGGTTGCTACTGTTTCCTTATAAGTTGTTTTTCTCCATTATTGTTATCTTTACTGTCAGTTTCAGAAACACTGCAAATTATACTATCAAGAACAAAAAACAGCATTGGTCGCCACCACTATTCAACAAGGAAGACAAAAATACGCACCAGAAATGACGGGGGTATTTTCTTTACCAATGTGCCTGCGACTTCGAGACAGGCGGATGTGCTTTTGCGTATTAGAGTCAACGAGGCCATCATACTCCTTTTGCACGGTATCACCAAGCCCACAGTACAGCTCAACCCACATTTTCCTCTGTTGTTCCATTCCAACAAACCTCAAATTTTCCAACTCCTTTCTACAGTAAACCCTCTTCTCTTCTCCTCCATTTATTTTACAGCCGCCATTCACATTCTTTTCTTCGATTTTCCTATCTTTTGCTTTAACCGTAACCATTTGATTTGCATTCTTTTTCTTCCTATTTCTTCCAGATTTTCCATCAAAATTTTTATCAATTGAGCAACTTTTTCCAACTTGAGAAATATCAATCATTGCAGTATCATCAATTACTTCAATCTTGAGTGAACACCTCACAGACCCATCATCTTTCTTCTCTTCATCATTTTTCTTGATGGATTCATCATGGGTATTGGATTCTTGAGTTTCAGAGGCACACACATTAAGCTTCTTAGAATTTTCAGAGACTCTGGTGTTGGAGAACTCAGAAGAAGCATGAGAACCGAAATCGTCTGCCATGATGGTAATTTGGAGTTTGGGGTTATGCCATTTCGACTTTCGAGGGGTTATATATTATACAAACACAAGACTATTTGGCACGTAATAATCATATAGGGTTTGTGCTTCGTATGGAGTAAAATATATTTTCCTCCAACTTTTTTTAAAAAAAATATAAAACAATTCTCAAAAACTCTCTTCCGAATCCTAATACCCCCGACTCGACATCCAAATTTTAACCCTAACCGATCATAAATTTAGACTATACTTGTAATTTTGACACTTGATCTAAATCCGAGTAGAGAGCTCAATTTAAAATTCGATTTTGAATTCAAACACCAAACCTCTACTCTATATTTTTTTGAACAACTATTGAATGTATATATAAAGTTATAACAATTTATATTATTATGGCATCTTATCCAATAAGCTATCTTCTAAAATAATTACCAAAATATGCAAAGCTAAAGTAGAGATTCAGAAATTGCAACTAATCTTATTATTTTCTCTCAAGTCATGAATTCATCAATTATTGTTATTGTTACTGTATAGAGTTGGTTAAATAAACAATCAGAAATTTTATAGATGACAAACATTTAGTTATTGTCAGACAAATACACATAGCTAAATCTTGTTGATAAATTTATTACACGGGAGTAATGTAAAAAAATTCAAAGCGAAGGAGCCCATACTAAGCAAAGCAGAGCACATAGCGAAAGACGTTAGCTGATTGTAGACTTAAAAAATACACAACTAGTTAGATGTTTGCACTTTGGAATACTGAATCTAGGCTAAAATTAGAACATTACTCTATCAATAATAGATGGACTTGGAGCAAAATTTCTGTTAGAATAACAAATACAAGACCTATTTGTGCTCAAAACATCATCCATATTCTCTAACCATAAAATGCATCTCCTCAGTTTATGCTTAAGCCAATCATTTTTTGTAAAGGAACAGGCTTCAATCCAAAACTTATTACAATGACTAACGGGAAGAATATTTATACACACATCAAAGTCTTATTCATCTCCACCAAACTGAGTAGAATTACCATTCCAGAATGTGTTTTTGTCACCAGACTGATTTTCATCTTCATCATGTTTCAGGGTGTGGATGTTGCTCCCAAAGCTAGATGACGCTCGCTTTCTACCTCTGTTATTAGTTGTGGAAGTTTTACTTACCAGGCTCTGATTATTTTGAGGTGTGGATGAGTTTGGACCTACATGTCAGAGGCAATAAATTGACAACACAGTACCAAAAACAAATTAACATGACACATGAATATATCAGCATGACCAACCCAAAATTTACAAGGGGTTCAAAAAAGATAATAAGATAAAGCACTTTCTGAACCTCACTGTCAATGAGTTATGCCCTTATCTCATCCATTTATAAATAGAACATTTTTAACAATACTCAGTTCCATACACCTGATAATGGATCTTGAAAAGCTCAGTTACAAACTCATTGCTTTATTTAATCTGTAAAAGCTAGTGTGAAGTACGATATTAGCACATGGAGAAGCAATTACACTGACAGTCCAAAGTCAGGCACTAAATCAGGGAAAAGGTGTCTTCAAATAATGCTAGAGAAAATGAAAAGAACTTCTAGTGCTTTCTATTCACTTTGCATAAGTTTGTCCTTAGATGAATTCAAAATGGAGAAAAATAGCCAGCAATGCTTCATATAGCCAACCCCTACATGTTTGGAAACGACGCTGTTGTATTAGCAAAAACATGATGGTGTAAAGTGCCTGTTAATGCAAGTCTTATAAAAAAATTCAAGCAACTCAAAAGCTGATCTTAGAAAGTGCAAGTAATACAATCTGTTGAACGTATCCTTAATTTCTAATTCTCTAGCAGTAAAGCTGTCACAGAGGTCAAGAAGAAAGGAAAGGAAACTACCATATTGCCATATGCTATCTCGAGCAGTGTTTGATGTGTTAGAACTTCCACCAAGGTAAGATAAAGGATTTACATACGAAAAGAGTTTTCTGATCGTAGCAAAATATCCTGCATCGCCTCCAATTGTTGTATGGTTACTCTCAGCCGGATTGTTTAGACCATGCAATGATGTAACATCCACTTTGTTACGAAGAACGATTATCAGTGCTTGCCTATTGTGTAAACCCAAATCTGACAATGTTCTATCTAGATCTGTTGACACGTTTCAAGGGAAAAAAGCATTTATAAGGTATAATAGTAATTTAATTGATCTCTAAAGTATGAGGTAACAAGTAAATGTCATTAATAGCAGCAAGCAACAAAAAGGAACTACGTTTGATAGCGGTTAATGGATCATATGCTGGAATTGACAAAAACCATATGAAGGTTCTAGAGAAGATCCTAAGCAAGCATGTGGAATTTATCAGTTCAAACTAGTTGTTACTGATATATACTTTTTTAATGAAAAAGATAATAGATTTCATTAAAGAGTACCAAGAAGGTACAAGAAAGAGTACAAACTGAATATTTCCTTCTAAATATTGAAGGAATGCAAAAGATCTAATATAAGAGTTCATATGCGATGCAATTAAGGCTGACAAAATCAAACCCAACCCGTCCAACCTGCCCAACCCGCTTAAGTTTGCCCATTCATTAGCTCAACTCATGAAAACTTACGTTGATATGTAACCTGAATTGGCTCCAGTGTTATCAAAGGCAAAAGGCACAAAAGAGCTCTAAGGTTTGTGGGGCTTTAAAGCGCAAATAAAGCATGAACTTTAATGAAAAAAGGCGCAAAGAGAAAAAAATTACAAATATCTATGTTTAGTCCAAGAAAATAATTATAAACATGAATGACAAATATATGACCAAAAAAATTGGAAGTTTCTATGATAAAATGAAATATCAAATATTTAGTGTCACTTTAAAGAGGCTCATTGGCAAGGAAAATTTTGCCTATAAACCTTGATGAAGAGCTCACATAAAGCGAGGCAAAGCAGTCAACACGTTTTGAGCCTCGTTTCAAGGCTTAAGCGCGCCTTTGACTACACTAATGCTCATGTTAGATCTTGTCATGATATTTATAAAGAACTTTTTTTCCAATTTGATATGTTATATATAGTCATAATAAAGAAAAAAGAATTATTAATTACTAAAATAGTTTAAAAGAACATATAAAACAATAACCTTCAGTAAAAATTGAGTTGGGTCCGGTCTTGACCCGTTAAATAACCCAATACATAACCCGTTTTGACCCAAGCAAATTTGATTTGGGTTGGGTTGGGTCTTCACCCGATTGTTGTCTTAACCCATTATGACCCACTCAAATTTGACTCAACCCGCCCAATTACCACCCCTAAATGCAATATTCTTCCTACACCATAAATATAGACTTTTCAAACACCTAGATTTAATATTAAGTATGTTTTCCTTCCTAGTGTTAAAACATCTATTATTCCTCTATGTTTCAAACTCAATCAAGACTTGATTCCAGACTAGTTGAGACAGGCTATAACAAGATGAACTCAGACTATTGAATAGAAATCATCCCATATGTGCTAAAGCAATTACAGGCGGCAAATGACACTATTTGTAGCCAACATCAAACTATTCGGACAAAACCACATCTTCTGATGCATTTCCTGACAGCTTCAAACCAACATTTAGAAATCCTTAAAAATGTGTGTCAACCAAAGGAAAAAGTCTCTATCACATATAAAAGTGGAACGTTGATGTACCAAGCTGTCAGCAACTCAGACTGTCAAGTTGCCTACTCGCACTTGACTTGAGGTAGCTATGGAGGATGTATTGCCACCCAAAACAATGACAAAAAGGATAAGGATCGTAATAAGAAAGACAATATGGTGAAATGTGTTTAGATGGTTTCACACTCCTTGGTTAATACCAACAACTGTGAAAGATTTGATGCTCGGTTGGAAGAGCAGGAGAAAGAGGAGAAGACAAAGGGCCTGGAACATGGTTCCGATTGGTTACTGTGGGTAGTTCGGAGAGAGAAATATGCGAACTTTTGTAGGTCACGAGTTGAGTTTCTTGCAGTTGAGTAGCCTCCACTCCCTTATTTTCTTATGGTGTAAGCAGAAAGTTCCTTGTTGTAAAAATGATTGGGTAGATTTGCGAAGTACTATATTTTGTAGAGTTTTGATCTTTTGGCATATTGAATACGGCTGTTTTGGTAACGTTTATGAATGAAAATACTTTTACTTGATCAAAAAAGAATATATATGTACATATATAATACTCTGTTACCTTCATCACCAAAAACCTTGCGAGGATAAGGAACTGCTAGATCATAATAACCAATGCTGCTTGTTTGGTTTTTATCAACATAGTGCTTGACCATCCTTAAAGTATCTACAACGAGAAACTTCACTTGTAAACTTGAACCATCAGGCAATCTAATGTTTAAACAAACATCATGAAATATATTTGACGAATCATCTGACTCAGCAGCTGCATCTTCAACTATATTTATCTCGGGGTCTTTCCCTGCTTTATTTGCAATCTCTCTAGGAGCTTCATCACTAGGGTCCAAATGTTGATCACGCAAACCAGGATTCTCTTTTGACATTGAACATTCATCTTTACCCTTGTTTGAATCTACTTCTACAATATCAAGTGGTTTTTCTGCTGTTGTGATCACAGTGGTAGACTCATTGAAGTCACCAATTCTAGATTCAAAGGCATCTGCTGATCCATGAGAATCCATGTCAATCAGCGAGGAATCTATGTCCTGCAAAGTAGTTAAATTTGACTATTACGCTGGACAATAAATGAACAGAGGTCTGAACGTGAGTATATGAAATTTACCATAGCAGCATGTCCAGGATCCTCTCCCTCTACTATCTGAGAGTTTTTAGACAGTGTAGCCAATGGAGATTGAATATGTGTAATCGCCTGAGCTGGTGAAACTTGAGCACTTGAAGAACTCCCTACTTCAGATGTTACAGAAGAAGCTCCAGATACAAGATCTTTCCTTGAAGCAAGTGCAGCAGTCAACAAAGCAGTTGTTGTATCCTGCAGTAAACCATAAATAATTGACACAAAGAACCAAGGTAAGATTGAAACAATTCAAGGACCAACACAATATACTAAGTGTAGTAGCCCAAATTCATGAAGCAGACAACACTGTATATCTATATGAAGGAAATACAGTGCTTCCTAACATACTAAACAACAAATCCATGAGCTTAAACCCAAATCTGATTGGATTATCTCAGCATCAAATTTAATAGATTGTGCTAATCAAGGTTTATGAAGTAATAAAATGTAAAATTGAACGGCTAGCAAAACGACATCCAACCTTCGCATTTTTCCTTTGTAAAATAAGGTATTGGACCTAACTCACACCCCAAAATCTAGCTCAAAGGAAGGAGGATTTTCCAAGCCTTACAAGGAGACCTGTCATCTCATTAACCACTGATGTGAGACTTTTTCATTCTTTAACACCTCACTTCACCTCACGCCAAAGGCTGGATATCTAGTGTGTGGGCATACTTAATTTGGAGGCCCAACATTGGGCGAAATGGGTCCTGCTCTGTTATCATGTAAATTTAGCTATTAGGCTTAACTCACACTCCAAAAGTTAGCTCATGAGGGAGGATTGCCCAAGTCTATATAAGCAAACTACCAGTCCATTCCTCAACCAATGTGGGACTTTTTCATCCTTCAATATCCTTCAAATTACCGAGACAGAGTAGGAAAAATGGCACAGAGAAACTTAGGCAAGTATCCATCTTGCCAACAAATGGTTGAACTGATAGACAGCAGCAAAGGAGACAAGGATAAACAAGAGGTACAAGAATACTGAGGCAAGAGAGTGACGGGTTTATTTACTTTTGGTTTAGCAGGGAGACGAGTAGCAACTTAGAAGCTGACTCTAGACATCTTAGTAGCTGAATTGCAGAAAGTTGTAACCAAAGAAGGGAAATTGATCTTTCAAGAAAATTCTACCCCTAACCGCAATTCTGTTATATTGCAATACTCGATTGATGGTCAAGAGCTTTGTAGATTTTGATTCAAGGAAGACTTTATTTGGCCACGGTTATAAGGCTTTACAGATTATAGTGTGTCATGGATGGTAAAAACTGTACAAAATTGAAGCTCTTGAAGTGAAGAGTATTTGGTAATTGAAAATTGCACCTACAATAGATAAAATGTTTGGCTATGGTAAAACCTCATGAAGGACCAAAGAACAACCAGAGTTGTAGAATAAATTAACTCTAGACTCTTGAATTCCCTGGAAGCCACTAGCCAGACTGCCTATTTTATATATTATTACTTCATATGCTGCACATAACTTTTTTTAATATGGTAAGTTTCTCCCTTGGTGACTTGAACCCACAACCTTACTTCATTATGAAACAATTAAAAATTTATCTATGAAACGGGAATAATTCTGCCTGCAAAAGAAAACAATTTAATAAGAACATGATAACTCATTTGTATTCACATTACTTTGTCCAACTAGTTGCTCAAAGTTTCATTTGTGATTCAACGCATTACTATGTCCAACTAGATTGTCGCTGGAAATTTTGGACATTTGGAGATGCATAGTGTATGATAAGAGAGAAGGTACACTTTGTCTCTAATATCTGACCATCCGAAGTTCAATTCTACAAACAACTTCAGCACATTTTCTCAAATACTCAATGTTTCTAATTGCATACCCACCATTATTTCCTCCTCTTCCAGCTATACCAATAAGGATCCTCAAAATCTCAAACAAGTAGGTTGAAAGATTTTAATTGTAAGTAAACTCTAGGATGAAGAAAGAAACCACAGTTTTAAGTTGATTGTAAGTAAACTCTAGGATGAAGAAAGAAACCACAGTTTTGAGTCCATCTGTGGTGAGGTGGCTGTTGTTAGGGGAAGGGGGAATCTGGTGAATCCTCAGTATTTTATGGAGATTTTAATGTCACTAGACATACAATGAAAAGAAGTAACAGCAAGAGAATATTCAGAGAAGTAAAAGAACTTTCATATATCATTGAAGATTTAGAGCTAGTAGAGTCTACAATCCACTCTGGATGGCGCACAAAAATAATTTTGCCTATCCCATTTAAAGGGAAGCTTTTTTTTTTAGCAGATAGCACAGATTTGTCGCTCCTTAGAGGAGAGAAGCTGGGGGCTAGCCCCATCTCCTTGCAACCCTTTTCTTTTTAGAAGGTAACATTTTCTGTATAACTATTTGCTGCATAAAAACTACAGCTGTCCATATTTACAAGGAAATATAGGAAAATGTACTAAGTTATAACCTACTTATAGAAATCCTAGAACATCAATAAAAGATTCTATGTCTCCCTATAACCTATAACCTACTTGCAGCCTTTTATTAGTGGTAATAACATTTAGTAATCGTGTAGTTCCTATGCTTCAATGTCGTTTAGTATTATATTGCTTCATTTGGTTTGTATCTTGATATTTTGTTCCCATAATTTACTCGTAACCCTGCTTTGAATATCTTCTCTTTTGAGCCAAGGGTTTATCAGGAAGATACTCTCTACATCGCAAAGGTAGGAATAAAGTCTATGTACATCTTACCCTACCCACATCTCACTTGTGGGACTACACCGGGTATGTTGTTATCTGACACTAGTCACAATTCTAGAAATTGCTCACACTCAAAGTCTAGTGGTCTAAAAAGTCTAAAAGAACAGCGCAAAACAAGTGATCCCCTGCAATTTCCTCAACATAAAGCTAATAGTCTTCCTAGTAAAACAATTCATCATAACTAATGGGAACAAAATCAGGAAAATCGAATCATGTCTCCGGGACAGAATTAAAATTACATGGAGAACACGCATATGACATAAGAAATACCTGAACATGAAGACTTAACCACGCCTTCTCAAGACTAGATGCAAGATTTTCAGCAGAAACAAAACCCCCTAAAATTAGATACATAATTAAGAGATAAGAAAGAGATGCAACAACTCAGTTACGTCTCAAACAACTAATCATGCCATGTTTTTTATTACCAAACATTAGATTAAGCTGATCCATACCGTGTTGCCATAGTTGAACACCATTGTATCCAATAACTGTAATACAAGGGATAGCCTCCTGTGGATCTATGTAGCTCATGTAAGGGTATATCTACATGAAAAGTGCACATAGACAGCATGGCATTGACAGCAAGATTTCCGAATTATAAGACTCATCAACCAAGAAAGAATTCACAAAGTTTTAAATGGCTTCGAGAACACTACCATTGTAGATCACACTAACTACTGAACTCCTTAGTTTTCATACTATCCTTAGTTTTCATACTAAAGCAGGTTTTACATTTATTAAGAGAGGAGCATTTCTAATACATATTGAAGTACTTGCACTTCGGAAACTCTCCATGTATGAACATTTTTTCTACTTCTCCCATTGTCTTTGTCCCTTCGAAGTTAGAATACTGAAAATCCAATTAAAGAAGATGAACTTGTACCTGGAAAATACAAATCATTCCACACTTGACAAAGATGCATTTGAATATGAATACAAAAATAAGGTGAATAGAGAAGTACATTATGCGCAGTTACAAGAAATAACTTCTACATTTATGCACCTGAATTATTTTATTTACCAGACCTCGTGCAGAACGCCCACCTACGTTAGCACATCGGAGAAAGTATTATCAAAATTTTTTACTATATAAGTCATCATTTCCTCTTTCAATGTTCTTTCATCAATTGTTTCTCTTTTTAGAATGGGTATTCTATTATTAAGAAGGTGCGATCAAAAGTATTTAAAGGTCGGGCAAAAGTATGTCCCGTCTATTCCAAGAGAGATCCTATCCAGTCGATCACTTTCTCAGCTTCACTAATGATATTCTGTTTACACCAAAAAACTAAATAAAAGTAAAATGTTCCTTGATCTTCTTCATAGAGTTCTCTTCGTCTTCAAAGCATTTTGCATATCTCTCCCACCTAATAAACCAACATATACAAGCAGGGATTAGTGTATCACGATTTCTACTTCTTGTTTCTCCCCTGATGTTCCAGCACTCTAGAAACTTTTAGTATCTCTAGGCATGTACCATTTAAGCCTCACTATGTCAAAGACACAATTGCTTACTCAATACTGTTCATCGAGATGATAATCAAGCCTAGTCTATCCCTCTTCTTTCTTTCTCTCAGTATGTTTCTTCAAATAATAACAATATACCCAGTGTAACCCCTCAATTGGGGTATGGAAAGGGTAAGAGTGTATGCAAACCTTACCCCTATACCTTGTGGAGGTAGAGTGTCCAAGCGATGAAAAAGAAATACAAAAGTAAAGAGCACATAGAAAATTATAGGGAAAGCATTACCATGCATTCAGAGAACAAAGAACAATAACAACAGCTACATAATGCGATAACTGAAGCACGAGAAATGGCAGGTAGTAATAGAAATCATAGGACAAGAAATGATAAAAAAAATAATGCTACCAAACTATTACCAAGCCTAACCCTCAAGATATCAAGACAATGTTCAGCACATACTAACCCCTTTTACCCTAATCTGCAACGTTCATATCCCAATATTTAAGGTCATGTCCACGGTAAATTAAAGATGTGCAATAACCTGTCTAATCACCTCTCCCAAATACTTCTTCTATGGGCTACCTCTATCTCTCCTTAAACCCACCAAAGCTAACCGTTCACACCTCCTGACTGGGCATCTGCACATCTCCTCCTCTTCCACGTGCATGAACCATCTCAGTCACGCTTCCCTCATGTTGTCCCAAATATCCTCATTCCTAATCTTACCTCTTCTAGTATGTACACACTTCCACCTCAACATATGCATTTCCGCAACTCTTTATCTATTAATATGAGAGTTCTTAACTGCTAGTACTCCTCCCCATACAACATGAACCTCCCACCACTCTGTAACCAATCAAAATGTATGATTGATATAAAAAGCCAGTCAGTATTGACATTGACCCGGTTACCCTGGAAAGTCGCCAGCAGGATGATGAATGTTCTTCTGTTAGACAGAGGGAGACCCTTGCACCAATTGTCTCTGTTTATAAATTCTACACTTGCCCCAAAATATAGTTTTATTTCGCTTCCATTTAGATGAATTTTTTGTATAACACATCTAAGCGTCACCTCTGCTTGAAGTTTCTTTAACCAACTCCATTTACAAAATTTCAGCTAGAAAATTTCCATATATCAGGTCCTAGAATTCCTTGTTTATGATATCTAGCATGAGCTCCAAGCTCATGGTGATTCAGAAGAGAAAGATCCCTCACCCTCTCAGAATACGCGCAATTAATAGACAAAGAAAACAAAACTCCCTGCACTGATAGAGGGATGTGTAAAGAAACAAAAGAAATTAGACGAGGAATAGAGTATCTCAAGGGGGAGGGGGGGAGAAACTTTATACAGGCAAAGGATACACAATGCTGAGAAGTTTCTGGCATCAGTACTTCCTTCTAGGATGTGCAACAAAATGCAGTACTTAGATATAGAATCAGCAACCTGAGTAATTAGAAGAAAGATGAGAAAGTGGACTTACTATTGAAGGGCTGAAAACATCAAACCTAGTAAAATTCTAGGAAGTGTAAGGATAAACTTACTCTTGGGTCAAGCCAAGTTGATGTTTCCGATTGATTTGATTCCATATTGCCACCTAGGACACAAATTTGCAAGAAATACAATTAGGATGACAAGTCTAAAGACTTATCTATTTCCTAAGCATCAAAGTGATCTCTCAGTATGTGCAAAGGGAAAAATAGATACTAATTTCTTATTATGATTCTTGTAAAATCAGCAAATAATTCTTTTGAAAATCTCCGTATATCATCATATGAAATGCTTCCATTTTTGGTTGAGTGAGAGAATATGCTTCCCCGGGTTAGTCAAGAACACTTATCATGAGTCTAACTACTCCCCAGTTACCCTTGAGTCCAGTTGAGATACTTCGGAACCTATTGTTATTCAATGTTATAAACTTTGCTGCAACATCACCCAAATCTATCTTACGACAAGTTCTTTTTAGGACGCACTAGTGGAATTTATAGCATAAATACACTGAAGAGAATTAGAAACAGGTTACCTGAAACAAGAACTACAAAAAGCTTCTTCTTCTGCTTGGCTTCAGTGATGGCTTCTACAGTAGAACCATTGAACACGAGAGGAGATAAAAGTTGCTCCATCTATTATAAGAGGCAATATAAACTTCAGCCTTAAGATGATAGATCCAGCTTTAGGATGATGAACAAAGATAAAGATTCTAACAGAGAATTAAGGAACAAAATACAAACTAAAGACATAAGCAAAGATTAAGAAATACTCAGAGAGTAATCCATAGTTCAAACAAACGCAAGCCTGTGCAGAAAGTAAAGATCTAGGAATGACTGCATAACTATATTAATTTTTGAGATCCTAACTTAGTGAAGAAAAGCAAGAGATTATACCCAATTCACCTTTTATTGTTGAATTCAAAGATATTTAAACACAAAATAAAATAAAATCTGACAGTCTGGTTTTGGCTACAAAATTGATTTTTTTTTCCAAAGCTGACTTCTTTTATCGAGAGACACTCTTTGTTGACGATAAAAGCAATGCTCCGTGTTGAGTTGTATGAGATAAGCCATAATTTGGGTCAGCTCTAATCCTAATAAATACCACGTGAAGCGCGTGATCCCCCAGATTTCTATGCGCCTACTTTTACAAAGAAAGACAACCTCAACAAAAAATGACCAAATCATACCTTTAATTCCTTTTTGGGTAAAAAAAGATGACTGAATCATATTATTTTCCCTCTTGAATCAAGGAATAACTGAATATTTATATTTTATAAGGATCTCCTTCAATTTCCTAAGAAATCATGACAAAATAACTAAGCAGATCCAAAAACTAACTTGTAAAACAAGTTGAAACCTATAAATCAGTTGAAACACTTTATAAATAGACTAACTATGGACCCCCAAAAACAATAGCAATGACCTTAAACCTTGAATAACATGGTCAAAAACTGAGCAATTGTAAAATAAGGCATTTGCAATTAATCAAACTTGACAAAGAAATAAAAGGTTGTTCTTTCTTTCACTAAATCAAGTTCAATGCAGAATTAACAAAGTCATTTGAAAATATAGATCACTAAAAAGAAGGTAAAGTCCAACACATCCAATAGTATTGTTTACGTGTGCCGTATGCTCTAGAATTCTCTTTTACAACTACTTAGTATTATATAACATAACTAAGAGAAATCGAATAACCATTTTTCCACGAGGATTTCGATTCCCAGTTCCATCAAACAATATGAAAGTATTCCTACAAAATAACTGATAGTTAAACTAAAAGGGATTTAGGGTTTCTGAATCCACAAACAAAGAGGTAAGCTTACAGCTTGATTGCGCCTTCACTCCGATCAATCGGAATTTTGAGCCAAAACTCTAAAATGAATGCTTTTCAAACAAGGGTGGAAACGGTTTTTTACCGAAAACCGGTAAAACGAAAAACACTTTTGAGTTTCATTTCATATATGTAAAGAGATATGAAGTCATTCTTTTAGAAATTTTGGTCTCTCAAAACATATAGAGTTATCTATCCTTTCAAATTGTTTGAGTTCGTTTTTAATGCAATAATTATTTGTTTTTATTATTACTGATCGAGAAATATTTTTCACTCTTTTTAAAAAAAATTAAAAATTTAAAATTTCGTTATCTAAATCATCCTTATAAATTAATAATCTTAATTTGATAAATTATTTTTACGAAATTATATAAAAATTGCTCAAAAAATCATCAAGATTTATACATCTTATGTGTATCGCCTATTTAACTACATTAATACCTAAAAGGTATATCTTCGAGAATATATATAAATTGCCTGATGAGTTATACACATATTGCCTAAAAATTATTTTATTACTAATTTTTTTTAAAAAATGACAAATTTCACAAGAAAAATAGTAAATATGATGTCATATGTTGTTTGCTCCTTGGTATCAATTTTTATAAGAAAAAAAATAGCAAATATGATGTCATACATCAAAATATCAATTTCTATAAGAAAAATTTGTGCAACAAAAACAAATGTTTCTTCGATAAAGTGTATAAAAATAATGTTAAAATAAAATATATTAGTAATACTTGCATTAATTATACATAAATTATTTGTATGTGTTGTTTAATTTGGTACATTATAAGAGCAACTTTCACATATAGCAAACACAAAATTCATATTTGTATGTTATAGCAAAATTTACATAATTGTACTCCATACCAAACATAAATATGTACAATTCGCTATACATATATAAAGAAATCAATTGTAATTTAATATATATATATATATATATATATATATATATATATATATATAAAACTGTTGTATACAAATGATTGTATAATTTGTGTATATATAAAACGAAAATATATGTATATATACAATTTTTTTCTCGCTTATACAAACACAAATGGATAAAAAAAGTGAGAGGCGGTGAGCGAGAGAAAAAACTAACAAATAGTTTGCTGCAAGACAATATAATCAAAGTGTGATTATAACATTTAATTTGATTTATTAGTTTGTCATCATATAATAACATGCATGTACATAAATAAAAAAATATTCTGAGGGACTGAGTCTTTAATTGTCCTCATCAAAACAATTGTATTACTAAAATACCTACATATTCATGATATTAATAATAACACAATAAAATAAATATATTAATTACAGAGTAGATTTTTTTTAAAAAAAAGAAGACACTAATAACTATCATTACTTAATTTGTAATGAACAAATTAATAAGGAAAGGTAGATAGTGGTTAGCTGTCACAAAAATGAAAATGAAAATGAAAAATGGTAAGGTGTCGGTGGAGTGGCATTAGCTTAAGTAGGTCAGCGTTCACCCTCCATTGCTTTGCTTGATTCCAAATCCAGGCTGTCCCAATAATCTCTACCGTCCATTCACACATCACAAACAATCTCCACCGTAAGCTCATATTTATTGAAAAAGATACTCCATCTAACTCTTGCTTCTTTTGTACCAAAGAAAATTCATTCTCTCTTCTATTCTATTCACTTTCTACTAAGAAAATGAAGATGAGGATGATTATGATTTTGTTTCTGTTGGTAATCATTGGGGGTTTTGTTCATGGAGATGAGAATGAGTCATTCAGGAAGCAACCCACACTAGTGAAGACGGTGAAGGGTACCAAGATGTGTGTGAAGGATTGGGAGTGCAACAAATTGTCTAAATTTTGTTGTAATTTGACAATTACTGATTATCTGGATGTTGACCAATTTGAGCTCCTTTTCACTAAGAGGAACTCACCCGTAGCTCATGCTGTTGGATTCTGGGATTATGGATCTTTCATTAGGGCTGCAGCACTTTACCAGCCTCTTGGATTTGGTACCACCGGTGGTAAGAAAATGCAGATGAAGGAGATTGCTGCTTTTTTTGGACATGTCGGTAGCAAAACTTCTTGTAAGTTCATTCATTTGTTGTTGTTGTTATTATGATGATTATTATTATTATTAGATTAAGAGTATTAATTACAAATCCAGGTGGTTATGGTGTCGCCACTGGCGGACCACTCGCTTATGGTCTATGCTATAACAAAGAAATGAGTCCCAGCCAAGATTACTGTGATGAATACTTCAAATTAACCTACCCATGCACTCCTGGAGCCAGATATTACGGTCGTGGTGCCTTGCCTATCTACTGGTAATTTCCATATATATTATTAGATCTGCATCTGATTGATTGCTAAGAATTTTTCTTCTCTTTTCAAAAAAGGAACTACAATTATGGAGCTATTGGTGAAGCCCTCAAGCTTAATCTCTTGGATCATCCTGAATACATTGAACAAAATGCTACCATGGCTTTCCAGGCTGCCATTTGGAGGTGGATGAACCCAATGAAGAAGGGTCAGCCTTCAGCTCATGATGCCTTTGTTGGCAACTGGAAGCCCACAAAGAATGATACTTTGTCTAAACGAGTTCCTGGTTTCGGTACCACCATGAATATTCTCTATGGTGATGGTGTTTGTGGCCAAGGTGATGTTGACGCAATGAACAACATCGTCTCCCATTACCTCTACTACCTTGACTTGATGGGGGTTGGTCGCGAGGAAGCAGGACCTCACGAAGTACTCAACTGCGCCGAACAAAAACCTTTTAACCCAACCGCTGTTGCTGCTTCTTGAGATCATCCTACTTTAGCCCCGCCCATACAATAAACGTTGGGAATCATAATTGCCATTCTAGTTGTTCTATCATGTAATATTTTTGGACTTGCATTTTTTTTTTTTATGTTCATGGTTTGATTTATAAATATATATATATATGTAATGTGAAGCTTCTATGTTGTAATTTGTAAAACTGCAATTCTACTGTCCTGTTGCATTTCATCCCCAGGCAAACATCTCTGTTACCCATACTTTGATACGGAGCTATCATTGTTTTGCCGAAAATAACATAATTATAAAGCCTATTTCTGAAGAAATCAATCTTTCCAACCACAATCATTTGGCAAAACGCAACTTCACTTAGAAACCGTTAACCTTTCTATCAAAAGACTAACCAAAGATCCAAACAGAAGGAACTATCATCCATTTAAAGAAAGAAAAGAAAAAAGAAGATAAAAACATGTATAGATATCTGGTCTCAGCATGTAAGCTTCATTGTTTTGAGATCACTACTAAAGAAGTTCAACTTCATAGCTATGCTGATGAAATTAAGAGAACAAAGAAGGATGTGCATTGGACCTTCTTCTAGCAGATAACATTACCTTTTACATGATACATCCAATAATCCACTTGAAGCATTTCGTAAGGTTATTGCATACAGGCAGTACTACTTGTACACCAATGACTTTTTGAGCATAAAACATTATTCATCTTTAAAAATCAATTCCTGTACGCATAAATTAGTGATCTATGTATACTTGTTTTCTTGTTGATGAGCAATGTTACTCTTCATGTACATCTGCAGAAGAGAACAAGTAAAAATAAATCAACAAGAAGCAGATAGATGGTGAAAAACCAACAAATAAAGGAAACATCAATATCAATATACACATCTGTGTAGAAAATAAATGTCACTTTTAATACCACAAAGGTAATAAGACCATATTGTATTTCAAAGGATAACTCGACCAATTACAATAGCAGATAACCTCTGCAATAAGTATTGCATCAGTAGTCCAGACTGTCCCTGCCCTAGCTAGACTTGGCTCAGATTTGTCTACAAATTCTAAAGAGAAAATCCAACAATTTTATAACATCCATGGTAATAAGATACTTCTTCACACTGCCAGAGTAGTGATATTAGAAAAAAGTTAACTTCCCAGAGGTTGGAGAGGTGAAGGTGGAATCTGTATTGATTTAAGGATTTAGGAAACATTCAACAAACTCCTGTTGTGTGAGTTGAGCTTGAAAAGAACAAATAGAAATGGGAGCAAGACAGTGTACAAGACTGAGGATAGAATTCATGTCTTCTCCGCACTGTCGGTTAAGATCTATTTTACACAGCTGAAGGGCAAAATTCTTTCAGAAAGCACAAGAACAAGCGAAGTTGACAGGAGACGCCACTTCCGATTGAAATGTCACTCAATAGAAGCACAACAACAATGAACAACAAATTCCAGATCTTCTAGATAGGGAAGGGGAGTAATAAACTAGGCATACCAGACCCAAAGCTTCAGCCACACTTCTCCTGGTCTCATCACCACACACTTGTAGAAGACTGTTCATCAGGGACTCCCTTTGGTCTACTTTTAAGTGTTTCTCAAGTCCACGAGCCACCATCTCCATCTCAGGCTGTAGAGACATGCCAATAAAACAACAAATGACATGAAATAGTCTGACACTATGATGCAAAGAGCATTGGCTCCTTGAAATAGCGACAACTCGGAAAATTACCACAAAGAGTAAATAGTCCATAATCATACTCCATCAGAAATTGGATCAGGAAAAGTTTGTCAATTAGTTTTCCTGGGTTTTTAAAATATCAATGGCTCAATGTTAAGGCACTTCTAAAAGAATTAATACAGTACACACCTTGAGATACACAATCAGAGCATAAATCACACGAACTTTACAGAAGTAGGCAAGATGAGGAAATACAAACCGAGAACTCTTCAGGAGGAAATATCTGGTGGATGACACATATTTTGAACAGTTCCACCACAGCTTCAGAATGCTTTCCCTGTATTTCCAAGGCCTGAAAATTAAATGATCATAGTAGCATTAGTACAAGCAAACTATATTGCATTCTTGATCATCCATTAGTTTCATCATGCCAACAGTTTATTTTAGAGGGAAACTGAAGATGGAAGACGAGCTTTTTTCTTTTCCAAGATAATAATTCTCTCAATCACCAAATCCGTGGCGAAATATACATAAGTTCACTGGCTGATTCATTCAGCCTACCAGAGCAGTTGATAGATTAGTTAAATTACAAGGACCTAAAACAGTTATTTAGTTTCCTTACACTTACATATTAATCTATAGGGGCTTTAGAACTGATGGCTTATTTTATTAGCTCATCTTGGAAACTGGAGCAACAGTAAAGTAGTCTCCATGTGACCGATAAGGTCACAGATTCGAGCCGTGGAAGCAGCCACTAATTACATTTGGGTAGGTTGTCTATTTCACATCCCTTGTGGTATGGAACTTCCTCGGAAGCTGCTAATGCAGCATGTTTTGTGCTCCAGGATCCCATTATCTTGGAGGGATTTATTTTTATGGAAGACCTAAGTTCTTCCTTTATTAAGGTAAAGAGGAAGATGGCAATGATTAGCAACTGTTTATTTGCTAGGTCCCTTCCATTTTCCTTGCTAAATCGATTATATTAGGGGCTTACCCATGCACAAAAGTGGTAAAGAGTATGTGGAGAGTAAGTGTACAACACAAGAGTCTTCCCTTGCATTTCTATGATGAGACTTTTCACACAAAATTTGAGGTGTGGAAGCAGCTTCATTGGGAAGATGTAAACTGAAGAGGCTGTACAATAGACATCCACTCCTCCATTTATTTTGTGCGATATTCCAGTTCATAGAAGTTAATTTCACACAATTCTCATCCTAACTTGATCCAATTCAATCTTCTTTGAGAGGATTGTGATTTGAGTTTAGAATTATTTTGAGAGGATTGTGATTGTTGTTGTTGTTGTTGTGATGCTTCCCGAGCCTGTTTAGGATGTGTTTTTGTTGATTTTTATTTTTATGATAAACAAACTATAGCATATGCGACTAGACACTAAAGTAATTTTCCGCAAAAGGCTCCTATGAGATAGTAGTGGACCAGGAACAAAGGGCTTAAGACGCAGACAATACCTTAGATTTCAGGGTATGAGAAGATATGAAATTGCTAATTAGGAGGGCTTACCAACTAATTCGGTTTTAATAGTTTTTTTATCAAGTAAATATATTTTCATTCATAAACATGGCAAAAAATTAACCGTATGCAAGAGGAATACCAAAAGGTATATAATCTACAAAAAGAAATGATTCTCTACAAACTTCAACTAATCTTCTATACAATTGGGAACTTTATGGGTGCACCAAAAGAATATAAGGGATCAGTGGCTACTCTTAATTAAGCAAAGCTCAACTCTACCCTCTCAAAAGCTCTCCGACCACATTAACGCAAGTGGAACCATGTTCCAAGCCCTGAGTCTTCTCCTCTTTCTCCCGCTCTTCCAACTGAACATCAACTCTTTCATAGTCCCTAGCATAGCCCCGAGAAGTACCAAACCAATAAACCATGTTCCCCCATATCCTCATGGTAAGACCACAATGAAGAAGAAGATGAATCCATATCCTGCCCGCTTGCAAATATAACACCAGCTAACGCAAATAACCTTACGCTTTCTAATCGCCCATCTAGTAGCTAGCCAAGCCCCTAAATTGTTGTATTGTCAAGTCTCTTTGGCAAGATGCTCTGTGCAAGCTTGAAATGTATTTCATTAATTATTCTAACACCACCTATGACCCCAAAAATTAACTTCCCTCCCAAAATGCATACACATTTCTAGATTTCCACTCCCTTCCATAGCCCCATATCTATGGACTATTGACCCTCTCCACAAAAACATTTACCTTCTAGGAGACATGACAGGCTTCCACCACACCAAGTGGAACTTCCTTGCCCCATCCGCCGCGTCCCAAAGGAAATTTCTTTGGATCCTTCCCAACTTTCTATGATTGAAGATAGAGCATGAACCAAAGAAAAGATATAAGTGAGGATATTTGATAATATGCTCTTGATAAGCACTTCCTTCCTGCCTTTGGACAAGCATCTTTTCTGCCACCTGTCACTCCTGAAGACCGGGATTCCACACCCAATGATCTCGAAGCACCTAAAGGTAATCCAAGTAGGTAGTTGGGAGAGCCCCAACCCTACAACTTAGAACCTGGGAATTGATGGATGTCTTCCACATCCCCAACGGGCATAATCTCACACTTCCTTGAATTAATTTTAAATCCTGACACCACTTGAACCAAGTAAACACTTGGCCTAAATAATCCAATTGGGTCACATCTGTCTATTGTTAAAAAAGAAGTGATAGGTTCTGCCATAATCCTCCTAGGCTTACAAATTCTCCCAACTATAATGCTAAAGAAGATATGATAGCTTCAAAAAGGAAGTAGATTAATGCAATACTCTTTGTGGATGGATTAAGGTTTTTAATATCATAGCCTGCTTCAAGAAGTCCAAATGCAAAAAATGAATTTAATTCAAAGTAGTAGAAAAACCTTACCCAAGCTTGCAAGAACCTTGACCTAGTGCGTGCAGCAACAGCTGCAGACACCATTCTTGCAGCCCGAGTACTCTCAAGTCCAACATTATCAGCAAGCCCAGCAACAAAGTTTTGTGCTTCTTCACCATCAATTAGAACAAAAGCTGACTGACTTGCAGTGCTGCAGAAGAGCAAAGAAGAAGAAACTATAAGAGGGTAAAAAGATGCAAAAGAGGGCATCTAGCAATCAGTCATCAAGCTAAATGAGCTACCTTTCACAATAATTAAGAATAAAGTCGACTGCCACGCGAAAAAGGGTATCACGTGCATTCTCAGTATCAAATGAAACTTTCACGTTTGATATCCTCCCTATGCGTCGTAACTACAAATGGACCAGCATGTTAGCACAAAGTTGAGTATAGCTTATATTCTTGGAAAATAAAAAATCATATATTTTTTTTGAACTTGAAATATAAAAAATTATAATGATGTTGAACAATTCTTTAATACTTTTCTTCAGTGAAGTAACAGATTTTTTGAAAAGGAAAAGAGGAACTGAGATGGTACCATGCAAAATGAAAAGGCTATCTAACTATAGTTTTTAGATATAATACACACTTACTATTCTCAAAATAAAAGACTTTGATATTGGGGTTACTTCATTCTTATAATTTCCTTTCCTGAAATGGAGCTCGCATTTCCATATATTTATGTGTATAAAGTTGCAAATCTGTGTGCTCAAAGGGCTACTTGGAGCAAAAGAAGTTAAAATGGTATGTGTGACAAACTCATAAATATAGGGGGCTGCAAACAAAATTAAAAAACTAAGTAACTATGCAAACAATTCACATTTGTATATAAATAAAGATAGTGAAAACTAAGAAGCCATTAACATACTGACTTGAATTATATCATCCGCTAAAATGTCCTTCCCCGTCATTCTATTGTCCAAGATGGCTGGAAAGCAAATTTGTAAACTGTGATTTAAAAGGAAGTGCATAACTAACAATCATTCATGTCTTCCATTCTTTCAATGGATTAAACAATAAGACAATTTAGACATGAAAGAAGAGTTGCACAACTATGAAGTTAAAAACAGATGCATACCTAACAATAACCTAGAAAATAAAATTACCTCGAATCAATCTATCGGCCATTCTCTGATACTCTTCTTGATTCTCTGTCCCAACTTGATCGGAACCAGAAGTCGAAACAGGCCACCATTTAGGCAATTGCTCCACAGAACTCTTCTTCTTTCGCCTCCTGGAAAAGCTAATTGGAGTATCCAAATCCCAATTACTATTTCCTTCATCTCTATCCAAGACATTTGGTTTCTTCCTATCAAGCGTAGGCGTCTCATTTTTAGCAACAAGTACTTCTCTTCCACCTAAACTACGGTCTCTCTTATAGACTAATTCAACGTTGTTGTTTCCAGTGTTGAGTGGTATCCGCCGAACTAGGTTAAGAATAGCCCTAAGAGTGAAAATAAGTAGGAAAGTTGAAACTAGTAGAGTTGCTAGGAATTTAACGGTGGACCTTGTGCAGGAGAAGGAAACTCTCCCGGCGTCGGTATCTATACGGATGAGAGTTTGCAAGTCTTCAATGGCAGCTCGGCCTGAGTGGAGGAATTCTCGGAGCTTCAAGTGGATGAGGTCCTTGATTGAGTAGAAGGATTTGGTAGGCAAATTATCGACGGTAAGGACAAAGTGGAGGTTTTGATCGGACGGTGGAGTGTCTTCCGGGGAGAACTTTTTAAGAAAGGGGAAGCGGCGGCGGCGGAGATGGCGTCGACGGTTAGGGGAGGGGGAGACTCGGCGAGAAATGACGTGGTAGTGACAACATCGTTTTGGAGAAGTGAAGCGGATGGAATTGGAAGGTGAGAGAGAGATGTTATAGAGAGAGAGGTTCATGGCATTTGTGTGACAAAATACTACTACTACTACTTTTTTTACATACAAAATATAATGGAAGAGAACGAAATTGACTCAGTTGAAAATCTACATGAAATGAATAAAGAAGAAGATATATGAAATGAATTACCATTCAAGTACAATTTGCTTGAAATTACAAAAAGAAATGTTTAATCTAACACATCCACGGGTGTATCATCAAAATTCAATTGATTACAAGAATATATGAAAGAATTGATAACTCTAAATTGTTTACAATAAAATTCATGTGTTTGTAACTTATAATACAACAGCTCGTATTCGTATTGCAAAACAACTCTATTGTTGTTGTCTACCTAAAACTTCTCCATCCACATATCCTTCTCTCCAAGCGAAACAATCCCATGAAGCACATTTTGGAGAGAGAAGAAAAGAGAGACTACAACAACACTGTTTCTTCTCCATATTACACTGAATGAACTGTAAATGCTCTCCACCACAATATCTGCTGCTACAAATGACCTACAATAACAATTTTCAGGTAACCAAAATGTATGATAACAAGGCACCATATCCAGGAACTGAGTTTTACAGACCAACAAATGCACGATATACTTCTCACGTCAATCTGGTGCATTTTAGTTGTAAATCACTCAACATACATGGAATCGTTTTAGCATAGCTTCTTGGTGTCTATATCTACAGCTCATAACATTGATAACTGAAAATAGCATAACTTACTCCGACAGGAAACTACTTCATATTAATTAAGTGCAATATAAAACAATATTAATGGCATCTGTTGATGGTGAAATTGTTTATTCTTCTAGAACAGACTCCGCTGTGTGGGTATATGTTGTTGTTGATTAATTCTTTTCATACATATCAAAATAAAAAGAGAAACAGGACATGATATACAATCCCATTAGATGATCAAGGTGCCAACCAAACTCTCCTGGTCTTCTTTTTTGTCCTCCCACATGTTTCCCTTGAGTAAGTGTAACCAAGAGATATCCATAACCCATAAAAAGTTTGAACATTGTCTTAATTTATGTGTATCCAAGTTAATAACTTGGATCAGATCATCAGAAAGTATAGAAACTTTAGCACACTTACAGTTCAAGTAGCTTCATCTTGGAAGAAGTGGCTGTCTTTCATCAGGTCCTACTCGATGACTTGCCTGGAAAAGAATTAACATGAAATCAATCCAAGTTTAAGTAGGAAATACAGCAAAAACTTTGTATCTAAAAATTTCTGAAGAAAAGATCCATACCTCCTCATTTGCTCCTGCTGCCATATTTACAAAGGATGAATCTTTAGGGCTGAAAACAATACAAGAGGGAAGTATTAACAGATACAGCTTTTTAAACTTGGGGTGAGGGGTGGGGGTGGGGTGGGGGGTCAAAAGGACGGGTGAAGGGAGTGAAGATGCACCTCTATGATATACACACCTTAAAAGATTAGCATTTATTTCAGATCCATTTTTCAATAAATAGATTTGATGTTATAGTTGGAAAACAGCAAGGAATAAAAGAAACTTGCACAATTAAGGTCTCACGAAGTATTTACCAGCATCAAGAAAGAACTTATTAAATGCTTCTGTACATAGTATGGCTAATATCAATCATCACCCAATAGTAAGTATGACTTGTTGTCTTAGTAATTGAAAGTAGTATTTATCTTGCACAGCAAAGGACCTTATGCCAATAACTTGTAACTTATCTTTTAAATATTATTTTAAGAAAAAAGGCATGCATTCATCATATCAAGCGACAAGGAGGTACTATTTTCATAAATAGAAACAAAAGAAACAGAAGCAACCCATCAGCTATGCAGGAAAGCAATAAATTCACACATTTTCTAAACTGATTACATCTGGACCTTGACACTTCGAAATACATAAATAAAGACAAGAGTAATCCAATGATACGATATAAACTTAAATGACATGATAAAAGTCACAGCCATGAGAAATTTGTGAAGCTGAATTACATGCAGAACTACATCTGCTACAAGAAAAGTTGGCTATATAGTTGGATTATCGTGTTACTCATTCAGCAGACACAAATCATTTTCAATGAATGGATGTACCGGGAGCAAGCCATCAGAATCCTGCTTTCCATCACATTCTCAGCATATATAAGAAACTAAATTAGTTTACAGAAAGCAGTATCCTAAGAACAGTAGCTGACAAGGAAATATAACTTGGGGCTGAGATATAGTTTTACTTTACACAAAACAAGTACTAACTTGGGGCTGAGACATAGTTTTGCTTTACACTAAACAAGTAAATACCTATGGTTCTCCCGGACGTCAATCAACTCCACTGTCCCGTTTTGTTGATCATCTTTAACTTTTGAAAGAGGTGAAAAGAACTGAAGTATCAAAATCAAATGATCAGCCCCTAGAGAAAAAACAGAAAATACCAGAGGGAGAACTCTCTCAATTTTAATACCTGATGCATTGAAATGAAAACAACAGAAATCCCAAGAAGAAAGTTTACGGTCAGTGTATGACCAAACAGCAGAGCAGATGCTATGCCTGTAAATATTGTTGCAACGGTCGAAGAATACTTCTTCAGAATTGTATCTGGTACAAACAAATTGTGTTATACAGCAGAATACCATAAAGGAAAAAAATTTCTAGTTAAAAGTGAGATAGTTACACAGAAGCACCAAGTAGAAACATATAACAACCCCCATTAATAGAGGATATAAAGAGCGAAAAGAAGGTGGAGCAAACTGAGTAATGATCTCACCAGCATATTTGAAAAAAAAGGACGACAGAATTCCTTGCGCTGCATTGTTAACAATTAGAAGCATGGTTGCCTTCGAATGCCCCTGAAAAATATCCAAGCTACCAGGACCTGAAAAATTCAGAGGAAACATTACAGAATCATTTTTTTGATACCACCATGGACAAACTTTTTAAAACGAGGACAGAATTTTCACACAGGTTACAAGCATAGACATATATGTCATCATGAAGGTTCCCAATGACCACTCCACTCCTATAAGAGAAGATATATACACACCTGATTGATTCCCAAACTAAAAACATTTGTGTTACCATTAAGAGATTCAGTATTATGATTTGTCATTAGGTGTACGATAAGATCTTTAACCACTATGACATTACAGTAACATGATTTACACTAAAACAGAGAAGTGTTGTCATTTGCAATTTTGCAGGTTTTCTCCAGGCGGTACATTCTAATCCAGGCAAGTGTAATAATGTGGTATTTATAACTGTAACAGTTTACTTGAAGTCTGAAGATTAACCATAAAAGAAGGGACCTACGAACTATAATGATATTAAGATAGCAGAGAAAGAGTGTTATTTTTTAAACAAAATGGGCAAATTAGTAAAGTCAAGTGCAGTTTTATTTAGTCAGTTATAATTTGCATTGTCACGTACTAAAAATTGTGATTCATAGGAAAACCCTCAGAATCAACTCATTACCTTTAAATACAGCAATCCCAAGAATGGCTAGAAAGTTGAATATAGCACCATAACCATAGAGAAATAAGTTCTGCGAATTAAATTGTAACATGTCAGATGGTTCAGGAAGAGAGTGCTGATAGAAGTCCCGACCGTCCTCTACGAATGGAGAAATTAGCATAATCTCTGTTGCTACAGAGACAAGACCTGACATGCATCAGTTGAAGTCCTATAACTGGACAACAGATGCTGCTCTAGGATAAAGATCCTAGTACAAGCCGGATTAGAATATAAGGAAAGGAAAAAGCTAGCACAAACAGTGAAACTGAAAGAAATCCTTTATATGTTCATCATACCAAGTACTCTCATATGGAAATGTAACTAAATTACAATGTTACATTTTATCATAAGAGAGACCTGCTCTTCATATTGAATCTTAATAAAATTACTGTGATACATCTTCCTTGTTCCCTTGTACAAGGCATTCGAAGTCAGAATTTACCGTTGACAAATGTTCTTGGACATTTCTTAAATGAGCCAAGTCTCCTAAGAATCAATATTGCAGTAAACTGGCACTGATAAATGCCTCAAGTATAGGAACATAAAAGTTATACATCCATTCAAAAGTAATAGTTGTCCCAGGAAAGAAAGCAGTGGAAAATAATGAGCCAATCTAACCACAGAACATTCTGATGATACAGAAATAGAAAAATGATAATTAGCCATGATTAATTTACCTGGAGATATATGCTAGTGTCATATTGACTCTTCAAAGCATACTCATTGAATACTGAGGCCATAGAAGGCACAGTTACCTGTGTAAAAGAAAACCCCTCCTTTAGCCAGTAATAAACTAGTATCTTAAATGATGTCCAGGTATTTACTAAGGCCGTCTCCAATAACAAACAAAATAGAATCAGTAGTAGCTTGTTAGGTTGTTTGAATCACTTACAAAAATCAGTGTATAGATGTAGGCAATTGTGGTAACTGGAAGAGCCAAAGAAGTGGTGCCTTCAGGAAGGGATCGAAGTTGATTAATGCTTATCCCAATTAGCAGCAAAGCAAGAGCCTCCCACTGTAACATAATAACTCTTATTATATGGGTATACAACTTCCATCCTGCAAGAATTTATACAGGATGCCTTGCTCTTTCCTGCTCCTACAATCAATATTGCACCTCCAGCTTAATTTACTAGTTTGAAACAACTAACCTGAATTACGGAAAATCGCCTTTTCATGATAAATTTCAACAGCACTGCAATAACCAAAACCTGCACATTGACAGCAAAGAAACAAATATTAAAGAAAAGCTCTACCATAGCATCATATTCAATAAAGTATTCTGAAATATATCCTTTGGTGTATAATGTCGAAACTGAGAAATCATCAACTGATATGTAAAGTCTCAGGTATCGAAAAAGAAATAACCACATTTTTTTCCCGATAAGTACCAAGAAGGTACTAAAAGCATACAAACTACAGCACAACTGCAACTGTTACATTCTCAAAGCTTCTATAAAATCCATGTACTGATCTAAGTCTTCTGCCATACGTACCCAACACCACAAGTAAAGATTAAGAAGACGACTATTCTTAACGCTAGCTAAATGATTCTCCCAATTCTCAAAACATCGTGTAGTCCTTTCCAACCAAAGGGTACAAAAGATGCAAAGAGGTATCATTTCCCAGATTTGCATTTCATTTTCCCAACATTCTGATTTTGCCAACAATTCAATAGATCACTCACATTCTTTGGCATCACCTAATTCATACCTGATATCACTCTGAGTTAGGAACAGAATTCATATCTGCTTTGCATCATTACAATGAATAAAAAGGTGTTCGGCACATTCCTGAGAATTTCATAGAAGAACTACACAAAGGAATACCCCTTCTTGTTATGATGCTTTAAAATTTTTAACACCCAATCCACCTCCTTTATTGTCTTTTTTTCATGCCATTTGATCAAATCAAAATTTTCCTGTTAGCATTTCCTTCCCAAAGGAACTGGCTTCTAATGGAATTGAACTTCTTTTCAACACTCCCTGGAATGGGAAAAGGTGACATCAAATATCATGTAGGAATTCCGTCCAGCACACAAATAATTAAAGCCTATACCCATTTATCCAAGGGGCCATGTTCTTAGCACATCTAAGGCTCCTGAAAAGAAATAACCACCTTAATAAAACTATTTGGATTTAGGTTAATAGAGAGACAAGTGAACAAAAAAGAGTAGTCCTTTTTTTCTGCCCTGTAAGAAGGATGTTAACAGAAAACTTTGGACATTCTAGAAAGATGCTAAAACAACTTCCTTCATTAGATTAAGCACCAGCTAAAGAATGCAAGCTATTAACAAAGAGTACTTCATGGACTTCAATCCACATTACTTGAAATTTCAAAAAGAAAATAGTTCTATGCACTGGCAGCTTCCATAATACAGATTAAGATGGGGGCAATTTCAGTCGAGTCCTGAACCAAAAATTGTGGAATCTAATCCAGACAGATTTGGATCAAGAAACAACGGCAACAACAGTAACGCTTCAATCCCAAAAGATCTGGGGAGATATTCGTACCGTATGGAAGTTAATCCAAATTTAGGTTTCATCCAGAGATGGCGAATACAGGGATGAAGTTGGATTGTGCTAACCGAATTTAGCGACATTGTATTTTTACAAATGTGGTGTCTGGCCAGATCGAGCGCACCTCCACTAATTCCATAGAGTTCCTACAACCTCCCACCAATACAGGACCAGGTAACTCTATCCCACAAAAAATCAAAATGTAGCAGATGATGAAAAGAAAGAAGAGGAGCCAGAGTCAATAAAGTAATTGAAGAATGCAGCAGAAAATCGGCAAAAGCAGCAAACACAATCAGATAATACGTTGTAGAAGTGTTCAAATATAGCAGTTACCTTCAGATTGCTTAGCATCTTCACTGTTGCTGGATTGAAATATAACTGTACAAAATATTTGAGGGAAAATGTGAGAAAAAGGAGAACTGTGGTAAAAGAAAATCCAGTGTATAGCCTGGTAGCTAGCAAGCTGTGACTTAAATGTGATATTGGACAGTGAAAAGATCTTAATAGTAGTAGAACAGTCAATCAAATATGTATTCATGACTCAGTAGACTCCAAGCCAAACATGAATCAAGTTTCATAGAGGTGTCTCAATAACTGATAAAGTGAATGGGGATGTATAGAAAAGAACCCATAAACTGATACAGAGTTACGAAAAATGAATTTAATTCTTCATTTACATCTAAGCCGTGAGAGGGAAGAGTCAAGACATCACTTGTCTTCGACAGCACCATGATATGGCATGTCTACTTGTCTATACATGCCAGACCTTCGCCCAGTAGGGCATCTAACAAAGGTAATTGGTTAGTCAGCAGCCTCCCTTATTTAGAATTCTTAGTCGTGCTAAGGACAAAGTGACAGCAAGCAGAAAATATCGTGCACAGAAGCATTCTTGTAAAACCACAATAGTCCATTGACACCAGAGATAGAAGTTTGTTATTAGTTATTAACAAATACCAATCTCTATGGAATCATCACTCTATGTACTCAAGCAGCATTCAGATTAACCTAGAAACTAGTACTGGATATAAATCCAACTACCTAGCTCAGAAGTCAATATGTAACCTAGAAACTAGTACTGGATATATCCCAAGTTTTGAGACAAACAGGTAAAGTTTGAGAGCAACTTTTCTCATGGAAGATCTGTAATTCTCTATGAATACCAGGGATGAAGCAAGACAATGTTCCAACTTTGTAGCTCTGTACAGTACAAGAAAAAATGCAGAGGCAAAATGTAAGATGCTGGATGAAATAACAAAACTATGGGAATTACTCAGAGAACTAACAAGCACAGAAAAGCTCAACAAATAGTACCTGCATGATGAACTTTAGGTAGTTGTTTATGGCATAGAGTAGTGCTGGTACAGTGAGAAGGACATTGTTTCTTGCAGCCTGAAGAAAAAAAATGGATGTAAATTACCAATTAATAGAAAGCCTGTTGAATGACTTGGTAGCATGGTTGCAGAACAATACATGGAAACTAACTAACGCATGCATGTCAAGACTGAAACAATCAGTCACACACAACAGCCATCAAGTAGTCAACATAGAATCTGAAATCTATAGAAAGGCTGACAACTTCAATTCTCTCAGAAGCTGAAGTAGTGGTTCAATAGAATGGTGAAGGACAAAAAATTTAACCAGGATTGCAGATAAGAATTAGGCAACTTTAAAATGGAACTGACAGTACAACAAAGAAAAGTGAAGCTCTCACACAGTCAGCAAGCAACAAGGTATCAGAAGTCTTAGAATCTTTTTTGGTAAGTCAAAATTTTCATAACTAGACACCAAGCAGGTGTCAAAGTATGTATAAATTGTTTCAATGACTCAGCAGAGCCATTTACTGGCATTTATCAAGTTGCCAACCATATATACAACTTGTGAAAAGCAACAACTGGAGCTCCATTCTTATTTTTTGCCAAGTGACATCAACTAGAGATCTTTCAATAAATATCATACATTTTTTCCTATTTTTTCCTCTCTGCCCCTCACTGACACGGTTTAGTTGTTTATGGACCTTAGGTCGCATAGAAGCTTAAGAAAGAGGAAAACCAGTTATCTGCAAGCATCAATTCGTCACCTAAGTGGAGTTTCCATTTCACATCAGACAAACTGACAACTGAAAGAAATGGAGCAAAGCGAGGTAAAAAGGTTGAAGTTTTCCTTTTCCAGCCAAGTGCAAATTTGAATTGTCAATACAGAAGACAAAACTCATCTACAACAAAACTTGGCAGCTTGACACTACATAGAAATATGAATAGGGTCCAACTTCCAAGGTCGATCAAAGGTAATGTAATGACCCTCTTGGTCATTTCTGTGTTTTGTCTTTTGTGCGTCGTTTAGAGCGTTCCTATAGCGATCCCAAGTCATTTATGACTTGCTGGGACTGACAGTTTGGTCAGCTGGTCGTTCGTTTGGTTATTGTGTGAGTTTTAGTGTTTTTGGAGCTTATAAACCTTGAACGATCATTTTCGATCAAAAGTTCAAGAAGATGACATCAGAATCCAATTCTGACGATTTCATCAGCTCCGAAAGGGTCATTTTAGGCTAGTAGCATGGTCGGCACGACTCCCAAAGTTTTCAGTATGAGTTGGTGCGATTAGGCGTTTTAACTTTAAGTTTAAGGCTAAGTTTGACTTTAGTCAACATTCTGAGGTTTCCGGAATGTCGAGTTTGGTCTAGTATGACCCTTCTTTTGTGTCCTGAGGTTGCCGATATTTTTTCGAGCCATTTTGTGTTTTTTGACTTAAAATGGACGATGGAAGTGGGACCCACTTTTTATCGATATGACCTCTGATGGAAATTTCGACTGCGCCGTTGAGTCCGGAATGTCGAATTTAGTAGGGCAGATATCTGTTTTATTTTTATCAGGTTCCGAACGAATTCGGAGCACACCGTCGGAGACTTTGAAGAAATTAGCCAAAGCTGAAATCTGGTGCAGCCCTTTTAGGGACCAGAATTTTGGGGTTAATAGCGACCAGTTTCGTCTTTTATTAAAGCCCCAACTCAGCTTAAGCCTTCTTCTTAAAAGTGTGATACCTTGAGCTATAAAGGTCCGATTTGGGCGATCAGGAGGCTAACTTGAGTGAATTTTCGAGGAGAACGTGTTGGCGTGGACAGAATTCACATTTGAAGTCTTGTTAAAGGTAAAAAATTGTGTTTTAACTGCTGTCATAGCTCATTTTCGAGTTCAACTTTTGGGAAACTTTTAGAAGAAGATTTCTTGGCCATTTTAGGTCCGAATCTGGTGATTCAAGAGCGTATATTGTGGGGGATTTCGTGAGGATCGTCGTGGTGTGATTGGTTTTAGCAGTTGAACCTTCGTTTCTGGTAAATTCTTGTAAATAGTTGCTGTCATTGTTGTTGAATTTTAGCGTATTATTGGGTTTTTGGTTGCATGTTCGTGTTGGGAATGTTTCAAGCCCCGAATTGTGTTCCACTTTGGAACACAAGTTCCGAGAGCTGTTTAGGACCTATATTTGGGGTTAATCCTGGAATTTTCAATGCAGGTCCCACTTTTCCCGTTTTAACCGCGAAATTAGGCCGTCTCAGTTTCTTGCGCTTTTAGTGTCTAAACGACCGTAATAACATTGTGACTATTTTTTATAGTGTGTCAACGTTTCAAGGCCATTCGGAAAGGGAAAGCTTCGAAGAAGTGATTTTTGGAGCGCGCATGATCTGCCTACAGGTAGGCTACGATTTCCTTCTCTTAGATTGAACTCGAACATGTGAATGCATGTTGATTAGTTGAGATTTGGGTTGGGTAGTTATTGAATCATGCATACGTGTTAAAAATCATGTTTTCAACTATTTCTGAGAACTATCGAGTAACTGTGAGCATGCTTTATGTTATTAATTGACCTTCTTTGCTATGTGGAGTACTTGTATGCTTTGTATGCTGGAGTACGGTTTAATTGGAAGTATGTTGGGTCTTAGTTTAGGTTTGACTAGAGCTTGCCTTAGAAATGCAAACCGGCAGGACTTAGTTTTGCCCCGACCTCGCTCGGTCGGCTTAAATCCTTGTAGACTGGTGTAGCAGACTAGAGGCTGATAGTTTGGGCCTTAGCTAGACTAGGAGTTCGCTCCGGCAATAGTTATCCTTACTTCATTGATGTTACGGCTTCACAAGCTACATCAGTAACAATGAGTTCCGCTCCGCAATTCAAAGTTGACACCTTTGTCGGGCATCCGGATTTAAGGCTCGACCTTGACTTCATTGATAATTTTGGAAGAGCATCCGGTTCAAAGTTTGGCCTCGACCATCCGCATACTTATGCGGAGCATCCGGTTAGAGGTACGGACTCAGTTACTTATATTTGTGATTGGCTACTCGTGTAATTTTGGTGAGTGTCCGGACCTCCGTACCCTCAGATTCTACTTATTGGTTTTGAGCATCTAGTTCGATGTTCTTTGGCCTTGGGTTCTATTCTCCTTAGTTATAGTTATTCTCTGTACTCGTCGAGCTAATGAGGGTCCGTTTGAGTTTTTATTTAAACTTGCGCACAAGTGTGCCTTCTGGGCTTATGGGGGGTCCAGTTAGGTGTAGTTAGCTTATATATTACTTTAGTTAGTTCTTTCTACACTCGTGTGCATTCCATTGTTACTTAGACTTTCGTTCTTGACCTCTAGTTGTGTTATTCCTTCTTTTCATATTGCTTTACTTTTCAAGTTTAGTCAGCCTATGATGCATACTGGGTACCTAGTGTTTGGTACTCATGCTATGCTTTGCATCTATTTTCGTGATGTAGGTTCGAGCATGAGTAGCCAATGTTGATCGAGTTTGGAGCAGTCTGATCTGGAGACGGGGGTGAGCACACGACATTCTGTACTATTTCAGTCTCCATCTGTATATATATAGACTTGTCTTTTACCTTTCGAGACAGTCTAGTTTCAGTGGTCCACTTTTGGGACTTGTACTCGTTTTGTTGGTAGATCTGTACTAGTGACTTCCAGGTTCTGGGAGGGATCCTTATTTGTATATATGTTTTGGTTTGCTTCCGCCTGTTTATATTGTTATACTCCCTCCGTTTCAAAAATGATAGCCTAGTTTGACTTGGAACGGAGTTTAAGAATAAAAAAAAGACTTTCTAATCTTGTGGTTCTAAATTAAAGTTATATCAAATGTACCAAAATGCCATATAATCTTGTGGTCTTAAACATGCCACGTGGAAAGTTAAAGATAAAGTGTTGCCAAAAAAGGAAAGGGACATTCTTTTTGAAACAAACTAAAAAGGAAATAGGGACATTCTTTTTTAAACGGAGGGAGTAGTAAATTTTGCCTACTCTTGTTTAGTTTCTACCCTCAGACCCATTGTGCGTTGTTCCGGGTTACGGGTCGGCTTACCTACTGGTGGGTTATAGTAGGTGCCATCATGACTCGAGAAATTGGGTCGTGACACGGCAAAACTTGCAGCTCGAACAGTATGTAGATATATGAGAAGGTTTTAATTTCCAAGGTCGTTTCACATTATCTCAATGTTCAGCCTGTTTTTGCATTTGTCCCAATAAAACTATTCTTTGACAATACTATAAAAGTTTCTGTATCTCCGGATCAACTCAGTGTCTTCATCCTTATTCTCCACATTTTGGATCAACTCAATATAATCATGTTCTCGACTTATGTTTTCTTTTTCATAAGGTAACTTGCATTCATTCCGAAAACATCAGCATCTAAAAATGCTGATGAAGAACTTTACAAACAGAAACCGAAAAGAAGAGAGCAGGATTGCTATTATTCTCCACTTATGTTAATTCCTGTTTCACTCTTATGGAGATAATACTCATACTTTAGAGCCTGGATCTTGATATGAAGAAAGGTAGAACTCACAGCAACATATTGACTCGTCTGTGGAATGAATAAATGAAGGTGTCCTGATATACACAAGAGGAATTGCAGTAGTTCTTGGACTTTCTTTTCAGCAGACTATACCAGTGAAGAGAAGCATTTAGTTCTTTTATCCAATATCAACTATACGAAGCATGCCCCAAGCAAGTGCAATGTCCAGCTTGCACCTTTTCTTTACTGCATAATATCATTAGCAGATCTTCACGATGGCTGTTCCCTTAAACCATAACATCCTATCTTTCTTGACACCCATCCATTTGCATCAAGCTCAAATTTCCTTCTTGTATGTGTAGTTCCCCACCTGGGAGATTTGGCGAACACCATAAGAGGTGTGGTAAAACTTTTCCCTTTTATACAACTCATTATATCTATTTTTTAGGGAAAATAAATTGTGGTGTCTGGGCCAGCTTGTGCACACCTCGACTAGTTCCACGGGATACCTGCCACCTCCCACCACCCATCAGTAACAACTTTGGCAGACAATGGGAAGAAACCACCTAATGATTTTGTTTCCAGTGGGATTTAACTCATGATATCTTTCTTCTGTGCAGGATCTTACACAGAAATTAAATTGATGCTTCGGAAAGCTGTTTAAAGCTTTCTGCGTCCAACAGCAACAATACTCTTGTCCAAGACAGTCATCCAGGGTAGGCATCTTTCAAATCCTTAGTGTCATACATGAATATAGGTTAATCATGTAAGAAGAGGACTCAATTTAGAGACTGGCTCCTCAGATATTACATCACTTACAAACTTTAAATTATCATAAAGAACATATGCAAGAATCTTGCTATTACAAGGACATGATGAGCAATAAACTAGGTTTCAACCCACCCAGGAGAACTAAGAGCAGTTACAACACTCACACCAATGACATTTTACCTGGACAAATGTGGATATTGAAAGAAGTGGCTTTTCTCCAACCTTTTGATGCCTGGCCTGCAGAAACATTCCAACAAGAAACATGAAAATGAACTATCGAAAAAAAAAATCAAGTAAACAAAAAACATAAAAATAGTGTACCTGGATTAAAAGCATTATTATTGCAAAGACGACTTTTGTCGCCTCTGTCAAGAAGTTGACACTTACGGGACTAAACTTGAATTTTCCATCCACTTTCGACATAAATACCAAAACAGGCTGAAAAGGGGGATAAAATACCGGGTGAGACAAGTCTTTCTCATTTTTAAGCAGCAAATTTAAATGTTTTGCTGATGGAAACAAGTGGTAAAAGATATGAGGTGACAGCTATAATTAACTATATTCGATAGAAAAGCAGAAGCTACTTTTAAATTAAAAAAAAATCAATGGTGATTGTTATGGAAAGAGACCGATCCACACAAAATCAAGAAGCTTAGTGAGTGTACACTTTACTGGTAGAATATTATCATTTGCATGCAAAAATTAAGAACTTTTTTTCTGATAACTGAGAAGAATACAAATAAACAATTAGAACATTTGAAAAGGACCGCTACCTGTAAACCAACCAGCATACAATCTCCTACAACCAATAGGACATTGAGAGCACGTTGCTTTGATGAAATCTTGCTTCTGTGTCGATCATATGCCCTTGAAATAGTTTTTACAGATGGAGAAACAAGCTTGGAATGACAGACAGCGCATTCTGCCATACCTTTCTTCATGAGTCAACTGCTTAGTATTTCAGCTCACCTAAATACAAGAAACATGTTGATTGCAACCATATATCAGAACAGAAATATAGAAGGGTAAACAAACAAAAAATTTAAGTAAGGCAATAGAGTAAGAAAAAGTTCTGGCAGTGTGATTGTCAAATATTATTTAAGCATCAGAATTATATCAGCTGATTTGCATCTTTTCAAGACTATCTCATATGCCATTTAATGCTACACTGGTCAAACAGCTTTAACACATCAAGTGAAGTACATGCACAAGTCATCCAGATCCTACATTTTCTCAACCTTGATATGAAACTACCATCAAGCCAAACCGCATAACAAATATGTACATTGCATGTATCATTCATTCATCCCCTAGATGTCAAATGGGTATAACACGGGTGTGAGGTACTTGATAGCATGCACACATCTATAATGGATACACAAAGATACCTACTTGTTCTTTTTGAATTCTTAGTGCAGCTGCAGCTGAATAAGTCCTGACTTCACTTGTCCCAAAGATGATGAAAATGCGAAATTTAGAAAGCGCAGATCTCACTATCCAAGGGATAAAAAAATGAAATCTTTTTGCATGATAACAACAGATAGTATTGAATTTGAGAGGGATCAAGCATCCATACATGAAATAGATCTACATATCAAACTTATTTTAACATTAAACATAAGCAAAAAGAGAAGAAGTGACCTGTGAGAGAATTGGCGGGAAGACAAATATTCCGGCCAGATCCAGATAAGTCCGGCTCACCGACCGACGGATGGAGTTGAGCTGAGACGAGTGGAGTGAAAGTTGAAATTTGGAGATTTAGGAAGGGAATTGTGAAAGAGTTTGTTTGGTTGTATTAAGAGTTGTAAAAGGGCTCCTTCACTTTGCTTCCATAGTAAAACACATTCATTTGGTGTGAAGTTATTGTCACATTCATATGGTCTTCTATTTTTCATTCATTTTCAAACATTCTATATTCTTGTTTCCAATTATTTAGAGAATCATTTTAACTCTACTAACTTGTTTTTCAATAATACTAATAAAAAGATAGTACTTTTTTTCTTTAAAAAAAATGACAGACATTAGTAAACGAGAAAAAAGATAAAATAATAAGTGTTAAAAGTCACGAAAAATTTATATACACAAAAAAATACAAAAGTGAATGAAATCATTATATTTATCTTTTAAATTTTGTAATTTGCGAAAATTCAATACCCTTATAGGAAATTACAATTTGATTATCAATTTTTATTTTGATTGATATAAGTTTATATGTCAAAAATGAATCTGGTATTGATTAAAATGGATCAAAATTAATTATCTAATTTGGAAATGGAAGGGGAGTTGGGCCAGGATAGCCCATTTATCTATATTTATTGGGAGAAACAGTATTGGGCTATTCACATGTCCACGACTCCACTCCATCCCCTAAAAAATAAAAAAGATTTGAACATAAAACAATTATACTAGTTAAATTGGAAGGAAAAAAAAAACACTAGATTTTATTATTAAAAAATACATAAACTTCATATTAATTTAGATAGAAAAATTACCAAAAGAAAAGAAAAGGTTATTACCGCGCTTCTCCACATATAGCTATAGTATATAGTCAATAGTGTGCCTATTTTGCATGATTTAAGATAGTTTTTAAAAAAGAAAAACGATTGAGAAGGATCAAAATAGATATTAGTATAGCTTAAGATATATTACCGCTTAGTGAATATATATATTAGTTTTGATATAATGTTTGTATTTATTATATATTTTGTAGACAGGGATGGAGATTGAAGAGGAAAATATGCTAAAGAAGATCTTGTCCCCCATTTCAAGTAAATATGAAAACGACTCTTATCGTATATATATATATACATGTTTTACTCATTCTCAGTTTATTTTATCTATGCACTATATAGTATATATGATCCTTCTATTTTCATAATCATTTCTAGCTTACTCAATAGAATTAACATTTTTATTCTGAAAAACATTATTATTTTATTAAATAAAATCAATTATTACAAGTTATATATATATATATATATATATATATATATATATATATATATATATATATATATATATATATATATATATATATATATATATATATATATATACGCACATTATAAACACATCTTAATTGTGAAAAAAAAATTGTTCTTCGAAATCTAAATATTGCAAACACATGACCATGACGTTGAATGTGTTTGTTGAGTAAATTAACTAATTAATGTGATCCAATCCCTTGTTGTAGAAGCAAACTAACATTAGGTGGGAGGTTCTTATCACTAAAATTATATATATATATATATATATATATATATATATGCTAAAATTTAGGAGGTGTTTTATATTTATATAAAAATTAATTAGATGGTGCTTAATTTATTTCATGCCAATATAACATGAACTTATATCCATATTTTATTTTGTTTCTTGTTTTGTAAATAGTAGTTAAGTTTACTACTATACTACCTAATTAAGCTCATTTCATGGCTCTCAAGTGATGCATCAATACTAAAATCACATATAATTTAGTTACTATTATCATCGGAGGGCAGATTTAGGGCATAATATTTCCATTCTATGACAGTATATAATCATATCCAATATTCATTTTGATTTTGGTCCTATCCAACTATGAGATTTACCTCTGAAAAAAAAATCCCCAAGTTTATAGACTGCTGATCTAAGTCTTCCTATTTACAACATAAATATATTTAAAGGATTATTAATTTATCAATTTTATGGTTTACCTTAATTCTCCTTTAATTCACTTAAACTTCTGGCAATAAACAATGATAAAGAATAATTGTAGGTTACGTTAGGTAGTAAAAAGCGGTAGTAAAGCCAAATGGATCGGTAAAGACTAATACTAGTAGTTAATAGTCTCTAAGAGGAATATATTATTATTATTATTATTATTTAATTTATACATGAGCCAGCCCACAAAAAGAATAGTTGACCAGTAAAATTATTTGGAAGCTGTCATTTTTAATGTTTTAGTTAATTGATTTGCAAATTGTAGTCACTTTAAATCTTCCTAGCTAAAACACAGAATAATTGCATCAACTGGTACGGTGTTGAAGTTTAAAATTTTACTGAAATTTCAAATTTCATGTAGTTCATAGCTTGAGTCAAAAATATATTCATGCGTGAATTAAATAACTTGTGGTTAGTCATTGGTAACATGAATCTTTAAGATGAATACGTATGTATATATAAGAAAAATGTTGCACTCAACATTTAATTTGTTTGGGCCGGATGACAGTTTTTTGGGAATCATAAATACATTGGAATTAAATACGTACACTACATCAAAAATAATTTTTAGTGACAATAAAAATGTATATTGATAAAAAGTTTTTAAATTTTTATCCATATTAGTTAATTGTCATTGAATCAAATGTTGCTATACACTTTTAAAAATGTTTACTAAGAGTGCTAATTGTTTCTAAATAAATATATTCATCGGCAATTAAAATAGGAAAACTTACATAAATATACTATAAATTTACCATTTATAGCAATAATATTTTTTTTACTTGATCACTTTTTAATTCATTTATAATACAAGTTTAATACATATTATAAAGAACAATTTGTTATTCACATATAATACAAGTTTTAATGATGGATAATCATTTATCACACATTTCGATATACTCATAATACAAATTTTTACCAAACAAACATAATATATTTCAAAAAACAATTATATTTCATATATGTTGCATACATAATTCACTTTTAATACACATTGCAGATTTAACATAATATTGCTACATTAATAAATAACGTGTTGCTAATTTTTTATTAAATTGTACTAATACATGCAATTTTTCCACTAAAAATATTGTCATAAGTGTTTTTTTTTTGTTATAGTGATAGAATACATTAACCCTGCTTAATTTCGAGGTCATTCGATAATTATAATATTTTTAGGTTGGTGAAACAGAAGCATACATGCATGTCAATTTTCAAGAAAAAAGTTATTATAGGATGGTAGATGGATCAATTTCCTCATACAACCAATTAGCTAGGTAGCAGTCTAATCAACTATATATATTTATATATAAGTAATTATAGTATTAACGTCCTTTAAAACGTTTCCCATGGTCCAATCAGAATGCAAAATTAAAGGGTAAGGAAAAAAAACATTTTCTTACTAATATAATTAATTAAAGCCAATTGGAAGAGTGTTAGGTGAAAATTGAAAGCTCATCGATGGCTTTAATTATTTGGACTTCCATCTATATAGATGTAGTAATATAATCTCTTTCCCCCTTTTCTTTTTTGGGTATTCTAGTTATCATCTTATTAAATTGTATTAATTAATAATCTAATAATCTTTACGTGACTATATATATCTCTTCTTCTTTCAACTTTTTGTTTTCTCTTCATTTTGCCAGAAATGAATGGAGTACTACATTAATGTTCAAACGGGATAGAAAATGTTCAATGTACGTTATGAGTTCTATTAAAGCTAGAAAATTGATAAGTCGTTAAATTCAATCTATCAAAAATGCGTTGCGGAGAATTAATGTTCTTAACATATGAGTCGTGTGTATATATATAATATAACCCGTCATGAAAGATTGGACCATACATCCATACTTGATCTATTTCGTAATTTAATTTGATAAATGTGTATTAATCTTTATTTCCAAGCTTACATATATAATAACCATGTTCCATCCAAGAACATAATGTGATAGATCTCACATTTTATAAAAATATAATACTATTAACAAAACAGTATAACAATAACATATTCTATAAAATCCAAACAAATGAAGTCGAAGAATAAGGCAAAACAGTATTTAGAGATATTACAAATTACATTATTTTTGCGTTAGAAAAACAATTCGCCCCACACCCCCACAAAACTAGTCAATTCCGTGTTAAGTGACACCTCTATTAACTAGGATTTCTAAATACTTATTTAGATAAGATTATTAGGTTTGGAATTAAGTCCCTTTTTAAGCAATGAGTTGTTATAAAAGAAGGGGGGAAAGTAGAACCCCATGTGATTTTGTTCTTACCAGTGTATAATTTTCAAATCTATAATATATTGGAGGAGAAAAAAAGGAGTAATTTGCATTAATATTTTCCACATGGATTAGGTGCGCTCAAAAAAATGAAATTGTTCTTTTTTTTGTTTTTGTTTGAAGAAGAAGCATGCTCTATATATGTGACAAACAATGGGGTCATGATGGAAATGGAAAAATAAAATTAATTCAACGATAATTCTAGACAAGTTTTTTCTTTAATTGAGATATCAATTAGTAGGTTAATGTTAGTTGTATGACTAATAGGTTCTTTTAAAAATATAACCTCCATTATTCTTTCAAAATCAGATATATATATATATATATATATATATATATATATATATATATATATATATATATATATATATATATAATTGGACAGTTATATTGACTCAAATTTTTAAATAAAATTATTTTTTTAAGATGCAAGGATGTCAATACAAAACTTTTTATGCATTATTTGTAAATGTAAACTGAGTATTTTATTTAGTAAAGTAAAATAATCATCTTTTAATATTTTTAGGCACTTATAAATTTAAGAATCTACATTACAATTCAAGCCGATAAAAAATTCATATAAAAACGATTTCATAATCAATATTAAAATGAGAAATTTCTAACTAAAAATGATTACCATTCCCCCACCGGAGTGCTAGTGTGCACTATCCACTAGGATATTATATTTACATGAGTGAACCTTTTCGGTTATTTTTAACACTATTTCTTTCATTTTTCATTATTAGTATTTAATATTTTCACTTATATTTTGAAATTATGGAAAAAGTCTTAAACCAAATTAATTACCGACCAAACATGTAGATCATGCTTGTTTGTTTATTTATTTGTAACCATACAAGATATATAGTTGACGAACAACAAATAATATAATTAGTGAGACATTGCCTTCTACGAAGGTGATATTAATAATACATAAAACATGATCCTCCATGTGATCCTACTTCAAATAATTTTTTTTTATATTTTTCAAATTTCAGTTGAAAATCAAAGAGGTGGACAATGTATGGCCAAGCATTATTCTAGCAGTATCCTCTCCAAAATATATCAATATATATAATTTCACCACATTCAAAGGAATCAACCATCAAAACATGATATAATTAATTATGTACTATTAAATTTGAACTTTTATTTGGATACAAAATTTTAATCAATGGATGAAAAATCATAATATTTTTTTTTTTACCTTATTTGCATTATTTTTTCCTTCAAGGAAAGGAAGCGCAATACATTTTATATAATAATTTTTTTGTTTTTCTTAAAGGAAATAACTCTGGACTTTTATAAATTGAATCTCCTCCTCTCTTTTTTTCTTTCTCTTATGAAAAAAACTCTTTTTTAACCAATATATGTAATATACTCTTATTTTACTTTATTATCTAATTTACTCTGTATCGTTCATTTAAATTTTTTTACATATGTTATTGTGCATATTATTTCGGTTCGAACAAATTGCGTTCTTTTAAGTGTGGGAACATAAAGAGAAATAGTGATATTTACTTTTAGTTAAGGATTTAAAGATGAAAAACATATTAAATTTATGAATAAATTAAAGTATATGTCTGTCTTATCGAAATAGCTAAAACAATAGTATATAATTTGCTTGGGGAGCGTGAAATTAGTTTCCGTTACCTCAAACAATATATAATTTATTATGTTCCAGTAATAAATTAATATAATATTATATATGTGTATCGTTCATAAAATTTCAATTGTTTTTCTAACAATTAATGTATATATGCAGTTTCAAGATTTTAATAATATTCTTTATAACTCAAACTTATATCCGTCAGAAATGGCACGTAGATTCAAGCCTAATTAATGCACTAAATTAGAGTATTCTGTAGACCGTTAGACGTAGAAATTAAAATCATCATTTATCTCTTCATCATAATTTTGAAATCATGTTATTTGTTATTAAAGTTATGTTTTTGTATAAACAACGTATTAGAAAGATTTTATATTTATTGTCTGCTTAATAATAAAAATATATTACTATATAAATAAAAATTTGTGCATCTTAAGAAAAATCAAATATTACTCCTATAGATTAAAAGAAATAATACATTGAAACTGCCATTTTTTATTTTTTTTTGTATATATTGAAGCATTGTTTATGAACAATAATTCTCACAATGATATAATATACATATGAATGTGGAGTTGCTTTAATTTGGAATGTAAGAAACTATAGAGTGAGTTTATTTTTGTTTGTTTGAAAACGATGGAACAACAAAATGGTAATAGGTAGGCATAAAATACCCTTTTGGTTACCTCTTTCTATCGTGTTAATAAATTGTTATATGTTAGGTGTTATTTTTTTGGCTAATTAGATCACCAATTGCTTCCACATGCAACTTGATCATGGATATCACATGCACCTTCAAAAATTATACTCATATCATTGCATTATAACGAAAAGAAAACTATATACTATAACAAGTACTCTTCCATTGTGGAGAAGTAGTGGGATCGGATCATAAAGGGGCACATATGATTCTTAATTTACGAAAGAAAACGAGAAATTCTTAAAAGTAGACGTGAATTTAGAATCGAATTTATTAACTATATAATATGCATGAAAATAAAATAAATGAACATGTATAGATTAATTTTGAATATACCCACTAACTCTATATTAAGGATTACCTATTGGATGAGAAAGAAACGTTATCGACTCAGTCAACTTCTCCAAATTACAACTCAAGTCTCTCTAATTTCGTTATTTTAATACATATTAATTTTAGTTTTACAAGGACATATATTTAAATAATAATTAAAACGCACCATGTCTGTTTTTTTGCAGATTGTGTTATCCCTGTTGCAAACATATATTTTTAACTAAAGGAAGAAGGAAATTTAATTTCTGAAAGGTTTAACAATTTGTTAAAAAAAAAAAAAGTGGCGTAACGGTTTATATTATAAGCAAAGTAAAGTCAACTAATTAGTAATTAATTAAGTATATATACATATATATTAAGTAAATTTTGAATTAGTAGTAGTAGGTTATACCAAGTCATTTTCTTCTCTGATACAAAATAAAAATAAAATTAAAAATTTACTAATAAAGAAACATGAATCTTTTGAATTACATAATAAACGCGGTATTGTAATTTTTGAATTAGTAGTAATGCATACCAAGTCTCTTTAAACAAGTTTTAATTTCTTGCATTGAATATTATATTGAACCTATATATTATTTTTTAAGTTATCTAGCTCTCAAGTGAACAAAATGCTTCTCTAATTGATGATGAAGAAACATTAATTTTATTTATTATTTATCACGTAGGAAATGCCATTTGGAATTCTTGAGATGTTTTAATGTCAAACTAAATGTCGTATTCAAAGGTTTCTTGTGGACTATTTTCCAGTTGGCAAACAAATAAAAATGTTCTATAGCCATCAACATTCAACACACTGGCTTATATATTTTCAAGAAAATATTTGTTTTTGTTTACCTAAAGTGAATTAATGTATATATCTTATATGCCTTAAACTTCAATGAGTTTCAAATGCCTAAATATCTGAAAGATCTCTTCTTGTTTAGTTAACATTATTTACCATATCTTAACATTAATATAAAGGTGAAGGTGCTGTATTTTAACTTTAATTTGCGATCGCACGTATATTAGTTATTTGATCTCCAAGTGCCATCAAATAAATCGCAATTCAAATTAATCAAAATTTCAATTCGCACTTCAATAAAAAAAAAAGTGAGGTTTCATTATTAATCCCTTTGAACACCAATTTAGAAAACATATCCAAATTAAAGGCAACTCTACCTACCTTTATCTCATAGGATACCCCAACCCCAACCCCACCACGGCGGCTAGCAAATAGAAGACAACAATAAAGACCAAACTGTATGATCTCACTTGTAAATAGAATCATCTAATATATTGAACAGTGAAAAATAAAGTTAAAACAAGAATAGTTTTTTCCCCCTATTATTACATAATAATTAATTGTGTTGTATTCTTTTTGTAAATAAATCTATGTAGCAGGTAGCCACTTGTTAGACAATGGAAAATTCCTAGTGATGGAAAAGAAAAATAATAAAAAATAAAAATAGAGTAAGTCCAGCTGTATAGAGTTCATATTTTGAATAGTCTTTATTCACACAATCAGACAAATCGAATTGGTGGCAATTGACAGCTCCACATTAACGACTGGTAGTGTTACTATAAATATTTTGCCCATTGCTTCTCATTTAGCCATCACTACTTCTCTTTCTGGCTCTTAATTCCAAAGAGTCTTGTTGTACATCCCCCAAATTTGAGGAACTGGTGGTTGGTGCATTATCCCTGCTAGTAATGAGGCTTTTTGCTGGCGGCCCCGGCCGGGGTCGTCATTATTTGCCACATATCTTAGTGGCCATTTTGGCTCTTGTTGATATTGTTTCTGCTGACCCTTACATATATGCCTCTCCACCACCACCGTATGTGTACAAATCCCCACCACCTCCTTCTCCTTCTCCACCACCACCATACGTGTACAAGTCCCCGCCACCTCCTTCTCCCTCTCCTCCACCACCGTACGTGTACAAGTCCCCGCCACCTCCTTCTCCCTCTCCTCCACCACCATACGTGTACAAGTCCCCACCACCACCATCACCTTCTCCACCACCACCATACGTCTACAAGTCCCCACCACCTCCTTCTCCCTCTCCTCCACCACCTTACTACTATAAATCACCTCCTCCACCCTCACCATCTCCTCCACCACCTTACTACTACAAATCCCCACCACCTCCATCACCATCTCCTCCACCACCTTACTATTATAAGTCTCCGCCACCACCATCACCTTCCCCACCACCACCATACTACTACAAGTCCCCTCCACCACCTGATCCCTCACCACCACCACCTTACTACTACAAGTCTCCACCACCTCCATCACCATCACCACCTCCACCTTATTATTACAAGTCTCCACCTCCACCTTCACCATCACCACCTCCACCTTATTACTACAAGTCTCCTCCACCACCTTCACCATCACCACCTCCACCTTATTACTACAAGTCACCTCCACCACCTTCACCATCACCACCTCCACCTTATTACTACAAGTCTCCTCCTCCACCTTCACCATCACCACCTCCACCTTATTACTACAAGTCTCCTCCACCACCTTCACCATCACCTCCACCACCATACTACTATTCTTCCCCACCACCACCCAAGAAATCACCTCCTCCACCATACTACTATTCTTCCCCACCACCACCCAAGAAATCACCTCCTCCACCATACTACTACTCCTCTCCTCCACCACCCAAGAAGTCACCTCCACCCCCATACTACTACAGCTCTCCACCACCACCAGTTAAGTCACCACCACCCCCATACTACTACTCTTCCCCTCCACCACCAGTTAAGTCACCTCCTTCACCATACTACTACACTTCCCCTCCACCACCTACTCCTTACTATCCTCCTCATCATTCCTTGATCGTTAAGGTTGTCGGAAAAGTCTATTGCTACAGATGCTATGACTGGAAATACCCAAAGAAATCCCATGACAAGAAGCACCTCAAAGGTATTACTACACACATTTTCTCTTGCATTATCTTTTGTTTGTGAATATATTATTCTCTTTGCTCGAAATTAATGTGTCTTGCCTGCTTAATAATATACCATACATGCATGATACATGCTTGAATTTGAAGGCACCACCTTATTCGTGCCTTTAGACACTTAAATTTTATTTAACCAACATTATTCTACATTTATTTATTGTGAAAGTGAAGGACTATTAACACTTGATTCTCAAAATGGAAGTGATATTATTTAAGTAAATCTTGTATAGAGAGTTAATTAATGTTAAGGTTGAATTCATAAAAAAATATTTTTTATTTATTTATCCCAAGTATGTGGTTCGATCTCCTTACTTTAAAGAATTAGCTCAACTCTTTATTATATTAATTATACATATTCCCCTACATAAAGATGAGAAAGTTGATGAATGCACTAAATATATTTGTTAAACAATGTCTTTAAAACCATTGGAGGAGTTTTTCACAACTGAATATATCATGAGAAAACATCAAAGTTAAAAGTAAGAAAGCATTTTCACTTAATTATGCTTACCATACAAAAAGCAAACCTGAGATATACATTCATTGATTGTGCAATTATTTGTGGTATACTATACTATGATTTTCTATTACATGATTGTTCAATTATTTGTGGTATTGTATTATATTAAAATATACAATATGGTTAAAAAAAAGTCTTCATTGGCTCACCAAAAGCAGTATTTGGAGACAGATGGATAGATTCTTGACTTTTGAATTTCTTATTAGATAAAAAGGGGAAAAAATATGAATTAGTGGATAATGAACTTTTAATCATGTGCTGGAAGGAACACAAAGTTGATTATTGTAGCTAGTGGGCAAAATAGGCTTAATATATGTCTATATGACACGTACAATTATTAAGTACTAACTAATTTTTCACACTTGGTATAGGTGCTGTTGTTGAGGTGACATGCAAGGTTGGTGACAAGAAAATCAAGAGCTATGGTACCACTAAGATTAATGGAAAATATAGCATAACTGTTGAAGGATTTGATTATGCCAAATATGGAGCAGATGCATGCAAGGCTAAACTCCACAAAGCACCAAAGGATTCAAAATGTAACATCGCCACAGATCTTCATTGGGGCATCAAGGGTGCTAAACTCAAAGTGAAATCAAAGAATCACTATGAAGTTGTGCTCTCTGCTAAACCATTTGCTTATGCTCCAAAAACTCCATATCAAGAATGCATGAAGCCTAAGCCAACCCCAACTCCTTACTACTACAAATCTCCTCCACCTCCATCACCAAAATACGTGTACAAGTCGCCACCTCCTCCATCACCAAAATACGTGTACAAGTCACCACCACCTCCATCACCAAAGTACGTGTACAAGTCACCACCTCCTCCATCACCTAAATACGTGTACAAGTCACCACCACCTCCATCACCAAAGTACGTGTACAAGTCACCACCTCCGCCATCACCTAAATACGTCTACAAGTCCCCACCACCTCCATCACCGAAGTACGTGTACAAGTCCCCACCACCACCATCACCTAAATACGTCTATAAGTCCCCACCTCCTCCATCACCAAAGTACGTATACAAGTCTCCACCACCTCCCTCACCTAAATACGTCTACAAGTCCCCTCCTCCTCCATCACCTAAATACGTCTACAAGTCCCCACCACCTCCCTCACCTAAATACGTCTACAAGTCCCCTCCTCCTCCATCACCTAAATACGTCTACAAGTCCCCACCACCTCCCTCACCTAAATACGTCTACAAGTCCCCTCCTCCTCCATCACCTAAATACGTCTACAAGTCCCCACCACCTCCCTCACCTAAATACGTCTACAAGTCCCCTCCTCCTCCATCACCTAAATACGTCTACAAGTCCCCACCACCACCACCATACTATTACAAGTCTCCTCCACCACCATCACCATCACCACCACCACCATACTATTACAAGTCTCCTCCACCACCATCGCCATCACCTCCACCTCCCTACTACTACAAGTCTCCACCACCACCATCGCCATCTCCTCCACCTCCCTACTACTACAAGTCTCCACCACCACCATCACCATCTCCTCCTCCACCATACTATTACAAGTCTCCTCCACCACCATCACCATCACCCCCACCTCCCTACTACTACAAGTCTCCTCCACCACCATCACCATCACCCCCACCTCCCTACTACTACAAGTCTCCACCACCACCAGACCCATCTCCTCCACCACCATACTATTACAAGTCTCCTCCACCACCATCACCATCTCCTCCACCTCCCTACTACTACAAGTCTCCTCCACCACCATCCCCATCACCACCACCTCCATACTACTACAAGTCCCCACCACCACCATCACCATCTCCTCCACCTCCCTACTACTACAAGTCTCCTCCACCACCATCGCCATCTCCTCCTCCACCATACTACTACAAGTCCCCACCACCACCATCCCCATCTCCTCCTCCACCATACTACTACAAGTCCCCACCACCACCATCCCCATCTCCTCCTCCACCATACTACTACAAGTCCCCACCACCACCATCCCCATCACCTCCACCTCCCTACTACTACAAGTCTCCTCCACCACCATCGCCATCTCCTCCACCACCATACTACTACAAGTCCCCACCACCACCATCCCCATCTCCTCCTCCACCATACTACTACAAATCACCACCTCCACCATCGCCATCTCCTCCTCCACCATACTACTACAAGTCTCCACCACCACCAGACCCATCTCCCCCACCACCATACTACTACAAGTCTCCTCCACCACCATCACCATCACCCCCACCTCCATACTACTACAAATCACCACCACCACCATCCCCATCACCTCCACCTCCCTATTACTACAAGTCTCCTCCACCACCATCGCCATCTCCTCCTCCACCATACTACTACAAGTCCCCACCACCACCATCACCGTCTCCTCCTCCACCATACTACTACAAATCACCACCACCCCCATCACCATCACCACCCCCTCCCTACTACTATCACTCTCCACCTCCACCCGTGAAGTCTCCTCCTCCTCCATACTACTACAGCTCACCTCCCCCACCCGTAAAATCACCTCCTCCTCCAGTATACATCTATGGTTCTCCGCCACCACCAGTCCACTACTAAGCAGTTGGAAAAGCTTGGCCATTTTCCACAACCACTCAAGTAAGTTGAATTTTAATTTAAAATGTCTTTGTTAATTTTACCTAAGATAAAGGTCTCTAATTAATATCAACAATTGTTTGCAGATTTCAGTTTCAGTCACAAAATAAGTGATGGGTTCTTGAGGAGAAGATTAATAGTTCCATGTTCAAATGCAATTAATAAGATGTTCAACTTTGCAATTGAGAGGTTGATTCCTAGTGACTTGGACCACTTTGCTTCTGCTTCTCTGGTTTCCTTATTACACATTGTTCTCTGTGTGTCTTCACGTGGAAAGTGGCTTAAATAGTTGGAAATAGTAATTATACATCATCTAGTGTACAATTTCATATGTTGCTTCTTTATAGTAATAATAATTTATTATTATTATATGTATAGGCTTTGTAATTTGATTCGTTTTGCTCTTAATTATTGTTGGCCGTCTCCTAGTGCCTACTTGTGCTTTTGTGCACCAAATCAATAAAGAGATGAATTTTGTTCACTTTGCTTTTATTTTTCCATCAATTTTTCTCTTTACCTGAAAAAGACCGATCGATAAATAATACAACCCTCTTCATTCATTACATGTGATGATAATTATTATATATATATATATATATATATATATATATATATATATATATATATATATTCTTCCTCTTCTTCATAACATGTGATGATAATTTATTGTTTCCCAAAAACCTCAGAAAATTAAATAAGAAACGATAGACGGATATATACTCACATAACATTAGTTGGTTTCTAATGTTCCTTTTAGGATAGGCTTTTTTCGTTTTACAGATATGATTTTTGTGGCAAATTTTTGTATTTGTTTTACATAAATCTTATAGTGTGGTGTTACGAGCGAATTATATTATATTTTTAATTTATTTCAAATTACAAAAATTCTTTGGTGAAATCTTAAATACATCCAAAAATGTCTTATGTATTACGTTTTCATTTCGAATACATCCCGATACATTTACAATTCGATTGTAAATGTTAGTTGGTGTCGTTCTCGTATGGCATTAACATTTTCTCCAGTTAGTCACTGTACATAGCTAGCTTTGTTTGGATTCATTGCTAATATTGCTTTTGGTTGCTGGTCCCAAACACACATCACATGCCACATTGGAAAAAGTATATAAACCCTACATTATGATTTATGAATTGACGAGTAGCAGCCTTTTTGTCCTCAATAATTGGGAATTCTTTTATTTTTATGCATGAAAAATTAATATAAGGATCCATTTACAAATTGAAATTTTGACGTATACACTACGTCAACAAGGCATGGGGATATAATTAACATTTACTACTTTGTATTATACGATCTAATGCATACGCTATAACAAAAATAATTTTTAGCGACATTAAATATTGATACTAATAAAGAGTGTTAAATCTTTAAAATCAATGTCGCTAAAGGCTTTAAGGACATATACAAAGAGTGACAATAACTGCTAAAAATTCATATTTAGCGATAATAAAAATTAAATATCGCTATTTTTGTTGTAATGAGATAATATAAATGAATTCATTTTTGTCGGATATTAATAATTAAAGTATGTCTCAATCATAGAATGACAAAAGATCTATGCATGTGCTTGGGATCGTGTATCCCACTAACAACTAATTACATGTTGTCCTCTTCTAAATTATAATTATATACTCTAGTTAATTTAAATGATTAAATCGATCAATATAAAAATAAAACATTTAAGTAATTTGAATATAGTGTATTAATAGAGTTTATTTATTTTTATTTATAATTATAATAAATTTGGTGGCAAACATCAATGCAAAGATGTGATAGGTTTGACTAGCACTAATATTGTGTACAAGTGAGTTATATACATATGGAAACAAATTACAATAGTTTATATATATATTTATAGATACCAATTGATATTTCTTTCTGTATAATATAAACTCATCTTTTAGATGTTTCGATTCCCTTTTAACTTTTTGTCTCATTGTTTCCTTTATAATAGCCGCCTGCCAACTCATTATATATTTACATATCACTAAAAGCATCTCGACGATTACTTTAACTCAACTCAACTGCTCCTTTAATTTGGTCACTTGTGGCTGCGGCACTGTACTAAATTTGGAATATAAATCATACTTGGATTGTAACATGTTGTGGAGATTGAATCGACTACTTTTGAAATTATAAATGTATTAGTGATCGATTATGTTAAATTTAGAAATATAATTAGTCTCAAGAATCTTCTCGTATTTTGATTCCTTAGTGAAAATTATTAGGGACAAGAGAGTGCATAGTTGTAGGAGGGTGGAGAAATAATCATTAGGAACAAAAGTAGTAGTAGGTTAATTATTATCATTATAATAATCACAGTTGTGTGTATAATAATCCAAATTCCACAATTTAAGAGATATTTTGTGGAGGAATGTTCGGACCATATTAAATAATATATCGAATTGATTTACTACTAAATATTTTTTAAAATTGTTATCAATTATACCGTGAAAAATGGAGCAAGGCTTTAACGATATAGATAAAAGAGGTCCCATCCCATCATTATGAGGACAAAATCATCATCCTCATACTATATTATTAGTTTGACTATCAAACATATTAAAGCCCAGAAAGTCTCTCAATCATCATAATAATATTGGGATTGCAAGGTAACCAATAACGTGCTTGACTAAAAAGGATAAAAATATGACTTTTGAGTTCATTTTTTTTCTTCTTCTAAATATAAAAAATATGACAGATAAACTATATGTCAAAAAGTTTTTCCCTAAGAAAATGGTAGAGAAAACAGGGGATAGGATAGTATAAGAAAACTTGATAACAAGATTTGCTACTTCAGAACTGATGATTATTATAATCCTAATCAACATCTAATATACATTTGAAGATAAAGGTGACAGCAATCTGCATCACATGACAAACAACCCTAGCTCAGTATATTCTTCCTCTTTTACAAACAGGATAACTGGAGTAGACAAATCAGTCAGTCAGCTACGAAAGCGGTCAAGAAGCTGAAAACAAAGGGGAAGATGTTAGAACCTAGGTAGCATGATACAAAAACTGAAACTTATATCTGTTTGCTGTCAATCATCTAAACCTTCAAGTTACACCATAATGGCCACTTGTTAGCCATGGTCCAGATCAAACATCCACTAATACCTACCTTAGCTTCTTCTTATAGATATAATATAAATTTTGCACATCCATGACTTGGACTTATAAAGTGAGGTTTGCTGGAAGGTTCAAGGCACTACATAACACCAACGTAACGGATTTAATAAGTTTCTATTCCCAAAGAGTAGACTATGACATAAATTTGACCATAACCAAAAAGTGACGCCCTATGGATTGGTATACAATAGTGTTCATCTAACCATTATCATATGTGAGTTTAAAAAATATGGCCATTTATGTGATAAAATCAGGATCCGTGGGCACAAATTAACATATAGGAGTGCGAGTTGCACAACCCAAAGTATTGAGGACAAAATTGCAACTTCAGACAACCATCAAGGACCACAATCAAAAGAACAAACAAACATGACCATAGCCAAAATCAAAATCAGGCATGCCTCAGTACAATATTTAACACAACTTCCCTTATTTTGGGTTAAAAAATTCAACCACATGTATCAGTTTAATTAAAGGAAAAATGGCTTGAAGGAGCTGCAAAAGCTTTAAATATCCTTCCATCTCCAATGAAGCCATACCAATTTGAGATAGGCATAAGTATTAACTCACCAGGGCAGGATACTGCAGAATCCATCCAAATACAGGAATCTGGAAAAGAAAAACCTTGATGGATGGCCAGAAACAACTGCAGGGAAAAGATCAAAATCAAAATCTTATGTCACTCGAGGAAAGGCGAATGAGGAGAAATATGAGAGAAGTGTTATCTATCCAAAAGGTGCTCACCTGAAGAGAATAATGCATCCATATATTTCCACAATGATACCCACAACTGGCCAGCGAACAAATATGAGAAAGAGCCCAAGCATAAATGATATTGTGCCCTGGAGTAAAAGAGAAAAAAGACCTAAGATGAAAACTGATGTGATGCAACTTGTTTAGTTTCAGTCAAAGAAAGATACAGAGTAAAGAAACATTTATGTCTTAAGCAAGGTAGACATTGCATGTCAGAGACCCTCCACCCTAGTCTCTCCCTCACATTATAAAGACCATTACTGTCTTCATTTCATTCTAAAACAGTAAAAATTAAGAACATAAGGCATTAAGGTCCAGCAGCGAGATTATAGAAGATGGATAAAACAACACAAAGGTTGAGAATGCATTGCCTAGAGAATTAATAGCCCTTGAGAGATGGGTTAGAAAGTTTTGTACTAAAGCGGAAGGTTCTAAGCTGTTAACTTCTTGTTAGAATCCGTGCGTCCACTATTAGTCAATGGACCAGGTCCCTTGACACACAAATAAGGATATAGCAGAAAGTAAATGCAGTTTAACAACAGAGGAGTTTAACGTGGAAACCTCCTTGCTCAAGGGAGTAAAACCACGACCTGTCTCACAGGATTTTCACAACCGTTTCACTAATCTTCACAAGCAAAAGGAAATCGGTTACACAACTTTCTGTACTTTCTCCAGCTGACAGTCAACGAACGATTCATATTGAGAACAGGGTACCTTCATAAGGTCCCTGAGTTCGTTACATCATCAAAACTACAAATAACACTTCTGAAACATTAACGCAAGTATCATGCAGAACCACATAGAAGAGAAGCCCTCGGCAATTCCCCTCCCTACTTTTTTTTTTTGGGTCTATGGTGGGGTTCAAACCCCTGACGTGCTTTCTCCCGGTACTTTTTCGGAAAGAGCTAAGTGATTTAACTTAAGCCTAGTTGTCATGACCACAAGAAATGGAAATTAAGCCACCTAAAGGTCTATATCATAGACTACAGATGGAAGATACATTATCTACCTAGCTCAAAAGAAATAAGTCGAACTAACAGGGAGCAATAAGAACACTTCAGTGGGGTTTGTAACTGATCAAGTAAAGAAGAAGTTGGAAACAAATTAATAGCTAAACTGTTAGTTCGACATGTAACTATCTTAAGTTGCATTTGTGGGAACCAGAAACATCTGTGGAAGATGTAATTTATAAATTACAGAATATCAATACGTATGGGAGATATGCAGAGGTGATAAGACTTGACATGGCTCAATTGCAGCTTACTAAGATTATGACCCTAGATAGGGAGATATGGAGGTCGCAATTAGGATAAAGGTTAGTTGGTAGTCGAACATTGTCTAGTTCCGTTATCAGTTTTATTATTATTGCTTTCCTACTATCTTATTCTTCGATCTTAGTATTACCTATTGTTTCCTTTGATTCAATTATCATATTAGTTGTTGCTACTATTCTCTTCTTTAGATTCTAGCTATTGATATGCTTCTTCAGATTCTTAGCTACTATCCTTTTTTGATGTGCTATACTTGAGACAAGGGTCTATAGGAAACTCTATCTTCACAAGGTAGGGATAAGGCCTAGTACACACCACCTTCCCCATACCCCACTTATGGGATTATACTAGGTTTGTTGTTGCAATACATATGGGAGATTGTGAGCATTGAACCTTTTTACTCTTTCCTTTACTAAAACAAGAAGTTTATTTTGCCTCACAAAAGAGTAATGGAGCCTCTCCGTTTCGAATAAAAGAGGACCCCTTTTATTTATTATCCTTTATTTAGAATCTTAGTCTAGTATTTTTTTTTTAATGTAGAATTTAGATATTTGTTATAATTAATTGTTTGTTGGACCCATCAAATCAGTTAATGGAAAAACGGATTATTCCTTTGTTTTTGGAAGACCCAATCACATAATTCCATTATCTCCCCTCTAAGCCTTCTATTTCATCTGCTATTTTTTAGGAATAAAAAAGAATACACAGATAGAGTACAAAATAGACTTCTTTTTATTAAATTAAACAAAATTATTATTAAAACTAATAAAAGAAACCTTTGAATCACTTAATATATATATATACCGGATATATCTCTTAGTAACTAGACATTTTTATATTAACAATCTTTTCCTAGAGTAGTAGAAGGTTTGCCTTGGTAGCCTTTCATTCAGTATATTTTAAGACATAATGAGTTAAAATTTTGTGCTCTTATCATCCCTTAAAGGATGCTTTTGTAAAATTTTGGAGCATTTAGGAGACACAATTATCATGGTTTGCTCCTTTGTGACCTATTCTTGAACTTCTTAATTTTCCTTCTTCAGTATTTTTTTATATAGAAAGGAAAAATGAAACTTTGGCTCTGAAGACAAATTGAAAATCAATCTAAAAAGACTAGTAATAGGTTTTTAAGGGGGCCGGCTTACAACAAAATAACCTCATGCTAGAGAGCAACTAGTATTCAGAGTCGCATTTAAGCCACACCGCGACATTGTGTTCGAATTTAACAATCATAGCTTTAGCAATGCCTAAGGATTAGTTATTGCAACAAGCATGATACATGCTAAATCGATCACATGGAAGAGATAAACCTGGTAGATCTATTAAACTACTCCACAGAAATATGAGATTGCTCTTGTATACAGGAAATTGCTAATGCAAGCAGCAGAAAATGTTATTACTACGCATTGAGTGAATTATAACAGGAGTACAGGACAAAAGGATGTATTCCTCACAAATGCCCCTACCTTGTAGTTTACTTTGAAGAGCTGTAATGTAGAACGCAAACCCAACAGAAGTGCTACACCTGCTAACAAAAGTATCTAGGACAAGATAAGAAGAAGAAATTAGTTGTTCGTTTCATAAATCAAGATAACTACAGATTACTTACATTTGCCAGCGCAAGCAAACCCCTGTCGAAGAACAACATTATGGCAAGAAAAGTGATAAAGATGCCAAATCCAATGAGACCTAACCCAACCTCTGCAAGGTTTATAAAATTTTGAAGGTGAGATGCCAAACTATATTAGTAAACAGAGTGCATTTATGGCTCTTGGAAGATAAAGTTTATCATAAGAGCATGCAAATTGAGCACAAAATGAAATCTGCTTACTTTTTTGTTCATCTAATTCATATGTCATCTCGCTGCTAGTGTGTCTCTTTCTGAAATCAGAGTTGCAATATCTTCCTAAAAAATGATTAGCATAAATGTAAATGTAAAAGTAGACTTCGAATTTAAGTTATAGTAGTTACGAATAATTCATTACAGCCACGTGTATTGAGTTCAGATGGGATCGGCCAAATTAAAGCACCTCATTCTTTATTTTACCAAACAAAGTAAAACATTAGCATACCATCTTTTCTAAAACTAAAAATTCATGCATAAATTTTTCTCTGTTTTCTTTCTAAATTCAATTTATAAAGACATTCCAAGTTCCATTTTTTAGATTTTGCATACTAATCTGTCATCGACAACCAAAATTAGAAAAATAAAATAAAATCGGCGATTTGATTGTAGGTGAAGAAGAGAAAATTACCACTTAGATTCACCACCTTCTCTCAACAATTCAGATGGGTTCCCCGCAAATGATATTCAGCTGCGCTCTTACTCTTGTTTTTCTTCTTTTCTAAGCACAACCTAACTTTTTCCTCTTTTTTTTTCCAATTAAATTTGTTTTTATCTTTTTATGAAAGTTGTTTCTAGTTGCGTATGTGTTTCTTGAATGGTCTAGGTCTAAAAATATTATTTTTATAATTCATTTCATCGATTCTATTGAATCCTCCCTCGTCACTAGCCACAATTAGTTTTAAATTTATTAGAAATTTTTTGGTTGGTGTTTGAAGAAGAAAATGTGATGACGTTATAATTGTATTTAAAAAAAATAAATAAAGTCCCTAGTTTCTAAAAGATATTTTTGGGCATACCTTTAATCTGAACAAAAGGGCTGAAATTTACAAGGAATAGAAAATCATTGTATCATTTTTCTTGTGTCTAAAAACATCATTCAAAACCAAATAAACTTTGCAGTGAAAAGTAGGAATTGAAGAACATGGTGAAACTCGATCGTGAAATACACTTATTTTGTCCAAACTCAAGTGTAACATAATGACTCCAATGGATCAAGCTGAGAAAAAAGGACACCTGAGATAGGTGATCCTAAAATTATACAAATGCTAATCCAAAAACATACTCTACAACAGATGGTGGTCTAAACAGGCCAACACTATTCACTAGAATACATTCTATGGCGTAGTTTTTTGATCTTCTTTAGTTTCCCAAATTCACAGCCTTAAGCTTATCTGTATCCACCACCGAATGGTTGTTGGCCATAGTTACCTCTGCCCATCATGGGATTGTAGCCTCCTGGCATGGTAGATCCACCAGTTGGTTGTTGCATTTGTACTCCTTGAACCATGTTCATGTTCATTGGTCTAGACATCCCCATGCCCATAGGCTGGCTTACTCCATATACTCCAGGAGCACCAACACCCATGCCCATACCAACCCCTGCCATTGGATTTGACAAAGGCCTTAGCGCACCTGCACCAGCACGGCCAATACCAGAACCAGAACCCATTGCTTTACCCATTGTAACAGTTGATGTCACAGGGGTTGTTATACTAGGTTTCTCCATCCTCTTCTCCTTGCGGTTAATAGCATCAAAATCAACTCCAATATCAGCTAAAGGATTTGTCTTAGCTACATACAAAAAATTGCAATGTTATGACGATGAAGGAAAAATAAAAGATACCACAAAAAGGCAAAAGCACGATAACCTACAGCCAGAAATGTTTAAATTGACCAATCCACGACTCAGTGTATCCGCCCACACGGTAGATTTTGTCTCAAATTTGTCTTTGGCTGGTTGACTGCTGCTGATGAGAGCTGTTGAAACTGGAGTAGAGAGTATGGACATTGACACATTATTTGTTTGATTTTGTGAATATTGAAGATTCATTTGTGAAGGCATATGGGATGCAGTAGCGGCCTGCGCAAGGAAAGATGGTCCATCAGGAGTTTGACCCATTTGCATTCTAACTGAACTTGTATCTCCCAATCCCGTGCTGTAACCTCCAAAGTTAACATTGGTCTGCGGAGACTGACCAGCAGCTACTTGAATTTCAGGATGGGGAAAGGAACCTGATGCAAATGGGAAGCCATTAAGAGGTGCAAATTGGCCACTTTGCGGACCAAAACCTGTATGTGGTCTTTGGCCAGGTTGAAGTGAATAACCACAAAAATATGGTGAAGAATTGCTCATTTGACCAGTTAACCCAATCTGAGATAAAGGTTGCCCGTGAACAGGAAAGCTAGTCTGTGGTAACTGTAAACCAGGTTGAGCTGCAAAACCTGTGGGTGAAGCATCCTGAACATGGGTAGTTGTATAACCTGTTGGTTGTACAGCTAGCCCAGTGTAAGGTGGAAAACCTGTCTGCGCTATAAATGGGACACTTGAAATTGCATGGTCACTAGAGGGATGCAGAGAAGGTGAAGGAGCAGAAGGAGGGAGAATATCAGCCAATATATCAATATCATGGTTGGATGTGGACAACTCCTGATGAGCATAATTGGTTGCTGCATATGTTATACTCGGGATACCAGCACACAGTTCAGGACTTAGATTTGAGTTAGGAGGGAACGATTGAGGAGAAATGTTCAGCGGCTGATTTTGAACTATGTCTGATGTTGGTACGGCTTTGAAAGGACCATCACCAAAAGGGTCCTCAAACATCTGCAAGAAATCTGCATTCTGTAAGTAATGACAATACTTGATTAAACTTTTTTGTATGGGAGGTGTTTCATGCCCTTTGTTAATATACAGTAGTCCTGGAAGCATTAACCTCAGACGTGGTTGTAGCTGTTGATGCAAGGACTAACGAATCTGAAGAAAATGGATCAGATAAGCAGCCAAGTGGATCCACTTCAGTGCCCACGGAAGTAGTTGGAATAGGATTGTTTGATTGAGCCCTGGCCACTGCTCAGCCAACAATAGAAATTATTAGCTCAGGCAAATTAACTAACACGTGTTGTGATATGCAATAATAAGAAATATATAGCAAATTTAAGTATCAAATAATCCAATATGACATGGAAAATGACCTACCTATGAAGATTTACTTATAAATATGACTAATCAACATATGAAGAAATCCGAATTTTGTATAGAAGCTTCAACATACTTAAATTGCCTCATACTTTGTTATTCCAATTCAAACAAAGACTCTACATGTGATTGAGCAAGTTTTAAAGATTACAAGGGAATAAAGAGGTAAGATTACAAATAAGAGAGCAGACGATTGTTTGAGTGAGAAGTGAACCACAGAAGTTCTCTTTCTGGTAAACTGACCATCTTAAATTGTTTTTTCTCTTCTAAAGAAACTTATCATTGTTTTTGAAGACAAAAGGAGGAAGATTTTCATGCTTATTAAAACCAAAGGAGTATATCTATATCAGCATATATATATTTTGCATAGAATTTTCTGTTAAATTAAGTTGTCCTCTGTAGAATGGTTTCTAACTTTACCTAACATGTGCAAAGTATATTTCACGTTCAACAGTTTCTACCACTAGTGACGAAACAATAGAAATTCAAAGAATCAGGTCCTTATCATCAACCACAGTCATAGTACAATAACCTTAAACACGCTTGAGTAACACCTTTCATTGACAGAGATAAGTAGATAACCGACACAACCATGGTTCACACTATGAAGGTCATGGCTAGTGAAGACAACAACAAACTAATATACTTAAGCATTAATAGCATGTTTGGCTAAGCTGCAGAAATCAAATTATTTGAGATTGCAGTTTGTGTTTGACTAAATCATTTGAGAAATGCTTTTGTTAGTAGTTTGTGTTTGGCCAATATTTCAAAAAACTGTTTTGGATGTCAAATTACGAAAAAGGAAGATACTACTACTACTTTTAATTTGGTAAAAGAATTTGATATAGGTAATCTTTTCCAAAACAAATCAAAAGAACTTACTTTTGGGAGAAAATTTCTGTCCGCCTCTACTAAAAAAGAGCAATTACTTTCAAGAATGGATGTGTTTGGTCAAAAAATAAATGCTTTTAAGAAAAATAACACTTTTGGCCTTTCAGAAGGTCAGCTAAACAGGTTAGAAGTATATTTGGCCTGTTGATTGTTAAAGTAGGTCCATTTACCTGAAACAGAAGCCCGAGGATCAAAATCATCAAAGTTCTCAATATCCTTGTTCTCTGGTGGAGTAGTAGCTGAAAGTGGAGTGGACAATGAAGCAGCAACTGGTGCAGGGGCAGGGGTGGCTTCCTTGTTTGGACTTTCAATTGCATGAGGCGAGGAAGCTTTCGGAGCAGATGTTGAAGTTGATTCCACATTCCTTTTACAAATGTAAAATAAAGATCAATATAAAATTTACTAGAAAAGAAAGTTGGGTTAAGAATCTTCTCATACAACTATTACCTCTCACTCTGTGTGGGGCTTTGTGATGCACCAATGGATTCCTCAAAACTGGGAGGTAGATCGAGGTTTTGTTCAGAAAACCTTCTCTCATGTTGCGTACCGTTAACACTGAAGTTGAACATGTAAATTTCTTTATAAAGGAAAAAAAAAATACCCTAATAAGTCTAATGCTGTATATGTGTGTGTACATATCATCTAATGCTACACATACACATTATTTTATCTATAAGGTTTACGTCATACAAGAGAGAAATCATATACAACGTCCAATAACAGAACTTCAGAGAAAAAACTAGAAAGAGTCAATAATATCACCTTCCATCTTGAGAGTAATCCTCAGCCCTTGCACCGCTTTCTCTATTAGTCATAGGTAATAGTAACGCATTAGTACTAGTGAAGAAGATCAGAACCTTATCGAATTGATGAAAACTACAAATCAAATTTCAGAATAATGACAGGAATAAGATCATGGGGTGCTCGAAAAGAACCTATTCAGTTTTCTATCAGAATTTGAAAGTTACACTACGTCATAACAAACTATGCCTTCAAAGATCATACGAAAAGGTGAGAAGACAAACCTAGGAGAGTATTGACCATCATCCGTGTTGTCATATCTTGATTCACTACTGTAGTCATCTACACTCTGACTTGTTCCGACATGATCATCATTTGTTTTTTCATCTGGGCTACGATCCCCATCATGTCTACCATATTTTTCCTCCTCTCTATAACCCCATTCTATTTCTCTCCCGTATTCATTTCTGTCTCTATAACGTTGTCCTGAAGTTGAATATGAACCAGGTCGATGCATATCACCCCTTGATGTGTTGTGGAATCTATATGAAGATGATGAGAAAAAATTGAAGTTAAATCTTATCACTCATTTCATTTATCAATTGTCCATGTGAATGAACCATTCGTTCTATATATATGTCACAAATTGAAGAAGAGTAGTTACTTGTCCCTGTTGGTAGCTGCCTTTAGGCGGAGTTGTTGTATCTTCTCCTTATCATTGACAAGAAGAAGAAGAGCCTGAGATTTGTTCCTAATATGGATTCCTTGATCTTTTCCAGTAGAGTCAATGTATTGAAAATGAGATAACATCTGTGATAAAAGAAGATATTATCTCCCAGATATATAAAAAGAAATTAACAAGAGACTTACAGATATTTGATATGAATGTTCGCTTATTTCATGTATAACACGCTCCGGCCCATTGGCTACTAAGTAATCCAAAACAACTAAAGCCTGAAAAAAGATGATAAAGATTTTGTAACATAGAAAATGGGTTTCCAGTATATATAAGACATGCAAACCTTGTAAACATGGCGCCAGTTTTTTGCACTATCATTGAGACGCTTCCAAATTATAGGCATAATGATTTGGTAGTCATGACTGAAAAATTTGAGTCTTGTTAATAATTAGAAGGAGGATAAAGAAATAGCATAACTATATAAAATAAAGCTTAATTACTAGTTTGTTGAAGCATGAGCAATATCTGCAAGAAGTGATCCATGAGCACCCCAAGGGTCATTGCTAGTTGCATCAAGCACCTAGCAATATATAAAATATATTATAATATATATAGAAGATGTAATATTGTGTGTATGAATGTAACTTACTTTTTGCTCGAGGGAAGGGACCTTTAGAACATTCTTGTTCACCCCTCTCTTGCTGTAATCATTTTAAATTAATTACACACATATACATACATACATACATACATAAAAATCCGTTTTGGAACTTACAGGTCTCTCACAGTTTGACCCAAGGCCTTTTTCATTTTTATAAAATTCACCTAAACACAAGAAATTAAATCATAACATTAACAGAAATGAAGCATTATATATTGTTGTTAGTTTTTGAAAAATTCAAAAAATTGGTAATACAAAAATTAGAGATGAATGAAAAGATAGAGATGTAATAATTAGAACCTGATGGATACTCCTCGCTCCCAATACAAGATCTGATACAAAAGAATGGGGAGCCAAGGAGGGGAAATTAATTTTTTTTTTTTGTAAGAGATCAATGACAAGGAGAGGTGTAAGTTGTAACAAAGAATGGATGGATGTGACAAGAGTATTATAATTTCATCTTCCCCTTAATTATGCCTATTTCTACTAGTATTTATTTTTATTAGTGTAGTACACGACCTATATGTTTTATAATTGAGATAAGTAGAGTAATGATGCACCAACTTCCAATTTAGATTGTCAACAATGAAAAGAGAATGAGATTTAAATTCAAACAAGGATATATAATCGTCAAAGTCCTTTTTCTTCTTATTAGCAAACCACATGATTTCAATTTGCATCGTCTACAACTACTTTTCATCATATGCTTACTAAACATTTATTGACTTTTTTAAAATTGCATTCCTTTTATCAATTGTCGGTTTACTATTAGAATTATCATTTTATTGTGCCCTTTTAATTGAAAGAAATGACATTTCATGGTTTGATTTTTTAAAGTATATAAAACACGACGGTCAATTTTTGATAAACTTAATTACCAATTACCATTAATTAATGTTGAAATCAAATAATAAATTAGAAACCGTAGATAACTCATGCTAAAACCACCTTTTGGAAGTAAGGCTTTAGCCCCCCCTCTTCTTTTTCTCTATCTTATCTTATAAAATTATGTAATGAGTAATTTTATATTTTTTTAAAAAATTAAATCCTCTGTTGTGATAAAAACAATGTATTCATGAATACAGTATGAAGTTGTTACTTCTTCTCGCATCATCTGTTTTGGCTTTTCGAGTTAAAACATTACTATGTAATACATAGTTTGGTTCAAAATTCAGTCTAGTACTGAATTTATCAACGTGACAAATGCCTTTGTTTAAAAAAAATGGCCAGTAATACTTTTTTACATGGATTAGTGTAGTAGTAGAACCTCCGCAAAATTAATGGAAATATCAGGAGGTTTTTCCGTATTATCTCAATGATTTAAACTTCACATTCTGAGCGTTAAATAGAAATTGCTGAAGATTAAAGTGATATTTGAAAGTTATTTACTATTTCAAGTACACAAGGAAAAAAGAACACTACATGATGTCTTATAACCACCACATTAATAACCTATTTTCCAACCAACAACAGAGGGTAGCTAGTTCAAGAGGCTCAAAGTGTCATAACACTTTGGGGTAGAGGTGGTGGCATTGTTTTTGTTGGAAAGTACCAGAGAGTGAACATACTTGCAATTAGGACAACATGGTGATGACTGTGACACTATCACTAATAGATGACAATTTGAACATGGCAATGCTATCATATTGTTGCTCCCACTACTGTTGTGTTTCTTTGAGTAGTAGTCATAATCATGATCATCATCCATTGGAATTGACCTTGATGACATGTTTAGTTCAAGGTCTAGCTTTTGATCCTTTGGCCAATCCCATGTCTTCCTCAGTGTTTTCCTATTTAGGTAATACATTCTTCCTGACTGCAAGTTTGTTGCAAAATAAACATCATTAGTTAAACAAAAACAGTAATGAATTCGATCATCTTCTTGCACCCTATAGTAGCACACAGAATTTTTCACCTAGTTCAAACATATACTATAAGAAAAGGATTTGACTTTGTATTATATACACTTTAGCTTTGCTATGGTATCAAAAAGATTTTATATATATATATGTATGTCGGTGCGTATTATAACTAAAAATTTGAAGTGAAAGAAAGGATATAATACTTGAAGATCAAGACATTGCTCCCAATCCAAAGGAAGAGGATCTTTAAGTTGAAGATCAACACTAGCTTGAATCATTTCTTGCTTTCTCTTCATGGGAAGATTAATTTGATGAGATTCATAATTGGCAAGATGAGAAGGAGCCAATGAAAGTTCAGGGAATTCCATGACTATATATTGAGTAGTAGAGAAATTGTTGTGTTTTATATATGAAGGAAAAATTTGAAGTAAATTCTTATATTTTTGTTGGCAGAGGGTCATGCAAGAAGGTGAGTTTACTTAAAAGCTAGTGACCATAAATTGGGTTCATCAAACACATTTAAAGGGTCAGGCCAAACATTTAATGAAACAAGTAGATATAGCACTTTAATGCCCCAAAATCCTACTACTACTACTCTCTCATATTGGCATTTAAAATCCCCCCATCTACAGATGAAACATTAAAACCTCAATTTATTGTGCTGTTTCCATTTCAACTATTTCCTTTAATTCACACCCTTTGCCAAAAGTAACATTTATTATTTTCCTAGCCAATATTCATTTATAATTTATCTTCTTTTTTTTCCAATTGAATTTTATTAAGAAGATGAATAGTATGAGAATATAGTTAGAAAATATTTTTACAATTTGAATTTCTAAGATGACACTTATTTAGGGACGAAGTTAGTACACTTATTTTGGACGAAGTTAATACTAATTGTTTCATATATATTTTCAATGAGCGAGATGACTTGTACTAATTAGATAAAGAAAAATTTAGAAAGCTTCCACCTTTTTGTACCCTTGTGACTAATTCACAATCTTATGATTGGAAGGAAGAAATATCTATCATCTACTAACCAACGCTAATACGGTAAAATTATCATTTCAAATCAAAATATTAAATATATATGGACAAATAAAATATGGTGGATATAAAGTTTGTATCTAATTTTGAAAATCAGTTTAACTACCACCTTCATCTCACTTATAGTTCATTCATTAAGACACTACAATTAATATCTTAAATTATTAAAGAGACTTTTCTGTATCCCAAACTCATTTATGTATATGTTCATGAGATTAAAATAACAGAAAACCAAAAGATAACTTGAATGAAAAAAGTTAAAGTTTTATGCAATGTATAGTGCTGAAAATAAATGGAGGGGTTAATTGAAGGCCTCCATTAGAAAGGTGTGGATTCATCACCATTTTTTTAGGCATTAAATGGGAGAAAACCATACTAGAACCTTTAAAAAATTGTATGTTTTACTAAAATACAAAATCATGTGAATAAGAGATGAACTTCATGAAATGGAAAAATAATAATTTATACCAATACTAGTGAGGAATGTCCCCAAAAAAATTCAACAAACAACTAATAATATTCAACAAATAACTAATAATAGTAATAATAAAAAAAGTATATGACTAGTTCTCCTCAATTAAATTTGTAATATTTTAGTTTCAGGAATAATGAAGGTAAATACAAACCTTAACTAAAAGCAAGAGATTACTAGACTGAGAGTTTGTTTGGATTGATTTTTTTAAAAATAATTTTTAAATTAAAAATAAAAAATTAAATTGAAATGACATATAATAAAAAATAATAAGGACGAAGGCAGAAACTCGTTCATACATACCCTTATAATAGATCATGATATAATTGAGGAGGCAAAAAAAAAGTTATTCGATATTGATTTATCCTTATATTAAATCATGATATAATTTACACAAGATGGATGAAAATTTTGATGATTATAAAAATGGATGGAATCTATAATGACACCCGACGTCTATCCTAACGGTATTGACATTTGTTAGAAAAAAAAAATAGAGAACTTATCGTCTTAAAACATTGATTTTATTTATTTTGATAAGTATATATGTGTAGTGTAATCAAAATTTATTGTATTTGTATTGCTTGGTGGTACACAAACTATATCACGCTCCATGACAAATTAAAGAGGATTTCTAATTTCACAATATACATAACATAACAAATGTTACTAGCTAGTATATCGATAATTTGGGGCGATAAATATATATATATACTGAGAGTATATTTTTCTGGTACTCCCTATCAATTATCAAGGGAAAACTCAAGTTACGAAGTTTGAATTTTACTCACACTTTATATATCACTATTCTTATATTTCCTATCAATTACCAAGGGCGAATTCAAGTTATGAAGTTTGGATTTTACTCGCTGGTGTATATCTATTGAGAATTCAATGAGATATATAAAAAAAATTTGCTTCTTATTTTTGTTCCTTACAAAAAAGCATATAACGTTTTATTTGATCTTTCCTTTTATTTATAATTTGAGATTATTATAAATTTATAAATCTTAAATTCTGAGTTGATCTGGGCATTTTCATTTTTCTTAAATTTGTGAGTAGATGTATTTATAACTTTATGAAATCTTGATTTGCAATTAATGAGAAGTTGGGAGAGTGCAATATATATATATATACGAATTTGATTCATTAAAGAGAGAGGGAGTATATATTATCTACTACTACAACACCTCATTTATTGGTATGTGAACAAAGTACTTGCAGTTATAGCCTGCAAACCTAGTTGGATACTCTTCAATTCCGAAAATTCACATCTTTAGTTAAGATGAAATTATTTGGATCCCTTCAAAATGTCATTTTAGCAAAACAAAACAAATTTGATTTGAAATGAGAATGCATTAATTGGAGTATTACTTTTTACTTATTATTACTCATTTTATAAGAGAGATACATAATTCATATAGTCAATATATTACTTAATTTGAATCTTGGAGGAATTTAATTTGACCATGATATAATACTCTTAAAATGACAATATATTAATTAAGCTAGGTATTCTTGTCACTAACTTTAGAGGTGCAATTGACGATATTGCTTTAGAATGTAGCACTTGGTCATTTACATTTTTTTTTAGACGTAGAGATTCTATTAAAACATTACTTACACTAAATCAATATATATAGTCAACTCAAAAAAATTAAACCTTCGAACCGCGTAGCATACCAGAGATGAGGGATTATTATCTATTTATTATAAGATTTGAACAATATTACACACAATTTACAAAAATTATATGAACTAAAAAAGGATTTGTGCATGGTCATGTCTCATGTAGTTTCTAATGGGCGTTGTGAGTTGTCACAAATAGCCTCTTTAAAATCATGTTACTTCTAAGAAATTACTAATAAATTGAAATATCTTCTTATTCATCTTTTTAAATTTTATCCAAAACACTTTAAAATTACTTTAAAGTATCTAAAATGAGCAATTTATTCATTGTCACCCCCTAATTATGTTATAGCTCAAGTTGATATATATAGTGACTTCGAATCTCTAAATTGTTGCTCATAGTAGCATTTTTGGTCATTCAATTGTTGGTTAATATTTCTAATTTTGCCATATTTGAAGAAATATATTTAACTTGCAATTAGTCGAAAAGTGCATCTTTTAATTTTTGAACAATATTCACAAATTTATCTACTGTTCCACTTGTATATATAATATATGTTAAGTTCATATATATATATATATATATATATATATTTAACGCGATAATACATTTAATTTCTAAAATAAAAATAAATTTAACATATTTTCGACATAAAAAGAGTAAAAACATACCTCTCAATTATTTAAAAGTTAAACATGCTTCCTTGTTATTACAAAAATGACAAGAAGACATATAAATAAAAATATATTATTATTAATTATAAAATTGATAAATAGGCGTAAATATTACTAATACCTATTTTTCACCGGGTCCACCATAATACATCAAATCAGGAATAGTCGATACATTATACAAATGACTATCAGATAAAAATGAGGACAATTGACTTTCTAGACGTTCACCTCTATAACCTAAAAGTGTCATATTTTTACAAAATGCATCATAACTAATGTTTTCGATAGGGAAAAAACTCGAACCCATGGGAGGTTCGAGTATTCCTGGTAGACTATATACCACTCCACCCCATTCAACTCTCGTTGCAAAATATGCAAAATCGTTATCAAATACTTCTCGAGGCCAGAAACCAAATGGTGTATTAGACTCCGTAGAGAACAACCACCAATTTCCTTTTTCTTGATCCTACATATTTTCAATTATTAGCAAGTAAGAGTCGTCGATAAATATATAAAAATATAATATTTAGAAACGGGTTCAAATACTCCATCTATAGGTATTTGTGTGTTTAGGAGAACAAATCCAGGACATAACAAATTGAAACAACCACTAGTTTTACCATCCTGAAAAATTAAATATGAATAAAAAAAATTATAATATGGTTGAAGAATTGAGCAATTGAAATTAATTATTTATGAAATGCTAACCAACCGACTTGTATAATATTTTTTTCCTTAATCATTTTTAATCGACATGCGCTATGTTGTTCACCTTCGACGTGAGGATTATAGACATTAGTTATTACGCCAGCTCCACCAAATTTGTTATCGGGAGAGTCTTCAGTATGAAGGATTGCAAACTATATACACACACAAGCATAAGTTAAATTTGAGAATTCTTTCCAAAGATATAGGATTAATTTAAACATATTTCTCTGTACCTTGTACCCTTTTATAGGTTTTTTTCTCTGCAAAAGTAAGGTAATAATATAAGATATATTATTATTATTATAATAAAATGCTAAATTTAATTTGTGATGACAATGAATTTTTAGTGGTTTGTTTTAAAGTTATAGTTTAAATTAGCAATGATAAATAGTGAAACATGACTCATCAAATTCATTTTTTGAACTTAGAAATAAATAAATATATACTATCTTACACGATTGAGTAAATTGTTGAACATCACATCTTCTGATGCAGGCATAAGTTTATGTCTAATGAGATCTTCTTTGGTGATCCTTCTGATAGGAATGGTTCCAACTGGACATCCTTCATCAGATAATCTAATTTTTGATAACTTGTAATTACTTGTTGATATAGTTGAAACACTCTCTATCATAGAATATGATGGTTTCATCTGTTTATCCAAATTTTCTTTGATAAATTATTACTCATTTTAAGATTTGATGATAAAAATTGATTGTAAATAAGATGTCACATATAAAGGACAAACCTGAGGATGGTAATTATGATTCTTTAATAAAGGATGGTCAAATGCAGGTTGTTTATAGAAATCCACACAATCACATATATCGCCATATTTAGTCTGTTAATAAATAAAACAAAATATTACTGATTAACGTTATATTAGAAAGACAAAGAGTATTAGAAACCTTTTTTTGGCTATTGAGACACAATTTTCAAACCTTAATGGTTTTAATTGGAGGTTTATTTAGGACTTTTAGTTGCTTCTCCAACTCCAAATTATCTTCTTGTTTGGACAACTTTGTTCCTCGTACCCCATCATAACTCAGACATAGGAAGACCATTAACAAAAAATGATCTATGATCCTTTGATTCGTCATCATTTTCTACATATATAAACAAAAAACAAATTCATCCAAAAAATAAAAAAATATATATCATAAATATGAGGATATTAATAATCTTTTTGCTGATATCACTTACTTGATTCACCAAATTTCTTGATGTTGAATTTTTCTAGCAACTCTTGCCTAGACTACTGATTTTATACTTAATTGGATTACATTAGAGAAATTAATTCAGAGATTCACCGTATAGGATATGATTTACTTACTAAAAAGATTATCAAATACTTTTCTGTTTTTATATTTTTGCTTTTCGTGGAGGAAAAAGTGTGAATAAATTTAGAGTCTGTTTGACATTGTTGTTAGGAGGTGAAAAATGCTTCAATATTCCCCCCCACACCCCCCCCCCCCCCCCCACCCCAAAAAAAAAATTAGTGTTTGATAAATTTTGAAAACTCTTTTAAATTAAAGCAGAAACAATTTTTCTGCTATCGGGAAGAAGCTAAATGTTTATGTTTCTTAAAAAAAATGCAGAAGCAAAGAATTATTTCTTGAAAATTAAAATACCCCTCTCGTATATACATATTCACCAATATATCCAGAGACGGACTTAGAGTTTGTAAAAAATTATGTTGTATATTTAAGGTATTTTAAAGAATTTTTATGTTTATATATTGATTTTGAAGCTTCTGAATACAAGATTAGAGGTTGGCTTAGTGTTGGAGGATTCAAACCTCAAATCTTTAGCACTACTCTTCTTTTTCCGAACTCTCTTAATGGAAATCTTAGATCCGCCACTGAATGTATCTCTTATTAATTAATTAGCATAACCATAAATTTGGTTAAGTTTCACACAAGAATTTTATTTTTTATTTTTATATAATAATTCTTATTATTTTATATTTGTATATTATTAGTCAAAAACACAACTTTTTGTTTCAAAAGCACTTTTTTAAAAATTATTTTTGAAAAATGCTTCTAAAAATAGATATTGTGTGATAAGGAGAATAATTATTTAATTAATGTGAACAAATATTTGGATCTTTTTTTTTTCTATTTAATTGGATATTAATTGATTGACCTCTAGAAAAGAAAAGTTCAAGAAGTCAAATTTTATATTAATAAAACTCATCAATGAGTTATGGTAATTTATTATTTAGTCATTAAATGTTTGTGTTATTTAGTTTTTTGGATTGGTGAGTTTTCCCTCTGTGCATATGTGTGGTAATAATGTCGCAACGAATCTTTCTCAATTTGATGTGAACAAATTATGCTTTTTTATTCTAGTGATATACAATGACTTAAATATATCTAATTATTAATTAATTAAAATGTATGATTTGTCCAGTATGTGAAAAATATGTTATATTGAACCATTTAGAAAACTATATTATCATCAAACATGATCTACCATCACAAATTTAGCATAAAGTTAAAGTAATTAAGTGGTAAAATGCTTATAATTATGGTAAAAAAAAAGGCCCTTTTATCTATTGCTTCTCTTAATAATAATGACATTCTTTATCGTCCCTCTCCTATGTACCATTTTAAATTAATTTTTATCACATTTGATGTTATACATGGTTTTTCTGTTAAACTATCATCAATATTAAAATTGATAGGTTTTTGTATAACAATTCCTTTTACTAGCTAGTGAAATTTTAGCTTCTAATTAATTAGTAAGATAATGATAAATCTACCTACAATAATTTTGTATCAAATGTCCATTAACAATTAAAAAAACAACTTTATACATCCATTTGTGTGCTCATTTAATTATAATCAATTCATATAGTATGTTTGTAATTAGTTATTATTTGTATCTCTTATATCACAGTTCAGAGACCATCTGAACATTCACCTTATTGGTGAGTTCGATTCGATTCAATTATCATCACATATCTCCTTTTCTTAATAACCTCACACGATAAAAGAGGATCTTCACAACACATACAAAGATTAATCAAATCATATATGTAGTGCTGCAAATTACTCAAAACAACATAACTTTGAAAAAAGTAAAAAGAAAAAAATGGATGTCCTAAATGCACGTACGTTACATATTGTATTATTGAATTAATAATTAGATTTCACCAGGTCCACCATAAAGGATGGTATGATTATAATCAACACCTGGATAATTAGGAACATCAACAGCAACATACAACATAGGAGTTGTTGAAAATGTTGGCAACTTAGAACCTAATAGATCAATGTTTTGACCCTTGTCATTTAAGAGTGTAATAACTCTACAATATGCATTGGCTGCTGTACTTCTCATAAGAGGGTAAAGCCCTGAACCCATTGGTGGTTCAAGTACCCCAGCTGGACTATACACAACTCCACCCCATTCAACTGTTGTTGCAAAATTCTCAAAATCATCAAAAACTTCTTTTGGCCAAAAACCAATTGCTACATTGTCAATCAATAGCCACCAATTCCCTTTCTCTTGATCCTATAAAACAAACATGGTCAAAGATATGTAATATTGGTGCTTCTACTTTGAGGTCTATTTTCTTACTAATTAATGCGTGTCGGATCCTTCTAACAAGATAGTCATTCTTTTTTTGAAGGATTTGATATACGACCATAATGATATTTTGAGTAACATTTGATATGAACTAAAATTGGAACATATCAATAACTAAAGGAACAACATACAAATAATGAAAGCTTTTCTTATATAAATAAAGGAAGAAAAATTACCCATTTTATCTGAAATGCCATGTCATAGAGTTTCCCATTAATGGTGGAAGTCTGATTAAATGGTTGACCCAAAGTGATTTGTTGATTTACAATTATAAAGCTAGGACATAACAAATCGAAACAAGAATTTGTACCATCCTGAAAAATATAGGATGATTAATTTGAGGGACAAATCTTAAGAAATTATACAATATTACTAGTTGGAAACTTACATCGAAATGTATGAATAATCTAGTTCTGTTATCGCCATATAGAGTAGGATCAACCTAACAAAGTAAAACGAAAAATAATTATTATATATATAAAGAAAAATATGGTATATGTATAATTGATCCGACTTACTCTCCAACCCGTTTGTATAATATTTTTTCCTTTAATAAGTTTCAAGCGACATGCACTATGTTGTTGACCTGTACTACGCGGATTATATATAGCAGCTATCATCGAAGCTCCACCAAACTTGTTATTTGGATTGTCCTCTGTTGAAACAATAGCCAGCTGAAAAGAATAATTACTATAAATTATTCTTCATAAAAGAGTACTTAGGATCCATAACTTAATTATTTTCAATTTTGTGATTTAATTTGCATAAATAAATCTATATATAAAGATAGGTAGTAATATTTACTTACCTTGTACCCTTTCAAAGGTTTAATCCTTCTTGATTTGGAATCATTGAAGTTGTCCCTCTGTGCAAAAGTAAGATAATGTTACAAGAGATGTTATATATATATATAATTTTGCTATATGAACATTTTGAGTATTAATTGGAAAAACTAAATATCAATCGAAACAACAAAAATCTTACATTAGCAAGTGGAGGATCGACAACGTGAACGGTGCCTTCTGGTGGCGGTAAAAGCTTTTGTCTAATAACATCTTCTTTAGTGTATTTTCTAATAGGAACTGTTCCAGCAGGACAACCTTCGACGGATAATCCCATTTGCTGCAACGTAGCACTTCTCGATGGAGTTGGAATACTCTCTCTCGTTAACAAAGAGGGCTTCATCTGTTCATCCAATAAAATTTTCAATGTTTGTTCATTTTTCATTATAAAATTTGATGGTTAGAGGATGTATCGGTGACCTGGGGATGGTAATTGTGATTCTTCAATAAAGGATGATCAAATGCAGGTTGATCGTAAAAATCCACACAATCATATATATCACCATATTCAGTCTGTAAAATTTTCAACACAATAAACAAATTATTGTTTCATTTATATACACATCAAATTAGCTATATACCTTAATCGTTTTAATTGGAGGCTTATTAAGGATTTTTGTGCTTCGAACCCCCTCATAGTTCATCAAACATAGAAAGAGTAGAAGCAAAAAATGTTGTATAATCCTTCGATTCATCACCTATATAAGAAAGTTTCACGCAAACATTATAAAATGGATACACAGAACACAATTATTATATTGATAAAATGAAATGTTAGATGCATACATATATTAATAAATGAATTTAAAAATTATAAAATTGAATAAATCACGAACCACTAGTACTTGATTCACCAAGGGTCTAGACTCTGGAGGTTGAAATTTGCTAACAATTTTTGCCTATGATACCATCATGAAGGTTCTATATACTTTGGATTAGAAGTGTATGTATTAAGCAATTCTGATTATAATTATATATTTACTATATATAGAAGTATTTAAGATTGTCAAATATATTTTATATTCTTTCTTTTTGTGTAGGGAAAAAGTGTAAAAAAAATTAAATGTAGTGTCCATATATAATTATTAATTAGTTAATTACCTAAAGGAGGAGATTATGTTTAGCTAAAGTGGGGAAGGACGGTTTAATTTTGAAGTTTTTTTTTTCATTTAATGGATATGATGAGCTCTAGCAAAATAGGGTAGTTCAAATTGACTAAAACTCAGTGATGGTTATTTTGGTAATTTTGCTCAATATTAATCTTTAAAAAATTTCCTATTTAGAGTTCATTTGAATTGACTTTAAAAAAAGTAATACTTTTGGTTAAACTTAAACGACAAGTCAATTTTTTTGGTTAAACTTAAACGACAAGTCAATTTTTTTTAATGTAGGGAAAAGTTTTACTTTTGACTTTTAAACTTTTTTTAAAAAAAATTTATTTAAAAAGAACTTAATGACATGTTTAACTAATTTTTAAGTTAATTCAAACGAACTCTCTTTTCGAGAGACAAAATCATGAATAATTTTCTGATTTCCAGATATAATTACTGTGTTTATTGAATTGTGAAGTTCTGGATAATACTGTTTTTATTAAATTGTGAAGAGATTTATATTAAGTTTTGGTACCCTTTCTAAAGCTTTATGAGCTAAGGATTTATGAAATTACTAGATAGATAGGTGATACAAGTTAAAAAGATATTGTTTAGTCCAAAAATTATAATGAATCAGATCCAAATAATAGTAACGAATCAAGAACAATAAAATTATAATGAACCAGATCCAAATAAACATATGATTATTTATTTATTTTTTTGAAAAAAAAAGTTATTGTAGTGAATTAAGTGTTTCACCACATTTTTAGAAATTAAATATTTTAAAAATCTTTTTTGTACAGTCTTTCGAAATTTTTACCAAATATAAATTATTATTCTACTGTGAAATGAAGTTTTGAAATTAACTGTTTAAAAGAAACACTTGTATCATTGCATAGTAACTAAGCAACTTTTGAATTACTTTTTACCGAACAGGCTAGCTACTAAATAACAAAAATCACGTATTAAAACTTTGTGAAATAATTGGACTAAAAAATTGCATCTAGAAAAATTAGAAATAAAAAAATTGGAGTGATCATTGTTCTATCACCGTAAAAAGTACCTATGTACATAAAAGTACTCCAATTTGTACATAAAATTCCTCCAAATAATTGAATGAAAATAATATGACGCATCTAGTAATTCAAATTAAATGTAGTTGTCATTATATTAAGCGAAAATATGATTAATTAATTTTTGAAGATTATTTTAATTGAATAGATATATGTATTTAGTGAAATAGTGTGTAAAAAAGTAATTATTAATTAGAAAGTAGACGTAAATTGATAATTACAAGTCGAATTATGATTCAGTAGCTACTGAGTGTTAATTAAACTTTATTTTGGTGGCACATATTTCAATTTGTACCTAAAATTAGTCTAAAAATTCCTCATAGTACGTAGTAGGAAAGAACAAATTAAAATGATTATTGAAAAAACTTTAAGAGGAATTAAAAGTCTATACATATAGACAATGAAAATCCCATCAATTAAGATGTGGTTTTATATGTCAATATTCAATCTATAAGTGGTACAACTTCCAAAAATTTAACTTTCTGAATAAAGAAAAATAATATTACTATCGTCATTTTCGTGATAAGTTTTTTTTTTTTTTCAAAATTTAGGCAATTATATTAGTTGCCTACTTAATTGGCTGCTAAACTACTAAAACAATCGGGTGAGTTCTAATCAAAATTTTTGAAAAATATTCTATTCCGAAGAAGAATGAAGAAAATAATTATTTTAATAAAAGTTGATAAAAAAAAGAAATATTTTTCAATATTTTGAAATAAATTAAAAGTAAAATATAATAAATTTATGTATTATTATTAAAAAATACTTATAATAATTGAGGCCTCAAATTTGGAGCCTAAAAAATGCCTCATTTATACATTGACCCCCCACCTCCACCTCCATCTCCTATTGTATTAGTGTATATACTATATATGAAATAAAAAAAAAATCTATTTATTTCTTATAAAATATTTTATAATAAATGAAGTATTTACCATAAAAATATTTTCTCATTTATCGATTTGTATATTAGTTTTCACTTTCAAAATTCAATTCATTGACAAAATCTTTTCTTTTTGACTTGCAATATGCCGATATAATCAACATCCATTCTTGTCCTCTCATATACCTCAGCTAAAGTAATTCATAATTTTGAAATTGAAATTACATGTGAAGTCTTTTTTTTTCGGTTGAACTATACGTGTGAAGTCATCATATAGGTACATCTTTTTTTTAGAAAAATAAAATAAAATGTAATAATATGTATAATTCAAATAAAAGTAATATAGCTATCGCCTCTAGTCTAGGGTTCTGAATGGCCCATACATAACAAACCTATCCAAATTTAAGTAGGAAAACATGATCACATAAACATTTTTCATGTTATATATATGGGGGGAAATACACAAATACCCCCTCAACCTATGCCCGAAATCCCAGAGAGACACACTTATACTATACTAAGGTCCTATTACCCCCTGAACTTATTTTGTAAGTAATTTTCTATCCCTTTTTAGCCTATGTGGCACTAGTTTGAAAAAAAAGTCAACCATCGTTAGGCCCACAAGATAGTGTCACGTAGGCTAAAAAGGGGTAAAAAATTATTAATAAAAAAGGTTCAGGGGGGTAATATGACCTTAGTATAGTATAAGTGTGTCTATGAGATTTCAGGCATAGGTTGAGGAGGTACTTAGGCATTATCCCTATATATATTAATGATGATGATCTCGTATCTCTTAACAAGAGAAAAAAATATATTCTCCCGTGAAATAAATCATATAAAATCTGTAAATATATAGTCAAATCATATAAAATTTGTGATCAAATATATATATATATATATATATATATATATATATATATATATATCATTTAGTCAAACTTGCATGCACATGTCATAAGGTTCATTAATTGGCACAATTTCTATATATGCATCAAAAATTTTAATCAATCTATTTTTAACCTTGATCATGAAACATTTTTAAAAAGTGAAAAATATACTTTCCTTGTGTTTAGTTCTTTCTTATACTTTTAAGAGAAACATACTCTAGCTACAATATATATATATATATTATGAAGTATTTTATAATTCAATCATACAAGAAGAAAAACAGTATGTACGTGTTAGTTGACCTTTGCTTGTAAATATATTCAACTTCTCTATATTCTTTTTCACACTGTACATGGCAATCATTTAAAGGAATAAAACATGTATTCCTCAACAGTTTTAGTACAAACTTAGCTTTTCCTGTATCAACAACTACCATTATATTATATGTGTTCGACAAATTAAAATTTAATAACTTTAAAAATTCATAAAGTATATACAAAACTTAAATTTTCAACATAATAATACTTGAAGTTCTTGTCCTTTAGTACTCTTAAGTTCAAAATTTTTATCCTCGTAAACATTTAATTGCTAGAAAGTATGATGTGAATAATTAGTTATTTGAATAATAATTAGTTATTCGGTCAATAAATTAAAAGTCCAAGATGGTTAGAAAAAAATATATTCTCTTTGTTCATTTTTATTTATTCATGTTTGATTGATTGACACATCATTTAAGAAATAATTAATAAAATGATAAATTTACTATATCACCCCTTTAAATATACTAATCCAATATTTTGAAAAATATATTTTAAAAAATAACCATATTTAATAATGAGAGAAAATTAAAAATTAATTAACCTGATATTTCTTTATTTTTTAATTGGACAAATAAAAATGACTAAAGCCCAGAGGTGTACTAACATAGGACAAATAAGTTAATTATTCTTGATTTGGTACATTTGTGTTGTATGGATCTCCATAATTAAGGTGATCATGCATATTTTCGAGTTAATAATTTATGTTGAAGTCGTTGACCATGACTTCCATTAGCATCGTCATCTCTGCATACAATTAATCTCCAGACAACTTTTATTTAATAATGCTAAATACAACCTAATTAATTAATAAGTCTACGATTATGTCCCTAATCAGATCTTTAATGTTAAATTACTGTACAAATTGCTGCAATAGAATATTTTAATTATAGGCCAATTCGATGCATCGTCTTAATCATGATCAAGGGTTAGATGTCTCAAATTTTTTGTCAATAGAAATTGAATCCTAATCTTTTTTTTCCGTTTGATATTTGATACTCATATAGTAGTTTGATTAAATTTGTATTCGCACATTTAAAGACTTATTTTTTGGGACCACGCTCTCAATAAGTTTTTTTCTATTTTCGAAAGTTCTAATTAACTCAGTACTTTTGATTAATAACTTAACCATTCCATCGCAATTTATATCGTAGTCAAATCCTAATCTACTTACATTTAAAAATTAACAGTAAAATTACTATAGGCGGAGCTCATTTTAGTGTCTTGAATATTTATTTATTTATTTAGAAGCACCTCTAGCGAGATTACCATGAATAACATTTTTTTTTAGATAACTAAAAACACATTATATTACTAAAGTGGCAAAATACAACTTTAAAAGGTAAAATAAGACCAGTCTTACTAACATTTTTAAAAATAGATTTTCCAAAAGATCTGTTTGTAATTATAGACATTAAAATTTTATTATAATTGAAGTAAAATAGATTTCAACTAGGCAAATTCAATCCACTCAGTCATTAATTAGCTCTGTTAAAATTTTTTGAGGTTACTTTACCTTAAATTCTACAACTCATACTTGTAAAAATGAACACACATTTCCTTGAGAGTTATCCCGAAAATCTCATAAAATTTAGGATATTCATAAATAAATTGAGATTTTCAGTATCCCATAATTTATTGAGCATTCATATATATAAATAAATCTAAATTTCAAATATTCAATGAAATCTTGAATATTTATAAAAAAATATCTCAAATATTTCATAAAATCTTAGAATAATGTTCTTGACGATTAGATTTATTAGAAAAAGATTCATGTCGTCTTATATTTGAGAAATATGCTATATATTAACGATCCATCAATCATGGTGAAATTTACTAGGAGAGCACAATCACGTCTCCGCTATATCATATTTTATTTGTGATTTTAGTTTATTTTCCACCCCTTTAAACTTCATTGCAAATAGTAATATACTTAATTATTATGTTTCGTTAATTACTAATAATATAGTTTAGGCGGTACTGTCTTTTGAAGACAATACTTCAACTACAACCAAGTGTTCGCTAGTTTGCATTAAATATTAAATATAATTTATTGAAAATTCTATATTCGCCACTTGATTGAAATACTTTAATTTCATATATGCTGACAAGAATATTTAATATACAACTAGATCCAGTAATTTCTACATGATAACGGTATTATATTGCAGATACAAATATGGAACTTTGAAAGACATTGAATATTGTTTAGAGAAAATGTGGTTCGATAGCATTAATTTTTTTCTTTTTCATTTTAGAAATTGATAAGAGAAAATAGCGCAGCTAATTGAGGACAAACCATGAATGAAAACACAGAATTAGAGACTCAACAAATTATATAATAAGACCACGTACTTTTATATTTTTATTCCAGTATACGTTACGTACTTCAATAAAAGAGAATGAGAAAATATAAAATACTTTAAAATGTTTACACTACCCCTTATGTAATACTTTAATTGTTATCTTCCAATATATTGTCACCCATGCATGAGCATGACAGCCTTACAATAATTTACGTACTCTTGCATATTCTTTCGTGGGATCTCCGTTTTTCATCTCAAATTATTTATCGTAATTTCAAAAATATAAGATAAAATTAATTATTTTGAACGCTATAAACATCATAATAGAGTGAATATTTAATACTGAAAAATTACATCTTAAAATATAAATGATGATAAAATAATAATTAAAAATACATTTAAAAGCGAGAAAAACAACAAATTATGAAAACATATTCTTTTTGCTAATCCCCATGGTCAATTTAATTTTATTTTGGTCGGAGAAGGTAGCTAGAGCTTGCTATTTAAACATTGAACAATATTATGACTACAAACAACTTGACTAATATTGTGTGAATAGAACACAACAATTTACTATTCATTAATTCCACCAATTTTTGGTAAACCACCTTTTCCTGGAGTTTATCGTTTTCTCTTTTTTGAAATTCGACGTTTACATTATAATTCATATACGTGTAACTTCAACGACGACAATTCACAAAAGTCCACTAATATTAAAATTATTTTTAATTTAAATTTATCGCTACTGAAAGAATCATTATTTTTCTATGGGAAAATACCCAAGTACCCCCTCAACCTATGCCCGAAATCCCAGAGACACACTTATACTATACTAAGGTCCTATTACCCCCTCAACTTATTTTATATGTAATTTTTTACCCCTTTTTAGCCTACGTGGCACTAGTTCGGAAAAAAAAGTCAACCATCGTTGGGCCCACAAGATAGTGCCACGTAAGCTAAAAAGGGGTAAAAATTATTAATAAAATAAGTTCAGGGGTAATAGGACCTTAGTATAGTATAAGTGTGTCTCTGAGATTTCAGGCATAGGTTGAGGGGGTACTTGGGCATTATCCCTTTTTCTATTTAAATTACTCATAAAAAAATTATAGTTATTTTTGTAAATATTTTAATTAAATCAATAGAGTTGCGTGTTTTCATTTTAAATAAAATTAAAAAACAAAATCAGGAAGCTTCATTGAAACTTGTTTAATAGCATATGTAGGTACAAATTAAAGTCGAAGGGATGATTAGGCAGGAGGAAGAAAAATGTATGGCCTTCCTTTTTTTTTTTTATACTTGTTCACCACTAAAATAAATAGGAATTAGCCAGTGACGAATAAATTTATAAATAAACAACAAAAATAAATTTTTGCTAATTTTATTTAAATACGAATTAATGATATATTATCACAAATTCTTATTTTTGTTGATATATGGAATGTATGTGTTCACTAACCGTTAATCGATCAAATCCCTTCTTGATAGAATAAAAGTGTGGAAAGTAGGCGACTTAAATTAAAACAGACATAAGAATTTTACATGAGAAACATCATTGCTCAAGGGAGCAGAAAATCAGAACCTATCTCACAGGATTTCAACCTTTTCACTGAATTTTATATGAGAAAAATCGTTGCTCAAGGGAGGAGAAAACCATAACCTATCTCATAGAATTTCAACCATTTCACTCGGAACGGAACAATGACTTTAGATTACAATAACAATATTGTAAAGAACAATTAATTAGGGATAAATTGGTTCACGGTAAATTATTTCGGTGTGACATGAAGGTGCCTTGAAAATATACGAATAGAATGTCAACAAGTTTCAAATTCTAGCTAAAGTTGTTGATGAGTGCAATAATTTCTTCTCTTGACCTATCTATTCTTCCACATCCTATTTGGAATTCCTTTGTCTAATTTTCCATAGAGATATCTAAATTTAAGATCTTGAAAAATATTGAATCTTGTTTTTCATCATTTTCTTGATTTTTTTGCCCCCACTATTTTTCTTCTTTCTCAATATTTCGTAACCGTCTTTGTCATCTTCAAAATATTCTTACATCTTTGTAGAGTCAACCTCCCTTGCTTTGAGTATACTTGATCACCTAAGTTATTGAATTTCATTTTTATCACGACATCAATATATATACATATATATAACTTAAATTCATATAAAAGTGATATGTTTTGATAATAACATTTTAATAAGTAACAATATCTTAAATGTATGTGTTACATTGATGTGGTGACATATATAAGATGTACAAGTTAGTATGATTGTAGCGTGAATATATAGATATATAACATTATGGAACTTGAGTTCAATTAAATTAGAAAAAAAAAATACTCATAATCTAAATAGGAACATAAGTTTTGGACGGAAGAATAACTGTTAAGATTATTTTTTTTGTCTATTGACCTGGTCTTAAGAATCTATTAGTGACTAGTAAATATCATATCATAATCATAATCATCATGAAATAATTAATAACTTTAATATATATTCACCATATGATCCAATATCCCCTTTGTTCTAATTCTTGTTTTCTGTTTTGGGAAATTTTTTGGTCGGTGACTCCATACTCTAACTAGGTAGGTTCAATTAAACCCACAAGGCAGGTTTAGTTTGTCCTAATTAAATCTTATATTTGTGCTACAAATTTACTTAAATATGTATACATATATTATATTTATTTGAAATTCGTTTATTAGCATTGAAGTACATAGTGGTAACAAAATTCAAACATTGATAATACGTAGTAGTCAAGACATGATATATGTACTGAAATCAAACGATTGCGAAATAAAAATTAAACAAATGTAGATTGTGATTTTGAGTTTATTTATCTTGCATTATTTACAATCATTATATGTATTACAAACTATAAATTGAACCTCATGATCTTAATTTGTAGAGGGATGCAAAATATAATTCAACCAAAAAAACTAGTAGGTTGAAAAACATCAGTCTAGACCATGATGGATGTTTCTAATTAAGTCCTTTGGGATTGAACCATGTTCACCATATTCATTGCAACATTTTTCCATTGCAAGGGTGGATTGAAGTTTAATCCAGAAATGACAAACTCCTTTGCTTTATTGATAAAATGATGAATACCTTCTTCTCTTTGAACTTGCAAACATCTCTTTGGACACTTGAGCAAATTAAGATAAGTACCCAAGTCATGTACACAAGAAGGATTATGCATCTTGAAAAAATCTAACAAGATTTCAACTCCAACATGTGCATAACATGAGCAACTCCACGGTACCTCATACTTACCACCCAAAACCCTAGAATTTTCATTTAGAAAAACCCCAGGAAGTTTTGTTATGGGGTCATTTACATTTGTTATTCTCAAGACTTTCACACCTAACTCTTCACACCTCTCTTTGAAGCCTGAGTTTCCAACTCTTGGCCCTCCAAAGGAAAAAACGGTTACAGTAGTCATGTGATGATGATGATGATGAGTATTCAACCCTAACTCTGCAATGTCATAAGCTAGTAAGAGGGCTAATGCACTCCCCATGCTATGTCCAGCTATAGTTATGCTCATATCCTCTTGTTTATAGTACTTATTTACTAATCTCCCAATCTCAGATAGTAATTGCTCGCGACAACTTCCAAGCCCAAACTTCTTGTCCTCGTTGGAAGTGTACAAACTCAAGAATCCAGCTTCAACCTTAACTTGAGGTCTCGGATTATGAGGATCAAGACGAGCAGGAGTCAATGAGCTCATCAGGTTTGCTATCCATTCAGGGCTAGTGACCGTTCCACGAAAGGTAACAAGCACATCTCTCCTCCCAAGTCTCTTTGTTTCTTCATCATTTGACACTGCAATATAACCAATCCATTTCCCACAGGATGAACCAATACTAATATTATTGCTACCAATGATTAGGTCTGGAGTAGCATATATGTATTTTGTCACTTGATACCCTGATTCACCTAACCCTACTTCACTCAACATCCTACTCTTACCATACTTGCAATTTAAGTATCTTTTTGAATTTGTATCAAGATCAAATGCATCATAACAAGCAGCCACAAACTCTCCATAGCGAATAATCTCTGATCGGAGGAGAGAGTCCAATGGATCTACTAGGTTTTCCCAGTTTTTTGACCCTTGAACTTCTCTCCACATGGAAGACAATAATCTCCCACTACTACAACGACCACGACCCATTGCAATATCGTCACTAGCAATGTTCTTTGTGGAGGATAGTTTGGGACTGAAACGTAGTTGTTGTAATGTCAAAGGTGCAATTGAGATACCTTCATTTGGTCTTACCATACATGGCTTAGGCAAAAACTCTTCATAAAATGTAGGAAAGTTTAGATTTGGAATATTTGGTAACCTAAGCATTGTATGAATTTAAAAAGATTAGTAATATTTAAGAGCTAAGAGAAGAAGTGGAGAGGGAGTGAGAGCTCTAGATGAATTATATATCAAGGGTTATTTACTTATTTATATATTGAGTTTATGGTCATGAGAATTGAAAAAGGTTTTGTTGAGGTGGGTATGGAGAGAGCATAGGGGAAAAAATGAAGAAAATAAAGACATGTTTGGCGAGTATTTTGACTGAGCAAGGAAAAATATCATAAAATGCATTAAATTAAGTGGTCGGTTTAGGCTAAAATTATTTTTTTAATTTTTGCGGCTGCAAATAAAATAAAGCAAAATAACATAATATAAAAATACGGTTTTTCTAATTTCTTTTCAAGTGGTTGACTTTTTCAAAGGTGCGTTTCCTAGGTGGACGAATTTTTGCGTGTTTTCTATTTTTATTTTATATCCCTAAAATTTTGCTATTATTTTTATAGTGTATCTTAGTATGAAAAAAAGATATGTCCTAAAAAGGAAAGTTTCACCATATATGCCATAATCTAATTAATGTAGGACCAATTCACAATTGATAAATGAAATAAATGGTCTTTAGTATAATCATACACTTGTTGGATATTAAGTTAGTTGTGCACTAAATTGATTTTGATGATGAAACCTAAGATATAGTATAATATTTGGTGTCGTTAAAATTTAAATGCTTTTTTATTTTTGTGGATATTAGCTATATATAAATTTGATAAATGTAGAATTCCAATAAATTACCACTATCAAATTTATAAAAGTTTTAGGAAAAAAATAATACTAATATTAATCTTGCTTCGTGGATGAAAATTAAGCTTTATTAAATTTTATAAACTCACATCATCTTTATAGTAAGTTGTAAAATAATACTAATAAGAAAAATATAAATGGTCAATGCGATAATTCTCGTCTATAGGAGTTTACTCGTAAGAAAGTCAACACGTATGGCCCTACCTTTTCACTAAAATAAATAAATAAAATCATTACTTCTCTTTTTGGGGTAAAAAAAGAAACCTAGTATATTCATGTATCTATATATATAAAAAAAGAAGCAGCTCTATATTTTATTATTCTTTCAAGATTGAGATTTGAGTGACATGAATCCATACATTTTTATCACCCAAACACGAGTTTTAGATGTACCCATCATCATTTTTTTAACTTGTACTTTCTTTACAAATGAAAAATGACCAACCCAATAATAATTGCTAGCAAATTTTACCTAAAAAAAAGAAGAAGAGGAGTAACAGAATAAGAAATTTTAGCTCCCATTTTAAATCACTTTTTTTTCTTATTGATTATAATTGAATGGATTATCTATACATACTAGATAAAATTTTTAATTATCGAACTTAAAACTGATACAATCTCCTTTAGTTAAAGGAAATGGACTTTGCAAGTTTATACATGCATGCTACGTTGCAGACTAGGTACAAGGAACTAGACTTTCAAGTTTGAAAGCTAGAATTATAATATGGAAAGGTAACAAATTATTAGGCTTTAAGATTATATATTGCAATTTCAAATTTCAGACTCAGTGATTTTTAGATCCAATAGTATCAAGTGTCAATACTAAATGGATCATACACTTACTTCTTATTATCCAATTTTTTTTTAAACAAAGATCTTCATCGATCGGTACTACGATAATAATTTCTATAGATTAGAGAGAATCTATGTATTACGAGAATATCATTGAAGTAGAATCGCTAATAGAAAAACATGAACCGTCTCTCTCTATATATATATGGCGCTTACGTTTAATTTGAGAGTATATTAGATTGTCTTTAATATATTTGATAATAGAGAATGCTCTGAAATTATATAATATGGTGATGTAGCTTGTACCTCATCATGATGAGGTTATAGAGAGTCTCATCTAAATTCAAAATTGTCGTATTTCCTTAATTAGTTCTCTAAATAATGAACCAAACATATCAAAATTTGTTTATATATATAGTGACAGGCACCGATAAGGTGTACTTAGGAGGTTGGTACAAATTTTCTGTGGACAAGACATTATACTATTTATACATGTTTTTTTTTTTTGAAAAAAATGTATATACAGTAATGTTGAACCCCTTCTGACTTCTTCATATATTTACTTCTTTATATTTAAAACTCTTTTAATGAAAATCTTGACTCCGTCACTATAAACTAAATCCTAGCCTCTACATGCACTAATATCAATATTGACGTGCCAGATAATTTAATTTGAAAACTTATCGAGATTACAATAATTGTGTGGTTGTGGAAGTACTAAAAACAAATATTTATAGCATGGGGAGTGTATATACTACTACTACCACCATCAAAGTTATTAGAAATATATATTCTTTCTTAAACATATATAAATGAATATAGTTGCTCTTCGATTGGCTCATGTAAATTTTCAGTTTTATCGGTATAAAAATGCAAATATCTAATATAATATAATTTTGCAAAATTATCATATAGTTATATATATATAGTCCAATAATTAGCCATGAATTAATTATTGGAAACATAAATACCTACTACATTGTACTTGTATTTCTCTATCTAGTTTTTTTATTTCGTCTGAAAAGAACATATTAGCTAAGAAAATATAGTAATAATATATGTTAAGACAATCAATTAATGAGACACTGGGCTTCTATATCATTTGGAACTTGAAAATGACAAAAGTTGGTTAAATAATCTGACTTCAGTGAGGAATATATTTATACTTGTGCCGTGTAACACGATTTAGAAAAAAATAATTATAGGACCATTCATATTTCTACCTCAGAGAAAATATTGACGTTGATTTGTTTCAAAATACTTGTAAGCTCATTTTATATTTAATATTATATTATGTATTATCTATATGTGATTTTTTCTTATTTACCTAAGTTAGTTGACAAATAAAATTAGTTAATATTTATATTGATGAAAAATAGTCATCAAATACTCGATAAAATAATTAAAATGTAAATCAATAAAATAAAGGGTTACGCTCAGTTAAAAAAATTAAAGGGTTTCTAATAGTATACATCATAAACACACTTGTCTACCTCTGGACTCGGTTGGCTCTTTCTGCCATCAAAACAGTGCACTATACTATTTGAATTTTGAGATGTAATTAGCTCAGCAGACCAAATAATTTTCAACTAAAATAAATAAACACAATAATAAACGGTGCTTAATATTAGTTAAGTGTAATTAGCTCAGCAGACTAAATCATTTTCAACAAAAATAAATAAACACAATAATAAACAGTGCTTAATATTAGTTAAGTGTAATTAGGTATAATATTGCTAAAGTTTTAGAAACATATATAAAGAATACTAATTGCATACATATTTAATGACAATTGAGTTATTATTGTCAATTTGATTCGAAGAATTTCAATAGTAATTCCATGAACAATTCTTTGCAAATATAAACACTGAGCGAACGAAAAGAGAAAAACAAAATTAGTGCAGCAGACAAAGCACCAAATATAGAGAGTAGAGACAAAATCTTAGATTTGAGTAAAAGTTGCTTTTTAGCAATTAAAAAAAGGATTAAACAACACAATTATTGGATTGGGCCCGGTCTAGAGAATTATTTTACCAAATATAATGACGATTTCGTTGAAATTTAAATGAAAAAGAAAGTTAACTACTCCAAAATTTGATTGTTCAATTTTCCTTCTTCGATTAAAATGTAATCATAAACTAACTACTGTAATAATAACTTAATTACCTTTTTCTCCAATTATATATAGATAGTGTTATTTTAACTATTGCTTTTGGATTGCCACAAACATTATATCTAATGTGTACCAAATGAAAACATAATAATAATTAAAAAGGACGAAATCCGATGAAACAATACTGAATATACAGTTTGATGTCTGGTTTAATTGCAAAAATAAAATACCATATAAGATTTTCGTCTGATATTGATATCAGACGGATTTAAAATATCGAATCAAAGAAAAACTACTTAGTAAACTAACATATGTTATTGTAGGCTGCAATGTAACACTTTGTTCACTCTTATTAATTTCTTACGTGTTACAGTTTGAACACCGACCAACAATTTTTTGTTTGTTTTTGTTTATTGTCGAGTTCATAAGAAACATAATTTTATTTTTAAAACTGGTGTATGCATTATTTTCACGTTTGTGTAGGGAGAAGATTCAACAAAGGGGTCCAATCCCATGTAACATAATTGGAAATACAAAAAGAAGCCTATAGTCTATGATGCTATTATAAGATAGCCAGATGTGAACATCATTTTTTTAATATATAATTTTTTTTTCTTTTGACTTGATCAAAAATTAGTTCAATCATCCTGATCTAATTAAAGAAAATATACACATGGAGAAATAAAATGAAATTTGTTTTTATCGAGAAAGAATACAATAATTCATATAAGAATATCAAAAAAAAGGCAATAAATAAATTTAAAGAACCCTGCAAATTTAATTAGAAGACATTATTATTAATGGAATTCCAATCTACCTTACGGTACTAGAACACCACATATTATAATGACTCATGAAACCTCACCAATTTTTCATATACTTTAGATATTTACGAGTCATTTTAGAGGAATTGAGCAATTTTGTCGGTTCTTTTTAATGTATACTAGATCGTAAGTATTTTAGTGATATGACTTCCAGACGATTATTTTGCAAAATCTTCAAAGGAATTCACCATTTGAGAGTTGGGAAAGCAATACATGAAGCCTCACCATTTTTTTGAATATATTTTAGACATTCAAAAGTCAGTTTATTAAAATTGTGTGTTAGCCCGTAAATATTTAAATAATATGTGTTCAAACGACTTTTTTGCAAAAAAAATTCAGAACTCTTTGTAGTGAGTTGGAGGATCAGTTTTTTTGCACATATTTTTGACATTTTAGGATCCATTTTACAGGATTAGTGATTTACTCAATTTTTGTGTGTGTCAAGATATGAATTTTTTGGTAATATGACTTCGTAGTGATTTTTATGCAAAACCTTTTCAGATTCCTTCATAAGGAGTTGGCGGAGCAACACGTAAAGTCTCACTGTTTTCTGCACATATATTGGGCATTTAAAAGTCATTTATAGGAAATGAGACAATTTTCTCAATTTTTCTTGTGTGTATTAGATCATAAATATTTTGGTTATATCTGCTTTTAATTTTTTTTAATTAAATCTTTACAAAATCCTCCGTAAAGAGTTAAAGGAAGCAGGATGTGAAACTTCACTATTTTGTGTACATATTTTGGAAATTTAGGATCCATTTAAAGGAATTGGATGATTTTTTTATTTTTTTGTGTGTGTTAACCAATGAGTATTTTAGTATATGTCTTTCAAATAATTTTTTTTTGCAAAAGCTTTACGGAAATCTTCATCGGGAGTTGGGAAAGCAATATGTAAAGCCTCACAAATTTGTCATATTTTTGACATTTAGGAGCCATTTTACTGAAATTGGGTGATTTCTTAATTTTACGTGTATGTTAGATCATGAATATTTCGTGATACGACTTTCTAACGATTTTTATTTGCAAAAACTTTACGGAACTCTACATAGGGCATGCCAGGAGGAGTACGTGATGCCTCACTTTTTTACACTATTTTTGGGCATTTATGATACATTTTTATAAAATTAGACACTTTTCTTAGTTTATCATGTGTGTTAGCTCATTAATATTTTGGTGATATGATTTTTTTGTAAAACCTTTACGGAACCCTCTGTAGGAGTTCCCAGAGTAGTACGTGAAATCTCACCATTTTTGTTCATATTCTGGGAATTTAGAATCTATTTTATTGGAATTTTAATTTTTTTTAATGTGTAGGCCAATGTATATTTTTGTGATATGACTTTCAAACGAGTATTTTTGAAAAACCTTTACGAACTTTATATAGGGAATTATGCGAAGTCTTACCATTTTTTGCACATATTTTGAGAATTTAGGAGCCATTTATCAGAATTAGGCGATTGGTCTCAATTTTTCATGTGTGTTATCCAATGAATATTTTGGTGATTTGACTTCTCGATGATTTTTTTTGCAAAACCTTTATGAAACCTTTTGGGTAGGGAGTTAGGGGAGCATTATGTGAAGCCTTACCATTTTTTGCACATACATTTGACTTTAGGGATCCATTTTATAAGAATTAGATGGTTTTTTCTGTTTTTTCGTATGTATTAACCCATTAATTTAGCGCCTTGGAGTACCCAGATTTTTTTTGAGAAAAAACTTTATTAGGACTCCGTAGTGAGTTGGAGAAGCATTGCGTATAGTTACACCATTTTAAGACATATTTTATCATTTACGGGACAACTATTAGGAATCACGTGACTTTCTTGATTTTTCATGTGTATTAGCCCATAGATTTGGCAAATTGGAGCACCCAAAACAATCTTCAGTAAAAAAAAATTTGAGGACCTCAGTAATGAGTTAGGAAACATTTCGTATAGTCCCATCATTTTAAGACATATTTTCATAATTACGAACCAACTCTTAGGAGTTACACGATTTTCCTTAGTTTTCGTGTGTATTAGTTCATGAATATCGTGGAACACTCAAAAAAATTCATTTTTTTTATGAGGAACTCCATAATGAGTTAGGGAAGCATTGCATATAGTACCACCATTTTGAGACATATTTTCGCATTTATGAGCAAACTTTAAGGAATTACGAGATTTTCATGAATGTGGGGCCTTGAAGCACCCAAAAAAAATTATCAGAAAGGACTTCAGTAATGAATTAGGAAAACATTGTGTACAGTTCCACCATTTTAAGACATATTTTCACATTTATGAGTCAACTTTTAGAAATTATCCGACTTTCTGGATTTTTGTGTGTGTATTAGCCTAAAGATTTGATGCCTCAGCGCACCCAAATATTTTTCGGAAAAAACTTTTTGAGGACGTCCGTAATGAGTTGGGGAACCATTGCATATAGTCTCACCATTTTTATAGCATTTATATGAATTACTCATCTTTCTTGGTTTTTGTATGTATTAGCTCATGGATCTAACGACTTGGAGCACGTAAAATAATTTTCTGAAAAAAGCTTGATGAGTGATAGTACACAAAAATCGGTAAAATGGGATATACCTGCTTGACCTTGTAAATCGACTGTTTTGGCCGTCAAGGATAACCGACTCTATAGCTAATGTCATAAGGGACGTCCACGAAAAATTTAGGCAAAAAGTACATCGAAAATTCGGAGCATCAAAAATCCATGGACTATAGGACACGAAAATCAATAAAATGGAGAATTTACCTGCTTGGGGCTCGTTTAACTTTTGAAATGGGCCGTTTTGGTCAGCAAGGCCAACTGATTCCATAGCTAACGTCTTACGGACGTCTAGTAAGAATTTGAGCAAAAGACATTCGAATTCTGGATCACCGAAAAATATTGTGGACTATAGCACATGAAAATCGATGAAATGAGGGGTTAAACTTCTTCGAGGTTCGTTTGACCTTAAAAAATGGCCAGTTTTGGCTGTCAGGGCCAACTGGATCCACAAATAATGTCTGAACAGACGTTCACGAAAAATTTAGGCAAAAAAAAAAGTCAAAATTCCGAATAATAAAAAATTCATGGACTTAGTACACGAAAATCGACAAAATGAGGTATACCTTTTTAGGGTTCTTTTGACCTTGAAAATGGACCTTATTGGGTTAAAAAAGATGTTGGAATTCTGTATCATCAAAAAAATCATGGACTATAGCACATGAAAATCATCAAAAGAAAGGGTTTACCTGCTCCGGAGCTCGTTGACCTTGAAAATGGACCGTTTTGGCCATCAGGGCTAACTTGATCCATAAATAACGTCTTAACGGATATCCACGAAAAATTTGGACAAAAAAAACATTAGAATTTCGGATCATCAAAAATTTATGGATTATAGTACACGAAAATCGGTAAAATGGGATATACATGCTTCAGGGCTTGTCTGACCTTGAAAATTGGCCGTCAGGGCCAACTGACTCCATAGCTAACGTCTTAACGAACGTCCACGAAAAATTTGGACAAAAAAGACGTGAAAATTCAGATCACCAAAAATACATGGATTATAGTACAAGAAAATCAGTAAAATAGAGGGTTTACATGCTTTGGGGCTCGTTTGACCTTTGAAATGGGTCGTCTTGGCCGTTTGGACATTTGCGAGCCATTAAATAAGTTTGACCTAATCATAATGTTGATCATATGCTCCACTCTCGGTTCAAATAATGTCATGACCAATTTTACAGAAACTCTTTTTCTGTACTCAGCACGGGCAGCTCGGCGCACGGCCAATTCTTGCACTCTCAATTTTTAAAAAGGCTTTCTAAGCTCAATGATTACCGTATCCGATCTTTGGTGATTTACTAAGTTTTTTACTCATACTTTTAAATCTCCTATAGCAAGTCTATTGTCACTCAATCATGCCTATCAACTCTGACAAATCTATTATGCATAATAATTCTTATAATGATCAAGGAATGACAAAAGAAAACATGATGTCTTTATAACAACTAACTGTATGCATCTTTTTGCCTAATATCAATCAAGCATATGAAAAATGTAACAAATACAATAATCAATCTGAAATCTAAATGACACGTCGAACATATAATAATATTAAAACTAACAGAGGGCATACATCACTGATAAAGTATGTGCATAATAATTAGTAAGAGATGAGCAACAAACTATTAAGAAAATTTTAATCAATAGTAACAATAAATACATAACTTTTTTAACACTCTACTTGGGGTATTTTGTTTCTTGTACTCTCATAATTAATAACATCTTACATGGCCTTGATCAGATGTGGTTGTCTCTTTTATGTACGTATATGTCATGTTTTGGTAACTGAATTTTTGGTGCCTAAAGCCCACTGCTTGTGTAGGAATCACACAATTTCAGATGCATCATCTGGAGTTTTAAGTTCTCCAGTCTTGAGTATGTTTTCAAGTGCAGTCTGACATCTGAAGAAGTAGATGATAGTATTACGTCTACGGAAAATCATTGAAAAAAATATAAAAGAATCTGCTAATTCAAATACCTCCAAGGTAGATGGTCCAGGAACATGTATGGTGATACTATTATATCTTTGAATGCTTCTCTTTTCGCTACATACGCCCTGAACCTGCATCTTCTCTCCCAACTTTTCCAGAGCTTCCACAATGGTTTATGAAGACCATCCTTCTGTGGCACAATATGAATAACAAGACCAGGTAAATACAACTCTGGAATACTCAATGATGATTTATTTTCAGAAGATGGAACAGCCTCCATAAATTCGGTTAAAGGATCACTAAATGGACTTGAATCAGAAGTGGAGCAATTGAAAGGACTGCTGAAATGATTTGATGATTCAGTTGAAACGATTTCATCAGCACACCTAAAATCGGTATCTATGTCATGCAAAACAGAGGATCCTGCTTCACGCTTTGCCAATCCTGCAGAAATAGCAGTAGCACTTATGCATGAAATAGTTACAACTAGAAGAAGCTGCAGACAAATACAGTTAACCAGACACAACATGATTTAATGAGGCATGTATTCATATGGCAAATTCAAAAAGTTCAGTAGTACCATTTTCAAGTTGGCCATGGTTGATTTGGTTTGTACAACTTGACATTGCTGTCAAAGAATTCACTGACGATTCTCCGTCGTTCATGCTTTTCTGACAGACGGTCAATGAAGTAAAGTGCTGAGCAAGTTTAAGAATTGTTGTAATATCAATAGTGCCATCTTCTGACAATGCCTTAAGTGCAGCTGCTTGAAGTCTCATAATTGATGCTACTGAAAGGCGCGCTGAAAATTCATCATTGTTTACAATGCTGAAAAGATGTTAACAAGAATGGAAGTAAATTTTATAGCATATGAGCAGCAACACTTAATTGACTCACAGATAATCACACATTGGCAATACCTGGTAATGAATTCAGAACAAGCATCTGCTACCACCAGACCCACACATGGGAGAGCACCATATGTGTATACATGTAAATCTGGGTACCGTTTGCGTAGCTGCTCAACACAATATAGTAATTTTTATTTATAAATAAACTACATGTACTAACTCCAGAAATATATATTATTTAGAGAAGAACTGATTGATAATACATGGAGATATATAGGCACCTTGGAAGATCCAAGTGATCATTAGAAGATTCAATATATTTACTAGGGTTTCAATCCAGATTTAACAATAAAACTCTGGTTCTATGCTTGAACTAATCTGCCATTGTTTTTAACACAATTAGTCTATTCATAAAATCAGGGTGCATTAATCACCAATTGACTTACCAATTAAAGGAACTGTATTTTCTATTAACACAATGGCCTTTTCTATTGATCTGATATTTTAATGGATAGTAATCAGCTCTAAAAAATATGCTATCAATAGATTTCATCAGCTATCTGTGGGGTATGATTCAATACATTGACTTCTTTACCAATGTAATAATGTGATCAGATAAACAAATGAGTGAATTTCATTCAATCATCCAGATGTTTAATGAAGAAAAAGTGTTTTTTTGGCTGTGTGTGCGTGGGCGGGTGGTGGTGGGGGTGGTGGTACGGCAATGCATCCTGTACAAAGAGTGCCCACACATGATGAAGAAAAGTTCCAGGAATGCAATTCATCAGAAAAATGACTACCTTCATTCCCAATACTGCAGCAATCGCTCCTCCAAGGGAATGCCCTACTATTCGCACACCATATCCCTCACACTCACATCCTACTCCAAGCAACGAGGCAAGAAATCCACCTGATATAGACGAAGCACACATATATTTACAAAAGTATCATAGAAAATGTGTAGGTTTAATTCATAAGGGGAAAGAGAAACCAATTCACTGCATGACTTCGTGTATATTTTTTTGATAAGCCAAATAATTTATTAACAATTTAGGGAAACCCCGTATACAAATACAAGCCATATACCAAAAAAGAGAACCTAGACAAAAATATGGTTCTCAACAAAGGAGATTCAATCCTCTATACAAAAAGGGACCTCGTTGGTACACCAAAAAGAAACTAGAGACAAAACACTACTTTGCATTTTTACAAAATCAAGTTCTACCCCTTCAAATGCCCTACTATTCCCGTCTTTCCAATGACCCACATATATGCTTAAAGGGGCAACACACCATGACCTCGAGCTTCTCTTGCCCCTTCTATGAGTCCAACTATGCAAGCTTCCTTCATTGTATCCATAATCACCCATCGCATTCCAAACAAATTGAGGACCACCCTATATTACCGACTAGCCACCTACAATGCAAAGAAGATGATCTACATTTTCGCCTGCACTCTTACACATAAAGCTCCAGCTAACATAGGTAATCCTCCTCTTTCTCAGATTCTCCGTTAATACAAAGCACACCCTAGCACTAACTATACAAAAAAAAAAAAAATCCTTGGAGCTCACAGAATGCAAATGGACTCATCAGGAAAGTAACTTATACAAGGGCCTTTTTCTACACACACTTCTGCATATCAACCAGCAATTCTAGCACTAGTAACTAATCTCAGCATCTAAATTGATGCTACGAGTGATTTCCGGTCATAAATAAACAAGTACAAGCATAAGCCAGTGCCCTCCACCAAAGCACTGCAAGAGAGTGCTCGTAAGAAAGGAAAAACAATACAAAATTGAATCTCTTAAATTTTTCTACGGGAAAAAAAGGAAATCAATAAATAATACAGAAAGCAATGCACTATACCATCTCCACAATTTCCATCTACTTGTATGTAAAGATCACGTGCGGCCTCAACTACTCCGGAGTGTGCATAGTGTGGAGTGGACGAAACCACTCTTTGATGAAGGTATGGATCACAATGATTGCCACTGATGTATTAAGAAACAAAAAAAATGGAGAATAGTCAGATAGTGGTGCTTATATGCCATGCAGAAACCAAGTACAGAACATTAAGGCAGTAATGAGAGCAAAAAAGAAATCACAAATATTGCTACAACAAAAGTTCAATCTCTTCTTGATTCCTTTAATCTAACCCAAGAAATCACTTATGTGAGTATAGATCATTTTTCCTAACTTTCTATGGTTTTTTATCGTTGGCCAGACAGGTGGCATATATCGGTAATAGCCGCACGCCTGCAGTGGAAGTTCTTTGATTCTCTACCAACATCGTAGAGGTTCTAATACCATGTGAGAAATATTGAAAAAAGATGTTATTGAATTGTGTCTCTACATTATTACATTGAGACCCTATATACAGATTACACTGTGTATGTTAACACTTTTGGGTTGGTGATTCATATACAGATTTGTTTCCTTGTCAAAAAAAAAAAAAAAGATGGTCTGGTTTTTTATTTTTCAAGTCTAAGGTCCATGATCTGCAAAAACCTAAGAATCGGACATGAGAAAGGGACTGTTGAGAGGTGGTAATCCAAAAACATTTATCCAGGAGTCCTGGCAATTGGGAACTTGCAAGGTATTTTAATGGTCCCAAGTACCTAATCTCAACAAGTACTTAAGACGCACAGCTGGAATTTCAAAGATAAATGCAGAGATGTCATGTCAACAAATAAGGCAGTCAAAGGATGCCAGAAGCAGATTTAAGTGCAAGTGCATATGTAACAAGAACCAAATGAGTGTGTAGAGGAGACAGAAAAATAAAATAGAGAGAGAAAGAGAGATTACTTTAGCAGGCTATCTAATTCTTCTTCAGTAAGGCAGCATTCCCTGCCTAAACCATCAGTTATGAGGTCTTCGGGGGTCTCAGTTCCCCTCACAGCAATTACAACAGATTTCACATTATGCAAAACCACAATAAAGTATGCTGCTTTACACTTCCCCTGGAAAAGAGATATGGAAGTTGTTATTTTTTTAAAATGGAAGACACTATTTATTTTTTGGATAAGAAAAAATAAAGACAATAAGCACAAAGCACAAGGGTTCAAAACCTATTCCCCCGACCCACCCCCCAAAATAAATTAATAAATAAATAAGACATGTGAAGTATCATAGTTTCACTTGATTCAAAATATATATATAGAACCAAAAAAATACACTGCAAATTTTGAGGGATGAAGACTTGTTGCCTGAATATCAATAACATATAAGATCTAAGATGGAACCTAAAATACAATAAGCACAACAGTTCAAAACTTATTTCTGCCTAAAAAGAAAAAAAAATCCAAAATAAGACATGTAAAGTGCTCATGGTTTGACTTGATTCAATATATATATAAAAGCTTTTGAGGGATGTCAAGGACTTGTTGCCTAGAATTCAATAACATAGTAGAGCTAAGATGAAAACTAAAAGACAAATCTAGTCGGAGGGCAAGAAGAAGGAAAGTATCAAAGACTGAAGAAAAATTGCATAAGAGTATCTGCAATCAAGTGGACTGGAGTTGCAGTGTCACACATGCCAGTTCAAAATCATAATTTCTCTAATGATCGGTGTTTGTAATCTGATGAGTTTACTCCCAAAACATCTATCCACACTTTTTATGATGAGATGGGCTTTACTATAGACCTAGGGATGGCAATGGGGCGGTGCGGGGCGAACCAGCAAAGATTTTACCCCGCTCCGCCCCGTATTATATAATTTTTTGTTTTTTGCCGCGCTCCACTCCTCCCCCCCCCCCCCCCCCTTCCCCATGAACCCCGCATGAACACGCGCCCCATAAACCTCATTTTTCTGCTTCTAACAACATTAACTCTTCATGACAAACTTACAACTGAAGATATAAATGTAAAATTATAAAAAAAAACTTTGTTGCTGTTTTAATAGTGGTAGAGCATAAGCAATAAAATATTTATTTTAATTATAGTAGCCCTCTTGGTCAGAATCAATGATAACTTTGCCTATATAATCAAATCATATTGAGATTCATTGATTATTATAAACAACAATTTGTTTTGAGGTTAATTTTTTTTTAAGAAAAGGGTAAAAAAGCATGAACAAGAATCTAGGCTTACAAATTCAATAACATAAGGTGTTACCAAACAAATTCATGTGACAAAAATAGAATTCATATTGCAGAGCTCTACATTTGTTAAATAGAATTAATTTAATGGGGAAATTAACTAAAGACGATTTAAGCTATCAAAATCACTGTTAAAACACTTCCTTTGGACAGTTGCTGGACGGGTTCTCTTCCTCGCTAAAACCCAACCCCCGTATCCGTCCCGCCCCGCACAATTTTTTCCAAAACTAAATCTTTACCTGCCCCCGCATAAAGACAGACACACTCTGCCCAGCATAAGGTAAAATCAGACCCACCCTACATCCACCCCGCCCGATTGCCATTCCTATATAGACCAAAAATGTTTGTCTATCTCAAGCTTTGAGCTTCTCCTATCTAAGCATGCAATTCGGTGAAGTTGCACTGTTACCCCCAGCACGATCACCCCTCACCTTGCATCACCTCACGCGACGAAGCGGTCGCTTTTCAGAACTAGAATAGAAGTCTCAAACCAATTTAAACTTGTGAAATTACAGGCCTTAATGACAATCTGACAGTTCAGACTTCACATGGTTTATAAATAACTTAGACATCAAAAATGCAGTTCACGGGGTAGGACATCACATAGTTCCAATATGTCCTTACAAACATAGAACCAAATAAATAACCGGAAACAAGGTCACGAATTACAGTTAGGTGATCACAGTTCAGAACTTAGGAATGTCATCACAAAACATTTGCGGCCAAAAATAGCCTAGAGATCTAAAGCTAGACTTACTTGATTAACACGCCCTTTTCTGAGCATATGTGCTGACAAATGAACATGTTTCAAGAAGGCTGCTGCATGACCTCGCCACCAGTTGTCACCTTCTAGTAAAGGTCGCCTACACAATACATTTTGATTCCAAAAAGAAAAGAAGAATCAAGCGACTATGCGAACAATCAAATAACAGTTTGAAAAGGACAAAGTGTCTCGGAAATAAGGTTTCGGAATTTCTCTAAGGAAAACAGATTTAAAGAAGTCAATAATCCTTAGCAGGAATCTTCATTTGATTGTGCTGGGTCTTAAATTATCAGGTATTTGAATATAAATCAAGAAAGCTACAAGAACCAAGGTTCCCATTACATCCTTTTATGTTTAAAATCAGTTCCTGCCACCAGTACTAGAGTGGACTTGCATTTGAAGTCCCCTGATTGGAGCAAGGCAGCAAGAAGTTATCATGCACCACTGGTTGTACCGTGTATGGAAGTATGATACTCTAACTAGCTTCTTGGATACTTAAGAGTGATGAGCATCTTAATTTTTCGCAAGATCTTTCAGATTTAAGAGGGCTAAGTAGAGAGTTCCTTTAAGCCAAAGCTCTTAGAGGTGATCAAAAGAAGATTACTTCTTTTACTAGCGAGAATTGGAGCTTGTATATGGTCTATTTAAGGAATAGTCATTTGTTTATTTCATCCACATACGACAAAGCTAGACTCTCCTCCCATAAAAAGGTATCCTGGTGCACTAAGCTCCTGCTAAGCACGGGGCCCAGGGAAGGGCTGGACCACAAGGTTCTATTGTACGCAGTCTTACCCTGCATTTCTACAAGAGGCTGTTTCCATAGATCGAACCTGTGACCTCCTGGTCACATGGAGGCAACTTTACCATAAAACATTACAATCACATTTTTTGGCAACTTGTCTGATATGTTGATCCTTTGCTCATAAAGTTAGAGAATCTTCTATGCCATATTCCAATTAATTCATCCTGTCAACTCACATAGGAGTCCATTTATTCTCAGGCTTTTGTTCCCATGTATTTCATCCATATCCTGATGTATAACTTGCAGCCTCGTGTATGGTTTTCCACTGAAACACTTTCTTTTAAACTTTAAAAAAGCAAATGTCATTTCATGCTCTAAAAATCCAAGTAATCTTACAACTAAGATAAACCAGTGGGTGTCTGACCTGTTCCAAAGCCAGGGAGCAAGAATGCCTTGCCTATAGAGCCATGAACAAGAAAAAAGTACAGGATTTCTTCCTATATCAAGTAACAGACCCTGCAATTGACCATTCCACATCAAAATAAGCAGAGCTATAATCAAGTCAAATTACAATGCCTTGTTATCATACCGTGTAGGCTGCTTCAGCAAATGGATGATAGAAAGCAGCCTTGCGCATCCTTTCAATGGGTACAACCCTTGACTCTTCATAGGATTTAGAGAAGGAAGAAGAATTCTGCAATAAAGCTAGTCCTGAATATCAAGAAGAGATCATTTTCTTTTACCTTACTGATAGAAAGAGATGAGCTTGTTTTCAAAGTGAATACTTCCAAATCGAGGAAATAGAAAACAAATCCAATATTTAAAGCACTTCTAGCATTCATGACTATCATTTTGACTGTAATGTTGGATGAGAACTATACTGAACAAAGTGAACGCATAACAATCCAGAAAACCTTGATCATGTCAATTCAATAAGTATTATCCTCTTAGTTCCCCTTGCAGTTAAAATCTCTAAGTTTTTCAAATGAACTTTGAATTCTTTTCCATTTTGTTTCCAACATAAAACTTTGTAACTTCTTATATAGCTATTTCTAAATCAATACCAACTTTTCCTTAGAGAAATCACTCTTGAACATCAAATATCTATTTCTAAAAAGAACTGCAGCATCCAAATATCCTAAACTAGTTGTGGTAAGTGTAGATAACCCTATGTCCTTTCTTTTTGGGGGTGAGAAAAGGTTATTTATGTTTCTATGTCATCCCTACTATCAGATATGCTTACACTCTATACACCTAACATACTAAGGAGGTACCCTCATTAGTTAAGAAATGTGGGATACGCTTCTCCAGATGCATGTACAACCAGCATGATTTTGGCACAGATGTTAGACTACATAATACAATATTAGAAAAGCTTTGATTTTTTAAGGACCTTTCATGTCCCAGTCCCACATCGAGTATAAAAGGGCATCCAAAAGGCATTTAAGGTCTTGCATCACTCTACTATTTTTATTTTTATTTTATGACAAGGGAAACCCGCAGCCGCTACCCTTTGGTTGCGCGCAGGGTAAAATTCCCGCTCTTATGCAATAGCTCGCAAACCACATAGGAGAGGTAACCGACAATAAGCAAGCCCAGTGCGACGAGCTCGACCAAGAAGGCAAACCCCTTGCTTTCTCTTGCAAGGGGTTTCGAACTTGAGACCTCCAACATGTAAATCACAAGCCCAAACCACTGGACTACCCCGAAGGATGCATCAGTCTACTAATTGTCTTAAGATTTTAGGTTGAATACCCAGATACTTTCACACTTCCTGTAGAATGATTAAGTGTATTATATCCATCAAATAAAGAATAAGTAAAAGTAAAGTACACAGACCCCCTATATATCAGCACGAACCTGCCAAGAGCTCTAAATGACCTGTTCCAGATGCCCGGTAAGTGACAAGATCACCAAGTAACTGTGCCACAGAACAAACCTCATCTTCCTCTAGCACGGTCCTATGCAGCAAAAAGAGTATACAAAGAAAGCTCGTTAAGATTCTGAATACCAATTAAAATCCTGTGGTCAACATATGCAGAGAGGCCTACAAGTATTTGACCCGTCCCAGACAGCACAAAGCTTCACGAATGCCATGATCAAATACCTCCCTATAGTGTGCCCTCCAAGCATTATCTTCTGTTGCATAGAAAGACCTCCATCTCAAGACGTCAGCCCCAGCAAAACATTGTACCGGAGCCACATAAGATATGATAACCATAAAAAGAATAAGCATGTTGCGTTGCCACTTCGAACCATTTGAGAGAATCCCTGCAAGATATAGTTCATAAGTACTTTCACTTTGATGACTGAAACAAAAAAATGTTGGTTAATTGTGTTATTTGTGATTAGTGAAAGGGAAGGGGTGTTGGGTTAAAAACAGGAAAGGTGGTAAGTTTTTAAATGCAAGTATGCCACAAGTGTTATGATTATAAGAAATGGAGTTATCCATGTGGTGTTTTAATATCTTCTAATAACTAGTGAAGCACAACGCCAATGTACAAGTCATACACATAAAAGGCAACTTTTCTACTTTTCCCGTTGTAAATAAATTATTACTTGATTAAAGAAAAAGTCAACCTTTTTACTTAACAAAGAAGTCTTAACACAACATACACCAAGATTTCGCAGCAGACCCCTAACATACAGGTTTTTCATTCTTTTCTTCTTCTGCTTAGTTATAGAAATTGTTTATTGTTGCTTCCTGAAACCTAGTATCTGAGACAGGCAAAGACAGGATTCTAAAAGCTAAATTAGGCTTTTGAAACAATTTTGATACATGCAACTTCTTCATTAATATATTGTAATTTGATCAAAATTCAAAAAGTAATATTTATGTTGCTCCCCTTAATGCCTAATTATTCACAGAATCAACCATCTACCAGTCCACCCATTAACAATCTTTGACATTTTAAGAAAAGTTGAATCTACGAAACCGTGTTCATAGCACCAAAAAGAAAATAGGAGAAGAGAGGACACATATTACCGAAACATCGTAGCAAAGGATTATCTACCAGGTGCTCATCATAGACAATAAAGCATGTAAAATCTTGAATAGTATGCCCATGAAAGATAGATTTCAAAAAGGCATGCATACAATTTAATATTACCTCTCAGACAATTGTTTGATGCTGTATCATGGTGCAAGAGATTGGTGACAGTGAACAAAAGAAAAACAGCTCCAAGAAGTTGCAGGATTGTAATTACTGAGGCAATTCGAGTCCACAATAACAGTCTTCTATATTTCCTCTGTAATCAGGATAAAACTCAAAAGTAAGTCACAAATAAGACATGTCATTCAGAGAGCTCTAATGATTTTAAATTTAAGCATAGGAAATACTTGGTAAAAGAGAATAATTTTATCACACGCCCATTACAGCAAATGGACATAGGAAACTTGCACCACTTTCAAGGACTTCCATTCATTTAATTATTCAAATTTTAAACGATGATGTACCTTAGCATCACAGGATTAACAAAAACCAGCATTCAAGGAGAACCTAAACTAACTAACAAAAGAACGAAACTAGTACCACCCATCCCTTTACGTCATGACAAAAGAAAATAAAAACTCCTTTTGTTTCAATTTATATAGCACTATTTTCATGGTACACAATTCGAACTACATATTTTCCTAAACAATAGTCAAGAACTCAAATTCATTTAACATAAATTTTTGAACTTTTGGGGAGAGGTGATTAGATAGGACATGGCGCAGCTCCTGATTACCTAGGACATGACATTATAAAGGAGGGTGTGGAGGTCGCATTTTAGGGTAGAAGGTTAGTAATTATGGAGCGTTGTCATGATTTTGAGGGTTTAGCCATTTTCGTATAGTATCTTGTTTTTGCTTCCGCCATGTTTAGGTTATCGCACTATTTTGTGATCGTTACTATTTCCTCACAAGTTATTTTGTTTCTCTAATGTTGTTTCCCCATTTTCATTATTCTGATATATTATACTCAATCAGAAACAGTCACCTTACCTCCACAAGGTAGGGGTATTGTGTGCTTACACTCTACACTCCTCACACCCAACTTTTGGGATTTCATTGGGTATGATGTTATTGACTTAATGTTCCCCATAAAACTTACTTTCTCAATAACTACTTTAATACTGTCTTCAGCTATAGCTAAAGTCAACTCTTTTCATCCTATAAAACACCTCCATATAATATAAAAAGGTTCCATAGTGCACATCATGAAAAAGAAAAGGGTTAAAAAATACCCGTCTTTGTTGTCGAATAGCAATCTGAGAATCAGGCAAATCTGTCTGAGAAGTTAAAATACTGGAAGCTGTATGTTGCTGAGCAATACCAGTGCCGATCATAGCACCAATCCTAATAAAAGAAACCATAATCATAACCATAACGGGCGAAGTACCGTCGTTTTCCCCACATGTAGAATGGGCGACGATAACAATAAGAATTCCCATGATAATTATAAGGGCATTGGAAACACCCAACACCACTGCCGACCTCCTTAACCTCTTCAATTCCGGTGCCGGTAAAGGCATCATTTTGCGGAATGAATTGGGAAATTTCAAACCCAATCCAAATCCCTTTGAACGGTTCCTCAAATTGGGTAAAAGAGGAAGAAGAGGAGACATCAATTAACAGATGAATGAATTCCACATTTTAGATTTTTCCGATCATCTTTTTCGACATAACAATCGTCGTTTAGGAGACAGATATGCCTCCTACAACAACAAACACAAATCTCATTCTTTATTCTTAATTTCTTTAAAAAAAAAGATATTTTATTTCAGCACTATATTCTGAATGGGACTATTTTGAACAATTTTAATTTGTATAATTGCATTCTCACAGCTAATCAAACAAACATACAGTAGTTTATTTAGTGTCTAATTACTTTTAGCAATAGAATTTAGTAATAGCAACCTCAAAATATTTTGTAGGTGAGCTGGTTATCATTGACTTACTATACTAATTTTTAAAATTGTCAATATTCGAATCAAATTATGCAGGTGCTTATTACCTCTCATCACCATAAACATAACGCTTTAAATGTGATCAACAGTCATCACTAGGCGTAGAACTTAAAATGTCATCACTTATACTTTTGTAAGTTATAATCAAGAATTAGAAAACTTATCTTCATCAAACAGAAAGGAGAATACAGATGATAAAAGGAAAAAAGAAAGGCTTATTTCCAAAACAAACAGAGAGTAAGAGCTACCAGTTACATCATTCACCTTTTATTATTGGCATTAGTCCAAAGCTAAGAGAAAGGATTTCAAAACATTATACTATGAATCTAAAAAATGACTTCAAAATTGTTTTGTTACTATATAATATATATAAGTAGACAGAAATTCTGATACAACAGTATCTTCAGCTGCTACATGCCTCAAAATGCTTTCATCAATCTTCCATCAGCATCCTCACTCTCCTTCACTTAAGATTGGTACAATGAGCGGTTTCAACTGTGCAAGGTACACGATCGCCCACCTGTCCGTAAAAACATAAAATGAATTGAAATTTATTTGTGAGTAATGTACTGATCATTAGATTTACAAAGTTCCATGGATATGTCACTAATGTTGGTTGAGTTATCGCTTGTTATATCCAATCGCCAGCACAAATGGGCAAAATAAAAGAACTTGTGGTTCAACAGACAGAGTAGCAACAACTCAACTAATATTTTGATGAAAAGGTAAAGAAGCAATGTTCATATAATTTTAGAAGTTTCTATTGTGAATGGAATTATTTCCAAGGGTATAGGACAGCCAGAACTATGAAATGATATTCTCAACTGCTATAGGACAGCCAGAACTAGCAACATATATAGCCTCCCTGCAGGAGGAGAATTTTGGTGGCTTATGCAGAAAAGTGATTAACATTACACGAGGTCCTTCTTTAACTTTTTTTCATACGAGGGTTCTTTAATATTGCAGAACAGAAGAAAAACGGATATGATGGACCTATAGAAACTGAAGCTATGAACTCCAAAACATCTCTCTCTAAAATGAGGAAATTCATAGTGAATCCTAGAAAGAAAATCATCATGTAAATCCTCTCACAGTGCCAACCGTCAGTTGTCATCTATCCTAGAACTATGAGTACATGGCTCAACTACGTATCCAGCCAACTCCTTAAAAGACTATATGTTCTTCACGCGGCAGCATCCGAATATCCAAAAACAGATCGAACAACCCTCTGCATATTTTATGCACACTCAGGCAATTTGGAGAGTGCAGACAATATATTAAACAACTAGTAAACCAAAATATGCACTAAGCTGAAAGCCTGAAAGAGTAGTCTACATAACACATACAATGAATGAGTGATTAACCATGCGACCCTTTTGAATATCAAAAGATTTAAGCCACACAATATAATGAAGAAAATTCAGATTAAGACTAACTAGTTTTTTGTTTCAGGTCAAACATGTGAACTGATACGTTAACATTCAAGCAATATGACAATATGTACCATGTCTTGCTCTTTTATTGACCCTGTGCATGCCAAAAGTATGTAATTCTATTTCTTTTTTCCTTTTTTTCCTTTTTTATGGTGGGAGTGTAAGTCCGTGTGTGTGTGATAGAGAGAGAGACTCACATCATCCAACAGCACACTGTAGCAGTGATAATCAATGTCAGGTGTAACCTGCATCACCAAAGTTCAGTTAGAGATGTCACAAAAGAGCTCAAAGTTTCAGTTCCCAGAAAGCTTGGAAGATGGTGGTAATGTATAAGACAATTCATGGTAAAAGAAAAACCAAGCAAAATATTCATAATTGGCATCAGTTCTGTTTTGCTAAAACGTGCTTGGTTCTCTCAGTTATCTAAATTGGCCAAATAATGAAATCCAGCACAAGTCAATTCTATCTTCAACTCTACAAGGACTATACAGATATTCAAAACTCAAAGTGAGAGTAGATGCATTTGAAACCCCTCTGATTTAACAAATATCGAACTCTACCAAGTCTAAACTTTACTGCTTTATAGTGTTTTTCTTTTGTTTAAATTGCAATCGTAACATTACGAAGGAACTGAGAAGTGATTATAATGGAAATGTTTAAATAATTTAATTGATCATTGATCATTCACTTAATACTAGTCAAGCAAAGTATAAGTATACCAAAAACTGAGGAAGCAAATCACATAGCATTTTGTTGAATTTAACTAATTTAGAACACAAACGGAAGGGACCTCAATTTAAGGAATATCAAGGTGGGAAATCTTAAAGAGTGAACATTGCAGACATGCACTGTCGAAACCCTGCTATCTCATGAAAGTTTAGTCTCAAAGGTTTAGTCAATGTCACAATATTCAGAAAAGGGTAAATGAAGTCGATACTCTGGCATTTTCTCTCATAAATACATCCCGGTTGTTTGTTATCTCAATCCCTATTCAAGAATTACCAGACTGCTCCAAATCATAGATGATCAGAAGATCAAAGATATAGCAGCATAAATCTTTCAACAATCTTGTGCTCAAATCCTCCACAAGGATGGATACAGACTAAAAAGGTGATCCTTTCCGATCTACCAAAGTCTTGGTTGGTAGAGTTATCTGGTACCAACATAGCTAAAAGGATGCAAGTACTCGACAGAAGTACAATCAAGCTGGCTCAACACCAAAGGTAAAAGAAACAATTTTCGATAGACTTCGCCAATCAATCTAAGCAAGACATAACAAAGTGTAAGCACAGAACAAATAGACAACTTATGCAATATCAAAAGGCATATAAAAGACCAACATGAGTTACGCTGACCCTTAACCAGAAGAGACACCGAATTGAAACAAAAAGTTACTTACTTTACCAAATTATGACTTTCTAATACACCAATAAAAAGACTAATTCTGATTATAAAGCTAGTTAAATCAAACAATTCCCATAATAATGAACAACAATAACCCCAAACAAAATCTGAAGAAAATTTCACATACAAATTAGTGGAAGGTCCTCTATTGCAGCAGATTCCGGCACCGAAGGATGCAATAACTCCGACCACGACAAAAATTAAACTTGTTACCGCGAACCCCATTTCCTTCCAATATCACAAATTCTGCAACAACATTATGATTTCAAAATTGGACAAAATAAATATAATATACTAACAAGAAAAATATATAAAAATTTATTACCAAATCTGATTTTATGCAGGATTTCAGATTATGAAGTTTTATAAATGGGTTTTCAGAAAGAAAAAAAAAATTGTACAAATAGGGATGATGAAGGAGAAGCAGAAACAGTGATCTGAAAAATATGGAAAAAAGAAAAATATATCCTTCGACATTCATTTATTATTTAGATTTATATTCATCGTAAAAATAAAGTTAATTTGATCTTTTTCCCAAAAAATAATGTAATATATTTAGATTTAGAAATTAAAGTATTTTGAAAATATTTGATATTTTATTTTTGCTCCAAGTGCAAACTAACCAAAGTAGAAGTACATATTTGATATTTATTCATAGTAAAAAAGAAAAAAAAATCTCTGCCCAATAAAAGTATATAGGGTTAAAATAGATGAAAATATAAATAATTCATCTTTTTTTATATATAGGAAAAATGTAAAATTATATTCTAAAGGTTTGCAAAATATTTAAATTTATTTTATGTTAATAATTACCTATGTTGTAATGCAATTAGTCTAAACATTTTACTTTTCATTAATAATACCTACCATAAGCCTTATGTAAGAAGTAAAAATATTCAAAGTGTTCTTAAATTATATGAAATTATTTAATTTTATTTTAAATTTTAGAAATAGAGGTCGATCGTTGTTCAAACAATAACAATGATATTATTTTCTTTTAAAATCTTCCAATCATAAGATCTCTATCTTGGAAGCTCAAATACCACAAACCCTTCAAAGAGACTAAAGTTTTAACTTAAAAATAACAATTATCAATTGCTTTCTAATATTTACTTTAACTACAATTCTTTGTTGTAGATAAATTTTGTGTACTTTGAATTTGAATTGCATCAAGGAAATAGAGAAGGGAAAAAAGTGACAACTTCCCTACTAATTTGACATTATATACATTTAAATTCCATAGAAAACAACAACAAAAATAACAATGAAGAGCTTTAAATGTTAGAGAACATTTTATGGTTCAATATAAAAAATTTCGACATGTTACTTATCAAAAAGAAAGGGAATGAAAATTAGTTGCAACTACTAAAACCTAGAGGATCCACCAGCCAAAGCAAGTTCAAATTGTTGAATAGAAATAGAAGGTAAATCAGATTCCTTTGAATTATCCCAGTTTTTAATCATAGGATTAATTTTTGTAGGTCCATCCCATCCAATATGTGTTACATGCTTCACATCTGTTGGATATCCTATTTCCATCTCTTCAATTTCTTCTTTGTACACTGCAACAAAAAAAAATATCAAGAAATTACTCAAAATATGTTACATCATGAGTACAAAAATACTTACCAAATAATTGATAGAAGCCTTTGAAATTCCTTTTGAATGTGTCCACTCCTTGAGTAATTCGTCGTCTCACCAAAAATCCATTTATTTTCACTTTTGATGGACTCTTTTCTCCAACTACTTGTCTCTCTTCATACAAAACAAGAGAAATCAAAGAGTCAGCATTTTTATTAAGACGTAACAAAATATAATGAAGTACTTAAAACATACTTGTTGGAAGGTGATCATTTAATTGAGAAATATTGTTTGTGTTGTGGCTTTTGTTGGTATTGACCACTGGAACACTTGATTCAGAAACACACCCTAAAGAAAATGGAAATACAACAAACTTCTCCATGGATCTCTTCTTCTTTTATCTGGGAAGTATATAATAAAAGATCACATGAGCAAATAGCAAAAGTTGAAAGAGATAAAATGGAGATTATATTAAGAGAGACCAAGTGGCTTAATAAAGAAGATAGAATGATTTTGAATATGACACAGAGTTCTAAAGTTTTATGTACTGATAGTCTATTACTATTATGTTTGTTAATTAGGTAGGTTAGAATAGTAGTTAGGTTGTTAAACAGTTGCTGCTAGTGCTAGTGGTGCCTAATTTTGGCTGATTAGGTGTCCATTTCTCTAAGAAAAATAAGTTGAGCCCACAAACACAACCACCTTTCCTCTGTGTGTGTGGTCCAAATACAACTATTCAGCTCGTGAAAACCTGCCAGCTCTAGCATGAAGGATAGATGGTGTGGCCTCGTCTGCCTTGGCACGAAGTTATTTTTATTTAAAAAGGGTTTATTATCATTTACTTCAATTTGATATTCCAAATTCATTCGATCCCTATAGACATAGCGTGTACGTTAAAAGAAGTCACTTGTACTTTTTTTCTATTTTTCAACATCACATTCATGTCATGAAAAACTAAAAATATGTAAAATATACTTTTATATGTACTCCTTTGGGTTAGAGTAGTAATAGTTAGGTGCCTAATTTTGTCCAAATAATTAAGCAGACCCCACAAATTAAACCTACTCTAATCTCGTGAACACGCTCCATTTTGTCTTGCATGAAGATCTCAAGAGACATATCCATTTTTATATTGTTATGCCATTGATTAATTAACTGTTAGATCCATCATTTGGTTTGCCGTTTATGGGATAACAAATAAAAATGCAAGGATTCTGGTTGAGTTTTTATTTTGGGGATTAGCAAGCAAGGGAGTAAGTTTTTCCTTCTTTGTCCCCTGTAGGAAGAAATTAAGACTATAGACTCCTTCCTAGTAAAAGATTATGATTTACAAGTCACATGCATAAACTTCTATATCTCAAATTAAAGGGAACAACATGGTTTGTTTCCAACACAACTTACATCTGTCTGACCTGTATAAACTCATAATACAGATAGCTGCATAACATAAGAGAACTATAATCCATCATATTACACCTTCCTTTTCATTACCTTTTGTTGTGAATTGTAATAAGCTAGTCATGTTTGTGTTTGATGTTCAATCACACTCCACAAGCACCATTGTTCTTGGCCTCCTTCAACAGTTTCACCACTTCAAGCATTGATGGTCGCTTCCATGGCTCATCGCTGGTGCATAACCTTGCAATGGAAAGAACGCGCAGCATTTGATCCTTCAATAATCCTGAACCAGAAATAAATGGATCCAACGTTTCAATCTCCTCGCCATTGGAAACCATCCATCTCACCCAGCCAACAAGATTGCCTCCTTCAACATCAGCCTGTCCTGTTGGTGCCCTTCCTGTTACCAGTTCCAACATCACCACTCCAAAGCTGTAGATGTCTCCCTTTGTTGTGGCCGTCATGGTTTGTCCATACTCGGGAGGTATGTACCCGAATGTACCAGCAAGGATTGTGCTAACATGGCTCTCACAAGCACTAATTATTCGAGCCAGGCCAAAGTCAGACACTCGTGGTTCAAAGTTCTTGTCTAGGAGTATGTTGCTTGACTTGATGTCTCTGTGGATGATGTGTGGAACAAAACCATGGTGTAGAAAGGAAAGTCCAACAGCTGACCCTAGACAAATCTTGAAACGAGTTGGCCAGTCAAGTGCTTCTACAGCATCTGCTTGGTTTCTCAACCAGAAATCAAGGCTTCCATTCTCCATGTATTCATATATCAAGAACCTCTCATCTGCAAAGACACAATAACCAAGCAATGGCACCAGATTTTCATGCGTTACTTTCCCAATTGTTTCCATTTCAGCAAAGAACTCGCGATCACCATGCATGTGGCCTCCGTTCAGCCTCTTGACAGCAATGGTCTGTCCTTCAGGCAGTTTGGCTTTGTATACAGTACCAAAGCCACCATCACCAATGATGTAACTCTTGCTGAAGTTCTCAGTGGCTGAGAGAATAGCTGTAGGGTTGATTCGTAACAAAGACTGCTCAAAGGTTGCAATGTTGATACTCAGATGCTCCTTTGGCTTCTTAATCAAAAGCTCATCAGTAGATGTGGGGTCAGTTTTCTTTCCATGCTTACCTTTACCTCTGTCAACAAGTACAGCTTCTTGTCTCAGCATTCTCCATCTGAGAACTACAATGAGCACCACAAGAGAAAAGATCGATGCACCCAAAGCAATGCCCAAGACTGATGCATGGCTTAGAACTGGAGCAGATGGATAGTTTTCCCTGGGAGGTAAAACAGGTTCACTTGGTATGCATTTCCTAGCCTTAGTGCACACATCAGGGGGTAGGTCAATGAATTTGTTGCCAGAGAAATTGGAAAAAACAAGGCCTTCTATGCCACAAATACTACAAGGAAAGGACTTTTGAAAACGGTTGCTGGATAAGTCAAGATATATCAGGGAAGCAAGAGCTGAAAGTGATGGGGGCAAGTTGTCTGTGATTGAGTTGTTATGGAGATCTAGCTTGGACAAGGATGTCAGATTAGAGAGAGAATCATCAAGAGCACCAGAGAGTTGGTTGTTGCTAGCATTTAAGACCAACAACGAGCTGGAGGTTCCAACGTTAAAAGACAGGGGGCCTGAGAAAGAATTCATGCTGATGTCCAGGTAAGTCAAACTTTTGAGCCTAAATGCAGAAGGCGGAAATGAGCCAGTCAACCAGTTATTTGAAAGGTCTAGCTTGACTAAACTTGGCATCATAGTGTCGAGATTATCAGGAATAGATCCACTTATCTGGTTATGAGCAAGTATGAGACCTTGGAGGCTTGACATTGGAAACAGCTGATGAAACACTGGACCTGTCAAGGAATTGAAAGATAGATCAAGCATTGTTAAATTACCGAGCTGAGAAATTTCAGGAGGAATGCTTCCCGTGAGCTTATTTCCCTGTAGAAGTAGCTCTGTCACAACTATGCAATCCTTAATTGAGAGTGGGATGGACCCATCTAGTTCATTGTTGGACAAATCAAGCATGCCATAATGCTGGGTGAACTCAGAGTCTGGTAAAGGCATATTCTGGAACCCAGAACAAATTTCCTCAGGTATAGGGCCAGAAAACTGATTGTTAGACAGAACCAAATTGTCTAGCAATTTCAGCTTAGCTATTGATCTTGGAATTTCACCTGAAAGACTGTTTGCACCAAGATCAAGAGATACCAACTTTGTACATCCAAAAAGCTCAAATGGAATACCTCCAGTTAACTTGTTACCATGAAGAGAGAGATTGGTCAGGTTCTTCAAGTTACCAATGCTACGCGGTATGCTTCCTTCAAACAGATTATTATCAAGTTGCAATCTCTGGAGGGTTGAAAGTTTTGCAATAGTCGCTGGAATTGGACCTTCAAGCATATTGTTGCCGAGTGAGATCCCCATTAATGTTTTTGACTCCCATAGTTGATCTGGTACCATCCCAGAGAATTGGTTTTTCGATAGCTCAAGAGTAATAAGCTGAAGCTCCCCAAGATAAGAAGGCAGTTTACCTGAGAGATTGTTTCCAGACAACACCAAGTCTGTGAGGCTTGAACAGTTCGCGAAAGTACTTTGGATGTCACCAGTGAAGTTGTTATCCGACAACACCAGCACGCTCAATGATTTGGCACCACATATCTCTGAAGACAACTCACCAGATAGACTGTTAGCACTGACATCAAGAACAGATAGCAAAGGGAGATACAGTGGTGGGAGAGGTCCACTTAGGAAGTTCTTTGACACCATTATTGACTCTACTTGCGTCCAGTTGGAAATCCACATAGGCAGGGGGCCTGATAAGCCGTTTGAATCAAGCACAAGTGATTTAAGTGAATCCAACCCAGAAAGTTCATCAGGTAATGCCCCTGAAAATGAGTTGAAGGACAAATTTATTGATTTGAGCCTTTTGCAGTTCCCTAACTCTGAAGGGATTGTTCCAGACAATCCGGCATTTGAAGCAATAAGGTAAAGCAAATTTTCTAGCTTTCCAATGCTTGAGGGAAGCTCTCCATCAAATTCATTCTGTGCTACATTCAAGTAATTCAAATTACTCAATTCAGAAATCTCATCAGGAATACTTCCAGTGAATTTGCAGTTTCGGAGATCAAGTATCTCCAGCTGCTTCAGATGGCCAATTGTTGCAGGTATAGGTCCAGACAACATGTTGGATGAGAGAGAGAGAATTTTAAGCATCCCTAGTTTTCCAATTTCTGGAAATATCAATCCGGTCAAGTTGTTTTGACTGGCATCAACAAATAGAAGCTCCATCAAATTACCTAGGCTGGAAGGTAGATTACCAGAGAAGAAATTTGAACTGAAATCAAGAGACTGCAACTTCTCCATGTTTCCAATCTCATCTGGAAGATTGCCAGTAAAAAAGTTTGCATGAACTGATAGTTCCCTGAGCTCTTTGAGCTCACAAATTGCTAATGGTAAACTGCCTGAGAAACCATTATCGTCGAGTACAAGATATCTCAGGTTTCTCAGGTTAGATATAGTTGGAGGCAGCTCGCCAGTTAACCTGTTGTCAGTCAAGTCTAGTGTCTCCATATTCTCCAGACTCCAAACATCTGTAGGTATAGTACCAGTGAGGGCACAGTGGCTGAGGTTCAGGTGCTTGAGGGACCTAAATTTTCCAATATTTCCAGGAAATGGTACATTTAGCGGTGATCCTGTACATGGAAAGTCTATCTGGATGACACGTTCACCTTCACACTTTATGCCTGTCCAATTGCATGGAGGAGTCTTTGTATCAAACCATCTGGGAATAACATCCCTTTTCAGGACAAGAGAATTTCGTAGAGCCTTCAGTAACTCCATGTCGTTGACCAAATAGCCAGTTGTGACTACTGGTTGTTGTGTAAAGCAGAGAAGAACGATCATTAGTACACAAGCCTCCCATTTTGAAGCTTTCTTTGTCATTATGCTGGTTCACTGTAGTTTCATACAATAACCTGCGAGGTATTCCATGAAGAAGATGAAAAACAAAGCTATAAAGTGAAATCAAATATGCATCATACCAAGATGAACAAAAATCTACACACAAACAAACACCTTAATTCATTTGTTTAGTAAAGCCATGATAGTGGGGAAATTGTTTCTTCGATCAACAACAATCAGCCAAAAAAAAAAAAGATATGCAGATTTGACTGACTGAAGTTCATGAAGAAGCTGGAAGAAAATACATTCTTCAATCAATTTTTACATGAAATGTTGTGTGCACCTTCAAGTTAAATGTACCATCTCAATCACCCAAAAAACTTGCTAAACTCAAAGACACCCGCACGAAACTTTCCTATACTAAAGCAAAAAAAAAAAAAGAATAAATCTCAAATCTATTTGTGTCATATAATAGAATTATTAGATATTCTCTTAAGAGATTATGAAATGGTGTCAAGAATTGATTTATGAGAAGTAAATGTCCAAGACCAGTGTGCTCACAGTGCCTGGAAAGTATTAAAAACAGGCTTAAAGACATCATTATATTGTGTTTAAACATACTATTTATCCATCACAAACATGGTAATATTTAATGCTTCATTCGAAGTACAAACAACTAATACTATACTGTAAAAAATTGTCATTTTTTCAGCAGAACTAAAGGTAAGTGTGCGTTTGGCCAATGATTTTAAAAAATAATAATTCTGTCGTTAAAGCAAAGATGGTACTTTTTTCAGTCCAAATTACTCACAAAAATTAAAATAAAATAAAACTCCAATTAGTTCAAATACTGTTTTTCATTTTGAAAACAAAAACTACTACGTTGTTTAAGACTCACAATATTCATGGTCAAAGCAAACCGTCCAAGAAAAATGCCAAAATAAGGTTATCAGCTACTATTATTCTTAATTAATAAGACATCAGTGAAAATAGGAAGCTATGCTTGGCAAAACTGTGGAGCAAAAATAGACCCTCCAGAAAATTAAAGCTGATAACTTTATACAACTAGGCATTGGGCTCAAGAAAGATCTGAAGAACATTTAATATGCACGTTATATTCCCAATCATAAATCTTTAAACAATTCTCACACGCATAAATTTTGCTAAAAATAGCAAAAAGCTGGAGAACAAACATATGGGTTCCATACAATAAAAGGAAAACCTTTATAAATCTACACGTTATGTGTGACTAAAATGATTAAAAATATGACTCTCCCATAACACTTGTTTATGTTTTTTTTTTCATTTCAAATTCAAGTAAATACTTAATAAAAAACTGCCAAGAACATCACTTTCTTCAACAAATGTAAAAATTACTCTCAACAAGCTAAAAAGGGAAAGAAAGCACATAAATGGAAAAGGAGAAAAAAAGAAAGTACAACAAAAAAGACCCAATTAACAAAAAATGAACTAAGAACTAATAATAGATGGCAATGCAAATCAGATAGTTTTTGAAAAGCAGCAGCATAAAATCAAAAAAGGAAAGAAAAAAGATACACCCCATGAACAAATATGAGCTAAAAATATAGGAAAGGAAGTGAAAATGGAGTACTTGAAAATAAAAATACTACCTTTCAGGAGAAGAAGAAGATGTTGTTAATGGGGATTTGAGGGTGTTTTTTGAGAACTCATAAACTCATCATTCACTCATGAAAAAAGCATAACAAAAACACTGAAACCCAGCTACACAAATGAGCTAAAAGAACAAATAGGCATCAGCAGAAAATCACTCCAAAAGAATTAAAAGCACAAAAACTGAGTTAAAAATATGGAGTTCTTGGAAACAAACAAAGAAAATAGAACTTCAAAAAGAGCTACAGAAAAAACCAGCAACTGTTGTTCCGTACAATTAAATGGGGTCTCTTTTTGAAAACCGAAAACTCAAAAAGAAAAGAGCACAAAAGCAAAAACTCTGAAACTGACAAATGAAATCTGTAAATCTAAAACCAGGAATTCAGAAAATTTGATTCTTCTGTGATATTCTACTACTCCAACTACCACTCATCAATGGTGTGATATTCTGTTCCATTCACTTTGTGTGTATTTCTTAAAACTCATCATTTACACTCACCACCACAAAAAAAATAGAACCAACATGGAAACTAACCAGATAACAAGAAATTTCACCTACACAAACAAACACAATCACAATGTAGGCAAGTAGGTAACGAAAGAATCAGCAAAAAAAACACAAACCCAAAAACTTAGAACCACAAAAACTAACTAAAACATGGAGTTGTTAGAAAGAATAAAAAAAAAACACTACCTTTTCAGAAGAAGCAGCAGCTGGTCTGTTCGCTGATGAGGTTCTCAGAGTTGGGCTGTTTCTGAAAATGAAATCTGTATAGTATCAGAAAATTTGATTCTTTTTTCCAGTAGTACTACTCATGAATGGTGTGTGAATGGGCCAGGAAGGCAAGGTGGTGTAAAATGCGTGAGCTGATATGATATGCATCCAAAATAGGGACTGTGAGAAGGACGGTTACGTTCTTTGCTCCACTACCTGACATCACCCTTTTCAACTATACACTTTCTCTTTGCATATCACTCTCATTATTATCATATCGGGTCGGGAAGAGTATTATTATCGTGTATCACAAACTTATTCGATGGTCAAAGATTTGAGGATCTAATGCATATGTTGAAATCTTTTGTATGATTAATTATATATATATTTTTATATAATCTACCAAATGATCCTTAATTAAAAAAAAAATTGGTCAAAGAACTGATTAGTGTGATTTAATAAAAGATGGTTTGTCCAGGCCCTAATATTATGGAAAGTAAGAAAAAAGTTTGTACTTTTAATGGTTAGTAACTCCTTGAGTAATTATTACTTATCATTCTTTAGTCAAACAAGTGTTTAATTATGACAATCTGACAAAGACTATGACATCATTAAAACGGTAACGGTTTTAGATCATTAAACAAAAAGATTAGTGGAGTATAATGCAATTAGACCACAAAATAACATGATTAATTCCATAGTCAAATGGTTGTGATTATATTTGTAGGAAGATAAGCTCTTCTCAAGTTGATTTATAGTTCCCATATTTAAAAGGACATTAGTATAGGTAGGAGCAGTGTTTTAAAAGGACTCGTCTCGGGGCTCACTCTGGGGCGAGGCTCCAGCAAAATGCCTCGAGACTCAAGTTTGGGACTTAGTTCTACAAGACTTATGCCTTAAGCGCTGGACTGTACGTCCTAAGCATGCTCAACGCTCGGGACTCGCCTATCAGATCTTACACAAATTATGTGTTAAAATCTTTTAATTTACATTGTTGGCCCTCTTAATTCTTGAATAAATGAATGATACACAACTTTTTAATCTATAAAGATAACAAGATTGAGAATAACCTAAACAACAAATGTAGTATCACATATTTACTATTTGATAACACTATGAAGGTAATTATATACTTGTTCACTTATCATTGGTCTTCAGGGTTTTGTCATATGTCTCAAATAATAATTATGATACTTTTTTTCTTTATTATAGAGTATCAATACTCATCGCAAATAAAAATCATAATATAATTTTTATATATTATTGGTTTTTCATAAAAAAAAATTATATGTAGAATCATTGAAAGAAATTTAATTAATGAGCCAAGTTGGCCTGAATTTGAACGGATCAAAACTAATTCATGGTTGATGAAATGGGCTAACTAATGAGTTCGAGTGGCCCGACAAAATGAATCTTTTGTAAAACTGTTTGACAAGAGATAATACATTGATACTATTCATCATACAATTGAAGTTTGTATGTTAGCAGAACAGATTTTTTTCCCGACTTTTTTGGATTGGCGCCATGATTCACTGCAAAGGATTTTTCCATACACATAATTTCATTTCCTCTGATTCTTTGAAAATAATCTAAGAGCAATATAAAAGAGAATCCTGTAAAAAACAGCCCATCCTAACATTATATATACTTTTTCCCACTTCTTGGTTGGATCAAGTGAAATATTAAGTGACTTCAAGATTCCAAAACCAGTAACATCTCTTCCAAGAGGGTCTTTTCCAAATGATTCATTTGTTTGATACTGATTCATCAAAAGTCCTTCATATGGATAAGTCATTGTTGAAACATAATTCATCCATTTCCAATAACTTGGCATGTCATTGCTGTTCAAAAAATAGCCACAGAACAAGAAAAAAAGTGCCGTGAAAGCAATCACAGCTGCATATCCTAGTATGTAGTTTGGTACCACTGAGCTCACAAATATAACGAATGAATTTGTGGAGAGTAGTGACATGAACAGAATTACCAAGAAATAGATGAATGGCCCTCTAAGTGAGAGTGCAAACCAAACAATCACTGCGTAAACTGCAGCCTGAAGAGCTAGGAATGGAAGGTAAGTAACTAGACCTGCCACAGTATGTACACAAGACTTATTAGGACGACGTTTACTAGTAGATTCATTCAAAAAGACTTACTGAAATGGAGTAATAAGTGCAAGAAAAGTAATCAGACCTGCAATTGTGTAAGAAGAGGCTCTATACTTATTGTGAGAGGTCTCGCGGATGAAGACAAATCGTTCTTGAATGAAAGCAGGAACAGCATCATTGGACGAAAAGAAAAAGAGGGTGCAAGTGAAGATAAAGAAACTGAGGCGATTTGTGATCCCTTGAAGGTTTTCTTTGGGATGCAGGAACATAGTGGCCATCATAATTCCCATGGCTGATAGTACTACAAGCCTAGAGAGGAAAAGTTCAGGGGTACGCATGATGTTTATAAAGTTTCGTCTCATCAATATCCATGTCTCTGAAAAGAAAGAATTCACAAACTTTGGCCCAAGATCATGGAAAGAATGATTAATGTCATGACCAAAATCATTCGGTGTCAAATAGTCATTTTCATTGACAGTGTAGTCACTACTATGCGGAGTTGGAGTACTTTGAACGATCTCTGTAGAGTAGGCATAGCATCCTGGAGAAGAACTGCACAGACATCCCAAATATTGTTCGTTAGATTTAACTTATATATACTGACAATATAATTTGTTTTACAATATCATAGCATTTCAACATGTTATGTCTTATTTTCAATGTTATTAGTGCCATTTTAGATTATCAGTGTATAAAAGTTTTGATTCTAATCTCTAATAGAAGTGAAGTGAATGTTTTTACCCCATAACACTTGGACTTCTATGATCATTACGCCTAGCTGGTGAAAAGCCTATAGATTGTAGGACACCACTACGGCTGGCACTCCAGGACTTAGATGTATTCCAAGGACTCCTAACACTGTGATCGAATCCTGTGTCATCTTGTGCATGGGTTTGCAAACGAAGACGTTTGCTTGACTTGTCACGACCTTGTGCCTCCACGACCTGATGTTTAGCACGGTGTGATGGACGGACAGGTGATGGAAGCACAGTGGAAACTGACATCTCGTGTGCTGCTGCACCGATTGGTGGAGGTTTCATACCAGTAAGTGCAAATGCAGCTACTGCTTCTACTCCAAGCTCAGATTGATCATATTGCTGAATTACATCAATCAGGTGTTCTATCGAGCTTTCGTTCTTTGGCACTTTTCGTCCCATCCTAACAAGATGATGAGACACATCATTCGGTGCTCCTTGGTACATGAGTTGTCCCCGAGCCAGGATAATTAGATGATCAAGAAGCAATTGAATACGGTGTGAAGGCTGATGAATTGTTAGAATCACAGTGCTTCCAGCTCGGGCTATATCGTGCACCTTCTCAATTACACTATGAGCACTAGTTGAATCAAGACCTGAAGTAGGCTCATCCAAGAACAACAATGAAGGTCCATGTATAATGTCCACTCCAATTGACACCCTACGACGTTCACCTCCAGATACTCCTCGAGTCCCTTCGTCACCTATGTAAGTGTTCCTAGTCGACTGCATTCAAATAAACGATCATAACTATACAACTGTTTAGACATAAGAAATTCCAAGTCCTCGAGAATGATGATCAAATTAAATAAATCTACACATTAAGATTTATCTATATTTGGTTCTCAAGAAACATGACGAATATACAGTTAAAACATTTCTATAACAACATTTACACTATAACAGTCAAGTTTTCTATGAAATCGATTTTATGTTATATGTTCTGAATAACAGCATTTTTCTATAGCAGCACACAAACGACGTTGCTTGTATAACATGAGGGAATGAGTTGTAGTCGACTTACAGACAATCCAAGTTTCTCAATGAGCCTCTCAACACGGTCCTGTTTTTCGGTCCTAGAGAGTGATCCTAATTTAAAATCAGCAGCAAACATGAATGTCTCATAAACAGTAAGCATTGGAAAAAGTCTATCATCTTGCATTATATAAGCTGAACTTCCTTTGATAAAACTTGGGCTCATATCCAGCCCACCCATTGACACTTTACCCCTAAGGCTTCCACTAGCAATTCTTCCAGCCAATCCATCTAAAAGTGTAGACTTTCCAGCACCACTTGGGCCCATAACTGCAGTAATGCAACCTTTTGGTGCATAACCTGTTATCTGGTGCAACAAGTCCACTTCTTGACTTAACCATTTCCCATTTTCATCTTTCATCTTCTTTGTCACTCTGTATGTTAGGCTCGAGAACTCGAGCCCCCCTGTGTAATTTATCGGCTTCCCTATGTCCACAACATGCCCCATTACGTTGTCAGTGCACAGAACTTAAGCCCGAATATGTGATTGGGGACTTATTGTATGTCTCCCAAGAAAATTGAATGATTTGCAAGGGAATTATAAGGAAAATGACTTGCCACATTTGATGGCTTAGTGAAAGGAGGGAATTACAAAGTTAAGTTAATTATATTAATTAGCATTGAGTAATCCGTTTTAAATTTGTTATGATCAATAGGGATAAACTATGTTTTGTTTGTTTCATCATTTATTTTGAACTTCTTCTTGTCTTAACTTTAGTCCTTTGCTAATATCATCCTTAATATTATTAAGTACCATTTTAACTTTTATATGTTTTGTTGGTTGTGATGCTTCTTTTCTTCCAAAGCTAGTCTACTTTGGTTTTCTCACTATTTAACTCTTGTATTTTAACAAAGATTTCACTTTACTTTTATATACAAAATCTCCTATGGTTCATAATTTCTTGGATAATGGATCCACCCCTCTCTCAAAAGAAACACAAGTCTAGTTTGTCTTCTAGACTAATTGCAATCTAGATGTTAGCAACTTGCATATATTATCGTCAGAACACTAAGCTCTATAGAAAGGATCAAATCACAAAGGTGTATTATATACAATCTTATTCTGTATTTATGTTAGAGACTGTTTTCACAGGTCATACTCACGACTTTCAAGTTATAAGTAACATGTCATAACTTTGTTAGTTACGTCAAAATTAATTATTATATAGTATAACATGTATTCTCATGTGTTATTGTAAATAAGTTTTATCAATTTTTGCCATAGAAATTGATGTTAATGATCTTCTACCATTTCATTTTATCCAAATCAATTTCTTGTAAAACATACTTGAATTTCATATGATTGAATTAATTTGATTGGTATGCGTTGTTGAATTCTGGTAACTGCCACGTCTCAATTTTGGACTGTAGCCTAATAGTATTCTACCGCAAAATTAAAAAGAGTATTTTGATATATTCGCATGTGTCTTTAATTTAAGATTATAAATTTTATTTTGTGTTAAGTTAAAATTGAATAAATAAATTAAAATGGAGGAGAAATTATTTTTGGACTGAAACATCTTTCCTTCAATTTCTGTTTTCTTTTTCCTTATCCTGAATTATTTTTATCATATAATGATTCACTTGAAGCATATCTTTGATTTTGTCAACCAAAATTTGATAATATGCAAACCTCATTAGTTGACTTATATAGTAAGATGAGATCAACTATAACTGAACTTTTTTTTTTGTCTTCTTTTTATGTGAGTTTCTTATATATTGACTTATTCTTTCAGCTATGTCATAATTAAATATTAATTATTTAAAGTTTATAATTTTTCCTTTTTATAATCGTGGCGTCTAAGTTAACATGAACACACCCCTAAACGATGAATTTCACTAAAGACTTGTCAATGCTTAACAAATAAAAAAAATTCACTCTATTTATTAGCTGTCACTAATTAATTTCATTTAACTGCCCCAGTTGTGATAGCCCTAAATCAAGTCATCAGACCAAATAGTTGCTATGCATGAACAAGGGTAAAATTTAATTAGCTTTGATAAGATTTTGAAATATTATTTTTTAGAAAGGATATACATAAAATAATCCTCAACAGCCAACAGCATTTGCATATGTGGGCATACAAGAGAAAATATTGAAAACATTTATTACAATATTTATAATTATATAATATATCCCTTACTACTATTATTATTATTCTTTTACTACTATAAAAAGAGGCTAACATTGCAAATGTTACTCACACAATAATTCCACATACTGTTTGTTTAAACCCAAAAATGAAGCTTAAGACTTATATTTTCCCTTTGCTTTTAGTTCTTCTCCTATCATATTATTACGTAAATGCTGCTGAAACATCACAAGATGAAAAAAATGGTAATAACTTTATATTTTCAACTACCATCGAGTCATTTTACGTGTTGTAATAAATTATAACCTATTGTATTACAAAGATACAAACTTCACATATTTTTAAAAACACTATTAATGTATATATACTATGTTCTTTAGTGATCTTTTATATCACTTAAACTCGTATCAAATTAAACTGATAATGGACATTTATTATGTGATAATTAACAATTTTTGTACTCACTATATATATATATATATATATGTATATAATATACCATGATTATGAATTGAAGTAGTAATCTTAATAATAGTCTTTTCATTCTATTAACATAATATCTAATAATAAGCTATTAATATTTTTTAATGTGATTATTTCATGTTCACATATAAATTAGTAGGATAATTAAAAAAAGGTTAATTACTCTTTAATCTAATTTGTTGCAGCTAATGAAGTGAAAGAAGCAAGCAACCAGTACAACGGCGGCGGACACGGAGGCCGAGGCGGTGGAGAACATTGTCATTATGGCTGCTGCGGCGGTTATAGCAAACGTGGTTGCCAGCAATGTTGCACCCCTCGTAATTAAATCAATCTTTTTAATTATCGAAATTTAAACATTGTCACATTATATAAATTAAAAGGGCGGAAAAGTAATATATTTCATGTAAACAAGTTTTTTTTTATGCAACTATTTAATTTGCTAATATTAGTTATTAGTCTATAATGATATATCTTCGATGAAATATTTTTCATTAGCTCTCTAGATAAAAAATATTTTTACGCTCAAATACACTTAACTAATTTATTCACAACAGAGTAAACTGTCTTTTCATAAATTCAAAATTCTGACTTGGACACTGTCACATATATTTGCAGAAGAAAGTGTTGTAGTGGCCGGTGATGGTGATGGTTATGGTTATGGATACGGGTGGGGAGGACGTGGCGGTTGGGGTGGACGTGGAGGTGGTGGTTGGGGAGGACGTGGCAGTGGCGGTCGACGCGGAGGTTGCCGATATGGATGTTGTAATCGTGGTAGATATGGAAATTGCTACGAATGTTGTTACTCAGCTGCAGAAGCAAAAGCCTATTATGAAAATGAAGTTCAACCATAAAAAGTTACTAATATAATTTATATATAATTAAGAGTATGTTGAAATGAAATGAAGAAAGCATCCACATGTATGTACGTACGTAGTCACGTTAATGTAATAAAGTATAATTATAAGAGAGTTTATGTGGGAATTAAATTAATAATACGGATGCTTATAATATAAAATACATATGGGTTTTTTTGTTTTGTTTCACTACTTTTGCCTTAATTAGGGTTAGATCCCTATAATGGCTTTGACAACTCAAGTTTGCATGTAAATTTGATGTTTTGAATAAAGTGAATTACTTTTGTTTACCTCTTAATTATCTACTACGTACACCTACAAATATCTCAAATTTATTTTATATTATAAAATCTTTTATTTTATTTTTTAAACTTTATGTCAAGTAATATAAAATAATGCTCTTTTTTTTTATCTAATATTATATTGAGATTTGACTTAATTACTCAATTTTTGTAGTTAGTTTTTGAAATATAATTTGGAAAATAAATAATTGTGCATTTATTGGATTTGTCATTGAATTATTATTCTGAAAGACGTTTGTGTTTGAGTAATGTGAGAAGATTAAAGCTTATCAGAAAATTTTACTCATCCAACAATATTAATACTCTTCAAAGGAATATATAGTGTAATTTTATAAATGAATATTAAAAAAAGATGGTATATATACAATTTTATTTCTATCCCTTAAAGGTAAAGAGACAAAGTTGTTACGGATAGGCCATTAAAGTATATAGTGAAATTAAAATGAGAAAATTATATATAATGACAAATTAATAAATTAAATTAATTGCTATAACTATCCTTTGATTTGATTGTGTCTCGTAGCAAACTGTTTGTCAATCATCTCTCTCCCTTAAACTCTCGCTCGTCACTCTCCTTTCTCGCTCGCTTCCTTTCGCTTTTATACAAACACAATTATATAAAATTCATTTTTATTTGTATAAAGCGAGAGTAAATTGTATAAATATAAATATATATATATATTTTGTTCCTCTCTCTCCCCTCTCTCGGATCTCGTTCGCTACTCTCCTTAATCTCGCTCGCCACCCTCACCTCTCTCGTTTATACAAACAGAAACGAAATGCATAAATTGTGTTTTTGTTTGTGTAAAACGAGAGAAAATTGTATACACGCATGCAAATACATATATTTTCGTCTTGTACATTTATAATTGCACAATAAATACTCCCCTGCCCAGTTTCTTTTGTCTTTCTCTCTTTCTCGTTTTATACAAATTCAAATTGTATATAATTTCTCTCTTTCTCGTTTTATACGATTCGGTTCAATCGTATATTCCCTGCCCAAGTTTCTTTTGTCTTTCTCATTTTATACAAATTTCAAATTGTATATAATCGTTCTATATACTTATAATTATACAATTCGTTTTATACACTTTGTTTTATACAATTTTCTATCCAAGTCTTTTTTTATTTCTCGTTTTATACACTTCGTTTTATACAATTCGCTTCAATTGTATATGTATAGCGAATTATACATTTATAGATTTGCTATGGGGTGAACTTGTACAAACTTTGCTATAATATACAAATATAAATTTTATGTTTGCTACGTGTGAAAGTTGTCCAAATAAAATCGGAAGAAGAGAGTCATAGCGACAAGCCAACAACCAAATACTAATGTGATTATTGAAGCAAAGGAAAAAAAGACATGTAACAGTAATCAAATTGGAAAATAAAATAATTAATAGGAGAATAATATTTATAATTACCATTTTCTTATTTTGAGAGGGTAACTATTATAGAAAAGTCGAATATAAGATGTAATTAGGGTCAGTTATTATTTGAGGAAGAAACGATAAAAATAATTACACAAGGATAACTAAGACCAAAAATCTAAATAAAACACATTAAATTTAGAAAGATATGTTTTAAGTGTATAATTCCCTTGATTCTTAGAAGTGTATCTGGTAATTTGGTCGATCAAAGTTGATATTAGTTATGCATACCTTAACATTTTTTACTTTGTTTTGAAGCAAGACTCTCATATCAAGAGAGCACTCAATTTCTCAAAATTAAGTTGAGATTATGTAAAAGAGGATAAATTCAGCAATTATTTGATATAATCCAAGTAGCCCCCAAAAGTAGAATTGATTGAATGGCTGGAGAAGAGGTGAAGGGAAAGAGGTGTGGTGCCAATCTGAATTCAGTATTCTATGCAGAATCATACCATCCAATTCAAGCTGGAAGCATCGATGGCACTGACATCCTTCCACATGATAACGCCATTTACAGAGCTCTTCTTGGCTCTAATGCCGGATTGTGTTAGTCATTTCATACCTTTACCCTTCTTTTTCTTCAACCCCTAATTCGTCTTCCCAATTTCACATCTTTTCCCATTTTTCAGATGACCCTTTTGGTGACCCAAAGGCTATTGGTGATCCTTATTCTACTCTCTTTGTTGGCCATTTGTCTCACTTGACCACTGAACACACTCTTCAAAAGGTAACCTTTTCTGGGTTTTTTTTTTTTTTCTTAACTTGAGAAGCTGTGAACTTTTTTTCCGTATTAGTTTGGATTTAAAGGTTGCATCTTTTCTTTTTTTTAAACTCTTGTGCTGTTCTTGGTTGGTTGCTTATTGTCTAATTGGTGTTGTTGCATATTTTGGGTTGTGTTTATTTGCAGGAAATGAACAAGTATGGAAAGGTGAAGAACTTAAGAATTGTTAGACACATTGGTAATGACTGTTTCTTCCAAAATTACTTGTTTATGTGGTGTTTCAGATTTTGTGTTGTGAGGTTTAGTATATATTGGAAATCATTGACAATTTGCTGGTATAGACACTTATTACAAAAAGAAAATATAATACTTTTTGAAGATTTGAGAGCATATGATAGGAGGTAAAATTCTCTCACATTTTGTTTGCTTTTGTAGTAACAGGTGCTTCACGCGGTTATGCATTTGTGGAATTTGAAACTGATAGAGAAATGCGTCGAGCATACACGGTAATATGTTCTCACTAAAATAGTGACACCTATTTCCTCATTTTGTCAATCTTTTTAGATGCTGGCCAATCTTTTCTGCATATCACAACCAGGAGATAGTGTGATGCTTGTACACTGTTTTAATGGCCAATCTTTTCTGCATATCACAACCAGGAGATAGTGTGATGCTTGTACACTGTTTTAATGGACTATACAGGGAAAATAAGTAGAGTAATTGTACTAGAGAAACCTATAGAGAAATTTTAAGTATCAAAACGAACACTAGCAGTACTAGCTGTTAGCTTAGTTATGTGAAATAGCAGCATTAAATGTTTATGGCGAACCCTTCTTTAGTGTGACATGTACAAGATTTTTAAGACCTAACAGCTCTGTGCTCCCTTCCGAATTGCCGAAATACCCAAAGGGATAGAAATGTGCTTGGCTACTGTATCTAATGTGGTTTGCTGGAGCTAGGCTACTTCCTGATCACGAGAAAAAAGTTGCTAGGATTGGGAACTGGTTATTGAAGACTATGATTTGTTATGTCTAACTAATTTGTGTGGATACGTTGATTTTACAGTTGTTTAAATACCAACTGTTTATATAAGAAAGACGAGTCACTGTCCTTGGAATACACAAACAATTGAATTAATCTACGTTCAATTTCCCGTTTACCAAACTCATTGCCTATCTTGTTCATTTTGTTATTCACATACTGCAGGATGCTCATCATAAGGTTATTGATGATTCTGAAATAATAGTGGATTACAACAGGCAAAGGTTAATGTCAGGCTGGATTCCAAGAAGATTAGGTTAGTTTCTTTAGTCTGATATCCTTCTTCTTGAAGTTTTAATTTGCTATTAAACCTATTATCAAGATTATTCTATTTGACAGGAGGTGGTCTTGGCGGAAAGAAGGAATCAGGGCAACTTCGTTTTGGAGGTCGTGAAAGACCATTTCGTGCTCCACTGTAAGTATTCTTACTTCATGTTAAGCTAAAAGAGAACTGGAGAATTGTCTCACATTCTTACACGCTCTAAAGTCGTCCTTGCATTTTTCATCCATTAGATTCTTTTTACTTGTGAAAGCTAAGCATGTTTATGAAGTATAAGGGTGTTAATTTAGTTTAATAAGCATTATGTGGAGAATGGTAGAGGGACAGGCCCATTATCCACTGAGTTTCGAGCTGTGCATCACTTGCCCTAGGGGATTTCTCAGTTGCTAAAGAAAATAAAATCTCTTTTACAAGCATTATGAGTTATTAGGTCAAGAATATGATTTCCGATAGAATCCCACTTGTCTTACCCAAGTCCTTGAAAAATTATTGGTAAGATTAAAACCTCTAATCTTGTTTCACATGGACTAACTTGCCTTTTGGGCTGTAGGAAGAATATCATACCTAATCATAAAGTTGGAGGATTGTGCCAAAAAGCTTTTATAAGGTCTTTGAGGAAGTTTAGTTTGTATCATAATAAAGACTTGGACTTCACTCTTTGCTACTTTGGGCTTACTGGTTAAGCTTATAACATTGCTCCAAGTGATTGAGTGGAAAGTCAGTGAAGGTCATTTACACCTTTGGTTGGCTTTGTTGAGCATAATTGCATGTCTTTCTTCCGTGGGCCTTGGATAATGAACTCAGGGAAGGGTATAAAGGGGATATCCTACATATAAAAAAACAATATGGGATAGCTCAGGAATCTTATCCCTCCAAACTTGGGTAGAAATGAGAAAGGCTTGAATAGATTTATGACTTTAGCCTGCTTCAGTGACAGTGTGCTGGTGACCTGTCACTGAAGAGAGTAATGAATTTATTCAGAAGGAAAAATATAACAAAAGATGGAAGAGAGTAATGAGTAGGCTTTTGCTCTTACCTCCATTACACTTGAGGATGAACAAAGGACTTTTTGGGGGGCTTATCCGGTGAGATTGTAATCCCAAATAAATAATAGCCCTTCTCAGGTAGTGTAATCTGGAAAATATTCCAGTTCAATATTTAAATGTTACCGAATGTAGGATAAATTTCTTATATCCTAATAAAATCCGCTATCGGGCTGCTGATACTTATGATTGGCTGTTGCTGGATACTGGATTAGATTAGGCAGAGGATAAATTTATCCCCCAGAGGTAGCTTTCTGTATGTCAAGCTGGATGAATACTCTGTTCTTATGCCAGATCAAACTAACATAGCTGGCCTTTCACTTCCATTTTTTGGAGGTCTGTGGGAAAAGGGGAAGGGGAAGAGGATTACAGTCTCAATGGGTAAGCTTGCAAAAAAATTTAACTGTTGCCCCTCATGTAAAAATAGGAGGAATGAAGTTGGGCATAATCCCTTCATCTTTATTCTGTTTTCCTCATCTTGCGCATCACTAGTAAACTCTTAGGGGCCGTTTGGTTGGAAACAAGTTATCCTAGGATTAATTATCTGGGGATAAGCAATCATGGGATAACTTATCCCACTATGTATATGGGATAGTATATCCCATCACTATGGTATAAATGGTGGTGGGTAAGTTATCCCAAACATGGCAACCAAACAAGACATACAATTTTTATATCATCACTATTTTCTTATCCCATCACTATTTATTTACATCCATCACGCCAAACGACCCCTTACTCTCACCGGTAACCCATCATCCTGTCAAAAGACTGCTATGGCTATGAGATGTTTGTTTCATTACTCAACTTGAGGTTGTCTTTCTGCACTTTGTAGATTCGTTGACAGAACCTTGATTGCTGTTGTAGTATAATTGCCCAGTTGATTATCAAAGTTCACTCTCGTTTATATTTCAAATAAGATCTTGCCAATATTACTAAAATATTCCAGCTTATTCTTTTGTATTTGCTTGTATGAGTTAACCAAACCCAGATATTAATCCCAATGTCTCTCAATTTGTTTTCTGCCATTCTTTTTTTTTTTTAAATTGATCTGCGGTTGAGTACTGGTATTCCGACTGTGACAATTATGTTGTGCCTCAACAGAAGGGAACACAGTTTTGTTGAGGAAAAATAAATTAAAAAAATGGAACATTCCGTAGGTCTGAATAGTGCTTAAAGCCTTAGCTTACTACAGGGCATTGTCTTGAAGACATTCTCCTATTGCACTATTTTCCATGCTACTATTTTGTATATGCATTTTTCGCTAACTTCAGGATACTTCTGGAAACAGACGGCCAATTCCGAGGGATGATTTAAAGAGGCTTGGTATACCACCTCCTCCTGAGGGAAGATACATGTCACGGTTTCAGGTAATCCAGTTCTTGGACATTTGGTTTTGGCCTTTTGGGAAGAACATAGGTGATCTCTTGAAAATCGTATTGTTCATGTTCGCTCTACACTTCTACAGTAACTGAAGCTTAGTTCTGTAGCTTATGATAGTTTCCTCTCCTCTAGTTTCGCTCTTACCATTATCCACGGCATTCAAGTTCTCTGACTACACAAGTGACTTTAATCCTCAGGAGAAAGTACTGTTTAAGTCAAAATGAGGAAGTGGAGTCCGGGTAATGATGGTATACAGGACGTAAATTAAATTTATCTGTTAGTGATTCTGATGACTTGAATTAACCCCATGTAGGCTCCATCACCACCCAGGCGAGCAAGAAGCTTGGAGGATGCTAGAGACTCTTCTCACAAGCATGATAAAAGAAGCAACCATTCTCATCGACAGGACAGGTCAGTAAGTCAAGAGCGCTCATCTGGAAGACAGGAGAGGTCCATGGACAAGGAAGATTTCTCTCATAGACAGAGAACACATGGAAGGAAACGGGGTGATCGAAGATCCCCCAGCCATGATTATTCATCAGATAGAAGTTCAATAGACAGAAGCAGACATTCTCGGAAGCGTCAAAAGAGTAGCAGAGACAGGCATGACATGAAATCTCCCAGTCTTGATCATTCATCTGATGAAACTTCAAAGTACAGAGAACAACGCCGTCAATCACACAATGCATGGTCTCATGGAGATGACAGATGGTCGCCAAGAACAGATGATCCATTTGCTGAGACTTAAATATCAGGAAGAACATCATAGACCACATACTAAGCACTCATATGGTGGTGATGGGCGATGGTCCCCTAGCTGAGATGTACCTTTTGATGAAGCTTCTATTCGAGAACATGAACCACTTTCATAGTAGTAAAACTCGTGGATGAGTGAGACTATATGAATATTTTTGTTAGATGGTTTCCCCTTGAGTTCTAGCTTAGATAGCTTAGACTGAAGATTTGTAGTTTTGCTAGAGTAATTTTATCAGGATGACTCCCCAATAGTATGTTAAAGCACTCTATTCCCCAGATTCTGGAAATGTTGTAAAACATAAACAATCTTGCTTCAAAAATGTTTTGTTTTGTTCGTATTATCTGTCTCTTTAAGATTTTTGCACACCCCTTAAAAGAAAAATACTATATAGCATTAAATTATCCTGAAGCATATCTCTTGTTTGAAGACAAGTAGTAGTAAACACAATGATGAAGCATATATACATCCAAGTAACTTATTCATCTGCTCATTTCTGAGTTGACTTAAAAGCTTTAAACATAAAGTACAAAAATCATAGTGTAAGAAAATTCAAGATGTAGCTGCACCAAGCAAGCGAAGAACAAGATGAAGAGTGGACTCTCTTTTGATGTCATAATCTTTCACAGTACCATTTTCCAGTTGCTTGCCACCAAATATTAACCTCTGATGTTCTGCTTTTATCCCTGTTTTTTCATAGATTTTGTCTTTCACACTATCAATGGTGTCAGAGGTTTCCACATCTAGTGTCATGGTCTGGCCTGTGAGTGATTTGACAAATATCTGCATCCTTTATATTTGTACCTAAATAAAAGAACAATGAAACACCTCACATTCAACATAATAATCAAGGATCCTCCGCTCTACCACTAAGCTAATAGCCATTCTCCTGGTAGGAATAGTTCAATGTAAGAAAAATTTGACCAATATACAAATATCCATTACAAAACCAAAACATTTGTTCTTACTCATCAAGATCCAAGTAGACTTACGAGCGATATTTGTTGCATAAATTTAAGATCAAACAATTTCATCGAACCAAGTATAATTACTATATGTGTTACAAGTTATAATGAAACATCAAGAATACTAATTTACATTGGAAGCTCAAAAAGAAAAGTGAGAGTACCTTCGATAAATCCAAAGAGGCGCAGAGACTAAATTAAAAGGCAAAGAACCAGAAAAATATAATGTGTATAAGATGCCTGTTGAGGTTTGTGTATAGACAAGATGACTTCTTATAATGGAAAGTTACACATTTGGTCCTAGTCAAAAATACTTATATTCACTAATTAAATATATTCTATTTTATATATATAAAAAATAAGTATATTTTATGTTAATCACATATTAATATATATATAAAAAAATATATACATTTTCGGACTGTTAAAGTCAGCCAATGACCAAGTCATGAATCTCATAATACAACACGGTTTGACGTGTACATATGCACAAAATTCTTTGTTTTTTAAAATAAAAAATATTCAGCTAAATTGCATTTGTATGACCAAGAAATTACATGGCTAATGCATATATATATATAACTTAATTAAATGTCAAACTTTGAGAATGGGTGTTTAATTTAGTCTATACGTGTCACATGAATTTTGAAGGTATTTAAATGATTATTTTATAAGTAGGATCGTAATCGTTTAACAAACACAACACACAGTAAAAATACGTCGGGATCATATTTAAATATGTATACTTAAAGTTAGAGGGTCAGTTAAAATCAAATTATGATGTGGATTATGTCAACTTAAGTCCAATCGAGAAACACAGTAGAAAGTTGTTACATTAAAAAGATTCTTAATACTATAATACCTTATTCAGTTATTCATTACATTCTTTTAAAAGCAACAATCCTTTGATTCCCCACCTTGATATATATATTATAATAAATACAATCACACACAAACTAGAGAAATTATAACGTGTCTTAATCGATCTTCTCCTATTCGAGACACTTTTATTCTCAAGGATATTAACTGATTTGCTAGAACAATATATTCGTGAGCAAGAGTGTATTTCACAGTTGTTCTAAGTCGAGTGATGAGCCCTCTTCAAACTTCTCGCCAACAACTTAGAAGAAGAAATAGTTCCAACAACTCCTAAAAGCCCACCAATAACGATGAGAACAACGTTAAGAATCAAACTCATCCTCGAAATTTCTCCCCAGAAAACCTTGATGTAAAAAGCACAAGGGAAAATAACACATATCCCAACACCAACTAATGAGCCAGTGAGACTAAGAACATGTTCAAAATATGGCACACTAAGGGCCAAAATCAAGATTACTAGTAACAAAATTGATCCAACAATTCCTCTTATGATCATCTTGACTTTAGATTTCATTGAAGATGGCAAATTTTCTTCTAACTCAATAGCAAATGGTGCAAATTCCAATGCATATTTTGTCATTGGTGTGAGTATTGTTGCCCATAATGCAATTTTTGTGATAATTTGGTCATGGGGCATACTTAGAGTTATTTGTGAACTCACTTGTGGACCAAAGAGTTTTGCTCCCATAAAACCTAAGGATACATATAGTGTTGTCACTAATGAAAAGCTCACAATTGATACCTTCAAACACAATAAAAATACAAATAATTAGTACAACAGAATTAATAGGCAGTAGTATATATATTCTAGCATGTTATATAACTTTTCTTTTAAGTAATAAATTATGATGCCACCCAAAAAGAGAAAATTATGATCGTGGTGGTGTGCAGGCTAAGTTTTCATACACCTCGACTAATTCCACGAAATACCTGGACAAATGGGAAGAGTATGATGCATGAAAAAGAAAAACCAACTAATTATTAGTTCAAAAAAAATAAAAACTACATACATATACCTTGGTGAAATTTGAAGGGTCTTTCATTGCTGTGTAGATATTAGGAAAAACAATATGTCCAGCATAGCTGAAAATATAAAGTCCAGATATTGAAGGAATATTTTGTAAATGAAGAAATGGTATTTGATGATCAGCTTTTATACCACCAAAAATAGCAGTACATGCCACAGTAACAAATATTAAAAGTGACATAAAAATTCCCCCACTTGAAAGAAAAGAAATAGAAGAAAAATCTCTTAACCAAAGGCTAGGAATAGCTATAAGAATAGCAATTGTTGTTAGTATTTGTGAAGTAGATAAGTGAAATAATAATTTTAAATTTGTGTTTAGGAACACAATGGACAAGTTGTCATGTAGAGAAATTGTGTAAGAAATAAGGGCCATGAAAATTTCCAAGTATATAAAACATGTGACTATGATTCTCCCTTTTGTCCCAAATGCTTGGTGTCCAATATCTTTATAGTCTTTTGATTTGGGATTTTTTTGTAGACATTTTCCAAGAAGATGGGAAGTATAAGCACACATTATTCCAAGTCCTACAAGAATTATTGAAGACATCCACCCTCCATTTTCTAAAGCATATGGAGTTGATAGTTGTCCAAGACCTACATATATAAATAAAACAAACAATTTTTTAGATTATTTTTTTGAGTAGTAAACTAAAAATCTTATGAGAGGAAACAACAACAACTGACCTATAAGCATTCCAATCATATTGATAACAGCATGGAGAAAAGAGGTGTTGGATTTCACATGTTGATCATCATAAGCCAAACTCTCCAAATCCTTGGAGTTTTCATTTGGCAAACAATAATTAGTTGAATCAAGGCACAATTGTTTTCCATTGGAATTGCAACTCTTGTCACACATCTTCTTAGAATGGTGAGTATTAATTATGCATGCATCCAAAGTTTTAACTCATACTTATAGATTTTAATTTTGTGTTAAGTTGTAGAAACCAACTCATTTGAACTCCTATTTGTTGAGAATCTACTTTAATTTTTAAATTGATTAATTAATATGCATGCATGTTGCTAAGAGAGAATCTAGCTAATATATGTATGTTACATATATATTCTTTATTCGCAAAGTGTATATATATATATATATATATATATATATATATATATATATATATATATATATATATATATATGTGTGTGTGTGTATATGTAGAGAGAGATATATGTTATTATGTACGTAAACTATTAAAAGCAGGGGCGAAGTTATCTTCCTAGAAGGGGGTCAACCCCTTCGATGAAAAATTATATTATTTATAATATATAATTAAATTAAGTTTATATGAAAATTCTAAATCCGCTCGTAAATAACGAAGAAACATGTTGATTTGATCCTCTCAAAGTGGATTCTATGACATAAATGATTCTCCCAAAAATGTGGGAAGATTCTTGTGGGTGGGTGGGCGGGCAGCTCACGGGTTTCACAAAATTCGACATTTATAATTTTGATATAAAGTGAGAATTTCTAGCAAAGAGGATCCGGATAACGAACTGTTGTTATCTTCGAGTTAGTTTTATTCTTGTGTGTGAATATTTAATTGTGATTAATAGTTACGTGTATAAGTGTTTGTATCAAATCATGAATTTCACCTGTTATGATTACGTGATTTAATGAAGTGAAATATAAATTTAAATTTAATACTAGGTACGGATATTAATTTCATGAAGATATACACTTATCGATCTGAATAAACACTAGGTAGGAATATTTTTTTAACCTTTAATTTGTGCATGTATTGGATTGTAGAAAAAAAAATTCCAATTGGAATTGCAAAAGCAGCTGATTCTGTGACATATGCAGCCTAACGTGACCTTATATTATATTCCCTTCTAGGAATTGGGATTAATCAAAGTTAACTAAAGCAAATTTCATCATCCCAACTAAATTCAATTAACCAAATATTATTTATTTATTAAAAACAGGTACTCACGATGTTAATTTCTTCTAATATTTTACGTAAAATCAATGTGTATGCACTCACACTTATAGATATTGTTATTAGAATTTTCATATGTTTCATTTTTCCTATATATATATGTTGGATGACTTAACCAAAATGATGCTCAAAGAATCATATCCAAATAGAATATATATTATATATACTTGAAAGCTCTCACCTTAATTAATATTTGCAATTGGTGGTCTTGTTTAAGAGCCCGCAATACACAAAGTGATTATTCATCTAAACACTTTGTATGCATTAATTTGCATATTGTTTTAATTTCCGTATGATTTATTCAGACAAGTGCAAGTTTTGCATTTGTTTTTGCCCTATTAACAGATTTTTACGGCTAAGAATGATAGTAAACAAAACCAAAGAAGATTTGACAAACATAAGTCAAAGGCTGGGAATAATAATCATATATCATATATAAAAGAGAACTCTAGGCCGGTCTACGTGGTACTATCAGAATTCGAGATTTTCTGTTGATTTATTTATTTATAAAATTAGTTTTCTCTTTTCATGAAAAGTTGCGACTTCAATGAAGAGATGAGACTTTTATGAAGACATTAAAACCGCTTACGTGGCGCCACCCTAAATCAGGATTTCCTTCTATTTACTTTTTTACCAAAACTAGTCTTCCCCTGTCATGAAAAGTTACGACTTTAATGAAGGTTGTGACTTTTATGAAAAGTCGCGACTTTAATAAAGAGTTGCGACTTTTATGAAAAGTTGCAACTTTTATGAAGAGTTGCGACTTTTATGAAAGATTGCGACCTTTCCAAATGGTTGCGACCTTTCTAAATCCTATTTTTTTTGCCACTAAAAGTATGTTTTAGGTGGCAATAGTGTCGCCGCTAAATCCTATACTTTTTTTAGTGGCAATACAAGTCGCCGCTAAATCCTATTCTTTTTCGCCACTAAAAGTATGTTTTTGTGGCAATACGAGTCGCCCCTAAATCCTATACTTTTCGCCACTAAAATTTTGTTTTAGTGGCAATACAAGTCGCCGTAAATCCTATACTTTTCGCCACTAAAAGTATGTTTCGTGTCAACACATGTCGCCGCTAAATCCTATAACTTTTGCCACTAAAAAGTATGTGGCAACACCAGTCGCCGCCAAATCCTATAATTTTCGCCACTAAAAGCATGTTTTAGTGGCAATCCCAGTTGCCGCTAATCTTGTAGTCATCGCCACTAAAAGTGTATTTTCGTGGCAGTAGAAGTCGCGGCTAAAACTTATAGTATTCGCCACTAAAAGTATGTTTTAGTCGTCGCCAAATTCTATACCTTTTGGCCACTATAAGTATGTTTTAGTGGCAGTAAAGTCGCCGCTAAAGCCTATAGTTACCGCCACTAAAAGTATGTTATAGTGGCAGTAGAAATCGCCGCTCAAGTCTATAATAGTCGCAACCAGAGGTCAGACGTAAGTAACATGCATAAGGCTTATGTATATTCAATTTTATAGTTTTATTATTAACAAAATAAGCAAAAGTAAACATTTCAATGATTTTACAGATCTATTTTTATAAATAACCTATAATATACAAAAATTATATTATGATTTTATTTGAGAAAAGTAGGAAAAAATATGACGAATTTTTAACCAAACTAAGTCATTATATAAAATAATTTATCAAAGTAATACATTTTTCTAAAATTTTACAAAACTAGTATAAACGTATTTCACGGTAACGTTTTAAAGTATATTTTATTTTTAAAAAACTTAACAGCATTAGGTTGATATACGTTATTGTAAGTAACGTTTTACTTTTAAAACGTTATTTTCAGTAGCGTTTTACTCCTAAAACGTTATTGTAAGTAACGTTTTAGGAGTAAAACGTTACTGCGAGTAACGTATATCAATCTGACGCCATCAACTTTTAAAAAATAAAATATGTCCTAAAACGTTACTGTGAAATACGTTTATACTAGTTTTGTAAAATTTTAGAAAAACATATTATTTTGGTGAATTGTTTTATATAATGGCTTAGTTTGGTTAAAACCTCAAATATTACTTACTATTTGAGAAATATCATTACATTTAGAACTTACTCCTCAAATTTAGAACTTACACCTTCTGAATCTACGTGTTTAATTTACACCCCGCCCCGAGACTTTTCCTAAAAATGTTTTTGAAAACATTGGTCACAACCAATATAATAATCGCCGCTAAAAGTATGTAAGTATATCAATAAATAAATAAATATGTAACATTCCTTTTTCATTTTACAGTTGAATCAGATGCTTCACGTTTTTGAAAACATTGGTCACAACCAATATAATAATCGCCACTAAAGTATGTAAGTTTATCAATAAATAAATAAAATATATAACATTCCTTATTCATTTTACAGTTGAATCCAATGCTTCATGTCACTCAATCTAGGTTAACTAGTATCATCTCTACTTGGAGTGTCGTAAATGGTTGAATATACTCTAACCAACCCATCTACTTATCGGATGTATGGCTTGCCACCCCTACCTATATTGGGGAATGACTCACTTTGCATACCTCAACATTGAAGCCACAGTCTATTAAAAAGAGTAACCATGCACGTTGTTGTTCAGAAAGTCTGTCTCTAGGGCCTTTCACTTCAACGAGTTTTGCTTCACCTCTGTACTCGTCGTGGAAGCGCCAAAGCAATAAGTCGGGCATTCCACTGGACCAGCTCCTGTAATCTTGAGCCAAATTCCGACAGATTGATGCAAGACAAGGACCTCCGATGCATGTAACTGCTGCTCGGAGCTCAGAAAGAGAATGCTTGTCCCACTTAACTCCCCTACAGACTGTTCCCATATGTGATTCCCATGACATGATAAGTAACTCTTCTGCCATGCCATGCTCAATCTTATCTAGAAGACCTTCTACAAGACCCTTTCTGACTTCATAAAAGCTATCAGTTTCAAGATCCAAAGGTGCAGTCTGCAAAAAGAAAAAGACTTAGCTCTCAAGAATTCTTGCAGATCAAAAAACTGAGCACACCATGAATGCCAATCCGAAAAACAAGTAAATGGTTGTAGATCTTTCTGAAGTAGTTTGAACAGTGATTGTAGATCCAAGATATCATAATACCTTGCTTTTGTTGCTTTCTAGTCTTGCAATACCCCCTAAAATAATTGTTTATTAAAGAAAACAAAAATAAACAACCATCATCAGACAATAAAGGGGATATGAGGAGCAATTTGGATCCTATTTTCAAATGCTATTATGACTTGTGCAGAACTTGTAAGGAACCTAGTGTAAGTGGGCAGACCATGAGAATCATAAGAACTTGTAAGGAACCTAGTGTAAGTGGGCAGACCATGAGAATCATAATCATCACTTTCACATTGCTCATTAATTGTGAAGTTAAGCATATTGTTATCATTAAACAAAGCTAGTGTTTAGCTGCTAAGACATAGCTTCATGTTGTGTAACTGAATTATCAACAGAGTTATCACTTATCAGCACACCCATTTAGAATGGAAGTTCTGACAATAGCAAGGCAACCTATACCTGAGTATATGGAAAACATCAAGAACAAAATACCTGAAATTTGGTACGGAAGACATTTGGTACATCCGCAAATACAATGTCCCACATTAGAAGCCCGAAAATAGTCAACCAAATCCCACTCTCAGTGTGAACACCCTGCCAGCGTCCTCCTTCTCCAGCATAATACTGAAGAGCAAGATCTTCTACTCCACAACGTTCTCCATCCTCACCATAAAAGACATTCTTCACCCCTGTTTTGCAGTTCACTGGTCTGCCCTGAACCTGAACCTAAATAATCATGGAGGAGGATGAATCCGAAACTGTAGTATGATATTTATATTTTAAGAAAATGGGTGATGTGCAACATGGTCAAACCAGAGATGGAATGAAATACCTCAACTATCTTCCTATTGATGGAATTCGAAAAACTGGGAGTTTTCCAACGTCTAGGGGGCTTACCCAACCGCAGAACCCGCCTCTGTAGAGCCACTATACAGCCAGCGCGAACCCAAGAATCTAGCAACCCCTTTTCAGCTACTTCAAGACTCTCATCAAGGCACCCGACATGCTCCAAATCAATTGAGAGCCGCAGAGTCCAATATCCCCTTCTTCGATCAGATTTAAATTTAACTAACAGCAGCTTAAGCAAATCGATTGCATCTTTATACCTGAAAAAGTATCCCCACTTTTAATGCTTAATACACAAGAAACTTCACTTAAAACAGTATCACCACCATCACAAGAAAATGTCCAATGAAGAGTGAACATACATCCATGATCCACCTGACTGTATTCCCGTTAGTTTTAGTCATAACATGAACTTGAGCACTGTTTAACAATATTAACAGAGGCTCATAAATCATCTGAAATAAGTCCACTTATAAAGACAACCTCCCAGGCCATTCACTCAATTCAATTTCACCATACTGGCCCTCATTAGATCATCAATCTGTCCTTCTACTAGCCCCGCAATCAATTTATAGAAAAAAAACTAGGATCAAATGAGAAAACATGCACAAAGGTGGACTATCACTTGTTAGAAAGAATTGATGTAAAATATTCTGAAAGAATCTCAGAATCCAACCTAAGACCATAAGGCAGTTATGGAGCTGCCTCGGACATTGTAACCTCTTTGGCAACCCTACACAATCAACAAGGGATAAGTGTATTCTCTAACACCCTCCCACACATGTAACCCTGTTCTTGGGTTTTCACATGAGTGAACACTGAATTGTTTTTGTTTTTTTGGGTTTTCCTTTTGAGGAGATTGAAAAGCTGACCTGACGTAGAAAAGATGTTCAACTGGCTGAAAAGATTGCCTGGACAGCGAGCAGGCTAAAGTGAACTTGGAGCAAAGTTAGTGGCTCAAAGAGCTGCTAAATAAAAGAGAGAAGCCCAGACAACTTTATGGGTTGAGTTGACAGAATATGAAGAGAGAAAGCATTGAGAGAGTAGGATTCACTAAAGCTTGCTCTGATACCATGAGAAAGATATTGAACTAACCCAAACCCTTGAGCAATGGGCAGAGCATCCCATGATTTTACTAACCCCTTTGGTAATCCTTACACAATCAATGAGGGACAAGTGTATTCTCCAACTTTAAAGACAATTAGATGGCATCTATCGCCCAGAAAGGGCCAATTAAATGATATCTACGTTCAACAATACCAATATAAAGATCTATGCTTTACCTCTACCATTTTTCTTTTCCCTCTTTCGTTGATTGATATACAACACATATCAGTGACTAAACTCTGTAATGTCAAACGATAGAAGGAAAAAAATGGTTGAAGAATGTCAAACAGCTGTCCTCAGAATACCCAACTCAGTCATGATGAAGACAATAAGACGTGTAACCTTCTAGAAGTGTGATTCATAGATTCACTCCTATCTTTGCTGTGTATTAATGAGATACTCAAGGATAAATTGTTTCTAATACTTGGGAGTATATTTGGACTTTCTCGTAATAAATAATAAAATAAATGAATATGTGCTCCATAACTCTAGTGAGTAAGATGACAAAATGAGTACTTGAAGGTTCCAGAAAAGATAACCTGATCTTAGGAGAATGAGACTGACTTACAAAAATCTAAGTACTGAACTTTTAAGACAAGTATGATGTCATGAAGTAGAGAACTCCTCACAACTTAGTGAAAGACAAACCTCTACGAAAATTGACTGTCCAAATACAACTCACTGATTTCCCCAATTATGGAAACACAACATATCAGAAATTAACCAGCTTATGGAACTGAACATAAACCATAAACCTATTTACAAGATCTTACCATGTGACAAATTTTATATTCTTCTTTCACGAACAGTTACCTTATAAAACTTTTTCTTTTGACTTTCAGTCGTGACACGCACCACTATCCCCTACTTTTGCTGCCAAAAAAAAAAAGACAACCCCAAGAAGAGGGAGGGCACTAACTCTCTTCACTATAGAAAGCCCCCCCGCGTCTTTTTTGTTTTATGCATCTGAACAAGCAAAACACTAGTTCTCTAATCGTCTCATTCCTCTAGAAGATTTTTTATTTTTCAAATAATCATTACATTCTCATTAAGTAGAATTAGCCACTATACTGTAAAATTCTTCTTCCTCGTGGATCGTGGAAGATCTCAATTGCAACTTTAGTTTACTAGGGGATGAAGCTGATTTCCAGAACAATCTGCGATAATATTGACATAGCGTTTTATTTAAAAAATAATAATACTATTGATTTAGTGTTTGAAAGAATGAACTCAGTTGCAAGTTCACAAAATGTAAGATTCATCAGAGAATTAACTTCTAATCAAGCATGTTGGACCTCCTCACCTACGTTCATGCTCCAGGAAAGAAACACCCAACAGGATCACCTTAGAATATACCCAACTGGCTGAAAAGCAAGATAAAAATGCAGTCATCGACCCCAAAAGTGATGATCTATCTTCCTCCACAAAGCTAGATACTTGAGAGGCAGAAATCTCAATGCATCTTGATACCAACTCATTGTTGTTCTCGTCAAGAGACTCATCCATAACTTGTGCAACCTCAATGGCCTAAGGGCATTAAATTCAAACTAAATAAAGAAAAAAGTTTTTGCTCTTTTGACAGCAGCTAATAAGGGCAGAAAGTATCTTTTCACAAGAGTTAGCATACCTCCTCATAAGACAACAGGTCACTTCTGTCTGGAAAAATCTGGTCTGTGAATATGCAGTTATAAGCAGGATATTTTACAATGCCCAAGTCAACAAGTAAGAATGCTGACAGGTCCTGCTCTCCATTCAGAAAAAATAGCCTCTGAAGGAAGAAAAAGTTAGAAGGGTACATGCCAAACAATGTTTATTATAAAAAGGCTAGACGACATAATAGAGATTTCTCCAAAATCACCTCAGCACGCCAAAAGACAGATTCAGCCAATGCAGATATCCTGATACAGCTTCCAGTTTTTCTTAGAATCATACTTTGAAGATTGGGGCTGCAGTGATGTCATTTTGGAGCAATTACATGAAAGAGCATTAAGGTGTGGTACAGAGTGACAGCAGCGGGATAAAGAACTTCAAAAACAACCTACCATAAACCACTTTCATATGCACCAAGAAGCCGAGCAATGTAATCTTGCTTTCTTGTACCATGATCAGAGTTCCGTACAATCTTCTTATGTGACTGAACTAAATCTCAAAATAAAACACGCTTGTAAGAAAGATGTATGTAACTCAAACAAGACAATTGGAAGGCCATTATCATTGAACATGGAAGTCCCACAAACAAAGGGAAGAATGCAATGAACAACTAAGGAAGCATCTAGAATTTTTTACTTCAAGAGACGCATCAAATCGGCAGAGTGTCTATTGAAAATAGCGGTAATCTCTGCATAACACTCTACCATCTCCAGGCCCCACTAAGTGGGATTATACTGGGCATGTTGTTGTAGAGACACATAAAACCGTTAACCCTAATCTTCTAAGAGATCCTGATCTGACTACAACTACTTTTTGGCAGATCTTTGGAAGGAAACACTAGATGCAATTAATCAACGGAACACCTCAGAAAAGCAACAACTAAAAAATTACAACTGTCAAATTGCTTGCAGCACAGCTATGATGACAGCAGGTGGAGAGGCAAAATGGAACTTTTTGCTATACCACCCTAACTGTATCTATTTATTTATTTCTTTTTAACTTACATTTTTCACTTCCCTCAATTGCATTGAGACAATTACTCTTCTTTCCTTGTGCAAAGCAAGCTTAGTCAGACAGAAATTAAGAACTGAACACATATCCAGAGAAGACCGAAGCCAAAGCACAAGCTCTGACAAGGGCATGAAAGTACCACATTTTCCCTTCTACTTTGAGAATATTTTAAAATAAAACAAAGCTTAACCCCTATTGTAAGGCAACATATTCCTTTTTTATATTTTCCTTTTTGATGAAGTGTTAAAAATGCAACATACATCATCCAGATAATCAATTGTAAGTAGAGTGTGACCATGTTATTAGCAATTAATACACAAACATACAAGAGCAGTAATTCCTACAATTTTAAGACTTAGTTTCAGTGGTCCAATTAATTAGGATGGACGAATCTCAATAAACATGTTATGGTATCTACATACAAGAAAAGAAACACGATTGATTGAAAAAAAATAAGAAGGCGATATTAAAATGATGCTGAAATGGGTGTACAGATCTGAGTAAAAAATTTTGGTGATAGCTGACCACCAAAGTTGGGGTGGCGGAAGATTAGTTATTTATTTACCTTGATTCTTTTTTTAGTGCTAAGAACTGTATGGCCCGTATCTGTCCACACAGTATCCTGTTTCTGTGTAGTCATCAGAAGCCAATCTCGTTATTGGAGCATTAACTATGGCATCAGTCAAATTTAGAAGGAGCCTTCCATAATGCTCCAAGCCTTTCATGACCTAAAGATAGCTTCTTCTTTAAACTCACAAGACAGTCTACTAGGAAGATATATTAAATGATATTGCAAATGCATTAACAAGACTGAATTTCATCTAATAAATCTTCTGATTGCTTGGAGATTAAATCAGCAATGTCAAGGCACATACAAGTTAACTAAACATCCACCTTACAGTAACAGAAAAGAAACTCCCATAATGATGAAAGTCAATACATAATTACCAAAAGGAGAATGATGTGTATCAAGATAAGCTTTGAAGTAGGGATAGATTATCTTAAAGAGTGGATGGAAATTTAATATGTTATAGAAAAAAAAAAGAAAAAATTGCAACAATTTTCAAAAGGTTTTCTATAAGGAATAATCCCCCACATGTTTGGTCTCAATAACTATTCTACTAGTTCCCAATCTTTTAACTCTCCATCTTTCAAGCTGTATAGCTTTTGTGTTACATAGTTAAGAGTAATATATTCCAATAAAGCTCTAGTTTCCACCATGTACTACTCCCTCAGTTCCAAAATAAGCGGTGGTGTTTTAGCCTTCTCATTTGTTTCAAAATAAGTGGTATTCTAGTTTTCAAGAAGGAATTGATCTTATTCTTCCAAAATTAACCTCGTTTTAATACATGAAGTTTTTCACCATAAAGAATCACTTCTTTCTTCAAGGCGTATGGAACATAAAAAAAATAAAGAAAGAAACAAGAACCTTGTTAAGACTGTAGAGGTCCCGCAGTTCACCAACATTTAGAACATCCAATACCTCCTTCAAGTCACCAATTTGTAGTTTATCAATTGATTCGAATAAAGTAACACATTCTGCTTCTGCAAAGTAAAAGAGGATGACTTAAATGATGTTGCATTCAGCTTCTCTTAGAGCAAGACTATATAGAATTTACCACAGCATTATAGAATTTGTCTACCAGAAAGACCCTTAACAGCTTCTTTATAATCACATATTTCAGCATATGATATGCTAGCTGTCCGAAACCATGGCCCTGAGTTAAGAAAAAACAATGAACCTAATAAGATCAAGAAACTTCTTGAATCATCCAGCAATGAATAATTCAATTTTTCATGAATACAGAGTAAAAGAAGAAAAACACAACATGATAAGCTTTAGTTGTACAAATAGAAGAACTTGAAACCACGCCCTTCTAATACGATTCTGGATAGCAACCAAATTATCAGTGAATGTAGAGTAAGTGATGTAACATTAAGTAGAACAAGCCAATTCATTACTAGCATGGTCTCATATATAAGGTAGACTACTCATTATGGGTCTCTAGCAGTCAGGAAAAGGAGTGCCCACAAAAAAATGGTATCATGAAAATAGAAACTAGTTGAACCACATGTGTGATCTAGCGGTAGCTGAAGCTGGAATAAACCAAAGTTGACCAAGGTTCTAATTTTAGCAAAGGTAGGTAGGTGATTTTTTCACATCTGCTCAAGTCGTGGTAGCAATATTATATGAAATCTATTCTAATAGAAGGACGCCAGGACCCGGTAGAATAGTTGAGGCAAGCTGACCCACACACAAACATTATCATGAAAAGACCAAGAAATAAGAACACTGCAATAAGTCATTTCCAATGAGATGGAAAGCACAGCTGAGTTTCACATTTCAATCTTTTAGCAGACATTGAAAGGCCTTTTGATTAATAAACAAGCAGCACATCTGGACTCCATAAATACAGATTTTGTCATCTACAAGAAGTGGCAGTAACCAAGCTGAAGTGGATAAGATCTAGAAATTAACCAACTCTAGAATATTAAAGTTGCAAGCCAAAAGAGCTATTGAAGTTGAATACCTTTACGTGCATAAAGCCGAGCAAAGAGCCTCTGACTATCATCTGAGAGTGATAAAAAAGCTTCTGTACCAACAGAGGATAAAAACGGAGTTATATATGCAAATTTATCAAAGATTATCTGGGATGATCCAATTAATGAAGACGATCATACTCAATAAGGTCTTCTCGCCTTCAGCAAAAAGATGTGCATTGATCTTCAAAACCTCCTTTAGTAATAATAGAAGGTTATGCTGGTATTTTGCAGGGACAGGAGGGTGAGTCTTCGAGAATTCAGCAGCACATAGAGCATTTTTCCTAAAGGAATTAAATTCTTGGAAACTAGAGGAGTCCTTTTCACCAAAAGAAGCAATGCTAGAGGAATATATCTGAATTGGGACAACTGCATGAGGATGCCGTGGAATAGAAGTTATATGGCCCTAAATCCATGCAAGCTAGTGATCAGTCCATACTTACGAAAATCCATAATATCAATTGACACAAGTAAATAGTTAAAAGAATACAAACGGCCGGGAGAACACAAAGATATTTTCTAGAATTTACAGCTAGCTGGAGCTCACATTGCTTTTCTTTATTCGTTAAAATGCTACTTATATATTGTATACATTTTATTGTATTGGAAGGTTATTGAACAACCTTTAACTGGTCCAATAGCCTCACTAGCAAATAAATGTAGCTGATTTTGAAGCGGCTAAACGGTTTATATTGAAGTGGCTAAACGGTTTATAATTATTTGTACTTGTAAGTTGGTTTTTATGCTGGAACCAAATAGTGTGCAAGACCAAATCTATGTACAGTTACAGATGAATGCAGAATACTTGTTCAGTGCCAGACAGAATGAACTGACATACAACTACGCTTCAGTATAAATACCAGTGCTTATATATAGACCCTACTACGCTTAAGTATATAATACCAGTGCTTATATATAGACCCTACTTCTTAAAGTTGATCATTTTTCATTCTTCCAAAAGCAAAGGCACCTGCAAGGGAATTTTCACATCCAACTTCCATCCATACAAGGCACATAGAATGTTATTTTTACAAAACCCTAAATATTCAGAATGTTATTTTTACAAAACCCTAAATATTCCAAGCATGATATAGCTAATCACAACCATTAAACCAAGATTTGATGGTTGGACTCCTCATTCTTTCCCAAATCCCCCACTGATAAAATTTGAAATAGCTAATCACCCTATATATTTTAAGTTCTTTGTGTGTTACCACAAAAAGTTCTCCACAAGAAGTCCTACTATTTAACCAAGATATTTTTAAAATGCTTCAGCAGACATTGAAATGGTTCATATATACTTGTCCTTTCAAAATACTCATACTAAATATGCTTTTACATATTTAAATACAATAAGAGCAAAGGTAAGACAAGTTGAAGCTTGTATGGAAAACGGAAAACTTAGAATATGACCACAAAATGTCTAGTATTATTACCTCAAACGTCATCTGGAAATTGTCAATCAATGGAGATACATATTGTGCCAATTCCCTGGGGATAAAACCTAGCTCTTTACTGTGACCAGTATCTTTTGTTAAAACCTGCCAGAACATACGAGCAATGCTTTTTACCCACGTCTTGAGATACAATGTTACCAAAGTTTTTTAAGAAGGTACGTGAAGATCAACCTTGATTGCGTTTGGATCCTTGACATTCTCGGAATCTCTTGAAAGCATCACCATTGCTCCAATAATTAACTCTGTGTCATCAGCAAACTTACGGCCAACAATGAAAGTATCAAGCAAAATCTTAGAGTTATCATCATCTTCCAAAGGTTCCACATATGTAGGAGTCCTGTTTTCAGAAAGTGACAAAGGTGAGCCTGTGAAGTTGTCAATTTTATCATCACTTATTTGGTGGTGAGGAAAACCCTCTAGCCCCACAATTTGCATCGACTTTGCACCAGACAGAGATTTGCATTCATCATCGAAATCAGGGAGACCATCTAAGTTTTCCGCTCGATCAACCCTACTACAGAGACTACTATTTCTTGTGAGAATATTGGATCTGCTGGTTGCCAAAGTAAGTGAGACTGAAGATGAACTGGATTCATCTTGGACGTTATTTTTTGAAACATCTGAGTTTCTCATTTCAGAAGCCAGAGCATGGATATTACCATCATTTGCACTTGAACCGAACTCTGTCCTTGTCAAGTCTGAATCAATGAATGAGGCTGTAACTTTAGGTCGTGCGCAAAATTTCAACTGGAAAAGGGTGCACTGACTTAATTTGCGTTTAGTTCCTCTAGCAAGGCATTTATCTGAAAAATAATGTTCCATTGTAAGTTTACATATAGCTCAAAAGTCAAACAAATAACAGAACAGATTAATTGAAAAGATTAAAAACAAAACAATTAACGTGGCACTAAAGCTGCAACTAATACAAGCTTCTTAGTACACTTTACAAAGGGAATAGGGGTAAACAAGTGGACTGAATTTCATGGTTCTCTTTTTGCAGTTGTATTTTACCTTGTAAAATTGGGTTTTATGTCTACTGGGAAAAATGAGAAATAGTAGTCTAGTGGCAATGCCAAATCATTGAATTCACACGATGCCCAAGTAGCGAACAGGTTCCTCTTAATTTAAATGTTCTTTCTTGAGATTTCTTTTCTTTGTGATGCCGATTAAATAAACACAGCAAAAGGAGTACTCACTCAACAATTTCAAAATGAATTTTTTACATTTTGAAAGCAAGAAATTTCAGTACCATTAGTAGCACATGCATTCACAATCCTAGCTCAACTCATCAACATTCTGGAAATAAGTTCATAACTCATCTGACAAATTGGTATCCAAGAAATTTAAAATTTCAAATACATCCACAAAAGCAGATCAAAAATTTAAACTTAACATGTTTAATTTCAAAATTAAACCACAATCCATTTGATTCACTGGTTTCAAAATCTTATCATTTGAACTTTGTGGATTTTTTTCACATATTGATTTTGAAACAGAACTACTGGATTGACTGAATTCCACCATCAGAACTTCTCCAGCAACTTGAGCACTTCCCTTAAATCCAAAGCACAATTGAACAACACACATAAAAACATAACAAGATACCATTTTTACGCTAAGTATAGACGAAAGTATCCTAAACTACTCAAAAAAAAAATTAAAATACTAACATCAAGAACAGAAGGAACTTGTACGTACCTAAATGAGAGTTAATAACAGGTTCTTCACCTCGAACCTTCGCCCCACAAACAGGACAATCAACCCATTGCTCATCACCATTTCCATTTCCACTTTCAGTGTTTACCTCATCCTTATCTTCTTTATAACCAATCTGTAAATCATCGGATACAATTGTTTAACAGTGAATCTATATAGACAGAGAATGACATATTGTGTAAAATGGTGACTGGAAAAACTAGTACCTGAGGAACAGATGAAGTGATAAGAGAACGGAGACGGAGAAATCGCCGACGCCGACCTATTAATCTGATCAAACTTTCTCTACCTTTAAGCATCATAGAAAAAAGCCCTAATCTGGATCTAGCAGCTTTCGCTGGAAGGAAGATTTTCGAGAGGAGGTTCAGTTCATGGAGACATATTTATAGAGGTAATTGACTCCCGCCAACGTACAAACCATTTTCTTTTTCTTTACCACTTAGCCAAAAGGACAAAGGAGGAGGATTTTATAATTCAAAAAATTAAACACAGAAAAAAGGTTCAAACTTTGGCCAAATTTAATCAAAGTTCAAATATATTAAAATAACATTTTGATTAATACAGTTTCATATAACCCCTTCCTTTCACTTTTATTTGTCAAAAACTTAATGTCCATATTTTCAAAATTGATTTTATGGCCACGATATACTTGTTTGTTTACTTAATTGAGTGTGATAAGTACAAACAATTTCAATAGGAAATTGGTATACCTTGACTTTTGCAATAGCCTTGAGTTGCTACGGTTACAAAATATGATATACTACAACATGCTTAAAAGTTAGAATTGTTGATCAACTTAAGGATTTAATGATTATAGCAATAAAAAGGTTTTGGGACATTTCTGATGAATAACTTAATTTTTCCTGGTAAATGAATCTACTTGCTACGTTCCACCTCAAGGAATTCAATAAACATGGAAGCCAACAGCATAACAAGACTAATATCATCGGTACAGTTGCAAGTTCCAACAAATCACTACTTCATTTCGCCTCTCCTATTCTACAACTCTGTCACAACCAGCATCAAGCAGTGTACCGAAGCGATACACAAAATTATGCACTCGATTCACAAACAAAAAGGGTACAGTTTCTTCTCTGTTAAAAAGTACTACACTAGGAGAACTGCATTGATGCAACCATCATTTTCAGGATTATTCGTCACTTGAGCATATTTACCTGGCATTCAACCATCCACAAAAAAAATGAATGATCAGAATTCGAAGGACAAAAGAATCCCCGAAGTGTAACATCTAAGGTAAAGCATATCTTACCCCATACAACTTTCCCAGCAGGAGTGACAAGACCAAGTTCGCTGACATTAACCTGGATTTTATAGCAAGATGATTAGTGAATGCGAGCTAAATTAGATAAACTTCAAAATGCACTATTGAAACAGAAAGATTACCTCAATGATGGTTCCCTTGGTTATAACACCTAGAGAAGTGTACATTGGACCATTAGGATTCTTCTTCACCCCAATGATCTCAAGATTGAACGTACATTTAAGTTCAGGATGTGTCACGTGGGCTTTAGTAAACCGTAATCCAGACGGGCGGATGAACCGCTCATACTTTGGAGGTTTCCTGGTAAACCCTGCTCCGACAAAGGTGGCTTTCGTAACCATTCTCTTCCACTGCTTGGCTGCAAAGATGAGACGAATCAAAATGGTCAAAGAAATCACTCTTAACGATCCCAAAGGCAACAAATAATACAACAAAGGACAAGCATAAGCAGCTGAAATTAAGAACTTGTAGATGTAGGCTAACCAACAGAAAACGAAATTAGGTAACTGAAGATACTTACTCTTCCTTTTGCCAGATCTTATCACTCTGAACATCTCATCCTCAGCCACAGGCCTAACCTGTAGGTGAAGTATCTTTGTTAGAAAGCAATTTCTGTAAACGAAAATATCATAAACATTTAAACAAAAGGAACAGTGATGCTCATATGATATTGGATGGCAACCCTTTGTGGGTCATATATTTACAGAGAAATCTCTGTACCTATCTAAGACCAACAAATAAGAATCGTCCCTAGATCCACGAGTTCTTTTTTCAAGAGCACAAACTGAAGTGTGAAGTATCCTTATTTGTAACCAGTCAAACAGAGAGACACGGGAGTGACCCTTCAATCACACAAACATATTTAGCAAAAATTATGTGCACAACGGACATGAGTGAAGAACCAGCATACAGGCAGGAAGAGATAGTATTGAAACACATGGTGCAAGGACAAAAACTACCATGTTATTCAAACTTTACCTTCTTTATTTTGGATAAGGTAAAAAATTTACTAATGAAGGATATTCTGAATTTACCTTGGGCAGAGGCACCTCCCATTTTCCAGCTTTCTCTTTCCTCTTTTGCTTTATTGTGTTGCTAAGAATCTACATAAAAGGTTTGAAATTTAAAAACAGGATAATCAGTCTATGGTCATTGTACCACCAATTGAACAACTAACGACAAGTTCAACACTGCATCAAACTCAACATGCCTTAGCTCTTGTGGTAGTCTCACGATCCATCAGATATGCAGGGACAGCACCCTCATGCACATCATCATCAACCTTGCGCCGGGATGATGACTCTTCATGCATAGCCAATCTATTCAAGGCAAACAAAGTAAATGTGAATTGGCTAGAATATCAGAAATTTCAAAAAGAAATCATTTAGGAACGGTTAAAGTCTTTGGTGACTAAAGAATCATCAGTTTATCACATGCCTCATCCATAAGGACCAAATAAATGCACCAAGTATTCTATTAGTAGTTCAGAAAATCTAACCCGCCATATATAGCATCAGCCATACATTCCAACAACAATAGTCGGATGGAGATGTAACTTTGCCGTAAAAGGCTGAAACTTCCTAATTCTTATCTTCTTTTTTTACTATACGACGTAAATCAATATAGAGCATACAGTTATCTGAATTAATTGTCTAACAATTACACCTACCAGAATCTAACTGACATCAAAGCTAACCTCATTAGAAGATAGAAGTCAAACTATCTCAATCGACGACTGCAAAATGCTAGAAAAACTATGTCTAACATTTAAATAACCTTTAAGTGGAACAATTAGTAGTAGTAAAGGGATTCAACTTGTCTAAAACTATCTATAAGTGGTATGAATTGTACTTCAGCCAATGTATAGCTGGATGTGAACCAATGATTTACTTCATCACCCATCAGACCATGATAAAGAAAAGCGAGACTCAAAATCCCATGCTAAAGAGCATGTAGGTTGAGACCTCAAGGTATAAAAAAATTTGCTCAGTTGTGTGATTTACTAAAGCAAATCCACAACAAATTAGCAGAATCCACTTGGATCTTTTTTTGAGAAAGTAGAATCCACTTGATCTTTTTTTGAGAAAGTAGAATCCACTTGAGCTTAGAAAATAATGAATATGTGTAGATCCTTCAGACTATCCTTCAGTAACCTTTTTCACACAGGTCAATAGAAACGCAATTGCTTGCTCCTGAGTTACAGTTCAACCAATATATATCTTATACCTCTAGTCACACTCCACACCCACATACACCCTACTTCAATATAGATAAAATCTGAAGTTTCAAACCAAGAGTATGTGTATAGAGAATAGCAACTGCAAATAGCTATGGACTGAGCATCACTCTCTAAATTGAATCGACAACGCGAGATTCAGATGTGGGAAACCTTTTTTACTGATCCAAACAAACACCAAGTAAGCTGGCAACGTAAAGAAGAGTTGGTTCTGTTTCCAACTCAAAAGCAAATACTAAAACCAATGACATAGAAAAATTCAGTAAGCCCCAATATTTTCAGTACCCAACAAGCAGCCAAATCTGAAATTCTGAATAACAACCAATCCTAGGAGCATTAATTATTCTCACTACCATATCAAAATCTCAGAAATATTACAAAAGAGGAACTATGTCACCAATAATGGACAATGCTTCCTATTCAATTTGGGCTTCGAAACTAATTCTGATTATTCAAATAGAAAATTATGGAATAGTCAAATAACTTAATGGAGTAGCATGAGCATACTCTTTAAAAATTCAGTGTTCCTATATATTCGATAATCAATTTAATATATTAGACAAGTATGTATATAAAACAAAACAAACCCCCAACCCTGACTAGACTAGGCCAGCACTATAAATGACACAATATTCATTCAGCTACATTTAGACTGTGCTAATCACAACTATCATTTGACAACAAGATCACAAACATACTAAAATCAAAGTGAACAACTTCGTAAAAGATCCAAACCAACATGCCTAAAATAGTAATTACACAATTAAAAACTCACGTTTTCTTCATTTGGGCCTTCTCAGCATAACGCTTCTTAGCAAACATCTTACCCTTGATACCCAAAGCCTATTTTGAGCATAAAAGAACATAACTTTAGCTCAAATTTCATGTAATACAGCATATAAGAATATTAAAACAGAAAAATGAAAAGATGTTAGAGTAATTTCGAACAAAAAGGGACCTTTTGGGCAATTTGGGATCGCTTGTGAACTTCACGAGCATCCTTCTTACGTTTACGCTCAAAGTGATCAGGGCGACGCCCAAATCTCTTCCTGTGCAACTCTATGTAATCTCCCTGAGGCTGTTGTTTGCCAATTTTCACATCACAAAGAAAAACATTTAAAAATCATCAGTATATAATAATGCTTAAGATAATCGTAAAAACTTGGAAAAACATAAGATTCATGAAGTTGAATTTGTTGTACGGCTTAGAGAACTAACCATGGCTACGGTTGGACAGAGAAAGAGATTGAGAGGATGAGAAAAACCCTAATTTCTTTTTACTTAAAGGGTTTTTGCATACATAAATGGGTACGGGTCGGTGAGTGCGGGTTGGGCCATAAAGTAACCGGGTCGGTGTAAGGAAAAACACCTTTAGAATTGATTAATTTTTTTTTTTTGGGGGTGGGGAATTACGCCGCTAACGGACTTAGCAAATTTATACTATTTAATATTTCTTATAGCTATTGTTTGGTATAATTATCACTTGCAACTAACATATGTATAACATATAATTATATACAATTAGATACATATACAATTCACCTCTCTCCCACTCTCCTCCCTCTCTCACTCACCTCTCTCCTCCCTTTCTCGATCTCGCTCGCCTCTCTCCTCCCTCTCCCAATCTCTATTTTCATATATACAAATACAAATGTATAGTATACAATTATCTAACCAATATATATATACAATTCACCTTTCTCCCACTCTTTTCCCCTCTCTCTCGCCTTTCTCCTCTCTCCCCCAGTACGCTCACCTCTCTCCTCGATATAATGTGTAGCTACAAATTATAGTAATCAAACTATAACTATGGAGAGTAATTAGACTATTTTTAAGTGGTTATACATGAAAATTTTCCTTTTTATATATATAAGTATATGAAAATCCACGTGACAACCAAAATGTACCCAAAATAAAGGGTGTGTTGGTTCGGTTCAATTTGTTTTATATCTATCTATCTTTTATTAACAGTGGCAAAGCTAGAAATTCCGTCAAGGGTGTTTAAACTTTAAAAGAGTTGATAATTTTTTTGGCAAAGTGGGTGCACAAAATATTTGTATTTACTGATGAGTGGGTGAACCCTAATTTAAGAATTAAATTACATAATACTAAATTACTAGATCATACAAGAACTTTTTTTTTATACAAAAACTTAAAATTATAAATAGTATAAATTTAAACTAGTGGAGAAAAAGCAATTTTAACTACTAGTTGAATATAACTCCCTCTGGTTCATATTCAGTAAATGTTGTTACCTTTTTATGATACATAATAACTAAATATTTTGAAGTTCAAGAAAAATGTAGAAACTTTTTTTCCCTATATTTACCTTTTATTTTAGTAACATTCTTAACTATTTTATATTTTTCTAAAAGAATATTTCATAAATAATAAAAAAGATATAATCGTGGATAGTGATATTTAATTTTATCTTTAAAAATAATTTCTTGAGAGTGTATTATACCTAATAATTCACTTAATACAGATCGAAAATATATTTTTAAAAAATCTTAGTTATTAGGTTAATTAAATTTAAGGTTAATTATTAGGTCAAATTTAATACTAAAAACATAAAGAAGATATGGGGGGAGGGGGTGGGGTGCTACTTCTTTTTTAAAAAAATGTTGTGTTAAACAACGCAACTAAGGATGATTGAACCACTGAACTTAGAAGGCTTTAATTGGCCCAGAAAACTATTGTGTTTGAAGTGAATTGAACCAGGGACCTCAAAGACCTAAACTAGCATGAGTAACAGTGTTCAATTTATTAATAAATACAGACCAACAACTTATGTTATTATGAGTAATAGTGTTCAATTTATTAAAAATACAGATATTCGACAGTATTTATCTATATATCGAGTATAATTTTCAGAGGAAGGATGTTTGTTTGACCAACCTTAGTAGGTTGTAGCTCCGCCCGTTCTTTTACATATATATTTCCTAACTTGAATGTTAAATTTTATAAGATCCTACGTAAAAGCAATTTATATCTACTTTAATAGCATATGTTCTCTTGAAAAGTTATGGTCAAGCCAATCTCACTAGTATAAGAAAATGCACTCACATTGTAACACCATAACCATCTTGTATAGCAGGTGAATCTGTGATCACAGCGATTTTAGAACAAGGTTTGGCTCTAGTTCTGCAGATGGCTGCTATTAATAAATGAGAATTGAGAAGACAGTTTAGGGAGAAAACTAGCAGTAATCATGGTGCAATACAAGTATCTGACTATACTACCTGCTATGCTCAGTACTTGTACTCAAAATAATATAACAGAAAACAAGAAATTAAATTAGGAAAAGAAAATGCCAGCTGAAGCCAAGATTAGCTCTAACACACTTGAGCTAATTTCAAGCTTAGCCACTAATAAAGGTCATTGATTGAGAATCAAGATTTGGCAAGAAAATCAAGTGGAGGGTGGCCAGTGCTTTTGTGGAGAACTTTATTATATGGTTCCTAAAGAAAACAAGCTTTTTGAGTAAATTCCATAACGATTGTAAGAAGGTGAAAGTGCTTCCATTTCTCTGAAGGATTTTTTTTTAAGGTCATAGAAGACCACTTTATCCAAATGTCGGAATATTATTTCTTCATTGCATGACTTGCAGGCGGACTTAATATTGTTATACCCAAAGTCAATCAAACGGATGCTACATTCCTTTACCCAACTGCAACTTTTTTTATCCTTGAGTATCCACAAGTCTAGAATTGAACTCTTGCGGAGGCGTCCAACGTCTGGCAAGCAAAACATCCCTTTCAAATCCATCATAGACAAGCCCACATAATCTTCAAAAGATGATGGAGGAGATATAACTAGGAACTTTTCACTTTCAAAATCAAATGAAAGAATTGGATTAATAAGGAGACGAGGAAAAGAATAAGTGCACCAATACATACACTCATTTACTAACAGTCCTTGAGATAGCGGAAGACAAGGAGACCGGTCTGCAATTTCTTTCCATCTATTAAAAGAAACACCACCAAACTTGTTTATGGTAAGAACCTCACATTTTAGATGTGAAACCCGAAGCATGCCAGGATAACAATACCTTTTAGTCATTGTAGGAGTAGTATAGAAAAAATGCACCACTTTGTATTCCTTCCTTGAGGGAAGATATCCAAACCCAAAATGTCTATATCCAGGGGTAGAGGAAACTGAATATTCTGGCAATTCACACAATTGTTGCAAGGCAGGATTGCACAAATATAGACGACAATCTGTTGAAAGGCAAACCAACCCGAAGCTTACTTCCATTACGGAACATACGAGTTGGATATCAGGGACAGTAACTGTGTATAACTCCTCCTTGCTTCCATCCATGTCAACTGAAACAAACTGTAACCTGGACGAATTTGACCGGTAAAGACATTTTTCTTGCAAAAAAACAAGTTTGGGGCCATTTTGTGTTGATTGTGTGAGGTGAGAATGAATGAAAGAAGGAGTAGTAATAAAGTTATTCCACAACTTGGATGTACATCTTAACATGGATAATGACTTGAGGGTGCATCTCAGAAAAACAAAGGTTATAACATCATCAGATAGCTTATTGAAGTAGTCAATATTTGCATAATTCCATTCCTCATTACTTCTTTTTCCTGATATTTTCATCTTCTTGTTAGACTTCTGCAATATCAGCATTAAAATATTAAACCTTCGCTAAACCAACTATAAAGAAATTAACAAACAAAAGGATTCAAGATATGTTCAACAAATTAATCAACCCAACTCTAACAAAAAAATCAAAAATTGTGCTGAAATTTTTAATTCTGACAACGAATCCATCCTCCAGCTATTTAACGGACTTAACTCCAACTAAAAATTCAAAATTGACCAAACCTAATCTGAAATTTGCAATGCTATAGGATATTGTATCAAATATATTAGATGAAATTATGGTAAAAAGGTACCTTTTTGGGTTGTTGTTTCCACTTGTCAAGATTTTTGCTTCGAGTAGCTTTCATATTTGCCGCCTCAACGATTTAGAGCAGTTCTGGCAGAAGCAGGGACAGCGGCGCCGGTGGTGGTGGTGGTGGAGAACAGAGGTTTGGGTTGAGTTTCTGTGGGCTTCGTAGATGTTAAGAAAACCAACTATTGGTACACTAGGGGTATATTGGGAAATATAATACGAAAAGGTCTCTTCTGATTTTAGTACCAAAATTCCATTTTCGAAAACAACCAATAGAAGACTACGACCTCCACCAATCCATCAGAGGTCAACAGTCAACACCCAATTCCTAAATTTCAATCCCACTTTCCACTTACTGATTTCAACAATAGAGCTTTTTGGGAGTAGCTATAATGGTGAAATTCGAATTGGGTTACTTTTTATTCTTCATTTTGATTATTGGAACTGCAAATGGGGGAATTGAAGGAGTAATCAAAGTGAATTACAAGTTTTCCGGTTCTGAACGGACTCTCACTGCCCTAAAAGCCCATGATGAAAAGCGCCATCTCAGACTTCTCGCCGGCGTCGACCTACCTATCGGCGGCACCGGCCGTCCTGATTCCGTCGGGTATGCACTTCTTATGTATATACTTTTTTGTTTTACTTGCTGGGAGTAATTATTGTACTGTGTGTACTTTAGGCTTGCATATTTTGTACATTAGGTATGCACCAGAGAACTGTATTTGATTTTAATTCCATCACAACAAAAAACACTTAGTGATTTTTCCCATTTGCGTAGCCTGTGTAGATTACCTGGTACCTATTACTAGTGGGTGCTAGGAGTCCTGTGTAGTTAGTCGAGTTGCGCCAAAAGCTTGCCCGCACACTTGTATATTAGGTATGAAGCCAGGAATTCAACTAGGGAATTTAAAAAAAACTTCTTTTTTACTTTTGTTCTGTGTGTGTACTTTTGGCTTGCATACTTGTACATAAGGTATGTGTATGTGAGGTGGCGGAGCCAAGATTCTACAAGAGGATTAAAAAGAATTTCTCTTTTTACTTGTTGGGAGTAATTTTGTACTGTTAGGCTTGTATACTTGTACATTAGATATGGGTATGTGCAGTGGTAGAGCCAAGAATTCAACAAGGGGATTAAAGAAGAACTTATGCTAAAGGGATACATTAACAGATATATATGCAAGAAAAAAAATCAGTTTTTCCTTTCCACATAGTATAATATTTCTTGTTCAAAAAAATAATAATTTTTGACAAATTGAAATGCCTCGCACCCCTCTGTCTTCGCCCTTGCAATGGGCATGTTACACATGTTAAGAGACTAGTTAACAAAGGAAAACTTCATGTTATATAAGGTGTATCTGTAATATTGATAGTTGAGGCTGAAGTATAACACATCTACTTTAGTCTGTTAGTTTGATGCACTGTACTTTGGGCTTTACTGCATGTAGTGTTATTGCTTATATTTTGTTACTTTCTCCTATTTGTGGAAGTTAACCTGAATGTGGTGTTACATGTCTTCTAATCCATTTTAGTTATAGACTTCTATTATGTTATGTTATACTTTTGATTGTTTTGGTTTGTTAAATAGGAATGAGTTTGCAAGTTGTTGCTATTTGACAGTTAATTTGCTAAAATAGTTTATTTTTTAACATGGGTTTTTCTAAAGTCTAGTTGAGTTTAGTGGCAAAGTTGTAAAAGAAAAGAATAATAGTTTGGATTGCAAAGATGGTATCCAAACTGCTATTGAACTATTGTACTGTTCTGGGAGTTTTGAACACAATTTGTAATTCTATTGGTGAATAGCATCAAGTTGGCACTTGTATGATGGTGGTTTCTTGTACCTTGCTACATTGTGGGAATGTAACTGGTTGAGAAGCTTGGAGTTCATGGACCATGGTAGCTAATCATCTCATTGAAGAGCAATTGCTTGAGTATATATGTTTTCCCAGTAATGATATGATAGGGATATATTAATGCTTATTTTGGTGGTGACTGGAAATATTTTCTTAAATATGTTAGTAGAAACTTGATTAGTGCTTTGGATTTTGAATTTCTTGTTTTGAGCCGAGGGTCTATCAAAAGCAATTTCTCTTCCTTTTAAGGTAGGGGTATGGTATGTGTACACACTTGTTCTTAGACCCTACTTGTGGGATTACACTGGGTAGGTCGTTGTTGTTGTTGATTTTGAATATCTGGTTGACTTGACAAAGTTTCCTTGAAGTTCCCGGATGATTAAATTCCCTAGCTTGTAAATATTTGACAAAAGTCTATTCATGTAGTGAAATATTAGTTTTAAGAAGTTGGTTGATGTTGAATAATCTTGTGCAGGCATAGAAGTCCATGGTTGAAAATAGTATTTCAGTGCTAAGGCTTACAACCTTGGTTCTTGAATTATTGAAGAATGATTCTATGGACTTTTTGTGCAAGTTTCAGTTTGACACAAACTATATAACTTATATAGTAAATTTCTCTGGAAAACCTTACCTTTTTACCATGTTGGGTCATTTTATGCGTGCTATTGTAGTTGTAATCTGAATCTTAATATATTTTAGGCTTTACTATGCTAAGATTGGAATCGGAACACCATCAAATGATTATTATGTGCAAGTGGATACCGGAAGCGACATAATGTGGGTTAACTGTGTTGGATGCGATCAATGCCCCAGAAGAGGATATCATGGTGTACGTTTCTTACGTTTTCTGATTGTATATCCTTATTCAGCTTTATGGATTTACTTGCTCCCAGAAAAAAGAGAAGTTTGATGTGTTATGCGCTCTTCCTCCCTTTTAATGTAAACATATTTTTTGGCAGCTGGAGCTAGCATTCTACAATCGAAAGGATTCTCTCTCTGGTAAATTAATTTCTTGTGGACACCAGTTCTGCAAGGACGTAAATGGAGGCTCGGTATCAGGCTGCTATGGTAATAATTCATGTTATTTTAATGAAAATTACGGAGATGGAAGCTATAGTATGGGCTACTTTGTGGAGGACGTTGTTCAATATGATCTGGTGTCTGGTGATCTCCAAACTAACTCAACAAATGGAACTGTAATTTTTGGGTAAGATGTATGTTGGATGTATTCTGAGAACTGGACCAACTTCAGTTGCTTGTTGAAATCATATAATCCTTAACTGAAACTTGCTGTCTAGATCCTTATTAGTTAAAGGAGAAGTCCTACGAAGAAACTTTGAACAACCCTAGCTGTCGGTCTTATTCTGTTTTCAGTTTTTACTTGATGCCCTCGTCTTTTATATTCTTGAATTGTTCATAATTTAACTTGGATTTAGCCTTATTTTCCTTCTCTGCAGAGCAGAACATTCTGTAGACTATACTTTTTCAGCCTTTCAGGAATTTGGAGATATTTTTGGTGGGCCTGGAGTGGATAAGGAGAGATTTGAAACCATCTTTTTTGTTAGTACGAATTGAAAAGTGATTCTTTAGATGTTCTTTTCTTTTAGTAATTTGACTCAAACACTTCCAGAAAGATCGTCCAAATGCAAACTGCTGTTATAATATTAAACAGGAGTTCTACAGTACTTTTTCTCAAACTACATTTGACAAAAGTACATTTCAAACTAAACAGATCAGAAGCTTGGTTGAACTACCTCTATGTTGGGTTGATATCTAGTGGCATATTTTCATTTATATTTGTTATTTTTCTCTTAGGTTTAGTTTATTGACATTCTTCCTCTTGTTTGGGCAGGTGTGGGGGTACACAATCTGTAGATCTAAGGTCCGCAGATGACGCTCTTGATGGGGTTTTGGGATTTGGGAAATCGAATTCATCCATGCTTTCCCAGCTGGCTTCATCTGGAAAAGTGAAGAAAATGTTTGCTCATTGCTTGGATGGTGTAAATGGTGGTGGTATATTTGCCATTGGGAACGTTGTCAAACCAAAAGTAACCATGACACCATTAGTACCGAACCAGTATGTGAATTTTCCTGCTAGGTTCTATTATATTTTAGTTATTTCAATGCAGATATTGTGGATTTTAATATTTTAATCAACATATGTGTTAAATGGATTCAAAAAAATAACAAAATAAAAAATGAAACAGAGGATCCTTTACTCTACTATATTCTGCATTATAGTTTATCTTCAAAGATTCCAGCTAATTTGATTTTGACTTTGAGTAACATCTAGGGACCTTGTGAACATTTGTTTTATGAAACTTGCTTATTTTTAGACTCCCTTCTACTGGAAGATATAATTAGTTAAGTCATTTACTTGTTGTCTGTCCTTTGAATTCAGAGAACTTGGTTCGCGTTTAGATTCAGAGTCAAGGAAATAGATACAGTAAGATCCTTTTTGCCGAAGTAAAAAACTTTCACTAAAAGAATTTCTTATAGCCATGGTGGAGTGGATAGGTAATATCCTCTATGCTTCTTCCAATGGTGTGAACCATGTACATTTGATCCGTCTGAGGAACACCCTTGTAACTTGAACTATTTCATGGTTCTTTAAATCTCCTATATGTGCAAATATCAATAAATGAGTTTACTTGATGTGGCTTAAACTGTTAGTCTGTCTTCGTTTTTGTTTATCTCCCTGTATATCTATCAAAACCCTTAACTATAATAAGATCTCTATTACAACTGTTCTTCCCAGTAAACATTCTTCTCTTTTCAAATTTTTGTGAGTAATTCAGCATCACCTTATCTGCACTTTAGTTCGGCAAAAAATCAAGATGAAGTTAATGCTTTGTACTGACATTATCATGATATAATTTAGGCAACACTACAATGTCAATATGACAGCTGTTGAAGTTGGTTTTCAATTTCTAAACCTTTCTGCTGAAGTATTTACAAATGGAGTGAACAAGGGAGTTATTATTGACAGTGGAACAACCTTGGCTTATCTTCCTGAGGTGATTTATGGGCCACTAGTGAAAAAGGTAGTCAGCTATCCTCTCTTAATCCAATTGGAGGTCCTTCCGTTTTTAAAATGAATCATAAATGTTTTTTTTTAACATTTTTGCATTTGTATATTTTAAATTATTATTAGATACTGTCCTGGCAACCTGATCTGAGATTGCGTACAGTTAATGATGAGTATACATGCTTTGGATACTCTGGAAGGTATGGTGCATACTGCGTGGATTTGCTTTTTTGCTGTGTCTGCTGATTATCTGTGTAATTCGTTCAATAGGTAGATACTTTATGATTGACATTGGCTTATCCAGAAACAGTGGCATTTGGAAATTACATTATATTTGTACTTCTAAAGATGGGTCTTAATTTTTTTATCTGATTAAAAGTATAGTGACTGCCAATTCTATCTCAAGTCAAGATAAAGCTGTTTACGTTAATGCCACATTGATTATCTATTTAGTGGAAATACGATGATAATGGAAGCGTTGTTCAATTCTACTTCTACGTTTCATTCTTTCAGCCTGGTCTATATGTAGTCCAATCATTACCCTGAAATTTTTTCGCACTTCTGGATTCTAAAGAAGCTATGTTTCCATATGTATAATTGTATATTATCTATAAAACATGCACCAACTTGATACAAGCTACCATGCTTTCTAAGGTTTCTCTTGCAGTTATGTGTATGTGCAGTTTCTTGAGCCCTTCAAATTCATTAACTTAAATACAACTTCGGTGTTCAACTTGCAGTGTTGATGATGGATTCCCTCAAGTCAATTTTCATTTTGAAAATTTTCTTTCTTTAAGAGTTCGTCCACATGAGTATCTATTCCCTTTCGTAAGTATTTTTTTACTTTACTAATCATCTATTTTCTCATTAAATGGTTCAAATTCTATTTTTGCTTGGTACTTATTAATGTAGTGGCTTTGGAGTCTTTGTCTTTCTGTAATAGACTTGGCAAGTTATAATACATGATCAGTCTAGGACCATAACAGATTGTTGGAAGCATATACTGTCAATTGCTCAATGTTGCATAATTCCAAAGCAGTAGAGCGTATTTATTACTGAGCTGCAATAGGCGGCAACTTCTCTTTTATCATCTGAACATATTTCAGTTACATGATGTCTTAGCAATATAGGCAGATTCCATGCTTCAATTTATTTCCCTATCTACAACCAATACGCCTCAGTCCATTCGGTATTCCTAACTAATAGCTGTAAATTAAAGCAAACAATTCCTCTGAAGCATAGGTTTATATCAACTTGTCTAAGCATAGCCATCTGCTGACATACGACAACTACAGCAGCAACTAAACCTCAAGCGTAAGCAATTTGGGGTCAGCAAGCCATCTATTTTATCATCCTCGAAGAAAATTCTCCATCTTTCAATCATCTTTGCTACAAGATCTTCACCCATCAAGAAGGAAAATTCAATTATCAACATCAAGAGAGATAATCAGATTATATTATGCTCGCCTCGTAACTTATTACAGATATATCCACTTCCAAATTTGCAAAGTTTTATTCAAGTGGAGCTTTTTGGTACTTAGAGATGTTGCCAAAAGGCGCAAAGCCCTTTGCAGTATTCCTTCTTTGGTGTCAGCTATTGAACTTTCAGTACACCTAAGAATCTTGTTGGGATATTTGATCTATTGCAATAATTGATAAAAGATGCTTGTTTCTTTGCTTATGATAGATTGTGAAAGTTGGAACTGTGGCATTACATGCTCCATATTGTTATGTTGGATAAAACCAATTTAGCAGGACACATTCATGTCTTCGATGAATTGATTTAGTGTAGATAATGTGTTTCTTGTATAATGAGATGCGTAATTTTTGTATTGAAATTGATTGCCACTCAATTTTTCTATAAATTTAGCATTTACAGTTTAGGTGGTGGAAGTGGTAATAGAATCAAAGTGGATCATCCCTTTTTTCTATACAACTGCCGCTCTTCCCACCAGTCATTTCATATTATTGTTGGTCACACTTATTTATTACTTCAATATATTTTGTTTAGACACAACAGGAGATTTGATTCCTATTTATTCTTTTTAGGAAGATTTATTTTGCATCGGATGGCAGAATAGTGGCAGTCTATCTCGTGACAAATGGAACCTCACGGTTTTTGGAGGTGTGTTTTTCCTACTTCTTGCTCATTTTGTTTTGATTGCAAATTATCCGTCTGTCTTTAAACTGGAGGAAGTTTGGTTTAATTTTCCATTTAGTTTGGTGGCAGCGTATAATAACTCAGTACTTTCACGAATATCCTCGCTGACAGTTTAAATAATTCGGTTGTGCTGTACCTCTCGTCCATTTATGTACTTCTGATATCTCCTATTAGGTTTTACTGATGATAATTTCATGGTTAATGGCTAACTTAAGGCGTGTTATTTTCGCCTAGTTGATGTTTTTTTGACTTTTGCAACTCAATGCATTCCAAATTCTTGGGAAATTGTTACTGTTGAAACATTCTTGTTGCATTGATGTTTAATGACCATCATTGTCAGAGTCATCATTTTCTTTTCGATACTTAAACATAGCTATATCACTTGTTCGCTTCGTGGTTTACCAAATGATTGTGGAGGGAATGCCAACATATGAGACCTCAGTTGCTGTCTGTTGTAAAAACTCTATTGATATCTTAAACTACCTTCTATTTCTACTTCCTCCGTCCTAATTTGTTTGGCGGTACTTAATTGGATGTGGCATTTAACATTAAAGGAAGATCTACATAAGCTAAATATGCATAAAAAACGAAAAATACCTTTATTCGAAACCATTTTTGCTTGTCCAGTTGGGCCTACAACAATAATCTTTTGGGATAGACTGAGTGGGCAAATTGGAGGGAGGAAGTAAGTATTTTGACATTGTTGGTAGCCGTTCTTTCCATTCTATTGTAGTGTGTTTTAACCTCGGGTTCTCTCCAAGATCTTTTTATAGTATTGTATGCTATGATTATCTGATTGAAGATGCACGTGACTTCTTTCAATCATGCTCTTAGGTGTTCTTGGACCTTTCTGTACTTAAACATGATAATTGTTATTTGCAGTAAATGATGTCTTCTTTACTTATGAAGCCTTGAAGTAAACTGGTGTTTGCAGATTTGGTTCTTTCAAATAAGCTAGTGTTGTATGATCTTGTAAAGCAGTCCATTGGTTGGACCGAATATAACTGTAAGTTGTACTACTTTGACTCCTAAATATGTTTTGATATATTACAATTAGATGTCGTGCTTCTCTGTTTGTGTTGATTTCTGCTAATCCTGAAAAAAAAATTCTCCGACTTGGGTAGTTTGTTCATTGATTAATCTGGAGGTCAAATGATTAATAAATATAGTTGTATTTTAAAAAAGAAAAGATCAATAATTCTAGTCTTCCGGTTATGAGCTCATACTTTTTTCGGGAAAATTAGCTACTCCAGTGTTCATTTTTAAAGACGCACCAGAAAAGAAGAAAAATCATGCCTTTTGAGTTCTGACAATGGGATATTGGTAATAATATACTTCCCGGCAGTTCTATAGGTTGTGCCTGGTTAGCGTTGGGATTCTCATTACATTTTCATGCTGCTTCCCGGTTCCGATGTTGTAAACGAAATTTTAAACGGGAACTACTCGTGCAGTTGATCTGAGTTTCACATTGACAAGTGCCTGTCACTACAGAAACCATCTCTAGTAATATCAGTAACTCCTTTACATTTGACAAACTGAATGATGCTGCGGGTCTGCTTGAAAATTGAGTTTAAAGAGATCTATCATATTGTTGCCTCCAACATTTAGTCTCCATACCAACTCATCAAAATCTAATTTGTGGTTTACTACAGGCTCGTCGAGCATCGGATTGAAGGATGAAATTACTGGTTCAGTACATTTAGTAGGAGCTCATTCCCTTTCTGGTGCTTCTAGTTTGACTGCTCAAATGGCTCTAACCTTGTTGTTATTAGTAGCTCTGCTGCACTACTCACTATTTAACGGGGAAAGCTGACATGAATAGTTGCTTCCAGTACTTGAGACACAGCAGGTTAAGAAGCATTTATACTGAAAGGGATTCTTCAAGTATGGACACAGCACATCAATTCACTGGATATCAAGTAGGAGTGTGCATATTTTACATACATGATTGGCTGATGACAGGAAAACTAAGATACTGAACTTGGGAAGGTGCCTTTTTGTTTGCTTTATAGAACAATTAATAGACCACTCCATTTTTATATGAAGTTGGGTTGTAAAACGCATGATGTAAATAGATCTCTGTACATAATCTTACGAGCAAAATTCGGACTCTTCAAAAATATGGACGGTTGTGTTCTAGCAACATATATGGGTAGACACTTTTGTTCTTGTGTTGTCTTTTTATAATATCTTATAGTTTTTGAGTTGTTTGGACATTTGGTATAACTGCATTGATATGCGCTTTTTATCTTTTGCTTAACATATCGACTATGTTGATAAATTTTTTTTATACATATTACATACTCTTAATATATGAAAAATTTATATCAAGTAAAACAACTCTAATTTTCTTTTTCTTGATAGTGTGATACTTAGATTTCTAGATCAAAATCATTATTAAGGTTCTTACTGGTTACATCCATACAATTATAAATCCTTTGTTCCAAGAACAACCATCAAAATGATTATGACATTTGTATATGCAACATTTCAATAATTAGTAGAGGTGTTGCACTCAAATTAAAGAATTGAAATAATAATTACTACTATATATTAGCAGTCCCAAATGTGGGGTCAATCATATCATATTTCAAATGAAGCTGGCAAATGTGTTGCTATATTAGATGTATATATGTGGTGTGGGGATAGAGAAGACTAGTCATGACTCATGATGAGTTAGCTAGACAACATTTTTGGTATGATTGATAAGTATGGTACATAGCACCTAACAAAAATGTTCATAGCACCTAAATTTGGTGTCTTAATTTTGCACCCTTAACTTTTAATCTCGACCAAACAATAAATTTATTCTCTTTTCCTTGAAGAATTTAGACAATAGAATTTGTTATATATTTCATGAAGTCTTGATAATAACAAAAAATACGTGACTTGCTAACAAACTATTGTGAGAAGAAAAGCTAGACTCTTGGAATTTGCTCTCGAGATACTATGTTACGTTACTTTAAAAAATCTTATTAAAATCATGATTATACTTAGAGAACTAATGGAATTAAATAATTTCTAATTACACCGAGACAAATTTGGACCTTTTCTCTCGTTTACACTAAATTAGAGGTAATAGTCATGCATTTGTGTTTACTTACTCCTTGATTACCAAAGGACCAAGTAATCCAATATTTAATCATGGAAAAGGCCATCAATTAGACTAAGTCGATCAAAATTATCTAAAATATATTAAAAAGTATGTAGCTCAATTAATTTATTGAATGTCTAATATAATATCGTAACTTAAATTTGTGATCTTTAATAATTATTAATAAAAAAGATAAAATAGAGTCAAAACTCAAAAATATACTTAAAAATGTATTGTATGAACACTCTTAGATTATCATTAAATAAAATAAAAATAATACTTAATATAACTGCAATATGTATGGAAAAAAAAAAAGCCTAGACACTTGCACAATTATATACCCCAAACTTGAAGAAATGCATCATAGCGGCAAATTAAGCCACACATATATATAATAATAGTTATACATTGCAGCAGCAGAAGAAAAAATCTTTTTTGGGTATTTTCGAACGAGCTATTTTGATCCAGAAAAAAGACAATCTTTTGGTTAGTTTTCCTACTTATGCACAGATTCCAAGATTGTGTTTTTACTATTTCTTTGTTTGTTGTGATTTGTTTTGTTTGGTTTATGGAGCTTTTCAGCAGTAATCGCAGCATTAGAGTGTTCAATTGTTCTGGTTTGGTTCTGGTGGTTCAAAGAAAGAATTTTTCTTACTATTTTTGCTATTTCTTTGTTTGTTATTATTTTTTATGGGTTTATGGAGGATTTAGCTGTAATCTCAGCATTATAGTTTTCATTGGTTTTGGTTTGGTTCTGGGTAGTTCAAAGAAAGGTATTTTCTTCTACTTCTACTATTTCTTTGTTTGTTGTGTTCTTGTTTTTTGGATTTATGGAGTTTTTACTTTTTATCAGTAATCTCAGCATTTAAGTGTTCAATTGTTTGTGTATTGGTTCTGTGGAGTTCAAAGAAAGACCTTTTCTACTATTTTGTTTGGTAGAATGGTTTTCCGGGTTTGACTATGTATGACAAGTGATAGGTAATTACTAGTAGAATTGAAAATTAACGTGGGTTTATGGAGCTATTAGCAGTAATCTCAGCATCATACTTTTTGTGGTTTAGTATTAGGTGTTTCTCTGGGTGATATAAAGATTTTTTTTTCTTTTGTGGAATGGTTTTCTGGTTTTTGCAATCTGTCAAAAAAAAAAAAAAAAAAGGTTGTAGAATTGATGATAGTCACAACATTGTGTTCTTCAATGCTTTTTTACTCTTAGGAGTTTCTTGTTAGTTAAAATAAATGTTCTTTTTTTCTTTTTATTTTTGTGAAACTTTTTGAGTGAGGGTTGTTTATTTCAGAGAGATGTATTGATACTAACATTGATGATAACTCAGCATTAGAATCTTTCATAGCAGTTTAACTGTAGAAGTTTTTAGGGGTGGGGTAGGAGATGGTGGGAGGGCTAATGTTATACCTTTTTCATGGTTGTCTGTCTGCGGGATTTCTTAATGCATTTTCCTGTGAAGAATTTCAATGTTCCCCATTTTTTCCTTTGCCCTTTGTTCTGTTTTTGGGACTTGCTTTGAAGTTTAATCGACAAGTTCTATTTGGGAACAATGTATTGGGTTTTATTTGACTTTCTTTTATGCAGGTTGAAAGGTTTGGGAAGGGATGCCTATTGAAAGGGTTGAGCAATTGGATTACATGGCAGATGACCGGGAGGGGACTGATTCATGTGATGAATTTGAGGGGGACTTCGATAATGAGGAGATAAACCTTGATGACGATGATATGGTTAGTAAAAACATAACTTGAAATGTTCTCTTGTTCTACATTAGTTCCTCATTGGTTTTTTGTAGCTCAGCTGATTATTGCTTTAGCATATTTTAGACTTGTCTCCTTGTTGATATTTATGTTGCGCTAACGGTCCATGTTTGTGAATATTCTTCTCTTTTACAAATCTTGAACACTCAAGGTAGGCAAACTATTGACCCAATCATGTTTCTTTTCATTTGTCCAATTTGGTTGGTCAAGTCAGATTTATTTATATTTGATAGATCATTTGTATTTTGAGCTACCTGGATGTATTGATATCATTATGGGATAAATCAGGCATTTTTGATATTTTTTTTAGCCAACAAAAGTGACTGATACATCAGCTGCACAAGCAAGAAAAGGGAAGGATATACAAGGTATCACATGGGAGGGATTGAATGTAACCAGGCAAAGCTACAGATTGACGAGGCTCGAACAGTACAGAAACTATGAGAACATCCCTTTGTCAGGAGAAGCTGTGGATAAGGTCTCTGCACTGCAATATCTATATTTCATTGAGCTAAAAGGCCTCCATTTGGGTAAAATTATCATCATTGCTGGTCATTTACACATTTTCAGGTATGCGAACAAGTGGAGAAGGGTGGTAACTACTACGAATTCTTTTACAATGCAAGATCCGTAAAGCCTACGATACTCCATTTTCAGGTCTGCATTTATTCTGTATATTAAGCATACCATATGATAAGCCCGTGCTGCAGATGCTGGATATACTGTGTAACCCTGTCCTAACTTCTAGATGCGATGAATACTCATCTCAGGTTGCTGTGTAGGACCTACTTTACTTCCAGTTTGAATTCCTTTTAGCTTTTATAACTCAGGAAGACTTTTTAGTGGAAGTAACATCATTGTCATCTTGATTGAGTAAAAAAACAGATGTACTCAGGGCACTTCCTGTCTGCAATATCTTAGATTAAGATGCTTTGGTTTCTCTATCCTTTAGAATTTTAAAAGATTAGTGTTATACTCACCTACTTAAAGTTGACATGCCAAATGTCTAAAACGCTGGATTCCTAATGCTACAGCAGAGATTTATTTTGGACTCTTTCTATGGGAATCAGCATGAAGAAGAAAAAGAGTTAAAGAGAAAGATCACTCTTACAAATTTTCCTGTTCTATGCCTGACACGGTTTTCTTGTGTTGTATTTTTTTTCCTTTCATATTCAAATAAAAACAAGATGCCATTTATTTTGTTCCTCCAGCGATAGATAAACTCGTAAGAGTGATTAGGTTTCCAAATGAATTATATCTCTATTTTGCTATTCATGTCAATTGTTATCTTGTAAGTGGTTAGATAACATATGTGATGCTTTCGGGGGCTAGCATCTTTAGTAATAGTTTCAAAGTTCATTTTTTTTCTGTGATATATGTCACCTAACTTTTTTGGGTTTGGGTGGGTTCAATTTGCTATGCGGAGATCTTTCAATGACACTTCTTATGCCTCTTGTTTGCAGCTAAGAAACTTGGTCTGGGCAACTTCAAAACATGATGTGTACTTGATTTCAAATGATTCTCTTATGCATTGGTCATCAATTTCCCGCAACCTCTCAGAAGTTCTCAACTTCTCTGGACGTATAGTACCGACAGAGGTAATTGAAAAGTATTTAGTGATGGTCCTTTACTTTGTTTTGCTTTGCTCTGGCTTCTTTCTCTCCTCTTATGCGTGATATAGCCTGGAAAAAATGTCTCTTATGTGCAATGCCTTTTCAGTACTCTGATTTATTGGCTTTGTTGTGGGGTATGAGACACATACCCTGACTGTACCCCGCCTCAACACAGGAGGGAAAAAGAAGTTTATCCCCATTTTTTCCTTTTAAAACATTTTTCTCTTTGCTTCATTAGGTCTATAACTATTTCTTCTCTTTCTGTTTCGTTTTTACCTATACTTTCTGTTGTTTTGGTCCTCTAGAAATATGCAGGAAATTTGTTAGAGGGTCTGACACTGACCCAAATCAGCACAATGGCGGTGAAGAACCGTTTTGTGGTTGCTGGAGGCTTCCAAGGAGAGCTCATTTGTAAGGTAAGTTGGGGTATTTTCCTTCTCTTCATGGCTGCTAATATCTGAGACTAGCCAGTCAGTTAAAAAGAGCTTTTGCAGTGTAAGTGAAAATCTACTTTTCTCTCCCACCATCTAATTATTAAATAACGTGGCTATAACTTACTGGAAGCTATTATGTCTGTACTAAATGGTTGGCTTAACATTATGAGCTATTAAACGATTTAGTCTTACTGATTATTATGTTCATCCTTGCATTATTTGTGGTATTTTCTTTACTTTATTTCAAATATTGCAGAGTTTGGATAAGCCAGGGGTTAGCTTCTGTGCGAGGACCACTTATGAGGATAATGCTATCACAAATGCCGTTGAGATATATGAAAGCGTCAGGTAGTATGAATGTCATAATCAGCTGTTGAGCTTGCTTGAAACTTCAATTGATGGAATTAAGTATGAACATTGTGCAGTTGTGGGCCTCGTTTTATGGCAGCCAACAACGACTGTGGTGTGAGGGTGTATGACATGGAGAAGTTTCAGCAGATGAACCACTTCCGCTTCCCTTGGCCAGTGAATGTCAGTTTTTTACGTGCTTTTGCTGCAAATTTTTGTTCTCTTCTCTTTGCTTTTTTTTTTTTTTTTGAACCTGGTAACTCTGTAATATACCACAAAACAATATGTGTTGTATTGAAACCTTATATACAAATGTACTCCCAATTTCACTTCACTATGACTAGATTGAGCTAGGACATCAATAATAAAGATTGTATCATTTGAGTATAGCTGGTTACACCAAAAAACTAGAAAAAGGCATCAGTTCAGTTTAACTTTCTGCATACTGTTCACTAAGCTCTCAAACCATCTTGAATTCCTCTCTTTCCAAATAGCCCACCATATAACACTTCTTTGCTTTTTTTGATTTCCTATCATTAGTTACTGAGTAGTTTTGGTTGTCCGTGAAGTATAAATATACTTGCTTTTTCAAATAAGAGAACTGGCAGGTTGTGGAAAAGTTCCAAACTGGTCATTGTCATTATTCTCCTCTTCATCATCAACATTCTCATGTATTGGGTGTTAGTGGGATAGAATGGTTTCATGAATTTCTAGTGTAAGTTCTTTCTTTAATCAAATGCAATTCTAATATGAGGCTTTAGATGGACTGCAGTTTTCTGATTTAAATTGAGGCTGGAAGTGGTTATTTAATAATTCTTTCTTGTACGACCTTGTATTGTGACATCCCAACAAGGGGCTTTTAGTATCTGAGTGACCTCAATGGGTTTTATACATTCAGGTTGAGTTTGTTGGTTGATTAGATAGGCTAGATGAAGGCCAAGCGTTTGAAGATAAATCCCATCATTCTCATTTGTTTCATCTTAGAGGACCAATTTATGGGGGGTTGAATATTTGAGATTTGGCAGTGCTATAAAGATTTGCAATGAGTACAATTGCTGTGGCTGATGGTGCAACTTATTATATAGTAGATTGCCAACATGATTGCCTTTTTTGCTCTGACATTCTGGAATACCCCTGAGATACTCTTTTATGCTCAATTTCATGTTCATATTCTTAACTTGTATGCTGCTCATGGTTGTATTTGTTGATCTACTATTTAACTTCGGAACTTGTTTCTAGCGAGCAATTATTTTGTCGTGCTTCAATGGGTTATTGAAGTTTTTTCATTTGCCTGAAGTCAGTCATCATCAACGCACATAGTGGTATGTTGTTGTTGTTGTAGTAGTAGTTTTTGTACTTCATATAAGTAGTTACAACACCTTTGGATCTATATTTCCTCTTATTTGAAGTTGAGATCAATCATCAACAAGCTGCCTCTCTCTGGACTTCATTTCTCTTTTAAGATTTATAAGCCAACATCATATGTTGATTCAATCAACCAGGTATTCATATCATAAATAGAAAGCTTTTTTTTTTCTAGTTGCCAAGTGCGAGTGGCGTTTTCTTTTGTTATAGAATCTTCAGCTCTTCTTTTGCTTACACTGATAGAAGAATATCACGTCCATAGATAATAATACCCCCTACTTGAGGGATGAACTGGCATGTAGATAGTGGAAACCCACAGGCTGTTGTCTACTATCAAGAAGTTCCATTCAACTTCCTCTAGTTTCTTCAGTCTAGTATGAGATTTGGCAATTAATAAGCAAGGATTTTATTAATTGGACTCAGGACCTTGTCCGTCATCCAGTTTGAATCGCATATCCTCAGAGATTATAAGAAAGTAACAAGTAGGGGATATATCGTAATAGATTTTCATTTCTCTCCAATTTTGATCCGGATTAAGAATTATTTCTTCCTGTCTACATTCTTTATGTGAACAGATATTTCAATTTTGTTTGAAGTTGCATCCTTCATGAGCTCATGTATTTATTATTTCACTGGTAATTGATGCAGCACACCTCGGTAAGCCCAGATTGCAAGTTTTTTACTGTTGTTGGGGATGATCTAGATGGTTTACTTGTTGATTCCCGCAATGGAAAGGTATTATAATTTTTTTACCATTACCTTCTTTAGTCTGTTGTTTCACTCTGATAGTTGTATTGATCATTAAATTCAGAGGGAAATGAATACATTTAGCTCAGTTATTCTGAATCTACAGCAAAATCGGATGACGTTCAACTTTTTGATTATGTAAATACAGCCTGTCAGTTTTTTAAGTCTGAATCATGATAGGTCAATATAGTTACTATATTTGTGGTGAGGCCATTATTTGGCAAAATTATTCCCAAGTTCAATTTCTTTTTCCTTCAGAGACGTCTCTCCATATTTTGGCTTTCGTATGAGTTTCCCATTTGCTGAACTTGCAAAATCTTATCTAAGGCAGCTTGTTTACTGTTAACAGACGGTGGCTTCAATCGTTGGTCATTTAGACTACTCTTTTGCTTGTGCGTGGCATCCAGATGGGCGTACATTTGCCACTGGGAATCAAGATAAGACATGTCGAATTTGGGACTTGAGAAACTTATCCTCGTCTACAGCCATTCTGAAGGGAAACATCGGTGCTGCTCGATCTATCCGTTTCTCATCCGATGGACAGTTCCTTGTTGTGGCTGAACCTGCAGATTTTGTCCATATCTACGGTACCAAGTCAGACTACAAGAAACGTCAGGAAATTGATCTTTTTGGTGAGATATCAGGGGTATCTCTGAGCCCAGACGACGAATCTCTTTACATTGGTATCTGGGATCGAACATATGGAAGCTTGCTAGAATACAACAGAAGGCGTAGTTGTAGATATCTTGATTCGTTCGTGTAATCTTCAACCCAAGGGTTCTACAGTTCATTCACATTGAGTCCCAATATTTTGCACAAATTCGTCCCCGATTATTTTATATCAGTTCTTGATCTTGGCATTACTATGTACAGTTACACCTTGAGATTGAACTTTGTTTCTGGTTATATACAATCTCTCTCATGTACCATTTTGCTAAACTTGTACTTTGAAATTTTTGTTCAAAGTGATATAAAAGGACAGTATATTTCTGTCACTATTACAGGGATACTAAAGTTAGTGATAAATGATATCTGGAATGATACATGTATAACACCAACCACAAATCTCGAATAATATATCCAGTGAAATTTTACAAGTACAGTTTCAGAAATAGCCACATCTCCTTCATTTTTATTATAGCCACCTGAAGCAATTAGCGTTCCTTTAAATGACCTCCTTATAAATTGAAGACAAGGTTCGTCCTTTGGCTCGAACGCATGAAGATATAAAACTCCGAGCTTAGTCAATTGACTAGCCAAATAAGTCAACAGAGCTTCTGAGTTCGAGTCTTTTTTTCCGAGTTTTCTTCCAACTCTATCTCCTCCAATTTCATTCACAATTGCTCCTATAACTTCAAGAGCAAATCTACAACGATTCTCTATGCTCCCACCATATTCATCACTCCTATCGTTGACTTCAATATTAAAAAATTGTTCAATTATGTAGCTGTTTGCTGAGTTAATCTCAACTCCATCGAATCCTAAAAAGTTTATTTCATGATTTTTTTAAATAATAATAACAAATTTATAAAACGAATATTTACATAATTAAATAGAAAACTCACCAGCTTCGATAGCATTGCGAGCTGCAATTCTAAAAGAGAAATTTTTCAAAATGTTAATATTTTAACATTTAATAGGATCAATGTCAACACTTTCAGTATTTAGTAAAAATATCAAAATTTTAATTTATTATGTATTTTATTTAAATTTTTATTATTTGTTTTAATTGAATGGATACAATTATTAGATAACAAAAAGGAGAAATTTAGGGGAGAAAAATCTTTTAAAAAAGGAAGAATAGCTTGAAAATATCAGCGGTTACAAAATTTAAAATCTAAACACTAATCGGTCTTCTCCATAGCTGATGAGTACTCTTATTATCGATTATTAATATATTTTAATTTTAAAAAATTAGTTTGTTGAGTATTATTTTTAACGAAATAGAACAACAAAATCATCGACAAACAACCGTAGAGAAAGATTTTTCTATCGGGAGTTTGATTAAATTAATTGAATACAAATTTGATCATGTATTAGTTAATTGCTTCATCCTTAATCTTTTTCTAATTGATTATAAAATTTTGATATTAAAATTTGTAAATAATTGTAAACGGCTTCTGTTATCATTGAAAATTATATATAGTATGAACGACGTAAGAAATATTATTTTCCTTGGATTTGTTTAATTTTTTTGTTATTGATTCCGAAAAATGATAATAGATTGTTCGAAGATTTTTGATTGGCCGTTTTGTTTTTAATGGTTCAATATTTATTTTTTATATATAAATGTTGACAGACTACATTGAACTATGAAAAATACAGTTTTGTTCAAATTTTTTCATGTTTCAATAGATGTTTTATACTTCTTGATGCAAGGGCTATTGTAAATGCATACATTTTTTTTAACTTGGATACAAAAAGAACTCTTAACATCTCTAATAATGTATTTATTTAATAACTCCAACATTTTACCTTTTTTAGTTTGAATACAAAAATAATATGAGGAGTATTAATTTTATAATTATGCAACACAGACACACACACACAAAAAAAAAAAATAGAATACAAAATACATTAAATCTATGGAATACAAAAATACATACCAACTATAACAAAATCAAAATTTCATATACACTTCCAAATCTATGAATCCAAAATACAATAAATCTATAAAATATAAAATACATACTAATTATAACAGAATCAAAATACCATATACACTTTCAAATCTATGAATACAAAATACATTAAATCTATGAAATACAAAAATGCATACTAACTATAACAGAATCAAAATTCCATATACACTTACACAAAATATGTGTTAAATTGACATAACTAACACAAAAAAAAATTAGAATACAAAATACAATAAATCTATGAAATACATAAATACATACTAACTATAACAGAATCAAAATTCTATATACACTTCTAAATATATTCTATAATAGTACAAACGCATTGTAACATGTATTTATTTGAATCTTAAAAGTTATTAAACAAATTCAACTAAACATGCAAGACACAAAACATGCAAAAAAAATAAAATATCTCTTCTCCAACAATTTGATCTTCTTCAACTTCGTCGTTATGAATTTATGTGGGATTTTGCACGCCGACGGAGTCCTACAATTTTTCCCGTCGTCTATCCTCCATAGATTTAGAAGCGGAACCTACATTGTTATTTATTTCTTGAGTGAAAAAAAGAGTAAATGATGGGAAATCAGAAGAAGTTTGATTATTTTGTCTGATACCTCTACTAACTCTTGAAATCATCCATTAAAGAGAGAATTTTGGATTATCAATCCTTAAAAGAGGTTTTAAGAACAACAACAAATCAAAAAGATTTTAAAAAACAGTAAAATCAGTAAGCAAATAATAAAGAATATGATAAACATGAATACCCAAATCAATGTTAATCTTCAAATCTAATCTTGAAACGAAAGCAAAGGAAAATAATCTAACATAAAAATATATTAAATCTGAAAATCTGTGGATCGTTTTATTTGGATTAATCTTAGAGAGAGAAATTGAAAAAAAGTATAATTAAAGGACTTTAATATCTAGCAAATTACCGAAATATAGGGGCCTGTGTAATCTATGAGAGAGAAAACATGATTTGTATCAATTTTTTTTTTTTTTAGAATAATGACATTTTTGACATGTTTACTAATATTATTAAAGTCTGAAGGTTATCACTAAATAAGTTGGTTTTTTTGACTAGTTAGCTAAATTTTCCATTCTAAAATCATCGACAATGTGAGCGAGTTCACAAGTGCTTAATTGCCTTATTGTTGGTTCCATGCACGCACCATCATAAGATATATACACTACTTAGCAAGTACACAATATTATATACATTACACTTTTTCTAAAAAACTCTATTAATAAATAATTAAGTCTGAACGTTTGAAGCATGAATAACATAACATGATGGCTTCAAACATTAGGTATACTCCGATATATGTTATAGTGTATATCGAGTATAATATTCAATAGCATGTGGCTCTTTGAGCATAATATTCAATAGCATGTGGCTGTGGAGTGTTATTATATGATCTGTTCCTCGTCATTGGTGGCATCACTACTCTGTTAAAAAAATATCATTTTTGATTTTCAGGTTTTAGGCATAGAAACACATCTAAAAATAATAAAATTGTGCGAAAATCTTAAATTAACTTATTTTCTCCCCTATTATTTACCCCTTCACTAATTACCTAGTAAGAAAACAAGTTAAAACACACCATGTGCATACACATTTATACTAGTAGTTTAAAGAAAAGGGGTTTTTAATGTCTTATTTCATTTTATTCTTTTATATCCAAACTGACTTTATCGTCTCTCAAGTATTTAAATTATCACTAATTATTTATCAAAAATCACGTCAGCTCAGCTTATACTTATTTGATAGTGCCTAGTGTACACTCTTATTCGAAAAGAACTTTTGGGTTAACCATCGGGGCTTTAACCCAAACGTTGTGTTCGCAACACATTTAATACAACAGGAGCATAAATTTGTAACCAGAGCAAGGTGCATTGATTCACATATAATATTTGAGGTCCAAAACATTGAAAAAAATAAAAATAGAATCCGTCACATTGTACATAACCAACCACCTATAATTTGGCAAAACAAACACTTTGGAATCTTCAGCACATCAAAGATCAAATTATTTATCAAAGTAAGTATAGGACAAAACACAGAAAGAAAAAGTCTAGACTATGATATAATTGATTCAATCAACTTTTGCCATCAACACATGGCACAGATCATTTACACCCTCAAAAGCATGCATCCAAGAGACAGCAACAGCACAGAGCAGCCAAACTGCAAAACAATACCACAAACCATTATTAGTCCCACTGGAAATTCGAAATAATATGACAAAGTGCTAAAAGAAAAAAGGGCTACTGAAACATCACGGAATCAAGAATCATTGTCTGACTAGTTCATTGGCACTGCGACAGCTTAAAGGTTTGATCAATGGGAAGGAGCATCAATATAGGATATTGGAGGTAGAAACAACAACTAAGGCGGCAGTGTGGATTACTTTGCCAAACTTAGCTCTAGACTTATTTGGCTAAGAGGTCATTATTTTATCTATAGGAGCAGCAGTTGGAAAACAATAGCTATAGACAAAGCAAGTTAAGTCTAAACCGGCAATTTGAGCAGTGTATTCAGAGCAGAATTTTAATGAGAAACATGATATTGTGCAGCAAGTTGAAAATTCCATTGCATGCTACTGGTGATGAATCAGTAGATATAATGAAAACAAGAGACAAAATGAAGGGCGTTGATAACAGTAATGGAAAGGACCGGACTATGGTGGCACATAAAAAATATTCACGCATTAGAATTGGTTGGATCTCCAACTCGTGTTAATGTGTAACACACGAGGGATATTCCATTGCTCGATCTTCTGCCCCAAAAGGACATTTCTTGTCCAAATTCCTCTGATCTTCTCTCGGCTAAAACTGGTCAAGAAATTCATCCAAACATACCTAGATTGCTTATATCGAATCCACAGGTCGCTAAAACATTCAAAGAAAATCAACAAAGTGATCCGGGGAGGTCTAGAGGTCTAGCCCCCCTTGCTTCTACTTTCCCCCTTTGATGATCAAAAGATCTTTTCGAAACAAACAAGGAAAAACACACACATATGAACAAGTCTCTCGGCAACTTAGTCAACAAAACCCGAGATGATACCAACCTCACCCAATTCAGTTGATAAAATCAAATCATTACACACCTTATCATCCATAGTCAACTCAATCCAAAAAATCTCAGATCATACAATTCAACAACACAACTAAATCATAACAAAACATCACGAGTGTAAAGATGCATACCATCCTTGCATTAATCCAGTGCTACTAGATTGCTGTTGATGTTGTTGAGGAGGTGGAGCACCATACTGAGGTGCATACTGTGGAGGTGGATACCCTTGTTGAGGATAACCCTGTGGTGGATACCCTTGCTGAGGATACCCTGGTGGTGGATATGCATCTTTAGAGTAACCTTCTGGTGGATAACCTAATTACAAAATTCCCCAAAACCCCATCAGATCTAATCATCAAAATAACATATAAAAACATCAACTTTACCACAAATCATCAAAACAACATATAAAAACATCAACTTCACCATAAATCATCAAAACAATATATAAAAATATGAACTTTACCATAAATCATCAAAAAAAAAAATGAAATTGAAGCAATTTACCTTGTGGTGGTGGTACACCAACAGGGGGTTGCTGCTGATTGTAGTAACTCATAATTGAAATTTCTTGTTGAAGAGAGTTTTGAGTTTTTGCTTATGCACAAAGAAATGGGGTTTATTTGTTAGGTTTTATAGAGCAAGTCAAACAAGGACTAAGCCCAGCATATTCCAAGAAACTCTCCGACTCTGTTGCTACAGACGGATAAGAAATAATTAAAATCAAAATTTATTTATATAGTTGAAATTAATTATTCTATTTTTTTTATCTTATATCCAGTAATTGTGAAATAATTAATTTTAAAATTTATTTCAGAGATAATTTGTTAAATCCAACAAGGCCTTAGTAATTTATTAATTTATTATGTGATCTTTTCCAAGGTTGTTATAGGTACTAGAAAAGTACCCCGTGTGTGATGCGCGTAAAGTGTCAGAAAATTATTTTTCTATATATATTATTACTCTTATGTTTATTTTAATTTATTATCATATATTGACTGGCTATATTCACCTAAATAAGTACTCCTAAATAAAAATAATAATTTTCTATATTAATCAGTGCATAGACTTAAATTATAATTAATGATTTGAAGAAGAACTAATTAATATTGAGGATGAAATAAAAATAAAAATAAAAGTTTTTTTTAATATGATAAAAATGATAATGAAAGTGAAAATCTATTTATAAAGTATAAAAAGAGTAATAAATTTAATATTTAGAGAATTCTATAGTTAAAAATATATTATAGATGAGTAATTAAATTATTTTTAATTATTTAAATTTGAATAAATAAAAATAAACTACCTATTTATAATATTGTTGAGAAAGGAAGTAAAATTTTATAGGTTTGATTAAATTTTAAATTATTTGATTCACGATCGAAAAGGAAGAGAAAAAGTGTTTCCTCCGTCGTATATTATTTTTAGGAATTTGTGTTATATAGTATATTTTAGAGTTTATTAACGATTTATGAAATCACTTATTAGAATAAGAATAAAAGTTTTATCCAAATTGTTAAATATATAACATATAGTAGGTGCTTAATTTTTGTAAGCTTATTCGTTCGTTTGTTATTTAATTATATTATAAGCTTATTACTAAAAATTTTGACTCCACCCCGTATCACTGCTGAGTTATGGAGAGGGGACTAGGGGTGGAGCACCATGACATGTTTTTTCATTCTTATGCATTCCCACTCCAATAGCTTATGGCAATAAAAGTTTTCATGTTCTCAAAGTCTAACTATGATTAAGACACTTCAAAAAACCCCATCTTATTGCAAAATTCAATTTGAAATCTAGCTTAAAAAAAGGTTGATGCAGTAAGTACAAAATAAAAACAAATTTTAACTATACAAGTAATAAAATTAGGGTCGATCAGTTTTAGTTGGATGAGTTAAAATAATGTGGAACAAATTTTTACAAATAAAATATATTGTGAAGCATCTGAATATTTAAGTATGAAAAATCAAAATCTCATTAATAAGATAAAAGTTTAAATAATCGACTCATTGGAGCTATAAAATTCTCATCAAATTCTTACTAATGCATAAATAAATATATATTTAAAATCACAAATTCTAAAAGTAATTTTCATCCATCTCAAAAGCATTATTTCTTTGTAATTTTTTTTTTCTTCCCAAAGGCGTTGTCCACTAAGATTTGAAGTCCTTAGACAAAGCAAAAGAAATAGCATTATGAAAGAGGATGAGATATAAAGTGAATTTCTTTTTCTCTATTTCATAAAAAAAACTTAGATATACAAAAGAAGAAAATGTTTATATTTTTAAAATCTGTTTGTCCATAAATTATGCCTTTTTAAGTGTGTAGTTATACAGATCCACCCACTATAGCATCCCAACAAAACTCATGACTTCATCAATCGCTATTAAAAAAATTTAATAAACTATGGAGGTTTATTTATATGGTCATAAAAAAAAACATTTCAATAAAGACAGGTTAAACATTAATTCTTCTAGAAAAAATCGTTGATCAACTTTTCTTTGGGAGAACTAATAATACAGTGTAGGTCATATCTAAATTAAAAAATCATCAAAAGATGTAAACAGTTTGTCAATAACTAATGAAAATAACAAATTAAAATAACATGAAAAGTTAAATAGCTGAAAAAAAATTATGAAATATTCAATTTCTTTTTTACAAACATAACACTGAAAAAATATTCAATTTCTTTTCGATATTTATATAACAGCTCGATTAAAATTGAATAAAATTTGAATTGAGTCGGAAAAAGATTTGGCAGTAAAATCAAATTAGGATTTCTTGGAATGCGCTTTTTTGCTGGTCCTCGTTGTGTCCACTTTGATTTGCCTTATAAATATCCCTTCTCCACTGTGCAGCCCATTATCTTTCTTTGTGTCTAAGCAAAAGCACCAACAGAAACTCTCTCTACAGTTAGATCCAACCCAAATTCTTCATTAATTCAACAATGAGTTACTACAATCAACAACAACCCCCTGTTGGTGTGCCACCACCACAAGGTAAATCACTTCAATTCCTTTTTTTCTGATTTTATTTTGGTAAAGTTGATGTTTTTATATGTTTTTTTGATGATTAGATCTGATGGGGTTTTGAATTTTTGTAGGATATCCACCAGAAGGTTACCCAAAAGATGCATACCCACCACCAGGGTACCCACAGCAGGGTTACCCTCAACAAGGTTACCCACCTCAAGGGTACCCTCCACAGTATGCACCTCAGTATGGTGCTCCACCTCCTCATCAACAACAACAGCAATCTGGTACTGGTTTCATGGAAGGATGGTATGAACCTTAAAGACTCAATTTTTATGTTCATATGTTATGATTCAGTTACAGTAATTTGTATGATTTTGTTTGAGAGAGATCTGTATTGATATTGGTTTTTTGTAGAGCGGTTGAGGAGATTGTTTATCTGTTACTATGTGTGTGTTTCTTGTTGATTTGGTGTGTCTTGTCAAAACATGATTTCTCGAATTATTATTGGTCTGTTTGATGTTTACTTTGTGAGCACTTGTATTTAATAACTATGGCTCTGGACGCGAACTAGAAGGGGTCCTTATCATTTGTATGTCTAGTTGAACATTAACGCGAGCAGGAGAGACAATCAGAATGCCTGAATGTTTCTCTATGTGCAAACATAGTCCAGGCCTTGCCACACCTTCGATTTTATCTCTGGCTGCTGAAATCGCGCCCCCTAACTTACTTCAGACAGGAAGGTGGGTGCATTGCCTAGACATAACTTGTGTTGCTTTGTCTATAGCTATAGGTTTTCCACTGTTGCTGCTGCAATAAGACAATAATGACCTCTTATCAAAGAAATCTACACTGTCACGTTAATTGTTTCTTCGTTGTAATAGACCATGGGAGTATCCTTATTGATGCTCCATTCCACTGTAAGATAAGTAATTCACTGATCTTGCAAAACAATCACATAATTGTCATATTAATCACACGTTTAAGTTATCGCAGTGCCAGTGAACCAATTAGACAATGGACGTGGTCTTGGCTACCCTAATTTTTCATAGAATATAGTGGTGAGCTTGCTGTATTTCTTATTTCCGGTGGGACTAATCATTGGTTGTTATATTTTTTTTTTTTGCAGTTTGGCTGCTCTGTGCTGTTGCTGTCTCTTGGATGCATGCTTTTGATGCTGTAAATGATCTGTGCCATGTGTTGATGGCAAAAGTTTATTAAACCAATTCTATCATAGTCTAGACTTTCTCTTTTTGTGTTGTCCTTGGTGTCCTGTACTGTCCTTGATAAATAATTTGATATTAAATATGACGATGCACCTTGTTATGGTTGGAGAATTCAAGTGTCTATTTGCCAATTTATACATTATTGTGCAATGCAAGAGATTCTATTTTATTTTTTTTTATCTTGGTTGTCTATATGTGAATGCGACCTTGCTCTTAGGTTATATATGCTGCTGATTTCTATTTACTGTGTGGGCGATTACCATTTTTTGGGTTTTAAGTTTATTATACTGACTTGTTAGACGCCCAAAGTATAACCAATTGAGTGGTGAAATACCTCAAGAAGTTGGCAAGTTGTAAAATCTTCTGGGTGTAAGTATATCCTACAACAGGCTTGTGGGGGGTGCCTAGTATGTTTCTTAATTTAGACCATAATGAAAGTCCGCCAAAACCTTTAGTCCTTCATCTTATGTTTTGTTGGTGGGCAGGTGACATATATTTTGTAGAACTAGTCGAGGTGAGCACAATCAGACTTGGACTCAGCCGTTAGTTCTTGATCCTTGTGCTTATGCAAACCGAATAGGTTGTCAAAATCGAAGATACGACACTTGAAGAAGCAATAGAAATAGGTTTTTTTGCGCCATAGATTCATATATAAAGGAGTATTTCTTGTTACTTTACTAAAAACAATCAAAGGTTATAAAAATTAAAGACAAGCAAAACTCAAAAGACCACCCCAAAAGTAGGCCCATTTATGTGAATGGCCTTTGAGATTTTCTTCAGCAGATGACCCATTAGGATGTTGGGTTGGGCCCTAAATAAGACTTGGCCCTTAAAATCTAGAAACCTTTTCCTCTTTGCTTCCGATTTGTCAACTTAAATTGCATCAAAGCTTTTGTTCGAATTTCAATAGAATATTCTCCATAAACTTGTTATTTGAATGAGTGGAAAATCATTTCATATTTCACAATAGAGAAGGGTAGAACCTCTTTATACGCTTTAATAACGTGCAATAGTGAATTATTATTAATCCGATAATAATGATTTATTTGGAAAAACTTTTAACCTAAATTAAACAAGAAAACAAAAAAAAAAAATCAAGAAATTGAAAAAAGAAAAAATATTTTTAGTGACCTAATGTAATATATTCTTGTCTTTGCCTTGGTGTCTATATGCATTTGAAGTACCTCTGATGATTTGTACAAGACGAATCTTAACCTTAAAGTTCTGTGTACTTTAATTTCTAATTCTTTACTCCAAAACTTTATATTCTACTTTTTTTTTCTTGTCTTGTATGCTACTGAAAATGGAAATTTTTAAATTTTTTTTTCCTCTATAAAAATAAATATATTAATTAGCAAAATGTTCATTTGCTTGAAATGTATTAAGATTTCATTATACTTTCGCGCTAGTAACAAAGACATAATATTTTACAAAAATCGAATTATATAGATTTGAATGAATGTATTAATCCCATTCACTTGTTGTGTTAGCAAAATGTCTCAAGCCCTTAATCTTAACAGATCTTGCAAAACAAAAAGTTTCATTGATCAAGCAAGGATTGAGCCAAAATTGAGGGTGTCCACACATACCACATCCAAACAAGAAATCAATTAAAGCCAAAACTAAAGTGGAGTGTTGCCACAAGGCATTATCAGAATATAGGGGTAAAGTTGGAAGAAAAAATCATTTCCATTTTCATACATGTTTGAATATTTATGTAAAACAAACAAATATAAAAGTATGATAATGTTAGAGCTAAACATAATTAACAAACAAAAACCTACATGACACTTGTTAATCTTTTTTCCTTTAAGCAAAAACTTAAAATCAACACAAAGATTAGTTATATCCCATATATTCCTGGGTATATACTTAGTTATTCACAAAAAAATTAAATATTATGCTCGAATCAATTTCGGAGAAGAAAATAAATACTCTCGCTAGTCACAAATATTCTTTAATATGGTAATATATTTGCGATTATAATCAAAAATTTATCACGCAAACGGTTTGATTGATGTTGTGCGGGGGATATTGAGGTGCATGTGATGAGGTATTGTGTAGATCGAAGCTGACAAAAACTCACAGATGAGAAATGAAAATGAGTCACAAGATACCCATTCTTCATTCTTCAAATCTTAATCATATATACAACAACCCATCACTCTTAGATTCTGCCTGTATAGCAGCTAGGAACCTACGAATAATCCTTATGTCACACAATCACTCATCGTTATTTTGTTCGTAGCTAACAAAATTTAATTTTATATATAGGAACCTAACAATAATCCTTCACTAATTATATTATATTAAGCCCTCACACACACATATATATCACCGTTACATTAAGAGAACAAAAAAAATTGAAATTAACTACGCATTTCATAGTAACAACATATTGTGATGTTCTGTCACTAATTTAATATATATAAATTTTTGTAACGATTTTAAGTTAATAATTAATATTATAATAATGTATTATAACTGAGCATACATGAATTCGTTTTAAATTGACGTTTAAATTTGCCATGAGTTTGAGGTTTGAAATAATGAACACACACATGAATAATTGTCTTTCAAATGTTACTTTTCAACTACTATTTTTTTTTATTATTATAAAAGTTTACAATTATCTATATTATACTAGTTAATTAAACTTGTGTGTTCACCTTCATATAATATCAACAAAAAAAACGTAAATCGGACTACAAAGTGTATTATAAAGTTTGCCTCTTTATCAAAAACTACATAATTGGTTAAATGAATTTAAAAAAATAATACTAGACAGATAAAACAGTTACATTAATAAAGCTTAGAGACTAAAGAAATATTGTATATATATAATAATAATAACCCCAGTAAATTGGAGAATCAAACATCGAACTATCGGACAACAAATACATTCTTTTGAGGTAAATAAATTCGAAATTAAAGGAAAAAACAACTAATAATATATCATATGCATAAATCATAAAGCTTAAAGTTCACGTAGGAGTCATTTGAGGTAATTAACAAAATTTGAGATGAAATAATAAAATATTTTAATCAGAGATTATTTTGAATTTGATCAAATCCTAACTTCAAGTATGAAGTTGAATGCTCTTTACTTTTAATATATAAAATTACTACTGTTCAAAGCTATATATAAATTATGTCTTAATACAAATATTAAACACCAAATAACAAACTTCAAATTACGGATTATTTTCAAAACTATTAATTTATAATTTTAAGACAAAGATGATAATGACAAAAGAACAAAACATGGGACCTACTATCACAGTCAAAATTTTAAGTTGCACCCGTGATCTTCATTTGTTTCTTGTGATTATGTGAAAGTGTATTTTATTAAAATTATTTATATAACATCATCTTTCAAATAGATATTAATTGATGGTCAAAAAGTTTAATCACGACAAATAACATGTTTTAGAAAGTGTAAAATTGTTTATTTCATCGAAATATGCTCTAAAAAGTGCAAGTAGATCAAAAAAATAAAATATTCTTGGATGTGAAACACAACAAATGAAATGATTTTGTATTTTCCATATTTTTTGAAAAATTATTGACAGAGAAAATGAAATGACAAAGTAATAGATGATGTGACAAAGGACACATGGTTGAGAAGCCCTAAACAATAATACAAAAATAAAAGTTTTTTTTAATTATAAAATTATAAAAAAAAAAGAAGATAAAAAGAGTGAAAATAACAAGTCTTTGGGAATTTGTGGGGAAATGTGTCACATTGGACCATATTGTTGATTGTCTCATCATTTTTTCACAGCTTGGTGTCTTTTTTTTGTACAAACAACCATAACATTCTCATTAGATTCCATTTATCTTTCCTTTTTTATTTCAAACTTTATCTTATAAAAATAGTTATATATTTTCCAATTACATTCTTCTTTTTCTTTTGTCGGTTGGTTTCATATTTAATATTTAAATTCAGATTAAATTAAAATCATATTATATAATATTCATTGAATAGAAATTTTGATATTTGTTTTAAGGTCTTAAAGAAAAATTCATGTCCTATAAAAGATTAAAATCCATTATAGAGAGCGTACAATATATTAAAATGTCAAATTTAAATTCATATCATGTTGATCATATTTTTCTTTAGGATACTAATTAATTTAAATTCGTATCAATGTAAAGCCTATTACACATGAAAGTCCAGTCTCAAAACTTAAATCGAGAACTTTTGATTAACGTCGAAGAAATCATATCTATACATTCTCTGTGCTTTCTTGAACTACATATCCACAATCCAATGAGTTTTTGTATTTTCATTTTTCTTAAGTCATGTATTGAATTTCAAATTTCAAATTTTACTTCTTTGTTATAAGTTATAATTTTGTCTGTTCCTATTATTGTAATATGAATCTTAGATATATGGTTTATGTAACACATGTTAATGTTTGTTTTTTCTCTTGACGTGATATATATATATATATATATATATATATATATGCGTGTGTGTGTGTGTGTTTAACAATCTGAAGATATACAGAAAAAAGTAAATAAATTATTAATGTACATAGTACTATTTGAGTTATACTAGAAAAATCAACTTGAACTAGGATTTAGAAACTTATATATATATATATACAAAAAGTGTATTAAATTTATCTTTGTGATAGCAGGTGATGTGACAATTTAAATACTAAGTTTAATCTATACATACATCATTAGTATAAATATTTTTTTTACTCTAAGTAAATTGATGATGATATAAAGTCCTTACATTCTAATAATATATACAACTGATATTCTTATTTTCTTTGATCAATAATTATATATTTAGTATAATGCATTAATGAAGTTTGGTGAGGGTAATGTATATATGATCTTAACACTCTAATAATAGATATAACTTACCTTCTTATTATATACGATCAACGACGTCATATTCAGTGGGTCTAGAGAAGATAGTGTGTATGTGACCTTAACATTGTAATAGTACATATCATTTAGATTCTTATTTTATACGGTCAACAAAATATCTAGTGCGATCTAGAGACCGGTAGTGTGTACGCGGTCTAAAAACTCTAATAGTAAATATAAATTCTTATTTTATACGGTCAACAACATATCAGTGAGATTTGATAATTAATTGTAAGTGTGTTTGCGGTCAACAATATATTAAGTGAAATTTGAAGTGAATAGCGTGTACACTGACTTAACACTCTAATAATAAATATAATTTACCTTCTTACTTTATACGGTCAACAACATATCAGTGAGATTTGATTATTAATTGTAAGTGTGTTTGCGGTCAACAATATATTAAGTGAAATTTGAAGTGAATAGCGTGTACACTGACTTAACACTCTAATAATAAATATAATTTACCTTCTTACTTTATACGGTCAACAACATATCAGTGAGATTTGATTATTAATTGTAAGTGTGTTTGCGGTCAACAATATATTAAGTGAAATTTGAAGTGAATAGCGTGTACACTGACTTAACACTCTAATAATAAATATAATTTACCTTCTTACTTTATACGGTCAACAACATATCAGTGAGATTTGATTATTAATTGTAAGTGTGTTTGCGGTCAACAATATATTAAGTGAAATTTGAAGTGAATAGCGTGTACACTGACTTAACACTCTAATAATAAATATAATTTACCTTCTACTTTATACGGTCAACAACAAATCTTGGAAAGTCTAGTATGTACATACCCTTAAACTTAACTATAATAGTAGATACAATGCACATTCTTGCTTTATACCGTCAACAACATAAGTATAATCTGCAGATAATAGTGTGTACGCAACCTTACTCCTACCTTGTATAATCTGCAGATAATAGTGTGTACGCAACCTTACTCCACCTTGTGTGAAAATACTGATCCAACTCTTACTCTCCCCAACCCTTACCCTACTCTCACTCCACTTTCTCTCTTTTTCCAAGAATCCAAAAATAGGTGGGGGTGATGGGGGACTAGAAACCAAAAAGGAAAGAGGAAAAAAAAACTTTTCTTTATCACTCCTTTAACTCACAAGGACCACCACAAAACTCACAAGTCCACTACACTACCATTCTTAGTCTTTATTTCTCTATCTATTATCACTCTTGTGAAATACAGTTACTTCATTTTCCTTTCCACCTTGTACACATGAATATCTAACAATAATCCCAAACTCAACATTCATCCAATGAAACTTGTACTCCATTACCTAAAATTCACATCTTTTTCCCTTTTTCATTTCCATTCCCTTCTCTAACTACTCTGAGAAAAACATTTGTTTGCTTCTCTTGTTGTAGGAACTAAAAACACCATCATAAAAATGAGATCTTTTAATCTTTTTTTAGTTCTAATACTTCATTTTGGCTTATTGTATGGATCTTTATTAGCTGATGATACTACTATGCAGCTTAATGATGATGTTTTAGGCCTCATTGTGTTCAAATCAGCTCTTCTTGATCCTTACTCAAAACTCTTATCATGGAGTGAAGATGATAACTCTCCTTGTGCATGGGAATACATCAAATGCAATCCAATGAATGGTAGAGTCAATGAGCTCAACTTAAATGGTTTAAGTTTATCAGGAAAGATCGGTAGGGGGCTCGAGAAGTTGCAATCTTTAAAGGTACTATCTTTGTCAAACAACAACTTTACTGGTGCAATTAGCCCTGAGTTAGCCTTGTTGACAAATCTTGAAAATCTCAACTTTAGTCATAATGGCTTATCAGGGAATATCCCTGGATCTTTTTCGAAAATGACATCTTTACAGTTTCTTGATCTCTCTGAGAATGCGTTATCTGGACCTGTCTCTGATACCATGTTTGATAACTGTAGTGATTCGTTACGTTATCTTTCTCTATCCGGGAATTATCTTGAAGGTTCATTTCCTAAAACAGTTTCAAAATGTACTAGTTTGAACCATCTCAATCTTTCAAGAAACCATTTTTCTGGTGACCCTGGATTTTCCGAGGGAATATGGGGATTGACAAGGCTTAGAACATTAGATCTTTCACATAATGAACTCTCTGGATTAGTACCAATTGGTGTTTCAGTTTTACATCAGTTGAAAGAGTGTTTGTTACAAGGGAATCATTTCAGTGGAGATTTACCAGCTGATATTGGATATTGTCCACATTTGAATAGATTAGATTTGAGTAATAATCAATTCACAGGACAAATTCCAATGTCACTTCAAAAGGTGAATGCTCTTTCTTTTCTCAGTTTATCAAACAATATGATAAATGGAGATTTCCCTCAATGGATAAGTAACATGAGCAGCTTGGAGTACTTGGATCTTTCAGGCAATAGTTTAGAAGGGGCATTGCCTGATTCTATAGGGGATTTGAAAATGCTGAAGTACTTGAGTTTATCTGGTAACAAATTGAGTGGAAACATTCCAAAGTCTATGGTGTATTGTACTAGTTTATCGACTATTCGGATAAAAGAAAATGCATTTACTGGTAGCATTCCTGAAGGATTGTTTGGTATAGGATTGGAAGAAGCAGATTTCTCAAGAAATGAGTTAGCTGGTTCAATCCCTCCTGGTTCTGGTAAATTCTTTGAATCACTTCAAGTTCTTGATCTATCAGGAAACAATCTTACTGGGAATATCCCAGCTGAAGTGGGACTCTTCTCCAAGCTGAGATACTTGAATCTTTCTTGGAACAATTTTCAATCAAGATTGCCTCCTGAGGTTGGATACTTTCAGAATCTAACGGTGTTGGATCTTCGACACAGTGCTTTAGTTGGATCAATTCCTGGTGATATATGTGATTCTGGTAGCTTGGGAATTCTTCAGCTTGATGGAAATTCATTCACTGGACCTATTCCTGATGAGATTGGAAATTGTTCATCCCTCTACTTGTTGTAAGTATATTTATTCAGATTATCTCATTATAGTATTTCATGTTATGTTATATTATATGTTATCTATTACAACATGTTGCTATAGCAGCCAAAAAAATATTGGAACAAACAATGCTTTTATAGAGAGGTAGAAAGGGACATGTTAATCTGAAAATGAGGTTCTGTATCACTTATGCTTTGTTTATTTTCCTATAGTTCTTGAATTGAAGGTCAAATTTGTTAAATGCAGGAGTTTGTCACATAATAATTTAAGTGGCTCAATACCAAGGTCCCTTTCAATGTTGAAGAAGCTCAAGATTTTGAAGCTAGAGTATAACCAATTGAGTGGTGAAATACCACAAGAACTTGGCAAGTTAGAAAATCTTCTGGCTGTTAATATATCCTACAACAGGCTCGTGGGACGCCTTCCAATGAGTAGTATATTCCAGAATTTAGACCAGAGTTCATTGGAAGGGAATTTGGGCATTTGTTCACCCTTGTTGAAAGGTCCTTGTAAGATGAATGTGCCAAAGCCTTTGGTTCTTGATCCTTATGCTTATGGAAACCAGAGCCGGGGAGGTCAAAACGGGGATGATGGAGCTTCAAGAAGCAATAACAAAAGTTTCAAGAACCATAGATTCCTCAGTGTTTCATCCATTGTTGCAATCTCTGCTGCAGCTGTGATCGCGGTTGGAGTAATGATAATAACCTTACTCAATGCTTCTGTTCGAAGGAGGATCACGTTCGTAGACAACGCCTTGGAGAGTATGTGCTCAAGTTCTTCTAAATCAGGGACCCTAGCCACTGGAAAACTTGTGTTATTGGACACCAAATCTTCCCCGGATTGGACTAATAGCAGTCTTGAATCAATCCTAGACAAGGCATCTCAAATCGGTGAAGGTGTCTTTGGGACTGTTTACAAAGCCCCATTGGGAGGGGAAGGAAGAATAGTAGCTGTCAAGAAGCTTGTAACATCAAAAATCCTCCAATATCCTGAGGACTTCGATAGAGAAGTTAGAGTTTTAGCAAAAGCAAGGCATCCAAATCTAATATCCTTAAAAGGGTATTACTGGACTCCTCAACTTCAGCTTCTAGTATCAGATTATGCACCAGAAGGAAGTTTACAAGCCATACTGCACGAAAGGCCTTCGTCTTCAACTTCCCTTCCCCTGTCTTGGTCCACTCGATTCAACATTGTGCTTGGAACAGCCAAGGGACTAGCACATTTGCACCACGCGTTTAGGCCAGCAATCATACACTACAACATAAAGCCTAGCAACATTCTCCTTGATGAGAACTTCAACCCGAGAATATCTGATTTCGGGCTGGCAAGGCTAGTGACAAAGCTCGATAAGCACATGATAAGCAGCAGGTTCCAGAGTGCACTAGGCTATGTAGCCCCTGAATTGGCATGCCAGAGCTTAAGGGTGAATGAGAAGTGTGACGTTTATGGTTTTGGGATGTTGATTCTTGAAATTGTCACTGGGAGAAGGCCAGTTGAGTATGGAGAGGACAATGTGTTGATACTCAATGATCATGTGAGAGTTTTGCTTGAGCAAGGCAATGTGTTGGAGTGTGTTGATCCAACTATGAATACTTATCCTGAAGAGGAAGTTTTGCCTGTTCTGAAGTTGGCATTGGTGTGCACTTCTCAAATACCATCAAGTAGGCCTTCAATGGCTGAAGTGGTTCAAATCTTGCAGGTCATCAAAACACCTGTTCCTCAAAGAATGGAAGCATACTAAAACTTGTTACAAACTTGATGAATTTCCCTTTCTCTTTGACTTTCTATCATATCCTATTGTTGTTATCTTAACCTCCTAATCTGATGTTTTTGGACTAGATAGTGATAGAGAGAGTTTTGTACTTCTCTGTCATTTGATGAAATATATGAGAGGTTGGTTCAATGACTTCAATCATGTTTGTTCTTCTTTTATGCATTCTCACTTCATTTATGTTTTGGAAGTATATACTTGTGTGTGTGGTTGTTTGTAATGGCAGAGTCAAACTTTCACTTGCGGGATTCAAAATATATAGAAGTACACACATCGAATAAACCAAGTGAATTCAATACCTACTATGCATAACAATAATACTAATCATATATTAATATAAAATCCCAATGAACCACCCAGCTCCACCCCTTATTGTTTGAGCCTAAAGCCTTTGACAGAAATCACCAAGAACGTAGATTTTATATTCTCTTGGCTGTTAGCAGAACAAAACTTTGAGATTTGGGTGTCATAATCATTCATTGACTATTATAATATGTATAAGTTAGTATGTTTTCCATGTGATTGATATATATATATACACACTACTGCCAAGACATCACAATTTTGAATACAGTTATAACGTGGTAATACACACAAAAAAATAAATAGAACAAGCTTCTCTTTTCACTTCAAAATTTCTGATCGAACGGTTATTTTAAATTTGATTATTTCAACATAAATAACTTCTCCGCGGAAGTAATTTTCGAGAGAGAACTTGCTAAAATAAACGGATTTTAAAAGCTTGACCAAGCAAGCTTAAAACATATGAGATATAAAACACTCTTCTTTACTCACAGCATTAATGAGGGTAACTGAGAGATTTTTAATCTTCCATTTCCACACAATCGATCAAAAAACAATAAGGTCATCGATACATAGATCCCTATTCCTTCTCTGTGGACTAGATGTAAATCTTCACATATATGATTCAAGGTAGGCTACACTTGATTGCCAATCATAGAAGAATGTAAAAGCAAAAACTAAAGACACCTAACAGAGATAAAGGTCATTCTCTTTCCCTCTCACATCAGTAAAGTTGAAAAAAAGGCACAAAAATCTAAGGTACAAATTGCCAACGCAAAACTTGCTCAGTTCTCGTGCAAAGCCTTCATCAGATGTAGTCTACTGAGGCTTTGTCCCGCAACTCTGCAATCAACATATAAACAAGTTCATACAAGAAGAAACGAAATATCACAGGGTAGAAAAAAAAACCCAGCAACAGAAAAGATAATGGCAAACAAGACCGCAACTTACCCATTAATCTGGTTGCAGTAATTTGAAATTTGATTAGTTATGAGAAAGCTATCCAACCGTGAGGGCTCTGGGAGTGGCTTAAAGACAGGATTAGAGGGATCCTCTTCTGGCAGTAGCTCTTCTCCTGCAGCTTTACGTGCCATGTTCTCAGTCCTGTAAATAACAGAGGCCAGTACAAAATGTGAACAGCGAAGCATCTTTAATCATAAAGAATTATAATATACAAAGTTCGCCAGAATTATAGCACAGCAAAAGATTCAAGCTTAACCGCAAGGTGACAAAGCATCTGAGGATCTAAATAAGTGACAAACTACTCGAATATGCCATTATAAAAAAGATACCTCCTCTTCTGAAGCCAAGCTTGCTGCTGAGCTTGTTGACGAGAAAGATTCCGGTAATAGAATTGGAACTGCAAATAAAGCACTAGTGTTAGTAAACAATCACAACACAATAAAAGGAAAGATTGACCCAGGAAGAGGAAAGACAAACCTTTTGCTGCTCCATCGACAAGTCATCCATGCATTCAATCAAAAATTCCACATTCCTCTCCAAATATGGATTGGTTGATAATTGTAAGCGTTCATAATCACACTGACAAAAGAAAGAAAATTGTCAGTATTACAGATTGGCCACATATATAAATATTCAGTATTCTGCCAAACTTAAGTTACATTACCTGAGTTACAGGTGTATCGGGTTCCAATTCAGTCATAAAGGCACTAATGAGTGCAGAATTCGAAACTTTTATCTGTAAAAAAAAGACGAAATTAACTTCTGCAGTAAAGTTGAAGACTTCTGCTGAATTACTAACCTATGAACAATGTACCTATACTAACACCAGGCAGGTAGAATCACTATATGATGATGGTATTACTCAAAATAATGTTCAAACCAAGAAAATGTGTGGCAGCAATGCACGTATCAAATCTTAAAGGAGGAAGAACTATTTTCAAGACCACAACGAAGGAAAAAAGAAAAAGGGTCCCCTAGGGAAAAAAGGCTAATGTATCAGAACTATATTTTTATTTTCTCAAACAACCGATCTCCAAACGAATACAACTGTCTCTGACATGCAGAATGGTAACAGGTTTTGAAGCAGAGAATGTCACTTGAAAAAGAATCTACATATGATGATGCAAGTGCCAAAGAGAAAACAGAATACAAATGGTTAGAAGAATCATACTGGTATCTCTTCAAAGATGTCAACCCATGAAAGATTCTTTTCTCTCAGCCTAAAACCAAAAAACAAATATCAGAAATTAAAATGAGTTTACTTTTACTTAAACTAGTACCAACAACTATTTCGAGAGGGAATGTAAAAAAGGAGCAACTCGAGAATAAACATACTTCTCTCCAGTAAAGTTGTTACTCTTGTAGAGTTCCATGAAAGAATCAGAAAGCTTCAAGGCTTTCAAAGCTAAGACACCTTGGTTGGATCTAGAAGGATCATAGATTATGCAGACACAACGTTTTATATTCTCCTGCAATCACAAACATCAGAGTCTAAGTACAATGAATTGTTCACATCCAATACCAACTAATGAAAAATACAGAAGCACCTATTCAAGCCAACATCTTAAGAAAAAAGATTAAGAAAAAAATCAGAAAGAATATTACTTTATTTACAGTACCAAGTGTTATATATTTAAAAGATCAACAAATGAGGAACGCTAGTAGGTTTTCCATGCAAAGGATAATAAATAACTCAGGCAAGAATTGACAACAGCTAGTGGCATTTGACTTTAAGATCTTATTCATGGATGTTTGACTCAAGCAATTGATCACAGTGGACCTTGAGCAGCAATTTTACCCCTCAAATTCCAACATGAACTACATTTCCATGCTACATTTAATAATAAGGACTCCATATCCTTGTCTTTGGGGCTTGCCTTGCTAGGTAACCAGATACCTCCATTATCGCAAAAAAAATCATTTACTCCTTCAGTACCTGTTGAAGTGTGGGGCATAAACTATCTAATTTTGGGTAATGGATGATCACTTTCTAATTTCTTCAAAGTTCACTATCCAACATGATTGATTGTTGGAATCTGAAATTTACAAGGCTCACACTCAAACTTGACTCGTTCCCTGCATATAGGTTTGATCTGGTTCCATGAGCTTTTCCTCATCCTTGCCAATCAAAACGGTTACATCCATTGAAAGATAAGTATATTTACATTGTCCTTAGCTAATTACATTCATTAAAGGCTAACAAAAAAACCATTTTGCATTTGTTATTCCACTAGAGCAACAAGGTTTTAGTTATCTTTTACCTAACATATGTTGGCGGTCTGATCAGTCACTAGATTTTGTTCGAGTCTTAAGCTGCAAACGGGTGGTTAAAGAACTTCAGGGCATTAGTCTTGCTAATCTGCAGGTCATTTGCATGATGCACTGGTCTATCACGCATAGAGCCCAGGTATTTAAACTTTACTAAAATGGTAACACAGTTTGGAATGCCTTGGACTCATTTAGCATCACTACAAAAAACAGTTCTACAGTGTTGTTAATTTCATCCTTTCTCCCTTTTCTTCCTAGGGCCAGCACAAAGGGGGTTGCCACATGACATTATCTAAACTGAAAATGACTTGCAGGATAAGTGCATTATACCTAAGGTCGCTGCAGAAACTGAAAGTTCAGAATCCAACAATGAGAGATGGACATAGAGATGGATACCTGGTAATTCATGAAGGTCTCTATCAGTTCCACTGTCTGATATGAACCAAACAAAGTTGATTGATACCTGGAAAATAACCATCAATGAGGTCCATATTATGAGCAAATTAGTAATAGTAAAAGTTAAGATGACAATTATGTAGGAAAGAAAGGTAGAGCAAGCTTTTCATGTCTTTCTCACTACTGTGTAACAAGTAAGACAGTTTTATTATTGTTAACATGTATGACAGTTTTGTTACTCCCTTTTTTGATAATAACTTTCTCTTCACTGCCTTGGAGCTGGCAAAATTTAAACACTGTAACTTTTTAGGCTGCGGAAATGCAATCAGGCCATCAAATGTCGTACATTGTCCATTTCTAGACTTAAGGGTATAGATATACATATTCTAAGCATTTCAAGAAAAAAGATGTTTATACTTAAATATAAATGAAATAGTGATGAAAGAAAATGCATATCACACAGTACCACCAGCCCAGAAAAAGAATGTTTGCCTGAATAAAAGGTTAGCAATGAGTATAATAGAGAACTAGCACAAAGACAAAAATAATTTCTTAATTAGAAAGAAGGAACCTCATAGTTCTAACCAGATTAAATGATGGCTTAATAGTCAAAAAGCTCTCTTACCAACCAACGGTGTTGTTGTCAACATTAACCTCCCTCAGGCATCGCATCATTTCAAGTTGATAATTAGCACCCTCGGCTTCAATCTCCTCATCTTCCTCGCGAACCTGAGTAAAATAGATGTGAAAAAGAGTTAGTTCAAATAATATCGAAACTGTATAAAGAAGAAGCAAGAAACACCAGACTTCACCATACCGGAAAAGGAAAACAGTTAGTGACTTCAAGAACACTTCCAACATCCAATCCAAGGAGTTGTCCAGTGACCAAAGCCGGTGAAAACTCTTGGCAATGCTTGATTATTTTCAAAATAACCTGTATTACAGAGTTAACTTCAGGAAACTACACATGAGAAGGCAGTCAACGGATGCAGATACATTTTATTACTCTAAGAAGATAGAACAAATCACTTTTTTCCCACCCATTGCTGTGCAACGTCACATCTCTTGGAACATTGTAATACAAAATTAAGGTCATAAATTAATATTACTCCTTTGATCCCTTTTTACATGTCCAACTATGCCTTGTGGTTTGTCCAAAATAGTGTGTCCACTTAAATCAAAAGAAAAAGGTTTGATGCTCCACCTCTCTCAATAGAAGAAAGTTGCAGAAGCTAACATCAGTATAAGGAAGAACTCTGCATGCCCGGGATACTTAAGAACCTCTACTAGTCTATGAACTAACTTTTCACAATGATGCTGTTAGAAACAACAAATAACAGACAAGTACGGCTAAGTAGTTGCAGCAAGTTCATCCCACAATCTTGCTCCTTACATCAATTGGCTTTTTCACCCTCTTTTGCTTGTGAGTCTTTTGTACCCCTCTTGCAGAGTTTGGGATGACTACAATTCTATCAACTATGTGGGTGCAATGTATGCATGCAGGGTATAATTTGTTTGATCCTTGCAAAGAAATTATCTACATTATTTTGTAGGAGACATCAAGGTTAAAGGTAATGCAGCAATTGACATTGAGGATTGATTGCATAACTCATGGTTTAGACGAAAAGTATTCTTGCCAAATGGTCATTCTTGTGAACAAAGGGTAAACAACAAGGATGGTACAGATGCATAAATAACTAAAAAAATAATCTAAAGAATATGGAGGAAAGAACAGGAGAAAGGTCAGCATATCAAACAATAGTTGGGGAATAGAAGAGCTAATAGCCTAATATGCAGCTATAGTTAGGCAATTAGCAGGAAGTTGTGGTAGCTAGTTCAGTTAGCATCAGTGAAATTAGTAAGAGCAAGCTAACACACAGGGTACATGCTACCTCCCATCAGGGAAGAAACATCAAATCCACCCAAGTTTAGGCAGAGGTAACAATTCACCTATTATTCTCTGTTCTGGGATTCGAAACTTGATTTTCAAGAAGACTGCAAACCACCCCATTAGGGCAAGAGATCACTCAGTTCTTTTCCTTTTGTTTCTACTTTTGAGTTGGATTTCTGGGATTGTCACTGAACCTAACTAGGTAGCTCTTGAGCTTCAATTGAAATCTCAACTTCTTAATCTATGATTCCACAAACTAAATACACATAAACAAAAAAAAATCTTTTTTTAAAAAATGAAGAGATAGTACACCTATTGGTGAACCTAGAGGTGAATAAAGTGTGTACGGAACTATCACGTATCAAGTTCAATTCCCCCAAAGAAAAACACAAAGTTGATCTTTTCACACCTGTCCAAACCTTGGTGGACATAGTTACCCGTTTAGCACAATGGGATGTATCAGGCACCCGATACCCCAGGAATCACATATAAGCTGACCCGGACAGCACAGATACTAAAAACAAAAAAAGAGATAGATAGTAGTGCATAGTACCAGTCCTTCAATCTGAACAACTCTGAGTGGTGGCGCAACAGCCTCCTCTGTAGCTGCCACTTGCAAAAACGACCGTCCTGTAGCTGTATCAATCAAATTGAAGGGGTTAATCGCTAACTACACATATTGTACCCAAAAAATTCCTCGCAAAGAATCAAATAAGGAAAATTATGCGTACGATTTGCCATGATGATAGAAATTGAGCAGAAAATTGACTGAATCCGAAGCTTCTCGACTTCGGAGCAATTCTACAAGAAGCAAATCCAAAATCCAAAACCCTAATTGCTGGAGGAACAAAATGAGGAGACGAGACGAAAGCGGCAATTACTATTAATGGGCCAGCCCACTCCTTGCAATACAAGGATTGGATTGGATAAAACACACTATTTAACTTGTAGTACTTAATTATAAAATAAAAATTATTTAATTTGCAGCTAGTTTTGGCAAAAACTAACAAAAATGTGTGTTTATGAAAAGTTAATTTTTAAATGAAGTGGTGTTATTGAGAAAACTTGAAAATTAATCGGTAAATTATCATTATCGTTACGATTTTGTTTTATTTTTATGATATGTAGAACTTGTATTTTTAAATCTGTGCTTATCAAGAGTTAATTTACGCTTGAATGATATGTTTTATTGTTAGAAATTTGAATAACAAATTATTGTTTCTAGGTAATAGTTTGTTCATATGTACTTATGGCATAAATATGTTTGTACTCCATCTATATGTAGCGGAAGTTTATTAAAATTAGTTGAATATGTGATATATTTGAGTTCAATCATATATGTATAAACTCCAAATAAAAATGGTTAAACTTGCCTAAAGTTCTAGCAAATATATCTGAATTTCATTATAGAACTTCTCAATCATACAAACATAACTCCAATAAGTAGAAGTATATATTACATAAAAACATTAGCCTCAAAAGGCATCTTTAGTGGGAAAAAAAAATACAATATTTATCTAGCTTATATCTAAGCTAGGAATCTCATAAATCTGAGATAACACAAATGAATACTTACAATACTATTTGCTTTGTAATCATCAAAATATAGGCTTCAATATTTGATTCTATATTGAAGACAAATGAACCTAAATCATAGTTCATCATGAACATTACATTCTTCAATTTTCTGCTCAATTTTCTTGTCATTTGAGTTGAGACACTCTGCTTCTGGATGAACATAACCAGCTATAATGCCCGTGGCGGAGTTACAGTATACTTCAGCAGTGCCATCTCTAGCCTCTAAGTTAACATTGTCCAGAGTAATATGGCTACAAGGCACAGTGTCACTACACGCGAATTTCATTGCCTTTTTGCTCTTTGTTGTTCCACTAACGTTACGATAGAGTACTTCACTTATCTCAACTGCAGATGTCTGTAATGTCAAATAAACAACACACATTTTGTCATACTTCTCTTACAAGTCTTTTTAAAACAGACTAAAAAGGGAAGTAAGACAAACATGTTGAAACGGAGGAAGTATATCTACCTGATTTTGACAAGGCTTTTGTGAGTCGCAGTAGAATTGATCTATAATGATTGGATTCGAAACATCTTCCATTTGTACATTTTGAAATCGAACTGATCGAACATAACCTGATCCTCCCTATGAAAATTAAGGACTAAACATCTATCTTTTTTCAATCTAAATGCAATATGAACAATACACTACATTTTTTTTGTGTGTAATTTACCTGCCATGTTTTGATCCTGAGGCCATTTGTGGTACCTTTGAGGAATGCTGTATCCAGAACTACTCTGTTCACTACACCGATGGAATCGTCTTTACCAAGGCTCCCAATGCTAGACAGGGATTAATCATGTAACAAAATTAGTAAATGAAACATATTTCACAATGATCTTGTCCACGAGCTATTCAATGTTCAACAGCGGAAAATCATGTTTGAGAACATGTTTTATTGAGATTGATCAAAATAGATGAATACGCGAACATGTGTATAATAAACTACCTGATTCCATGGCCAGGACCACAGTAAATTTTCTTCATCTTGATATTGGAACTAGCATTTACAATTGATATACAATCATCACCTACATGCATATATCAAAAACAAGTCAATCATATTCATTACACACTGCAAGTAAATCATATAGGCGAAACTTGTAAAATTGCAAAACTAGCAATAAGGAAAATGAACATAAATAACATGACATATAGGTTATGTTGCTCGGACTCTTCAAAAATGTTGCAACATTCATGTTGGATCCTTTGAAAATGCATAACTTTTGAAGGATCTGACATGTATTGACGATATTTTTGAAGAGCTCGAGCAACATAGCATAGAGTGAAAGAGTCACCTGTTCCAATTTTGCAGTCTTGGAGTACAACATTTGTTGATTCAGTTATATGAATTCCATCGGTGTTAGGACTATCTTCAGGAGAGGAAACCATAACACCATTTACACGTACAGAATTTGATCGCGAAATTACAAAATGCATCTGTTGGCTATTCTGGAATGTAAGTCCTTTCACCCTTATACCTGAGCTTAAATCTATGGTTAATGCCTGAAATTTGAAGTTAATTTCTCATTATAAGTTGATTAAAAGGTTAAGAGTACTAATAAAAATATAATAAAAATGTTCTTACTCTTGGTGCTGATTTGCATGGCTGTTATCGACAACAACAAAAAAGAAAGTTAGAACGTCACCTAAAAATAGTTGTATGTCAATAGAGGCGAACCATATTATATGTATACATAGTCAAACAGAAATCAACGAGTTCAGTTGAACATGCAGAACCAGTCCTAGATTCGCGTAAAAAGTTAAAAGGAAATAATGTGTTATGTTATATTACATTGGACTTGTTCTTCTTGCATGATGCTTCCCACCATTTGCTCCCTGATCCATCAATAATTCCATTTCCTTGGAATGTAACACCTGTTAAATTGGAAAACACAAGCCAAGCTTTTGGACTCTTTGGATCCCAATTTTCTGGATCACTTGGTGCTACAATAGTTCCATCAATCTGTTAAATAAAATAAATTACATTTTCAAATTTATCACAAAAATAATTTAAGACTCGCATAGTTCAGTAACACTTCAATTAATAGTAAATAAAATTCAATGATCATATGTGAAATCAATCGGATAGTAACCTGGATGATCAATCCGTTAGCACAAGGTCCATTGAACTTGGTTGCATTTACTAGATAAGTGAGTCCTGAAGGGACCATAAAAACTGATCTCCGTTTTGAACAAGCTTCTTTCCATGCATCTTCAAATGCCTGAAATAATAATACCAAATTTTAGAAAGTGAAAGGAGATATTGCTCAGATCCTAAAAAATAATGGTCACACTCACGTTAGAATTCATAAAATGTTATTTATTAAGGATCTGACCACAATTATTTAATTTATATAATAGACTCTTATACACACTATATTTTCCATTTGTATAGAAGTAGATTATACAATGAGCAACGTTCTCAAGATTTAAATTATATTAACTATTAATTTTGGCATTGGTAAGTAAAATTGACCAAAAGTATTAAGTCCATATGAACTCAGTACCATAAACTGCATGACTAAGCTATATTAGTAATCTCGAAAATAAGACATTTTTATATCATTCGTACATATAATTATCATTTTTACCAAAAGCTAAAAAAATATCAATTTGTCACCTTAGTGTCATCTGAAGTTCCATCACCAATTGCACCACAAGTATCTACATTAACAAGATTTTTATTGCCTCTACCATTTCTCCATACATCAAATATTTCATCTTCATCTTCATTATAAATTATGTCATCAAAATCTGACAAAATTTTTTCTTCAAGAATATTTATCTTCTCACCATCATGTGCACTTCCAAGAGACTCCACAAGAAAAACAAGAAACACAATGAAGATTATCTTTGTCTCTGTCTTAACCATTATGTCTTAATTTATTAGTGTTTTGTGATTTTTTTTTTTTTTGTTTCTTTGCCTATGATTTTGGATAAATCAAGTGGAAACCATAGTATTAATATTTATATGAGGTGTATTTAGTGGTGAAAATTGGAGGATTTAGTGGAGGTATTATATTGCTTGGCTTGTAAGTAGATAAAAGTTGTTGCAATTTTTCTACATATCCCTACTTAAAGTGTAAGATTAAACTTTATTTTTTTTGTTGAGATCTTTGCTTTACTTCTCAGAATACATAAATCCACTTTGGTATTCATTATTAGTCAAAATGCTTATAAGTTTTAGTTTAATTATTTGTCAGAAAGTTGCCAAGTTCAAAGGTCCACTTAATTTCGAAAAGTTAGCTCTATGTTAAAAAAATATTTAAACTATTGGATCATCAAGAGATAACTATTTTATTTCATTGATCTGATTTGTATGGATGATTTAACGATTCCCTCATTATTTTCAAATTGGATTTCGTAATATTAAATTTTTTGTGAAAAATACCAACGATTAGACTATAAATTTCACGCACTTTAACTATAACTTGATAATGGTCTATGTGTAGAATAAGTGGGAGGTGGTGATAGTTGAAATTATTGAACGAACTCCAAAATGGAACATAAGAAAGTAAGTAGAGGAACAAACTTAAACGTGAAGAGAAAGATATACAATATATTCTCATGCAAAACTAATATTTAATTGTATTTGTGTAGCATAATTTGAATTTTGAAAGTTAAAACCATGAATTGAGATCTTGAAAATTTGAAAACTAAATTAACATACTTGAAAATTATGTTAAAAAAATTTAGATTAAAATAATTAAAATTTGAAGATACTAAGAGATAATGTGAAAAATTTACGATGGAAACATCATATTGAAATTTATAAAATGCAACATAAATTATGAGAAAGGAAGTGTCATTTTATTTCAAATTGACTTTCAACTTTCGGTTCCTTTGGTATTTAAGATTTTCTTAAATTCAAAAAGTGCACATGATAACATAATATAAAATAGTGTGCAAAAGTAAAATCCTTTTGACAATATTAACTTTGTTGCTTTCTTTATTTTGTCTTACATACTTATTTTTGAATGTATTTCTTAAAAAAACGTTTTTATCTTCACAAGACAAGGATAGATCGTATACACACTATCTTCGTATAGTAATATCTTTCCAGGATAAGGTATTAGTCATCTTAGGTTTCTCATCATGTTAGTACAGAATAGTTTGAAGAAGAAAACACATCTTGAAACTCAAGTGCTAGAATATAATCGTCAGAACATGCATGATAACTTAATCTACTTATAAAACTTCATCTACGTGATAATTAACTCATTATCTTTGAAGTATGGTTTGATTAAAAAAAATGGTGATAATTCAGTTTAGAAACTCACAAAAAGTGATTTACTACTATCTTTTCCTCTTTTTTTTTTTAGGTATAATACATATATTGGATCCTAAATTTGGCTTCAGATTTTAACTTTGACCTCTAACTTTCATAATGCACAAATACACTTTAACTATTCAACTTTTAAATAAATAAATACATGAGTCCTACATGACATAATACACGTAGAACACCACATAAGACAAAATGATATATAGAATGACATGTTGGACATATGTGTCTATTTGTTTAACTTTATACAAGATTAACTGTCTATTTGTGCACATTCAAAGTTGAAGAGCATAACTGTGATCTGAAGCCAAGTTAAAGGGCACGTTTATGTATAATGTCTAATTTTAATTTGAAAGTAGAGGAAGGGTGGGAAGCAAGTACCACGAGCTCTTTGTCCCACATCTATCCAGACACAAGTGTAGTTCACTGATTCAACCAAATGCTCTTATCTCTCGATAAAGATCATGTGAATATGTCGCTAATTATATGTGAGCAATGCTTTTAGGCACCACTATTAAACCACAAAAAAAAGTGTACACCGCACATTTTCAAATACTCACCAATGTGAATTGATAAATAGTTGGTGATAGTTTAAATAGAAAACACAAATACACGGTAATTCAAATAGGAAACTTGCAACAAAAAATAGAGAGATTTCAGGCGTAATCTTGACCATATTATCTATACTACGAATAAACCGATATTAGCTATCAAATTTTCTGGGTTAACCACTGTACTACTTTAGTTACAATTATCAAACTAACAACTAACTTGGAGAAAACATTATTGTATCTGCTAGTCGCCAGACGACACAATACAATAACACCATTCTTTTCATACAATCTTCTCGAGTTTATTCAAATCATCATTTCGAATATGAAATTGATTTTTACAGAAACATGATCCACTGATATGCTTAATGTGAGAAGTAAAACAGAAAAGTAGATTGAGAGTAAGTAATAAAGACAATGTGCTATGCTTGAATCCTTTTATTGAGAGTGAAAAACGAAGATAATGTGTTATGCTTGAATCCTTTTAGATACACATAATACGTCTCCCAATGTGGGATACCAACACACACTTCTCTTGAATCACATTTATGTGTAATCTACTTACAGAATCGACACTCTCAAATAATGGAATACAAATTGAACAATAGGAGCACCTGAATGATGTTAACTCCATGAGCTAATTCTTCATCTTTCCTCTTAGTGTTCTTCAAGTCACCATGCAAACTGAAAAAGTTCAGTTTGTCAAATACAAGGTTTGCATGGAGTGATACAAATAGATTATGCACTTGAGGTCCTAAAAGCAGAAAGAAAATGCATTTTACGGGGCACCCAGAGATTGGAGGTTTTCACAAACTCAAAGTTATGCAGATATATATCAGATTCAATTGCAATTCTCAATTTCGAAGCCAGAGCAAATAGTTGGCTGATATATGTAGTCTTCAAGTGGATGATGATAGAGAACATAAATAAGGTGATAAAATCTAGAAAAGCAATCCAAATGCAGGAAGCAAGTGGTACATCAAGAACCCATATAAAAACCAGAAGAAATATTGGAACAGATACCTAAGACAAAAACTCAAGCTCTAAAGAGTTTCAAATTTAGGCTCCTCACCCCCAATTAAGACTGGGCAACGGACCGGAACGGGACCACCGGACCAGAATGAACCGCTATCGGACCGGAACGGGACAAGTTGACCGGTTTGTTGACCGGTACCGGAATGAATCGGACCGGAATTATCAGGACAGATACTTGGTTCCGTCCCGTTCCAATATACACCGGCATGGAACCGGAATTGAACAGGATTGGATAAACGGGATGACAAATCTAGTTATTTTAGAAAATGATTTTTTCGAATTACGAAAATATGAATATTTTTTTTCTAAGTTTAAATTAATAGTTTTTAAATTTATAATGTAATTTTTACTTAAGTTTATCTTAAAGATATTTTTTAAATTTTTGCACTTAATAAGTTTGCAAGTTAAGTCTAATTAAGTTTTCAAGATTTAAATCTTTTGAAGTTTATAAGTTATTACTTATTATTTATTAATATGTTATAAATTATAAGTTATATTTATAACTTGTAATTTAAATAAATTAAATTTGTAATTTTAAAAAATTAAATAAACAATACAAAATAATTACACAAATTAAAAAATATCAATTTAATTTATTTAAATTTGTATTACAAATTACAATTTCAATTTACAACTATTAGTAGAGTGCATAGTTTACGCAGACACCTTCTAGGAAGGGTTCTATTTCAACTAAGTCTCGAATGTAATACTAATAGAGGGTAGTTGGGTTAATTGGATAGTATTTATTATTTCATATAAAATATAAATTATAATCTATAAATATATAATATAAATTAATTAATAAATATTAATTAATCGGAACCGGACTAAATCCGGATAAATCGATACTGTGTACACCGGTACCAAACCTCGGCTCCGTTCCGTTCCGTGTCCCGATTCAAGATGTCGTGTTCCATCCCGTAGGCAACCGAACAGGACCGGTACCGGTACATCCGTTCCGTTGCCCAACCTTACCCCCAACCCTACCCAACAAGAACATGTATTGTTTGAGGCTCACAAAATGAAGTTGGAAAAGGTCGTTTATTTTATTTTGAGATGATTTTGAATTTTCATTATGTGTTTTTGAAGCGAGGGTCTATCAAAAGCATCACAAGTCCACAAAAGTATGTTAACATCTGTGAGCATCTAGCCTCTCCAGAGCCACACTAGGTATGTTGTGTTTTTCATCGAATGTATGTCTATATTCATCCGTTCTGTAGTGCAATTTTGAGGTTTATATTTTATATGGAGCAACCACATTGATTTTGTTTTACATTTCGAATTGCACACATCATTTTAATGTCTCGAACATTCTCCATGAGCCATGTTTGGTAAGTTAAGCATAATTATTCATGAGTTTAGCATGACTCGTCGTAGTGAAGTTGACCACTCTGTGTTTTATCCATCTTTGACTCCCAATTTGTGTATTTATTAGGTGGTTAATGTTTAGATATAAGATCTATGAGCAATTACTTGAGAGTATCTGCAAATTTAGGTCTTAGGCCTAACTCATACCCCAAAAGCTAGCTCAAAGGGAGGAGGATTGCACAAACCTTATAAAGAATTCATTCATCTCATTAACGACCAATGTGGAACTTTTGTCATTCTTCAACACCCCACCTCATGCCCCGTGCTTAGCATCTGTTGCGTTGACAATTTTAATTTTGGGGTTCCAACATTAGGTGAGACTGGTCCTACTCTAATACCATATAAAATTACGTCTTCGGTTTAACTCACACCACATAAGTTGGTTCAAAAAGAAGGAGGTATGTCCAGACATTATAAGGAATCCACTCATCTCATTAACCATATAGGACTTTTGTCAACATTTCCAAATTAAGGATTTAGGCAGAATAAAGTTTTTCCGAGCATTGAGGCCACACAATCTAGATCAAGTATTGTAATTTTACAATGAAGTATGTTTTAGACATTCTTAAGGAGACATTAATGGCGTGTAGACCCATTAACACTCATTCGGACCCAGAGTTCAAGTTTCCATCATTTAAGGGATCCTATAAGATATAGGCGACTATAGTTAAGTTGAATTATCTCACAACGATTTGACCTCACGTATTTCATTTCTCGTGAGTATTGTATGTTAGTTTATTGATTCTCCTAGTGATAGTCAGCAAGATGTAGTTGTTTGCATTCTCTAGTACTCACAATCAGCCCTATGCAAAGGACTATGAGGACCAAAATCATTTGGCAACTTCAACTTCTAATAACCTTCTACGTCAAGATATTGTGTTTTAGTGGGAGGTAATTTGGTGACTTAGAAAATCAAGAAATAAAGTGTGGTTGTTAAATCTAATGCAAAAGTAGAATATCAAGCAATGGCTAACGCAACATATGAGCTAGTTTGGATCAAAATTGCTAAGGAAACTGAAAATCAGTCATATGGAACTTCCGAATGATAATTAAGTTGTCATTCATACAGTGTTAAATTCGGTGTTCCATGAGAGCACTAAGCAAATTGAATGGACTATCACTTCCTCAGATAAAAGATGATATTCTCATAGAAGTTACAACGTTTACGTCAAATAATCAGCTTGTAGATAATTTCATCAAGTCAAGTCTCTCATTGATCCTCGTATTAGTTACATTAATAACAAATTTGGTAAATGTGACTTATATGCACAAGTTTGAAGAGGTGAGGGGTCAGAATACTTATGTATATATTGTCTTGTATGGAAAAGGATTATTATGTAAGATAGAGTAGAACTATGAATGGGAGTTGTTGTAATCATGTGATTTGCATCTTAGTACTCCCTCCTTCCCATTTTATGTGGCACCCTTTTCTTTTTAGTTAAAATAATATTTTTACGCTTAATGAAATGATTTTCAACGACACAAACATCTTCCCTTTTTTTCTTAAACATTGTGCGCCAAGTTAAACATTACCACATAAAATGAGACGGATATTTTTCTCGTGTTTTACTGCTTACAAAGGAATCTTATTCTAATTGAGACAGAAGCTCACCAACATTCGGTAAGAGAAGATAATGACATGCCAACGCGAGAGGCACTTTATATTGGAGAAGTCACAAACAATTACATGCATGTGTAGGCATGAATTATTGTACCTCGAGTCTCTAGTACATGCTAATTGTAAAGTTGTGGTCACAAAACACAATACAACTCGAGAGTCACTCACAATCAAAGGAAATTGCACGGTGGCAAGATTTTTGCCGACATTGCTGATAAAATGTACATAAAGTAAATCATCACCAAAGTTTTATTGCCATGAACAAACAAGACGAGGAAAAAAACTAAGGGGTCATTTGGTAGCTGGGTTATGCAGGTATTAGTGATAAATGAATTAGTTATGAGAAAATTTAAGTATTATTTTAAGCAAGGTTTAGTTATTCGTGTATCAACAATTTCATCTTCTATGCTGCATAAAATTATATATAGATTCCCCCATAACTTATATATGTATTAATTATGCAGGTTCCTAATTGCAAACTAAACATCACATAAATTCTATACACAATCCTAACCAACTACCAGACTCTAATGTATGTATAATATTTCTCCTAATTAGTTACCAAACAACCCCTAAGTGAATGCCTGAAAGAATTGTCTTACACCGCTATCTTATTATTTCATACTTCTCAATGTATTTAGTAACATTTCTAACATTTCATTATTTGCTATGCCTGATGCAATTGAAAGAAAGATGAACTCTATGACTTATGAGGAATAAGTTCTTATGGGAAGAAAATAGTAGCAATAAAAAGTTCACTTAGTTAGATAGCAAGTGGTCACTAGTGCAAAGGAAGGGAGTGGATTGGGAATTAGAAACTTGAGATTGCACAATAAAAGCATGTTGTTTAAGTGGCTTGGAGATTTAGCAGGAAGGAAGGGGAGGTCTGGATCAAAATAATTGAAGCAATCTATGGTAACAGACAAGGCCGGAATCCCCCTTCAAATATTTCATACACTAGAGGGGAGTATGGAAAAGGATTTGTAAATCATGGGCCGAGTTTCAACAATTCACCAAATTGGAGGTGGGGAATGGAGCAAAAATTAAATTTTAGATTGACTTATGAACAGGTGATGAGTGCTTGAAATCAAGGTTTCCTATTTTTTCAGTTGTTACAATAACAAAGATGGAGTTGTGGCTGATTATTATGCCAACACGGGATGGCAAATGAATCATAGAAGGAATTTGAATGATTGGGAAATTGATGACTTTTGTCAACTGCTCCTTCAACTGGATTACACTTGCATTGATCAGAGTAAATGGGACTCACTAGTACGGATAGCTAGTAATGATGGAACCTTTCAAGTAAAAAAAGTGTTATAGCCTTCTAATGAAGAAAACAAGATTTTGGGATACTAGTTGGTCATTGGAAGGGATTTGGAGAACTAAAACACCTATAAAGGTAGCTTGTGGTTGGATTGCAGCATGGGGAGCTTGTGTTACTCGGGATAATCTTCAGAAAAAGGGTTTTGCTCTAAGTAATAGATGTTACTTATGTGAAGAAGAGTTGGAGACTGAATACCCTTCTTTTGCATTGCAAAATAGCTAGACCATGTTAGGAATTTTTCTTCAATATTTGCGGGATCTCTTGAATCATGCCTCAACGAGTGAAGGAATTATTGGAGAGTTGGCAGCACCAGAGAACACGGAAAGCTTTGAAGCAAATCTGGAGAACTATACCACTGTGCATATTCTGGACTATCTGACTACAAAGAAATAAAGCTTGTTTTGATGGGCAAAAAGACCATATTTCTAGAGTTAAAACAAGTATTTAAATAATTTGTTTTGTTGGTGTAAAAAGTAGTTTCCTTGATAATATAGATCAAAATATGGAGTATTTGGAGCTGCTAGGGAGATGTTGTAATTGACTGTATGTATATTCCCAGCAGTCTGTTGTAACTTTTGATTTTGGTACCTTCTTGATAGTTAGTCAATAACCCTTTATGTTATCAAAAATAAATAAAATAAATAAGTATCATATACTACATGGGTTTAGTCTTTGTTAGTATGTTAATGTTGAACCTTTCACTTATCTAGGCGTATTTTTATCAGACTTATACTCCAATACAAACAACTCTAATAATATTATTAATTTATTTATATTTTAATTTATTTTTCACTTCTATTTTTATTAAGATGACATGAGTTGACCTTAAATGGAGAAATATAGTCAATGAGGACTCATAGAGACGACTCCAACCTTTTTTAGGACCAAGACTTAGTTATTGTCGTTTATTAAGTAAGGTACTTACAAGTTAAAAACACTTACAATATTTACATGCATGTCTTGTGGATTTACATAATTTATCAAAACTAAATTTCAACAAGAGCTCAGTAGATGAATACATTATGAAATAGTGTGACAATTCACCTGAGCATATGAACAAATCTGAGGCACCCAGGCTAGTCACTTGGTTCAGATTCACCCTGTAGCTTTAAACATGGATGTTCTTGACGCTGCATCTGGAGTTTGATCCCAATAAGATAAAGATATAAATAAGCAAACTGTACAGATCAAAAACAAGTTAAAATTAATGTTTTTTTTTTTGAAAAAAAAATACAAATTATGTTTATAAACTACGTACTACATAAAATAATTTTTTTCTAAAATTTCCAGCGAATCACTACATAGGCTATAAATATGGAACATTTTTTTTGTGTTTTATTATGATAATTAAAAAACAATTAGGTAAATATTTCAACTTAGCCATTTATACTTTTACTTGAATCAAACTTAATAAATATCATAAAGATAATTTATTCATGGATTAAGAAGTAGTAACACCAAACTATTTAATATTATCTTGTCAATATTTATAATAATACTTTTAAATTATAATTTAACATATAAAATTAGACGTGCCTCGTGCGGAAATTCAATATCACGAAATTTATAAAATAAAACTTAAAACCTATCCGCAATTAAAACTAAAACACTATATTATCTTACACACAAGATTACGTAGTAACAAACATTAATAATGTAAAGTAAAATGATAATTATAACATCTTTCATTTATCCATCAATCTATCATCTTTAATGTGATTTCATAATTTATCCTTTTGCTTTAAGGAAGTGTTACTATTTGATATTTTTGGGGAGCCAAATTAATATAAACATGAGATACTAAATTTTCTAATAAATAGATAATCGTCGGTGAAGGATAAATAAATTTTAAAAGGCTGAAAAAGTGAACAAATATTCTAATTCTAACGTGTAGAAAGTTCAGCTCACTTTTTTCTTTACATATATCATTTTAAAGTTCCCCATTTAAATGTGTCACAAGTAATTATTACAATGAAGAATTAAAAGAATGTATCATATTGGACAACATTTCAACTTATTATAAATATTATACAAATCTATTCACTTTATTTGGGTGTTCATTAAAAAAACATACCAAAGTGATGAAGTTCAAATTGAAACTACACTTCTATTTCTATTCCAATTGCAATGTCAAGGAACACATGTATTACTTCAAGAAAAGTATTTACAACTTGCAGTAAATTTAAAAATATGTCCATACTTCACATTGAATATAAACAATTAATTTATTGTGTAGTTATCTATGTCTTTGGGATTAAAAGAGGCTCAAGTCTAATCATATTCCTGTATAAGTCATCTGACACATCCTTGAACATATATCAAAAGTATAATACTTCTTGTCTTCTTTTCCCATTCACTTCACACATCAAGGTGCGATAAAGTTTTTAAGGTCTTTATGACCTTACAATGACATACGAAATATGGATTTTATCTTCAAGAGATGGTAGTATAGATCTTTAAGAGTTCTTTCATTATACCTTCACCAATTTCACTAGAGAAAACTTGCATGAATACTCTCTGTACTAACAAATACTTATAACAGTAACTTTACAGAAACATATGCAACAAAGTTTAAAACATGTACTCAAAAACAACAATTAATGGCGGTAATAAACATATCAGGCGTTGTAACAATAGGATGAAACAAAAAGGAAAAAAACTAAGTCCATTGAATGCACAATATCCCTTTAAGGAAATTATTCTCATCTAGTACCCGAGGTTCAAAAAAAAATAGATCCTCTCACGATAGAACGATTCTATTCACAAGTGTATTGATACAAAAACAATGGTGTTAGTGAGTCACTCAACAGGAGCAAAGTACACGAATATCTTATTGTGTAGAAGTGCAGAATTTTTCGTTGTTTTCAAATGAGAGGAAATCCTCAGTTATAGACAACAAAGGTAATGAGAACAAATATTTATTGCGCGTTATCGGAAAGGTCACAACTCTTTGAAAAAGTTACAACCCTTCAAAAAAGTCACAACCTTTCATAAAAGTCGCAACTCTTCATAAAAGTCACAACTTTTTACAAAAAGGGAAGGCTACTTTTGGAAATTTAAAAAAAAATCTTATTTGTGGTTGTGCCACGTAGGCAGGCCTAAGTCTTCAAGATATTGTAGTATAGATCGTTAAGAGTTCTTTTCTTATACCTTTTAACAATTTCATTAGAGAAAACTTGCACAAAATACTCAATTAAGGTGTGTTATTTAATTTGTACTAACAAATACTTATACTAATAACTTTTCAAAAACATAAACATCAAAGTTTAAAACATGTAGTCAAAAACAACAATTAATTACATAAGCATAAATTAATGATTGTAAAAAAACATACAAGGATATGTAACAATAGAATGAAACAACAAAGAAAAAAATCGAGCCCCACGAATGCACGGTATCCCCTTAAGAAAATTATTCTCTCTTAGTACCCGAGGTTTAAATGAATAGTTCTTCCCACGATATAATAATTCTATTCACCAGTGTACTGATACAAACAACAATGGTGTCAGTGAGCCACTAATCAGGGGAAAAGTAAAGAAATATTTAATTGTGCAGAAAAAGAATGCAAAATTTTCCTTATTTTAAAATAAGAGAAACTCCCTTTATTTATAGACAACAAATAATATTGTGCTTATCAGAATGGTCACAAACTCTTTGAAAAAGTTACAACCTTTCAAAAAGGTTATAACCTCTCATAAAAATCGCAACTCTTCATAAAAATTACAACTTTTCACGAAAAGGAAATGCTAGTTTTGAAAATAAAAAAATTAAAAGGAAATCCTCATTTGTGGTGGCGCCACATAGGCGAGTCTAGAATTCTCAGTGTTCAGGAAGGCGAGCGCTTCATCGCTTAAAGCGATGAAGCGAAGCAGTGCGAGCCTTCTACGCTTCACAAACTAGAATGAGTATGTGAGCACTTCATTGCTTAAAGCAAGCGATTCATGGCTTAAAGCGTGAAGCATAGCCTTATCGATTTTTTTCCGCTTCACGTTTCCCTGGACACTACTCTTTCATATGTATACATGATTTAAAAAATATACTTTTAAAAAAGTGAGTTGGCCCGGCATAACCGCCTACGTACCTATGGGTTGGGCTAACCATTTCTCGGCCCACAAAACGATGAGTCACGCTAGACTAGCCCATCAAATTTTAAAGCATATATTGGCTAGCCCAGATAGGGTAGGCCAACCCATACAACTCTAATAACAACAAAAACAACATAGCAATGGATTTTTTAAAAAGCAAAGATTAATTAATGCAAAAAAAGTTAATTTGGATTAATGAAGAATAACAACTAAAAAGAACTCAAAAAATCGAGACAAAAACTGAAAAGGAAGGCAAAGAAAGCTTGCAAGAAGAAAAATGAAGGAACCTAGTTTCAAATATCCAACCATTGCCCTTATTGTAATGAACTGTCTCTGCATCATTTAATGTTCCGTACGTGTGGATGCCAAGCTTAATATACATAGAGTTTCAATCGAGGTCATTGGGTAGTGTGTCTTGTAACTAGTCAAGTATGCACAACGTGTACCTAACCCTACTAGTTAGTTGACCACGCACCATCCCATAGAAAGCTAATCATAAGTTTCTAGGTTAGTGGGATATAGAATTGTAGATCTTGAATTGGGATACAAGGCTCGATAGAATCATGCATGTTGTCGAACATGTAAGCTTTATGGTTGATGAGGACAACCACATGGTGTGGTATCGCCATACAAAATACACACTGATTAGCAACCACATGGATCGGGTCATTGAGGATTAAGTTTACTAAATTTCACTTACTAAATTTCACTTAGTATTTGTCTTAGAAAATAAATTTCCTATTACTAATTAATATTCAAAATGCATGCATGCTAGAGGCCTACTTGTGTGCACTAGATAGGGTTAAATGTGTAGGTGTTACAAGTACAAAGTGTTGCAGTAGATGTTGCAACGCTATTATATGAATTGGATTTTATGCATTCTTAGATCAAGTTAGAAGTCACAAGCCACGTAAGAGGGTGGGTGGCTTTCACATATGACACGGATATGTTCCTATAAGTGAATACCGACATGCACTTGAGGTGGCACCTGCTCGTGATGGAGGTGTCGAGAGTAGAAATAGTGGCGAACGCGAACATGATCAAAACATCATATACGATGATCATTGCCCAATTGATGAGGCTGATGATGTATGTGCCGCTCCCACATAACTGTCTACTCTGATAGGTTTTGTGAGTCTCTTAATTTTAACAAACCTATCGAATTAATTGACTCTGACAGGCTCATTTCATGATCTACCTCAACCTTGGCTCACTCTTTTACTAAAACCAAGATGCCTACATCCATCTGCATAATAACATTGATTGGGCTTCTTTCAACATAGATGATTGTGGGTTATATGTACTACGAAGAAACAATCAACGTTGAGACACTCTTATTAAAAGTGCTCGTTTCAGCGCTTAAAACATGATGCAAGTCGAGGGTCAAACGCAAGTGAGATGGAAAAAGCGCTCAGTTCAGCAAAATAAGCAAGCGAGGAGCATAAAGTATTGCTTTTATGGGGGATGATATTTTAGGTCTATTTTTAATTTATTTATTTTTTGAAACTGGTAACGTGTGTGTGTGTGTGAGAGTGTGCGTGTGCGCGCGTGTGTGTGTGTGTGTGTGTGTATATATATATGGAATTAGATCTGCACCATGACAATGCTATCTACAATTACAAAAACCCAACAATCCTATGGACTACAGCTTCACAAGGAACCTATCATTTAGCTCTATTTTTAAAAAAATAATTGCCACATTCTTGCATATTTTCTTGATTTTCCATGTTGCTGCTCTTCCCCACTTCTAGGGTATCAAGGTAAGTTTTTGTCTTCTCCTATTTTTTCATTTTTCTTCTTCTCTCTCTTTGTTCTCCTTTGTTTTCTATTCCTTTTCTCTTCTCCTTTTTTTGATCTTTTCTCCTTCTCTTTTCACCTCTAATTTCTATTCCTTTTTTTTCAATATTTTCCCCTTCTTTTTTCTATTCTTCACTTCTTCTCCTCCTTTCAATTTTTTCTACTCTCCTCCTCCTCTGTTAGATTACTGCAGCTTCTTTGTGCTCTGCTTTGTTATTTCTTCTTTTGTTAGTTTTTTTCTGTTTTTGTGACTTACAAATATTCAAAATATCTTTTTGCTAGTGATTGTAGTGAACATTTGTAGCTTTTTTAATTTAGTTCTAGTATATATTATTTACATAATATTTTTAAATTTTAAAGATTTGATTATTATGCTGCTTCTATAGAGTTTTTGGTTATTTATATATATGAGTTCAATATTTTTTTATTATTGTATGAAACTGTGCTTTAGTTGAAAAAGAAAAGTGTGATTTGGTTGTCCCTTCCACGAAGGGAACCCTTATTGCTTTTTACCGCTTCTCGCTTTCCAAACCACTGGTTGAGATGTGAAGGGTGCAAGACGGTAGAGTTTCATTTGTGCCAACTGCTTTGTAGATTATCTGTCGATTCGCAATTAGTCTTTAAAGATTAAAATACATATTAAAATATGTATCATTTATTACAAAGAAGTACTTATAGTTTTATAGTTCGTGCATACATTAAAATTCATCGATTTTCCATCAATGAAATGCTTTCAAGCCATCTGCCTAAGACAACATCAAGACACAGGTTAAACTTCTAATAATATTTAATTCATATCAATACATGTTCAATATTAGTTTAAGTTAGTAGGTATTTATTTAAATTAAACTTTGTAACTTCGCTTGGACCATGCTTATGACTCCACCACGACACGTGTTAGGGGTAAGGTTTGTGTACGGCACACCCTCCCAAACCCCACTTGTAGGACCAATAGGTTTGTTGTTTTTGCAGCTTCATCTTTCTGCACATGCGAGCTCTTCTTCTGATGAGTTAACATTGTTGTTAATCTCTTTGATGCGGTAGATTTCTTGTGACCAATATAAAGAATGGGGCAGTCCAATCAATCTGAAGACGTGAAGGGGACATGCTTGGTGTGACGATCATGGCTTAGAGCATTCTACTAGGATGACCCTAGCTATGACCAAGATTGCATGGGTTATGGGGATGGTATGACCTAGGAGTGTCAAAATGAGCTAGCTACTATATACGTAATCCGCCCAAAAGCTTATGGTTGAGCTCAAGATAATTTGAATTGGGTACAATATCAACTCATTCAAGCCTTAACCCATTTTAGAAGAATCTTCAATTGAGCCCAATTCAATTTCCAATTTCCAATTTCAACCCATTTTCAAAGTTTTTTTACATTGATGTAATATATGTTCCTATATAGAAGGTATAAATTATTATTCATTTTATATCTTCTAGGATTTATCTTTTCTTTTGTAACTTCTTATTTTATTTTCTTGAGTTGAAATTCAAATTGTGGTTATAAAAGTTAGATAACAATATACTAAAATTATTGAGATTAAGTGGGTTAAACCAGGCAGGTCATGAAAAAACTCATTTAAGCCCAAGTAAACTTGGGCGGGTTAGGACTCAACTCAATTTGTATTTCACACCCCTATTATGACCCTAAGGACGACAAATATGCTAAAAGCATAAGGTTGTGTGAAGGTTGTATAAAAGTAACTAATTTGTACATATAAAGGTAAATATTACTCCCTCCGTCCCAATTTATGTGGCACCATTTGACTTGATATGGAAAAAAAGTTTAAAAAGCAAGACTTAGAAAATTAGTTGTCTAAAAAATACACATTGATTGTTAACTCATCAACATAAGAAATATAACAAAAGAATAATAAAAATCACCAAAAGACTGACAGTTTGAAAAATATGTAAAAAATCAGAATAAAAATTCAAAAAAGAACTAACAGATGGTTTACTTCTTTTTGCACCTCACTTTGGTCCATTTAGACTTTCTTCCCCTCATTTAGCTTCAGAACTGTGTCTCAGAGAGGTGATTGTAGTAAAGCACATTAATTCCAATATATATGATGGAGACACTCAAAGCATGGCAAATAATGATGGCATTGAACTTATTGAGTGTAGACATGAGGACACTACAAGAGTAACATTGAACCAATTTGGATTTATGCCTTGATGGAATTACAACAAAGGCCATATCCTTACTAAGAAAATGGAAGGAACTTACATATCTAGTGGAAAACAAACTATGGATGATATTCATTTATTTACCTAGAAAAAGCATATGATCGAACACCAAGAAAAACTCTTTGGTGAATGTTGCAAACAAAAGGAATTCATGTTACAAATATGAATGTTATTGATGTGAAAACAGTAGTAGAAAATTCAAGATTCCTCATAATTGTGGGTTTATACTGAGGATCAACATTAACCCTTACTTGTTTACCCTAGTTATGCATAAGTTAACTAGCATAATAAAAGCATCATGAAAGAGATTCTACTCCTACTAGGGTGGATAGTAAAGAGGAGCAATAAATTCTTCAAGTTCTAGATGTGATTCCAATTGATAATAATGTCTGACTATATAGGTTGCAATCAACTCAGACGAAACACGTTCTTACTCAATTTGGCAAGAAGGTAAGATTCTTCATAGTTCCAAAATTGACTAGCAGTTTAATGTTTAACCTATTCAAGCACTATATTCTTTAACAAAACTTAGTCATGGGGCTTAGGATTTCCAACCAAACTACACGACTTCTCAACTCAACCTCTAATACTCTTTCCAAATGGAAACCCAAACAAATAACAGGTCTTGTTATACATCCTTAAGCTTTATTAACTTAGCACAAAACATAGTAATGAGGACGCATACATCTCCAACTGACTATAGTTACAAACAGTAACACACCCAAACTTCTTTTCCCAAAAGAATTACCTGTCAGCAGACTAATCAAAACAGTACAATGCAAAAGCAATTAACTGATAGATTCAAACCACTTCTACCCGTAGATCATCCTGAAAACCATCCATCATCAAAATGATGCAAGGCACAGGGCACTATATCCTTAAAAAATGTCATGGTTTTGACCTAAAACGTAATTTTGTTAGTTTTACATGCACAATGCATGTTTACTTGTGAAGCATGATTTACACAGAATTATATTAGAACTACAATTTAAGGTAAGCCCGCTACATTCTAACATCCCATCAGTATTACATATCTCTGAGGGGAAAGGCAATTATTCAAGGAACTATGAGCTAAAGAAGACACATCTTCTTCAACCAGTCTTTTCCCCTCTACAAGGAGGCCTTAGCTCATGGTAATTGAAGAAAATTAAGGCTTATAACTTGTACACATGGTTGATGAACACTTTCCCAAAAAAAAAAACTCGAGCTTCAGATAATGGCATCTTCATTGCATTTAATTTTCTACAGAGAATTGGGTACTAAGGAAGAAAAAATTGAATTGGAAGTATAGACAGAATAATTGGGCAATTTTGTACATAGACATTCATGATCAGAATGATAGGTGAAGGAATTTATAAAGCCGCAAAAGAAGCTCCAGAGCAACACTAGACTTTGTACAAAGGCAGAAGAAAATTACAAGTCCTGGAGCAATAGGACATCTGAACTGGTAGAAGTAGGCAAGCCGCGAGAGTAAGCAAGCAACCAAAGGCACCTCACTTCGAGGGAAAGACTTCTGCACAAGAGGTAACTGTTATTAGTATAAGGGAAACGCCATCATGATAATGAGTGAAAAGCTGATTAAAAGATAAAGAATGAGGCTACTTTCAACAACCGGCACTTGGTAAACACATGAATCGATGCGTTAGACAGACCGGAATATGACTCCGGTAAGGACAGTGAAAAATTGGGAGAATAAAAACAAGACACCAGAAACCGGATAACAGAAGGTGGAAAAGAGAAAACTCACTAATGTTCCGGTACATGGTTCCCTGTACAGAAGGTCAATGGACGGGTAGTTCTCATCAAGATCGGAATTTTAAAAAAAAAAAAAACTAATCACCATTTTTGGTGATCCTATAGTTTCACAATAATGTCACCCTCATTACAGGAAATACTAGCATATTGAAGCCGGAAGCATCAGAGCTCCGGCTTAAATTCCAAAAGGTGCCTCTAGTTTGTTACACCACTCAAGCACTACTAATGACTGTCTTTCACAATAGATGAATTCAAAAGTTTCTAATACAAGACTTCACAAATGTGTTTAGGACTTCTGGTATAAAGTAGGGCACGTACAAAACTCTTGGAATGCTGCCTCATAGCTTGATATTATAATCTAATGCAGGAGATCAGCACCCGTGGATATTGGAATATTGGAAGTGGAGAAAACAGGAAAAACTTTTACGTTCTGTAGAGCTAAATATGTCATAAATACATGGTATAGTACCTTGCTTGATGTTATAATCAAAATGTACCTTTCTAACAAGAACTGGCACGGTTTTATTTTGGGATACTGAGAGTGAAGAAAGAGGAATACTTAACTGAGTACACAGTATGCATTCATCTCTTGGTGTAGTAAGTGGTTCGGTGGATTAATCGAGGAGTACACAACCAAACGTGAACAGTACCGCCATCATTAAAAGTAAAATTGTGAAAGAGAGTTGTAGACATCAGCTTATTGAGGTGAGGATATGAACCTAGACAAGAAGGTGTGGAGGTCAAGGATTACCGTACAAGGTAAGCATGCAGCCGAGTGTTGTCACACTTCATGTGGGAGAGACAGGGGCTAGCCTCATCTCCCCTCTTCCTTTTTAGTAGTAGTATGTAGCAGTCCAGTGGTTTCTTATTCTCCGATGTGTACTATTGTTGTTGTTTCATTTGCCTAACACCTTGCTATTTTTGTTGTCATATTTTCTTGCATCACTACTTTGATATCTTCTCCTTCGAGCCGAAGGTCTGTCGGACACAGTCTCCCTACCACAGAAAGACCAGGGTAAGGCTTGTCTACATCCTACCCTCCCCAGACCCCACTTATATGACTATACCTACACTGGGCATGATGTTGTTGTCATTAAACATCTACATTTCACTTATCTTGTGATATATTGGACTTGAGAGGCCCATTCACACCCATCACATTGCCAGTCCTACTTGATTCTATGTGTACCATTTTCATCATACCGTCCTCTGGGAACATCTACTCTAAACATCCGAAGTGATTGCATTTATGCACCGCAATTCTATCTCATCTCACCTCAACTTCACTCTTCTTATGCTAGCTAACCTTGAAATCCATATGTTGAGTCTTTTACTTCTACTTAACTTAAAACTTTAGAGTAGTTTCCATAGTTCAAGCTTTTGGTTGACACTAGACACTCTTGCTAACTTTGTAAACTAACTCAACATTGACTACAAAAAGCATACACCATAGGGACCTCATCCTATATTCTTTAGATAGCTCATGCATAACAAGGGTAAACACGTACAGAGACAGTACCAAACTTTGGTGAACCCACCATAGTATATATTCTTTTGGTCTCCTGTTATTCCTACACTATTGACAGTTCCCTTTTATATAGCTTTATGGCAAGCTATTGATATATCAACTATGAATTTCATTATATTTTCTACACACGATTGCATTTTAAAAAAAGGGGGTGTACCGTGAGTTGGCTGTGAGGTAGAGAATAGAACGAGCTGAACAGAATTTTCTCAAAGAGCTGCAATCGAACAAATTGATATTTCATGCTACTAACTTTGTATATCATTACTAGCCAGAACTAACATACATGTAAAACTATAGAAATAACATGACAAAGCAATAACCACCATCAGACAGTTTGAGATAATCTGTACATTCATGATGATAAATAAAAAGAAGAAGATCAAGATATTTACAAACCTCTTTTATTCTCCTTCCCAATCTATTAACTCACTGCGTGGCGCATACAGCTTTGCCATTCGTTCCTCAGCTTCAGTATCATTTACTACACCTCGGCATCTTGGGAACCCACAATAACACGCAAGTTGTTCATCGATAGATAAGAATCTGCAACATGAACAAATACAATTTAGCACCCAACAGATGGAGTGAGAAATACTAGTCTAGAGTAAGATGAGTGAAAAACCTGTAATCATATGTCAGTTCTTCCCATTGTTCAATATCTCGTTTGGAAAATATGATTATATGGTCAATGCTGTTGACACTTATAACTCTTGAGTAGCAATTTGGCTGCACAAAAAGTGCAAGTTGTGAATTGTTGCTCAATCACAGAATGTCTTCTTAAGTACAAACAACTAAAAACACGAACACATTTTCAATTGTAACATTCTTTCTAAATAAACTCATTGACTAGGCCAATGAAATATACATCCGGATCTCACTGAGGAATCTACATGTGATTATCTATCTGATGTATTATGCTTAGATGCCACTCCCATAACAAACAGGCATGGAGTTCTGAAAGGAAAGAAAGACTTGAAATTTGTGGCCTAAAAGCCAACAGATACTTTTGAGGCTTAATCATTTCACCAACAATAAAATGGAATGTTTAAAGTCAGATCGTCACTATATATAGAAAGGTGACATTCTTTTCGGACGGACTTAAAGAAAAGAGAGACATATAATAAGGGAATGGAGAGAGTAATAATTGACATGTCAGGCAAAGATTTATATATCAGCCCACTGTGGCATTCTCATGAAACTAAAATTGATAAAGTACTGAAACTACTTCAACATCAATGGATGAACTTCTTGCTTTTGCTTTCCCGAAAAACACAACAGGAAAGCTTAAGACTTATTAGATAAATGTTGCTCCCAACATAATAAATAACCTTTCAATGCGGGTGTTTTCCATCTAGTGTGGAGACAAAAGTTGACCCCAAGGGTACAAAGCCATCCAAGGAACAGGGAAATAGGTAAGGAAGAATCGTACTTCACATGAATGGTTGATCAAATGTGCAATGCTTCCAGCCCTTGTGGCATCTATAACACGCTGATCATCAATTCGGAACATGTATGTTCCAGCCCCCTGAAAGTAAAAATCATGTTATAATATGGTGAAACAATATATTTTCCACCAAATCACCAACTGGGGCAGCTTAGATCCTTCATCAAGCTAGTGCAAGAAAATGGAACAACCAAAATTGAAAAGTGATGGCTATGAAGTGCATAAGTATGTACTTATCACAAACTCAGCACACAGATGTCTAACTTCCTTCAATAGATACTCCAGCTACTAGGTATTAAGCATTGACCTTTGACAAGAACAAGTAACATGATCACCAAAAATTCATTCCTTGTGACTAAATGTCCTACGCAGAGCAATGGAACTTAGGGGTATTACTTTTGTAAGTACAATTTTCAAGCCTTACTTACGAAGAAGTTTATTTACGGAACGAACAGCTTTCGTACAGCAGGTATTCATGGAATGTAACCTTTCCTTCTGATACGCATCATATTAGTGAACTTGTATCCTATCTGTGGCTAAAGAAACAGAGAAGATGCCATTATAGAGGTTTGCAGCGATTAATGGTACTTCCATCAATTACTCCCAATAACAGCCCAATAATAGTGAGTGTGTTTGGAATCCGCGTATTCAAGTTAGGAAGGTGTATTTGGCGGCAAATGTTGTGTTTTACAGCTTACACTTCTTGTAAGTGATAAAGATTACATTTCTCTCCACCAGTATTTAAAACTATAACTTCAATAACCACAAATAACTGCTACTACGGAAATCAAAAGGATTATTAGAAACCACAAGACTGACCAAGTAACACATAAACATCATAAGCCAGGATATAGTTCTTACCACTAGTGAGTTGTAAATTAGGTGCTCCCTTCGGTCGGCAATAGGAGGTCTAACGAGTTCTCCAGTGTATTCAATTACCTATCAAATAAAGGAATTATCAGTCCTTGGTCTTGAAACTCTCAAACAAAAGAATATAAGCATGAATATACCAATATGGCTACTTGCACACAAGTGGTAAGGGGAAAGATTGCATACACAACACCACCCCCAGAACCTACTTGTGGATAACAGGGAATATGTTGTAGTTGCTCAAAATCATATAACTGTAATAAAAAGATAAAGGGACAAATTACCATGTCTCCTGCTTTCTGAGGGAGCTTCGCAAAGATGCCAAACCCATGTATTCCGGATTTCCCTGGAGGTAATGACAATGTCAAAAATAAATTATAACCTGTAAGAGAGGGGGAATAGTGGTGATACCAAGAGCACAAAAGGAGGCTCAAAGTAGCATCAGCTAGCAACATAATCTAGTTAGGGATTCAGAATATTCAAATCGATCTACTTTAAGCTTTACTTAATCAGTTACTCTATTTCTACCATGAGTTATAACACGACAGAAGTCCCTAAAAGTGAAAGGCAATATTAGAGGATAGAATAAGATCGCAGCTGTACACAGAACACATCCATATACCAAGACAATTTTCATTTTTGCTTCACACAAGGTTACAAGATATTTAGCTTACCGAAGGCTAGTCTTTGGCCTAACGTTTCTTTCATGTAGTTGTATTTCTCAACCATTGAAACAATGCTCCTCGACGTAAGCTGTGAACACCTCAACTTTTGAAGGTCAAAAGTGTGTTTAGAACCAGCACATGAGGAAGACAATGTGTTGCTCGATTGATCATGTTGACTATGGCCACCAACCAAATATGGCCTATTTTCTACATACAATCGCTTCAACGATGCAGCTGTAAGGACTTCAGGTTCTTTTCTTCCTCTTCTTCCAAAATAATTGTAAGGCTCTATTCAATAACGAACCAGAAATCAGGAATCATGAAATGCTTTGTTACACAGTTTGCACACAGAAAATAGTACAAAAAGATGCCATCAATATAAAGCATAAACCAAAATCATTCATATAATTACAGATATTAGAATAATGACACATAAATACTAATGGAGAACAAGAAAGAATAGCACACCACTGCGAGCACATCCAGAAGGATTTGGTGGAGGAACATAGTCTGAATATTCACAAGCTTTTTGTCCCACACACTCATCAACAGCAGGACGCTCATTAGATACAGCTCTATGCTTCTTGCAGAAAGAAAGCAACCGAATGCACTGATCTAGTTCATCGTCATCCATAGGGATTAAATGCAATCTGTCTTCATCCTCAAGCTATAAAACATTAACATCAACAGAAGATAGGTTAGCATAACAAACATGCGATAAAATAACAAAAAGAATTCATACAATACATTAAAAAAAAGGAGCACTACATCAAGAAGAGATCACCTCAACACAGAAGCCAGCAGCACGTGCACAAAGAGGATGATAAGCCACCCTACACACAGGGTTTGAGCACTACATCACAAGATAAGAAGGTCAACAAATTAACGAGCAGTTGAATAAGCATATACAGAGTACTACTCAATCATTGTGATATGGATACAAGTGCCTCCCCAAAAAGGTCAAATTAATAGTATATAGAAACGAACGAAAAGAAGAGAATAATGATATAAAGAAAGGAAGAAAGATAGTGCGAGAGAGAAATCGAGAAGGCGGAACTTATAGACAAGATGCAGAAAAAAGAACAGAGACTCCATTTCAATAAAGATAAATGGTCGTTGATCAGTCATTGTTTATCGTATATAAGCTAAATTTATATCAAGTTTTTTACTAATCAATTGATAGAAGTCCTAATGACTATTTTTTCTGAAAAGTACATCTCTGATTCTCTTCAGAGGCACAGTAGAATGCAAGACAACTCATCCAACCGCACTTAACATTTCTAATAAATTTGTAGACTACCAATTAGCATTGCTATTCTTTAATATTTGAGCGCAATTATTAAAAGATGATCCTAAAAAAATAGAACACGGATTAAAAAATTACAGCTATATTGTAATCTCCTAAAACATTACATGAGGTTAGGATGAAAAACAACCACAAGGTTACCTGAATGCAAGCTCCATAAGGAACAGAACAGATACTACACAAGAGCTTCCAGCGGTCCTTCACAAAATAGCAAAAAAAAAAAAAAAAAAATCAGAAGAGATTGCGGCAAACCCTATCTATGTGGATAGGGTCCACAAAAAAAAGACTTTTTCTTTTGATAACCAAGCAATGAAAACTAATTGCATAAATCAGCAAGATCTGATATAATGACAGGTACAAATCGTGCCTTTTACATATATTGCTAAGAATCAAAAATGCAAATGGCTAGTGATCTCAAGAAAATCTTTAAAATAGAAACAGAGCACAATGGCTAAAAATAGTAAAGTAGGCATAGCGGAATCATCAGTTCATCACTATTCAAGGTAATAATAACATAGGGACGATAGCTGGTACATAATTATGAGACACTAACGAAGTTATTTTATGGGGCTTGGCCATTATCAGTAGTATAGCCACATAAAATAAGACGTTTGTCAATGTAGAGTGAAGTCTATTCATGCATTATCATTGAGTCATAAAAGACAACTATGACTTGATTCCTGAACAAAACATGGTTGGGCCCCTTTAGAAGTGCAAACAACAGAAGAGGGCAATACTGAGGGGTGTTTAGACAATGATAAAAGTAAAATAAAACAGTAATAGTACCTTGTTGATCCTGCTCAAACCATCAATTGGCTCCATTTTCTTTATGTCGGATAAGCAAGTTTCTGAATCATGGTAAAGAAAATCAGTGAAATTCACCCATCTACGAAAATAACAAGTCAGCAATGTGAAAAAAGAAAAACAATAATAACCTGGTATCCAAATGGCACAAGCAAGATGAGCCCAACGTCCATCAGTTGTAGGCTTCATAGCACCACCTAATTAACATTTAAAGTAAGATATTCTTTAAAAAAAAGAACATTTAAAGTAAGATACACAAGCAGGAAACAAGCAGGGTAAATGAAGTGACAAATGCAAGCAAAAGGAAGTACCAATAACAGGGCACAGGCAACAAGGGGGAGGGACTACTGGAGCCCCTGGACGACACAAATTGCATAACCAAAGTACTCCATCCATAGGCTCCCGCTCACCATAGCATCTAGCGTGAACCTGAACACATCATCACCAGCAAAGAATTTTGAACCGGAAGAATAGAACCAAATATTCAAACTCTACTAAGAAGTAAGAACACAAACAGCTCACTCTAATATCAAAAGTAAAAGAGATTGTCAACCAGCATAGAAAATTGCAACAAAGTTTTAGCATCCATAGGGAGGAACAACAGAGTCAAACCAAATCATAGATAAGTTTATTCATATCACTCCACCAAAATTTTATGACCACCAAGTGCAAGTGCAAGTGCAAGTGCAAGTGCCAAGGTGCAGCAATATGCAGACAAATCTCTCAAAGGTAAAAGAAGGGATTTAACGTCAGGAAAGTTCTCACCTAATTTTCAGTTGAGACAAAATGGAAGCATCCAATAGGCCTTTTTGACATAAAATGTAAATAATCATTTTGCTCAATAAATGTAAAAAAAAAAAAAAACAACTAATGCAGAGTTAACTGAAAACAGACAATTAAAACATCCTGCACAATAGATGTGTGGATAAGAGAAATAGCAAGCTGGAAAAACCCTGATTCAAAAGAGGAAAAGGAAGATACTACTACATTTTGGTCCCAAAAGGATGGAGAGACAGAGATGAGTCCACTCACCATCATTCGGCATTTGTCACACTGCAAAAACAAATTATTCTCATACTCCTGTAAGAAATAAACCTACATCAGCATGATCCAAAATAACTATTTCGTAGTTACTACTCAATTAGGCAAAGTCAAAAAGATACAGATTATCCAGATGCAACTTCACTAGTAATATATAACAAGAACACCAAAATAGGTAAAAGAGTCCTCCAAAAATAGCGCATAAGCTGAAAAAGAAAGAGCATAAGTAATGAAAGCAGTTCCTAACCTCATCCATATGGCAAACGTTGCATTTGTCCAGATCTTTCCATTTAACACGGACAGACCTATAACCAGCCGGCAAGTCTTGATTTTTTGAAGACGCCAATTTCAAGGATTTTGCAAGAATCTTGGACTTTGATAACTCCTGACAGCATAATATAAGCTTTAGAAACTGGAAAAAAACATAAGCAAAATATAGAACAAAGCTTTCTGATACAAGTAAGTCATGCACAGATTAATCGCTCTCCAGTCAACAGTTATACAGTCATATGATCATTACATCCTGAATTAAATGCCCATCAACTTGTTATTATTCGTCTACCAAGCTTCTTCTGAACCTATGCCCTATAATTCTGACACAAATTAATAATTAATCGCTTCATAATAAAGTTAAATCCGTAAATCTGTTCAGTCCGTGCATCTCTTCCTACCTTCACAATGCAACATATTATGTCCAGAAAACTCTTATATATATCAATAGAAGACTGCAAATGGAAACTAATTTCAAAAAAAAAAAAAAGAGAGAGAGAGCGACTGCAAATGGAAACATCTCAAGGGCTTCTAAATCATAGTGAGCTTAACGTTATATATATAATATAAACATCTTATAAAAATTGCTCCAATGAGAAATATATGTTTGTCAACACCTGCAGAAATAACCTCATAAAACATGTTCAACTGAAACAATACATAACTCTTAGGTTTGTGAAAGCAAGGCCTAAATGAGCAAAGAATTAGTGTTCTCAACAAATATAGTGAGAGAAATATAGAAAAAGAATATTATTGAATTGTTGTTATGTCTACATTATTACATTGAGACCCTATTTATAGACCCTAGGATACAATCCTTTATCAAGAAGGATTCTGTTTAGTATTCCTATTCCTATTCTAATAGGATTGTATAGACATATTCCTATTCTAATAGGATTGTATAAACATATTCCTATTCTAATAGAATTGTATAAACCTATTCCTATTTCAATACGATTATATAAACCTCTTCCTGTTCTAACATATAGAAACAAACAATTATGAATGAACCAGCCATACCCTTGGTTCTAAATTACATAAGATAAGCATACACCAAACAAAGCAGTGAACCAATACAGGACCCAACATTTTGGAAAGGTTGCACTACGTCATACAGGCTCTAGAAAAAAATTGCATTTTTTCATCTCAAGCCATTTCTTCCCCTAAAACTAACCAACTTTTATTTTACCACCATGACTTACTTCCCGTTCATATTGCGCTACTAGAAAAACTGTGATTTTCCACGCAAAAAAATGAAATCAGATATGTAACTGCCAAATAAAAAGCATATGGTCCGATGTCTGAAGAGAAAAGTATGTACATAAGCAGACATATGGTAGTTATCTACCAATCAATCAACTAGACCTCAATCCCAAACAAGTTGAGGTCGGTCAACTAAAGATTGTGATCCATACATAAAGACACATTTATAAAGATTGTGATCCATACATAAAGACACATTTAAGAAGAACTCTAAATATTCAAGATAGACTTATATTTGATTTATGCATCATCGAAGGCATAACAAGAATCTGCTGCCTTCCATTGCGACAAGATAATGGGATAGTCTGTTCTCTTCATACATTCTATTATAGTTATATGGCATAACATTTGTCAATTGATGCTTTCCACCATATTCAGCTTCACTTGAAGATAGAGTGCATTTTAATGGTCTTATTTGTTTATAGAATGTCTGTCTCATCTTATCAATTGATATGATTCGGTTTCAAAGTGTTGAATGAGGAAACAAACCAGAAGATAATATAATCACTTAGATCGTATTCAAAGAAAAATAAGACTGTAATAAGACAACTGCAAAGTCAATGGTCTTAATAATATCAAACATGCTCGGATTTTTCAATAATAAGATGGTGAACAGAAATCGAAAGAACAGAACCACCAAAAGATAAAGTTGAACAGAAGAAAACTAATAATACCTTTATAAGTTTCGAAATTTCAGGATGAGAAAAGCCAAACATATGAGAACCTGATCCAAAGGTCCTTTCACTTTTACGGCTAGATATTGATTCATCAAAATTGTCAACTTGTGTCTTCCTCATCTGTTTGTAAACTTTATTCCAGCAAGCAGATGGTGAAGATCCCTTAAACTGCAAAACAAGTGCACCACAATGACTAACATTAGCACTTCTCTGAACATTAATGGACTAAAATTAATGTCTAAGCAAAAAATACCAGCTAATTAAAAGAACAGATCAACTAGGTTTTCCAAGATTGCGGTAGAGACCATGAAATGTTAATTAGACACTAATGTATCAAATTAAAGAGGGAAAATGGTAACAAGCTGATGCGGTAGAGACCATGTTTCGCTTGGCTTATGATCAGAAGAGCATGTCTAACTCTTGAGATGTTACAAAGAAGAGATTCACAGATTTTTTTGAGAAAGTTAACACGGTATTATAAACAGAAGGAAGTACACCAATAGTGTGCTCCTAAGTAGTTACATCAAAAATATGAAGGGACATCCAAAACAAAATCTATCACCCATATCCTAAGATTCACAGATTTGCTCAAGGTGATTAATGTGTGATCAGGAAACAGAGGTAAATAGTCATTTGTTTCTACACTGCAATACAGCTGCAAATATGTGGAACGTGTTCTTACGTATTCTGGAAGTAAGTTGGGTAATGCCTAAAACCATCCTGGAGCTGTGGTAAGGATACAGAGACAGTAAAACACCTCTTTGTACACTGCAATTTCACTGACCATCTGTGGCAGATTTTCCTTAATTTCAGAGGCATTTCTTGGAAGATGCCTAGTAAGATTGATGAGACTCTTTTCAGTTGGGAGGAGGCTGGAGTTGGGTACAAACAAAGAAAGATGGAGGATGATCCCTGCTTGTATATGGTGGACTATATGGAGAGAGAGAAATGATAGATGTCTTGAAAATAGGGACAACAACCTGAGGCAAGACAAGCTTAAATGTATTTGTTGTTCTGTTTTTGGTGTACAAATGTCTACACCAATGAGACTGAGTCAATCATAGATGGTTTAGGGTCCATCTAGTTCCAGGCTTCGCATTGGAAGGACTTTAATCTTTTTCTTCTTTTTGTAAATATGGTTTTTCAGTACTACCTAAGTACTGACTGAAATACAAATGTTACTAGGTCAAAAAAACCTGGAGCTACTCAACAGATGGAAGGGAATTGGAAGAAGAGGCCAGAGCGAAGATTGGTGGATGAACATTCCAATTTGTATCTAGTGGACTTTATGGAAGGAAAGAATACCAGATGTTTTAAAGGCAAAAGCTGTAATGCACATAAGATCAAAATGAAATGCCTAAGCCTTTTATTTTTTTGGTGTAAACAGAATATGGTGGGGGGAGGTAGTAACTCTAGTTGATTTCTTAGGCAAACTGTAAAGCTTTTTAGTTTTTCTAAAGGATGTGTTCCACCCATTGTGCGTTGTAAGTGCCCCAACTCATCATTCTTTTGATGATGATTTTTTATGAATACAAAGTTACTTCATCAAAAAAAAAAGAAAAACTTACACACTAATGTGTCAAATTAACCCCTATTAGGAAAAAGAGCAGAAGACATCAGAGCCAAGAAGTTGATATATGACAGCGTAGATACTAGACGATTCATCAGAGGTTCAACATTTCACAAACCAATACTTCAAACAAGGATGATGGAAGGTAGAGACTTCTACAATTTAGCTGGTAATAGTCTTCCAAGTTCCAAAGTTCAAGCTGAGACACTTTGCACACCCAAGTCAAACCTGAAGAGGCTGCCATATAAATTAACCAAAAAGGCCTCAGATGTTTTGCAAGAATAAGTTGTCTTGTTCATAGTCTTACAACATGAAATACATCAGACTGACAGGTGTTGTGAAAAGCACTCGCGTAGTGTTTTTTTCCTCCACTGGGATCTGAACCTGAGATCTTATGGAAATTGTAAAAAACTATTTACTTGTATCTTGCAGCAATAGACAATACCACTAACCAAAAGGAGAAATGGAGTACTAATCAAGACTTAAGAGCACTATTGTCAATTGCCATACTTTAGGTTACAAGTACCAGCTATTTGTTTAATGAAAATTAAAAGACTTCAAAGAAACTATTTGTAGAAGTCGATATAAAGTGCCAAGAAGTTGCAGTTGGTTCATAGGAGACTATTACGACCCCAAAGAGTTGGATAGTGTGAAGGTGAAAGATCTATGGGTTATTAACAAGACTCCATCAAGAAAAAGGATGTCGTGATTTAAATAGAGCATCAAGATCTAGGTGATAAAAGAAAGATATGGGATTGTGGTCTACGTTGCTCGAACTCTTCAAAAAATTTGACGGTGTGAATGACAGATCCTTCAAAAGTAGTGACTTTTGGAGGATCAGACATGGGTGCCACAATATTTTCGGGGAGTCTGAGCAACATAGATTATGGAGAGGGGGTTGGAGGACTAAAATATCACACTTCCCTTCGCGAGCAAACTGTGGAGCAATATTTTGAAGTGGTGGTGAAGAGTTTAGTAGTAGCATAACTTCTTAAGGTAGAGTATATGCATATTGAGATTCATCTCCTAACATTTTTTGTTTTATAAGTTTCACACATCTACAGAATACAATGCTAGATTGGCTACACTACGACGGGTAGTTCAGATTTTACATGAAAGAGATCCAACAAAACTTAAGAGTCAGAAGAAACCTTTAATACTAGGAAGTAGTCTAATACTGAATTTCAAGACTTCGATTGCTCCATAAATAAATTCCTAGTATGACAACTAGAATTCTTAATTACATAACAGTCGGCCTTTCCCTATCCACCGATTTGGACTCCAAGGTTCCAAGAAAGGTGTGTTTCTTAAGTTGGTTGCCAACAAGGACAATGATTTCGAAAATTAAGAATTTGAGGATTACATATCTTATTTGGTATTTTATGTGTAAGAGTGTGGATGCACAATGGATCATCACCTTTACATTGTCGAATAATATCTCACTAAAGGTGGAAAATCTCTAGGTAATTTGGCTTGCAATGGGTGATGCCAACAATGTCAAGAAGGACTTGTTAAGCTAGACATCAGGAAAGAAAGATAAAGAAGCTTTTGAAAGGGTAGAGAATAATCTATATATCTATATAAAAGGACTTCGGCCATGTGAGAAGGCACTATCCTAGGCTAGGGTTGCTATTATCTAATTTAATAGATTTTTGCATTAACTTCCATTTATTTATCTAATTTCCTATAGTTCTAAATTTGTTTTCTTAAATTTCACCTAATATAATTTTTAATATTTATCTCTTTCCTCATTATTAGGTACCATTTATAATCTTTCGGAAAGGGGTTCCATATTTCACTACAACGCCGCACCATTTCCTTTCTTTTAAATTTCAAACCAAATTCCATTTTCTTCCACTTCTTCTTTTCTCAAATTTTCTTCCCAATTTCGCGAATTGCCTTGTTAATAATATTCCTTCTCTTCATCCTATAAAACTTAAAAGTAAATTTGGGAGATAAATCCTTAACGGGATAACTTTAATTTAGAAATGTCTTATATCATGTGTGGGGATGTTGTCGAGGTGCTCAATTTTTTCCATCTAATCAAAATGTAATTATCTCACTTTTTTAAAGACATACTACATCTCTATCTTTATTTGTTAACGAAAAATGAGCTTTTTTTATGATTATTAATAATAAAGAGAAGGAAAGTAGAGAAAAAAAGGAAAGATGGAAATGTGTTGAATGTATACAAAACAGAAAAGAGTGTACACAGTTCTCTTTTCCTTATTTAACTAATATGAAACATTTGAATTTGTGTCTTAATTTTCTTTTTTCACTTTTTAAACTTCCTCCCATTATTGTTCCTCATTGATGGCATAATTTGTAATTCTCTTTCATCTAAAATAACTACTAGAAAATTGAAAGATACAAAGAGCAATATATGTATGAATGTTGTGTATATATGAATAAGGTTGGTAAAATGATGCGACATATCTCTGGCATCAAAATATAAATTTATTGTTCCATTTTAATCCCAGCATTTTGTGATAAGATTTCAAATTGAATTTGTCCTTTCTTACTTTCTCTTATTTAAAGACCCTTTACTAGACAATAATGTTTCCTGACTTTTAATCCTCCTCATTCCCTCTTCAGAAAATTTTTCAAAAAAAATGATGGAAGTACACCTAACTTGAATGCTAAAATTTTCTTATTAAAAAACTTTTAAAAAGTATGCATCAAAAAAGTTGTTTATCTAGAGATATAATTTTCTACTTGATAATAACTCAAAATATAGACATTTTGATCGAAGTTTATCCATTATAAGATTGTTTTTATAATCTTAGGTTATAAATGAATTTGACTAAAGTGAGTAAAATTTCCTCTTTTTTTTCCTTTTAGTAATCGAAAAGTAAATGAAGGGTCTTGTTGTAAATTATTGATGATGATTCATTGAAGAAGAACAACAACACATGGGCTATAGAAATGTATAAGGTGATTTAAACATTAACTAATTTATCCAAGAAAAAGGCTTTCACAATTTATAATCAACAAAATATTGCCAAATGTATCTTTATTGTTGATATTTGTTACTTATACAACAAAAACAAAAAAAACTTCATCACCTAGTGATTGTATATGTAAAGTTACTATGTATAATATTGATGTAGTCTTAATATCAATATTTTCTTTTGTGAAACAAATTATATGAGAAATGTTAGAGCCAACCCAAAAAAAATATAATATATCACAATTTATAGAATTAAAATTATAAAGAGAGCTTTTAAAATTCATTTATCTATGTTTATAACCGCATGAAATGCAGTGATTACTAGTTTTATGTTTGAGGTAATATGTTCTTGTCTATTATTTCTTATTGATGCACCAGTGAGAATCTAGTTTCTGTAAATTTTGGGGTGTCTTTCACAGAGAATCATATTCTTTGTGAATCCTCTATCTTTTGATATATCACTTGTAAACATGAGTTTTTCTTCCCATCGTCAAGAAAATTGTTTTCCCTTACCCAAAAAATATGGTTTTAACTTTTAAACCTCTGTGAGATAAAAATGTCTTACTTGTAGAGAGTCATATCTTCGATTAGATATAGAAACGTTTTGCGTATGAGATGTGTACAAACCAAATAAATGAATTTATTACTCCATATGGATCAGGGTAAACAAAGTACAGTTTTAAGCGTTCATCAAAAATACCTATATAGAACACAAAGTGAACTCATGCTCTTCTCCAGATATTCCTATGAAATCTCAAAGTGCTTGAGATCCGTAGTTGACATTTTAATGGAATGTAACTCATCTTGTCTTATGTGGGATAGGCAACATAAATGATGAAGGTTGAGATATAAGGTTAGCAGGTAGCTGAATAATGTCACACTTTAGGTAGGATAGGAAGGAGACTAGCCTCCTCTACAGTTCTTCACAATAGTAGTATTGTTTAGGATTAGCATAACTTATTATTTTGTGATGTGTTTTACAATCTCCTTTGCTCTATATCTGCTATATATGTTGTCATATATTTTCTCCATGCATGCATTCTTCCTGTTCTTTTTTCCTCTCTTCCTTCTTTTCCAATTGTTTCCATTTCTTGTTTTCTCTTCTGAGTTGAGGATCTCTCTCTGCCACACAAAAGTCAGGGTAAGGCTTGCATACATTCTACCCTCGCTAGTCACTTATGGGATTCCACTTGTATGTTGTTGTTGTTGCAACCTATTTGGTCTTATCCTCCATCGTGTAGTCCTTCACCTTAACCATTTTTTTATCACCATGGCGATTCAAGCCAGCTTATGTGCATTCATTTATTTCATCTTAGAGTGTGCTTGACCCTATTTTGCTCAAGGTGTTCGATGTGTGAGAAAAAGGCAGATAAATAGCCACTTGTTCTTGCACTGCCGGACAGCTGCAAATTTGTGGAACATGTTCTTTTGTATACTAGGCATAAATTGGGTGATCCTTTGATTTGCTGAAAAATTGGGAAGGAGTGGTGAGAAGAGGGCCAGAAGAAGACTGCTGGAGGAGCATTTCAGCATGCATTTGGTGGACATTATGAAGAGAGAGAAATGAAAGAGGTCATGATGGAATAGCCAGCAGTTTCCAGAATACCAAGATGAGGAGCCTTAGCTTTTGTATTTTTGGTGTAAAGAGGATATAGTGGGAGAGATAGATAGTTTAGTCGATTTCATGGGACAATTATCAAGTCTCATGTGTAGTTTTTGATCTTGATGATACCCCTGGGTGAGTAAATCCCACCCCATCAGTTTTTACCTGATGGGTCTTTTGGTGTGAATATACAGTTAACCTTATCAAAAAGAAAATGAGCATATCATAGTTCAATGCAATTTATCTACTTTTATGACAACCTTGAAAACTTCAGTTTGGTTTCTTAATTACCCTTTCTTTTATAAGTAGTTTTGATTTACCCTTTTAACCTTTGGGTATCCATCTATCTCATAAGAGAGAACAGTACAGTGTCATTTCCATCTAACTGAAAACCTTAATGAGCTTCAATAGCTCAATTAGTTCTTTATTACATCCAAGGATAACTTTTGTCCAATGCTTAAAGATCACAAGCAGTAGTTTGTTTAACACAATATTTCTCAGCAAAATGTGAAAAAGAACAGTTCCTCTCAAAAGCTATGGAGCAGAAGTTTTCATGAAAGGATATCCACAATCTGAACAAGGAACCCACTATTTTAAAAGTGAGCTATAATATTTTACTTTTTTTAAAAAACTGGTAAGGTTGTATTCTTCAGCATTAAGGGCATGCTGGCCACCAATAAAAAGTGTCAATTACAAACTTCCTATCAAATCTACAATCTGATCTGTATCTACCATAAGTGAGCTATAATATTAGACATGAGATAATATAGTCAGTGTCTCAGTCAGATAAGAGACCACAGAACTATACAGCATTCAAAAACTGAATTATAATCAAAGGAGTATATAGCATACAGGTGAGCAACTGAAGTAATTAAAGAGAGAAATAAGAACTTGATTCGACATCATCAAATTGAATACAGAAAAATAAAAACTTCACTTGACATCATAAAATTGCAGAATACCTGTTCTCGACTATCCGATGTAACTCTAAATAAAGGTCGTGTCCGGAAATCAGGATCTCTCAGTACCTCCATCTTATATGATACACGTACACTGGGATCTGACTCAATTAAGGAGTAGAAGAAATGATCAATTTTATACCACTAAATTCAACCAAAGGCACAGCAGAAATGGAAAACAGTCACCTGTTACTGATGGCAACTTCCTCACAGCAGTATAACCTTCTGGCCAGATAAATTCCTCATCTCGAAAGAGCTCCGAATCTTCTACTATTTTTCCTAAATAAGACATTCGCACATTGAAGAATTGATATATCACAGTTATTGATTAAGTGAGCAGAGAACATCAACCTAAGTTATGACAATAGGGAATGTTACTCGTCAAAACAGGAAAAAAAATGAAGACCACAGTACTTTGGTGTTTCAATAGAATATTATTGCATTCTTTTTGCTCTCTAATCAGTATTTAGCTTAGATTTGAAGAAAGAAAATACCAAGGCTAACTATTTTCAAGTCCCCCAATTCAAGTGGGCAACTTCTGACTTCTTCAAGCTTTTTCCTCAACCCCTCATCCTCTGAATCAGAACTGCCTTCATTTTCTTCGTTTTCATTATTATTATCTGCATTAATACTATTCTGCAACCACAGCATCCCCTCTGAGAGCTTTTGTTCAGAGAGATACCTGATCAAGAAAGTTAAGAATATGAAATCAGAACAAACATAGCAACCAGGATACAGGGAAAAGGGACTTCTTGATCAAAAACTAACTGTGGTGTACGAGCCAGCTTGTCAACAGCTTGACTAATTCCAGGAGCTACTTGTTATCCCCACCAGCAGAAGGACTGGGTAACATTGTTAATCAAAGCTTGAACGAATGGGAAGAAAGCACCTAGTGTTTGTGCCTCAGCTGGGAAGGTAAAAGGAAACTTCTTTGCAACCAGAAGAAAGGAAAAGGCAGAACAAATCTCTAAACTTCAATCACAACTTTGATTTATAAGACAGCATGTTTCATGAAGGACAAAAGAAACCCTTGAACTCCATAAGCTGAGGAAAGTAATGATTCTAGAGTAGATTTTGGGTCTGAATGGGTGTAACATATCTACTTCGCATGAGAACTTAAGGAGATGGAAACGAATAATAATGTGTTTAACAAACGGGAAAGAATTTTTCTTCCCAGGGTACTGAACAAATAGGGATGCTCGGAGGGTGTAATTTTAAGGTCAAATAATTTTTTTACAAAGAATTGTTAAAGACAAAATCCGTAAGGTGCAAGCAGTTTCACTGCCTGGTTTATCAAAGAGCAGCAGTCCAAAGTTGAAGAACCAAAAAGGCCAAAGGCCTGCAGCAAATTGATATAGCAGCAAGCTACCCTCCCACAAACTGCCACTTCAGTGAACCAGGGGCTGATTTCAGTAAACCATCATAGACATCAGAAATGTATAACACTGGGCCTTGGGAATCCTAATTTTTTATGCAATCCAGAATAGAATACCAAAAGATGTAGGTGCTATTACATTTTGTTTTTCCAAGTAAAATGCACATGATCACAATGTTTTGACTGGAATTCTAATACATTCTTATGGACAGAAGGAAATTATATAACACAAACATCTGAAAATTGGTACAAGTGGGTTGCTATGTTGAGGTCTTGAGTCACGGATCTATCCGAAACAGTCTCTCTATCCTACAAAAGTAGGGTAAGGTTCTGTATATCCTACCCTCTCCAGACCCCATTTGTCGGTTTATGCTGGGTATGTTGTCTGTTTGTTTAATGTTTTGGATTGCTATGTTGAGCTTAGATCAAGGTTGAACTAAGACCTAACTATTCTGCGAGAAACAAATTCAATTATTTGGCTTCGCTTTATTTAAAGAATAATACTATCCATATACCAATTAGATACCTTAAGATCTAAGATCATGTTGAATAGTGTATACTGGGCCCATAAAGTTCAATGTGTGTGAGAAAGAAGGATCAAAAAATGGCACCCAAGGGTGTGGACTAGTGGTTAATGAAGTGGTTCGGAGCCATGAGGTCTCATGTTAAAATCCTAGCGGAGAAAACAAACACTAGGTGATTCTTCCAATCTATCCTAGCATTGGCAGCCCTAGTGGACAAAGTTACCTCATACTTGTTGCTGGGGAGGTGGAGGTATCCCATGGAATTAGTCGAGGTGCACAAAAGCTAGCCTGGACACGAGACACTATGGTCATCAAAAAAAAGGATCAACAATGCAAAAAATACAACCAGTGCTACCACAGTTATAATCATCAAAGCTCTCACTGGAAAGGAATACAGTTTATTTATTGAGACAATTATTTCTACAAGTTTTTCCCCCAATTCAAGTATTGACAGTCAGAAAATGGGAAAGATCAACAAAATCAGCAAAGGGCCTGAAAGAGGGAAAACTACTAAAATTGAATTCAGATCGACAAGGCTCACATTTTTGCTTCCTCCAAACTTTGAATAAATTTTGGCTTTTTGCACTTGAGGTGAAAGGAAGAAAGAAGCCCTCTTAAGAAAGAGATAACTTGCTTTAACTTGACCCTGAAATCCAATAATAAAGTTTCATAAGCGCACAAGGAAAAGCTGAGCATACTGCTGCTTAAATGGTAAATAGAACTCCAATTAGATCCACAACAAACTTCCAATTAACACACCTAGCAAAATCATGCGTGCCAAAAAACTGCACAAGAACTGATTTTTCCCCTGAAACTTTGTTTAGACCTTTACACCCGCCAGCACAAGATTCATCTAAAACAATGGCAGGCCACATGGCATGACCTGTATTGACAAAGAAAATCAATGAAAAAATAGATAGTTGCTACATTTGAGAGATTTTGATCTCCCATTATGTTCCAGGAAGTAAAAGATCATGCATAATTGAGTTGGTAAAAAGATTTTATCTTTGTTATTAATTCTTCTTCGAGAGCTCAGGCTGCTATCTAATTTGTGCATAACCACGAGTGGATGTGATAAAGTTACAAATAAGACCTGATCGATAGTCAGAAGTAGAAAAGGGAAGCCATAATTTACCAGTCAGCTTGGCCCATATAATATCTCCAGGCTCAAGAGCTTCACAATCAGCCAAACTAGCAGCTAATACAATCATTTCATCAACACCGATTACATCAGTTTCAGGACTCGTATCGCGGGGTCTCAACTTCAGACGATTCATTTCCTCAAGTGTAACAGAAAACTTGATCCTTTCATTTGATAAGAGCAGATCTTCTTCATCCCCATCTACATATTTCACCTGCAATGGACTCGAACACGGAACATGTTTCATACACTCGACCATCAAAAGATCAAACATAATTTATATAAAAAGGAACCAGAAAATCAATTACATGATGTCGTCCAGTCTCTGAGTTGTACCCAGTTATACGACCAGTGTACCAAACAGCATCTAATGGCCAATACGCCTATGAAATAAGACTCCTCAATTAGTTGTTTAAACTGATAATAACAATAGTAAATTCTAATTATTCCAAGTTTGATCAATTCACACCTTACATTGTAGTCCAATAAATTTCTTGGGATCAACTCCTTCAAAACTCAGCCTGTAGTACACATAAAAGAACACTTCTATTCATGACAGCACACGTATATAAAACACAAAATTGAGCAGGGAAAAAAAAAAGTACCAAACCCATTTCTTTGTCCGAATTGACCCTAAGCATTTTTTATTCAAACTATTCCCCAAAATACAATGTTCTTTTTGTTCCTTCATGTTGCCCGTTGAGTTAAAATCTTTGGAATTGCTACCATGATTGGTGTCGATTTTATTTTTACCAGCATTATTTCGAGTTCCTCTCGAACAAGACTCATCCAACAGACTAATTACATTAGCTTCTACCCCCAAATTTTTTTCCAGCTCTGAATTAACCACCTTACTCCTCTTCTTCTCCTTCTTCATAATATGTTTCACAACCACTGCTCCATCATATTCTCCATGGTCATCCCGCTCACTCTCGATGCAAAAATCCACTACTTCTAAATTTTCCACCTTCTCCTTATTCTTAATAACCACTTCCTCTTCTCCGTCCTCAGTTTCCCCCTCGTCTATTCTGTTTCCCTTGGAAGAATTGGCTAATCTGACAGAGTGAGAAACTAGCTTTAAATCTCCTACATTCTTATTCTGCTTATCCCTACTCTTTATAAGCTTCTCCTTGTCTTCACTCTCATCTTCTATGTTTCCATTGAAGATATTGGCTAATTTTTTCGGGTGAGGAACTTGGTTCGAATTGCCCACTTTTCGCTTCTGCTTATTATTTAAAACCATTTCATGGTCTCTTCCCTCGTCTTCTCTATTTCCATTGGAGAAATTCCCTAATTTCATCTGCGGAGAAAATGGGTTTGAATAACGCTCCTTTCTCCTCTGATTCTCTTTAAATTTCACACCCACTTCATTTCCTTCACCGTCATCAACCCCACTTTCTCTGTCACCATTAGCTAATTTCACCGATCGAGAGATTAACGAGTCGTAAAAAGAAGGTTCGTGTCGTTTCCTTTTGCGACGGCGAGTGTAGAAGTGAATAATAGGGAGTTCCCTTCCAGACATTGAAGAAATGTGATGTGTTAGCGAATGCTTGTGGTGATCTTCGGTCTCCAAATGTGGGAGGATTTTGCGAGCAGCTTTAACTTTTTTCGACCCACTAGCGCCCACGTAAGGGGAAGTAGCGGAGTACACATCGCACAATGGGACATATCTCAAAGGAGTAACTCTCTCTCGATCGTCATCCTCTCCATCCACCTGTTGATTTCGTTCCTCCTCTTCCAACAACTGCTTAGCATTCGTATCATCATTGGGCGAAAGAGTTGAATCAGTTAGCGGAAAAGCCATAATTGAACAAAAAGATGCACAAAACCAAATTAATTTGATTTTTCTCTTTGATTCCGTCAAAAAGGATAGATTTTTAACTGAATTGGCACTGGAATTTGGGTTTCTAGGGTTCGATAGAACGGCGGATTAAGGGAGAATGGCGTTTCCCGCCGCAACTGAGATGCACGGCGTATTTATATGGAGAGGGAAGAAGGTGTCATGTTTCAATTTTGTAGATTCACATAATAATGAAACCATTTTTTTTTTAGAAATATGGTTTCATACTCTTAGGAGTCAAATAATTTTTTATTAAGAAATATAAAATAAAAAATATATATTTTTCACTTTGTCATGGACAAAAATTTTCACAATTAAGACAACAAATGAAAGAAGTGATGATAAAAATTAAATGATTATCGTATACCTTGTTATGAAATTTAAAGTTATTTATAAAAATTTGGATTTGGCTCTTATATAACAATTTCTTCTATATTGGGACTAAAATTGATTTTATAAAAATATTATTGTTATTATAATAATTACAATAATTTGTCAATCTATGATAATGAGTGAAGGTGCATGTTGAAGAGGTTCGAGATTCTTCTAATGTAGTATAATTTGAGAAGAAAGAAAAAGTTGTGTGCACACTTTTAACGTGAAATGTTCGTTGAAAGATGTCTTAAAAGTTCGTTATTTTGTATTGTGTATTTGTATGGGAGGGAAAATAAGAGATGAAACGGGTTTCATTTTTGTAACTTTATGATATTTTTTCTTGTTTATTCGATTAAATTCAAACATGTAACATTGAGAATGGACTCTAAAAAGATATTATAGTTATTGTAATATTTACTATTTATTTATCATTATAACGTCGATGAATAATATAAATACATACCAAGAAAATTGTAGAATCATCTCATGCACGATAGTTTTAGAAAAAATTGTTATTTTGATATATATTTTTTTAAAAATTGAATTTCATGCAATATGCTTCTTCTTTTACCGAAATTAAAAGTTATTTATACGCTATTTTTTCTGCCATTAATGTGCATGTTTTAAGAAGTACTAAGTTATTTTTACAGTCCTTTTAACTTTGATAATATTGATACAGCACGTTTATGTATACATGAATATATGGTGTATACATAATTTATACACGCTCATAAATATCATAAGAAATTAAGATTTGCTTAATATGTTAAAAAAGTAACTTATAACTTTTATTTAATTTATAAGACAATCAATTCAAATAGATTCTTATTGATGTTATTGTTTTTATTTGGTGATGTATCAAAATTTCATTATTTTTTAAAGAAGATTGGAGAAAAAGTCATTGTAATGACAATACACTATGTATATTAATACAAAGAGGGAAGGAGATTAGAGAAAGTTTGTTTCATTTTATAGATTATTGTATAATTTAATTTTGTCATATAATATTTTATTTAACAAAGACGATATTATAAAGAAAAAAAAAATTAATTATTAGAAATCTCATCACTCCACTTATCATAAAGACAATAATAGAGGAATTTGTTGTGTTGTGAGAGACTCCAATGGTAATTAAATCATAGGAAAAAAAATTATACTGAATATAACCACTAATTGTTGAGCTCAAAATAATCTATTAAAGTTTTGAAATGAAATTATTATTGCACTATTATTTTTTACTTATGGAGATATATTTAACTTTGGAAAGGTATTTCAATTATTATAATATTCACGTTTTATATTTTGATTTTGTTAGTAATTAGTGTACATGCTTGTTGATTGAGTTAAATTCCAATTTTGTTAGTAATTGATGTATATGCTAGTTGATTAAGTTGATAAATTTAATTATTTGATATAGTTTTAGAGAAGGAAATATATTTATTCACATTTTCGCTAGGATATAATTAAAGCTTTCAATATTTAATTAACCATATAGTTTATTATCTTTACTTTAAAACGGATAAATATAAGACGCAATACATTTTAAAAAATAATATTTAATGTTACTATTTAATATTGAAAAATATATATTTTAAAATGTTAATGTTTTTATGAACTTCATGCGCGGGATATTTTTATCGTTTGAAATATGAAATCTATTATATTACTATATTTTCTTAACATTTTAAATATGTTTGCTATTTTTTTAAATAATTTTTAGTGACTTATTTATGCGTAATTTAAATTTTATTCAAACGTTAAAAATTAAATATAATCATCGAACATTATAGGAAAAAACAAAAAGAAAATGTGTGCAGACAAATATTACAACAGAGGATGCCGCAAAATCCAAAGCTCAAAAACAAATCTCAATTTTCACGTTGTAGGACCCACGCACCACCTACTACTACTAATTAATTTCTTATTTTCCATATGCGTGACCCCACGCGCTGCCGACCAATAAAAAATAAACTATTTTTAACTTTTGTAAAAAAAAGTTATTTGATATTCACATATTAGTAAAATTAGTAAAAAAATGTTAAGTCAACTTATTTTAGTTTATAAAATAATTAAATTATTTAATCTACATATACTTTTAAACTAAATAAACAAAATATATTTTATTAAGTGCCACAAAGTTATAAAAAAACAAATAAAAAAAGTTAAAACTAGCTAATAATTGTACGATTTAATTTTATTTTTTTAATGTTTTAATTCCATTTATTTTAGTCGAGGGTGTAATCAAATGTTATCATAAATAAGTGAATAATGTTTTTTTGGTATATGAATTTTACATATTTTTATTGTTATTATTATTATTATTATTTATTATAACTTATAAATTGTATTTTGTTTGAATAAAGTGAGAGAAAAATGTATAAACACATGCAAATATGTGTATCTTCGTTCTACACTTTATACTTATACAATACAAACATTCTCCTATCCATTTCTTTTTGTCTTTCTCTTTTTCTCGCTTTATACAAACACATATTATACGAAATGTAATGTATAATTCATGTTTGTATAAACCAAAGAGCGAGCGATATTTGATATACAAATATTTTATTTCGATTCAGTTGTATACAAATTCAAATTTTATACATATATACAAACACATAAAATTGAATTGAGAGGTTGTAAATAATTTATACAAACGAGAGACTGCCAACAATTTATACAAATGGTTTGCCAGCGAAATTATACAAATCTGAAGAGGAGCCAGCGATTTATACAAACGAGAGATTATCAACAATTTATACAACTGGGCTGCCAGTGAAATTATACAAATCTGAAAAAGAGTCAGCGAATTATATAACTGCTACTTTTGTATATATGTATAGGAAAATTGCCAAACTTCTTTTGTGTATGTGTATAGCATAAATAGTCATAGCATGTTTGTTATAGAGCGCAATTATACAAACTATATTTATAGCATATAAATATAAATTTTGTGTTTGCTATATTTGAAAGTTGCTCATTACTACAGGGATCGATGACAAAAACAGACAATCACATAGTAATTATAATATAATTTAAAATTATTTAAAATATTTTTAAAATACACATTCTGTAATATATTTTTATAACAAATCAAACATTAAAAAAAACAAATATTACATTGTAGTTTTTAACTAACTCTTGTATTTATGTGTAACTTGTGTTAGAAGTGATTTTGAAACCTCATATTCAATCAATTTGACTTTGTAGATTATGTCAACTCGCATATGTAAACATTGAAATTTTATTGATCAAGGCTTTGGCTAATAGAAATAAATTTATTTATAATTTTTTTATGATATTAACTGTGATTTTCATAATTTTACATCAATTTATCAATCTCAAAATTATTTCAAAATTCAATTTGTATTCGTATAAGGGTATTCAACTATTGATATCATTCATCTTGTGTATATATTGATGGAGAAGTATAAAGAGAAGAAAAAAGACTAGCATGTATATATGGTGTTCACTTATCTTGAAAAAGTCTACGATAAAGTCTCGCTGAAAATTCTTTGGTGTCTAGATGTGTATCAATGACTTACATTAGGATGATAAATGGACATGTATCATAGATTTAAAACTTGGGTAAGGTAAGAAATATGGAGAGGAGACTCTTGACACATGCAAAATGTTGATAAGAACACAACATATAAAAGAAAGAATAATAACGAGAACAAATAATATAATAATCAAAATAAAACCTATGTGACAATTAGAATTTAAGTCTGATTATAATATTTAAATATTGATTAAAGTAAGTTGTGGATTTCACTTTTCAATTATCACGCTTTTGTTTTATAACATAGATACGTCAATGGTCCTATCATATGTTGTTTCGTCATAGAAGGACTCATTTTCAAAATAAGAATTACATTGTCTGAAACGTATATCTCGAATTACGTTACATGGTTATCAAAGTTTTTTTTTGCATGTTTGATTTCATCGTTTTATATGTTATTCCCAAAAAATAGAAATGTACGGTATTTGTAAACAAAATTCAATTTTATTTCTAATTATAATAAAACACTTTTCATATGTTTTTCCGTTATAGAATGATTCATTCTCTAAATAGGAATCACATTAACTGAAAACCTATATCTTGAACTGTAACAACAACATATAAGGTGATCAAAGAAATTTTACATGCCTGATTTCATCATTTTATGTGTATTTTTATGTACGATATTTGTAAAAAATTCATTTTTGTTTTCTAATTAGAAAAGACACTTTCTTGTATCCGATGGATTTGCACCCCCTCGATATCCCCCCCCCCCCCCGATACCCACTTTTTATGTAATACATAACTATTTTTTTTAATATAAACGTTTTTTGATTTGAAAAATATTTAATCTCATAATAAAATAACTTGGTTGGTTGACTATCTAAACTCTTTCTTTATAATTCACCACCTTATTTACCACAACATAATCAGTAAATTGAGTAAACAATCATGAAGTTTTTGATTCAAATTTCAGAAAAGACAAAACAACTTTGTAATTTCTTTCATATGTTTTTGTCTTAATAACAAAAATAATATTTGTTATCGATAAAAAATGACAAATATATCGATAATTTTAATTGAATAACTTGTAAAATAATACATACATCATAATTATAAAAGAATAAATAATAATAATAAATAAAATATAGAAAGAAACATTACACCTAATTATTTAATTTATTTTCCTATAAAAAATGAAATATAGTAAATTAATTAAACCTTAATACTTATAGTTGACCAGAGGTGATTGATATATCTGTAAAATTAGTGCAAAATAATACATACACCATAATATATAAAAAGAATAAAATAAAGAAAGATACATTCCACCTAATTATTTCATTTTTCCCCCTATTTTGTTTCCCCATAGAAAGTTCCCTTTTTCCCTTTTCTTCCCAACTTTCTCAAAATAAAAAAATGAAAATATAGTAAATTAGTTAAACCACTCCCCCCCTCCCCCCCCCTCCTCCTCCCTCCTATCTGTCTCTTTACCCCCTAAACCCTAATGATTTAAACGCCCACAACACATTCTCAGCACACACTCCAATTTTTCGCTGTCTCTGTCTGCAACTTCTATTCATCCTTTCTTCTCTCTCTTTATATACATAAACTCTAGAAGAAGTCCTTTCTTCTAGGGTTCATACAATCATTTGTTTTCATTATCCTTTTTGCTGAAAGTTGAAGTTATGGATTTTCAGAACCTTGCTGTCATACTTGCAGGTGCTCTAAGTCCGAATCCGGATGAACGGAAAGCTGCTGAGAACAGTCTCAATCAGGTTTCATTTGCTTACAAGCTGCTTAAGTATTGTTTTGTTAATTTAAGTTGATTGAGAATAAGCTGAATTTGATTGGATTTGTTGTTACGATTGAATTATGATTCAATTTTACATATCAGAGAGTTATGATATGGTTAATGTTAGTCCTGGATAGCCAGATGAATGTAAAAGCTGCTGAAAACAGGGCTGATCAGGTTTAGTTTGCTTATAAGCAGCAAAAGTATTGATTCTTTTTTCCAAGTTGTTTGGGAATAAACTAAATTTGATCGGATTTGTTGTTATGATTTAATTGTGATTAAATCCATGTTGTTATTTCAAGTTGGATCAGTTTACATGTCAGAAATGTAAAGCTGCTGAAAACAGTGTCCATCTGGTTTAATTTGCTTATAAGCAGCACAAGTTTGATTCTCTTTTATTCAAGTTGCTTGAGAATTAACTGAATTTGATTGGATTTGCTGTTTTGATTGAATTATGATTAAATCTATGTGGTTATTTAAGTTGCATTACATATCAGAGAATTATGATATAATTGATGTTTTTGTTTGTGTTAATCCTGGATATCCAGATGAATGTAAAGCTGCTGAAAACAGTGTCTATCAGGTTTAATTTGCCTATAAGCAGCAAAAGTAAGAATAAACTGAATTTGATTGGATTTGTTGTTATGATTGAATTATGATTAAATCTATGTGGTTATTTGATGTGCAACAAATATGCTGATCAGAGAGTTATGGTATAGTTGATATTGTTGGTAGATTGTCCTGAATATCCGGATGAATGTAAAGCTGCTGAAAACAGTCTTCACAAGGTTCAATTTTCTTATATCAAGAGTATTGAATTTTTGTTTCAAGTTGGTTGAGAAAAAAATGAATTTGATTGAAGTTGTTGTTATGATTGAATAATTATTAAATCTATGTGGTTATTTAATTTGTGATCACATATATACTGATCAGAGAGTTATGGTAGAAATTGTTATTTTTGGTAGTGTTGTGCTGTGTATACGATGAACATAAAGCTGCTAAAAACAGTTGAAGCATTAGTATTGAATTTTTCAGGTTGCTCAATTTAATAAGATCTGTAGTAATGATTGAGTTATCATTAAATTCATGTGCTTAGTTGATTGACATCAAACATACCGTATCATAGAGATATGGTAATATTTTTGTAGTTTTATTAGACCTGAATATCATGATGAACGTAAAGCTGCTGAAAATTGTCTCAATAAGGTTTAGTTTACTTATAGAAAGTATATTTTGTTTCTGGTTGCTTCAGATAAAAACTCAATTTGATCAAATTTGTTGTTATGATTGAATTATGATTAGATCTATGTGGTTATTCGATTTGCATCAAGTATACTGATCAGAGAGTTATGTGTGATATTTTTTTCCAGAACTATGGATATGTGGTGTTTGGAAATTGTAGGTAATTGGATTGGGTTTGTGATGTTGGACGTGCAAGTGTATTAAACTATTTAATGATTGACAAATCATATTGCCTGTTTCAAGTTGGATTTTTTTACTTCTGACTCAGGTGTTCTCCTCATGTTCAATTTATTTGACAAAGAAATATATTTGAATTCTCCAATAAAAATAAACAGAGTTTCTTAATTTTGCTGATAGGAAATTGTTTTTCTTTGTTCTGTAATCTGAAGAATGTGGTTTACTTTTTTCTGTACTTTGTTTATTATAAGAGTGTGGTTCTTATTTTAGCTATTTATATATGTTTAATTTTAAATCATCTCTGTCCTCATGGATTAAAGCTCACAGGTTGACATTATAGGATGTTCAGCACTTGAATTATGGGGAAAAAATTTGTGGACATTGGATTATTTTTAATTTTGTATATTCCTGAGTGCATCTATGTTTGCAGTTTCAGCATACCCCACAACATCTTGTGAGACTGCTGCAAATCATAGTAGATGGGTCCTGTGACATGGCAGTCCGACAGGTGGCTAGTATCCATTTTAAGAACTTTGTTGCAAAGAACTGGTGCCCTCATGATCCTGGTAATGACCTTATTATATACCCCTATAAAGGAGAAATAGAAGAATAATATATTATTTTTTAAAAATATTTATAAGATTTTTTTAATATGCAATAAAATGACAAAGTACATTTCATGATATTTTCATTATGGTTGTGTAAAATTGATATTTACGGAGAAATTGGTGTTGATGTAGCTGAGCAATCAAAAATTATGCCAAGTGACAAGGAATTGGTGAGGCAAAATATTCTCATATTTATTGCACAGGTTCCTTCATTGTTGAGGTATTCTTTATCATCTGTATTTGCTGTAATATGTTTTTTATGGTAATCCTATTTGAAAAATAAAATGTTCATAGTAATTTTCTTTTCTACTTTTTTGACACTGAACTCTTCTAACTAAACAAGTTTGTTGCTGTGAACAGGGTACAGTTGGGGGAATGCATTAAAACAATGATACATGCAGACTACCCGGAGCAGTGGCCAACTCTTCTGCCTTGGATAAAGCATAATCTGCAGGATCAACAAGTATATGGTGCTTTGTTTGTTCTGAGAATACTCTCGAGGAAATATGAGTAAGTTGTTGATTTAGAATGGTGCTCTTCTTGACAATCTCTATTTTTCTTTGTTTTGGCTACTCTAGAAATTGTTTCTATGTGCTGCGCTTTACATTCTTCTGCTGATTCATGACCAATGAGTTTGCCTACAGAAAATGCCTTTCATGTATTACACAGTGTATCCCGCCCCCCCTGCTTTGTCTAATGGTAAGATCGTAATTTGTCATGTGTGGCTAAGCCACACATTATGGGTCTGACGCTGCTGCATACAAAAGTTTTATATTTAAGTCGGAAAAAAAGTTGAGGGGTGGGGTCATTGTCTACCGAGTTGCAAACTGTGCACCACTGACCCATTAAAATATGTATTATATAGTTTCTCTGAGTTCTCAGCGATGGATGAATAGTATTGAAGTGCAGGGATCTCCTTCTATCTGTTTAGAGATGAAAAACCCTTTTTGAGTGTTTTTGTTATCTATGAATATTCATTCTGTGTCCTAGATCAACTGGATGGTGAAACTCCATTATAACTTCTTCTGTGTATGCACATCTTTTTTCTATTTAACAGATTCAAATCAGACGAGGAGAGAACACCTGTTTATCATGTCGTTGAGGAAACTTTTCCACATCTTCTCAACATATTCAACAAACTTGTTCAGATAACAAATCCGTCAATTGAAGTAGCCGACCTGATCAAGCTCATTTGCAAAATATTCTGGTCATCCATTTATGTATGTTGCCTTTGAATGTTATTATTTTGTTTGTCTTATAAGGCTACATGTCTGGATGAGGGTTGTTGTTTCTAATTATTTAGCTGAACCCTTTAAAGAAGCGTGTGGTGTGTGTAGCGAGTTTCTGCTTGTTGGCCTTTTCATGTTCTGTTAGTATTTTCAAATATTCTTGATCTGGAAAATAATTCATAGAATTGACCTGGATAAAAATGCTGTCCCCCTGCTGTTCAGATTTATATTCTTATAATATAGATCCTTAAAAAAAAATTTGATAACGTAACTGAAGTGTATGCAACTCTCTCTACCTTTTCCAGTTGGAGATTCCGAAGCAGTTGTTTGACCCAAATGTGTTCAATGCCTGGATGGTTCTTTTCTTGAACATGTTGGAGAGGCCTGTCCCTGTGGAAGGCCAACCAGCTGATCCAGAGCTAAGAAAGTCGTGGGGTTGGTGGAAGGTGAAAAAGTGGACAGTCCATATATTAAATCGACTTTACACCCGGTATATTGATACCCTTGTGTTTATTTGGTTCTGACCAATTATGGTTTGCTTCTAAAATTGATCTCACTCTTTTTATCCTTTAGTCCTCTGAGTACTTTTATGTTTTTTGTTCCAGGTTTGGAGATTTAAAACTTCAAAATCCAGACAATAAGGCTTTTGCTCAAATGTTTCAGAAGGGTTATGCTGGGAAAATCTTGGAATGCCACCTTAATCTATTGAATGTTATCCGTGCTGGTGGTTACTTGCCAGATAGGGTGATCAACCTCATTTTGCAGTACCTAAGCAATAGGTTTGTGCGACAACTTTGTTTACTGACTCGAGAAATATGTCACATATACTATCTCCAACTACTTCCTGAATAATCTCCTCCTGGTATCTGCTTGTATGTAGGAGGCATAGCATGACCTTGGGTTTTACTAAGTTGAAACACTTCATGGATGTTTTAAGTTGTGAGCTGTATTGATATCTTTAGAGTACTACAATTTTATTTAGTGGGTAAAGGTTGGATGCTCTAATGTGGATTTAAGATACCGTGATAAAGTGCTGCTCATTTGTAATTGAGAGGATTCTCTTTTAGCTCTTCCTCTTCTAGTGGTGACCTGAGAGTGAGTGCTTGGTCAGTGAGAATACATTTGAAATGGATGAAGCATTGTAAAGGACTTATGGGCCTTCATTTTCAATCTTTGAAATATCCACGAAGAGGTAGTATGCCTATGCATAGATACTGTAGATTAATAGCATAAAAGTGAGTTCTTGCCAAGAAATTAATAGACTTCTCATCTTTATAATAAAGTAGATGGCTCATCAGTGATTTCCAACAGTTCATAAGGAAAGTAGACAACAATCTCGAACACCTCTGTTTTGAGTGAGCTTTTTGATGATGTGTCGTTTAATTTTTTGAGTGGAGACAAACACCAATCTCGGTCTTTGTGAAGAAAAATGACTGGATTGAAGGCCTTACTTTTTAGATAGTGATAATCTTTTCTGCTTGTCCTCTAGTTGCTTTACTTCCTCTGCTACCTTGCTTTGTTTCCCTAGGTTGCTTCTGTAGATAGGTTTCTAATAAGCATGTAATGAGTGATACTGGGCCCTGGTTTTGATTTCAATTGCTGATCAATTGACTGCAATACATGTGCTTGATTAGCTTTTTCTGCCTCTCTATTTTGTTTATATCAGCCACTATGGGTCAAATCTTTTTTCCTTCTCCAAGTTTCTAGATTGACAGTTTGGTAACTGAAATGCACTCTTTTAATTGTTACATTTTTCTGGATACTTAGTTACTCTTGTACTGTGCAGTATCTCAAAGAGCAACATGTACAGCTTGTTGCAACCCAGACTTGATATTGTTCTTTTCGAGATCATCTTTCCGCTCATGTGCTTCAGTGATAATGATCAAAAGCTTTGGGAGGAGGATCCTCATGAGTATGTGAGGAAGGGTTATGGTAACTGCTAATATGTCACTCACTAGTATATATATTGCTGTCACTTCACTCAGCTGAGTTCAGTATTTTAAGATTAACATTCTTCTTATAATTATGCAGATATAATTGAGGACTTGTATAGTCCCAGAACTGCTGCGATGGATTTTGTGAGCGAGTTAGTAAGAAAGCGTGGCAAAGAGAACCTTCACAAATTTTTATTCTTCATTGTCGAGATTTTTAAGAGGTATATGTCAATTTTACTTCACATGGTAACACTCATGTTAAGCACATTTCATGATAACAAAATTCTTGTGTTCACACTGTGTATTTTATTTTCTTAGGTATCAAGAGGCAGCCCCAGAATACAAGCCCTATAGGCAAAAGGATGGTGCTCTCCTTGCAATTGGAGCTCTTTGCGATAAATTGAAACAAACTGAGCCGTATAAATCAGAGCTTGAACATATGCTTGTCCAACACGTTTTCCCTGAATTTAGCAGTCCCGTGGGTCATCTTCGAGCCAAGGTGTGTTGGACCGTGTTGTTGATCTTTGTTAATTTATGCTCCTTTAAGGACTATTGCATATATAACACTCTGTAGTCTGTACATTTAACTAGCTATTTCAGGAAGCTTCCCGGTTCATTGAACTCTTATAGATTTGTCAATCCAGTCTAAAGACCCCAAATTCTGTTTGTGTTCTCACTTATCTTTTATCAATAACTAGAGGAAGATTGCTCCTTCCCAATTCCTTGTTTCTTAAAAATAAGTTGTGTTTCCTGTGCAACTGGACTTATTTTTCTTTTTCTTAGATCCTTACCAATTTCACACAATCTTTGAACACTGCATCCATTCCCTTCTTTACTCATGTTGGTTTTTTATTGATAGCTATTGGTGCAATGAACTATTTTTAAAATTATCTATAATGGAGGTTTATAAAGAACAATTTGTTGGTGCCTCGTGTTTTTTTTTTTTTTTCTGTTTATCATAATTTCTGATCTTCAAGATAAATCTGAAACATCCTCATCATTGTCAATGTTTTATCTTTCTATCATAACAGGCAGCATGGGTTGCAGGACAGTATGCCCATATAAACTTTGCAGATCCAAACAACTTCCGCAATGCATTACACAGTGTCGTGACTGGAATGCGTGATCCTGACCTACCTGTTCGTGTTGATTCTGTTTTTGCATTACGCTCGTTTATTGAAGCCTGCAAAGGTAAACATATACTTGACATTTTGGTATCTTCATATAGGTCAATCCTGCTTACACTTTTCATCTGTTTGTGCAGATTTGAATGAAATCCGACCAATTCTTCCTCAGCTACTTGATGGTACTTGTGATATCCTTTGTGTTTTGTATTGCTAACCAACATCAACTGATGATGTCATTTTGTTTAACAATTCATTTCATATCAATTGTGTTCAGAATTTTTCAAACTTATGAATGAAGTTGAGAATGAAGATCTTGTGTTTACACTTGAGACTATCGTGGACAAGTTTGGTGAGGAGATGGCTCCTTATGCTCTTGGGTTATGCCAGAATTTGGTGAGAATATTTGTTCTTTGAGCGATTCTGAATGCAAAGAATATCTGCGCCACCAAAATCTAATGAGTTGCTTTTTAGGCTGCTGCATTCTGGAAATGCATGAACTCTGCAGAGGCAGAGGAAGAAGCGGATGATCCTGGAGCTCTTGCTGCAGTTGGCTGTTTACGAGCCATAAGCACAATACTTGAGTCAGTGAGCCGGTTGCCTCACCTCTTCATTCATATTGAGCCAACACTCTTGCCAATAATGCGTAGGATGTTGACTACAGATGGACAAGGTACTTTTTTTTAAAAAAAATTGGAAAAAGATTATGTATATAGGCTAGGTGTGTTATTCTCCACCTATCCAAAAGTTGCTTTATTCTTCTGTTAGCTTGTTACCTTTCTATTAGTAGGACAACCATTTAGATGAAGTTAGTAGTTTATCAACCTGTCTGGTGTCCCGTTGAGCTACACTTCTAACGTCATGAATCTGCCTCGAAATACATTGTTGCATTATCCAATTCTCATCATTCGAATTTCATGCTTTCTTGTGGAAAGAGTAGGAATGTAATATAGGCAAATAGAGTGGAAAGGTTTAAGAAGTTCATATTTTCCTTTGTTTGACAAAGGCAAAGAATCTATGAAGATGCCATATGCGTGTAGCCCCACAAGTGGGGCCTGAGGAGGGTAGGATGTACGCATACTTTACCCCTACCTTTGTGGGGTAGAGAGGTTGTTTCCAATTGACCCCTTGCTCAAAAGAAATGTGTTCGAAGCATGATAGATTGTCGTATGTGTTTCTGTTATTTTTAATTAGATAATACACCAATATGAGAGAGATGAGCTGATTTTGCTCAGTTTGATTTTTCAAATACTTTCCTGTTCTGTACAACAGAAAAGAAGAAATGAAAGGATTTCCTTTCATTTAGTTTGCCTTGAAAACATTTTTGGAGTGTGAATTTGCAGAAAGGCTGGGTGGATCATTTTAAAATGAAATATTATAGGTGAACTTCTTGTGATTATCATATAGTATTAGCTAGCTTCTTTTGTAGTGTATCTAGTTAGACATGAGCAATTTATCATTTGTTATTTCCACCTGTGTTCATTGAAGTATTAGAAAAATGTGAGTAATACTATCTTGTGGAGACTGACCTCCTCCAAAGTCAGCATGGTTTATTTGACTGCACCAGTATTAGTTGAACAATGATCCTGTTTAAACTAAGCTGGAAGTGTTGCATATTTCTTTGGAATTTATATTTTTCTCTTCTAACCAATTGAATCTTCCTGCAGAGGTCTTTGAAGAGGTTTTGGAGATAGTTTCATATATGACATTTTTCTCTCCAACAATATCCATGGATATGTGGACTCTTTGGCCCTTGATGATGGTGGCGTTAGCAGACTGGGCTATTGACTTCTTTCCAAGTATGTGTAGACTGTTTAATGTTACTGTCGGGAAAATGCTCTTTTTCGAAGGGGTTGTTTGGTGGTTTTTATCTGTTGCTTCTAAAGCCTTCCTATTTAATAAAACACATTTGCTGTGTGACTAGGTTTATGAAGTTCAATAATTATCTAAGAACTCATGATATGCTCAACTAAGTATATCATGTGTTTAAATTGTTCATTTAGATTTAAAGAGTAAATAGTTCTCATTGTGTCATGGGAGAGATTGGTGGATAAGATTTTTGATGAGCAGAACAATTTTTTCTTGTTGTATTTTGAACCTATCTTATTCCTAGCTATGTTTTTCCTTTTTTTTTTTACTTCCCTCTCGCTCATCTTATTGGGAGGGGTGCTGGTGGTAAAGAATAAGTCGCTAATCAATCTAGATGGTTGGATTTCATCTCTTTCTAAAGATTGGCCATGTTTGGTGAAATGATTTTGCGATGCTGTTATATTGCTTATAGTAATAGGGCTTGTGGCTGTAGTGAGATATGGTGCATTCTTCTGTGAAAGAGATGCTAAGTGCTGCGGAATGTAGCATATGCTCTTTGTTTTGCCAGTGGGATGGTATATGTTTAATCATTTATATGGAACAAAAAATTACAGTTCTGCATATTACCTGATCTGGTTCCCTTTTTTGTTGGGTTGGATTTATGTTTTTGCAGATATACTGGTTCCTTTAGACAATTATATATCCAAGAGTACTGCTCACTTCCTCACTTGCAAGGATCCGGACTACCAACAAAGCCTTTGGAATATGATATCTTCTGTAAGTAGAATACTGCCCCGAATTTTAGCTCCTGATCATTTGCTTTAGATTAAAATGTGGAATAAATATTTCTTGTCAGGTTATGGGAGATAAAAATTTGGAGGATGGTGACATTGAGTCCGCACCTAAGCTTATTCAAGTTGTATTCGAGCATTGCAAGGGACAGGTGGATCATTGGGTTGAGCCGTACATTAGATTGACAGTTGAACGTCTCCGTCGAGCTGAAAAATCACATCTGAAGTGTCTCTTGGTCCAAGTGGTAATTTACTTAATGTTCAAACTTACTTTTGGGTATGTTTCTCTATTAAGTGTGTACTTTTGTTGGTATGTGGTAATTGGATGCTTCCTGAAACAGTAATATAGGAGTGCTAGCTATCTTGCGTCAGAGACTCCCTATGTGTCCTTTTGTTTCTGTTTTGCTAACCGTTGATCTATGAAATGTATTGTCTGTCATTTTCATATGACATATGCAGATGGATGCTTTCTTTGCTGCAGCAACATGCACATTCTTCATTTGTTATGAAAACAACGTTTTGATGAAATTGAATTCAATTGCATTGTGGTTGATCACATGAATCCTATATAGCAATGCTAGTATTGGAACCATTTCATTGGCATACTCAATTTCTTTTCCGCAACAAATGTTGTGGTTCTCTAAAACTAGAGTGCTCTACATCTCACACTTGTCACTCTACTGGCTTACATATGTCCTAAACAAATTATGATAATATTCTTAGAGCTGGACTGGTTGTGTGTGCAATTGGGCTAGGCAAGCTAGTTGGTATTCTTCCCATGTTTTGTTCTTTATTTATTTCCAAATGGCTCCAGAGAGATGGTAGCTTTCTGGAGCTCCGTGTGCTTTTAGGTGTATTAAGTCCCCTTTTAATTCCTTCAATCACCACAGTGTTGCGCACAGTGAATACTGCATTTGGAGATTTACGAGGTGGTGTGTATCAGTTTTGGGAAGAATTTGATTCTTCTTTTTCTCGTTCATTGTCAGAAGGCAATATAACAACCATGAATTTATATTTAATATGGGGTGTATCTGTTGAGTGTAGACACTTCAAGAGCCGTCTGTGTACTTTCCCCTTCTCCCTTCTAACTGATCATCAAATTTGATGCACGTAGAATATATCTATACATATGATAAATTGCTGATGTTTCTATTTGCTTTAAGTGTTGGTACTCAGATTGTTCATAGCTTATTGTTCTTTTCTAGATTTTGTTTCACAGGTTGCTGATGTTTCTATTGTTTTGATAATTTTCCTTTTGGCAGATAGCTGATGCTCTTTACTACAATGCACCCTTGACATGGAACATCCTTCAAAAGCTTGGCCTTGCTCTAGAGGTGTTTAATCTCTGGTTTCTGATGTTGGGACAAACAAAAAAGAGCGGAAAACGGGTTAACTTCAAAAGGTGAAGAAGGCCTGTTACTCTTGCTGTTTCCAATGAAAAAGGAGAAGTTTAAACAATTTTGAATGAATTAGCAGGTAAACAGTCCCATTAATGTTATGCTCCTTATATTGTTTTGCAGGGAACATGACAAAAAGGTTTGCTGCTTGGGCTTGACATCTTTGCTCCCTCTTCCTGTGGATCAATTCCCAAGGGAAGCCTTAGATCGTGTTTTCAAAGCAACTCTAGATCTGCTTATTGCCTACAAAGATCAAGTAGCAGGTTAAACTTATTTTAGCATTTTCCTCATTTTCTGGTACATTACTACACCATGTACACTCATCTAATATTTTTATCATTGTTTTTAGAAGCGGCTAAGGAGGATGAGGCAGAAGACGATGATGATATGAATGGCTTGCAAACTGATGAGGATGACGATGAAGATGACGAGTCTGACAAGGAAATGGGGGATGATGCTGAGGAAGGGGATGAAGCTGACAGTACTAGGCTTCAAAAATTGGCTGCACAGGTACTAAAATTGTACTTGTACTGCTGATGCATATTTTTGGTGGAGTAGAGTCATCTATTACTTTCTGCTTTATTTTAACCGGAATGGGGGTCATAAGACAGCCTCTCTACCTGCACAATGTAGGAGTAAGGTTTGCGTACATACACTCCTGGACCCCATTGTGGGATTACACTGGGTGTGTTGTTGTTGAGGATTCGGAATTTATATTTTTAAATAGTGAATTAGCAGCTTGAGACGGGATCTGGTTTTTATCCTTCATATGACAACAGTCGAGCAACTTATTGCAGAGAAAGCACAAGATTTTTATTTGAATGTGGTTGAACAAGAGAACACATAGGGTTTTATGTCGGTTGTGTACTTGTTGACATGAGTTTGTTGGAGAATTTATTACAGATGGAGGGCTTGACGTCTCTAGTTCACGACAACGATGGCCGCCATTAGAGTTAGCATCTCTAAAAGCTTTGACATCTTGTTCTGCTTTTGTAGGCAAAGGCTTTCCGCTCACATGACGAGGATGATGATGATGATGACTCTGATGACGATTTTAGTGATGATGATGAAGAGATGCAGTCACCCCTTGATGAGGTGGACCCTTTCATTTTCTTTGTGGAAACAATTAAAGGTATGATGCTCTGCTTGCCTATTTTGTTTTCAGAAATGACTTTTTGCTTGGTATGAGGCAATGGGCTCACTTATTTCGTCCCTTCTAACATTGGACTGTTGGATCCAGCTATGCAAGCATCTGATCCAGTGAAGTTCCAGAGCCTGACCCAGACTTTGGACTTCCGTTATCAAGCATTGGCAAATGGTGTTGCTGTGCATGCTGAGGAGAGAAGAGCAGAGATAGAGAAAGAAAAATTGGAGAAGGCGTCAGCAGTAGTTGCTTCATGATTTTGGTCAACCGGTTTGCTTTTGGCCAAAACTCAATGAGTGATCATCCCATTATGAGCCTTGGTTACCGAGGGCAGAAGATGAACTTGCAGCTAGGCCTGCTTTTTCTTTTGCTGTGTGGTCTTGATGAGTCGCCGTGAAGTGGGCTATTCTATGTCAGAAGATGCCCCTCTTTGCTGGATGTCATTGTCTTTTTTCCCGAGTGTCTTGGTAGTAGTTCATTTTTATACAGATGAAAACGTTAGGATTATTCATTGGTGGCCTTTCTATTTGGTATAGGAGGGTTTGGGGGTTGAGGGATGGTCGTAAATGCACACAGCATTTATCATGTATTATATTTGTTTGGGTACCAGATGATGCATATACTGTCTGAATTGGGTGAATTACTACCCTAAAAGTTTTGTAAGCCCCGGTTGTAGTTTATGTTCAGTATTTATACATCATTGGTTTATTTTTGGGTCTAAAGGTGCTTCACATTGCAAGTGGTTACACAATTAGCTTCGCTGCTGATTATAAAACATTTCATATTCCTTAGTGTATTCATATGGATTATCACAACTCTTTTTGTTCGTTTGTCTTCATGTTTCTTTGATCACATCTCTTTTTGTTCGTTTGTCTTCATGTTTCTTTGATCACATCTCTTTTTGTTCGTTTGTCTTCATGTTTCTTTGAATGTACTTGTGAAATCATACTGAAGATGTAGCTGAACAAATTTGGATATGCCATGCCCTTTATGTTACCTATAGCATAAAGGGTTTTATTTTTTTCTTTCGATTCGATCTTGATCTAGCTTACTATAAGGATCCGATGTAATCTATACAAAGGTAATATGTATTGAGTCGATTAATCAGACAATGAAAAGCTAATAATATGAGGATTCATGGTCATTTAATTAAAGTGGACTCCATTTAAAAACTTTGTAAATTCCACAATCGTAATTCTTAAAAGTACAAAAATGCAAGCACATAGTACCACATTAAAAAATTGCAATAGCCACCTGGCAAAATGAAAATGTCTTGGGCAATAGAATTACGAAAATACCCTATTTAGAATAAGGCGGGAGGGCGTCTCCTTCTCCAACAAGCTTATATTCAGAACAAGTCACATTTTAAAACCTAAACCTTGTTCACTTTATTGTTCAATAAAATCTTCGATATGTCAATGGACCTCGACCCAGATGAAGTCTTCCGTGATGATGAAGATGACCCTGAAAATGAATTCTTCAAGGTAAGCCCCCTTAACCTTTTTTGTTTGTTTTTTTAAAAAATTAGGGGAAATGGGTAAAATAGACATGCAGGAAAGAGATTCCTATAAGGAATTATTATGATTTTTCACTTTCTTGTTTGGGCTAAGATTGATTATTAAGCTCTTTGATATTTTTTATTTATCAAAACTAAACATTCAGGAAAGAGATAATACTAAGGAGTTCTTGGTATATCTTGTGGATGCTTCTCCTAAAATGTTTTCCTCTACTTGCCCAACGGTTAGTCCTTTTTACCAGCTGTTTTTGTCATTTTGATTGATTTTGGTCATTTCCCGTTACTTCACTTCACTTCAAACTGATGAAGTTGACTTATTTCACTGTTAATTTCTGTTAGACATTAATTTATAATCTGATCGAGTAGAGTTCAAGGTGCCTTATCATTACATAGTAGTAAAGTCAGGTCCATTCATGTTTTGACCTCTTGGTCCATGCTCCAGTAGGACCTGGGCGTAAAGGGGTTGGTTGGTTAGAGTTGGCTTGATTTTCACATTTATTGGGGAATGGACCAGCGGTCTGCTTATATAGACTTGATCAATCACTCCCTCTTGAACTAACTTTTGGCGTTGCAAAGCACCACAATTAGGAGTTGTTTTTTCTGGAAAGGGACATCTCCTTGATGTTGGATTTCTATTGCTTTTTGTTAAATGGTAATGTGCATTTTAAGCTGTATGGTTAACAAACTGTTCATTTGGTAGAGATGAATAGAGAGACTTGGTGATAAGTTATTAAGCTAATAAAGATGGAACTTATATTAGAAGTCTAATTTATTATCATATAGAAAGGCATTTCTTGCAAAGCACATTTTTTTTTGAAACTTGTAATGAATATATATATTACAGTTGCACCATAACAGGGCAAAAGGACTTTACAAAATCCCAACCAAGCTTAAGCTACTGCTTCACGAGGATCCTATCATATTAATAATCAACTAGTGATTAACCTTCTTAGCATATCTTTCAAAGCACAATTGTTAAAATGGTTCATGCGATATTCCTGGTGTCTTGTTGGTGTAATTTGAACTTGCTAGCTGGAGCTTGGAGGAACGAAAGGCTTAATTGGGCTAACAGCAGGTTCCGAATCAATATTTGGCACCTTGTTTGTGTTACTTTCATTAAAATATTCTAAGGGATCCTAGGAGGCCTATTTTTCTTAAAAGCATCTTCTCAATTTCCTTTAGCATTTTCACCTTTTGATTGTAAATGTGGAATCCCACTCTTTCTTCATTTTTGCAGGATGATGAAAAGATTGCAACTCATTTTCAAGTTGCCGTCAGCTCAATTGCACAATCTCTCAGAACTCAGATTATTAATAGGTCTTATGATGAAGTTTCTATATGCTTCTTTAACACTGTAAGCCCTTGTTCTCTAAAAGCTGTGACTTTGACAACCCTTTTATGATAATATCCTTAATCTCTGCTTTTCTCTATCTACAAAATTATTTCAGAGTTATACACCCCCCCCCCACCCCCCAAAAAAAGAGGAAGAAAACAAAAAAATTAAATCCTAATGAATTAAGCTTTGCTGGACCTTCTTTTCCACCTTGGTTGTAACTTGAGAATTCTGTGTGGATTTGTATTTTTCTTTACTTGTGGGATCGAAGTCTTCCTTGTACTATATAAGTTTTATCAAATACTATTTAGGTGGGCCAGATGTATGTGCTCTTGTTATGCAGCAGACTAGGTGGGTTAAAATCTACTTCTATCAAGGCAAATTTGTTTTTGCTATTTCCCCCCTAATTAACACCTGTTTCAAGTTTTTGTTTGCTATTATTAGTATTTCCAAATTTTGATAAGGAAAAACCAAATTAAAGAATTTGTTTTTAGGTGATAATTTTTTCTTATGTTCTTTTTGTGTGATTTCAGCGGGGAAAAAAGAACTTGCAGGACCTAAGTGGCGTTTATGTATTTAATGTCCGAGAAAGAGAGGATCTGGACAGACCAACAGCTAGGCTAATTAAAGAATTTGATCAAATAGAAGGTAAATCATCATATTGGTCTCTAATTTAATTTTTGGTGGGCGTGTAGTATTGCACCTTTCTCTGTTTTGACTAGATTCAACATTGGTCCTCAATTTGCTTCATCATAGTCACATCATTACAGTCAAGATGCGCATAAGCAAAGTGACTCGTGCCAAGTTGTTGTATCATCATTTCGTCTTTTTTTCCCTTGTAAATATGAGCTGTTTCTCAGACTTAAGAGGAAAACTCATCCATGAAGGTACTCTTAATTTTTCTTCATTAGCAACTTTAACTCCACACTTAAATTTCAGTTTTTGCAGTTAAACCTTAGTGCTTCCTATACTTTGCACTCTGAGGACTCTGGCTTGTTGTCAATCTTCCTAAAGGAACATAGGCTCTTGAATATATGTAGAAGCAGTCATTTTTACTGACTCTTCACAATCGTCTTATGGAGTACTTTATTAGTCCTTGTTTGACCAGCAAACTGGAAAACCCTAAAATGATGTTATTTCATACTTAATTAATAATTATGTGTAGAATTTTCTGCTATGTCAAAATGGACTAAGAATTCATCCTCTATACAATCAGTTAAATGTCTTGCCTCATCAATGAATAAACTCAAGGAAAAACAGTGTGAACTTTTTTGGTTTTTAGACTTGTACTGCAATTACCTGTTTAATTTGTTTGCAGAAAGATTTGAAAAAGAAATAGGAAGTAAGTACGGCATTGTGCCTGGCTCTCGTGACAATTCTCTTTACAATGCTCTTTGGGTTGCACAAGCCCTTCTCCGTAAAGGGTAAAATTTGCTCATTTCCTTTTTGTTTTCCCCTGAAATGATGTGCACCCTCTTCATTTACTGGTGTTCAAACCATTTCCAGATCTGCAAAAACTGCTGATAAACGTATTCTCTTGCTTACAAATGAAGATGATCCTTTTGGTAATCTCAAAGGTGTCATAAAAGTGGATATGATGAGGACAACGATGCAGCGTGCCAAAGTATAGTATCTTGCCACATATTTATATATTAATATTATAGTCAGTTGAAAACAAGTCCCAAAAGAAAAAGTAAATTTATGTGAAGATAAATAACTCTGAGTGACTGTGATTGTTTTGTGACTTCTTGAACGATTATTACACAATTATTCTACTCATAGCGCTAATGGTTGCAGGATGCTCAAGATCTTGGTATTACAATTGAGCTTCTTCCACTAAGCCGGCCAGATGATGAGTTCAACGTTTCCCTTTTTTATGCTGTATGACCATTATTTATTTTTGAGATCCTTTGTTGCATGTTGTTGTTATCTAATTCTAGATCTTTGGCTTCAGGATTTACTTGGTCTGGAGGGTGATGACCTTGCTCAGTTCAAAGCTCTGATAGGAGAAAGGTATACTTTACAAAAGATTCCAACTGTTGAGGATTCCCCTTGGATAGTTGTGAGCTATTCAAGTTTATTAGTATGCTCAGTATATGTATGGCTGTCTCATATGATTGCACTAGTCAGTTGACGAATCTCCATCTAAAAAGTTAACTACTTTCTGAAAGACTTGATACTTGTTGACACAATTTACTGTAGTGTGCTTAAGAATTTGTTACATATATTCATTAAACGAGTCCAAATAATAACTTGTTACATTTAGTCATGCTTTCTTTCAGTGATCGAGATGATTTAGTCATTTGTTGTGTAGATATTTTTCTAAGTGATCTAATGTTCATGAAGATTTAGTATGATGGCAATATGAAATGAGCTTAAATAAAGAAGTGGCTATTCATATAGTCGAAGGCAACTTGCTTGGGACTACGATTTAGTTGTTGTCTATCTAATGTGTAGTTGTTGATCTAATGTTCAAGAAGAACCAAAGCACCTAAGTTTTCTTTCCTACAGCTTATTATAGTAGTGTTAGGAAGTTTCATGCTGGAAGCATGAATGGTTGCACCTATGGTCTCCATTTCTTGAAAGATCATGGAGTGAAGTACTGATTGAAATTCAGATTCTTGTATGTTAATACTCAGAGTTCTCTATCTGTTTCTTAAGATGAATTTGTCCTTATGTCTAGGCATTTATACAATGTCTGGGAGTATGCATGATTTTTTTGGGTAAGTAACACAACGTAGTTATAATACTATTGAAGTTTCTAAAATAATTGCTATACAGACAGATTGCTGAGGGACTGGCAAAGGTATACAAGACAGACAAGATAATTGTCCAATATAATTAGGTACAGACATTATAAGTCTGGTAAATGAAAATAGGAAAATATATTTTCCAATACCATGTGGTTTTTCCGTTGGAGTAGCATTGAACAGACATGAATACAGTGAAAAAGAAATAGAACTTCGACATTAGAGGGCCTGAACATGCAAAAGGACATAAAATAACATCAATTTGTGTATTACACAATTAGAAAAGCGTAATACATTTTTTTTTTTAAAAAAAGGTAGCATAATACCAAAGAGAGAATATAGAATCTCCAGACTATCAGCAAAGCTCCTTTACCTTCCCATTTCAGGCTTCACTGAAGGAAAGATTCCATTTCTTCAATAGGTGTTGCTTACTGGAAAACTTACTCAGTTATATGAATTATAGTCTTAAACAAGGAGGCTTTTTTTAAGTGGATGAAGACTGAAGGAAGATGATCTATTTTGTGCATTCAGAGAGAAATGAGGGTCCAAAAGGGTGATATGAATGTTCACAAATTTACTTGTTAGATTTATTTATTTATTCTCGATTGATGAAATGAATACTCGAATGTAGAAAACCAAATAACATGAAGGTGAGATGACCAGATCTGGTAATTGGGTTGAATGCAATTTGTGCAGGCATTCAAGATCTGGTGCATGTGTTTTGTGCGCTGTTAAACAGCTCAAGCTTGTACATGTCCTTTGTTCATGTAGGAATCTGATTGGTGTGTGTTTTGTGCCCATGTAAATTATGCATTTTTATAACTTCCTGCATTTCCAAAATTTGTGGTTTTATTCTTTATGATTAAGATGGCTAGATAATAGATGTCAGTTTGCAAGGTGTTAAGGTGTTGAATACACTTTGAGCCTGTTAGATTTGATATTCTTTTAGAGCCTAAATTTACTGAAATTGTATTGGTCCCTCTTTTCATGTGTTCCTTTCGTATGTTTGCTATATCAGGTTTGAAGATCTGAACGACCAGCTTAGGAAACGCATGTTTAAGAAGCGCAGAGTTCGAAGACTTCGACTTGTAATTTTTAATGGATTATCTATCGAACTTAACACCTATGCTTTGATCCGTCCAACTAATCCAGGTCTGCCTTTTTTGTCCCATCTTTTATTAGGTAATGATTAACGTGAGGCGACTATAAGTAAACGCTATGCCCTTATTATTTTTCTGTAGGGACAATTACTTGGCTTGATTCGATGACTAATCTTCCTTTGAAGGTACTTTTTAGCTTCGTCGTCATGCTTTGTTTTAACCTTGTTTCTTCTGTTCTTTGGAAGTTCCTTATCAATTTTGTTGTGTTTATGTATGTCTCTTGTTTAGTGGGAGGGGGATTAAGAGAATTATTGTTCATAACTAACCTTTGCACTTCTTGGGGTTTTGATTTTTATTAGTTCTGATTGTAATGGATTTGGAGCAATCTTTTGTTTATTCGTTGAGGGTTCATTGTTGTTTTCTTTCTTACGGTCATTTCGTCCAAAGAAAAATCTCATTTGACCATCTATCTTTCAATATATTTGTCAGCCTTTGTAGCTATACATTTTTGTGAAAGAGCCAGTATAAGTTTTTCATTTCACTTCTCTGTACATCCCAATTATACAACAATTTTTTTGGTTTTCCTTGCCGACCAGTCATGTGAAGACACTCTTAGGTTAATGAATATCCTAAGGAGCCAATGAATCCGTAGTTAAACAAACAGGGAACCTTGTAAGAAAATTGTCAGGATATTTATCAAAAATGTTGTTATTTACCAAACAAATCCTTCTATAGCATTTTAGGCGCTCGTATTTCTAATACTATAAGTTTTCTTAGTTCACATTCTATCTTGAAAAAATAATATAGAATCCCGTTATATGTTATTTATGCGACTTATGTGATTATAGGGGAATTAAACAGTGTTACCATTGTAATGCATTTATAGTAATGCAAAGTTTTATACCACAAACTAAATAGTGGTTTTTTTTAAAGAAAGGTGACGTTTACTTCTATATATCTACAGGTATACTACATTAAAGTGTAGTCCCCCTCCAAAAAGTTCTACTTACATCATTCCTAGGATCTTTTAGTTACAGCCAATCAATAACACATCTTCAATAACTCCTATCACTACTGCTTGCACTAAAATAGTATAGTTCTAGGCAGTTCGTCTTTATCTTCTGAATATTGTTCTGAATTCCTAAAAAACATCTTTGATTCCTTTCCCTCCAAATTTCCACCAAATGCAAGCGGGGAAATCCTCCATCTCTTCTCTTTTTTTTCTCCTGCATTTTCATTCATGTTCCAGCATTGTAGGACTTCTATAATTCTCCCTGGCTTTGTCCACTTGATCTTCCTCTTGCGGATGAACATCTGCCACGATTGATCTGTCCATTTGCAGTGTAGAAAGAGAAGTTTGACTGTCTCCACCTGTTTTTCACATAGATAGCATCTAGAACACAGATTAGATTCCTCTTGTTCAAGTTCTCATGTGTCAAGACTGCCTCCTTTATCAAGAGCCATGTGAAGTAGTTCACCTTGTAGGGAATTTCTGTTCTCCAGATCATCCTCCAGGGCCATCCTGTTTGCTGCACCTCAGTAGAACTGAGTTCTCTGTATGCTGATTTTACAGTGAATTCTCCCCCCCTCCTCCCCTTACATAATAGTCCATGTTCCTCTCCTGTCAGATTGGTAGCCATATGCATTGTGTGATGAAATTCTTGTTATGGTTGTCATTTCCTAATCATTTAGGTTCTCCACCTGTTTTTCACATAGATAGCATCTAGAACACAGATTAGATTCCTCTTGTTCAAGTTCTCATGTGTCAAGACTGCCTCCTTTATCAAGAGCCATGTGAAGTAGTTCACCTTGTAGGGAATTTCTGTTCTCCAGATCATCCTCCAGGGCCATCCTGTTTGCTGCACCTCAGTAGAACTGAGTTCTCTGTATGCTGATTTTACAGTGAATTCTCCCCCCCTCCTCCCCTTACATAATAGTCCATGTTCCTCTCCTGTCAGATTGGTAGCCATATGCATTGTGTGATGAAATTCTTGTTATGGTTGTCATTTCCTAATCATTTAGGTTCCTTCTTAGAAACAGGTTCCACCCTTGTCCTGTCCATAATTCTGCGATTGTTTTTATTTGTGCTTGGTTCAGTCTATGTAGCACAGTGAAAGCATGTTTGAGTGTCTCCTTTCCACACCAAATGTCATTCCAGAAAGCTACTTTTTCTCCACTGCCCACCTTACAACTTGTTCTCTCCCTGACTTGTTGCCATAGGTTCCTGATAGATCTCCCATACACTACAATTATGAGGGTTGGTCACCACATCTGTCATCCATTTGTTCCTCCATGCCATATTTTTCTATTATTACTTCCTTCCATAGAGATACTTCTGGTGAGACAAATTTCCACAGCCAATTCATCATCAAGCTCTTGTTTTGGGTAATCAGCTTTCTAATCTAAATGTTTTGTTTTATATTGATTACTACACTGAAATTACTATGTATTATACAGGTAATCAAACAAGCTCGTAGAGCTGATGTAGTTCATTGGAGAAGTTATTGTGTCTACTAGGTCTGTTAGATCTAGGACATAAGTTTTACTAAATGAGAAGAGTATTATAGTTGAAACTGAAATTTTTTTGTGAAAGTTAAAGATGTGTTCGAGAATGAATGGAGAAGTATTCTGTGGTCGTTGAAGATTTGAGATTAGAAACCTGTGTTTCACTTGAAATACACCTTTAAACCAATACCTCAATCTTTCACCTAGCGTTCAAATGCTTATATATTTATGGCCGAACATGTTTTTGCAAATACTGATGTGCCGTATTTGTAAATATTGAAATATTATGACAAACCGGCCCTTGGTTTTAGAATGAAATAGTTTCAGCCTAGAGCGGGTTGGACATAGAGGATTGTTATAGCTGGCCCCAATGAGTTTGAGATTGAGGAGGAGTTGATTGGTTTGGTTTTTATGTAGAGTCTAAGCATTTAAATTTGTATAATGTTTGCATAGTAGAAGATAAAAAACAGTTGGGGGCCGTAAGTGAGAGAGGGTATGCTGGGAAACATTTATGTATAACATAGTTGAAATTGGATAGACTGTTATACATAATGGGATTAACTTCGGGGTGGGCTGTATGTTGGGAAGGTGTTACAGGTGGTTGTGGAGCTACATAATGTCTCATATAGGATATTTTTTTTCAACAAAAAGAAGACTCAACTTCGTATAAGGAATTTCTAAACGTCTGAGCTGTTCCATTGCCTTGTATTGTTTTGTTGGACGCTCAAATTCAACACATGTTTCATGCATGGAGCGACAATAAGTTTTTGCCATGTTATTTTAATATATGGTTAGTTATTGAGGAATTTTGTGTCAGCTTGTTTCTGAATCCCACTTACTAGGGAAAGTCGCCATTTCTAAGTTGTCATTTATCATTGAAGTTGGTAGAAAAGTTGATGAAATGTCAGTTCTGGTTTGTGTTGGGATTTGGTATAAAGCAAGTCTTTAACCTCTTCTATGTTCTTCCTTGTTTACAGACTGAGAGAACCTTCATATGTGCTGATACTGGTGCTATAGTTCAGGAGCCTCTAAAACGCTTTCAGTCTTACAAAAAGTCGGTATCTGTTTCTTAAAAGAATGACTCCCTCTTCTTCTACTCTGAATCTAGATTTCTCTCTTCAATTATTCTTATTTTAGATAAATGTGTGTGGCGGCATTTTTCATGTTTCTTCCAAATCTTCTTATTATGTGTGTGTGTGTGTGTGTGCATATATATATATATATATATATATATATATATATATATTTATTTATTTATTTTAAAAAATATTATTTTTGGACAAATTATCTTCTTATTATATATATTTAACAATTTAATATGAAACTGCAAATTACTTTTTCTAGTGTTTAATAAATTGGGAATTGGAAATCAATTTGTATCGGAGTACCATTCTATGGCCTACAATTATATTTTACTGATGATCATTTTGAGTGCTTTAATTAAAGTTGTCATTATGAATGTTGAAATTAGTCAGTCTAGCTACAATGTGATGTTACAGGTACTGAATTCATGCATGTTAGTTAAACCTTTTATTTTTGAAAATCCTGCACTACCCTTTGAGAAGTGTAAGTTCTCTTCTCTTTTCTTAATGCTCCATATGTTTTGTTGACTTTTTTGCTTTGTCCTATAAAAGACTGAAGAATATTATGTTATTAATGAAGTGGTGGGAGAACCATGAGGTTTCAGTTTCATTAGAGATAAAATAAACACAAGGTGATATTTCCTCATTTGCCCAAGCCTTGGGGGAATACCTGATAAGAGTACTGGCAGGATGTAGTAGATATTAGATGAAATTAGTCAAGGTGCACACAATCTGACCATATACCACCATCATAAATAGAATGTGCCATATTTCAGAACCCAAAAAATTTGTAGGAGACCTTCCCTATTTCACGTTACTCAACCTCCTATATCCTATTTAGAGAGTGTTCCCATATCTTGTCAACAATCAATTTCAGTAAAACTTTTTCACTTCCAACGGGTAGGTGAATTATTATTTGTTTCTTTGGAAACACTTCAAAATTTAACCTCTAACGATAGCTCGTACTACCAGAAGATAGTAAAAAAGACAAAATCAAAGGAAGAACAATCTCTTTATAGATTATCCATAGAGAAGTCAAAACATTACCAAGCCTCTCCACAGACTATATTAGTATTCAGCTCCTAACAGTGCTCTTTTGTTGCATTTTGTCCAATTTTTTCTGATTAATTCAAGAGAATATGGATAGATTGTAACATGGAACAGGGTGTTAGATCCTCATCATTTATGTATTGAAAAAGATTATGTAGTGAACTTGGATATCCTAGAAGAAATTCACATTTGAGTTTCCTTGATTTGCTAAATTTTGCTTCACTGAATTACCAAATGACCAGCCCAACTCAACTCTGGTAGACTTATTCAACCGTTCACTGATGTCTTGTGCCTTTTTGTTTCAGTGAGAATGTCATCTTTTCTGCGGATGAGCTTTCAGAAGTCAAAAGAGTTTCAACTGGACATCTTCGTCTGTTGGGCTTCAAGCCTTTGAGCTGCTTAAAAGACTATCATAACCTGAAGCCAGCAACTTTTGTCTTTCCCAGTGATGAGGTGTTCTTTTCAATAATCCACCTTCATTTTTCTTCTTTTGGTTCAGTATATGGTCATTGTTAAAGGTTATTCACAGTCCTCAGGCGTCTTCATTCTCGACAAGCTAAGCTGGTTAATATTGTCCAAATGCTACTAGTTAGATTTTTTTATTTGAAGCACTCTAAAATATGTTAGTTTTGTCAATTTATATTGCTGATAGATGGGATATTGGATTGGATCATTTCACCTTTTAAAACTACATCTAGAAATGAGTCTGATGAGTCAACTTGATTTGTGCTTTATTTCTACGTTTCTATATCTATCTTCATGTCCTTATGGCATAGTTAATCAAATTCAGCTTTAACAGCTTGGACTATGCAGTACCAATGATTTCTTACCATACAACTTTACCACTTCGATCCATCATTTGGGAATACTTTTCACTATCTCCTATAATATGTCATTTCCATGATGATCAATTCTATTGCTTCTCCTTGGTACTTGCAGGAAGTGGTTGGAAGCACTTGTCTTTTCGTTGCTCTCCAAAGATCAATGTTGCGGCTTAAGCGGTTAGTATGCCTGAAAATTTTGTTAATTTAATTAGCAAACAGGGTTAAGTTAATAGTAGGGAGTGATAAGTTCAGTCTTGCATGTTTTGACCTGTTATCTCTATTTAGAAGTGGCTGGATGCTCTTTTTCTTAGGTAAAAGTCCATCCGTTCTTCATTCAACTGGGTTTTCATTTTCATTTTAGTCACTGTTTATACTGTTTTGTCTATTTAAATACGAAAAATGTGTCTCTAGTCAGCCTTTTGTCTAAAGTAATTCATGCAACTGTTTTGTTGTCTTTCTCTCCTTCTCATTTCACCTTATCTTAGGTAGTTTGAACTACTCTATCAGCATCCCACTGTGCTAAATCTTGTTTGAAGTTGTATATAAGCAGTCTGCAGTAGTGCTAGCTAGCTTTGATCTCAACTATTACGGAAGTGGCACATGTTGCTGACTTATGGACATTTTTCTGCTTGCCTTCTCGCATTAAGATTAGTTTGCAAATGTTTATTTTTGCTCGATTGTAGAAATAAGTTAATAATCTCTCTGTTGCTGTGCTTGCTGAGTGTGTTGCTGTTTTGTGTTTGACTTTAAGTATCATCACAGTTTTGCAGTTGCTTTCTATGGGAATTTAAGTCATCCTCAATTGGTTGCTCTTGTTGCACAAGTAAGACATTGTTTTTCCTCTCCAAATCCTTTCGGATTATATATAGACTAAATCTACCTATTAATGCACCTGTGATTGCGGGGTCAGTGATTGCCAACACCTCTGACATGCACTGAAGGATGTATTGAGTGTGATGGTGAGACAACAATCCAAGTATATAATTTGATACAATCACTAAGAATAGTCTTAACGACTTTATTTGTTCGTGAAGTTCAAAAGAGATCTACTAAGAAGTATTAAGTCGGACATTCTTAATCCTTGTGCGATCATAATTTCAGGATTCCAAGAATTAAAAAAACTTCAATTGCTTTTTTGTGTGTTTCACTAATTTTCATGAGAGTTTCTTCTCTCCTTTTTAACAAAATTCTCTTTTCAAATGGCATTGGAGCCTCTGCGATTTCGATAGGGACTTAAGTAGCTTATGCCTACTCGCTTCTCATGCGAGGTGAAAGTTTTCCCTTTTTCGTTTCAGAGTTCAATCACCTCTTTCCTGATCACTTTTTGCAACCATGCATTTTTTTTTTTGGGGGGGGGGGGGTTGGTAACACCAGCACTCTTTTTGATAATTTTTTTCAAGTCCAGCATACCTTGTATAACTTTTTAAGTGCATTCAAACTTCTCAGTGGAAATTGGGTGGAGGGAGTAGCCTTTTTTGGTGTATTCTTTTCTGTGTGAAGTTGTGAATAATGACAAACTTTTACCTGTTGGTCTTCCATTTTCATGGTTTTTGATAAATGCAGGATGAAGTAATGACTCCTAGTGGTCAAGTCGAGCCACCAGGGATGCATCTGATTTATCTTCCATATTCTGATGATATCAGACATGTTGAAGAGGCAGGCAGATTATGTCTTAGTCACAATTGATTTCTTTTTCTATTTTGAAAAATCATGAAGTCTATATCTAACGAATGTGGTTTTACTTGCAGCTTCATACTGATCCTAATTCCGTGCCTCATGCCACTGATGACCAGATAAAGAAGGCCTCCGCTTTAGTGAGACGTATTGACCTCAAAGATTTTTCTGTGTGGCAATTTGCTAATCCTGGTAAGTAATCATAGCTTGGGAAAGGAGATCATTGTTTTGTGCTGCCACTATATATGCAGTTCCGATTCCAAAATGAAGCTTTTTTTTGGTAAGCAAATTATATTATTTACCAAAGGTGGTAGTGTTACATCTCAAGAAGATAAAAACAAACAGAAGAAACCTACTACAAAGAGCCTGCACTGGCTAGTATTTATCCCATGCCAGATGCACCCTGCAGCTCGTGTAGACCTCCTAACACCTCGTCCCCAAACAAGCAACATCACTCCGGGTAACAATCCAGTTTAGTCATGTAAGATACTAACTCAGGCACCATTGTAGCTCTATGGAAATCCTCCTGGACAATCTGCCTAATGATAACATGTTGTAGCCTTGTAGATTGCTGAAAAATTCTAAAATTCCTTTCCTACCACACTTGGAACACTGCAGCAGCTAACATCATCTTATAAACACCTGCACCTTTGCTTTTCCCTTTGCAATACCTCTGCGCCCATTGCACTTCATCCTTCCATCCTTGGTTCAATCTTGAGATGCCTTGCCACTGTAATAGCCTTTTCCATATACTACCAGTTACTGGGCAACTAAAGAATAGGTGTTGAATGGGCTGATAATTTACGAGGTGAGATATAAGCCTTTCTGGAGCTTGATGTTACCGTTGGGTTGGACTAACTGATCCATCTCTTTGTTGATCAAATGAAAAGTAATAAGTTCAATTATAGGGTGGACATCCAAAAGAAGCAAAGTTTTTGATGTAATTTGTTAAATATTTCCAGGTAGTTAAAATGTAAATTGCTGAATCTATTTATTAACTTCAAAAAGGGACTTTCAAACACAAGTCTTGCAAAGGTGTTTAAATTATGTTCCAGTGCTTCATATCTTAAAGCAATTAAATGATGCAAAGCAAAGGGTCATCGCTTCATACGTGAAGTCATGCACTTGAAAAGAATTTTCGCTTCAAACAATGACTTGCAGAGTTATTTCATTGGACACCCTTCCAATTGACATGCACTCATAATTTTTACAGAACTGTATGAAGTGGAATGCCCCTTATATATAGAAGTGGAGTACCCTTTCCATTTGTATTCTTACAAGATTGTTTCTTGCAGCATTGCAGAGACATTATGCAGTATTACAAGCTCTTGCACTTGATGAAGATGAGATGCCTGAAATTAAAGATGAGACTCTTCCAGATGAAGAAGGAATGGCTAGGTAGTGATGAATTTCCACCATCTTAGGTCCCTTTAGTCTGTGGTTTTGGTCCTTTTTAGTCTTCAACTTGCCTCTTATGTTTAGAAAATTTGTTATTCTGAATTTCCTTTGCTTGTATCTTGTTTGGGTGCAAGGCCTGGTATTGTCAAAGCATTGGAGGAATTCAAGCTCTCTGTTTATGGAGAGAGCTATAAGGACGAGGACTCAAACATTGAAGGAAAAGCTGAGCCAACTAGGAAACGGAAAGCAAATGCTATAAAAGAATATGGTAATTATGAGTGGGCTGACCTTGCAGATAATGGGAAGGTAACATTGCCAAGCTTATGATGTTATGCTATATATATTTTGCCTCAGTTCTGGGCTTTATAACAGATCCAAAATGTAATCAATCTATAATATATGAGGTCATGTGGTTTGGGTCAGATAAATTTGTTGGAACAATTAGTGCTTCAAGTGAATGAGAAGCTTTTAGTGAGATGGCAAGAAGAATACTTTCATAAAATTTCATTTGATTTCTTACTATATATGTATTTCACTTCTTTTTGTTGCGATTTTGCAGTTGAAGGACATGACAGTTGTAGAATTGAAGTATTATCTAGGTGCACATGACCTTCCAGTCAGTGGAAAGAAAGAAGCCTTGATTAGTAGGATCTTAACTCACATGGGCAAGTGAGTTGTGACTTTCAGATCTTTGGCGGTCTGCCATTAGTTTGTACAGAATGGTTCTTTTTGCTGCAGCCTGTTGAGTAGTTAGTTTTTGTTTCTCGTTGAAACCTTTATGTCTTGGCATTATTATGGAAATTAAGAGGTCTCATTACCTGTTGCTTCATGTAGATGAAACATTGTTGTAACTTGATCCTTTTGCTTCATGTGTAAAAAATTGTTGTGACTTGATCAAAGAAAGTCAATGGTGAACGAATGTAAACCCCCTCTTTTCTAGTTGTTGAGACAATTAGGAGTTCTCTCCAGAAAGGAATATGGGTGTACTTGTTTTTGCTTCTGGTAACGTCCATATTCCAACTAAGATCAAGTATCTTGATGAATGGGTTCCAAATCAATGCATTTTGAGAGGAATAGTACCAGTCACATAATAAATGTTTAAAATCATTCATATACTGAAATAAATAGACTGAGTACGCATGCGGCATGACACTCGATAGTACTTTTTGAATAGAATGATGGCCAACCAGCTTAAATACTACTCTATGTAATTGTAAGGAAATGAAGCTTTACAAGATAATCTGGTGACCTAACTATGTTTTATTTGAGTCTCTGTGCATAATTGATGCCCCCAGATATGCCCAAATCTACCTTGATATACTATATCCACTGCAGGATATGAAAACTCGGCTGTATCCAGATTAGTCAGGCAAGTGAGTTTCGAATAGTTGATGGTTGAAAAGAGAACGGTATGAGAAGTGGGAAGATGTCAGGAACCACACCAGGATAAGATATTGGCACGCCTTTACTAATTCTGTTGGAAGAGATCCATGACAAATGCCTCTGAGATGACCTCCTTCTAAGCCTTTGGTTCAGAGAGACTTGGATGTTCAAGATATAGCTGGACACCTAGAGGTTCACTACTCATGGACTTAATAGGAGTTATAAGAGGTGCTTGCTGCCACTGCTGAGTATCTGTTGGGACCCAAATTTCGGCATCTTTGCTGGTACCACTCTGCGGGAGAGAGCGGAAGTAAGCTGTTATCTCCCACCTGCAATCTATCAAAGCTAACAAGTTGAGGAAACCACTTCGAATTCTCACAAAGGCTAATTGCAAAAGCTAAGAAGATTTATAGTGCCGTTTGATATAAAGTTCCTAATTAGCTTACCTGGTGGAAGAACCTTCATTAACGATTGGGACAATGGAAGCTTGATCAAAAATGATTTAAGAGAGAACGCCAGATCAGCTTCCTCCAACTTTGAACCATAGGATTGGTTTACATTTATCTTGAAAACAAATCTCTCGATAGGTACATTGTTGCTACCAGAAAAAATCACCGCCACTCTCTCAACTAATCCCTGCAGGAAAAGAAACATGATTACTTTTGAAGAACAACAATAGCACAAGAATGACAGCCTATAGTGCCAATCTCTCATTTCCCTTGCAAAAGCAATAGCATTTGTCTGATAAACAAGATCAATAAATTGTTATAAGTTTAAGGACATGTCAAAAAGTTCCTCTGTTTTTTCCCCTGAGGAAAAAGGGGGGACAATGTGGCGAGAGGAAGGGGGAAGTTAGAAATGTCAATTCACACATTAGCTCCAGTACCCAAGATGACCAATTAACTATTATAGGACTGTTGAAAAGAAATGCAATACACCTTTTGTATGAAAGGAAGAAGTCCATTGACAGAAGAATGGATATATTGTTGAAGCTCCGGGTGTCTAGCTCTTTGAACCACAACATTCATGTAACGCCGCCTTTCAAAAGCCCCTTCATAGAACAAGATCCAATTCAGAGGTTTTCTAGCTTAAGCAGTAAAATAGAGCTCTGAATTGCCGGTAATTTTTCTTTTACCACTTGGGTAAACTCCTTTGAGGAACACAACTGACGTAATGGCAACTTCTAAGAATTCTACAAGAATCTGGGCAGTTTCACCTGCAATTTCACATTGAAGGTAACCTCTCTCCTTGCTAAACACACTGATGAAAAAAAGCTTTGAATCAGCATATCAGAACCTGTATAAGAATACACCAACCTTGTGGACTTCGATTGCGATCCATCACTCTCTCCTCAACTCCTATGGTTTCTGCAGCAATGTATTCTGCTCAAACATGTGAAGCAGTCACACAATGAGTTCTCCCTCATCCTATACACAAAGAAGACATTTTATATTGACCAATGAGGTTGCCTTTTTAAAGGTTCGACAATACCATAGTAAATGCGTTTCAACTCAAACTAGCTTACCTTAATTTACTAGTTATAGATTTTCCGAAGAATTATTTGGAAAGGTCTCAATGCGACCATTTCAGTACATAAGTTTTGACGTGAAGTACAATTTTATAAGAACTATTAAGAGTCTAAGATTATGAATTGCTACTCTCAATCAATAAGGTTCCTTAACTAACCCGAACTAACAAATTAGAAAATTTGCAAAAAGCTTCTTAAAAAATATTTATATTTTTTTCTCAACAAGATATAAAACAACCAAGTTAAACAAATAATGACCCATTGAAACTGTTGAAATTTGGATCAAAGAACCAGGAAGATATCCTTAATAGAACACTCATGAAGATTCAAGGCCTTTAGAGAGAAGCTTCTATTATTTATTGCTACCAGCAGTACAGATTCTAGGGAATACAGGAACTTCTCTATGACCTCTAAAAAGAAGTTAAACAGAATGCCAACTGAAATTATGATTAAGGAGGATAAATAGAGAATGTTGTGACATACGCAGACAAGGACGCCAAAAAGCAACTTTCAGGAAAAATTCAAAACAAAAATTAGTTGATCTCCAAGATAGTTCTCAAGATATTCAAGTTCACACCATATCTCTTTCTTTCAGCATGCCTCTAGGCTCTAAAATTCCAATAAATATGATTGATTCAGTACTTAGTTGTTTTCAACATAGAATTGAATACAAAAGCTGCATCCAAGTTCCAAAGCTACATCATTGCCAATATCTTGACCATTCGTATTACTGATTAACACAATACAGATCAAGACCCATGAGAAACAGGGTAAAAAGAACAGAATACAGTGTCAACCATTCTTCTCATTATATAAACTATGTTGGAGCACTGATACATGAATCAATATCGCTTCTTCCTGTAAGTGCTATAAACTTATCCCTAAATAATAACAGAGGGCATTTACAGATCAAATTAGACCCATCATAAGCCTCTTTAAGTATCACGGTACTCCTGACACCTTTATTAGTGATGTAGAATATACCGTGTTGTTTGATTAAGCAAAGCAAAAGTCTAGCTGGTAACCGTAACTCGGTATGAAATGCATCTATTTGAGCAGATGTCAACCTCTTTTCCATAGTCAAACTGAGGAGCTCGTGAAGCACTGCGACTACTCTCTTTTGAGCTTTGGGATCAGCAAGTTCAAATCCTTTAGCATTCAAGTATGGAGAAGGGAACTCCATCTTCTGCCATTTCTGAATTTCCTTAAGGTAGTTCATATTCGGCCTAAATCCTGCAGGATAATGCATTCGAAACGCGAAGGGACCGAAGTAGTTTCCATCTTTCAATACTCTAACCTTCTCTTTTGAAGTCAGGATCCCTTCACACGCCAACCTTTCCTCCCGGGCAGTGACAGCTAGATAAGAATCCCAATTTTCTAACTGAAGGGATGTTCTTCCATTCACGTCTTTCACTGAGAAAAATTGTGGGTATTTTGGAATCAGCGATTGCCTGAAGTCATTAGGCAAGCCCAAATCATTCTCAATCAGTTGAATGGTTTCCAGTGGCAACGTGCAATCAACCGACAACATTAACAACTTCCTTAGATTCTTGACCAAAATAGGTTCCATTTGCACTCTTGCTTTATCTTCTTCTAGTGCTATTTTATCAGCCTTTTCAGTCAGCATAACCATCGGTGGAGTTCCATTACCACCGGTGACACGGAATATCATAGGATATTTTTCAATAATACCCATGAAATTCCACTTTTGCACAAATCCAACTTCTTTCTCAAGGTCTCTAAGAAGGACACATTGTTTTCTCTGTGATTGAATTATGGATTTTAAGCGTAAAATCAATGATGGTTTTTTCTGAAGCTCCATGACTCTGTCTAGATCATTTACTCTATAGTACATTTTCTTCTTAGGTCTCCCTCCACTGGTTTTGAACATAATTTGTATGCACATATGCCCTACTCTCAGATATGGCAATGGATGGCACAATCTTTGCCTTCCATTGACTGTGAACCATTTTCGAGACTCAATTAGCGAGAAGACCATCACACATTTATGCATCTGGAAAAGAACAGAGACATGCGCAATTCAGCTTAAACAATTGAAGCGTAATAAGATTTTGGAGAAAAGAACTGTCTTCCCTTAAATGAAAACTACAAATAGAGTGAAGTTTGTGGGTTCCCAACCATCTCAAATTAAAAACAAAATGCCTACATGGTGGCGACCAACGGATTCGCCCTTGACCAAGAGGGCAACAACGCTTAAAAAGATTACCTTTTTGCCACTACCCAACATCCCCAAGCCGTTTCTCTTATATATTCACTGGAATTTTCAATACAAATAGAGGATCCACGCAAACGGGTAGCTAGGTCCCAGGAACCTCCAATACCCTAAATCCGTCTAAAACAGGAATTTGATCTAAACAGTGTCATTGAGCTTAAGCTGTATATGACCCAAAAAAGGACAATTTTTTCTCGACCGTTAACACTTAAACACAGATTAGAGCTACACTATTAACGATACCATGCTTTAAATTTACGAAAAAATAAAAACATGAACTAATACAACGGAGTTGAAGCTCTTCAATAAATTGGAGCAATTGAGCAAACACATCATTAGAAAACAAAAACAAATTCACTCGAATTCATAGTTTACTAAATACACTCAAATTGCAAGTAAATTGCAAGGGTTTCGGTCAATTTAGAGAGAAATCGAAGAGAAAAAGAGAAACTTACAAGACGGTGCAGAGCAGTGAGACGAATGAAAATGGTTCATTTGTGTTTTTCAAGTTGAACTTTGCCTTGTATAAAAAAAGAAAATCATAATCTAAATTTAAAGAAGGGGTAAAATTGGAACTTTTTTGCAAATAGTTTTTGCTATGTTTTTGTCTTTGCTTAAACCATGAATCAAAGATAAATGATAATACCACATTTGAAGTATCATTTTTTTGATAAGTTTTATATCTCAATTATCGAGTGTTCGTATTTCTTATCTAAACTATCACTAAACTGCATGTCAAAACACACATCAAAGCTAATAAGATCAAGTGTTTAAATACAATCTCCAAAAGATATTCAATAATTTAATTTACTCAACAATTTCGTCCACATGAAAGCTGACTCAGCATGTTTTTTTAATAAATAGTTCGCAATAGTTCATATAGGAAGTACAAATATTTGATAATTCAAATAGAAAACTAATAAATTTTTTTTACTTCGAATCGTGTTTTGAACCATTATCTCTAAAATCAAACGAGACACTTGAGACTTTCACAGTCTTATCTCTTCAACTTCTTAAATGTTCAGAGCTGAATCCTCAAGTGACTTGGTGCATCTCTTCATTTGATCAGCATCAGCTATTCTTTTCATGCCAGAAGCAACAGAGGAGCACTGGTTTTTACTGATGAGTTTCAAAATATGAAGTAAACACACGAAGAAATATCAAAGTAATTACACATCTACTATATATAAACAATATAACTTAGATGAACCCCTTGACTCTCTACATGGCTCCTCCCCCGCCCAGAAGCAACATCATCATCCTCGAACTCGAAGAATGCTCCATTAAGTCTCTCAAGGACTCTCACCTTGAGAATTCTCAGGGGTACTTCTTGACACACTGTGTGAATGAAAACAGAAAACCAGTAAAATAAGAGAGTGAGTCCACGATGCTACGAACTAGCCAAGTAGCTCACCCTGATATCTCCAAGCAAACTCTAAACTCAGTCATGACAGCCGCTATCCCGGGGATACATTACTGTACAAAAAATGCAATAAGTGTAGTATGAGTACAAAAATATAACGTGTACTCGACAAGTATCTTCAATAGTAACGAGGGTTGGTCTTTCAAATGTTTGTGTTCCATCATGATCAGCTTATGTGATCTCAACAGACATATAATAACAATATATAAGTATATCTAAGTGAACATTGTTATAAAAGAAATGCACAGAACCAACGTACGGAGAAGATATGCACAGATTCAACCGAACAACTAAATAAAATGTGCGAATAAGAGTTATGATGAGATATCAGTAAAGCTGATTCTTTACCACAATTGTATCAACAAAACCCAGGCAAAACAACCCTACGCGATGTTCACTCCTCCTCCCAAGATCACAAAGCACAAAAACCTGATGCACCAGAAAGAAAAAATCTGGTGCAGCTGAAATAGGAAATTAGCACCCAAAAGGCCAAATCTCACTGAACCTCTCGAGTTGCAATCCAAACATATGTACAAGTTCAAAATCATCCTATGGACCTACTCAAATCTCGAATTCGAGCCTGTCTAATCACATCATTGACTTTGGTTAACTCTTAATCGTTGAAATAACTAATTTTGGCTGTAAGAGATTCTAAAACTCAAAACAACCTAATAGGTCAATACAAACATGGGAACATAAGTCATTTGCAACCTCAAGTCAAAAGGTGTCAGTGAGCTACGGTTGTTTTCTTGATCCCAAACACTGAAGCATTCTGCTGCAAAATCTGCATCTGCATATCCTATAAAGAAAGAAAGCAAAATAGAGAGAAAAATCAAAATGTTACCTGAATGAATTGTTTTACCTAAATAAAGTTTCTCTTTAAGTCCAAACAGTTTTCCGGATTACTATACATGGTTAAACGGGCACTTAATGATATAACTTACTGTCTGGTTGATACTGAATATGAACTTGGAGACTATCACATCCTGCAATCTCTTCCACTTCATTTTTAACGTTGAAAGCTGAATCCTCAAGTGAGTTGTTGCAGCATATCAACTTAATCAACTTCAATGTCGGGATATCCACAAAGCTAGAAGGGATCTTACCACACAGTTGTGCATTTGTTTATAATTAACTTCTCCAGTACGGGGAAGGATGAATCTGAGGAGCGCCATTCTGTCATGAGAACATTCTGTAAAAGCAAGTACTTGAGTGCTAGGAACTCATAATCACTGACATCCCAACATATGCCATATCCAGCCTGCCTAAATCTACCTTCTGGCTTGAAGTATATATTACGTAGTTTGAGACTTTCAAGGTTTCGCAGACTTGCAAGTTGTGAAAAAGCTTCTTCTGTTAAGCAAAGTCTATCAAGGGACAAATTCTTTAGATTTGAAGGGAGGACAACACAGCTGGCCAGTCCTATGGATTTGTAGCCGGAGATCGGGCGTGAAAAACACAGTTTGAGAGATTGAAGTGGGAGTTCTTCAAGATTAGGCATATGAACTTCATAACCTTGTTCAATAAAGTGGAGCTTGAGTTGTTCAATATGTGGAAATCTCCACCAGAACTCCGGGGTCTTATCAGCCAAAAATATACGACACTTCCCAAAGGTCTTCAACTCTGGTAACAAAGTTGATGAAGATTCTTCGGAAAGTGCTCGATCATTGTCTTCCCATTTGAAAGAAAAATCCTGTATATCCACATGTCTTAGCTTCTTCATTTTCCAAATAGATGGGGATGTCTCGAAACGCCTTGAAAAATCACTACTTCCCACCACCTGCAAAGTTTGTAGATAGTGTAGGTGTGATACCCACTGGAAATCAAATTCTTGGGTACAAATTGCAAGATACCTCAAGTAAGTTACTGCTTGCACTGCTGTAGTCCAATAACGTCTTTCCAAACAGACATCTGACAAATGCAACACCCGAATAAATCTTAAGTTATCGAGTAAAGGAAAAGTCTTTCGCCAAACACGGGACTTTGGACGAGCAATAGACTAAAGAGACCTATCATGACATTTAGCGAGAGACTCTCCTTTCTTCAAGCCTGCCAACATTGGAATCCTATATGATGATTCTGTATACTGCAACAATTGGTGAACAAGATGATCATGGATAAATCTAGTATACTGGGGTTCCTTTGAAGGTTGGTACTGCATAAACTTTTTTTTTGTAAGTCTCCTCAAGCAAAACTCATGCACTACATCATGAACAGTGCAGTACTCTATCTCACCATTATCTTCTCTCCTTCGAGAAACAATTACTAAGCTTCTGTTCACTAGATCATTCAAGCAAATTTTAGATGCGTCCTCAACGTTCTCTACGTCCAAGTTGTGTACAAAATTTTCCGCTATCCACAACTTAAGCAAATTGAATACTGGAAATTGATGGTCTTCTGGAAACAATCCCATGTAAAGCAGGCAAGACTTTAAATGGTCTTCCAAATGGTCATAACTTGATTCTATTATCTTCATGCTTTGCTCTTGTAAAATATGGGAACTCAAATCTTCTGCGAACCCAAGCCACAAAGAGGCTTCCCTTTGCTTTGCAATAATTCCAGCAATCAAAACAATCACAAGAGGTAATCCCTTGCAGTTTTCAGCAACTTGTAATCCTGTTTTGAGTAGCTCTGGGGGACAAATCTCTCCTTGAAATACTTTCTTCTGAAGCAAGTCCCAGCTTTCATCCACTGTGAGAAATCGAAGAAAATATGGATCACTGTGGTGCTTAAGCTGCCTATACACTTCCTCATCTCGAGTTGTTAGCAGTGCCCTGCTTCCATTTTCATCATCCGGGAAAGATAACTGCAACTCTTCCCAAGCCTCAACATCCCATATATCATCTAACACAATGAGGTATCTCTTGTGCATTAGAATCTTGCGCAACTTGTCAGGCAAGTCTTCAGATGGGCTATCATACATATTGCCTACAACTTGTTTAGGAATCTCTAAGAACACCTTCCTCAGATTATATTCTTTTGAAATAGAGCACCATGCTCGAACGTCAAAGTGTTAATCAATACAATGATGAGTGAAAACCATTCTAGCCAAAGTTGTTTTGCCTAGTCCAGGCATTCCAACAACCGATACAATGTCTAGTTCCTTTGTTCCACCTGTCAATTGTTGAATTATGTGTTCAGCATCATCCTCAAAACCAACCACTTCCTCATCTATTGAGGTGGAAGTTCTTTCACCCTTCAGAACATTTTCCGTGTCAGTTATCTAGATCTCTTTACTGCTGGTAGAAGTAGAAATAACTATGTCAGAACTGACATCTCGCCCTAGAATAAATAGATTGGCTAATTAGGTCCATTTATGTAACGGTAGGGATATATGTGAGCCACTTTTGTAACGAGGGTATATAATCTCTAAATTGCAAAGTTGAGGGGATATGAAGCCCTTTTCCCTTCTTCTTTTTTTGGGTATAACATACATATAGACACACATTAAAGCTTATGCATTCATCTTCTTCTTTTCTTAACATTAATGTAGCAGAACTCTTTTATGCTACATCTTGGAAGAACAAAGAGTTCAGCTGACCATAATTTTGAAGTTCTCTCCGTTTACTTTTAATTGTCTACTATTCCAAAAATAGATTTTTATTTGTATTGGTCACTTCTATCAGATTAAAGAAAGATGATATTTTCCCATGTTTTAACCTGAGTATTAATAACTTATTCCCCAAATTATTTTCCAAGACTTAATATTGAAAAAATGCTTTGATATTGTTTTTTAAGCATCTGCTAAGTCGAAAAGTAAAAGTGAACCGAATAAGTAATTTCTTTTCCCAAAATTTCAGACCTTTGTAACTTCTGTTAGAATTTCAAAAACAAAAAAAGACACGCTCTGCATAAAATTTATAAACTATGCCCAAAGATTTGTAAATTCAAACCAGAGGTACGTAGTACTGCAATGCTAATTCCTGGATCTTTCTTTCACTTCTATACTCGATTGAGGTCCGATTGAATTTGGATTTATACACTAGATCTTTAATTAAATCCTTCTGAGGGATCTTTTTCTTTTTTCATTTTTTATGTCCAATCAACTAATTTCACAGGATACTTCATATTGTTATCTTCCGCCAACAACTCAACTAATTTCACAGTTACCTGCAATCATCAATAGATACCGAGTAAATTGCCTAGCAGTTTTGTCTATAATATTTGAACCTTGTTTTAGAATTCACAAAGAGTCCCAAAAAGGAGTATCAAAAGGTTAGTTAATCTGCTAATAAAAAAATAAATTGGAAGTTCTCTACTATTTGTAAAGGTAAAAACAAAATGGGAATTATTTACTATTGAAAGTAATTCAATGAGTTACAACATTCTCCTTGTTTTGTGATTCTTGTGATGTTACATAATAATCAATTGATTGATAGAATATACATAGAGAGAAAGGACAGTGAAGTATTCCTTTGGAAAACTTCAAACTCTATTTACAACTTTTGCAGCATGAAACATACCAATGGGTCGTGCTTTGTATTCTTCATCAAGCACTCCCTAGACGCGCTTCAGCCATTTGTTTTGATTCATCGCAATTGGTCCAAAGGTCTTTCAATTCGTGTCTCACTGCCCCCAGTACCACACAAGTTCCTGGACGATAAAGGTTTTAAGACGATGAAAAAACAGAAAACTAAACAACAATTTCAATCAACAGGTCATCAATTTTATCATATACCTAATGTGCAGGGCACGAGATACAGGAGAGCAGGTTGACCATGTCCGTTCATCAAAAACAAGCCCAAGTAAGTAATGGAAAGACCTGCACGGATTTTAGGTTGATTGAGGCGAGGAATGAACGAAATGCAGCATTAGAAAAGAAAAATAGGAAGGAGAAAGTACAAGAATAAAAAAGGAACGCGGAAAGAAAGAAACTCAGAAAGAATGATAGATAGTCAACATGATTCACACGTAAAAATCAGAACTAACTAACATATGTGGAGCTAAAAACAATTTCCATAGATATGTGCAGAATCATTAGCAGAGGTTTTATTAGAATAATTAGAGGTATTGAACGAAAGATGTGTACATTGGAGCGATAACCTCAAAATGATTTTCAATTAGGAAATGAGGCTATTCTGAATTTTACCCCTTTTTATGGTCTCGAACAACTAAGAACAACAGTAACATATTAAGCCAAAACGGATATGAAATAACACACTACAATATCAAAATATCCAGTATAATCACACAAGTGGAGTCTGGATAAGAAATAACATAGTAAGAGCAGATAAAAGTAGAAAGAACAATAAGAACAACATATAAAATAAAAAAAAATTAGAAGTAAGAAACAAAAGAGAGGTACCCACCAGTCCCATAACCAATCAATAGCCAAAGGAAGTATCCATTTAGTATCCCCTTCTTTTTAGCTTCATCAAATCTGCAAAAGAGATCGAGAAGGAGATCTACAAGAGGTCCAAATGGGATAAATCAGAAGTCAAAGCTAAATCGCCAACATTCTGTAGAAAGAACGAGTCAATTTTGACAAACTGGGCCACTAAGTTGATTTGAAAACATCCTCTGCTGAATCCCACAAATATTTATCCAACTTTTGTTTTCCCATTTTTTAACCATCGTCACCGGGATGATTTGTAACACTTGAAAACTGGAATATTTAGAGATGTTTGCATAACAAATAAGCATTTCCATTGAAACCGAGAGCTTCATATATCAAAACATTCCTGACTAAATTCATATATACTCACTGTCCTTATAGATGCCTATAACAAGAATATCTTTAAGAACAAAGGTAGAGAAGTAGCATGTGAAATAGAAGTTTCTTATCAATTAATCAAGGTGATGTGCTAATCTTTACATTTCTAAAAGAGAGAAACAATAATCTTTGCAAGATGACTGAAGAGCAAATATACCTGTATGTAAAGCAAATTAGCAAACCAGGGAAGAGAATATCCCCAAAGCCAAGCATATCAAATCCTTTATAAGGATCTGTTAATTTAGGAACTCTCAGAAGCATCGGGATTGATTCTCCACCGGCATTCTTACCTTTAGCAACCTACAAGAGAGGCCAAATCCAACCACCCAAAAAATTACTGACAGATACTGAAGAGCTAAATTATCTTCTGGTAAGAAGTGTGTGGCAACAAGCGAGTTTAACCCAGCTTCATAATGAAAGCATCCAGTTTTGAGCACGTAAATGTAATTAACAGATACCAAGAAAAAAAAACATTGAAACCATCAAAAGATAAAAGATGCATGTGTGCACATTTAAATCATACAGGTAAATCTTTATGGTTTAAACAATCCGGAGCAGCTTAAAATCATTACCTAGTTCCTGTGCAAAACAATCAAATAGTTTTGTTGCATTTTGTTAATGTTCCACAATACACATCGACAAGATAAATATCCAAAAGTGTTCAATAAGGTTATTTAGCTGCTACTACTTTGAACTGTGCATATTATGCATGTTGCAGGAAGGCAATGACATCAGAGTAAAAGAAAATTTTAATGCCCAACATTAGTGCCATATTTCGAAAGAACAGAAACCAAGTTGAGGGAAGTTCTCCTTCCTATCTACCTGAAAAATGAAACTAAAAAAAGACTGAAACTTTATACAGACAGGTTGTATAACACCACCTGCCTGTAAAGGGGAACAATCTTTAATTTTCTGGAGATTGAAGACCAAAAAGGCTTCATGCTGAAAATATTAAAAGGAAGAAAACTGGGAAGAGATAATAGCATTCTTACCAAGTTAATACAAATAAATTACAAGATACACCTGTATATAGGTGTGAAATCCATATATTAAGTGTGAGTATAATAAATAAAACAAGGTGTATTAATGCAAAGCTGAACACATTCATTATGTTGATACCTTCCATTGCCAACCTCTGGCTTCTAAAAAGTACCATTTCTCAAAACTAAAAACAATAAAAATTTCATTTAATTTAACTTTCTTCATTTTCTTACACAAATCTTTATTTAGACATCTAACTCATGATATGATTTGATAAAATATCTACATCAGCGAAACAGCTTAAAATTGTAACTAAAGAGAAAACTTACTGAAATCATAACACTGTCATGGAATATAGTAGGAGATAGGAAAACCCAGAAGATGTCATAGACAAACGCGCAGCTGAGAAGCACTGTAGCAACCTAAAAGAGAAAGGAAATGATATAAATGAAAGGTATATTAGTAGACATAGGTCAAGCAAAACAAGAAATTTTTATGTTCACTGGTGAATTTTAGAAGCTATCAACACACCTTTATATTAGGCAATTGAGCCATCTGCAGAACAGTGATCATCAAAGCAATCCCCTGGAGAAAATAAAGTTTTCATTTACTTTTAACAGTTTTCAGCTGGAGTAAGTATCTAGAAGAGTGAGACTTGGTGATAAGGATGCATAAAACCAACTAACTATCCAACTGGAAATAAAGGTCTATCACACATACAGTTTTTCAGTTAAGGAGGAAATTATAAATTAGCTTACAAGAATGTCTTGGCCAACCCAAGAGTATGATTCTTTCCTGTTTACTGCCCAGAAGATGGCGAATCCCACACAAAGTGTTAAGACAACTAGAGACAGAATAGCGACCTCCCCAACAAGCGGCAAATTCAATGTTTTCTTTCCACAGCCTCTAAATTTGCTGCTTAAAAGATTGTATGAAGCATAGTTAAGGATCTAATCAGAAATCCTGTACATAATATGACATAGACATAATGGGCCAATACATCATACCTTAGTATGAGCGTCACTATACAGTTATGCAGTCCCTGGAAAGAAACAAAAAATTAAACAATAAAAATTCAACAACCAGAAAAAATGTTGACCAAATGCAAACCAGAATTACTTTTGCTCCAAAACGTAGAAAGTGCATATGTTGCACAAATCAAGAGTAATAAAAAGCAGTCAGAATTTAGGTAAGTAACCCCCCAAGCACCATATGTACTTGCGCATATCAACTAACAGAAAATGGAAGCTAACTAAATCATATGGATTTGTAAGTCCATATATTAATCACAATTACAATATTACATCTATAAGCAGATGGAAAGGTTAACCTTTTAGAAGATTATGGAAGGTAAATCTACTGTTCCTACGATCTAAAGTTAGAATCATAGATAACATAAGGTCTTTGATGCAGCCAGTATATTAAGCCTAATACACCTCATCAGCTGGTGCATTCCCTTGACTTTGCGGTTAAGAAAGCATAGCTCCATGACAATGTTAACCATAATGATCCCCTTCCATTAATGAGCTTGATGAGTGCAAGTACAATATCATTAGAGGGCCATGATAATATGAAAAGAACAATATACTAGGCACAGCTGATGTGTTTCAAATAACTACAACTACAAAGCTACTTATTCACTTCGCATGCCCAAAAGGAAATTTGGCCTGGTGATTAAGAGTCTCTTATAGAAGAAAATACAATAATTCCACAGAAATGCATGCATTTTGCATATCAAGAAGCATTTAACATTTGTAGCACAATTCAAGAGTCAAATGATTGATTTGAACCATTAAACTGATGGACATTTAATTTTAACTATTTTAACCTTGTAATCTGGCACAAGTGAATAGAAAAGGTAATCCACTCATGTGAGTGCCTTTTTTACAGTAATATGTAAAACCAAGTACATCTCCATGGCAAGTGGGTGGGCCTACGTAGGATGTTGTCCCAGTGTGTTATGCCAAAATGTTAAGAGAGCTCAACACTGGACGATAACCCTTCAATGATCAACTTGGACTTTTTGGTTGGAAAACATTATAAAAACTTTCGAAGGAGAGGAAAACCTTTAAATAATTCTAGGTCTAGATCTATTTTCAAGCTCTAAGTTTTAAGTTCGGGAAGCAATGATTACTAGTGAAGACTTAAGAGTTCCCTAGATATGAAGAAAAAGCTGTTTTGATCATCTACTTTGTTAATCATGATGGTATGTTATTGTTTCCATCATCCAGGAGCTAGCTTTCCCTGTCCCAGAAGCTTCTTTGAATATTTTTATCAGGGGTCTAATGCAGGGAGTGGGAGCATGACAAAAGATTTGTCCACTTGAATGCTAGATTAGACCAGCCATGAAATAGTTACTACCGAAGTACAAAGTTGTATCATTTTCCTGAGTAGTTTTAGAATAGCAGGAAAATCTACTATAAACATGGCATGGAAAATATTGCAACGAGAAATATTGTAGTTCAGTAACATAATAATTCAAAAAATACATCAAACTATATATTATTAGGCATTGACAAACACATTTTTTCTAAAAAAATTTAGGCATTATATTCCATTCTTTGCATACTATACGAACAGATGCATTATATCATTATCTTGCTCATCTGTCAGATACCACATGAATGGCCCCAAATTATAAACTAATTCAACAATAAAGCATAAATAAGCAATGCCATGAAAAAAATGGTTTTATCAGACCAAATTCTATTGGCTTAGACGAAAGAACGAACGTGAATACCTCGATTCCACCGAGACAGAAAAGCAATATCAGCAGCCAGACAAACCACGTGGACATGAAAAAGTAAAGCAGCACCAGAAATGTGGATGCTGAGATGACAAATCCAATAGCAGTCCATGCAGTAATGTGCAGAATTTCACTGTCATCCTCCTCCTTGACGGTCATATCATCATCCTGTAAGGAGAGGATATACTTTTTAAGACATTACAGCTATTAATCAAGCAAGGCATCATTGGGTGTTATCAATATTTGACACAAGCACTAGAAGTAGGAAAACCAAGAAAGACATGTTCACAGTACGCTCATAACATTCAAATATAAATCATAGATATAACTAGATCACTTGTTCAACTATTTTTTAATCAGATCAATTAAGGTCATATATATCTTCAGTTCCATTCCCCGCTCTATTCGGGGATATTTCACTCCAATTCTAGATAATTTGTATTTTAACACAAAGAAGGAGTTCCACAAAATTAGTGTGCTAAGGTATGACAAGATTTCTATTGATTAGGGTTTATTTAATTTTATTAGCTTGATTAGCGATTAAATCAGATTATATCTGATTTGATTTGATCTTGAATTGTACACTTACCAAATTGTAAGTACTTGTAATTACTATAATTTCCAACTAAGCTTGAGGGATTGATCAAACTTTTCTATTCCTTCTCATCCTCTTCCCTCTATTCAATATAGCAGTTTTCAAAATTACACACCTTGCGACACTTTAGAGAATATTAGGCCTTCTAACACTACACCATTTCCACTCAGTCGATATATTGTAGCTCCACCAACCGAACAGGCCATCATTATTTGAGTCTTGTCACCACAAAGATTGTCAACAGTTTTTGAGATCCTCCAAGACCTCTCCAATTTCTTCTCTGGATAAATATGTCTCTCACACACCTTTACCTTTTTCATTAAGGAAAAAGGATCTATACAACAAGCCATCTCCTCGATGTCAAAAGTTTTTCCATCGATCTGGCCAAGTATACTTAGAAAGCACATTCTATTCCATTCATTTTAAATTCTTGACTTACTGGATCCAGTTTAGCTTCAGCATACCTCTTTTTTCGCTGGAGATGCTTAGAAGGCGACACCCTATTAGTGGTAGTAAAGGGGAAAATGTAAGCAGTGCACTGGTCAGGAACTAAAGTATCCAAAGGAAGTATGTATCAAGGATAAATTATTTGGAAAAGGTCAGTGTAGTCAAAAGATAACACAGACATGTCAACCTTGGTCAATTTAGATGTATGTTAACTTCTGGGGCAGCTCTTGTCACACAGGCAGCTAAGTTTTGAAAGACCAACAACTATTACCAATTATGTTACCTAAAATCCAACAGCCAGAGTAAACTAAATTTACTACATTATCATCAAGATGCAGTGCTGAAAAGCTTAGACAAATAGCCTAAACAAAATCAATGTTGAGAATGCTACTAACTGAATTTAAAAGAATATAAGAAGCTGAGCATGTCAAATTTGAGATTAGGAAGGGGGCTCTTGTGATAGTTCATAGTCGTCACTTTCCTTAGATTGAGTAAACTTTTTCCAAAGAGCTGCACAAATGATTGTTCCAACAGCCATCAACCATATGAAAGACACCGAGTAGTCCACAATAGGGCGATCTGGCGAATATAACAGCAGCTCCACTGGATTAAGAAAAGGATTCCATATATCAAAAGTATTCCAAGTGAAATAAAACAAACAACAAGAAATAAGATCAGAACAAAAGATATGCATCAATTACAGAGTCACTATAATCGTTTGCAAATAAAAAAGCCATTTGATGTTAGCCAACACTGCATTTAAGTCCACATTCTCACCAGCTATGTCTGACAATTTGAAGAGAAAATCAATTTTTGATCTTCTATCTTCGTTACATCACACAAAACCTTCATCCCAAACTCATTGCTTAAATGTTTTTTCAAAGTATTAACCTGACATGCCTTTTGCGGTGAAGTCACATCATCAAGATCCAACCATAAATAGATGAAGAATCATCTAAAAGCTTTATACAAACACACAAATGGCATACAGTTCCTACAGAATACACCCAACAATATATGCAACAAGGACCTCTTGTTTGCACCAAAAGTTAACCAGCAAGAAGTGGGATTACATCTCAATGATATATAATAAAGATATTTCATACTTCAATAGCACTCATTAAAATGAATTATAATGCATGTAATATAGAAAAAGTAGATTACAACACAAGCTAATCAACATCTTGACAACCAAAATTAGAATCCAAAAGAAAGCTAACCTTCATCAAAACATCTAAGCAATACATATGAGGCCAGGGCTAACCTTTCTTTCCTGAATTGATGTATTTATCAATAATATCTGCCCCCTCTTTTGAAATTGAAACAACAGGAATGGTTACATTTGATATGGTAGAATTATTAGGACAAGCAATATCCAGAGTACCTAAATAAATGCAAGAAAAAGCAGCGTCATATCAGAAAGAGATGAAGGGAAACATATAAAAGAGACCTTGAGACCTAAGATGACAATGTGAGTCAGGGTTACAACCTCCTTCATTATTTATTAGCACAACACCTCCTGCACCTCCTGCTTGGGCAACCGTGGCCTTGGTTATAAATTCACATTCACCGCGACGAGCTAGTGCAATAGAGCCTGATAACTAGAACAAATGATATTTCTGCATTATTAATGTATAACAAACAACAACACTATTATTTTCTTTTTATAGGACATTCTCGAGCCTATTTTTACAACAGCCAAACAGACATAGCAAATTTAGACTTCTTTGGTATTCAAAGTAAAAACTCAGTTTGTAATAGTTAACTTCTGGTAGATCCTAGTGGTAACCCTTTCAGCTCATTTTACAATTTGAAATTACTCCACACTACTATTTGGTTCCACTTCTGAAAACTACCATGAAAAGGATATTTTTCCTCTAAATTTTGGAAGATGATGTAAACAATGATTATCACTTGAAAAACTTATAAACAATTCAAGCAAGAGCTTATATGAAGATGAGTTTCTGTCCAGAGAGGGGTGAGGGTGTTGACAAGACTCACGACAGAACAAAAGGTTGTTCAGTAAGGTATTTAACTATTTATCTAGTATGTGTTTAGTTCATCATATTAATCAAAAAGAAGAAGGAAAGATTGTGGCTACTTTTAAGCTCTCAAGAGATCATTCCTTCACCGTCCTGTACATAGTGCTACATCATCCTCAACCTATCTCCATATCTACTCTTTTCTCCTATTTCAACCCTCCACTGTGATCCACCAGAAAGAAGTATATTTCCATTTTCACGAGTGAAACTTACACTTCAAGTTTTCTTATATGCTGAAAATAAGTTGTTGTATGCAGAGTTGAGAAGTTTGAATTATAACTTCCTGATAGAAGACAAAGAGATGGTCAATGGCTTCACATGTAGATGTTTTCACCAAAACTACATTTTTAAAAAAATTGTTTCTTCACTTCTCCTTTATATAAATGAGATTGGTTCACTATTCAGCTCCTTAAATCTTTTCAACCTTGCTGAGATTTGCATCAATTCTTCGCTCTTATAGCAGGACTTGGCAAATATTCGCAAGTTAACAAATGAGAGATGGAATATCATCAAGAAAGATCAAAAGAACCGAAATTGGGCCGCAAAAGAATTATGACTATTATTTAATCAAGCAGCAACACAATGTTTCGTTTCCGATATCCACCTAAAAGTAGGTGTGTAAGGAATGTGGAGTAAATACCTTAGTGGAGGAAGCAGAACAGCCATTCAAAGGTTGTGTATAAACAGCAGGCAACCTGGAGGCACGTTTAGTATCAGTGGGTAATACAGACCCAAATGCTGCACTCAAGCCAACTATTGAATCTTCCTCACCACCATTAACCCACAACTTCACCAGCATCTTTAACAAAAGAAAGGAAAAGAATGATTAGCACGGTAAGTTTCTATACATGCAAAACAGGATGGAAATAGAGAATACTTCAAGTCCAGTTAAGAAATGGACCAAAACAATCTTCTACATGTTAAATGCAATCTCTTATCAAGTTGCAGTTTCGATACATCCTATTTCTAAATACAACCCTAAATATATGCTCTCAATTCACTTTTACTTCTCCACTTTAGTCTATACTAAAAATACATTTTCAGTTTTACTCGTCACTTTTAACATATCAACAGAAAAACATATCTATTTCATGTTTTACCCCTCACATTAACTACTTATACTCCAAATCATTTCCAAAGAGCTGAGACTAAACATCAACTAACATGGAAATTGTGGTAAAATAATCATTTCAATCATTGTTTCTCAAGGGGTGCGCAAAGTCCAAAATGGACAAGTAAAAGTGAATGGAAAGAGTATAATAAATTTTGAATAAATCCTTGTATAGTAATCTTATAACACACACATCAAAACCTCAAATTAAACTTTTTTATGGAGGTGGTGTCCGAGCTAACTTGCCCACACCTCAACTATTCCACTGAGTAACTCTACCACCCCGGCACAGGATCAAAACATGATGTATCAAATAACTCCATTTCACAACAAATTCCACCAAATGCATGAACCCAATCCTCACCATTTCAAATCATCTTATTAACATTACCCGAAAAAGATTGCTTTTTCTTTTTATGATAATCGCGGTGTCTAGGCAAGCTCAACTAATTCCACTAGATACGTATCACCTCCCACCAACATGTCCATTCCAAACAAAGATTCTTAACTATTGAACCCCCTCAAAAGAAAACAATACATAACCCCGTCATGACTTTCCACATAATCAAGAAATGACAACATCAAATAAAAAAATCTACAAAACCCATGAAAGATTACATTTTTAACACAATTTCCACCCAAAAAACAAACCCCACAATTTATTTTCTCTATTTAGTTAAAGGGTTGAAAACATTTACCATATTGATTTCATTGCTGCAAGACTTATCTGCATTGGTAGGAGCAGAATGTGCTATTGATGATACATTTAGAAGAAAAACAAAAATAGATAGTCCAATAAAACGCCATGAAAATGCCATAATTAGTTATTTAATGTCGATTCCCCTTTTTCTTCCTAAATATTTTCCCCAATTTTCTTCACCTATTTCTGCATTAATTTTTTTTTCTGTCTTTTCAGGGGAATGAAGGAAGAAAGGAATTTTCTTTCCGATGAAGAAGTAAGCAAATTTTTAATAATCATTAATAATAATCTTAAATTAAATTAATTAATTATGAATTGGTAAAAATACCAACTCATATTAATATAGTGTGAAATTTTATGATTAATTTCATTTATAAAATAAATAGCAAAAGATAAATATGAATTTGAATGGATTTTCTTGTGATAATTTTTTATACTATGAGTTAAAAACAAAGCTAGTAAGACATGAAATTGTGTGCAACAATTAAGAAATGATATTCTTAGTTATAGATTTGATTCAAATTTTAAAAATGAATAAATCGTTTATGAAATAAATATAAATTAATGAAATTATTAAATTTCTAATATGGAATTGTTATTTTTTTTAATTAAAAAAACAGCAATACACTTAATCCTAGATATTCTCAAAAATCTAATTTATTTAGACTCCTAGTGGGATACCATACTAAAACCACTAAGATTCAAATGGAATATACTTTTAAATATGCACTAAACACATTAAGTGGATAATATCAACAAAGTGAGGACACAAGGAAGTCAACTCATGATTATTTATGTCATTAGTGAAATTTCTTAGTTGACTTTTTTTTAATTTGATATTTAATTAAAATTTTGATTAACCTAAATATATATCATATTTTAAAGTTTTATAAAAGAAAGTGTTGCTTAACTAAATCTTTTTATATCTATATTTGAAATTTGTAATTAAAGGTGAAAAAATGATTACGCTATCCCTAGTTGACCTTATTTTGACATTGTTTAATTTCAATAAGGTGTTACGTGTTAATGACAATTAGTAACCATGAAAATAAAAGAGATGTGAATTGGCATTATTTTTTATTGGTAGAATTATAAAAAGTTCCTTAACACACTCCTTGTACAACTCAAAATAAAAGGATTATGGGAAAATATTGAAGAAAAAATCAATTTTGAATAGATAATAATATATGTAAATTAAAGTCAAAAGGCTTGTTCCAGAATGATGCCTGAAATTAATTAATTCATTTGAGCTTTTCATTATATTATTTATTTATTATTTAAGCAGTCGTTAATTTATTAATTTATATTGAAAGAAAAAGGTTTAACACACGTTCAAATTATGGTTGTTAAGATAACTTACTATTATAACATATCTTTAAAAATATTATACACTTAGTATTTTTATTTATACGTTAGTTGCTCAGTCTCACACTTCTTTAAAATATTAATATATCTGTATCAATTCCTTAACATCATTTGATACATACTCGTCGATATTTTTAAAGAGTTTAAACTATATTATTTTTTGGATCTAAAACTTACCTACAATAATATTTAGCCTAACAATTTTAGGTCTTATGTTTTGTTAAATATTTTCAACGTGGAAATTTAAGTTTTTGTTGGACTTAAATAATTATATTGAAAAATAATTAATTCCTTTTCATGGTTAATTGTGAATTGTGGCCGGCTCACCTTTGTTGATATTTTTAAAGAGTGTAATTTTATTTTTTAATAGTCAATGTATATTAACAATGAGATTTGAACCTTAATACAATAACATTAAAAGAGTCTTAAGTACCCATTCTAAAATCATTGGGCCAACTATATAATTTATTCATTTGGTGCTCTATGTTAATTTTATACAAATATCTATCAATTTCTACATAGATATATATATTTCATAACGATTAATATGTGTATGTATGCATATTAATTAATACGTAATTGAACAATATGTAATATGTTTTTCTATTTTTAAACAGTTATTGAAAATTCCCGCTCCTATTACATTATTCATATATGCATCAAAGATTTCGATTTATAAAAATTTGAAATGTAATAATACACAATATAATATAATATAAAATAAATGAATATTGAAAAAAAAATCGTTGAACGAGTATATATCAACGGCTGAGAAATTGATTGTTCTAATATATATATATATATATATATATATATATATATATATATATTGTGGAAATAGTTGAACAGGATGGAGTAGATAGGATTTCACTATCTATTCAAATTGAAACAGTATTTTTATTAAATAAATGGGTCACTAAAATTTGAGTTGTAATACTCAAATTATTTTAAAATTATGCAATATATGGAAATATCTTACCTAAATCTTCTAGATGTCTTCTTCCCATAATTGAATTATAGAATATATAATTCTACTAAAATAAAGCTTTGAGTGATAATGGAAAATGAAAATAAATAAATACCTTAAAGTATTTTTAAAATATATACTATGTAACTTTTTAAGTATATTATAGCTTGTTTGGTAAGGATTTTATTAGATTTTAAAGTGCTAATTTGTTTTAGAACATAAATAACTTAATTTTATAAAAAGGGTTAGTTCATATTTTTGGCCCCTCAATTATGGATATAATATATCCCATTAATTCGTTTTCCCTTTTAATTTCATTAAACATAATATAACAAATGAACACTTTATAGGGCAATTTTATTTTATTATTTTATCATATAATAAAAGTGAATGTGCATATTCTATTCATCCATTGTAAGCATAATGTCATATGATTAATGTCATTGTTGTTGTCATTGCAGAGTCATCTCTCAATAACTGATTTTGTAGTTTTGCACACTATGTAGCTTCTGATTTTTCTTATCTATATTTTTCCATTTTAATAAAACATTTTTTATATTTATTTCATAATTGCAATTCAATTTTCTAATACATAATTTTATTGCAGACATGCACTGGTGGAATATGATATTTTAAAATAATAGTTGGTAAACTTCCAATTAAGTTACTGCTATCTTGCGACAACATTTGATAACTTAGACATATGAAAGCCTATATCAAATAATAGATACATGATATATGTTTGTTATATATATATATAACAATTGTAGCTTTAGTTTATCTAATCTGCATATTGTTATAGTTATGAGTTGATTTAATTCATTAGTTTGGCTCAAATCTTATAATTATGTTTTTAAAAAAAGTTATTTAATATATTTAAAATAAATAATTACGATTATAATCTATATTATTTATATTAAAAAGACAAAGGATAAATCTCACCTTCTTATAGTGCGTACTTGTATCAAAAGGTCAAATTCAATTGATATTAGCTACTATTATAATTATTACAAAAATCAAGATTTAAGACACAAATCCTTTATTATTATTTAGAAAAATTATAATTCAAAGTTTATAAACTAAAAGCTTTGAATTCATTGTTCTTAAATTGCATATAGTCTTGGCAAATAAGCTAATAAAGCTTGGTGCAATGACAATATACAATCAACAAAGAATAGAAAGGAGAGAAAAAGCACTATCCAATCCCAAATATATATAATCCACATAGTGTTACACTATACCCATGCACATAAAGTTTATTCAACTTACAAATGCAATATGCACTATAGAGTATAATAGTAAAATGAAAAGTGCAAAACTGAGGATTTGCTTCTAGAAACTTTACCCACATGAAGGCATGAATGAATATAATGCACTTTTAACTTTTGAAACACTTGAACATTGACAATCAAAAATAATAAACTAGAGTATTTTTTAGTGCAAGTGTATTTATTATTTATATATCGGTGAAATATTGAGAACGTTATATTAATTAAATATTAATAGTTATAATAATATAATGATCGAAATTTACAAATATGTATTCACACACATATTTAAGTAAGTCACTTCGAATTTTTTTTGATAAGATCAAAAGACATATATACATACTTCTTTCGGGGGGAAGTGTACGTATACTCGATTTTAAGTCGCTACTAAAATCACATTTTAAATTTATAGACTTTTTACATATACATCATTTCCTAATATACATATATAGTATTTGAAGTTTCGTGTTATAAAGTTCAAACATTTCTACTTTGAGTTTTTTTAACAAAACTTTTCTTTTTTGAATATTTAGTTGAAAATTAGTTTTTTTTCCAGGTAAATAAAAGCCTAATCCATGTGGTAATATTAATAATTTAGAAAAAAAAAGAAATAAGACCTATATTATTTAGAAGAAATGTAAAATAGTGTATAGTAATATTTTTTGTTTAAAAAGATTTCTGACTAAATTTTGCTTTTAAAGACATTTTTTTTCCTAAATTAGTAATTCTCCCAAATACATTTGACTTTCAAAAGGGCTTTTCACACAAAGGAAAAAAGCTTCCATCATGATGACACAAGACTGAAATCATCATATATTAATTAATATCCATATACTAAAATACAAATAATAAATTAAAATAACAATAAAAAAAATTAGCTGTCTTTTTCAATATTCAACTTACAGAGTTCCCTCAATTTGAACCCCATTTTTAATATTCTAAGAATTTTCATATAAATAGGGATTCATAGTTTACAAGATACACACAAATATTTCATAATCAAGAATTGGTTATATGAGAGCTATTTCTGAACTATTTTTAGTGAAAATCTTCCCATTTGTTAGAAATAAAAAAGTTTCAAGAAAGCCTATTTTTTTTCCTATTAGAAATATTAATATGTCTGAATCAAATCAATATGATTCTTGTTTTGATAGACCAAGATTGGTTATTAAGAAAGTTTTGGCTAAACCTCAAAGTGAAGGGAATGGAGCTGTTGTTAGAAGAAGCATTGGAAGGTAATAAAATTTGGGATTTTTATATTTTTCACATTTTCTTTTTGTTGATTTTAAATTTTGTTTCTAAATTTTATGACTTTTTTGTCATTTGGGTATTTTTCATTTTGGACAGTAAAAGAAGTAACTTTAATAGGAAATTGTGTTTTGAAACTTTGACCTTGATGTGTTTTCTTGGTTTCCATATTGTAAAGTCTCTGTCTTTACGTGGTCTCGAATAAAGTTAGCTAGTACCTGTGTTATTAGTGCGAGTTGATAAATATCTCGTGTAATTAGTTAAGGTGCGGAAAAGCCGCCAATACACTACAAATATCAAAAAGAAAAAAAAAGTATGTGTTTGTGATTTTTTCTTTAATCTTGTTGCTTATTGAATGTGGGGATTTTGTTTTAAAAATTTGATCCTGCAGGCATGAATTGAGGAATCTTGATCCTTTCCTAATGTTGGATGAATTTTCAGGTACTGCTTTGAGTAATGTTGCTTGGATCCTCCAAAAATATTGTTCCACATGTGTCGGATTCTCCAAAAAGCCAAAAATACATAGCTTTTGGAGAATCTGAGACACACATGACGTATTTTTGAAGAGTCCGAGCAACTTAAGTTTTGAACATCTTACTGGAATATGTTGTTCATTTTTGCTTAGTTATTTTTTGAGCCAAGAAGAGTTGATAAAGTACTGTTTTATTGTTTCAGTTTCTGCTCCTGCTGGTTTTCCTGATCATCCACACAGAGGTTTTGAGACAGTAACTTACATGCTACAGGTAAAAACAGTTAGTTGCACACTTCAATCCTATATAATAATAGTGAGGGAAAGGGCGGACGAAGGGTGGAAAATGAAAGGCCTTTTCTTGTTCCCTAAGGCTGTGTGTGTGCCACGACCAAACACCTGTTCGATGCTCTTTAACCTCCCAATAATGATGGCTCTTTTGTCTTGGTATCCTAACCATCCAACAAAGAATAAGCAGCAAAGTGCCAAATGACATGTCTTGTTGAATCCATTGAATCGTACTGAGGCAGATGTAGTGTTTACTTGAACCCAATATTTTTGACACAAAACACAAAAATAAACGCACATCAAATTCTGAACTCATAATTTCAAAAGTGAAACGGGCACAGAAGATGTTGATAATGCTAATGTTGTGTTTTCGTTTCCTTAGGGAGCTTTTACTCATCAAGATTTTGCTGGTCACAAGGGCACAATTAATACTGGTGATGTGCAGGTATAGAATATTCAGCTCTTAACATTTTTACTTACAAGATATGTAGTTCGGATTCTCCAAAAATGCATAACTCTTGGAATATCCGACACACGTTCGACAATGTTATTAAAGAATCCAAGCAGCATAGCTTATAAGAACAGAAGAGATATTTTGGTTGCTGATTTATGTTTCTTATATTGGATGATATTGCAGTGGATGACAGCAGGAAGAGGTATAATTCATTCAGAAATGCCTGCAGGAGAAGGCAGTCAAAAGGGGTTGCAACTTTGGATAAATCTCTCTTCTAAGGACAAAATGTAAGTTAGTCATTTAATCATTAGAAGCTTTCGGTCTTATCACTCCTTTTGACCTATGTTGCTCGTACTCTTTGAAAATGCTGGCACACCCGTTTCAGATCCTCCATAAATGCACTATTATTTGGAGATTCTGACACGTGTCTATTGGCATTTTTAAAGAGTACCAGCAACACAACTTTTGACTGACCCCATATAGATACTTTACACACCACTACTTTATTGTACTTGGCTCTAGCATATAGTAGTAAAAAAATAATGTTAGCTCTTATCCTACTTTTATTGTGGGGCGGGGGGTTAGGAGTATTACTAGTATGCAGTATAAAGATTAATCATTCACTTTTCTGTTTCTGCTGTGTTTTGCTAAGCTTAATCATTCACTTTTGACTAACTTCTCAAAATCAAGATTTAGTTTGAACCAATATTTTCCCATGTTCAAGTTTATAGCCCAAAACGAAGACTTTGTGGCGAACACACGTTTGATATGTGATTGCTTTTTCTTTTTCAATTATTATTAAGTTCAAAGTTCAACTACAGGATTGAGCCAAGGTATCAAGAACTGCTGAAAGAAGACATACCAAGAGCAGAGAATGATGGTGTTAAAGTAAAAGTTATAGCAGGTGAAGCAATGGGAGTCCAATCCCCGGTTTACACACAAACGCCTACAATGTACCTCGATTTCACCCTACAACCAACAGCTTACTATCATCAAGCCATCCCTGAATCTTGGAACGCCTTCGTATATATAGTTGAAGGAGAAGGTGTCTTCGGAATTCCGAGTTCAGGTCCTGTATCAGCTCACCATTGCTTGGTTTTAGGCCCTGGAGAGGGACTTAGTGTATGGAACAAGTCTTCAAAGCCATTAAGATTTGTTCTTTTAGGTGGACAACCTCTTAATGAACCTGTGGTTCAACATGGTCCTTTTGTGATGAACTCACAAGATGAAATTGATCAAACATTTGAAGATTATCAATATTGCAAGAATGGTTTTGAGAATGCTAGATACTGGAGATCAGGGCACTGAAGAAATGGAACTGAAACAATAATACAAGTTATGTTGGTCGGAGTCTTTAAAAACTGCCGACAGGTGTGTGTTGAATTCTTCAAAAGTAGTGTATTTCTTTTGGAGGATTCGACGTTGGTGTGGCAACATTTTACGAGAGTACGAGCAACATAGACTATTAGCCTCAAAATGCACCTTTTTTATGTTTCTTTTTTCGTTTCGTAAATATATCCCTGGTAAAGAAATAATGGCTAAGTTTATCTTGATTTATCATTTGAAAATTGTTTAGGTTATTGTTATTTATTCTTATTTTCAATGTGGGATTTAATAGCATATTTCGTCCCTTGGTTGTCGAAAAATTCCAGTTTTCTTCCTTGTGATATCTAACATTTACCATTCAGTTACTTGAAACGATCAAGTTTGATCTCTTTGCTTATGAATACTCATAAAACTTAAAACTTACTAATTACACATATGTTATGTTAAACTTGGATAAAGTTACACGCATTCTAATTAATTGAAGATTAAATATGTTGAGTCATTACTACATCACAAGAATAAAAATGATTATTCATCAATTATTGAGGTATCAAAAATGCTATTTTTTCTTCAATGTTGATAGGTCATGATCAAAAAGTTGATTATTATTTCTTTTTTCTTATAGTGAATATTGATTCTGAATCTGTGATTCTATCTTCTTGGATATTTGATATAGTGGTGGGGTGAGATCCTTTGTTGTAAGTTGGTTTACTCTCTATAGTCCTGTTTTGGAGCTCGATATTGAATACGACTTCATAGTCTGAGCTTGAACTTAACTTCATATTCTGAGCTTGAACTTAAGACTCTAATTAAAATTATCGAAATAGTTACTGCTTGATCACAAGTTCTCATATTATGTTTGAAGTAATGCTTTTCTTGTCAACTTTGAAATACAAGAAAATCTCACATAATGTTCTAGAGCAAGAGTGTTGGTGGGGATTTTCTTGATTGGAATAACTTTTTTGTTTGACAAAGTTTGAAATATGGGAATCTCTCATAATGCTGCTAGAACTGACAGTGTTGGTGAGGATGAATGGAATCATTTTACATAATTTGTTGAGAAAATGACGTTTACTCAGTTTCTAGAAGATGTTGATAAAAGCTGACCTTGACAGACTATACTGTCTTGTTCTTCTAGAATTTGCATCAGTAATGCATGTTATAATCAGCTCTCCGGAAAAACAAACAAATTGTTTTTATTACTCAACTTCTGATTCACAACTAAATCATTCACATCGAAATAAATCGCTTCCTAACAACAGTGATTCCATGTACTCAAATTCGAAAACACTGAGTGAATATGAAATAGTATTTACAATTGAACAATCAAGAATGACAAATACATAAAGCAAAACACAGAATACAGATTTGCATTGGGGAAAATAAACATTTATCATTTCAGCTGCCATATAGAATATAAATATTAAGTTCCTGACCATTACAAAAGTACTTTATCCATTAACAAATCAATAAACAGTATGACCAGCAAAAATAATTTAATGAACCATTCTTGTAAAACTTAAGGGGAATCAAGAAACATAACATTAATCACCTAGAACAACAAGAGTAGCCCTGCTTTTGTTTCGATCCATCGGTACCATCGTTGACCAGGTTGACTCTGTTGACAGATAATTCGGCTTTATAAGAATCGGAATTCAAAACCTTTCTGCTAACACTATTATAGATCTCTCGAATCACAATCTCGAAAGCCTTGTTCACGTTTGTTGAATCGAGGGCAGATGTCTCCATGAAGAACATCCCTTCTGATTCTGCCAGGCTTTTGCCTTCTTCTACGCTCACAGCTCTTATATTCTCCAAGTCACATTTGTTTCCCACCAGTATCCTTGCAACCGTTGTATCCGAATGAGCTGCATGAAAATGGTTATTTCAGTTATGATTGGGAGTATGAAGAACATATAGAACACCACCATAACATGTAATTTGCACACCTAATACTATAACGGTATAAATAAAAGTTGGGATTCCCGACAGCAGAGAGTATCATTCCAAGGCAAAGTGTGATAAATAAGCTCGTGAATGCAAAGTTCAAGTACAGCACCTGCACCTATAAAGAGTCTGTAAAACTTAATATTACTACATATATTTCCTTCAAAAGTATGTATCTGAATTTCCTTAAGTCGCTATTAACTACTTCATTGTCTCCATCACACCAGGAAGCAAAATGATGCACCTTATTAACACTGACTTTGATTTTGATGACATAATCCTCTGCTCATTTCATCTCGTGATTAAATGAAGCTTGTGGAGTACAAACCTCATTTGTGGTTATATATGCTGCAAATGTTAACATTCTGTTTATCACATTTCCCTGGCCCTGGGTTCTTTAATGGCCTTAAAGATAGGGATCTCGGACCATGTCAGGGCTCAAGCTAACATCTTGAACTTGGGCAAACGGCCTTGTATCTGATCCACTCATTCTGATAGATCAAGAGTTAATACTCCTCGATCTATATTATGGACATTAAGTTCTAAAAGTTCTCAATTTTGGAAACAGTGAGCACAAAGTCATTCATTTTCAAGATTCAAATGATATTTGCAAGACAAGAACAGATTTGAATAACAAAATAAGGTCATGCAAGTATCACATAGCAGCTCACGGCTCAAAGCAACAAATATACACTCCCGTCCAGCCAAAACTTAGTTAGCTAAGGGCTTAACAGAGAGACTACCTAAGTTATAAATATGGCACCATTTAACATCAAAAGAATCTCTGAGATTTTTTATCAATCCGTGAGACTCCTTAGTCTACCATAATACCATACGTAGGTAAGCCAGGTTGTTGGTCCTAATTATTTTCACAATCAAGCAAATAAAACAGATTCCATATAAGTATGATCCGTTGAGAAGTTCATTTGGATTGGCTTTTCGGAGAAAGAAAAGCATGACTTGAATTCCAATTCCTAATATACATCCAATTGACAGTCTGTCTAATTCGTTCTTATCATAGGTTCCCAACTGCATCTAGACAAAATTGAGCATAACAGCTACATTGGCATATATACCGCTTTCTTTGCCATTGCTTCAAGTAACAATGATACATAATCAAGACTCAAGATTTTTCTAGCTAACATTGCCATTTGTTTCTATGTCTGGTAAGTAATTTTTTACTAAAATGATTGAATTAGACTTAATAGCAACTGTAAAATCTTACATTATTCAGTTAAAGAGAAAAGTTATCGGAACCAAAACAAGATTCAAAAAATATAGATTGAACACATCCATTATTCAATTCTAGAAAAACTCGATTAAAATTACCCTTATGGCATATTCCATCGTCCTAAATAGTTAAAGTAGCCAAGACTTTTCGGATCTACAAGATATCTTACATACTTATAAGTTATAATCAAGAACCAAGAATGTGGAAGTCAAATTCCAGAATTGCCATCATGTCATAACACCATCAAATCTCAAAAACTGAACTTTATACTACCAACCTCAATAAATCTCAAAAAGGTGAGGAACTTTTATGAAAAAAAGAAAATATGTGTATCATACTTTGATGGGAACTCAACATATGCCAAAACCAAGTTGAAAAGTGGGAATTCAACATGAACCAAAATTAAGTTCAATTTTTTTTGTAGAAACAGAGACATACGAATACAACAATCAGATCTCGACTCACTTGTCAATTTATCCAATAACTAATTATAAACAAAACGAATAACGTAGAAGTCAAATCTAAAGAACTAGCATTCTATCATAACACCGTCAATTCTCAAAAAAATAGACTTTACAGCCAATCCACCAAAAAGTTGAGAACTTTCTGTGCACAAAGAAAAGACAATGCATAAAGCTTAGATGAACATAAAACAAAACCAAGTCTAGAAAAAGAGAAGAATTTTAGCAACAAATGCCAAATCTAAGAATTACCATTATATCATAGCATAATCAAAACCTCAAGAACTGAACTTTATAGCCAATCCACCAAAACCTCACCATATTTGAAAAAGGTGAAAACTTTTCTTGCACAAAGCAAAAGATATGCATACAACTTTGATGGGAATTCAACATAAACCAAAACCAAGCTAAACAAAGAAAAGACTACTAGCAACATAAACAAGAATATAGAAGTCAAATCTAAGAATTACCATTCTATCCTAACACCATCAAATCTAAAAAAAACTAAGCTTTACAGCCAATCCACCAAAAAGGTGAGAATTTTCTATATACAAACCAAAGACAATGCATAAAACTTGGATGGGAATTCAACATAAACCAAAACCAAGCTAAACAAAAGAGTATTTTTTTTAGCAACATAAACTAGAATGTAGAATTCAAATCTAAGAATTACCATTCCATCATAACATCATCAAATCTCAAAAGACTAAACTCAAGCCAATCCACCAAAAAAGGTGAAAACTTTGAATGACAAATAAGAATTCAACATAAACCAAAACCAACTTATAAAAATTAAAAAATGGAACTTTTAGCAAAAAAGATACATACTTTTGAGTTCATCAAGCCAACGAGGGATACTATCAAAAGTTGTCCTTCTTGAAATATCATAAACAACAAGAGCACCAAAAGCACCACGATAATAAGCAGAAGTCACAGCTCTAAACCTTTCTTGTCCAGCAGTATCCCAAATCTGAGCTTTAACTTCTTTTCCATCAATTTCAAGAGTTTGGGTCTGAAACTCAACTCCAATAGTTGCTTTTGAATGCAAATTAAACTCATTTCTTGCATAACGTGTAAGCAAATTAGATTTACCTACTGCAGAATCACCAATGATTACAATCTTGAAAAGATACTCCTCACCCTCATCATCTGAAGAGTCCATTTGCTGAAAAATTGAAACTTTTTGAGGTTTAGAGAGAGAAAGAATGCAAACTGGTGATCTAGAGAGAGAGAGAGGGGGGAAGGGGTGTTGGGGTTTTGTGCAAAGAAGTAATGGTGGCAGAGCTGGCAAAGATTATACAGAGAATTTGAAAGAAGTGGTCTTGCTGGATCTTTTTTTGTTATTTTGTTTTTTTATTGTTTTTTCATAAAAATAAAATAAAATCACAAGTGGGTCTTCTTTTTGGGTAAATAAAAAAGGAATATATAATAATTATATTATAACCTTTTGTTTGAAGAGAAAACAGGCGGTTGGACTCAATAGTTTTTCTAAAAAGTAAAAATAAACTTTTTATAATTTTTTCCTTCTTCTTATTGGTTTAATCCTTGTAATATGTATTTAAATTACTCAATATATTAAATTATGTGTTTATAGCTTTTTTATGGTAAGAAATATGTTAACTTTGAGCTATTTTTGGAGGTACTCTCAAATATGAAAATTCTTCGTTTGAATATAGATTTTGAGACTATTTACTTTTATTTACAAAATACAAATATAAACATATTCAAATTTCAAACACTTTCTTTCAATATAATTTCAATTTTTATTTTTCAATTTATGGTGGAGGTGGGGGTGTTGTATAAAAAGTGATGGCAAAGCTAGGTACAGATAATCTTGTTAAGAAGTGTTGTTGCTGGATTTATTAATTTTCCTTTTCTAGGATGAATTTATAAATGGAAGAATAATAGTAAATTTGTTCTATTATCTTAAAACATAAATATTTTTGTAAAGACTAATGTTAAAAGTACACATCATCCTGCTTTTCTTTGATATTTAAGCGATAAATTATTTAATTCTTATGTGTTTTTAACATCAATTTCTCTTTATAAATTTTTTTTAGACATGAAATTAGTTCTTGAGTTGATTATGGTAAAACTTCATGAATAACCACGTTGACTCAATAATTGAGAAATGATCGTAAAAAATCACATTGGACCATGTTTTTCATGGACATCCACTCCCTATAATATGATAATATAGTCATTATATTTTTAATGAATGATTTAAACAAATAAAAAATATATTATTCAAGAAGTGAATATATTTTTCCAACAAACTACTAAAAAGGTCGACGAAGGCAAGTTAAATTTTTTGAGATTCGTACATTTTAAAGAATCTGATACGAAATGCGACAATCGTTTTGGATAATCTTGATGACATGAAAAATTGAGTCTATGATCCAAACTAAAGAAGCTAAGATATAATTCAAGAACTCTAACATAAATTACTATAAATACAATCTTGAACAAATGAAGGAAATGAACACTAATAAACATCACTCAACACACATAACATTTCAAATGAAAGCAAAGACTAACACAACTTGAAATCATTAAGAAAACTAATGACTATTGCACTTAATGTTCATGAAGTATAAGATGTAACTCTGTTTACTCATTTAGAATACCATTGTCTTGATCTTTCAAATCCATTCTTTCCAAGTTGATAATCTTGATAAGCCTGCATAATCTCACTCTTAGTGTTCATAACAAATGGACCATACTGCACGACAGGCTCGTTAATCGGTTGCCCTCCTATCAGAACAAACCTCAATGGCTTTGAAGATTTGTTCCACACACTTAGACCTTCACCAGGGCCTAAAACCAAGCAATGGTGAGCTGGTGTAGTGGTTGAATCCGAAGAACCAAACGCTCCCTCTCCTTCAACTATGTAGAGGAAGGCATTCCAGGTCTCGGGGATCGGTTGATGATGCTCAGAACCTGGTTTTAGGGTGAAATCAAGGTACATTGTAGGCGTTCGCGTGAAAACTTGTGATTTTTTCCCCATGGATTCCCCTGCTAAAATAGTAACCGAAACACCATCTTTTTCAGCCTTTGGTATGTCTTGGTGTAGCAATTCTTGATACCTTGGCTCAATCCTGCATCAATATGGATGGACAAAATGAGTGAAGTTACAAAAAACGGGGCAATGAAGGCTCGTGAAGTAACAGGGTCATGAGTTGTTGTGACTAAAGCATGTTTTAGCCACACAGATTGAAGACTGGTTACTCGAACACCCTTTGTCTGACTCATATAGGTCAAGTCATACTTTAATACATATATATTAAATCTTAAACGCTTAAGTTTTATGAATTTTGATCAGAGTACATGTTTTATAGGAATATGTTAAAAAATGAAATACTAGATTTTTCAAACACTAAAGTCAAAATTGAATCAATGTAACTTACATTTTGTCCTTAGAAGATAAATTTATCCAAAGCTGCAACCCCTTTTGAGTACCTGGTCCAGCAGGCATTTCTGAATGAACTATACCTCTTCCTGCTGTCATCCACTGCATTAAACCAAACGGGAAAAAAAATAAAATCATAAAACACACTTTAAATTTCATAAATTCGATATTCTATCGCGTCATGAAGTCCCACTTTAGGAGGTAACTATCACATGTTATGTTATATTACACTGATATTATTAAAAATCTTCACACTGTCAGTGTACGTAACTTAAGTTGATAGTGGTGTTGTGAGCAAACTTATTACCTGCACATCACCAGTCCTGATTGTACCCTTGTGACCAGCAAAATCTTGATGAGTAAAAGCTCCCTAAAATTAAACACCACAAAATTAAATCACATTAGAATTTTCAATCTCCATAATCCATACACCAAATACAGAGTTTAACTTATATACATCGCGATACCTAATAGTATATATCAATATTTTTTTGGTCGGTGTACAAAAGTTAAACTTTCACCCAAAAAAAAAAGAAATTAAAATGAATTTTTACCTGCAACATATAAGTGACAGTCTCAAAACCTCTGTGTGGATGGTCAGGAAATCCAGCAGGTTGTGAAACTGCAAGAAGCCAAAAATAACATAGCTTTTTAATAAGTCAAAATCAAAATAAAATCCACAAAATAATATACTAAGAGAAAAAAAAATTACCACTAAACTCATCTAACATGAGGAATGGATCAAGATTCTGCAATTCAGGCCTGATCAAATATTATATAAAAAAAAAACAATCAGTATTCGAGTCGTGTTTCTGATATATGGTATCTAATTTGGAGAAAAATAAAAAGATGTGATTATTATTCACCAACATATTTATGATCGTCAGAGATTTCTCGATTATCACAACGATGATAAAAAATCAAGAAAAAGGAAAGAAGTATAGAAACATAGTTACCTTCCAATGCTTCTTCTAACAATAGCACCATCACCTTCATTTTGAGCTCTAGCCAAAACTTTCTTAACAACCAATCTTGGTCTACTAAAAATAGAGGACATAGACATTTTGATGTTTTTAATGTTTGTTTCAACTAAATTTATTTTTTGTTTGTTGTGTTTTCATTTGATTGTGCTAATGTGGCTATTTATAGGCAATTTGTTCTTAAGGATTCATATTCATTGAATATATATTTCGTGTGTTGAATAGAAGTTTCAAGTGGGGCCTACTTAATTTTTTTATTTGATGATGTCATGCTGATGTTACTATGACGTGGTTTCTTGATTAAAAAAATTATTTGGATAAAAAACTGAGAATATGAATTTGTAGATTTAATTGACCAAAGAGGAAAATAAGTTAAAAAGAAAAAAGAAAGATATATACTAGAATTATTAGATATTAAAGAATTCCAAATAATATAAATAATGCATGAATTATAGATTAAATAACTATAATGGAAAATAAGTTCAATGTAGAAACTAGGAATTATTAGATAGCAAAGAATCCAAAAAATACTTAAAATACCATATTTATGATTTAAACTCTTGATGTAAAATAATCTTTTGAACCATTTGTTGTAAAATTAAAAGTATATTTTAATATAAAAAATAAATTTTACTATTTATATGTGATCAAAGCATATATCATAAAGTAATTTACGAGTTAACTTTAAATATTTTAAAATTTTAATTAATACTAAAAATGTCATATTTATAATTTGAAATTTTGACATAGAAATCTCATCGCGAAGGTAAAAGGTAAATTTTATCATTTGTACGTAATAAAAAAAAATTATTTGGCAAGAAATTCAATTATATGCCTTGCCAATTACCTCACCTTCATGATTTATAAAAAAAATTATGATTGAATAACTAGAATTTTCTTATTTTTAAAAGTTTCAATTTAAATTTTATATATATATATATATATATATATATATATATATATATATAAAATCTGTAAATAAAATTTACGTAATATAAATTTGAATTAATTAAATAATCTTTATATAAATATTAAATATTAGGCGGAGAAGGATGTTATTTTTGAATTGAATGTTTATTATATAATTATTATTGATTTATTTTTTAAGAAAGAAACATCTAGCAACTTCAAAATCAAAGAGAAACAATGTTTGGTAGTTGTCGGCATGTAAACCTTTTTTATTTTGCTGCCTTTGATTCGTTGACCGTTGACGTGATCAATATAAATTCAAAATTATGTACAAATATTATAAATTATAATTTTATATATATTAAATACATCATAAAATAATAATTTTAAAATAATACGCTTCTTTAAAAAATAACAATAAAAAGAAACGAAAAAGTTATTATTGAATAATATGCCATTTATTTATTAATTTTATTGATATACAATTTTTTTGGATTATTTTTAGAAAGAGGATTAAAAATATTGTATTTGATTAAGTAGTAAGAGGCCAAATCATTTGTTCAAATCTTGCTAAACATATAATTACAATAAAAGCTTAGAAGCCACACTTTATATTTGGTGTATAACTTATGAAATACTTTACAACTTATGTTAGAAGAAAAACTTTAATTCATAAACTTGTCCTAATTTTATATGCAAAATTTAGTTTAATGACTTTTAAAAATACAGTTACTGTTTTACAGAAAATATAAAAAGGTTACTAACAATAAAAAGTTAAAAACTTATTATTTTTATATTGACTTAAATGTAAGTAACATAAATTTATGACCAAACTCTAAAAACGTTACAATTATAAAAGAAAGTAAAAAATATATAGGGGGTCCTAACTTAAAAACTTTTAATTACTTATGTCCCACTAGCCTTTTGACTTAAAAAGATCTCAAATTATTCAATCAACAATCCCAAAAAATTCTCTAAACTAAAAAGATCAATTTTTTTTCTTGAAAAATTTCAATGGCGAAAAAAGCAGTATTAATTGGAATCAATTATCCAGGAACAAAAGCAGAACTTAGAGGTTGTATTAACGATGTTAAGCGAATGTACAATTGTTTACTTAATCGTTACGGATTTGCTGAGGAAGACATTACTGTTCTTATAGATACTGATGATTCTTACACACAACCAACTGGTCGGAATATACGTAAAGCTTTATCGGATCTTGTTGGATCTGCTGAATCAGGGGATTGTTTGTTTGTGCATTACAGTGGACATGGAACTAGGTTACCTGCTGAAACGGGTGAAGAAGATGATACTGGTTTTGATGAGTGTATTGTTCCTTGTGATATGAATCTTATTACAGGTAATTCAACATTTTTTTTTACTTAAACCGCTGTTTTTTAAGGATTTGGAGTAGGGGAAATGGGGCGGGGATTATGAGGTGGGGAATCGAGTTGTCAGGTAGTCAATCGACTGAGCTATTTAGATTGTACTTGATCTAAATGATGGGTTTGTTCCAAGATTGTTTTTTTCTTTGTGTTTGTTGAATTATGTTGGGGGTTATTAGTTGTATTGGTTTGATTTAAATGATGGGTTTGTTCCAAAATTTGTTTTTTTTGTGTGTGGTATGCGTTTTAATGCAGCTACTTGAGCATTTCTTTGATCAAAATTAGGAATTGAATACTTAGGTAGTTAATCAACTGAGTTAGTAAGTCTGTACTTGATCTATATCATGAGTTTGTTAAAAAAATGTTTTTTTTTTGTGTGTTGTGTTGAATTTATTGGGGGTTTAGTTGTATTGCTTTGATTTGAAGTATGTATTTGCTCCAAAATTTGTTGTTTTTTGATTTTCTGTGTTGAGTACTTATATGGTTTGATCTAGATCATGGGTGTCTTCGAAAATTTGTTTTTTTTTAATGTGTTGTGTGTGTGATATGAATTTTATTGCAGGTATTTGTATTGCTTTGATCTAAATTTTGGGTTTGTTTCAAATTTCGCTTTTTGTTTGTTTGGGGTTGGGTGTTAGAGTTGATGTGGTAGGGTCTAGGAGATTGAGATCTTCAAATGGTTTTCTCAAAAAATGATCTTGAAAGGTTGAGTTGATCTGTTTTGATGATAATTCAGGTGGATCAAAGATATAAGGAGATTTGTAAAACGAGGAAATGGGATTTTAGAAATGAGAATTTGGGTTTCTAGAGTGATTGAAATAGTTGAATGGGGGACGCGTAACAGTTGGGAAAAAAGGAGGAGTGTAGTTTACTACATTGTGATACGAATCTCATATACAGGAACTTAATCATGGGTTGTTCCAAAATTTGTTTTTTTTTCCGTGTGTGTAAGTAATTTGTAGATTGGTATTAGACTAAGATCATCATAGAATATTGAGTAAAAAAGGATCTTGAAAGTGCTTAGTTGATCTGTTTTGATGATTATTGAGATGGATCCCGAGTTTTAGGAAGATTTGTGAAATGGGGAACTAGGATTTAGAAATGAGAATTTGGATCCAGAGCGATTAAAATTATTGAATGGTGGGAGATCAGAAAAAATTGGCAAAAAAAAGAGAATGGTCGTGATCCCACAAGTGGGATCTTGAAAGGCTAGGATGTACGCAAACCTTACCCTTGATTTCCGACACTTGGCTATACAGTTTATTACCTCTTGCTTATTTAATATTGGAAAAGTAACAGGCAATTAATATTGAACTGTTGGATGTGTTGTTTCATCCTTGATCAGATGATGATTTTAGAGAGCTCGTTGACAAAGTTCCTGAAGGTTGCCAGATCACAATTGTATCTGACTCATGCCACAGTGGTGGCCTCATTGACAAAGCTAAAGAGCAGATAGGGGAGAGCCACAAGCAAGGTGATGACGATGAAGGCCATGGATCTGGTTTTGGATTCAAGAATTTCTTACGTCGAAATGTTGAAGATGCATTTGAATCCCGGGGTATCCACCTTCCAGGTCGCCACCATCGCCGTGAGGAAGAAGAGGAGAATTTTGCTGAGAGTAGTGTGATTGAGACGGAAGACGGTGATCAAGTTCATGTGAAGAGCAAGTCCTTGCCTCTTTCCACTCTCATCGAGATACTTAAGCAGAAAACTGGTAAGGATGATATTGATGTTGGGAAACTTAGGCCAACACTCTTTGACGTCTTTGGCGAAGATGCAAGTCCTAAGGTGAAGAAATTCATGAAAATCATTTTTAACAAGCTACAAAAGAATAACGAGCAGGGTGGAGGCGGCGGGTTCATGGGTATGGTTGGTAACTTGGCTCAAGAGTTTCTGAAACAGAAACTTGATGAAAATGATGAGAGCTATGCAAAACCGGCCATGGAAACACACGTTGAAGGTAAACAGGAGGTTTATGCCGGTTCAGGTAATAGAGGTCTTCCAGACAGTGGCATTCTCGTCAGTGGGTGCCAAACAGACCAAACATCTGCGGATGCAACCCCTGCAGGCGGAGAGTCTTATGGTGCTCTAAGCAACGCAATTCAGGAAATCCTGGCCGAATCAGATGGTCCAGTCACCAATGAGGAGCTTGTTAGCAAGGCTAGGAAAAAGATGCAGAAACAAGGCTTCACACAACGCCCAGGCCTCTACTGCGATGATCATCACGTTGATGCTCCTTTTGTTTGTTGATTCTACTGTGCTATGCCTTCTCGAGTAGCTGTTGAAATACGACTGTGAAGTCAACGAGGTGTTATATAGCTACATCCTTTTGTGTATTTGTGTGATTGTTTGTGCTAATGTTGGAGTAGCTCTTTTACTCTGGTGTTTCAGTAGAACCATGCTCCATCATGTGAATGTGTACTATTTGGCTCTTTTTTTTTTCTTTTAAATTTGGTCAGAGAATAAGGTATTAAAGAACCACAGTTTTCGGTATTGTTTAGGATATTTGAAAGTTAAATCTGGAGAACTTGTTTGTATACTGAATGAGTTATATTTTAATGCAACTGAATGTATCATGTGCCAACATAAATATTGACCTTTGTCTGGCGAAACTAGGGAACAGAACGAAAGGAGGAGCTGAATTTCAAAATTTTGGTTTACATAAGAAAATATTCACTTAAATCGTGCACTTTCATACTATATAGTAATCAAGTACAACAAATCCTTGCACGCATAACACAATATCGCAATGCAAGTAAACAAGATTACTCGCGCTAGAACTAAGATGTGGTTATTTTAACTTCAATGAGATTTCACTCATTCGACAACAGTCGTTCTTCAAATTTTACTTGTACAAGTTTCAAAGATATATAGCAATAACTCCAGTTGTGTCCATGATTCCATTCCAAAGCTTTATCCATTGGAAAAAGTAGAAGTACCAAACTAAATCAACAAAACCGGTTAAGCCACGATCTACTTCTGTTCCTTCTTTGCTTCAATATCACTTGGATTTGGGACTGGTTGAATTCTTTGGTAAGGTTTCCTTGTCAACGTTTCGCCCTTTAGAGCTGCAACATATCTGTCATTTGTGTTCTCCTTTCTCTGCAGTTCGCCAAGGTACTCAGCCAACCTCTCTTTATTAACTTTACCCATCATCTGTTACAAAAATCAAAACAATATATGTTTAGGAATTCAACAATTGTAAGTCAAAGTACTAAGACAGAAGAAACCACTGTGTCTGTGAGTCCATTTTTTTTTATCTACTGCAAAGCTTTACCTACTTTGCTCTTCATAAAAAAGGCAAAGTCGATGTTCTTTCTAACAGCAAAAGACTGAACAATATAGAGAAGTGAACATTATAGCTATTTGTAGAAAAGGGTTTAAAATTAATCTTTATTACAATAACACTTTACGTCACTCAATGGAGGTTCTTTGGGGACTTAAAGAACTTAGTTGTCCTTCCTTTCCAATTTACAAGTTCCAAAAATACAAGCTGGTCCAAGGCACCCAAAGGCAAACCAGGGTAAACGGTGAGAGATTTTTCCACCTTAAAGCCCGAATTGCTGGTAGAATCTGTACGTTAAAAGATACTAACATTCTGGTCGTTTACAGCTTAATATGCACAAGTCAATCTATTTAACCCCTGCTCTCAAGTAGCTTTAGTAAGAAAGGCCAGCTAACACGGTCATATTCCTTGAAGTCTAATTTGCACATTGCCCTAACATCAATATACTTCATCTTGGACTCCAAGCTCATATTAGCTACTAGCACTCTCACAAAGAAAAAGATTATGTGATTTAGATACCAATTTGTCTATTATTTTCCTCAACCTTCCATTGAGGATTTTGGCAATAATCTTGTAACTATTGCCAAATAGAATAGAGGTCAAAAGAGTCTAACCAACATCTTACCTCTTCAGGAATCAGGATTATAGCAATAAAAATCACATTTAGGCTTCTATCTAGTTTCTCCCCCTAAAGGAAATACTTGAAGCTGGTCTTTGATTCTTCCTTAATGATTGGTCAACATCTTCTTGATGCCTTTAATGGAGCTAGCATATCACCCTCTTTACTACTATGTTCTATTTGCATCTTCGTGATGCCTGTTAATGATATTACTTCGTTAAAAATAAATAATAGGTCAACATTATCAACAAAAAGCCCTTGGTGAATCTATCAAATTCCAGAGACTTCGTTTCCTACACTGCTTAGATAGCAAGCCATACGTTTTCTCAATGAAAGTTTTTTCAACTCGGTCCACTTCCGCTCCACTTATAATGTATTCCCCAGTTCCTCAACATACCATCTAGGCTTTCACTTCTTTGTCTCTCTGAACAAATTATTGTAGAATCCCAGGATTTCTACATTTAAATAATTTTTTTGACTAATACTTAAAAAATACCACTGTTAATCTAATTTCTTAAACTCCCGGATCTGTCATATGATGTCTCATAAAACATACATAGGAACCCATCAATAAATATAGAGGAGGTGTCCAACCAAATGCTTAGAAGTAATTCAATTACTTTACACTCTTGTTTTGTATCTACCAAGATTGGTTATCGATTGCTATTTTCTATAAGTTAACTATCAATCACTTTATCTACACTAAAAAATAAAGCTCCAAACATCATTTTATTTTCAAAGGTAACCAGTACATCAAACAACAAGAAACATTATCAAATGATACTGCTAGTTTACTTTTCATTTTGACAGATCAAAAAGCTCAATCGTCACAGCAGAATACACAATAGACATGAGGCGCATACTGACCTCGCCAGATGAAAGTTTGCTCCTCATATACCATTACTAGTAACAGAGCATCTTTCAAAGGCCTTTGCCTTGCTAATTGTTATGAAAGATCCTCTGGTAGTAACAGTTAAGTAGGCAAAGGCCAAAGGGAGTACAATAAACAAAAAGAATCAATTTGCATACAATCATAACGGCAGAAACTACAACACATGAATCAATACTCATCTGGTAAAAACAATACTCCTAGGTGAGGGGACTCTAAAGCACATTAGGAAATAATAATGACAAGGCGGTTCTTGGTATAACCATTAGATCAGGATGTACAAGACATGTGAAACAGATCACTCATCCTACCAGATTGAAGATGTTCCTGTAATAACGCTTAGCTAAGCAGCGGCCAAGGGGAGTCAAGAAAAGAAAGATTTTTATTTTCTTCAAGACTCCGGGATAAAGACACAATTTTTATGAAAAATTGTTTACAGAAAAATTCAATTCATGTTAACCAAAAACAATGTTCCCTTCTTTTTCTGATATTTTTATAACGGATTAATTCAATGAATTAGAATGAACCAACTGACTGATGGTCTATATCTTTTAGACTACATTTAATGGATACTCTTAACTCATAATTGTAATTATATAGACTATGATTCCATATCAGAATTTTTTTAAAGAATACAAAATAAGAACCGACAACACCACGTAAAATTGCGTATAACCATAACTACAGAAGCTACAAGACAAATGAATCAGATAATCATCTAAGAATAAAAATACTACTAGGTGAAGGGGCTCTATGTTAATATCAAAGCAATTTCACGCTGCAGAAGCTACAATACATACGAATCAAATACTTATTTGGCAATTTACATTACTATTAGGCGATTGATAATCCTAAGCAATTCCCCGTACAGCTAAAACAGCAGAAGATACAACATACATAAATCACAAACTGATCTAGTTTTAGCAATATGAGTATTCGAAGGGGAAGTGAACATACTAGGGATTCTGGACGAGCGTTCTTCCGTAGTTGGGCTTCAAGTTCAGGACTGCGAGTATTGGTGGCTGACATAACGCAGAAACCAATAATCCCCGGAATGACGCCGCAAACGGTGGCGAATCCGATGAAGAACGGCTTCGATTCCTTCGTTCTCCTCACTAACCACCGCCATGTTCCACTCTTCTCCCACAGAATCGACATCGGCTTTTTTGATGATTCTCTCAACACTTTTCTTCTGCTATATTTTCTAGAGTAGAACATTGCAAAATGGTCCCTTATATTAGAGGAGCATTCAAAATAGTCCTCAAAAGTTATTTTATATTTATAAATTTGATGGAAGAACAGAAAGATTTTTGTAATTTTAAACATTAAGAGATCTTTAAAAAGACAATAAAAAGAATAAACTATATATTGAGTAAAAAATTGCACTTTAAAAAATATATATAGTTTTGATTTCGATCTGAATTAGAATTGATGCCTTAATATTGATTTTTTTAACCTATTAATTGAATCACGAACCAACTATCCATACAAGAATTTATTTTTTTTAAATAAAAAGAGAATTCTTTGGACTAGTTTGCCTACAATTTTACACTCATTTTGTTTTTACATCTCCCCTGTATGGCTTTAGATCAAAGGGAAAAGAGAAGAATCTGTCCAACCTTTGAAAAATATTGCATCTCCAGCAGTAAATTTAAGCTTGAGCTTTTTCGGATCGTTGATCGAATTATAAAATCAACAACATGGTTGATGTGTATTGAGATATGAAGATGTTCAATGGAGAGAAATTGGTCAAAAGCATAAAGCTAGCTGCATAACAAGAAGAAATCAGTGAATGAGCAACTGATTTATATTTATCTCCAATCATATGATACATAAAAAGAGTGTATCAATGAAAACAAACGTAGCAAATAGTAGTTGTGTTACAACAAAAGAGAAATGGGCTAGCAAGACTTGAGTGGCTGCAACAATTAGCTATCATCAATCTGAGTGTTGTTTGACGAGGTGTAAACGATCACATCCTTCAATCTGTATGATTTCTTCCTTCATTCTCACAGCTGAATCCTCCAGAGATACTTTCCAGGACCCAATCAATTTAATCTGTTCCAATGTGGGAATATCAGCAAAGCTAACTGGGATCTCCTCTAGGTCACCGCACTTCTTTATAACGAGTGTTTCAAGCAACGGAAATGATTCCTCTGAGACATCCCACCTTGATATATTTAACTTCACCAGTTTCAACAACTTAAGTTTATGGAACGTCATATCTCCAAGGCACCACTCTTCTGATTGAGGAAAACACACATCCTGTAATCGGAGATATTCCAGGCTTGGTAGTCCCGCAATGAAGGGAATAACACTTTCTATATGAATTCCTTCAAGTACCAACTTATTTAAATTTGAAGGCAACTGTAACCCGGATAGAGTGCGGGGACGCACAAAGGAAAGTTGAAGTTGTTGAAGCTGGGTAAGATTCTCCAATTTGGGACAAAAAGGCTCTTCATTATTCCCAAAATATGTGATTTGAAGTTGTTGAAGATTAGGACACCTCGTTGATAACACATCCACCCTATCAAATTGTATAATATTCTTTAATATCCTCAAATTTTCCAATTTAGAGGATCCTTCAGAGAGCCCCTGCTTATCAAATTCAGCCTTACCAAAATGAGCATGCCTTAATTTTTTCATTTCCCAAAAAGACACTGGTAACCCTATACCATAAGGAAAATTCTTTACAATGAAAGTTTCTATATGGGGAAGATGTGATCCTGGATCAAAATAGAATTTATCAGCCTGAACTGCGAGGTACTTCAGCTGATTTAGTGGTTTGAATGTAGCTAACGACAAAAATTCCACAGTATAAGAACTCAAATCCAAGACTTTAAGAAGTCGCAATTCACTAATCTGACAGAAGAGAATCACATCAATAGATTCTGCTCGATTGGTCGTTATCAATGACCTCAAGTGTTGATGGAAAGGCTTCTGTGTTTTGGAGACCAGAGATGCAAACTTGGAAAGCTCTTCACTAAAACTGAAGCTCACTCGAGTTCCCTTCCAATCCAAAGGTTGAAACTGGATATATTGACCCTTCACTGCAAGCATAAACTTTGCTTCTCTACTCTTTTCCAAGCAAAAGTGATGCACAACATCATGAACCTGACAGTATTTGACTTTACCCTTATAACTTCTCTTTGAAAGCATTACCATGTTACTGCTAATGAGATCCATCAAGTAACCTTCAGCTTCCTCTTCCATTAATGTACCAGATTCAGTGTTCTCCACGAATCCTTCAGCAATCCATAAACTTATCAATGTAGATGCTGGAATTCTTGCGTCCTCCGAAAACATTCCCATATAAAGAAGACAAGGCTTTAAACAGTGGGGTAAGTTATCAAAACTCAACTGCATAGTTGCCAGACTATATTCTTCGAACTCACTGTCAAGATAGTCAAATAAAGCATCTTTCACCTCATTCCACCAAGATTCTTCCATTTTCCTTTTTTTGATTATTCCAGCTACCAAGACAACCACTAGGGGCAGTCCTTTGCATTTTTCTGCTACTGCTTGACTCACATCTTGTAGTTCAGGCGGGCAATCTTCCTTTTGAAACACTTTTTTCTGCAACAATTGGCAACTCTCTTCTGTTGTGAGGAATGGAAGAGAATAAGGATCAGTATGGTACTTGACTTGCTTACCCACTTCTTCAAGTCGAGTTGTTACGACTATTCTGCTTCTAATTCCAACATCTGGAAAAGAAAGCCTTAAGTCATCCCATACCATACAATCCCACATATCATCCAATACAATGAGATATCTCTTTCCCATTAATTTTCTCCTCAACATGTCGGCAAGAACGTCAACCGTAGCTCCATTGTCGTTGAAACCTGTAACTTGACTAAAAATATCTTGTAATAACTCTCTCTGATTATACGTTTGAGAAATGATGCACCATGCTCGAACATCAAAGCGAGAAACAATAATGTCATTATTGTACAACTTTCTAGCAATTGTCGTTTTCCCTTGTCCTCCCATGCCTACAATTGGGACAACGTCTAGCTCATTTGTACCTCTAATCAGATAATCAATTAGTTCTTCTGCTTTATTCTCAAAACCCACTACCTCCTCATCAGTTACAAGATTGCTATGTCGATCCGGCAGATGTTTTAATGGAGCAGCCACATAATGAGGATTAAGAGGAATGTCCGCTGACCACATCTCAGTCACCTCTGCATTAATTTGCTTGATCTCTTTTACAATTGTAGGAAGTGAGCAAAAAATATGCAAAAAAACATTATACTGAGCAAGAATAGAATCAATAGCAACCTCAGCCTCACATGCCAAATTGATGGTACGTCTCTGAAGATCTTTAGGAATGTTATGTTCATGGTGCACGACATCACTGAAAATGGATGAGAGCTCCTTCTCTAAAATGGATGCAAGAGATGATAGCTCTTTCTCCAAATTCCCTAAAAGAGGTTTCGTCAGGAAACCTAATCCGGACTTAGATGTCGACATCTCATTCAGTTTCCTTAAAAGAGAATCCAGAAAGCTCAATCCACCAAAGGTGGGGAACTGAGATGGAGTAAATTTTAAGGATTTGTAGTACGTCTCAACTTGTGCCTTCAGATCTTTAGTCTTCTCCAATATCTGTATTGAGCAAAGACTTATGTTGCTAGTTTCATCTTTGTTTATTGATCTAGGAAGAAGCTTTTGAATTACATATAGAATATCACCCGCTATAGCTCCAACCTTTAACAAGACCTCTTTCAACCAGTTACCATTAATAACATGATTTGACACATCAGCATCAAGGAAAACCAACAAGAACTCTATTGCCACATCGATATTTTGAGCAGCGATATTATTAGGAAAATTCTCGAGCTTTTTGTTTCTGAGATACATCAACAGATTGTGGAGATGATGTGAAAATCCTTTTGGTAATTTCTTGTCCTTGAAAGTTTTTGATCGAGTAAACTTTGAAGCCTTTACTTCACCATGAAAAAGCTTCTTCATTTCCAGCTCCACAAACACAATCAATGATAATAGGTAAGGAGGTTTACTAAAGTTGTCATTTTCATCATTAAGTTCACCCTCAGCGACATAATCTAATACGGCCACACAATATTGTCCCACAGTGTTAGTCATGAACTGAATTCGAATCTCCAAACATTCCTGCTTCTCATAGTCGACATAACCATTTATCTCTGTGGCATATATGTATTTCAAAAATCTCATTTTCTTTTGAACAATTTTCAGTTCCTTTATAGATCGATGTATTGCAAGTTTTCTTTTGGAATGGCAGGACCTACCCTTTTGCAAGAACATCATCAGTACATCATTTAGAAATTTTTCCAGACAATCCATATATTTTGACAGATCAAAATCATTCAACTCATAATTGCGACTTAAACTGGCCGTATTACCTTGAAAGAATTCCAACAAATGTGATTCTAGCCTTTCTAGATTAAGGTTAGTTTTACATTTATGTGGAATCCTACCCAACACCCGGTGAAGTATTTCCCCAGTCAATTTGGCCATCTTTGTGAGTTTGACTAAGGAATCAGGCAAAAGAACATCATGATACTTTGTAAAGGTTCTAAAAACTCTTAGCACCATTTCAAGTTCCTCAATTCGCAATATGTCGAACCAATCCAGATCACCTCCACTCTTGATCCTTCTCAGGTGCTCTAACATTTCCTCAATTTCATTTTCAGCCATTTTCTCCCTGCAAGTTCACCAACTTTTCCAATTAGGTTCTTGAAGCCCATCTTAATGCTTTTGAAAAGTTGTACATATTATTAACCTTTGCTCAAATATATAAAAACATCCCTAAACTTGTTAACCCTTCATAATGTATAGTATGATAGATACAACATATGGCTAACATTGTTTGATGTTGTTTAATAATATTTTTATTGTTTAGTTTGACTGTATTGTAATTTATAAATTTATAAAATATCCTTAATTATTTAGGATATGAGGTTTTGATTAGAATTAAAGGGTAAAATAGTAATATGAAATATTATCTAAGGATATGATTGGGAAAAAAAATTAAGAAACAATAAACACACCAAATGGTTGTTCCATAAAATGGGGGGCTTCATTTTTAGTAATAATTAAAACAAACATTGTAGGTATGGTAAAGATACAATACAATGGAAAACAATGATTCAAACAAAGTGTTAAACAAACATCATTGGCTGATGCGGAACCAAATTTTGTGAGGGGTATTGATAGATAATTGTTGTTTCAGAACTCATTAGTCCAATTTATAGAGAAAATGTTCGAGATTAATTATGTTTTACTTCAAGTCATATGAAAGACATTAGAAAACAAATGAGACTAACACAGTTTTTCTTCATTCTTCAATCAAAATCATTACAATACTAACACAATCAAAGACATTACAATAGTTGATCAAAATCAACCAACAATGTTTAAAAGGAACAAATTATGGGTGATTCAATAATTGAATAGGATAAAAGGAGTAGTTGAGCTACTTGAGGAAAAAAAAAACAAAGTTTAGAAATCTATTTATGAGTTCGTCTTTTACTATTTTACATCTTATTTACCCTTTTGTAATGTCATGTAACTAACAATTATTATCTCATAAAATTCTCTTTTTCACGAGATAGTAACTAGATCATTTGCAAAATCAACTCTCTAATTATGTATCTATGGGAAAAAGATGACTTACAGTTAGTTAACGAATATCTTCAATTCTGAATCAATCGTTAAAAGGAGAAGAAGAGATGAAATATTAAAACTTCAAAGCAAGTTTTATCATCCTAGAGAAAAAACAAACATTATGAGGTAAAAAAGAGAGTAATAATTCTCAGATTTGGATTCCAACAAAGATATATTTCTGAGTTTGTGAAATTAGAAAAAAATTCATTGAAATAAAATGAGTGAAAGTTTGAAGGTTTGAAGGAAGAAGGAGGAGTATTATTTTCTTTCTCACTAGTAATTCTTATACCTAACAAGAGATGAATATTATGTGGTAGCTGTAAAGTGGCTTAATAATAAACCTATATTATTTGTCTTTTTCCTGAGGGTTTGTTTGGTTGGTACAAGTTCTCTCGAGAGTTATTATAAGTTACTCCGCTACGTATATGAGATCATAATTAATTATCTATTTTATTACTATAATATAAATAATGAGACACATAATTTAAGAATTACTTAATATATCTTCTATCAAATACAAGATAAAATAATTCTATATTTTATACTTCACACCAGATGACTCTTTAGGAAAATCCCCCAAAATTTTATCTATTTGTTAGTTTCATACTTAAGCTTTGCACTTCTATGATATTTTCTTAGCATATAATAAGGGGTTTTATGGTTGGGCATTGGGTCGGACATGAAATCATATCATCATCATCATATATTATCATAATAATATTATTATAAGTGAAAAACTCTGAATTGAAAAGTTGAATTACTATTTTAACTTTGTATTAAATTAATATTTAATTAATTAGTTAATATTTAATTAGTTAATTGAAATATTAAATTATCTCATTTTAATAAAATAATTAATAACTTTTGTACTTCCTTAGATTAATTCCTAATTAATTATCTAATTTAATAATATTTATCATCAATATTTATATTTAATTTAATCACCATCATATCATATAATCAACATATATAATAATAATAATAATAATAATAATAAAAATATTAATAAAAGTGGAAGAAATTTTAGGCAAAAATTAGATTATATTTTTGTCCCTACTCGGATATAAATACTATTAATCGTCTAATATATTTCTTAAGATTATTTTTTTACGGCAGCTTATGATTTTAAGTTTTTCTTTTTCATTTTGAAATTAAGATTGTCGAAGTATGTGATCTTCTCATTTATAAAACCTTAAGCTATTAAAAAGAGCATATTTTTATTATTTAACTATATTTTTAACATGCATTTCTTGACCAAATGGTGTTAGAACTATTAGACTAAGAATAATCGTCTAGTCAAATGTCATAAACCAAACAAGGATATATTAGTAGTATATATGTATATATCTATACACACTCGCTCTATGGTAGAGAAAAGAAGTAGAGAGCAGAGTACATGAGAAAATAATAATCCTAATATCCACAAACTTTTTGACCCCCCAAGTCTTATTACCTATGTTTGAAAAATTATCATATAAGACCATTTTTATAACTTAATAATCATGGAATTAAGTAAGCGTTACGAAAATTTAGTAACTCCGCCGAAATTTCAAATCATGTTTTAAAAAATAAAAAAAAAATTGAAATTAATCTCATCTATTCGGAACTGTATCGTCATATTACATATTCAAATGAAGAAGTTTTAGTAACTCAATTTTCTTCGTTTTTTTTTGGTGAGGATCTGATTTCATTTTGAAAGAAATTTCAGCTAAATTATCCCACCTTGTTAAGTCAATGAAGTTTCACAATTTGCAAAGGATTTATCTTGTTAATTATCAGGAAATTCAAAAGCACAAGTACAAAAGTTTGAAAAATTCACGATTTGCTTATGTCATGCAATATTTTGAACTTCTAACATTATACTAGCAAAGTAACTTTTAACGTTATCGAGAAATTTAATTTAAATACAAAAAGGAAAATTACTTTTTGCCTTTAAGTAGAGTTTATTTTATTTACTTGTCATATTATTATTATGTCGACTTCATATAGAGTACATTTTATTTAATTCTCATACAAATTAGTGTGTCACCAAGACAAATCAAGGAAAACCTCAATTAGAGGTACCTTACAGGAAAAAAGCAAAGCGCGTGCTATAATGATACATATATGCAACACCACCATACACAAGTTATACAGTATTTGATTACATAAACATAGAAGAGGGGAATTATTCATTCACCAACACTCGAAACATATACATATACAAGTCCTGTCACAAAAGTAAAATTTTATTTTGAACAAAATAAACGCAAAACGAAATGAACCTAAGCTTAAACAAAAACTCTAGGGACAGATTCGATAGGTTTACAATCAACTTCTCTAAGGACAGTGCGAATGCCTTTGCCTCCAGCATTAGCAAGTGGGTGAACCCCATGGGACGGACCTTCCATATATGCCCTTTTCTCCCTTTCTTCATCAAAGGACACACCAAAACGCTTCTCCACATCTACATCCAATTTTATTTTTTAAAAGACGTAAAAATATAACAAATAAAATTGAACATGTGGATGTCGCTACATAACACACACAATTTTTATGTAGGCATGTAGGACAATTTGTTTTGTTCAATATATACTTGTACACATCTAAAGCCAAGTCACATCAAGTTAAAGGGTTTTTTTATTAATGATTTGTGTACCTTGAACAAGGTTCTGATCGAGTTGACCATCTCTAGTAAGCGCCATCATAACTTGAGGAATTCCCAAAGGAAGTGTATCACCTCTATCAACCTGCCAGAAATGTATCACTTTGCCATAAGTTTTCACCGTTTTTTCATGATCTTGTCGTTGAATCGGGCCTGGAACACCGGGCATGAACAAGACACCACTTTTCACCTCGTACAAGTGGGAATGCCAGAATTTCTTCTCGTCGTCTGGCAATGTCAAGAACAGCTCCTCCGATACGATGTACTCGAGCCCGATTAGACGAGCATCGGCATCAGGCCTGTCGTAAATGAGACACTGCCTGAACTCTTCATTTTGGTGTCCACAGAAGTGGTGCGCCTCCACTTGCCGTGTCATGTCGTGTCCGTAGAAATGGAACCTGAAATCGAAAGTGCATAGTTTCACGCTAGAGTCGTGGATTTGAGCCAGCTATCCAACTTAGAAAACTGTAAATAACATGAAGATTTTCCTAAAAATAGTATGAAAATTCTTACAAAATTTATTTTCACGCAAATTTTCATACTAATTTCTAAAAAAATCCTTATATAATTCTCACTTTTCTTCTGATGGTGCAGAAGTTAAATGTTCTTATTTTTTACCCCAAACTCCTATTGTCCAGCTTTGTTCACGAGTAACTTATAACACATATCAATCTACTCTCGTCTCAAAATAAATATATCCACCTATAACCCTAATATATTAAAAATTTTAAATTCGCCACTAGCGTTATCAGTGCTATAAATTTAGTTATAATAAAAAAACGAAGGATAGAATAATAGAAACTTAACGCGCAAAGATGTTGATGAATTTTGTTGATAGGACCAAATCCTTGAATAGTAGCTGTTGCAGTCTCAAGAATTGATGTTCCTGTCTGCGTAGGTTCACCTGGAACATCTGGATGAGTCGATATATTTATGCCTTCCATCTTTTTTTTTCTCTAAAATTTCAAAGAAAAAATCAGAATTTTGTTGTGTTGATCTGTTTACTTATTTTGGCCTTGAAAGAAGAGGCAGCTAGCTTATAGATAGGAATATGACTAGCATGCAGACTAACACGTGGCATGACACGTGGCAATACAACTGGTTACGTGGCAGTACAGATGTCTTATGTTTGGGTAATTTGAAAACTGACTCTTTCTGCTTATCCTTATGACTTGTTCTCTTAACTTTGTCTAGAATTACAAGTGTGACAAATATTGTTTCTTATAGGCTGTGACGTGTGATAATTTAGTTACTCACTTTGAGTATAACTAATATTTTATTTATGATCTTATAATAATTATACTAAATGTTATATTTACGTTCTTCATCGATTAAAAAGTGTGAAGAAGCTCTGTCGAAGAGCTTCAAGAAGAATGAAGAGGAAGAAGATTAAAGGGACGAGAGAATGATGAAGAATTGTATTTCTGTGTGTGTACATACAAGGATATCTATATATACAATTACATTTTTGAGTATACTATTTAGTCTAACTATTTTATTTAACTAATTAGTATATAGTTAACTAACTAACTAATTTCCTAACAAACTTAACAAACTAGAATATTGAAAGAATATTACAAGATTAGTATATAAGTTCTCTTAACACTCCCCCTCAAGCTAAGAATTGGAAAATACATTTTTCATTCCTAGCTTGACAATTAGTTCTTCGTGTTGAGGTTTGCACAGCCCTTTAGTAAGTATGTCAGCTTGTTGTTCTCTTGTTCCCAAGTGTTGTGTCTGAATAAGTCCTTCAAGTATCTTTTCTCTTACAAAATGACAATCTATGTCAAAATGTTTGGTTCTTTCATGGAATATTGGATGTGCTGCTATTTGGATAGCAGCTTTGTTATCACAAAATACTTTCACTGGCAACTTTATGTTCATTCCTAACTCTTTGAACAAGCCTTTTAACCAGACTATCTCAGCAACTGTAGTGGCCATACTCCTGAATTCAGCTTCTGCAGAGCTCCTTGATACTGTGCTTTGTTTCTTTGACTTCCAAGACACCAGTGCTCCTCCTAGTTTAATCATATAACCAGTAACTGACCTTCTTGTTTCTACACAAGCTCCCCGGTCAGAGTCACAATAAGCTACCATTTCATTGTTTTTGTTACTTGGCATAAACAATCCAAGGCCTGCAGTACCTTTTATATACCTCACTACTCTGAGTGCAGCTTCCATATGAGATGATTTAGGAGAGTGCATATATTGGCTAAGAACCTGTACAACAAAAGCTATATCAGGTCTAGTCATGGTTAAGTATAGTAACTTTCCTATTAGCCTCTGATATTTTCCAAACTCATCAAGAATTAAGTCTTCTGCATTAGTATTTTTCTCAATAACTTCATCAAACACAGTAGAAGTTAGCTTGTGATTAAACTCCAAGGGTGTAGAAGAAGGCTTACAACCTGCTAATCCCAACTCAGACACAAGTCCTAAAGCATACTTCCTTTGATTCATCAGTATACCTTCTTTAGATCTGGAGAATTCAATTCCAAGAAAATATTTAAGCTCACCAAGATCTTTCATTCTGAACCTTTGTTGTAGTTCCTTCCTTATTTGTTGTATATGATGCAAACTGCTCCCAGTAACCAGGAGATCATCAACATAAACCAAGATGACTAGAAGATCTTTACCTATGTTCTTAGTAAAAAGTGAGTAATCATAATGAGATTGTAAAAATCCTATATCAACTAAAGCCTCTGTTAGTTTTAAGTTCCATTGCCTTGGTGCTTGCTTCAGTCCATACAAGGACTTATGAAGCTTGCAAACCATATTTTTCTCCCCCTGGTTTGCAAAACCTTAAGGGATATGCATATAAACTTCTTCAGGAAGATCACCTTGAAGAAATGCATTGTGAACATCCATTTGAAATATAAACCAGCCACATGAAGCAGCTAAAGCCACTACTGACCTTACTGTAACCATTTTAGCTACTGGTGAGAATGTCTCAGTATAGTCTAAGCCTTCCTTTTGATTGTATCCTTTTGCTACTAACCTGGCTTTATATCTCTTAACTTCTCCAGATGCTTTATACTTAACTTTAAACACCCACTTACAGCCAATAGGAACCTTTGTTGAAGGTAAAAGAACAATAGACCAAGTATTATTGTCTTCTAGAGCATTAATCTCATCTCTCATGGCATTCACCCAATGAGTATCTTGACAAGCCTCTTTATATGTATGAGGTTCAGGAATAAGAGAATATGCAGCAAGAGATGCTCTATATGTAGGGGCTAGTTTAGAATATGTAATATACTGTGACATATGATATAAACATGCACTTTGTGCACTTTGAGTCACATATGAGTCCATCCAAATAGGTGGTTTAGATTGTCTAGAGGATCTTCTTAGAGGAACTAATGGTGCTGTAATGTTAGAGGAAGTCTGAGGTTGTGTAGAAGTTGTAGGATTTAAACCTGGAATGAAGGTTTTATCAGATTCTGATTCAAATGACTCAGTACATGAGCTATCTTGAAGATCTAGAACAGGAAACAGATGATCTGGAAATGATTGAAGACTCTTGAAAGGGAATATATCTTCTTTAAACACGGTGTCTCTGCTTATAAAAAAAGATTTGCAAGCCAAGTTATATAAAATATAACCTTTCTTGTTCATAGAATACCCCATATGCACAGCTGGAACAGCTCTAGGTGCAAACTTGTCTAAAACTTTAGGATCTGTAGCATAGCATAAACTTCCAAACACTCTAAGATGCTGAAGACTAGGAGCTTGTCCAAACAACTTTTCAAAAGCACTCTGTCCTTGTAACAACACAGTAGGTAATCTGTTCAGTATATATATTGCAGTAGTAACACAAAATCCCCAAAACTGTAGAGGTACACCAGCCTGAAACCTTAGTGCTCTTGCCATGTTAAGAATAGACCTATGCTTTCTCTCAACTACTCCATTCTGTTGAGGAGTATACACACATGAACTTTGATGTATAATGCCATTAGCTTTGAATAGATCATCCATTTGACCATTAACAAACTCTGTTCCATTGTCTGTTCTTATACACTTAATGCCTACTCCAAACTGATTTCTTACCAAGTTTACAAACTCTGTTAACACTACCACAGTATCTGACTTAGTGTGTAATAAGAAAATCCAAGTATATCTGGACATATCATCTACAAGAGTTAAAAAATACCTTTTGCCATCATGATTAGGTACTCAATAGGGTCCCCATACATCACCATGTATAATATCAAAAACTGAACTTGAATGAGAAAGACTAGTAGGAAAAGGCAGTCTTGATTGCTTGGCAATTGGACATATAGAACAATGATGATCATGCATAGACACAATGTTTAATTCCTTTATTCTACTTAACACTTTGAGAGGAGCATGTCCAAGTCTTTTATGCCATAAGCTACTTACAGAATCAACAGAAGAATTAAAGCTAACAGGTCTAATCCTTTTACATACAACTTCCTTTGCATATTCTTCAGAAGAACCTTGATCATTTGAAGGCTTTGTTGTGGCAGCAGTATTGAGGATATACAATCCTTGATTCTCTTTACCAATCCCCAGGACCCTCCCATTGAAGAGATCCTGAAAAATACAAAAATCAGGAAAAAACACTATTGCACACTTCAACTGTTTTGTTAGTTGTGACACTGCTAGAAGATTATACTTGAATTCTGGAACAAACAACACATCCTTTACTACTTTGTCTTTAAGAATCAAAGATTCACCAATATGACTAATAGACACCTGATCACCAATAGGTAAATTAACTCTCATACCTCCCTGAACATCAAGATTTGCAGACTGACTCATTAAACCAAAGTTGTGAACCATATGATTGGAAGCACCAGTATCTATAATCCAATTAATATGTGACATGTCAGACATTAGAGCTGTAACATTACCTGATGTTCCAGATACAGCTGCAGTAGCTACATTGGCCATTGTATCCACTTCCTTATTCTTCCCTTTTCTCAGCATCTGTAATATCTCATAGTATTGTTCTTGAGTAAACATTGACACACCCTGGCCTAAAGTAGTGTCATTAGATGACTCATTTGTTCTAGTATTTGATCTTGAAGTTGAGTCTACCATTCCAGATTCATTTTTAGCAGAAGCAGCATTATTTGCATAAGAAGATACTCCTCCTTTCTTCTTTGGATAACCATGAAGATTATAACAAGTTTCTTTTGTATGTCCTTTATAATGACAGAATTCACAATAGAGTTGAGACTTTCCTGTAGTGTAACCAGTTCTTCCATCTCCATACCCCTTATTTCTATATCCATTATTCTGAAAATTAGAAATTCCCCTTCCAGTTCCCGAGGAAGTTGTATTATTGTTGTGGTATCCACCATGTCCAGACTGAGAAGAACTAAAAGACATTCTATTACTCATCAATGCTGTTTCAGATACAGCTTCTGCAGATGAAAATGTATTTCCTGCACCATGTATTCTTTGACTCTCAACATTAACAATCATAGCATATGCTTGATTTACACTTGGGACTGGAATCTGCATCAAAATTTGGCTTCTTGCATGAGCATAAGACTCATTAAGCCCCATCAGAAATTGCCATAATTTTTGAAATTGTAAGTGTTCAATGTATTGTTTAGACTCAGGACAGGCACATGAAGGACAAGGAATCAAAGTTTCAGCCTCATCCCATAACTCTCTCAATCTTGAAAAATAGATTGACACAAAAGAAGTTTCTTGTGACATAGTAATTAGTTCTTTGTGAAGGTAAAAGGCCCTAGATGCATTTACTTTATCAAATCTTTCACGTAGATCTTCCCACACTGAATGAGCATCAGATCCATAGATCACTGTACTAATCAAACTTTTAGACACAGTATTCATAATCCATCCAAGAACAATTGCATTGCATCTATCCCATACATCATGTAAACATTCAGAATACGTCTCCTTTCTACAAGTTCCAAGTAGAAATCCTAACTTGTTCTTTCCTAGTAACACAAGTTTTAAAGATTTGCTCCACAAAGAATAGTTTTCAGAACCCAACAATTGAATTGAAATCAGAACAGAACCTTGAGTATCTGAAGGGTGTATAAAGAGGGGATGATTGTGATCTATTTTGGCAGTATTTGCGACTGGAAATTGTTGTGGAACTTCACTTGAAGCTCCGTCTCCAGTTGAAGGCATGATTTGATCAATTTCAACAGCTAACAGTCTTTGAATTAGACAGACTCTCGACTTTCAACTCAAGATTCTTAGAACTCTTGTCTTCAGATTATGAAGAAACTAACTCAGAGATTCAACTCTTCCGTAGCTCTGATACCATGTGAAGAAGCTCTGTCGAAGAGCTTCAAGAAGAAGAAGAGGAAGAAGATTAAAGGGACGAGAGAATGATGAAGAATTGTATTTCTGTGTGTGTACATACAAGGATACATACCTATATATACAATTACATTTTTGAGTAATACTACTTAGTCTAACTACTTTATTTAACTAATTAGTATATAGTTAACTAACTAATTAACTAACTTCCTAACAAACTAGAATATTGAAAGAATATTACAAGATTAGTATATAAGTTCTCTTAACAAAAAGTTATATCCAATCACTTTAGTAGCAAAATTGCATACCTTATAAAATTCAGATTTGATCAAAGTTTAGTAATTTTCTCAAAGTTCTAGTTATGAATTTATATTTTGATATATATCGTGTTGTTTTGCTATGCTACAACTTGTCATGTCAATTTTTCATCTTCATGAAATGGTAAGGCTTGCTGTTGCCAAAATCTTTTTGGGCCAAGCCCATCAACTTTCCAATATCCAATTCTGACTGAACAAGCCCAATATGAGATGACATGATTGTAACAAACCCTAATATTCACATCCTAACTATCGATGTGGGAACTCAACATCAGGGTATCAATTGACACTTCCAACCGCCACTGTCACAATAATCCTAATAAATCTGAGTACATCATAGATGTTTATCAAGTCAAACATCAACAGTTATGAAACACCATTATAGTGACAAATTCCAAATTTCTATCGATCTGGGAACTCAACATAATCAAGGGAGACGTCGTTTAATTTTGTAAACGATAGTATTAGATATGAAAAAGTGAATTTTTAGTTATGTATTAGGATGCCAAAAACCTATCTATGACATCACATTTAACTGTTCCTTTTAATTTTGGCACCAACTTTTCTTACACTAATTAAGTAATATAAGTATGAAACAACTTTGGCAGCTTTACGATCCTTGACGCATTTCCAACTGAAAAGAAGAAACCAAATCAAGGGTGTGTTTGGCTTGGAGAAAACAAAAACAATTCCATGTTTGGTTTAATTTTTTTTCTAAAAAATACTTTCTCTAAAAAAAAATATTAGTCCAATGCACAGAGAAAAAAACAAACAAGATTAAATGAATGACATACAATATTTTTTTTTAACCAAATACACCCTAAGAAGTAGCTAAAACTAACAACGTGACTCCAAAGCAAAGCTTGCATGAAAAATCTGAAGCCTTGCATTTCACGTGCCTCTTACAAACGACTCTTATTATTAAATTGAAAATTTTCGATTATCAAATACACAACAACTAAACAAAAAAAAAAATCATCAATGAACACTCAAGAAATTCAACAATCAAATTCTACACAAATCCAAAGTGTTGAAATATCAATTCAAAATCTCATAAAAAATTGGGAGAAAAAGCAAAGATGGAATTTCTTTATCATGAATAATCCTTCACAACAACCAACAAAACAACAATGGAGAACAAATTTAACAAAGTTTTTAGAATCCACACCTCTTAGAATTTTCACCATTGTGTTACTCATAATTGATCTTGTATTCACAAGTCTTGAGCTCTCTTCATCTTTGATATCCTGCCCCCAAAACCGGAACGCGATAAATCAAGAAACGAAAGAGGTTTGGTATCATTGGGCAGGTAATATTAGATAGTCTGTAATATTATATATGAAGTAGCATTTTCTTGTATCAAAATGAAAAAATGAGTTTAAAAGCCTTTATATTATAATATTATTAGTTACATCGAACAAATTTTATAGCTAATTCACGTTTTTTACCATAGAGGTATATGTAGCTTTATTGTTTCCTATAACTTTAAATTAATTGTTCTATTTAAAACATAGTCACAACTTACAATTGTATTTAAATTTTAGTTACTTTTTTTCTTCTTGATTTTCCTTGTTGTTAGCCCTTATACAACATTTCTACGAAAGATATTATATTTCACGTTTCAAAGCTTTAATTCAATTCTATTTTTCTATTTTCCTAACAGGTATAGGGATCTTGGGATTGTTATTTTTGAAGAATGTAGGCCTTATTGTAGGTCTAGGGTGCGCGTTTTTTCGAAGACCAGGGTACTTGTTAGATGGCATAGTGGTTATGGTGGCATTATTTTTGGAAGCATATTTGGAAAAAAATGGAGGAGGATTACTTGTTGTTGTTAGCTTATGGAGAGTTGTTAGAGTTGTTGAAAGTGCTTTTGAGTTAAGTGATGAAGCAATGGAAGCACAAATTGAAGAAATTGTTTGCCAATTTGAAGAATTGAAAGAAGAAAATAAAAGATTGATGGATAGTGTTGTTGAGAAAGATAAACAAATTCAAATACTTCAACAAGAATTGGATCAATACAAAAAATCAACTTACTAGAATTTTATCTTGTTTTTAGGTACTACTTTTATACATATATATATTTATATAATCGATAGAAACTTTAAATTATCTGAATAAGTAAAAAATCATATCAAAGATTTCCCAAAAAGCAGATTGAACATGAAAAATTAGCTCATATTAAATATTAGTTCAACGTCAATTGATACTTCTTGATCTTATGCATATTATTCCTTTAATTAAGGATTCTTGTAATAAAATATATGAATATCGAACATGAATAAATTATGTCAGCTTGGTACCCAAGTGACATAAATTGTCAAAACTCTCCAGTTTATTGCCCACTGAATGAATAAAGAGCTGGTCCATATATATTAAGAACCTGTTTGGCCTTTGATTCCATTCCCTTTGTTTGATTTTTTCCCTGCAAAAGCTTTTAGCTTTTCGTAGACTTTTAGTGACCAATGAAACTTTACTTATTGACCAATTAAAACTATATGATAAATTAATAACAAGCTTTTGAAATGTAATTCTTATTTTTTGAGTTTATATGAAAAAGATATGATTTAAAGTATGTCAATCTTTTGAATTTTATATCTGAACTAATTATGTATGTTAGTTTTCTATTTGAACTATTATCACTTGAATCTCTTTTCTATTGAAGTATCATCATCTTTCTGAAGCAAATGATAGTTATGGCTTGTTTTAATGAATAATTGATGATAGTTTAATTCGAACACATGATAGTTCAATTATAAAATTTGAAAAAAATCAAAATACTAATAGATGTGTTTTGTCCCTTTGCTCTTCTTTTTTATGTGAAACTCAATTGATCTTTACTTACTTTTAGGGATCGAGCTAGAAGTTTAATTACGGATTCAAAAGAACCCAATCTATTTTGTATAATAGATATATTTGTGTGAAGAAATTCATTAAATATATATTCATATTATTATTATAACTTGACGAAGTCGTATTTCTTTAATTCAAAACCCATAAATTAAAAGTTCTGCTCGCTTCTAACATCACATATTAATCAAAAGCAATCGCATTAATTAATTATGTGGGTATAGTATCCATCGTTTTAACCTAATATATAATCTTAAATATGAACTTTTTATATATAAAAGATTGATTTCTTTTGTAATTATGTAGGAAAAAGGGAGGAAGTTATAAGCAACTTGTAAATTAATATAATTGAACCCTAGTTTGCCTATCCTCCATCTATTCATTCGAGGTGGGAATAAAAAAATAAAAAAATTAACACCTTCTTTTATTAAAAATATTATAACCTTCCAATTATAGTCGTCATATTCTCAAAGGGAAAAGGGTGCAACTTGTGCAATTTTAAGTACACTTAATTAGGTCATATACATGCATCTAGTTGTTGAATCGATGTGAGAGTTGAAATAAATTATTATTAAGAGAAAATAGTGGGGAAAGGGTTGAAATTTGTGTAATTTAGAACCAATATTTGTACAATAAAGTTATTCAATTGATGTAAGAGTTAGAAAATTGTGATAACAGACAGACACTCCAAAAAAAAAAATATATATGTAAGGGTACAACTTGGTTGATTTGATTTTTAAAATTTTAAATCGTTTAGTCATTGAACTGAGGTTCATATAAAAGAATGGTTTATACTTACATATAGCGGTCTAGGTCATTAATTGTCAATTTTAATATAGAATATGCTATTTTTTTTAAAAAATGAACAAGAAGATTTAAATGAAAGATATTCTTTTTTACCAATAATATAGGTAGAATTAGTAAGTTTCTAAGATAAGCAATTAATTTTTTTTTTCTTCTTTTCTAATCTCTGTGGGTATATTTATGAGAATAAGGGTATGTTTGGCCTGTTTAGGTTTGGTAATTGAGTATTTAAGGTTCAAAACTTCAAATAAAGTTAGCATATGATCACTTTCTCGAGTATACTTTTTTCTAAACTATAAACTATAGTGTTCAAGTTTATGTATAAAAAAAAATGTTAGTGTTCAAATAAGGTAGGCATAAGACTTTTTGAGATAGACCAATAAATAATTTATCAGAAAAAAATAATTTTCACACTAGGAAATGTCAATACGTATAATAATAATAAAAATACTTGACATGATCCATACAAATATAATATAATACACAGGACATAATATGTTAAATTAAATTTAAAAAAAAAAGACATACTATGTTCTAGGAAAAGTGCATATGAACATGAAAAAGAAAGAATTATTCAATATGAAAAAGAAAAAAGATAATTAATCTTCTAATTATTTATCAAGGAAATAACAAATTGTCATATATAATTATTATTGGCAGAATCCTAAAATTTACAAATATTGATGATTCTTTTAATTATGAAAAATAGTTTAGGGACTTTATATTACTTATATTAAATGGAATATTTCTTAAATTACAAAGGTTATACTTTCTCTACTCCATTTTATTTGTATATAAATATTAATGAAAGGATTATTTGACTAAATTAGCTTTATTTACTCCTTTTAATTTAATATATAGACTTGCCTCTTTGTAAAGTAGCAATATGCATGCAGACTTATTAACCTACTTGCAGTACAGTACTCTCTTTGTATTAATTTATGAGATATTTTTCAAACTTTAAATGCTAAACAATTTTCTTAATCACTATCTTTTTATATGTTTTATAAGTATTTAAATCACTAATGAAAAATAATTACTATAATACTATTTTCTATAATGATCCTTGAGGAATACAAACAAACTTCTCGTGACTTGAGTATATATACGTGCAATTGCTAGTACAGTGTACTACATATAGTGTTGCTTCACATGCATTGCTTTGGCACACCACATTGAGCAGCAAGTTGAACAATATGGATTGAGGCCGGGTCAGGCCTGCACCTTTTCGGATCGACCCGGTGAGGACCCGCCAAACGAAACCAATGTAGAAGAGGAAGGGGCCGGTTAATTAGGCAAAGTATGTGTCTGTGGAGAATAGATTGTATGAACAGACCTTCGTTATTATAGAATGATTATTATGATTAAAGCAGAATGACAAGAAAATATGACAACTGAATAATAAAAAATCGATAGTATAAACACATAAAAGAATAAGAAACTACATGATTATTAATACTATTACTGAAAACGAGAATTGGGAACGAGAAGACTGACCCCACCTCTCCCGTACATATAGTTAGGGGTGTACATGGGCCGGTTTGGTTTTTCATTAATAATAATCTAAACCAATTCTATTAAATCTAAAAATCAAATCAAACCACATAAAGTCAAGTTTTTTCAGTTTTGACTTTAGTCGGTTCTTTTGATTTTTTGATTTTTTACAATTATACGGTGTTTGAAAAAGTGATCCAATATATTCTCAGTTATCTGTGTGATAAGCTAAACTTAAAAGATGTCATCGAAAAGATGTAAAATTTACACGAGTACAAAATATTTTTGTTTTTGAAATATCAAGGTTTGATATGTAAAATTAATAAAGATCAAAGGCGACAATCAAAGTGAATACAAAACGAAATATTTACAAAGTAAATTGTTAACTTCGAATTTGAAAATCTATAACAATATTATTTTAACTTCTGATCTTACTACAAAATAAAATATTTACAAAGTTTTACAAGCTCAAATTTAAATAAGTATATATAAACATTGAAAACTATAAACTAACTAAAAATATATTAGCAAAGTAGATTATAAATAATATTTTTTATTTATAAATAAAACAAAATTGTATATTTATATTATGTCGGTTTGGTTTGGGTTCGATTTGACTTTTTTTCTTCGAATAGCAAACCAAATCAAGAGTGGTCGATTTTTTTTTCACGCCAAACCAAACCACAAATCGTTTTTTTCGAATTGATTTGGTTCGTCGTTTGATTTGACTTGTATACCCCTATATATAGTACAGTAATACCTGGATATCTACCCACTTTCTACTTTAATCCTCGATCTCCAAATTTTCGTATCTTGATACTAGCTATGATCACTCCCTTTATTTCATTTTCAACCTACTTTTACATCCACTAACTCCTTCTATACATAATCAACTTCTCATACCACCTACCCGACATATTTGCACACTCCATCTTCACATGTTCGAATCATATCAACCTCATCATTTTTCTCATTTTGTTTATTGTTGCAAAAGCCACCCACATATTTTCCCCGTATAACTTTATTTTCATATGCCTCATAGTATGCCCACACATCTGCTTAACTTTATAACTGATCATATTCCTCATAGTATGCCCACACGACTGCTCTTCTAAACGTGGGTATATTCTTGACTAGCTAGCCCCTCTTTTCAATAAAACAATATCGATCTAATCACTATTATTTCACTTGCCTTTAAAACTCTACTACATATTCTTATCACACAAACATACCACATCGTAATTTATATCCTTGTTCTCTTGAATTATGAATTCAAAATATTTAAAATTTTCTCTCTTTAAAATAATTCATGCGTCATTTTTCATGAATTACGTTATTAAACTTACACTTTAGATAAAATTAATAACTCACAATATAAATAATGACATAACTCACAATATAAATAATAACGATAATGTGTCACGTAAATTGAAAGAAATTAATTTATACTTTAGTAGGATAGGATGTAGTACACATTGTATATTAATTTTCTATTAAAGAAAAAATGTAAAGACAAAATCACAAAAACAGCAGAACCCCATTGGCTGATCCACTCTCTTTCTCACAAGACTTTTCATAAAACAAGTGTAGCACTTTTTCATTTTTTTAATTCCCAACTTGCTCTCTTCCCTCACCCCACCCACCCACCTCTCTCTCTATTAACTTCTCAACCTCCAAATCTTAACAATCCAATTCGAACAAATTATCAAATGTATCCATCATCAACATCTTCTTCATCACAAGGTTCAATGAGCCACACCAGCACCACCGCTGGCGGCGCCGGCGGTGGTCTCACTCGCTACGGTTCAGCTCCGGGATCATTTTTAACTACAGCAGTTGAAGCCGTCGTTAACGGTAATCACGAGTTCGCTTCTCACGGATCTCATCACTCACACCTTGGTCCTTCACGGTTTTTTCAGTCCAATCTAGCATCTACTTCGTTAAATTCCGAATCTACAAGTAAAGCGAAGGAACAATCGAATTTACAGAGGTCAATTGGTTTCAATGACTTAACAATCGGCGGCGGAAGCGGCGCTGGAGGAGGAGTTTTGCCGACGACTTCAACGACGCCGTTGGTTCGACATAGTAGCTCACCGGCGAGGTTCCTTAATCAACTTGCTACTGCTGCAGGTGATACTGGTAAGTTTTCAACTTCCCTTTTTTTCCTAATTGATATGTCAAATGACGAATTTAACCTTCCTGTATATGATTCCTTTCTGTTTGCTTTTTTTTTTTTCCTGCTAAAGTCATCAGCATTTGGTAACTTTTTTAACCAATCAGAGTAGACTTTGCTAATTGACTAATCACAACTAACTTTGCATAAATTAACAAACTTTGAAATGCATTTTACATTTTAAAGTATTCCCTGGTTACATTTTGTCCACATGACAAAGTTAATTTCGACACAAAATTTAAGAAAGAAATAATATTTTTATAGTTAAACATGTTAGAATAATTTTATAGCTATTTAAATCGTAAAAATAATTTCTTACAAAAATGTTAAATTGAATTACGAACAATAAGCTCTTGTGATCTGTTTTTTTTCCAAACCCCAGACACAGCAGAAGCTTAATTAATGCGTTGAGTTACCTTTTAAAGAAAGTGTAATTAGCTACCGATGAAATGAGAAAGTAGGTTTCTTGCAGATAGAACCAATTAATGGAGGATTAACTTATATTAATCATCTCATTGGACTTCATTAACTTCTAAATGAATTGTCATGAGATTACAGTACAAAAGTAAGATTTACTTATGTCACAATTAGACGTTATAAACTGACTAGTTGAGCACTTAAACATAAATAATTACTCAAAAAAGGACACATATAGAGTAAGTGGGGAAATATGCTAAGAGTAATTGAGTTTGTCTTATCTAATTACATATAACAAGTTGCTAAAAAAAATTTACCAAAAGATTAAAAGAGTTATGTACATGTTTAAGGATATACTTAGTACTCGAAGAATCTTTAATACCTCCTTACAACTTGCAAACTCATTTTTTCTTTCCCTCCATATGATTAGTACTTTTAACTTCTAATCTTAAAAAAGAAGTACTACTTCATTTGTCCCACTTCATGCAGTTACTAAAATGGTGAGCTAAAAGGAATTCTATAAAAATTTTGAACTATGAATTATTAAATTTATATTACATTTTAAGCAATTTTAAATATGTAATTTCTTTTTAAAAAGATATATGTCCATCAATTATTGAATCATCTCACATAAAATGGAACACAGAAAATATATCATATCAACAAAAGTTTAGCTAATTCTACTTTTCCTATGGTGAGTGTATTTTTGTGTCTGCTCTTTTTATCTGTCTAAGATAATAACAATAACATACTTAATATAATCTTATAACAGAAGTCTCGAAAGTACAGAATGTACATATATTTTATGTCTATTTTGTAGAAATCAAATCACTAAAAACAGTTTCATCTTTTATCTATCTACCTTCTACCATTTCCAAATTTATACTTTCCAATCTTGACAAGTATGTTAGATAGACTTCTGTAGTTCATGTTTGTAATTGAATACATCGTGTAATTCAAGGTTTATACTCCCTCTAGTCCCAATTATCAATCGTTTGACAAGTTGAAATTATTTATAAATATTAGTATCCATTTTAGAAATACAAGAAATGATTTGTTAATCCTTTCGTTTCAATTTATGTGTCATAATTTGATTTTGTACAAACTTTAGAAAAAAAAGTACATACGTCTACAAGTTTTGGTCTGTAACATCCCAAAACATATATGTAACTTTTATAAGATGTGTATACATTAAAAACTTCAGATTAAAAATGTGTCATTATTTTGAAGCATATAAAAAAAATTTGATACATTTAGCTAAAATTATATATTTATTTCGAGAAATTCATTTAACATAAATAAATTCTTGTTTTACAACCAACTTAATGATTTAGAATTCAAAAGTTATATACTCTAAATCTTAATTCCGCTTATTGTTAATTAATATAAAAAGTAGAGGGGAACAATCTTGGGTTAGCTTAAAATAAATGGAATTAGTTTCCTAAATTAGAAGGTATATAACGTAAGCAGCCGCAAATTATTATTTGCTCTCTTTTAAAAATAACTTATCCATCAATAGGGCAAATTAGGTGATTAGTGGAGCTAATTGGTAGGTCTAAATCCTGTCTCAACTCTTAGTGACATGTAAAGGTGGGTTCCACATTTGGTGAAGGTGAATGCATGTGTGTCTGCTAAGTTTCCAATCGCCCACAACATTTGGCCAATGAAACCACTGGTATTAATTAATTACTCATTAGATGGTGGATCCTTCTTTAAGATAGAATCTCATTAGCACTAATTAATATTTTTTTTAAAAAAAAAATGTTTCTGGAGATAGGATTTGGGGTGGGGGTTGAACGGAGTTAGATGCAACTTGTGCAATTTGACACTGCTGAGCTTATAAACAATAATATACCGTAATGGTGAGAAAATTTAAAGAAGTTATAAGTTAATATATTAAACAAATTTGTTACTTTTAGTTTTTTATAACTATTATATTTAAACCAACTTGCATGTATCTAATTAATTACGTATATGTAGTTAATTATATAAAAGTCAAATTTTATTTCTTTTTAGTCTAAGAGGTAAGGGATTTGATCTTAATGGTAAAAGTATAACGTGTGATATTCAAAATGGAGAAGATCAGAAAGATGAATTCATTATCCATTGAACTGTGAATCATGCATCACTGATCCTTGTTGTTTTTCGATTTTAATAAAAAAATATTTGACCTTTGTATTAATATAATTAATGGTGCCTAGATCCTTAGAAGCAGGGAAGGGAGAAAGAATGATACTACTTTTGTAAATTAATTTGATATGAGGTGGGGAGACTGAAAGGCTATGCTTTTATTGTCAACTATCAGAAACTCTACAACTCATTTTGATCATCTAAGTTGGTTAGACTTTTTTAATTTGTTATTACGATTCATTTAAAATGCACTATTTTAAAAGACCTGACATGCAATTTTCTATATTTTTGAAATGTCCGATCGGTATAGAAATAAATTCTCCTTTCAACTAAAAGGGTGGTTTAATCTATGATTTTTTGCCAATAAGATATATTGATTTGGAATAGGACATACAATGTGGATGCTTTGACCTCGAAAAAAGGCAATTTATTCTCTATTAATTTTTTAAAATAATTATAATCTACTCTACGTTAGGTTTAGGTCTACTATTAGACCTTTAATCGTTGTATTAGTTTCTTAAGTTAATGTGTGTATGAACTAAGTCATGATCATTATGTCACACAAACTTGAATGGGTCAATAAAGTTGTGTTGCGGTTCCTTTATTCATTTTTTCTACTTATGGTAATTGATATATGAGAGGTTGGAGTGTGCTTCTTTGAGCACTGAGTCTATTCCATTAGTTATGTTGTAGTTTTCTTTTCTTCAACCCAAATAAAACAATAAATAAATTAATTAATTAAACGAGCACAACTTGGGACTTATTATTCATTTTATTTCATTTTATATGGTATCATTTTTATTAAAAAATTTATTCCATGAATAATTACGATAACATATATGTATAATATCACAAATAGAATATAGGGAGGACAATATGTACTTCTTTACTAGGTGATGAAACTTTAGGCTAAGAAAAAATTATTTGAAGTAAGATTGTCAAAAAATATTTGAAACAGAATATTGTATAATTATGTAGTAATGTAATAGAAAGAATTGAAAAACTTTCAGGGGCCAAAAAGTATTTTGTGGTCTCTGTAAATTATACGAGTAGAGATATAAGTTTTGGAATTATTAATTGATTTTATAGAACAAGTTGTCACTTGGGCCCAATGAGCAATATAGATATTAGAGTATTATTTTGTTGTTTCCTTAATCATAATCTTAGTAAGAAGCTCCTTATTGGAGGAAGTGAGCATTTCTTTTGTGGGGTCCAAACTTTCAAATATAGCAAGTTGACATTATATAAAATATAAAATTCTAGTAAAAGTAGCAACTAGCCAATAAAATAATGAATAAAGGAAAGGGAAGGAGTTTTGTCCCTTTATTTAATTGATGGTGATTGTGCCTACGATTCTTTGAATCCATTTTTTACTTATTTTGAGGTCAAGATGCATTCACCAAACAGCTCCTAAAATTCCATGACTGGTCAGTTATCACGTGCATGGGTATTTACTTGACCCGTTTATTCCCACTTGCTCTATCCATTATTATTATTATTATTATCTTAGCCGCCACCTAAAACCAGCCCAATGTTTTTGAGTGCTTTACTAGTTCTAAGATATTTTCTGAAAGTTTTACAGTCGACTGTTAGCAGATGATCCTGTTTTTATTTGTTGGTGTAATTTATGATTCTTCATATAAGAAATGCTTTGATTATGATCTTAAATTTTGTAGACAATAAACAAACTTCAATGTTTTGTTAGTTTCAAAGGCTTATATTTTCACAACTTGTGAAAATAGTGATTAAATTTAAATGATGACTTATTTTAAAAAATTTTTAAATCAAGGACTTTCTCATTTACTATTCATATTTTGTTTTGTCTAGTGGTTAACGAAGGAGGTTTAAGCATTATAAGGTCCTAGGTTCAGTTCCTAACAAAGAGAAAACACTAGGTGATATTTTCCCTCATATATCCCATGAAATGGAGCTTTAGTAGATCAGTTAGTTTTGAGTTGAGGGTCTATCGAAAACAATCTCTCTACCCCACAAGGTAGGATAAGGTGTGTGTATCTTATTTTCGTTGGTTTTATCTTTAGTTTGAGTAGTAATATTCATACCTTGTCAAACAAAGACTTCAAATTAGATATCAAATGGAAGTCTAACAATTTGATGTGGAAAAGAGGATCTCTTTTATGTTATGTCTGTAATATACTTTAATTTTGTCAAAGAAGACCTTAATATATAGAGCCAAAAGAGACCAAATACTTTTCCATGGAGACTACAAGGGTCACACCAGAACTATCAGCTTTTGAGATGACATTTTTGAATCAAACTCACGAAAAGATTCATATCTAATATGTTGTAAAGGTTTTAATTTGGTAAAAAGAACTCGTTACCATAACTTGTAGTATAATTCAAGTTTGACTTGACGTTAGGATTTTCAGTTTCAATGGGGAGAGGAAGCTATAACCCAAAAGGCGGTGGAGATAGTGGCCGGGGAATAACAAGGCTGAACTCTCAGCTCAGCTTCACAACGCAAGAAGCTCTTTCTCAAATAGCAGAGGAAAATGAGGATATTGAAGGGACCAGTATAGCCAATGGCCACAGAAAGTCAACACATTCTTATGCCAGTGCAAGTAGTTTCGCGATGGGTTCTTGGGAAGATAACAACTCTATAATGTTCTCTGTCACACCTAGCAAACGATCCAAGCAGATTAGCAATGACATTGTCAATGGGCTCGATGACGGGGAAACTCAGGTAATATAACTGTAACTTTGTGAAAGTATGTTTCTCTGATAAAATTGTATTTTTAGTTGAGTGTTTAAGGGTCATGTTTTCTTTATCCTGAATTCTAGAGTTGTGCATGTGATATGCCTAACGTTAACAATATTTATGTGAAAAGTGAGATGTAATTTTAATGATGTTAGCCTTCTAGATGAAAAAATGTCATGTGCTTTGATTTGGTGATCTTACAACTGATTCAAAATCTGTTTTTTCTCCTTCAACACGCTATTTGAAATCTTTCAAAAAGTTGATGATTTGGTTTTTGCTTGCATTCTTTTGTCTCTAATTCCCTACCTTTCTTCTTTCTTCCAGCTAATATGAACTTGAAGGTCACTATCAGAAAACACATAAACCTTCACCGTTTGACATCTGTGTTTTCAACATGTAAACGGCGATAGATATACTTCCTTTACATTTTTCCCCTTAACAACCTTACAACTACATTCTGTGTATGTGTTTCTTTTCTTTCTGCAGAAGTATGTAAAATAAAATAGACAAAATAATCCATGTTGGCATACTCAATCATGTTTCTCGTGTGTAACTCACACAAAAATTGATGAAAACTGCATTTTTATTACTTGTGGGAGGATGAACTGATGTTTTTCGATTTTTGAACCATTTTCAGTTTCAGTTTGGCTTGTCTCAGACAGCTCTAGAAATAGCATCTATGGATAGATTGCTGCACATCCCCGAGGATTCTGTTCCTTGCAAAATTCGTGCCAAGCGTGGTTGTGCTACTCATCCTCGCAGCATTGCAGAAAGGGTGATCTTCATATTTCTTAAGCCATTCCTTTACTTGGCCCTTATAATGAACAAAAAAATAAAAATCCAATTGAACTTTATCAATTTATTTTTCCCCTGCTTCATTTCATTTGATATGGCTTCGATTGAGAATGAATTTCAAGATACTATCTGAAGCTGATGAAACTCTTCCAGCCACTGATTTTAAATGCCAACTTTGCTATTATGTAACAATAGATTTAATTGTCAACATGTAGTAGTTGTGGCATTTGAAATACTTTTCCTCAAAATTTGGATCATCATAGCTATGTTTTGCTTTTACTAATACACAATAATGAACGTTGTATTCTTTTCTCATCTTATGCAGGAGAGAAGAACCAGAATTAGTGGGAAACTAAAGAAGTTACAAGATCTTGTTCCAAACATGGACAAGGTATAGTTTGCTTCCACTCCACAATATTTTCTCAATTGGAGCTTATTGGAACATGTTTTAGCTGTAAATTTTGTCGCAGCAAACGAGCTACACTCCAATATTAACAACATTTTCTTGTTTGTTTTCGCAGCAAACGAGCTATGCTGACATGCTGGATCTAGCAGTGCAGCATATTCGAACCCTTCAAGATCAGGTTCAGGTGAGTGATCAAAATGATCAACCTTACTGCTTTGCAGCTTTACCTAAATTACTTATACTCTATGTTCCTTACACTCTTCAAAGAAACAGCCAGTGTGTTGGATTAGATCCTCCAAAAGCTATTAGTACAACAATTTTGGCCCGAGCAACATATCTTGTATTCTCACATGAGTTTACACCAAACCGAACAATTTAACCTTAATGTATTTGGGATAGATGATGTCTAATATGTTTTGCAAATAAAAAATGATAAATTTTCTAGCCCCACCTTTATAGCTGTGTGATTGAAATAGTCGAAATATAATTTTCACGTTTTCTTATTCTTATGCAGAATCTGAATACAGAACTTGAAAACTGCAAATGTGGATGTAGGAAATCAAGTCAATAACAAAATGGGAGGAAGCACTTTAGCTGAAGATTGACTTAAAAGGATTTTTGTCACCATTATTTTGCTTCTTAGAAACTCAAATTTGTACATATGGAAGTAAATTTCATACTAGTTTTTTAAAGCTAAAAAGTGAACTCTCTTTGTTTTTTTTTCTTTTCCCTTTTCCAGTTAGAAGACTACGTATATGATTGTTTTGGATTATTTCTAGTTTTCTTTTTTCATCTAACATTTACATTTTTAATTTATTTTTGAGTTTATTTTGCTTGAAGATCATAAAAGCTAATTGATGATGTTGTACAACTACTTTCTCTATTTCATTTTTATGTTCTTCTTGGGAAACAACCATTTACAATTTGAAATCCAACTCTACTCTACAAGGATTTCATGTGTTTTATTTATCGAACTGTTCATTTTCTGTGAAACAAGTCATTTAATTAATATAACGTTTGTATTGAGCCATAAAATCTATTTTTCCCTTCTTACTTGTGTATATCATGAATAAATGTGATTTATCAATGCGGCACTTTAGGATATTTTAATATTTTGCTCATGAATGATGATTTGCTCATTCAGTAATATTGCATAAGAATTGAGTAACTTTTGATATCAATGTGATCTATATTTTGCATATACAATCAAAATTTCAACTTCATATCAATAAGAATTTATATCGCATTATCCAAATGGGGCCCTACATTTGTAATTTTTATATCGCACTTGTCCTGTTAATCAAGTGTGAAAGATGAGCAAAATGAATCAGGCTGAATAAAAGTTCATTGTTCGAGGGATTTTGTGAGTGTATTTTCCTTGAGAAAAAGACAAATAATATGGTTGTATTATTGAGCCACTTTACAGATACCACCAAAGGCAACTTGCTACTGCAATTCATCTCTTGTAAGAATTATTAGAGAGAGAGAGAGAGAGGGAGCTCTTCCTTCTTCCTTCAAACATTCAAACCTTCATCCATTTCATTTCATTAAACCTTTTCTCTAACTTCTCCTAATACGTGAACTCGGAAAATATATCTTTGTTGAAATCCGAATCTGAGAACTATGACTCTCATTTTTACCCCATAATGTTTGTTTCTTCTCTTGATGAAGTCAGCTTTCAATTTTATTTATGATTGATGAATCAGAAAATTGAAGATAATAAACAGGCATAAGAGAAGACAAAAGTTAACTAACTGTAAGTCATCTTCTTCATGAATTACTTTTTCCTATTGATACAAAATTAATAGTGTTATTATATTAGGAAGCCAGTTTCTTTGTTGACGAAAACTGAAATCAAGAAAAAAAGTCTGAGATCATATAAAAAAGGTTTAACTATGCAAAATTTGTTAGATGAAATGGTGCATAAGATGTATAATCTTTCAAAAGACTAGATGAATAAAAATGTCGCTCTTAAAGAAACTAATTCCAAGAGTTGGTACACTTGCAGGAAGTCTTGTACGGAAGATGGCTCAAAATGAAATTGAAGATATGTTAGATCACCTGAGAAGGATCAAGAGTGGAGGTAATCTGGATAGGGTCAAGATCAATCGAATTGAGAAACTTGAAATGGTGTTCAAGTATCATCATGTTCTTTTGCCTGATTCCATCGTCAAACTCAAAAAGAAGGACAAATGGATTGCGAAAATGGTTCAGTGGGTATTGGATGGAATTCCGGATGAATGTAAAACTAACCTTAATTTAAGAAGGTTAGAATTACATTTGTTGGAATTCTTTGAAGGTAAAATCAGTTTAAGTTACAACCATGAGTTGAATGATTCTGATCTGTCGAAATATATGGATTGTGTTGGAAAGAATCTAAATGATGTACTGATGATTTTACTGCAAAGGGCTAGGTATGACCCTCCAGGAGAAAACCTCGAAATCCACAGATTTATAAAGCAATTAAAAATTGTTCAAAAGAAAATGAGATTTTTGAGATACTTATATGTTATAGAGATAAATGGTTACGTCAACCAAGAGAAGTTGGAATGTTTGGACACTCGAATGCATTTTATGGCTTACAATGTGGGACAACTTTGTCTTGCTATTTTAGGTTACGATATTTCTAATTTTGTAGATGATGATGATGATGATGATGATGATGATGATGATGATGATGATGATGAGGATGAGGATGGGGATGGGGATGGGGATGGGGATGATATCTTGAATAAACCTCCTTATTTATTATTCTTGATTATCTTAGTAGAGCTGGAAATGAAGAAAATTTTTCTCGGTGAACTAAAGGCTTCCAAGTTTACTCAATCAAGAACTTTCAAGGACAAGAAATTACCAAAAGGATTTTCTCATCATCTCCATAGTCTGTTGATGTATCTTAGAAACAAAAAGCTTGAGAAATTTCCTAATAATAACTCTCCTCAAAATATTGATATAGCAATAGAGTTCTTGTTGGTTTTCCTTGATGCTGATGTCGGAAATCATGTAATTAATGGTAACTGGTTGAATGAAGTTATGGAAAAGGTTGGAGCTATAGCGGGTGATGTTCTATATGTAATTCAAAAGCTTCTTCCTAGCTCTATAAAAAAAGATGACAATAGCAAAATAAGTCTTTGCTCAATACAGATATGGGAGAAAACTAAAGATCTGAAGGCACAAGTGGAGACGCACTATAAATCCTTAAAATTCACTCCATCGCAATTCCCCACTGTTGGTGGATGGAGCTTTCTGGATTCTCTTATGCGGAAACTGAAAGAGATGTCGAAATCTAAATCTTGTTTAGATTTCCTGATGAAACCTCTTTTGGGGAATTTGGAGAAAGAGCTATCAGCTCTTACATCCATTTTAGAGAAGGATCTGTCATCTTTATCATCCATTTTAAGCGATGTCGCCAAGGTGCACCATGAACATGAAATTCTTCAAGATCTTCACAGGCGTACTATCAATTGGGCATATGAAGCGGAAGTTGCGATTGACTCTATTCTTGCTCAGTATAATGTCTTTTGGCATATTTTTTGCTCACTTCCTACAATCTTAAAAGAAATCAAGCAAATTAATGTGCAGGTGACTCAGATGTGGTCAGCGGACATTGCTCTTAAGCCTTGCTATATGGTAGCACCATTTGAATACTTCCCAACTCGACATATCAATCCAGTGACTGATGAGGATATAGTGGGTTTTGGGAATGACATAGAAAAAATGTTTCAGTATCTGATTAGAGGTACAAATGATCTAGACGTTGTCCCAATTGTAGGCATGGGTGGACAAGGGAAAACGACAGTTGCTAGAAAGGTGTACAATAGTGACAACATTGTTTCTCATTTTGATGTTCGAGCATGGTGCATCGTTTCCCAAACATATAACCGGAGAAAGCTATTACAAGACATTTTGAGTCAAGTTACCGGTTCCAAGGACAAGGGGTATGAGGATGATATCCTTGCTGATGAGTTGAGGAAAAGCTTAATGGGCAAGAGATATCTCATTGTCTTGGATGATATGTGGGATTGTATGGCATGGGATGACTTAAGGCTTTCCTTTCCAGATTCCGGAAATAGAAGCAGAATAGTAGTAACAACTCGACTTGAGAAAGTGGGCGAACAAGTCAAGTGCCATACTGATCCTTATTCTCTTCCGTTCCTCACAAAAGAAGAGAGTTGTGAATTGTTGCAGAAAAAAGTGTTTCAAAAGGAAGATTTCCCGCCTGAACTACAAGATGTGAGTCGAGCAGTTGCAGAAAAATGCAAAGGACTGCCCCTAGTGGTTGTCTTGGTAGCTGGAATAATCAAAAAAAGGAAAATGGAAGAATCTTGGTGGAATGAGGTGAAAGATTCTTTATTTGACCACCTTAATCGTGAGTCGGAAGAATATAGTCTTTCAACTATGCAGTTGAGTTACTATAACTTAACCGACTGTTTAAAGCCTTGTCTTCTTTATATGGGGATGTTTCAGGAGGATGCAATAATTCGAGTATCTGAATTGATAAGTCTATGGATTGCGGAAGGATTTGTGCAGAGCATTGAATCTGGGAGATTGTTGATGGAAGAGGCAGCTGAAGGTTACTTGATGGATCTCATTCAGAGTAACGTGGTAATGGTTTCAAATAGAAGGTATAATGGTAAGGTCAAATACTGTCAGGTTCATGACGTAGTGCTTCACTTTTGCTTGGAGAAGAGTCTAGAAGAAAAGTTTATGTTGGCAGTGAAGGGGCATGATAGCCAGTTTCAACCTTTTGAATGGAAGGAAAACCGAGTGAGCTTCAGTTTCAGTAAAGAGCTTTCCAAGTTTGCATCTCTAGGATCCAAAACACGGAAGTCTTTCCACCAACACTTGAGGTCACTGATAACGATAAATAACCTAGAGTTAATTGATGGGATTCCCTTCTGTCAGATTCTTAAATTGCGACTTCTTAAGGTCTTGATTTTGACTTCCCATGAAGTGGATTATTTGTCGTCAGCTACATTCAAACCTCTAAATCACCTGAAATACCTCGCAGTTTGTGCAAATAAGTTTTACTTTCATCCAGAATCACATCTGCCCAATCTTGAAACTTTAATCGTAAATAATTGGGAAAATGAAGTAGAGTTACCAGCGTCTTTTTGGGAGATGGAAAAATTAAGGCATGTTAAGATTTGGGATGCTAAATTTGATTTGGAAGAGGATAATCAGGGATCCTCCGAATTGGAAAATTTGAGGATATTACAGTATGTAAAATTTCCAATTGATGGAAGGGATAGGGTGGATATGTTATCAAGGAGGTGTCCAAATCTTCAAAAACTGCACATCAACTTGGAATATCGGGGCAGTAATAATTCGGCAGATTTATTTTGTCTCACATTAGAGAATCTTACTCAGCTTCAAAATCTTCGCCTAACTGTTGAGAGGTCCAACATTGTATCTGGGTTACAATTGCCTTCAAATTTAAACAAGTTGGTACTAAGTGGGGCTCATATCGAAAACCTGAGTTCCTTCATTGCAGGACTACCAAGCCTGGAGTATCTCCAATTTTGTGACCCCTATGAATCTGTTCAAATCAGAGATTGGTGCCTTGGAGGTATCACGTTCCCTAAACTTAAGTTGTTGAAACTGGTGAACTTACCGATCTCAAGGTGGGATGCCTCAGAGGAATCGTTTCCCCAGCTCGAAACACTTGTTATAAAAAGGTGTAACCACCTCAAGGAGATCCCCCTTAGCTTTGCTGATATTCCAACACTGAAGCAGATTAAGTTGATTAGGTGCGAGAACGAATCTCTCAAGGATTCAGCTGTGGAGATTAAGAAAGACGTTGAAGAGAATGAAGGAAACGACCGTATTGACCTCATTATCAAAGTAAGTAGAAACAAACTCCTAAATATGTTCTGTTTTTTTGAGTATCTAACTAACTTGACACCACTATGTATAATACAGGGATGGTAGGGAATATAATTCGAGATGAAACATGTACGTGCCTGTAATCACAACAATGCTATATATTCCTTCTTCTAATTTGACGCTTGCTTTTGCTTAATTGCTCCATGTTGATTTCAAAATTGCAGCAAAATCACAGACAGAGTGGCCGGGGAATAACAAGGCAAGAAGCTCTCTCTCAAGTTCACAAATTTTCGCAGCATTAAAAACTCAAAGGTTTTGATAGTGTCTTAGATATAAGCTCATTGACATGATACTTTTGCTGTGCACTCAAAATTTTGAAGTTTGTTATTGTTGAATTATTGTAATTTGTGGCACCTATTGAAAAATTTTAATCACAAACATTTCTTTTTTAATAAAAGTAACATGAATGATGGTTTGCTCATTCATCAAAGTGTATGTACGGCATGATTTCATATCGCCTATCCAAATGAATTTGTAAACTTTTATTTGTAAAATCAATTTTCCCTTCTTCCCCATGTATGGCATGAACTCTCTACTGGTATAAGTAACAAAATATAAAACCATATGTATTTACATGAATATATTTAGAATTCGATACTCTAGGGTGTGAAAGCAGAATTTGATTTATTTGACAAAGGTCTAAATATTTTTTTATGCAAAATTTGAGTTTTCTTTTCACGTTCCTCTCCTGTTTGGGCTATATCCAGTGGCGGAGCTACGATTTTTAACAAGGAGTTCAAAATCTGAAGAAGTAAAGACACGAACTAATCGAACATAAAATAAAATTTTAGCCATGTATACTATTTTCTGTTGAAGGAGATTTGAATGAACCCTTGAATGTATGCTGGTTCTGCCCTAGCTATACCGATGTGTCAATTCCACTAAAATGTTTATCAATTTAAATGCTTGTCAATCCCTTTTTCTGATCTGCCCTCTATGATTATTGTCACACATTTGATATTATGACTTTCTTTTTGTTTTTTTTTAAAAAAGACTACATCCGCATGGGTCTTTTTTAAATAACTAGTCTTTGCGCACGTGCAATGCACGTGTATCCTATTAATTAATATTTTTTTTTTAAAATGACACAAGTATAAAATATATAAATAAGGCATAAAGAAGATTTTTTATAAAAATAATCATAAACTTGAAACAATGAAGGGTGACATGTATACTTCAAATTTTCTGAATTAATTGAAACGTCAAGTAATATTACCCTATTATCAAATATAGATATGAGAACCATATATTTATTCACCGGTCATTTGTATTACATACACTTGTATTATATATATGCATGACTTTTCAATTTAATTGGTACCATAAAAGTGAGGTTCAATCATATTATTTTAATTGTTACCATAAAAGTGGCATTACTACGATGACTTTTTGAAAGTTAATGTCTCTATGATCCTATACTATGTGTTGACAGTAATAACTACATTTCTTAAAGGATGAAAAAGTTCGTCAAAGAACCAACAAAAATTGAAATCCCAAGATAAAAAATAGAAAACTATCACATAACGTATAAAATTGAGCAATACCTCGAGAATACATTTCAAAATTACTAAAAATAGTCAAAAAATAAATATAAAGAAACATTCAATGATACAACATATTAACAAGACCACACACAAAAAAAATAATAACTGTGTAAACCTCTTCTAGACTAGATTGAAACCATAATGAGGCTAAGCATATCAAATACCATAAAACCAAAAAAAAAAAAAGTTGATATTCAAAGAATACATCAAAATCTAATATTAAGAAAGAAGAATCAAAAGCAAATAACACTAAAAAGATCACACAAAATTAACAAATTGTATTACAGATTCTTAGCACAATTTGATGGAAACAAGATCAAAAACTTAAACAAAACATATTAAAATACAATAAACAAAATCAAGATTAAATAAATAAAATAATAAAAAAGAAAAAACATAAAAATTCAATACGAATGAAATTACCTTTAGTATCTATACTACTTCTTGTATATCTTTTCTCTATTAACAACAAAAGATGATAAAGAAATAATCACTAACACAGTCTCAAGCCAAAATTAAATTGATTTTGATAAAGAAGAATTGATATACACATTTATTAAGAAAAATATAACTTTTGGTCTTTCATCTTCTTGTAACTATTTCCCAAAAGAATTTAAATCATTGTATCTAGAGGCATGAATTTAAATAAAAAATATTATCTAATATTAAATTAATTATATATTAATATTTATTTAGATTAGAAATAAAATAAAAATAAAATAATAATTCAACTTTTAAGTTGAGAGCTTCATGCTTATAATAATATATGATATATCATGGAATAATTAGACATTATTCTTAAAGACGAGGGATAAAGTTGACGTTTTTACTAAAGCAATCAATAGGAATGAAGCACTATCATTATTTTATTATTAATTAATAAAGAACCAATTATTGTTTACCTACCATTAATTAATAGATTAATAACGCACTAATTCAGAACTCATACAGTACACATTCCAGTATGTTTGAGCCATTGCCATCTTTATGTACCAGATAACACCTCGTACCACATAGGATTTGGATCTACGATCAATCAGTTAACAATAGACCATTATATCACTGAGTTATTGAGGAATAACAAAAGATTTGATAAGTTAAAGATTGTGGTAAGTTTCATTCATTCATTATTTATTTTCATACTTGATGGATCTATATATATACTTTCTCTTCCCAATTTAAGTGTCTTAGTTTGATTAGATATGAAGTATAAGAAATAAAGACTTGATTCTTGTAATATTAAATTAAAGCCTTTAATATGATCATAAGTCACCTAGTTTTTTTTTTCATTTCATTCATAAGGTCATTCAAGTTTAAAATTAATACATCCGGCTACTTTTTATGACATAATATCTGTAAGTCATCTTCTTCTTGAATAATCTTTTCCCCTTTGATTTTTCAAATGGTTCACTCAACTAACAGCTCAAAAAATCATTTTTCTTTATTGAAGAAAATTGGAATCGATAGTTTTCTTAGATAATAACTATTAGTTGAGTGATCATATGAAAAGCGTAAAATATGCTTTGTTTGCAAGATGAAATGGTACAAAAGATGTATAATCTTTCACAAGTATTAACATAGCTTCAAACACTAGATATATTGAAAGACAATGAATAAAAATGTCGCTCTCAATGAACCTAGCTAATTCCAAGAGTTGGTGAACTTGCAGGATTTTTTCTAAAGAAGATGGCTCAAAATGAAATTGAGGAAATGTTAGATCGCTTGCGAAGGATCGAGAGTAGAGGTAATCTGAGTAGCGTCGAGATTGGGAAAGTTGAGAAATTTGAAAGAATGCTAAGATTTCTTAGAACCATTACAAGTTATCATCGTTTTATTTTCCCTGATACATTAGTCAAACTCACAAAGAAGGCCAAATCGATTGTGAAAACACTTCAAGGAATATTTGATGGGATTCCAGATGAATGTAAAACTAACCTTAATCTGGAAAGGCTCGTATCACATTTGTTCGAATTCTTTCAAGGTAATACGACCAGTTTAAGTTGCAATTCTGAGTCGAATGATTTTGATCTCTCAGAATGTATGGATTGGCTCGTAAAGAATATAAATGATGTACTGATTCTCGTGGGACAGCCTATGGATGACTCATCTTGTCGGTCTAGGTTAGAGTTTCTATTTATAAAGCAACTAAAAATTATTCACAAGAAAATGAGATTTTTGAGATACTTATATGCCACAGAAATAAATGGTTACATTGACTATGAGAAGTTGGAAGGTCTGGAGACCCGAATTCAGGTCTTGGCTGATAATGTAGGACAATTATGTACTGTATTTATTGTACTCGAGGATGAGGATGAGGATGAGGATGACAATGAAATAGTTGATATAGTTGAGAATAAACCTCCTTATCTATTAGGGTTGATTGTGTTAGTGGAGCAGGAAATGAAGAAGATTTTTCTTAGTGAATTAAAGGCTTCAAAGTTCACCCAATCAAAAACATTCAAGGACAAGAAATTACCAAAAGGATTTTCACATCATCTCAACAGTCTGTTGGTGTATCTCAGAAACACAAAGCTCAAGAACTTTCCTGATAATGTGTCTGCTCAAAATATTGGTCTGTCAATAGAGCTTCTGTTGTTTTTTCTTGATGCTGATCTTTCAAATCATGTTATTAGTCGAAACTGGTTGAATGAGATCTTGGAAAACGTGGCAACCATAGCGGGTGATGTTCTATACGTAATTCAAAAGCTTCTTCCTAGATCAATAAGCAAAGACGATGACACTAGCAAGATAAACATTTACTCGATGCAGGTATTGGAGAAAACTAAAGATCTGAAGGCACAAGTAGAGACGTACTACAAATCCTTAATATTTACTCCATCTCAGTTCCCTACCTCTGGTGGTTTGACCTTTATGGATTCTCTTTTAAGGAAATTAAATGAGATGTCAAGATCTAAATATGGTTTAGATTTGCTGATGAAACCTATTTACTGTAATTTGGAGAAAGAGCAATCAACTCTTATATCCAATTTAGAGAAGGAGTTGTCATCTTTATCATCCATTTTCAGAGATGTCACAAAGGTGCACCATGAACATAAAGATCTTCAAAGACGTACCATCAATTTGGCATATGAAGCTGGGGTTTCCATTGACTCTATTTGTGCTAAATATAATGTTTTTTGGCATTGTTTTTGCTCACTTCCAACAATCGTAGAAGAGATCAAGCAAATTAATGCAGAGGTAACCGAGATGTGGTCAGCGGACATTCCTCTTAATCCTCACTATGTGGCTGCACCATTTAAACACCTGCCAACTCGTCATAGCAATCCCATTACTGATGAGGAGATAGTGGGTTTTGGGATTGACAAAGAAAAAATAATTCAGTGTCTGATTAGAGGTACAAATGATCTAGACGTTGTCCCAATTGTAGGCATGGGGGGACAAGGGAAAACCACAATTGCTAGAAAGGTGTACAATAGTGACAACATTGTTTCTCATTTTGATGTTCGAGCATGGTGCATCGTTTCCCAAACATATAACCGGAGAAAGCTATTACAAGAGATTTTGAGTCAAGTTACCGGTTCCAAGGACAAGGGATATGAGGATGATATCCTTGCTGATGAGTTGAGGAAAAGCTTAATGGGAAAGAGATATCTCATTGTCTTGGATGATATGTGGGATTGTATGGCATGGGATGACTTAAGGCTTTCCTTTCCAGATTTTGGAAATAGAAGCAGAATAGTAGTAACAACTCGACTTGAGAAAGTGGGCGAACAAGTCAAGTTCCATACTGATCCTTATTCTCTTCCATTCCTCACAAAAGAAGAGAGTTGCAAATTGTTGCAGAAAAAAGTTTTTCAAAAGGAAGATTGTCCGCCTGAACTACAAGATGTAAGTCAAGTAGTTGCAGAAAAATGCAAGGGACTGCCTCTAGTGATTGTCTTGGTAGCTGGAATAATCAAAACAAGGAAACTGGAAGAATCTTGGTGGAATGAGGTGAAAGATTCTTTATTTGACTATCTTGATTGTCATTCAGAGCAATATAGTCGGGCTACTATGCAGTTGAGTTTTGATAACTTAGCTGATTGTTTAAAACCTTGTCTTCTTTATATGGGGATGTTTCCGGAGGATGCAAGCATTAACGTGTCTGCATTGTTAAGTTTATGGTTAGCGGAAGACTTCGTTCAGAACATTAAATCTGCTGAAGATTACTTGATGAATCTCATTAGCAGTAACGTGGTAATGGTTTCAAAGAAAGAATATAATGGCAAGATCAAATACTGTGAGGTTCATGATGTAGTGCTTCACTTTTGCTTGGAGAAGAGTAGAGAAGAAAATTTTATGTTGGTTGCGAAGGGAAATCATAGTCAATTTCAATCTTTTGTTTGGAAGCAAAGTCGAGTGAGCTTCAATTTGATTGAAGAGAATTCCAAGTTTGCATCCAAAACAAGGAAGTGTTCCCATCAACCGTTGAGGTCACTGATAACGAACGGAGCATCTTTTTATATAATGTCCTTAAGTTCTTGGATTCATAATTTGCGACTTCTTAAGGTCTTGGTTTTGAGTTCCTATGAAGTTGACTATGTGAATTCAGCTACACTGAAACCACTTAATTACCTGAAGTACCTCGGAGTAAGGGCAACTACGTTCTATTTTGATCGAGAATCACATCTGCCCCATCTTGAAACTTTAATTGTGAAGAATGATAGATCAGTTATGTTACGAGGGTGTTTTTGGGAAATGGAACAATTAAGGCATGTTGAGATCAATGATGCTGAATTTGATAAGCAGGGGCTCTTTGAAGGATCCTCTAAATTGGAAAATTTGAGGATATTAAAGAACATTGTTGGATTTCCAATTGATAGGGCGGATGTGTTATCAAGGAGGTGTCCTAATCTTCAACAACTTCAAATCGAATTTGGATCTTTTGCAGAACCTCTTTGGCTCACATTGGAGAATCTTACCCAGCTTCAAATACTTGACCTTTCCTTTAGGTTGTTCCACATGCTATCTGGGTTACAATTGCCTTCAAATTTAAAGATGTTGGTACTAAGAGACGCTGATCTAGAAAACCTAACTTCCTTCTTTGCTGGACTACCAAGCCTGGAGTATCTTCAATTAACAAATATGTATTTTCCTCAATCAGAATGGTGCCTTGGAGATATCACGTTTCATAAACTCAAGTTGTTGAAACTGGTGCAGTTAGATATCTCAAGGTGGGATGTCTCGGAGGAATCCTTTCCCCTGCTTGAAACAATCGTTATAAGATGGTGCCATAACCTCGAGGAAATCCCCATTAGCTTTGCAGATGTTCCAACACTGAAACAGATTAAGTTGGTTCACTGCAAGAACAAATCTCTGGAGGATTCAGCTGTGAGGATTAAGAAAGATGTTGAAGAGAATGAAGGAAACGACCGTATTGACCTCATTATCAAAGTAAGTAGAAATAAACTCCGATGTTTTGTTTTTGAGTATTTACCTGCATCTAACTTGACACCAATAATACAGAAATAGTAGGGTCGTCCGGAAGCTGTGAGTCAATTATGTGCCTGTAATTACAACAATGGTAAATATGGTTTCTGTTTTATTTTTTTCGTGTTCCTTTCTCTAATCTAATGTTTGGTTTCACTTAATTTCTCCACGTTTATCTCAAATTAAATTTGATAATTGCAGCAAAAGTACAGCCAATTGTTGCAGCCACGCTCATGCTCAAGTATATTGTGCGCCTAGAGCCGACATCCCTGTCCTTTTTCTGTATGTTGTAGATGATCTTTCACTGTGATTTCTTGTTGCCTTTTATAAACATCATGCCTTTGTTATGCAGCTTTATTAATTTACAACCTGTCAAAACATTGCTTCTTTGTTTTTTGTAATATAATAGTTGTTTCCCTTCCATCTTACACCTGCAAAATTCAATAAAGTATACAATTGAAAGCTGGCTGAATACAACTCCCTAATATCAATCAATAGAATACTGAATGAAAGTTGTTTTGATACAAAAGCTATCTATATTGTTCCGACTCTTAAAAAATGTCACCAAGTAGTACTTTTGGATAACAACTTAGATAGTTATTTGTACTTCCTCTCTTATTCCTTTGGTAGCCTACATCAAATCAGGTTGGTTAACATGAACATTTACATATCTATAAAACTCAGGCAGAAAAAAGTAAAGCATAGATTTACGAGGATACAGATTCGAGTCTCTGGAAGATTTATCACTTTGAGATGATCCAAGTTTTACGTAAATCAAGTATAGAGAGAGAACCGGATAAATGCTCTACTTTATAGAGTGTTTAGCGGCCATGGTGTTGGATGAAAAAGTACAACTTGAATATGCAATTCTAAACCATACGAAAACATTGAAAAATCGAGACTTGAAGTGATTTAGGAGTCTTGTGTGGAAGGGCTCTATCGCACAAAGGATCAAAGGTACACAGGAGATAACAAAAAATTTCATCGCAAAAACAAGTAAAACTTAGATATAAAGGTATGCACTAGCAAAATGAGTTCAGAATACGAGAAAACTACATTGCCTGGTTCAGCCTTTACTTCGAATTAGACTTGGGCCTTAACGGAGGCTTCTTCCAAAGCAAGACGAGAAAGTATCCATTATTCATCTATCCAGGAGGACAATGGTGGAGTCTCCGAATTTATCCAAGTTGCCCACATGAATGCGTGCCTTTCGCCTTTAACCATATCTTCAGCAGCACAGGACTCTAACTGCATCATTTCATCAATTGTCAGCTTTACAGATATGGCTTCGATATTTTCGTTGAGATTGTCAATCTTGGTGGTACCGGGTATGGGGCATATGTCATCTCCTTTGTGAAGAATCCAAGCCAATGCAAGTTGTGATGTGGTGCATCCCTTTCTTGATGCTATTTCCTTGACTTGCTCGTATATTTGCTTGTTGTGCTCAAAATTTTCAGGCTTGAACCTTGGTATATTCTGGAAAAAAAAGCAAATGACATCAGCCATCCCGATTATATGTATTGTTTTATACGTTAATTATAACGTGCTGTATCAGAAGAGATTTCGAGCGATAAGGATGAGTTGGCAAACTGGATTGAGAACCATGAGGTTCAAGTTCAAATAAAAAAGACCAGGTGATTTCTTTCTATCTGTCTATGCCTTGATGGATAGAGTTACCCAATATCAATGAACCGAAACAGTTTTTTCTTTGATGACAACTTTGTTTAAACAACTCTATTTTTGTATCGTTCTAATTATAAATATTGTGATTTCTAGTTAAGTTTCTATAATTCAGATATACCAAAAATTTGGATGCATTGACCATGACACTGTGACCCGCCATTCTTTGTGGGATAGAAGTACATATTTTGTACACTCTAAGCATGTTAATATATAAAGAGTGTTTTTTTATGTCCGAATTTGCACTAGAAGTTAAGACTCGTTGATCTTGTATTCAGATCGCCTTATTCATAAGTAGCATGTGTTTCGTAGCCTTAATTCATCAATACTAACGAAATCTCATCAAGATCAGTACTGGTAGATTGGTCGAGCTCAGTTAATCAGCAAGCCGTTGGTTCTGAGTAGGAAAGTCACAACGTTGATGCTAATATTGAGCTCTCCAAAGGAGAGGCTTTGAGAGTTTCACAAAAAGCCAATGACACATGTTGCAGAATTTTGGTTTAAAAGGAAAATGATGGGTATGATATGCAGCTAATGGAGGTAAGTGGCTAAGTGCAAATGAAAATCATGCAAGATCGAAGACAGTGCAATTAACTAGACCAACCTTGCGGAAGTCTCCCTCGGCCAAGCTCTCAATCAACTCTGGACCTGCTGAGAAGAATCCTCGTCCGAGAGGACTATACGGAACAATTCCAATTCCTAATTCTCTGGAAAAGGCATTTACTCAGAAGAACCTTCAAACTATCTGAAAGAGTGAACTCTAAGAGACACATTACCTGCAAGTTGGAACTATTTCTTCCTCAAGATCTCTGGTCCACAATGACCACTCCATCTGAACAGCTGTTATTGGATGCACCGCGTGTGCCCTTCTGATTGTTGCTGCGCAAGCCTCAGATAAACCTATATATTTGATTTTACCCTCTTCAACAAATTTCTTCAGTTCTCCCATCTACACACTATGCCACACAATGTCACAAAAACAAAATAATAACAATAAGCACAATAAACAAATTGCCAATTTGAGATACTCCATTGTCGAAATGTTTATTCTTCTATTTGACTGGAGTATCATCTTTATTGATACTCTTCCATGCACCTATCATTTTCTCTCCCCATGCTTTGCATTACTTGTTTATAATAGAAGATTAATTTTGTCTCGGTGATGCTTTCAAAAACAATAGTAGTAGCTAACAATGATGTAACCTTTGTTTGTGATTTCATCATAAAGCAATTCGTTGGTGACAGAGCATAGAGTGGGTAAGTGTGACATAGACAGAAATTCTTTCATAGTTAGAGAAACTACGAAATTACAGTAAGCATAGATGAGTGTTCCTTTTACTGAGTAAACTTTATCAACACAAGAATTTCAAAGCATTGGCCTATCCTCCGAGAATTCGAGAGGAACACATTACATTTCTCACATAGCATAAGATTCAATTCAACCTTTTCGTACACCACTTTTTCTCTACCATCAGTAGAACATTGTTCCGTCTCTGAATTTATCTCATGGATTGACAAACAACACATCAGCTATGTTAATCAGATTCTCCCAAAGAACAGTCTTTGGAGGAAGGATCCTACACGCACCCATCTCCATCAACACTTTTGAAGAGTCCGAAAAATATAGTGCATCAGAAGATCTTCATGAATATGTCGGTTTGGCAATATAAAAGCGGATTCAAGTAAATAGCTCGGGACCATTTTCCACACAGTTGATTCAATCAATTCTTTTTTTTTAAAGACTAGAAGATTTTTGCGATTTCTAGCCAAGCTATATCCATGTGAAATCTGCTTTTATCCAAGTGATTAACTGGTTACTGTTACCTCTTTACACAAACCACACAATCCAACAATTCGCTAGAAATCAACAACATACCTAGTATAGTCCCACAAAGTGGTGTTTGAATGAGGATAGAGTATACACAAACCTTACCCCTACCTCGTAGATAGGAAGGTTGTTATCGATAGACCCTCAGCTCGAGGAAAAATAGCTCATAGTAGTCTAGAAAAAGAAGTAATGTGAATACAAGAAAAAACAGATACTAGTGTAAACAACAGATAGCGACCGAACAGTACTACAAGAAGTTTGCTAGAAATCCTCAAATATAATAAAGGGAAAAAAAAGAGTAAGATGTCAAACCGTGATTTCAATAGGCACTCGAATATCAATCCGATGAACATAATAAAGATCGATGCAGTCGATATCTAGTCGCTTCAAGCTAGCTTCACAACAAGCTCTTACATACTCTGGTTCACCACAAATGTCCATTTTCCCTTCTTTCAAACTTATGCCAAATTTGGAAGCTATTTGTACTTTTTCTCTCATTCCTTTAATTGCCTAAACAAAATAAAATTTAGAATGCACATGTTTAACTACCTCAATTAGTGTATAAATTGGGAAAACAGCAAGGTACAACACATTAAAGCAGGAGGTACAACACATTAAAGCAGTAATTGTTACATTTTATTTTACCTTGCCGATGAGAAGTTCATTGATGTGAGGTCCATACTGATCGGACGTATCGAGGAAGGTGACGCCGCGATCAATGGAGTGTTGAATGAGCTTGATCATTTCGGGCTCGGGCTTGGGCGGGCCATGATTGGGAGACATGCCTCTACAGCCCAGCCCGATTCTAGAAACTTCTAGGCCTTGCGAGCCTAATTTGATCCTCGGAATTTTACTCGCCGGCGTTTCCATTTCCTCCGTCGAATCTCTTGAACAGTGAGCTCACAGAATATGTTGACCAAAGTTTGGACTACGAATTTGGTTAGAGTTAGTTGGAAAAAAAAAAAAGAATATTTTGGAATTAAAATTGTAAAAAGGAGCCTTCCATTGTGAGAGTAAGTTTCTCTTTTTTTTTGGTTGACATAAACTTTATAAAATCACTATACATATTATACATGTATATTTTTAAATACTTAATTTGTACAAGCATTATAAGCGTATATTTAAATTTGAAGTTAAATATAAATATTCAGTATTGTTTAATCCATTTGAAACAATAGTAATAATAATATATCAAGTATAATGACAAACTCAAGTAAGGTTTGAGAGGAGGATGAATTATACTTGAATTTTATCGATGGACTCAAATCAAGAAAATTGTTTGAAAGAAGTATGAAAATTATTTTTGAAGTGAACGCATTGAATAAATATTGAAAGTGTACAAATATTAAAAATGACCATAAATCATAATACTACATATCTCCTCAAATACCATATATCTTCTCTTGTTTTGCTTCTTCATATACTATAAGAAAATTAAATATTTGTGATTACATCCTTAATTAGAAGTCCAAGTGAGTTATAAGATGATCCACCTTCCTCCATAGCTACTCTACTCTTCTCCTTCATTTTTTTCCTCACTTCATTTTCTTCACTTTTTACCATCAACTTTAATAAACCACTTTCAATTTCTTGAGCACTTACTGTATCAACTTGATTATTTTTCCCTTCAAAATCAACAGCATAGTCCAATCTTATCTCTTCACCAAGTCCTAATTCTTTCACTAATAAAAATGCATTCATTTGTTGTTCAGCATAGAGTGGCCAAGTTGCAATTGGTACACCAAAATGTACACTTTCTAGTATTGAATTCCATCCACAATGGGACACAAATCCTCCTATTGATGGATGAGATAAAATTGTTACTTGTGGTGCCCATCCTATTATTTTTCCTCTTTCTTTTGTTCTCTCCAAGAATCCTTTTGGCAAAACTTCTTCATAGTCGCTGTAACTTGTTGGTATATCTACTTTTCCCTTTGGTGGAGATTTTCTTAAAGACCACAAGAACCTATTTAAAAATAACAATAAAACAAAATTAGGAATAGGTTTTCGAGGTATAAAAATCTATGTTGCTCAGATTTTTTTAAAATGACGATATGTACGTATTGGATTTTCCAAAAATAAAGTAGTTTTAGAGAATCCAACACATACGCGCACGACATAATATTAATTTGGAGAGTGTAGGTGAAAAAAACTTTCCTTTGAGATATATAAACAAGCCACTATACATATGAAAAAAAAGAAAAACTTATACCCTTAATCCCAATCAACAAAGTTAGTTGGTGTGAGATATGAATCCTTATTATCGTAAAGGCATAATACATAAATATGCCCTTTAACTTGATTTCAAATTACATTTATGTTCTTCAACTTTAGATGTGCACAAATAAACACTTAAACTTGTATAAAGTTGAACAAATAGACACGTATGTCCTACATGTCGTCCTACATGTCATTTTTTGTCCTACGTGGTATCCTACTTGTATTGTGCCATTTAGGACTCATGTGTTTATTTATTTAAAAGTTGGATAGTTAAAGTGTTTGTTTGTGCATTATGAAAGTTGAAAGTCAAAGTTAAAATTTGGAGCCAAGTTTAGGATCCAATATATGTATTATATGTTGTAAATTATGAGAGTTCGTTCTCTAAGGCTAGAACATAACATCTCTAGTTAATTATAAATAAACCTTTATCATATGTAGTACATCCATATATTATATGTATGCACACTATGTTACTTTCTCCGTTTAAATTTGTTTGCCTTATTTATTCTTTTATTCTGTAAGGGATAATGCACAAGTACTCCCTCAAACTATGTTCGAAATCTCAGAGGCACACTTATACTATACTAAGGTACTATTTCCCCCTGAACTTATTTTATTAATAATTTTCTATCCCTTTTCGACTTTCATGGCACTATCTTCTGGGCCAAAGGCTGATTGACTTTTTTTTTTCAAGTTGAAACCACGTAGGCTGAAAATGGATAGAAAATTACTTATAAAATAAGTTCAGGGGTAATAAGACTTTAATATAGTATAAGTGTGTCTCTGAGATTTCGGGAAAGAAGTCTTTCCTTTCCACTGGTTCTTGAAAGCTATCAATCCCCGCTTCTCCCTCTCGCATCGGTTCTGCATCAGATGATGAGCCCATGCGAAAACGGGTTGAGGGGTGCTTGTGCATTTTCCCTTCTTTTTTTTAACAACTCTTTAACTTCAAATTTTCACGTGACATGTTTAAAACTGTAAAATTAAAAGATATTTTGTTATATTCTACCTATTTATCGTTTAAGAAATACCACAAAATTGAAAAGTCTTTTCTATTTTTAATAAAAAAAACTCTGTGCTACATGTAAACCAGACAAGCAACTTGATGAAACTGGAGAGTAAAAAAAAAAATTACAACTAATAATACCTGTGACCGGAATGCTCCAGTGCAGTTGCTATTTCTTTGACCTGTTCTGCTTCAAAACTTCCCATACTACCAAAACACAAAAACACTACAGAGGAATCCTGTTGATCATCTAACCACTTAATAGTACTTTCAATCTCCAATGAATTATTTATAAAATGACCACTTTTTTCAAAACTAACCACTGGACCAACTGGATAAATTTTTGGAACCATCTTAGAATCCAAAAGAGCCTGAAGAGAAAACGATTCAAGCTCGAAAAAAGTATTAACAATAATCCCCTTAGTCTCTTTAAATCGACGAATTCCATCAAAAAACAATGTTGAAGCAAGTCTTGAATCTAACAAATGCTTAGGCAAAACTTTAGTAGGACAAAGATTTTTAAAACATGGGATTGATAATGCCTCGTTAGAGTTCATGTATCTGGACGTATCTGAATGTTGTTCATTTCTTAAAGTCTCAAAATGAAGACATAAGCCAAGAAAAGAAGCGTTTGACGCGAAGTAAATGTAACTAGGGACATTGAATTCGTTAGCTATATCAATCATCGATGTACAAAACATGTCAAGAACAAAACCATAACATGGACTTGTTTTACAAATGTTGTGAACATATTCACGTACGCGTGGTTTGTGACCATCGATGAAATCATAGAGGAATGTTTCATGGTTATTGAGGAATTGAGATGATGTTTTTTCGTCTAGGGTGATATCGATGAATTTTAAACGAGGTTGAGAAGTGAGTGATTGAATGAAATTTTTCACACCATAGTCTAAAGGAAGTTCCATGATGAGAAAAGAGATGGAAAAATTTTCATCTTTATTTAGAATTTGTTTTGCAAATTCAATAGCTGATACAATGTGCCCTAATCCTGCTAAAGGAATGAAAATTAATTCTTTCATGTTGACAGAGTTTTTTTTTTTGGTTAATTTATTTGTGGGTAAAGTATTTAGAGTTTATATAGATATATCATGATAGAAGAAGTGATCTTTTTTTTTACTAATTTGAAGTTTCAAACTTCATATTTAGGTAAGAAAAGTCTTTGGATAGTAACATTAGTATGATATGAATGTGAGAGGAAACTCATTATGAACCATAAAATGGTTATAAAGTAAAGGAATTCAATTTACAAATGATAATAAGAAATGGAGATAAAAGGATTTTTACGTTACTTACTTCGATGTCACGTTGTGTTTGATCAGATATGAAATTTTAAGGGGAGAGGTTTAGAGTTCAAGCTTTGAAAATAAAAATATTTAGTTGATAAAGAACGTTTTACTTTTGAGTAAAGTAAATTTACTTTGGCACAAATTTATTGATTAGGATGTGTACTAAATGACAATGTGTTCTTTAAACCTGGAAAGACAAGTATTAAGGTTATCTTTGACAAAGAAAACATGTAGACCTTTGTAATAATTAAATGTTATTATAGAGATTAGAGAATAATTATTATAGAGAGATCTGACTATAATAGGTGAAAATAGTTTCTGGCTTGATTTTATGTTGAAAACGTTAAGTAATCAATAATGTGTTAAAAAAATAGTCTGTTGTCTTTGTAGCTATAATTAATTGACAAGTTCAAATATTTTTCTTTTTACTTTTCTTACAAAGGACTTGTCCAAATTCTAGATGAATGTACTTTTTGAAGTTTCCTTTTGTCAAAATTTCCTACAAATTAAATTTCTATTGATAAGAAATATATATGAACTTAGCGTAAATTAGCGTAACTTTTACCCTAAAATTACGTTTTTCAAATGTTAATTAGATGAATTCTCCTTCACATAATTAAATGACAAGAGTTTTTGTGTCATAAAACTACACTTTTAAGAGTGACAATTGCTACCTTATAGTCAATAACTTAGCGTATCAAAAAAATTCCGAATCAATTACAATTAGTCATGAGTCAATCGAGAAAATAACAATTCCATGAAATTTTATAAAATACTATTTAGCCATAGAAAAATTGACTAGATTTACACCTATTAATATTGGATGCCCCAATTATATAAATTATAATTAGAATAGGAAAAATTACGCTAACAAAATAAATTTATATTAGTTAATTACTCATCATAGCTATACTTTGCTGTAATTATCACTCACGACTAACATTATACAGTAATTATGTGGGTTTGACTTCAAACTTGTATAACTAGTCCTGTTTGTATATGTATAATTCGCCAGAATATACAAATATACACATATGTATAATATACAATTATTTACCCTATATACATATACAGTTCACATCTCTCACTCTTTGCCCTCTCTCGCTCTCCTCTCTCTCCCAATCTCGCTTGCCCTATATACAAATATATATGTATAATATACAATTATATACAATTCACCTCTCTGCCCTCTCTCGCTTGCCTCTCTCCTCCCTCTCCCAATCTCTCTTGTCATATATACAAGTACATATTGTAATATACAATTATCTAACCAATATATATACAATCCACTTTTCTCCCACTCTTTTCCCCCTTTCTCTCCCGGTCTTGCTCACTCCTCTCCTTCATATAACATGTAGCTTCAAATTGTTATTATCAAACTATAGTTATAGAGAGTAATTAATTATTTTTAAGTGATTATATGTGAAAGTTTCCTGTTAGAATACCATGTACAATTTAATTTTGTTTATATGATGTTTAACAATTTATAAAATGTTTTTATTCTTAAATGAAATAAAAAAATTTGTCTTTTATTATTAAGCCGAGTTTTGTCATTTTAGTGTTTTAGTTTATGTAGTGCTAATAATCAACTTATTACTTATGTGGAAATAATAATAATAATAATAATAATAATAATAATAATAATAATAATAATAATAATAATATCGAGATTATAATATCATATCTCTTTGATATACCCCTACCAAATGACTCCTAAATTTTTCAATAAATGCTTATGAACTTTTGCATTTACATTAACTTACCACTTTTTATTTATTTCCATCAAAATAAAAAATTTACAGATAAGAAAGGGATGATAAATAATGGTCAGAGATTATAATTATTTATTAAATAGTAAACATAATTGTTAATGACAAATTTATCTCAACATCATAACCAATTGTATGAATGGAGAATCCAATTTAATTAAACTTTAGTCCATAATTAATTAATTCATTAATAAAGTCATTAGTCAATGTTCTTCTCTCATTGACTGTATCTGTTAAGTAATAAATGCTCAATGAATTTTTCTTATTTAAATACTCTTATTGTATGTGTGATATCTTCAATTAGGGAGGCTTTTGGCAGATTGAGGAGGTGATCTTCAAGTTTTTCTCATTGTAAGTATGTTAATTTTAGATGAGTTTTTTTTCCGTTTAATCATTTCATATGTATTTGTAATTTACTGACACATTTTTAGAGCGCTCGAATTAAATTTTCTTGTTTAGGATATAATTTGAAAGCTAAATTTCATCTTTCTTAATTCTTACCACACTCTATGAAATGTCGAGATCTTATGATTAACCTCTAGATCTATCTCGTGATAATAGGTATATTCTTTAAAATTTTAATTTGTTTAATAAAGGTGGAAGAGTTTGTTATTCGTAGAGACTATTCACTTTTCTCTTTTATAGAGATTGCCTTTCTTTTCTTGCCTAAATCTTAGATCTAGCTCATGTTTCTCGTCTCATTTAGTAGCGATACCAAATAATCTGACTATTTTACATAATGCTCATCAGTAAATACTAGTCACATTTTAATTTGCATGCTCCTTTTTTTCTCTCTTTGTTGTTTTATCATATCGCACAACTAGTTATATGTATATATATATAAATAAAATCAAATGTAGTATATAAATATTCTCAAGTTAGAAATGTCATCACGAAACTTGCAAGCACCTACCTTCATAAATCACAAGGGGTAGATATAGAGAAAATCACAACAAATTTCATGTTGCTGAGCTGGCTCTTACTTAAAGCATTTTTTTTAATAAAAAAAAGTACTATTATACCCCTTTTTTTTTATTTAATAAAAGTCAGATATCTCCAAAACTTAGAATAGTAACCAACATGTTATCATAGAAAATATTCTTAGAATATAATCTTCATTAATTCATAGTTGAACTAGACAAAGATGATATGCTTATTTTTTTTTAAAAAATAAATAGATGGAGTGATCCATATCTCAATTAAAGATAATATTTAAATTAAGTAATTAATTAATTGGAGTGAAACCAGAAAGCAGGTGAGATTTGGAAAGAATAATAAATAAAATAAAATAAAACAAATGAAATGAATAATCAAATCAAAGTTGGAGATTGCTGACTCACCAACAAACAGTCAACACTTCACCAGCCACTTTCTGGGTCCCACGTCACTACTATTTGCAACGTAAATTCTTGAAAATTCTATAAATTATCTGTCGAGATATCGAAATGAATTTAAAATTTTAATTACGTTAAAATATTAGCTTAGGGTTCAACGATCTTTAAAATTATGGATTTAATAATGAGTATATGTTTTGGAGTTTATATATTGTTAAAGCTATATCAATTTAAATTTGATTAAATTGTATTGTTAAAACTATATTAACCATTGATCATCTAATATTCGAAATTTATTGATTATTTTAATTTAAATTTTAAATCTGAAAATCCGTTTAGCTTGTGTAAAATTATCTTTTTATTAATATTAATTATTATCCTACTACATGTATGCATGCTTATGCTTGAAGCTGTAAATTAGTTTACCAACTCCAAGTTCATGAATATTTTTATTTTAATTATTGTATCTTATAGTAGGTGTGGAATGTTTTTTTGTTTAATTTGATGTTAACTAGTAGTTAATTAATATGACATCTTAATGGATTACTTCATTTAACATATTCAAACTACATTACACCTTTTATTTTTTTTAATTATACATATGTGATTTTTTGTAATATGTTTACTTGATTCTAAAAATTTAATTTTTGAATAAAAAACAAAGAAGTTGATCCCAAAAGTGATTTTTCTTTCTGCATTTGGCAAGAGTCAACTATTTCATGCTCTTAATCATGTTGCATTATTCTTAATATTTTGAAATTTCTAAAAAGAAACAACTTTTCAATTTAGAGCAACCTTCATGTTGGGTAATAATTGTTGATAACTCATAAATATCACTATTTCAATCATGAAATATCTTGATATATCAAGAATATCTTTTTCAAATTAAATTTTTCGGCAAAAATTTAAATTAATATTTTAAAAATTTTAAATAAATATTCAGTTTTAAGATGATGTTTCTCCTTTCAAGCGCAATATAATATTATCACATTTGTTTCATCTCTCAATACTCACCGTTCTGTGGACGAAACGCTGACATAATATAATAATATAAGTTATTATATTATATTACATAAGAACTCACATATAGATTTTCTATTAAGGGAATTAAAACAAGAACCAAAAAGTGCAAATATCAACTCTTATACCAACATGTATTTTACATTAACTAACTAGATTTAAAACAAATATCGGACACATATTAAAAAATTAATTTGAAAAAATGATTTTTCAATTTCAGTTTTCATTTTAAAAGTGAAATTCCATTTTTACCCTTTTTCACCTACTATTTAATTTTCATTTTCTTTTAGAATTTTCTAGTTATGGTGTTTTCCTTCTTCCTTCCTTCTTTTTAGTATAACAAGATTAATGGAGTCAACAATTTACAGACGAAACATCTGGTCAAAAGTCAAACCTTTTCTCTTTCACTTTCCTTCTCCCGTCATCTACTTCTGACCAAAACCCCTCTACCTATCCCCAAACCTTATACCCCTCATTTTCTCAAATGGGTATTTCTTAAAATTTCCATTTTTTGTACTTTTTTTCAGCTCAAAAAACCAACCAGAAAGGCTCAAGCTACGACGTTTTTGAGCTGATGGATGAAGAATTCGAGAGGAAGAGGATTGAAGTTAAGGCTATGGAAGCTTTGGGCTGTGGGTTTGATTTTGCTAGCGATTTCAGGTTGAAGTTCGTAAAAAGATGTCCAAACGGGGGTAGATTGGTAATTTTGGATGAGAGTAATAGACGGAACGTCGTCATCCCCGGCGGCGTTACAATTCCCGATGTATCTGAAAATATCCGATGTGATAAAGGGGACCACATTCGTTTCAAGTCTGATGTTCTCGAATTTAATCAGGTTTCCATTTTTAATCTCCCTTTTAATGATTCTTTGCTTGGTTTAATTTTTTTTATTGTTTGATTATATGCATAATTTTAGATTCATGAAGTTGGTATGTGAATGAATTTTGTAGTTTTAACTGAATTTTTAGTTAAAGATCAAATTTTTAGATGATGTTCTAAAGTTTAGTGTTTGTATTTGATAAAGTTCAAATTTTTAGACAAGTTCTATGAATTTTGTTCTAGTTAATTAAGATGAAATTAACCACTCATAAAGTTGACTTAGAGAGCGTGTAAAAGACGAGAAGTGGCATTAGGTGTTCTTTTAAATCTGTTTTCAAGTCTTGGTGGTAAGAGTTACGTGGCATAGGAGGAAGGTACTATAAGGATTTAGTTGAGGTATGCTGAAGCTGGCTTAGGACAACTCGATTGTCAAAAACAAATAGTAGTAGAAGTTGTTCTAATGACCATTGTGAATTGATTGTTATAAAAAGCATAGTATAATCAATTCCAACTTGTTTGGGATTGAGGTGCCGGTATTGTTGTAACTACATAACTCTTTTTGGGTGTAATTTCTATTTGATGGCCAATACAAATTAGGGAAGTTGTTACATCTTACTGATTAGTTTTGTCAAGGTTTTAGAATGATTACTCCTCTCATTCTATTTTATATGATGAACTTTCTCGGTTGGTCTATTTTTTTTTTGAAAAAGATATCTTTTTATATATTATTGACAAAGTGATCTTTAGAGTTGTATTTTTGTCGAGCGTGTTATTGGCTGTCTCATTAGCTCCAAATTTTCCCTAAATTCATTGCAGATGTCAGAATTGCTAAATCAAAAATCATCAATACATGGAAAGGTTCCATCAGGCTATCTAAATGCCATTTTTGATTTAAGTGGAGCCTGGTTGAATGATTCAGCAGATGCTAAGTACCTCGCGTTTGATGGTTATTTTGTCTCGTTATACTATTTGCACCTGACAGCATCCCCATTAGTACTCCATGACCAAGTGAAGAAAGCTGTTCCACCGCATTGGGATCCAGCATCCTTATCCAGGTAGCTTCTCCATTCCACTCTGTACTCTCTTTGCTTAATCGGATGACTAGCTGTTTGTTAGTTCTAACTGGCTAAGCACAATTTCTTAAAATATCATCGCAATGCCTTTGAGGAGACTGTTAACTGATGCATTTGTGGATCCCTTTTAGTTTTTGGATTAAGTACTGGTGCGTTCAAGGATAGCCAACCCCAACTTTCTTGAAGCATAAGTGTAATTGTTGTTGTACTGATTAATTTAAGGATCTTCAGTTCGTCATTCAAAATCTGCAAAACTCCATGATTAACTTGTCTCAGAGTAGGTAACTACAACATACCTAGTGTAATCCCACAACATCAGGGTCCATTGGAAACAACCTCTCTACCTCTACGAGGTAGGGGTAAAGTCCGCGCACACTCTCTACCCTCCCCAGGCCCCACCCTACTTGTGGGATTACACGGGGTATGTTGTTGTTGGTGAATGAGTTTATGCGACTGTATGGTAGTGTTTGGAGATGCATTTGTGTTTTCGTATGGTTGTCTTATTTCTTATGACTTCTAATCTGACAATCCTAAGCAGATTTATTCAGGCTTATGGGACACACATAATTGTGGGTATGGGTGTTGGAGGCCAGGACCTACTTTGTGTTAAGCAGAAACCATCTTCAACAGTTCCTCCTGCTGAGCTAAAAGCACACTTGGATGACCTCGGAGATTGTCTCTTTTCTGATGAAGCAAGCCCTCTGCCTGAGTGGAAGGCAAAAGAGGGTAAAAAGAAGGTATTTTACACTCTCTAAGCAATGAAGATGCCTCAGTCCCAAACAAGCTGGGGGTGTCTATAATATATGAACCCTTGCTATTCCATTTTACATTCAGTTAAATAGGCACTTGATTTATGTTTGGGTATGTTCTGATATTTATGCACATAACTGGGGTCAATCATATCTGAATGGATTCTTATTTTAAATCTATAGGTCCCCGAGGTATTCAATCGCATGTTGCAGTCGCATACCATGCAATTTACTAGCATAACAGAGACATCAAGCAAGGATGTAAGTCACTCTCTGATTTTTTGTGTTCTGAAATGGAAGAAGTGGTAGACATGGTTAGTTATTAACGAATAATGTGGAGCAGGGTCTCACTATAATTTGGTCAAAAAGAGGTGGTGATGTGTTTGCACAAAGCCACTCGAAGTGGCTTCAGACTGTGGCTGCTTACCCTGATGGCATACTCTTCAAACTTGTACCGATTACTTCGCTCTTAACAGGAATACCAGGAAGCGGTTATCTCAGCCATGCAATAAATTTATATCTACGCTGTAAGTATTTCATAGTCTTTTATAGATGAGAAACATATTTTCCATCCATTAATTGTGTATAATCAGATAAAAAGGTGCATTGCTGCCTCTCTTTTATATAAAAAAATAAGTATTGTGTTTGTGTGAATTCCTCCTCATCAATTCCTTGATGAGATCTTTTGTGTGAATACAAAGTTACCTATTTAAAAAAATAATAATAATAAGTTGCGTGTTTCCGATACTGTTGCAGATATTATTTTAATTAGGTTTTAGGGATTTCTATAGTGTTCCAAAATGTAAAACCGACGAAATTAGATTAACCTACAACAATATCAAATTTGGTCATGCAAGTCCAAATTAGAGATTTTAAAGATTTCAAGAATTTGTTTTGGCTAATTTTTGTTAATGAATGTTAATGTAGCCGAATACATTTTTTGCTATCATATCTCTATGAGGGTCTAGTGTTTATCACCTTTTTTTACATCTTGACCATTTATTTGTAAACTAGTAGTTCTACTCACTGTGGCTTTATCTACCCTGCAGTATTTTACTGTGACTAAAACAAGGCTATCTTCTGATATGGTTCAATTGAAATTTACAAAGTGCATATATTCTGAGGCTGTTTCTTTTTCTTGTCTTGTGATCATTTTTCTTTGACATTCTCTTGAACTCCTCCGCATATTTACTTACCTTGACAAGAAATAATTATCCGTACAGAAGAATGTGAGGAACTTGTTTTCTTAATAAGTTCTAGTATTTAGCATATTTCATAAAATCGGCGTATTTTTCTTATCTATCAGCTTTTTCTTCTTCATTTTTCTGTTCAAGAAAGACGATGGTAGTTTTATCCGCGATTTGTTTCATTCTCAGATAAGCCTGCTCTAGAGGATTTACAGTGTTTCCTCGAGTTTCAAGTTCCTAGCCAGTGGGCGCCATTGTTCTGCGAGCTGCCTCTTAGCCATCAAAGAAAAGTGGCATCTTGCCCTGCATTGCAGTTCTGTTTATTCGGCCCAAAGCTTTGTGTGAGACCTACCCAGGTACTTCTTTGGTGTTTCTTTCTTAGCAAAAGGACCGCTGCTTTATTACAAAAATAATAAAAGTTGAAACTATATGTGCTTCATTCCAATGAGGTATTGGTCTTGCCATGGCTTCTAATGCACTAGTATTGATGTTCATGATGACACCTAATCGATATGTTCTTCTTATATGTAGGTTACAAGTGGTCAAAAACCCGTCATTGGTTTGCGCTTGTATTTAGAAGGGAAGAAATGCAACCACTTAGCCATACATGTACAACATCTTTCTAGTTTACCAAACATTATGGCATCTAAGTCTGTTAATAACCTAACCTTATGCAAGCCATGTCAATGGCGAGGCTCCGATGATTATGAATCTAGCGACCAATTCTTAGATCCTGTCAGATGGCCGAGATATTCCAACGTGTGCTCATCTGTAGTTAAGCATGATCCAAGCTGGATGCAGGGCGAAACGAGTGGCGTCTTTGTGGTAACTGGTGCACACCTTGTCAGCAAAGGGAAGTGGCCTAAGACAGTGCTTCACCTGCGTCTACTTTTCACCTATCTTCCTAACTGCACAATACGAAAGACAGAGTGGGCAGCTACACCAGAGGGTACTCATAGGTCAAGTTTCTTAACAAATCTCAGCACAACTTTTACTTTCACTCAGCGGACAAAGACAGATGCTGCACCAAAGCAGCTTCCTGCTGCTCTTAACTCGGGCGTATATCCAGACGGACCTCCAGTACCAGTTCGATCAACAAAGCTGCTCAAGTATGTAGATACGGCTGAGATTGCACGAGGGCCATACGACACTCCTGGACATTGGTTGGTAACTGCTGCTAAGCTTGTTACAGAAGGTGGGAAGATAGGTTTGCATGTGAAGTTTGCTCTATTAGATTTCTTACACGAATCATAATTTCTTGTGTGTACATATTCTGAGGTAGCCTTGTCCTTTTCTTTATATCATTTTTATTCAGTTACATTTAGTCTTATCAGCTTCCAATATCTTGATGATATATCATATTGTTTAATTTATCCAAGAAATGGCCAACAGGGGAGGAAAATGTTATAGTATTGTACAGAAGAATTTAGTGGAAGAATCGATTTATTTTTTGTTCTTTCCACCTTTTCAATTGTTTATTTCAGTTTAGTTCTATGATTTCTGAGTATCCTTTCCTATTTGATCCCTTTGTATTACATATTAGAAGTTTGCGATTGGTTCTATTCATCGAAAAGAATCCATCAATGCATTCCTTTCATATCACCTGGTAAGAAAGATCTCGTTTATTTACAAATTTCTAGATTATGTATGACTTTATTGTTACAATGGAAAAGTTCAGTGATCACACGTGAAATTAACTCATATTTTGTATATAATGTAGTAATAAACTCGATCAACTTACATACGTCCTCTCTTATAGGATACAAAGAATGAATAATAAACCAAATAATACATATAATCAAAGACAGGAAATGTCAAATCTACATAAATAAGAGTCATAATAAAGCCAACAGCTACAACAGCTATAATAAGCCACCAAACATCTTTGTTCAAGAATATATTCTCAAGGTTGAGTGCTTGAAGGCAGGCTACTATTGTAAATGCTGTGGCATAAAAGATTGAAATAATAGCAATTATAATCTTTATAGGCAATGAAATGTAGAAATCACTGCTATAAAATTTGCAAAGAAGAAATGATAAGAGTGTACCCATAGTGAATACTGAACTAAAAAGTGCTGCACCTAAGTAAAACATCAACATCCATAGTTCTTGTTGAACTTTGTCTAGGAGAATAGGTAGGCCAGTTTTCTCTTCAAAACCTCCGGGGACTGTGAAAATCGCGGCAAAGTTGATGGTACAAAGGAGTGTAGAAAGTACTAGTGTAGAATTTGATAGGTTTCTAACTGCTGTCTCTGCTTCTTTTCGTACGTGTAAGTGGTTTTTCTCGAACATCTCTTCTGCTTTAAAGCCTTTTAAGTTTTTAACATCCCAAAGGCGCGGATGCATGTTGTATTTTATATACTGTAAGAACAAATGTAAGTAAGGAATTAGCAAGACATGATTGATTGTGTATTTTTGTTGGGAGTTGCATCAAGTGAAAATGTAAGTATTTAAAGTCAATTTAGGACTTTTGGCCAAGTTAGACCTAGCCCATTTTGATGGTTTGTTGATGAAACTATTTAGTTTGTTGATGGTTGTATGATGCTAGCTGGTGGTGGATACTAGAGGTAAAGGTAGTTGATGGTGGTAACTCATGAAGACAGAGAAATGGTCGATAGTAGAGATGATTGTTCGTAGTATAGGTGATAGTTGTCAACAATAGTCGTTCTGTTGTTTAGCTTGTTGGTAGTTTAGGTGATCAACACTGGTGGTTGTGTGGTGGTGGCTGGTGGTGAATATGGTTGGTACTTGGTTGCAGTAGCCTGGTGATGTAGGTAGTCATCGATGGTGCTAGTTAATGTGGTGGCTATATAGTGGAGGTGAATCGCGATGATAGTGGATATACTAAACTACTAATTGTAAACTGTCACTTCACAACGAAACCTCTCTTAATAAGATTTCGCTCAAGATCTTAATGAATCAGACCTATTCAAAACATATACTAACCGATACTCAAAAAAAAAAAAAAAAGTTGAAGAAACTTACCTTGAACCAAAGTACTCCCCACATCATCATTAACACAGACATCACACACCATACACTTTCAATATGTTCTGTAGTTGATGTAAAAAATGGTGTCCCAACATGTGCTGCATAATGCAAAATTGTATTCCCATTTTCATCAATATCAGCCAACATCCTGTTTTGACTAGCCACTTTTTTGAGCAAATAATCAAACAAAAATCTGTTTTTATGTTCTGCTGCTATATGCAATATATTCTTCTTTTTTTCATCCAATGTCTCCACAAGTTCAGGGTATTTTTGCAAAATTTCCACCACTAACTCATCAATTTTATGTTTTGATGCTTGTATTAGTGGATTTGGCACAATGTGATCAGTAATACTATAGCTCCAATCATACTTTTCTAGCAACACTTTTGCTAATATTAGTGCAAGAATATGCTTTTGCTTTGCTTCATCAATAGCTTGTAACCAGGAATTACCTAGAGAAACAAACATACAATCTAGAAATTCATTTCAACCAATTGAACGTGCAACTTGTAAAGTAATGGTGAGTGGTACCTAATAGAGACTTGGTAAACGGCAACCTCTCAACGCAGACAACCTTAGTCCCAGCTTGTGTCTGGTTATCACTAAGTTTTGATTCTTTATATCGCGGTGAAATACCTGCTAACACATAAGAGAGTAAAATTCTGTTACGTAAGTGTGACAGACATGTTTCCGCGACTTTAATTAGTAGAGCTTACAAGAATAGATGATGGTTTCAATCATTTGAACAGGAACAGAAGGTGTTTTGCCTATTTCTGCAAATAAGTAGTTGGATCCACTCCTGAATGACAATCTTTTTGTAGACAACATATCCAAAGCAGTCATACGATCATTATCGCGATCATTAACAAGTTCAGGATACATATTCACTATATAAATTGCTAGTTCTGCATGACATTAAACAAAAAAAAAATTACTGTATTGCCAAAAACCAAATAAAGAGATAACGCTTGCCCGTTTAATTGACCATACATGGTGTGAATCTGAATTAGTCAGGGCCCTAATGCGAGTACCGTAAGTCCAATGTAAACCTTACCATAACAGTCATGGAATACTGTTGCATGAAGGACAGTTTTCCCATCATTCCTCTTCATTGTGAGCTTATTGAAATCACAATTGGCCAAAATAGTAAATACATCTTTCTCCCCACTTGCAGCTGCAACATAAAGTGGGGTCTCTCCCAAATTGTTTTGCACATAAACTAAGTCCTTCTCAATTCTCAAAATCCTCTCCACCATATCTTTTTTACCTGTCGTTGAAAACATAATTAAGTAAATACACGTGTCTTCTCAAGCGTGCTTGGCTGATAAAAAAAGAATCAAGTTAGCATGTGTAACTAAGTAAATAAAAGTGTTCTCTCTGACAGTTTAAACTTTTAAATGAGACAGTCACACATTTCAACATTACCAAATCTACGTCACACATTTCAACATTACCAAATCTAGCAGCTTCGTGCAACGGTGTATCTCCACTATTGTTCCTAGTTTCGAGATCTTGAACACTCAAATTAGGTTCAAGAATTTCGAAACCAGCCACATTGCCATTAACAGCAAGGAAGTGAAGGATGGTGTCACCCCGATTATCAATCGGGGAGACACCTTCTTCTTTCCAAAAATCGCGTAAAACCTGGAGAGATTGCAGTACTCCTGATGATGATGATGATGCAGCTTTGTAAGCTGCTGATCTACATCTTGCTTTAGTACTGAAGTTGTTCTGCATTTTGCTTTCCCTTATTTTTGTGTTCTTTTGAGTATATTTTGTGATGAATGAGATTTTATTCAGCAAATTAAAAGTTGTTAAGGCTTGGTTACTAATTGGAATAACAAAAAGAAAAAAGCTAATGTACAAATCACTTGTCTTTGATTGCTTTTTCTGATTTAAATTATATTCCTTTGTGGAAATTTTACAAAAAACAGTACTACTACTTAATAACAACTTTATTCATTATGTTCCAGTATATTTGTCCATGATGATTCTTATTATTGCTTCATATCCAAGGAATGAAAAATTCTACTCCGTATAATTTCACTTTTCTTGCAAAACATATTTTGATAAAAAATGATAGACTTATTGTTGTTCGAATAACTTCATCTTCATAAGGACATGACCCTAGATAGGAAGGTATGGAGGTCGATAATTAATGTAGAACGTTTGGAAATAGCTACTCGAGTGTGGTCTCCATATCCTCTTTTCCTTATTAATTACTCCCTTTGTTTCGTAAAGGATGACCTAGTTTGACTTCGAACGGAGTTTAAAAAAGGAAAAAGACTTTTTAATCTCGTGGTTCTAAATTAAATTTAATGTTATGTCGAATGTATAAATATGCCCTTTAATCTTGTGCTCGTAAACATGCCATGTAAAAAGTTAAAGTGTTGCCAAAAAAGGAAAGGGATCATCCTTTTTGAAACACACACAAAAAAAATAGGAACATTCTTTTTTAAACGAAGGAAGTAGAACATAGTTGATAGTAGTATTATGTTTTTTACTCTTCAATATGTTTTACGTGCTTTATTTTGCCTAGTATCTTTATATTTCTGTGTCATTTTTTTCTTCTTATAATCACTCATCGATAAACTTCTCTTTTCAGCCAAAGATCTATCGGAAATTGCTTCTCAACTCCACAAGGATTTATATACATTTTATACTCCACAGACCTCACTTATTGAATTACATTGAATATGTTATATCTATTGTTGACACCCGATTTCGAACCTCCATAATATAGATTAATCATCGAACTTCTTCAATTTTAAACGATTTAAAATAAATATTTTTATAAAGTTTCAAAAATAGTTTACAAGTTATTTTAAATAGTTTTGTTACTTTTTATAATTTTTAAATTAATATATATGTATTAGATAATTATGTCTATTTTTACAAATATTCAAAAATCGTCTCAAAAGATTTTAATTTTACTTAAATAGTTGGTTATTACTTATATTTTTAAGTAATTAATTTATAATTAAGTTAATTTTGTTAAAATTAAAAAGTTCATTAATTAATTATATTATATTACTATGTAGGCTAATTGTCTAAAATTAACTCAATCATGAGGCCATCCATTCATTTATATTTGGGCCAATTTCCTTCATTCCAACGGCAGCCCATTAACAATAGAAACGAGAAGCCCAGTCCATAAACCCATTACAATGTTTCTTCTTCACCTAGCGATCCATTACTAAAAATTTTGTGAATCAATTATAGCATCAACTAATTTTACTCTATTATCAAATATAGATACCGTAAACCACCATATAGTTATTCATTTGTTACTCGTATTGCATAATAGCATGATTCTGATTTTCTTATTTTTAAAAGACTATCATTTCAAATATATCATAATAATTACTATAATATTTGAAATCCAAACTTTGCTTGGCGTTATTGATAATGGTGCCAATTAAATCAGTGGTTTTCAGCTTAAATATTTGCACACTTGAAATTTGTAAAAACAGCATATATAAAATCAAAAGTCCTCGAGAGGTATGATAATTAATGCTCAATTTGAGGAAGCAAATAATGAGATTGGAAGATTTAACATTAAATAAATAAATTGCAGAACAATAACTTCGAGAATATATTATTAAATAACCACAAAACTCAAGATGAACTAATAACGTATGAACAATTTGACCACACTAATTTAACAAATACGCGAAAACTTTTGCTCACAATTTACGACTAAGCAAATCAAATATCATACGACCGACAAAAAAAATGAAACTCAACACTAAATAACCGCACAAAATTGAAAAGCACTGGCAAATTCTGTCACAGTTTGTTAAAAGCAAGATAACATATTAAAATACAACAAAAAAATTACAGAACAATAGAAAAATTTCAAGATTTAAACAAACGAAGTAATTAAAAAGAAAAGGCAAAAAGCTTCTATATGAAAGAAAGGAGTCTTAGCAACTTCCTTTCTTTTCTCTATTAAAAGCAAATGGGGATAAGAAATGCTAGTTGACGGTAAAATTGATATACATTTATTACGGTAAAATGCAACTTTTGGTCCTTCCCATTTTTGAAAAAATATCTTAATTATACTCTTAATATTAAGTGGCAACACATAGAATCGTCATTTCTTATTTAAAACAACTAGATGAAATATAATGTTCACTTGCAAAAAAAAAATTCCAGGCACCTGCCACTAAATAAAACGATCTCTATACTAAAAAAAAAGAAAAAAGAAAAAAGACCATGTCAGCAACAATTCAACTTCCTTATTCTCATTTATTCAAATAATAAAAAACTTGCAACATATGGCTACATCAAAACCTTTTATTGTGTTAATAAATCTAACACATATGAAGGTGTTCAAATATAAAATGAAATGACTAATAACAACCCACCATATAGGTTCACTACTTGCAAAAAAAAAATAAATAATTCAGGCACATGCCACTAAATAATACCAGATTCAATAATGCACAAACAGACACTTTAAATATTCAATTTTTTAAATAATGACAAAATACATGTAGAAGAAAAAAAAATGTGTGACGACAACAATTCATTGACAATTTAAATAGTAAAAAAAAACTTACACCTTTTCACAAGGGTTAAATACATATAATCAAAAATTGAATATTTAATGCTAAGTTTATATAACAAATATTAATAAATCCAACAACCATATAAAGATGAAACTAGAGCAATTATGTTCATTTTAACTTAAACAGCATTCACAATATAAACTTAAAGGGCTTTGAGAGTTTTTGTTAGAGGAAAAATTTATGGGTCACAAGCTTGAACCTCCCATTATTCCGAGTAAATTGGTTGAGGTTGTACTCTCATCTCCTTTGTGGACAGGTCGATTGCTCGAACCATGTTAAATCTTTGAGTCTTTTGATATATTTCCCGTTGTCTTTTTACTCGTGGTCTTTTGAGGTTTTGCTTTGTTAGCTTTCGCATTTACACCTGCTTGTTTTCGGTCCTAACAAGTGGTAACAGAGCTAGATTCAATGACGGAGTTGGGTTTAGTGGTTCGATAATCGATTATTGAATCAGGTTAGAAAGAGGTGTTCATCTTGGCGGGTGCAATTCTAGCCACAACCTTTTTTGATAGTAATGAAGATTTTGTTGAAGAATTGTTTCAGAGAGGTTCTCTGTGTTGAGACATAAATTTTGCAAAGGAGATTATGGAGAGAAGAAGCAAGTTGTTAAAGATTAAGTGAAGAAGGTAGACAATTAGAAATTCAGGTCAAGGAAAAGATTTGTTGGAAATCCAGGTCCTGATTTCTTACCATTAATAGGTTTTGGATTGACTAATCCTTCTTCTGGTAGGAAAAGGTTTAGAACTTTATAAATAAAGGTATGTTCCTTCTAACTTAATCAGCATTCACAATGTAATCTTAAAGGCTTTGAAAGTTTTGGTTAGAGGGAGAATTTATGAGTCACATGCTTGATAAGTTATTACTTGTGGGAACCTCCATGTATTCCGAGTCAATTGATTGAGGTTGTTTCTCTCTATATTTTGTACTCTCATATTTATAGTGGATTGCTCATCTCCTTTGTGGACTTAGATCGATTGACCGAACTACGTTAAATCTTTGTGTCTTTTGATATACTTCTCATTGTCTTCTTACTCGTGGTCTTTTGAGGTTTTGCTTTGCTAGCTTTCGCATTTACACCTGCTTGATTCCGGTCCTAACAAGTGGTATCAAAAGTCAGATTCAATGACGGAGTCAGATTCAGTGGTTCGATAATCAATTATTGAACCAGATTAAAAAGAAGTATTCATCTTGGCTGGTGCAGTTCTAGCCGCAACCTTATTACTTCCTTGAAAGTGAAGCTTGGGTCGATTATTTCCCCGGCTTGGTGAGTCCTCAACTTTGAGGACAAGTGCATTTGTTTCTAGTTTATAGTTTCTTCTATACTCTAAACTATGTTGTATTTCCTATTTTTGGAGACTTTTTGATGTAAAGGGCTTGATCCCTACTTGTACTTCTTGTTGAAATGGTGATAAGACAAAGTCTAGTTCTTATTTTTTCTTATATGAAGAAGTTGACTTCTATTGTGAAAGTTATCAAACTTTTTTCGTCATTTTCTTTGTCCTTATGAGATGAAGCTTCAAGGGCTTGTAGATGCCATATTACTTTCTAGGGAATAACCACGGGTCGTGACAATCATTTTTTCCAAAAATTTACATAGACGTTTGTTAAGACTTTAACATAGAGTCAGTTGGTCACCATTGCTAAAACGATCATTTCGCAAGGTCAAACGAGTCTAGAGCAGGTCCCCCTAGTTAATTCTAACGTCATTTTTACCAAATTTTTTATGGGCTAGTTGATCTTGATGGCCAAAACGATTCATTTTCAAGGTCAAACAAGTCTTAAAGTATTTTATCGATTTTCGTGTGCTATATAGTCCACCATCTTTTTTGGTGATCCCAAATTCGATGTCATATTTGCCAAAAAAATTCATCGACGTCCGTTAAGACCTTAGTTGTGGAGCCAATTGGCCTTGATGGCTAAAACGACCCATTTCAAGGTCTAACAAGCTCAAAGCAAGTAAAACCTCTATTCTGGTAATTTTTGTGTTTTATATAGTCCACCATCTTTTTTAGTGATTTAGAATATTGACGTCATTTTTGCCAATATTTTTCATGGACGTCCGTTAAAACTTTAGTTGTGGATCCAGTTGACCCTGATGGCCAAAACAATCCATTTTCAAAGTCAAACGAGCTCAGAGTAGGTAAACTCCCATTTTACCTATTTTCGTGTGTTATAGTTCACCATTTTTTTGTGATCCAAATTCCACGTCATATTTTATGAAATTTTTCATGGACGTCCATTAAAACTTTAGTTATGGAGCCCGTTGACCCCGACGGTCAAAACGATCCATTTTCATGGTAAAACGAGTCATACATCAAGTATACCCCCATTTTGTCGATTTTCATGTGCTATAGTCCATGAATTTGGTGATCCAGAATTTCGACGTCATTTTTTTCAAAATTTTACATGGACGTCCGTTAAGACCTTAATCATGGAGTCAGTTGGTCCCCAAGACCAAAAGGACTTATTCACAAGGTTAAACAAGTCACGGAGCAGGTAAACCCCCAAATTTCGAAGTCTTTTTTTTTCAAAAATTTACATGGACCTCCATTAAGACCTCAGACATGGAGCCAGTTGGTCACCACGACCAAAACGACTCATTTTCAAGGTCAAACGAGCCCAGAGCAGATAAACCCCTTATTTTATCGATTTTCATGTGCATAGTCCATGAATTTTGGTGATTTGAAATTTCGACGTCATTTTTGTCAAAAATTACATAGATATCCTTCGAAACAACCAATTTTCAAGATCAAATAAACCCTAGAGCAAGTAAACCTCGAATTTTACTAATTTTCATGTGTTATAACACATAAAATCTATCGTCTTTTATTTTAAAATAAAACAACTATAATGATGACAAATTATCCATTAGTTCACTTATTTTAATGTAATATAGTTGCACCACTTACAAATTTCAGGGACATGCCACTGAATAAAACAATCACTCAATACTAAAAAAAAAAAGAAAGTGTTACAGCAACAATTCAAACTTCTCATTTCTCATTAATTCAAATAAGAAAAAACTTACAACATAGTTACATGGCTAAATCAAAACCTTTAACTTACATAACTCCCTCTCTTATTGGATATAAATGAATAAGAAAAAAAATAATAAACATAATCAAAAATTGGAAATGCTAAATCTATATAAATAAGGGTCATAATAAATCCAACAACTACCAGAACTATAATTAGCCACCATACATCTTTGTTCAAAAAAATATTTTCAAGATTTAGAGTTTGCACACATGCCAAAACTGAAAATGTTGTGGCATAAAATACTGAAACCATAGCAATTATGACCCTTATAGGCAAAGAAATATAAAAATCATCACTATGAAATTTGCAAAGAATAAATGATAACAACGTACCAATTGTGACTAGTGAACTTATAAGTGCTGCACCTAAGTAAAATATCAACATCCATATTTCATCTTTCAATTTTTGGAGGAAGATTGGCAGGCCAGTTGTCTGATCAAATCCTCCAGGGACTGTAAAAATAGCAGCGAAATTGACTGTGCAGAGGAGAGTAGCAAGTACTAGAGCTGAATTCGCTAGGTTTCTAATCGCGTCCTCTGCTTCTTTTCGTATTTGTTGATGGTTTTTTTCGAATAGCTCTTCTGCTGTTACACCCTTGGAGTTTTTTATGTCCCACAGGCGCGGATGTACGTGGTGCTTTACGTGCTGCAAAGATAAAAACTGTCATCTTCTCAATACATATTGTATCGAATCATCTGATTTAGCTCATCATTAAATTAGAAATCACATTATTTCAGAGCTTGTGTAGTTGATTTTGAAGGTAATTGGAGTAGTACTAGACATTGTATGTGGTAGGCGCTGTCACTCCCTTAGCAATCAAACTTATGCCTAGTAGGGCATAAGTTCTTTAAGGATGCAGGACATACTCAAATTAGTTATAGTTTTACGTTGACTGTCAGCCTAAAAATGAAACCAACAATATGAGCAAACTCACACGGCGTTAGCACAACATAAATACACACAAAAAGAGAAAAGAAAAGAGAAAAAGTACCTTAAACCAAAGGATCCCCCACATCATCATGAACACAGACAAAACACACCACACTTCATCAAAATGCTCTGAACTTGATGTTCTAAATGGTGATCCAACATTTGCTGCATAATGCAATATTGTATTCCCTTCTTCATCAACATCAGCCAACATCCTTTCTATATGACCCACTTTTTTCACCAAATAATCAAACAAAAATCTGTTCTTATGTTCCACTGCTATATGCAATATATTCCTCTTTTGTTCATCCAATGTCTCAACAACTTCAGGGTAAATTTCCAAAATTTCAACAACTAACTCATTGATTTTGAGATTTGATGCTTGTATTAGTGGATTTGGCACAATGTAGTCAGTATTATAGCTCCAATCATAATTTTCCAGCAACATTTTTGCTAATATTAGAGCAAGAATATGGTTTTGCTTTGCTTCATCAATGACTTGTAACCAGACATTACCTAAAATACAAAAAAGATATATACAAGTGAGAAAGTAGGGCATTAAGAGTTTGACTAATATCTACCGACAGTCTAAAGAATTTACACTATCAAGTCACCTTTACATGTTGTAGCAGGTGGCGTGTCTTATATTTTTCAAAACTACAAATTCGTTTTATATAATGGAGAATTAGACATATAATTTTTACACTATCAGGTTATCTATACATGTCATAATAGGCATATAATTTTTACACTATCAGGTTATCTATACATGTCATAATAGGCACATAATATATACTATTTTAGCAAATATAAAAGTGGTATATTCAATTCTTAATATGAATCATATAATGGATGATTAAATGAAGGGGCATATATATACCTAACAGAAAATTGGTGAATAAAGACCTTTCTCTGCTGAAAATTTTGGTGCTAGCTTGTGTATACAAAGGAGGAATACCTGCTCCATCAAATAGCAAATTAAATGTAGGTAATAACCGTAGTCAAAATTAGAGAAAGTAAATTTGGACTATTTTTTCCTCAAGTATTTTGACAGGTGGAAATACGATGCGATTAACTAATAATAAGAATATGAAGGACCTCAAGACAAGTAGAGCAATATTAAATGTGAGCTTACATGAATAGATTATGGTTTCAATCATCTGAAAAGGAACAGAAGGTGTTTTCCCTATTTCTTCAAATAAATATTCAGATCCACTCTTGAATGATAATTGCTTTGTAGCCAACACATTCAAAGCACTCATTTTCTCATTATCACTTTGGCTAACAAGTTCAGGATATTGATTCACTATATATATTGCTAGATCTGCTTCACATGAAACAAAATAATTATAATTAGGAGTCGATCAATGAATAAAGTTACTAGGTACCTGTACAGGTGTAACATAGCAACAGAAGATCACAAATTTCAAATTTAATTCAATCCGCTCATTCGCAATAATAATATAAAACTTACCATAACAATCATGGGCTACTGTTGCATGAAGTACAGTTTTACCATCATTCCTCTTCATAGTTACCTCACTAAAATCATAATTTGCTAGAAGAGTAAATACATCTTTCTCTCCACTTGCCGCGGCTACGTAAAGTGGTGTCTCACCTGCAAAAGCCGAGCCAGAATTTCAACTTTATGTGTTGAATTTTTAGAATGAGTATACATTTACTATTTGAACAAAAGTTACTGAGTTTGTCTGGAAGAACCTGGCCCGTATCTGGGCTTCTAACTCCGCCCCTAACTTACCTAAGTTGTTACGCACAAAAATTAAGTCCTTCTCCTTCTTCAAAATCATCTCCACCACATCTTTTTTACCAAATTTTGCAGCTTCATGCAATGGTGTATCTCCATTACTATTCGTAGTTTCCAAATCTTCAATGCTCAAATCAGGATCAAGAATTTCGAAACCCGCCAAGTTACCATGGATTGCTAGAAAGTGAAGAATGGTATCACCCCGATTATCCATCGGGGCAACACCTTCTTCTCTCCAAAATTCACGTATAATTTCAAGAGAACTCCTTCGAGATGCCGCTACGTAAGCTTCTGATCTTCGACTTGCTTTGTCACTCAAATCCTTCTGCATTTTAATTCAATCTTTTCTTGGGATTCCAAGTTTTTTTTTTATCATATATATATGTAGCGACCAACACGGCAAGTATATGCACTAAACTCTCATCATGTGTGGGGTCTTAGAAAGGACTAAACGACACGAATTATACACATTCCTATAAGAGGTTGTTTTCAGACTTTGAACCGAGACCTCATTTTATAGATGTAATTTGGAATATTTACTAGTGGGTAAGTTGCTCAAGTTTAGTTCTTTGGAATAACAAAAAAAAAAAAAAAAAAGCTACTTACCCTACCCTACTTACTTCTTGAAATGCTTTGCTTTCTTGATTAAAGCAAATTAATTTGAGGAAAAATCTAAAAAGAAACATTGGCTTTTCAGCTTTTTCAAGTTAAATCAACTATTTATATAGCAAAGAGGTAAGGGGTATCTTCTTACTTTTGCAGATAACAATAATTTCATTTTAATTGCTAAAAATAGTTAGGTACTATTCTCTGATATAGAAAGATGACCAATTGAAGTCATAAAGTGAATACAGTTTCAGAGGAAAAATTCAAAGCAGTGAATTAATATGTGATTGAACTTTATTAATGTCTATAATAATATGAAAGTATGATCTCAGCCAGTACAGCAGATTGTGCAATCTAGGTGAGACAGAAATGCAATAGACTCTTTAAGGTAAGGCTCGTACAGTAGACTCTCGTGGTCCGACTCTTCTCCAGAGCTTGCACATAACGGTAACTTAATGCATCAAGCTGCTCCTTTACTCGTATAGGACTAGTATAAGCTTATTTAATCAACTGTGTACACCTCAGAGAGATGCTGAATTTTACAAACGCTATTGTGAACAAGTACAGTGCAAACTCGATATCTCACTGGGGTTGAGGTCGCGATTGCACGATGAAAATCTCATTACCAACCAAACATCCTTCGACATCTTGAGGAGAACCAAACTTGCGTTCTAGGTAGAAACCAACAGCGCCAAGCCTCTGACCGAGCTGACGTCTGAAAATGGGGTCGATTGTTAAAGGTTTCTTGCTATAATCGACAGTCAAGTGAATAACTTCTCCGTCAGCAGGGGAATTGCCACCTACAACCATCTCCTCGCTAAAGTTGGCGAATGCTAGTGTGCGAACTGTGTCATCAAATTTACCACTAGATAGACGCCACGGTGTACCCCTTGTTCCTGAAGCGAGTGTTTCACCGAGTCCAGGTGCAATTTCAGCCTCAATGAAGTTATGATTGTTGTCCGTGGGGCTCAGTGTGTGGAGGACAAAAGACAAATCTGGTGAAAGCATTTCTTGCACTAGCACGGCCATCGTAGCATCTTTCTGGGACACACCAGCAGCTCTGCGGCTCAGTACTGCTCTTCTAGTATACAACGAGGCCCAAACACGGGCTACAGCATGTCCAAACCTTACCGGATCTGAAGGGCTAACATTAGGAATTGAATCATAAAGTCCGGCTGCTGACATCCCCGCCAAGTCCTCGACATTAGCACTTGAACGCACTATTAAACGTGCATTACCGGGAAATATTTCTCCCAAGCTTTCGATGACATCTTGTCCAGGCAATAACGAAGATATTAACTTCTGGAGATCCTCACAGTGTTTATCAAGTTCACCGCCATCAATTTCAGCTGTTTCTATCTGCTCAACAAGCAATGTGAAGGTCTCCATTAACTTGTTCGTTTCCAATGCCGTTTCCATGGAACCAAATGGAATAACTGCTCCAGCAGGAACTTTAAATGATGCTGGTGCACCTTGGTCACTATAAACTGCAATCAGATAAATCATCAGACCCAAAAAAAAAGGGCAAAGACATATATTGCACCAATGGCATCCATCGTTTGTGCTATGATAAGCTAAACGCAAAAATAAAGTACCAATCGATGTTGACCAACACCGAAATTTAACTATGACAAACATAGGAAATGCAAAGGACCAAATTTTCAACTGGAAAAAGGAAAAAAAAAAAATAGAATGGGAGCAAAAACATTTACATGGAACTTTCATTTTTAAATAAAGGGTTCGTTAAGCAGAATTGACATTTTAGCTACAGCAACTAAGAATAAAATAGTAACAAGTACGGATGATATGAAGAGAGGGTTGTCCTGCAAAGAACCAAGACTACCTTTAGTAGAAGAAGTGGCCAGTGAAGCTAATTGAGCACAAGAAGCAGCTTTTGCACCAGAGGTTTGTATATCTGCATCAACAAGAGGAATAACACCTCTAGCAGGTCCAACCTGCAAGTAGAAATTTGGCAGCTCGATAAGCAAATGATAGAAAAAAATAGAAAATAAAGAATAAAGAGAAAGCAAAGTGAGAAAAGAGGGGTGGAACTGAATTAAAGCAGAACATATTTGGAGAAAAAGGTTATTTGCAAGGAAACAGTTATTTACCTCTTTAACTTGAGATGATTTGACGGCAATTGAGGAAGCACCGCTGTCTGATGAGGTTGCACCTGTAGAAGACGCATTACTTGAAAGAAGTTTATCTGTAGAAACACCACCCGTCTTCTCTGATGAAGAAGCAGTTAACTTTACACCAGTTGATGATGCTTCTAACCTGAAAGAAAAGGGAAAACCCAAAGAAAATTAAGGACAAAATAAAGAAACTACTAATGCATTATAATCATCAGTGAGTTAAAAGGTTTGAAGAATATAACCTCACATATTTTCCTAGTAGCTGTCTTACATCAGAAACTTTGTCATCGTCATCGCAGGTCACAAAAACAACCTTTTCCTGCAATCAAAAGTATGTCACACTTCTGTAACTAACACTCATATAAAAGAAAGCCTATAATTAACTTTGGACAACAACAACATACCCAGTAAGATCCCACAAGTGGGGTCTAGGGAGGGTAGAGTGTGCACAGACCTTACCCTACCTCGTGGAGGTAGAAAGGTTGTTTCCTAAGGACCCTCAGCTAGAGAATAGCAAATCTAAGTACGAAAAGTAAGAACGACAGTGAAGAAGACATAGCAACTAATATAAAAAAAAAAATAGTGCAATAACTGAAACATGATAAACAATGGATGATGATACATCATATCAAAAGCAAGACACTACAAGAATACGGCTAATACTAGCCAAGCAGAAATCCGACAAAAAGTAAGAAAAACACTCCACTGCCTATCAACCTTCTCTCCAAATCCGTGATAGATAACAAAATCAAGACACTATAATTAACTTTAGGACATGGAGACAAGATTTGGAACTCGCCTGCCGGGCCCTAACACCTAGATGAGATAAATGTGGTAGCTCCTGTAGAAGTACAACTCCAGATATGTTACTCCCTGCGGCAGTCACCTGCAAGATGGTCAACAGGCCATTCAGTATCCTTTTCCGTGCAATACATAAGTTTCTAATGCCTTAGGATCCTGCAGAAGCAACACAGAGATGAGAAGCGCTAGAAACCTCTTCATCTCCATCAGCTTTGTTCACTACAAGAATAACAGGTCCTGTTGCAGATGATGGTAGAGTGCCGGGGATAATTCTATCCACCTGAAATGTGAGTAATCAGACAACATATCAGCACTATATAAAACTAGTTCTACCTTGGATAAAATTTCAAACAGAGAAGATGCAATTCACAGCATGAAGTTAAGGTCAAAACATAGACCAAGTACTGAACTGGATAGAAGAAGTTACACTGCAAGCATTCAGATAAACCCAAGTGCTTTGTAGCTTGATCAAAATGAATTCTTCTAGACTCTTTTGCGACAAAAAATCTTACTTCTAACAAATAAACCAAATCTTTCTATACCCCGATGTTCGGGCCAGCTTGCGCATGCATTTCGAGCAAATTAACCAATTTTGTAGAGCAAATACCAGCTAGAGCTCTAAATATATAAATAAATTGCTGGAATAAGAGATTGACAATATAATATTCACCTGTATTAGCTCTCCAAAAGCATCTCCTGGAACGAGAACGTCCCATCCCGATGACCCAATTGTCCTTCTAACAGCCTTCAAAAGTAGAGTAGCAAACTTCGAAACCTGAAAAACCACACTACAAATTGCATGTATTTTACAAAGTTAGGCACTTTGTTAACTTACAGTAACATCCTCTGTCAGACAGAGAAATCAGAAGGATAAGATTGGAGCAACAATATTCAGAACAATAAAATATTTGTGCAATCATACCCTGCTCGAATTTCAGCTTCAGTAAATGTTCTGACAGTATTTTCAGGAATTCCCAAAGATTTTCCTAAAATCTGCAAGACCATATACTCAGTTAAAATCCCAAGTTATATATTTCTTACCTAACAAGCATGTCAATGACACTGAATGAAATAAGGGCTGATATAGGAAAATCAATTTCCCTCCAACTGACTTAGCTAATCATATCACAATGTGGTCCAAATGTAGTTCCAATTTGGATAGCTTACAGGCATGCCACATATAATGGAGTTTTTAAAAATAATAATTCCAAACTAGTGAACAATAACTCAAGAACTGAAAATAATAGCCAAACCGGTACCATGAGAAAAATTGAAAGCTTAGAAGCCACTACTGTCTTCTGAAGTACTCCTACGTTTCAATTTGTTTGGTTTTGTCTTGACACAAAGTTAAAGAAAGTAAACAAGACTTTTGAATCTTGTCATCTTAAGCTAAAGCTATCAAAATGCCCAGTTTTGTGGTCTTAAACATGTCATGTGAAAAGTTAGAATTAAAGAATTGTCAAAAAGGAAAGAAACATTCTTATTTAAACAGACTAAAAAGGAAAGTAAGACAAGAAAATTAAAACAGAAGGAATAATTCATTTCCAAAAAGTTGTTATACCTGTACTTTTTCAGGGAATATTTGGATAAGTGTCTCGGAATACTCCTCAGTTAACCTTCGACTTCTATCAAGAGTCGCTTTTAGTCTTAATGCCCATATAGTCTTACCATCTTCGCTGCCTTCAGTAAGGATAAGCCCAAAAATTTTCAGGATTGCTGATGCATTCTTGATTGCACGCATGATAAATCATTGATGACAATAAGATACCTTCAATTTCTGAAATACCCCTTTCTTTCCATGACAGAAGTTCATTTCCAACAGCTTTGCACTCCTCGGGCTTCCAACCAGATAGGCCTAGCTGTTGGATTCCTACTGTAAGTGCTCCAATTGGATCATTCCAAGAGCTAACGTTTTTCACAGTTACATTCTCTGCAAGCCAATCAGCTCCTCCTAGAGCTTCAACTGCATTCACAAACCTATATTTCGATTGAAAATTTCTTAGCTCGGGAGAAAAGAAGATTGTAATAATAATAAATGGGAAGTGTTCCTCGAAAAAATAAAAAAATAAATGGAAAGTATATTAACATATGCAACTGATGCTCAAATGTAGAATAGATCCATCAAAACAATAAAATACTCTTATGTTTGATTGATCAACCTATCCTCAATTTTACTTTTTAAAAATCTTTTACTGTCAGGAAAAGGGAAAATATAATTTGAAGTGGACCAATGTATTTCCCCTGCAATGCACCCATATGTTTTTTCCATACATATAGGGTATTCAGAGTATACCTGCTCAAAAGAACAAATGCATAGTCTTCAAGCCCAATTTCGCAGAGACGCCACTGCACAATGAAAAGTTGGAAGTATTGGATGATTCAAGTAACAGGAATCAATGACAACTTTAGTGTTGGTACATTTAAACAATTCATACCTTCTGACGCATAGCTATTGAAGCATCTGGAGCATCATTTCGGAGGCCACTTTCAAGACCCTTGGAAATTACTTCACGAAGAGCATTCAGAGAGTTGATAGTCCTGACTAGAAATCCAGTTCTTTCAGTCTCTGAAACATTATGTTTTTCATCCAATCTAACCAATTCCTGGGAGAGACGCCAAAGCCAGAATCAACGTCAGTTTTAATAATAGGAGTTATCCAACTAAGAGATCCTTGATTACAGGAAAATACCAAGAGGCCAAAATACGTATATGCTATCTCTTGAGGAGACATAGGGTCTATAGAAAGCAAAAGATGCATTTCATCGCAAGTGAACCAGATAACATTTTTACCCCTCCGTAAGAAAAATATTTTTTTGTTTCCTTTTTTCAGTCACTTAGTAAGAAAATGGTATCAATCATAGCCTGAGACTGCCGAGTAATCCTGAAGGTAAGACACCAAACTGCCGAGAATCACTATTCATACATTTCTTGCTTTAATATTTTGATATAATCTAAGCATCGAACCCAAAACCTTAAGGTTATCGATGGCGTCACCCATGACACTGAAAACTCTTTTAGAAATTCTTGCACAATCGTGAGGGACACTCTATTCTCCCACACCTTCTTGTATGCCGCATGAGTAAACAGATTCTAGGTTTACATGTGGGTGAAAGATTTTCCTTTTTTACTTGTTTTTCTTTTATACCTTTTTCCTTTTGTTTAGAAGATAGTGGGTTTGAAGTAGAGAGACAGAGAATAGGCTGAAGAGGATAATTGGAGCAGAGAGATAGTTGAAGAGTGGGTACGGATCAGAGTCAGTGACCCATATGAATTGAGAAAGATGAAAGAAGCCCCGAGTAGCTCGTAAACCTTCACTATATTACATCTAAGTCAAATTTATGTACATAAATACCTAACTAACAGTTTAACCTACATTCATAATATCAAAGAACACACAGCTATTGCTAAAAATCTCATCGCATTAGTAAAAACTTTGGAGCTTCTCTTAGGTAGAGCTATCACCAAAACAAATACACTGACCTTTTTGGACTCCAAGAATGATGAAAGCATTGTCAAGCTACTTCCGTCGAGTGATTCTCTTATAGATTCCAGCTGTTCATCAAGACTGAATAGACAGAACAGAAAGAAGTTATTTCAAGCAAATTTCATTTTCCAGTGTGTAAGCATTTTTGTAGGAACATATTGCACCTAATTAATTCCGTGTAAATCATACGGACGTTCATGATTGGGAATTACGTACTGGAGAAACATATCCCTTGAAGGGTGACCCATTACTAAGGACGAGAAAATTCTATAACATGCACCCAAATCATTTTTCTTCACTGTCAAAGAGCACATTTAATCAGACTAAAAGTTACTTAACAATATCCTTAAACGACTCTATAACAATGCAATCAATCTACTTTTTTCTCCTTGGGAGAGAACCACATTTGCACGTATGATAGCAAACAGTGAAGTTCATACATCACGAGCCAACTGATCTCTCAGACATGTCATGTCTAGATACCTCTCAATTAATAAAGTGAGGGTACTGCAAAGTAGCAAAATTTAATATAGGAAAGAAAAAACATTGTTGTAGAGAAAAACAATTCAGGAAGAAATTGAGGAACAACATACTGGTGAGACACTATTATCTAGCAAGTGAAGAAGCGTATTTTATAAAGTAATGGATCTGGACCAATGCATGCTACGGAGAAGCTTGATTAGTCGATCTACTAAACTTATCTCCTTTTTATCCCATAATAGGACTGACTTTTTGTGAAATCAAATATTTTGAAACAAGTAAGAGATGAAGGTCATACCTCCCAGCATTGAAGAAATCTTTTAGTTCATTGTGGAAAATCTTGAATTGCTCTACAAATGCCTCACTGTATTGTCCAGGTTGTTTGGTAATTCTTTCGAGCATTGCTTCTGTGGATACTAGATCTTCAGGGCCAGCATTTCTATGGAGCTTGTTTTGTATAGTATGTTTGATTTCTTGCTGAAGTAAGGTTATTTTAATAGTAAGAAGGACAAATATATTACGTAAAAAACATGAAAATATTGAGAATGCAAGGAAAAATTAAAAATAAGTATTTTGGTAGTATACAACCTTAAGATCATGCGGAATATCATTCCTATGAGCGATGTCCCTGATTCTCGTTAAAGGAACGGATGCAGTGAATTCTGCTTTAAAAGAAGGCAAGCACGGTTGCATCTTGCGGATCACAAGTATTTCCTGCATATAATGAAAAGAAAACTTTTCTAAGCCACTCAAAACTGGGTAAGGAAAAGCTCGAGAACAAGATAACGGTTGACTCATATCCACAAAGTTCAGAGTGATGATTTTTCTAACTCCCTTTCCTTCCTGTATCATGTTCCCAAGTTACCTTTTTGTTTGCATTTCAACTCAAAAGCTTTAAATCTCATAATCATATTACAGACAGCAGATGTATGGTCTAATAATATTTGAAGCAAGAGCTTATATTGACCAATTGTTACTTTGCCGACGGAACTTTCTAACTATATTAATGAGATTTAAGAAAGAAAAGCAGTCAGAAGTTCAGACCCTTCTTCATTAGAAAAGCATATTTGATTTTACCATCAAGAAGAAAAAAAACTGAACCACAGAATTAGCTCAATTGTAGAAGCAATAACATTTTCTCTTCAGAGCAGTGCTCTAAATAAAAATTCAAGGAATAAAACATAGATCAACTGAATTCTTCCTAACAAAATACTAAAGAGATCAATATCTACTGTTGCGTCTAAACTGAAGTTACATTTGTGTGATTTCCAGTCACATTTTTTATAACCGAGAAATTCCTGAGGGACAAAAGGCACAGTTCGAAACTCGGCAGATAATGGGCTTCCCCTCTACCTTGTTGAGATTTCCAGTTACCTATGACTTATTGTTACCATATAGTACCACCACTTAACAAATCGAATAAGAATTTGCAGAACGAATTGAACCAGTTCAACGGATCAACATTAATTTCTCAAGAGCAACCAACATGTTCCAGAATCGAAAGACATAACAAAAATTAAAATAAGCGTAATGAGGTGCACTTAACGGTTGAACACCTGAAGTGTAGTGTCTTTCCTGCTCAAGACTTTTTCTACTTCACGAAATATAAGCCTGGAAATCTCTGCATGTCTATTTGGTCGATGGTGACCCCCATCTTCAAGGCAAGGAATTTGCCCTGTATTTATCCACTGCACCCAAGAGTAATATTCAGTAGAGATAGAAATGAATCAAGCAAGTCATCTAAAAATATACGAGACCTTTAGATAGACAGCTGCATACGTGAGAGCCTCCAAGCGATGTGAACTATCCATGTTTTCAACAACTAGTTCTCGAACAACCTCAAGCTAAAACCAGTAAAAAAAAAAGGAGACAGTTAATTATAAAGAGATGTAGACAATTCTGAAGTTAGAGCCTTTTCACGAAATGGAAAAGTAACAAACCACAAGAATTGCAATTAATAGAGAATAACATCACTTCTCATGCTTTAGTGCTGGTGTTACCTCTCTTCAACCAGCTATTTTTTAATCACACAATCTACCGTTGTTCCAAAGTATATTTAGTTATCTCCAACTGAGAAGAACTAAAACTATCTTTAAATATAATCAAATTAGTAAAGTTAAAAGAATGAGAAAAGGGGAATATTTCAAATAGACGCCAATAGTTTTGCTATGACTTATGAGTTCACATACAGCCAACTCATTAGCATTATGCTAGGAAGTTTTAGCTTTTAAAAGCTCATGCTTCCTCTGTCTCTCTGTTTGAGCCGCTGCTATTCCATACTGTATCTCTAATGAGAACCAGTAACAATAACCTAAATCTAACAGTAAATGATAGTTTTATCATCCTTATTGGTATCAATGAGAAACAACTTCGCCAAACCACACTAACAGGCACCACTATGTAACTATCTCAAGATATATCATTGTACTGGCATTAAAAAAACATCTTAAATAAGGCAAAGGATAACAATAATCTAAATCTAATATGAAGTAACGGCTCTCCCATCCTTATTGATATAGCTGAACAACAAATTCAAGCTTCATCTAAGCACAAGAAAATGCACTTTCACATAGCTATCTCAAGATATGTTTTGGCCTGTTAATCTGATGGATGAAAAGCAACTTGTAGTATAGTAGACCACCAAATGGAGAGCAATCAATTTCTCCATGGACTACTTAGCAACAAATAAAACTGAAAGAAGAGAATATTGTAGTTCATCAGTCAATTTGCATAAGAACCAAGTGCTCGCTCTACAAAAAATATCTCTCAATCTCCTGGAAACATCTCTCTCCAACTTTCCTCTGTGGCCACACTTGATCTTACACAGAACGCAAGGAAAGTTATTCTCTTCCCTCTTTGCTCATTCCATCTCTTCCTTCATACCGTTTCTCCACTCATTAATCATCATGAGTGTTAGCAAATCTCTCTCTCTCTCTCTCTCTCTCTCTCTCTCTCTCTATATATATATATATATATATATATATATATATCCCCATAGCTAAAAGGAGACACACTTGGAGGACTTCACACACAAGTGATGAGTGAGCTTAAAAGAAGACACTCTTGCAATAGTGAGGATACCAACAATGCAGATTGATGAATTATAGAAAATAAATTGCAGAGATGCCCTGTGATGCTATCTTGCACAGAAGTAATTCTTTTATGGCACAGTCAATTTCCAGAATGCAAACATGCCATCAAGACGAGATCTAATCTATCTTCTCACCTTCCGCCACCAGTTTCGAGCATTCTTATCACCTTCAACAAGCTTTAGGGAAATTCCGGTGAGACCTGATGTGTCCCACTTCCTATTTTTATCAGAATCCAGCTGGTCGTTTGAACGTACAAAAGATGCAGCCCTCCCTTGCCATTGCTCCACAAATGGACTTGTTACTACGTCAGGAACAACTGCCTGGCTAGTAATTGTAGCTCCATTATCACTTGTCTCTTCTACTAACTTCTCTACCTCAAATGGATCCAATGACAACAAATTCACAGGCTCATCTGTCACATTCCATTGACAGACCAGTTCAAAACTTCCTCCTTCTGGTAGCTTCAAGATCCGATTACTGCCGTTTTCCCATAACATATTCTTGTCCTTACCAACAATTACAAACTTATACTCAAGAATCTCGCCAGATCGTACTTCCAGTTCACCAATCCATCCATTTTCTGTCCAATCCATCATTATATTTTTCTTCCAGGACCCTAATTCTTTGGCCGATCCCAGAACTGCAATGTGCTCCCCATATTCAACTTGGTGATCAAGCCGAAAACGTAGCTGAACCTTCTCACTAGATGATTTGTTCTTTCCTTTATTTTGGTTTTCCCTGCATCGAAGAAAATTTTAGTCAAGGAAAACCCACATATCTTAAATCTGTGAAATAAAAGCAATGATTTTGCTGAACCACATAATACAATTGGTCTACAATAACATAATTTATTAATTTTTGTCATGTATAATTGGGGTAAAATAGAATAAGTAATGGCTTGAAAGTTGAAACAAGAACTGAAAACTACCAAGGTTGAGGCAGTAAAGCCAACACAGAAAACTTAACTCAGGAGACAGTGGAACTTCACGGTTGCACCATCTGCTTGAGAAATAGTACCAAGGTCGGGCAGTACCATAGCCCTAATATCACTGCATTTCCTATCTAATTCACAAAGGCAGTAAAACTCGTACTCTCTCCCAGATTAACTGCACTAGGCCTTCTTTAAGATCAAAATTACAAAATTTTGAACATCAAATACACTGAGTCTTCTGCAACTAAAGCTTAACTATTCAACATCATATCAATTTTAATTTAATAGGTGCCTCCATTTTTCTCTGAACAATTAAGTATTCCAGGTGAAAACTTTTAGCTTTAAAACCAATCTTAAAGACACCTTAAATGGACAGAGGAAGTAGAAGAAAACAGCATTCTCATAGAATAAAACACACACAAAATATATATATATATATATATATATATATATATATATATACCAAATTATAAACTTAGGTGAAAGTTTTGATCTTTAATACAAGTTAAGCTTAACTATTCAATATCATATTAATTTCAATTTAATAGGTGACCACCATTCTTCTCCAAATTATAAGTATTCAAGGTGAAAACTTTGTACTTCATGACACCTGGACACAGAGAGCAGAAGAAAACACCATTCTCATAAAATAAGCTTAAGCACACTTATTATTTCCAAATTATAAAGAACTGAAAGTTTTGATCTTTAATTCAAACTTAACACATTATAAGCTATCTCAGTAAAAACAAATTCAAAGAAACAAGAAAAAGGATACCTGGTTTCAACAGAAGACACCCCACAGACAATTCCTTTAACCCTACGATCCATGAAAAAACCCAAATTCGTTGCAGGCAAAAGGGTCAAATTTCTCACACTTGTATGACTTATCTGATGTACAACATTGAATTGCTTCAAAATCTTGATCTGGGGTTGTCTCTTTTTCACATTTAGAACTGAATAATAGTGTGACAGATGCATAGAATCCATATTAAAGCACATTAACAGTGAAAACTATATACTGATTCTTGAAATTGACAGCAAACTTTGATTTTTAAGACAGAAAAGATTGGCTTTTAGAGGTAGAGTGGAATCAAGGAGAAGTATATTTACAAATACAAATTCCTAGGAGCGATCTAACAAAATTATTTATGAAAAAAAATATAAACTTGGGATGGAACAATCATGGAATTGTAAAGAGTGTAGTAAAGAAGGACCCTCCATTTGTGGATAGGTGTCACATGTCAATTTTTAGATCTTTTAATTCGAATGAGTACAAGTTAAAAAAAAACATATCTAAATTATTATTTTTTTGCGAATTTCATATTTTAAGTAGATATGATAATGATAAGTATAGATTTAAATAGAACTCAAAGCAACAAAAAATAATAGTTTGTGTATCTCAAATATATTAATATATATAGCTTACTTCTCTTTTTAGTCAAATAATTTAAAATTTGAGTAACATACTATGGGTTGATAAATTCATGATTAATAGGCTATAAGTTATATATTTACTTGAGTTAATATGCACTATTGTAGCTCAAGAGAAAAGAAGATAATTTTAGCATTGAGAATTATTGCATGTAATGTTTGGTCCATTTTAAATTCTTTCAATTGGAAGCTCTTGGATGGCATTTTGCAAAATCCCATCCTTTGCAAGCAATTGTGTCTCCTTTTTTTAATGTATTCGCGATTCAAAAATCAAATTCAAAATTTAAATTTTAAAAATTTAATTCTATTTTGTTAAAATGACTTAAACTTTAAATTCAGAGGTTTGAATGGTAACAATTGAACTGAAGTTGCAACTTAAATATGAAATCTCCAGTTTTAGGCTAAATTTTAAATAATATAATTGTGACTATTATCTTAAATAGGGATCCGTATACACTTCTCCTGAATCCTAGGCTCTTAAGCCCAATCCAATATCCTTAACAGAGACTATTTAGTTGTGGACTTGGCCCATTTATCTGGTTATTACATGTTCTATTTAAATTAATATTTGATATACATATTGAAATTTGACTAAATTCAAAACCGTCAATTACATGATGAGTTTATCCCCTTCTCCTTTTACGGCCACCACTATTTTTTTATTATACATGATATTCAATGTTTACGTCAAATCAACAAATATTCTAATATCAAATCAATAATAATACCAATATATATTACATAGATATACTCAACTAAGGGTGGTTTATTAGATAAATAAACAAAAAGATGAATCCAATACAAGTATTATAAAATATTAAACGAATCATTTTCCATGACTCATATATATCGTGAATATCATTTTCATGGTTAATATAAATTATATTAAATTTTTGCACTTCAACCATGTTGTTGACGTGAGAATAGAATCTCAATAATTTAATTTTCTATGTACAAACTAAAACTTTATACATCGAGTTATCAATTATAAAAGTAAACAGACACATAAATAAATATATGATCTATCTAAATACTTTTTAAATTGATCAAACAGTTATTTCATATAAATAATATATTCTACATATCTAAACACTTTGATTGATAATATTTCATACACACACATATCACGTTATTCTTTAAATAATATTGCTTAAGGTCTATAAATATTTAATTTTAATATAAATATCGAATACATATAAATACTTATTGACTCGATAACATCAAAGAGAAAATGGGAATAACTATCAAAGGATGAGCTTTACCTAAAGGTGATACCAAATTTCTCCTCCATGTCTAAATCTTTTGGTACAATGTTTGCCTCAAGCTTCCAATTGAAGGATTTTAAGAGTGACCCTAATATTACTGGAACAATTCTCAATGCTAGTGGAAATTCAGGGCATATTCTTAGACCAGCACCAAATGGGACTATATTTAACTAAATAAAAGTTATATAATATTTTAGGGATATTTTTTTATTGAGTAAATCGAAAATCAAATTGATAACTATCAAAAACTGATAAATCAAAAATCGATAAATAATATCTTATTGATTTGTTATTGGGTTAGCTTATTTAAAAATTGAAAATTGATAAATCAAAACGATAATACATAAATCGAACCGAACCGATGCACCCCTAAAACTTCATAAATCATATGTTCTATTTTATTTATTTTTCGTTTTGATGAACAATGGGATTGAAGTAACAATTAATATTGTTCTTGAAAAAGAAATCCTCAAATGGATTTTATTATATCAAAGAATAAGTCCAATCAAAGATCTTAAATTTTAATTATCTTTTAAATAAATTCATTTGTAATTAATTTGTTTAATCCTTTTTGATATACAATATTTTAGATTTATCAATATTTCTAATAAAATTTTTCTCTTTTTTGAAAATTTTATATTTTCTAAAAGTAATTATTACTTAAAAAAAAAAAAAAGAAGAGGTCCCCCAAGTTAGGTGGCCTAAGGCTAGTGCCATTTTTCTAGGCTAGTAGAGCCACCCCTGGACCTCGTTATATCAAAGAATAGAAGAAGACATATGGAGTAATATTTTATTTTCAATAATTAATATGTAATTATAGATGTATCCTATTATTATTATTATTATTGTTATTGTTGTTGTTGTTATTATTAAAATACAGACATATATAAGGGAAAACTTAGCAAATATTAGAAAATGGTGAATGACGAAATTTAAAGATTATACCCTAAATAAGACCTTTTTGCTAATATTCAATTGGACATAATTAATGAAATATTTTTCTGCTTTTAAATTAGACTATTTTATGTTTTTCTCTCCAAAGATAGGGCTAATTGATATCCATATATAGTTCTAAACATTTATTAACATATATTTAGCCAAGATTAGTTAAAATCTAAAAAGTTTGGCATTATATAGAAAAAAATCTAATAAGTTTGGCATTATATATAGCAAAAATTCATTGTGTCCACAAACACATCTTATATAGGCACATGCCCATTTATTTATTTAAAAACTAAAATGTACATGACATATGACTTGTATTATAACTGACAATGACAAAATGTGTGTATCAATTTTTGCTTGGATTTTTCTTTATATCATTATAGCAAAGATATGCAGAAGGGGAAGCAAAAAACTTCCATCATGGCCAATATTATGGGAAATCTTCACTTTGTAGGTCAAATTGCTTTCAAAACAATAACTTGATTGTAAAATCATGACCAATTCATATATGAAATAATATGTTAATTGAGAAATAATAATGGAAATATTAAAAAAGTGAAATAGAGAGGGTGAGTAGTAGTTCTCCAATTTTGAAGAACTACCATTCACCTCTCGATAAATTGAATATAGAGAAGGGTTGGAGAGGGCATACTCTATTTACTCTCCAAATATAGAAAATGAAGAGTAAAATAGAGGTGGTCGGAGATGGTTTAACAGATATTGAATTGTGGATATGGCCCACTTATATCTAATACGGAATATATTTTCAGCATACCATTGACATTACAATTCATATTTTATATTTTCTCTTAAAATATCAAGTTAAATGACGAAGTTATAATCGACCATATCTTCATAGATCTTACCGCTAATAATAGAAAAAATAATTAAGAAAAACATATCGTATTATTATGTGATATTTTAAATTTATTATGGATATTTTATCATATTATTATTTTTAGGTAGAGATTTTTTTTTAATATGCTACAAATATTTATGATGAGGAAACTATTAGTATTGCACAACATGAATCTCCTCTTTTGATCTTCATAATCTTTTATATTTATTCTCTTTTTGCCTAAAGCAAATAACATTCATGAGAAACATATATAGGCAATATACATATATATGATTATTTAGATTAAAATACTTGCTTCAGCGTAAATATCAAATACATATAAATATTTATCGACTAGGCAATGCAACATCGATCAAAGAGGAGAGGGGATAGCTCGCAAAGGATGAGCTTTGGCTAAGGTAATACCAAACTTCTCCTCCATGTCTAATTCTTGTGGCTCAATACCTGCATCAAGTTTCCAATTGAATGAATTCAACAGTGAGCCCAACATTACTGGAATCATCCTCAATGCTAGTGGCAACCCAGGGCATATTCTTCGTCCAGCACCAAATGGAATCAACTCAAAATCTTGTCCTCGCATGTCCAGATCCAAATTCAAAAATCTCTCAGGTTTAAACTCTAAAGGATCCTTCCAAAAAGTAAAATCTCGACCAATCGCCCACACATTAACTAGTACCTGGACTCAAATTACATGAGTTAGTTTATGTTTGGATTGGTTAAAAGAGCTCAATAAGATTCAGTACTAAACAACAGGTCAAACCTAATCCATCCAACTCTAACCAAATTTTAATTTATTTTATTTTTTTAAAAAATAATTATAAATTTTCTTTTGGGTCCTCTTTAGTACACTATTCATATTATTTTCGTCAAATAACTTTATTTACCACACATACATACCTGTGAGCCCTTTGGGATGATGTAGTCACACAATTCAACATCTTGGTCTACTTTGCGCGGAACTAAGAGCGGAACCGGTGGATGCAATCTTAATGTTTCTTTGATAATGCATTGCAAGTAAGGGAGTCGAAAAACATCAGCTTCTTCTATTAATTTTCCTTTCCCAATGATTTCAGCAAGTTCAACTTGAGCTTTTTTTATTATCTCAGGTTGTTTAAGCAATTCTGCCATTGCCCATTCCAATGTGCTTGTGGTTGTATCAGTACCCGCACCAAATAGGTCCTATAACATTAATTTGTACATCAAAATAAATAACCATATATTGCAATAATAATAAAAAAAATTCATAAATTATAATAATATAACATAAGCTCATGATAAATAATACGAACCATGAACATGGACTTGATGTGATTATGATCAATCTCTTGAGGATTTTTTTCAGTAATATTGAGAAATATTTCAAGAACATCGCTCTTTTCCATGAATCCTGGTCTTTTCTTTTCCTCCAATCGTTCGTTGATCAAATCATCAAAAAGTTTAAACAACTTACCAAAATGAATGATAGCGCGACGTCTTATTCCTTGAAGATCAATTTTTTCAAGTATGGGGAAAAAATCTACTAAATTAGGCTTCCCTACCTCAGCCATGATACCCCATATAACTTCCTTCAACTCTACCTTTGAATCTGAAAAAGGATCAGCCAAATCCTTGGAGAAAAGTGTGTTTGACAACAAATTAAGACTAGTCTTGAAAACAACTTGACCTATATCCAAAGCTTCACCTTGTTGACTACATTTGTCACAATAATCAATCAATTGTTTCACCTTTTGAGACCTTAGATGTTGATTTGCATCAAGCTTATTGGAAGATAAGAGGTTAGTGTTCAATATTCTTCGAAGCGTTCGCCATTGAGGACAAACAGGAAGCCATGCCACAGAAAATTTGTAATGGTTGTGCGCTTGAAGAGCATTAGGAGCAAATCTAGATGAAAAGGCTTGATCTTGAGTTTTAAGGACTTGTTTTGCAATGGTTGATGAGGAAATGACTATTGTTGTTATTTGACCTAACTTTAAACTCATAATTGGACCATAATTTTTTGCAAGATTGGCTAGTGATATATGAGGTTTTGCACCTAACAACTGAAGGTTTCCAATAATTGGCCATGGTGATGGACCTGGTGGAAGTTTTTTGCTTCCTTTGCTACATATTTTTGCTATGATATTAGCCAACACTAAAATTGACACAAACACAAGTGTATAGTAATCCATAGGCCTCTCTCTCTTGCTTCAACTTTGAAAGCTGACAAGATAAATGATAATAATAATAAAGGATACAAGATACATATGTGTCACTAAATATCATAACATCAATCATGTACTAGTTAATATAATAACCACCACTAGTGTTACTAATTAAATAACATTATTTTATATATACATATATATTATATTCTATTCGTTAAAATAGACGTATCAAATAAATATTTTTTTAAAATTATTTTAATTTTTCGCTACTAAAATTACTAACTATAGTGATTTTTTAATAGGAAAACTTGATAAATCATATGTTACTATTTTTATTTTATTTTTTCGTTTTAATGAACAGTGGGATTTGAAGGAATAATTACTATTGTTTTTGAAAAAGAAATTCTCAAATGGATTTTATTATATCAAAAATAGGTCCAATAAAAATTAAAAAAAAAAAAGTGGAATAGAAATGAAATAGAAGGGTAGGCCAGCCCTATACACAAAAGTCCATCACTCATCACTCTTTATCACAGACGGTACGACTAATTGACCCAGTGGCGGCTAAAATATAAATTTAAAGGAAGGTTAATTATTTTTAAAATAGTTTTATTTATAATTATTAGTTTAATCCTTTTTGATATAGAATATATATTTCAGATTTATCAAAATTTCTAATAAACTTTTTCTCTTTTATGAAATTTTATATTTTCTAAATAATATTCAATTTTTTTAAAAGAAATATTTATAATCTATTATTTATTTATATTTTTTAGAAAAATAAAAAACAAGAGGTCCCCCAAATTAGGTGGAGGCTACTGACATTTTTCTAGATAGTTTAATGGGATTGAGCTGTCATAATATATCAAGGAATAGAAGAAGACATATTATTATTATTATTATTATTATTATTGTTATTATTATTATTATATGAGAAAATTAGCAAATATTAAAAAATGGTGAATGGCGAAATTTAAAGATTACCCAAAATAGACCTCTTTGCTAGCTAATATTCAGTTGGACATAAATAATGAATTATTTTCTAGGTCTCTATTTAGTTCTTCATTTTAAAAGTGACACACATATTAAGCACTAATTAATATCATAGATTAGTTATAATTTTATTCTTAATTTAAAAAATTATGCAATTCCCCTAATATAATAAATATATTTTCTGGTTTCAAAAAACATGCATTACAACTAAGTAGTACTAGAAATTTTCTAGAATTAAATAGGAACATATTAGAAAAGAAAATTATTTTCCTTTCTTGATTTATTGAAATGAACAAATAAATAGGAATCGATATAAAAAAATATGAACAAATAAATAGGGACAGAAGAAATATTTTTCTACTTTTAAAATAGACTGTTTTATGTTTTTCTCTTCAAAGAAAGGGCTATTGATATCCATATATATTTCTAAGAATTATTGGCATATATTTAGCCAAGATTAGTTAAAATCTAAAAAGTTTGGAAATATATAGAAAAAAATCTAAAAAGTTTGGCATTATATATATAGCAAAAATTTATTATATATAGCAAAAATTCATTGTGTCCACAAACACTATCTTATATAGGCACATGCCTATTTGTTTTATGTAAAAACTAAAATGTACATGACATATGACTTGTATTATAACTGAAAAAATGTGTGTATCAATTTTTTCTTTGATTTTTCTTTGTATTATTATAGCAAAAATAAGCAGAAGAGCAAGCAAAAAACCTTTCACCATGGCCAATATTATGGGAAATCTTCACTTTTGTAGGTCAAATTGCTTTCAAAACAATAACTTGATTGTAAAATCATGACCACTTCATATATGTATATTTAGTATAAGGTGTATATATTATCTATATACTAGATAGGTTAAAGGGATTGAGGTGTAATTATTTATTTTAGTACCATATTAAACTAGTTTTTTTTTTTTTAATTATTATGATTTTGACAAGAAGGCGTTCATGAATGATTTATATTTGGGAATTAGAACAAATATACTCCCGCACTATTGTAAATGATATGCAAATATCCTTCGTCATACTTTTGGGATATTAGTGCCCCTGTCGTCTAAAAACTAGAGCATATATACCCTTTATACTAACGGACATACACGTGTCATAATTTTATCCATTGATCTGACATTTATCGACGGATAAGATTGTGCCGCGTGTCCCTATTTAGTCTTCCGTTAGAGTGAAGTGCATATATGTTCTAATTTTTGGATGGCAGAGACATCAATGTCCCAAACGTATGGCGCAAGGTATCTGTGAACCATTTACTATAGTTCAGGGGTATATTTATCCTTTTTTCCTTTATATTTTCATAGATTAATTTGTCAATGATATTGGTATAACAGTTTATAATTTTTTTAAAAAAAATTTAAGGTAGATATGAATTATATGATTTTTTTTGTGTGTGTTATTATCAACGTGAATTGCTATACTGTTGATATTATGACCCCCTTTTTTGAATTCAAAGGTAGAGTTGATTGCGATTTTGACATCCCAACCCATCATTTTGACTTTATAAAAGGGAGTTGATTTTTACTAATCACATAAATTTGATAGAAGAAAATTATGAAAAATGTTCAAAATTATGAAAAATGTTCAAAATTAAATATGAAATGTATTAAAGAAATCAATGTATCTGAACTCGTAAAGTTAAATATTAAAAATAAATGTTGTGGGAAAGAAAGTCGATAATGTAAGATTAGTGATTTTTTAATTTGAGATGTGATCGTTTTTTCCCTTGTTTTTTTTGTTATGATACCTTTCTAAATTATAATTTTTTGAATGATTTCTCTACATTTAATTGAACTTGAGATATGAACACTATTTTTTCTTTTTACTTTGTTCACTTCTTAAAATATAGTTTTAGAATGATATCTTAATATTTATGCTTCATAAGATTCACATTTTTCATCTTTTTGAATAAATTTCTTAAAAATATTTTTAGTATGATATCTCAACATTCATGCTTCATAAAATTCACGTTTTTTATCTTTTAAAATAAAATAAGATTTAAAAGACAAAGAAGGAAATAAGAAAAAATAGAATAAAACGAAGAAGAAAAGGGTAAAATATATCAATATTTTGTGACAATTGTTACTTTATGTTGTCAATAAGGTATATACTCTTTAATTCAAGTTACTTATTTTTCAAAATCAATATTTTTTAGTTCCAACTTCTTCTTTGTTAACTTCATTGCTATCTATTTTTTAATTTTTCCTCTATTAACCAACCTAAAGAATTGTCAATCAAGATCACTAAGAAATAGATAAAATTTTGAAATTAGAAGACAAAAGAAGGTAAGAAAGAAATATATTTGAAATTAAAGAGAACAAAGGATAGAATTAACTACCCAAAAAAGATTGAATAGATACAAATTTCCAATTTTTCTAGTTTTACTTGGCTTATATACAAATATATTAAAGAGTATATTTCAGTATACAATAAATTCCTAAGAATGACAAGTTATACTGATTAAGAGAATTAAGAATATGAGTTTGAATTTATTTGTAACGTAATTGAAATAATGAAAAGACAATCAAAATTAAAGTTATTAAGATAATTATTTTTACAATAAGTTTCAATAAAAAGCAAAAACAAAAACGAAATATGTCAAAATAAAGAGAGACAAACAGGATAAATTTTGTTGAAAAAAACTTGACAAGTGAAGATGGCCATGGTGGAAGTTTTTTGTCTTCTTTGCTACATATTTTTGCTAGAATATAAAGAAAAAAATCAATGAAAAAATGGATCCAAACACCACAAGTGTATAGTAATCCATTAGATGCTATATATTTGCAAATACAAAGTGTAGGGGAGGAAATATTGATAATTATTGTACTTTATATAGTAATCTTTTCCCTTTGAAATTACTTAAACTTCAAAAAAATGAATAAATTTGAAGTTTGAAATATTTTTATATTTATTGCCTACATTTTTGTTTCTTAAGAAAATAATAAAACTTTAATTGGAAATTGGTGATCTCAAATTTTTGACCATCAAAGAGGAGATGGGATAGCCCGCAAAGGATGAGCTTTGACTAAAGCCAAACCAAATTTCTCCTCCATGTCTAGGTCTTCTGGTCTAATGCCTGCCTCGAGTTTCCAATTGAAGGAATTCAAGAGTGAGCCCAACATGACTGGAATCATTCGCAATGCAAGTGGCAAGGCAGGGCACATTCTTCTACCCGCACCAAATGGGATCAGTTCAAAATCTTGTCCTCGCACGTCTAAATTTGAATGCCAAAACCTCTCAGGTTTAAACACTAAGGGATCCTCCCAAAAAGTAGAATCTCTATTAATTTCCCACACATTGACTAGTACCTATTAAAAAAGTGTCAAATAGGCATTCTTGTCTATGTTTTGGACAAGTCATATATTTAATGAAGTTATAACTACTATATGGAAATTACATAAATTGAGATAACTTATGTTCTACCATATATATACCTGTGAGCCCTTTGGAACGATGTAACCACACAATTCAACGTCTTGCTCCACTTTGTGTGGTAGTAAGAATGGAGCAGATGGATGTAATCTTAATGTTTCTTTAACTGTGCACTGCAAGTATGGAAGTCGAGAAATATCATCTTCTTCTATTGATTTTCCTTTTCCAATAATTTCTTCAAGTTCAATCTGAACTTTCTTCATAATCTCAGGATGTTTAAGTATTTCTGCCATTATCCATTCCATTGTGCTTGTGGTTGTATCAGTACCCGCCAAAAATAGGTCCTATAAAATCAATTTGTACATCAAACTCTAGACTACCAATAATATAAAGAAATAAATTGTTCCCTCCGTTTTCTTTTTTTAGAGTCAAACGCTAAGAACTTTGCCTATTATTTTTACAATGTTCTTTTTTTCATCATAGGTATACTACTTTTCGTATAGTTTTTGAATATCTAAATTTTTTATTTAAAATATCGAATTAATGTAATCTAATTTGACTTTTTAAAAATTGCAACATGACCACAGACGAGAAGCTTTTACGTATTACGGAAAAGCAACTCAACCAAATCGTTGAGGAATGAAATGCCCTAGCCGAAATTTGGAAAAAAGCTACTTTCTTCTGTATGGTGTTGCCGGTGTCGCCCAAGACCAAAAAGACAACATATATCTCATCCTTGAAATGAGATGAGCTTGATCTTAGCGAATACCTCAAAACGGTCCACTTCATCACAATAAGATTTGTAAATGCTAATTAAGGATGGAGTCCATAAATGAAGAGGGTTAATTGATGATATATATATATATATATATAGCTTATAACTCATTAATTAATGAGAAAAGAGCACAAACCAAAAATACGGATTTGATGTGATTATGATTGATTTCTTGAGGATTTTCTTCACAAATACTGAGAAACACTTCCAAAACATCACTTCTTTCACTATGAAACCTTCTCTTTTCCTCCAATCGTTCGTTGATCAAACCATCAAAAAGCTTAAACAATTTACCAATATGAATGGTTGTACGACGCTTTATTCCTTGAAGATCAAACTTTTCAAGTATAGGGAAAAAATCCACTAGGTTAGGATTCCCCATCTCATCAATGATATTCTTTATAACTTCCTTCAACTCCACCTTCGAATCTGAAAAAGGGTCAGCCAAATCCTTGGAGAAAAGGGTATTTGACAACAAATTAAGACTAGTCTTGAAAGCAACTTGACCTATATCCACAACTTTACCTTGTTCACTACATTTCTCACAATAATCAATCATTTCTTTCACTTTTTGAGACCTTAGATGTTGATTTGCATCAAGACTTTTGGAAGAGAAGATATTTTTGTTCAATATTTTGCGCAGCGTTCGCCATTGAGGACAAACATGAAGAAATGCCACAGAGAATTTGCTATAGTTATGTGCTTGAATGGCATTAGGAACAAATCTATATGTTGAAAAAGCTTGATCTTGAATTTTGAGGACTTGTTTTGCAATGGTTGATGAAGAAATAACCACTGTTGTTATTTGTCCTAATTTTAAACTCATAATTGGACCATAAATTTTTGCAAGATTGGCTAGAGATACCTGGGATTTTGTACCTAACAAGTGAAGATTTCCAATAATTGGCCATGGTGATGGACCTGGTGGAAGTTTTTTGTTTCCTTTGCTACATATTTTTGCTAGAATATAAAGAAAAATCAAAGAAAAAATTGATCCAAACACAAGTGTACAGTAATCCATTATATGCTATTTGCAAATACAAAGTGTAGAGGAATCCAATAATATAGGTGTGTCATGTGTGGGTGTGTAATACATTTTAAAAAAAATAATAAGGCTTAACTCATCTGTGGCCCCTTAAAGTTGTCCACATAATTCACTTAGACACCTAAACTAGGACTTATACCTATTGAATACCTAAATTATCAAGAAATGTGTCTATTAAACACAAAACGTTGATGTGGCAAAATAAGTGTATCTCACTACTGCTGAGCGCGTGAATGCATTTTTTTATTTTTTTTAAAAAATATGTATAACCTACTTTGTTGACACTTGGCATGCATTGATTAAATATATAAAAAAAATTAATTTAAAATCTTGTAAATCATTTAAAAAAGAAAAAAAAAACCCACACTCATCTTCCTTCAGGCTTCAACCCACCATTTTTTGCCTATTCAAAAAGAGTCGGAAGTTTTACGCTACCGGCGGCCATCCATCGGAAAATCTTTATATTCGAACTCAACAACTCTTTCACATGCTGTAATTTAAGAAGTCGATTTTTGCGTTTAATTTTTAAGAGAAGTTCGTTGGACTTGTTGGTGTTCAAGTGAAGATGTCCTATTAAAACCCTAAAACCTACATCAATTGATCTATCAATTGGTACTCTCCTCATTATCTTGACATTCTTCTCATTAAACGGAAAAGAATGTTAATGTTGAAAATACATTGAGGGATGTTAAAGTTGGAATGACGATGGAGGAAAAGAAAGAATTGCCATGGATGGGTGGATTTTTTTTTAGAATTCTTTTTAATTTTTTAATTAGTTAAATAGATTAAAATAGTTGTCTTTTAAAGTTTTATTTTTTAAATAACTTTTTGGACTCAAATACCACGTGTCATCATTCAATTTGTCATTATGTCATGTCATCGCCATGTGATAGCGAGCGTATTATACACATTTCAGTTTTTTTGTTGATTAACAAAAAAATGTCCAATAGGTATTAGTTTTAAGGGGCATAGGTGTTCAATAGGTACAAACTTTAGTTGAGGTGTCTAAGTGAATTATGTGGACAACTTTAAGGGGCTACATATGACTTAGGCCAAAATTAATGTGTCATACATTTAAAAGTTTTTAGAAAATTGAGAATGGACAAAAGTGACTCACCACCTTTATTGTTAACCATATTATCTTATATAAATGTGTGTGTCATACATTTAAAAGTTTTTAGAAAATTGAGAATGGACAAAAGTGACTCACCACTTTTATTGTTAACCATATCTTATATAAATGTGTGTGTCGTATTTGATATTTATAAACTTCTTTATATATAAGAATCATCAAATGGTAGAAGAAGACAGGGAGTGATGTATAGCTACTATTATTAAATATTTTTTTTAGTGTACGGTAACGCGATAAGATTTATTTATATAAATATAAATTATAATATTAAAAAAAGATATTTTGTGTCTCACACATTTAATATAAGGTGTATCATAAAGTAGGCTTCGTTTTGTAATTTCACCTTGGAAATTGATGATCTCGAATATTTGACCTCAACTTGCTCCAAGGACAAAATTTTAAATTCAAAAGTCAGAACTCGTAAAACTTGAAATTTTGCCCGTGGGGCAAGTGGAGTCTAAAGTTCAACACCCGCCATCAACAAGATGAATCTCGTAAACCACCCGAGTAAATCATGTAGTCGGAGAAACATCAAAAAGGAGATGGGATAGATAGCAAAGGATGTGCTTTAGCTAAATCCAAACCAAATGTCTAAGTCTTGTGGTCCAATGTCTGCCTCAAGTTTCCAATTGAAGGAATTCAAGAGTGAGCCTAACATGACTGGAATCATTCGCAATGCGAGTGCCAAGCCAGGGCACATTCTTCAGCGCTCACCAAATGGAATCAGTTCAAAATCTTAACTTCGTACGTCCAAATTTAAATGTCAAAACCTTTCAGGTTTGAACACTAAAGGATCCTCCCAAAGAGTAGAATCTTCACCAATCTCCTAGACACTGACTAGTACCTATTAGTAAGGCATGGTTGTTTAAGTTTGAATAAGTCAACAAAAGGCTAATTAATAATAAATGAAAGAAATTACATAAAGTAGTTTTGCGTCTAAGTTTCTCATATTTCAATAGTTTATTTGTTTTACTAGTTTATTATTATTTTTTTGCTAGTTCCATTTTTCGATTACAATATTTGAATGTTTCTATTGTGAGATCGGAGTTGTTACAATACATACTCATATATTGAGATTTCCAAATAGCCCCTTTTTCATCTTGATGATTGAAATATAGTCATTATCATAAAGTATCAAATTCCGCATATGAAATTTCAATACATTATCATAAAGTATCAAATGCTCATATATAGATGCTAGTTAATGTGTGGACAATTGGTCGAGACCCAGCTTCGTGGAAATATCCTTTGGTGAGAGGTTCTTGGATTTAATTAGAAGTGGATGTACGAGGGAAAGATTTTGAATTAATTCCATTTGGTGCCGGTCTAAGAATATGTCCTCGATCACCACTGGCAGCATTGAGAATGGTTCCAATAATGTTGGGTTCACTCTTCCATTGGAAACTTGGAGAAGGCATTATTAGTACACCAAAAGAATAAGACATGGAGGAGAAATATCACTTTAGCCAAAGCCCGTCCTTGGCGAGCTATTCCCTCTCCTATTTGACGTAGAATTTTACTCCCTCCGTTTCAAAAAGAATGACTTCCTCTCTTTTTTAGCCTGTTTCAAAAAGAATAACCTCTTTCTATTTTGGGTAACAATTTAATTTCAGCTTTTCACGTGGCATGTTTAAGGTCATAAGATCAGAGGGCAATTCTGTACATTTGACCTAACTTTGATTTAGGACCACATGATTCAAAAGTGTTCTTTATGCTCTTAAACTCCGTATCAAGTCAAACCAGGTCATTCTTTGTAAAACGGAGAGAGTATTTTTTTTCGTCCCTCGTACCTAAGACATATGATGTTTTGTTTCATACGACGTTAATTTACATGTGGCTCATTATTTGAGTTCTGTTTTATGTAGTGATTTGCTATTTACTACAAGGAATAAAGGGTATTTGGTTAGACAAGACTTATTATTATTCTTTTATAAGAATCCATATACATAGGTGTCTTCAAAATTTGAATAATGTTACATTATTTTGACATCTCATATATATTATTTGGTGTAAACTCAAGTATGAATAAGTACTTATCAACCGACTGACAACATCAAATAGGAGATGGAATAACTCGTAAAGGATGAGCTTTGGGTGTGATAAAACCAAATTTCTCATCCATGTCTAAGTCTTTTGGATCAATGCCCGCCTTAAGTTTCCAATTGAATGAATTCAACATCGAGCCCAACATAACATGGACCATTCTCAATTCAAGTGGCAAGCCAGGGCATATTCTTCGACCAGCACCAAATGGAATCAATTCAAAATATTTTCCTCGCACATCCAATTCTAAACTCTGGAATCTCTCAGGTTTAAATATCAAAGGTTCCTCCCAAAAAGTAGAATCTCGACAAATTGCCCACACGTTGACTAGTACCAATGAACCCTTTGGGATGATATAGTCAAACAATTTAACATCATGGTCTACTCTGCGCGGGATTAAGAATGGAGCTGGTGGATGCATTCTTAGAGTTTCTTTGACGATAAATTGCAAGTAAGGGAGTCTGGAAATATCAGCTTCTTGTATTGATTTTCCTTTTCCAACGACTTGTGCAAGTTCAGCTTGAGCTTTTTTCATAATCTCTGGTTGTCCAAGTGTTTCTGACATTGCCCATTCTAATGTATTTGTAGTTGTATCAAAACCACCAATAAATAAGTCCTGTAACATTTTTGAATACAACTAGTTACCAATACAAGAAAAAAGCTATATAATATTATATACTAGCTAGGTTTGGGAAAAATACTCCTTATAGGTTTGAAAAATCCATTATTTGTTATAAGTTTGAGAAAACAATTTTCTTGTAAGTTTGGACTAATATATAATAGTTGTACTTATATTATTATTCTTTTCATTTGTAGTGGAAAACTTTCTCTGTTTTGCCTCGATCGAGGACATATGATTACTTGAGTCTTGTTAAAAAGTTAAAGAAGGGATAAAAGAGAGAACCAGGAGCATGGATTTTATATGATTCTGATCGATCTCTTCAGTATTTTCTGCGTTGAGAAGCACTTCTAGAACATCACTCTTTCCATAGCATCCCCTTCTCTTTTCCTCCAATCGCTCATTGATCAAACCATCAAAAAGTTCAAACAACTTACCAATATGAATGGTTGCACGACACCTTATTCCTTGAAAATCAATCTTTTCAAGTATGGGGAAAAAATCCACTAGGTTGATCTTCCCAACCTCATTCATGATGCGCCAGATAACCTCCTTCAACTCATCAACCTTTAAATTTTAAAAAAAACGTATGTCATAAACATTTTAGTATATCAAATGCATTGTTCAAACTCTACCTTTGAATCCGAAGAAGTGTTAGCCAAGTCCTTGGAGAAAAGTGTGTGTGACAACAAATTGAGAATAGTCTTGAAAGCAACTTGACTCACATCCAAAGCTTCACCTTGTTGACTACATTTTTCACAATAAGCAATCATTTCTTTCACCTTTTGAGACCTTAGATGTTGATTTGCATCAAGACTATGAGGTGAGACCATTTTCGTATTCAATATTCTTCGAAGCATTCGCCATTGAGGACAAACAGGAAGCCATACCATTGAGAATTTGGAGTAGTTGTGTGCTTGAACAACATTAGGAATAAATCTACTTGAAAAGGCTTCATCTTGATTTTTAAGGACTTGTTTTGCAATGGTTGATGAAGAAATGACTACTGTGGTCATTTGTCCTATTTTTAAACTCATAATTGGACCATAATTTTTTGCAAGATTGGCTAGTGATACATGAGGTTTTGCACCTAACAAATGAAAGTTGCCAATAATTGGCCATGGTGATGGACCTGGTGGAAGTTTTTTGCTTCTTATTTTTGCTATAATATAAAGAAAAATCAAAGCAAAAATTGACACAAACACAAGTATATAATAATTCATCACTCTTCCTTCCAACTTTGATACTATATATTCCCAAAGTTGATGTATAAAGAAGTTGCCTTTTAAGGGTATTACTTGTTGGAACATTTTAGTCTTATTATTAATTAATAGAAAATTCTCTGTTTGGTTATTTTATAGAAAACATTAAATGGCAACTTAATTTTGTATTGACTTTTCCTTTTTAGCATATCATGAATACAAATTTTGTATTGACTTTTAATTAAATTATTGGATACTTATTCACAAAAAGTAGTACAAAATAACTGATCGGAAAAACTACAGCAAGGCAATACATCTCATGTATTTAATCTTTAATTTCGAGATCAACATGGGTTGTGGTGCACTAGTGGAGTGTTTCACCCTTAACCAGAGGTCTCGTGTTTGAGACCTGGGTATGGAGAAAATCTTGTTGGGAGTGCCACCACCGCATGAGCCCTGCAGTGCACGGTCTAAATTTGATCAGAGCTCCTATGTGGGTTCCGGACACAGGAGGAGAAACCAAAAAAAATCATAATTTTGAGTGAATTTCTTGGCCTATAGCGGGAAAATGGAAGGGTAGAGTAATTACTAAGGCCTAACTTTTGTTGAAATAAATTATGCATATTGTTTTCATGCTCATATATATTACTCCTTCGATCTTAAGATAGTTGTCACATTTTACTTTTCAGTAGCTAATTTAACTAAGTGAAACCTAAATTTGATTAAATCAATTCAATATTTATAGATTAAAATTTAAATATTCAAAAGTTATACAAAAATTACTATAAAATCGTATAATTCTACTCATATGAGTAGTATTTACTTTAAGAAATATAGGGTGTCCGGTTCGTGAACAAGTTATATTGGAATTATAATGTGAAAGATCAAATATTACTTTATGAGTAAATAATGAGGCGATTAATTAACGAACATTTTGGTACGATTCACAAAAGACATACATTCGATAACACAAAATATAAATAAACATAGATTTATCATCTATAAACCTTTAACTTTTAAGTTCATTATTTCAACACGGACCTATTAACTTGGAAGCTACGCGATATTTCATCGCGCAGCATGCCAAGTTGACATATGTGGAGTATCAGAGGTTTTATAAGTACTTGCACTAGAAGCATCTCTTTCACCTTTCACTGCATCAGCTGAAGCAATGGATTCAAGCTCCACCATGTCTTCAGTTGTTAACTTAATGTACAGAGCTTCGATGTTCTGTTCGAGGTTTTTGATCTTAGTGGTACCTAACAATGGACAATTTAGCATATAGTCAATCAGTTCAACTGAATCCAGTATTTTCATCACAAATCAATCTAAAAAAGTTTGAACTCGTCAAATTCAAATAACGAATCCATCTCTGGTACCTGGGATGGGGCACACGTCATTTCCTTGGTGATGTACCCAGGCTAAGGCTAATTGAGATGGCGTACATCCCTTCTTCGTTGCCATTTGGCAAATTCTCTCGTATAAGATCTTGTTATGCTTGAGATTCTCAGCTTGAAACCTTGGTATATGCTGCAAAATCAATATATAGTATTTATACAAGAGTGTTTTTTTCTTATAACTATATAAATTTTAGTTGAAATGATCGCGCAGTTCAACAAATACCGCAAACCTTCCGAAAGTCTTCATTTGACAGATCCTCGAGCAGCTTCGGACCTGATGACAAAAATCCTTTACCTAAGGGACTATATGCTACAATTCCAATTCCAAGCTCCCTACAAAAATCAATTTTAGTCATGCCGATTAATGTTGTATTAAGAACTTAAAAACTATGGTTTTAGACGTTAAAAGAGTATTAAATGGATGAATGTTGTAAACCTGCAAGTAGGAATTATTTCTTCCTCTACATCTCTTGACCATAGAGACCATTCTAACTGTACTGCTGTTATTGGATGAACTTCATGTGCTCGCCTAATCGTCGATGCTGAAGCCTCAGAGAGACCTATGTATTTTATTTTACCCTCTTCGACTAGCTTCTTAAGTTCTCCCATCTTGAAAACAAAAAGCAATTCATCAAAGGATAATACATCGCGAACAACAAGTTTGATCATTGCTTCTTATCAGGGGACTAAAAACAGGATTTTTAAACAGGGGACGAAACATTCTAAATTTCTAACAAGCTTGTTGTCGTAACTTATACTGATGATGTATATAACTTACCGTGATTTCAATTGGCACACGTGTATCGATCCTATGTTGATAGTATAAATCGATGCAGTTAACATCAAGTCTCTTTAAGCTAGCTTCACATGAAGCTCTAACATAGCAGGGATCTCCAATTATTTCTATTTTTCCATCTGCAGAAGCATTAATTCCAAACTTTGTTGCCAACTCAACTCGTTCTCTCGTCTCTCCCTTCAAAGCCTATCGCGATTATACAATCAACGTTAATCAACAAGTTTATCAAATGTTATGACATATTTAGACTCATTCTTTTCGGAACTGACTAAATTCGTAACGTAACGCACCTTTCCTATGAGGATTTCATTTGTGTAAGGCCCATATATATCTGAAGTATCAAGAAAAGTGATACCAGAATTAATGGAATGGTGAATAAGTTTGATCATTTCATCATCAGGTTTTGGGGGCCCATAAAATGCAGACATGCCCATACAGCCCAGCCCTTGAGCTGATACTTCAAGGCCCTGTGAGCCCATCTTCATTCTTGGCACTTCTTTAATTCCTTCTGCAGCCATTGATGAATGAAAGAGAAAAAAAACAGAGAAACAGAGTTGTGTGTGTGAGTAGGATGTAGATGTTGAGGTATATATATGGAAATGGGGGCGCGGATTTAGAATTTAAATTCGATTTATTTGACTAGATACGAAGTTTAATAAATTAAAAGATAGAAGGTTGAACTTATGGTAACATTACAGAGACATTTGTGCGTAGTTACAGTTTCACTTACGGGTTAGTAGCTTTGATCTAAGACTTAGTATTTATGTTTAAAAAAAATCATCTAATACGTATAAACAATATATTCAGAAATTAATATATCATCTTTTTCAGAATTCAAAATTTTGGCTTAATTTTTATTTGTCTTGATAAAATATTATGTTATTATAAGTAAAAATGGAGAGTATAGAGCTAAATTGTTTTTTTTTTAATATAGAAAGATGTCATTCAATTCGAGAGAGACTGACTACATAGAAAAGTATCACACAAAATGGAGGGTCATCTTATACGCATGACGCATATCACAGTTATTTATCACCACATTAAAAACAAGGTAAATTTACCCACCAAAGTGCAAATAAATATGAAGAAATTGTTAATAAGTTTCTCTTTTTCTTGCTGGAAATTGAATTTTGATCTTCAACGATTTTATCAACTTTATTGATCATTAAATCATAATCTTTTGCGTTTTCACCAATATTGATCATATAACTAAAATTAAAAAGTGATTTTTCCTCTCTACAAAAGTCAAATAAGTAAAGTTTGCTATTAGCCCGCCATTTACATAAAAGCTCGTCAACAAAATAATATATTCAATTATTGGGTGCTAGTTAATGTTAATTCTTTTGTTTAGTTAATTTATTAGGTGTTCGATTTAGAAAAAATAAATAAATTATTTTAGCTCCGTTCAATGTACACTGAGTAGTAAAATTATCGGAATATTTTAATTATTAAAGAGTATTTAATTTGACTAAATTATTCTTTATCTCTTTTAAAAACGAGTTCGGAGGAGAATTAACCATTCAATCTTTTGTGACCAAACAAAATTTGAAAAAGAAATACACACGGAGAGAAATAATCCATCAATCAAGAACATGAAACCGTTTTATATAAAATAAGGTATGAACAGGTCGCAAACACCTTTGAGTTGTGATTTCAATTTATTATATATAACAAAAGGTTACGTCACTAATGGTAGTGGGTGGTGATTGTTGATAAAGTGATGATGAATAGAGTGGTAGTTGGTAATTGTGGACATAATAAGACAATCGATACTAGATAAGTATTTATTATAAAGTTTACGCGATTTCAAAGAGGAGATGGGATAGCTCGCAAAGGATGAGCTTTGGCTATGATGGCACCAAATTTCTCCTCCATGTTTAAGTCTTTTGGCTCAATGCATGCCTTAAGTTTCCAATTGAATGAAGTCAACATCGAGCCCAATATTAGTGGCATCCATCTCAATGCATTTATATTAGTAAAGATCGAGGATGAAAATAAAGTCATAGTGCTCCTAAATTCGTTGTCATCTTCCTACGATACTTTAGCAACAGTCATTTTACATGGTAAGGACTCTATTGAGTTGAAGAATGTCACATCAGCCCTTTTGCTTAATTAGAAGATGAGAAAAATGTCTGAAAATCTCGAACAGACTCTCATCACGGAAAGTAGAGGCAGAAGATACCAAAGGAGATCAAGTAACTATGGTAGATTCAGAGCTCGTGGAACGTCCAAGGTCCGATCAAAATCAAAGGCCAGAAATTACTACAATTGCGATCAACCAAGATACTTCAAAAGAGATTGTCCAAATCTAAAAAGGAGCAAAGGGGAAAGTAGCGGACAGAAGAATGATGACAACACAGCTGCCATGGATGGGACACACGTCGTTTCCTTGGTGATGTACCCACGCCAACGCCAGTTGAGAAGGGGTACATCCCTTATTTGCTGCCATTTCACAAATCCACTCGTACAAGATTTTGTTCTGCTCAAGATTCTCAGCCTGGAACCTTGGTAGGTGCTGCAAAAATTGACGATCTATTTGAGTCAAACATGTATTTTTTTTTCACATAGTAGCACAAATGTATATCAGTAGCCACAAATACGATTCTCAATCAACAAGGTCAAAAGGCAATACGTATGCATTAACTAACTACCATGCTCCTTATATACATTTAACGACAGAAATATACTCGCGATATATATACACAACAATTAAACATGATATTTGTATGTTTGAAACTCAAAACCATACACAAAAACTAGAAAATCTAACATGTTTGATATTCAAAACAACAATGAATACAAAGTATAGAGTTAAAAATCGAAGAGAGAATACCAACCGTGATTTCAACCTGTTTCTTAAGTTCTCCAATCTAGTAAACAGAGTTGAAACGTTGATCATTTTAAACCCTGCATTTTATAGAGTTAAAAATCGAAGAGAAAGAAGACCAACCGTGATTTCAATGGGCACACGCGTATCAATTCGGTGCTGAAATAGTCAAGGTGCACAGGAGCTGATCTACACACTATGATTATTGGAAAAAATACATCTAGAGTACATTGATCAAACATCATTATAATATAAAATAAGTTATATTTTAATGAATATTTATAGATAGATATATGATTTTCATAGAAAGTAATAAGTTCAGATAATGTTGCAATGCATAATGGTCATTACTGTGGAGTTCATAATTACATACTTATATATATTGAATGAGTTTTCTAATTTTTTTTAAAAAAAAATACTAAATTCGGAGAGAGTTAAAAAATTAGTTATGAATTCTTGACACTAATCTTGAATAGATTATTGTACATTTTAAATTATCTTTTTATATATAAATATAAAGTCTGAATACTAATAACACGACATATAGAATTATACTTAACATTTATAACTTGATAGTACAAAAGTTTAACACTTACAATATATATAGCTTTAAGCGTAGAGATAAATACTTTTTAGTTAAATATTAAAGGAGCGGTCGATCGGAGTAATATTTCATATTATGGAGTGTGACAAAGAATATGTAAGCACATACGTCATTATTAATAATAAGAGGACCATGGGGGTTGTATGAGTATTTTATTGCCATCATGATGACCTTTTTTTCTTCAAAAAATTGCATGATATTATATTATTTTAAGCTTGTTCGAGAAATTATTTATTTAACTTTATAGATGTCTTTTGTGATAATATGTAACGTAGGACTTGAGCAAATTTTGAAAGCTAAACATGCTAAAAAAAATGTCTATAGCTAAAAGAACGTATGTTTGCCTGAAACTATCATGATTCAAAAATACTTGTCCAATTAAGGAAAAAGATTGAACCAGTACATATTATGTAAGGCAATGGGGTAGAAATTGTCAGTATTTTACTCCATAGGTAAAAGTCTACAAACATAAACATGAACTTTATTATTTGAACCATAATTAAATGGCACTATAGTTTGAATTTTGAAACAGAGAAATATACTCTCTCAGTGCATATTATGCACAACACAAGAACAACAACTCAAGCAACTGCAACATCATGTAGCCTTCCATGCTGAAAGGGGCGGCGTTTCTGAATTTTTGAAAGTACTCATACCAGGTATATATCGATCACCCTGGACTGCGTTAGCTGAGGCAATGGATTCAAGTTCTGCCATGTCTTCTGATGTTAACTTTACAGACAGAGCTCCAATGTTCTGGTTGAAGTTTTCAATCTTAGTGGTGCCAGGGATGGGACACACGTCGTTTCCTTGGTGATGTACCCAAGCCAACGCTAGTTGAGAAGGAGTGCATCCCTTCTTAGCTGCCATTTGACAAATTCGCTCATACAGCTTTTTGTTATGCTCAAGATTCTCCGCCTGGAACCTTGGCAGATGCTGCAAAATTGAGGATCAATTTTAAGTCCAACCAATTGAAGACGTACTTTACTCTCCCACAATATCGCGTAGCAAGTAGAGGAAAACAAATAGTAACACTAAACAGCACAAAGGAGAGCATTGTATACCAATTAAACAAATGGCAATATATAAGGGACAATGTTAAGTTCATACTTCATGACTTTTGATTGAAAGCTTTTGTCCCTAGTAATACCATCCAGATCAAATAGCTTATTATTCGAAACTCTTTCTTCTATAAAACAAGCAAATATACTCGCAACAGAAATACATCAATGCAATTAAACATGATAGCAATATGTTTGAAATCCGGAACAACAAAGCAAACCTTTCGGTAGTCTTCATTTGACAAATCCTCAAGCAGCTTTGGACCGGAAGACAAAAAGCCCCGTCCTAGTGGACTGTATGCCACAATCCCAATTCCGAGTTCTCTGAACGATTAACAGATAGGAGAACATCAGGATCTCACACTGCTGTATACCCCAAACACGAAAACTAACAGAAAGAAGAATAGACCTGCAAGTAGGGATTATTTCTTCCTCTACATCTCTCGACCATAGAGACCATTCTAATTGTACTGCTGTTATTGGATGAACAGCATGTGCTCTTCTAATTGTTGATGCTGAAGCCTCGGATAGACCTATATATTTTATTTTACCTTCTTCGACCAGCTTCTTAAGTTCTCCAACCTGGTAAAACAGGAATCTCAAGGGAATAAGAAATGTTGACAATAATCTGAAAAAGAGAGCAGTTAATCTATTTTTCCGTTCATCTTCATATTGTTTGATTCCAGTCTCTGGATGATCATTTCTTTTATTGTTGCTTTCTTTTTCAATAAAGCAGAAAGACAGGGAATTGTCTTGCTGATTTGGACTATAAGGGCAATGATTTTGGTCTAAGCAATATAAAGAGTGTGGCTAACAAGTGCTAGATCAATTCCGAAATATTGCATTGAGATAATAAGTAAAAACATATACTCGAATACTAGCCAGAAGCTTGCATTACAGTCAAGAGCATTTGTAGATACAATATAACCACTATACAGTAATTATTTTATTAGATTTTAGCAACACTATTTCCTCAGTAGTCATCCTCCGAGTAAGATCAAATATTACATCATTTTCCAAAATACATAATAAGTACCTTCAAAGAGTCATAAATGGAAAAAAAAGAACTAACCGTGACTTCAATGGGCACACGTGTATCAATTCGGTGCTGATAGTACAAGTCTATACAGTCAACATCAAGTCGCTTTAAACTAGCCTCGCACGCTGACCTTACATAGGCTGGATTTCCATGCACTTCTCTCTTTCCTTCTGCTTTCTTTTCATCTCCTAAAACAATACCAAACTTTGTTGCTAATTCAACCCGTTCTCTCATCCCTCCCTTCAAAGCCTACATAGATACATAATAATCAGAATTGCAAGCAACAATTATTGCAAAATGGTTAAAAATTCTCAGTTGCTTATGCGATGAATGAATAAGCTTAAGAGTGTGGTTTATGGTTGATGAAGTCGATGCGAACTTTATAAAGTTCGATTCAAATCTCAGCGGAGACAAAAATTAAAAATAAAATACAAAATGATTTCATTTCATTTATCTCAGCCTAGGTCTGTAAAGTTACTCAATATTTGTGCTAATGGAAGGTAGCAACTACATGATGAAATAATCAAGGTGCACATAAGTTAACTTGAACACTTCTATAAGAAAATACAAGTTCACTACACTTTTGTTTCAGTGTACTTTATATTAAGAAAAAAACGACTTTGCAGGAAAAAAACAAGGTAAGCTCAAATAGTAAAATTAGAAATCGCGCATGATGATACAGGTTTGAAGAATCATGAAAATTCTTCTTCTTAAGGTGTAACTCGCGAGGCTTAAGCATCTGAAAGTCTGAAAGGTAGCACATTGTCAGGTGAAAACATGTAATAGTACCTCAAAGTTTCATAACAACCCCGCCGCCAACCCAAAAAAAGAAAAGTGCAAGACTTTAAACTCTGAGAACAATCATATTCTGCATATGTAAACAAATAAAAAAGTGTTCCTTCTCAAACACCAGTAATTAGCACTACTACTTAGTACTTACTCCCTCCGTCCTGTGATGTAACACTCCTTTTTTTAGTCCGTTCCAAAAATGATACTCCATTTCAATTTGTCTGCCTGGTTTTCACTTACACAAAATTTAAGAGAATAATGAAAAACTTTTGAATCTTATGATGTTAAACTAAAGATACGTAGAATGTATCAAAATGTTCTTCAATTGCGTGATCTAAACATATAAGCAATTTTAAAAACGGATTAACAAGAAAAGTAAGACAAACAAATTGAAACAGATAGTATAGCTTTATTTATTAGTAACAATTTAACTGTAAAGTTCTCATCTTGGGACGACGAGTAGCAATCACATACTTTTACCAAAACCAATAAAGGTACAACAATCATAGAATTACGTACAACCATCCTAATGCATAAACAAAAAAAAATTAAGCATTTGGGGTAAAAAAGGTTGAACATCATACTTTACCAATGAGGATTTCGTTGGTGTATGGCCCATATACATCGGAGCTATCAAGAAGAGTGACGCCGGAGTTAATGGCGTGGTGGATTAGTTCGATCATTTCGGGTTCGGGTTTGGGCGGCCCGTAAAAAGCGGACATACCCATACAACCAAGTCCTTGAACAGATACTTGAAGCCCCTCTGAACCCAACTTCATTCTTCCCACTTTTGTTCCTTCCGTCGCCATTGTTGTCCTTTCAGCCTATTTCACTCTGCTAAATGTGAAGGACTGTGGTTTAGAATTATGCGCGGCGGCTGGTAAGTAAATACTCAATTTATCATTGCACATCTAATTACCTTTAATTCGTTTTCAAATTACAAAAATAATCATCTAAATATCCTTACAATTTATGTGTCATATTACGGGTATCGAAATTGTCATTTGAAATGTTGATATGTACAAAGTTCGAGTGGTTACTTGCTATTTGAGATTAAAAGTTTGAATTTATTTATATACCATATCATGTGAAAATATATATTTTTTTTAAAAAAAAAAAAAAGAACAAGTTGTTGGATAAGAGGGATTGATTGGACGGTAAGCGTGCAAACTTAAAAATTGCAAGTTCAAATTATGTTTGGAGACATAATTTATTATTTGAAACAACAGCACGTAGCCTATATTTATGTAGCCTTCCATGCTGAAAGGGGTGGAGTTTCTGAATCTTTGTAGGTTGCCGCAGCCGAACCGTACCTATCACCCTGGACTGCATTAGCTGAAGCAATAGATTCAAGCTCTGTCATGTCTTCAGAAGTAAGCTTTATGGACAGAGCTCCAATGTTCTGGTTTAAGTTTTCAATCTTAGTGGTGCCAGGAATGGGACACACGTCGTTTCCTTGGTGATGTACCCACGCCAACGCCAGTTGAGACGGGGTGCATCCCTTCTTAGCTGCAATTTGACAAATCCTCTCATACAGTTTTTTGTTGTGCTCAAGATTCTCGCCCTGGAACCTCGGTAGATACTGCAAAATTGAAGATCAAACCATGCCCCATATTACACTAACAACACAAATGCACTGAAATTAAACATGATGCGAGTATGCTACAACTCCAAGACGAACAATAAACACAAGCTAACCTTTCGGAAATCTTCATTTGAGCAGTCCTCAAGCAGCTTTGGACCGGATGATAAAAAGCCACGCCCTAGTGGACTGTATGCTACAATCCCGATTCCAAGTTCTCTAAACAGTTCACACATAGGCGTACATCAGGAGCTCGAATTGCAATAGAGCCAAACACGAAAAATTAACAGAAAAAAGAAAGTACCTGCAAGTAGGGACTATGTCTTCCTCTACATCTCTTGACCATAGAGACCATTCTAATTGAACCGCTGTTATTGGATGAACTGCATGTGCTCTTCTAATTGTTGATGCTGAAGCCTCTGATAGACCTATATATTTAATTTTACCCTCTTCAACCAGCTTCTTAAGTTCTCCAACCTAGTAAAACAAGACATTCAAAGGGGAAAAAAATGATGATCATTAACCATTTGAACAAAGATGGGAAAAAATTAAACAATATAAGCACTTCACTTAATTGGTGCGCGGCTGAAATGTATTGGTCTATGCCAATACTCTCTAAAGGTTACCCATGCATTATATCAGAGGTAACGGCTTCTCATTTTAAATTCTTTTAATGGTTCATCAAGCTTAGAGATGTAAACTAGAAGTCGGAAAAGTCTAAATTAGAGTGCAGTTGCATCTAATTTTGTCTTAACTTCATATTGCTTCTTCCCATCTCTGGAGGATCAATTCTTCTCCTTTTTTTGTCTGTGTAGAAAGCCATTTGGATTATAATCGCGGCGATTGTACCATAAACATATACAGAGACTGGCTTTCAACAACTAGATCGACCCCAAAATTATTGCGTATGTTGATCAGAACTGAAGCCATTTAGTGTTTGTAAAATATATATTGTATCCAAACAAGTCAATCATTTAAAATCATGGATAGGAATTGTATCCAAACAAGTCAATCATTTAACATCATGGATAGGAAAATGTTCGTAACATTCATTTTATAGAGTTGTGATATAGAGAACCAACCGTTACTTCAATGGGCACGCGTGTATCAATCCGGTGCTGGTAGTACAAGTCTATGCAGTCAACATCAAGTCGCTTTAAGCTAGCCTCGCATGCTGCCCTTACATAGGCTGGCTCTCCGCGCACTTGCATTTTTCCTTCTGCAAAACTTACAGCAAATTTTGTTGCTAACTCAACTCGTTCCCTCATCCCGCCCATCAGAGCCTGCATAAATACAATGATCATTGATTATCATATAACCTTGAGGACCAACAGACTCTCAACCAACCCAAGAACCGACAGCCACGCTCTTAGCAACTGACCATGACTCTCATCATTTGAAAAAAGAATTAAAAAATTACATAGAGACCCTCTTCTTTACCCTGTAAAAGGAGCCTCATCCCTACAAACAAGGACATCAATCATCAATTATTCACTGCAACTACTACATAACACTCACTAAAGCTCTTTCTTTCATTACTTGTATTCTTGTTCTTAGACTTGGCTGACTTTGTATCGACAAGAGGTTTCTTTTCTTTTTCGACTGGACAGTGGTTCAACAATAAAACAATTCTGTCTCTGAGCTTTCCGTTTTCTGTCATTTCACTTCGATTCTCGCTACATTTGCCCTTATCCTGACCTCGATAGATTTTAGCATCTAAATAATCAGATTATTTAGCATATTAAGAATGAAATTGTTGGAACTAGCTATTACAAGTAAAGATAAACTCTGCATACTAGCACTGACTTCATTGGAACCTTCAAATTTCAAGCACCCAGGGAAAACCATCCCGAACACCCAGGGAGGACCTAGTAAAGAACCTATGGACTCATCCGAACCCAATAGCTTTGGCTTAGACCATCTATATGCGTTAAAAAGCTCAATAAATTAGTACAAGTAATAGATTTTTGAACCACTAAATTAGACGGCAAATGATAAAATTTTGGTGCGAACCCATTAAGTTTCAAATTTTGAATTCGCCTTTCTCAACACCTAAGTTGCTCAGACTCTTCACTTTTGGTGCCGCATGGGTGAAAGTGAGGGATCTGTGTCCGATTCGGTCAACCGATTTTGGGTATTTTGACCAAAATCGATGGGGAAAGTCTGGACAATTTTAATGATTTTTGTAATCAATACAAAAGCTAAGGTGAAATTGAAGGAAATGGAATACCTTTTATATAGAAATTTCGATATCCCTCCTTTTCCTTTGATCTCCTTCCTGGATTCTCCTCAAGTTCTCCACATAATATCTCATAATTTAGGTTTTATAGCTCTATTTTTTAAATATTCTAATTATTTTTAGGCGAGTCCCCGCACTCATATGGATCCATATTCCTGAATCTTAAAAATTAGATCGATCATGATGAATCCGACCTTTAGATCCACACACGTATCGGACACCCGCACCTGAGTCCGAGCAACTTAGGTCAACACCTCCAAAAGATATACATGTTTTGAAGAACCATGAACAACATTTCTTGCTAAGGTCCACCTCAAAGGAGCTAAAACGTGTAAAGAATAGCACCAAATCCAACCCAATTCAACCTAAAACAAAAAGTAGAGTCTTTTCTTTTTTATTGATAACCATGGTGTCTTAGCTGAACCTTAAACCTCATGTTCTCGACTCATTTAACAGATCCCTAGGCTACAAGGATGCGAAAAGTGCAAGCCTTTTAAGCTTTATGAACCAGCACATTTGCATATGTTACAACAATTCCAGCTCAAACACCAAGATTCCAAAATCAACAAGCATAGCGTACAATAATCAATGCATAAAAGGCAGAGAAAATCCCAAAAATTAAGAAGTTAAGTACCTTGCCGAGGAGGATTTCATTAGTGTGGGGCCCATATACATCGGAAGTATCGAGAAATGTGACGCCGGAGTTAATGGCGTGGTGGATGAGTTGGACCATATCGGAATCGGGTTTGGGAGGCCCGTAAAAAGCGGACATACCCATACAACCAAGTCCTTGAGCAGATACTTCAAGACCCTCTGAACCCAATTTGATTCTTCCCACTTTTGTTCCCTCTGCCGCCATTGTTGTGATTCAGCTTAAGCTTACTACTCTGCAAATATGCACATAATTGAGCAAGTGGATATTGTTTTGTATATATAGAGGTTGCTAATTAGATATGGTATTGACAAATGACAAACACCAAAGTTGTGGTTATGTGTTAATCTTTCATTCGGAAAGTTCGAATCCCGAATATAAAATTGTTTTTATAAATTTGTGTAAATTTAAATTATTGTGTAGGATTGAATTCTGGATATGAAATCGTTTATATAACTTTACGTGAATTTGAATATTTATGTTCGTTCTAATCTTGTATATGAAATAACTTTTATGCAAATTTAAATTAGTATGTATATTTGAACTTTGAATCTCGGCTATGGAATCATTTTTGTAACTTTGTGCAAATTTGAATCAGTATGGATATGAAATCGCTTTTGTAAATTTTTTGCAAAGTACGTATATTTGAACTTTGAATATGAAATCACTTCGTAACTTTGTACAAATCTAAATTAGTTATGTTCGAATTTTGCATGTGAAATTGTTTCTGTAACTTTATGCAAATCTGAATTTAGTAAAAGTTACATATAGAAAATCGAATAACTAACAGAAATATAACTAATTTATGCATAACTAAATAGAAAGCCAATAGATATCAATATTTTACTCCATAGGAAAAAGTCCACAAACAGAGAATTGATTTTATTATTTGAACCATCAGTAAGTGGCACAATAGTTTTGAAACAGGAAAAAAGAAACCTCATTACATACAGTGCACAACACAAGAACAACTCTATATTTATGTAGCCTTCCATGCTGAAATAGGAGGAGTTTCTGAATCTTTGTAGGTTGCTGCAGCCGAACCGTACCTATCACCCTGGACTGCATTAGCTGAAGCAATAGATTCAAGCTCTGCCATGTCTTCTGATGTTAGCTTTATGGACAGAGCTCCAATGTTCTGATTGAAATTTTCAATCTTAGTGGTGCCCGGGATGGGACACACGTCGTTTCCTTGGTGATGTACCCACGCCAACGCCAGTTGAGACGGGGTGCATCCCTTCTTAGTTGCCAATTCACAAATCCTCTCGTACAATTTTTTGTTATGCTCAAGATTCTCGCCCTGAAACCTCGGTAGATGCTGCAAAGTTGGAGATCTTTTCAAGTCAAATGCACTGCAATTAAACATAATGTGAACATATTGGACCTCAAAACAAACAATAAATATAATCTGAACCTTTCGGAAATCTTCATTTGTCAAGTCCTCAACCAGCTTTGGACCGGATGACAAAAAGCCCCGGCCTAGTGGACTGTATGCTACAATCCCAATTCCGAGTTCTCTGAACAGTTAACAGACGGGAAAAATCAGGATCTCACATTGGTATAAACCTCAAACACAAAAAAAACTAACAGAAAGAAGAAAAAAAGTACCTGCAAGTAGGGATTATTTCTTCCTCTACATCTCTCGACCATAGTGACCATTCTAATTGTACTGCTGTTATTGGATGAACAGCGTGTGCTCTTCTAATTGTTGATGCTGAAGCCTCTGATAGACCTATATATTTTATTTTACCCTCTTCAACCAGCTTCTTAAGTTCTCCAACCTAGTAGATCAAGAATTGCACAGTAATAAAACATGCTGATAGTGTAATTTTTTATGCAGCATTGAGTGTTCGTAAAGATTTGACAAGAGTTATCAATGGAAACAGAGAAACCAACCGTTACTTCAATGGGCACGCGTGTATCAATCCGGTGCTGGTAGTACAAGTCTATGCAATCAACATCAAGTCGCTTTAAGCTAGCCTCGCATGCTGCCCTTACATATTCTGGCTCTCCACGTACTTCTATCTTTCCATCTGCAAAATGTATACCAAATTTTGTTGCTAACTCGACTCGTTCCCTCATTCCTCCCTTCAAAGCCTGTATTAGAATTTTAGCAGCTCAGTATTTACTTTCACCTTATTACTTCATGTTCGATTCGGTACAACCATAACTTAAAAGAATTGACAAATTGATACCTTGCCAAGGAGGATTTCATTAGTGTAAGGCCCATAACTATTTGAAGTATCGAAAAATGTTATGCCGGAGTTAATGGCATGGTGTATTAGTTCAATCATATCGGGTTCGGGTTTGGGCGGACCGTAGAAATCGGACATACCCAGACAACCAAGTCCTTGAACAGATACTTCAAGTCCCTCTGAACCCAATTTGATTCTTTTCACATTCTTTCCCTCTTTCGTCATTGTTGTCGTTCAGTTAAAAAATTCGAAGAAGTGTTTCTATATATAAACACTAATATAACTTTGATTTATTATACGTAAGCACATGCGTTTTATTAATTATATGTAAGCACGTGCGTCACTAATATGTTTCATTCTCTATTAATGCTAAGAAAATTTATATTCTAGTTTATGACTTTTCATGTTTCCATTTAATATAATTATGAGTCATTTTAGGCATGTCAATAGGACGTGAGTGATGCCAAGTAACAAAGTGTGAAAGGCTGATCATAGATGGTACGCGGAGTTATAGGAAGTAAACTGAAAAGGTATTAAGATTACATGATTAGATAAGACATAACGTGACTTCATATCGATAATTAAAATACAAAGTGATACCTTACCAAGGAGGATTTCGTTAGTGTGTGGCCCATAACTGTTGGAAGTATCGAGAAATGTAACGCCAGAGTTAACGGCATGGTGAATGAGTTGGATCATATCGGGTTCGGGTTTGGGCGACCCGTAATAAGCGGACATACCCATACAACCAAGTCCTTGAACAGATACTTCAAGTCCTTCTGAACCTAATTTGATTCTTCTCACATTTTTTCCCTCTTTCGTCATTATTGTGATTTATCTTAATTCGAAGAAGTGTTTCTATATATAAACACAAACGTAACTTTATTATATGTAAGCAAACACGTCACTAACGATGATGTGTTTCATTTTCTCTATTGCTAAGAATTTTCTTAATTAAACTAGAAGACCTTGTGACTATGAATTCAATAAACACTAGATAAATTATTGGATTAGTTACAATTTAAATTAATAATATACTAGTCATTGACTTTTCATTTATCCATTCTATGAATTTATTAATTAGTGGGCATCGGAAGAGGAGGTACGCTAACATTCAAACAATGAGGTGTGAGAGGCAGGTTGTAGGTGGATACGTGGAGGGATAGAAGTAGGTTAATTAGAAAAAGTAATTAAACAATATATGGTTCATTTTTATATTATCGAGTACCTAACTTTAGATAAAAGGAACGTAAATTATATATTAGAATTAAAAAAGAATAATAGTAAGAACATAGTATTGTTTTACGTTGCGTAGATTGTTGTGTAGCACTATTCATATTCATATCCTTGTACTTGTAGCCATATGTATCATATTATTTTGTTAGTGTTTTTTTCTTGTAAACTTTACTTTGCTTTGTTACCTATTGTTTTATTCTCTTCCTTGTTAATTTATTCTTGTACTTGAGTTTGATGTACTTAAACCGAGAATATTTTAGAAATAATTTTTATTTCGTGAACAAGATAATGATAAAATATGTATCTATTACTTTACCTTCTTTAAACCCATAGTAAAATTTTACTGAATATATTATTATTATTATAATTCAACCAACGGAAAAAACAAATACAAAAAACTCCCGTAAAATATAATCAAACAAAATAGTAATAACCGAAGATTTGATTTTCAACTTTATAATTCACAAACTCTAAAAAAATATCAAGTGAAATGTAATGTCTAAACATAACTTCTAATTTTCAAAAACTTTTTTGTTCTAAAGCTTCAACCAAATACCCCTCACACGTCATTCATAGACATCACAAGGTACAACATATTTAGCATTATGTACAACTATCCTATTGCATAAAACTCAAAAAAAAATTAATACCTTGCAAAGGAGGATCTCGTTAGTGTGGGGCCCATATACATCGGAAGTATCGAGAAGGGTGACGCCGGAGTTAACGGCGTGATGAATGAGTTGGATCATATCGGATTCGGGTTTGGGTGGCCCGTAAACTGCGGACATACCCATACAACCAAGTCCTTGAGCAGATACTTCAAGTCCCTCTGAGCCCAATTTGATTCTTCCCACATTTTTCAACATTGTTGTGATTCAGCTTAAAGCTTATTACCATGCAAATATGATATATATATATATATATAGATATATAAAGCAAGTGGACAAATGATATACCATCAACATTGTGGCCGAGTGTTTGACTTTCATCGAGAAAATTACGAATTCTGAATATGAAATTATTTTTATAAACTTTGATTAGTTTATATGAAATCTTACTTATACCTTTGTTGTAATGGTTGGATTTGAATATGAAATTGTTTTTATAATTTTGTACAAATTTGAATTAGTATTTATGTTTTAATTCTGAATATGGGATTGATTTTATAACTTGGTACAAATATTAATTAGTATGTCCATTCGAACTCTCGTATGTGTAATTTTGTGCAAATATAAATTAGTATTGTAAGTTTGAATTCTAATATACACCACCGAGTTTATTTTTATTTTAATTAATATTCTTACGACAAGTAAAACAAGGTCTATCCTCTTTGCTTGTACAATTATTTTTGTTCCTACTAATATTTTTTATGTTTAACTAGACATTATTTCGTAATGATTTTGTTTTTTAAAAAAATATGTGATATATTTAATCTTAAATTTATATCCGAAAAAAGTTGATCCAACCAAATAGTTCCAAAGTGTAAGCCAAACCGAATTTATTATAGTTATTTCGATAAGCCGGATTATATTAATTTAAATTGAATAATCTTTATTACTCGAGAAATAAAAAAACAAATAGAAGGAGCTAACATGAATTATAATCAAACGGAGTAAATTTACATTAATAATAATATACGTTATTGTTTCCTTGGAAACTTTCTTGTAATAAATATAGATCTAATCGAATTATTCGTGAAACTCCAAGTTATCCTTTATATACTCCGCCCATTCTAATTTGAATTCTATTTTAATTCAACATAATTTTTTAAAAAAATATATAATTTTATAAATTAAGAACATTCTAAATATATGAAGAAAAAAATAATTTTAATTAAAACTATCACATGAAATAAAATTGACGAGTTATGGAAAAGAAAGGATACATTTGAATATCAAAAAAAGAAAAACTTTTTCAAGTATGTGGGGTTGTGACTTTGTTGCGTTCTTTGTGATTTATCGATTTCTATCTCGAGTTAGTTTGACTTGACACTGAATTTAAAAAAGAACGGTTTTTAAAATTTCTAATTTAAAGTAAGGAATAGATATTTGTGTGGCTATAAAATATTTTATTAAGATAATATAGACTTTTTAAAGTTAAATTGTTATATGATATAAAAATATGTCGTTCTTTTTTTAGACCAACTAAACAAGAAAGTGAGTCATAAATTGAGACATAGGAGGTAGTAGATATTGCTTGTTTCTTGGATGAACTTTGAAGAAAATGAGTTAAAAAAAAAAGGTTTCCTTTGTGTTTAGCTGATTACTTTTTGCATATATTTAGTTTAATTGAAAGGAAAATTGTGTTTTTCAGTGGACTCAAGATTGGTTAAATAAAGATATTTAATGAGATTATCTTTCAAATAGAATTATTTTTCTTATCCGACCTACTAAATGAGTGGTAACTTCTATACATTGATCGACAATGTAGAGAATTATTAAAGATAGCCATTTAGTTTATTAAGGTAGGTATATCAACTTATAACATGAAAAACAAGACAATCAACTTACTTTCATACATTTTCATTGTATAATTAAAAATTAAATCTCAAATACTAATTTTTGATGATACTAAAGATTTTGGTATTGGCCATTCTGAATTCTGATGCATGTTTGTGTTTTATTACCAGGTGGTTGAAGTGGGAGAGTTGTCGGAAATATTTCAGTAGAAAGGTCATGAGGTCCCAAGAGGTCTACCAAATTGGGAAGAGCTCTCAAATGTATTGCTTTATTTACGGAAATAAAGTTATCTAGTACTTGTTGTTAATAGAAGGTAGTAAAGTATCATGTTGAATTAGTCGAGGTACATGAAAATTGATTTAAATATCATATTTATTTTTTTAAAAAAAAATGTATCGTTTTAACTTTGTATAGTCATTGTGCACAGAGTTTTTTCGTTCTTGTTACTGGTGGAAGGTATACACTACAACAAAAATAACTTTCAGCAACAATAAATATTGATACTAATATAGAGTGCTAAAATTTTTACTGACATTAGTTAAGTGTCATTAGAATTAATATCGCTAAAGGATTTAGGAACATATGCAAAAATTGTTAATTGCCATTAAAAATACATATTTAGAGACAATTAAGAATTAATTGTTGCTAATAATCATTTTTGACATTGTGATAATGGGTATTGTGTTTAATTAGTCGAGTTGTGCATAACATGATCAGGACATCATCGAAAGCTTTATTTGCAGTCATAGTGGATAGAGTTATTTAGTTCTTGCTGTTAGTGAAAGGTAATAGATATGTTATTGAATTAGTCGAGGGGCGTAAAACTGATTTAGTTCATAAAAAAATATTGCTTTTATATTGTCAGGGTTTCAGATATTTGTGACATTGATCTTGGTAATGCTGCACTCAGAAAACTAGAGGTAAATGTCATTAAATTGCACAGGTTCATCTAGAAAAGCTTACTCTTTTTGAGCAAAATTACAACAACCACCTCAACCAATATCAACACCAACAATGAGTGTGAAAATGGTGTGATTGATGATGGTACATGATCTTCATTGATTGTCTTTGCCTTTTTTTCCTTCCTGTTTGTCTAGTTTTTATGCTAAAGTGTTGATTTGATGTAGTAACATGTACCAAGTCAGTCAATTTCTGCCTTTTTTCTGGATTACTTGGTTTGTGTCTTATCCATGTCCCCCCTTATTACCTACTGGTTAATGCTATTTCACACAAATGTGTTTGAGATTTAATTTGTCTAGTATATAATATTACGTCATCAATTTTTTTGATTCAACTTTTTATAAAAAAAATATTGTGATCTAGAAATAGAAATAACATATTAAGTGTGATTCCACAAAAATGAGGTCCGAAAAGGGTAAAGCATACGCAAATTTTATTATTATCTTAGAAGTAAAGAGACTGTTCCGATAAATCCTTATCTCAAGAAAAATATATCCACCAAAGCAGGAATTGCACTAGCCTAGAATGATGGCTATATATAAATCACTTTATTAAAAGTGTGTCACGTAAATTAACACAAACGGAGCAGAGGTTTGGGAAATTGGTTGTAAATTTTGACTCTTGAGTGGTTGTCTTGCATGAGTAGCATCTTGGGTGGTATGCCTCAAATGTTTGTATAGTATAACATGTTGAAGTACTATTGCTATAGTAAGATACACTATTATGTGTTTGGCTGCTTCTTTTGTTGTAGCTTTTAGGATTTCACTGTTGAGAAACTCCAACATTGCCTTGAGAAAAGTCAAATATGGCAATAAAAATTAGTACTTTTTTTTAAGGCTTAGGAATAAGTTAAAATTTTACTGTTTTTGTATGCTTTGGCTTTTAGAATTGGTAGACTTTTTGGCTGTTTGAATCGATTTTTTTTATCGTAAAACTCTCTATTTTTACAAAATAGGAGTAATTCAAACTCAACTATGTCGTTTACAGTTAAGGCTAAGACTAATTCATATGTTATTATATCCTCAAATTCAATAATATTCTCGTTTAATCGAGAGTCTCTCTATAACAATTTGTACTATCCTCAAACTCAACAACCTCATTTTATTTTTAGTGTTTTTTTTAGCAAACCTAGACATCTAAAGCCAACAAACAATACAACATGAAAAATCATTATCACAAAAAGACAATAAATTAAACACAAACCTTCCAGTCAAAATTCGTCTTTCTCTAGCAAAAAGGAATTTAATGGTAAATTTTATCTTTAGCAAAACCACCAAGTTTTTTTAAATGATATAGAAATCAAAGTTGGCATTATTTATTTACATTATTTACACATAAGAGGTAAGAGAAAGCAATTTTTTTTATAAAATATTTGTACGTGTATGTATATATATGACTCTTAATATTCTTGCAATTTCACGTCCCAAACAAATATTTAGTTTCATTTAAAATAAAATTTGGACTAGATCATACTTATCCTCTTCAATTAAAAATCTTTATGTATCTTCTTAATATATCATTACACTTATTTAAGAATTCTATTTGTACAAAAACTTCACTTATGATTAACATAAAAACTCTCCTAAGCCAAATAAATCTCTTGCTTTACAACACTATAAAATCCCCACAACACCAACATTCATATTTCATCTAATTATAAAAAATCAAAAAATCGTTGGTATAAACTATGGCTAAGAAAAATTGCCTAGTTACTTTTCTCATTTGCATATTTCTACTTGTTAACTTATGTTTTGCAAGTGAGAAATTTGATTCAACATCTAATGATGAAAGTGATGTTACTAATCCACAAGATAATAATATTGGACTAGATCATTGGCATCCATGGTATCATCCACGTCCATGGCTACGTCCACGTCCATGGCTACGTCCACGTCCACGTCCACATTGGCCAATTGTTCATCCTCCAATGCCTTCTCGTGGTTTTCATCCTAAGTTTCCACCAAAACCGTCTCCACCTAAGAATATTTAAGAATATTTATTGATGGATCGATCAATATCTTATTGATGATTTAATTTTTATTAATTTTCATTTAGTTGAATTTATGTTCCTAGGAATATTGTTTTTGATTTGATTTATATCTTATTGATGATTTAGTTTTTATTAATTTTCAAATAGTTGAATTTCTGTTCGTAGGAATGTCGTTCTTGATTTGATTTATTACGAATAAAATTTGAATTTTATTGTTTTGCACTTTTTGCTGTAGTTTATTAATGTTCTTCTTGTGTGTGAATTAAATTATTTTTTCATTCAAGGTGCTCATATAATATAATATTTGAGCTTTTCTAACATGCCAAAAACAAATATTTAAGGTGTATTAATAGGCCATTTTTTTTTCTTCAATCATATAATTTATATAACATTACGCCATTTTTTTCTCCGAGCATACAATTTATATGACTTTACGTTATTATTAATTTGTTTGTATGTTCTTATTAGTTTTGTTAAAAAAAGAATGAATTGGAGAAAAAATTGATGTTTAATTAATTTATTTTATTTTTGCTAAAAGTCAAAGTAGTGTGTTTGAGAGATGGGAGCAAACTTCAAAATTTCATATCTAAAGTTCATCGTTAATTTATTACTATATAGCCTCTAATTAATAGACTTTTTGATATTTGCATTAATCCATTTGATGTCCGCCACCCTTTCCCTCCTCTTTTAGTTTAGCTGTAAATTGAAAACGTTAAAGTAGACTGTAGCTTATAAATAGAAAGATAAGGCGTTAGCTGACCGACTTGACAGGACCCCCCTTTGCTCTATCTAACTTGGCGTGCGCTCCAAATAAAAAATCACTACAACAAAAGCACAATCATCTCATAATATGTAGTTTTATACTACTAATTAGTGCTATTATCAAAGTTGGCAAGTAACACATTCAAAAATTGATTCTTTAGTGGAGTAATATTATTTTATTATATAATCATGACTAGAATCTAATCTTTGAATAATCCTAAATGGATTTGAGAGATCTCCTTAATCACTCGAGCTAAAAAGTTGATGTGACAGGTCACCTAGCTTGTAATGTATTTTGACTTGTAAAAAAAGCATCATCATATAGTAAACATTTTGTATTCGTATGGTTTTCGAAAAAGATCATACCTCTAGAAATTTAAAGTAAGCAATATATTCTAATACAAAAGGTAATTAGTGGCTGATTTTATGCAAAAAAACACACTATGATTTATATGTCATAGAAGTTAATTAGTCGCTATTTTTTGCGATAATCTATGATTTATAAGACGCATAAAAATAATAACTGAAATGAATTACAATAAAATATTATATCATAAAACGAATTATAATTAAAATATTATATCATATGTTTAATTGTATCGTATCATATGTTTGATTGAAACCACTTATAATTCTAAGTACCACAAAATACTATATTTAATTTATTTTTCTTTGATTTTCAATTGAATATATCAATTGATCCAACCAATTTAACTTCACACGAAATTCTCAAAATTTTATTTCTTAATTTTTCAATTTGTGATTATAATGGAGCCTTAATTAAATTCAAATCACACTATTTGAGAATAACATTTCTACAACGAATTTGAAAGCTATGAGACGTATGCTTAAGTGTGAAATAGTTTCGCCCATCCACCATAACTCAAATAAAAACCTTAACCATAAAATCAAAGTGGTCCTACAATAATTTTTAACAGTCAGATATGACAGGTGTCAGTTTCAGCAAACCGGCAATGACCAGTTTCTAGGTCACCAATTCCCCTTTTAAAAACCTGAAAAACCACCATTAGAAAAAGCTCAAATAAGAAGAGAAAAAACAGTCGGCGCAGTTTCAAAATTTTATGTAAATCACAACAGAAGAAGAAGAAGATGAAGGGAAAAACAGAGAATGATGAAGAAGGAGCAAAAGGGGTTGTGACTCTTGAAGAGCTGAAGAAAAAAATGGCTGATTTTGCTAAAGAAAGAGAGTGGGATCAGTTTCATACACCAAGAAATCTCCTTTTAGCTATGGTTTGTATATACCCATTACCCCTTTTGTAAAAAATGAAGTCTTTTTTGGCTTTCAAGTATGTGGGGTTTGGGTTTGGGTTGGTACATAGTGCAACTTTGTCTTCTGTGGGTTTTTTCTGTTGTCTACATTTATGGGTTTTGTTGTGTATCATGTTTTGAGCCATGAAAATGGTGTCTTTTTCTCTGTGTTTTATGATTTTCTGCTATTCTTGGTGATTTTGCTTTGTTTTCTATTTTTTTTAAGGAAAAGCTGGTGTTTTAATTTTTCTGCTCAATGGGTCAGTCTTTATGCTAGTCTGATTATTTTTTTTGTTTGTTTTGTTTTTCAAGATTGCTACTTTTGTTTATCTCTTAGTAAATGTGTTTTTCCTGTGGAATTAGCAAGATATACACATATACACTCAAACTTGGCTGCAGTTGTTGAAGAATAAGCACTTTAATATTGATAGTGAACGTTTAGATACCTCAACTTATCTTTATTGTGTAGGTTGAACACTCTCAACTTCAAAAAGACTATCTAAATACCTCTAAAATTTATGTATTAGGTGTTCATGACACACAATATCGACAAGTTCGAGCGTTTAGTTGTCACTTGAAATCAAGTTAGCTGATAGTTAGAAGTGTTACTTTTCGGCTGAGGTTAAGTTTAGAAAGTTGGAGTCTTGAAAGATAAAAGAACAATTCTTCTCTAAATTTTCCTTAGACAAAACCATGGAACAAAGAGTTCTGTTTGTTTCATAGAAACTAGAAATGTTTGCCAGTATTGGGTCATTGTGGAGAATTTGGATTTCCAATTTTGTGGAAACCCCAATAAAAAAAAAAGCTTTCTTTTGTTTCCCACCAAAGAAGGCATAGTGCTAATAATCTTTTATATGATTTTATGTTCCCCATTATGTAATTTTAGCTTTGCAGTACTTACATGGAAACTAGTGCAACACTTGCACTAATACTAAAAAATGGACATTATAATAAAAGGCTCATATCAATATTCTTCATTTTATAATGGGCATGTAAAGTTCATATTGAACAAATAAAATTGTACGGAGAGAGTAAATAATACTACTCCTAGTAGTGTAAAAACCACATGTAGTGTCAGTTGTATAGATAAATCATTGGATAAATTACTTGGTGAAGATTAAGAAAAGTGGTATTTTGCTTATTTTGACACACACTTCTAATACGTTATATATGCATTTGTGATGTCGCTCGGACTCTTCAGAAATGTTGGCAAGAGTGTGTCAGATGCTCCTATGCAGGTGTGAATAATTCTGGACTCTTGCCAGATACTCCTACGCAGGTGTGACAATAATTTCGGAGAGTTCGAGCAACATAGTGTATTTGCACAATATTGGCATAAAATGAGTTTATATGGTCAATGAAGATTCATATAGTCGATTCTAAAACTTTATTTTGAATACCAGGTGGGTGAAGTGGGAGAATTGTCTGAAATATTTCAGTGGAAAGGTGAGGTCCCAAGAGGTCTACCAGATTGGGCAGAAAAAGAGAAGCAGCATTTAGGTGAAGAGCTATCAGATGTATTGCTTTATCTTGTCAGGCTTTCAGATATTTGTGGCATTGATCTAGGTAATGCTGTACTCAGAAAACTGGAGCTTAATGCCATTAAATACCCTGTTAGTCTTTGCAAAGGTTCATCAAAAAAGCTTACTCTTTTGAGCAAAAGTACAACCACCACCACCACCACCTCAAGCAGTGAAAATGGTGTGATTAATGATGGTGAATGATCTTTTTTTGATTTAGTAGGTGGTCTATTTATAGGTACTTGCAATGACATCTAATAGTTTTTTTTTGTGCTAAAAGGGGATGTAGAGACATATAGTGTTTGATTTGAAGTAACATGTATCAAGTCAACTAATTTCTTCCTATTTCTAGATTGTTTGGTTTTTTGCTTTATCCATATCCCCTTTGCCTACAGGTTAATACTGTAGAAGTTTAAGACAAATGTGTTGAGATTTGTGTAGTATAATTTTTCGTCATTTGAATTTGTTTGTATGATTTTGACTTGGCAAAAAATAGTTGTTCTTTTAGAAGTGGATTTAAAAATATAAAAGACAAAATGCAGGGAATAGTAGTTCTAAAGATTGTTGTCCTCATTTGTCTATCTGAAACAATCTTTTTACCTTACTTTTGCGGGAGAGGTAGGTATAGTTTGCTTAGATATATTTTTATCATATTCTAGTGTGAAAATGCACTGAATATGTTATTACTTGTACTCATACTTCATATAAATTAAAGAAATGTTTATGTCATCACTGTTAACATCGAGTGTGAGTAAAGCTCTCTATTAACATGTTTTCATACTTGGAGTGATTTTTCCTCTGCTGTTTGTTACTGTAAAAAGATGGGTGACTTGTTTGTATGTGAAACAAATTGTGTGTGGCAAACCAATTTGTCTGACTGAATGAATTGATTTGGTGAGATACTGTGCTGTTGAATAAGTTGGACTGCTTCTGTTGTTTTGTGGAAGGTTTTCATCACTTCAGAGAAAATCCAAAATTGGACTTGTGTCACTAAAAGCATATGACAAAATTGGCACTGTGTGGGGCTAGTAATGACTCTTTGGCCCTTTTATATGTTTTGGCAACCATAACGACCTACTTAGTGTAATTTTACCAATGAAATCGATAGATTCTTGACTTACTCGTGTGTTTGGCAAGTCAAGCCAGAATATGAGAATGTACGACTTGAAATACTGAGAAATCGAATGCAATGCAGCTATAGATAACTATTATTATATGCGAATCTCAGAAAATTTGTCTAAGAAATAGTTTTATCTAATATTTTAAACTTAAAAAGCAAAACAACATCTTGAAAAGCCTAAAAGTAATTTTTGCCAATAAAGAAAGAAAACTAAGGACACACAAATGGAGTTCTTGTTTTTAGCCTTATTTGGAGTAAGGAAAATCACAAGCTTTCCCATAAAGTTTATTCCAAAAAAAAAATCACCAAGAATAGCAGGAAATCGTAAAGCAGAATGAAAAATACCCTATTTTTGTGTTTATAAAGCATATAATATAATATCAACATGAAATGACAAAAACCTGTCAATGTGCACAGAAAACAAAAAAAACAACACATTGGACAAAGTTGCACTATGTACCAACCCCACCCTAATACTCTCCTCGCTCGATCTATCTAATTTATATGATACGATTAAATTTTTTAGAGTCAATTAATTTTTTAAATTTATTTTAATAATTTTTAAATAAGTGTATAAGTTTAAGTTTACGCTCAAATTTTAAACTTTTAATTGGTGACACTTAATGTACCTCATTCTGCAAAACAAACTAAAGAGGTTTCTTGGAGAATTAAACTGACTCCTCCAATACTTTTTTTGTTGGACCATTTGTGGTTCAGGACGTGGAGTTAGTAGTCTCTCAATAAGTTTGTTGTATGTATATGTATATCGAGCTAATTTATTAAAATTATATTTTAAATAAATAATTAGGTGTGTAAATTTTTGTGAAAATGACCTAACTTTTCAAAAAAATATTTTATTTATATAGATATAATGGACTGTTTAAAGTTACAAATAATACAGTAATTTAACAATTAAAATGAAGTAATACTTTTAATTATGAATATTATAGTAATTTAACTCTCGAGTTAACCATCTAAATTTTTGTTTATTATTTGACAAAATGTGTTTTATGCCTTAAAAAAATGCTTTCAAAGGTTGATGGTACTCTGTATGGTAAAAAGCCCTAACAGTGTAATCGCCATTCTCCTAAGATTCTTCTGATTTCAGGTAATTCTTATAAACAATCCCTAAAATCTTTGAGTTATGGTTTTAGCAATTTGTTTTAAGTCACTTGAATTAGTAAAGACTCAAACTTTGCGGCAATGGGTAATACTCTTTGTTTCTTGATTTTTCTGCCCCTTGTTGATTTTTGTGGATTTAGCTTTCTTGAGGTTATGATAAGTCACTTGAATTAGTAAAGATTCAAACTTTGTGGTAATGGGTTCTGTAATTTATCTCTTGATTTTCTTTCCCCTTGTTGATTTTTGTGCATTTAGCTTTCTGAAGGTTATGCTGAGTCACTTGAATTACTAAAGAATCAAACTTTGTGGCAATGGGTCTTGTAATTTGTTTCTTATCTTCCTTAGCCTTGTTGATTTTTGTGGATTTGAATTTGTAAGGATTCAAACTTGGTGGCAATGATTCTGTATTTTAATCCTTTAATTTCCTTCCCCTTGTATATTTTAGTGGATTTAGCTTTCTGAAGGTTATGCTGCTAGTTTATCTATAGGTTATATGATTGTAACGTATCGCAGATGGAATCTGAAAATGCTCGACCAAAAGCTAGTGTAATCTGAACTAATTTGGTTATTCTGTGGTCGTATTGTCGTGTTTTACTGGAAGTATCTTTTGTGTGTTGTACTCATCTAATGTTGTGTTGTGTTGTGCTTATCTGATGTTAGCTAGTAGTAATCTGATAAGAGGATCTTTTCGGGTTACGACATGCTCATTTGTTGATTTAGCCCATTTAACTGACATAGTTTCAGCTCAACCCCATTAATTTGACACCCCTTAATGTAAGTTATAGTCGAGTTATGTTAATGCGAGAGAAAAGGAAAAGGAAAAGAAGAAACCTTTTCACTTATTTGCTACTAATTAAAGAGGTAGTAAGCCTTTCAAGATAACAGTAATGAATATTTCAACTTATTCAATTCTTACATGTGAGTTGAGTGGAATATTTTCTATTCCTAGTTGCGGGTGGTGTTAAGAGAATATGCGACTAAACTGCAGAACTGGGTGGAAGGATACAATTTAAACATGTTCCGGGGTAGCTAAATGTGCAGTTTATATTTTCTCACACAGAGAGACTGTTAATTGTTACTTTACGAAGTTTACTAGAACCATAGTTATACTTACGTGTTTTAATCAATTTTTTCAGATTTTGAGGGTTGTTCATTAGGCCATCAATGCGTTTGAATGCGGATAGGTGATCAGATACCTTTTAAAACTTACTAACCAGCTGAAACCATGACCAGTAGGAGTATCAGAATCTTTTTTATGTCATTTTCTAATCCCTCTACTCTAATTCCAAATCCAAGTCTCCGCTGTTTTTGCACTAACACAACAACTGTAAAAAGAAAATCTCAAGTTCAATATCCTCTACAATTCCAAGAAAAATCTCCCCAAAGAAATCTCATTGCAGTGTCATGTCTTCTAAAAAAATATGGTTTTCCAGCTCTAGAACTTACTAATTTTCTCAAGAAGAATCGTCGTTTACTAAATCTAGACCCCGCCAAAATTGAAAATTCCCTTAAGATTCTATTATCCTTGAAACCATCTCAAGAATTCCTTGTATCCATGATAAGTAGTTGTCCCAGGGTTCTAGAATATGATGCTATAAAGAAATGGGAAGGATGCATGCGAGGATTCGAAGAAGGGTCCAATTTATCCTCCTTGGCTATTCGGAATATTCTGGAGGTCTCAATGAAATTTGAACTAGATTATGATTGTGTTTTGGGGTCTTTGAAATGTCTGAAGGATTTAGGGGTTAGTGATATTACTCTAAATAAGGTTTTGGAGACGCATCCCATGGTAATTACGATGTCTGCAGACAAGGTTCGTGACAGTTTTGAATTTGTCGTTGATGCCTTTGGGATTGGCAATGTTGAATTCGATCGCATTCTCCGTGTCTATCCGGCTGTTTTGGTCTATGGATTTCAAAATAAGTTTAAACGATTGCTTGATGAATTTAGAGCTCTGGGTTTTAACATGGAGGTGGTTAAGAAACAGCTTCTGAGAGATCCTAGAATTCTTGCATTTGAATTTGGGGAGTTATCGCGGTGTTTGGAGCTGCTTAAGAGTTTGAAATGTAGGGAAGCTATTAAGAAGGATATTTTTCAAGATGGGGCTTTTAAGGCTGGGTATGAGGTGAAACTAAGGGTTGATTGCTTGCGCAATCACGGGATAACCTTAAGGGATGCTTATTCTGTGTTATGGAAAGAGCCGAGAGTGATACTTTATAGCTTAGATGATGTTGAGAGGAAGATTGAGTTTTTGTTGCACGTGATGAAATTTGATATTCAATGTCTTGTTGAAGTTCCTGAGTACCTTGGGGTGAATTTCGATAAACATATTCTACCAAGATTCAAGGTAATTGACCACTTAAGATCAATAGGAGGACTTGGTGATGAGGTGGGGTTGAGAGAGTTGATTAAACCGAGTAGAGTGAAATTTTATAATCTATATGTAAAGCCTTATCCAGAGTGTGAATCAATGTATGCAAGATTTTCAAGAGATACTGAAGCGAGAAGTCAACATCCAGTGGGGATGTGGAAGCTTTTCATACCACAAAATAACCCAAAGTCCAGAGTAGATATAATGAACATTAAGTCGTATATGGATTCGCTGGCTTGAAATATGGATTCTTCCTCTAATTTCTACCCGAACTTGCATCTACATAGCATTCTCTTGGAAGATCCTTTTCCGAGGTACATTTCTCATCCTTATTCATATGCTTTTTAGTTTTCAATTGTTATAAAATTTCATGTTGCAGCAGCATGCAATCTTTCTACAATCCCTTTACTTATATATTTTCTTTTGGAATTTCTTGTACGCTGGCTATGTGACACATTTGGAATTTCTTAGATGGTGGGGCATCATCTCAATATGTATATTACAGACAGCAGTGGTAGCTCTTACAGGGAATAATAATAATATAGCAGTTTTGCCATCATTGGTTTGCAGCTTTAATGGTCTTCTGCATCTCCATATTTGTGGCCTCGTTTGCACTTTGTATCATTAGAAGTAGTTATAAAACAATAGATAACAAAACAATAAAAGGGATAGCCCAGTGCACAAATCATCCTGCATTAGCAGGGTCCGAGAAAGGGTTGCATCCCAAGGGTATGATGTAGATGGTCTACCTAATGTACACGTGATAAAACAATAGATTGTTATGTAGAGAAAAGGAAGATTTCCAGATTGTTGATATATGATCTTATACAAGTGTGCCTCTTGAAAATCTGAAATCTCAATGTGTTCTTTTGGGTTATTCAGGATTTTGCTGACAACTAAATTTCTTCATCTTGTCAGACTTTCTGATATTTGTGGAATTGATCTTGGTGAAGCTGCACGTGAGTTAGCTAGCTGCAGGAGGCACCTGAACTCGAAGCTATGATCAGATCCAATCGGCCTATTCGACCAAACCTCAGAACTTAGAATGGCTGGCCTTCATCAGTAATCGGTCAAGGCAGTGCTCTTTTACAGTCTCTCATGGTGTTGTAAGAGTGTAATCACTCTCTATGCCATGTCAGCACATACGGTGTGATAAATCCATTCCCGGCTAGTTCAGAGGGGTAATTGGACGCGTAGAAAATGTAAAGAGTAAAACATAGTGAACAACTTGTTTATGTTTTCTTGTATGCTGTATGAACTAAGCAGCTCATGTACAGTACTCATGCTTGATAGTAATAAAAAGTACAGTTAGACAAAATCACTATCTGTACCATCTGCATAATAAGAGGACCTCAACCTTGAACAAATTTAACAAGAAAGCAGTTGCAAATTCTGGAAACAACGGAAAATCGCGAAAAAAATAACTGATCAAGTTTAACATGGGTAGCAATGTACCAAGAAGTTGCATGAGTTCATGTTATCATGTCTATTAAGATGATTTGCTGGGTTGCAGTCATATGTGTTTTAGCTTCTGGGAACTATATCTGAAGAAATGTGTTTCTAAACATGTTTGTTTATACATTTTTTGAAGTAGTTTTAGTGTTCTGTACAAAGCCTGCACAACTTGAAATAACGATCCATCTGAACTTCTCCGTTAACTTTAGATTGGGGTTGTACGTGCATTTTGACTCATGGTACACGTTCTAGGACTCGTTGCAGAGCCCTTTTTATTCCTTCTTGATCAAGTGATGTTGTCAGTTGTATTTCTTGCACCTGATCATTAACAATCGTTTCAGATTCACTAGTATGGGACGTTGTAGAAAAGGAAACGTATGAGGTAAAAGATGATAACCTGTCTTCCAGCCCGAGCAAGTAGAGTAAACTGATCCCCAGTAGCTGGTGCCTATTAGATGACATAACAGAAAAGGTTGGAAATCTATTGTGCATGAATACTGTGAATCATATCATATATGGTTTATGTTTGACAACTTACATTCGACAACCAAAGCTGTAAGTCCTGTGAAACAACTCGTTTCTCAAATCCTTGTCGACTGATTAGAATATCGTATATGCTATTGAACAAAAGAACAGAACTTGTTAGGTATGCTTCAATAATCATGTGAATTAACCAAAAAATTTCCATGTATAATCGTTCATCATGCTTCATTTGTGTAGATAATGGAACATACAATTGTCCCGTAAACATAATAGTATATGAAAAACTGAAATTATCTGGTCTAGTGAAATCTTCCGTTATGTCAAAAATTAAACTTCAATCATACCCGTCTTCTTGCATTAATTCCTCAATTATTGTTTCAAGCCCGGGAAGAGGCTCAATAACCAAGCTGCCATTCGAATCCAAGGAATTTTTATGGACGGATGCATCCTGCAAAAGTGTGGCATTTGTCAGTAACAGTATTATGCATCTTTAGCAAAATTTAGGTTTAATGAAGGAGGCAAACATGAAATTGGACCATTTGCATGGCTCACCTTATGAATTACTTTATCCAGAGTTTCCAGCAGAGGATCTTCCTCCAATTGTTTAATTGACAAGGTAATCCTAGATTTTTCCCTGTAATGTGTTCTCACTTATTATGGGAAGTGACCGGAGAAAATATAAATATAAATAAGCAAAACAATCACTGCCTTATTGTTCATTACATTGCAGATGGAGTAGTTCTTTGTTTTGTAGAAAAAAATATTGAATTTTTTTCAAATACATTGTGGTTCGATTCACCATAGTAAAAGAAAAAGTTATTTCGACGAATCACAAAGGTAGAGAGTGAGTATCGCAGATCATTTTATGGCTAAGAAGTTTCCCATATACATGATTAAAAAAATGGCCATCCATCTTTCTAAGCCAACAGGTGATCTGTTTGAACTATAAAGAAGAATCTGCTAATGGTATTAGAGGACACGTCCATATAAGCACGATTATGAGAAAATTACCTGTCAATATTTATGATTTTAACCCTCACATCGTCTCCTTCTGTGAGGATGTCTCTGACATCATGAACTAAATCCCAAGACACTTCTGAGACATGGACAAGCCCAGTGAGATGATAAGATCCTACATCACATGGTAAAATAGAAATTAGTTGACACGGAGATTGAAATGAGTAACCCGAGTAGTCAGGCTTAAAATACGACCCAACAGGCAAGTCTGTCTCTTAAGAAAGTACCATCTGGGAAGCGTAGATGAACAAAAGCACCATAATCCTCAACTGAACCGACCTTTGCTTGATAAGTATCACCTACATTTATTTTATTAGAAAACTTCAACCAGCTAGCTTCCTTTTCAGAGAATATCAATCTTCGTCTGTCCTCATCAGCTTGGATTACCTGACAGTAGTCTCGAAGGTTAACTGATGTTGGAATCATAAAGGAAAGTAGAGGAAGAACACAATTAACTTCAGTAACACTAAACATTTCTTAGTTCTAAGATCTATTGGGGAGAAAAATTGGTAATTGAAATCGAAGTTGGTTAGTGGGCAAAAAAATTTGTGCATTAAGTTTCAGTGTAAAGACGGGATACGTTTTCTTTTAAATGATGAGAGAACCTGTGATTGCTCTGCAAGTTAGAAGTCGCTATATCATATGAGATCTACAAAAATGTAGTTTTACTTGCTTGAAACTTTACAACATTTTGCAACCCGTAAGCACTAGATATTATAATGTGGCATCTAATTCTACAATGATAGGGGAATGTTTGTACTTTAGATGAGAAAAAGTTCAAGAATAGAAGAAGTAATGAGGATCAGTACCTTCACAGAGAGGACAGAACCGGTCAAGTCCCTCGCAATCTCTTGAATAGTCTTTTGTGGTTCTACAAAAAGTAAGGGTAACAAGAAAGACAGATAAACCCTCAGTAAGTATGCATATATTACCATAACTTCTATGTAGAAACATGTGATACATTAATCAACCTATGAAGCTTAGAAATATCAAGGATCAGCACAAAATGGTGATTTGAAACGAAAAATAAGCTGTAAAGGTGAACTTAGTACCTTTACAAGAGTGATAAGGGCTCATCTGTGGGAAGGGCAGAAAACCCACGAGAGAATAAAATCGAATCAGCAAACCACCACCATTGAAGCCTTCAACCTTGCCCTCAAATATCAGTCCCCTCTCACTGTATGTCCTTGCTGCTTTCCAATCAGCAGACTTCTAATACTTTGTAGTAAAGGAGTACTATATTACATACGCTTCAAACCACAATAATCTAAAGGGAAGTGTAGAACAAGGTAATGCATATATTATAGTGCTGAATCAAGTTAGTCAGCAATATGAAAAGAAATACAGATGGTAAAATCTTTAGAATATATTCATCACCAATGCGAAGGCCAATCACCTTGCAGCTCAAAAACTCCAAAGATACATGACATATATATCAGGATCCATTTGATCTAGCTGAATTTTATCTTTCCAAAGATATTTGCATAAGTAATATGGAACTGAAGCCATAATCAGGCCCTAAACAACACTACTTGGATATATCTACTGCATAACCAACAAAACTTTGTCTGAACCATGATTATTTTTAAAAAGTCCTTAGATTCAACATGCTGGGACTTTTAACAAGTTCACTCCAAGACCTCTCAATTCTAACTCCGCTAATCCAACCGCAGTCCAAGTCAATCTATTTTATCCATTCAGCTGTGTCTACCACTCTTCTGCATTCTCTTGATTCATTGGATGTATTTATTAACAAAGTAAACCCTGCTTAACCACCCACTCAGATGATGAAAGGATGTTCGTCATGAGAGCATCATAATGGAGAAAACAATTGCATTTATCAATGACTGTCCTTTTAAAAAAATTAACACCCATCCACAAGCAATATAGGAAGTCTATAAAGGCTTAAGCTAGCGTTTGACCTGGGAGTAGCTTTCAAAAAAATATATATTCAAATATCTGTTTGGCCACGAAATTTGATCAATTCAAAAATCTGATCTTCAAATATTTTCAAGATTCTTGGGACTTTCCATCACAAAACTTCAAATTTCAAACTTTTTTCAAGTGAAATGCATGTTAAAACACAACTTCAAATTCCAAAAATCCCAACTTCAAAAACTCAAATTTTTCAAGTTGCAAATTTGCAAAATGTTCACAATGCAAATACGAATAAAGGGTCTCACCCGAGCTGGTTTGATCTCATCAGGTGACAAAGATAACTGATCATCAACTCCATCAATCTTAGCATTACCAGTAGTAGAAACTGAAACTCTAGGGCTTAACAAAGAACCCCTTTTCACCAAACAACCACTCCTAGAAAAATTCATATGCAATGGGCTTGAATTCACTGAAAAACAACAAAACTGATGAGTAGAAGCAGCTATATCACTTGTAAACAACTGTGAAAGATACCCAATGCCTCCTGAAACTATGCCCATTGCTGCAACAGACATTATCAGTACTAATCTAATAATCAAGATTTGGACAGAGATTGAAAAAAGATTGAATTTTGAGAGATGGGGTGGAGTTAGTTTTGCGAATTGGAAGCTTTTTTCATGGTTTTGGGAAATTTGGGTTGTGTGGATTTGGGTAGAGACTGACGTGTGAAGAAGAAGAACACATTTGTTCTGAGATGTTTTGGTTCATCCATGTGTCATCCTGTGGGTCCCATTTGTGGGCCCATCATCTATCATTTGGATAATTTATTGTCAATCACTTGTTGAAAAATGTCTAACTATATGCTCAATTAATTCATATTAATCCAATATTATGTTTAATTCGAAGCTTTAATGTAGACATTAAATATTAAGCAAGTGGTAAAAGAAGTTCATGTATAAATGAGGTTTGAAGAGGATAATATATGAAATTCGCTCATATTTTTATGGATCAAAAAATTAGTTTTAATTAATATTTAATTTGATATATAAAAGAAAAATTCAAAGTATGCTATTATAAAAATATGACAAATGCCAAATAACAAGATACAAAGTATGTAAGTGAAACAATATGCAATAATATACATAAAACAAGAATAACGTGATTACTAAATAATACTATTAATTAAGAGAAATTTAGATAAAACTTATGAGAAAAGGGTACAATTATCTACTAACAATTTAATTTAATTTCCGACCTTATTTTTTTTTGGTAAAATTTTATCCTCAATAAACTTAAATTGCGTGAATAATTGCATTTCCCCCTACCTTTACTGCATTCATAAGGTAGTTCTTTAGAATTAGAGAGTAATGCACAAGTGCAATCTAGTTAAATTATTTTTAAAATAAATAAATAACCATTTAAAACTTTCACGTTTAGAATATGAAAGTGAAAAAAATCAAAATATTAGATGATTGTGGTTGGTACACAAAGAAAATTGGAATTGGAAATTAAAATATATTAGGCAATAGAATCAATTTCAATGAAAAATAAGATGTAGAAAGTAAAATTGTAACGAGGTTGGCTACGGATAATTTCTGGAGAAATGGAAGTAGAGTGAAAAAAGCATTGGATCCAAAATGTTGACTACTTTGCGTATGATACGATTATAATTTATCGAAAATATAACCTTAAGTAAAAGATTATAATTGTATGAAATAAAATGTTATTTTGGTTATCACTCTTTATCATCAATTATAGTATTTTTTTTTTATAGTTTCTTATTCTTCGATTTCTATTATTATATCTCATAAATATTGAGTATTACACTATTTTATAATAATTACTTTTTTCCCTCCTAAATTTATTTATCATGCTTTCTTTAACTTAATTTTTTCTAATCTCTCAACATCCTCTCCATCCACCTTCTCGTATACAAATAAATTACATACATTCTATACTCTTCGAATCACGGTTATCGAAACCATCGAAGGATTGAATATAAAATCAAAGGAAGAATAATAATTTTGTCGGTGAAATCAAAACCCATTTCTTAGGTAAAAGGAAAACATAGAAAAGAGGAAAAAGTGGCGCATTTCCTGGCACAATGCCATAAAATTTATTACTACTATTATTATTGCAACAACACATGCCGTAGCTCAAGGTCCACTCGTTATCAATTCTCCTTTTTTTTTTTTTTTTTAATTTTCTCCCACAACCCATCTTCCATTTTCTCTCAACATCCCAAAAAAAAAAAAAAATCTACTAAAAAAAAGTTTTGACTTGAAATGGATTCATCAGATGATGATGTTGAAGAGTACCTTTTCAAGATTGTAATAATAGGGGATTCAGCAGTTGGTAAATCAAATTTGTTGTCAAGATATGCAAGGGATGAGTTTAATTTGCATTCTAAAGCTACTATTGGAGTTGAATTTCAGACCCAAGTTCTTGAAATTAATGGGAAAGAAGTTAAAGCTCAGATTTGGGATACTGCTGGACAAGAAAGGTTTAGAGCTGTGACTTCTGCTTATTATCGTGGTGCTTTTGGTGCACTCCTTGTGTATGATATAAGTCGGAGGAGTACTTTTGAAAGTGTTACTAGATGGCTTGATGAGCTCAATAGTAAGTTTTTTCTCATACACCCCACCCCCTTTTTAGTTTTTATAACAAAGATTGAAACTTTTGCTGGTTTTTTTAGATGTACTATTCATTGACTGCTTATCAAAACACAAAGATCACTATGGTTTAAGTAGTAAAAGGGGACAACTGATAGTTGATGTGTGTTTAGTTCATGTTGGAAACTTGCACATAGAAACTATTTGATTGTTCAGTTATGAAACTAAAAAAAAAGGATGTTTTATGTGTGTTTTTGACCGTGGTGTATGAGTTAGTTTGCTTGTGGTTCTAGATTAACGTGACGAGATGTTTGCTACCTCCCACCAATATAGTGTAGCTATAGCGTAACTTTGTCATCCGAGGCATGAGAAGAAATCACCTATTATATCTCAATTTAGTTCATTGGGCACTTCCAGACCTCACGTGTGGGATTATATTGGATATGGTGTATGTTGTATGTATTAGTTCATTGAGAAATACGTCATATCCTTGGGTGCTAGGAAAGATATTAACTTTTTTTTATAATGGTGATGTGCATGTTAGCTTGTTGTGTACCTTGATTAACTCTTTATAGGTATCTACTATCTCCCGACAACATTTCGTAGTTATAGGATAACTATTATGTCGACAGAGACATGAGAACAAATCAAAGGAACTTTTTTTTATAACTGTGATGTTCACACTAGCTTGTTATGCACCTCCATTAACTCTGCTAGGTATCACTGTGATGTACCATGCTAGCTTGTTAAGCACCTCAATTGACTCTTCTAGGTACTCGCTTGGACAAATGAAAAGAAATCGCGTAGAAACGTCACATTTAATTATATAATTTGATAATATGCCATGATGTCTTTCAAAATGTCATATTGTTAGCAAGGTCTTAGATGAGGGCAAGAATTCTTGCTCACCTAATTTATGAACTCCATGAGAAATCATTTTCACAATTGTTGTGGATCCATAAGTTCTCGTGAAACTGGCGTTTTACTAGTACGTCTTACTTGTTCATTATTTTTATATTAAATGGAACATGTTTTTCATGCTAACTATACATTCTGTAGCATTGCTAGTTCAATGTACTAGATCTGCATCTTCATCTGCGATGTGTCAAAGTTCTTTGAACTTTATGGAAGAAGTAAAACTGATATGATATCAAGAATTCACCAAACTTTAGATTGCAAGATCTTTTTTTTTCTTTCAAAATGTGTTGAAAAACGCACAAGTTACAAAAAGATAGGAATAATCCTTATATTTCACGTTGGTTCATCTGAACTGCTATCATTAAGGGTTGAAATTGTTTCAGCAGTGTTGCATATTTGTCAATTGCTAACATGGATGTATAGATGACATGTCAAATTAATTGTATCTCAACTCTGGGAGGAGAACATTAGTAACGTACCAAAGTATAGTTGTAAAATAGAAGAAGACAATGGGGCATGCAGTTTGATAACAACAGTCGGATAATGGAAGATACAAAAATGTATGTACCATTCCCCACGTCCCAAAGTCAAACATGAATATGCCGCTAACTAAGATTGTCTTTGATATAGTAAAGAGAACATTTTTTATATGGAAATAAGTTAATTTATAAGGTTAACCTTACCAATTTCAAAAAAAGAAGAAGTTAATTCATAAGGTTTGTTAAGTAAATTGTAAAGATTGTCAAGGCCATATAAACAAACCATCAGGCCATTCCCCAACCAATGTCGGACTTTATCCACTCTAACACCCCCTTCACCTCCAAACCCAACCGCATTGTAGACCAGGAGCCCAAATGGGGATTGACCTGACTCGGATATCGTGCAATTCATATGGTATGAAGAATAACTTGTATATTACTTAAAGTGTATAATGATATAAATACATGAATAGAATAAGATTATGGTAACTAAATATTCAAATTCCTGAAGATCAGCTATATTTATTCTATATACATTACTATTATTCAGATTCTGCTGCATAAATTAAAAAAATCTTATATTATCTATATACATTATTATTCAGATTCTGTAACATAAATGAATAAATCTTATATTATCTATTTACATTATTATTCAGATTCTGTAACTTAAAGAAAAATAATCTTTAATATGTATATCTAATCTAATAAATATTGAAGTTGAAATCTAAGTCATTTTCAGGACTTAAAATAATTTACTATATTTTCATGTAATTAAGTGGACCACATAAATTCCCCTTGAGAGGCAGCTATATAAACCATTCTCCTTCTTCTGTTTTTGCTTACTGATTCTTCTATATACACAAAAATACAAAAAAAAAATCCTTCCGTTGCACCTAATATGGAAGAAAGGCGGTGGTCCTTTCGAGATGAGGTACGTTATTGGGGTTTGAGGAAGACGTTATGGTAGAAGTACACGGCTGAGATCAGAGATCCCAGCCAGAGGTGTATCCACTGGCTTGGGACTTTCGATACGCCAGAGAAAGCTGCTAGGGCTTACGATGCGGAGGTGAGGCTGTTCTGGCTACAAGGTCATCAACTAATTTCCTGAGGATAACCTCCAAAACACCAACGAGTTTCTCAAGATGCTTAATCTTAAGAATGTCGGTGATAATAATAGTTATTCCAATCATATCCTCTCAAATCTGAGAATCTTTGGTGTTATGGTGGTTATCCTCAGGAAAATTAGGGACGGCCTTCTAGCCTCGAAACAACCTTGCCGCCGCATCATAAGCTCTTGCTGCTTTCTCTAATGTAATAAAGGTTCCACTGTTCCAAGCTAGTGCTTCTTCTCTGACTGATCTCTGATATCGCACTTTTCCCATGACATCTTCCTCACACCCCTATATCGGCAATATCGCACCTCATCTGAGAGAACCACTGTCTTTCTTCTGCTTCATTTGGAAAACGGGAGGAATATTATTATTATTTTTGTAGAGAGAAGAACCAGTGGGCAAAAACAGAAAGATGTCATGGAAAATAAGAGACTTAGAAATGTAACATGTGGTGAAAATACATAATATTTTTGTTAAGAGATTAGGATAAATGAATTTGTTTCTAATTTTGATCATTGATATTGACATCTACATTCAAATCTCTCTATAATAGTCATCCTCTTATAGAAAAGTTTGACTTTAATTGAGAATGTGGTATTCAATTGTACCTTAGGACTTAGGTTGGAAATGAGACGGGGAAAATGCAAATGTGTGTCTATTCTACTTATTTTGAATTTTCTTAGTATTGGGTGTTCATGTGAAAGATTGCTTTTTGTTCTGTAATTAGTCAATGTTCAATTGGTAAATACCTAGAATTTCTTGAGGGTCTTCATCTCCGAGCAACTAGGATCTAGTTTTCAAGAATATTGTGTGTCTTGTTATAAGAAATATCGTCGATCCATTAGTTCTAATATGAGCATAATATTTGGTGCTTTAGTAGTGTATGTTTTATTTGCCTCTTACTCTCCAATTTTTGTTCCTAAATATTCCCTTCTTTTTTTTTTGGAATTTTGGGGTAAATATAGCATGTTCTTTGTTCGCCTACGGAAAATGTCTAATTGCTTGCATATGCAACATTTGAACTGATGGTTCAAGCATTGCTACTTAATTGTCTTGGATCTGCATCTTCACTCGAACATGTGGCGAAATTCCTTGAACCTTTTGGTAGAATAAGAAGTAAAAGGGATATAGGATATCAGTATTGAGCCCGAATGCGCGTAGCTAAAGATGGACAGTCTTTCTCGAATGTGTTGAAACGTGTACTTCAGACTGTCCAAATTAGCCATTTCTTTGATTCTATTGCTGTTGTCTAAGTAAAAAGAAAATATTAGGCAGATTGAATTTTCATTATGAATTTAATATAATCCGTAAAAAACATTTAGAAAGACAAGTTAATTTGCTATCGGTTCGGGCAGACGTACTCAGCTGGTTCAAATAGAAATTATGATTGTTTATATGCTAGCTCCTCTACTTTTGATTCGTAATTTGATGCACAATTGAAGACGTCACGAACTGTATATATAAGGGAATGTAGTCATTACTAACTAACAAGTGAATTTTCCATTCTCTACTTCGGTTGAAACTTTCTGTCAGTCTCGTGATTTTTGTTCTATTTCACATAATAATGTATGTGTCTGAGGCAGCAGAATTACTAAACTTTTGAAATCTGATGAACCATGCAGCCCATTGTGATACAACAGTCGCGAAGATGCTGGTAGGAAACAAATGTGATTTGGACAACATTAGAGACGTTAGTATTGAAGAAGGCGCGAAGCTTGCAGAAGCAGAAGGATTGTTCTTCATGGAGACATCCGCGTTGGATTCTACAAACGTTAATAAGGCTTTCGAGATTGTTATCCGTGAAATCTATAGCAATGTCAGTCGAAAGGTCTTGAATTCGGATTCCTACAAGGCAGAGTTATCTATTAACAGGGTAAACCTTGTAAAAGACGACGGAGAAGGATCGAAACGATCTTGGAGCAGTTGTTGCTCAAGATGAACCATGTCTTAACTGGTTATACATTTTGTTATTGTTAGCTCAAGATTAAGAGATTTTTCAGTATTCATTCAATTCAGTAACACAGTGAATTGTATAAATCTCTCTTAACTCTGATTGAGCATATGTATTCTCACTTTTAAGTTTTATTACTCTTAAACGATAAATTGTTTGATTCGATGTAAACATCAGGTACGAGGAACTATTTTTTATGGAGACATATTTATTTTTAGCAGACTACATGTTTCTCAAGTATTTTATTTGAAAGTTGTTTACATGTCTGAATTGTGCACTTCAAGTTCACTTTATCAACCAATATTTGACTTCTTTAATCTCCACATGAAGTTGTACTTTTTCCTTTTATTTGATTTTTATTTTTTGTCATAACATAATTATGAGTTTCATTAAATCATTAAGCAAATTGGGTCCCTTTTATAATTTGCTGTATGTAAACAGGTGTCGTTCAATTGAGTTTATGACAGATGAGTTCATCGCATTCGTTTAAATTTGATCAGGTTAATGATTTATTTATCAAGCAAATAATATAATGATAGTTAAATTTAAACCGTTACAACTAACATAATTTGTAATTACTTGCTTTAATCTAAAATATTTTCCCGTGATTAGTATATCTATAGTTAGGAAAAATACGTTAATATTCACAAGTGGTCACTAGTTCTACTTTAATTTGGAATGATTTCAATAATTAAGTTAATTAATTTCACTTATTAGCCTTGTGATATCTTGTAGTATATGTTTATGTTGCTAACTAATAATGGGTCCATAAATATTTTCTCGTGACCAAATCTTTCGGCATTACACTTTTTCTAAATGAAAATTATTTTCGTTTCTTTTTAGAATATGATAACCTATCGTTAATTCATCAATAAATAAAACTGTTCTTTCTGTTATTTAGCTATGAAATATTTTTTCGTTTTGAAAATTTATCCAAAAATTACACTTCTTCGAAGTCTAAGTTAAGCTATATGTTCGGTTGAATTTAATACGTAATTTATATTTAGAGAATTAAAATTTTAAATTTATAAAATTATAATTTTTGACTCCACCTCTGTAAATGAGCATTGTTTGCCTATTACTATTAGTAATGCTTCTGAAATCATTGCTTGTTATGCATGCAAGGGACTATAATTATTTCTTTTACTTTAATCATACTTAATAATTTCCATTTAATTAAGGTTCTTACTGTCAAATAAACATTATTGTCTCCTACTATCAAGAAAGTGAAAAGTAATTAAAACCTCAATTCTCATGAGTACACATGGCTTTCTTGTTAGGTTAAATTAAAATAGACATTATTTTAACCTAACACTTCCTTTTCTTAATTTTTGTTTTTTTAAGTTATGATAATTGTCCATAATTTATTCATTTTGTCAAATAAAATGGGGTTGTGGGGGAATTTTTGTTTCAGATTAATTTACTCCTAACGAAAGGTCTCGATTTTAAATTTTCTTGATTCGAAATTTGTTAGTGTTTCTTACATGTAATGCATTTGATAGCCAAGAATGTTGAACAACACTTTAATAAATACGTAATTATCTTTGAAAGGACAAGAAAATAATTTGTTGTTTGAATAGCAACAATATTTATATTCCTTACTATATAAATACTAAAATGAAGCAATACAACAACAATACTCTCATAAGAGTATGGATTCTAAACAAGAAGAAAATTATTAAAATAAATTCAACCCAACCATAGAAAAACAAATATATATATATATGAAAAAATAAAACTCAATAATAACTTCAAGAAGTGAGAGGTTGTTGTCTTCCATTTTGTCCATCATGAAGTTTGTTATTTGATTTTCTAGGCTTCCTTTTAAGTACAATTATCCAAGTAATTGCTTCTAAAATAAGAGCAATTCCTCCAATAATTGATAGGAAAATAATATAAGCCAATTTCCATTTGCTTTGTGGTTGTAAAATTTCAAGACCTTTAAATACATTAATGATACCTAGAACAAGTACACCATATCCAACTCCATGATGATACATATTCCAATAAAATCTGTATTTGTGTTCCTTCTTTGGCCTCAGAAATATTGCAAACACCTACATTTTCATAATTTTGGAGGAAAAAATAAAAATAAATTAGCATCAATTTTGCAGAATACAAACATCTAAGCACATGACGATATATGACCTAACAAGTGAACGAAAAGTATGTAAGATCATGATTATATATGAATCCAATAAAGCTAGGTAATTTTTTCTCATTTGTTTAAACGTGAACAAACACAATTAGGTGTTGGTGTAATAGTTGGCTATATACACCTTTTTAATTTGTAATTTTCTTACACTATATATATATATCATGGTACTTTTCCTGTTCCTTTTTTAAACTTCCTAGCAACTCTGATATTTTTTTATATATCTTGCGAGTTGAAAACACAATTAAGATTGGAGGTGGATGATATTAACGAACTTATTAGCAACTTACTTTTAAGATTATTATGATATATTCGGGAGTTTTGTGACTTGACTGACGATATATATAGCGTAAACGTCGAAAAAGAATCATTGGGGATTTAGGAAAATACCTGTAGAGTTGCAAGACAAAACAAGGCAATACCAAAATCTCTATGAGAATTGTAAATAATTCCTTTGGATTGGCTTCCAAGTTTTAGACCAGTGGCCCAACCAGAAACTCCAATAATATAAGATGATATTTGACAAGTCACATGAACATAAAACCATATTGGATCCAAAAATGTTCTTAGATACCTTGCGATCATAATACCAATTGGAAATAAAATTCCCCAACTCACAACATTTAAAATTCCATGAATCTGTTCCACCAAAAATCATATATTAGAAGAAAAAAATATATATTCAAAAAAATGAAATAGGTATTCATTTGTCAAAAACATTTTTCTATTTGATACCTCGCTGATGATGAGAAGCAACATGTATATCTGATAAAACGGATTATCTTAAAATAAAGGGTATTAACTGAAAAAACTTACATTTCTATTCTTGACCATAGTATCCTCAAGACCATTATTAACATTTTTTCCTTTCATCAAATCAAGTTTTCCTTTTGAATTCAAATTTTCAATTTGAAAATCATGAATTCCTGGAAATGTCCCATTTAACACTAAACTTCCAACTTGCCATACTTGATTCAACTCTTTCATTCCTTTAGGTAATTCAACACTAGCAAAAATTACCATCAGCTCATTACTATACATTGCTTGCATATTCGAAACGCGATACTCAAGTTCCCCTTCCACGATAGACTTATACGAGTTCAACTTGAAGGTTTTCACAACTATAGTATCGTTGAGATTTTTAAACGCGATCAACGATTGTGTACCAATCATTCCCGTCCCATTTGGATTGATTCCCCATGAAATCCATCCATTAGGCTTAGTAGGAGTAGCTGCAAATGCTAAATTTAAAGAAGAAATTTTTGGATTGTAAGTCCAATGAAGGTAACAATTCAAATGTGGCAAGTCATTGCAATGTTCATACAATTTGTTGCTGGTGAACTTTTGTGTTGTACATGACATGGAACATGAAAATTGAGGATTCAAAAGTAAGAACATAAAATATAGGACTATAACACAACATGATTCATATAATCCCATGTCTAATGTTCTTGAAATATTTGGAATCTTGAAATTTCAATTTTATTTTGGGAAAATGATAAGAACTAGTGGTAACCAACTACTACTTGTGAGAGATATAGTGTTGAGGTGGAATAAGTTAAAGAGACATAAAGGCATTTTGTAGCCTTATATGTAGTAGCAAATGGGATTTTGGAGTGTGACACTTATAAATCGGTATTCGTATATGTTGTTTATATCAAATTTGGTAAACTTATACTAGTGGAGTGATTTGACGAGATGTGAATGCATAGTAATTAACCATCGTGAAGTATCAAAAGTGTATATACAGAGCTATGTGACATACATTTATTAATTTTACGTGAACGAGGCTGAGTAGACATGATTAAATTTTTTTTTTTCTTTTTGTCTTTTTTTCTTGCTTTAAGAAATGAAAGGTAAAATTGGATTTTTAAGTTATGAGTAGCATTTATATTACTATCCCGTTTTATTATTCTTTTCAAGTATTTAGGTATTTAATATTATCATTTCTCTTCACCCGATAACTTTTTTTCTTTTATTTTCCAATTGTTGACATAATAATAAGATTCCCATGCTATGTAAAGTAACATGATTTCTTGTCTCAAAATTGGACCACAATAACAGGTCCCCCATCTACCCACTCCCACTAACATATCCTTCCAAAGAAAATGGAATTGAGAAAGAAAGGAAATAGTCAACTTGTTTGTTGTATTTTTTTAAAAAAGAAAATCGTTCGATGATCGATATCTATATTAAAGTTTGGTGATCAACATCTACATTAAGATCCAATTAATTTGAATTGTGTAATATAAGATCCCGTTAATAAGAAAAGTGTTGTCCCACTCACATGTTTTCTTTCATTCCCACTCCTATGCACAGAATCCCAAAATATCTGATTAAAAATAGAAAACTCACCGATATAAATCTCTGATGATATGTTGTTTGTCATAGAATATATAGAGCTTGAAATAAGATAATAAGCAGATAGATTTAGGGTATTAATATTCCATTGTTGATAGAATATTCACTAAAATAGATTTAACAGTGCAACTGTCAATATCTTTTTTCTTTTCTCTAAAATAAACCAGCATATATATTGTTCCTAGTTCAACAAAATGTCCTCCCTACAACTACAACTACATCTCAATTCCAAACAAGTAACGTGTTGTCTCTGACATAATGATCTCTAATTAACAAATTTTTATGAGAAAAATCTAAATCATATTTCAAACTTCTAGTAAGATAATCAAACAACACTTTAGAAATCTCGGAAACTCATTTTTGGGTCTTGTTGTTTGTTGCTGCCCCGTCCTCTTCCGCGATAACCTCCTCTTCCTCTTCCTCTACCTCTTCCTCTCCTGCCATGCCTAGAAAACGATCTTCCATGTTTCATTTCCACAAGTGAATGCAGCAGCTCGTCGCAAAGAATACAACCCTTATGGAGTGTAGCTCCATCTTTCAAGGGCGTTGTTTTCTTGTTGAAATCGACTTCTATGATAGTGGAATCACATTCAGGACACTTCTCTTGAGTTGTAGAAATCCGATGAGCTCCTTCGGGCAAGGATACAAGACAATTGCACGTGTTGCAGTAGAGCCTCCATTTTGGAGCGCTGACAGGATCAAGAACAAGTGTACCACTGCATTCTGGACAGGCACAAACGCCTTGTGCGATCACAGAATGTGGACATGTGGTGTGAGGACAGAGGAAGCAAGGCATTCCGACTCCCTTTCCCAACTTGGTTGAATCACCAGTTTTAGGAGCGCCAAAAAATGTATCTATGCCTTCAAACGGGGGACAGTTGAAGCAATAAGGACAGAGAGGGAACGACTTGCCTTCGGGACCAGGCATGCTACATAGCAACAGCTCGAAATTATCAAGGGGGCAAGTAAGCTCCTTGTATAGCTGAAAAAAAGTTAAAGTTCAACGTTTAGTTGGAAAATTGGGTGATCATACAATAAGGTGCTAATCGAAAGAGAAATTACCAACTTCTCAAGCTGCAACATAAAAGGGCATATATAGTAGTTCTTTCCGTTCTAATTCATAAGGGTTGGAAGTAACTTTATAACAATAAAACACTTACCTTGACTGTACCCTTCTGAGGTACATAATAGACTTCCTCACAGGTACCACAGTACAGTCGAGCTGGTTGAGTAGATATGTATTTCATATATCGCAAGCATTTGCCACATTTACTGAGGAGACGTCCAGAGTCTGAAAGTGGAGAAAATTGGGCTTCAAATAGTGCGTCCATGTTATCAATCTACATGAAGCCAGACACGAGATTCAGTGAGTAATAAGCATTAGATAATACAAGTTAAAGAATTTATGGGCCAAAAATGAGAGAAAGGTGGGATAAAGTGCAGAACATGCTTCAGAACTTTTTTGCCCTCCAATTCTTAGCTAGGTTCTAGTGTCAATAACAGTAATTATCCCGAATTTTTGTTTAGACTAAAGTTTTACTTTTCCAGGCTGCTTTGGACTTTTTCCTTAAGCCGAGGATCTATCTGATGTAGGGTAAGGTCTCCGTACACTCTATCCTCCCCAGATCCTATTTTGCGGGACTACATTGGGTATGTTGTAGTTGTTTCTTATACCAAAAACACTCATTTCTAAGGATCGGTCTGATATTATTTTATGTCCAGTAGCTTTTCAGGAAAAACAATAATGGAGACCAGCAGGGCAGATCCACAACTGCAAGGTGATGTTTGCATGACTAGTTCTTAAGAGATGTATTTGGAAGCTCATGATTAAGTTTTTATCAGTGAGCATCAGCATGTTACAGATTCAGTAAAGATAAAAAGCATAATCAGTCGTCTATTTGTGAACATCGGCTTGTTTCTAGTTTGGAAAGAAAGAAAGCAGCAAAGCGCTATCTACCATCGCGTAAGAGCTTAATATCTTATACCTGCTTAACAAAATAACTGAACTTCCTTCTGAATTGTTCTAGTACATGCTGCACAACCATTGAATGATCTGCTTGACCTTTAGCTACCAAAGTGATCTGGTGCTCAATGAAACTTCGTATGTCAGGCAAACAGAGATCAGAATCTATGCATTGATACCCTCTTATCAAGCTGATACCCAGGGGAGTTGGAGCCAATCGCCGCCCAGCTTGTACCTGCAATTTGATTCAGCCAAACTCAGAAGTCTAATTTCTAGTAGAAGATTGTTTCACGTCAAAAGAACCACAACACAAAGCAATAGAGAGGACAATCTACAGCAGCTAGAATTGGAAATCAATGCATATAGCAAAACCTGGACATAATTGCGTTCGCATATGTTGTTAATATGCACAGAGATTGACGCATCTGTTCCAATACCATGTTTCTCCATCAAAGAGATCAGCTCACTTTCGCTGAGATAACCCGGAGGCGAAGTGTCCCCCTACAAGTTACAAAGAAGAACTAAGTGAAGTAAAAAGACTTATGCGAATAGTAATGAATATAGAATACCAGTAGCACCAACAAATAATACGATAAACGAAGCAAAGGAGACATCAGGCAATAATGAAACTGATGTATAAGAAAGTAAGAGAAAAAAAGTACAGATACCACTGATATAGGAAACTAGACTGCATGACTACCTACTAACCTTTTATCCTAATCCTCGACCTCCATATGTTTCTATATAGGGTCATATACTCAGTAAGCTGCGGGTGTTTCAAGTCATTTCATAGCAAAGAAAGAACAAAGTGTCAGGTAAAATGATGGATAATGAGGATTCATATAGACAACCCCAACTAACTTGAGATTGAGGTGTAGTTGTACCCTAAATCAAAAGAATTAACTAATGGACCAATAAATACTACTGAAGTGCAAAGACTAGCAATTTAATCCAGAGCTGAAGAACAAATGAGAAGTTCAATTGAACAGATTATGTGATACCTCATCTAGTTCAACTTTAGAAACCTCGATTTTCTCTCCTACAGCAAACTCAGGAAGATTCTTCTCACTAATAGCCAGCCATGGCATAATAGAGGTGAATCCTTTGACTGTGGCAAGCTGCCCAACGCACTGAAATTGCTCTCCTCCACTTTCAAATTCAACTTTTATCCTGAGAAAATACCCAATTTACATGACTTAAACTTCTCAGTCAGAAACTAAGATTCTTCAAAGACAAGTAGATTAATAGTGCCTAGATTTGAACTTGTTATAGTCCTCTATACTTGGCACGTACTGTGCTAGTTACAAGAAAGAAAAAACACTAAAAGCAGGATCTGAATTGGATCTATAATGTGAATACATAAAAGAGCTGTTTGACATGTTCTAGGAAGAAATCAGTATTAGAGTTATCCAAGTAGTTGGTTAGTTTAAAAGATATGCAAATAAGCTCAAAGCAAGAGGAGTTACTAAGACGTTAATCACGAAATAAAGCTCAACCTTCTATATTTGCAATCTGGAGAGAGAGTTCCCAAAAAATGCTGGCAGATGTACTGGTACAACTTCCATGCATCATTCCCCAAACTATCCTCACTAGCAGAACGCATCGGAGTTATCGGAGGATGATCGCCTGCATCAGTTCCTGCCCGTGGCTTAATATAATTATCAGTTAAAAGCTTTTGCGCATAAGCACCAAATACAGGATTATGCACCAACGCCCCTAGTGTTCCTTTGAAGTCAAAAGAAGAAGGATATGCTGTGCTTTCTGTACGTGGATAGCTGAAGGAACGGAAAAGAAAAAATAAGCCAAAAAGAAAAGGTATGATCTGTAAAATGCATTGGAAATTTCAGGAAGTACAATTTTTCATAATGTCAAACTCATACATGAACTTACATGCAAAGTCCTACAAGAATTCACTGAAAGGGAATTGAAAATTTTGAATTTCCAGTTAAGAATTTGAACAATTTTGTTGTAAAAATCAAACATCAATGAGCACTCCCCAACTTGGAATCTCAAAATCCTTGTCTCTCTTTTAAGAAATCTATCCATTACCTTCACTATGGCCTAAAACAAAATAAGCTGTCCTTTCATCCAAATGTGCTTGTCATACTTGTTCAATGTGATCCTTTTTTTAGCATACAATAATGCAAGTTAATTTTTTTATAGATAAAGCTTTTGATCGTATAAAATCAGTGTATCCTGTCTGTTAATTTTTAATTCTCTCTAAACAAGGATTGCATCCCTTGGTGAGTTTGAATGAATTTTATCTTACCAATCAAACATCAACCTAACCTTAGCCTAACATTTGAGAAGGTAGAGAGGTTGTATCCAGAACAGTGGGGAAAAAAAGGTAGGTGCAACAAGCAGAAACAAAAACAAGATAATAAGATACCGACGCTAAAGAAATAACAGGTAGCGATAGAAATCTAAAAATAAGGAAAACAATTAAGAATAATACTAAGATGAGAACATAGCTATTTTCATCAGTTCCATGGGTACACTTGTGATGCAGCAAAGATACTATATACTTTTAGTGCAGTGTGGAAGTTTAAACTGACATTTAGTGCATTACGGAACTCAATCACACAGTACTAGTATAACATAAGCGAAGTTTACTGAGCAAGCAATCTCATATGCATATTTTCTAGTATTCAGAAGAAGAAAAATAGCACATGTTTTTAAAACTTTCTTAAGCAAAAAAAATTGAGTGAAAATATTAAATACAGAAGTGCGATATGTGAGAGAAGAACACTATAGTCGAAGAACAGAGGAAAACCTGATAAAACCTTGAGTATACAGACGCTCAGCCAATTGCATAGTTAACTGGGGACCAAAGCCCAGTGCACTTGAAGCTACCTGAAAATTTTGAAAATCAGAACCAGAAGATTTGATCCAAAGTAAGCGGAAAGAAAATACATTTATATCATTAAAGAACAAGTAAAGTCTCAAGGATTCAGATCTATGGACTTCTGAGTATGAGGTATTAGAAAGATAACAAAATATTGACCCATATATATGAAAATACAAAAGATGGAACTTCATTTCTTCAACACACAAAGGGCATCTAGTTACTTGAAAGTCTAAAGCAGAGATGAATGCAACATCAAGAACAATGACTCCATGCAGAAACAGTTTAAGATGACACATGCTCTAGAATTGTATTAAAAGAAAAATTTCAACTTTCACGTGGGTGTTACATGTTAATCAGACAAATTAATATTTCCTTCTTAGTAGTGCATAGATGATAAATTAGCAGGAAGTGATTGAGATACTACTTAAGATATGAGTTTTGACAGGTCAACACTCATAAAAACATTAAATATGACAAATGGGCACTTGCAATCCACAACCTTGCCACATTGGCTTCTTTCTGCAATTTTATTTCTAGCATTTTAAGAAATATGGAATCACAATATCTAAAAAATAATCTCTTTGATTTCAGTAAGCCACTATGTAGCTAATGATAGCGGGTGAGATAACACGTGGCCGGTGCCAAATGTGGAAGGAACAAATAAAAGTTACCACTTGCTTTTCACTTTCAGGAAAGCAAAAACAGCTATAACCAGTGTGGAATCATGTTAATGCCTCCTACCTTATAAATAGTGTGCATTAATGATACCTCCGCACCCATGTCGGATCCTTCAAAAATGCATTACTTTTGGAAAGATCCGAGCAGCATAGAATAAAATACATCAATAATAAAAATAGGTAGCAAGCCTATATTACCAACCTTCAGAAGATTTACTGTGTTTAGACCAGAAGGACGAGCTTTGGATTCCAGTTTTTCAGATACACGAACAACTTTCATAATCCTATCCTCTATTATTCTGTTCCGAAACATTGCAGAAACCTATCAATTGAAAAACTATTAGCAACAAAGGCATGAACTCGATATTTTGGGACAAACCTCTTGAAAGGTCAAACTAGGAGGAACTCACATCAGCATCAAACAACCTGCTACGTTCCCATTCTAACTTGAGTTCATACCCCTTGTACATAATGTACGGATGCAGCATCCAAAACTTTTCTGGCTTGAACATAGTAATTTGCAGGAAACGATCCACACAGAACCCAAGCGTAGGAGTTTGACATGGCCCATAGCTGAAATTATAAGTACGAGTGTGTTCCATTTAGACTTGTGATAATTTGATAATATAAGTAACAAGTAATTTGTAGGAGTACACGAAGTATTGACCCGTAAAAGTGATTATCTCTTGATGGTTGATGTTATTACGAAAGGTGAAACTCACAGAGACTTGTGGCTATATTATATCAAGTCATAACTCATACAAACAAAGATTTATTTTAATAGAATGTATCCACCATTAGACATGATTCAAGTACAATTGAAGACTACACAGAGAGTGCAAACATTAGCAGGAAAAAAAGAAGAAAAACAAAAGCCAGACAAACATGCTTTTCCAAATAATCAACAAATAAACCAAAAAATATGATGTGAGAGTTCTTCTGTGACACATGGCAGAAAGCATGTCATTTGAAATTAAACTCTGCCAGAACAACGTCTGCAAGGACATAACACGTTTAAGACAGCACAAAGTAGAAGAAGCAGCAGCTATAACGATAGGAAGAGAATTTATGAATGTCATTATTGTCAGACAATTTCTCCAAACGACACATAAGAAGTTCAGTTTAAAAAAATAAAGGTATTGTGAGATAGGCAAACTGAAAAGAGTGGAGAGAACCAACGAGATAACCCTTGCATCAAGATTGCCATATTTCCCATTGAAATAACTAGTCTGGAAACGTGTAAATGCAACTCCAACTTTCAAATCAATCTCTTGCCGTGCATCTACAGACAATGCCTCATCTCTGTTGGGTTCAGCTAGGCTATTCATTGCCTTCAGAATATCTTTTTCAGTAACAGAAGAGAATCGAGCACGGTAAATTCTTCTACCGTCGCTTGTGTGAAATCCAGTGCACTCTATAACTGAACCAATAAGATAAAGCAAGAATAAAGAATTATGACCTAGAAATATTCCAAAAAGCAGAACAAAAGCAACCAAACAAAGGTTCAAAAAGTGGGTGATTTGAAGTTCTGTCAAATGATGTTGATGCAGTTCATCAATTTGTCTATAAATAGACATACACACTCATTGTAGAATATGTGGTTTTATATGCTGATTAAATCCTGAATTTATTTTGACCCTTTCAGGGCCTCATGTTAGCTCCTTTTATCTGTCAATTCAGGGTATAAATCTTTTATATTTTTTCACTTTGAGATAGTTTGATTCAAAAATCTAGGTTCAGATCTCAAATCAATAGATTCATTGATTTGTAGAGAAGACATTCTGAAATAGGTGGGAGCTTTATAAATCACATGTTGATGCTTCCAAAACAGTGAAATCAACCACTAAAAAATAAAATGTCATTTCATAGGAGTGACGTCAACGGGATCACGCATGATCCCTTGAGCTTCTGTACTTTTTCCTACTGTCTTATGATTTCTTCAATCCAAACAAAAATTCTAGAATTCCAAAATTTCTTTAGATTGATCATCCATTGTTGTCCCACCCCTTTAACCTTCCATAGTAAAGATGCTGCGAGAACTCTCATTCTAAGGTACTACTTAAAAAACACCACCAAGAAACAGAATTTTATTATCATTGTTTTTAACTTCTCTTATTCTTATTTTATCAACAAAAAATCTTAAGTACTTGAAACCAACACCAAAACATTAAATGCTCTCCATGTGGCATGGAGCTTGACACATTTATCCAAGCCTATTCATCGAAGACCATTGTAACAAGTCTTTGCCTGCAAATAATAATGTCACAATCAAAAAGTACCTTCAAAGCATATATTTTCTCCTTCACGATCACAGTCCAACCATAGCACCAAATGTGTACAACCACGAGCTTCCTGGCTTAGATGCCTACAAATATGAGCCTTGTATACGAAGGTCTGTCAGAATTTGCTATTGAAACAAAAGAACAAATAAATAAATAGATCATTGTAATATCTGATATAAACAAAAGTAGATAGCTCAAAAGTATAAGATGAGGCTTATATGCTTGAAACAAATGCAACCCAGCTGCATAAAGATGGTCTTGCCAAAAGTACGATAAAAGCTATTCAAATGGAAAAATCTCTGGTAACTTTAGTAAACAGGAACAAGCAGAAATATTACCTTGGGGTTTGTTTCCTTCTTAAGTATCGGTGCCTGGAAAAGATCTGAAGGATTTGTAGTTGTCCAATCTTGAAAAGCTGCTGGAAAATCTACGCTAGATTATCAGACACGGAAAATTCAGATTGTATACTAGAACAAACCAATAAGTTATGGGATTAAATATAAAGAAAGCAATCGCTGGAAGCTCAAGCAATATTCTTACTATATCACAACATCAAGGACCAAAAAAGGTTTTCAAACATATACCTCAATGAAGGTCTTACTGATTTATGGGGAAGCTAAAGGAAAGGTTTGTAGTATTCAAAGATAACAAAGTGATTCAACTTTTCAAAAGAAAAAGATGGAAGTAATCTAACTCCCGCCTCAGATAAAGCCAGAACAAGAAAGAATCTCACTTGGAAGAATCCTAGGATAAGGCTCCATATGGTTCCTTTTATTTAGTAAGTCATGTGTACTTCGTCTTTTGGTGTATTCCCAATGCTAAATAAATTTCTTATTCACATTTAGAAAAATTAACATGTTACACATGGGTTGCAGCTCACACAACTGTAAGTAAGAAAGTAAGCCACAGGCAACATAATACCGACCAGGCTGCGCAATATGTAGTCAAACGGACGAATTGCTAGCACTCTATTCTTCATGGGTCTATATTTCTATTTAACTCCTACTGAGGAGGCGTTTGGGAGTGGCATCAAGAAAAGAAATAACTAAGCATTTGCTATCCTTAGATATCAGCTCATGCATAGGATAGCACATCCTAACGGAATCAATTTTCAAAAAGATTCATCAGTTTTACATTCTACCTATCTCAAAAGAAGGTACAGGCTTTCGTTCCGATTAAATAGACCAAAGAGTCAATTGCCAATTTAACTTAGTCCCATCAAAAAGCAGCCTCATACATATTTTTGAGTTGGAGCAGGAGCTCAAAGGGAATGAAGAGAACTAATATCAAACTAGAGAAATAGAAACGAAGTCACCAAAACATTGACGGAGAACACAATAATATAGATGTTAACAAACATATTTAACCACAGGAACTAACTGAAAAAAGAACACGTGAAAATTAGTTCTTGTTATAATCTGGGATAACAGGAAACCTGAAAACATGACCAATCACTGAAGTCACTTTATAATGTGCACGTGATCCAAGAAACATCGCATCGAACTCATGGACTTCTGTACTACCTCTTCGTGTTGACATCTGGGGCAAATATATAACAAAATTGCATGAACACTCAAAGTCTATGAAATAAAGAAGCAAGATAATAAAGCTGCTGGTGTAAAGCTAGAAGAAATTAAAGATGCATCTATGTCGAGAGTATTAAGAGCACATCAAAGGCACTGAGGATAACCAACTAGTAGATCATCAATTACCTAAAAGGTACTGTTCAACACATTTACATGAAGAACAAAAATCTCAAGAAGCATATCCCCCAGATCGGTGCTTCCCAAAGAGAATAATGACATCAAAATAAGGGAGGAATCTAGTGAACTGAAAGCTGAAACCATTACAAGAAAGTGCAGAAAATAAATCTGCTTCGTGCATTAAAATAGAGCTCAATCACACTAGACAATTGAAATTTGTTGATACTCCAAAAAACATTTAAAGAAACTATAATCTATTAGTTGCTCAGCATGACTCCTGCCACAACTCAAGCAACTGCATTAGTTTTGGTTGTCAAAGTAGAATGTGAGCCATGCACCATTACCATTTCTTACTTTAATCATGATTAATCTTTCTCTAATAAACATTGTAGTTGATACCTGAGGAAACCATTAAATTCAATTTTCAAATCATTTCATTTTGAAACTTTTGAGCCAATGATGCAAACTCAATTTATCGAATCTGAAATTTCAGAAAATATACACCCTATCATTGAAATACTGAAGTCTCTCTTATAGCATATATTGAAAAACCCAGAGGAGAAGACTGGCAAAAATCTAGCAGTAGCTTCCTCTTGAAATGTTGTCTTTCACTTAAGTGAAATAATCAATCGAAGTGTATAGTCTTCCAGTCGGTCTTAAATTGAATCAAATGTAAAACTAAAAACTAAACTATGAGGCCGACTGGTTGGAATGTTTTTTTTCCCTTTCTAAGCATCCAGGAAACAACTACACCTCAAGTTCGGTACTATTCTTACACCGCATTCAATATGGGATACCAATCTCGGGTAAAACAAACAAATGACATAAGCACCTTTCTCCATAGTTCTTTAAAAAGACCAACTTTAAATTGTTTTATATTTTACCCTGTAGATCCTATTTTTAATCCCATGAACAAAATATCTACTCTAAAAACATATATCCATTAAATAATTCCATCATTAATAATCCCCATGCCATATAACTCGCATTATAATCCTGGTATAACTAGTTTGCAAACTAAACATCCCCTAAAGTTTCTTCCTTGCATAGCTAGTCATGCATTTCCTTTCTTTCAAATTAACAATCCCATATTCAGCATATCAACAACTATGACTATCAAACTAAGGGCGGAGCGAAGTAGGGCCCAGAACAAAGAATTACACTTAACCCCCTTTCATTTTCTTCATATTTTGAACCCCTCCATGAAAATCTTAGCTCAGACACTATATCCAAAAACTTAAAAGCATATAAGAAGTGATAAAAAAAACAGTTGTTTACAAATAAAAATTCACATCAGAAGCAGACTGAACCAGAAGGGGGAAAAAGCAAGATTTTGCAGACCCAGAAAGAAAGAATCATACTTGAGCACCAGATAGTACTGAGGCAATCGATAAAGCAATGCTAGGCTTCTCTGCTACCTGCAAATTCCCCAAAATACTTAATCAATTACCATTAACGAACCTAAAAAAAAAAAAAAAAATTGAGCTTTTGATGAATTTATGAGTACAAATTAAGCAAAGGGCTGATAATTTCTCTTACCATGAAAACTTTTGGAGCCATTTTTGCTGAAAATTTCTACAATTTTGGAGCTTAACGCCTGACCTGTGCGCCAAAGGGTCCTTTAATACTTAAGTTTTAGAGATTACCTCGAGTTATTATTAATGTGTATTTTGAAATTTATATGTAAAGATATTTATAATTCATTTGATTAAATTTTAAAAAATCAAATCAATTATATTAAAATAATGATATTTATGAGAAGATTAGTGAAAGAGATTTCTCTTTATCTGGTGAGTTTTTCCTAATTTATCCTTTATTATGATTAAAATGCTTAATAATAAAATTTAATCTAAAGTCTTTAAATCTTAAATAACATGTATAATTCATTTAAATATATGTAATTGAGCAAATAGAAGGGATATGTAATAAAGATAGAGTCAAATCTCTAAAATTTGGTAAATGAATCTCCTTATTTTATAAACTTTTTTTAAATATTACTTAATATTTAATTTTAATAGACAATAATGGTAATAGTACTATAATAAAAAAGATCTTAACTAAATAGTTATTCCTTTATCTTTCTTTCTTTTTGCTTTTCGGCTTTAAAGATATTATTTATTTTTTTTTTGTTGTTTCAATTTGAAAATTCACCCTAGAATTTGAAAAGAAAAATGTATCGTGATGACATTATTATTAATTAAGGCTATCTAAATTAGTAATTTTTATACAAATCTGTAATATTTATCTTAAGAAAAATACAGGGACATTGAGGATATTGAAATTAATAGTTTTTGTAAGGTCAATATTTTTCGTAAATTTTTTTACCTCGAAATTTTGAATTGTATCGATGATCAAAAAGAATCTTTCGAAGAAGTAAACTTTGATAAAATATTCTAGCAAATATTTTCTATTGCAATTAATCACCATTTTTGTCTTTTCATAAAGTTAATTATATGTAACGAACCAATTTGTTCACTTTGCTTTTTTAATTCATTCAAAGCTTTCAATTTTAGTAGAGATAATATTTTCAGTGGATGTATTATCATTATTTAATTATTTATTTAAGAAAAATTATTGGAATATTATGTATAAGACTTTAAATTACATTATATTAACATATTCATTTTTATTTATTACAACATTATGTTTTTAATTACAACAATGTACTAAATACTACACGTTTCTACATATTTTTTCTAGCTATTTTCTTGCGTTAGGGTGTGGGACCCATAATTTATGGTGTATTTTTTTTTCGATTTTCAATTATTATAGCTATTTTTATTGAATACGTTTCATATATGTAAGATATTTTTTCTCTCTTCAAGAAAGTAAAATCATTAATTTAGTTTTATCAATTTCACTATTAGTTTGTAGGAGCAAGAAGTTATACAATCATATTTTTCCTTTGGATAAATTTGACGGTTTTTGAGATAAAATTATATTTTTCTTTTGGATAAATTTGAAGATTTTTGAGATAATATTTAGTACGATTTTAAAAAATAAGAAAGTATTAGTTATTTGATCGATAACAATAAAATTTTTCTATAATAAAATAAAATAAAATATTTTCCTAAACTATATATTTACTACTCTATATAAACTGATATTATAGTTGTATAAATAAAGATAGCCAAATAAAAATCATCCTATTAATTTTTTATTGTTATTTTTTTCTAGAGATACTATTACACTATGTAGAAATCATCACATTGATTTATTTATTTTTTTGCTATTTTTATATTCTTTATGTTTATTATTTGTATATTTTAGTTTGACTAAAAAAAGATGTAAATCATTTAATTATTATCAACTTATGGAGTGAATGTCACTAAAAAACTCTAAAAATTAGTTATGCATTAAATTTATATATTATTATTTGTTATAAAAGATTAAGGTCTAACGATTATATTGCAAAACACATCTTCATTTATATGATAATAATATTATTCATAACTTATAACTTATCATATGAAGTCTATATTTTTATACATATATATGTTTCTCGATTTTCGTAGGATCACTAGCATACATATAAAATAAATATGAGAAGAGGGCATTGTGGGTTATATGGTCATAATATTTTGAAATTATTGTAATAATTAGTTGACTGACTTTTTAAGAATATGAACATTAATTATATCTTTTCATGTTATAAAAATCATTATTCTTCGTTAAAGTTAATTGATACATAGAAGTTCAAAAGCACTACTCACAATTTAATTGTAACCCCTACTTATTTACATTAAAAATATATTATTATATTTAACAAACCCAATATATATAATCTATTCTTTAGAAGTATATTTATTTATCTCTTTTTCTTTCTTTTTTTTTTACTTTGAAAAATAGTATATTTATGTTTATTTATTTTAGAATCATATAAATTACAAGAAATTCTTTCAGTTCTAAACAAGATAATTACATGTAAAAGAAAATCATTTTTTTATTGAACCAAATTACACATCTATACATTTGTAGGAAGGTATAATATAATTATTTTATATTCTTTTTATTTTAGAAGAGACTCTTTAAAATATTTTAAAATTTCAACTAAAATTATTAAGTATACGTAAAAATATATTTTTTATATGTATAATATATCTTCTATTCAAATAATATTATAATTTTTTTTTAAATTGTGTGAAGCGCGAATAAATTCATTAGTAATGGTAGAAACCTCTCCCAACTTGTAATCCCAAGGCCCAAAATACAGTGACTCCATTTTCATTTTCATACGACAAACATGTGAAACCCAAAAAAATGTACATTTTCCCTGGTGATCAGTGAAATGTACCCAATTTTAAGTTGTTATATCATTAGTTTCAAATTTTGTTTTGGGTTCTAGATTCCTAATAAATTTTTTTTACTTAGTGTCCATTATTGATATTGAAGTTTTTGAAGCTTGACTAAATACAAATTTACGTTGAAAAGTTCCACATCGAGAGATAAAGTACTGCCTAACAAAGGTTGTTTTATATATTCAATCGGACTCGAGCCTGAGACCTCTAATTAAAAGTGAAGGAGTACTTACTTAATTTCTCTATTCGTAACGGGGTTATTATGAAAAATTAAAATAAAAATCCTTCTCTTTCTTTACTATGACAAAAGGTGGAAATTACTTTAATTGAGAGAAAAATATTAATGTAAAAATCGAAAAGCAACCAAGGAGGTGTGAGACAGTGAGAGAAGGCCAGAATTAAATTACTTGTTAATTGAACTTCCATTGATTAAAAACATTATAACATACATATTATTCTGAAAAATTCATCTTTATCATCATTTTGACTCAGTTACGTTTCATTTTACAGTAAAACATAAATTATTATAACGCATAATTAAGCACTAATTTAATATATTAATAGTTATTTAAAAAGTATATTACTTACTGTCGAAAAATTCAATCGATATATTCATTTTGATGTGTATTTTATCGTCCTCTCATTCTTTGAATTTTGCATAAATAAGCAAGAGTTTAGTACATGATCACTTACCCTTCTTTTTTTCTTTTAACCATACTTCATATATGATATACAACACATATACACAAGTCTATGGGACAAACTAATCCAATATAAATGTAAAAACAAATAAATAAAAGATGAATAAAAGAAATTAGTTTAAAATATTTAAAAGTCAACTTAGAAGAAAATGGGAACCTAGAGGAATCCCACTCATAAGTCTTATATCACTTTTGCTCTTTTGTTTTTATTATTAAGTATTTAATTTTAATCTTTTAAGTTACTTTACTTGTAAACAATCTGATTGATATATGTATGACTTTCTAAGCTTGATTAAAAATTATTTTTAGGCTTAAATACTGGTGATTTGCATGTTAAAAGACTAACATTCTTCCATGTATTCATATCAACTTGATTGAAATTCCACGAATCATAGATATAAACTATCATCACATGATTGAGAGTTGCACAAAATTTATTTGAATCAAATTCTAAGAATTCAAAATTCGATTTTCATTATTTATATAAGTTGGAGCAAGTTTATATTATTGACGACTATCTTATAATAATAAGAATAACAACATATCTCAATTTCATCTAAGTGAGGATTAACTTTATAGCTTCTTAATATTCATATAAATTCTATAGAAATTATTTTTATACTTTACAGAGTCATGATGGAAAATTACATAACAGTACTAACCAAAATTATTAATATACTACATTAGAAGTTACCTATAATATATTTAATTAATTACCCTCCCTCTTTGTATATTAAAACAAAAGAAGTCGGTCATTAAATATTGAAATGAAATTGCAATTCTAAAATAAACTATTTGCAATAATAAATCGAATAATTTCTGTTTTCTGACACCCCTGTCGTTTAATCAAATATTTAATTAATTATCACTTAAAAATAATTAAATCTTCCCTTAATCATTAACCTTCCTGACATATACATATACAAATGATTCCTTCTAGGCTTTGATTGGAAGAGACTTCTTCAATATTTACTGGAAAATTATACTTTTAAAAAACAACTTATTTATCTTTATCTAAGTTCAAGGAGAAATTTCTAGCTAAGCTTATTGGTTATAATTAAATTCACACATGTTTTAGTACTAAATCGTGAAAATTCAAATTTATATTTTAAGTAAAAAATAAAAACTCATTATTGATAATTGTTTTAGAAATGTTTTTCATAAGGGAAATATAAATGAGATCGATCAAAATTTGGTGTACTATTGCTTCAATAAAATTATTTGCAAAGGAGAAATGATGCATATGATCACTCGAGGGTCTAAAGTATCGAAAATGTGTGACCATATCATTTCAATATGTCTTTTTGTATATAGATTTAATCCTTTTTAATGGGACAAGTATATATGGAGTTCTTTTTTAATTTGATAATGTGTGATAGTGAAACTTGATCTCAAAATTTGTTCGTTCGCTATGATATTATATTCAATTGTGTTATCGTCATATCTAAAAATAAAAAAGTTCAAGTTATTAGAGTGAAAACATACTATTATTTATTTTAATTATATACGTAACATATAAAAAAGTAAACCTTGACAAAGAAAGAACTATCGCAAAATAGGACTTGTGAGTTGATTTTTGATTTAATCGAATCCGCGAGTGATATATTCACATTTATCACACAAACTTAAGATAAAATGGTAAGTAATCCTTGTTAATTCTTGAGCATAATTTTCAATCAATTTGAATCATGAAAATGAAAGCAGGTCAAATCAAAAGTTAAACTTTCTTCCCTATTTTAAATTAATCAAGTTCTAGAATAACACCGGTAGAAAACAAGAGGCAATTACATATGTATTATATTAGTATAATAAATTAATTAAGGAAAACAAAACGATCTATTCTAAAAAACCCTGCAATGTCAATAAATTAAACCATTTTAAAAACTTACTTAATACCCTAATAAACAAAGTTTTACCTCGATTTTTGTGCCAAGTACCAATAAGAAAGCAACACTTGTCCCTAGACAAAGGATACATAACATATTTATTAGGTCAAAAGGTAGCTACAATTTTATTTTTTATTTTCTAATGATTGAATGTCACGTTAGGATCAAAGAGTTGTTCAAGTATTTATTGAGCCTTCATTTTATCCTTTTTAATAAAACTATTATTTTATTTTACCTTTTTTTTGGGTAATTTTTTTAACTAGTGGGCTAATAAATTTTGTTCTTTGCCGACATAGAGGCATCTTTGAAGTTTGAAACTGAAATAAAATTAATGCAAGTTGAATGGAACAAGAGTGGCTAATTAATTAATGTATTAGACTATATATATAGTCAACAATGGCTGGTCAATTTTTTAAAAAATGTGTTAGCGTGTGAAATGAAATAATAGTTGCTATACAATTTCGTAATGATAAAATAATTGAAATTTATTTATTTTTGACGAAGAACTATAGTTAACTTGAGCCTTAAAATTTAACAAAATGAAAAAGAAATTTCTAGAGCATTGCCTCGGAAATGAATCATGTAAATTGCAGTGTACAAATCTAATTTACTCGGCATTTTATGAAAATTGAAAACCAAAAACTAAAAAAATAATTGTTACGCTTGAAATGTGATTTTTAGATCATTTGTTATTGTAAGAAAAGACAAAATAAGAGAAATACGTACTTTTTTAAAGAAAAATATTTTAGAATAGATATAACCTATAATATGTAGTAAGAGATGAATTAAATTAAATTTACATACATATATTATGAATCACAAACTAATTATCAACATATGGATTATTAAATAACAATGATAGTATATACGTCTCCGTTCTATATCGGTCATATAAAAATAATCACATTCCTCTAATTTAATTCTATCTCAACAATCTGTATTATTAATACACTATTATAAAGATTTATTATGAAAGAAATTGTTATTCAATAGCCCCCTACCTATCATAATTTTTTCATTTTATTTGGACTTGAAATCAACAATATATGCAAACTTCCATATATTATATGGTCACCGATAACACTAATAATATGTCGTTGAGGTTTTTTCAGAAACAATTTTTTTTTTATCTTATTACGAGGTATAAGAATAAAATTTGTGTAACTTTAATTCTTTTAAGATTCCACTTATGAGATTACTTGATCAGCTCACGAGGCTCGAGGGTTTATAAAAAAACAACCTGATTGATCTCTATCTTCAAAAGGTCGGTATAAAGCTATGCACACACTTAACACCACCTGCCCCAAACTGTACTAAATCAAAATTACACTTGATACATTATTATCGTTGAATGTAAGAGTACATATATATTTATCATTTTTTTAGAAGTTATATATGTATACCTAAAAAAGAATGACTTTTTGTGAACCTTATTAATATGTCCCTTCATATATGTACATAATGCATGAATTTAATTCAATCAATGTATATACAGTCCACACTTGCATTTATTGAGTTTGGAGAAAAAATTATTAACGTGTAAGATGAAAGATTTGGGGCGGTGGCTTGTTAGAGGAAAAGTTGGTTTTGGTCAGCAAAATAAAAAAATATAAATAAATTAAATGCAAAACCATACTTATTAATATATTATATTATGAGACTTTTTTTGTCTCTATAGTTCTTCCAACTGCCATGCAAATCCATGCAATGCATTCGCGGATTTGCTTTTTTAATATTAAAAAATAAATAAATCATTTCTCGATATATGTATTAAGAGACGAATTTAAAATTTAAGATCAATAAATTGATAAGAACACTTCAACTTATCGATTATATCCATGAGTGATGTAACTATAAGTCAATAAGAAGATACTAAAATTAACATAATTTGATGGTTCGGATTCATTACTTATACGTTCATAATTTAATATTTATCAAAATTCTACTAATAATTTTCTTATTTTCTTATATGAATATATATGTTCAACGCTAATAATATATATACAAGTGAAGGGTCCAAAAGCACACAGCAACGACAACTCTAAAATAAAATTATTTCATTCTTATTTTTATTTATCATTTGAAAATCGAAACAAATCGATTTCATGTAAAAAAATAATTATTCTGCGTACATATAGCATTTACTATTTTTAACTGTTAGTAACAGTACTGAAAAATACAGATTCTACAGGTTATGGGAATTGACCAAAACTTTACAACACGTGGTCAATCCTGAAAATTTGGCAGAACTACCTTAAAAGGAAGAAAATAAAATAAAATTATAATATCCACCAATAGAATTACAATTTCTATGGGCTACTACTCATAGTTTATTTATTTTTTTAATTTCTATATTTTCATGAATTAAAACAAATTTTAATTATTACATCACAAAAAGACACACATTTTACGCTTGAAAAAAAAAGTACTCTATTTGTTATTTTTGTACAACTACTTGCCATTTTAAGTAAAAAAGTATACTTGTGAAATAGATGAAATGAACTTACACAAAATAATACTTAATTACATTAAGATATATGAATAATTAGTCAAAATCTTTATACGAATAATCAAGTATATTTATTGTTTACTTTTTTAATCTTGATATACATAGATTATATAATCATTATACATAATTGTACATAAATATTGGTTGATCAATAACAGTAACAACAATGAAATAAAGAGATTGTTTTCAAAATACTTTATGTTTAGTTGTACGATTCTAAATATAAATATAAAGAAGAAATATAACAAAATATAAGGAAACTATACAGAGTCTAGCTAATAGAAAAGAACACAATAATAATAACAAAATATCCAATGAAATTCTATAAGTGAGAGTCAGAGATAAAATATTTATACAGATCTTATTATTATCTCGTTTAAAAATTTAATTTTAAAAATCCTTTAGCTGTGATGCACAAATCCAAATACAAAAACAAAGAAAAACTATAAAAAAAAGTATAAGGAAATTGTGCAAAGTCGACTAGAAAAATGCAATAATAATAACAAAATAAATAATAATTAGTCAAACTAATAAGTTGATATTAAAATACTAGGCCTATGTTAAGACAAACCACCTCTAGTATTTTTTTTTTGTTATTTTTTTCTTGTGCTCTAGCCAAAAACATTTGTTCTTTCACTTGGTTATCGAGCTTCCACACTTGACACTAGTAGACTTTATGGGAAAATGAGTATTTAATGGAACACAAAAATTAAAATTTTCTTTATATAATTGGTACAAGATCGTTATAGGTTTTCTAGCCTACAATACCTTCTTCAATCACCAACTCCATAAAATTATTAAAATATAATAAACTTTCACCAAGAACACTAGAGAGAAAAAAGAATCCAATCAATATTTACACTCATGGAGTATGTACGCATCAATTATAAAATTTATCGTATTGCAGATGTTATATTTTGAGTTGATTAAAATTGAAAAACATCATTAGCTATTGAATATGAACACCAATTATAAGTTTCAAGATTATGTAAAAAAAAATTTTAATTGATCGGAAATAAAAGAAACTATTAGCTATTGAAGCATTTTCAAAGTTTTATTATAAATTTAACATGCCACAAACATAAACTCGTATCTAAATTTTAATATTGTTCAGATAAGTTGATTATAATTTAATATGCCACAAACATGAATTTGTATCGAGATTGTAGTAGATTAGAGTTGATCGAGATAAAACATAAATAATTTCCTTCTTATCCAATTTATCAAATAATTAATTAAACCCATAATTAACATAAAACTCCTTTACATCCATTTTGTTATGATGATGGATAAAAACAGAAATGAGGAGCCATTTTTTTCTCCTTTACATTTCCCAAGATGAAAACAAGTAGAGAAAAATATATATAAAAAAGGATTTACATTTGGCATGTTTAATCAAACATTCAATCATCTATCTGTACAAGTTGAAACTAAAAATTAAAAAACTTACCACTATAAGTTTGTACATAAAATAACAATAATTAATTTACATAATAGAAGTAAACATACAATATATTATTCTATGTTTGTCTTGTATTATGTTATTCTACATCATTGTCCTCTTCTTCCCTTTAGTAATTTAGTAATTAATTTCAACTAAACACAACTAATTACACTTAAATCAATCTTGTGTTATTGACTTACTTGCTACTCTCACTTAATCTTAATAATAAAATATTGTAATCACTTATTCCCTAAGAAGCTTTAGAAGATGCTTTTATTTACTTTATTATTTGAATAATAGTTGGATCAACAACTCTCTGCCACTATAATTATATTGAATACAGCCAGAAAGAAAGAAATTATGGTACAAAAATATTTCAATTGATTGATTTTTAATTAATAAAAATTTCAATTATACCAAAAATGAGGTGATTACAAATATATTATGATGAGATCATGTATTGTATGTATTATATTTCGTTAATTATCAATTATATTTATGCGATCATGATAATCGATGATATTATAAAGGACAGATATACTCAAATTTTCATGAACAAAATTATTTTTGAAATAAAAAAAAAAAGAAAAACACTTATAATTAGTATATCTCTGATATATCATTAGACATTTAAACACATATTTTATTATATGCTCCTAATTTTAGTAGTATATACTTTTTCTATATACTACTATTAATTACTTTGTGAAGAAGTAAACTCCAATTCTACTACCAAGTGCTATGAATCTTAAATATAAAGATTTAAGGAAAAATAGTTTTTTTTTTTCAAAACCTTTTGTTTGCTTTAAATATTTTTCTTGTGGGTCCCAAATAGACCCCTTTAGATCTGTTTTCCTCATTACTCTTTCACAAAAAATAAAATATAAAAAAATAGGCCAACCAAGACTTTTAAATTTTTATGTAGAAATAATTCTTTAAGGAAAATAAAGGCCGCCACAAAGTGAGAAATAAAAAACAATTAAAATTCTGTAAAAATAATTGAAAAGGGACTTTATTGCACTTTCTCCACGTTACATTTAATTAAAATTTTCTTGTTTTTTGATTAATTTTTTACCATGTTTAGCAAATAAGAATATTAGGCTTAAATTCCAATTTTTTAATTTATATAAAGATATACGTAGAGAAATATTATTGTCAATTCGTCATAACACCGAAAATAACTCGTATGAATACGTATCTACATTTGTATCATTTAAAAACAATTTTTTCAAAAACTTAGATCCATTAATGTGACATCTTTATGAGTGGAGTTTTCTCATTTAAAAATAAAATGATTCCATAAATACATAGTGAAGACAGAAAACATAGAGAAAAATATTTTATTTAATTAAAAATTTAGAAGAAGAAGAAAGAGAAGGAACTAAAGTGGGGAAAAAATGACAAAAATACAAAGGCTTTTCCCATCTCTTTCCTCTAAACAAAACAAAAAATGAAATAAATGGCAAAGAACAAGAAAATGAAATGCAATATTGTTACTTTGTTTTAATGTGGAATAAAGTTAAAACACAATTTTAACAAAATTCATCATTCAATTTCAAAATATCAAAATGATCAGTTATTACTAGAAAAATTTGTCAATTCTCTGCATCAAAATTTCTAAGTTCTTCTAATATTATAATTTCACTAGAATCGAAATAATTTCTATACTAAAAAATTGAATCGCATTAAAATATTTCTTGTTTCTTATCGATTCTTCTCAAAAAGGAACAATTGAAATAGATGAATCATATTTTTTCCCCCCTTTAAATATTACTACTTCATATTCAAAGACCTAATCTAATTTACTTTGATAGGCGTAGAAAGTAGTCGCTGAGCTACTTCTCACTGAGTTACTTACGTAAAATTATTCGAACAAGTGAAATTTATCTATTTTTACATTGGAGCAATTTTTTAATTTGTAATTATGATAAAACAAATACGAGAAATTACTAACCATAAAGACATGATTGAACTAGAAGTGTGATGATGAATAACAAAAATTGATGTACATACTAGTACCACATACTTAAATTTGGGGCATTTTGAAATACTATATAGTTTTTTTCATTAATTCCCATAACAAAATAAACATCAGCTAGTTTGACGTTTAAGGCCCGGCAACCACCCCCCTACTTCCCCCATACCCCATCTCACCCCCACCACCTATTTTTTAATTATTTTTTTCTCGTTCGATGTCTGATATTCACATTATAATTCGATTAAATTCATATTTATATCAATGTCCTTACGTGGGTCCCACCACCTATTAACAAAAGGTCAAACACACATTGTCCATTTTATTTAACTTTCCTCCTATATTTTTCAGTCCCACTTTCCTCATTTTCTCTTCCAATTCTCCTCTCTACATGTTTTCTTTCCTTTCAAACAACAAAGTCATTTTCTTCTAATATTTTGTTACTACTCCAAAAGATATTGTGTCCATTTTTTTTCCAAGAAAATTCCTACCCTTTTTTCTTCTTGAATTTTTAGCCTTTTGGGGTTCTTTTTTTCAAAATGGAAAAGGGAAATTTGTTCATAAATGATGATAACACTACCTATGAACATCTTCAAAATTGTTTCTTTAATCCCAATTTAGATAACAACAATTCTGATCCATTTGAATCAGCATTGAGTTCAATGGTATCTTCTCCTATTTCAATTCCTAATAATAATAGTGGTAGTGATAATTTTGTATTAAGGGAATTAATTGGTAGACTAGGAAGTATTTGTAACAATACTAATAATAATAGTAGTAGTACTAATAATTCTTGTTATAGTACCCCTTTAAATTCTCCACCAAAATTGAATCTTTCTATGAGAGGTAATTTACCACCAACACAATTTACTACTGATCCTGGATTTGCAGAAAGAGCTGCTAGATTTTCTTGTTTTGCTACAAATTTAGAAAGTAATCATTCCATCAAGATTCAAGATGTCAATTTGGTTCAAAGAAATTCTGAATTTGGAGATTCAAGAGAAAATTCATCACTTTCTGAGCAAATGATTGGTCAAAATGATACAAATTCAAGAAAAAGAAAATCAATTTCCAAGGGAAAATCATCCAAGATTGTCAATGTAAGTCACGAGTTTGATTTCTCAGCTAGTCACTCAAAACAATGTGTTAGTATGTCAGAAAGTCGCCGCGATTTTCTGAGATAATAACTATTAGTAGTACTAATATTATTGTACTTAATTTTGCAGGATAAAAATGAATCAAATGCCAAAAGAAGCAAGTCTGAGGAAAATGAAAATAAAGTAACAAAAAAAGAGGAAAATGCTGTTTTAGAAGAAAATAAAGATAACCAAAAGGCAACAGAACCACCAAAGGACTATATTCATGTGAGAGCTAGAAGGGGACAGGCCACAGATGCACATAGTCTAGCTGAAAGAGTATGTAACAACTTCGATTTTTGCTCGAATTCTTCAGAAATATCGTAATTTTTTGAGGATCTGATATATCGTAATTCCTAATATATCGTTTATTCAAACTTGACAGGTGAGAAGGGAGAAAATTAGTGAAAGAATGAAGCTTTTACAAGATCTTGTACCAGGCTGCAATAAGGTGATTTTTTAATTTTTGAAAAAAATAAATATATTATTTTGTTTGATTTACTTAGCAGATTCATAATTTGAATATGTGAAATTGATTATTATTTTTTACTATAGGTGACTGGAAAAGCTGTAATGCTTGATGAGATTATTAACTATGTACAATCACTTCAACGTCAAGTTGAGGTAAATTATGATCGAATTTTCTGTAACATACTTAAATTTTACGGGAGTCCTGTTAAGTCCTTTAGACTATACTATTAAATTCTTATACTTTTTTAATGTCATTTTTGTAGTTCCTTTCAATGAAATTAGCTACTGTGAATCCAAGAATGGACTTTAATATGGAAGCACTTCTTTCCAAGGATGTAAGTCAATTTAACTCGACTACTCAGACTTTTCAGAAATATTATTTAACTATTATTAGACGATTCGACACGTACCTGACAATATTTTTGCGTATTTTTTTCCAGATGTTTCAATCTAGGGGATCATTGGGACATAACATGTATCAATCAGAAACATCAACCCAAGCATTTCCTTATGGATTTCAATCTCAACCAAACCAAAATTATCATAAAGGAACAGAGTTTCCTTTCCAAATTAACTCATTGAATCCTAATTTGATCAGAAATTCAAGTATGCAATTGCCTCCTCTAGATGGTTTTGTTGAGCCTACCCCTCAGGTAATAAATTTAATCCTGATAGTTTGAGTTCTTCAAAAATATTATTATATCTGTGTCGTTTCATGTAAATATCGAAGCAGAATAGGTATTTATTAAAAAAATTGTAACATACTAAATGAAAGTTTAATTTGTTTCTTTTAGGTCCCCACATTCTTTGAGGATGATCTCAATAGTGTTGTTCAAATGGGATTTGGACAAAATCAGAACCAAAGTTTTCCGGGTGTAGCAGGTAACTTGTCTTATTGTACGATCTATTCTTTAAATGGTTTATTAGTATAAATATATATTTTTATACTGTCAATATACAAAAGATTAGAAAATTGCACCTATCGATTTTTATACAAAAATAGTTTTAACATTTTTTTTTCTTTGTTGAAAAATGCAGGCAATGTACCTAATTCTCAAATGAAAGTTGAACTATGACCCAAAAAAGCTCAGTAAAAATTGATGAATTTATTTGAGGCCCTAAGGCTTTGTACATAAAGAGAGGGAAAATTCGCGATTAAGACCTATTCAAAGCAAATATCGCGATTCAAGAAGAAAGAAGAAATTAAAGAGATATTTTTTTCTCTTAAAAAATTCTTGATTTATTTAGTGATTAATTTGGCTTATTGTTATTATTACTGTTTCAATTATTTTTCTCTCCTTTCATGTAATTCTTACTACAAAAATTGGAGAGGCAATTAGCAAACTCTACCAAGATTTGCACTTTGTAAAATATTTTGTAGTCTCATTTAATTTGGTAAGAAATTGTGTTGGGAGGAGATGGATACGTACTTTATTAAAAACATATATTTCTTACCATTTTAATTTTATCACTAATTCCAATATTCAAAGACAAAATTGTCATATTTCATTTAGTTTCCTCAATATATTTTGGAACTCCAAAAATTCGCTCATGTGCAATAATTTTCAAATTATGTAAAAAGTATATATATTATCAAACAAATCGAAATAACAAATAGACGAATATTAGTCATCATCTTAAAAATTGTCTTTTTACTCCAAAATTATGGCCAATTATAGAGAGCGTCTACTTGCACGTCTCTATTGTTTTATTTTTCATATATTTTTTACACTTTATTTATAATAAATTGAACATATTATATTGCAATTCACATTGAGAATAATATAATGCCAAATGATATAAATAATGGTTACGAATAAATATTTTTTCAACAAAAGCAATTAATTTTTACAAAAGGTATTTGAAAATGAACATTGTATTGTGCGTAAATAAATGGTGGGAAGGGTTTATATACTAAGGACTAAAATTGTAAAATAAAAGTAGTTATGCTACTTAGGTTATATTATTATTTATAATTGATAGATATTATATGTCATAATCATAAAAAGTGGGGTCAAAATAAATTGAAAAAAAAAACTTAATAAGTAGCGTGAGTTGTGGAAAAGATAGGATTGTTGTTATTAGAAAACAGCTGTTAGTGGGGACAAAAACAAATTGTGTCTGATTAACTCCAGTTGTTTTGATTAAGAATTATGTCTTGTTAGTGTAATTCAGCTGGAATCCAAAGCCCCATCTACTAATTAATCTCCTTAAATTTTACTTTCATTTCACAATAATCCATAACAATAATGGAGTCGATATGATTTTACAAATAAAATTTAGAAAGATTTTACTTCTATCTTATTAAGATTAGGGAAGATATTTTCAAAAGACTATAAACTCAAAGTTAGATAAAGAAATAGGAGGAGGATCGACGGAAAATTACATAATTTGTATATTGTTAAAATAACTTTTTGTTGAGTGAAAATTCTAATTTCGTTTAAGTATTATATAAATATATATAAGAAAGAATCAACATTGTAAAACCAGGTTGGCAATTGTGAAGTTGTGACTTGGCTAAGGAATCAGATGACTTTTATGAAATTCCCTTCTGCTTAAAGAAACAAATAATGGAAAAAATTAGATCATTAGTAATATATATATATATTGCAAATTGTAGTTAGATTGATAAAACATTTTAAAGGTTTTTGAGAGGATGAGAAATACTCGGACTTTACTTTTATCTTTATAGGATAGAAAAATTATTTCGAATAGAATCTCGGATTAAAAGAGAAAGAAATTGAAAAAAGATAAAATAAACAGATAAAGTAATATGATACAATATAAATAAAGCAACATATAATAGTAATAATTATAATAATAATAATTAACATGAAGAAAGAAAGCTATTACTAAATAATAAACTAGCCCCACCTCTCCTACAAGCAGTGTGTGGATTCATATTCAAATATTAATGAATATTTAATAAATTCTTTAATATATTTATTTTGGCTCAACTAATATTTGGATCTTGAGTATAAAAAATTAGTATAGGAGTGCTCCCTTGAATTTTATTCGATGTGAATTTCAACTTTATAAATTTTATCTGAATAAAAATTATTCAAGACAGACGTGTTTATGTTTGAACTTCTAACTTCGTTTTAAATTTTATACATTACGATTTGAATTAATCGAAATTTAATAGGAATAATATAAAAAAAAGACATTGGAGAAATGGATAAGTAGAAAAAGCATAAAAGAATAGAAAAGAAGTAGTGGAATTCAGATGTGTAGAAATACTTTTAATATTTTTTTCTCCATGAAAAGCTGTCAGCAAATTTAGTAACATCTTATAAACACCAACAAATATAAATCTTCATCCATATTACTTGTTTTTGGAGGCTGTTCAAAAATCCATTTTTTTTAAAAAAAAAAACATTTGATTTATATAAAATATATGTAATATTATTTTCCTTCTTTTATATAAATAGACAAAACAAATTTAATATATATCTTTTAGTTAGTAAACGTATATTATATATCTATATATTATTACAGTCAATTAAAACGTTAATTTTTTCCTTTTTTTCCTAACGCTTGAAAGATAGTTCTGGAAAAGAAGATACATGAATCTTCCTTTATTATTAGTCCTCAATAAAGTCAATTTGGTTGTTGAAAATAAAAAGATTTCAGTTATTTGTTAAATCACCTTTGATCATATCAAACCTATTAAAATCATAAAAATTTAAAAAATTTAAAAGAAATGATGGATTTTTGACTGCATGAATAGATTTTTAATAATAACATTTTCCATAATTAACTCCGGACATAACGAAAAATTAGGGTCCACAATGAAAGGGAAATATTTTGAGAGAGATTGATTGAATTAATTTGTTATAATTGAATATTATTGATCAACCAATTGTTGTTTCTTTTTGAGATAAGGGTGGGGGTTAAGAATGTGACATTTGCATACTAGCTAATGTAGAGGAGTAGTCGCGTGTAGTGAGAGGTAATCGATCGAATATTATTCATCAAAAAATTATATGAAATATATAGGTTAAATATCATTTTTTATTTATATGTATCAAATTTTAAATACTTTTAACAATTTTTTTTTACTTTCCCATTGAACTCTCATGCTAGAAAATGTTATTACTTATGTATTATGCCACAAGTTCAAGTTATATTATTCATCATATAACAAAATTTTATGCTATAATTATTATTTATCCCATAATAATTTACTTTATTTTAATTCTTGTATAACTATTATATATGCTAATTAAACAACTTTGAAGTGTATGTTACTATATATCAAGGATTGTGATAGAGTAACAAATACTCTTCTTTCTTATTTATCAGGTGTCTTGTATTAAAATTTCGAGTGTAGAATTGTATTGTTAGATAATGTTTTACATTTTAATATATAAAAATTTCGACTGTGAATTTAAATAGAAATCTTGTATATATCAATAAGGGTTTTGAATTGTGATGGAGTTGTGTTTAAATACTACATCTTCATCCTTACAGATATTACATAATCGAGTTTTAAGCATAAGATAGAGTATCTCTATAGAATTTTTCGATATAAAATTATATTTTAATCGAACTTCAATATGAATATCGAATATAAATTGATAAAAATATATGCACTATACTTGGGACTATTAAGTCCTTGTTGTGTGGTTGGAAGAGGGGTCCAATTACCAGGCTGTCAATATAATTTTCCCTATCATGCTGTATATATCATACCTTCCATTCACTTTATGTCTCTTTCTTTCAACTTAAGCAGCAAATTTATCATATGATAATTAAATAAATAAAATAAATTATTAAAAAGCAGGTTGTGATTGTGAAGATTGAATAACCAACTTCATCATTTTGCTTTCACCAACTATATCTTTTACATCCTCATTTAATTTCATCAAATCTATTGTAATCTTTAAAAGAATATCTCAAGATTTCTACTTAAAATATGCCTATATCAAGTACATAGATTTGGATTATAGCAAAGTGATTTGCTTTATTATCAAACTAATCTTGCTTAACATTATATTATTAAAGCACATTTTACTCTAATAAGACACTACTTTAACAATATCATTATTGAATTTGATTTTGTAAATCATGTTATAATCAAAGATCAAATAAGATAGGGGAATCTCAATAAATTAAATATTCTCATACCTACTTCTTTTTCCCCTTTTCATATAATTGAGAAATCTTGAGGGCCATTACACACGTTTCAAAACTAGGTGGGAGTAATGGACCACACTATTTATTCTTCTCTACTTAAATACAATATTTTTATATTAGAAATAACGTCGACACTTTCTGATAATGTAATTAAAAAATAATCACTATCCTTATGCATTTTGCTATGGAGTTTCACTAATGGAATATGAAACTTCTTGATACTAATCACGTAGTAATAGAAGTTTGCATGTTGCTTCAAACGACTCTTTTTCGCCCTTAGATAAAAGCGCGAGTGGATACGTGGAGGAAATACAAAGCGTGTGTCATTCATAATAAACAAAAAAGATATCACTATTTTGCCTCTTTATTGAATCGCCAATATAAAAATGTTTTGTAAATGATTTTGGGATCCCCATAGAAAATGCTTATTTTATATCTCCAATATACAAGAGCTTAAAAGAAAAAGTCTATTTATGAAATTTTAGCTGCTTTTGTGATTTGTCAATGGTAAGGTTTAAATCCATGACATAGGCCTGACCCCTACATCACGCGTTACACTCTTACCGCTTAACCAAAGTCCAAAGGGCAAATGTCAATATATATATATCTAATTTGACTTCATTTAGATACATGATGCAAAAAGTTTCAATTTTGGTAACTTGTTTAACACTGTAGCCACATAAAAACAGTCACTTTCTTTTGCAATTTATTTTTGCAGAGAGTTGTTTCTCTCCATGGGCCAAATGAGATAGAGTAATTAACAAACAATTTTATCTATAATGGACCACAAAGACTTGCCCCATGTTACTGTTCCATTTCCCTTTCCTGTTTAAAATGGTAGGTTTCATCTACTAATGTCATTTTCCTCACCATTTGCCCCATTGATTTTTATTGAAGGAGGTACCTATCCCTTCCTATAATAAAATGATAATTTTCTGTTATACAGATACATATATCATCATGGTTTAGGATAACATATATCTAGTAGTGTTTCTTAATCACATATTGGCCGGATTTGTGTAGAGATACGATTTTGTTAGGTGATTTCATACTTAATGAAAACACAATTTATACTTATTGAAATATTCGAGATGCATATAAGCTGATCTGATCTGATCTGAATGATGTTATGAAAGCAATTATGGGATCCACAACAATTCCATGGCTAATATATGGCTAGGGAATGAGAGTGTACATGGTATCTTCCTATCCTTTGTGTTTGAGTGAAAAAGAAGTGACTATGCAAAAAAGAGAGAGAAATGGTCCACAAGTAGGGAGAGTTACATGTCAGAGTAGACAATCCCACAAGCTATTTGTTTAATGGTCTCCATGATATGATAGACTACAATATCAACAAAGTTTTCCAAAGTACTAATGGACTGTCTGTTCTTGGCTTCCAAATATTATACAAAAAAATGCACTGGGCATACTAGTCTGAGCCACTTGAAGATTGCCCCCTATCCTCTTGACACCAAAACCAAGCAAATAAATGATCTAAGCTACTAGTAAACATCCTTGGGATCTTTCTACTGTTCCTATTGTCTCTACTTCTAGGTCCCACCCTATCCAAATAATGCACATTACAAATTTTTTAATTAAGAAAAACAATGGATACCTTCCACAAACTCCTCAACATATGTTGTGTAGAAAATAATAAATAATATCACATATACCATCTTCCACATCCACATATATAGTTTTCAATATTAGAAATATGGACTTGCCAAAAATGAATGGAGGGAATAGATTGACAGCATATAATTTACTATACCAATTCAAAACTGGGAAGATTATGAAATGTACCGTTGTTGGATGACCCTTGAATCCCACTCTTGTATTAAGCCCACATTAGTAAGAAGCAAGATCCTGTTGATACCTGAGACTCAGAGAAAAAAAAAGCATATCATTTTGTTTAATGAAATTGGAAGATATACGACGAATGGGATTCGAACCACTGGAAGTCTCACATAATTTTTGAACCATTGGACAAACAAACCCAATCATTAGGCCTATTGATTGATCAATACAAGGAATTGGATACAAAAGAGCTTAATAGATTAAGTTGTTCCTTTCACAATTGGTGAGACAATTCCTATCATTGAAATTTGAAGAGAAAAGCTACACCTTTCCAAAACTATGTAAACACACTATTATTGGTACATACAACAAACACCACCACCTTTACATCACATATTGTCTAGTCTATATGTTGCACCTATCATATCCAGAGAACCAAGAAGAGGGCTCTACTAATTTTGACAAGTCTTCCTCCTCCTCTTCTCTATTGTAAAATGACTCAAATTCTTCTCTGCTCAGCTGATCACCTCCATTAGTCATCATCTCCCTCGCATCATATGTGTTTGTTTCAGAATTATCAATGACTTCTGATCTTTGTTTAGGCAGACGGGATTCTTCGAGTAACTGATTCAAATTGTTGATTATCTTTTCATGTTTCTTCTTCAGTTTGTCAATCTGTTTGTAAGCTGAGCTGGTTTCGTGCTCTGCCTCAATAGCTCGTTTCTGCACAAGATTAGAACTTATCAGATAACTATGGCCAAACAATACATATCCAAAAGAAGGGTAACGTGCTTCATGACAACCAAATAATGGCACTATGAGCAAAGTTCAAAAATATTCGTATGATATATCATGAAAAGCAAAGTTCAAAATATTCGTCACCTAAAGTAATTCTACAACACAATTAATTGTTTAACACTAATAGCTCAAGCCAACATAGCTAGTTTCCACATCCAATGGAGGTACTACATTATCCACAGTCAATGAGTATGGACATTCTTCTAGAGGACCAAGTAAGCAAACATAAAAACAGATCCAAATGCTCATTCGACATAGCCATAATAATTTCAAGAGAAACCTGAAAGATATAAAACACTGTAGAAAGGAGTTTATAGGATATCAAAACAACAGAAAATAATATCTATATTCAGATGAAATGTCAGGCTATATATTGTACTTGCTCGAGGTGAACTAGCACTAGAGGGATGAATGTCTAAACTAAGAGAAGAGTGTCATCTGTTTCAGTAAGATTATAATAAGAGATGTTTCCTTGTTTAGAGAAGAAAGTGGAAGACAATAAGAACGGCTTCCTTGTTAAGAGAGCAAAGCAAGACGTGCCAATATCTAACCTGGTTGCAGTGAGGTTAGTTCAAACACTCCTCACAGTACTTGGTAAGGTATTTTTATAGAAGATGTGTTAACTCATCTACATGACAAAGCCTTGTAGTTATAGGGATATATATTCACATAAAAGCATTGAAAATGCGAGATCCTCTATGTAGAATTGGAATTAGAAGTAAAAGAACATGGATCATAGGTGGATAGAGAGACATATAGGAACAATATAGTGATCAAGGAGTAGCATCATAATGAGTCTTGACTGTGAAGGACTAGAAAAAGCAAGCGTTGGTGTTGCAATGGCTAGAAAATACATACTATAATAAAGCGAAACTAGGAAAACAATTGATTCCAAAAAACTCACCTCAGCAGCTGTGGTAGCTTCTTCGGCCTCTTTAAGCCGCACAAGCAATTCACCAGCTGCTTGTACAGCTTCGGCAGTATCTCTCAGTTGGGCCTGAAGCCCCTTATTTTCATCCCTATAATAGCGCCTCTCTTTTTCCCTTTCAACTTTTAGAGCTGAAATTTCAGCAGCAAGAGCATTGATAAATTTAGATTCAGCACCCTTCACTCCTGCCTTTGCAGCTGCTTTCTTGACATCCTTTATACCATCTTGGATCTTCCTATGCCTTATAAGCAATTGCATATGCTTCTCTTCAAGTTCAGCATACTGTTCAAGCATGCGTGCATGTCCCTGCATTGCCATCTGCATTGCTTCTTTCAGCTCTTCCGAGCACTTCTTCTCCAAATTCAGTTCTTGTTTATGCTTTTCAGCCATGTTGCGGCTAGCTTCTAAGTCTAACCTCAATTCCTCTACAAGACACATCCATTTACTCTCTGTTTGGGACCATTGAATCCTCTCCTTTTCAATTCTCTGTTCAGCACTCACCTCAGTTGACTCTGGAATAGTAGATAAAGCCGAAGGCTCACTTGACTCACATGGATAAGCTAATTGCAGAGGAGAACTTTCTTTCTTGGATGGTTTCGGTGAAGAATCTACATAGAAGTAGAGCTGGCTTCTCAAATCCTGAATCTCCTCCATCAAAACATCCCTCTCACCCAAGTCAAAGAAGTTCCGATACTGTTCCAGCTCATCTTGAACTCTTCTTAATTCAATTTTCGCACTTGAGATTTCTGGATGATTCTCATATTTCTCCTTCAGAAGCTGAAAATCATGAATTAGACATGTATAGCAAGATGAAAAATTGTACATATCAATAAACAAGGTTCAAGTCAGACACATACCTTATGCTCATGAGTGAGTGATAACAATTCATCCTCCATGAACTCCTCTGTTGGTAAAATTCCATCCATTAAGCTCTCAAGACGAACAATCTTGTCCTCGCGTGTTTGGCCAATAATGGCATTGCATTCTCGCTCATGTTTGTACTGTTGAATCTGCCCATTGATTGCAATAAATGTAAAATAGATGAAGGAAATAATGAATGTCGCAAGTTGCTCAATTGACCAACCAAAACCTACCAAGCGGTTGAGTTGCATGATCTCAGAAGTTTGCTTGGCACATATTTCTTCAAGTGCCATCTCCCTCCGTATTGCTCCTGCCAATACTTTTTCTACAGCCTGTAAAATATTGCACAGAAATAAATACAACAAAGTACAAAAGCAAACAATTCATAAAATCTTCAAACTTACTTTGGGTACTTGAATCTTGAACTTTTCGCAGGACTGTGATCCATCAGCAGGTACCAACTGTGATCCATCAGCAGGTACCAACTGTAATCCATCAGTAGGTACCAACTGCAATCCATCAGCATGTACCAACTGTGATTCATCGACACGAACCAATTGCATGTTTGAGACATCATTGGCATATTTAAGTTCTTGCTGGGAATTCCTTTCCTTACATTTACTACACAAGAAAATTGACCCTCCTACAAATGACTGATCATCTGTAACAATAGTTTGGACCCCAACATCTACTTTAGCAACTGGAATAATTGCTCTAATATCAGCAGGTTTGCAAGAAAATCTGAACGAGGACCGCCTCAAAGATGTACTCTGGCGATTACTTATAATTTCAAGTCCCCTATGTAGACTAGCAGCTAATTGTTCAGTCGATGTAAAACATCTTTTACTTCTCTGATTAGCTTGAGAGTCCAAACAAATACTGTTTGAAGGCTTAGCGAAGGAAAAATGTGGTTCATCCAGCTTACTCTCTCTAAGATCCTTCTGAGAAGCACTCAGCATTGATGATGTCCTTAGACTTTTTCTACTGCTATTAACTCTTGGTGAAACACTTGGAGTGGGAGACTTCAAAATAGGAGATATATCATTTGTAACTACACTAACGTCTCTACAGGCTGCATCACCCTCTGAACATTTAGAAGAGTTTGCAGGAGTTCTTTCATTGTAGCCTTCACATTGCTCCGAAGCTATTTCTTCTACTAGTTCCCCTTTTACTCCTTGATTGATCAAATTAATGGCCAGAGATGGCAAACAATCAATTTCAATGGGCTCTTGAGAAGAATCACTATCAAGCCGCTTCGACATGGATTTCTTCAAACCAGCCTCAACATTTTCTTCTTCGCAAATTTGGTGAATTGATTCTTCAGCCATAGAACAATTTTCCAAGTTCTGCAGCCCAGCACCATGAATAACTTTGTTATCACGTTGGACAACTTGTTCAGGTACCTCTTCCTCCATGGTGATGTCTGCATCCTCAGAACCTACCTCTCCCTTGCATGAGCTGTGCTTTTCCTCGTTACGTCCTTCAGAAGGACCAACCAAGAAACTCTTGGAAAGAGTTTTTCGCAAGATACCGACCTCTTTACTTCCTCCCGGCAGGAGACCTAATAGTTCAGCTTCCTCAACGATCTCCATTTCTGTGTCACCATCTTCATCTAGAGGAGGTACTGTCATTGGACGGTTGAGGTTGAATTTCAAAAGGTTTAAGCTTCTACGTGCATTCCACCCCAATGAATGATTTCCTTTTTGATCTGCTTGAGATCCATTGGCCTTTACTCTTATCAGTTCATCCTGTAAAGAGAAAGGAAAAAAGGGCATTCATTTCACCAAGACTCACAAAAACAGGAATACGCCAGCCAATTATTAAGACAGATACAAACAAAAATGAGTTCAGGTGTTTGCCTTTAACTGTCGTATTACTTCTCTCAAGATGTTTACATCATCTTGCATCTCCTCGTTGACAACAGCCTTATTCTTGATTGCCTTTGCACGCTGGGCAAATCTCAGGGTACTGAGAGTCTCGCTCTTACAACTGCATTATCAAGAAGAATAAAGGACTCCAAATTATCAACAATTACATATACAACAACACCATACCTAGTGTAATCCCACGAGTGGAGAACTTCAAGAATAGTTAAAGATATTGAAATGTAAACTTTACAAGAATGAAATACAATTGAGGCAAATATGGTTCTGTTTCTACCTCTGGGCTGGAGAAATGGCACATATCATTGCAAGTTTTGCATTCCCACCAAGAGACTCCTGTAACAAAAATGTCAACTTGGAATCTCTATAGGGAATGTGCCGATGCTTTCCTGTTTGGGAAACTTCTGCTAGAATGTTTATCAAGTTCCTGCAAATCTCAAAAAGAAAAATAGTGTAATCAGAAGCGAAAGGCGAAAATGATTTCAAACTAAAGAAAAGAGAAAAGAGATGACAAGGTTACAGATTTGACACTCTACGGATGAAAAGAATTGAAATTCTGCAAAACTCTTACAGAAAAAGGAAAAGCCTAAGCTTCAGCAGGAGATACGAAGGAACAGAAGTGTTCCTTTAGTACACAAAATGGTCAGCCTAAGTCAATCCTTATAAATGATTTTAGTTATAGAAGAAAAACCAGTATAACCAGCCAGGCACACACATAGTAACACACAAATTTGAGATTTAACAAGATGTATGACATTTATTGGCAACCGTCTGACCTTAGTGTGTCAAGGAAATGAATTTCTCATGCACTATCTCTCTCTAGTACATTCCCCCCCACATTCATTCATAATATAAAGGTATATCTGATGCATTCAATTGGCAGACAGTACTATATAGCATGTCTTAAATGCCCAGATTCCAGGAAGCTGCCATTGGAGTTCTACTTTCCTTTATCAGATTCTGTGTGAAGCACGGACTTTTCTTAACAACCCATTTCATACCATTTAGAAAAAAAACAGTTCAGGAAGAAAAGAATGCGGGAAAAACATTCACATGGTTAGTTTCAAATAATTATCGTACACTATGTGTATGGCTTTCACTTGCAGGAAAATAACTCTTTTTCCTGTTACAAGGTGTGCATGATCATACCAGGAAAGCAAAAACTTCCAGAAAGAGAAAAGGATCCCTAGATGGATCAATGCAATGGTAATGTTGCCAAGGCCAAGATTGCTGAATGAAGTAAAACTCGTTACATCTTAAAATGGACTAAGTTCCTCTCTTCTTCATCCAATTAGCTAATGAGAAATATGAAATGCATGTTTATGAGTAGATGACTAAACCACAGAGAATTTGTCCAACTTAAGAACATACCCCAGCTGTGACAGGGAGCGATTGATGTTCCCAGCTTCCTTCAGACGCTCTCCAGCTGCACCAGTTAGTTTTTGCCTTTCTGATCCAGCAAGATCAACGAGATTTATCCTGCTCGTCTTTAGGCGGCTTAAGCCATCGGCCATACTCTGAAAATAAAAATTTATAAGAGATCAACAGCAAACATTTTCAGATCTCAAATACAACGAATATGCAAAACTACTATGTAAAACAAAAAATGACAAGAACAGACCATGCACAACTTGGTAATTAGTATTTCTTATAGAGATCAGGTTATTGTAATAAAGGGTGGTAAAAGGTCTATGGAATTATTATAGATCAGATGATAGTCATAAGGAATTGAATTACCTTGCAATGTGATTCGACAACACAAGTAAATACACTGTGAGAACGTGAACTCTCAGCATTTATACTAGTAGCGCCAGTTCTCCTGTTTGACAAGCCCTGTAATATTCATTGAGCAAGTTCTATTAGCTTTTCTAAGTACGTCAGGCCATCTTCAGGAGGCAGCTCCAATAATACAAGTAAAAGAAACAGAAGTAGAATGAAGATGAGAAAATTTGTCATTGATCTCAGATATTACTTGGTAAAAAACTGGCTTTACGTAATAAATGCAGATTGAAACCAGAGATTTTTTCACTGTTACAGGATAGGAATTTCAATGAAGAGAGATGATGAAAAAGTAAAATATGCAACCCCCTCTATTTTCATGTAGAGCACAACACTGGAAAAAGGAAAAAAAAAAGACACCAACAAACTGCAGCGAGGTTCAACAAAGCAAGGGCATTAAGTTAAGGGAAACTAAGACTCTTGCACTTCCTCTTTGAGGAAATCACAACAGTGAGAGAGAGTGGAGAAAAAGAAGAAAATAAGATAAGATCAAGTTTCTTTCATTCAAATATATTCTCATTATGTCTAAGGCAGTGAGAATATTTAGCCTAAACTTTCAATGGTGGGGAAGAGACCTCACAAACTGAGAATATTTACTGCACAACAGTTATCATTTCTTGGTCTTTTATCACAATTAACCTAGATGTGAACGCAATATTCATCTGTCAAATACAATTTTATAAGAAAAGGTTGCAGTCTGAACCTTCATCAAGAGCTTTGTCACATCCTTCATGGTAGAAACACATTCCTCGGTCAAATTTTCAACATATACACCAGTTCTCACATCCTCCCTTAGCTGAAAAGAGAGCCAATAAAAATTTATTAATATAACATTCTCAGATATTAGATAATGAATCAATATCGCTGTATGTTAGTTTTCTTCTACCTGGAGGTTTCGCTGACTAGGATCCAACAGATCAGTGATTTGTTCATTGTATATCTGCAAGTCATGAGTACTCAAGAACTTAGAAGAGTTACGTAAGGACCTTATATTCACCATGCAAAGAATCATTCAAGTTGCCTACCTCAAGAAAAGAGCACCGACATTGATAGGCAAGCTGCTTGTCAGAATGTTTAACTTGTTCCTGCAGAGGAAATGAATTCACTAAGGTCATACACGTTTTATACAGCCTACAGCACAATTAAGAAAAGGTAACATACATATAAGAGAAGACACAACAGAATATTACCTCCTCAATTCGTTCAAAAAGTCGTTGAAAAATACGTGGTGTTAAGCCTTGTTGATCACTTGCCAAGTTTTCATCCAACAAGGCGTTGGCTGGTCCCCATATTGTATATGTCTTTCCACTACCAGTCTGATTACTCCAAGTCATATGAACCATTAAGGGGACATCATGTCAGCAAAATACTTTACAATAGAATCCTGCGCTTTATTTAGCATATTGCAAAACGTAAGGCTAAAATTACCTGCCCATAAGCAAATACTGAGCTGTTAAACCCAGCAAGGCAATTTTCAACGAGAGGAGCTCCCACAAGCTGAAATATATCTAGCTGAAAGATCAAAACAAAGCAGAATCATTCAAATTAATTGATATCGTACTTCTATGCATACCTATCAAATTCAGAAACATTAAGTACCAAAATCCAAATCAACAAGGAAGAATAAAGCAAACATCTTTTCAATTATAATGCAGTACTTAATCAAATTGATCTCCCAACAAGCAAAACGTTCATTTTACCTGTGTTGATTGGACATCAGCGATAGAGTCATATGTAAAACTGTGTCCGGATATTGACAAAGAATCATTAGAGACCTTCTGTGCAACAATTTCACCCTCTTCCTCATCCTTGGTTGGTGGCCTCATCCTCACTATAACCTAAAATCATGGCAGGATCATAAGCTCTCAAATTATACGACTTCACATACGGGATACGTTAGAGCCAGAAATTGAAAAACGCGGATGGTAGTAAACGGCAAGCAAAAACATGATACCAGAAAGAAATGCATGTTTTTATCAATGAAAACAACTACCAAGCGTGAAAAATCTTATCTTTATTGCATATTTCAAGTAAACTGATCTTACAGGTCAAATGAGTTAGTTCCTTTGGGCTTCCATCATCATTTGAGAATCAGATTTTAGTGATAAAGCAACAACAACACCAACATACACAGTATAGTCCTACAAGTGGGGTCTTATCCCTAACTCAGTTCAAAGGGAAAAAAACAGCATTTACGGAACATATTAGCAGTATCAATAACAGGATAATCACACGACACAACAAGTAATGAACAAAAACTAAGAGTGACAAATACGAAAATATTAAACTGATAAAATTTTAATTAAAAAGCAATTAAGTCAAATTAGATTTTTCTTCAACAAATTCAAATATACAAAAACATCAATTCATAATTCAAATGATAATTAAATAAATTTCAAGAAATTTACTTTAACTCCAGAGTCTGAAGATCCAGCAGCAACAGCGCCAATCTCCGAACAACCGGATTCAACACTGAGCTTCCGCTTCAAGGGATTGGAATTAGGATGCCTAGGAGGTAACGGACTCTTCATTATCTTCATACCGGTAACAGCCGGTGAAGAATTCAGATCTGAAGGAGGAGCATTCTCTTTAGACGGCTTGTTCTTCCGATATGGCGGTGGCGTCAGCCATTTCTGCCTCGCAGAGCTAGGGTTTGGACTCAACATTGCTTCTTGATTCTCCCTTAAGATTGTGCTTCTTGGTTGTACTGAATGCTTCATTGTTTGTACAGAAATGGTGGATTTGGGGGGTTAGGGTTAAGGAAGAAAGAAAAACTAGCCGTTAAGAAGTGATGGGATTTGAATTCAAATAGGGGAAAGAAGAAGAAGGGGTAAAAAGGTATATGAAACTATCTGAGCCGTTGATATTGATCAAACGGTTCAAGTTGTTGGATTTGAATCGGAGATGAATATTTTTGAATGGTGATTCCCTAGTTATTATGTATGGTTTTATAATATATAAGTATATACGCTCTTGTTGATCAATTATCAAATCGTCTTTTAAATATTTAATTTATTGATAATTTTTAAAATTCAACTTATTATAGAATGATATTAATTTCGAAAAATTTAAAAATGTTTTAGTAACTATTTTTTGTAAAAAAGATATAATTAATTCTCTTTTTCTTAACGAAGATTTGATTCATAGCAAACTTTCATATTTTTATGACAAAATATAAAAAAATTTAAGCCATTTAAAAAATATAAATAGTGGATAAGTTGAAGTATATAAATATGGACGCAATAGAACGGAATAATAGTGAAGGTATGAGTTGGATTACGAAGAATAACTTTCTTCCCTAACTATATATTCAAGTTTTTTCGTCAATTTTCTAGTAACCTACCTTTCCTTAAAAGAAAAAAGACTAAGATTAAAAAAATTAAAACGATTATCTTTTCTTAAACTAGATCAGGTATTAAATAATCGATTTCATCAATCAACTTTATTAACCAACTTCATTGTGTTGAACTTTTACTCTTTTGCTTATTAACCTTAGAGTTCTTATCAAGATAATGACCAATAATAATCCAAAATCAAAATGCAATGGTTCTGATATTACTATTGTTGTTTTGTTATTGTCATACTTGCAATAGTTTTTATATTCGCTCTCATTGGATCGTAATATTTAATATTAATGTTTGGTGCCTTAATTTTTTTTATTGTCGTGTATAACTATGCTTATATTAATAATGTACATATGTTTAAACAATATATCAAATAAGATATTTAAAATATATATAAAAAAATTTGATGCATACAATAAAACAAAGAAAGTAATACTTTATACTTTGCCAAAAACCTAATTTTAAAAGTTAGAAAGGTGTCTTCTCTGACTAATTATTTTTCTACTATTTATTTAGTTAGTTTAAATAGTATGAATCACGGCGTGTCCCAATGACAAGTTCTTACACTTCAGTCATTATTCACCCGTTGGCCAATCGATGTTCATCCTCAGCCAGGATCAAACTCTCTATGAGATTCATATATAGTTGTATTATTTATATCTTTCTTGTTTGTAGACAAAGCAAATTTCAGAGTTATTTTTCATTTACAAGACACAACTTGTATTCATGCATTTTATATTCGTCCGGAGTTTGCTCCTAGAAATATGGTATAGTCATTTTTGCCCCTTGCGTCAATCCCACAAGTGTCTTTTCATTCTTATTGAATAACGGCAGTGGGAGCAAATCCAAGTAGAAAAATCCACGTTGGGCTTTAGAATTGATCAAACTCGAACTGCTGATCAATTCCATCATGTCAAGGTGACACTCCATCACTGAGTTATATCTCATATGCCTGCCCCATCGAGAAAAAGGAACTGATTGATCCTAAGTCAAAGGGCAAGGAAACTCAACATTACTGTTCTTGAACAACTTGAAGCCGAACCTTTTTTTCGTACTATTACAAATATGAAAATAATGATCAAAATTGAATTCAATTGTCAATTGCCTCTATTTTGAAATTGGATTGACTATCAATTTTGAAGGAATTGGAACTATATCTTTTTCATTAAAGAGTTGTTCTACGTATTCACGTCCCTTTAAGATATGAGAACTGAGATATCTAATATCAAAAATCAAAAATCGTTTTTCAATGTAATAGTATTATTGGTATGCGCAAAAAAAGCAAACGGCCACGATTCTCCTCATCTACTGCAAGGGGGAAAAAAGTTCATTTTATGTGTCAGCTACAATTATTAGACCTAAAGAAACAATATTTTGTCTTCTTGGTTAACTTTTATGTTATCTTTCACATTTTCCCCATACCTCTTTGTTTTGAATTGTGTGGTGATTATAATAGTGTGCACATTTCCAAATTGACTCTTGTGATGGAAACAATATTTTTCCAAAAAAATTCCTTTACACTTCAACGAACAAATAAAATTAGAAATATTACTCCAAAGTGTGTGACACTGAACAGCGATTTAAAGAAGAAAAAAAGAAAATCATTTCATAAATTACTAAGACAACTTTGGAACTTTCAAACGAATTTAGATAAAACTACGTATGTATTACTGATTATTTACGTATAGTAATCTTAATTTGCTCTAGGTTGAAGTGTTGTAAATCTCATGATCGAGCATCATTGGATACAAAATTATTTTTTTTATTAGAAAACATTTATTCTAAACGCGAAATAACATGAAGAATAAAATATTATATTGAATTGCATAAAATATTTATATGAAAATGACTGGAAAAAGAAAAAAAGAAGACGTTTATTGAATTTAGAAATCACGGATTCCAAGACCTGTTTTTGATTCCTCAGTTTTTTGCTGTCATCCAGTGTTACTTGAGCACTTTATTATATACTCTACTGTATTTTCTTTATTTTGATCAGAGGATATATTGTGTGTAAGAAAAATAAAAAAATTTAAACTAAATATATATGTGTATAATACTAAAAAAATTATAATTATAATTCTTGAATAACAAAGTCGTGATTAATTAAGTGAATCCAACTTATTTAAATTTGAGTTTCATCTTAATTTGGATTTTTTAAAAAAGTTGTGTGCTTGTGAATTATAGTAGATTTCAATTTGAAAAAATAAATAGTGTTCAATTCAATTATATATCATCATCAAAGCCAAACTAATAATCATAAAACAAAAGTTATCATACATCTATACTTAAACAGATCAATTGTGTTGAAAATAATAGTAAAATAAAAGAATCAGGATGCTGAATATTTTTATTCGACAATAGAAATGATTAATGTTATTGAGCTTCAATACTTTACATTAACTATTAGTTTCAAGAAAACCACCTCAATCTGCCTATTAGTGCCTAACAAAAGCTGTTTGTTCATAACATATAGAATTATGTTATGGATATAGTGGATAGTTGTAATTATTTTATTTTTCAATTATTACTGAAAGAATGAAAATATAATATATAGTATATCAAGTTGCTGAATATGTCATCAAAGTAGCTCCAAGTATTAGGCCATAAATTATGCTAAGTTAATTCTACTTTCATTATTTATTTGTTTGATTTTAATGATAATCAATTAAAAGAAGGGAAAATAGGAGCATTATAGTTAATTATATATGACAAGTGGATTCATTTTATATTTAATATGATTGTAATGCTAACAAAAGTACTAAGACAACTAATAACTATTAGTTACTTATATAATTAATTAAGTGTTGTGTACCTAAATATTGTGGTCATGAAAGTCAATATAATAATGACCTAAGAGAAAAGCTAAAGGGATAAAACAAATTCATATAACATCTAAAATTAATTAAAAAGAAAAAATGACAAATAAATGACATTTGCGAATTGACTTTTGTCCACAATTTGTACACTCACCTTTTAGTCATCCATAGCTACAAAGGAGAAAACTTATACACATCATTTTATCATGTTTTAATTTATATGACATCTAATAATTTATATGACATCTAATTTATTGAAGAGTTAAACAATGATATAATAAATGTAATTGCTCTTATTTTAATCATAAATTAAGTTCAAATTTTAAATATAAAATATTTTTTTCAAACAAAATATTAATTAATACAATCCAAATTAATTAGACTTTAATACGTTTAATATACAAACAAACACTCCAAACTGACTATTTTGTCCTATTTTTTACAAAATACGCAGCATCACGTATATGTTGCCACCACCGCCATTACGTGTCCAACAAAAAACTCCTATATATAGTCCCCCTTCTTCCTTTCTTCTTCATCAAAAAAAAAAAGAAAAAAAATCCCCAATCTCCAATGGCAAAATCCACAAAAATTCTCTCATCAATCCTCATTCTCTTCTTCATTTTCAGTCTATTTTCTTCATCAAACGCATTAGGCGGAAAGCTCGGCGGAAGAACACAAATCAAAAACGTGAAAACAAATCAGGAAATTCAAGATCTAGGTAAGTACTGTGTCGAAGAACACAACAGAGATTTGCGGCATATCAATGGTGCTTTGAGTTCTTTATTGAGTTTTTCTCAAGTTGTTGAAGCAGAAAAACAAGTTGTTTCTGGTGTTAAATATTATCTAAAAATCTCAGCTATTGTTAAATCATCTAGCTCACCAAAATTGTTCGATGCTGTTGTTGTTGTTAAAGCTTGGGAGAAGAAGAAGGAATTGCTTACGTTTTCTCCTTCTCCTTCACCGGCTACAAAGTGAATTTTCGATGGTTGATAGTGGCTAAAAGTTAAAACTTCTAGTAGTGCTAATGTTGTTTAATCTAATTTTGAAGTACTTTAATTTGTAGCCTTTTTATTTTTTTTAACCTATTTTGAGTTCTCTTGTGTACTATGTGATGCAATAATCAATGAATGACATATGTATTAGTATGTTATTATAGATAAATTATGCTATCTCTAGTTACTATATCAAATCTCGAAATATTTCATTAATTGATTCTAGGAAATATCATCACCTCCTAATGCAAAGGAGAAGGAAATGAGTAATATTTAGACAAAAAAATGAAGGAAACAAACACAATGTGTTGATATATTAGGGGCATTGGATGCCTCCATTAATAATTTAACAGAAAAATGTCAAAGACAAGCTGATGAATAAAGATGCACAACAATAGGACTCCTTACATTTCATTGACCACCCAATTTTTGAACTTAACAGCTATCCATCACCCCTCTCTCACTCTTATTCTTGTACGTTTTCACATTCAAGCCAAACAAGACACTGGGTGAGTCTTGTCATTTGCAACTAATGAACTTCCATCGAGAGTTTCCAGTAGCACGAATGGGCAAAATGTGCTGAGACTTGAACCACATTTGAACAAACACCTAAATGCAGTAGTAATTTATATACTTGTATATAAAAGGGAATTTATGTTCTCTTCCTTCCCTAAGAAAAACTCTCGAGTGTGATTCTCGGTCACTTTGAAGGGCTGGCCGGAGCAATAGAGATTCCACATCTATCGGAGAAACTGCACGATCCACAATAATAATTCAGATGCCCTTGACAGATATCTCCAACTGCTCGATCCTTTTGGCTAGATCGTGCTTTCCACAATTCTTCAATCCATCTGTCACCGTGTCAAAGCTTCGTGACATAGGCAACAAATTTAACTCCGTCATCTCTACTAAATAATTAGATGCCTCTACAAATCTACCTCCACGACAGCACATCTTTATCAACATGGTATAAAGAGGTCGATTTGGTGGATGCCCTTTCACCTTCATATCACTGAAAAAGCTAAATGCATCATCAAACTGTCCTCTCCGGAAGAAAGCTTTTAGAATTGGAGCATATAAACTGGGAAATGGCCGATGTCCAGCTTCAATGGACCTATGAAGAATCTGAAATGCCTCATCAATCCTACCAGCCTTTGCTGCAGCAGTTATGACAATCTTATAAGTCTCAGTATCAGGACAAAGCCCCAATCTACAAACATCATTGAAAAGGTCAATGCAAAAGTCGATTTCCCCAGTTTTACATACAGCCTCTGCCAAAGAATTGAATGTTCCAACATCTGGCACAAACCCCTCCTTTGTCATTTTTCTCACCAATCCTTTAGCTGATTCTAGATATCCAGCGCTGAGCAACCCGTCAATTAGCAGGTCCCTCCCACGTACAGGAGGATTGAAGCCCTTTCGACTCATTTCCTCCAAGAACTCTTGTGCCTCTCTCATCTTCCCGGCAGAACACCAGCCATTTACAAGAATAGAATATGTCAGCTTATCTGGAACAGTACCTTTCCGTATCATCCTCCGAATCAATGCATAGGCCCCTTGGAAATTCTTGACCTCACAGAGTGCGAAAAGCATAGCATTGTATACTTCAGTAGTTTGAGAACAGCCGAAGTTCTTGAGCCGATTGAAGAGCTCGACAGCCTGATCAATGAGACCACGCTTCCCATAGTGTTCAATAATGAATGAAACAATGGACGGTGAGATAGGAATATTTTGGGCTTTCATCTGCTGGACTACTTTCCACATTGTCTCCCAGTGGGCAGTCCGGGCAAGGGTCTTAAGAAGTTCTTCAAACTCTACGGTAGTTGGATCATACTGAGGGTGTTGAGTCCGAGCCCAGTTAAAGAAACGAAAAGATTCGATACCATGCTGGCAACAACTTCGAAGCACACGGTACACCAGTTCAGAGTTGACAATTCTTGAAATATGCATCTTGTTAAGAGTCCGCTCCAGGTAAATATCCCGTCGTACAATGTTAGATACATGATGAATTGTTGCAAAGTAGTCATCATTAGGCACACTTCTGCCACAACTACCTTTACCGCTGAAAGGATTGCTGCACTGGTCGATGGAAGGTGCTATAGTTTTAATACATCTAAAAATGCTGGTGTTGTTGGTGAATGTAGTCGACGAATACAAAGTCCTGATTCTGGCAAACGTCGAAAACATTCCTGAGTAGCAAATTGGTTCAAATCCAATTGAGATAAACTAAAACTCAACTATTTGGAATTCCAGCTGAATCAACTATGCTAAAAGCACATAGAATGCAGCTACATCAAACTCGAGTCCTACAAATTACATTGAAAATTCAGCAAAATCCTTCAAACCAAAATTGGACGAAGTACATAAAAATCTACTTGCATGCATGAGTGTTTCCACCAAACCAATGAAATGAATGTCAGCTACTTTCATAGTTGCATATAAACAAATAACAATGGTTTATTAATTCATATTTTCACTTTATATAATTGAGTTGGTTTTGTGTAAACAACCTGAGAGTAAGTACTCACCACAGAATTTCATGAAGTCACAAAAAACAAATAAAGTTGCAATTTTTATTCATACAACTAATCAGATAAACTTAATACTAAGCACCCAAAAACAAGACAACAGAGGAATGAAGAGTAAGTTTCTGCATAAATCACAGGTAGAATTCTGAACAGATAACAAAAATCGAAGAGCTGCAGCTTATATACTGCAGAAATTACCACTAAGAAGTGGACTTTATGGTTTTGGTCTTCTAAGGATCCACTATTGGAGTTCAATCCGTAGATCATATTGTTTGATTTAGAAGTATACCTTTAGCGGCTACTTTCTTACGCAAGAATGTGGTTATGGTATTCAATTCAACCAAAGGCAAAATGAGTAGTTTGTATCTCATCAGAAAATTTCTTAAAATATGAAAAATTACAGATTTGGTTCAGTGAGGAATTTTGACAAACACTTGGGGGGCTAAAATTCATATATTGGGGGGGCTCTAAAGCTCATTTAGAGCTAAAATAAATTACACACGATAAACTAGAACCCATAATTATACAGAAGCCTAGAGAAGTAAGGAACTCACCCGTAAAATTCGTGCAGAAGCTTCAATGGAGGTTCTATCGAGTCGCTACAACTATAGACATCAAACTCAATGTGGGACGAGAGATTCTCCTTCTGTTCGATTTTATACGTCACGTTTTTACTTTACACTTAATAATCAAAAAAGTTCCGTGTGAAAAATATCAATTAATCCATAATCGAGGGCACATTATAATTAATTCTTTCCAACTTCCAACAAAAGACATTTTATTTCGCGTTTTTATTTAATTTTTTTTCTTTGGCCAAACCCAACAAGTTATAGAGCAAGAGAAACAAACACAAATGTGTTGAGATTTACTAGGGATGCCTGCATAAACTCGACTGAAAATGTCAAAACACAAGTTTGTGACTTGATACATTTTATTCACCATCCAAACTTTGAACTCTACAGCTAACCACCACCCTTCTCCCTCCGGTCTCTCTATCACTCTTGTGCATTTTCACATTCAAGCAAAACGAGTCTTGTCTCGAGTATTGACATTTGCATGCACTTGAGCAACTACTGAACTTTCATCGAGAGTTTCCAGTGCCACGAATGGGCAAAATATGCTGAGACTTGAACCACATTTGAACAAACACCTAAATGCAGTAGTAATTTATATACTTGTATATAAAAATAGGAATTTAACTTCTCTTGTTTTATGTACAACCATGTTCCCTGCTACATCTAGCGGTCAAAAGGAAATTCTGAGTCATTCTCGGTCACTTGGAAGGGCTGAGGATGCTGGCCGGAGCAATAGAGATTCCACATCTTAAAGTAAGAACGTTCCAGATTCCTCACCTGAAAATGCAAAATGAGAATGAATGAAAATTCTAGAATCAACAAGGTCGTGCAGTAAAGTAAATCTTACTCACCCAACGTGTTGTATCAAATAAAGGGCAACTCATTCGTACAGCCTTGAGTCTATTGGTGAGATCTTGGAGCTTTGGACGATTGAGTGCCAGTGACACCGCCTTCTCCTCATATTCCTTCATACTGCAAAGTAACAGAATTAAGGAAAGAAAAAGTAAAAAGGACAACTATCATTTATGTTGCAACATCTAAGTCACTCATTAAGCACTTGTCCTTGAGTCGAGGTACTATCGGTCATACCCTTCCCAGCGATTACATCAAGTATACAACACATACCTGCTGACAATCATCTCAGCACCAAGTCCTGTCGCCAAACACAGAGAGCCAGCAACTCTAGTAGCCATCTTCTCAAGGGGAAGGGTTACCATTGGTAGACCAGCCCAAAGAACATCAGTTCCTGTGGTATGTGCATTGCACAGTGGCCTACAAGTGAGAAAAAACCACACCAAAATTCAAGTAAATGAAATGTAACGGAACAAGATTCTTGAAAGACAAGCTGAATGTTCTTAATCTTCTTACGTGTCCAAGAAAAGATCAGCCAAGGAGCTGCGCTTGATGTGCTCTTGTTTCATTGCAACATCTGTGAAAATAATTTGGTCTGGTTGCAGGCCTTGGGCAGCAGCATCTGTAATAAAATGAGCTGAATTAGGAGACTCTTCATAAACCAGCAAGTCTCACAAAAGAAGATTAGAGAAATGCATGGTATGGAAGAAAATACTTACGTGCGCGGAGCCTCATCTCTCCTGCAGCTGGAAATCTGAGAAGCCAAAGAGCACTGTTTGGTACACGCTTAAGGATATTGCACCTGCACATACCAACTCAGCAAGTTTTTTAGCAAGTGCTTGTGAGGGTAAAAGTAGACCAATTCAAATCATTCCAAGTAACTACCATGTAATAAAAATCTCAGGATCCATCTTGTAAAGCTGATTAAAACATGCAAATATGAATTTATCCTCCGGCAGCCCATAATCTGAGCGCTTCAGTTGGCTGTTTGGATCTAGCACGTCACAGTTTTTCTACAAAAAACAGCAGCAAGAAACCCATCAGCAGTGAAAAATAAACAAATCCAGAAGAGTTCAACATACCTCAGATCTTTTTTTAAGAAATTTATAAGATTTTTGTTCATGATCAAATAACTAAATATTATCTAATATTGGCTACAAATGACCTACTGCGAGAAGAGATGAAAAAAATACAAATAGCCTACTCCAACTATGAATTTGGGCTCAAGGCATAATTGATTCATTTTAAAATAAGATTCATACACAGCTCAGAAAGATCACGGGCAACTTACTTGCTTATAATCGTTGACAAAATAGCAATGAGGGAGATGTACAAGCTTCTCTGAGTAAATATGTGCATACTTCATAGGTGAAACGAACTGCATACAAGGAAATTGCATCAAGGACCCATAGAGAGCAAAGGTTAACAGCAAATATGTAATATCAAGGGTGTCATTAGCAAATTACCTCATCTGTAACCAAATAATCTATGTATGTTGCTCCTGTGGTTCCAGGGAAACCCATGTATGAAACCTGGATTGGAGCTGGCTGCATGGCGAATATCTCGTTTCTTGCCCCCTGCAACACACAAGTCCGAAGTCAAAGATGACACATTAGATAAACGAAGTCGTTCAAAAAATAACTCTCAGGATAGAAGGCAAAGCAAAATATGGGCACATTAATCAGCATCTACAAAAAGGTGAAAGATGTAACACATATTTTTGGCTTAAAACAACAATTATAGGATATAGGACCAACAAAATGTGTACCTCATGAGACAGTGAGACCTGTTTGACAGGTTTGCACTTTAGTTAGGCAATATCCTTATTATACTCATTTGCTCAAACCAGTCGTGGCTGATCAAATTCTCATTGGTAAGTATTCGAGTTTGCATTCATATCCACAACTTAGCTTAACCGAGATGGCACAGAAATCATTGATTTATTTGTTTATTGTGGATTATTTCCAAGAAAGGAAACTACTTTTTCCATCCCATTTCTTTTCATTATGTTAATGGGTCTAGCATATGGGCCCTGTGCATGGACTGGGCACACACAAACAACACTAGCAAAAAAAGAAAAATATAAAATCTAATTAGGATTGATCTGGATTGAGTCTCAATCTGTACCTTGGTATAACCATTGAGATTGATAAGTATCTGTATTTGATCCTCATTAATCATCCTTGCTATCACATCAGATGTCAAGGACGATACATCAATAAAATGCTCAGCTTCTGTCTGAGTGCGAATCCTCCACTCTGTACCATCATTTGGACTTAAAGCATAGCAGAACACCTAGGAAAAGAAGTACTTGGAGATTTAGCATGAACAAGTGGTGAAGTCGTGAATGGTAAAAAGGATAAGGAAAAGTAACAAATTAACTTAACCTCAACGTTCTCTTTGTCATGCATCCCAAAAACGGAACCCATTAGATGTGATAGTGGATGGTTGCCAAAATCACTGCTCACATATCTAAAAACATTTAAGAAACTTATTAGTAAGTAGCATGTAGCAATATTCATGAAAAGCTTACAGCAGATCTGAACCTCAAGAGGAAAAGCAAGCAAGTATTTATCAGCTTATGGAACTTACCCAACCCTCAGCCTGTTGATCCTGCCACCTCCTTTAATTGGCAGCGGCGGTGGATGGGTGAAGGGAGGAAGTGAGTAGCGAGTTGCTACCACAGAGCAGTGCTGGGCATACTTGCAACTTTACAAGCAAAAGAAACAGTCAGCTTCAACCTCACATCATTTTTGTGATTGATTCAAAAGAAAATTCCGCACCTGATATCTAGAGCAAGCATTGGATCAAGAGGGTAGGCAATTGCATGGAAAGGCTGAACGCTTGGGATAATGGACATCTTAAGGACAAATATGAGACGGCACAACATTAAGAAAAAAAGAATCAGTATTGCAGGATGAAAAAATATCCAACTAAGTAAACATGTAACAGTACGGCGAGTAACTGTGATACCTTAATTTGTCTTCTTAGTATCCCCTCAACTTCAATAAACATCTTCTCCCGGTTATCCCAATCACACACACACTGCAGCAATAAATTTAAAGAGAAAATTAAGTATGCAAGAGATAGAACCCAATCACAGTCATCAATTGTGAATCTATAAATTAAGACTAAAAGACCTGGTGACAATCTCAAAAGCACATATTATTTGATGAAACCAATTACATGTTCTAGGTGATGCACATGATTTCTTACAGAGTCACTTGCTTGATTAATTGCTCAACAAATTTTAAAATTTCTTTGTGAAACGGTGATTGGTAACAGTGATAAATAACGCAAGGTAAATACAGTAGTACCGATAAGAAGCTTAAGATTAAAATTAAGCAAACCGAGCATGACATGAATTGTGTGCCTACACTTACAAAGTAGACAAATACTACTATGAACTGCAGAAGTATAGTTCATTAGGCAGGTTATTTTACCTCATGCTTCAAGACATTACATAAAAAAGCTCATCAAATTCTCAGTAGTTAGACAGTGCGGGAACTCTGATAAACCCAAGACAAAAGAAAACAGTGGAAATTAACAGGGTGAACGTACCTGTAACGTGTGGAGAAGATTACAAGTTGCTTCGGGGAAGTCAGGACGTAGCATCAAAGCTTGTCTATAGCTTTTTATGGCTGCTTCAACATTGCCACTACACAATTAACCAAAACATCACAAACAAACAGAGTGGACATGTAGGAGAAGAAGCAAATTGGACCTTCATCCTTTTGAAGCTTATAAACCTAAAAACATACCTGTCCTTGTAAGCAGAAGCCAAATTTGCATGAGCCTCTGCCATGGTAGGTCTAACGGTAATAGCTCGCATGTAATCTTGTACAGCTTCATTAACCCTACCAATCTCTTTGTATGTGTTGCCTCTATTGACCAGCCCATCTGCTGCCATGGGGTCAATACGTAGTACCTCATTATAGCACGATATGGCTTCTGCATAATTTCCCTGAAGTTACATCACATAAGAAGAGAACATTCATGTTAGTTAAAACGCTGACAGAGAAACAGCAAGATAATTGAAAATAAAATAATCCCTCGTGGCTATCTTAAATATGGTATATAAACCTCCAGAAAACTCTCTACTGACTCAAAAATTAAGAATTCTTCAGAAGTTAGTTTAAATTATTACCTGTTGCTTGTATATTATGGCTAGATTGTTTAAAGGAGCTGAGAGCCCTGTAGTCACAGCTAAAGTCGCTTTAAAACATTGTGCAGCCGCACTCATCATGTTCCTAGAGAACAGGAAAGCAACTCATGAAAATTACTTGATTGAAAGCGTTAAGAAGAGAATCTTCACGACTAAGTTAACTTTACCACTGCATATAAATGATCCCTATATTAGAAAGCGCTTGTGGGTGGTTAGGTTGAAGAGAGAGGCATTGCTGCATGCATCATCAGATGAGTTAAGAAAACAGCACAAAAGCAACATCAAACAAAGGAACCGTCAAACAAACAAGGGAACTCAGCTTACACGATAGCAATGAATTGCTTCCTCCACTCTACCAGCATCTTTTAGAGCATTACCCTATAAAAAAATTGGAGAAAAGATAGCATTACTATCGAAATAAATAGTAAATTTAAGATGGGAATTTTATAAACAAAGATGAAAGAAAGTACCAACCAGATTGTTATATGCCTCAAAGAATTCAGTATCACATGTAATAGCTCTCCTGTAGTTAAATATTGCCATTTCCATATTTCCTTGTTCATAGTACACACTAGCTAAGTTGCCTGCAGAAAGGAGATTCACGTGTGAATGCATTATTAGGGTGGCCTAGCCACACTGAAGATGAAGACTCATGTCTTCGTATTGCAATAAAAATCATATACAATCATCTCTAAGTATAGAAGTGATATCAAAAAGACTCTCCCAGCGACTTATTGCATTATGCACTGAATTAAAGGCATGACTGAAAATAGTCGCTCACCAAAAGCCATGGCATAGTCTGGTCGTACTTGGAGCGCACGCTGATAACACACTATGGCCTCCTGGGGCATTCCCAAAGCCTGGAAAATGCAAAGAAGATGCTTGTATTTCTCCATATTCTCGTCTAGGCACTTGGAGCCACCAGACGCAATTAGCACAATGCATGACAGCTTACCTTGTATACATTTCCTAGGTTCAGATATGCATCTGAGAAGTTCGGTTTCAGCTTGATCACTTCCTGGAGGGGATTAAACCACAAAGGGGCATCAAACATGATAACATTCAGCTGAAAAACACATCCAACACTTGATCAGTAAATTCCAATTACGCCTTACTCATACCTTGTAGTACTGCAAAGCCCTGTTAAGATCGCCTGCCTCCATGAAAAGGCCAGCAAGGTTGGACCATGCTATGGCAAATGCAGGCTGTATACGCAGTGCTTCAACATAACAATTGTACGCCTACCAAAAGGAAAAAAGAAATACTCAGAGGTGAAAAGTAATGGCATATATCTATCAAGAGGAAAGTGCAAAAAGAAACTCAAAAGCATAACAACTGATATTAAATGGATCTTGGGTCTAACTCAGCCCCAAATGCTAGCTCATGAGGAGGATTTCCCAAGACTATATAAGGAGACCAAACACCCACGCACAACCGATGTGAGAGAATCAACACGCCCTGCATGCCCAAGAGCGAAGAGTCCAGAAATCTGGAGCATGGACAATACAAGATAGAGCCCAACATACAGTAAACAATGAATTGGGATGGGACTGACTCTAATACCATGATAAGAAATGGATCTTGAGCCTAACTCAACCCCAAAAACTAGCTCATGGGGGAGGATTTCCCAAGACAAATAAGGATACCAAACGATCCTCCACAAGCGATGAGGGAGAATCAACATAGATACATCAATAGTCAACAAATAATCACGGAGAATTTTCAAGCTGCACAAAGTGAGTGGATGCCTGGAATGAAAGAACAATGCTGGCCCACATACGATGCACAAACACATGTACTATGGGCACACTATGTGCGTGTTGAAGAATAGTCCCCCACCCCCAAAACCATCCTAAAGGCAGATGTGAACATGAATAGCCAATCTCAAGTCACCAATATATTAGAACACAAAGTGGATCTGAGTCCTCTCTCCTTTACCTCTTGGACTAAACCTTGTGCTTTCATGAGATTGCCGAGATTGCTGTGAGCATCCACCTAAAATAAAAGAATAAATGCCAGTAAAGAAAGTGCAATTGAAAGAAGCAGATAGATAAATTTTTAAAAGGATAACTTTTTAATACCAAACGTGGATTTAATGCTAGAGCCTGACGGCAACATTGAACTGCCTCATTCAGCCTTCCTTTCCTCATGTATGCACTGGCTAAATTTGACCATGCATCCGCAAAATTAGGACGGAGCTGCAACCAGATAATTTAAGGTCAAATTACCTAGCATGCACCTAGGAAACTATAAATGCTTATAGGAGAAAGCTTGACCATGCAAAAAGGTTTTAGTTATTATAGATAATGAACATACAGATACAGCATACCGAAAAGACATTAAGAAAATGCAATGAGCTCCAAGGTTTTGTGATGAACCTGAGTTCAAATTCTAACTCCCAAAACCTACCCCACAGCCCTCGACCAAAAAAAAGAAAAAATGCTTTCAGTACACAGGCAAGGAAACTGTCTAAACTCTGGATGCACCTTCTTTGAACAAAGTTATGTAGTCACAATTTTCACAATTTCAACCTGCATTATTTTGCATCATTTCACGCAACTAACTACATATTCATCTAATAAGTAAAATTTATTAGATGTTTCCATTTAAATTATACATGAATTGTTTACAACTCAATTCAATATCACAAATAACCATCTGCTTGTAGCAACAAAATAATTTCTTTACTCTATCAATATTTGATGTGTTCTGCAAATGAGATTAAACACACACTATCAAATGAAAAGAAGTGTTTAAATTCACATCTTAATGGGAAGTATAGATGGAGCTTTTTTATTCTGACGTGGAATATGTTGGTTACTCTACCAAATCATGTGAGTAGCCATTTTCCAGTGGTGAGAAATAGCACTCGTTTTATTAGACTCATTATAAGCTTTCTCGTGTTAAGCAAATTTTATCATCTGTGATAAAAAAAGACTGTTATAAAAAGATCACCAAATACAATAAGAGAACAAGAAATTCAATCACGAAACCCCAACCTCAGAGCAACCTATCTACTTTCTCTTTAGAACCTATAACCACAGTTTCAATATCCGCTTTAATAATTCAGATCTGAACTGGAAAAATGCCTTGGATCTGAACTATCTCATCTATTCTCTGTGATATTACTCCAATTTGAAGTCTTCAGCAACCCATATATATGGTTATAATTAAAATATCATTAAAAAAACCACAGGACGACACAACTTTAATTGAACAGCCAGACAGATAATTAAGCAAGCTTCCAAAATTCCAGAAGTCCTCAAAAGTTCTTTCCAGGTGACTCATTCTGAAAGCAAGAGGCTGAGTGACAAACCTCAATTGCAATTAAATAATAGCGTATTGCAACATCAATATTGCCTTTTTCCTGCACCATTAGAACTTCATCAGTGCCCAATTCCAAAACCAGAAGAAGCAGCTTCTAGATGAGTTACTGAGTTAGTACAACCATACCTTCCAAGCATTCGCCATATTTCCATAGCACTCAGCAAAATGTGGCTCGATACTTAGGGCTTCTTCATTTTTTGCGATACACATATCAAAATCATGCAACTAAAACAAGGAAATGGTAGCATGCTTTACTTCAGATCCACAAATCACATAGAAAATAAACAACAACAAAAACTCATAAAAGAATGCAAGATAGAGAAATCACAGAATATGTAAGCATTAGTGCAAGGAAAGCCCACCTGATAATATATAGCCCCAAAAAGAAGAAGATTATCAGTGCGCACTGGATTTCTCTCATAAACTGCCTTGCTGTGCTCTAGTGCCTGTTTATAGTTCCCAGCTTTGTAGTTCTGATGAGCAAGAGTTAAAAGAGCATCCTCATCGACTGTGGTATATAAAATAGAGATGTCAGAAATTGATGCTAATACCAATCCTCAGTGGATAGAGAAATTATTTGGCTGTCAGCTGACTGCATGACCTCAAAAAATATATACAAAATGACAACATACGTAGTATAGTCCCACAAGTGGGGTCTGGGGAGTATAGTGTATACGACCTTACCCCTACCTTGGAAAGTAGAGAGGTTGTTTCCGATAAACTCACGGGTCAAAGAAAGCAATAACACATTAATTATGAAGACTTAAACAGTAATAATAGCAGAATAGTAAGAAAATAAAGGTGTACCAGACAAAAAGAAGTAATAGAAAACTAAGAGTGAGAAATACAGAAGTAGTAAAACTAATAAAAACACCAAAAGTAATACCAAAAAATACAATCCTGTAGCGCCTAGACATCTTAGGATCCTTGTAAGATGAGATAGGACCTAGAGATAGATTTCTCTTTTTGGGTTGCAGAGCCTACTCAGTTGTAAGTAGCTCTGTGATGTAAATTTTTGGGACCCCAGCCTTAGTGCTGAAGATTTATATAAAAGCTTGTTACCTATGTCATACCAAAAATAATATTAATAGCCGAAGAGACAAGACGCAAACTAAATACTATTTTCCTTCTACCAGAATCCTTGACTTCCACACCCTCCTATTAAGGGTGATATCCTCGGTATTTGAAAACATCCATTGATGCCACGTTTGCCTCTTAATACATAAGGCCACAAATCAATAACTCCCTTCAGCTTTCTCTATCATTTTTCGTATCTTATAACGAATTATTCATTTTCCATTTCTTTGGCAGCATGGGAAGTCTCACATCCTTTAGGTTCTTTTTTTTCTATATAATGGTAACTCACATTCTTAAGGTTCTTACTATCATCTATCATGTAACAGACTATAATATTTAGTACTTGAGGTTCAGAGGTTTTACAAAACATAATCCTATTTTTATCAAGTGAAATATCATTAAAAGTCATAAAGAAGATGCAGAGATTACGTTTTACAAATACAATCCTACTGCAGAATGTGTTCTGTTTACCTATTTACCACACATTGCTTCATCCCTTGTTGTGCCAAAGCTAAAGGGATGTAGTACAATTCAAACAGAAGGGTAAACCATTAATGGACCTCTTAGAATTACTAACAGTTTTAGTAGTCCAGTGCACTAGTGTAGACAAAGTGCTCAGATATTTATCAAAATCATCATAGATAATAAGTATCAACCAATCAATCAGGGAAGCTCCAATCGCAAATCCAAAAGATTCACCTGTATAAATCCTTCATCTATACCACTTCAACTTTATACACACCCACACTTGTGCCCACATCATGTATTACCAACTCTAAGCGGATCATTAACTTCTATTTTGTTCTCTTAGCTAACCTACATGGGTTCCTAGAGATTTTACCGACACATAACCATTGATTTGATAATTTGAGGTAGGTTGTTAGTCCTTGGCTTTCGGTTAAAAAAATAATCTCTTATTTGCTACAGAGAAGTTGAAGTATTCCCTCTTTTATGTGTTCATTTATGCTAGTCTGTTTCTCAACAATGCTTGAGGGATACCGATAAATCATTAACTTTAAGACTCCTCTGTAAGGCTTGTTTGAGGTGCGCTTAAGCTCTAAAGCCCAGTCAAAGCCAGGTTGTGCACTTCGCCTGTCATAGGTGACAATATTTTGAAGTGGATCCAGGATTTGGCTCCATAATATTTATTAGCGAACTTCCACAAGATTTAGACTTGTATAGTTAGTTTAGTCAAGGTTTTGGTAAGAAGATCTCTAGGGTTCTATTCTTCTTATCCACAATTTTTTATGTATCAAGAAAATTCGCGCAGCAGGGCTCGAACTTGCATCCCCAAGGTGTTAAACTTGAGCTTTAACCACTGCACCACAAGACTCATTGTTTCTCTGAGTACCATGGTTAACATAAATTAATTTCCTAATAAATATATATTAAATACATATATACATATATAGAGAGAGACGGAGAGAATTTCCATCGAGGCGTTGACAACCCCCCCCCCTCCCTCTCTCCATTCTGCATAGTTCCTCCCCTGGCTATAGTATATGCACTATGGCACTAAGGCGTGTGTGTCTTTACTCATGAGCTCCGTCTTTAAGATAGCAATAGGACTGACAACAGTATAATTATTAAATGAATATGTTACTATTCAAATGAACATTACGAAGAAACTGGTAGTGATCAGGACTAAGATATTAAAAAATCTAGAATAAGAAAACTAACTGAGAGAATATAAACCATATATTTTCATCTAAATCAAGAAATGGCTTTTCCCTAATAAAACTCCAATGCCTTTTGAATCTACTAAATACACTTTTACTTCGTAATTTTACCTGCAATACAAATATAATTTTTGTGTAACATATATGATTTTAATTTGCTTCATTAGCACCTTTTTCCATTAAAGCCCATGCTTTACTGTTTTGCGCTTAAAGCCCACTATGTTTTGCGCTTAAAGCTCGACAGATTTTGGACTCTTTTCATGCCTTTCGCTTTTGATGCAGATGAAATATTGGATAATGCTAGTAAATATAAGATAATGCAACAGGGATACAGTTATAAATATGTAAGTGAAGTATGATATATGATAATCAGGTATATATTGTTGTGAATCCAAAATGACCTCTTTTTTCATTAAAATGTTACTATGCCTCACTACTTGACTGCACAAGCCTGATTCATATCTGAATAACAAGTGAGAATAAAAAGAAAACCTAGTTAGTTTCTCCCTCATCTCAACTCTCACCGTACATGCACATATTGTAATCTGACATGGTTGTTTTCTTCTCGAAACCGGAAGGAACAAGAATGACAGTAAATGTTGTTTTAACCCTGGTCTTCATTCTTTCACTTGGTGGTACTGTGGTACCCGACGATTATGTTTTTACTCTTCTTTATTTTAAAGATAAAGTACATATTATCATCTGATATGTTTGTGTTCTTCATAGAGATCGGGGAAAGAAAGAGCTATGCTATTGACCGGACCCTTTTTTCTCATTTTGTTTGAAGCGGGCCACACTATATTGGAGGTAGAGAGGTTGTTTCCAATAGATCCTCAACTCAATTCATGCATTTTAAAAATATTAGAAGTGTTCACCTATTTTGATGTTTTAATTCATGCATTTTCCCGATCCGGTTGCCAACTCTTTTGATGATTTCACACCCATTGGACTGCACAAAGCAGCTTAATAAACTAATCCATTCTTCTCATTTGTTCCTCCAAATAATGAACGGAAAAAAACAATTAAAAACCCAACCAGGAAAGAACAAACGCTGTAGCTACATAAACTAAGTATACGAACCATGAGAGCATAGCAACTTCAATATGGCAACACCACACCACATACATGTTCCTTACTTCCTTTAGCAAAAGGAGTTAAAAAGAAAAACTAAATCACTACATTCAACTAATCAACTTGACTGGTTAAGTCCAAAATAACCAATTGGTAAGTTTAAACACACAACATCTAATTGCAGATAGCCTATAACCAAGCAAAAACAAACAGTCTTTTACAAATCCACATACACATAGAACATGTATCTATATGTATCTCAATTCAAGATCAATTTAAGTTTTTAAGATAACCAAAATACAAAATTCAATCTTTTTATATACACGAGCGAAAATTATGGACTAATTGATTTCTTCAAAACAAATTGCACAAGGAAAAAAAAATTAACCTTCACGAGACAACTCAGAATTGATATTCCCTGAAGACAATGCAGACTCCGACTGGAACGGAAAAGAAGAATCGATCTTCTGATCACCGACGGCAACGCCATCCGGCGGAACCCTAGAGATCAACAGCTGCTGCTGCTGATTGTACTGCCGGAGATCGGTTTGCAGCGACAACATCACGACCACCGGGAAAAAACAAAACCGCCGGAGCTCCGATAGCAGATACTATATTTTTCCGATGAGAAAAAGGAGAATAAAAAATGTGAAGAGCTGAATTGTGAGGTAATAAATTAAATTAATTATAATTATCAAATAAAATAAAGCGAAAAATAAAAGCCGCTTTTTTGTTGTCAGATAATGTGTAAATTTGGTTACTGTTCAAAAAAAAACGACTCCTCGAATATGACAACTGTGTAGTGCGACACGTACCTTTAATTTTTTTCTTTTTATTTAATTTTTTATTTCGTTTTGAATCGAAGATCTCTCAAAAATATTTTTTAACTCTCATTAAGACTAAATGTTATTGCTATACAATAAGTTTCTTAAATTCCAGTTTTAGGAGTATATCAAATATATCATAGTTACTTCTTTTTATAATGTTTTCAATTTTTAAGTTAATAATAACTGAGTTTGTAATGAAATATTTTGTATAATTTTCTTCATATATGTATTTATGTTAAAAATTATAAATTCATATGAATTGTTAAACTATAAGCAACGATTAAAATTCGTTTATATTATTTGGTATAATATATTGTATTAGACGGTTTAATTTAAGTTTGTCTTGATAAAATTATCCTTGATAAATGTATTTTTTATATTGAGAAAAGATAAATATTAATTCTTGAATGATGATTTTTTTAAAAATTATCTACAAAAATTTACTACTACAATAAATATAATTACATAACTTAAATCACTTTAATTTTCCCCACTTAAACATGGCTGAATTTAGACCACGTGTGAAACTAAGACTACTTTTGTCATTTCACAAGGACATGATAGAAGTGTGAAAAAAATAGTGGTTGTGAACAATTGAAAATCCCAAAAAAAAAATCATTTTTTCTATATTAATATGAATTATTAACACATAAAAAGTTAGTCGAATGAATTTATATGAGTTGAGTCGAAATATTCTAAAAAAAAATATGTCATTACCTAGCCCGTTTTAATAATATATAATTTTTATATTTTGAAATTTAATTTATTTATTTAATTTTTAGTTAGGTATCGAGAATAAAAAAAATAGCAAAGAACTTGAATCTTATAATTTGAAATTAAAAATAGGTTGATGCTGTTAAAATAAATTATTATAATTTTAAATATGTTATTTAAAAATTAAAATTAAAGAATTATCGAAAGAAAAAATATTTTTTTCTAAATAAATTAAAAATGATTTTTCTCTTTATTATTATATCTATATATACTATATCAGAGCATAAAAATACTTCATTTAACATAACTATTTAATAAATCTAAAAAATCAAAATAGATTGTGTTAGTAAAATTGTAGATAATTCTGAAGGAGAACATTGCGTGGATCGTATTTTTATATATATTTTAATTTCATGAACCCTCCATATAGGGCATTATTTAATCCAATAACCATGTTACACATGCTGAAAATTGTTTTCCAAAAGGACTAATATTTGTGATTTTTATGTTAAAAAATAAATTAAATGAACACGTGGCAATTTAAAAGAGATGTCATATTGCTATTGTAATTTATAATAATTTTGCAATTAAAAAAGTCCATGAATAAATCGACACGTAATAGGAAAAAGTTTGCGTGTGAAAATGAAGTAATAATTTGATGGAATGGGTCGACTAGTCAGGTTGGTAAAAGAAAATCGGTTCATTTTTATATTATAGTTTAATTATATTAAAATATAAAATGAAGTGTTCTAACAAAAATTTATATTTAATATAATTTTTATTCAAAATATTTTACGTAATTAAGAATTAAAGATTGTTTATTCACTTTTTGGCGATCTTTATTAAATTAAGTTAATTTATAAAGGGAAAAGTTTGATATTGCTTTTTTTCATGCCATGGGAATGTACGATTTTATTCTATTTTTTAAGGTGCATCCAATTGTTGAGATCTCGTAGATTTTGGATTAAGATTTGAATTAATAAAGTGGAATAATTACTTTGGATATTGTTAATATATGTAATACTGTTACCAAGGAAATAAATTATTTTTTCTACGTTCTTTCGGGAAGTACCAATATTTTTTCCCTTTTTCCGAAGGTGCATTGAACTTACTAAAATTTATAAGTTTTAGGTTAAGTTTGAATGAAAAAATAATTACTTTAGATATTATCAAAACATATGGTCCAAAGAAATATATTGTGCTAGAGAATTTCATTAATTGTGAATAATATTTCGTAATAAATTTTATTTAAAAATTAACGTGTAATTATTTGATGGCACGATTACATAATTAAGTGATCAGAAATGTTGCTATTCTGATTATATGTTATGTTAAGATAATAATTGTCTTTTATTTTCCGTTAAAAGTTATGAATTCATGAAATTTTGAGAGTACAGTTATTTCAGATAGTGAATGTTTATCATTTATAAATTCTCTGTTTACTTAACTATCAATTTAAAAATAAAATAATAAAATTTACAAAACTAGTAGTTATTTAAAAGTTGGAATAGAATTTTATTTTTATCTTTCTAATGACTCGACCAAGATATACCAAAACCTAATTTAATGATTAAAAACATGAGCTCTTTAGCTAGCTACATAACCAAAGAGGTTAATTAGTGTTTTTTTTTTCCTTTATAATTTTTCACGTGTCGTGTCTGTAATAGAGTCTTGATCAATTTGGACCGCGCATTACATTATCAATTTGAAGATAGTATTTCGATAAATTTTTCTTTATACTCAAAACTCAAATTTAATATCTAGATTACGGTGAATCAATCTCACCGTTGTACCATAACTCATATTAGCAAAGAAGGGTTAATTATAAATTATGAAAAACACACAACCTTGTTGATGTGTTTGGTGTGGAGGTAGTTTATTGATTTTTTTTCATGTTGGATTAATCAAACTTTTTGAAACATATTTTTTCTTGAAAAAAAAAATGCACGCAAAAAGAGAATTTTTTACGATTGATAATTGTGTCATTTAAATTAGATATTTTTATCACTCATCCTCTATTCGATATCTATATTAAGAGTAAAAGTAAATTTAATTTAAAATCAAACCCCTCCTCCAACTTTGAGATATAGGTGTTATTCATTTTTTTTTCTGATCGAATTTTTAAATATCGATTCTATCTTTATACATTTTCAATTTCTATCTTCTTCTGCTTTTACTTCTTTAAAATGATAACATTTTATTATTTATTTCATAGAAAAATATCCCATAAAAAATATATATTTTTGTTCAAACAAAGAAAAATGAGAAATATTAATTAAGTATTTGTCGAACTTTTCAATTTCATCTTCTAATTTATTTGGTTATATTATTAAACGTAATTCTTGTGATATTAAAAATCAAGTACCAAAATTGTTCAATAATAAAATTAATATGATGCTTCTAAATCAAATTTGTTACACAATCTATCAAAATTATTCTAAAAGTATTAAAAATAAAATTAAAACTTCACTTGATTGAATATGTAAAATTCTCAAATTTGATGAGATATAGATAGAGGTGTAAAAATCGAATCAATCGATAAATTAAATCGATATAAATTTTAATTTTTTATTAGTGAATTTATGGTCTGGGTCAAAAATGGATCGAAAAAATGGTGTAAAAGAAGGCTATAAGAGGAATAGGCTTGCAATTAAAAGCTGGGCTCATGAATTGCAATCATAGCCACTGTGAGAGTTTAGAATGTAGCCGTATTGAGTTGATTTTAGAGAATTTGTCTAGATTTCAACTAAGATAAATTAATTAATAAGCTTCTTTAATCTCAACGAAATGAAATAATTAACTTAATTATAAATTAATAAATTTAATCACAAACTAATTAATTTGAAATTATAATTTATAACTATAACTTAAACTAAAGTAAATTAATAACATATTTAAGTAAAATGTAAAATCTTTTGTGATGATATACAAAAACATATTTTTCATTTTAAAAAATTATAGAATTGACAAAAATTACATAAACTTGAAAATATTTTAAATTTCATAAACCTAATTAATTCAAAATCTTAGCCATCGCTTTTAAAATAAATTGATTTAATAAAATATTATAAAAAAATAAAATCCTTTTTTCAAATATTTAGCTATTTGCTTTAATTTTTTTATATGTACCGATTAAATATAAAATCAAGATGCATATTAAATATTGACCACAATATAAATAGTTGAAGTGTTAGATTCAAGTATTTGACATTTCAAAATTTTATTGAATCTTTATTGCACGATTCGGATATAACCAAACTCGGAATCCATTACATTTGTACATTAGATTTCCTCAAGTTTGTTGCTAAGGGTATGATTACATATAAAATTAACCTTATAGTACTATAACAAATATTGATTAAATTAAGATATTTTTCTTAGAGAACGGATAAACGTATACTTTCTTGCAAACAATAACTTTTTGTTTTGTATTTTATATTTACTTGAGGAATATATGCAGATTTCATCTTGATAAAATTTTATTTGTATCGAAAATTTCTATTAAGTTTAACCTTATAATTTAAAAATAACTAGAAAAAAATTTCGCAAATAATACATATTGACATGTCTTTGAAGGATGTACGGAAGATTTTCGAGAAATTGATCAAAATATTCCTTAATATGAGTAATGTTTTATCTTGTTTCTTGATGTATTTTACTTTATTGAAATAAATCTATCCGTTTGCTTTATTCTCATTTGTAGCTTTCTATCTTAGGAAACAATTAGAAAAACTTCTGTTGTTCCGACTTTAGTATTTTGAATTACAAAGTATTCATTCTAACTACTCTAGTTTTGTAACACTGGCTTCTAATATGTCATTATTTATACAAGATTTGAATTTTATAGATTCAGATTCAATCTATTAGCATTTAACGACTAATTTGTTGGATTCATATTCCATTATTTATACTTTTTTATTTGATTTTTAACACATAATACAAAATCTTCGCTAAAAATTTCACTTTGTTGATCACGATAAAAGTAACACTATACTTCATAGATTTTTTAATGATAACTTCCAAATGTATTAATTGATTTTTCTTCAATTCATTTCCTTAGTTTATCAATCAATGAAGATTTACATATCGATTGTTATCTCATTATTTTTTTGAATTAAATAACTCTGTTCTTAAATTTACTTTCCGAAATGAGAGAAGTCCACTAAATTAAAATGTTGTCGGTACATTCTCATAAAAGATAAAATTACACATTTAACGTATCGAATAAAAATATATAATATATATTTATTGGATTTTTTTAAAAAAAATGAACACATGGGCTTTTTGTTACTCTTGGGCTCAAAACTAAATCTTTTTTGGTAAAACCCAAACTCTTTCTTCTTCTTCTTCTTCAGTCTGAATAATTACAGTAGCAATCAAGCTTTAATACTACAAAAATGTCACAATTTTGGAAACCAGGAACTGAACGGCCCCGTCTTGTAGATGATGAAGAGGGTGGTGTTCTTCTCTATGCTACATCTTCCTCCTCTTCCTCTGGGTAACCTTTTTTTTTCTATAATTTTTTTTATTTTTTTTGTATATGTTGTTATTTATGTAGTATTTGTGTGATTTCAAGATTTGGGTATGGGAGTTTTGAGAAGCAAAGGCAGAGGTTGCCTGTGTATAAGTACAAAACTGCTATTCTTTACTCAGTGGAGACTCATGCTACTACCATCATTGTTGGAGAAACTGGAAGTGGAAAAACAACTCAAATTCCTCAGGTTGTTTTTCTCTATTTTCTGTAAAGTTCATGTTTTTGATTTAGTATGATGTGAAATGTCCTCCTTGGAGTAATATTTGACAGTTTTGAACTTGTTGGGGTTGGCTATATGAATTCTCAGACCTCAGTATCTGTTGTGATTTAGTATTTAGGTATTCAACATAGTTAGACCATGAACTGTCTTCCATTAACCAGAACTGTGGTGGAGCCATGACTTCATTAAGGGAATTCAAAATATAAAGGAGAAAACTCACGAAGAAGCGATGAGAATTCAGCATATAATATATAATAGTATTAAGTATATACACAGGTGTGCAGGGGAAAAAGATTGACCTATATATGCAGTGTAGGTGTCAGTTGACACGCCTTGGACAAAGGTGACTCTGGCACAATTTAAAAGGGGATTCAAAAATATGCCTGAATGCATCTTCGTCACTGCAACTTCACTTATATCAAGGGGATTCTAAAACTTATATACAAAAAGATTTATGTTTTAACCTTTTTACACAGTATAGTTTTCAGACGGACTTCCTTATTTGTGTTTTTGGGGGGAGGGGGAGTTATGCAGCATGTGAGGTGGTATCAGTAATAATTTTGAGTTGCAAAGAGTGGAAGTATGTCTTATGTTTGTAGGAGCAAGAGATATATAGTGGGAAAAAATTGCTTAGCCTCATAATGGCAGTGAATTGTTTCTCCATAATTTGGTTTAAAATTCTTCAATAGTTTTGGCAACCAAACATCAGAAATATTTACAGAACAATCATTTTTTCTGCTAAACATATTACTGTCAAGTGGAACCATAGATATTGTATCTTTGTTATTTGTCTAAAACATGTGAATGAACATATTGTTTTAGTTTGGTTAACAAAATAAACTCTTTTAGAAACTTGAAAAGTTTAATGGTATTTGATACATTTTAATGTGCGCAGTACCTGAAAGAAGCTGGTTGGGCTGAGGGAGGGCGAATGATTGCTTGTACCCAACCAAGGAGATTGGCAGTCCAGGTGTAGTATTCTGTTACTGAGCTCTATATGCTCTTTAATAAGTGAACTTTTGTGTCTTATATGTTTGTCTTGATATCTCATTCTAATCGAGAGTAGATGCAAGCCATATGGCTGCTTGTGAGGGACAAATATATTTGTATTTGTAACTTTATTTATGAGACTCTCCTGGATACTTGTATTTACAATCAACGTAGTTACTCTTCTGTTTTGGTTAAGAAAGTGAAAATCGCTACTATTGACATCTAGTTGGCCCAAACATATTGTTAGGGTGGATTATAATCCCACATTGATTGGTGGTTTGCTTGTATGGATTTGGGCAATCCTCCCCTCTTGAGTTAGCTTTTGGGGTTGAGTTAGGTCTAGATGTCATATCTTTATATGGTATCACTGTTAGGTTCATCCCCGTTTGGGCTCCAGGTCCATGCTTTAGTTTGGTCTGGGCGTGAAGAGTGTGCGTGTGTGTTGGACCCAAATTGGTTGAGTAATGTACTGGTGGTTTGCTTATGTGGATTTGGACAATCCTTTCCCTCTTGAGCTAGCTTTTGGGTGTTGAATTAGACCCATGTGTCATATCTTTCCACATATGATATTGAGGATCAATGCAAACATCCTGCTCATAATCTTTTTGAACCATAATATCTCTTATGGTTCAGTTATTTTGAAACACATCTTTCAAGTCTCAATCTTTTATATTGTAGGCAGTTGCTACAAGAGTTGCTGAAGAAATGGATGTTAAACTTGGTGAGGAAGTTGGTTATACTATTCGATTTGAAGATATCACGAATGAGGTGGAGCTCTTTCTTTGTACTTGCATTTTTTTTTGGGATAATGGAAATAATTTTTTGCTTCATGATCATTTTTTTAGAGTTCATACTTCATAAGTCCTTAAAAGAACAAATAAATCTTTTGACATCTGCTGGGATTGCATATTTCAAGGTGTTAGTTCCTGTAATGTTCTAGGAAAGAGATTAAGTTTAGTTTGGCATTTATATGTGCCTATGTTAACCTGAAATAGCTTTTTCCTTTTTTTTTTTGGATAAAATATGTTGACCTGGAACAGTAATGGTGGTGTTCTTTCACTACAGGAATTAACTAGGGTCAAATTTCTTACTGATGGGGTTTTGCTGAGGGAAATGATGGATGATCCTCTATTGAGCAAGTATAGGTACTGTTTATGCTTTTTATGCCTTGAAAGGGTTCGAGTGCCTCCTTTTCTATCTTCTTCATCATGTAGTGCTGCTTTAGTTCTATTACTTACACCCTCGTTCTTGACTTTTAAGCTTCATGGAGTCTAAGTGTCAATCATTTCAATACTATTAGAATATTGTGTTTGGTAGATAAGACTGAAATAATAATCTAACTTTTTAAAAGTGGAGATTTATGTGTTGTCTAATCTAATAATCAATGTTTAAGCTTCACAATGCACATGATGGGCTGAGCTTAGAATTCCGCTAGCACTTGGATGTTTAATTTGTTTCTTTTCTTTGTCAAACTCAACACTGAATTGTGAGTAGCATTTCTTTAGAAACCGAGCTTGTAAAATTGGGGAAGAAGTATAGAGTCACAGGGAAATATAAAGAAAAAAAATTCACTTATTTGTCCTGAATGCTGTCTTAACTTTGAATTAGGGTGATTTCTTTCCCAAAAACTCAGACGTGCTTATGAAATATAATCCACTTTCTACTTCTAGCTGATACTGAAAATGTCTACTGGAAGGTGAAAATTGTGTACTCTGATTTGTCTTTATAATCATACAGTGTGATTATGGTAGATGAAGCTCATGAAAGGTCTCTCTCGACGGACATCTTATTGGGACTACTGAAAAAGGTTGATCAGGAAGTACTCTAGACTGGTTATACGTATTTTCTTATCGTTTGAGTGCACTAAGTTTAGTTCTGGTCTCTAAAAATGTTATTGTTCCTATGGCTTCTGGAAATTTAGATTCAAAAGCGTCGGCCTGAGCTGCGTATTATAATATCATCAGCTACGATTGAAGCAAAATCAATGGCTGCTTTCTTTAATACGAGGTTGGTTCTTCTTGCGACGAATGTTTACCGAAGCTTTATAATTCTATACTTAAAAGTTCAAAAAGGTTGATTCTCCTTTATGCTTTCTATTCATGCAATTTCTCAGTAGGTTATTCTTCTTTTTTGAGTTGTATTCTCTAAATGGATATATCAAGTACTTTTCACCTTGTTGGAATAAGTGCCTTGTCTTATTTTGAATTTGTAGTGGAAAATGTGAGCTTTTCTTGCACTAGAATGAACTCCCTTGAAAAACATTTGTGTGTGTGTAAACGAGTTGCTCTACCAACCGAGCTATAGCCCTTAGTCCAAAGTTTAAGAAAAGGTCATATTTAAGAAAATTGTTCCCAGTGCACTTCCCTTTTAGTATTAAATCATGAGCGCTGATGGCTTCTCCATGAGGTCCTTGTGGGCAGTTGAGGTATGTCATCTTTTCTATCCAAGGGGGTTAAAAGGGGTGAGGTATGCTCCTGGCATCTTGGAGTTGCTTGATGATGGATGGAAGAGTTTGAACTCATGCTATCAATTCTTTTCCACAAGACTCAAGTTTTAGCTATAGCCTTTGTTGAATTGAGTAGAGAAGACAATCCTTAGAATAGAGATTGAGCTGATCTTATGCAAACTCTGGAAACATATTAAAACAAGGATTATTGTTTATTAGTTTTGATAAGTTGTTTATGAGAGCTAATTGATGAATACTCATTGGGGTTTTGGACTAAATGAATACTTTCTCTCAAGTGAGAACTAAAATAAAGTGAATACTTGTTTTACTTTTGCTTTGTCACTCACCTTTGGTTCCTGTCTCTTGAGTCTTTTGGCATTGGTTTGACACAATGATATAGTAGTCCTTGTGAAGCTTAAGATTCTCAACTTACTTCTCCCATTTGTTGACCACTCTATCTGTGTAAATTTTGTTAACAGGACGATCAATGGTCATAGTAGTTGGTTCATTAGTGAATGATGCTTACCGCCTCTGTCTGAGCAATGCTTAGTAGAATTTTATTAATGCTATTAAAAATGATGATAGAAACTCTACGGTAAGAATAGAAATGACTTTTGAAGAAGCGGTTGATTTGTTACTAGCTATAGAAAAATTTGAAGTACTTTTTTTTAATAACTGTAGTGTCTGGGCTAGCTGGCATGCACCTCGACTAATTCCACTGTGTGCACTGACACTTCTACATTTGACCAAGAATTTGCAGAAGACGACGGGAGGAGGAGCAAGGACCAAGAAAAGAACCTGCTATTCTGTCAGTTGAGGTATACGGATTTGTTCTTTGCATTCGGCTTTTGTCTGCATAACCAGAACTCAATAAAGTTAATTAACTAGATTGCTTAGTTGAATTGCAGCATGTCTATAGAATCATTACAGACTCTGTGAACATCTAGGGTAGAGGATTTTGTTTATGATTTTCTTTGGTTGATTTGCAAACCTTACTGAAATATCATCTTTTTACACTGTGATCTTCTAGGGTAGGGGATTTAATGTGGAGATATTCTATGTTGATGATCCTGTTTCTGATTACGTTCAGTCTGCTGTTTCAACAGTGATGTCGATCCATGACCAGGTACAAACTAGAACATGACTTCTTTGAACTATTTGGCTACATCATGCTCAAATGTGAATAATGTCGAGTTTGGTTCTCATTGATGAAATCACTTCTGTATCCTTGATTCCCACTTGATAATGGGTGTACAACAGTCAGTTTTTGGCTAAGTTGCGCAGACTCTTCACTTTCGGTGCCGCACCCATGTCGGATTCTCCAAAAACATACGAATTTTGGAGAATACGACACACCTGTTGACATTTTTAAGAGTCCAAACAACATATGCTTTTGGGCACCTTTGCTCTCAGCAGAGGCACGTCTCCTCTAAATAATTATGGTCCAGCTAACTTCTTTTCATTATCTTAATTGAGTTCTATGGCTACTCTGAAGGATATGTCAAATTAAAATTTTGAAGCACGTGGTAAATAAATTTCCAAAGACCCATTTAAGTTGAGGGGGTGGCTTATTCAGACAATTCTTGGTGCAGAAACTCAACTGAGTGTTATGCCTTTGTAATGTTGTTTTGTTTGTCTACAATGTGTTGCATGTGATCTTGTACTAGATGTCCTTGAATGAGACTATGATTGAAATCCGTGATGTCTCAATGCTGCCTCTAGTGTTAGTGTAGTAATTCATTTTTGATTTCCCCAGGGTAACTTTCCCATGATTTCTTTCATCTTTGGTTCTTAATATACTATCATACAGCACTTGATTTATGGCTCTTCATTTATACTTGTAGGAGCGGATGGGAGATATCCTGGTGTTTCTCACTGGTCAAGATGATATTGATACTGCAATACAATTGCTCACTGAAGAAGCCCAAAGTAGTGGCAAGCAAGGTACTGAATAGTCCTCTTAACCATTGCTAAGTGTGAATAGAATTGCTGACAAATATTAGAGAAGTGGTTGTAGATAAATACATTGCCTTGTATGAAATCAAAGAAAAGAAAAGATAGATAACATACGTTTTTCATTTCACTTTTCTTGCAGGACTGGTTTCTGTGCCACTATACTCGGGACTTCCTCGAGCAGATCAGGTAGGGTACTGCATCATGCAGTTTTTAAGATTAAGATTTTGTTGAACGTTCACCAAATGGTTCGGTTTCTTCCAATTGTACAGGACCTTGTGTTTTCCCCTACTCCCAGAGGAAAGAGAAAAGTGATATTTTCCACAAATATTGCTGAGACGTCATTGACTCTAGAAGTATAAATCTGAAACCTTGGGGTCAAAATCTTTGACGCATACATGTTATTACGTTTGTCATCATCATATTCCTGAGCTGATTTTTTTTTCTTGTTTTCAGGGTATTGTCTATGTTGTTGATAGCGGGTTCTCAAAACAACGTTTCTACAATCCGGTACTTTGTTTCTCTCTTTTTGACTTGACTCTTTTCCCATGCTTTTTTGTTCAGATTTTTGTGGTTGATGATGTTACTGTTATTCTGATATATTTCTACACGATGTGGATTTCGAACCTCATTTTGTAGCAATTTTCTAGATCGTCATTCTGGTTTTGTGCACCAAGAATCAGTATTGCCATACCTTATATGCATTACCCGTTTCCAGATGTCATGACTCCTGACTGTGCCTTTTGTAGAAACATTGATAATAAGCTTGTGTTCTATTAAGCTTGAATTTCTCACCCTTGAGCTCCCTCGTTTTTCCTGTTGGTCACTTTGGTCCATGTAAACATGGATGTACAAAACATGCTTTAATGAGCAAAAGTGGAAAGTAATTTGAGTCTCTCACTATGAAGAATGTACTCTATATGTTGGACTCTTGCTTCTTCTGATGAAAACTATCCGATACTTTTGTATTGAGCTTTCCTCAGTTCTGTTGATTCAGTTTCTGCCTTTCTGGTAATTAGTGCATAAAGATTGCAATATAGAAATGCCAAAAGAAATGCAATGTATGCATGTTATGCCTGATATTTCTTTTTATTTTGGATCTGCTTTAAATCAGATTTCAGATATTGAGAACTTGGTAGTGGCACCAATATCAAAGGCATCTGCTCGACAAAGGGCTGGTAGAGCTGGAAGAGTTCGACCAGGAAAGTGTTTTAGGTAGGTGTCTCACCACATAGAAGCACCACAGAAGAATCCATATCATTATGTAATGATTGATTTTTTCCAAAGCTCAACACTCCCCAAGTCCAAAATTGTTGTATCATATCTTTGGTTTAGTTTGGCCCTAATTAATCTTAAGAATACTGGCACAGAATATAATTTATATATAAGGAATCTTTTTTATGCTAGTCAGCAGGTGGATAAACTAAAAAGATCTATCATCTCACTTTTTTGCATGTGAAACAATTTACAGAAAAAACTCCCAATCAATGCGTTATTCTGCAAACTTTTCTTGACATTGCAAATTCAAACCATGTCATTTGATTCACAACATAGTAAGTACTTGTCTGTAACGCATTTTATGTGAAGTTAATAAATTGACGCCCTACTGTTCCCATCATAGACCTCAGTTGGTGAATAAGATCACCTTGTTTGTGTCGCTGATTCTATTTTTCTAATGACTCTGTTCAATTAGGAAGTACAGGATTCTTAATTTGTCTCTGGTCCTGCGTGTTTATAATACCTTTCGTGTAATAAATGTAGTTGTTGACTCTTCTATTTTCCTGTTCAGGCTCTACACAGAAGATTACTTTTCCAATGAGATGTCTGTGGTGGGAATCCCCGAGATTCAAAGGTCAAACCTCGTTTCCTGTGTCATCCAGGTATGTCTTTCTTGAACAAAGAAGATGCCAGTGCCGTGTCTTTTCTTGCTATGACTTGATGTGTGTGGAGCTTCAAATATGACCTCCTTATCAGGGAGGCTGGCTAGATCATCTGCCTTGTAAAAATTTCATGCCTGATGTGTTATTTTCGTCATTTTTCTCAATCTTCCAACAAAAATGAAAGGTTGGAAAGAAATGAGACCAATATCAATAGAATTTCCCTAATGTGCATGAGGTGGTTCAAAAAAAAATCCCTAATGTGCATATGAGCTTTTGCTCGACAATATCAATTATTTTGTGTTTTTTTTGTTTCTTTTCTTCATTGCAAAGATCATCCTTTTGATTAATCTTCTCTTTCCATACTTTGATATAACTCAACATCTGATGTCGAAGAAACAAATAAAAATTATTGTTCATGAAAAATGAAATTTCCTTTTATGCTTTATTTTCCATAAGGCCACCAAAGTTTTGCTCATTCATGAAGCTTCTCTTACTTGATTGGTGTTAATTGGCTTATTCAGTCTCTATTTGTAAATAGAAAATGTTGAAAGGACTATTGTGTTGCCTTTTATATGAGTTTCATCTCCTTTGTGGTGTCAAATTTTCAAATGAGTCTCATCCTACTGTTCAGCCTGTCAAGAAATTTCTTGGATATTAGCTAATAACGTTCTTATCTATGTCCCAGTTGAAGGCTTTGGGCATCGATAACATTTTAGGTTTTGATTGGCCAGCATCTCCATCACCTGAATCGATGATCAGAGCACTTGAAATATTGTACTCACTTGGAGTACTAGATGACGACGCCAAACTTACTTCACCTACTGGATTTCAAGTTGCAGAGATTCCACTAGTATGTTTCTGACCAGCCATCTCATATGCTCTGTTAAATTTCCTCACTTTTTACTTCTCTGCTGTTCAGTGCAATCTTTTTTTGCCAGCTCCAGTAGTATGACTTGCAAGTTAGAGACTTCCCGTTGAATTTACAGTTCTGTTACCTTTATTATCACATTTCTCACCAAACACTACCCCTCTTCCCCATTCTCCAATAAAAGCATTAAAAAGGAAATACATCATACAAAAGTAATGAGCAAAGGAATATTTACAGAATTATGAAAATAAATAACACCTAAGGCAGTGGCCTAGCGGTCGATATAGTGAGATGAAAACCAAGGGAGACCCTGTTCATATCCCAGCAGTGGAAAAGTGCTAGGTGATTTCTTCAACATCTGTCTTTAAGTCTTGGCGGGCATAGTTAACCAACACTTATGCTGGTAGAAGCAAGCAGGTACCTGGTAAACCTAACACCACCATTACTAAAAAGAAAAAGTAATAAGGAGTTCTTCAATTGAGGGAGAGAGAGACACATAATTCTTTTACTCCCATTGGATACTCAATTTATTTTGTAGAAGCCTTTGCTTTGGGGCTGATAGTTAGACATTTAGAGTACGGATATTTGTTGCCAGCTGTGGCGGTTGAGCCAACTTGCTTAAACTGCAACACTGAACTCTTTTTCCTTTGTTGTAGTCTATCATTATCACTAGCAATTGGAAGATGAGTCTTGACTTTATTCATTTTCTTCTGTAACATCTAATTGTTAATGAATGAATACCCCCAAGATAGCTTATGCTGTATACTTAGCTCTCTTATACTGATGCACTGTGTTGTTGAGTGCCATAGGTGTGAGATCAATAGGAAGTTGATTAACTAGATGCTTGATGCTTTGTTGAATGTCTCTCGGTGCATTACAATAATGCAATGTGTCTCTCAATTCATGGATCTAGGAATTTTCTTATTCACGCAGTTTCTGAAACTTGTATTTTTATGTAGGACCCATTAATATCCAAAATGATCTTAGCTTCTTGTGAGTTTGGATGTTCGGAGGAAATAATTACCATTGCTGCTGTACTCTCCATACAGGTAAATCCTCGCCTTCCAAACCCTAATTGATTTAACATTAAAACAAGACCTCTATATTTTGTCAGACCAATATATTGTTTATTTTGCAGTCTATTTGGATTCCTGTTAGAGGAGTACAGAAGCAGTTGGATGAAGCTAAATTGAGATTTGCAGCTGCCGAGGTTTTTGGTTTCTTCTGTTTCGCTTATTAATTTCACCTCTGTTATAACTTAGTTGCATTATACTTAAAGTACACAATGAAGAACACATTTGACAACTTGCATATGGGTCTCATAATAGATAATGGTAAAATTTAGAGCTCAAATAAATTACACTGTACAGAAGATGTTAATAATTTTCTTATCCACCTTTCTCCTGCTTCACTATCACCTTTAGTTTGTATTTTCCTCTTGTTGTAATAAATATAATTTTTGTTCTTCCCTGAGATTTATGCAAAGTAATCTATATAATTTGTGTCCATTGTCATTTGATTCATCCGACTGACTATTTTGTAGATTAACAAATGTTTACTCTAGTACTGAGTTACTTATTGGAGTGAGTACAGATTTATTTAAAGGATAGTTCAATTGTATGAAAGATCCCAAGGCTACGACTAAGTTCAAACTTCTGGAGGTGGCAAATATTTCTATTTAGAGAAGGATCACATTAATGGGTTGGACTAACAGAGAGTAGGTAAAGAAAGTTGAGGGAAATGGAGTATTTCTTAGGATCTTGCACTTCCCTTTTTTTAATTGTCCATTAACTTGATTCATTGCATAAGCAGAAGTGTTCGATGAAGTCCAATAAAATAGCACATACAATTAGAAAGTTTGTGTAGAGACAATACAGTCACTAATTGGAATTCAGATTGCTGCCTATTTATTTCTAGTTATTTACTTGTTTAGCCTTCTTCAAGTAAATTCATGTGTAACTTCGATATACCTTTGCAGGGTGACCATGTCACATTCTTAAATGTGTATAAAGGATTCATTCAGTCTAATAAATCTTCGAAGTGGTGTCACAAGAATTTTATAAATTATCATGCCATGGTAAGTCCTAATCCAACTTCCACGATGTTCTACTTTTTACATTTTGCAGTGTTTCATGAACGTGCCCTTAGGGCATCCTTGATTTTTTTCCCCATTATGTAGAGAAAAGTAATTGAAGTTAGGGAACAGCTGAAAAGGATTACACAGAGGTTGGGCATAGGATTGAAATCTTGTGAAGGGGATATTCAGGTAACTTTATTTGCTGACTCAGTTGTTAATGTCAATAGCATTCAACAGACCGTGGAGCAGTTGCCCATGTTTTAAAACTGATTGCTCGCTTGTCATTGAGTTAATATTGTTGCATGAGTCATTCTTTTCTGCCACGAAAAGCCGTCAAATTAGTGCTGCAACTGCCGCTAAGGGCTTCAATTAGAATTATTCGCAGTCTAGAGATTGCAGCTTGGTCACTTTCTCAGTAGCAGCATATTTTGTAAATCTTTTTTGGGCAATTCTTTCTTTTATGATGTAATAGGCGTAACTAAATTTAGTCATTTCACAGGCAGTAAAGAAGGCAATTACAGCAGGTTTTTTTGCCAATGCTGCCCGCTTAGAAGTGAGTATGAAGTTTGGTACACGTAGCTATTTTTGTCTTAAAACACACTCTTTCCGTTTCTGCTTCATTTTTCTGATATGAGCATATTTGATAACTTCTGTTGCTGATATTTGAAACAGCCATTCAGTCACAATGGGATGTACAAGACTCTCAGAACTTCTCAAGAAGTGTATATTCATCCTTCATCTGTGTTGTTCAGGTATTTATCTATTAATGTCTCTCTCAAACTATGATAGCTTGATTGGTTTGCTGATATTACGGAGACGTATGAATTACTTTCCCTAAGTAGTCATAAGATGAGGAAATTACTTTCATCTGTGTGATTTATTGCCATTTTAAAGGTATGAATATTTCTACAACTGGTTTGTATAGTCCCACTATCTAAGTTATTAAGAATACTAGTCATTTCTGTTGCTCAAGTTCTCAAGTTGGAGAAATCCCATGTGGGCATCTGGCCCAACTTCAGTTGAGGCACAGGTTTAGAACTCCATGGAGTATGGATGACGTGCACCTGACTCACACATCACGTACTGTCCTTACCACTTAACCAACACCCTAAGAACTAGGAAGATCTATCATTCTCGAATCAAATCCATAATTAGGAAACGGTGACATTCCCTTTTCTTGCATCCTATTGTAGCATGGCGTGGTCAGGAACTTTCTCGTTGCCATCTTTCCTCCTATATGTGTGCATGAAAGATGTGTGGTTTTGTAGCATCCATTTTTTACACATTTCCCTTTTTTACATCACTTACATGTCTAGTTTATATAATGTGGTTCTCATATTTAACAGGGTCAACCCGAAGTTCATCGTGTACCATTCTCTCGTTTCAACAGATCGTCAGTACATGCGAAATGTCATCACTATCGATCCTTCTTGGCTAACGGAGGCTGCACCTCATTTTTACCAGAAGCAGCTGCATAGTTCTATTCCTCAATGATGCACAATTTTCTTTGATGCTCCTTGGCAGCCTCATTCTGGTTTGAAAATTTTGTTGAGTCATTTGTAAGCCTTGTAAATTGGTTGTACTTTTCTCCCATAGGCTCGAGAGAGGTTAGTTGAGCACCTTTCGTTTGAAAATTATACCGTATATATATATATAGGTCTAATAGTACCTTTCTTTATGTTGTAGTGAAGGTAATTAAGATGATTCAAATTTTAAACCAAGCCCAACATGAATAGCCAACTTGGTACATAAAACACTATTTGATCATCAAACCAATTATAACTTATAAGTACATACACATGACTTATTGCAAGTTGCAACTATTATAAAGACAAGACACAAACAAAACAAAACAAAACACAAGTAATTTTACTAGATGAAAGTGAATAGGGACTCTATTCATAACTTTCCTTTATTTGTCACACCAATACAGTTACATAAGTCTTAATTATATAAACTTAAAAGATGTATTTTTGTAAAGCGCGTGATTAAAGAGGAGGTTGCGGATTTCTGATCTTAGCTTTAGACACAACAATAGCCACAAAGGTTGTTGCAAGTTGAGCACTTGTTACAAAATATAACTTTGCCAATTTTGGAAATCCTACCAAGATTCCTTAGTAAATGGTGCCCGCGAAGCTTTGCCTCATTAGTGGTATTTCCATTCATTGCTGCATCAAAAAGTGTATGTAGAGCTTCATATTAGTCAGTTGTGGAATCAGAAATTCATACAATGGGTACAAAATATAAAAAATAGTATAACATGCATCCCGTATAGTATTTGTACATGCAACATAACAATTTTTGAATGTCCTTTACTACGATGTCTCCATGATGTTAATAGAACTCGATCATTTATATACAACGAAAAAAAAACATTTTTTTAATCATAATAAATAGATGGAGACAATAAATTAACCTTGGGTAAGTGGAGCAGAGGCCTCAGAATTCATCTCCCTAGCAACTATTTGTGAGGATATTATAAGTAGAATAAACAAAGAAAGATAAACAAAAATATTATTTCTAGAAACCATTTTGATTAACAAATTAAACTATTTGGATTTTTTTATAATTTTTTTTTTTTTTTTGCTGATGAGAAAAGACTTGCATTTCTTCCCTATTTCTAGAACTACTAGGTTAGTAGTTTCCAAGTTATTATAAAAAAAAATTCTAATCCAATTCTTTTCCCATTGACTTTTTCCTAACGGCGAGATCAGGCCATTACACTTTATTTTTGGGAAAGCAGTTGAAACACAATTGTACCTTGTCCAACTTTCCATCAAACATCTCTCTTCTTCTATTTTCACGATACTTTTCAAAGAGAGAATTTTTAATCAAGTTGTTTGAATGCAATAAATATTCGTGCAATTTTCCCATGAAATCTATGTAATTATAAAGGTTAAAACGCGTCATTGAACTAATAAGGAGAAAAGTTACCGTAGGTTGGGAATAGAGAAACAAATCGTAAGAATGCAATAATTTTTTCTATAAAATTTATACAATCATAAAAGGTCAATATTATGAATTAGTGATAAGTTGTGTCGCATGATATTTTTAAACTTATTAGGTACACAATAGTTTTCACATTGGAAAAATCTATCAATATTCCATTCCACCTAAGGAAAAAAAAGAACTAGCGGACGATGACTTGTAAGTCTTTAAGCCAATTTCCACAAAATTAGAGAGGAAAAAATTGGGACTAATAAATTGATGTTTTGGGCGACAAATACATTTTTGGGTGGTGACAAATTCTACTTCTTGTGGCGACCAATACAGTTTTTTAGTGGGAACAAGTTACACTTTTTGTGGCAACACAAGTTGCTACTAACACAATTTTATCGTAGCGACCAATTACACTTTTTGCATACAGTCTTTTAGAGGCGATAAATTATACTTTTGTAGCAACAAAGGTTGCCACTAATACAGTCTTTTAGTGGCAACAAGTTACAGTTTTTGTGGCGATTTTCATTTTTACCATAATTCTATTCCTCAATGATACACAATTTTCTTGGATGCCTTATCCTGGTTTGAAAATTTTGTTGTCTCATTTGTGAACCTTGTAAAATTGGTTATACTTTTCTCTTATAGGCTCGAGAGAGGTCAGTTAAGCACCTTTCGTTTGGAAATTATACTGTATATATAGGTCGAATAGTAATAAAGATAATTAAAATTTTAAACATGAATAGACAATTTGTTACATAAACACTATTTGATCATTAAACCAATTAAAAGTACATAAACATGACTTGTTGCAAGTTGCAACAATTATAAAGACAAGACAAAAACAAAACAAAACACAAGTAATTTTACTAGATGAAAGTGAATAGGGACTCTATTCATAACTTTCCTTTATTTGTCACACCAATACAGTTACATAAGTCTTAATTATATATAAACTTAAAAAGATGTATTTTTGTAAAGCGCGTGATTAAAGAGGAGGTTGCGGATTTCTGATGTTAGCTTTAGACACAACAATAGCCACAAAGGCCATTGCAAGTTGAGCAATAGTTACAATATATAACTTGGCCAATTCTGAAAATCCTACCAAGATTCCTCAGTAAATGGTGCCCATGAAAAAACACTCCCTTTGCCTCATTAGTGGTATTTCCATTCATTGCTGCATCAAAAAGTGTATGTAGAGCTTCATATTAGTCAGTTGTTGAATTAGAAATTTATATAATATAAAGGGATACAAAAATAGTATCACATGCATTCTGCTGCTGTCCATTTTTATTTGTCATGTTACACTTTTCGAAAATTAATTTATTTAAAGTTAATTAAAGAGTACTATAAATTGCAATTTTTTGCATATCGATATGATGAAAAAATACATTATAAAATGTTAGTTAAATTTTTTATCGTTTGACTCTATAAAAGAAAACTATGACAAATAAAAGTGGGCGAAGGGAGTAGTATTTATACATGTAACACAACAATTTTTTAACGTCCTTTCCTACGATGTCTCCATGATATCAAGAGAACTCGATCATTTATATATAACAAAAAAAACCAAATAAAAATATTTTTTTTTATCATAATAAACTGATGGAGACAGTAAATTAACCTTGGGTAAGTGGAGCAGGGGCCTCAGAATTCATCTCTCTTGCAACAATTTGTGAGGATATTATTAGTAGAATAACCAAAGAAATATAAACAAAAATATTATTTTTAGAAACCATTTTGATTAGCAAATTAAACTATTTCAAGTTTTTTTTTTTTCTGATGAGTAAAGACATGCATTTCTTCCCTATTTATAGAACTCAATAATACTTGCATGCAACAATCAGAAAAATAGAGGAAAATACTGAGGACTTACTTTGAATTCATCAAGAAAAATAAAAAGATTTCATAAAGAATTTTTTTCTTTTGGGGCCAAAAAGATAGAAATATAAAATATTATATTAGTTAATTATATGCATCATAAAGACTTGCTTTAACTAAACGTAATTTACGGAGGATACGTATCAACCTATAGTATTATAAATAGGAGGGATCGAAGATTAGGATAGAAAGTTAGCAATAATGTCGTCTAGTTTTTAGTATTTTTATTATGATTAATTTCCTATTCTCTTAAACTCCCTCTGTCCAAAATTGTTTGTCATGTTGCGCTTATCTAAAGTCAATTTGACTAATTTTTAAAGGTAAATTAAATCATATTAGTTCGATATTTTAAACAAAAAAATTAGATATTCTAAAACTATATGAAAAGTACTATAAATTACAATTTTTTGCATATTAATATGATGAAAAAATATATCTTAAAATGTTAATCAAAGTTTTTATAGTTTGACTCTAAAAATAGAAATTATGACAAACAATACCGGACTGAGAGAGTATTTGTGACTCTATTATTACCTTTTGTTTTCTTTGTTTTAGTAACCATTGAACTTTGTGATTCTAGTTCAAGATTCTATCGCTTTTTATTTGATTTACTATATGTAAATGATTATTTGTACATATGTATACTCTATTTGTTCCAATTTATGTGTCATTTAACTTTATGATTTATTTTTTATCCTCAAATAAATAATTTATAACTACACAAAAGTGTAAGTCTTTGTTTTAGCCACAAGTTTCAATTTTTTTTTCTCTGTGTCAAGTATTAAACTTCGTCATAAAAATTTAGACGGAGAAAATAATCTTTTAACGCATACACATATTTCAAGATTTCAAGCCAAAACTATTGAATCTCAATGTACTCTTAAATCATAAGCTATAAGTATCTGTTTATATGCATCGCTATCGACTGTTAGAATTTTCCGTCCTTAATCATATATTTCGAATTCGGATTCATTTATCAGGTAAACGAGAGGGATCATATGCTAAATTTAACAACCAAAGACTTCATATTAAAATTTTGCCTTTTCGTTGAACTTGTTAAAAGATCCCACTTAATTAATTTAATATAAAGAAAATAAGACTACAAGAGCTAAATTTTAACAACCAATTAGACTAGTGGTCAAGTCAATTAAAAAGCACTAAAACTTTTTGGTATTAATTAGTGAAATACAGTAAATATGAATATCATGATAAAATATTGATAATAAAATTACTACAACATGGCTTTTATTCAATACATTTTTAGTAATATTATAGCAAGCTCTAAAGTAGAAAGAGCATTGCTAATAATATTACATAATTGCCATTACAAAAGTTTTAATATAATATACTACGTACTCCACACATAATTAATTAATTGTGTGGCTTAGCTTGAGTAACTTTGTCCATTGCCTCACCTTTATAGGAGCAACACCTATAGCAACCATTGTCACCATGGCCACAGCAACCATACTGGCAGTATCCACCACGTCGTCCACCACCACCGCCACCACGGTGTCCGTATCCACCACCACCGTGTCCATATCCACCACCACCACCATGTCCATATCCACCACCACCACCATGTCCGTATCCACCACCACGTCCATATCCTCCACCACCACCGCGTCCATATCCACCACCACCACCGCGTCCATATCCACCACCACCACCAGGATATCCACCGTATTGGGCTTCATGTACTTCATTCTTGTTTTCAGATTTCTTAGCTACATCAAATCTCAAATATATGTAATGTTGAAAATAAGATATAGACTCAGAATTTTAAATTTATGAATTATGAATTTGTTTTTAAGAAAAAACAACTTGCTTAGTTCGTTCTGGATAAATTATTTATACACTAACATATATGGATGATGTATGATCATTTACTTATGTAGTGTTTTTCATGATACAATTACTTGTAATTTTAGGGCACATGATATGAAAATCTTGGTAAAAGTCTAGCATTAGTGCATACACACATGGAACTTATGGTAATTGTTTTTACCGTAACAATAACATACTCAGTGTTATCTTACAAGTATAGTTACATGTGAATTTTTATGACAACTATAAAACTAAGTTTTTTGAGTTTTATCGGGTGAGGAAAAGCTCGTCACAAAATTAAGGGTCTGAAATGTAGAATGTAAAATGTATAGTTTCTGATAGACCTCGATTCAAAAGAAGTACTTAATTAAGGTACTTGTTTTAGTGGACCAAAAATGTTACTACTAGAAAAAAAAATAGGTGAGATATTCAATATTTGAAAGTGATAAAAGAATTAAAATGAGAAAATAATAATCTTACAGTTCTCAGCCAACTCAGTAGCTAAAATCTCAGAGCTTATCATTAGGAAAATAGCCAAAAAAAGACCAAAAAATAGAAATGCTTTGGAATCCATTCTTTTTTTTTTTTTTTTGTAGTTTGTAATTTATAGAAGGATGAAGAAAGTGAGGCATCATTTGGCTATATTTATAGTAAGATTTCAATGCATTTTTTAGATTGAAGTGAAGGACATTTATGGTGTATTTGGTTGGTAAGTAAAAGATGTTGAATTTAACAATTGAGTTTAATTATTACTAGCTAGAGATAAAGGTTATTTCCATAGCAAACAAGTGGAAAATTGATGATATATAGAATATAATGTTTTCACTTATTTTCTACCAAATCAACTCACAAGAAAAAGGGAAAAACCTTCTAATTTTTTTAAATATAAAAACAGTATTTTCTTCTGTCAACTTTTATCTTATGTTACGTTTTGCAAAAGTCAATTTTGACTAATTTTCAAATTTAAATTAAATTATATTAATTCAATATTTGAAACAAAAAAATTTAGGCATTCAAAAACTCTAAAAAGAGAAACTATAACAATTAAAAGTAGACATAAATCGTATTTATTTTTCCTTTTTTTCACCATCAAAATATTTATAAAAATAGCCACCAAACATTTTTATGTTAAAATAATAATTTCTAAATAATCTTACAATTTTTTAGAGGTCACGTGAGGAGGGTGCATTTACAATATATATTTCAATATGCATCCGAGGCAAAAACTTATTTGAAATTTATGAGTTTTAAATTTAAAATAATGATATACGTGATGTTAATAATTGAATTCTAAATTTTTGATAAGTACATTTAATCCCTTTTAAGAGAATCTTTTAAGTTTCATGTCAGATAACTAAGTGAAGTCATAATAATATTAATACCTACGAATTTGATAGAATTTTCAGTAATTTTGATTTAGTCTTATCTTTATACTAAAAATTTCGTTTAATATGAATAAATAATTTTATCTAGAAACCAATATTTGAAAAAAATTAAAATTCACAATATATAAACTAAAAATCTTTGACTCCTGTAGCTAGAAGTACTATAACAAAAATAATTATTAGCGATAATTAATTCAGAATTAATTATCGCTAAATATGTATTTTTAGCGGCAATTGATACTCTTTGTATATGTCTCTAAAACTTTTAGCTGACATTGATTCTAATGGCACTTAACTAGTGTCGGTAAAAACTTTAACACTCTTTATTAATGTCAATATTTAATACCATTAAAAATTATTTTTACTGTAGTGAAGCAGAGAGAATTAGAGGGATGAAATATATTTCTTTTAGTAAAACGGTACTCTCTCTGTCTCTAATTGCTTATTCATTTTGATAAATTAAGAAAGAATAATTTTCAACATATAATATCCTACATTAATTACTTAGAAAAATATAAAATTTCTTAAAACTTTTAAATTTTAATTCATCCACTTCATTGGTATATATATATATATATATATAGTTTTCGTCGAGATGAAAGAGCCATATATAGTTTTCGTCGAGATGAAAGAGCCTAGTACAACTGCTGGCCTACGAATTAAAATTATTATAAATTAAATACAAACTTTATTAAGTACTATAGTTGAGTTAAAAAGTCATTTTAATTAAACCTGTTAGCCAACCACCTTTCATTATTACTACTACTGCCCAAGCTTCCAAGGAAAAAAATATTATTATTTATTTTACAAAAGAAACGTGATAAAAGAATTTTTTTATCAAATTAAGTCATTATATAATGTAATTTAACAAAATAATACGTTTTAAAATTTTTTTACAAAACTAATATAAACGTATTTCACAGTAACGTTTTATGGTATATTTCATTTTTTAAAAATTTGACGGTGTTAGGTCGATATACGTTACTATAAGTAATGTTTTACTACTAAAACGTTACTCTGAATAACGTTTTAGGAGTAAAACGTTACTGTGAATAACGTTTTAGGAGTAAAACGTCGCCTTCATCTTTTTAAAAATGAAATATACCCTAAAATGTTACTGGGAAATACGTTTATACTAGTTTTGTAAAATATTTAAAAAACACATTATTTTGATAAATTGCTTTATATAATGACTTATTTTGGTCAAAACCTCTCATAAAAGAGTTTGAACTCCCAATGTTATTAATTTATGATTTGAATTATTTTACTAATTGCAATGATATTTATTCTACGTTTAAGTTAACACACTACTGCACTAGTACATAAATCGTTCACTTAAATGGGTAATTTGGTTATTGAATAGTAATATGAAAGTTGTTACATGTATCGAGGTGGATTATATAGGATGATTGATTTATTTATTTTTAATTGAAAATTTCGATTTTAATTCTGTATAAATGAAAAAAAATAATCTTTTGGGAGTGTTACTCTTGGAAATGAGCACAGCAATATATATACAAAGGGGTATTATGCGTTTAATAATACAATTAAGAGAATAAAAAATGGCATATTTCTAATAACTTAAGTTTTAATTTGTCGTACAATTAATATTTTATCTGAGCATATAAGATAAAATTCAATACTAGTAATATTTTTATTTAGTTAATTATATTTACGTGAGAGATTAGCTCATTGATAATGTAATTAACTAAATAAAAACATACCTTGTTACGATTACTATTTATAAACGAAATATTCACACATTTTAACACTACTAGTGATAATATTTTTATTTTAAAAAAATTAAGATGCATTTTTAAAAAAAATATATTCAGAAGACATTGAATAACACTGACACTAGGTTAGGTTATACAATTCAATAGGTTCAGTGCATATAATGGATCATAAAAATAGTTAGGTTGAAAAATATTTAGATAGAATATTGATTTAATAGTAATTACTTTTTTTTTCTTCTGTTTTTCTAAAATATTTAGACGAGTTTGGTTGGAGATATTCTGGATGATTCTAATAAAAAATAATAGACTCGTGATTAGGAAATTAGATTAATAGCGAATTGAAATATTTTAGTAGTTAAAAGAAAAAAAATACCATCTAGATATTCGTTAATAATAATAGACTCGTGATTATGAAATTAGATCAGTGACCTAGTCAACAATTCAAGCAACATAAATATATTACTGTAATTAAGAAAAAGAAAATCAACTAGAGCTCGTTAATAATAGGGAAAATTACATAATTAGACATATTTTGCTATTTTATATAAATTAGTATAATATTATTTATACTTTTAAAATAATTGCGTAAGCTTATAACTAATTAATATTTTTTTACGTAGATACATGTACAGATTCAATAACATAAGGAGGGAGGTGAACGATATGGGAAGGAAGACGATTGAAATTTGTTTCTCATGTATACACGTGAATCATATTAGATACACTCTAGATACATGTATCTGATATCCTAGTTACATAGGAGAGTGACGAGAGAGATGGGAGATAGACGAGTGAGATTTGCTGTGTATCTTAGATACATACGAATCCACCAGAATACAAAGTATCTAGAATAAATTAGCCTTAACTTTGACACATATATTTCACGATACATGCATCTGAACGTATATAAATACATCAAAATCTGATAAATAACATAATATTACAAACTATAGAATGTAACTAAATAATTAGCTCCTAACCTAATTACTAATTAAATTAGGTAGTTTTCCCTTAATGATAATAGACTCGTGACTAGGAAATAAGATGGTGATGTAGTCATTAATTTTAGTAAACTAAAATATCTTTCTAATTATTATTATGGCAAGCCCTAAAGTAGAAAAAAGAGTTACTACTATATATTACATAATTGCCATTACAAAAGTTCTAATATATGGCTCCACATAATTAATCTATTGTGTGGCTCTTTGCCCATTGCCTCACCTTTGTAGGAGCAACATCTATAGCAACCGTAGTAATCACGGCGGCAGCAACCGTACCGGTGGTATCCTCCACGTCGTCCACCACCACATGGTATCCGCCACCACCATGACCACCGGTTATCCACCACAACCACGACTACGACAGCGGCCAGGCTATCAGCCATATTGGGCTTCATTTACTAATGCATTCTTGTTATCTGTTTTCTTTGCTACATCAATTAATTTTGTAATTTTTTATTTTGTTATTCTTAGTTATTTTAATTTATTCTTGTACTAACTCTAAACTAGAAACAATTAATTAGGAGTAATATCTTCCAATTATATACATTGAGGTAGAGAATTTTTTACACTATCAATTATTCAAATGATGAATATTGGGATGTATATATATATATATATATATATATATATATATATATATATATATATATATATATATATATATATATATATAAATTGAAAATAAGATATTTTCTATATTACAATAGACAAAAATGACTTGATAAGGAGATTCCTAATGGTTGTATACCATGTATATAACTTTAACTTTTTATAATATTAGTGTATATATGTTAAATCATTTACTTATATCTTGGGATATTTTATAATATTAGTGCATATATCTATAATCCCGTGGTTGGAGAAAATCTTATTGGGATTGATCACCATTCTCAAAAATAAACTTTGTAATATATGATTCAAAAAATCTAGTCAAATTCTTGATACAAATATTATTATTATTATTATTAATATTGATAATAATAATGAACGATTAATCAAAATAAATTATAATAATATGGATCATAAATTTGAATAATTATATAAAATGAGAATTCCACCCATAAGTAAAACACCAAAGTAAAATATTGTCATACCATAGCATAATTAACAAACATTACATGATGGCTTTTATTTCATGATAATAATTTTTTCTTACAATAAGCTCCAAAAAGCAGCAAGAATATTACTACTAATACATCTTGCCACTAATTAGTACAAGGTGATAACTATATATTACTATATTCATTCACCTTTGTATCTAGGAACAACACTTCCGGCCACCACCACCACGTCCACCGCGGCCACCGCCACCGCCACGTCCACCACCGCCGGAGTATCTACCACCACCACGGCCGCCACCACCACCACCAGGGTATCTACCACCACCGCCACGATATCCACCACCACCTGGGTATCCGCCACCAGGGTATCCACCACCACCACCACTACGTCCACCACCAGGGTATCCACCACCACCACCACCACGACCGCCGCCAGGGTATCCACCACCACCAGGGTATCCACCGCCACCACCGGGGTACCCGCCATATTCGGCTTCATGTACTTCATTTTTGTTACTGGATTTCTTGGCTGCATCAATTACGCAAACAAGAATTTATTTGTCTTACTTTTCTTTTTAGTCCTAAAAAAATACACTTTTCTTCTTTGACAACTCCTTAATTTAGCTTTTTCACGTGGCATGTTTAATATCTAAAGATTCAAAAATTCTAATCATAAGATTCAAGAATTCAATCTCTTTACTTTTTTTAAATTTGTGCAAGTCGAAACCAAACAGATAAATTAAACGAAGGGAACATTTTTGTTTAATACCAACTCTGCATTATAAAATTCTGTAATCCATAACTTATATGGAGATCTCTCGTCAAAGTCCAGAAGGTTAAAATATACCATATTAACATATATGCAAAATTTCATTAGGTTCAGAATGGGCTTAGCTACTTTACGTTTATTTGAATCGAGAATTGATCGAATTAAATAATTTTTTTTATCTTTACTGAATATGTTATTATTGTTGTCGTAATATATATGCAAAATGTAAAACTAATTATATAAAATTGAATAATTAGTTAGAATAATTGGTCAAGCGACTAGCATCTAAAGCACAAGTAATGAATGTTAATCTGAACTCTCAGTATTTTCGAGATAAATTATAAAAATATATGTAAAATTTCTTTATAAAATGAGCATATACTTACAATCCTCTTCAGAAGTAGTAGTGGAAGTCTCAGCCAACTCCCTAGCTAAAACATCAGAACTTATCATTACAAATATGGCCAAAAAAAGGCCAAGAATCAGAAATGCTTTAGAACCCATTTTTTTTTTGTTTCCCTTATGATACTTGAATTAATTAAAGGATGAAGAAATTGAGAGATTATTGGGTTCTATTTATAGAAAGATTTGAAAGGATAAAATGATTGAACAGAGTATTATTTGGATGTAACGGTCAAAAATAAATTCAGAATTTAAAGTTTATAAATTTTTAACGATCTCATTTTTATTTTTTTTTCAAAAAGGACTTTAATATAAGTACTCAAGAGGAATTAAAGTATTAAACCCTCGCTGAAAACTTAAGTAAGTTTCATTTCTACCGTCAAACTAAGAACTTATTTTGTTATTAGATTTTCAACAAATATTTTTTCATATATTTAGTCGATTTATATATATATATATATATATATATATATATATATATATATATATATATAAGATTTATGTAAAAATTATTATATTTTTAAAAATTTACGTTTGATATTCTAGATTCGTCCCGAACAGGAATTAATGTGTGGACCAATATTCAGTCGGCAGCTGAAGAAATATAGTGAAAGATTTCACATTCGAGTTCATACACGTACATGACAAGTACTATACATAATTTGTTGCATTATATTTAAGTTATACTTACATGTAACAAACTGATATATATTTTTTTATCTAAATAAAAGTCTAATTTGATATCTTTAAATTTGAATCGATAGATAAAGACTTGTCTTGCTACAAATCTATCGGCCATATTACTGTAATTTTTGTATAAATTGTGTTTTAATTTTAGTATATGTTATTATCCGAAATTTTTGATAGATAAACAAGAAATTAAATTTGACGTTCAATTTTCTAATATCAATCTCAATCATTTTCAACGATTAAATTTAATTAGACCTTCAAAAATACAAAACGTTATTTTTCAACCGTACGTATTATCCATTTTGGAAATATTATAAGATCACCAAAATCTTTTTGTTAGCAAAGTAGTCGACGGCTCTTTGTGGGGAAATGGTATATTAAATGTTGATGTGTTATTGGATTTATATCATGTAATAACAATTAAAATAAGGAAAATTTGTATATAATATTAAATTATTAATCTAAAATAAATAGAGTAGCTAGAGTTTGATTTAATTGCACTCCATAGTAAACGTTTGCAAAAAATTGTCAGGTGCCTCTCTCCCAAATATCTCGCTCGCTACTCTCTTCCAATCTCTCGCTCGCTTCCTCACTTTTTATACAAACACAAGAGTATAAAAATTGTTTCTAATTGTATAAATTCATACATTTTTATTCTCTTCTCTTCCCTCTTCCAGATCTCGCTTGCCACTCTCCCGAATCTCGCTCGCCACCCTCGCCTTTCTCACTTATACAAACAGAAGCGAAATGTATAAATTGTGTTTCTGTTTGTATAAAGTGTGAGAAAATTGTATATACACATGCAAGTACATATATTTTCGTCCTACACACTTATATTATACAATAAAAATACTCCCCTTCCTAGTTTCTTTTGCCTTTCTCTCTTTCTCGTTTTATACAATTCGATTCAATTGTATATTCCTTGTCAAGTCTCTTTTGTCTTTCTCTCTTTCTCATTTTATACAAATTCAAATTGTATATAATCATTCTATACACTTATAATAATACAATTCGTTTTATACACTTCGTTTTATACAGTTTTTTGCCCAAGTGTCTTTCTCTTTCTTGTTTTATACAATTTGCTTCAACTGTATATGTATAACGAATTATACAGTTTCTATATTTGCTATGGAGCGTAATTATGCAAACTTTGCTATAGCATACAAATATGATTTTTTTGTTTACTATATGTGAAAGTTACCTTAAAATAATATATTGCATTGAAATAGACATGGTCATTTTGGACTCGTTTTGTGTTTCTTGATAAAAAAAAATTAATTAGGGGTCTCATGCATATTCTCTAGTAAAATGATATATATTCTCGTCTCTACATCTCTATTCTCTTCTCGAAACTTAGTTTCTGATGAACTCTCAACACCCCCATCTTTCATCCACCCCTCTTCCAATTTCGAAGTGTTTGCGTAATTATATATTATAGATTTTTTTGAAATAATAATTCTTCATCGTACCAAACATATTGTTATTTTAATATATGAAAAGATAACAGGCTCTAATAGCCACATACACATAGTTTTGTTGATGCCGACAAATAAATGCTAGTGGAAAATGTCGAATAGTCACTTATCAATTGTGTTGACAAAACGTCTTGTTTGTTAGTTCTACTTATCACAAATATGTATTAATTAATTATTCTAACCAACCAACCACTAAACTCAAAAATTATTATTGAGTCGGATTCATTCATAAGAATACTGTTAATTAGCTCGTTAGCATATATTAACTAGCATCCTTTTATTTGTGTTTATGAAATATAAAAATTAAATACATTCACAATAGGAGTGTATGGAGAAATCGAAGGATTAATTTTACCGTTTTAATTTTCAAAAAAGCATTCAGTTTATATAACATATTAACATCGCAATTGACTTTTCTCTATTAGTAAATTTTCAATTATACCATAATTTTCACTTGCCCTTCTTCAATTTGAACGATATACTATTTGATTAAACACTTTGAGAAGAAACAGCAAATTAGGGAAAATATTGTCTCACACCATAGCATAATTAACAAACATTACATACATGATGACATTTTATTTTATAATTCTTACAAAATGTTCTAGTAATTAAATTAAAGTAGCAAGAGTTTTAATCACTAATATTACACCTTTGCCATTATAAAATTTATATATATTGCTTCCCATTATTAACAGCAACTATAGCACTCATAGTTATTGCCGTTGCAACAACCATTGCGGCAGTACCCTACACCACCACCACGTCCACCGCCAGGGTATCCACCGCCGCCACGTCCACCGCCAGGGTATCCACCACCACCTCGTCCGCCGCCAGGATATCCACCACGTCCGCGACCACCGCGGCCACCACCGGGATATCTGCCTCTACCACGACCGCCGCCAGGGTAGCCACCACCACCACCGCGGCCACCGCCAGGGTATCCACCTCCGGGGTAGCCTCCGCCCCCACCAGGGTAGCCACCACCACCGGGGTATCCACCACCACCGCCAGGATATCCGCCACCACCGCCGGGGTATCCGCCACCAGGGTAGCCACCAAATTGGTCTTCATGTACTACATTCTTGTTATTGGATTTCTTTGCTGTATCAATTGTGTAAACAAGAACGTTACGACATTAACCTATTTTTAAAATTTGTATTCTCAAATATATGATGACATTTTTATGATTATAAATAGGTACTCCAAAACATATACGTACCTTAAACAGTATTATAATAAATTTCTTTTATTTTTTTAAAAATAAATACTTCTAATAAATTATTTTTCACGAAAAACATTTTTCTTCGTACCAAACTCAACTATAAAAGGAACAAATAATGAGAGGATTCTTACGCTTATCTTCTGAAGTCTCACTCAACTCTTTAGCTACAACCTCAGAGCTTATCATTACATAAATAGCCAAAAAAAGGCCAAGGAACATAAATGTCTTAGAACCCATTTTTTCCCACTAAACTTTACTATGATACTTGAAATTATAGGATGGAGAAACTCATGTATAATTGGTCTCAATATATAGTATGATTTGAATGTATTACAAATGGTAGGGGAAGGACATTATGTGGAGGTGTGAGAGGTGCATTTATGGGATGTGCTTTTGGCAGGTGAAGAGGGTAAAGAATTCCTAATTATTGGGCTAATATTATGGAATTTAAGTTATATATATTATTAATTTAAAAATAATTTATTTAGTTACATTATTTTTATTGTTGTCGTGCTTGTTCACTTTGAAATAACTTCAAATAAAATATGTTTTAAGTTAAGATATTTTAATGTAAAATGCAATAAAATAGTTGAACATCAATCATATATATATATGAATTTTAGATAAGATTATACTGAAAAAGCCAAAGTTTAATTATATATGGTTAGAGTTCAAATAAAATGATTGAACTTTGGTCCAGATAACTAACTGAACTTCAGTCACATGCGTATAAATCTCAAACCCTATAAAACATAAAATATTTTGTTTTAATTTTAGTTTCATCAAACCTAACTTCAAATCCGATTGAAATTATTCAAAAATGGATAGATTTAAAAGTTTTTATGAAGTATGACTGGAAATGATAATCTCAAAATCGAATATTTATGTACTTCGACCCGCTATCGGGGCTCGCCAAATTGCAAATTAGCTAACTTTTATTCTAAGATTAATTTTGTTAACCACTTATCTCTAAAATTTCTCTAAATATTTTGTACACTTCATTATAAGATCTTCAAAATCCTTTTTCGCAACAAATTAGTAGACGACGGCTCTTGTGGGGAAATTGTACATTAAATGTTGATGTATGGTCGGATTATTATGCAATAATTAAAATAAATTATTTGCTCAACTTGTAGGACAAACTTTATCCAGAAAAATCTCGATTTAAAGAATTTAAATTATATATATTGATAATGTAAGTAATTTTTACTACTATCAAGGTAACATATTATGTTCAGTTGTTTTTTATTATTTCTAAATTGCCTGCAAAAATCATTCATGTAATTTATATCAGATATGTGAATTTAAATTATATTATATGAATTTTCTCGTAAAAATAAAATAATTTTTTTTTATAAATGACATAAAATCTTGATTGTCTCCTCATCCACCGTTGCATCCCCTTGCCAACTCAAATCGACCATCATATATCAATATTGTTTGAAATACTTAATATTTTCAATTAAAAAAATTATAATATATACTTTTTACCTACTAAACACACTTTTAATGTAAAGTTGAATAAAATAAAAAGAGGACAAAGTGAAATAGATAATTAATAGAGTTTAGAAGAGTATATAACAGCTACTAATTAAATGTTATATTATATAGTTGCTATTTATTGTTGAATTAAAGGTGAATGACTTATTAGTTGACTTATTAAATAATCCCAAGTGGCAAAATGTCAATCACTCACTTATCAATTATGTTGACTAGGTCTTCTTAGACTCCCACCCCAACTACCCAAACCCCCCAACCACCCTCCATTACTGCTCAAGCTACCAAATTAATCACTTGAAAATTTAAAAATTATATCATAATTCTTTTTACTAAAAAAATTTTAACGAGATATATTATTTATATATATATATATATATTTTTAAAAAATATCATAAATTATAGCTAATACAAACGTAAATATTAGCTTCTATATCTTCACAACTTTCTATTAATCATAATTTCAAATCTATGTCATGGTCATGATAATCTCTTATAGTACGTAGGTGCATGCGATTTCTAGCCCAAAAATTAAAGCATAGATAATAACTAACAATAATACAGAATAACATGTCACTTATCAGTTGACTTATCAATATTATTCAGTCTTTGCTTTCACACTATACATTGAATTTTTTATTTTTTAAAAAATAAATTTCTTATAAATAAGGAAAATAATTTCTGAGTGTAAAACTAAAAGTAGATAAAATATGTTACGTAACTAATAGTTCACATTATTAATTATATCATTTTCATCTTCTAACAAAGTAAACTTTATTTTCATCCCTACCTTCCTTGACATACCTCTCTTTGTTATATTATTTATTTTAATTATATACAAATAATTTAAAGATTATACTTACGTATAAACTAATCACTTCTTTTATCACATAAATATTACCTAGTGGCCTACGTACATCGACTGACAAAACAAATTAAACACAGAGATTTTAAAGTAGATAATAATCAAAACATATTAGAATAACTTTAAAAAATAATATGCATGTGATTGATATAATTATATATTTCAATAATAAATCTTCATGTTAACTTGTAGGACAACCTTATCCTAAAATATCTAGAAATAGTGGTGTTTATATACTCTTAGATTTGGTCAATACTCAAAGATTTAAATGACGTATTTAATGACTCTTTTATTGTGCAACGTATCAAGTTTTAATAAGAGGGGCCAACTCTCTTCATTTGCTTTATAACTCACGAAAAGTCTTCTTAAAGAAAAAAATACATAAAATGTCATTTAATAGACTTAATCGTTGTCTATAAACACTTAAATTTATACATATATAATTCATGAACAAGCAAGCACACATATTTTATGTGATAATTAGCATCGTGCATGTTGTCCTATATGTATTATGTCATATAAAATTTGTACATCTACTTGTTCAATTTTATACAAATTTAAATTTTTATTTGTGCACATCTAAAATTGAAAAATTATCAGATGTCAGTTCATGAAGTAAAATTTAAAAACACATTCATGCATTATGTCAAAAAGTAATTATATACACAAAATATAGATAGAAATAATAAATAACCAAAAAAATATATAATCCCCACCAATCTAATATTAATATAAGATTAGAAATATATATTTTGCCCAACATGACGAGACTTATTAAAATCTTTTTCCTTGATTCATGATCATGTAACTAATTTGAAAAGCTACTCACCTGTTTATCTTTTTTATGTTTTGATTATTTTTTAAAATTTCAATTTCAGCCTTGACTAAAATATTCAATGAATAATCAAAAAATAAGAGATGATTTGACTTTTCAGCTTGATCATATTATCAGTCTCCAATCGCATATGTTTTAATTTTTATTTCTTCTGTGTTTATATTTTAAAAAATTATTATAAAAATCTTTTTTTTATTTGTTAACTTTATTAAATAACAAGAAAATTAGATATTTTTAATTTTTTCCCACGATGTTGAATATCTTTAGGGATGCCTTAAATAAATTGGATTTGTCCAAGATAAATTAAAGTGCTATGTAACAAAAGTAATTTTATTCTTGAAGCAAGAATTTGAACCTGAAACATATAATTAACGTAAAAATAAGAAAGAAAATTAAAACGTTATGGAAACATTTTTAAACACAATATGATATATATTGTACAACAAAACATTACATCATGACCAACCATTCATAGTACGTAAATGAATGGCTTTATTCATACTTGTTACAAGCAAAGGGTCTTAATTAAGTAGCAAGATTATTATTATCTTGTCACTTAATTTCAAAAGTTTACAATAATAATAAATACACATAATTAAGCACTAATTAATTATTTAGTTTTGAGTCTGGGCAGCAACATATTCTTCATAAGAGCAGCAGTATTTTTTGCATCCATATTTGTATTTTTTGCAGCAACTGTAACATTTCTTACGTTTGCCATAGCCCTTGCCATAATAATGATCGACGTTTACTGCATTCTCGTTATCCAATTTCACCGCTGCATCGATGAATTATGAAAATTAATCATGAATAGTCTCTGAATTGAACTTCAATTTATATGTTGTACTTTTTTTAAAATTATATTTCAAAATGAGTACTCCTCTTCCTATATATATTTAATTGTGATTTTTTCTAATTCCAATATAACATATGATAACAAAACTCATAGGACATTTATAATATAATTTACATGCCTTTAGTTTAGTTTAGCAAAGATTGGGAAGTTTATGGTATAATCTTACACTTTATGCGTTGTAATTGAGACATATATAAAATAAAACAAAAGGAATATATATTAAATGTCATGATCAAACTATAGCAAGATTGAAATTTTTGGATTTGGTTTCCAATAATTTTTATAAAGTAGACAAATTTTATTCCCCCCCCCCCCCCAAAATGTACCCTACCAATTATATTTTCTTACAAAATATTTTTCATGAAAAATATTTTTTTTATCGAACACGAACAAATGAAAAGAAATGCTTACCATTGGTAGTCTCAGCTGCCAACTCCCTAGCTGCAACCTCAGAGCTTATCATTAAGAAAATAGCCAAAAAAAGACCAAGAAACAAAATTGCCTTGGAACCCATTCTTAATTATTATTTTTTTGTTCAAAACTTCGTACTAATGAAATATGAAAATTGAGGGATGAAGAAACTAATGCATTTTTGGGCTCTATTTATAATAAGATTTTGAATGCATAAATTGAAGGTGTGAGGGGACATGCAATTATTGTATGGACCAAAGAAATGAACAACTTGCTTTACAAGTGGTAGATAAATAGAGTGTTTGATTTAATGTATACTGTCGTGTTCGTGTTGTGGTGGAGTCGTAAATATTTTTTATATTTCATAAAGATGAAAAAAACATAATTATATAAATTTTATCTGTTTGTATTTTAAAAATCTTAAATATTCAAAGTAATTAAATTAAGAGTTAAAACATATTAAAACACCATTAAGACTTTTAGTAAAAGTAGAAAGACAAAAGTACATACGTTAATACTATAACAAAAATGTTGATAGAATTTTTTTTCGTCTTGTCAATATAATTTTGAATATTAATCAAAACTAAGTAACATATTCCATTTTCAAAAAGGAAAACATGAGAACTAATTGAAAAAATAAAATTTGGAAACTAACTACACCCATAATTGAGTAATTATTCGATATAATTAATATAAACAAAACAATAATAATTAAAAAATAATTTATAATTACAAAAATTTCTCCAGTTATTTTAAATTATAAATTTATTTTATTTCTCTTAAAATCCATACATCAAACAGACAAATCTAAAGCACGTGCATGGAGTTGATGACCCATCATTTAACGTATGTAGAAAATGTCAAACGGTCACTTATCAGTTATTCAGCCGCCACGCCACGTAATTAGTTACATCTCCGTTTTAATTTATTTAACTTATATTTTACTTCGTCTTAAATTTCTACGTGACATAATTATAAAGTTTAGTAACGTTTTGTTACATTTTACTAATCTTTTAAAGATTACAAGATTCAATTTTTTTTTTACTTATGAAACATTAAAATCAGATAAAAAATTAAAATGGAAAGAATAATCTTTATCTACGACTTTGATATACACTAAATAAATCAGATAATGTTTAATTTTTAAAAACAAAATAAATATATATTTTTGTGATGGGAGTGAATCTTAAACAAAAGAAGAAATGCTTTAGTTAAATATGATTTTAAATTTTAAAAAGTAAAATCTCTGAGAGTATTATATAACTATATTTTTAAAATTATATTATCATAATATAAATTTGTTTACTTTTTATATCACTACATCCATTTTTATTTGTATTATAGTGTTTTTTGAAATTTAATTTGATTAATTTCTAAAGTCAAATTAGATTATATTAATTTGACATTTTAAATAAAAAATTGAAATAAAAAATTACTAAAAATATTATAAATTGTATTTTTTTTCATATCATATTTTAAAGGGATTGAAAAAATTAAACATAATTTCAATTTTAATTTTAAAAAATAAAAATAAACAATATTTAATTTTTCATATCAACGTCCACTTATATTAAAACTAACATCATATAATATTTTAATCAACAAGACACTTAAATACATACGATATTTAGGATAGACGATAGAACATGTAGAAATGTGACAATAATCACATAATACTTTCAACATATCAATTGTTAAGTTATAGAAATCTTAGTAGCTCAATAATCTCCTCGCCCATTTCTTCCTATCCATCCTCTATTTCATTTTTATAAAAAATTGTAGGACTACCTTATCCTAAAATATCTAGAAATAGTGGTGCATATATGCGCAATCTTCGATTTGGTCAAAACTAAAGACTTAAATGACGTATTCAATGACTCTTTTAGTGGACTATCAAATTAATTTAGAGGGACCAATATGAGTTGTGGTGTACTGCTTGATTCATATCTGAGGTTTTCGTTGAATTTTAGAAATGGAGAAAATTTCGTTAGAAGCGTCACTCTTGAATGAGCTCTGCAGAGCACGATTCGAATTTAAGCTTCAATATGAAATTCGAAAACTGAGTGGAAAACCAAAAACAAGTTAAAGAAGAGGGTCCACCAATAAGCAAATGTAATATAACGGATGAGATTAATTCTCACTTAATTAAAGGACTTGAATTTGTATTTTGAGCATGAAAAGATTCTTAATAGAAAACACTCTTTCAAATAAAGTTTCGCGCGATACCATATTCAAAATAAACAAACTTTAATATAAACATCGAATATCGAATTGAAAAAAATTAAATAAAGGGGGCCCAACTCTCTTCATTTGCTTTATATATAACTTATATTCAGGGGGTAATAAGACCTTAGTATAATATAAGTGTATCTCTAGAATTTCAGATATAGGTTAAGGGGTACTTGTGCATTTTCCTTATATAAAATATAATTTCTGACTTACACATAACTTAATTTTTAGATATACCATATAATTTTTTAATAAAATATTTAGTAGACCATCTTTTTAACTATGTATCAACACAAATGTGAAATATTCATACTACCAATGCAAGAGTCACAAATGTTCATCGACATTTTTCAATTAAAATTCTGACTCCATCACACCCTGCATGGTCAAATTGTTGTTCTTTGAAGCTGTGTCGATTTTTTCCTCTCTACTTTTTTTTTTCTTGATGAAGTGGCAATAGATAAGTGACTATTGGACTTTCTTAAACTCACATTACAAGTCTCTGTCACTTATGCTATAATTTTTTATTTTTTTTAATTACCCATTTAGGAAAAAAAAAAGAAAAAGAAAGGAAAGATAGTACTAAGCCTTTGTTGTTTGTCTTGTTTTTTTATTTTGAGTAAAATAATATCGAAAGACTTGTCAGTTGTCCCCTATTATTTGACTTAATTAGAAATTGCAACTGCATGCATTGAAAAAAAAAAATATGCATTCACATATTCAAATCTAAATAGAGATTTAAATTTTTTTAAAAATACGTATTTTTTTTTAAAAAAATAATTTGTTTAAGTTTTAGCTGAACAGTAGCTAGTTAGAAGTGGTATATGTTTGATGAAATAGTCAAGATACACGTAAATTAATCCACATACGTTATGAAAAGTTTAAATTTATTTTAACCGTAGATATAATGAATGAACGTTATGCATGAATTTAATCACATGTTTCATATTATGTACTATGTTTATTTTATTCTAATCGATAAATATTCATCAATAATATTCACTAATTATATTTTTTACGAACCAACTTCATAAACACAATAAGTGTTATGTTACTATTGAAATTAGTATTGATCTTGTTGTTTAATAAATAATGCATTCAAATCACCCTTTTATTCATGTTGTAAGTTTTTTTTATATATATTATATACTCTGAAATCATTATTTTTTTCTTATACAAATCAAATGACCCTTTATTGATTCAACAATTTCCTTTAGATTTATGTGAAGAATTTTCTTCAAACATAATCTTGATTAGGATGACTTTTAACTTATTTTTTCTTAAAAATCGACTGTTAATTCAATAATTTCTTCACCTACCAAAAGAAAAATTACTTGTCCACGTCTTCAATTACTAATATTTTAAAATACGTGTCACCTTATATTTACAAATATGCCCTTTCCTTCAATCTCTAATACATTCATTTCTTATTATAAATAGAGCTCAATTATGCATCAATTTCATCATCCTTTACTTAATATAATTAAGCTTTAGTGAAAGAAAAAAAATGATGGGTCCCAAGGAATTTATATTTCTTGGCCTTTTTGTGGCTATTTTTGCAATGATAAGCTCAGATGTTGTAGCTAGGGAGTTGGCTGAGACTTGTAAGATTACTTTTTCCTAATTTTATCATTTATCTCTTTGAAACATTGAATTTCTTGTCTAATTATTTTACATATATGTAGCGTTATGCTGATTTTAGAATTTCACAATTGGTGTAGCATTGGAATCAGATAACAAGAATTACGAACATACTGACGGACGTAGCAGATATAACGGATATAAACCCCCACATGACGAATACAACAATGGATATAAACCTCCAGGTAGTGGATATAAACCTCCAGGTGGCGGATATAAACCCCCACACGGTGAATATAAATCTCCAGGTGGTGGATATAAACCCCCACATGGTGAATATAAGCCTCCAGGTGATGGACATAAACCCCCACACGATGAATATAAGCCACCAGGTGGTGAACATAAACCTCCACACGATAAATATAAGCCTTCAGGTGGTGAATATAAGCCTCCAGGTGGCGGATACAACCCTCCACATGGCGAATATAAATCGCCTAGTGGCGGATATTATCATCCAAGTGGCAGAACTCACCCCCCAGGTAGTGGTGGTGGTGGACATCCCCCACATGGCGGATATAACCCTCCAGGTGGAGACCATGATTAAGTGACTAGCCAATTTCCTCACAACACATCATCACTATCATAAAACTATGGTATACGTACGTAGTGGCAAGATTAGTACCAGTAATAGTCTTGCTGCTTTTAGACCAGATTGTTGTATCAATAGTATGAATAAAAACACATGATATATATTGTTGGTCATATAATATTTTGTAGTACAATATATTACATGATGTAATGTACGTTTCTTCTTATTTTACACTTCATTATTGAAAATTACTTCCCCATCCCTAATGTTATTTGCTAGATAAATTCAAACCAACAAATTTGTTAAAAATATATATATATAAAAAAATTCATCATATTGATATAAAATAAAACGGTCTCCAATCCCCACCCCCTCCAAATTCAAAACACAATCTACTCTAAAATGAAAAGAATTAGAAATTATAAGACCCCATGATTTTCTAGATTGTGTTGGAAAACATAAATGATCAATTAATATCATTTGTCTCGATGCTTTTTTATTGTTATAACGAAATATTGTTATATAAAATATATAATCTAAATAACATAAAAGAAAATTTTCAAAAATTACCTAGTTATTTATATTAAAATTTAATTAATATATAAATAATTAATAATCTTATAGACACGTAAAAAATCCTAACTTTGCTTCTATTTTAAACTAATTGGCAAGATGTATTATTATAACAAGTAGTATGAACAAAATTAAAGCCCGTTACTAGTTCATCACTATCCCACGAAAATATCCAATAATCATTATAGGCAAACTTTGAACTTAAAATTTATGAGTTTCTAGATAACGTCAAGTTCATGCAAATCAGTAATAAAATTGCTAGATCCTCATGTACCCATGTGAATAAATTTAAAACTAGAGAAAGGTTTCTAAATTTTATTTATTTTAAGAAAATATAAGATTTAAATCAAGAAATTCGAAATCTCTCTTTTTTGAGCAATCAAGATTAAGGTATTTCAAGTTAATTATCTTTTTAGTGATAATTTCATAAACAACCTCTCATGTTTGACTTCATTAACACAAGTTTTCCTTATGATTTGTTATATTTATTATTAATACCAATTAATCATATGAAATGACTTGATGTTACACGGTTAAATTAAAAGCACTTTTTTTTAATCATTTATCAATATCGACTCTGAGGTACAAAATTGAGTACCACATAAATATTATACGGATTAATAATATGAAAATGATAGTATTTGATAGCTTTTACAACTCGTGAGGTTTTATTTTTGTGAAAAGCAAAATACAATTTAAGAAATTCAATTGCACGTTGATACAAAAGAACTTCTAACTTAAAATCAATGTGATTTGAGCTTATGATTCTATATAGCATATCCAAACAAATCTTTAATGTCGTTTGATAATTACTGTACATAGATCTATATTTTTAGTGACTTTGTCATTTTGATGTGTTTTATGTACTAATTTAATTAAATGATTCACCATTATTGCGGATTGATTCAAATTAACTCAAAAATTAGATTTAAACATTATGAGTACGGTTAAGGTTTTTAGAGGTTTTAACCAAACTAAGCCATTATATATAGCAATTCACCAAAATAATATATTTTTCCAAAATTTTACAAAACTAGTATAAACGTATTCCACAGTAACGTTTTAGGATATATTTTATTTTTTAAAAGTTGATGGCGTCAGATTGATATACGTTATTCACAGTAACGTTTTACTCCTAAAACATTACTCACAGTAACGTTTTAGGAGTAAAACGTTACTGAAAATAACGTTTTAAAAGTAAAATGTTACTTACAATAACATATATCAACCTAATGCTATTAGTTTTTTTAAAATAAAATATACCCTAAAACATTACCGTGAAATACGTTTATACTAATTTTGTAAAATTTTAGAAAAACGTATTACATTGGTAAATTATTTTATATAATGACTTAGTTTGGTTAAAAATTCACGTTTTTAGTGTTGAACTATTTGTAATTTTGAAGTTATGAATTCAGAGATATCATTTGTTGCTATATGAATAAATTGTTAAATAGAAATTTATGTCTCACATTAAAAGATTAAGTTCAGATAAATCCGATGTCCCAATTCTATTTTTACTTAGATAAATCTGATGTACCAACTCTACTTTTACCTCTAACAAGAATGTTCCACTTTAGGGTTAAAGTGTTCTCTATCAAAATTTAATCTCAAATTTTGAATTTAAAAACGTAAAATTAAAAGTAGAAGATACTTATCAAGCACCTAACACAAAAATTGCACCTAACACAAAAATTGATAGCAATACTTCAAATATATGAAGTAGAAAACTAAAGCAATAAATATTTTCTGAGTAATTAAAACCTATTTGGGAAAACTTTTAAATTCTACGTATTTTATTTTGTCAAACGTGTTTTTGAAAAGTTCTTTGAATGGTTATAACTTATAACAATTTGTGTTTAAGTAAAACTTAAGAATCTTTTTTTTATTAGTAATGGAGAATTAGTCTCTGTTATTCAAATTCCCCCCCCAAAAAAAAAGTCTAAGAAAAACAAATTACGTAAAAAAAATGTAGAAATTTGCATTATGATAAATATAATAATATTTTTAAGTTATTTATTACTCTTAGGGATTTTATTTAAGTATTAAAAATATATTTAACAAAAACATTTCTCTCTTTTGTTTGAGATTCACTCCCATCATAACATAAAATATGTGTTTATTAAAATATTCATTTTTTAAAACTATAATTAAATAATATATTGTTTTCTTTTATTAACTATAAACATTGTGGTCCTATACTAAATTCCTTTCTTAAACGAATATTTAAATAATCAAATAAATTAAAACGGAGGAAATATAATTAATTACATGGCGTGTCAATTGAGCAAGATAAGTGATAGGTGACCATTTATCAATTTTAATACATTGAATTCTTAGTATAAATATAACTCAACGTTGCTTCAATTTCTTCATCCTTTAATTAAAATAACTAAGCTTTAAAGAAGAAAAAAAATGATGGGTTCCAAGGAATTTCTATTTCTTGGCATTCTTTTGGCTATTTTTGCAATGATAAGCTGTGAGACCTGTAAGTTTATTACTATTATTTTTCTTTAATTAGTTATCTCTTTGAAATATATATTGTATTTCTTATATAATCATTTGATATATATTCGATGTTATGCTAATTATAAATTTCATATTTGATATTTGTAGCAATGAAATTGGATGACAAGAATGATGAATACCATGATGGATATAATGGCATTGGCGGATATTCTGGTGATGGACGTGGCAAATATAATACTGGATATAACTCTCCACGTGATAAATATAAGTCCCCTAGTGAAGAATATAAGTCTCCAGGTGACAAATATAGATCCCCATATGACAAATACAAACCTCCTAGTGATGAGTACAAATATTCACGTGACAAATATAACTTCCCACATGATAAATATAAGGCTCCTAGAGATGAATATAAACATGCAGGTGACAACTATAATCCCTCACGTGATAAATATAAGCCCCCAAGTGAGGAATACAAGTCTCCAGGTGACAAATACAAATCTCCAGGTGACAAATATAGATCCCCATATGATAAGTACAAACCCCCTAGTGATGAGTACAAATATCCACGTGACAAGTATAACTCTCCACATGACAAATATAAGCCTCCTAGATATGAATATAAACATGCAGGTGACAACTATAATCCCTCACATGATAAATATAAGCCTCCTAGAGATGAATATAAACATGAAGGTGACAACTATAATCCCTCACGTGACAAATATAAGCCTTATAGAGATGAATATAAACATGAAGGTGACAACTATAATCCCTCACATGATAAATATAAGCCCCCAAGTGACGATTACAAGTTTCCAGGTGACAAATACAAATCCCCTGATAATGAATACAAATCTCCAAGTGAAAAATATAAGCCCCCTAATGACAAATACAAGCCTTGAAGTGGTGCATACAACCCTCCCATTGGTGGCCATGAGTAAGTGACTAGCCAATTGTCTCAGAACAAATCATCAAATAATATTATAAATCGTTGTATGTAGTGGCAAGATGTATGATATAGTAATGGTCTTGCTACTCTAAAATCGTATGAATAAAACATCATTCAGTTCATATGTATGGTTGATCATGTAATATTTTGTTGTAAAATGTAACACAATATACTGTGATAATATATTTTCAATTTTCCATAATGTATAATTCTTCTTGTTCTTGATTATATTGAATATGTGTTGACGACAAACATATGTTTCTTCTTATTTCACAATTTATTGTTAAACTACTCCCCCATTGACTAATTTTATATTGTTTTTCACTTCTCGAACTCTTTTAATTTTATTAAGTTAATATGATAAAAATTGATTTCATAGATTAATTAATTTGATTTTCGAAAAAATGGAAATCAAGACATACCTTTGGTGCAAATTACAAGCTACTTTAAAACGAGAGGGAAAGAAATTACAAGTGCATCTTCACGATTTTCTAAATTGTGCTGAAATTTTTGGTAAATGTAACTAAACTGATAAATGTCATTTGTCCAAATACTTTTTACAACTATAATGAAATATCGTTACAGAAAACATGTAATAACATAATAAATCATTTTCAGAAGAATTATTGATTATGTATGGGAGGACGCATAAGTATTTCTCTAAATTATAATCGAAATCTCAGAGACATATTTTAACTAAATTAAGGTTCCATTATTTCTGAACTAGTGTTTTTTTTTTTTAATTTTGTATACTTTTTGTCTCACATGACCCACTCCGTAACTTCACGCAATTGAGGCGCGTGAGAGATATTTGACTGTCACATAAGCCAAAAAGGTGCACAAAATTACAAAAATTAAGTTCGGAAGTAATAGGACCTTAGTTTAGTTAAAGCGTGTCTCTGAATTTTCGATCATAGTCTAAAAGGATACTTGTACATTTTCGTGTTATTTATCTAAAATATATATAGATGATAACTATTATTGCGAGAATTAATTTTTATATACCAACAATAAATTTTGAATGCGACACTAACACCAAACAAAATAATTCCACATGTATAACATAACATGACCCGATAATTTTGTATTTTTTACTGTAACCATTGATATTCTTAATAACAATTTTGCATCCGCTACATCATACGAGACAAACAAGAGAAGAAGTGAGGTGAACGAAATTCCAAATACATGGTGATTTTTCTGCAAACGAGAGAAGAAGTGAAGTAAGCGATCTCAAATACATGGTAATTTTTCTAAAGCAGTCCACTTGTAGATCAGGTTATTTATTTCCTTTGGAGTTATTTGAGAGATGTTGCCCTGATCTTCACTATTTGTTTTTCATTAGTACTTTTTTTTGAATGAAGTTTAATTAAGTATCTAATGGAAAAATTGAAACAAATTTAAGGAAATTCGATGTATTGTCCCAATATATATAATTATATATATATATATATACTTTGAATTCAAAAATCTGTTACTAATCTCATACCAACAGTAACAAGACTTTTTTCATAATTAAGCAACCCACTTGTATATCAGGTTATTCATTTCCTTTGGATTATTCGATAAATTTAAATTTTATTTAATCCTAAAATATGTATCGTATATTAAAATAGAAATAGAAAAAAGTAAAAATCTAAATTTAATTATCTAAAATATATAAACTCCATTATTACGTAAAGCGAAATATAGTCAACAAATACAACTAAAAATTCAACTTCACTTAAACTATTTGGATCATTGGAATAATAATACGTAGACGGAAAAGGACGTAAAGAAATTAAATTCTATGATAATTATATTATTATTTAAAGAAACATTACATGATCATGAACATCCATCCATAGTAAGTGAATGGAGATTTATGATACATTTATTTATTCATACTTTCAACAACAAAACTACGTTACCTATTAATTAAACACACAATACAAATATATATAGATATGAATAATACTTGGCTACTCAATATTTATCGTGAACATAATAACTGATACATTAGAGGGATATACATAAATATTCCTCAGTATGTAATTATTTAATTAGTTGCGAGGCAATTCTCCATACCAACCACCTCTAGGGTATCCTCTTCCACCATAACCAATTCGAGGATAAAACCCACCATATCCTCCTCTTGGATAACCACCATAATATCCACGACCACCACCATAACCACCATATCTTCCCCATGGAAACCCGACTCCTCCAAATCTTGATCTTGAAAGTCCTCCTATTCCCGGAAGTCCTCCTATTCCATCTCCTAAATATCCTTGAAATCCTATTCCTAGAAGTTTGGCATCATTTGCATGTTCTACACTAGTAATCATACATATTTGTGTTAGTATGGGTGACAAACGAATTGTTTATACGTTGAATTTGTACAAAAATCAAAATGACTTGAATTAATATTCAAAATTTAAATTAAATTGAGAATTTGAGATCGATGAAATAATTAATATGATCTAAACATAGAGACATACTCTACCTCTTGCCAAATTTGATTTCTCTGTTTCTTTTCTTATAATTTTTGTAAGTACCAAACAAAACTATTTAAAATGGTTTTCTATTATAGCTTAATAGTCTCTCAATATTTCTTACTTTTTGGGGTGGTGATTTCTTGCTAGCGTTTAATCTCCTTTTTAAGAGTTTCTTGAAGTTCTTACTTATCAGAGCAAGATCATCATCATCTATGTCAAATTCATCACTTTCAGTTGCTTTAAATTCAAGATTTTTCTCTTTGTTTCCTTCACCTCTTTTGTCAACATTCATCTCATAAGTCTTGAGATTTCCTACTAATTCATCCAAAGTCATATTGATTAGATCTTTGACTTCTCTGATTGCAGTAACTTTTATTTCCCATGATCTAGGCAAAGTCCCTAGTACTTTGTCTATCTGTTCCTCAGTGGTGTATACTTTGTCCAAGGATATTAACTCGTTTACAACAATGGTAAATCTGGTGATCATATCTTGAAGTGATTCTCCGAATTTTATCTTGAAGGCTTTATATTCAGAACAAAGTCTGGCAATTCTGAATTTACGAACTTGAGTTGTACCTTCGAGCGTTTTTTAAAATGTCTCATATTTGTTTTGCAGAGGTACAACTAGAGATGCAGTTAAACTCATCAGGTCCTAATCCACATACGAGAATGCACTTAGCTTTTGCATTCTTTCCTAACATCTTGTAATCGGCTTCTCCGTACTTTTCTGTAGGTTTAGGTACCTTATTCCCTTCACTATCAGTAATAGTAGGAATTAATGGTCCATTAGTAATTCTAACCCATAGTTCGTAATCTTCAGCTTGAATGAAATTTTTCATTTTTGTCTTCATCAAGAGTAGTATTCTCCATTAAATAATAGTGGTCTGTTGAAGTGTTGCCCTTGACCATGCCCAAGAGAAGGTGCAAAATTCATTATGATCTTATCTTGAGTTGTTAGACTCTTCAAAGATAACCTGCTCTGATACCAATTGTTAGAATTCTAACCCCCAAATTCGTCTTAGAAACATGTTTATTCTATATGTTCCTTTGAGAAATTACAACAATTACGTTTTGTGAAATAAATAAAATAATGACACAATATTTTATCGCGAAAACCCCCAACTCACAAGGGTAAAAATCACGACCTACATCTCTGTAGGATTTAACTCCACTTTATTAAATTTCAAGTTTCAACAAAAAATTACAAAACTATGTAACCTAAGGAATTATAAACTCTAATTTCTAGAATAACTCTAGCTACCCAAAGACACAGAACCCCCCGGTTATATATGTTCCAATGTTCTTCAAGTTCTACAACTTGTCGAACAACTCCTACTCACAAAACTCAGATTGTAAACAAGACTCTTTGATACAATCTTACAATTTTTATTCACAAATTGCTACACTCCCAATAAATCTCTAAACTCTTTTAAACTTCTTGATTGTGTTTTGATCTTCTCTCTATGTAAGTGTGCAATTTTTTTTTATGTAAATAGCTCCCTATTTATAGATCAGAACTTCAACAAATTCTTGTATAATTCAACTTGTATTTGCCTTCTACAAATCCTTGTTGACTTCTACTTGGACTCCTTTTCTATACAATTTCCTTAAATAGATTTCCTTAAATAGGGATTAGTTTTCCTTCTTTCACTTGACTTTGAACTCCTTTACAAAAGGAAACTTTTTGTACTTGTTGCTTGTCGAAAAAATTATAATTCCACAACTTTATAACTTCTAATTCACGTGGTTGACGTTCTCCTTATCCAAGTCGGATTCGTTCTGTAAGGAACACGTCTGTACAACCTGTTTCTGTATTTGTCAATTATCAAAATCTTTATCATTCTAACAAATTCCCCCTTTTTGATGATGACAATTATACATTTCGAACTCAACAAATAAGACACACATCTTCTTTCTTTTGCCATATTACTACTACAATTTCCTTAACTTTGCCATACTTCAAAACAACAATACTTTAACAATTACTATCCCACGAAAATATCCAATAATCATTATAGGAAAACTTTGAACTTAAAATTTATGAGTTCCTAGAATAACGTCAAGTTCATGCAAATCAGTAATAAAATTGCTAGATCCTCATGTACCCATGTGAATAAATTTAAAACTAAAGAAAGGTTTCTAAATTTTATTTATTTTAAGAAAACATAAGATTTAAGTCAAGAAATTTCGAAATCTCTCTTTTATGAGCAATCAAGATTAAGGTATTTCAAGTTAATTATCTTTTTAATGATAATTTCATAAACAACCTCTCATGTTTGACTTAATTAACACAAGTTTTCCTTATGATTTGTTATATTTATTATTAATACCAATTAATCATATGAAATGACTTGATGTTACACGGTTAATATGAAACATTTTGATGTGTTCTATGTACTAATTTAATTAAATGATTCACCATTAATGTGGATTGATTCAAATTAACTTAAAAATTAGATTTAAACATTACGAGTACCTTAACGGTTAAGGTTTTTAGTGTTGAATTACTTGTAATTTTGAAGTTATGAATTCAGAGATATCATTTGTTGCTATATGAATAAATTGTTAAATAGAAATTTATGTCTCACATTAAAAGATTAAGTTCAGATAAATCCGATGTCCCAATTCTATTTTTACTTAGATAAATCTGATGTACCAACTCTACTTTTACCTCTAACAAGAATATTCCACTTTAGGGTTAAAGTGTTCTCTATCAAAATTTTATCTCAAATTTTGAATTTAAAAACGTAAAATTAAAAGTAGAAGATACTTATCGATCACCTAACACAAAAATTGCACCTAACACAAAAATTGATAGCAATACTTCAAATATATGAAGTAGAAAACTAAAGCAATAAAGATTTTTTGAGTAATTAAAACCTATTTGGGAAAACTTTTAAATTCTACGTATTTTATTTTGTCAAACGTGTTTTTGAAAAGTTCTTTGAATGGTTATAACTTATAACAATTTGTGTTTAAGTAAAACTTAAGAATCTTTTTTTTATTAGTAATGGAGAATTAGTCTCTGTTATTCAAATTCCCCCCCCCAAAAAAAAAAGTCTAAGAAAAACAAATTACGTAAAAAAAATGTAGAAATTTGCATTATGATAAATATAATAATATTTTTAAGTTATTTATTACTCTTAGGGATTTTATTTAAGTATTAAAAATATATTTAACAAAAACATTTCTCTCTTTTGTTTGAGATTCACTCCCATCATAACATAAAATATGTGTTTATTAAAATATTCATTTTTTAAAATTATAATTAAATAATATATTGTTTTCTTTTATTAACTATAAACATTGTGGTCCTATACTAAATTCCTTTCTTAAACGAATATTTAAATAATCAAATAAATTAAAACGGAGGAAATATAATTAATTACATGGCGTGTCAATTGAGCAAGATAAGTGATAGGTGACCATTTATCAATTTTAATACATTGAATTCTTAGTATAAATATAACTCAACGTTGCTTCAATTTCTTCATCCTTTAATTAAAATAACTAAGCTTTAAAGAAGAAAAAAAATGATGGGTTCCAAGGAATTTCTATTTCTTGGCATTCTTTTGGCTATTTTTGCAATGATAAGCTGTGAGACCTGTAAGTTTATTACTATTATTTTTCTTTAATTAGTTATCTCTTTGAAATATATATTGTATTTCTTATATAATCATTTGATATATATTCGATGTTATGCTAATTATAAATTTCATATTTGATATTTGTAGCAATGAAATTGGATGACAAGAATGATGAATACCATGATGGATATAATGGCATTGGCGGATATTCTGGTGATGGACGTGGCAAATATAATACTGGATATAACTCTCCACGTGATAAATATAAGTCCCCTAGTGAAGAATATAAGTCTCCAGGTGACAAATATAGATCCCCATATGACAAATACAAACCTCCTAGTGATGAGTACAAATATTCACGTGACAAATATAACTTCCCACATGATAAATATAAGGCTCCTAGAGATGAATATAAACATGCAGGTGACAACTATAATCCCTCACGTGATAAATATAAGCCCCCAAGTGAGGAATACAAGTCTCCAGGTGACAAATACAAATCTCCAGGTGACAAATATAGATCCCCATATGATAAGTACAAACCCCCTAGTGATGAGTACAAATATCCACGTGACAAGTATAACTCTCCACATGACAAATATAAGCCTCCTAGATATGAATATAAACATGCAGGTGACAACTATAATCCCTCACATGATAAATATAAGCCTCCTAGAGATGAATATAAACATGAAGGTGACAACTATAATCCCTCACGTGACAAATATAAGCCTTATAGAGATGAATATAAACATGAAGGTGACAACTATAATCCCTCACATGATAAATATAAGCCCCCAAGTGACGATTACAAGTTTCCAGGTGACAAATACAAATCCCCTGATAATGAATACAAATCTCCAAGTGACAAATATAAGCCCCCTAATGACAAATACAAGCCTTGAAGTGGTGCATACAACCCTCCCATTGGTGGCCATGAGTAAGTGACTAGCCAATTGTCTCAGAACAAATCATCAAATAATATTATAAATCGTTGTATGTAGTGGCAAGATGTATGATATAGTAATGGTCTTGCTACTCTAAAATCGTATGAATAAAACATCATTCAGTTCATATGTATGGTTGATCATGTAATATTTTGTTGTAAAATGTAACACAATATACTGTGATAATATATTTTCAATTTTCCATAATGTATAATTCTTCTTGTTCTTGATTATATTGAATATGTGTTGACGACAAACATATGTTTCTTCTTATTTCACAATTTATTGTTAAACTACTCCCCCATTGACTAATTTTATATTGTTTTTCACTTCTCGAACTCTTTTAATTTTATTAAGTTAATATGATAAAAATTGATTTCATAGATTAATTAATTTGATTTTCGAAAAAATGGAAATCAAGACATACCTTTGGTGCAAATTACAAGCTACTTTAAAACGAGAGGGAAAGAAATTACAAGTGCATCTTCACGATTTTCTAAATTGTGCTGAAATTTTTGGTAAATGTAACTAAACTGATAAATGTCATTTGTCCAAATACTTTTTACAACTATAATGAAATATCGTTACAGAAAACATGTAATAACATAATAAATCATTTTCAGAAGAATTATTGATTATGTATGGGAGGACGCATAAGTATTTCTCTAAATTATAATCGAAATCTCAGAGACATATTTTAACTAAATTAAGGTTCCATTATTTCTGAACTAGTGTTTTTTTTTTTTAATTTTGTATACTTTTTGTCTCACATGACCCACTCCGTAACTTCACGCAATTGAGGCGCGTGAGAGATATTTGACTGTCACATAAGCCAAAAAGGTGCACAAAATTACAAAAATTAAGTTCGGAAGTAATAGGACCTTAGTTTAGTTAAAGCGTGTCTCTGAATTTTCGATCATAGTCTAAAAGGATACTTGTACATTTTCGTGTTATTTATCTAAAATATATATAGATGATAACTATTATTGCGAGAATTAATTTTTATATACCAACAATAAATTTTGAATGCGACACTAACACCAAACAAAATAATTCCACATGTATAACATAACATGACCCGATAATTTTGTATTTTTTACTGTAACCATTGATATTCTTAATAACAATTTTGCATCCGCTACATCATACGAGACAAACAAGAGAAGAAGTGAGGTGAACGAAATTCCAAATACATGGTGATTTTTCTGCAAACGAGAGAAGAAGTGAAGTAAGCGATCTCAAATACATGGTAATTTTTCTAAAGCAGTCCACTTGTAGATCAGGTTATTTATTTCCTTTGGAGTTATTTGAGAGATGTTGCCCTGATCTTCACTATTTGTTTTTCATTAGTACTTTTTTTTGAATGAAGTTTAATTAAGTATCTAATGGAAAAATTGAAACAAATTTAAGGAAATTCGATGTATTGTCCCAATATATATAATTATATATATATATATATACTTTGAATTCAAAAATCTGTTACTAATCTCATACCAACAGTAACAAGACTTTTTTCATAATTAAGCAACCCACTTGTATATCAGGTTATTCATTTCCTTTGGATTATTCGATAAATTTAAATTTTATTTAATCCTAAAATATGTATCGTATATTAAAATAGAAATAGAAAAAAGTAAAAATCTAAATTTAATTATCTAAAATATATAAACTCCATTATTACGTAAAGCGAAATATAGTCAACAAATACAACTAAAAATTCAACTTCACTTAAACTATTTGGATCATTGGAATAATAATACGTAGACGGAAAAGGACGTAAAGAAATTAAATTCTATGATAATTATATTATTATTTAAAGAAACATTACATGATCATGAACATCCATCCATAGTAAGTGAATGGAGATTTATGATACATTTATTTATTCATACTTTCAACAACAAAACTACGTTACCTATTAATTAAACACACAATACAAATATATATAGATATGAATAATACTTGGCTACTCAATATTTATCGTGAACATAATAACTGATACATTAGAGGGATATACATAAATATTCCTCAGTATGTAATTATTTAATTAGTTGCGAGGCAATTCTCCATACCAACCACCTCTAGGGTATCCTCTTCCACCATAACCAATTCGAGGATAAAACCCACCATATCCTCCTCTTGGATAACCACCATAATATCCACGACCACCACCATAACCACCATATCTTCCCCATGGAAACCCGACTCCTCCAAATCTTGATCTTGAAAGTCCTCCTATTCCCGGAAGTCCTCCTATTCCATCTCCTAAATATCCTTGAAATCCTATTCCTAGAAGTTTGGCATCATTTGCATGTTCTACACTAGTAATCATACATATTTGTGTTAGTATGGGTGACAAACGAATTGTTTATACGTTGAATTTGTACAAAAATCAAAATGACTTGAATTAATATTCAAAATTTAAATTAAATTGAGAATTTGAGATCGATGAAATAATTAATATGATCTAAACATAGAGACATACTCTACCTCTTGCCAAATTTGATTTCTCTGTTTCTTTTCTTATAATTTTTGTAAGTACCAAACAAAACTATTTAAAATGGTTTTCTATTATAGCTTAATAGTCTCTCAATATTTCTTACTTTTTGGGGTGGTGATTTCTTGCTAGCGTTTAATCTCCTTTTTAAGAGTTTCTTGAAGTTCTTACTTATCAGAGCAAGATCATCATCATCTATGTCAAATTCATCACTTTCAGTTGCTTTAAATTCAAGATTTTTCTCTTTGTTTCCTTCACCTCTTTTGTCAACATTCATCTCATAAGTCTTGAGATTTCCTACTAATTCATCCAAAGTCATATTGATTAGATCTTTGACTTCTCTGATTGCAGTAACTTTTATTTCCCATGATCTAGGCAAAGTCCCTAGTACTTTGTCTATCTGTTCCTCAGTGGTGTATACTTTGTCCAAGGATATTAACTCGTTTACAACAATGGTAAATCTGGTGATCATATCTTGAAGTGATTCTCCGAATTTTATCTTGAAGGCTTTATATTCAGAACAAAGTCTGGCAATTCTGAATTTACGAACTTGAGTTGTACCTTCGAGCGTTTTTTAAAATGTCTCATATTTGTTTTGCAGAGGTACAACTAGAGATGCAGTTAAACTCATCAGGTCCTAATCCACATACGAGAATGCACTTAGCTTTTGCATTCTTTCCTAACATCTTGTAATCGGCTTCTCCGTACTTTTCTGTAGGTTTAGGTACCTTATTCCCTTCACTATCAGTAATAGTAGGAATTAATGGTCCATTAGTAATTCTAACCCATAGTTCGTAATCTTCAGCTTGAATGAAATTTTTCATTTTTGTCTTCATCAAGAGTAGTATTCTCCATTAAATAATAGTGGTCTGTTGAAGTGTTGCCCTTGACCATGCCCAAGAGAAGGTGCAAAATTCATTATGATCTTATCTTGAGTTGTTAGACTCTTCAAAGATAACCTGCTCTGATACCAATTGTTAGAATTCTAACCCCCAAATTCGTCTTAGAAACATGTTTATTCTATATGTTCCTTTGAGAAATTACAACAATTACGTTTTGTGAAATAAATAAAATAATGACACAATATTTTATCGCGAAAACCCCCAACTCACAAGGGTAAAAATCACGACCTACATCTCTGTAGGATTTAACTCCACTTTATTAAATTTCAAGTTTCAACAAAAAATTACAAAACTATGTAACCTAAGGAATTATAAACTCTAATTTCTAGAATAACTCTAGCTACCCAAAGACACAGAACCCCCCGGTTATATATGTTCCAATGTTCTTCAAGTTCTACAACTTGTCGAACAACTCCTACTCACAAAACTCAGATTGTAAACAAGACTCTTTGATACAATCTTACAATTTTTATTCACAAATTGCTACACTCCCAATAAATCTCTAAACTCTTTTAAACTTCTTGATTGTGTTTTGATCTTCTCTCTATGTAAGTGTGCAATTTTTTTTTATGTAAATAGCTCCCTATTTATAGATCAGAACTTCAACAAATTCTTGTATAATTCAACTTGTATTTGCCTTCTACAAATCCTTGTTGACTTCTACTTGGACTCCTTTTCTATACAATTTCCTTAAATAGATTTCCTTAAATAGGGATTAGTTTTCCTTCTTTCACTTGACTTTGAACTCCTTTACAAAAGGAAACTTTTTGTACTTGTTGCTTGTCGAAAAAATTATAATTCCACAACTTTATAACTTCTAATTCACGTGGTTGACGTTCTCCTTATCCAAGTCGGATTCGTTCTGTAAGGAACACGTCTGTACAACCTGTTTCTGTATTTGTCAATTATCAAAATCTTTATCATTCTAACAAATTCCCCCTTTTTGATGATGACAATTATACATTTCGAACTCAACAAATAAGACACACATCTTCTTTCTTTTGCCATATTACTACTACAATTTCCTTAACTTTGCCATACTTCAAAACAACAATACTTTAACAATTACTATCCCACGAAAATATCCAATAATCATTATAGGAAAACTTTGAACTTAAAATTTATGAGTTCCTAGAATAACGTCAAGTTCATGCAAATCAGTAATAAAATTGCTAGATCCTCATGTACCCATGTGAATAAATTTAAAACTAAAGAAAGGTTTCTAAATTTTATTTATTTTAAGAAAACATAAGATTTAAGTCAAGAAATTTCGAAATCTCTCTTTTATGAGCAATCAAGATTAAGGTATTTCAAGTTAATTATCTTTTTAATGATAATTTCATAAACAACCTCTCATGTTTGACTTAATTAACACAAGTTTTCCTTATGATTTGTTATATTTATTATTAATACCAATTAATCATATGAAATGACTTGATGTTACACGGTTAATATGAAACATTTTGATGTGTTCTATGTACTAATTTAATTAAATGATTCACCATTAATGTGGATTGATTCAAATTAACTTAAAAATTAGATTTAAACATTACGAGTACCTTAACGGTTAAGGTTTTTAGTGTTGAATTACTTGTAATTTTGAAGTTATGAATTCAGAGATATCATTTGTTGCTATATGAATAAATTGTTAAATAGAAATTTATGTCTCACATTAAAAGATTAAGTTCAGATAAATCCGATGTCCCAATTCTATTTTTACTTAGATAAATCTGATGTACCAACTCTACTTTTACCTCTAACAAGAATATTCCACTTTAGGGTTAAAGTGTTCTCTATCAAAATTTTATCTCAAATTTTGAATTTAAAAACGTAAAATTAAAAGTAGAAGATACTTATCGATCACCTAACACAAAAATTGCACCTAACACAAAAATTGATAGCAATACTTCAAATATATGAAGTAGAAAACTAAAGCAATAAAGATTTTTTGAGTAATTAAAACCTATTTGGGAAAACTTTTAAATTCTACGTATTTTATTTTGTCAAACGTGTTTTTGAAAAGTTCTTTGAATGGTTATAACTTATAACAATTTGTGTTTAAGTAAAACTTAAGAATCTTTTTTTTATTAGTAATGGAGAATTAGTCTCTGTTATTCAAATTCCCCCCCCCAAAAAAAAAAGTCTAAGAAAAACAAATTACGTAAAAAAAATGTAGAAATTTGCATTATGATAAATATAATAATATTTTTAAGTTATTTATTACTCTTAGGGATTTTATTTAAGTATTAAAAATATATTTAACAAAAACATTTCTCTCTTTTGTTTGAGATTCACTCCCATCATAACATAAAATATGTGTTTATTAAAATATTCATTTTTTAAAATTATAATTAAATAATATATTGTTTTCTTTTATTAACTATAAACATTGTGGTCCTATACTAAATTCCTTTCTTAAACGAATATTTAAATAATCAAATAAATTAAAACGGAGGAAATATAATTAATTACATGGCGTGTCAATTGAGCAAGATAAGTGATAGGTGACCATTTATCAATTTTAATACATTGAATTCTTAGTATAAATATAACTCAACGTTGCTTCAATTTCTTCATCCTTTAATTAAAATAACTAAGCTTTAAAGAAGAAAAAAAATGATGGGTTCCAAGGAATTTCTATTTCTTGGCATTCTTTTGGCTATTTTTGCAATGATAAGCTGTGAGACCTGTAAGTTTATTACTATTATTTTTCTTTAATTAGTTATCTCTTTGAAATATATATTGTATTTCTTATATAATCATTTGATATATATTCGATGTTATGCTAATTATAAATTTCATATTTGATATTTGTAGCAATGAAATTGGATGACAAGAATGATGAATACCATGATGGATATAATGGCATTGGCGGATATTCTGGTGATGGACGTGGCAAATATAATACTGGATATAACTCTCCACGTGATAAATATAAGTCCCCTAGTGAAGAATATAAGTCTCCAGGTGACAAATATAGATCCCCATATGACAAATACAAACCTCCTAGTGATGAGTACAAATATTCACGTGACAAATATAACTTCCCACATGATAAATATAAGGCTCCTAGAGATGAATATAAACATGCAGGTGACAACTATAATCCCTCACGTGATAAATATAAGCCCCCAAGTGAGGAATACAAGTCTCCAGGTGACAAATACAAATCTCCAGGTGACAAATATAGATCCCCATATGATAAGTACAAACCCCCTAGTGATGAGTACAAATATCCACGTGACAAGTATAACTCTCCACATGACAAATATAAGCCTCCTAGATATGAATATAAACATGCAGGTGACAACTATAATCCCTCACATGATAAATATAAGCCTCCTAGAGATGAATATAAACATGAAGGTGACAACTATAATCCCTCACGTGACAAATATAAGCCTTATAGAGATGAATATAAACATGAAGGTGACAACTATAATCCCTCACATGATAAATATAAGCCCCCAAGTGACGATTACAAGTTTCCAGGTGACAAATACAAATCCCCTGATAATGAATACAAATCTCCAAGTGACAAATATAAGCCCCCTAATGACAAATACAAGCCTTGAAGTGGTGCATACAACCCTCCCATTGGTGGCCATGAGTAAGTGACTAGCCAATTGTCTCAGAACAAATCATCAAATAATATTATAAATCGTTGTATGTAGTGGCAAGATGTATGATATAGTAATGGTCTTGCTACTCTAAAATCGTATGAATAAAACATCATTCAGTTCATATGTATGGTTGATCATGTAATATTTTGTTGTAAAATGTAACACAATATACTGTGATAATATATTTTCAATTTTCCATAATGTATAATTCTTCTTGTTCTTGATTATATTGAATATGTGTTGACGACAAACATATGTTTCTTCTTATTTCACAATTTATTGTTAAACTACTCCCCCATTGACTAATTTTATATTGTTTTTCACTTCTCGAACTCTTTTAATTTTATTAAGTTAATATGATAAAAATTGATTTCATAGATTAATTAATTTGATTTTCGAAAAAATGGAAATCAAGACATACCTTTGGTGCAAATTACAAGCTACTTTAAAACGAGAGGGAAAGAAATTACAAGTGCATCTTCACGATTTTCTAAATTGTGCTGAAATTTTTGGTAAATGTAACTAAACTGATAAATGTCATTTGCCCAAATACTTTTTACAACTATAATGAAATATCGTTACAGAAAACATGTAATAACATAATAAATCATTTTCAAAAGAATTATTGATTATTTATGGGAAGACGCATAAGTATTTCTCTAAATTATAATCGAAATCTCAGAGACATATTTTAACTAAATTAAGGTTCCATTATTTCTGAACTAGTGTTTTTTTTTTTTAAATTTTGTATACTTTTTGTCTCACATGACCCACTCCGTAACTTCACGCAATTGAGGCGCGTGAGAGATATTTGACTGTCACATAAGCCAAAAAGGTGCACAAAATTACAAAAATTAAGTTCGGAAGTAATAGGACCTTAGTTTAGTTAAAGCGTGTCTCTGAATTTTCGATCATAGTCTAAAAGGATACTTGTACATTTTCGTGTTATTTATCTAAAATATATATAGATGATAACTATTATTGCGAGAATTAATTTTTATATACCAACAATAAATTTTGAATGCGACACTAACACCAAACAAAATAATTCCACATGTATAACATAACATGACCCGATAATTTTGTATTTTTTACTGTAACCATTGATATTCTTAATAACAATTTTGCATCCGCTACATCATACGAGACAAACAAGAGAAGAAGTGAGGTGAACGAAATTCCAAATACATGGTGATTTTTCTGCAAACGAGAGAAGAAGTGAAGTAAGCGATCTCAAATACATGGTAATTTTTCTAAAGCAGTCCACTTGTAGATCAGGTTATTTATTTCCTTTGGAGTTATTTGAGAGATGTTGCCCTGATCTTCACTATTTGTTTTTCATTAGTACTTTTTTTTGAATGAAGTTTAATTAAGTATCTAATGGAAAAATTGAAACAAATTTAAGGAAATTCGATGTATTGTCCCAATATATATAATTATATATATATATATATACTTTGAATTCAAAAATCTGTTACTAATCTCATACCAACAGTAACAAGACTTTTTTCATAATTAAGCAACCCACTTGTATATCAGGTTATTCATTTCCTTTGGATTATTCGATAAATTTAAATTTTATTTAATCCTAAAATATGTATCGTATATTAAAATAGAAATAGAAAAAAGTAAAAATCTAAATTTAATTATCTAAAATATATAAACTCCATTATTACGTAAAGCGAAATATAGTCAACAAATACAACTAAAAATTCAACTTCACTTAAACTATTTGGATCATTGGAATAATAATACGTAGACGGAAAAGGACGTAAAGAAATTAAATTCTATGATAATTATATTATTATTTAAAGAAACATTACATGATCATGAACATCCATCCATAGTAAGTGAATGGAGATTTATGATACATTTATTTATTCATACTTTCAACAACAAAACTACGTTACCTATTAATTAAACACACAATACAAATATATATAGATATGAATAATACTTGGCTACTCAATATTTATCGTGAACATAATAACTGATACATTAGAGGGATATACATAAATATTCCTCAGTATGTAATTATTTAATTAGCTGCGAGGCAATTCTCCATACCAACCACCTCTAGGGTATCCTTTGTTGACACCCAATTTTTGACCGGCGTGGTATAAATTAATTATCGAGCTTTCTAAATTTCCCAGATAATTTTAATTAATTAATTTTATAAATTTTGCAAAAATTAAATAATATAATACGTGAATTTTATGTTATTTCAAGTACTTTTGCCATAATTTTCGGGTGATATACATATTTACATAATTATGTATATAACTCGTATCTCATGATTATTCAAAACCACCAAAAAATATACATTTAAAGGCTTTGTTTAGCTAGCTTGTTTTAAATCAATTATTTTGAATCATTGTTTTATAATTTAAATAGTTATGTTAATAAATAAATAGGCTCGTTAATGAATTTATATCAAATCCGTTTTAAATCGATTGACTCTTCTTAAATTTGACTTGTTTTCCCTTTTATTCACTTTAGAGCCGAAATTGGGCCCTTCTCCAACCTACCAGCTTCCCCCCCTCTCCTTTCCAGCCGCCCCAGGCCCAAAGGATGAGTGGCCCATTTCCCTTTCCCCTTGTCAACCCCACCTCAATTCTGAGGCCCATTCTCTATCCAACAGCCCAAATTTCCCTCAGCTCACACCTAAATACCCAATTCATTAAACACCAACCCAATACCCAACCCAATTCAAACCCAACGACCCAAACCCTTATGACCCGCTCCGACCCAACCCAATAACCCGTTTCCCCCTTTCTTCTTCCCTTCACACCACGCCAAAAATCCCCAGAAACAGAAAATGCAGACGCGACAGTACTCCAAAAAAAAACGAAAAAATCTTCCCCCTCTCCCAACACCCTCGCGTCTTCCTTACGCTCTCTCCCTTCCTCTCCTCCTCTCCTCGCGTCTCCCCACGCGAGCTTCCCCTCTCGCTACCCAGAAAAACGGAACACCTACGCCATTTCCAGAAATCACCAGAGAACGCAGAGGCTGCGTACGAAAAGCAGCCTCCAGCCGCGTTTCTCGTCTCCCCACCAACGTCTCCTTCTTCAACCCATCGCAGCAGACCCGCTTTCGGCTATGGCAGACCTGTGTTTTCGTTTGTGCCAGACGCGTTTTCTTCCTTGAGGGCGCGAGATCGATCCACGTCTCCTCTCAAGGACGATATGAGCGATCCTAGCCATTCCCCTCCCTTTTTCCATTTTCCAAAAAAGACGAAATCTTCAGGAAAAGTGTGGCTCCATTAATGAAAGAGATTTCAAATTTGAAATCAATAGTCACGTTCCCGCCCTCCCTCTTCCGAAAAACCTTAATATCCCCCTATATAAACCCCTTTCGTCCTTAAGAAAAGGGGTTAGCAATTTTGGTTGGAATTTTCGGAGTGGAAAAATCGTTAGATACTTAGAGATTTTGTCGAAAAGATTGCATAGAGGGAAAATTTGACTTAGATTTTCTTACTGGTCTCTTCTATTGTTTTTCTTCTTGGTTAGAATTTTGGTTGAAAACTTTGAGATTGGGAAATTTTGAGTTTGAAAGGCTTAAGAGAGGATTTTTTTTAAGATTCTCTTTTGTTGGAAAATTCTGGAAAAAGAAATTTTGCTATCTGTTTGTTGCGCACTTTCGAGAGTACTTTGGTCTCTTTTCCTTTTGCTGTAGAAGAACGAAGGAGGATATCGAATTCGAAGATTCTCCCCCTTCTTCGTTCGCCTTTCCGGACTGTTGGCTGAGAATATTCAAAACCAGAGCTTCTCGCCTCAGTGTCAATCGCGACATCGTCTTCCATTCCGGCGACACCAGTCCATAAGAACGTTCAGCCGTTCGCGTGTGGAAGTCGCTGCTATTGCTGCTCGTCCCTGTTCCGTTCGCTGCTCCGAAAAAGGTAACATTCGTTTCAACTCTCGATTTTTAGTTGTATCTGTTGTTTGCACTTCGTTGTTTAGGTTGGTTGTAGCTGTTGTTGACTCGATGTAGTGCAGAAACCGTTTGAAAATTCGTGGTTATGTTGTTCTGTTGCTTACTGTTTTCCCTTTCCGAATACTCCTTGTTCATGTTGTTTTTGATGTGATGGTTCATTGTTGTGACTGGAGCCTCTTTCGGGTTAATAGTTGAAACCGTTATGTATGATGTTGCCCATTCAGTATGCTGGTCCTCTTTTTTTTTATTTTTTTTCCTTTGTCAAGCATGTTAAATGTTCGGGTGTTGAGTATGTATGGCTTGCTCGCAGTGAGTGTAGAAGATTATACTTGTTGGCTTTGTTTGTGTTCGAGTCACATCGCATGTTGTGTTTGGTCGTTACACTCGTCATTTGTGTCGTTTTGTCTGAATCTCAACTGAAAGGGTCGCTTATAGTAGTATTGCGAGCTGCATTTTACTTATTGATTAGCTGAAGTTAAATGATGAAATCTGTTTTCCAGTCCGCATTTTCCGACTGCCACTTCTTTTGTTCTTTTGTTTGAAGGTTCTTGACGCTTCTCATCCCAAATTCATGATCCCGTTTCAATGATATTCACCGTCAATGACTAGAGAGGAAATTTTGTTTAGTTTTGGTTTGTAACATACACTTGCAAGTTCGAATATTTTTAGCCCTCATCGTGGCGAAAACATGCTGTTACGGCTAGTCTTGTTTGTGATGAATAGTGAGTGTGTATTGTTTGAACCATGTATTGTATTACCATGTTAATCATTTTGACTCTTCAATTAACTAGTGATGAATATGCTAAGCACCTGTTGAGTTTCAAAAGATGTTTGAACCCGTATGCTTACATTTAAATTCGAAACAGCATGTATGAATTCTCTTTCTTTCCTTTTCTTTCCGCGGTATGGTTTTTCGTCATGTTAGTTTATTGGTTAAGAATGCGTCATTATTAAAAACTTTGATTGATGGGTATTATAACTTGTTGTTTCCAGTGATATACATAAATGAGTTAGTCCTAGATGATGAATAACAGTAGTTTTGTATAATCTTTGCTTCTTTGTTCTGCGAGATTCCGCTTGTTTTCATACTGCCTTTATTTTTGTTGCATGTGAAATACTTTTTCGAGTCCGCTTTGGGGCTCTATCTTTTCCTACGCATTCGAAAGAGCCGTAAAGGCTTGAAACTCTCTTCATTCGAGTCAAACCATCAGGATAGACATGCCAAGCAAATCCTATGAAGGTTAAAGAGATTTGAAGAAGACGGATTGGAAGACCTTTCCATTCATTTAGTATATTTTTATTTGTAATGGGCATAAGCCTTGTTGTTCTTATTTTATTTTGTCGTACTTCCTTTATATGTTTAGATTAGGTTAGGTACAAAAATGGGTTAAAAACCCAAAAAGCAGGTGGGTTCGAGTTTCGGCCAAGGTGAACAGCATCCGAAACTTGGACCCGAATCTCTCTCTCTCTCCCTCTCTCTCTGTCTTTATTACGTGCTTATGTCGTTTTTGTTTTGAATGTCGTATAGTCTAGGATCAGAAACTCCAAACCCCATCGAACGCCTTTTACTTTATCAAAATTAAAGCGTAAATTTGAAACTTTAAAACAATAAGGGTTTAAATTTGAAGGTTGCTTAGAGTTAAGTTTAAAAGGTTTTAACTTTAATGGAATCTTAAAATAATAAGTGTTTCAGAATTTGTCAAACTTGCATAGATAAAAATAAATAAGTTCAAAATTGCAAAAGTTAAAACAAAAATAGTCAAATAGTTAGTCGTTCGAAAACCGTATTTAACGGAGTGTCTTAGGTGCCTTCAACACCTTCCTAAGACACTAATATGAATCCCGAACCCATTTAAATATTTTCAACACAATTTTTCTGTTTAATTGTTTGAAAATAAGTTTTCTTAATTTTCCTTAAAAAATTAAGTGGCGACTCCTAAAGTCGAAAATAAAACAAGCTCCTTTTCGCAAATCATTTTTTTTCGATAAAACAGAAATGGCGACTCTGCTGGGGAATTGGAGGATTCTAACCTTAAGATTACGTATTTGATTATTTGTGATTTATTGTTTAAGTGTTTAAATTATTCAGATTTTAACTGTTGCATGCATAACATATCATACTTCCGTCAAACGACACTTATTACATTTCCACTAAAGGACGATTATGCGGGTTCGCAGTCGTTCGTTAACCAAAAATCTTCTCGGGGCACCCTGACGAGTGTAGTTGATTACTTGATAGTCAACGATCGTTAATTGTCCCAGCTCAAGTAGTCCGCTTGCGTTACCCATTCCACTTTAAATACAACCCACTCTTAGTCAAACTAGGTTAGAGCGTAACCAAAACCAAAATTAGGCATCAGCCTAGGATGACTTAATACCCAAGGCGTATTAAGTCCATTTTAGTAGAAAAATCGCCAAAATCGCGTCTAAGGTCTTCGACCTCACGACGCATCATATTGTTTGACATTCGATATATATGTGTATTTAAATGCTTATGTGTCATGTTGCTTAGAATGAGGATATTGTAAACCCACTCCTAGCCAGAAATTCCAAAATGTACGGAAGCCACTATTACAAATGTACGACCAAAATTTTCGAGTCTCAAGTTTCTCACTCAAAAAAAAAAAACCATTTCCCATATCACAAATACCGCCCTAAGGTCTTAGATCCGAACTACGTTGGGCCTGAATTCTCCTTGTGAGATACGTAGGCAGCCTTCCCGGCCTGGCCCCTATCACAGGAAATTTTCATTCTCCTCCATGTTTCGGAGATACGAAGATAAGATCAACGGACGTTGCGAAGCAGCTGCAAGAAGATCATAGCTCAACGTGATTCAGATTTCCCAAGATAGCGCCAAACAAACAAATTCCTGTTTGTTCAAAATATATATCCGTCCTTATTCGTGGGTTAAGATATCCTCAAACAAAGCGACTTGCGTGTTTAATCTGTTTGCTGTGCGATATTATGTATTTTGTACTCAAATATGCGCTAACAAATTTGCCTTTGAGTTGTTTTTACCTTTCAGGTACCTATTACTGATCTGTATCGATAAAGCTGGCAGATCACCACTACTTTACTAGATCGAAAGGTCTCGCAGATTCCTTCCCCGGACCGAACGCAAATACAAACATGGGAGATAACAGTGAACAAATCAGCCTCACAGACGTCGTGGTGGCTCAGCCCACCGCGACAGAGCAGAATGAGCTTATTGCGCAGCTGATGATGCAAATAGCTGACATGAGGGTAGAGATGCAACGGAGGCAAGACACTCCTCCACCCGGGTTTGGCCCCAACTTTCTCGACGCGAGACCGCCTACATACTTCCCCTCGCCCAACTCGGATCCTACTCAGCACCGTCCATCGACACCCGTGCACAACCCGTCCGGGATAGATCTAACCACCCAAAACCCCCAATACGCCTCAGTCTCTTATCAAACTCCCTCACCACTTCCAAACAATCCTCCACAAATGCCACGACATCCCCACAACACTCAAACAGCCCCACTACCCCAAAATCAAACCCAAAATCCCACCGCCCTCAATTCCCAAACACCGCATCCCCACTTAAACCAGAATACCAATCCCCAAAATGATCCGCAAAACTATCAAACCGCACAGAACGTCCCAAGCCCTTTCATAGCTCCACCCCTTCCCAAAAGAACCACTTTCCAAGTCCCTGTCCCGGCCGAGCATGAGGTGCACGGCTCCGAGTTGGACCATTATGAGGAGCAAGAAAGAGAGTGGAGGGCGAGGGAAGAAGCGAAGGTAGACATAAAGGAGGAGATCAAAAGGGCAATGAAAGAATTACAATGCACTCCAAACGTCGCCGGTTTAAGCTACGCGAACTATGCATTCACCCAGACTTGAACCTACCTGAAGGGTTCAAGATCTCGAAGTTTGATACCTTCGGAGGGGTGGGCAACCCCATGGCACACCTAAGAGCGTACTGTGACCAACTCATGGGAGTTGGCAAAGATGAAGCGCTGCTGATGAGGTTGTTCAGCCGGAGCCTGTACGGTGAGGCCTTGGAATGGTTCACGTCACATGAGACTCGGCAATGGCCCAGTTGGAGCGCACTGGCTAAGGAGTTCATCGACAGATTCACATACAACGTCGAGATAGTCCCTGATCGGTACTCCTTGGAGAAGATGAAGCAGAAGCCCACAGAAAGCTATCGAGAGTTCGCGTACAGGTGGAGGAAAGAGGCGGCGAGGGTGAGGCCTCCGATGACAGAGAAAGAGATTGTAGAGGTGTTCATACGGGTGCAGGAGCCCGAGTATTATGACAGAGTCATCTTATTAATCGGCGCCAAGTTCGCTGAGATAGTCAAAGTAGGTGAGACTATCGAAGATGGCCTGAAGTCGAGAAAGATAGCCCGAGTGTCTGCATCACCTGGGTCTTCCGGATTGGTAAGGAAGAAAAGAGAGGAGGTTAACGCTATCTCACACAGGGGAAGAAAGGCCCCCAGAAACTTACCACGTCCCCAAGGCCGCTTCAACCCTCCATCAAAGCCTCATCAAGCTTACCATCCACAATCAAATCATTCCGGCCACTACAATGCTGCCCCCCTTATCCAGATGCCCATATTTTGTCGTATCAGAATCCACCCCCGATTCCCCAAAATTTTCCCTCCATATATCCAAACTACCCCCAAGCTTATCAAGTCCCTTCCCATTACCAGAATGTCGCTCCCAGCTGCGCTAATATACATCCAAGCTATCGAGCACCGTCCCCCGCGTATCAAATACGAACCCCAGCATATCAAAGCCCCCATCCAAATTACCAAGCCCCACGACCCAATGCCCGCAATTACCAAAAAGTCCCTCCCCCTCAACAGAGCGGGTATGATCCCCCTCGCCCCAATTTTGAGAAGAAGCCCTCCAGAAGCTTCACCGTGTTGGCTAAAAGCAGAACCAAGTTGTTTGAAAGATTGTCTGCGGCCGGATACATCCACCCTGTGGGGCCCAAGCTCGTGGATGTCAACTCTAGATTCTACAGACCGGAGCAGAGATGTGCTTATCATTCCAACAGTGTTGGACATGATACTGAAGACTACATCAACCTCAAGCACAAGATCCAGGATCTGATTGACCAGGAAGTGGTCTCCCTTCAGCCTGCGGCGCCGAACGTCAACACGAATCCGTTGCCAAATCATGGGGGTGGAAACACCAACATGATAGAAATAGACGAAGATGGCGGGAAAGAAATCTGTGGCCTTTTCAAGGAGAACAATTCCGTCATCGAGGAGGAGGCTGAGCCAGCAGGCATTCGTGATGTTGAACCAGGGGAGATGCTGCAAAATTGGACGTCCACGCCGATCCTGATGCCCCAAACTCTGTGTAACGTAAGTTACAAAAATTGCCAATGTCATGTCATGTCATGAGCTAAACGAGCAAAATGAGGCTAATGACGACGAGGCTGACGACTACGACGAAGAAAGTGGGGAACCAGACTATGTGGTAGAAGAGTTTTGACAGTTCGAGAATCAACATAAACCGAATCTGGAGGAAACAGATACGGTAAATTTGGGAGACTCAGAATGTGTCAAAGAGGTTAAGATCAGCACTCACCTGAATGAAACTCAGAAGGAGAGCCTGGTTCATTTGCTTGCCGAATACAGCGATGTGTTTGTTTGGGAGGTCAGTGACATGCAGGGGCTGAGTACTGATGTCGTATCTCATAAGCTGCCTATCAACCCAGGGTTCGAGCCGGTGAAGCAAAAGACTCGGAAATTCAAGCCTGAATTGAGCTTGAAGATTAAGGAGGAAATCACCAAGCAGATAGAGTCTCGGTTGGTAGAAGTAACGCAATATCCCACCTGGTTGGCGAATGTCGTTCCGGTCGCCAAGAAAGATGGAAAAATCAGGATTTGTGTTGATTACAGAGATCTCAACAAGGCTAGTCCGAAGGATAATTTTCCGTTGCCAAATATCCATATTTTGATTGACAACTGTGCCAAACATGAGATGCAGTCATTTGTGGATTGTTACGCGGGTTATCACCAAATCTTGATGGATGAAGAAGACGCAGAAAAAACGACATTCATCACACCTTGGGGTGTGTATCACTACAGGGTAATGCCGTTCGGCCTCAAGAACGCCGGTGCTACTTACATGAGAGCCATGACAACCATCTTTCATGACATGATTCACAAGGAAATTGAAGTGTACGTGGACGATGTCATAATCAAATCCCGCGAGAGTTCGGATCATTTGACACACCTGAAGAAATTCTTTGAACATTTGCGTCGGTACAACTTGAAGCTAAATCCCGCCAAATGTGCTTTTGGAGTCCCAGCTGGGAAGTTGTTGGGGTTTATAGTCAGCAGAAGAGGTATTGAGCTCGACCCTTCCAAGATTAAAGCAATTCAGGAGTTACCTCCGCCGAAGACGAGAAAAGAGGTGATGAGTTTCTTGGGGAGGTTAAACTATATCAGCCGGTTTATAGCACAATCAACAGTGGTATGTAAGCCTATCTTCAAGTTGCTGAAGAAAGATGCCCCAACTAAGTGGACTGAGGAGTGCCAGACCGCTTTCGACGCTATCAAGAGCTACTTGTCTAACCCACCAGTATTGGTTCCTCCGCGAGAAGGGAGTCCTTTGTTGCTGTATTTGTCTGTCTAAGATAACGCCTTTGGGTGCGTACTTGGTCAACACGACGAGACAGGGAAGAAGGAAAAGGCTATCTACTACATCAGCAAGAAATTTACTCCGTACGAGTCTCGCTACACTTTGCTGGAAAGAACATGCTGTGCTCTGACGTGGCTTGCCCAGAAGCTGAGGCACTATTTGTCGTCGTATACTACATATCTTATCTCCAGAATGGATCCATTGAAGTATATTTTCCAGAAAGCGATGCCGATCGGGAAGTTAGCTAAATGGCGAATGCTGTTGAGTGAGTTTGACATCGTGTACGTGACTCAGAAGGCAATAAAGGCACAAGCCTTGGCTGATCATCTTGTGGAAAATCCCGTTGATGAAGAGTATGAACCTCTCAAGACATATTTCCACGATGAAGAAGTGTCCTTTGTGGGTGAAGATATCTCTGAAGCTTATCCAGGTTGGAGATTATTCTTTGATGGAGCGGTGAATCACCAGGGTAAAGGTGTTGGAGCAGTCCTGGTATCAGAATCTGGTCAGCACTATCCTATGGCGGCTAAGCTACGATTCAACTGCACAAACAACATGGCTGAGTATGAAGCTTGCATTCTCGGTTTGAAGATGACCGTTGACATGAATGTTTACGAGTTACTGGTTATTAGGGATTCAGACCTCTTGATTCACCAGGTTCAAGGAGAATGGGCTGTGAAGAACCCGAAGATTGTACCTTATGTACAATATGTGCAAAACCTGTGTAAAAGGTTTCACAAGATCGAGTTCAGACATACTCCCCGAATACAGAATGAATTAGCTGATGCTCTTGCCACCATCGCTTCAATGATCAAACATCCGGACGCTGATTATATTGACCCTCTGGATATAGATTTGAAGGAGCATCCCGTCCATTGTTCACACGTGGAATCAGAACCAGATGGTTTGCCTTGGTATTTTGACCTAAAGAGATACTTAGAGTCTGGGACATATCCAGAAGACGCTACATCTAATCAAAAGAAATCGATACGTCGTATGGCTCTCAATTTCTTTTTGAATGGAGAAGTCCTGTATAGGAGGACTCCAGATCTGGGTCTTTTAAGATGTGTAGATGCTGCTGAAGCTATGAGGCTTATTGAGCAGATACATGCTGGAGTTTGTGGTACACACATGAACGGGCTTACTTTAGCAAGAAAGATTCTTCGAGCCGGTTATTTCTGGATGACTATGGAGAACGACTGTTGCAAATTCGTACAAAAATGCCACAAATGTCAAGTGCACGGCGATCTGATACGGGTGCCACCTCACGAACTTAATGCTATGAGTTCACCTTGGCCATTTGTAGCCTGGGGAATGGATGTCATCGGTCCTATAGAGCCAGCCGCTTCTAATGGACACAGATTCATTTTGGTTGCCATTGATTATTTCACCAAGTGGGTGGAAGCAGCCTCTTACAAGTCGGTAACCAAGAAAGTGGTGGCCGACTTTGTCCGCAACAATCTGATATGCCGATTTGGAGTTCCAGAATCCATCATCACTGATAACGGTGCAAATCTCAACAGTCATCTGATGAAAGAGATATGTGAACAATTCAAGATTATTCATCGAAGGTCAACTGCTTATCGCCCTCAAATGAACGGAGCTGTAGAGGCCGCCAATAAGAATATCAAAAAGATTCTAAGGAAAATGATCGACAAGCAGCGAGGTTGGCATGAAATGTTGCCATATGCTCTACTAGGTTATCGAACAACGGTCAGAACATCGACTGGGGCTACTCCATACCTTCTAGTATATGGAACAGAAGCAGTCGTACCTGTCGAAGTCGAGATACCATCATTGAGGATCATCCAAGAAGCTGAGTTAAGCAACGCGGAGTGGGTTAGCAAACGGGTTGATCAACTAGCTTTGATTGATGAGAAGAGAATGGTCGCCGTCTGTCATGGCCAGTTGTATAGACAAAGAATGACTCGCGCTTTTCACAAAAGAGTAAGAGCCAGAAATTTCGAAGTTGGTCAGTTGGTCCTTAAGCGTATTTTTCCTCATCAAGACGAATACAAAGGAAAGTTCGCACCAAACTGGCAAGGTCCTTACATGGTTCGCAAAGTACTATGTGGAGGTGCTTTAGTCTTGTCAGAGATGGATGGTGCTATATGGCCCAAGCCTATCAACTCAGATGCTGTCAAGAGATACTACGCGTGAAGTTCGTTTTGCATTTTCCATCATTTACTTGTAATCTTCTGTTTGCTTGTATTTGTTCGAATTTGAACTCTTATCCCTCCCGTAACGAACTACGTCTGACCTGAATTCTCGAGAACGACATACGTAGGCGGCCTATGTCGGCTTCGGTCACCCCATTTTCCTCCTTAATCATTTCTCTGTATTTGAACTACGTTCGACCTGAATTCTCAAGAATGAGATACGTAGGCGGCCTTTGTCGGCCTCTGTCAGTTTCTTTGTAAATTTTATTCTTGTTAACCTTTAAGGGGAACTACGTTTGACCTGATTCCTGCCTCAACGGGATACGTAGGCGCCACAAGGGCTCGGTCATATATCTCGTAAGTTCTATTTCCCCTTCTACAATAGAAACTGGGACAGAATTTTTGAGAGGGACTCAAAAATTCTCCAGAAGGAACCTTCTCTTTAGCGGATCAAACTAAAGACATTTCGAATTTGCGACTGGGACAGAATTTTTGAGGAGATCTCAAAAATTCCGCGATTTGTTCGGTTACAATGGAAAGATGACCAAGATACTAAACTGGGGCAGAAATTTTGAGGATGGCCTCAAAATTTCGTCATGGGTCTTCCATGCAAGTCCGGAATGCCTCTGAAATTCATTCGATAAGCGTCGAACTCAAAAGAGCTCGTTAAGCCTGACATGACATGACTTGGCAGTGACTTTTTCAAGATACTATTTTTAAAAAAAAATTCTCTTGTTTCTCTTAAAAATTTCCCTTTTATATTTCATCTGTTTTGGCATAAGATATTTTCTTATCTATCAAGAGTCAGGAAATCGGGAAATCAACCGGAGACATCAAGACAAGGAGCAAACAACCGAAGGGATCGACACAGATCAGTATGTTTAAAACTGACAATTTTTCTGTGGATGCAGGTTTATAGCTTCGCTTCAAAATCGGCTGAATTCTTCCGACTGATGAATACGGAGAAGGAGAAAACTATCTCCAAAACCAGTGATTTTATTGAAAGCAAGAAGCATTTCATATCGTTTATGCCAAGATGCTTGTGAATGTGTTTGTTTATTTCAAGTCATTCCCCAATACATGAAATTTACAAAGTGCCTGGCCAGATTCAAAGGTGAATCAAAAAGGAATCTCAGCGAAGATTTCACGATTTCTATAGAAGACGCTATTTGCATTGCGTTATCGAAGCAAGATGATTATTGTCGATCAAGACAATGCATTACCTTAGAAGAGGCAGCTATGCAATTATTATTTTTATCATTATCGATCAAGGCGATATATTATTTGGAGGTCGTCTTGCCGTTACTATCCACGGGAGCGATATAAATATTCATGCATCGCGGAATTTATACACTGAAAAATCATGCATCGCAGAATCATGCATAGCGGAATCATGCATCGCGGAAATTATGCATCGCGAGTCAATAATTATGCATGACGAGAAGATTTCATGCCTCGTCAAAATTTATACATCGCGAGAAGAATTTATGCCTCGCTGAAAATCATGCATCGCGGAATCATGCATCGCGAGTCATTAATTATGCACGACGAGAAGATTTCATGCCTCGTCAAAATTTATGCATCGCGAGAAGACCTCATACCTCGCTGGAATTTATACATCGCGAGAAGAATTTATGCCTTGCTGGAATTCATGCATCGCGGAATCATGCATTGCGGAATCATGCATCGCGAGTCATTAATTATGCACGACGAGAAGATTTCATGCCTCGTCAAAATTTATGCATCGCGAGAAGACCTTATCCCTTGCTGACAATTATGTACGACGAGAAGATTTCATGCCTCGTCAAAATTTATGCATCGCGAGAAGACTTCATACCTCGCTGAAATTTATACATCGCGAGAAGGATTTATGCCTCGCTGGAATTCATGCATAGCGAAAATCATGCATCGCGGAAATCATGCATCGCGAGTCATTAATTATGCACGACGAGAAGGTTTCATGCCTCGTCAAAATTTATACATCGCGAGAAGACTTCATACCTCGCTGGAATTTATGCATCACGAGAAGAATCCATGCCTCGTTGAAAATCATGCATCGTGGAAATCATGCATCGCGAGTCATTAATTATGCACGACGAGAAGATTTCATGCCTCGTCAAAATTTATGCACGACGAGAAGAATTCATGCCTCGTCAAATTTGCACATCGCGAGAAGGTTTTATTCCTCGCTGAAAGTTATGCATCGCGAGAAGATTCATTTCTCACGGGAATTTACGTATTGCGGGAAGATATTCATGCCCCGCAAGAGGACGTACATGGATAAAGAAAGAGCAATACTTATCCATTGGCCTCGACTGCATTCTGTTATTTCTTATAAAAGTAAAATCAAGGAGAGCATCGAAGATGACAACAAAAGAAACATCAATATCGCATCAGCATTTGTTTATTTATTTCAACATCAAGTATGGAATACATTGAAGATCATATTGCAAAACACAAGGCATAAGCTTTATTTGCTAGATGTCGGACCGATTGAGTCGACGTCGAATATTGTGGAGAACAATGAAGTGTCTATATGGTAAAAAGACACTGTCTCCCATCCTAATTGCATTTCTTAAGCTGATGAGTTTTATCTCAGTCTTTGTCGAGAGCATCCGAAAGGATGAATTCTCCAAAAACCACAGGTGCGGATGACATCAAAAAGGATGCAGCACAACGTGGAACTTTTTCTTAGCAGCGAACTGGGACACAGTCCGAAGAGGAGTGTCAAACTCTTAGGACGCGAGCAGGAGAGCGACTTCCACCACAATCGAACCACCCCTCTCGAAGCACACGAGTTTTTCCTTAGTTCTGTCAGTTTCTGTCTCGCATCCGGAAGTTTAGTCTCATCGGAAGCAAGTTTCCAATCTGAGTGACAACTCGCCAAGAGCTTTGGAAATTATGTCCGTGTAAGTTCTTAATTATGGGTGTGAAGCGCGCCACATTCATGGATAAGAGGTTACAAGCCTCTTTTTCATACTCGTTCAACATGTCACTTGTCCAAAACCGAAGGTTATCTAGCGTAATAGATTTCCTTTTCCACCTATCGAGTCAAACTACACACAGCCTGATTTCGAAGGTTTAGGGATATGTAGACGGATTCAATGTTGAAAACTCGGCTGTATTCCAACATTCGCTCTCAAATCCTATTCTCGAGTATTTCGGCGCCTTCATAATTCGGTGTCGAGGTGGCTTTTGATTCTTTCAAAATCATGCGATAAATCAAGCTTATCGAACTACAAGTGGCCTGAATTCTCATATAGCCTGAGATATGTAGGAAACCTCTTTCAAGGGTTCGGCCATAGTTCCTAAATCCTGTGTCGAATACTTTCTTTAAAATGAAGAGGGTTGGCCAAAATTGGTGGTCAATTTCATTTTCCTCGAGTTGCTTGCATCAACCCAAGTAAAATGAGGGACAGTTGTTGACACCCAATTTTTGACCGGCGCGGTATAAATTAATTATCGAGCTTCCTAAATTTCCCAGATAATTTTAATTAATTAATTTTATAAATTTTGCAAAAATTAAATAATATAATACGTGAATTTTATGTTATTTCAAGTACTTTTGCCATAATTTTCGGGTGATATACATATTTACATAATTATGTATATAAGTCGTATCTCATGATTATTCAAAACCACCAAAAAATATACATTTAAAGGCTTTGTTTAGCTAGCTTGTTTTAAATGAATTATTTTGAATCATTGTTTTATAATTTAAATAGTTATGTTAATAAATAAATAGGCTCGTTAATGAATTTATATCAAATCCGTTTTAAATCGATTGACTCTTCTTAAATTTGACTTGTTTTCCCTTATATTCACTTTAGAGCCGAAATTGGGCCCTTCTCCAACCTACCAGCTTCCCCCCCCTCTCCTTTCCAGCCGCCCCAGGCCCAAAGGATGAGCGGCCCATTTCCCTTTCCCCTTGTCAACCCCACCTCAATTCTGAGGCCCATTCTCTATCCAACAGCCCAAATTTCCCTCAGCCCACACCTAAATACCCAATTCATTAAACACCAATCCAATACCCAACCCAATTCAAACCCAACGACCCAAACCCTTATGACCCGCTCCGACCCAACCCAATAACCCGTTTCCCCCTTTCTTCTTCCCTTCACACCACGCCAAAAATCCCCAGAAACAGAAAATGCAGACGCGACAGTACTCCAAAAAAAACAAAAAAATCTTCCCCCTCTCCCAACACCCTCGCGTCTTCCTCACGCTCTCTCCCTTCCTCTCCTCCTCTCCTCGCGTCTCCCCACGCGAGCTTCCCCTCTCGCTACCCAGAAAAACGGAACACCTACGCCATTTCCAGAAATCACCAGAGAACGCAGAGTCTGCGTACGAAAAGTAGCCTCCAGCCGCGTTTCTCGTCTCCCCACGCGACTTCTCTCTCCACCAACGTCTCCTTCTTCAACCCATCGCAGCAGACCTGCTTTCGGCTATGGCAGACCTGTGTTTTCGTCTGTGCCAGACGCATTTTCGTCCTTGAGGGCGCGAGATCGATCCACGTCTCCCCTCAAGGACGATTGGAGCGATCCTAGCCATTCCCCTCCCTTTTTCCATTTTCCAAAAAAGACGAAATCTTCAGGAAAAGTGTGGCTCCATTAATGAAAGAGATTTCAAATTTGAAATCAATAGTCACGTTCCCGCCCTCCCTCTTCCGAAAAACCTTAATATCCCCCTATATAAACCCCTTTCGTCCTCAAGAAAAGGGGTTAGCGATTTTGGTTGGAATTTTCGGAGTGGAAAAATCATTAGATACTTAGAGATTTTGTCGAAAAGATTGCATAGAGGGAAAATTTGACTTAGATTTTCTCACTGGTCTCTTCTACTGTTTTTCTTCTTGGTTAGAATTTTGGTTGAAAACTTTGAGATTGGGAAATTTTGAGTTTGAAAGGCTTAAGAGAGGATTTTTTTTTAAGATTCTCTTTTGTTGGAAAATTCTGGAAAAAGAAATTTTGCTATCTGTTTGTTGCGCACTTTCGAGAGTACTTTGGTCTCTTTTCCTTTTGCTGTAGAAGAACGAAGGAGGATATCGAATTCGAAGATTCTCCCCCTTCTTCGTTCGCCTTTTCGGACTGTTGGCTGAGAACATTCAAAACCAGAGCTTCTCGCCTCAGTGTCAATCGCGACATCGTCTTCCATTCCGGCGACACCAGTCCATAAGAACGTTTAGCCGTTCGCGTGTGGAAGTCGCTGCTGTTGCTGCTCGTCCCTGTTCCGTTCGCTGCTCCGAAAAAGGTAACATTCGTTTCAACTCTCGATTTTTTAGTTGTATCTGTTGTTTGCACTTCGTTGTTTAGGTTGGTTGTAGCTGTTGTTGACTCGATGTAGTGAAGAAACCGTTTGAAAATTCGTGGTTATGTTGTTCTGTTGCTTACTGTTTTCCCTTTCCGAACACTCCTTGTTCATGTTGTTTTTGACGTGATGGTTCATTGTTGTGACTGGAGCCTCTTTCGGGTTAATAGTTGAAACCGTTATGTATGATGTTGCCCATTCAGTATGCTGGTCCTCTTTTTTTTTTTTTTTTTCCCTTTGTCAAGCATGTTAAATGTTCGGGTGTTGAGTATGTATGGCTTGCTCGCAGTGAGTGTAGAAGATTATACTTGTTGGCTTTGTTTGTGTTCGAGTCACATCGCATGTTGTGTTTGGTCGTTACACTCGTCGTTTGTGTCGTTTCGTCTGAATCTCAACTGAAAGGGTCGCTTATAGTAGTATTGCGAGCTGCATTTTACTTATTGATTAGCTGAAGTTAAATGATGAAATCTGTTTTCCAGTCCGCATTTTCCGACTGCCACTTCTTTTGTTCTTTTGTTTGAAGGTTCTTGACGCTTCTCATCCCAAATTCATGATCCCGTTTCAATGATATTCACCGTCAATGACTAGAGAGGAAATTTTGTTTAGTTTTGGTTTGTAACATACACTTGCAAGTTCGAATATTTTTAGCCCTCATCGTGGCGAAAACATGCTGTTACGGCTAGTCTTGTTTGTGATGAATAGTGAGTGTGTATTGTTTGAACCATGTATTGTATTACCATGTTAATCATTTTGACTCTTCAATTAACTAGAGATGAATATGCTAAGCACCTGTTGAGTTTCAAAAGATGTTTGAACCCGTATGCTTACATTTAAATTCGAAACAGCATGTATGAATTCTCTTTCTTTCCTTTTCTTTCCGTGGTATGGTTTTTCGTCATGTTAGTTTATTGGTTAAGAATGCGTCATTATTAAAAACTTTGATTGATGGGTATTATAACTTGTTGTTTCCAGTGATATACATAAATGAGTTAGTCCTAGATGATGAATAACAGTAGTTTTGTATAATCTTTGCTTCTTTGTTCTGCGAGATTCCGCTTGTTTTCATACTGCCTTTATTTTTGTTGCATGTGAAATACTTTTTCGAGTCCACTTTGGGGCTCTATCTTTTCCTACGCATTCGGAAGAGCCGTAAAGGCTTGAAACTCTCTTCATTCGAGTCAAACCATCAGGATAGACATGCCAAGCAAATCCTACGAAGGTTGAAGAGATTTGAAGAAGACGGATTGGAAGACCTTTCCATTCATTTAGTATATTTTTATTTGTAATGGGCATAAGCCTTGTTGTTCTTATTTTATTTTGTCGTACTTCCTTTATATGTTTAGATTAGGTTAGGTACAAAAATGGGTTAAAAACCCAAAAAGCAGGTGGGTTCGAGTTTCGGCCAAGGTGAACAGCATCCGAAACTTGGACCCGAATCTCTCTCTCTCTCCCTCTCTCTCTGTCTTTATTACGTGCTTATGTCGTTTTTGTTTTGAATGTCGTATAGTCTAGGATCAGAAACTCCAAACCCCATCAAACGCCTTTTACTTTATCAAAATTAAAGCGTAAATTTGAAACTTTAAAACAATAAGGGTTTAAATTTGAAGGTTGCTTAGAGTTAAGTTTAAAAGGTTTTAACTTTAATGGAATCTTAAAATAATAAGTGTTTCAGAATTTGTCAAACTTGCCTAGATAAAAATCAATAAGTTCAAAATTGCAAAAGTTAAAACAAAAATAGTCAAATAGTTAGTCGTTGGAAAATCGTATTTAACGGAGTGTCTTAGGTGCCTTCAACACCTTCCTAAGACACTAATATGAATCCCGAACCCATTTAAATATTTTCAACACAATTTTTCTGTTTAATTGTTTGAAAATAAGTTTTCTTAATTTTCCTTAAAAAATTAAGTGGCGACTCCTAAAGTCGAAAATAAAACAAGCTCCTTTTCGCAAATCATTTTTTTTCGATAAAACATCCTCTTCCACCATAACCAATTCGAGGATAAAACCCACCATATCCTCCTCTTGGATAACCACCATAATATCCACGACCACCACCATAACCACCATATCCTCCCCATGGAAACCCGACTCCTCCAAATCTTGATCTTGAAAGTCCTCCTATTCCCGGAAGTCCTCCTATTCCATCTCCTAAATATCCTTGAAATCCTATTCCTAGAAGTTTGGCATCATTTGCATGTTCTACACCAGTAATCATACATATTTGTGTTAGTATGGGTGACAAACGAATTGTTTATACGTTGAATTTGTACAAAAATCAAAATGACTTGAATTAATATTCAAAATTTAAATTAAATTGAGAATTTGAGATCGATGAAATAATTAATATGATCTAAACATAGAGACATACTCTACCTCTTGCCAAATTTGATTTCTCTGTTTCTTTTCTTATAATTTTTGTAAGTACCAAACAAAACTATTTAAAATGGTTTTCTATTATAGCTTAATAGTCTCTCAATATTTCTTACTTTTTGGGGTGGTGATTTCTTGCTAGCGTTTAATCTCCTTTTTAAGAGTTTCTTGAAGTTCTTACTTATCAGAGCAAGATCATCATCATCTATGTCAAATTCATCACTTTCAGTTGCTTTTAATTCAAGATTTTTCTCTTTGTTTCCTTCACCTCTTTTGTCAATATTCATCTCATAAGTCTTGAGATTTCCTACTAATTCATCCAAAGTCATATTGATTAGATCTTTGACTTCTCTGATTGCAGTAACTTTTATTTCCCATGATCTAGGCAGAGTCCCTAGTACTTTGTCTATCTGTTCCTCAGTGGTGTATACTTTGTCCAAGGATATTAACTCGTTTACAACAATGGTAAATCTGGTGATCATATCTTGAAGTGATTCTCCGAATTTTATCTTGAAGGCTTCATATTCAGAACAAAGTCTGGCAATTCTGAATTTACGAACTTGAGTTGTACCTTCGAGCGTTTTTTAAAATGTCTCATATTTGTTTTGCAGAGGTACAACTAGAGATGCGGTTAAACTCATCAGGTCCTAATCCACATACGAGAATGCACTTAGCTTTTGCATTCTTTCCTAACATCTTCTAATCGGCTTCTCCGTACTTTTCTGTAGGTTTAGGTACCTTATTCCCTTCACTATCAGTAATAGTAGGAATTAATGGTCCATTAGTAATTCTAACCCATAGTTCGTAAGCTTCAGCTTGAATGAAATTTTTCATTTTTGTCTTCCATCAAGAGTAGTATTCTCCATTAAATAATGGTGGTCTGTTGAAGTGTTGCCCTTGACCATGCCCAAGAGAAGGTACAAAATTCATTATGATCTTATCTTGAGTTGTTAGACTCTTCAAAGATAACCTGCTCTGATACCAATTGTTAGAATTCTGACCCCCAAATTCGTCTTAGAAACATGTTTATTCTATATGTTCCTTTGAGAAATTACAACAATTACGTTTTGTGAAATAAATAAAATAATGACACAATATTTTATCGCGAAAACCCCCAACTCACAAGGGTAAAAATCACGACCTACATCTCTGTAGGATTTAACTCCACTTTATTAAATTTCAAGTTTCAACAAAAAATTACAAAGCTATGTAACCTAAGGAATTATAAACTCTAATTTCTAGAATAACTCTAGCTACCCAAAGACACAGAACCCCCCGGTTATATATGTTCCAATGTTCTTCAAGTTCTACAACTTGTCGAACAACTCCTACTCACAAAACTCAGATTGTAAACAAGACTCTTTGATACAATCTTACAATTTTTATTCACAAATTGCTACACTCCCAATAAATCTCTAAACTCTTTTAAACTTCTTGATTGTGTTTTGATCTTCTCTCTATGTAAGTGTGCAATTTTTTTTTTATGTAAATAGCTCCCTATTTATAGATCAGAACTTCAACAAATTCTTGTATAATTCAACTTGTATTTGCCTTCTACAAATCCTTGTTGACTTCTACTTGGACTCCTTTTCTATACAATTTCCTTAAATAGATTTTCTTAAATAGGGATTAGTTTTCCTTCTTTCACTTGACTTTGAACTCCTTTACAAAAGGAAACTTTTTGTACTTGTTGCTTGTCGAAAAAATTATAATTCCACAACTTTATAACTTCTAATTCACGTGGTTGACGTTCTCCTTATCCAAGTCGGATTCGTTCTGTAAGGAACACGTCTGTACAACCTGTTTCTGTATTTGTCAATTATCAAAATCTTTATCATTCTAACAAATTCCCCCTTTTTGATGATGACAATTATACATTTCGAACTCAACAAATAAGACACACATCTTCTTTCTTTTGCCATATTACTACTACAATTTCCTTAACTTTGCCATACTTCAAAACAACAATACTTTAACAATTACTATCCCACGAAAATATCCAATAATCATTATAGGAAAACTTTGAACTTAAAATTTATGAGTTCCTAGAATAACGTCAAGTTCATGCAAATCAGTAATAAAATTGCTAGATCCTCATGTACCCATGTGAATAAATTTAAAACTAAAGAAAGGTTTCTAAATTTTATTTATTTTAAGAAAACATAAGATTTAAGTCAAGAAATTTCGAAATCTCTCTTTTATGAGCAATCAAGATTAAGGTATTTCAAGTTAATTATCTTTTTAATGATAATTTCATAAACAACCTCTCATGTTTGACTTAATTAACACAAGTTTTCCTTATGATTTGTTATATTTATTATTAATACCAATTAATCATATGAAATGACTTGATGTTACACGGTTAATATGAAACATTTTGATGTGTTCTATGTACTAATTTAATTAAATGATTCACCATTAATGTGGATTGATTCAAATTAACTTAAAAATTAGATTTAAACATTACGAGTACCTTAACGGTTAAGGTTTTTAGTGTTGAATTACTTGTAATTTTGAAGTTATGAATTCAGAGATATCATTTGTTGCTATATGAATAAATTGTTAAATAGAAATTTATGTCTCACATTAAAAGATTAAGTTCAGATAAATCCGATGTCCCAATTCTATTTTTACTTAGATAAATCTGATGTACCAACTCTACTTTTACCTCTAACAAGAATATTCCACTTTAGGGTTAAAGTGTTCTCTATCAAAATTTTATCTCAAATTTTGAATTTAAAAACGTAAAATTAAAAGTAGAAGATACTTATCGATCACCTAACACAAAAATTGCACCTAACACAAAAATTGATAGCAATACTTCAAATATATGAAGTAGAAAACTAAAGCAATAAAGATTTTTTGAGTAATTAAAACCTATTTGGGAAAACTTTTAAATTCTACGTATTTTATTTTGTCAAACGTGTTTTTGAAAAGTTCTTTGAATGGTTATAACTTATAACAATTTGTGTTTAAGTAAAACTTAAGAATCTTTTTTTTATTAGTAATGGAGAATTAGTCTCTGTTATTCAAATTCCCCCCCCAAAAAAAAAAGTCTAAGAAAAACAAATTACGTAAAAAAAATGTAGAAATTTGCATTATGATAAATATAATAATATTTTTAAGTTATTTATTACTCTTAGGGATTTTATTTAAGTATTAAAAATATATTTAACAAAAACATTTCTCTCTTTTGTTTGAGATTCACTCCCATCATAACATAAAATATGTGTTTATTAAAATATTCATTTTTTAAAATTATAATTAAATAATATATTGTTTTCTTTTATTAACTATAAACATTGTGGTCCTATACTAAATTCCTTTCTTAAACGAATATTTAAATAATCAAATAAATTAAAACGGAGGAAATATAATTAATTACATGGCGTGTCAATTGAGCAAGATAAGTGATAGGTGACCATTTATCAATTTTAATACATTGAATTCTTAGTATAAATATAACTCAACGTTGCTTCAATTTCTTCATCCTTTAATTAAAATAACTAAGCTTTAAAGAAGAAAAAAAATGATGGGTTCCAAGGAATTTCTATTTCTTGGCATTCTTTTGGCTATTTTTGCAATGATAAGCTGTGAGACCTGTAAGTTTATTACTATTATTTTTCTTTAATTAGTTATCTCTTTGAAATATATATTGTATTTCTTATATAATCATTTGATATATATTCGATGTTATGCTAATTATAAATTTCATATTTGATATTTGTAGCAATGAAATTGGATGACAAGAATGATGAATACCATGATGGATATAATGGCATTGGCGGATATTCTGGTGATGGACGTGGCAAATATAATACTGGATATAACTCTCCACGTGATAAATATAAGTCCCCTAGTGAAGAATATAAGTCTCCAGGTGACAAATATAGATCCCCATATGACAAATACAAACCTCCTAGTGATGAGTACAAATATTCACGTGACAAATATAACTTCCCACATGATAAATATAAGGCTCCTAGAGATGAATATAAACATGCAGGTGACAACTATAATCCCTCACGTGATAAATATAAGCCCCCAAGTGAGGAATACAAGTCTCCAGGTGACAAATACAAATCTCCAGGTGACAAATATAGATCCCCATATGATAAGTACAAACCCCCTAGTGATGAGTACAAATATCCACGTGACAAGTATAACTCTCCACATGACAAATATAAGCCTCCTAGATATGAATATAAACATGCAGGTGACAACTATAATCCCTCACATGATAAATATAAGCCTCCTAGAGATGAATATAAACATGAAGGTGACAACTATAATCCCTCACGTGACAAATATAAGCCTTATAGAGATGAATATAAACATGAAGGTGACAACTATAATCCCTCACATGATAAATATAAGCCCCCAAGTGACGATTACAAGTTTCCAGGTGACAAATACAAATCCCCTGATAATGAATACAAATCTCCAAGTGACAAATATAAGCCCCCTAATGACAAATACAAGCCTTGAAGTGGTGCATACAACCCTCCCATTGGTGGCCATGAGTAAGTGACTAGCCAATTGTCTCAGAACAAATCATCAAATAATATTATAAATCGTTGTATGTAGTGGCAAGATGTATGATATAGTAATGGTCTTGCTACTCTAAAATCGTATGAATAAAACATCATTCAGTTCATATGTATGGTTGATCATGTAATATTTTGTTGTAAAATGTAACACAATATACTGTGATAATATATTTTCAATTTTCCATAATGTATAATTCTTCTTGTTCTTGATTATATTGAATATGTGTTGACGACAAACATATGTTTCTTCTTATTTCACAATTTATTGTTAAACTACTCCCCCATTGACTAATTTTATATTGTTTTTCACTTCTCGAACTCTTTTAATTTTATTAAGTTAATATGATAAAAATTGATTTCATAGATTAATTAATTTGATTTTCGAAAAAATGGAAATCAAGACATACCTTTGGTGCAAATTACAAGCTACTTTAAAACGAGAGGGAAAGAAATTACAAGTGCATCTTCACGATTTTCTAAATTGTGCTGAAATTTTTGGTAAATGTAACTAAACTGATAAATGTCATTTGCCCAAATACTTTTTACAACTATAATGAAATATCGTTACAGAAAACATGTAATAACATAATAAATCATTTTCAAAAGAATTATTGATTATTTATGGGAAGACGCATAAGTATTTCTCTAAATTATAATCGAAATCTCAGAGACATATTTTAACTAAATTAAGGTTCCATTATTTCTGAACTAGTGTTTTTTTTTTATAAATTTTGTATACTTTTTGTCTCACATGACCCACTCCGTAACTTCACGCAATTGAGGCGCGTGAGAGATATTTGACTGTCACATAAGCCAAAAAGGTGCACAAAATTACAAAAATTAAGTTCGGAAGTAATAGGACCTTAGTTTAGTTAAAGCGTGTCTCTGAATTTTCGATCATAGTCTAAAAGGATACTTGTACATTTTCGTGTTATTTATCTAAAATATATATAGATGATAACTATTATTGCGAGAATTAATTTTTATATACCAACAATAAATTTTGAATGCGACACTAACACCAAACAAAATAATTCCACATGTATAACATAACATGACCCGATAATTTTGTATTTTTTACTGTAACCATTGATATTCTTAATAACAATTTTGCATCCGCTACATCATACGAGACAAACAAGAGAAGAAGTGAGGTGAACGAAATTCCAAATACATGGTGATTTTTCTGCAAACGAGAGAAGAAGTGAAGTAAGCGATCTCAAATACATGGTAATTTTTCTAAAGCAGTCCACTTGTAGATCAGGTTATTTATTTCCTTTGGAGTTATTTGAGAGATGTTGCCATGATCTTCACTATTTGTTTTTCATTAGTACTTTTTTTTGAATGAAGTTTAATTAAGTATCTAATGGAAAAATTGAAACAAATTTAAGGAAATTCGATGTATTGTCCCAATATATATAATTATATATATATATATACTTTGAATTCAAAAATCTGTTACTAATCTCATACCAACAGTAACAAGACTTTTTTCATAATTAAGCAACCCACTTGTATATCAGGTTATTCATTTCCTTTGGATTATTCGATAAATTTAAATTTTATTTAATCCTAAAATATGTATCGTATATTAAAATAGAAATAGAAAAAAGTAAAAATCTAAATTTAATTATCTAAAATATATAAACTCCATTATTACGTAAAGCGAAATATAGTCAACAAATACAACTAAAAATTCAACTTCACTTAAACTATTTGGATCATTGGAATAATAATACGTAGACGGAAAAGGACGTAAAGAAATTAAATTCTATGATAATTATATTATTATTTAAAGAAACATTACATGATCATGAACATCCATCCATAGTAAGTGAATGGAGATTTATGATACATTTATTTATTCATACTTTCAACAACAAAACTACGTTACCTATTAATTAAACACACAATACAAATATATATAGATATGAATAATACTTGGCTACTCAATATTTATCGTGAACATAATAACTGATACATTAGAGGGATATACATAAATATTCCTCAGTATGTAATTATTTAATTAGTTGCGAGGCAATTCTCCATACCAACCACCTCTAGGGTATCCTCTTCCACCATAACCAATTCGAGGATAAAACCCACCATATCCTCCTCTTGGATAACCACCATAATATCCACGACCACCACCATAACCACCATATCCTCCCCATGGAAACCCGACTCCTCCAAATCTTGATCTTGAAAGTCCTCCTATTCCATCTCCTAAATATCCTTGAAATCCTATTCCTAGAAGTTTGGCATCATTTGCATGTTCTACACCAGTAATCATACATATTTGTGTTAGTATGGGTGACAAACGAATTGTTTATACGTTGAATTTGTACAAAAATCAAAATGACTTGAATTAATATTCAAAATTTAAATTAAATTGAGAATTTGAGATCGATGAAATAATTAATATGATCTAAACATAGAGACATACTCTACCTCTTGCCAAATTTGATTTCTCTGTTTCTTTTCTTATAATTTTTGTAAGTACCAAACAAAACTATTTAAAATGGTTTTCTATTATAGCTTAATAGTCTCTCAATATTTCTTACTTTTTGGGGTGGTGATTTCTTGCTAGCGTTTAATCTCCTTTTTAAGAGTTTCTTGAAGTTCTTACTTATCAGAGCAAGATCATCATCATCTATGTCAAATTCATCACTTTCAGTTTCTTTAAATTCAAGATTTTTCTCTTTGTTTCCTTCACCTCTTTTGTCAACATTCATCTCATAAGTCTTGAGATTTCCTACTAATTCGTCCAAAGTCATATTGATTAGATCTTTGACTTCTCTGATTGCAGTAACTTTTATTTCCCATGATCTAGGCAGAGTCCCTAGTACTTTGTCTATCTGTTCCTCAGTGGTGTATACTTTGTCCAAGGATATTAACTCGTTTACAACAATGGTAAATCTGGTGATCATATCTTGAAGTGATTCTCCGAATTTTATCTTGAAGGCTTCATATTCAGAACAAAGTCTGGCAATTCTGAATTTAAGAACTTGAGTTGTACCTTCGAGCGTTTTTTAAAATGTCCCATATTTGTTTTGCAGAGGTACAACTAGAGATGCGGTTAAACTCATCAGGTCCTAATCCACATACGAGAATGCACTTAGCTTTTGCATTCTTTCCTAACATCTTGTAATCGGCTTCTCCAGACTTTTCTGTAGGTTTAGGTACCTTATTCCCTTCACTATCAGTAATAGTAGGAACTAATGGTCCATTAGTAATTTTAACCCATAGTTCGTAATCTTCAGCTTGAATGAAATTTTCCATTTTTGTCTTCCATCAAGAGTAGTATTCTCCATTAAATAATGGTGGTCTGTTGATGTGTTGCCCTTGACCATGCCCAAGAGGAGGTGCAAAATTCTCTATGATCTTATCTTGAGTTGTTAGACTCTTCAAAGATAACCTGCTCTGATACCAATTGTTAGAATTCTGACCCCCAAATTCGCCTTAGAAACATGTTTATTCTATATGTTCCTTTGAGAAATTACAACAATTACGTTTTGTGAAATAAATAAAATAATGACACAATATTTTATCGCTAAAAACCCCAACTCACAAGGGTAAAATTCACGACCTACATCTCTGTATGATTTAACTCCACTTTATTAAATTTCAAGTTTCAACAAAAAATTAAAAAGCTATGTAACCTAAGGAATTATAAACTCTAATTCCTAGAATAATTCTAGCTACACAAAGACACAAAACCCCCCGGTTATATATGTTCCAATGTTCTTCAAGTTCTATAACTTGTCGAACAACTCCTACTCACAAAACTCAGATTGTAAACAAGACTCTTGGATACAATCTTACAATTTTTATTCACAAATTGCTACACTCCCAATAAATCTCTAAACTCTTTTAAACTTCTTGATTGTGTTTTAATCTTCTCTATGTAAGTGCGCAATTTTTTTTTATGTAAATAACTCCCTATTTATAGATCAGAACTTCAACAAATTCTTGTATAATTCAACTTGTATTTGCCTTCTACAAATCCTTGTTGACTTCTACTTGGACTCCTTTTCTATACAATTTCCTTAAATAAATTTCCTTAAATAGGAATTAGTTTTCCTTCTTTCACTTGGCTTTGAACTCCTTTATAAAAGGAAACTTTTTGTACTTGTTGCTTGTCGAAAAAATAATAATTCCACAACTTTATAACTTCTAATTTACGTGGTTGACGTTCTCCTTATCCAAGTCGGATTCGTTCTGTAAAGAACACGTCTGTACAACCTGTTTCTATATTTGTCAATTATCAAAATCTTTATCATTTTAACAAGTTCCCCCTTTTTGAGGATGACAATTATACATTTCGAACTCAACAAATAAGACACACATCTTCTTTCTTTTGTCATGTTACTACTACAATTTCCTTAACTTTGCCATACTTCAAAACAACAATACTTTAACAATTACTATCCCACGAAAATATCCAATAATCATTATAGGAAAACTTTGAACTTAAAATTTATGAGTTTCTAGAATAACGTCAAGTTTATGCAAATCAATAATAAAATTGCTAGATCCTCATGTACCCATTTGAATAAATTTAAAACTAAAGAAAGGTTTCTAAATTTTATTTATTTTAAGAAAACATAAGATTTAAGTCAAGAAATTTCGAAGTCTCTCTTTTATGAGCAATCAAGATTAAGGTATTTCAAGTTAATTATCTTTTTAGTGATAATTTCATAAACAACCTCTCATGTTTGACTTCATTAACACAAGTTTTCCTTATGATTTGTTATATTTATTATTAATACCAATTAATCATATGAAATGACTTGATGTTACACGGTTAAATTAAAAGCACTTTTTAAAAAAAAATCATTTATCAATATCGACTCTGAGGTAGAAAATTGAGTACCACATAAATAATATACGGATTAATAATATGAAAATAATAATATTTGATAGCTTTTTCAACTCGTGAGGTTTTATTTTTGTGAAAAGCAAAATACAATTTAAGAAATTCAATTGCATGTTTAATACAAAAGAACTTCAACTTAAAATCAATGTGATTTGAGCTTATGATTCTATATAGCATATCCAAACAAACCTTTAAAGGTCGTTTGATAATTACTGTACGTAGATTTACGTTTTTAGTGACTTTGTCATTTTGATGTGTTCTATGTACTAATTTAATTAAATGATTCACCATTAATGTGGATTGATTCAAATTAACTCAAAAATTAGATTTAAATATTATGAGAAACTTAACGGTTAAGGTTTTTAGTGTTGAACTATTTGTAATTTTGAAGTTATGAATTCAGAGATATCATTTGTTGCTATTTGAATAAATTGTTATACAGAAAATTTGTGTCTCACATCAAAAGATTAAGTTCAGATAAATTCGATGTCCCAACTCTATTTTACCTAGATAAATCCGATGTCCCAACTCTACTTTTACCTCTAACAAGAATATTCAACTTTAGGGTTAAAGTGTTCTCTATCAAAATTTTATCTCAAATTTTGAATTTAAAAACGTAAAATTAAAAGTAGAAGATACTTATCGATCACCTAACACAAAAATTGCACCTAACACAAAAATTGATAGCAATACTTCAAATATATGAAGTAGAAAACTAAAGCAATAAAGATTTTCTGAGTAATTAAAACCTATTTGGGAAAACTTTTAAATTCTACGTATTTTATTTTGTCAAAGGTGTTTTTGAAAAGTTCTTTGAATGGTTATAACTTATAACAATTTGTGTTTAAGTAAAACTTAAGAATCTTTTTTTTATTAGTAATGGAGAATTAGTCTCTGTTATTCAAATTTCCCCCCCAAAAAAAAAAGTCTAAGAAAAACAAATTACGTAAAAAAAATGTAGAAATTTGCATTATGATAAATATAATAATATTTTTAAGTTATTTATTACTCTTAGGGATTTTATTTAAGTATTAAAAATATATTTAACAAAAACATTTCTCTCTTTTGTTTGAGATTCACTCCCATCATAACATAAAATATATGTTTATTAAAATATTCATTTTTTAAAATTATAATTAAATAATATATTGTTTTCTTTTATTAACTATAAACATTGTGGTCCTATACTAAATTCCTTTCTTAAACGAATATTTAAATAATCAAATAAATTAAAACGGAGGAAATATAATTAATTACATGGCGTGTCAATTGAGCAAGATAAGTGATAGGTGACCATTTATCAATTTTAATACATTGAATTCTTAGTATAAATATAACTCAACGTTGCTTCAATTTCTTCATCCTTTAATTAAAATAACTAAGCTTTAAAGAAGAAAAAAAATGATGGGTTCCAAGGAATTTCTATTTCTTGGCATTCTTTTGGCTATTTTTGCAATGATAAGCTGTGAGACCTGTAAGTTTATTACTATTATTTTTCTTTAATTAGTTATCTCTTTGAAATATATATTGTATTTCTTATATAATCATTTGATATATATTCGATGTTATGCTAATTATAAATTTCATATTTGATATTTGTAGCAATGAAATTGGATGACAAGAATGATGAATACCATGATGGATATAATGGCATTGGCGGATATTCTGGTGATGGACGTGGCAAATATAATACTGGATATAACTCTCCACGTGATAAATATAAGTCCCCTAGTGAAGAATATAAGTCTCCAGGTGACAAATATAGATCCCCATATGACAAATACAAACCTCCTAGTGATGAGTACAAATATCCACGTGACAAATATAACTTCCCACATGATAAATATAAGGCTCCTAGAGATGAATATAAACATGCAGGTGACAACTATAATCCCTCACGTGATAAATATAAGCCCCCAAGTGAGGAATACAAGTCTCCAGGTGACAAATACAAATCTCCAGGTGACAAATATAGATCCCCATATGATAAGTACAAACCCCCTAGTGATGAGTACAAATATCCACGTGACAAGTATAACTCTCCACATGACAAATATAAGCCTCCTAGATATGAATATAAACATGCAGGTGACAACTATAATCCCTCACATGATAAATATAAGCCTCCTAGAGATGAATATAAACATGAAGGTGACAACTATAATCCCTCACATGATAAATATAAGCCTCCTAGAGATGAATATAAACATGCAGGTGACAACTATAATCCCTCACATGATAAATATAAGTCCCCAAGTGACGATTACAAGTTTCCAGGTGACAAATACAAATTCCCTGATAATGAATACAAATCTCCAAGTTACAAATACAAGCCTTGAAGTGGTGCATACAACCCTCCCATTGGTGGCCATGAGTAAGTGACTAGCCAATTGTCTCAGAACAAATCATCAAATAATATTATAAAATCGTTGTATGTAGTGGCAAGATGTATGATATAGTAATGGTCTTGCTACTCTAAAATCGTATGAATAAAACATCAATCAGTTCATATGTATGGTTGATCATGTATTATTTTGTTGTAAAATGTAACACAATATACTGTGATAATATATTTTCAATTTTCCATAATGTATAATTCTTCTTGTTCTTGATTATATTGAATATGTGTTGACGACAAACATATGTTTCTTCTTATTTCACAATTTATTGTTAAACTACTCCCCCATTGACTAATTTTATATTGTTTTTCACTTCTCGAACACTTTTAATTTTATTAAGTTAATATGATAAAAATTGATTTCATAGATTAATTAATTTGATTTTCGAAAACATGGAAATCAAGACATACCTTTGGTGCAAATTACAAGCTACTTTAAAACGAGAGGGAAAGAAATTACAAGTGCATCTTCACGATTTTCTAAATTGTGCTGAAATTTTTGGTAAATGTAACTAAACTGATAAATGTCATTTGCCCAAATACTTTTTACAACTATAATGAAATATCATTACAGAAAACATGTAATAACATAATAAATCATTTTCAGAAGAATTATTGATTATGTATGGGAGGACGCATAAGTATTTCTCTAAAATAAAAATAACACTACACACATATTTAAGATGTTAAATATCAAGTTATAAACAAACTTTTTAATATTAAACTGCTTATAGCATATTATTATCAAGTTATAGCATATCAAGAAATATTATATTATTCTCATTAATTTTTAAAAATAATAATTAACTTATTTAAATAATTCAATTACCATATTTAAACCAATGTAGTTAATTACACTTATTATTTTAAGTTACCTTTTTTAAACAAAACTCTTAATTAAAGTTATTTAAATTAAATAATATTTAGTTACCTTTTTTAAGATAACTACAAAATTTTAGAGATTTTATCAAAATCTAAAACAATTCAGTTATCTTTTTTAAACTAAACTCCTTAAATTTTTACTGATTAATTATACAGTTACCTTTTACAGTTTTAACTTTTTAAAATAAAATTATTATTAATTAAATTCACATTATATAGTTACCTTTTTAAAGACAAAAACTAAATAATAGGGATTTGATTTTAATTTACACCCTATTTTACAGTTACCCAATAATTACCCACCCCCATTCAAATCAATACACTACAATTTTTCCCCAATACACTCAATCTTCCCTCACACGCCTAAAACATCATCTTCCCCAAATTCCCTTACTGTTCCCCAAATCTTCCCATTATCCCTCACATATCAGTTCATCCCCCAAATCAAACATCCATACTATGTTCGTATAGAATGTCGAAGAAAGGTAGTGAAACACCACGTAAAAGTAAAAGATTGGTCGATAAATCAAGATCGGAGGACTTTCATGCTCCTTCATTTAACATTTTGTCACAAACTCAAACACACAAATCAACTGGAAAAGAGAAATCTAGGTCAGTGAAATCGAAGATGAAAAAAACAAACTATATTTTAGATCTAGCAATAATAAAAAAAAAATCGAACACTTTTATACATGTACAAAACAATAAATATAATTAAAACCAACAATTCATAATTAAAACAACAAATCATAACAAAAATCAATATGATGAATTCCACTTTTCACCATGTTTTATTAATATCGACACATTGTTCTCCATCAAATCAAATCAAATTGTTTTCAACGCCAAAATTTATTCAACTACTAATAAAAAATGAAAGTAAAATCTGCAAATCTCAAAAAGATTGTGAAATTTTGGAAAACAAAATGACATGTACGTTCATGCCAATTTGGTGGAGCTTTTCAAGGAATTAAATCAAAAATTAATGTCATTTAAACTAATTTGAGAGAATTAAGGCACTAACTAATCTAAAAAAAATTAAAATCCCTTAAAACGTGGTAATTTATTAACAGTAATTAATAATTATATTTAATTTATTTAATAAAAGATCTCATTTTCCATTATTAATTTTTCCCTTTTTTTAATTTATTTTTTATTTTAACAACTCTTTTTAATAATTTAAAATTAACATTATATATTTTTTTAAAATGCTATAACTTGAGATATTAAATGTTATACAATGAAATTCAAACTCTAGTGCTGTAACTTGAGAATATTACTATAAAAAATGCTATATACCTAATTTACACTTCTCTAAATTATAATCGAAATCTCAGAGACACATCTTAACTAAACTAAGGTCCTATTACCTCCTGAACTAATTTTTTTTTAATTTTGTATACTTTTTGTCTTACGTGATCCACTCCGTGACTTTCACGCAATTGAGGCACGTGAGAGATATTTGAATGTCACATGAGCCAAAAAATGCACAAAATTACAAAAAATAAATTCGGAAGCAATAGGACCTTAGTTTAGTTACTAATGTCATACCAACAGTAACAATACTTTTTTCATAATTAAGCAACCCACTTGTATATTAGGTTATTCATTTCCTTTGGATTATTCAGTAAATTTCTTGATTCAAACATTTAAATTTTATCTAATCCTAAAATGTGTATCATATATTAAAATAGAAACAGAAAAAAAATAAAAATCTAAATTTAATTATCTAAAATGTATAAACTCCATTATTACGTAAAGCGAAATATAGTCAACAAATACAACTAAAGATTCAACTTCACGAGGATTTCACTTAATATTATTTGGATCATTGGAATAATAATATGTAGACGGAAAGGGACGTAAAGAAATTAAATTCTATGATAATTATATTATTATTTAAAGAAACATTACATGATCATGAACATCCATCCATAGTAAGTGAATGGAGATTTATGATACATTTATTTATTCATACTTTCAACAACAAAACTACATTACCTATTAATTAAACACACAATACAAATATGTATAGATATGAATAACACTTGGCTACTCAATATTTATCGTGAACGTAATAACTGATACATTAGTGGGGTATACATAAATATTTCCCAGTATGTAATTATTTAATTAGTTTCGAGGCAATCCTCCATACCAACCACCTCTAGGGTATCCTCTTCCACCATAACCAATTCCAGGATAAAATCCACCATATCCTCCTCTTGGATAACCACCATAATATCCACGATCACCACCATAACCACCACCACCACCATATCCTCCCCATGGAAATCCGACTCCTCCAAATCCTGATCTTGAAAGTCCTCCTATTCCTGGAAGTCCTCCTATTTCATCTCCTAAATATCCTTGAAATCCTATTCCTAGAAGTTTGGCATCATTTGCATGTACTACACCAATAGTCATACATATTTGTGTTAGTAGGGATGACAAATGAATTGTCTATATGTTGAATTTGTACAAAAATCAAAATGACTTGAATTAATATTCAAAATTTAAATTAGATTAAAAATTTGAGATCGATGAAATAATTAATATGATCTAAACATAGAGAAATACTCTACCTCTTACCAAATTTGATTTCTCTTTTTGTTTTCTTATAATTTTGTAAGTACCAAACAAAACCATTTAAAATGGTTTGTTATTATAGCTTAATACTCTCGAAATTCAAGAATCAAAATACTTTATACTTATAATATATATGAATTTGAATATAGACTCTTCAATTTTGTTAAAAATAAATTTTTATATTTGAAAATAACACGATAAGTATTACAACTCAACTAAATGAGCTAATAATAATTCAATAAAAGTACTTTGAGAAAAATATGACTTTTTAGATAGTAATAACTTTACGTAAAATGAAACAGAGAAATATACCGTTATCCAAAGAAGTAGTGGATCTTTGAGCTAACTCCCTAGCGGCAACCTCTGAGGTTATCACCACAAGAAAAATAGCCAAAATAATAATCATAAATGCCTTTGATCCCATTTTTTTTCTTGTTTGAAACTATATTTAACTAATATATAATTACTAATTGATTTTGTGATAATTGTAAAAAGGATGAGGAATCTAATGAACATTTTGCCTCTATTTATAGCATAATTATAAACTTCTTGGGGGTTAAGTTTGAACATTGCATTAATTAAGTACCGGGCTAGTAATTAATTAAGTTGGCAAGATTGTTAGATTAGTTAGACTCGACTTTTCCAAAAAGCACCTACAAAATGATTTCTCCTAAAAAATTAACTATATTATAGTTTCTTAATATTAATTTGTTTGTCATATTTTTTCTTTTAGTTCGTTTAAAAAAGAATTTATGATTCTTGAGAATAAAAAATATTTTAATATATTTTATATATATTTTTTTTTTAAAATTACAAGATTCATAATTTTTTTAATATTTTGTGTCACGTCAAAATCAAATAAATTATTTTTTAAAAAAAAAACATTCCAACAATCATAGATATTCGTGTTAGTAGGGGTGGGGCTGGTGGCTAATGGATGTTTATATGTTGACTTTGTTCGAATTAAAATGGATTAAATCTACATAAATCAATATTCAGAATTTTATTTAGATTGATATGAGTTGAGTTTAGATGAGCTAGAGACTAAGTTGTACCCTAACTCTTGCCGACTTTTGATTTCTTTGTTTGTATTTTTATATTTTTTGTAGTTTTATTGAACAAAACTATAATTAATAATTCTTCTAGATTAATACTCTCGGAGTGTAAGAATCAGAATACTTAATTTAGAACATGAATTTGAGTATAGATTCTAATTTTTTTCGTTTGAATTTATTTATCTTATTTTTTTTAGTTTTTTTTTTTATTTTTTAAAAAATAATGAATTTTCTCTGTTTCATTAAATTTTTTGTCAAATCAGAATCAAATAAATAAATTAAAATCGAAAGTGACACATTTTTCCTTTAGCTATGACAAGGTACATGTATATGACTGAGAAATGAATAGATCAAGTTGTTTGCATTTACTATCATGGTATATTGATATCTTTCGTCGAGATATTCTAACCTACCTATATATTGAGTTGAGCTATACCCAAAAATGTTAGAATAAAATTCCACAAATATAAAATTAAATCGACATGATGCGTGAATAATATTATAGGATATTTAATATTTTAATTTATTATAAGACGAGTATTGTGAAAGAATGACAAAAGTTTCACGTCGGTGGTTAATGAGATGGATGGACTCCTTATAAAGCTTGAGCAATCCTCCTTCCTTTGAGCTAGCTTTTGGGGTGTGAGTTAATTAGGCTTAAGACCTAATTTTACATGGTATCAGAGCAGGGCTCGTCTCACTCAATATTGGGACCCTCAAAATCAAAATTGCCACGCACCAGATGCTAAGCACTGGGCGTGAGGTGGGGTGACAATCTATATAGCTCTTACGCTTTTACAACTCGTACTATTTTATTGAAAGTGAAATCCTTTTTTTTTTTTTGGCATCATCCGGGATTATCAGTCCCGGTTGGAAAGTCTTCCAATCAAGAAGGGGGGAAGACAGGAGTACTCAACGGGGATAAGGGATCCCCCGGGTAGAGGAAGTAAGAGATGGCTCGCTTTTGGGAGGTAGACTAAAATTATATTGAAGGTGAGAGTATCTTATTGTTAATTTTTGTTTCTTTCTGCAATTTACCAATTTCCAGCTGCACCAAAATAATAAAAACAATACAGTAAAGTTTTATAAATCGGGTCAGAAGAGGATGTAGTATATATAGTATATACAAAGACCTTATCTCTAGTGGCTAATTTATATTAAAAAAGAGATTACGCGAACTCAAGATTAAAGGACTAAGCTCGATATATAATTTATATAATTCTTAGGCGCCTATAATTTTTTTAAAAGAAAATTGAATGGTGCACTGCTATGAACCCTACACTAAATCTCTTTTTTCGTGTGTTTATATATTTTTTTCATATTTCGATTCTCTTAGAAAATATTCAAATAGTATCACACTGTATTAAGCCCAAATACTTCATGAACCTCTCCAGGTCCAATTCTTCAGTACTAGAGTTCCCTAATGTGTTAGTTCGATTCAAAGTTGTTCATTTTTTATGTATTAAAATTCATGATATTAGAAATGTAAGAGATTTTAATAAATGCATCAATATTGAGCGTAATTTTATAAATAAATAAATAAAATTAAAATTATGTTGTGCATAAGAAATAACTGCTACATAACTACACCAACATTGCTAGTGCGAGCATTACCCTATTCAACGTTATTCTTATGATCCCTAAGCCCTCTGAGATTACTTTTTTATTATAAAAAGAGATATCATAACCATCCATCCAGCCATACATAATAAATGAATGAAGATTTATGATTCATATTATTTTTTATTTTTCAATTTTGAGATTTAATATTCGCTTATTGCTCGACTAATTCAGCTTTATACCTAAAAATATTACTCCTTTAATTCATGGAAGTCCAATAGGTGCTCCAATTCCTAAAAGTCCTTCTTTATCAACCATTCCTCTCGTCGCGATAGGTGCTCCGATTCCTGGAAGTCCTCCTCCTATTGGTGGAAGCGCTAACCCTACAAAAATAATCATACATAGACATGTTAAAATCGACCTCTAAATTCTTAAAATTTTTGTAATAATAAACTATAGGAAATAATTCGCGATAAAAGCTATATATAACAATTTTTATATATATAATTTGACTTTTCAAGCAATAACATCATTTCATAAAATACAAGTGGTTAAGCTTACCCTCTTCGAGGGAAGTGATGGAGCTCTGAGCCAACTTCCTAGATGCAACCTCTGAGCTTATCACAAGAAAAATAGACAAAATAATTAACAAGAATGCCTTTGATCCCATTTCAATACTATATATAATTAAATATAAATTCTACTTGAATTAATAATAATTATAAGAAGAATGAGAAAAATTAATGAAACATTTTGCCTCAATTTATAGCATTAATCATTTGAATTTCGTGTGGGCTAAGATTGAAAATTTGCATTTAGTAGAGTACGTGTACCAAACTAGTTTTATTAATTAAATTGGCAATCTACAATAATTGATGGAAATAATTATATATGCCATTTTCCTAATTAGCAGTATATTTCTTAAGTATATAATTGGTATCAGAGGCGTATCAAGTGTGTTGCGTTGAAAATTCGTAAAATAAATTAGCACTATAAATTTTTTACATAATTAAATCAAATGCGTATATTAAAATTTAAAATTAGTAATATTATATATTTTGGACCTATAATTTTTAAAATTTTATGGTTCATATTAAGAAACCTAAAAGTCATATTAATCAAATTTATATTTAATATACATTTTTCGTAACTATATACCTATCTAACTAAAATTCTAAATACGCCTCTGAATAATTTGATATCAATATTTTGGACACGTACCCTGTCTATGAAAAAGACATGGAGCGTACTATTATTAGCCTAATTAAACATATGGCTTAATAAGATACCTTTCTAAATTTCAGTTTTCATGAGACTTTTTAAAGAGTTAGTTTTCGACTTTTGGACATCTTAATGTAACCATATTCTCCTTTATGGTTATATATCTTTAAAATATTACATTCATCATCAATAAAGTTTGAGATATATTAAACGATAAGTGAAAATATTATTGATTTTTATGAGTTGGAGTGTTAAAAAAATTACACAATCATGTAAAGAGTTGTTTGTTTGGAAAGAAACCGCTGAACATGGTTGGATTTTTTTAGTGTCAAAATGTGGAAAAGTATTTTCTTAATTTGATTTTCACTTTGTGCATTTTATAATTGTGTAGTTCAAGAATATCGTCTCGATTAATTTTTTGCAAATTATTTTTAAAAAATCACTTGACAAATTAATTTATGGAATTATTCGACTTTTAGTATTGAGATGTTATTTCTTGAAACCTAACATCTACAAGATTTTGTTGAAAATCCACTATTTTCAACTATGATTGATCTACTTTTTGACTGGGAGAAGGCAATATTTTTACTATAAAAATGAGTGAAAATTAATATTATTAATCGAAAACGATCAATTTCTACCTATTGTTTTTATTAGGGTTTAGTAGTAGATCTATTGGCTAACTTTGGAGAACAACAAATTAAAGAAAGATTTCATGATTCAAAAGTTAAAGGATAATTTTTTTCTTTAAAAATAAATAAATAGCATATCAATTTTTTTTAAAACAAAAAATGACAATATAATGCAATGGATTACAATGATTCAAACATAAGGTAAATTAAACATATGGTAAAAACATACTATTTTATTTGATGAAATCTAAGTTTATGAAGGAATTAATGAATATCCTTCGATTATTTTATCGTCAATTATTCATCTATAAACTATTCATATTTTGTTTATTCAAAAATGTGTTTGAGCTTATCGATTGCGTTCAAGCTAGTTAAATAATCACAACTCCCCTTGCTTCCTCCTCCTTCGAATTGTTTCCTCCACTTGTGTTTTAAATCATAACTATATATTCTTTTTTCTGTTGTATAAATAATTATAATAATGTAATGATTTAGTATAAATAGTTACATAATATATTGATATAATACAAATAATATATCGATATTTTATAAATAATTATGTATAACCGTGCATATATTATTGTGGGTAACTTTCACATATAGCAAACAAAAAATTCATATTTGTATGCTATAGCAAACTTTGCATAATTGTGCTCCATAGCAAACATAAAACTGTATAATTCGCTGGTCTATTTCGCTGCAATTGTATAATTTGTTTTGCATACAGTTGAATCGAATTAAAATGTATGTATATTGCATAATTATAAGTGTATAGCAAGAAGATATATGTTTTTCTCGCTTTATACAAAAACAGAAACACAATATATACACTTCTGTTGTATAAAGCTAGAGAAAATTGTATTTCACTGCAATTGTATAATTCGCAATTGTATAATTCGTTGGCCTTTTTCTCTGCAATATTTGAAGTAAAATGTTTGTAAATTGCATAATTAAGTGTATAACACGAAGATATACATTTTTGCATGTGTATATACATTTTTCTCTCGCTTTATACAAAACAAAAACAGAATTATACACTTCTGTGTATAAAGCGAGAGAGACGAGCAATAATGGAGAGTGGCGAGCGAGATTTTTAGGAGAGAAACGCTGGCAAATTTTAGCTAATGTTTGCTATGGAGCACAATTAAATCAAACCCTAGTTATTCCATTTAATTTAGGTTATTAATTTGCTATTATATATAATTTTTCCTATTATATATACCCACGTAGCATGCATATTGTTTATACATTTATATACAATATTTATACATTTCGGCAATTTATCTTTCTTACGAGATATATTCTTTTTCAATTCCGACAAACACAAATCTCCTCTAATTAGTCTCAAATTTTTTTAAATGAGATTCACATGTAAATTCACAGTTTTGTGTTTGGTATAACAAATAAGTATTTATTCTTATAATTAATAATCTCATATTTTGATGAAACTTATATATTAGAAATCGTTTAGAAATTCTTTAAACTAATAATATATTTATGTATGAGAAAATGTATAAGTATCCCTTAACTTATGCCCGAAATCATTAAAGTAATAATATATTTATGTATAAGAAAAATCACAAGTACCTCCTCAACTTATGCCCAAATCTGATTTGCTCACTCGCCTCTCTCACTTTATATAATTAAAAATGTATACATTATGTTTGTGTCCGTGTAAAGCGAGAGAAAATTGTATATACAAATACAAATGCATATATTTTGTATTATACACTTGTGATAATTAATCTTTTGTGTATTTATACCAAAACAGATTATACAACTATTTTCTTTTATATATGTAAGCGAAAAATACATATATGTATGTTTGTAATGAAGCGCAATTATGCGAACTGTAGCTATAAGATACAAATATGATTTTATGTTTGTTATATATAAAAATTATTCTATTTTAAACTATTATAGCATAATGGTATTATAAAAAAAACATAAAATATAACATAACACGAAAAACTGATTTCAATTCAATATATAGTACGTACTAAAGTAGTATATCGTAACTGAATAATGAAAGTAAATTAAATTTCAACCAACTTGGTGAAAGCAAGTTACTTACGTATCTTATTTTACATCAATAAATTCACCTTATTACTAAAAAAAGAAATTAACGGGGAAATAAATTTTCTTTACTATTTTCCAGAATATTGAACCAATTATATCTTTAAAGATACCAATTCATATTTATTAACTGTTAGCTATTTTCTTAAATACATTTTACACAAAAACTTACATCCACATCAAAAGTAATAATTAGATAAATCTAGTTATGTGTCCTCCCATGTCTATGAGAAAGACATGTAACAAACTCTTATTAGACAAAATTAAACATATGGTAATATCTGAGTTTATGAAGGAATCAACAAATATTCATCAATTATTTTAGCGTTAAAAGTCGGAGAAATTATTTTGTTGCTATCGATAAATTGAACTGCAAAATTTATCGATTTTTTTTGTGTCAAGATTCGAGAAAATTCAACCTGTTTTGTTTTATAAAAAAATAAAGAATAATATGGAGAAAACCATTTTTCTTGGTTAAAACTCTGGTTAACTCATTAAAAATAATTGATGGATCGATCTACTTGTTGGTGAAGTCAACAATTTTATTAGATTTTAGTTTTAAGATTATAATGAATTGAATGATAATTACTTGTAATAAGTTTTGTGACATGATTTAATTGTTATTTATATAGAGAAACATGATATGGTAATTATTCATCACCAGTAAATGAATGTCGGTCATACATTTGGTTATACGTTTTTTTCCCAGTCTGGTGTTGTTTGATATTTGTATTTGAGTCTAGTTTATTCAAATTCATATCGAAAAGTTACACATCAAAGATAAAGTGCTTCCTGTCAAAAGCCATTACATGCATATCCAGGTTTGAAGCATCTAATTAAAAATAAAAAATTAGTTATCACTCCAACACAATCTTTTGTCATATACATTTATTCATACTTTCAGCAACAAAATTATTACCTATATATATATAACCACCTTGGATATTCTTCATAGATATTCTTTAATAATTAATTAGTTAGATCAAGGGAGTCTTTCAGTTTTAAAAACTCCTCCTTTCCCTCCAATTCCAGGAAGTCCAAATCCTGGAAGTCCTCCTCCTCCAATTCCTGGAGGACCTCCAAATTTTGGAAGTGCTCCTATTCCTGGAAGTCCTCCAATTCCCGAAGGTCCTCCGATTTTTGGAAGTGCTCCTAAACCTGGAAGTCCTCCTCCTCCAATTCCCGAAGGTCCTCCGATTTTGGGAAGTCCTCCAATTCCTGGAGGACCTCCTATTCCTGAAGGTCCTCCGATTTTTGGAAGTGCTCCTAATCCTGGAAGTCCTCCTCCTCCAATTCCCGAAGGTCCTCCGATTTTGGGAAGTCCTCCAATTCCTGGAGGACCTCCTATTCCTGAAGGTCCTCCGATTTTTGGAAGTGCTCCTAAACCTGGAAGTCCTCCTCCTCCAATTCCCGAAGGTCCTCCGATTTTGGGAAGTCCTCCAATTCCTGGAGGACCTCCTATTCTTGAAGGTCCTCCGATTTTTGGAAGTGCTCCTAATCCTGGAAGTCCTCCTCCTCCAATTCCCGAAGGTCCTCCGATTTTGGGAAGTTCTCCAATTCCTGGAGGACCTCCTATTCCTGAAGGTCCTCCGATTTTTGGAAGTGCTCCTAAACCTGGAAGTCCTCCTCCTCCAATTCCCGAAGGTCCTCCGATTTTGGGAAGTCCTCCAATTCCTGGAGGACCTCCTATTCCTGAAGGTCCTCCGATTTTTGGAAGTGCTCCTAATCCTGGAAGTCCTCCTCCTCCAATTCCCGAAGGTCCTCCGATTTTAGGAAGTGTTCCTATTTTTGGAAGTTCTCCGATTCCTGGAAGTCCTCCTCCACTAATTCCTGAGGGTCCTCCCAATCCAGGGAGTCCTCCGATTCCGGCAAGTCCTCCTCCTCCTCCTATTGTTGGAAGTCCTCCCATTCCAGGAAATACTCCTCCTACTGTTGGAAGTCCGCCGATTCCGGGAAACCCTCCTCCGAGAAATTTGGCGTCATTTGCCTCACTTGTCTCTCCTGCACCAGATATCATACACATATTATAGTAAATTATTCTTTATTAAAAAACTATAAATATCATATAAAATATTTTTTTAAAAAAATATTATTTTTTGCAAGGTTTTTTCCATAGATTACTAAAAGGTTGTGTAATTCACTTACTCAAATTTGTGTGCATGTGGAAATTAAGCTCTTGAATATTACTTAACTGTAAAACTTCATTTTTAGATGAACAAAATAATTTAGGCTTTTATTAAGGAGGAATGGGACAATGAAAAAAGATTACGATTCAATTTAAGCGATTCAACATATTTATAAAAAAGTTTATGAGAGAAACGATAGTGCTTTTACATAAAATACGATATATCGAGCTAACCCTTTTTCAAGGAAGTGATGGAACTCTGATCCAACTTCCTAGCTGCAACCTTTGATGTTGTCACAAGAATAATAGCCAAAACAATTAGCCAAATTGCCTTCGATCCCATTTTTCTTTTTGTTTAAATATAACTACTATTTGAATTATTATAATTGCTGAAAACTAATGAACATTTTCCCTCTATTTATAGTATTGTTCAATTTGAAATTTTGCATTAGTAGAGTCCGCTAGTTATTAATTAAGTTGGCAGATTAGACTAAATGAAATAACTATATATTGCACATTCCTAATTAGCTTTATATGACAAAGTATAATAATTATATGTGGTTAAGAATTGAACCGATCGTGTTGTCTGAATTAACTATATTTAATTTATATATTATTATTTTATATGCTCTAACAGAGGTAGCGTCTTTTAGTATCCAAAAATATTATAAATGTCTCGATTTACTAAGTAGAAGTTTCATATTTTAGTAAAAAATATTCTCTGACAATATCGTTTATCTGAATACGTTTTGATTTCTACATAGCACATAACATGAAAAATTAATTCCTAAATAAACTTGTCCCTTATAGAGGATGTCACACTCCCAATTGGAGTTTCGACTTAACCTAACTTATCGAGTGAATCTTGATTTTATATTTAATTATTTGTATTTTGTGAATTAATTGAAAGGGTAAGGTAGGAAATAACCGAAATAAATACCCAATTGAATTTACAATCTATATTAAAATTATTAAAATCAAATGAATCTAATATCGATATTCTATGTCCATCACTGTCTTTGAGAAAGAGCAGGAACAAACTCTTATTAGCCTAATTAAAGATATGGCACATTAAGATACCTTTAATTTCTAAATTTATGACTTTAAAAGATGGCCAAAGTCATATGCGGCCACTCAAACTTGTCCCGATTATTCATTTAGACACCTCAATTAGACGTACTACCTATTGAACACTTCAACCATTCTGAATTTGAACCATTTGAACATTTTTTCAAGAATAAACAAAAAATAAAGAATGTGTGAAATACACTCGCGCTGACATGTCAATTTGACCAATCAAATAATGACATGTGTTATTTTTTAATCCAAAAAATTATTTAAACATTATATTATAAAGTAAAAAAATAAAAATTATTTTAAAGTAAAAAAAATGAAGAAAAAAAAAAGTAAAACCTAAACACCTCCCTGCCTTCCACTGGAACAAAACATGCATTTCCTCTAACTCCATTAATGGCGACCCCCTCCCCCCTCCCTGTACAGTTCCATCTTTAACCGGACAATTTTTTTTTTCATCAGCTTTTATTAATTATAACTTTTTACTTCATCTCGTTTTTTAGGTAGAGAAAGATGGGGAAAAGAATCTCTTCGAAAAATTTATAATGAAACAAAATGCTAAGAATTTGAAACCATTAGAATGGTGGGGAAAGATGATAACCACTGATACTAAAAATTTTGAAATCATTAGAATGATGGGGGAAGAAATAACCACTGGTGTATGGGTATGGGGGTTTGTTGAGGTGTCTAAATGAATTATGCGGACAACTTTGAGTGGTCGGGGATGACTTAGGCCTTAAAAGATAGTACTTTGACATTGAAACACTAGATAAATAGCAAATTTCCGATAGACGTCTTATCAAAATTTGAGTTGGCACAAATAAGTTATTATTGAGTTGGCACTATATATATATATATATATATATATATATATATATATATATATATATATATACACACACACACACACACCGATTTAGTATCAGTTAAGTAAAATTGTCAATCAAAATGATATTAATACAATATATGATATTAATTTAGTATTAGTTAAGCATATCATCGTTAATAAAGAAAAGGGTATGAGAAGTAATTTTTTATGAGAGAATGTGTATTTTTAAATTATTTTGAATTTGGATATGAATATGTAATTATTTTATATTTTATGACTCATTTACGTAATTTTTCCAAAAAAAATAAATTAAAAATAATATTCAGAAAATTGATTAACTTGGTCAAAAACTAAAAATTGTGGTTAAATCATTAAAAATAAATAAATAAATCAGTCAGCGGTAATTTAATTTTTTTTCACAAATTTCGTCAGTTATTTTTACCAAAAAATGCGATTAAAAGTATAAAAAAAGAAAAGAAAAGATAGGCTTAGATAAACATACATTCAAATATGGTCTAGCGGTACAATAGTAACCTATTGAGTAATTTATAGAAATCCATTAGATTTTACAAGTATTTTTAATTTTTTTAATTTTCTCACCAATTAATCGATGGATTTTATTCCGTTAATAAATAACCACGCTAATTTTTGAAAACCGTAAAATGTATGTCCTCATATATTTTTTGAAATCGATGTTTCAAATGATTTTTGCTAAAATAAATTAAAATAATGCAAAATGACTTGTATTTCATCACTTAAATATATGGATGACAAATAACATGTAAAAAGAAAAGATTTATATAAGTTCGTTCTCATACATTTATATAAAAAGAAAAAAAAAGACATGACCATCCATCCATATAGTAGTAAATGAATGGAGATTTATGTTACATTTATTCATACTTTCAACAATAAAACTATTGTTAAATCATTAAGTAAAATATATAAATAGCCATATATAGTTAGCCGTTTTGCACTTAGCTACTCAATGTTTATCATGGACATAATAACTGATACATCAGAGGTGCATTATATCCCTTAGTATGTAATTAATTAATTAGTTGCGAGGAAATCCTCCATACCAACCACTACCAGGATAAACTCCTCCACCATAACCACCACCGGGATAAAATCCACCATATCCTCCTCTTGGATAACCTCCATAGTATCCGCGTCCACCACCAGGATATCCACCATATCCGCCACCAGGGTATCCACCACCACGATATCCACCATATCCTCCTCCTACTCCGGGGAATACTCCTCCATACCCCCCTCCTCCGAATCCTGGTTGTACACCTATAAATTTGGGGCCATCATTTGGCGTATCGGATGTTTTTGCTACATGCACAAATTATGATCAAACATAAGCATGTTAGCTAGTTTGTACTATTTTGTTTAGAAAACTAATATACGTATTGTATTATTAATTCTGTGATGATCATAAGTCATAACATTTTATAGTATATATGATCATATGTTATTAATAATAATATTTGAATGTTAAAATTAATTAAGAGATGTAGTTGTAAGAAATAAACTTACGTTCAACCAACTGCCTAGATGTAACCTTTGATGTTATCACAAGTAAAATAGCCAAAACAATTAGGAAAAATGCTTTTGATTCCATTTTTTTTTCTTAAACCATATATATCTTATATAACTATTAGTTGTTTTTTTGTTATAATTGTAAGGAGAATGAGGAAACTAATGAACATTTTGTCTCTATTTATAGAATAATCATCTAAACATTTTGTGTATATTGGAGTAATGATGTTATGGACTAGTTACTAGTTAAGTTGGCAGACTAATTGATTGACTTTTTTAAAACTCAGACTTTTCAATAAAGCATCTACAGCATGATTTATCTTAAATAACTAGTATATATATGGCATTTTCCTCTAGCTAAGCTATTATTATAGATGAGTTTTTTTCTTTTCTTTCGTGTCAGTGTCTAGTACTTATATATGAATCCGACTAAATTTAAATTGCAGGTGAAACCTCTAATTAAGGATGGATGAATTTCAACCATATCACCAGAACTACATTAAAAATGTTTATTAGCGACAATTAACACTTTTTGTATATGTCCCTAAAAGTCTTTAACGACATTGATTCTAATGATACGTAACTAATTCTGATAAAGAATTTAGTTTTTTTTTTAATATCAATATTTAATGTCGCTAAAAGTTATTTTTTGTTATAGTAAATTATATCTCTCTCTATTGTATACTTTAATAGTGTCTTGAGTTACTCTTAATCTGATTTTCCAGCGAAGAGGGTTCGGAAGACATTAAAAGAGTATGAATGAGTATAAGGTACTTATGCTATATATAGAGTGAATGATGAGGTGAGAAATTTCCCAAAATAAAGAAGGAAAAGAAAGTAAATTGAACAAAAAAAACATATATAAACAAACAAACTATATGTAGAAGAGAATTAATTAAAATTAATCAGATTGAATTAAAAAAAATGTAAAAGACAATCTTAAATCGGGTCATGAATGAATACATAATATTTTATGCTTCCCTGCAGGCATATATTAAGTGGCGAAGACATGATTTTTATCACAATATTAATAATATTAACGTTATATATAATATAATTTTTCAAAATTTAGCATTTAATCACTGCCGATGAGAGTTATGTACTAGCTATATCGATCATCTTAATTATCTAGCCCAAGCTATTACAAATTTTTCTAATTACTTACTAGCCGCACTAATTCTAGCCTATTAGGAGATAGTAAATGTCTATATTTATTCTTTAGTTGCAAAATTGTTAAGAGTTTAGTTTGCTTTGAACATTATTTAAGGAATATTGTTGGAATTAATGATTCTTCTTTTGAATGAGAAGTCATCTTAATTAGGAATTTAGTTTCTCTAGCATGTGTTTTAGATTTTATAGTTAAGACCTTAGTTTCTCATTTAATAAAAGCAACATCTATTATCATCTCATCTTGAAAAGTCTATATATCATTTAAAAGGTCAATTTGAACAAATCATCAACTTGCGTTTGAGCTTAGAGTCTTTGTAAATAATTTTTCTATCTTCCTGGAGTCTTGAATAAAATTTATATATATTTTATGACAGTTTAAAATTTTATTAAATATGTTATTGTCATAGTCATCTGTCGTTGCACGTGGGCCGCACCTACATTGTTCTTTGCATTGGCCGGACACACAAACATATGCACATGGACGGAAGGGCCGAGTTTTACCTTGCGATATAGGTGAGCATGGTATGATATGGTACAGTAAAAATCGAATATTATATCGAAATTGATGTTTTTTCACCATGATTTATAAGGCTTTATCAATTTACTGTAACTGTAATATATGCTATGGTGACTAATTTATCGAACCATTATATATCAAAAATCATTATAAAAATATCAAATCAAATCGAATTAATGTGATATGATAATGGTATAGTCAGAGGGGAGCTAAGATTAGGAGTTTGGTGGTTCTAAATCAATTTGTTTGGGGTCCACAAATTGACATACATAAAAAAATATTAAATTTTTAATACAAATATAGAATCTACGGCTGATGAATTCGTCCGAATCCATGAATCCCGCTTAACGCCTCTGGATATAATATTTTTAGAAGTCATAAACTGAAATTACTGAATTAATTTTTTCAATATTATGACCCGTTATTTGCTGCATCTTGATCCAATCCATTGATTTTTTATTTTTATTTTTTTTTGGGGGGGGGGGGGGGGGGTCCTTGATAACTTTGGCATAAATTTCAAGGTTAATTAATACTAGCTTGTTTGTATATATGTTTTATAATTTAAAGTTTTATAAGAAATTTTAAAGTGATTATGAAAAATATATTTGAAAAAGGAAGTACTATCTAATGAAATAAAAGTATAAAAACAAAATGTTCAATATAATATGATAAATTTCAGTGTAAAAAGTTGGTAAAGGTAATGCAAAAATAAAAGTATATCAAACCGTTGAGGGGGTACAAAAATGTATGAAGCTACTAATATATATATATAACACTAAAGGATCGTTTGATTATTGAAATAAATTAAGGGATATTTTAAAATAAAATACAGAATTAAATTTCTTTAGTAATTGCGTATGGGCATTACCTAAAACCAGTACAACCATTATATCAAAATCATTGAATTATTTATACTCTGAATATATGAGTTTGAATTAAAAATATTTTGAATGTTAAAATATATGTATTGAACTGTATAATAATCTCATTTAAAAATTTGAAATTATCATAAATAATAGATATTAAATTGCTTAATTATATTATTTCTCATTAACCATATAAGCAAATGGACGATACATTTATTCAACAAAACTAACAACAACATATCAACTATGGTCTCACAACTATAAGATCGAGAACATATTTCTGTTCGACACTTAATCATTTATTCAACAAAACTAACAACAACAACATATCAACTATGGTCTCACAACTATAAGATCGAGAATATGTTTCTGTTCGACCCTTGACCATTTATTCAACAAAAGTATATTACTACTAAAACACACAATACCATGTTACTCAGTAATTAGTTTGAGTAACTTTATAACTTCAACTTTCTCCAGGATAACAACACCTAATGCAACCACCATCACCATAGAAATTCCTCCGGCAGCAACCAAAGCGACAATATCCGCCTCCTCCATACCAACGCCCCGGGTACCCTCCATAGCCACCACCCATGAACCCTCCATAACCTCCTCCAAATCCATCGCCTGGAAATTTAGCTTCATTTACCTCATTTTCCATCTCGGATTTGTCTGTACGTTCATGCATGTTCATGTTAGCGGGGATAGTCATGACTATAATCATAAACGCGTTCAATATTTAAATTTATTACATTCAAAATATATATATTTATTGAAATCTTAAAAAAAAAAAACCATATGTATACATTGAAGTTATGTGTCGAAAATACTAATGATACCTAGTAAAAATAGGTTCAATATTTTATTAAGTCAAATTAAAAAATTAGAGTCAGTCAGTTCAAAATGAGTAATCTTCCTTTGTTTGACTTGGTTACTACTATAAGGAAGGGGATATAAAATAAACAATGTGAACTAAATTTGGATGAGTAATGGATTGAATTTGGGTCAATATTATAGTAAACCCACCGACTCTAAAAGTCATGTTTTAATTATTTTCTTTTAATTTATTTCTTATCAAACAAAGTTAATAAAAAAATTCTTTATCAAAACTATATATAACATATCTAACAAAAAGAATAATAATTTTATATTAGCGATATAATATGTTTTCTCTCCTAATTAGCGAGATTAATTAGTGCCCCGTTTAATTATAAAAAAGATAGAAATAACTTATTTATACATTGAATGTACGCGTTTTTAAAAAATATAGCATGTACGTTGTATGTACGCGCATATAATATCAAGGTATATATATATATATAATGATGGTATATGAAGAATTAAAGCTTACTAATTTCCACAGTATTGGTGGAGCTCTCAACCAACTCCCTAGCTGCAACCTCTGATGTTAAAGTTATAAAAACAGCCAAAGCAAGGGTTAAAAGGATAAATAACTTTAATCCCATTTTTTTTTTCTTGCTAAAAAACTTTATACTACTTGTGTTATGATAATTAAATGTGAAGAAGATGAGGAAACTAATGAATATTTTGTCTATATTTATAGCATGGAAAACGCAAAGATTTTGAATATGGTATTGGTGGCATTAATTGAATATTGGCCTAGTTATTAATTAAGTTGACAATTGGATAGACGGCCTAGGGAGGAGTAGTACTCTTTTTACTTTTTTCATTTTAAAACGTAAATTAAATAGAATTTTTACATTCTTAATTAGAGAATAAAAATAATTATATTGCTTTAGATCGAAAAACTAAAAGAAAAAGATTAGAAAACACCATGCCACGAGAATCATGGGATCCTTTACTAGTAAAGAAAAATCAAAATGTGCTCTGACGTTTGCACTAATTGAAAAAGTTATTTCTCATTTTAAGAATCGAGTAATAATAAAGTAAAATTTTTAATTCTAATATAGTCAATGGACTTTGATGCACGACCGTTTCCATATATAGGTTGAGTTTCTGTATAGAAGTCTACGTATATTATAATTAAATTAGATTAATAGCTGAGAAAAATCACACGTCTTTAAAATTAACAAATTGACAAAATAAAGAACATAATAGTCGAACACATGAAAAAATCTTGATAAGGAGTATTTATCTTTTTAATAGACTTTATTTTGTATGTCAATATATTTTAATATTAAACACCTAATTAAAAAATAAAGAATATATTTTGTAATGTTATTTCAATATATTTTGTAATATTAGAATTTTCAAATAAAATTATTTATTCTTTTTTATTTTATCCTTAGTATTAACTAATTTTATTGAAAAACTAAAAACACTTCAATTATAGAGTAATAAATAATAATACCTAAAGAGAGTTAATATTAAATGGAATGAGATTAAATCTCAAGTAGTAAATAAAAAGAAAATAATTAAAACTCCTTCTAATTAATATTTATTATAAAACATGTTAGATAATTTTATAGGGAAGAAATACTTTTCAATAACCCCTAAGAATTCTCAAAAGTAAAACAAAAATTAAAGGCCGCAGCCTACAGAATTTATTAATATCTTAGACATCTCTCTTTCTATTTATATATCGTCCTTACTAAAAATAAATACTTCTTAGTATATGTTATTTTACAAAATGAATGTTTAAATTATATTATTTTTACTATTTTACCCTTGAGAGAGTTCTTAGCCTTAAAAGTATGAATCTGACCAGCATAAAAAAACTAAACAATTAATAATACTTGTTCATTGTTCAAAATAAATTAATTTATGGTTATTTATCTAAAACTTGTCTGTTAAATTAAAAGAAAAATTCTAAATAAGGATACAATAGTAAACTTACATAATTTCTTAATGGACTTGAAGTCTAAAATATTGACATATAAATAGTAACAACGAATAGCCGATTTGGTGAATGATCTTGGTTAAAATTTCCAAAATAGAGTTTTCATGCCGTTTTTAAAAATATTAAGTACTAATAATGATAAATACTCTCTCTTTCTAATTATATGTCGTCCTTGCAAAAAATAAATGGTCTTTAATATATGTTATTTCATAAATCAAGGCTTAAATTATATTATTTTTCCTATTTGCCCTTGAGATAGTTCTTAGCATTAAAAGTATGAATTTGTCCAACATAAAAAAAATCAAATGACTAATACAGTAAAACCTCTTTAAAATCAACATAAATTAATTTATATACAATAAAAATATTCCCCTGCCCAATTTCTTTTGCCTTTCTCTCTTTCTCGTTTTATACAATTTTCAAATTGTATCTAATTTCTCTCTTTCTTGTTTTATACAATTCAATTCGATTGTATATTCCTTGTCAAGTCTCTTTTGTCTTTCTCTCTTTCTTATTTTATACACATTTAAATTGTATATAATCGTTCTATACACTTACAATAATACAATTCGTTTTATACACTTCGTTTTTATACAGTTCTCTGCTTAAATGTCTTTCTCTTTCTTGTTTTATACACTTTGTTTTATACAATTTATTTCAACTGCATATGTATAGCGAATTATACTGTTTTTATATTTGCTATGGAATATAATAATGCAAACTTTGCTATAACATACAAATATAAATTTTTTATTTGCTATAGATGAAAGTTGTCCTAAATAAAAACATCGACTAGCCTATTAGGTGAATGATCCTGGTTAAAATTTCCAAAAATAGAGTTCTCATGCCTTAAAAATATTAAGTCCTAATAATAATAAATAAAAAATTTATATGAAAAGAAACAGTGTTTTTAGTTTTGCTCATAAATCACGTCCTTAAAACCTCGTTTTATGGGTTAAATACATATCTCCATTTCATTTATAAAAATTCTTCCGCAAATATCTTCTACCATCTTAAGATAAGAAATTCATATCGAAAAAACATAGAAAACATGTTGGATATATAAGTAAACAGATCTACCTACCTAATTATTAATGTGAATTTATGATATATCAATTACATTCAAACATATATATGAAAAGAGTAGGTAACGTACAAAATGAAAAGATAATATTGGACCATCCATCCACATGAAGTGAATGGAAGCTACATTTATTCAAACTCCCAACAACAAATTAAAAACTATTTTACTTGCTACTAAAACACACACTACATAAAATATTACTATAACTTAGAAATTTTAGTTGTGAGGCTTAGCTTGGGTGACTTTATTCATAGCTTCACTTTTGGAGTAACAACACCTATTGCAACCATTACCATAGTAATTCCTTTCACAACAACCATAGGAGCAATATCCACCTCCATAACCTCCACGTCCACGTCCACGACCACCACCAGGGTACCCTCCATAACCTCCACGTCCACGACCACCACCAGGGTACCCTCCATAACCTCCACGTCCACGACCACCACCAGGATACCCTCCATAACCTCCACGACCACCACCAGGGTACCCTCCATAACCTCCTCCAGGATATTTAGCATCATTTACCTCATTTTCCTTTGCTGCAATAAAAATCATACATGTGCATGTTATGTGTACATTCTATATCTATCGCTAGACGATTCATAATTTAAATTTAAACAGATTCAACTTTTAAATACTTATCATTTGAATTCATGGCATGATAAGTTCTTACACATGTATTAGTTATTCGACTTTCTATATTGCACAACTAAGTACCTTATTTAATTTATTTTACACACGCATAGTATCTAGGTATATTTATAACTCACCTCCAAACCAGTAATCGAACCCATATTATTTTGCTATATACATATTGTGTGATATGATATGAATTAGTATAAGGAATTAGGTCATTATAAAGGGAAAGTAAGCTTACTATTTTCCATAGTAGTAGTGAAGCTCTCAGCCAATTCCCTAGCTGCAACATGTGAGGTTACAATTGCAAAAATAGCCAAAACAAGGCTTAGAATTATAAAAGCCTTTAACCCCATTTTCCCCCTTACTTGGTATAAATAACTTACTATATTTAGGTTGTGATAATTTAGAGGGGAGAAGGATGAGGAAATTAGTGAATATTTTGCCTCTATTTATAGCATGATCTAAACATTGAAAAGGCAAAGATTTGAAGATGGCATTAATTAATGGAGCCAAGTAATTAAGTTGGCAGTTGGATATATTTAAAGAGTACTTTTTCCTTTTCTTTTTGGATAACCATTTGCATTTTCGACAAGGCATTTATGGTTGAGAACTACTACTATTCTCTTCGGTTCAAAATAATTGATGTTTTAACCTCTAAATTTATTAAACTTGATCAAATTTATAGTAAATTTCCTTCTGACTCCGCCCTTAATTACATATTTTTACTATATTTCCTATCTCAAATTAAATATCACTCCTAGAGTTTATTTAATCTCAAAATGATTGTCACTTTATTTTTCTTAATCATACTTAATTCTAAATCCGAATGTATAACTCAGTACATGATATCTTGTATTTATTGATTTTCAAACATGGAAAGAGCTAATATTTTGTTTTGGAACAGAGAGTAGAGTAATATTTTCTAAGGAGACAAAGAGTCAGTGGAATTTGTAAATTCGAATCATTTTTCTATTTAGGATTTGTAAATTCGAGTCATAGAAATAGTGAATTTGAATATTTTATGTTTAACTAGATCCATCAATTTAGTGCACACATCTTGCGATTCCACGTATTATCTCTTTGGCCTACTTTAATTGTCCTACTTATAAAAATTAATTGGTCTAATTTAAATGCATATTAAAAATTTGTTCTATAAAAGTCAATATTGAGTTTTTATATTTTTAAAAGTTATGCGTCCATATCTAATATTTACTACAATTTTAAGATATATATAAATATATATTTATACCTTGTTTTTTTGGAAAAAATTTTCTTATTTATCCAAACAGCTTCTAAAGGTCATCACGTGCATGAGTGGCAAGCGAATTTAGATTGATAATTACAAAATTAATTGATATTTATGAAAGGTCTCCAATTTTAATCATAAATATAAAAAATTATTTTTGATAAAAAATCTTTTATTTTAAAATAAGTCTTTTTGATATAAATTTATGTTATTCGAGTTCAAAACGATTACCAATCGTTAAATGAAAGATTGTAAAAAATAATTGAGATTTGAAAAGGTCAAATACATTGGGTTTTTGTAATTTGGAGGAGAATTTATAAAAGGTTGACTTATAAATTAATCGATTTGCATACATTCCAAATCTTATCCCATTTTCTCATACGCCTCTATGTGCTTTAAATAATACTTTCTGTAAAGTTGTTTTCAAGCATTTTTTTCTTATTTTTTCTAAAAAACATATATTATGGTGTCTTGTATTTTAAAAGCATTACTCTCTTTATCCTAATGCATTTAAAATTATTTAGCTGGATATAAAATTTTATTTTTTTTAATTTTTGAAACTTGTGATACAACAAGTTATAAATATTTGTATAGTTATTAATCGTTTTATTACTGGTGAAATGACAAATTAAAATTGTTCTTTATTAAATTAAGAAAATAAGTACATCACATAAATGAGAGAAATAGTACTAGTGTTATCATTTAAAAGGCCATAATTATACACTATAATTTTTCACAAACTTTACAAATATTTTATTTTTTAAATTAACAAAAGTGGTTGGGGAGATGTTGCTTTTGACCCTTTTACTAGAGTTCAAATCTAGTTGACAACTATTTATCGATAAGACTCGTACGAATAGACCTTTTTTTTTCTTCAAAAATTAAACTTTATTTGAATCATGTTTTCTAATTTTGAAATGACTTCTCATATCGACCAAGAATATAACGAAATGTGATACTTGATGTAAATTATAAATCTCACAAATCGTTGATTACTGTTTGAATGTAAATTGTGCACTTGAAGTCATTAGGTCGATGACACGTCTATTTAGATTTCATGGGTTGCCCGACGTAAAAATGTTCATTTTATCATAGGAATACTATGCTCTCTCTTCTTTCCTTTTGGTGTTATTTTTAGTCTTACAAAAATGCGCCCAAAATTCAAATAAGGATATAAGATCAATAATATCATAATTTTATTATTTTGATCTATATAGCAGTAAAAGAGAGCATCATGCATGACGAAAGAACAATTATTGGAGTAAAAATTTTTTAAAATCAGAGTCACTGTATGGAAGTATGGTATTCTAATAATATTCAGAAGCTTTTAATTTGGTCCAAAAAATCAGAAAAATAAAAATAAAAATGACATGTCCCATACTTATATTCACGTGAAATCTTTCAGTCCAGCAAATCTTTAATCCTTAAAATTAAATACCAAGATTTTTTGTGCTCTATAAATAGAATTTTGGTTCATTTCATTTGATCCATCACACTATACTCTATATCTCTAAGAAACTTTAAAAAAAAAAAAAATTCAAAATGGCTTCAACTAAAAATTTGCTCATTTTTGGTCTTTTAATTGCTATTGTCCTTATTTCTTTACAAGTGGGAGCTTCATCTACTCAAAGTAAGTCATTATTCTCAATTTTAAATTAAACTTTTGTTATAAATATTATTATTTTATATAATAATAATAAGTAATGATGACAAAATGACTCATAATACTTACCATAGTAACTATACACAAAATTATTAAGTTTAAATTATGAATCTGTCTTAACTATAGAAGAAAATAAGGCGAGTGGTGATGTACAAGAAGCTCAGCTCGGAGGTGGTGGGTACCCGGGGAATGGACGCGGTGGGGGCTACCCTGGGCGTGGTGGGGCCTACCCTGGACGTGGAGGAGGTCGTAACGGATATCCATGGAGAGGTTGCAGATATGGCTGTTGCCGTGGGTTCCGTTATGGCAAGGGATGTGCAAAATGTTGCTTCACTGCTCATCAAACACCTGATGCTGTATTTGAAGATGATATCAACAATTGATTGATCATGTTGTGACCTAAAGATATGTTTTTTTTTTGTCCTTTTAAGGAATAAGGCATGTTGTTGTCTATATTTGGACACATACTCATGTTTGTGTGTGAGTGTGTGTTCAATTGTTTGACATTGCCAATGAATAAATCACTATTGTTCTAGGAGGTTTTGTTGTGATTTTTGTATTTTAGTTATAATGTATGCAATTTGGAGTTTTGAACTAGTGAGGTTGATCTTATGTTATGTCTTATTGCACTTTTTCTTATGATATATCTCAACAAGTATACCCTCTTTTCTATATTTAGTAATGTTTTCGATTCTAACATTCCATAACAAATTTAATATCAAAATATTTTTTAAAAAAAACCCTTTAGCTCTTAAACTTCGTGCTCAGTCAAAGTATATAAAAATAAGATTGTTTATTATGCATTTCTCAAAACACTCGAGTACAACCAAGCCCAATGTCAACACTACACATTATGAAAGTGTCATTGATCTTCATGTTCTTGGTTAAGCCTTACTATCTATAGTCATTGGTGCTGCCTCATTTTTTGCTCCTCCACTCTGTATTTACAATAAGTAACAGAATCAGTATGATATTATAATTTAATAATCTTACTTAAATACAATAACAATTCATTAGTGTCATTTTGTCAAACTTACTTGCTCTAATTTGTTCATCTTTGCAAAAATATTGCCATAAAATTGAGCATCCTTCTTGTTATACTCCTTTATCTTTTCTTTCAAGACTTTGTATTCTAACTTGACATCCCTGAATCATCCATACCACAATATAAGCACAATAATATACGATTTAAATGCTATGTTGCGCTCGTACTCTTGGAAAGCTATGTATTTTGGAGGATCTAACGACGAGGAACATAGAAAAAGACAAATTCTTTTACCTGTTATCTGGATCGATTTCAAGTGCTTTCTTGATATCAAGTTCTGCTAAGTCCAAATCGACGAGTTGAATGTAAGCTTGAGCCCTTCTGTATAGAGCTTTGACATTTTTACTGTCAATCTCCAAGACTTTAGAACAGAGTTTTGCTGCTTCTTTGTATTCCTTCAGTTTCAGCTTGCACGCGGCATTGTTCAGATTGGAAGTAACTTTTAGAAGTTTAGCTTGCTGCTTCTCATCGTCACTGAACGAGGATTCATACTCGATGAAGCTCACAGCCTGAACAGTATAAAAATAGCATAGTCAACTATATGTCATCAGAATAATAAGGTCATAAAACTGTTTTTTTCATTAACTTTAACCGTAAATATACCTTTTCGTATCTCTTTGATGCTCTCACATACTTCCCGGCCTTGAACAATACATTTCCTTCCTCCTTTTTCTTTCCTGCAGCTTCAATTTTTTCCTGAGTACTCATATCCCAGGATTCCTTCTCCTGCATGTTTAAGTTTTTTGATGATTAATCTTACTCTTCCCAACAGCAGCGGAACCAGGATGGATACAAAATATGAACAAATAAACACAACGAAGCCAGGGGACTCAACATCTAGTATTTCTAGACTAGGAAACAGATACTTTTTGACCTTGTCTATACAATTTAATTTAGCAGTGAAGGGATTCGGAGTGAACCCCTTCCGCCCCCCTAGTTCCACCGCTGCTTCCATTGTTACTTGCTTAAGACATGGAAAACAAAGAAAATTCAAGAGCACCAACCTTCACAAATGACACCAACTCAACTTCATAATACACGACCGAATTGCCAGGAACAACAGCTAAGTCTTGAGGAGAATCGAATGCACCAAATGCATACTCTGGTTGAATTGTTATCAGAGCAATTTCGCCCTTCTTCATTTTTTTCACCGCTTTATCTAGTCCATCAACTACTTGTTCTGCATAAAGAAATCAAGTGAAGTAAGAAACTATGCTAGTTGTAGATAGAAAAAAGATATTAGTGAAAATATATCAAATAATTGGCATAATCAGTAGCAAGAAGACATTACCTTCATCTATCTTAAACTCAAATGGCTCCCCCTCATTATGTCCTTTCTTTACAAAAACAGTCCCGTCCTGAAGTTTTCCGATCAATTTCACTGCAAGAAAAAGCAAATTAATACAGAGGGATAATCATAAATATCTATCTGTGACGCGATCACTAAGTAGTTTAACTTTTTCGTACCTTTCACAAGAGCACTGTCATTTGGGCGTTCATAGCCCTCTCCTTCCTTCAAAATCCTCTTCAGAACCTTCTTGTCATTTGTTACTTCAGAGACAATCTTCCAAGAAATCAATTCAAGATTTATTTGAAGGGTGGCATTTGGTGGGACCCCACCGTCTTCTCCGCTTCCCACTTTACCCGTCTGTCCAAATGCATCTGCAAAAGCATCAGTTAATCATCACATAAACGAATACGAAGGAACATATCTAGAGCAGAAATGGTTTTAACTTACATTGTGGCTTCACAGTCAGTATGACTTTCTCTCCTTTCTTCATTGTCTTAACAGCTTTCGACAAAGCAGGACAGCAATAGCCTATACAAGAAACACCAGATTAATGTTATCAACTCTACTTCCGAAAGAGATTAAAAAGAGCCTAAGAAGCTATGTTGCTTGGACTCTCCAAAATGTTGCCACATCCATGTTACATCCTCAATAAATGCGACACGCATACACCTGAACAACATAGCTAAAAGAATGCAGAAGATACCATCTTCCACAGTGAATTCCACTCCATCGGATTTTGATACAACTGTTCCATCCTCAAGGCGAGCCTCGTATTTAACTGCAATAAAGAAACCGATAAAGGAATTCACATCAATCCTAAGGTTCTTGAGAAGAAAAACCACAACGGAGAACATGAAAGTTTGATAGTTTACTAACCAAACACTTCATCAAGATCCTTCGGATTCTGCCATCCCTCTCCTTCGATAAGTATCTTCTTGAATATTCCACCATCCTTGCATATGTCTTTGACACTAATCCAAGAAAGCAATTCCACTTCAAACTGTAAAGTGGCATTTGGAGGAATAGTTGGAGGGGATCCAGATTCACCATATGCCATATCTGGAGGTATAGTGAACAAAGCTTTCTCCCCTTTTTTCATCGTCTTTATACCTTCATCCCACCCTTTTATCACTTGTCCTATAACAACAACAACAACAATCCATCAAACCTCTAATCGCACTTGTCAAAACTATATATATAAGAGACACTATATACTCTAAACAATGAAAAATCAAATTCCATTTTCGAAGATATCAATTGTCATATGTCGTCCCTAAAGGCTAAAACTAAGTTGATCAGAAAATGGACTTTGGGCCTAACTAACCCCAAAGACTATCTCGAGGGTTGCCTAAGATCATATAAAGAAGCATGTTGCTCCATCCCACACAACATCAATGTCAGAGACATGGTAAACAATAAATTGAAATGGCCTAGCTAAATTAGAAAACCAAAAGCATATAAGGAAGCACAGTACGGTGCTCCATCTGACAGCGATGAAGGACACTAACACGTTCATAAACCAAACTATACCAAACCACTAATTTTCTAACAGAAAGGAGATTACCTTCGCCAAGCTTAAACTTGAACGGGGTGCCACGATCGCAACTTGAATCAAATTGAGTTCCATCAAGTAATGTACCGACATAATGAACTGTAAAGACCAATAGAATATAGTTAATCCAAGCAAAATTTCATCCTCATCCAAACTAAAGCCAAAAACTTGCATAATTCTATCATAAGAAACACCAATTGATTACAACTACTATGCCTTAATCCTGATCATGTCATCAACTCCATTAAAGATATCTCAAACCAATATTGTAAGGCCAAAAGCTTGCATAATCTATCATCTCAAACCAACAACAACTACACCTCAATCCGAAAGTAATTGGGAATGGATACACAAATTGGGATTGTCTATATGAATCCTGATAATGTAGCTCTATTTGAGCTCATCTCAAGCAAAACGACAACATACCTAGTATAGACCACAAAGCAGATTCTGGAAATTCTAGAACATACGCAAACCTTATCCCTCATACAGAGCTAGAGAAAGTTGTTTCCAATAAAAACAATCTAAATAAAGAACTAATGAAAGTGAAGGCATACCAAAAGTATTCTAAGCAATGACAACATGTAGTAACACATTGAAGGACAACAAGAACAGCACATAGTAACATATCAAACGACAAGAAACTACAGGATCAGTAATACTACAACTACTAGTATGAAAAATGACACCATCAATTCAAACAATTAAAGAAAGCTCATTTTTGCTACAAAGATCAATCCTTTAATCCAAATACATGCATAATGCATCATTCAAATTACCATTTAATTCCAAAAAAGCAACAAATACTTCAAAATAGATTACAAGGATATAACTAACCTTCAATATCATCTCCTTGACTAGGATGCTCCCAACCTTCACCTTCTTTCAAAAGCTTCTTTTTTATCCCACTTTTCCCAATCTCCTTCTCTTCATCAACCTTCATAACCGGGTCGGGTTCAGGGACATCAATATCATCCATCCCCATCCCCATATCCATATCCATTTCTTCAGCAGCAGCATTGTTAGAAGATACAGGAAACTCAAAATCCTCATCCATGGCTTCCTTCTTAGTACTAAAGAATGTAAAAGGTATTCACAATTTCTTGAAAAAAACCTCAAAATATAGTTAACTTCAAGCAAAATGCAGATTTAAAATGTGGGGTTTTCAAGATTTGCTGAGAGATGCATTGCAGCTTGTGAGTTTATATAGATGAAGGTCACTCTGGGGGTCTAGAGTGTTCTATGAAATGATGAAGTGTTAAAGAAATCCAGAGAGTTCTAAAGAGTTCTTAGCTATGGTGACTGATTTTTAATTTCAATTTTTTCCACACACGTTATAATGTAATAATATTCAATATATTTTTAATTTAATATCATAAAATACATATAATTTTTTTTAAATTTTATATTAAGTTAAAATATCACAAACGAATTTAATGTTACTAGTAATTAATAGCATTTGACTAAAACTCATAAAGAACAAAAAAGGAAATAAGTGTTCTTTTTAGGGAAAAATATAATTTTTAATACAATAAGGTTGAGTTTCTTGCTTTCATCTAACAATGGGGATTAATACAGAGTGATCATATAAAAATCAAATTTCCAGATTCATTCACATAAACCAAAACCCCCAAATTCTCAATCTTTATTTCTTTTCTCCTAAAAACCCTTTAACAATGGCGACTGAAATGGCACAAACAGAGCCAGAAGGCATCGATGGAGTTCGTATGACATGGAATTCTTGGCCAAGAACCAAAGTTGAAGCAAGCAAATGTATAATCCCAATTGCTTCTTCAATTCAATTGCTTCGTCCATTCCCTGATCTACCTACCCTACCTTACGCCCCCCTTCGTTGTAAAACTTGTTCATCAATCTTAAACCCCTTTTGTCGTGTTGATTTTCAAGCTTTAATTTGGATCTGTCCGTTTTGTTTCCAACGTAATCATTTCCCTCAGCATTATTCAGGAATTTCGGAAACGAATGTACCTGCTGAGCTTTATCCCCAATTTACTACTATTCAGTATGCGATTCAGAACCCTGGTGGTCATAATTCTCCACCTGTCTATTTGTTTGTGTTGGATACTTGTATGTTGGATGAAGAATTGGAGTTTGCTAAATCTGCATTGAAAAGGGTTATTGGACTTTTGCCTGATTATGCTATGGTGGGGTTTATTTCGTATGGTACACAGGTGCAGGTACATGAACTTGGGTTTTCGGATATGTCGAAGGTTTTTGTGTTTCAGGGTTCGAAGGACTTGTCGAAAGATCAAGTTTTGGATCAGTTAGGACTTGGTAGTATTAGTGGTAGGAAGGGTGGTGGTGGTGGTGTTGGGGTGAATGGTGGACCTAATCATGGGTTGACTAGGTTCTTGTTACCTGCTTCTGAGTGTGAGTATACACTTGATTCGGTGAGTTTTTTTTTTTGGTTAAAAATGCTGTCTTTTTGATTACTTTAGACTTCGAGTGGTGTAGCTGTTGTTTAATGTTGAATTTGTTCTTGTGTGTTGTTTTTTTTAGTTGCTAGATGAATTGAGTACGGATCAATGGCCTGTGACACCGGGAAACAGAGCTTCGCGCTGCACTGGGGTGGCATTGAGTGTGGCAACTGGTCTGCTTGGTGCTTGTTTGGCTGGGGCAGGTGCTCGGATTGTTGCATTAGTTGGGGGTCCTTGCACTGAAGGACCTGGCGCGGTGAGTTTTGACTTTGTTTTCGCTCTGTTTTGTTCTTAGTGATCTACGAATTTCAATATCCTAAGGAGTTGTTGGGGCATTTTTGAGTGTTTGAATGATTGCTTATTACATTTTTGATTGTCTGATTGTGCACAATCTAAATTCTTCTGGAAAAGGAAGGATTTTTAATATTCTTATGCTGCAAATGCTCTTCAAGGCAATCACTTCTAGCCGTCATAAAAGCACCATTGTCACCAATCAGTCTCCTCCTGTCTTTCACACACTCTTTAATGTTGTCCTCCTTGCTTATCCATGAAGGAGACTATTTGGCTTATCATTGCCTTTTGCAGTAAACCTTCCTTCTCAGCAGATGAGTCTACTACTGCTTCTGATGATGTTTAGCAGTGGTATCATTCGATAACTAAAATTTGGGTTAATTGTATATAGGATTTCAACTTTTGTCCATCCAAATCACGTGGACTATACCTTCAGTAAACATTTTTTCCCCTCAAGAGTAACTTGATACATAGGATATCTTAGTGAGTTAGGAAGATGAGGATTATAAGGTACTTCAACAAAAAGAACTTAATATTCGTATTTATCTTGCTTTAAACATTCTGTTTCCACTTAAATTGGTCTCTGCCAGCCCTCCTTTTCTCCTCTTAATGCTCCTGAATAATCGCCCTATATGTTGAGGCCAGATTTCTAACCAGGAAATTTAACAGGTTAGCAAGTCAAATGATTTAAGAGACTTCTTTTTGCATGAAATCTAAACAATTGATTGGACTTGGCCTCATTCTGAAGAAAGTTCGCCTAACAATGCTTCTTAAGTGATTTCTTTTCCTTATTTGTTTGTTTTTGTAGATTGTGTCGAAGGATTTATCGGAACCTGTTCGTTCTCATAAAGATCTACACAAGGATGCTGCACCATTTTTTAAAAAGGCTGTTCATTTCTACGAGGAACTCGCAAAGCAACTTGTCAGTCACGGTCACATCTTAGATGTTTTTGCTTCAGCACTTGACCAGGTTTGAATTGATCAACCACTTGTCTCCATGAACTATGTTGTTTGTCTTGTACGCTTTTGGTGCAAGAGACTGGTGTTCACTTTCAGATGAAGCATTTTATCCTGGACAGTATTTAGTTATCTAGGTGTATCTGTTAAATTATCGAAAAAATATATTAATGTGTAAGCATTTTTTTCTTGCTGTGGGTATATTTTGATTTTTAGTATTATTAGCCTCATCAATTGAGTCTGTAAACTTTACTCTATCCCTTACTGGAGAGGTCTGTTGACTTATTGACGAATCTGATCGATTCATAAGAGATGTTATTTTTTGACTAGTTCTGTTTTTTTAGGTTGGAGTTGCAGAGATGAAAGTAGCTATTGAAAAGACTGGAGGACAAGTTGTTCTTGCTGAAAGCTTTGGGCATTCAGTTTTCAAAGATTCCTTCAAGCGTGTATTTGAAGTTGGTGAACAGTCTCTTGGGCTTTGCTTCAAGTGAGCTTTTTGTTATGTCATTTATTTTCCTTCATGTTAAAGGGTTATGATTTATCCATTTAATATGGTCATTTTGACTGTTGTAATATTTTCAAGTTCATGGTGTTAAATCTCCTTCTTCTAGCTGGGACACTGTGAGCTGTTAAGTGAACCAAGCACTATTAAATAAATTGATAAAGCATCTTGTCAATTACATAGATGTCTGAAACTTAGCATCATCACAAGTTCTAGAAATAAATAATAGAGAAGGATATGTTTCAAGAATAACTATTTGATGTAGAAATTCAGCACAAATAACCGATGTATGAGCGACTATTCCACCAGCTAGCTTCTTCTCTGAGGATAGAATGAAGCTCGGGTTGTTAACATTGAAGATGAGACAAGGGAATTGTAGACAAGAAATGAACTTTTTGGGTAAAAACTGCTTGAGTATGTCCCAATTATGTGAAATTCTTTCTATTTGGTAACATTTAAAATGTTCGCCCCAATATTATTACCAATATTATTTTATACCACCTTCACAAACAACGGATTATCTCCTGCATAAGCCCCAAAATGCCCTTCCTTTACTCTTACCTTAAGTAGAAGAGTGAAAAGGGTTTCCTAGGGGATAGGGAAGGAGAGGGCAGACTTCCATTAAGCTAGAGATGTCCATATTTTAACTGTTTCAGAGGTAAATATTTGAAGTTATCTTGCTTGTATTCTGTAGAGTGAGTATTTCTTAAAATGATGCGTCTCTCTTCTGCATGGATGTGCTTTATTTTTCCTTAAACAATTTGATCATGAATCTGATGCATTAATTTTGTTCTAGTGCTACATTAGAGATCAACTGTTCCAAGGATATTAAAATTCAAGGGATAATTGGTCCTTGCACATCTCTTGAGAAGGTTGGTGTACTTTCATATTCTCAGCCGTAATACATTGACCTAATATTAGACGGCTAACCTGAAAGAAATGTCCTGGTAAACCAAGATTTATCCTCAAATATGACAGTTTCAGAAATTATTTGATACTGATCATGTAGTCTTATGCAGAAAGGACCTGCTGTCTCCAGCACAGTTACTGGTGAGGGTAATACTACAGCTTGGAAGCTCTGTGGTCTCGACAAAAACACTTGCTTGACAGTTTTCTATGATGTTTCATCTAGTGAGAAGTCAGATCCTTCAGGCAATATAAATCCACAATTGTACATACAGTTTCTTACAAGGTGATTGGAGAACTTCAACTCTACTTTTTTTTTATTGTTACTATTTCTTTAGGAAACAGTTAATGTAACCTGAGATAGAACATTCTGTATTCAATTTATATCGTGAGGTATACTAGAAAAAGAAGATGTTATCGTGTAACCAAAATTTGTTGGTTCTTGACTGTGCAGTTATCAGAGCCCTGATGGGCAAACAAAACTACGAGTTACAACCATTACTAGGAGATGGCTTGATGCTGTTGTTGGAACTGAGGTCTGTAATGACGAGTTTTGATTTTATATTATCATTTGTAATACAATGAAGTCGATTTTGTTCTTTTTGTATAGTTCACATGTATCTTTGCCCAAGCATAGTGAATGATATCACTGTTATTTGTTTCTAATTTTATCTTTTTATCTTACATTTGTCTTTTGACTAGTACTTCATGAGACTGATATTTTTCATGGGAAGTACATTTCTGAATTGAAGAGCTGTATTCTTTGAAGTAGTACTGCTCCCTTCCCCCGTATTATGCAGTTGAATTTCCATTTTGAGATAACTAGAGAAGTTTTATACACTTAACATCCAAGGATTCAAAGCTCATTTTAAAACTCTTGTGAAGCTTGTTTCGATGTTTGTTCAGTCATCCTGTTTGTTCAGTCATCCTCATTGTAATTTCAGACTCTATCAATCAATGATAAGCTTTTCCAAGTTATGCTGTATGTTTTTGTGCATTTCTTTCTCTGGGAACTTTTTCCTATGACATTTCTTTCTGAAAGGGATTCGATGAACTTTCTAGGGTGCATACTGGTGTTGATACTGATGGTGCAATAAATCTATGTTTCTAGGACTTGGTGCAAGGATTTGATCAGGAAGCTGCTGCCGTAGTAATGGCTAGATTGGCTTCTTACAAAATGGAGCTGGAGGTATCATCTTCGAGCTATAATTAGTTCTACACAATATTGTATTATCTATTTACTTAAATCATGTGGATGCCTACTAGTCATCTTTGTCTTTGTTGGCCTTTCTAGTTTGTAAATAGTACAATATGAACTTTTTGGCTTAAAAAATACATTTTTACTACACCATGATGTCATGATCTTTACAAAAATATAACGTAAGCACATGTATCATGCCTCCGAGAATCCTAGTTGGCTATTTATACGAGTCCATACTTCCATTTTATACCAAAGATTCAAAAGAAAAAAGTTGGATCTCAACAACAAACTCTCTATACTCTGAAATGTCTATTCGCACAAAAAGTACGGATGGTAACAGCTCATCGTTCGACTAAAATAATAAAATGACATGATGAGGTTGTTGCATATGAGCCAAATAGTGGAAGAATCTATTCCTGACTCTGTTAGATATCAAGTGATCAATGTTTAGAGAGAGTGTGCTTCTTAAGTTTTTCTGGACAGATCCATCAACTCATTATCCTCCTTTTTTGTTTGCATGAAGCATTGTTGAATCTGTCTCCTGAGTTGATACTGTCTTTCAGTTCTTGCTTTTCTGTATATTTAATTGATAAATCCTGATTAATAGATTTCACTTTCCAGGAAGATTTTGATCCCACAAGGTGGCTAGATCGGAATCTGATTCGCCTGTGTTCCAAGTTTGGCGAATATAGGAAGGATGATCCTGCCTCTTTCACTTTGAATCCCTGTTTTTCTCTGCTCCCTCAGTTCATGTTTCATTTGCGGCGATCACAATTTTTGCAAGTAATATAACCCAGCCTCCCTTTTTTTTGTTCCATTTAACTTTTCAAATTTATATCATGGATGCATGGTCTATTGTCTCTCATTAATGTGTGGACATCACAGGTTTTCAATAATAGTCCCGACGAGACAGCATATTTCCGGATGCTGCTCTACCGAGAGAGTATAAGCAGTGCTGTTGTCATGATTCAACCTACACTAATGGCATTTTCATTCAATACACTGCCTTCTCCAGCTTTACTGGATGTGGCATCAATTGCTGCTGATCGCATTCTTTTGTTGGATTCGTACTTCAGTGTTGTCATATTCCACGGAATGACAATAGCTCAATGGAGAAATTTGGGATACCAGAACCAGCCAGAGCATCAGGTACAGTTTATTGCTTTGCCATCTTCTTCTAAATGATGAGATCCTTTATGCTAAATTAGAGATCTGTCTTCCCCATTCCCAATCTTGTGGAATACGTTATGGCTATATTGGAATTATTTTCACCATCATTTGTGATTGTGAAACAAATTGATGTCCATTTTCCTTGGTTTATTCAGGCATTTGCGCATCTACTGCAAGTTCCTCATGACGAGGCCCAAGCACTCATCCAGGAGAGGTTTCCTGTTCCTAGACTTGTAGTGTGTGATCAGCATGGTTCCCAGGTAAGCATCGTATTGGGATTGTAAGATTTTGTTGCTTTGTGCTACATCAACACAACACCCTGTCGTGGAGTATAATGGATCATAAGTTCCTCAAAATCCGACATGCACAGTGTTTTTTTTTCTCTAGATTTTTCTTTTGGTATGATGTGCCTTCTGTTGGGAGGAAACAGAACAAGCTTTGTTAGGGTGGGAACTGGGAAGAGGAAGCCTTGACGTAGTTGGTAAAGTTGTTGTCATGTCAAGCCATGGAAACAGTCTCTTGCAAAAATACAGGGTAAGGCTGCATATAATGGACCCTTATGGTCAGGCCCTTCCCTAGACCATCCCGTGCATAGAGGGAGCTTAATGCACTGAGCTGCCCTGCCCATTCGAAGGGTGGACACAGGGATAAAGTTGCAGTAGACATAATTTTCTGGTTGTTTCTGCTTATCGATGTTCTAATATTTTCCCACATGCTTACCAGGCAAGATTTCTTTTGGCAAAGTTGAATCCCTCAGCCACATACAACAACGCAAACGATATGGCAGCAGGCTCAGATGTGATATTCACTGATGATGTAAGTCTCCAAGTTTTCTTCCAGCATCTTCAGCGACTGGCGGTGCAATCTTCTTGAGAAAAAAAAATGAGATTCCAGCCAAGAGTGCTTGCATCATCTCTGTTGCCAACCTCTCGTCCGTGCTTCGATTTTGTACTAAATTCCTTGTTAATCATGTAGCTGATTGTAGCAAGGATTATATCTCTCATATATAATTTAAAGTTTCGATATACATCTCTAGACTATTAGCTTCTTTCATGCTAAAAATATTAACCTATACATCTTGGAAGGCTACTCGAGTACTTTTGATATGCATGCACAAGGGTTTATTATATTTTGAATTAATGTTTTAGACATGTAAATAATAGATGTTGTGGCATTATGTAACGACTTTACAGAACTCGTCCAAGATTCACTTGTGAAGACTTACAATCTACATATAACATTTAGGGACAAGACAAAGATCATTCTTCTTATGTATGGCAAGTCCAGGCTTAAAATCTGTGTCAATGTCTTCTTTTTTCATCCCATAAGGTAATTCCCAATCAAATGAATAAAGAAGATTTGACAATGCAAGTTCCATGGATGCTACCCCAAGTGTAATTCCTGGACACCCTCTTCTTCCCGCTCCAAATGGAATAAACTCAAAGTCTTGTCCCTTAAAATCGATATCACTATTAAAGAATCTCTCAGGTATAAATTCTTCTGAATTTTCCCATACGTCAGAATCCCTTGCAATTGCCCATGCATTAACATGGACTATAGTTCCTGGCTGAATTTCATATCCTTCTAGTGTGGATTTTTTCATTGTTTCTCTTGGTATTAGGAGTGGAGCTGGTGGATATAACCTGAATGCCTCGTTTATCACTGCTTTGAAATAGGGAAGATTTTGGATGTCATCTTCATTCACAGTGCCTTTGTTCCCAATTGATTTTCTAAGTTCTTGTTGAACTTTTTTCATGGCTTTTGGATTCTTCATCAAGGCTGTTATTGTCCATACTACTGCAGCCGCGCTAGTTTCTGATCCTGCTAGTAACACATTCTACAAAGAAAGAACATAAAAAAATTTGTAATATAACAACTAATACTAAAGATATGCTTCAATCCTAACATAACGGAGCTACAAATTTCACAAAGGGTGTTCAATGTTCGTGTATGTGTTTGTGAGTGTGTGTGTGTTTGAGAGCTTTTAAGACACAAGAGATTACCATGACAATTGCTTTTATATCCTCCAAAGTGAGATCAATTGGTGTTGATTTCTCTTTCTTCAATTGGAGCAAAACATCAAGAATGTCCCCTTCCATGGATTTTGGCCTATTAGGATTAAGATGTTGCTCAATAAGTTCTTCATAAATCTCATCCAACTCCTTGAAATTCTTATCAAGTCTATTTGTCAATCCAGTAAGTTTATCGATCCAATTTAAAGAAGGAAAAAAATCAGACACGAAGAAGCTAGTCATCATTGCTGCTGATTCTTCAAAAAGAAAATAAAACCTCCTACTTTCATGTGATTCTTCGTCATACCTAATACCAAAAGCAACTCTAAAAATAATACTGCTACTTAATAAAATCATTAAATTGCTCAAATTGGTGATTTGTGAAGTGACAACATGCTGAGATATTTTCTTGATCATTCTTGATACTTCATCTTCACGAATCGGTCTAAAAGATTGTACTTTTTTTAGACTGAACAAATGAAGCACACAAGTTTTTCGCATTTCTCTCCAATAGTCATTGTAAGGTGCAAAGACTATGTCGCGACCATTGTAAGACAATTTTTGCTGCCCAAGATGAGAAGCTCTACTACAAAAGGCTAAATCTTGTGTCTTCAACACTTGTTTTGCTAATTTTGCCGAAGAAATTACAACTATTGGAGTAGAACCAAATCTTAATGAAAATACTTTTCCATATTTTTTCGAAAGTTTCGAAAAATAGATATGAGGGGCTAAACTATCAAACTGATGCAAATTTCCAATGAATGGAAGGCCAATAGGACCTGGTGGCAAATTGTTTTTGCTACTCTTTTTGGCTTTGGAAAGAAGAAAAATAAGAGGGATAAGAAAGGCTACAAAGAGTAGAAAGAGCATCATTTTGTTGTCCAAACTTCACAAAATACTAGTCACTTGAAATGTCTTAAATCTTGTTGTGTCATTTCATATGAACCATATAATATTTGTCCCTCAACCTCCCCCCCCCCCCCCCCCCTCCCAAAAAAAAAAAAAGAAACAAAAAATTTAGGTGACATATATAGAAAAATACCAAATGGCATATAATTATGAAAGTGACATATAAGAATAATTGGCCCAAAAATTGGATCTTGAAAATGAACTTTGTACACTAGCAATAAATATTTTGCACATTTTCAAGATATTTGTCAATATAACATATATATCATTAGCCAAAGGCTATATATAAGTTTGATTAATGAATAGCAGGGGGATAATAGAGTAATAGTATAAGATTAACATAACACATAAGTAATTAAAGTATATATAATTCATTAAATTTGTGTAACAAATTTATTTAACCTTAGCCCAAGATCCATGTATGAGGATATACAATCTAAATATATTTTATAGGGATAAGGCAAAGGTCATTCTTCTTATGCATGGTAATTCCAGGCTTAACATTTGTGTCAATATCCTCTTTTTTCATCCCACAAGGTAACTCCCAATCAAATGCGTAAAGAAGATTTGATAATGCAAGTTCCATCGATGCAACTCCAAGTGCGATCCCCGGACATCCTCTTCTTCCTGCTCCAAATGAAATTAACTCAAAATCTTCTCCCTTGAAATCGATATCATTATTCAAGAATCTCTCAGGTATAAATTCTTCTGGATTTTCCCATATTTCAGGATCTCGTGCGATAGCCCATGCATTAACATGAACTATTGTTATACCGCATGTGTGCTACATATATATATAGCATATTTGTTTCATGTGAATTTTTATAGATATGTTAGAATGACTAAAACGTTATGGAAATATATATGTAAAGAGCAGGTACTAGTAATATAATACAACAATTTTAAATGAATCTTTAATAATATAAAAAAGAAACACCGCCAAATGAAGGGCATATTTTGATGTTTTTTTCAAATTAATTCTTTTTAAGCAATCGACGGTAATGTTTGAACTTTGGTTGATAGTAGCAAACTTTCAATAAAGTCACAAATGGCTAGTTTGAGCTGAAATAAGTATATAGACTTACAACAATAAAACATTCATAGAAAACTAAATCAAGAAGTCTAATAAAGAAAAAGACACAAAAAATAAAAAAGGAAAAAAATACAATATATACGTACTTCATAAGACTTTGATCATAATAATATAGATGGAAAAAAAATTACAAAATTATTACATAATTTGCCGAGTTCTTTATCGACTCTTTCTCCTATATCCTATCAAAATTCAAGAATCTTCTTCATCTACTTTAAATATAGAATAAAAATGATAACCTTGTTAAGGGTTCAATGAAATAAAAATGTTGAATTTATATAGACAGAAATGAAAGGAATATCAAAAGATATCATAATGTTTTAGATTAAATATTTAGAAGTTATGGATATAAAAGATGAGACTTATGGATGTAAAAAGTATAATAATTGAATAAGTAATTAGATATGAGTTATCAATAAGAATATCTAAAAAATAATAATAATGTGTGTCTCTCCATTTTGTGGATTTGTACTATTTTAAATTATTGAATTTCTTTATTTATCTTTATAGGATAAGACTACTTCTGTCCCTATTTACTTGTCTATATTTCCTCTTTTAGATGTCTCTATTTACTTGTCCATTTTGACAAATCAAGAGAGGACAATTTTTTTTTCCTATTATACCTTTATTTAAACTTCTTGAAAATTTTATAAGTTTTAATTCATCCTTTTTGAAAGCATATTTAATGAGGATAAAATTGTAACTTCACTATGTTAATTATTGTTATCTTAGTATGTGTGTCTTTTCTAAAGTGGACAACTAAAAATAGGGACAAAGGGAGTACTTTGTAGGGGTGACAAAAATGAACCATATATAGGTAACTTGTCCAACCCGTTCAGAATTTTAAGGGCTCAAGATAATATCCATTGGGTTCAATCTCAACCAATTCATGTTTAATCCATTTGAAGAGAATTCTCAATTGAGCCAATTCAATCTTCAATTTCAATTCGTTTTAAATTTTTTATTAAGATATGTTCCTATATTGAAGGTATGAATTATTATCTATTTAATATCTTTTAAGATTTATCTATTCATTTGTTACTTTTGTAACAAAAAATTTCTTGAACAGAAATTCAAATTGTGATTATAAAAGTTAAATATCAATATTTAAATTATTGAGATTAATTGGGTCAAATTGAGCGGGCCAAGACCCAATCCGTTTTATCCCATTTGAGCCCAACTCACTGACCTCAAATTAAACTTGGGCAGGTCAAGACCCAACCCGATTTCTATTCAACTCATTTTAATATTTTCAATTTCAACTCAACTCGCCCATTTGACACCCCTAATACTTTATCAACATAAATTATATTATTTATGAGAACAATTACAACAGAAAAAGTTATGAGAAGAAAAGTTGACTATCTTATGTAGAGACATATAGATTTTTGATCTATTATTATATACATATAGATTATAGATGATAAACATTATTAATTTAATTATTTCAATTAGAAATTAATCTAAAAGAATATAAAAGTCATTAACATTTTAATTAAAATTATACAATTTAATAGTCAAATATTTTATAACACTTTAATTTATAGTAAAAGTAAATTATTCATTGCGCTCCATTTATGCTAGATTCGATGCAACAATATTTGATTTCAAAAAGAAAAATATAAAAGTGCTTCTATCGCTAAATGATAATAAAATTTCTATTGGCATATAAATCTCTAATAGGACTAAAAGACTAACAAACATTATACTTAGAATCAAATATGGGTCCCATATTTGGATAAAAGATTGCTGATAGATGTGGCTGCCTTGTTTGGATAAAAGATGAGGTTTACCAAAGGTTAAAAATCAATTTAAAACTAATAAGCGTATGATAATCATAAATGATATTTTTTATGGTTCAAAAAAAAACAATTCCTTTCGTTTTTAATTTGTTTCAAAAAGAATGATTTCTTTTTTTTTTGGTAGCATTTTGATTTTAGCTTTTCACATGACATGTTTAAGGTCACGAGATTAAAGGATAATTTTGTTATTTGGCATAACTTTAATTTAGGACTATAAGATTCAAATATCTTTTTTTATATTCTTAACTCCGTGTCAAGTCAAATCAAATCATTTTTTATGAAACGAAAGGAATATGTAATTAAGAAGATTACCATGACAATTGCTTTTATGTCCTCCAAAGTGAGATAGATTGGTGTTAATTTCTCTTTCTTCAATTGGAGCAAAAGATCAAGAATGTCCCCTTCCATGGATTTTGGCTTATTGGGATCAACATGCTTCTCAATGAGTTCTTCATAAAACTCATCCAAATCCTTGAAATTCTTCTCAAAGTCTATTTGTTAATTCAGTGAGTTTATCAATCCAACCTAAATAAGAAAAGAAGTCAGAAATATAAAAGCTAGTCAACATTGTTGCAGATTCTTCTAAAAGTTCATCAAATCTCCTCTTTTCACGTGCTTCTTCATCAAACCTAATACCAAAAGCAACTCTACAAATAATAGTAGTACTTAGTGAAATCATTAAATTGCTCAAATTAGTGATATGCGAAGCACTAGCTTGTTGAGATATTTTCTCGATCAATCTTGAGACTTCATCTTCGCGAATTGGACTAAATAATTTCACTTTCTTGTGACTAAATAGATGAAGAACACTTATTTTTCTCATTTCTCTCCAATAATCGTTGTACCGATGAAAGACTATGTCACGACCATTGTAAGATAATTTTTTTTGGCCAAGATGAGAAGGTCTACTACAAAATAGTAGATCTTGTGTTTTCAACACTTGTTTTGCTAATTTTGCTGAAGAAACTACAACTATTGGAATAGAACCAAGTTTCAATGAGAATATTTTTCCATATTTGTTGGAAAGTTTCAAAAAATAGATATGAGGGGTTAAACTATCAAATTGATGCAAGTTTCCAATGAATGGAAGGCCTTTAGGACCTGGTGGTACATTGTTTTTTTTGTCACACTTTTTGGCTTTAGGAAGAAGAAAAATAAGAATGATAGGAAAAGCTACAAGGAGTAGAAAGAGCATCATTTTTGTTTCGACTCCTAGGTAGTCACTTGTTGTATCTTTTATATAAAGATATCTTGCGTTAAAGTTCTCTCCGGATTAGTTATTTCGTGATAAGTCATCCGGGAATAAGTTATTTCATCTTATATATGAAAGATAATTTATCTGATCACTATGACAAAAATAGTGGGATAAATAATTCAAGAACTATCGAATACCTCTAACCAAACATGTGATGAAATAATACTACATTTTATCTGAATTATTATACTTTATACTTCATATCAAACGACTCATTAAAGTATGATTTACCTACACTAACAATAAGACATATACTTTTGAACATTTGGTAGATCTTTAATTTAAGATTACAAAATATAATTATTTTTTTTAATTATGTACTTGTCAAATCAAAATAGGTCACTCAATTTGAAAGGAAGGAAATAGTAACTAACCATAACAAGTGGAACTAGTTACTTAGAAAATAATACTTAGATTGTTTGGAGAATTACTTTTGAAGAGTAACCTTTCATGTTTTACTAATATATTTAAAAAGGAGCTTTATTAATATTTGGTTCTTTGTGTATCATTTCAAAAAAGAAGTGGGACCAAATATAAGTGGAATAATGAGCAAAAACAATGAAAAAAACAATAGACTATGGTCACCTAAAATATTGTACCTAACCGATCTACTACAATTAGTTACTTGGAAAATAATAATAGTACTATGTTTGGTTTATATTTATTATTTGCCAAAATAATTTAGTTAACTAGTCGTTTTTATGTACTTATTATTTTTTTAAAAATAAAATACTTTTATAAATACTAGAAAAACAATTTCTGTTTGCTTAAGGTTCCATAAGTGCTTTGGGAGAAAAACTATTTATTTCCTATATTATTTAGAAGAACTTATTTTTCTTCTTAAAATAATTGGCTAAATGATCTTAACTCTCTAAAATATGCACGCTTCTCTAGAAATATAGAACTATTTAGCTTTCAAAAAGAAAAAGGCAAAATGATCTTACAGACTCTTGTACTTATATGAGTTTATATTAAGGTAACTGTTTAATATTGTATATATATACCTTGATGCAATTTTATATTTTTTATTTACAAACTTTAATTTCCTAACAATTATACTATTAATCATTTCTTCCCTAGTTATAAAATTAATACACCAGCCTAACTAAGGTTTATAGAATATATATAGTCTCAAATAAACAAGAGTAGTGAGAACAAAAGAAATTAAATCATAATCCGCCAATAGTGAGGGTGAAATCAGGATGATTTATTATATCAAATTCACTTTATTTAAATTATGTACACATAATTCGAGTTGAAAGCAATGAGAACTTACCCTAAATTATTTTGGAAGTGTATATAATTAGAAATATTTTTTAGAAATAAGGCAAAGATCATTTTTCTTATGCATGGTGATTCCATGCCTAACATTTGTGTCAATGTCCTCTTTTTTCAAACCATAGGGTAACTCCCAATCAAATGCATAAAGAAGATTTGATAATGCAAGTTCTATGGCTGTAATTCCAAGTGTAATTCCGGGGCATCCTCGTCTTCCCGCTCCAAATGGAATTAACTCGTAATCTTCTTTTTTGAAATCAACATCGCTATTCAGGAACCTTTCAGGTATAAATTCTTTTGGATTTTCCCATATTTCAGGATCCCTTGCAATTGCCCATGCGTTAATATGAACTATAGTTTTTGGCTGAATTTCATACCCTTCTAGTGTGGATTTTTTCATTGACTCTCTTGGAATTAGGAGTGGATCTGGTGGATATAATCTAAATGTCTCTTTTATTACTGCTTTGAGATAAGACATATTTTGTATATCATCTTCATTCACAACGCCTTTGGTCCCAATTGATTTTCTAATTTCTTCTTGGACTTTCTTCATGACTTTTGGATTTTTAATCAAGGCTGTCATTGCCCATACTACTACAGCTGCACTAGTGTCTGATCCAGCAACCAACACATTCTACAAAAAATTGGTAGTGAATTAATCAGAAAAGAAATTTGTCAATGCAATATTGGACACATCTATGCTACATATTTTGAGAGGAAAAAATCAATTCGCCTTTTAGTAATCGGCCCTACGAAGTTTAAACAAGTTGAGGATACCTCCAAAATATCTATTACGATGTTCTTAACTTTAAGGGGGTGTTTGAGTTGGCTCTTAAAAGATGTTTGTAATTTTCTTGATTGATTTAATCCACTATGTCCCTCATTTGATCGATCTTAATACAATTCATTTTAACTTAACTAAAATTTGAACGACAATTCATGTTTGATTCAACCTGCCCATATATATTTGTCACCTCTACATGTGTATATATGTATATAGGTATATATATATATATGCATATAATTAAATGTGTGCAAGTGCATGTACTACTAGGTAGATTGAAGACATGGGAAATTACCATTAGAAGTCCTTTTATGTCCTCCAAAGTGAGATCAATTGGTGTTGATTGCTCTTTCTTCAATTGAAGCAAAAGATCAAGAATATCTCCTTCCATAGATTTTGGCCTATTGGGATTCTGATGTTGCTCAATGAGTTCTTCATAAAACTCATTCAAATTTTTGAAATTTCTCTCAAGTCTATCTGTCTGTCCAGTAAGTTTATCAATCCAACTTAAAGAAGGAAAAAAATCAGACACAAAAAAGGTAGCCATCATAGCTTGAGCCTCAGCTAAAAGATAATCAAATCTCTTTCTTTCATGCGCTTCTTCATCAAACCTAACACCAAAAGCAACCCTACATATTATCGTACTTGTTAATGAAATCATTAAACTACTCAAATTTGTCATTTGAAAACACGCAGCTTGTTGAGATATTTTCTTGATCATTCTTGATACTTCATCTTCACGAATCGGACTAAAAGATTGTACTTTTTTCAGACTAAATAATTGAAGCACACAAATTTTTCTCATTTCTCTCCAATAGTCATTGTAAGGTGAAAATGCAATATCATGACCATTGTAAGACAATTTTTGTTGTCCAAGAAGAGAAGGTCTACTACAATATACTAAATCTTGTGTCTTCAATACTTCTTTTGCTAATTTTGCTGAAGAAACTACAACCATAATTGAAGAACCAAGTTTCAATGAGAAGATTTTTCCATATTTTTTGGAAAGTTTCCAAAAATAGAGATGAGGAGTTAAACTATCATATTGATGCAAATTTCCAATGAATGGAAGGCCTATAGGACCTGGTGGCAGATTTCTTTTTCCACTAAGGAGAAAAATGAGCAAAATTGCAAAGGCTACAAAGAGTAGAAAGAGAATCATATTCTTGTCCAACTACACAAAATAATGCTAAGTCACTTGAAATGGCCTACATATATAGAAAAAAATGGATCTTGGGTTAAACTTTTCCTCCCTTTTCCTATTAAAGATAAGGAGTATATGACTTCTTGTCAATATAATATAATTAAACAAATTTTAAAGTATCACGCCACTTTAATAAGATACATCATTCATTTCAATTTGTTTAACATATATAAGTAATTATACCTAAAAAGAGGACCATGTACTTGAAAAGTAAGACCGCAAACAATTCCTCAATATCTTGTTGTTTGCAACAAAATATTTTCTTTCTATATATGTCAGTAAGCGCTATATTAAATTAATAATGTAAATCCTTAATAAGATGAATACTAAAAGGAGGAAGAAAAGGAGTTATACATTTATAGAGCAACAACATTCGATCAAGTGGATTCTTTATTTTCTTTTATTATGATTTCAGATAATTTATACGAATTTTAAAAATTATTATATAAAAATATTTCATTTTTACGAAAAAACTATAAATTCACAGCAGACAAAGTGGACATTGCATTTATAAAATCACATCCTCTCCAGCATTGTTTAATGGTTACCTAAGATTATGCCACATCATCTATATGTAATTCAACGGTTTCGATTCATTGATAAATTATTACAAACAAATAAGGGTGTACAGTTTGATAGAAAGATAAATATTTTCGATGTAAAATAGAAAATGTTTGAAGTTTTATGGTTTAACGAGCTGACAAATGCATAGTATTAAAGGAAATAATAAGAGAATGAAATTTCACCTAAAAAAATTAAAATTTGAATTGAAAATTAAAATTGATTATTAAAATTTAAAATATTTAATTAAAATAAAACTTAATTCAAATATCTAGATAGAATATCACCGACGTGAAAGACAATTTATGGTGCCAAGTGGCAACAAAAGAGTGAGGTTGAATAGAGAAACTGATAGTGTATTATTATTTGTATTTTAGTATCAAATAAATAGCCACCATTGATTTTATATAAGTGATGTGACATAACCTTAGTTAGCCATTGAATACATATATATTAACAGTGGCAGAGTTAATGTCAGAAGTTTGAAGATTCTAAATCAATTTTAATTTAAGAGTTCATTTGCTAATGTACATATATTTATTTAATTTTCTGATATAATTATAAAATTTAAAAAAAAATATTAATTTAATTCATCTGAACTCATAAATTTTACCTAACTCTGTCTCTATATTATTGGAAAACAAGAAAGTCCTGAAATGGGACCAAATGTTAGTGGTGGAAAAATGGCAATATATTTTTCATAAAATATGTCTGTCCTCTAGCTAGCAATCAATATTATGCAAACTTTCAAATATACTAAGGTAGCTTAAATATTTAGATATCATTATTTCAGACAAAGATTATTTATATATATAGCGGCTAAGCCTTATCATGACAAATACAAAGGAACAAAAGTATATTACATAAGGCGAATTAATTAATATATTGTAGGGAAAAATGGCACATCTAATTAATCCTCAATTATGGATAACTTTTAAATCTTGAAACTTGTAAGATATGATTAAGTATATTTTATTTTTAATTAATTGACTTGTGTGTGTTTTTACCTTTTATATAGAAATAGATATGTTATATTTAAACTATTTCTTAGAATTATAACAACACAAACTTGATTATAAAGTATAGGTAACTAAATGATGTGGTGGTATATAATTTGTTGTTAAATTTGAAAAGAAGGATCAAACTAAAATTTCATTTCAATTAATTGAAGGTTAAATGTTAGATATGATACGGGCTAAATAAATTAACTACTGAAAATAACTAAATAAAATTTTAATATAGATTAATCAGCTTAACCATTAAGATTCTAGCTAATTGAATAGTGTGATATAAACAAAGTAGTAATGGAAAAGTAAAAGGAAAATTTCTTATATACCAAAAGAGGTTAATTTAATATATACATAATTCGAGTCCAAAGCAATGATAGATTTAGATGACCTCAAAGAACTCATCTAAATAATTTGGATTTTAGGGATAAGACAGAGATCATTTTTCCTATGCATAGTGGTTCCAGGCTTAACAAATGTGTCAATGTCCTCTTTTTTCATCCATAAGGTAATTCCCAATCAAATGCATAAAGAAGATTTGATAATGCAAGTTCCATAGATGCAACCCCAAGTGTAATCCCTGGACAACCTCAAATGGAATCAACTCAAAATGTTGGCCTTTAAAATCGATATTACTATTCAAAAATCTCTCAGGTATAAATTCTTCTGGATTTTCTCATATTTCAGAATCCCGTGCAATTGCCCAAGAGTTCACATGAATTATAGTTCCTGGTTGAATTTCATAGCCTTCTAGTGTGGATTTTTTCATTGTTTCTCTTGGTATTAGGAGTGGAGAAGGTGGATATAATCTAAATGTCTCTTTTATTACTGCTTTGAAATAAGACATATTTTGAATATCATCTTCATTCACAATACCTTTGGTCCCAATTGTTTCTCTAATATCTTTTTGGACCTTCTTGATGATTTTTGGATTCTTCATTAAGGCTGTCATTGCCCTAGTGTCCGATCCAGCAGCAAACACATTCTGCATAAATTTGGAAGAAAAAATTAGGAATAGTTTCATTTTTTTTCTTTAGAAATGCAAAATATAAAAGATCAAAACACATGGAAAATTACCATGAGTATTCCTTTGATACCATCCAATGTGAGATCAATCGGAGTTGATTTCTCTTTCTTTAATTGAAGCAAAAGATCAAGAATATCTCCTTCCATGGATTTTGGCCTATTGGGATTTTGATGTTGCTCAATGAGTTCTTCGTAAAACTCATCCAAATCTTGAAAATTTTTCTCAAGTCTATCAGTCAGTCCAGTAAGTTTATCAATCCAACTTAAAAGAAGGAAAATAATCAGACATAAAAAAGCTAACGGACATAGCTTGAACTTCGGGTAAAAGATAATCAAATCTCTTCCTCTCATGTGTTTCTTCATCAAACTTAACACCAAAAACAACTCTACAAATAATTGCACTAGTAAGTGAAATCATTGAATTGCTCAAATTGGTGATTTGAGAATCAACAGCTTGTTGAGATATTTTCTTGATCATTCTTGAGACTTCATCTTCGCAAATTGGACAAAAAGATTGCACTTTCTTGAGACTAAATAAATGAAGAACACATATTTTTCTCATTTCTCTCCAATAGTCATTATAAGGCGCAAAGGCAATATCATGACCATTGTAAGACAATTTTTGCTGACCAAGAAGAGAAGGTCTACTACAATATACTAAATCTTGTGTCTTCATTACTTCTTTTGCTAATTTTGCTGAAGAGATTACAACTATTGGAGTAGAACCAAATTTCAATGAAAAGATTTTTCCATATTTGTTGGAAAGTTTCAAAAAATAGATATGAGGGGTTAAACTATCATATTGATGCAAATTTCCAATGAATGGAAGGCTTATAGGACCAGGTGGGAGATTGTTTTTGACACTCTTTTTAGCTTTAGGAAGAAGAAAAATAAGAAATATTGAAAGTGCTACAAAGAGGAGAAAGAGCATCATTTTGTTGTCCAACTTCACAAAATAATGGCCACTTAAAACGTCTAAATATATATTAAGTCGAAAATGATATTTTACACATTTCAAAACATTTGTCAGCATAGATTAGATAGCATTAGCCAAAGAGTATATGTAGTGAATAAGTTCACAATAGGTGAAATGTATCAAATGTGGAAATAAAAAAATGTATATTTTTTAAAATTTATTTAAGTTGCACATATGGGGTGCTAAGGGCCCGTTTGGATGGGCTTAATAAAAGCAGCTTTAAAAAAGTACTTATGAAAGTGCTGAAATTTATTTTTAAAATAAGCAGTTATGCGTTTGGATAAAAGTGCTGAAATTGTTATGCCAAACGTGAAAAGGAGAAAATGGAAGAAAGAGATGTTAGGGTTATATGTGTAATTTAGAAATTGTATAAAAATATTAAGGACAAAAAGATAAAAATGTGGTCAACTTAAAACAGCTTATAAGCTAAAAAAAAAAAGCACCCCTACCCCAACTTTTAACTTTTGGCTTAAAATAAATTTTTTTAAACTTAAAATAAGTTATTTTGAGTATTGCCAAACAGTTAAATAAGTCAAAAACCAGCTTTTAAGTCGGTTTGACCAGCTTTTAAGCTGAGCCAAATAGGCTCTAAATGATCTCTTACGACTATTTGCAATAATTAAATATCAAATATATTTTTTTTAGATTCTATATGTATAAGTAATTGAACCAATAGGGTATTCGTCAACCATGATAAGATTATGTACCATAAATCTTTTATATTTTCCTTCCGTATTGGAACTTATAAAAGAGTGTAATTTAATTGTTTTTCCATTGGGACTTGTATGAGCAATAACGTCCACATATGACTTGATGAGAACTACAACTCATGAATGTACATCCTTTACATTACACATGGCCAAAACATGTCAAAAGTGAAGCACTCCAAAATTTGCCTATAGAATAACAATTTCTCAATAATATTAACCTTACAACTTTTTAAGAGTTATATTCATTTCATTGTTCAAAATTTGGACCTTCCACACAATTTTTTGTAATAATCATACTAATTATATATTGACAAATAATACACTAGTAGCGATTTTGTTTTCACGCCGTTTCTCCCGTTAAATTAAAAATCGTTGATCCACGAACGATTTTCTCCAAAATGTTTTTCATTTTTTTTTTAAGAATATCGCCAAAACGTTCATATATCTTTCTTATGAAATAATTATGACATGGCGTTAATATATCTGACGTGGATATGACATTCATTTATTTAAAGGAGAGTGAACTATACAATGGTTAGAGGGGCTTAAAAATCTCGTTTTAATTAAGTCTAAGGGTTTAGTTGAACAAAAGATTAAGTAGAATGGTCCAGAATACAAACTGATACAAGTATGAGGGTCAATCAGACTATTTCGCCTTTTATTTGGCTAATATGACAGATTCAAATTAAAGATCCTTGTAACCATTTATAGCATTGAGTCCTACTTCATATCAAATATACCGTGGACGGTCATTTTGATATCGATTCCAATACAATATCATTTTCAGGTACCTGAACCTTTGCTGAGGTTTTATGAAATGTTATGTCATAGTGCTCTATTAAAGCACTTCTCAAGTTGTGTTATAACGGATGCAATGGTGTCTTATGAACATTTGAACTTTGTTTTAAAGTAATGCAATAAAGTATTTTTCTGAAATAAAAAAAATTATGAATAGTGTAAAATAAACTTAGTGGATGACTAAAGGGTTATAAGGTGAAGAATATCAGAGGGTCTGTGTTTTATTCAAAATTTAAAATTGATACAATTTATTATCACGTCTTAGAATTCACATCTAAGAAAAATCTAAAAATAACTTGTAGGGATAAGACAAAGCTCATTTTTCTTATACGGGGTAATTCCACGCCTAACATTTGTGTCAATGTCCTCTTTTTTCATCCCATGAGGTGATTCCCAATCAAATGCATAAAGAAGATTTGATAATGCAAGTTCCATGAATGCAACCCCAAGTGTCTTTCCGGGGCAACCTCTTCGACCTGCTCCAAACGGAATTAACTCATAGTTTTGTCCCTTGTAATCAATGTCGCTATTCAAAAATCTCTCGGGTATAAATTCTTCTGGATTTTCCCATATTTCAGGGTCCCTTGCAATTGCCCATGAATTAACATGAACTATAGTTCCGGCCTGAATTTCATACCCTTCTAGTGTGGAATTTTTCATTGATTCTCTTGGCACTAGAAGTGGAATTGGCGGATATAATCTAAATGTCTCTTTTATCACTGCTTTGAAATAAGGCATGTTTTGTACATCATCTTCATTCACAATGCCTTTGTTCCCAATTGACTCTCTGATTTCTTGTTGAACTTTCTTCATGGCTTTTGGATTCTTCATCAAGGCTGTCATTGTCCATACTACCCCAGCCGCGCTAGTATCCGATCCAGCAACTAACACATTCTATATACAAGTAAATTTTTTTTAATAAAAATAGCTATCGAATCATCTTAAAAATAGCAATATATCGAGTTAAGACATGTAAAATTACCATGAGAAGTCCTTTTATGTCCTCCAAAGTGAGATCAATTGGTATTGATTTCTCTTTTTTAAATTGAAGCAAAAGATCAACCATATCACCTTCCATGGATTTTGGCCTATTGGGATTTTGATGTTGCTCAATGAGTTCTTCATAAAACTCATCCAATTCCTTAAAAAGTTTTTCGAGTCTATCTGTCAATCCAGTAAGTTTATCAATCCAATATAAAAAAGGAAAAATATCAGACACGAAAATGCTAGTCATCATAGCTTGAGTCTCAACTAAGAGATGATCAAATCTCTTCCTTTCATGTGCTTCATCGTCAAACCTAACACCAAAAGCAAGTCTACATATAATTGTACTTGTCAGCGAAATCATTAAATTGCTCAAATTTGTAATTTGAGAAGCAGCAGCTTGTTGGGATACTTTCTTTATCATTCTTGATACTTCATCTTCACGAATTGGTTTATAGAATTGTACTTTCTTTAGACTGAATAGATGAAGCACACTAATTTTTTTCATTTCTCTCCAATAGTCATTGTAACGCACAAATACTATGTCACGACCATTGTAAGTCAATTTTTGTTGGCCATGAAAAGAAGGTCTACTACAAAATACTAAATCTTGTGTCTTCAACACTTCTTTTGCTAATTTTGCTGAAGAAACAACGATCATTGGAGTAGAACCAAGTTTCAATGAGAATATTTTTCCATATTTCTTGGAAAGTTTCCAAAAATAAATATGAGTGGTTAAACTATCAAATTGATGCAAATTTCCAATGAATGGGAGGCCAATAGGACCTGGAGGCACATTGTTTTTGCTACTCTTTTTGGCTTTGGAAAGAAGAAAAATAAGAAGGATAGGAAAGGTTACAAAGAGTAGAAAGATTATCATTTTTTTTTGTCTAATTACCTTGGTAATAACTTGTTGTGTCTTTATATAAATCTATCTTGTATTAAAAGACTTAATAAAGTCATCAAAAAAAATTTCTTGAAGAGTATAATTTCCACACCCAACAATGTAAAATTTTCAGGTCATGACCTAAACATATAGGATAATATTAAGGGGAAGTTACATATTTTGATTCTCGATGAAAGCTACTCACAATCGTTAATTAATATACATATATTATACATGAGACTATTTTTTTTCGAAGGATAGGTTCTAATTTTTTCAAAGCTATCCCTTAGATATCATTTTGTAAGAATAGTTTTTTTTTCTTCTTTGCTTAACTACTAATTTTGCTTGTTTATAGCTTGATATTTCATGGAGCTAGTTAGGTACTAGATGCTTTTTCACCACAATTCAAGAATTTTAACTTTTTACGCAAATGTACTTACTCATGTGTTGTTTCTATGTAAGATCATTTCACAACCATATAATATATAGTTACAAAATGGAAAATATGACATGTCAAATCACGATTCATTAAAGTAACACGACAAAATCAAAAGAAATCAATCATAGTTGTTGTCAATAACTTATATTAAAATTAGTGAATTAATTTAAATATTCATCTACCTAATAATTTAAATTGAAAATATCTATGGATATAATAGTATGTGTATAACGAGGGATAATCTACGTCTAGAAGAATCAATAAATTCATCTGATTATTTATGTAAAGATCCTTAAATAATTACCTTTCTCCTTTAGCAATTATGTTTTCCAAATATTTATCTGCCGCATAACTTAGTACTAGATATAAGATTACTAATCATAACTATATTCTTTTTCTGAAAGTAAGAAGACAAATATGAATCTTTTCTGTAGTGACATATGGACGATTTGTGTAAATCTGAACGAATTAAAATAGATTATATTAATAAATATTTCGTTGATCAAATCTGAAGTTTCACTTTAAATTAAAATAGACTGAACAAAAATAGGCTAAACAATAAGTACGGATCATAGGCCAATTTGACCTTATTATTGCAATATTTATTTGTAGTAGAAAATAAGAAACAAAGTTTAATTATGCTAATTCATATGTAAATAATTAAATAATATTATTCTTATACATCTCATCTGATACGTCCTCCTAATAGAATCGTTAATATGGACTAGCTCAGTTGGGCTGGCCTGGCCTAAATTGGAATTTAATAGGGCTGACTAAGATTCTTGTAGTCTATTCAAGAAAATAGTTTTTTTAGCCGGTCTAAATAAGTCTGCTGCTTTGTGAGGCTTGAAAAGTATCGATAGGGTCGGTCGATGGGCCAATATAAATTAATTAAAATTTAAAAATTAAAAGAGTCCAAACTCAAAACAATCAGGTTAATATTTCTGTTTTGATATTTATATTTTAATTTGAAAAAACTTAATAAATATTATAAAGATAATTTTCATTTGTGGATTTTGATTAACAAGTAGTAATAGTAACATCATATACTATTGTTTTGTTGATATTTATGATAATATTTTTAAATTATAATTTATAATTTAATTTAATAATTATAAAAAATATATTTTTTTTAAAAAAATCTCCTCTTCTCACGTGCTTCTTCATCATACCTAACACTACTTTATAAATATTATACTTGTTAGTGAAATCGCTAAATTACTCAAATTTGTAATTTGGGAAGCAGTTGCTGATTAAGATATTTTCGTGATCATTCTTGATACTTCATCTTCACGGTTCAGACTAAAAAATCGAAATTTTTTTAGACTGAACAAATGAACAACACAAACTTTTTGCATTTCTTTCCAATAGTCAATGTAAGGCGCAAATGCAATATCATTTTTCCTACCTTTTTTTGGCTAGAAAATTGAGTACAATTGGAGTTACAAGGACTATAAGAATTATCATAATCATATTTTTTCCTAGTTATATGATATTATATATATCTCAAATATATTTCTATTTATAGACCTTGTATTAAACTGTTTAACCTTTTCATTTTTAACACAACTTAAATGATTTAAAATGGCACTTGTAGAGAATTTTTCAAAATGATTTTTTTTTTTTGGTAACCACTTGTATATGATATGAAGTCGGAATATTAATATGGAACTGGAAATGTGTTTCAAAGGTTATGTTAATATATTTATGAGTTTGCTTAGTAGGTGATATTTTCCCTAGCTTACGAGTATGGGACTTAATAAAGACCATAAAAGGAAAATAAGTAGCCCTAATCCCATCGAAGCGGGGGTATGCTTATGATTGAACATCTGGAGAATGTACAATATATATAAAAAAAAATGGAAGGTTCAACAACGAAATAATAAATTGAAATTAATATTACTTTGATATAATGATAAAGAAATAAATATCAGACCTAACTCAATCCTAAAAACTTGTTCAGAAGGGAAAGATTACTCAAAATCATATAAGGGGATCAAGGACAACCTCTAATACCCCTGATGTGAGACTCCAACAAAGTCTATATACACATTCAGTTATATACTCCGTAGCTTTTGTTCAAACAATATATTGTTATCATGAGTGCGGAGCTTAAAGGGTACAAAATATTAACAAAAATTTTAAAACGGTATATAAAATTTTATATTAATCAAAACGGCAAAATCGCTGCGATTTACTTCCCCGGAAAAAGCAAAATCGCTGCTGAGGCAGCGATTTTGCAAAATGTGAATTTTTTTTTAAAAAAAATGAAATCACTACCTAGGCAGCGATTTTGATTTATTTTATAAAAAAAAGTCGCTGCCTAGGCAGTGATTTATAATTTTTAATTTTTTTATTTAAGGAAAATCGCTGCCTAGGCAGCGATTTTTAAAAAAAGAATTTTTTTTTAAAAATGTGGAAGTCGCTGCCCAGGCAGCGACTTTTATAAAAAGAAAAATTGAAATGTGCAAAGTCGCTGCCTGAGCAGCGACTTGTATAATTTATTTTTTTTTAATTTTTAAATTTTTTTCTTTAAAAAAATGTAGAAACAATGTGGAAATTTTTTTAAAAAAAGATTTTTTTAAAGCAACAATTTTATAAGATAATGTGGAAAATCGCAGCGATTTACATATTTTTTTTAAAAAAAATTATAAATCGCAGCGATTTAAAAGGGTTGGTCAAAGGTCCACATACTGTCAGATGCAAAGAATGTTATACAAATGTTGCAAAAGAATTTTATAACATCTTGGGAAATAGAGACCATTTGCAAGGATGGCTGGCAATTGATGAAATCTTTTGAGGAAATCAAGATCATATATATTCCACGAACATGAAATGTATTAGCCCATAATCTATCAAAAAGTTCTATTTCATGTATAAATAGGATTTCTTGGGATTTTGCCTTCCCAAGTTGTGTTGTAACGGATGTAATGATGTCTTATGGACATCTGAAACTTATTTTAAAGTAATTCAACAAAGTATTTTATTGGAATAAAAAAATTCATGACTAAAGGGGTTATAAGGTGAAGAATATCAAAATAGAAGGAGGGTATGTGATTTATTCAAGATTTAAAATCGTTACAATTTATTATCACGACTTAGATTCACATCTAAGTAAAATCTAAAAATAACTTCCAGGGATAAGACAAAGCTCATTTTTCTTATGTGTGGCAATTCCAGGACTAACATTTGTGTCAATGTCCTCTTTTTTCATCCCATGAGGTAACTCCCAATCAAATGCATAAAGAAGATTTGATAATCCAAGTTCCATTGATGCAACCCCAAGTGTCATTCCAGGGCAACCTCTTCGACCTGCTCCAAATGGAATCAACTCATAGTTTTGTCCCTTGTAATCAATGTCGCTATTCAGAAATCTCTCGGGTATAAATTCTTCTGGATTTTCCCATATTTCAGGGTCCCTTGCAATTGCCCATGAATTAACATGAACTATAGTTCCAGCCTGAATTTCATACCCTTCTAGTGTGGATTTTTTCATTGATTCTCTTGGCACTAGAAGTGGAATTGGCGGATATAGTCTAAATGTCTCTTTTATCACTGCTTTGAAATAAGGCATATTTTGTATATCATCTTCATTCACAATGCCTTTGTTCCCAATTGACTCTCTGATTTCTTGTTGAACTTTCTTCATGGCTTTTGGATTCTTCATCAAGGCAGTCATTGTCCATACTATCCCAGCCGCGCTAGTATCTGATCCAGCAACTAACATATCCTATATACAGGAAAATAATTAATTAAAATAGCTTTCGAATTATCTTTAAAATTGCAATGTATTGACTTAGAGACATGTGAAATTACCATGAGAAGTCCTTTTATGTCCTCCAAAGTGAGATCAATTGGTATTGATTTATCTTTCTTCAATTGAAGCAAAAGATCAACCATATCACCTTCCATGGATTTTGGCCTATTGGGATTTTGATGTTGCTCAATGAGTTCTTCATAAAACTCATCCAATTCCTTGAAATTCGTCTCGAGTCTATCAATCCAATAAGTTTATCAATCCAATATAAAAAAGGAAAAATATCAGACACGCAAAAGCTAGCCATCATAGCTTGAGCCTCAGCTAAAAGATAATCAAATCTCTTCCTTTCATGTGCTTCATCGTCAAACCTAACACCAAAAGCAAGTCTACATATAATTGTACTTGTCAGTGAAATCATTAAATTGCTCAAATTTGTAATTTGAGAAGAAGCAGCTTGTTGGGATACTTTCTTTATCATTCTTGATACTTCATCTTCACGAATTGGTTTATAGAATTGTACTTTCTTTAGACTGAACAGATGAAGCACACTAATTTTTCTCGTTTCTCTCCAATAGTCATCGTAACGCGCAAACACTATGTCATGACCATTGTAAGACATTTTTTGTTGGCCAAGAATAGAAGGTCTACTACAAAATACTAAATCTTGTGTCTTCAACACTTCTTTTGCTAATTTTGCTGAAGAAACAACGATCATTGGAGTAGAACCAAGTTTCAATGAGAATATTTTTCCATATTTCTTGGAAAGTTTCCAAAAATAAATATGAGTGGTTAAACTATCAAATTAATGCAAATTTCCAATGAATGGGAGGCCAATGGGACCTGGTGGCACATTGTTTTTGCCACTCTTTTTGACTTTGAGAAGAAGAAAGATAAGAATGATAGGAAAGGCTACAAAGAGTAGAAAGAGCATCATTTTTTTTGTCTAATTACCTTGGTAGTCACTTGTTGTGTCTTTATATAAACTAGTTTTGAACACGTTTGTTTTACATGTGTGTTTTATGTAAATTTTTATAGATATTATTAAAATTTTGTGGATATATATATATGTAAATTATAATGAATATAAAAGGTAACAATTACAAATTAAGAATAAAGACTTACAATAATAAAATGTTCATAAAAAACTAAATTAAGAAGTCTAATAGAGAAAAAAAAAGACAAAATCAAACAGATTTAGGAAAAAATACAATGTAGACATATGATGTATATATAGATGTAAAAAATAAGTACAAAATTAGTACATAACTCTCTGAGTTCTTATCGACTCCTTTCATATCCTATCAAAATTCAAGAGTCTTCTTCATCTATTTTAACTATAGAATAAAAATAATAGCCTAATAATCTTGATATGGATTTCATGAGATAAAGAAGTTGAATTTATATTAGCTAAAATAGAAGGAATATCAAAAGATATCTTAACGTTTTAGTTTAACTATTTGGAGGTTATGAATATGAAAAGATGAGAGTTATGAAATTAAGAGTATAAAAGTTGAATAAGTAATTACAAAACAATAATAAATAAATGAAGAATATGAAAAAATAAAAAAAAAGTTAGCAAACCATGTAGAAAGAACAACTAAAGTTCTTATCATGTAATTAAGTATCAATGAATTTAAATTTGTGAAGTTAGAGTCATTCTTTAATAATAATCAAGAGGACATTATCAATGTGTGTCTCCATTTTGTAGATTTGCATCATTTAAATTATTAAATTTCATTATTTATCATAAAGGATATTTATTTATTCACATAAATTATATTATTCATGAGAGTGGTTAAAGAAAAAGTTATAAGAAGAGGAAAAGTATAGCAATTTAGATAAAGACGTTTTTTTATAAAAATAAATATTATAGTTATTATATACATATAGATTATAGATGATAAATATTAATAAATTAGATTTTTAATTAGGAATTTTTAAATAAGTATTAGTTACATTTTTAAATATTGAAGGAAAATTAAATTAGATTATATATTTTAATTGTCTAAACCAATGTAAAACTAAAGAACAAATATTCAATATTATTGTCATTCTTAGTGTTGAATTGATTTCCTTTTTGCATTAGTTTTAGTTTGATTTTAATTTAAGTTTTATTATAACTATCAACATCTATGAACTATAATCTTTATTGGACCATTTCAAATTCTAAATTTTGAACTTGAAATAATATATTAAAAGATAAAAACTATGAAATAGTACAAGAAATATTTTAAAATGATGTCAAAGTAAATATTTTTTTATGTATAAAATAAAATTTTATAATTACATATATAATGTCGGGTTATTTTTTTTTAATTAAAACCAAACCAACTCAAATATAGTCGTATTTTTTTCAATAACAAATCAAGTCAAACCAAACCACTAATAAAATTTCTTTTTTTAATTTGATTCGATTTTGTACACTCCTATTTGAAATTATGACATTGAACTTATCTCTTTTTTTTTCTGTTGTTTGTAACAAATCTTTTTAACTACTAATTGTATACTTCTTTTTATTTACTCATTAGTAATTACTTACTTGTTTATAGCTTGATATTTTATGGAGCTAGTTATGTACTAGATGCTTTTTCACCACAATTCAAGAGTTCTAACCTTTTATGTAATTGTAATTACTCATGTTTTGTTTTTATGTAAAGATCATTCCACAACCATATAATATGACATGTGAAATAATGGGACACAGGTCACGATTCATGAAAGTAACGCAACAAAATAAAAAGAAATTAATCAAAGTTAGTCTACTCAATAACTTAAGTTAAAATTAGTGAATTAATTTAAATTGTTGTCTAACAAATATAATATAATTTAAAAATAATCAATAGATATCTATAGTATATGTATGACGGTGGATAATCTACATCTAGAAGAATCAGTAAATTTATCGAGTATTTATGTTAAAGATCCTAAAATTTATTGGCCACCGAAATTAAGGATGGAAAAATAACTTTTATTTTTTAGCAATCATGTGTTCCATATATTTATTTGACGCATACCACGTTAAGATAATTCACATTAGTCCTTTTGGATGATTTTGTGTAAATACTGGGTATGGTGAATTATTGAAATTTAAACGCCACTTGCGAAAGCTATTTCCTTTTCCCGAAGTAATTAATTTTGGTTATTAAAAAATTTGTCAAGAGATATCACACGTAATACTTTGTGCTAATGACTAATAATTTGTGGCCAAAAAAAAGTTAAAAGGAGGAGAGATATAGGATAAATCTTTCTTATAAAAGGTTGTGTGTACCATTTGGTATTACTTAATGTATCTTAATAAATAGGGTGGGCCTGTTTAATTTTGGGAGTGATATATGGACGTAAATTTGAATTTGATTAATTAAAATAGATTGAATTAATAAATATGACATTACATAAATCGGTGTGAAATTTTACTTTGAATCAAAATAGACTGAACAAAATAGGCTAAATAAGTACGGATTATACACCAATACCTCCAATTTAACCTTATTTTTGAAATGTTTACTTGTAGTATTAAATAAGAAAAAAGGTTTTAATTATGCTAATTTATATAGAAATAATTAAAATATTATTTTTATACATCTCATCTAATACGTCCTCCCAAGTGTTGGTTTGTGTTTGGGCAAACTTAGTTGGACAAATTTCACATATAGCAAATAAAAAATTCATATTTGTATGCTATAGCAAAGTTTGTATAATTGCGCTTCATAGCAAACATAGAAACTGTATAATTCGTTATACATATACAGTTGAAGCAAATTGTATAATAAAACAAGAAAGAGAAAGACACTTGGGCAGAGAACTGTATAAAAACGAATTGTATAAAACGAATTGTATTGTATTATTATAAGTGTATAGAATGATTATATACAATTTGAATTTGTATAAAATGAGAAAGAGAAATAGACAAAAGAGACTTGACAAGGAATATACAATTGAATCGAATTGTATAAAATGAGAAATTAGATACAATTTGAAAATTGTATAAAACGATAAAGAGAGAAAGGCAAAAGAAACTGGGCAAGGGAGTATTTTTATTGTATAATTATAAGTGTATATGACGAAAATATATGTACTTGCATGTGTATATACAATTTTCTCACACTTTATACAAACAGAAACACAATTTATACATTTCGCTTCTGTTTGTATAAGTGAGAAAGGCGAGGGTGGCGAGCGAGTGTTTGGGAGAGTGGCGAGCGAGATCTGGAAGAGGGGAGAGGGGAACAAAAATATGTGTATTTATACAATTTTCTCTGCTTTATACAATTAAAAATAATTTTTATACACTTGTGTTTGTATAAAAAGTGAGGAAGCGAGTATGAGATTGGAGGAGAGTGGCGAGCGAGATATTTGGGAGAGAGGCGTCTGACAATTTTTTTGCAAACATTTGCTATGGAGCACAATTAAATCAAACCCTAGCTACTCCATTTATTTTAGGTTATTAGTTTGCTATTATATACAATTTTCCCAACTTAGTTTAGGCCAAAAAAAGTCCATTAAAATTATTTAAGGAAAAATTATACAGCTAAACAAACTTATATTATTTAATTACTTATCATAATTATAATTTGCTATAATTACCACTCACAGCTAACATTATACATTTATACAAAATGTATATGTATAATATACAATTATATACATATAAAATTCATATTTCTCCCACTCTCTGCCCTCTCTCGCTCGCCTTTCTCCTCCCTCTCTCAACCTCGCTCGCTCGCCTTTCTCCTCCCTCTCTCAACCTCGCTCGCCTCTCTCCCCTCTTTCCCAGTTTCGCTCGTCTCTCTCCTCCCTCTCCCAATCTTGCTTGCCATATATATAAATACATATGTATAATATACAATTATCTAACCAATATACATATACAATTCACCTTTCTCCCACTCTTTTCCCCCTCTCTCTCGCCTCTCTCTCTCTCTCTCTCTCTCCCAATCTAGCTCGCCTTTATCCTCCATAGAACATGTAGCTACAAACTGTAATTATCAAACTATAGATAACAAGAGTAATTAATTATTTTTAAGTGGCTATATGTGAAAGTTTCTATTTATTTAATTGGGATCCGGCTCTCCTCCATTACTCCTTCCCTCCATTTCGTCAAGTGCACGTCTAGATTAGAGACACGTGTCATATTAAAAGTTTAAAGATCAAAATTAAATCATATGAACAAATATCATAACCATAGACATAGTTAAGTTAACTAATTTTAGAAAACTACTCTCGAAATTTGATAAGAATTACAATATATTCCATATAAAATTTGATATTTATTAATATCTTTAATTTCATTTTATATTTTTTATTTACAATATAATATTTAAATACTTAAATAGTCACCCAATCAATTTAAATATTTTTTTCATTAAATTTTGTTGAAATCTAATTTTATTTTAAGCTATTTTTATAAAAAAAAAATAAGGTGTCTATTTTATCTTACTAATCCACTCCATTCATATTTTTATTTTTTTTTCATGTTTATTTATTTTGGAACAAGTTTATGTATTGTGAAATTGAAAGTTTTATGTAACATATATTGAACCAAGAATACATACACCGAAATATTTTAGATGAAAACACACAACTCTTTATTAGAAAATAGCAACAAAATTACAATGAAAATTAAAGAGGCAAGCCACACCATATATTAAACATAAGTGATGAGAAACACTATTCTCAATTATTGATGAATTTAGTAGATATAAAATTATGACTAAAGATGTAACAAATCTAGAAATAATTTTTTGGGACAAGGCAAAGATCATTTTTCTTATGCATAGTAATTCCAGGCATGACATTTGTGTCAATATCTTCTTTCTTCATCCCACAAGGCAATTCCCAATCAAATGCATAGAGAAGGTTTGAAAGCATAAGATCCACCGTCGCAACACCAAGTGCAATACCTATAGAGACGAATTCAAAACTTAAATTTCAACATACAAGATTTTCACGTATAATATATAATAGCTAGGTCCGTTAAGTACCTGGGCAACCTCTTCGTCCTGCACCAAATGGAAGCAACTCAAAATCTTGGCCTTTGAAATCAATGTCACTATTCAAGAATCTCTCGGGCATAAATTCTTCTGGATTTTCCCATACTTCAGGATCCCTTGCAATAGCCCACGAGTTCACATGAATTATAGTTCCTAGCTGAATTTCATACCCTTCTAGTGTGGATTTCTTCATTGTTTCTCTTGGTACTAGGATTGGAGCTGGTGGATATAATCTAAATGTCTCTTTTATCACTGCTTTGAAATAAGACATGTTTTGAACATCATCTTCATTCACAAAGCCTTTGGTCCCAATTGATTTTCTAATTTCTTCTTGAACCTTCTTCATGACTTTTGGATTCTTCATCAAGGCTGTCATTGCCCATACTACTGTAGCCGCGCTAGTGTCTGTTCCACCAACAAATATATTCTACAAAACAATCAAATTTAGAGGAAAATGAAAGGGATTGTCATAAAAATAGTTGTGTATACATGTATACTATTATTGTATATATAACTTAAATTCTTTTATCTATATGCATATATTGGTTATACTAGACATGTATAGTTGATAACTTACCATGAGAATTGCCTTTATGTTGTCCAAAGTGAGATCAATGGGAGTTGATTGCTCTTTCATCAATTGTAGCAAAAGATCAATAATATCTCCTTCCATGGATTTTGGCTTATTGGGATTAAGATGTTGTTCAATGAGTTCTTCATAAAACTCATCTAATTCTTTACAATTTTTTTCAAGTCTACTAATATTTCCAAATACTTTGTCAAGCCAACCAAACATAGGAAAATAATCCGTGAAAAAGAACCGCGCCATCATTTCTTGTGCCACTGCTAAAAGTTCATCAAATCTCCTCTTTTCATGCGCTTCTTCGTCATATCTAATACCAAAAGCAACTCTACAAATAATAGTACTCGTTAGTGAAATCACTAAATTACTTAAATTTGTAATTTGAGAAGCAGTTGCTTGTTGAGATATTTTCGTGATCATTCTTGATACTTCATCTTCACGAACCGGACTAAAGGATTGTACTTTTTTTAAACTGAACAAATGAACAACGCAAATTTTTCGCATTTCTCTCCAATAGTCATTATAAGGTGCAAAGCCAATATCACGACCATTGTAAGACAATTTTTGTTGACCAAGAAAAGAAGGTCTACTACAAAATGTTAAATCTTGTATTTTTAACACTTCTTTTGCTAATTTTGCTGAAGAAATTACAACTATTGGAGTAGAACCAAGTTTTAATGAAAATATTTTTCCATATTTCTTGGCAAGTTTCGAAAAATAAATATGAGGGGTTAAACCATCGTATTGATGCAAATTTCCAATAAATGGTAACCCTAAAGGACCAGGTGGCATAACATTTTTCCTATCCTTTTTTGCTAGGAAATTGAGTACAATAGGAAGAGTTACTAAAAGAATAAAAATTATCATAATCATTTTTTTCTAGTTATTGATATCATATATATCTCAAATATATTTCTATTTATAGACCTTGTATTAAACTGTTTAACCCTTTTATTTTTCACAACTTAAATGATTAAAATGGTATGGCGGTGAATTTTTTTCAGAAAGATATTTCAATTTTTCTTTTGCCACTAGCATATGATTTAAAGTCAAAATATATTTATTTATTTAATACAAAATTACAAATTAGTACTACATTTTTATTCCTCTGAATATTGTGCTATTCATGACGAAGACGGTACAATACTTTGAAAATAAAAAATACATTGCTTCATTAATGTGAGAAACTGAAAAAATGTGATAATGAATAGAGACGTGATTGTGCAGATAGAGTGGAAATTAAAGTCAAAATATTAATATTTTGTCATGAAAATGTGTTTCATTCATAATTATTTGAATTAATGTACATTTTTTAAAGGTTATGTTAAACTTTATATTAAAGTACTACAAATTTCTCAAGTGACGTGTTCCTTTTAAAGCTAAATTTATGTTACTTCTACGCATGTACTTACTAATGAGAGTTTGTTGACTTGTTCCCATTTAATCATTGAACATATGGTCAAGCCAACTCGATTTGTGTTAATTTTGTGTATTCATATTGAAATCTGACTAAATTCGAATTCACGTGAAAAGTTTTATATTGGGTAATGCGCTCTCTAACAAAGAAGACTTCGTGCACATTACAACTCCACTACAATCCTTGTTGGTCAACTCTTTTAAATTGGTACAGGTTAATGATTCATTCATTTTAATTCACTCAATTTTTTATATAATTAATCAAAAAATCAAGTTTATGTAGGTATTGTACTTGATGTTGCAATTGTAGAGCCGTATACTAGTATCACATCTTCTATAGGTATTTGACTGAAAATTAACTTTTGGAATAAAGATAAAAGATATCGACACAAACATTTATTCAGAAACTACTATATATATAGTAAAGAAAAATAGACTTCATTTTAATCCTAACTCTTATATATATATATATATATATATATATATATATATATATATATATATATATATATATATATATATATATATATATATATGGAACAAATAAAATGTGAAATAAGAATATGAATATTTATAAGAGTGTCACCCCCTTTTCAACTTTTTAAATTATAAATATAACTGTCTTTTTCGATTTTATGAATTAAATCAAGCCAAAGAATATTCTCCAAATGAATAGACAGCTTGTTCTTTGAGTTTATAATAAGTTAATTTTTTTATCAAACATTAATTATTCAAAATAGTGTTGTACTAATTTCGAAAGAAGATATTCATATACGTTTCATTATATTGTTGTTGATTAGAGCAATTTTAGTAAGTAATGATGTGTAGGTATATAAATGAAAAATACTCTTTTCTTATGCATGATTTTACGTTAAAAAGATAAAAACAGTAGTTAGAATTTTCCTTACTTTTTATTTTTTAACTTAGAAATCATTCGATTTGAGTTTTTCAGCCATCCCATATGGGCTCTTAGTAGGTGATATATGTCTTTGATATTTTCCTTAGCCTATAGACGTGGAACGTAATAAAGATCATAAAAGGAGATCAAGTACCCTAATTCCATCAAAGTGGGGTATGTTCATAATTGTACATTTAGAGAATGTACAATATAAAATGGGAGGTTCCACTTTCGAAAACAATAAATTGGAACCAGTATGACTTGAATAATATAATAAGAAAATAAATATTAGATCTAACTTAATCCCAAAAATTTGCTAAGATGGAAAGGACTACTCAAAATCATATAAGGGGGATCAAAGACCTCTTATGTAACTTTTGGTCAAACAATATATTAATACTAAGAACTTCATCAAATATAGGGATGATGTTCAAGTACCCCCTCAACCTATGTCCGATATCTCAGAGACACACTTATACTATACTAAGGTCCTATTACCCCTGAACATATTTTATTAATAATTTTTTACCCTTTTCGACCTACGTGGCACTATCTTGTGGGGCCCAAGGATGGTTGACTTTTTTTTTCAAACTAGTGCCTCGTAGGCTAAAAAGGGGTAGAAAATTACTTATAAAATAAGTTCAGGGGTAATAGAACCTTAGTATAGTATAAGTGTGTCTCTGATATTTCGGGCATAGATTGAGGGGATACTTGTGCATTATCCCTCAAATATATATATATATATACTAAATTTAAAATCCAGTTACTAGCACCTGAAATTATTATTCAAATTCTGAACCTACAAATTTAAAATGTATTGCCTCTGAACCCATTGAATCAAGAGATCAAACAGGATGTGATTTATAATTTCAAACTCAAAGTCCCTTACATTCTAAAAATATTGATTCTAACATTTAAAGTTAATGAATTTCTTACAACAACTTCAAGTTGATTCTATAAATCTACAATAATAAATGAATTTTTGATATACATATATAAATATATAATCTAAACAACAACAATAAGACATATAAATCCGTAACCAACCTTCTAGATCTGCGACCGCAATAATATCCTAAATATGTGTCTATCCGGTGTGAATTTGGTTGTATTATGCGCAGTAGCGTCTAGAAGACGTATATATCCAAGTTTGCAAACGTTCTTCATATAAACTCATCGAACTAATCTAAAGATAGATAACATAATTGATGCGTGTCTAAATTTTGCCAAATTCATTTATATACGCTAAACTTATTTATGTAATGCACATTTTATAAATATATGAAAAAACTTACTGAAGTATGAGCTAAAAAGGTCTAATAATTTATCGTAAATTCAGGTGTTCAATTAAAGCAGACTAAGTTTTGATTCATAATATCTTTATCAACTTTACTAAATAATTTAAAGGAAAATTTATAATTGGACTAATTAATTATGAAAACTTATGCGTAATCATTGTTTGTTCAAGAAGATAATTATAAAACTATCAAAACTTTGTATCTTACTAAAAACAATGCGTTATAATTATAAGATAATTATTACTTTCTTAAAGAACATAAATTTAGAAAAAAATCAAAGAATTCTATACATATCCAAAATTGTTCGGAAGTGTTATAACCTTATCGCTTTCATGCTAAATCTGATATGGGCCCAGAGGTGGAATCAGATATATATATATATATATATATTGGGTTTTGATTTGTCATATAATTTGTTACCTAATTCGTTTTGACCTAAGCAAATTCGAGTTGGGTTAAATCTTGACCTGATTGATGTCTTAATTCATTATGATCCACTCAAAGTTGACCTGACACGCTTAATTACCACCCCTAGCATGAATTCCGAAGAACAATCATATATTTTAAAAGTACGTTTTGCTATTTTGTTGAGTACAATTATCTATCTAAACACTTTTTTTCAACCCTAGACGGTGTCTAGCGGTCTTTTATTAATATTATAATAAAATAAAAATCGCTAGAAGGAAAGCTTGGACCTCCGACCTCGTGGTTATCTATCTAAAAATATAATTATTAAAATTAAAATACTTTTATTTACTTAATTATATTTTGAGACATTATATTCTAAAAAATATTTAAAAAGTTGTGTCATTGCGTACCTAAACAAACTTCGAGATTCACAACCCGAGGTGATGGTTAGCTTCGAGATTAAGTAGTGATGTCATTCTCAAATATTACTTATTTCATTTGAACCAAAAAAAAAATGTGTATAAAAGCAATTCATCATATAGAAGATCTATTTATAGGTTACATTCGAAGTTGCATTTGGCAGTGTCACAACAAAATCATGATGTTGTTTCTATTACTTTTAGTAGCTTTTCTTATTATTCTCATTTTTCTACTTAACAAAACCAAAATAAGTAGAAATACCAATCTACCACCAGGTCCTTTAGGTTTGCCAATCATTGGAAATTTGCATCAATATGATAGTGTAACTCCTCATATCTATTTTTGGAAACTTTCAAAAAAATATGGAAAAATATTTTCATTGAAATTTGGTTCTACTCCAATAGTTGTAATTTCTTCTGCAAAATTAGCAAAAGAAGTAATGAAGACACAAGATTTAGCATTTTGTAGTAGACCCTCTACTCTTTGCCAACAAAAATTATCTTACAATAGTAATGACATAGTATTTTCACCTTATAATGACTATTGGAGAGAAATTAGAAAAATTTGTTTGATTCACTTATTTAGTCTCAAGAAAGTTCAATCTTTTAGTCCGATTCGTGTAGATGAAGTCTCAAGAATGATCAAGAAAATATCTCAACAAGCTGCGGCTTCACAAATTACCAATTTGAGTAAAATAGTGATTTCACTTACAACTACAATTATTTGTAGAGTTGCTTTTGGTATTAGGTTTGATGAAGAAGCACATGAAAAGAGGAGATTTGATGAACTTATGAATGAGTCTCAAGATATTTTGGCTAGCTTCTTTGTCTCCGATTTTTTTCCTTCTTTAAGTTGGATTGATAAATTTACTGGAATGAAAAATAAACTTGAGAAGAATTTCAAGTGTTTGGATGAATTTTATGAAGAACTCATCGAGCAACATCACAATCCCAATAGGCCAAAATCCATGGAAGGAGATATGATTGATATTTTGCTACAATTGAGGAAGGAGCAATCAACTCAAATCCATCTCACTTTGGACAACATAAAAGCAATTCTCATGGTAATAAACTATGCCTTAATGTACATGCATTTAATTTTAAATAAGACGCATGTCTCTCATCTTCGTTATTTTCGTATTAATAAGTTATATGTTTTTGTAGAATTTATTTCTTGCTGGGACGGACACTAGCGCAATTACAGTAATTTGGGCTATGACTGCCTTAATGAAGAACCCAAAAGCCATGAAGAAAGTTCAAGAAGAAGTTAGAAAAACAATGGGGAAAAAAGGCATCGTAAATGAAGATGATACTCAAAATATGTCTTATCTCAAAGCAGTAATAAAAGAGACATTTAGATTGTATCCACCAGCTCCAATCCTAGTGGCAAGAGAGACAATGCAAAATTCAATACTAGCAGGGTATAATATTCCACCAAAAACAACAATTCGCGTAAACTATTGGGCTATTGCAAGAGATCCTGAGTACTGGGAAAATTCAGAAGAATTTATACCCGAGAGATTCTTGAATAATAACATTGATTTTAAGGGTCAAGATTATGAATTTATCCCATTTGGAGCAGGGCGGAGAGGTTGCCCAGGTATTCAATGTTGAATATATAATGCATACAATTATAAGTTCAATTGAATCGACAAATTTTATATACAATTTTCACGTAGACTATATATGAAAAATATGAAAAGTTATAGTAGATATATAGTTCTTATCGTATCTTGAACCATATTTTAAAAAAAATTAAAATTTTAAATTCGTCTCTGCAGGTCTAGCACTTGGTGTTGCAACAGTGGAGCTTATACTATCAAACCTTCTATATGCATTTGATTGGGAGTTGCCTTTTGGGATGAACATAGAAGACATCGACACAGAGAGTTTGCGCGGAATTACTATGCATAAGAAAAATGATCTTTGCATTGTCCCCAAAAATTATATGTAGACTATTTTAGTGATAGCTTGTGCATGCGGAATAGAAGGTAGAATAAGAATATGAATATTAGGAAGAGTGTTTCCCCCTTTCCAATTCTTATATAAGTAGTAATGTAATTCCCTTTTTTGAGATGAATATTATAAAGCTTATGTTTCATTTTCTATTATTATGTTTTGAACAATATTTGCTATTCATGAGTAGTTTGGCCTATTTGAAATTTAATAAGCACTCAAAAGGGTACAAATAATTAAAAAAAAAAAAAGGCAAGCATAAAACCATACGACCATATATTAAAAAACAGATGAAAAACAAAAGCATACATTATTAATTAATTTAAACGTTGAAGTTGGGTACCGGTGAAGGCTTCCAAAGTCGACCAGTTTTTCATACTAGTTATTACCTTACGCTGCCATTTTTTTAATATTATTGAATAGCATGGCCGAGAGCCTTGTTATGGGTGACCTTATTGGACGGTTTGTTTAGTTTCTAGTAATAATTTCCAGGAACAAGACAAAAAGGTTTTTTCTTATGCATAGCAAGTCAGAAGCAAAACATCAGTATCAATGTCTTCTATGTTCATTCCACATGGCAATTCCCAATCAAAAGCGCAAGTTTAAAAGGCATTTCTAAATATTTAGCCGATGAGAGCAAGTAAAATAGACACAAATAGAGTAGATTTTTACCATGATAATAGCCTTTTATGTTGTCCGAAGTAAGATTGATTGGAGTTGATTTTTCTTTCTTCAATTGGAGCAAACGATCAATAATATCTCTTTCCATGGATGTTGGCCTTTTAAAAATAATAACATTGATTGTAAGACAACTTTTGTTGGCCAAGAAGTGAAGGCCGACTACAAAAAGCTAAATCTTGTGTCTTCATTACCTCTCTTGCTAGATTTACTCCTTTTGGCTTTAGGAAGAAGGAAACTGAGAATAAATGCCTCACCTATAATTATATTTACATAGAATTAGACAAAAGACAATTTGATAACCGAATAAACTCACAAATGTGGAAGCTTTAGATTGCGTCTAAAAATTCTCATATTCATTGATTGTCGAGCAATAGAAATTCTTAATTAAATTTTGCATCGAGAATAAGAGAGTAAAGAGAAAAAAGACTTTGTATAGAGTAACACAAGTTTGATTTGGTAAGTATGTTTTCTGGTAAAAAGATATTAGTTTCTGCACTTAGTGTTGCAACGATAGAGCTTATAGATACTTCTATATGCATTTGATTAATGAGAGTTGGGTGACATTCGCATAATAGTCTTCTGATGGTGAAACTGAAAATAAAATGTTGTTTTTGATATATCTCAGGATACTATTGCACGACCAGATGGATTCAATGGTAAGTTTTATCAATCTTGTGTAATACTTCTTCAAAGGAGTTAATATCACTAAATTCTTTTCTCATACTTGTTTAATCCTTTGGAACTATAAGAGAGATTTTATTGAAACAACAACTCCATTACAAATTTATAACGAAAAATGAAAGACAAACAATATTATACATTGATAATTAACGAAAGCATACATACATATTTAACTAATTTAAAACATTGGAATTTGGTCTAGTTTAACTTTTGAAGATAATTTCTAGGAACAAGGCACAAAGGTTGTTTCTTATGCCTTGTAAGTCCAGGCAATACATTTGTGTCAATGTCGTCTTTATTCATTCCACAAGGCAACTCCCAATCAAAAGCATAAAGAAGATTTGAAAGTACAAGTTCCACAGTTGCCACACCAAGTGCCACAGCCGGGCACCCTCTTCTGCCGGCTCCAAATGGAATCAGTTCAAAATTTTGGCCCTTAAGATCAATATCACTATTCAAAAACCTTTCAGGTATAAATTCTTCTGGATTTTCCCATATTTCAGGATCCCTTGCAATTGCCCAAATATTAACATGAACTATAGTTTTTGCTTTAATTTCATATCCTTCTAGTATGGAATTTTGCATCGTCTCTCTTGCTATTAGCAATGGACCTGGTGGATACAATCTAAATGTTTCTTTTATCACTGCTTTAAAATATGGAAGATTTCGGATATCATCTTCATTCACTATGGACTTTTTACCAACCATTTCTCGAATTTCAGCTTGAACTTTCTTCATAGCATTTGGTTTAGATATCAAGGCTGTCATTGCCCAAACTACTGCAGCTGCGCTCGTGTCTGTTCCTCCAATTAGCATATCCTGCATGAGAAAGTGTAAGGATAAAATTAAATGCAACATTTCATATCAATTGAAATTATTTCCTAAATCATATAAGAAAATGTTATAACATGTGTAATATTACAAGTTTAAAAAGGCACTTCTTAATATTTGACCAAAAGAGTTTCTTTTTATTATGATCGCATCATAAACATGTCTAAGGAAAAAACTTAGTTGTGTGACAGAGTGCTAATACCAAGTCAATAAATACATAACAACACAAAAGACTTGTGTATATATAATAGAGTATCACTAGTCATTACCATGATAATAGCCTTTATGTTATCCAAAGTAAGATTGATTGGAGTTGATTTGTCTTTCTTCAAACGAAGCAAAAGATCAATAATATCTCCTTCCATGGATTTTGGCCTATTGGGATTGAGATGTTGCTTAATGAGTCCTTCATAAAACTCATCCAAATCCTTAAAAATTTTCTCAAGTTTATTTATTTTACCAGAGAGTTTATCAATCCATCCTAAGAGAGGAAAATAGTCAGTGATAAAAAAACCAGCCAACATTTCTTCCGTCACTTTTAAAAGTTCATTAAATCTCCTCCCATCGCGTGTTTCTTCATCATACCTAACACCAAAAGCAATTCTACAAATAATTGTAGTTGTAAGTGAAATTACTATATCGCTCAAATTTGTAATTTGTGAAGTGGCGGCTTGCTGAGATATTTTCTTGATCATTATTGATACTTCATCTTCACGAATTGGGCTAAAATATTGCACTTTCTTGAGACTAAATAAATGAAGAACAGAAATTTTTCGAAGTTCTCTCCAATAGTCATTGTAAGGCGAAAATGCAATATCATGACCATTGTAAGACAACATTCGTTGTCCGATAAGAGAAGGTCTATTACAAAATACTAAATCTTGTGTCTTCAATACATCTTTTGCTAGATTTGCTGAAGAAACTACAACCATAGTAGAAGAACCAAGTTTCAATGAAAATATTTTTCCATATTTCTTAGAAAGTTCCGAAAAATAGAGATGAGGGGTTACACTATCGAATTGATGTAAATTTCCAATAAATGGTAACCCTAAAGGGCCTGGTGGTAGAATGTTTTTTCTATTCTTTCTGGTTTTAGGAAGAATAAAACTAAGAATAGTGATGATAACAAGGGTTACAAAGAGTGGAAAGAACATCATGTGTTTTGTTTTTTCCTTCGAGTATTTAGCACACCAAGTATGATAAAGCGCAGCTTTATAGCAAGTTGCTATAACCTCCCTCTGAAATTTTCTCCAATGCTTCTTCTTAATATCAAAGTAAATATTTTTATTTATAAAATAAAATTTTATAATTACATATATAATGTTGGGTTGGAACTCGGGTTTTTTTTTTTAGTTAAAATCAACCCAGCCCAAAAATAGTCAGATTTTTTTTTAATATCAAACCAAGTCAAATCAAATCATTTGTCAATTTTTTTTCCGATTCAACTCGATTTTCGATTCGATTTTGTACACTCATATTTAAAATTATTACAACTTATCTTCTCTTTTATTTCTGTTGTTTGTAATAAATCCTTTTACCTACTAATTATATACTTTTTTTTATTTACTCATTAGTAATTACTTACTTGTTTATAGCTTGATATTTTATGGAGCTAGTTATGTACTAGATGCTTTTTCACCACAATTCAAGAATTTTAACTTTTTATGTAATTGTACTTACTCATGTTTTGTTTTATGTAAAGATCATTCCACAACCATATAATATGACATGTGAAATAATGGGACACAGGTCACGATTCATGAAAGTAACACAACAAAATCAAAAGAAATTAATTAAAGTTGTCTATTCAATAACTTAAGTTAAAATTAGTGAATTAATTTAAATTGCTGTCTACCTAATAATTTAAATTAAAAATATCAATAGATATTTATAAGATATGTATTACGGTGGATAATTTACATCTAGAAGAATCTGTATATTTATATAAGTATTTATGTTAAAGATCCTAAAAAATTATTGGCCGCGGTAATTAAAATTTTAAAAATAGCCTTTGTCCTTTAGCAATCATGTTTTCCAGATATTTATCTACGCATAACTTAGCACTAGAAATAAGATTACCAAGTTAAGATAATTCACATTAATCCTTTTGAATGACTTCGTGTAAATACCGGGTATGGTGAATTCTTGAAATTTAGATGTCACGTGCGATAATAAGAGTGAGATGTAATATGTATTTAAAATTAGATGATAAAGATAAATATATCAAAAATATATGATAATAATAAATCATCACTATTTCCAAATATGAATCTTTTTCTCTTATAAAATCTTTCAAATATATCATAAGTATGTTTTACACCCTAATTAATCATTTAGTATATCACATCAATATTTCTTTCACTAAAGAATATAACTAGCACAAGTTGTACAAGTGTTAAAATTGGCTAATAATTAATTTTCAAGAGATATCACAACGTAATACTTTGTACTCATGACTAATAATATGTGGCCAAAAATAAGTTAAAGAAGGAGAGATAGATAAATCTTTCTTATAAAAGGTAGTGCATGTTTGTACCATATGATATTACTTGTTGTATCTTAATAAAAGGGAGGGACTGTTTAATTTTGGGAGTAATATATAGATGTTTGTTTGGATTTCAACTAAAAATATGTGACATTATATAAATTGATATAAAGTTTCACTTTGAATCAAAATAGATCGAACAATATAGGCTAAACAGTAAGTACAGATTATACACCAATCCGTCCAATTACACTTTATTTTTGAAATATTTATTTGTAGTAGCAAATAAGAAAAAAAAGTTGAATTATGCTAATTTATATATAAATAATTAAAAATATTATTTTTATACATCTCACCTAATACATCCTCCCAAGTGTTGGTTTGTGTTTGGGCTAACTTACTAAGTTTAGGCCAAAAAAGCCCATCAAAATAAGTGAATTGGGATCCGGCTCTCCTCCATTACTCCTTCCCTCCATTTCGTCAGGTACATGACTAAATTAGGGATACGTGTCATATTAAAAGTTTAAAGGTCAAAATTATATCATATGAACAAATATCATAATCATAGTTAAAGAAAACTGATTTTAAAAAATTACTCTCCAAATTTGGTAAGAATTACAATATATTCATTCCATACAAAATTTGATATTTATTAACAATATCTCCTTCCATGGATTTTGGCCTATTGGGATTGAGATGTTGCTCAATGAGTCCTTCATAAAACTCATCCAAATACCTAAAATTCTTCTCGAGTTTATTTATTTTTTCAAAGAGTTTATCAATCCATCCTAAGAGGGGAAAATAACAGATACAAAAAAGTCTGTCAACATTTCTTCAGTTACTTTTAAAAGTTCATTAAAATTCCTCCTCTCATGTGTTTCTTCATCATACCTAATACCAAAAGCAACTCGACAAATAATTGTAGTCATTAGTGAAATCAGCATACTACTCAAATTGGTAATTCGGGAAGTTACAACTTGTTGTGATATTTGTATGATCATTCTTGATACTTCATCTTCACGAATTAAAATAAAAGATTGCACATTTTATTAGACTAAATAAATGACCTAACACATATTTTACATAGCTCTTTCCAATGGTCATTGTAAGGTGACAAAGCAATATCTTGAGCATTGTAAGACAATTTTTTCTGGCCTAGAATAGAAGGTCTACTACAAAATACTAAATCTTGTACTTTTAAATGCCTCACCTATAATTATATTTACATAGAATTAGACAAAAGACAATTTGATAACCGAATAAACTCACAAATGTGGAAGCTTTAGATTGCGTCTAAAAATTCTCATATTCATTGATTGTCGAGCAATAGAAATTCTTAATTAAATTTTGCATCGAGAATAAGAGAGTAAAGAGAAAAAAGACTTTGTATAGAGTAACACAAGTTTGATTTGGTAAGTATGTTTTCTGGTAAAAAGATATTAGTTTCTGCACTTAGTGTTGCAACGATAGAGCTTATAGATACTTCTATATGCATTTGATTAATGAGAGTTGGGTGACATTCGCATAATAGTCTTCTGATGGTGAAACTGAAAATAAAATGTTGTTTTTGATATATCTCAGGATACTATTGCACGACCAGATGGATTCAATGGTAAGTTTTATCAATCTTGTGTAATACTTCTTCAAAGGAGTTAATATCACTAAATTCTTTTCTCATACTTGTTTAATCCTTTGGAACTATAAGAGAGATTTTATTGAAACAACAACTCCATTACAAATTTATAACGAAAAATGAAAGACAAACAATATTATACATTGATAATTAACGAAAGCATACATACATATTTAACTAATTTAAAACATTGGAATTTGGTCTAGTTTAACTTTTGAAGATAATTTCTAGGAACAAGGCACAAAGGTTGTTTCTTATGCCTTGTAAGTCCAGGCAATACATTTGTGTCAATGTCGTCTTTATTCATTCCACAAGGCAACTCCCAATCAAAAGCATAAAGAAGATTTGAAAGTACAAGTTCCACAGTTGCCACACCAAGTGCCACAGCCGGGCACCCTCTTCTGCCGGCTCCAAATGGAATCAGTTCAAAATTTTGGCCCTTAAGATCAATATCACTATTCAAAAACCTCTCAGGTATAAATTCTTCTGGATTTTCCCATATTTCAGGATCCCTTGCAATTGCCCAAATATTAACATGAACTATAGTTTTTGCTTTAATTTCATATCCTTCTAGTATGGAATTTTGCATCGTCTCTCTTGCTATTAGCAATGGACCTGGTGGATACAATCTAAATGTTTCTTTTATCACTGCTTTAAAATATGGAAGATTTCGGATATCATCTTCATTCACTATGGACTTTTTACCAACCATTTCTCGAATTTCAGCTTGAACTTTCTTCATGGCATTTGGTTTAGATATCAAGGCTGTCATTGCCCACACTACTGCAGCTGCGCTCGTGTTTGTTCCACCAACTAGCATATTCTGCAAGACAAAGTGTGTGGTATCAATTGAATTTTTATCCTAAATCATATCAGAAAATATTATTATAGCATGTGTAATTTTACTAAGTTTAAAAAGGCACTTTTTAATATTTGACCAAAAAATACGACCAAGGAAAAAACTTAGTTGTATGACAGAGTGTTGATATCAAGTCAATAAATACATATAACAATTATATAGGAGACTTGCTTATAACAATAGAGTAGTTCATTAGTCATTACCATGATAATAGCCTTTATGTTTTCCAATGTAAGATCGATTGGAGTTGATTTCTCTTTCTTTAATTCTAGCAAAAGATCAATAATATCTCCTTCCATGGATTTTGGCCTTTTGGGATTGAGATGTTGCTCAATGAGTCCTTCATAAAACTCATCCAAATCCTTAAAATTCTTCTCAAGTTTATTTATTTTACCAGAGAGTTTATCAATCCATCCTAAGAGAGGAAAATAGTCGGTGACAAAAAAACCAGCCAACATTTCTTCCGTCACTTTTAAAAGTTCATCAAATCTCCTCCCTTCGCGTGTTTCTTCATCATACCTAATACCAAAAGCAGTTCTATAAATAATTGTAGTTGTAAGTGAAATTACTATATCACTCAAATTTGTAATTTGTGAAGTGGCGGCTTGCTGAGATATTTTGTTGATCATCATTGATACTTCATCTTCACGAATTGGACTAAAATATTGCACTTTCTTGAGACTAAATAAATGAAGAACAGAAATTTTTCGAAGTTCTCTCCAATAGTCATTGTAAGGCGACAAGGCAATATCATGACCATTGTAAGACAATTTTTGTTGTCCAAGAAGAGAAGGTCTACTACAAAATACTAAATCTTGTGTCTTCAATACATCTTTTGCTAGATTTGCTGAAGAAACTACAACCATAGTAGAAGAACCAAGTTTCAATGAAAATATTTTTCCATATTTCTTGGAAAGTTTCGAAAAATAGAGATGAGTGGTTACACTATCAAATTGATGTAAATTTCCAATAAATGGTAACCCTAAAGGGCCTGGTGGTAGAATGTTTTTTCTATTCTTTCTGGTTTTAGGAAGAATAAAACTAAGAATAGTGATGATAACAAGGGTTACAAAGAGTGGGAAGAACATCATGTGTTTTTTTTTTGGGGAAAAGTCGCTTCTTTTCTATATCTATTTTCTACGATTTCTTTCATTTATAGTACTACTTCTGTTTAATTTGTTTGACTTTTGCTCTATGAGATCAAACAAACTACTGTTCAGTTTGAATTCGAGCATAGAATCTTTAATTTTTTAAAAAAAAAAATTACACAAAATAACTATAAGTCACAATATTTAAAAAGCATTTGAAAAAAAAATATAGAAACCCAAAAATATATGACATAAATTAATATATTATGAAGTAACAATAAACGAAGCAGGGACTTTGGAAAATTCACAGGCCACAATAGTTAAAGCCTGAAAAATGATTTTTCTCCTCTATCACTCATTTTCTTTTCCATATTATCTAGATATTTATCTCATCAATGATTTAATAGCATTAATTAAACATTTGATATTGTTTCCTATTAGAAGGGGAAGAAACTAATAAACTCTAAAATATGAAAGCTTTAGTTTTGGGTCAAAAAATTTGGGTTAATACATGGTCAAGGAAAAGAAATTCTAAATTAAACTATGGAGAAGGGGTAAAGGTTACAATATATTGGAATCTCATATCAATCGGAATGCAGGAGGAATGTAAGAAACTTTATAAAAATAACATAAGTTCATATGGTACGTACAGTTTTTGGGCTCACTGATGACATAGCCAAGGAAGTAATATACGTGTCTTTGGGCTCAATGTCGATAATACGTGTTTTTGAATTGGGGTATGACAAATATGATTTTAATGGAACATGATTCCCTGTGAATGATATATATTGACAAACCTCGCTTAGAGTTTTTCTAAGGAGTGGGTTATATACTTTAGTTGGAAGGCGTGTTTGGCCAAAACAAATAATACATGTCGCGTGTGCTTGAGTTGTGACAATAAAGGCAATAATGTTCTCTTTGGATGAGATAAAAGATATCTAACATGGTTTTATTTTACTTGAAATTAGGAAAAATGCTTTTTTCTTTAAATTTTTCCGCGATATCTTTTGGAAATAGAAGAGTGATTTTATTGATAAAATTACTTACAAATTTATAACAAAAAGTGATAGACATAAAACCATACGATCGACCATATTAAACATGGAGAACTAACAAAGTTATACATACATATTAACTAATTTAAAAACTGGAGTTTGTTCTTGTTTGATTTCTAGGAACAAGGCACCATGGTGTTTTTTTTATGTGGTATAATTCCAGGCAAAACATCAGTGTCAATGTCTTCTCTTTTCATCCCACGAGGCAACTCCCAATCAAAAGCGTAAAAAAGATTAGAAAGTACAAGTTCCACATTTGCTACACTAAGTGCTCTACCTGGACACCCTCTTCTAACTGCTCCAAACGGAATTAACTCAAAATCTTGACTTTTATAATCAATATCATTATTCAAGAACCTCTCAGGTATAAATTCTTCTGAACTTTCCCATATATCAGGATCTCTTCCAATAGCCCAAGCGCTAACATAATCTATAGTTTTTGGTTTAATTTCATATCCTTCTAGCATGGAATTTTGCATAGTCTCTCTTGCTACTAACAATGGAACTGGTGGATATAATCTAAATGTCTCTTTTATCACTGCTTTAAAATATCGAAGATTTTGGACATTATATTCACTCACTATAGACTTTTCCCCAACCGATTCTCTAAATTTAACTTGAACTTTCTTCACGGCACTCGGGTTTGCTATCAACGCTATCATTGCCCAAATTATTGTAGCTGCACTAGTGTCCGTTCCAGCAACTAGCATATTTCTTACAAGAGAAAATAGGAGGATAAAAACATAGCAACAAACTATATCTTCATGCATTCGAAAATTTTATAAAATAGATATAAATAAAGTAGTTTGTTACCATGATTATACCCTTTATATTGACCAATGTAAGATCGATTGGAATTGATTTTTCTTTCTTTGCAAAAGATCAACAATATCTCCTTCCACGGATTTTGGCCTATTGGAACTGAGATGTTGACAATGAGTCCTTCATAAAACTCGTCTAAATACTTAAAATTCTTCTCAAGTTTATTTAATTTTTCGGAGAGTTTATCAATTCATCCAAAGAGGAGAAAATAATCAGGTACATAAAAATCTGCTAACATTTCTTCAGTTACTTTTAAATATGAGGGGTTAAACTATCAAACTGATGCAAATTCCAATGAATGGTAACCTTAAAGGACCTGGTGGCAGGATGTTTTTTTCATTCTTTTTTAATTTTGGAAGAACAAAACTGAGAATAATGATGATAACAATGACTACAAAGAATGGAAAGAACATAATTATTATTTTTTTTGGCAATATTAAAATTTTGTATAGAAAAGTCACTTGGTGTCTTGTATTAAAATTTACTGTTGATTCTTTTATTTATATATATTAATTAACAAGTAAGGGCTTGTTTGGCACGAAGGATAATGATTTTTCATGGGAAATACTATACTTTTGATATTTTGTCTTCCTCTATAATTAAATTCACGTAAATTCATAAATCACACTCTACTATATATAGCAAGATCCACCCCCACCTATCACCTAATCATCTTTACACAACTTGTTAATTTCTCTCTCAAATCTCTAAAAACCACTTAATTTCTTTCAATTGCAACAAAAAATCTACAAAACATTAATTGATACCTACTTGAGATATAAGTTATGAAAATGAGTTATATAGCATGTGTTAATGTAGACAATGAGATGGGGCGAATATTGATGGCTATGAGGTGGAGTGAAGATGAGGAATGTGAGTTGGAGGGTGGTAGAGGACAGATCAGCCAGTGGAATTTCACCTCTAAAATATGTTTTCACTATTTTCATGAGAAAATTTATTTTTCTTATTTTCAAGAAATTTGAATACCTAAACAAGATATTTTTAAAATATTTTAATCAATCAAACATTAAGATTTTTTTTATTTTTTTATAATGAACCCACCCTAAAAGGAGTTGGGAGTTTGAATCAATGATTGTGATAATATCAAAAAGAAAATACATGTTCATGAAATTTCAAATATATATAAATATACTAAAACTGATAATTTAAAGAGAAAAAAAGATACGTATTTTTATAGTCATCCGTCATCAAACCTATAGATTTGCCTCTGCTACTATCTTTAGCCAGAAAATAGACATATTATTTAGTCGATCATGAGGATAGAAGAGGTTTGGTTTATATCCTTCTCCTATGATTTTTTTTTGTTTTTTGCTATTTTAAAATTTACGAGGTAGGAATTAATATAAACCTTTTTCCTTGACACTTATTAATTAAGTGATTATTAGGTGAACATAAATAAAATTAATGAATTATTTTTAAAATAATTTAAAGTTTAAAAAAAAAATTATCTTGTATTTCTGTATACAACGCTCTAGTTATAACTAGTTAGATCCACCCCCACCTATCAATTAATTTCTCCATGTACTTAATTCCATTGATGTAAACTGATACCTAGCTACATGGCATATAAGTCATAAAAATGAATTTTATAACATGTGTTAATATAGACAAATGGGGAACAGTGGCAGATGCATAGCTCTCATTAGAATCCAGCTTTTTTTGTTGCGGAGCATATCTTAATATGTGAAAATTCACTAAAATTAAAATATTAAATTTTACTTCTAATCTTTAAAGTATAACAAAATTATTTTTAAAAAAAATTAAAATGAAATTCATCAAGTTGCATGTCATTTATCTATTATACATTTTTATTTTATTAATTAATTACTTAATCATTATAAATTTATTCTTGATCTGGTCTAACGCAAGCTAAAAGATTCATTTTAAACTCAGAAAGAATCGTGGCCCATGGTGACCGACCCCCCACCCCTACTAGTAATTGTTGTGTTTCACAAACTAAAGGATTGTTTGAATGTTTTAAATAAAACTTTTAAAATATGATTCATTAATTGTTGCTTTTATTTTATAATTTAGAAATAATACCTCGTTATATGATTGAATATGAAATAACAAAGAAAAAGATATTTGTGAAAATGTTTTCCCCTCTTCAGTTACTTCATTACAAGTTTAAAACGAAAAATAACAGACGTAAAACCATATGACCATATTAAACATGGATTATTAACGAAATCATATATACATATTTAACTAATTTAAACATTGGAGTTTATTCTTATTTAATTTCTAGAGATAATTTCGAGGAACGAGGCACAAAGGTTTTTTCTTATGCATAGTAAGTCCTGGCAAAACATGAGTGTCAATGTCTTCTCTTTTCATTCCACAAGGCAACTCCCAATCAAAAGCATAAAGGAGATTAGAAAGTACAAGTTCCACAGTTGCCACACCAACTGTCATAGCTGGGCACCCTCTTCTGCCTGCTCCAAATGGAATCAACTCAAAATTTTGACCTTTAAAATCAATGTCACTGTTCAAAAACCTCTCAGGTATAAATTTTTCTGGATTTTCCCATATTTCAGGATCTCTTGCAATTGCCCAAGCGTTAACATAAATTATACTTTTTGCTTTAATTTCATATCCTTCTAGTACGGAATTTCTCATCGTCTCTCTTGGTACTAACAACGGAGCTGGTGGATACAATCTAAATGTCTCTTTTATCACTGCTTTAAAATATGGAAGATTTTGGACATCATCTTCACTCACTATGGACTTTTTCCCAACTGATTCTCGGATTTCTTCTTGAACTTTCTTCATGGCATTCGGATTCGCTATCAAAGATGTCATTGCCCAAATTATTGTAGCTGCACTAGTGTTCGTTCCACCAACTAACATATTCTACAAGATATAAATTGAGAGCATAAAAACATTGACACAAATTCACAAACTTTGAATTTCTCATTTTATCTTTATTCAAATACTTCGAATATTAATATCAAGTCAATGAAAGATTAATAGATGTAAGCAACTGACATATATAAAATGGAGTAGTTTATTACCATAATGATAGCCTTTATGTTGTCCAAAGTAAGATCGATTGGAGTTGACTTGTCTTTCTTCAATTGGAGCAAAAGATCAATAATATCTCCTTTTTCCATGGATTTTGGCCTATTGGGACTAAGATGTTGCTCAATGAGTCCTTCGTAAAACTCATCCAAATCCTTAAAATTCTTCTCGAGTATATTTATTTTTTTGGAGAGATTATCAATCCATCCAAAGAGAGGAAAAAAATCAGAGACAAAAAAGCTTACCAACATTTCTTCAGTCACTTTTAAAAGTTCATTAAAATTCCTCCTTTCGCGTGTTTCTTCATCATACCTGATACCAAAAGCAACTCTACAAATAATTGTAGTCGTTAGTGAAATCAATATACTACTCAAATTGGTAGTTCGTGAAGTGACAGCTTGTTGAGATATTTCCTTAATCATTCTTGATACTTCATCTTCACGAATTGGAACAAAATATTGTACTTTTTTTGGACTAAATAAATGAGTAACACATATTTTTCGAAGCTCTTTCCAATTGTCATTGTAAGGTGATGAGGCAATATCTTGACCATTGTAAGAAAATTTTTTCTGGCAAAGAGTAGAAGGTCTACTACAAAATGTTAAATCTTGTGTTTTCATTACTTCTTTCGCTAATTTTGCTGAAGAAATTACAACTACTGGAGTAGAACAAAATTTCAATGAGAATATTTTTCCATATTTTTTAGAAAGTTTCAAAAAATAGGTATGAGGATTTACACTATCAAATTGATGCAAATTTCCAATGAATGGCAACCCTAAAGGCCCTGGTGGTAGGATGTTTTTTCCATTCCTTTTGGCTTTAGGAAGAAGGAAACTGAGAATAATGATGATAACCAGGAATACAAAGAGTGAAAACAACATTTTTTTTCTTTTTGGGCAAAGTCACTTTGAAATGTCTTGTAATAAAATTTTCTATTGTCTCTTTAATTTATAATTAAAAAATAAGGGTATGATTGATACGAAGGAAAATATTTTTTTTTTAATGGTAAATGTTTTTTTGGATTTTTGTATATAATCTGAACAAATAGCATGAGAGGTGAAGGTGAAGGGATTACTGGTCTGGGGTGGTAGGAAAAGTGGCTACGAGTTGGGATAAAGCTAAGGCGTGTGGGAGGGTGTTGGATGACACAATCACTTTGAAAGTTTGTGAAATATGCTCTTCCTACTTTCACTAAGAAAGTTATTTTTCTTTTTAAAAAAAAAATAAAAAACTTATTTTTTAGAGAAAATACTATTCAAATTTTTTGACTAATTGAATATGATAATATAAAAAAAATCATTTTTTTCCATGCTAAACACACCTTAATGATATTTTTAAAAAAATCATATAAATATAAAGAAATTGATAATTTAAAAGAAAAAAGGACATTGAATTTGTAAAGTTACCTGTCATCAAATCTGTAGCTAATGATCTGGATTTGCCTCAACTACCATTTTTAGAAAGATAAATGTTGAGAAGTTTGGTTTATGTCCTTAATTCTCCTATGATTTTCTTATTTTATTTTATTTTTTGCTATTTTACAATATATACGAGGTATGTTAATGCCAAGAATTCATACACTTTCATTTATGCAAATATTATACTCCTCATATTTTGCCTTCTTGTATAATTATTTCATTATTATTAAGGTAAATTCAAAATTCAAAATTTTTGAATTAATATTTTAATTATATCAAGGTTAATTTATGTAAATTCATAAATGACACTCTACTCAGTAGATCCATCCCAGCCTATCAGTTAATCATATTTTACACAACTTGTTAATTTCTCTCTTAAATTTTCTGAAAACCACTTAGTATTCAATTGCTACAACAAATCTCCAAAAAAAAAAAAAACAAAGGTACTTAGTTACCTTGATGTAAATTGATATCTACCTGGAATATTAATTATGAAAATGAGTATTATAGCATGTGTCAGTATAGACAATGGGGATTAGTGGCAAATGCAGATAGTTCTTTAATATCCAATAATTGAGATATATTTAAATGAGTATTTTGCAATATTTTTGATAACTCCTTCAGCTTCAGTTCTCTAATTTTCTTCATCGTACCGCTTTTCAAACAACTTATAAACTTCATTTTTAAATAAAATTAAAAAAAATATGAGCAAGTATATAAAAAGCTTGAGACTAATTAGTTCTAAATTTGCCCCGACCTATCACTCAAATCAACAAATATCTTTATATAAACTGATATCTAACTATCTATATAAATATACGTAAGTCATGAAAGCTATATGACATCAATTTTTTATAGTATTTGCACATCAATTTTTTTCACTTAATTATGGTTAATTACTATACATTTTTCCCTTTATAAAAATTAGTCAATCGTGGTAGAAGATATAGTTTGATATAAACACCTTATATGAATAAATATTTATAATTGATCTAAGTTTTTATGTTAAAAAATTCATCGTGTAAATTATACATCTGGACAACCTCTTCTGCCAACTCCAAATGAAATCAACTCAAAATTTTAACCCTTGAAATAATCGATATCATTATTTAAAAATCTCATACCCTTGTAGTGTAGATTTTTGTATTGATTCTCTTGACATTAGAAGTGGAGAAAGGTGGATATAATCTAAAATGTCTCTTTTGTCACTGCTTTGATAAGGCATGTTTTGATTACACTACCTTCCCCAAACTTCATTTTTAAGATTACAAGGTGTAGACAAATGGAAATTAAACTACTTAAACAAACGTTTTGATCAAGTGGGCTTAAATTTGGAAAGTAATTGCCTCTATGCAAATTCATGAGTACCTATGCTACTGAGAAACAGTAAACAGCCCAAGGAATTATGTTCAAGGTGCGCGAAAGCTGACTAGACGCCCTCGGAATAATGCTATGAACATCATATGAAGAAAACATTAAATTGCATGCAGCACAGATAGGAGATAGTCAAATAGGCCATATTTTTCCCAAAGCAATCACCTAGGCATCCAACAAATATACATGTAGAAACAAGAATACTCCCTCTGCAGTTGAAACATTTTGTCTAATAAAGGAGTTCAAAAACGCACAGACTAATATAGAGACGAATATATATATATTGTGTCAAATTCACGCAACAAAAGAACTACGCGTCTTGATGTACTGAAGAGCAGCAAACAAACGGTACCCAATATGGTTTCGTCTTCCTCTTTTCCTTCTTGATGTCAACAGGATACCTCGCGGGAGAATTCCATTCTTTCTCTGCCTCTTTACTGACAGCAGTTGGTGCCTCTGAGCTCAGAATCGAGTTGACTGTCGTTGTCTTAGTACTGGCAGTTTCATCTTTCTTGTTGGCTGATGGCGGAACTTGTTTTACGTTTGGAGATCTGGCTTCACCAAGTAGACTTTTCAAGGGAGTGTGTTGCTGCTTCCCTGTACTCCAGTTTGTCACTTTTGCAATTATCTCCTCATTCTTCTTTCTCCCTTGAGATTCATTCACCACATTGGTAATAGAAGGGAACCACCCTGCTTTAAGAGATTCTGTTTTCGGCTGTTGAGCGTTCAGCTGTGTTTCAATCTCAGAAGCAGTGGCTTTCTTGTTAGCACTACTTTCACCAGATTCAACCAATGTCATGAAAGACGGAGGCTCATAAACATCCGACTTGTCAGCATGGCACTCCTCAGATTCAGAAGTTGGTTTCTGCAAGTCATGCTCCGACTTCTCGAGTCTTTGAGTATCAGTTGTTTCGGCATCAGGAATGGCTGTCGACTCGGACTGGGTAGAAAGAACTGTTTTATCACAAACAGCAGAACATATTAGAATGAGATTCAACAACAAAACTGATTTTGAACCTTTCGACAACGACAAAAGGCAAACTAAATTGACCTCCAATAAATTCTTTTCATCATTTGATATATCTATACAGAGGAAACAAAAGTGATTATACCTGATATAGAACCCCAGTTGGCATCCAAGCTATCAGCTCTGCTACTCGATGAAATTGGTGTATCCATTGCAGAAACAGTTTCGTTCTGTTTTATGAGCTTGTCATCACCCTCATTCTGTAAGGCTGATGAAAGGACACCAGTGGCACTTTTAAGGACATCTCCTGCAGGAGAGTTATCGACAACACGATTTCTCAAATCAGTATTGACAACATGATTGTTCAAATCAGTATCAACAACACAATTGTTCAAATCAGTATCAACAACACGACTGTTCAAATCAGTGGGCTCTTTCACGTCACAATCACTGATTACTTTGGAATCCAATCCAGTTGCACCTGCAGACTCCACTGCTTTGGCATCATTGCTAATTGACACTTCTTCAGAGGCTTCATGAAAAATTTCTTCCCTGCTTTCATGCACAGTTGTGCCTGTAACTATAGCACGGTCATTATGTCCTCCAACTGGGCAGATAGTTTTATCACCTTCAGAAACTCCTGCCAATTTTTCCTCAGTCCTTTCTTTCTCAGTTTCACCCCCAGCTACAATTGGGCATTCGATTCCGACCTTTTCATGTTCACCATGGTCACTTCCTCCAAGAGTGACCGTAGTTTGAATAGCTTCAGATAAACAAGAAATGGCTACAGGGGTTGTTTCATTGTTTGCAAGAAGCTCATTTTCTGGATGTCCACCCTTGTTCTCCTCTTCCATGGTTAAACTTGTTTCTTTGGTTCTTTCAACTACAGGATCATCAACTTCTGTTGATTGCTTGGCATCTGAAAGAGAATTCTTTGAAGTGTCTTCAGGTTCTTGAAGACCATTGGAGTTCAGAATGCTCGACACTCCACACTCGAAGGCATTCGGATTGGATGATAATTCGCTTGAATCTGTTATAGCCTCTGCGGAGACTGCCACCTTTTCTTCACTAACCTGATCCCCTGAAGCATCCAAAGCTACTGAGGATATGCTTCCATCAGACCTGCCAGTGCCCACAAAAGATTGAGTCACCTCTGATGCAGCAAAAACGTCATCTTTGACAGAGAAAATTTCTTCAGAAGAGCCTAGATCCAATGGAAAACTAGATTTGTATTTATTGGAGTCTTTAAAATCTTTAAGCAGTTCAGGGTTGTCTAATGCAGGTAAATCTTTCGCCAGAGACATCACATGCACATCTTCCATCCCTTCACCAGCTTTGAATGAGTCAGAAAGCTCCATTTGACAACCACAATCTATTTCATTAGGCGAAACAGCTTCCAATTCCAATGTAGGTGCATTAGGTGAAAGTTCAGTGGAGATTCTCTGTTCGTCCTGCTCTGCCTTATCATGTCGCTCATGATCCTTATCTACATTCACACCATCTAAAGATTTAACTTCAGCTTCGGGAAAGGCCAATTTCAACTCCGTAGAATCAGGAACTCTCTCATTATGCTGTAGTTCCGCTTTGTTGGGAACATTTTCTGTGGCTTGATCCTCTGCCTCAAGTAACTTGGACTCCACAACTGAAAATTTCCCCTCTGCCTCCTGTGGCTTTGACTCATAACTTTCATTATTTGACGTCTTTTCAGATACCACTGATTGAGACACTTCAACAGAAGCCTCAACAGCATCAGCTAAAACTTCATTGGCATTGATATCTTCTATCGCCTTCAAATCATTTGGCTGATCGGAAGACATCTGCATTTGTTTGGCTTCAATTGATTCAGCTGCATTCATCTCCTGCATAGACGCATCCCCTGGGATCTCGGATTTAACAGCACTAGCGTCCACTTGCAAGTCAACTGATCTGTCAAGCTTTGAACCCAAAGATTTATCTGCCACTGGCTGATTGGTTGCACTTTCAGGTGACTCTGGATCATTTACTTCGGCAGTGAGATGGTTGTCATTTAAAGAAACTGAGATACCTACAACGAGACAGAGCACCTCAAATTCATAAAATCCATATTAATGTAATTATTGAATGAAATGCAGTCTTCTAATTGTGAAGGCAGATTGCTACGTAAGTAGCAGAATGAAACAATTAAGGAACAAACGACCAAAATGATTTAAACTAATATATGTAGGTTACGGTAGCATAATGATCACAAATTGACAAGGAACATTAAGTTGCAGAAAATTATCTTAAAATCAAACTAATAAATAAATATAAAGGTGCTTTTGACACAAAGAAGAAGCTCCTCTATTTTCCATAGATTATCGCATTTTATAACATTCGTCGGAAAGGAAACTCAAGGATGTTATGCAGTTCAATGCTACCGAGCTCATTGCCCACCCAAAGGGAAATAAGACACATTGGATAAAAGAAAAGAAAAGAACAGAACAATTCGAATAACTTCATTTTTAGCATCTTCCCAATCTTGATCATCGTTTTCGTTTTACCATTCTTCCCATTCTGGATCATCATTTCTTCCAATTTCAACCATGTAGTCACTTATCAAGGAAAAATCATCTCATACTCCCTATATTGCTTAAAACCACATTTTATTACTGTCACATATAATTTTGGGTAATACGACTGTCCAAGGGGAAAGTCTTCCTAGAGAGGACCACAGAAGCAGGCCCACATGGAGCTATGACAATCCACAACAAATTTAAGCTGACAATTGTGGGAGACACCTAAATAGACTTGACACAAAAGTCTTCAATGACACAGCATCTAGGTTCAGCATTAATAGCGGATTTGGGAAATATCATAAAGGGAGTTCACTGGTTTTAATGCGAAGCATTTTAATGACTGTCCATAATAAGCACTGTAAGTTGAGGGAATCATTGATTGTCATAGAGCTTCAAGACAGAAAAAAATAAGGTTTTGAAAATCCAGTATAAATTATTTCAAACAATGGAAATAAGCAAAGATGTCCATAAAATAGTCAAGTTAATCATGGAAATGAATATCCAATATAAGAGAACTTCATCCGTCCATCTCATGTAGAATTCATAATAAGAATTCCTAATCGCAAACCTTATTGGTTCACCAATTACCATAGTCGCAGGGAACATCAATTTCCGACATGCGGAAAAGGAAAATTAGAAGCAGAGACAAGATCCTTTTTTCGATAAAGAGAAACTGAGACAAGCTTCTAACATTGGGAAAGAATAAAATGACATCATTTTGAACTTTGACTAGTTGCATTATCAATATTCTACTCTTTGCATCAAAGGACCTAATATGATGCTCAATCTCTCTAAAATTGTTGCCACATCCGTGTCGGATACTCCAAAAATGCACTACTTTGGGAGTATTTGACACATACCTGTTGATATTTTTGAAGAGTCCAAGCAACATTGGGACCTATCACCTATCAATTAATTCTGAAACTAAGAACCCTTCGGTCAATGATTTAAATGGCTTCTATGAAGAGACAAATACTCCCCCCATGCCCTAATTCCGGGGGAGCTTTCCCATAACCTTAGAGGGTTTCTCGAGCATGAGGTGCCATACATGTTTTATCATCTATGAAGAATATTTCCAAAGCCTCACAAGTTCCATGCACTACTTGTCTCAATTTCACCTGATTCCCCAAGTAAGATACCCAAAAGAAGGACGAAAAAGACAAGATAGCAATAACCAACTTCCCCAAAACACGATTTATTTTTTCCCCTTTCTGTGAAAAGTAAGTGCACGACAACAACTAATACGACAGAAATTGGGAAATGGCTGCACTCCCCAACAACCAATACTTTGCTAAGTATAGTTACATACAGCACATTTGAGAAGCCATTTGATGTTTGACATAAATAAACATGAGTGATCATTTGCCTTAATGCTTACCTCCAATTGCATCACCCTTCAATAATTCATCATCATCTTTTTTCACGTTCATGTTCAAACTTTTGACACTCTCCAGACGCTCTTCCATGCCAGGGCTGATCCCACTATCAGAAAACTCCATGAAAGCATCAGAGAAAGTTTCATCCTCTGATCGATATGATTTGTCACCACTACTACCATTTTTAACACTTATCTTTTTACCAATAGGACCTAAAACCAAAACCATGATTGCATAAAAACACAAAATTTCACCAGAAAAGAGAAACTAAACTATGTTCATGCAAAAGGCTCGAAATTTCTCACTTGGAGTTTGCTGATCTCCATCTGAGTGATGCTCGTCATCAGAAACAGCTGAATGGGTAGAATTGCCTGCTTCGGATTCACTAAACTTATATCCTTCAATTTTTCCACATACCTTCTTGTGTGCCCTTCTGTGTCTAGCACTAGGATGTGGGTTTGGGAAAGGCCAACTACATTTATGACATAAATGTGTACCATGATTCTCATGCCCTGTATTCAAGAAATCTCATCTCAGAACTCCCATTACCAACAATAACAAAAACATACCCCGCAAATCTCACAAGTGGGCGGAGGAGAATAAAGTGTACAAAGACCTTACCCCTACCTCGTATACGAGATAGAGAGGCTATTTCCGATAGACAACTCCTTACAACCAACCGAACAAATTATACATGAAAACTCAAATATCCACAGAGCAATACCAAGAATTAATGCTTATAATAATCCCAGAAGAGGATGAACTACACATTCATACACATGTCTGCTTATATATGTAAACATACTCTTTAAGATCACATAAAAACCCCAATTCACAACTCCCAATACACAAAAACAAAACACAAATTAAACATTTCACACATTCAACACACACTTCTTGAAAAAATCAAGTAAAATCCCCCATTTCGCAACTCCCTAATACACAAAAAAAACTTATTTCAAACACAAGTCAAGACACAATTGACCAATACACACAAAAATGCAAGCACAAAACTCCACAAAGTAACCCAAAGTTAAGAGAAATGTAGATATCCCTCAACAAAACCCCTGAATACCCAAATCAAGAAACAGTACACCCATAAACAGAAACTAACAAATTAACTAAAAAGAAACAAACTTTCAGAAACCCATTAGAGAAATAAACCTGATGGGGTTGTCATTTTGTGATCTTGGCTCTCCATAAGCAAGTAAATCAGCAACAGAAGAAAGAAGTAAAGAAATGTGCACTGAAGAAAAGAAAGGTTTGTGACTTTGGTGTCAAAGTTGAAAAAGTATTCTAGAGGTCTAGTAGTATAGTAGGGAAAAAGATAGAGACAGAGATGTAGGGGTAGGGGCCTGTTGGGGGTGGGGGGTTTGTGGGGGGTGGGGTATGAAACAGAGATGATGATGATGATGGTGATAAAAATGGTTATATTGCACCATGTGCGTATGTTATGGAGTAAAACAGTTTTTTTATGACTTAAATACCCTTCCTTGACTAGAACTAGAATCCTATGTTTTTTGGGTGATTGAATGAGTAAAAATTGTGCGCTTAGAGTGGTTGTACATTGATGACTTAAATACCCTTTATTGATCTAATGATGTGTTAATTGAGTTTGCGTTGTATGCTGATAACAATATATTTTGTGTAATCTCACGAGTAGATACGAGAAGGGTGGATGTACTATGTACAGTATCTTATTTCGTAACTTGATTGGTTTTTAGAGATTTATAAATAGAATTCTTTAAAATATGAGATTTCTATAATCTTTAAAAAAACGGGTTTCTAGTTATAAAGATAATTTAATGATAAAAAAGTATATGCATATAACTTAAACTCAAGTTAAAATATTGGTTACTAATAATATTATAGTAATGTGAAAGTGAAACTCTTATATAAGTATAGATCAAGTTCTCGATGTTAAAATATTAGAGTAATTATATATTATTTATTATTATTGTTATAAAAATAAACACTTGTGAGTCATAATCTTGTGATGTCGATGACATTTCTATATGTGTGAGTAAAGAGCATGGCTATATGGATTATTTTCTAACTTAACAAGGAATAAAAGTTATAGATTTTTTATGTTGTTTTGGTAATTAGAAATAATTACATATGTATTATGTGTCCCGTGAATTGGTAAGTAAATTATAAATAATTTTATAAGGAAAAATATTTTTAGTTAAAAAATTTGGCCAGAATTTGACTAGAATAGTATTTTAACTATTTTTTCTATTTTTTTTCAAAATTTTTACCTTTTAAAATAAAAAATATATATATTTTTTAAATTTCTAGTCAAAGACCAAATTTATTTATTTTTTGTCTATTTAGCATTACTCTATTATATAATTAAATAGACAGGTTAGATCATGTCAACTTTGTTGAATTAATGGTTGTCCAAAATTCAGTGTTATTACTAAAATTCAAGTCAAACATTTGAAAATGAAGAAGAAAATAAGTCTTGTGAGAAAAGTAATAAGCAATTCATCCCCTTAAACCTAATTAAAAAGAAAACGAAGACGTAAGTCAGTGGCGTAGAATATATATATATATATATATATATATATATATATATATATATATATATATATATATATATATATATATATATAAGATGATTAAATAATATATTTTGGATACTCTTGACATAATAAGATGTTATTTCTGAACATATTTTATACAAAATTTGACTCCATCACTTACATAAGTAACCAAGAAATTTAAAATATTAAATATTTTCACTTTTGATGTAACTTCATAAAAGAAACAATTAAAAAGAAGATCACTTATAAATAAAACAATTAAAAAGATATAGAATAACGTAAGTAACCAAGAAAAAAAAAGCATAGAACATAAGCATATCTTTAGTTTAGCATTAGTTTTCGAATTTTGAACGTGAATAAATAGATATTTAAATTATTATAAAATTAAAAAATAATTACATGTATAAGATATATGCAAATAATTGACTTTTAGATAATAGCTCCAATAGAAATTTTTTAAAAATTTATAGTTGAATTGTACAACCAATAACACCTTTATAGCCAATCATATTCTCTAAATCCATATTTATATTTCATCAAAAGATTCCTTTACATTGTATTAATATCTTAATTACGATTTTATATTAGATTCAAATAGAATTATTTATTGTCAAAGTTCCTTTTTTCATCTATTTTATAATCGTTTAAGATTTATAATATTTGTACATGTGAAAAGGGGTGTTACATGCACTTTAATTTCTTGATGTCATTTGATTTTGATTATATTAAAATTGAGCAAGATATTCATTTAATAAAAATATGTATATGAGATGTGTACATGTGCATGAACCAAATATTAATTACATGAAAGTGAAAAAAAATCTCAATAGTCTGATTCTAGAAAGAAGTTTAAAGTATTCAATGTAAAATTAATTATTCGAATATAAAAGAACAAAACATGAATTTATTATTCAATTTTGATATTATTAATTAAGTTTTGAATTCAAATTTTGAAAATAAAATCGTCTGTGATAAACAAAAAAATGGTGTATCTTTATTATAATTTTTATAGTCAAACCTCAAAACGATACTAAATCTATATTTTTATTATTTAAATAAAGTACATGCCATAGAAGCATATATAAGGAATTACTTTCATTTTCTTTTTTATTATTGGTGTTCATTTATTTATTTATTTATCTGGTTGAGTCTCCATTTTGGGAACACAAAAATAAACTAGTGGACAAATAACAAGATTCGTCGTGTCCCTGTTTGGACAATTATATGAATGCATTTTAATTTGTCAACAGAATGTGGTGTCACATGTCTGTTATAATTTACATTGGTTTAAGTATTTAAAGGTGGAAGCGTTATATACGACTTAATATAAGTTCACATAGATCGTTATATATATTTATTTTTAAAATTAATAAAATCAAAACATATAATATGTATCATTAGTTTGAGTTACAACGAATACTTTCTCAATACATTGGGAATTGTGAAGAACGTCGAGCAAAGATTGATCATAATACATATTATCAATTTGAATCACGATAAATATGATATTAAATTTCAAACATTTTCCTAGTGTAATGGTAGGACAAATTTAGTCCATAAAGAAAATGTATATATATGTCATCTATGATAGAGGGAAGTGAGTACTATCACTAAAAGTAATAAAAAGGTACATCGATAAATTTTTAAATTGACAAGCTTTTAAAGAACGAATGTATTTATATGATATCTTTAGAAAAAATTATATTTAATGAAGAAAAAAAGTGAAAAATCTAATAACGTATACTATATATATTATACATACATGATATAATACAAGTCTATTTATATATATTCTAGAAGAAATTGCTATAAAAGTCACCGACGGTGTGTTTTATATTGGCTAATTTATTCATTTTTTTGTCTTGAAGCATCTAGTCAACTATTGTTGATAGAATCTAAGAGACAGATATATATATATATATATTCATACTCTACTTAATTGTTAATTATTTAACTTGATTAAAATAATATACTTAATACTTTATAAGATCCACAAGTTTTTATTTGAAAAAAGAATGTGACAACCAATTTAAAAAAAGGTGCTTTTATGAATTTATATTATATTTGTTGATTAATCTTATGCATATGACTTCATGCATGTTTAAAGCATCTTATTATTTTTTATTTATAACATAAATGGAGACAAATTAATAATATGCTTCCAAGAAAATTCATGCTTTTGTCTATGTTATTTATTATATACTCTCTCTGTACCATTTTAATGGTATGTTTCACTTTTTTTAACAAAAAAAAAATCAAGTTGACTAATTTTTGTTGCTAACAAATCAAATTTTATTACTAAATCTAGATATTTAAAATTTATATATATATATATTTTTACAAGTCCCTCAGTATGTTATTTAGACATTTTTGTTTATGTGGAAAAAAAAAAGTAATAATATGAATTCAAGGAAAAAGAAAGGAACTTTTTAAAATTTTCAATAATGAATAATATGTGCAGGATGTGATTTTTAAGTTCACAATTGACGAAAGACAAAATATATATATATCTTGAAATTTTTAAACTCATTCTAACTAAAATCAGGAACAAACGTTTATTAATTTCTAAATATTTTATTTTAAGACTATAAATGTATTTATGTCTTTTTTTAAAATGTATGCTAGATGGCCCTAATATATATAACTATTAACATCAAATTTCCCTCGTAGTTCACTAATTTTTTTTTCTTTTAGTACTTACTTTTATCTATTGTATTCAAGTTAAAGGTCTTTTAAAAATAGTTTTTTTTTACTTTTGCGGATAAGTAAAATTTACATACAATCTTTCCTTCTCAAATTTCACTTGTAGAATCTCACGAGCATGTAGTTGAAAGTAAAAACAATTACTTCCCTCACCAAATAAGAGAAAAATCAAAGTCATAAAAGATCTGAAAAATACTTTAACTTTGATCGAAATTGTTGTTACGATACCAAATTATATGGAGGACCTTTTACCCCAGAAATTTTTAATAGTGTATTTTAAAGGTATTTATGTGCTCATGTAGACACATTACTATTTGTAATTATGCAATATTTTTATGTCCACGTAATTACATATATACCTTTAAAATACACTATTAAATAGAGCATAGGTAAAAGGTCTTTTCCAAAGTTAGTAATATAGTAATTTCAATTGTAAATAAGAAAATACAAAATTTTACTCATAAAACGATTTACGCGATAGCGTTTTATGTCTTATACTCTTTGCTCTTCTATTTAGTTATGTGAGAAGGGTTTTTTTTCAAATTTTAAATGACATGACTTTTTTAAAAGATAAAATATTTATTTTTTATATATAAAGATATAAATGAAATAAATAAATATATTTTTAAAAATAATGGACAAAAAAAATAAGCAAGAGGGGTAATATAATAATTTCAACAAATTATAACAAGACACAAAATTTTACTCATAAATCGTGTTCCATGATAGCGTTTTATGCCTTATATTCTCTGCTCTTGTATTTAGTTATGTGAGAAGGGGGTTTTCAAGTTTTGAACGAGATGACGTTTTTTAAAAGATAAAATATTTATTTTTTTCTTGATATATAAAAGATATAACTAAAATAAATAAATATATTTTAAAAATAATAGACAAATAAAATTAGAGTGAAGGGGTAATATAGTAATTTCAACAATAATTAAGAATACACTAAATTTTACACATAAATCACATCCGTTAGATGTGTTTTATGCTTTATATTCTCAGCTCATCTATTTAGGCGTTTGAAAAGCATTTTTTTAAAAAAGTTTTCAATGACATGACATTTTTTATAAAATATTTATCTTTTCTTGATATTATAAAAGTACTATATAAAATAAATAATCTCTTTAAAATAATGGACAAATAAAATTAATCGAAAGGAATAATATTATCATTTCAACGAAAATTAAAAGACACAAAATTTTACTCATAAAATGTGTATCGTTTTATGTCTTATATTCTCTACTCTCCTATTTTAACATCTAAGAAGCATTTTTTTAAGTTTTAAACCATAGGATTATTAAAAGATAAAATATTCATTTTTTTAAAAAAAAAAATATGTAGGTTTAATACCTTGTTAAATAGGGTTAGAATTCTTTAAGAAAAAAGCAAAGAAAACCCTCATATCATAATACTTTTTCGTCCTCTTTTCTCTCATTCAGTCCCTCAATTCATAGCAAAAATGGTGAAAGTTACTCGACGCAAACAAAATAAGGTACCACTTTTCCATTTTATTTGATGGTTTTTTTATTTTTTTTTTTACAGAAAAGTTTATGGCTTTGCAAATCTTATGCTGGAAAATTTAATGCTTTCATCAATTTTAATTTATTAGTTAGACTAGATGGGATTTAGTCTTTTAATTTATGAACACTAGTTATGTTGTTATTTTCTAGTACAACTTGTTTGGTTTTGAACTTGTCCCTAGAATTCACAAAATAAAGTATATTTAAATCTTGTGATCTTAACACTTTGTTTGGATCATTGTTACCCATTGTTTCATAATATATTGTATTGTATTCTATTGTACTGTTTTGTATGGTAGATATAATGTTTGGCGAGATTGTATTGTTTGTTGTTGTTTAGTAACATTTTAATTGTTTGATTTAATTGTATCGTACTACTATATTATAATTCATAAATTTACTTAAATATCCTTAATTATTCTAGGGTAGGAGATTTGACTAGATTTAAATAATTAAGGTAAAGGGTAAAATATTATGTAAAGATATAATTGAAAAAGGAAATTAAGTAACAATGGAAATACACCAAATTGGTTGTTCAATAGCGGTTTCCATTGTTACGTAACAACGAAATTTAACAATACAATATATTTTAAGTAACAACTAAAACAAACATTGTAGGTATAGTAACAATACAATACAATGGATAACAATGATCCAAACATAGTATAAATTATGGATACGTATAAGATGCGCTTTTTGTTAGAATTAAAAAATTAGCTAAGTCGACCCCGTGGCACTTAGTGCAGGGTTACCTCTCTCGTGTGATTTGCAATAGGAGGAACAACTATCAACTAGTTTTCACTAAGTTCTTCCATTTAGTAATGGAAGTGATCCGTTATCACTTTCTAAGGGTATGGTAAAGAGGCTTGAGAAGTTGAACTAGGTACAACTGCGCATTTTCCTTGTCGTAAAACAAATTAAAGAACAAAACAACGAGTATGAAAAAAATAAAGAGACATTCTTGGATTGTAAATTGACTAAAAAGGAAAAAATAAACCAAAACAAATTGATCTTTTTTCTTTATGCTTTTCAAATTTCTATAAAATATTTATAGTGAGTAGTCAGTATTGGTGTATTGAGATTTGATTGACGGATTATTTTCTGATAGACAAAGTTACGTGAAGCAGAGTTATTAAAGGCGTGCTCAAGTCTTTAGACAACAAAGTTATGAGTCCATGCTTTAGTTGGCACTCTTTTGTGTTTTTTTGCTTTTAACTATACTTCTCATGCCATGTTGCATCCCAACATAGAATTAAAAGTGATTTTAAGATATATTGATTCGCGACATCCATTTGCAGCAGCCTAACAAGAAGAAGGAAATATCAATACGAAGGAGGAAGAAATGCAGCAGAATCGTCATAAAGGACGAGAATGATAATAGAAGTGATGAATTTGATAAGCTACCTATTGATGTGTTAACTTGTATTTTTCTAAAATGCGGGTTGAAAACACTGTCCATCTCAAGGTGCGTATCCAAGTCATGGAATGATTGTATCATTAGTCCCCTGTTTGTATTTTCTCATCGAAAACAAGAGGGAAATGCCCCTGAATTTCTCTTTGTTGAAACAACACGTTATTTGCCACGGTCATGTAAGTCGAAACTACAGTTTGTTTCACTTGACATGGAAGGAAGAAATGAGGATTTGTACACAATCCTCGACTATCCTGATACACAAATCCATTGTAACGGCTGGACTGTTAGCGCTGGTTTGGTTTGCCTTTCAACAGCTTGTCGTATTTATCTCTGTAATCCGGCCATCCATCAACTACGGGAATTGCCCAACTCTTCACCTTCTGCTACCCCCGGATATGAACATTTTGGTTTTGGATATCTTCCCTCGAAAAAGGAATACAAGGTGTTGCATTTTTTCTATTTGGGTCCCCCGCGTGGTCTTGCTTTAGAGATTGACGTTGCCCGGATAAGATGTGAAGTTTTCACCCTAAGCTGTAGTGGCGGCATTTCTAATGGTAGATGGAAAGAAATCGCGGAGCAACCTCCATATCATCCTATTTTTCGCGGGGTGTTAGTTAATGAATGTTTGTATTGGTTGGGAAAGGATAAAATAGTGTACGTTGGCCAACCTCGAATTATGTCATTTGACTTTGAAAACGAAAAGTTCATATCTCTAGGTTTCCCATCAGCTTCTATGAACTGTCAGGGCTTGAATTTGATGGATTTGAAAGGGAGCCTTTGTGTGGCAGACCGTGTTAACTTTCGCAAGAGTTCGATTCTAGACTTGTGGATACTGAAAGATAAGGTACGTTGCATTTGGGCGAAGGAGTATAGTATCGATTTTGGGGTGAGGTTCGATCCCATGACATTAGATTGTTTTCACAGCACATGGAATGAAGAAATAGTATTCCGTCAAGAAGTGGGGGCGATGATGATCATCTTCTTCTATGACATAAAAAGAAAAACCTTCAGACAAGTCCAAAGACACAGGGCAGCACCAATTTCTATATACTGGAAAACTTGCTTCTCTTTAGATTCTTAAGTTGCTTTCTAAGTAGAATTTATTATTTTTTTCTTTTGATTCATGTCAACATTATTTCTCTTTAGATTCTTAAGTTGCTTTCTAACTAGATTTTTCTTTTGATTCATCTCAACATTATTTCAATTACATTACATTATTACTCTGCTATTATTTGAAATAAGAGATTTTCATTAAGGCCCAAAGTTATGAGTGCAGAGAATGCAATGGTTATTCAATATATCAATTTTGCGTCATACATTTGAAAGTTATGAATGCAAAGAATGCAATGGTGATTCACTATACCAATTTTGCGTCATACGTTTGAAAGTTATGAGTGCAGAGAATGCAATGGTGATTCACTAAATCAATTTTGCGTCATACATTTGAAAGTTATGAGTACAGAGAATGCAATGCTGATTCACTATATCAATTTTGCGTCATACATTTGAAAGTTATGAATGCAAAGAATGCAATGGTGATTCACTATACCAATTTTGCGTCATACATTTGAAAGTTATGAATGCAAAGAATGCAATGGTGATTCATTAAATTAATTTTGCGTCATACATTTGAAAGTTATGAGTGCAGAGAATGCAATGGTGATTCACTAAATCAATTTTGCGTCATACATTTGAAAGTTATGAGTGCAGAGAATGCAATGGTTATTCAATATATACATTTTTCATTCTGTCGCATCTCGGTTTTAAATAGATCACTTAACGTGTCAATATAATGCGTAAATCATCTTAATTTTGAATAAATACATAGCATAAAATGATATATTCGAAAACAGGAGAGATTAGATTTTCTAATTTTTTGAAATTATGATATTCTTTTTAGAGAATATGATAAAATAAGTTGTGTATTTAAATTTTTTTTCTTTCATTTGTTCATACTTTATTACCTAACATAATTACGTTGATATGTGTATATAACAAACTGAGATATGGAGAAATTAATTTGAATATAATACACTTTTAAACTTGTTATTTAATCAACTAGTAATATAAAAACGTGTTTTTTGACTTAGTCTAGCTAATATATATGCCTTTTTAACTTTGAATATGCTAATATATATTATCACGTATGATTTAAATTGTCACATAAATTATATATGACACGTTCATTCTAAATTTGTATTCTTTTGTTACTCCTCAAATTGTTTAGCCGCTTTTAAAACCTCAAAAACCCTTTTACCCATTTCCTCAGTAATTGCTCCCAAACATGAATTTCTTCAAATGGAAACAATCATCATCTTCTCCAGCAACACCACCACACCTACAGCTCCAACAATCCTTCAAGAATCTGCAGACCCAATTCACCAATTTCCTTCAAACCACTATTCCCCAACTCAACACCCCTCAAAATTCACCTCTATGGGCTAAAATTGGTGTAAAAAAACAATCTTTATCTACTGAAACAATCGAAGAGCGTTTGGGTGGAGTACCTGTGTATGCCCTTAGCAATGCCTCTCAAGAATTTGTGTTGGTTTCGGGTGTTAGTACTGGGAAAAGTTTGGGGTTGTTTTGTTTTAGTGAAGCTGATGCTGAAGCACTTCGTCAGCAGATGGAATCAATGGACCCCTCTATGCGAAACGGCTCTCGGGTTGTTCCTGTTGCTCTCAATAAGGTTAGATTCAGTTTGCTGTTGTTGTGTATTGGGATGTGATTATTGTGTTATGCTTTACTGACAGCTTATTGGGATAAGGGAAGGGGTTACAAGAAGGGGAATCGAACTGTGAAAATTCGTTTAGTTAATCAATTGAGCTATTAAGATAGTTTATATACAATGTTTGCTTTGATTTTTGTTTAAATTTTTATAGGATAATTCTTCTAAAGCATAGAAGAAACACCTAGTGTTTTTCTTGCCTATGCTCAGACTTGAACTTGAGACCTCTCAGTTCTCGTTTCACTTCATTGACCACGCTACAACATTTTTAGTCAAAAACGAGTAGGACGATGACTGAGCTAGTAACTGTTTTTTTAATTGTCCAAGGCTGATAGTGGGATTCTTGATTGCAGAAAAAAATCATTAATCTGTCTAATTGATGGTCAATGATGCAGGTTTTCCAGCTCAAAGTGGATGGAGTTGCTTTCAGGTTGATACCAGAGGCATCTCAAGTAAAGAATGCAATAAAGGTGCATATCTAGCCATACTATATTTTGTGAATTTGTTGTAGACTAAGCGTGTTATTAAATCTATAAGAAAGTTGATGAGTACTCTTGCCGTCATAGTGGTGTCTCGAGTATTTGATACTGGTTTGCTACTCTACCTTAGAGAAGTGTTGTTGTTACGTCAATCAGTTTCTTCTGTTCTTAATAAAAAAAAGGGTATTTGCTTTGGGGCTCTCCGTTACTATCATGGCTTCGGGGTTCATAATTATTGCAAAGTAAACCAAAGTTTTCGACTATCTAAGTTCTGAAATGTACTTTATGTACAATAAGTATTAGAAACTTGTCTGATGGACTTTTTGCTTGACACTAAATCCAAAAGTTTGTGGCACTAATTAAAATGTTCTCCTTCTTCGGGATAAATTTGTAATAGACAGACATTGCTTTTGGATTTAAGTGGATGAAAAGGTAGTTGTTGCTCAGTAAGCTTCTTTATACCTAACAAAGATTAGGTATATACCAGTTGTGGACTAAAACATAGTATCATGACATATAATCTGTCCGTCAAATGGTAGGAGACCTCATTTTTTAAGTGATATTGCTGTGAGGATAATGCCAAAAATGGTTTTGTGCATAGAAATTTTAATCAGCATGTTTAAAATATCATTTTGTGCACCATTAGTTTTAACTTCTATGATTTAAAGCTGATCGTATTCTACTGCCTTTTTTAACTAGGAAAGGGAAAGGACTGGAACGACTGATGAGAGCTTTTATGGTGTTCCAGTTTTTCAGGTATGTTCTCAGCTATAATTGATATGTATAGATTCACTGAAATGCTCATCTGCCTTAACAATTGTACTTACTTCTATGTCCTCCTGTGTGAGGGGAAGTATCTGATTTGCTTGCTTCATCTGCTTTAAATGAAATATGATCTGAACTAGGATGACTACGTCAGTTGCAGTGTTGTCAAAGGCACGCTTAAGGCCAAAATCGAGGTGCAAAATGCATCGAGTGTTTCACCTTGCTTAGCAGGTGCTTCAGTGTCGCCATCAAGTCTCTTAAGGCATACTTTTCCTTACCATAGAGCGTAATCCTGAAAAGGTTTAACCATTTATATTTCACTTTATCACAACCCTTTTTCTTCAATTTTACTTTGCACTTGAAGCCCAACTGATCTTAGATGCTTTTTTGCGCTTTTTGCCTTTGATGACATTGGTCTATTGATGAGGAAGAGGACTCCATAGACACAATACTTGACGATCAATTGATACACTTAGCAGATCTGCAGCTGGATTGCCTTCACTTTTACTTGTAGCCAAAAGAATTGATAGATTAATCAGGGAAACATCCGGTGCCTTCGAGCCTGGACAAGGCCCAATCTGTTTTAAATCTGTGTTGTATAAATTCCCAAGGTGATTTACGTGAAAAGAAGAATTAATCCACCCAAATGCTGTCCAGGCATTTCAAACAACTTAGCATTGCTCTTTTTCACCTTCTTGGATGATGCTATCCTTAGATTTTACACCATGTTTTTTAACATTTTAACAGTTTGCTTAAATCTAATCAGTTAAAAAATATGGTGTCAAATATTAGTTGAAAAGTTGTTTCTGTGTTGGATTAATTTGGAACCATGCCAAAATGTACTAAGAAGTATGTCCTATTGCTCGTTGAAGTTGGAATGAAGACTATGGAAGATCATGTATTCAATCCTAGCAAAGGCAAAAAAGTTTAGGTGATTTCTTCCCATTTATCTATGTTTTGGCGGGTAGAGTAATCCGATACTTGTACTGGTAGGATCAAGTGGACTTGTCGAGGTGCATGCAACTTGCTGCAGACACCACCTTTAAAAAAAAAGAAAAGAAATAAGTTGCATGCCAACATATTGAATATCACATTCAGATAACTTGACAACAGATTTTGCATAGTTAGATTCAAAGATTAAATGAATTGTGGGCTGACAATTTCATGCCACATAAAGTTCCTTTGTACTTTTCGACCTCATAAACTGAAAATGACAACTATACATCTGATTGATATTTATTTACAGTCGAGGAGCTTAATTCTAAGAAGCCAAAACAAGAGATATCGGCCTGTTTTCTTCAGGAAGGTAAGCTAATTGTCTTGAGTTAGTATCCACTATCCACTAGTGTGATACAATGCTATATCTCCCTTCTTGAAATTTCGTCAACTTATGCAGGAGGACCTAGAGAGTTCACTAGTAAGAGCTTCTCAGCAGCAAGGGCGATTGAATCCCGCTTTGAAAGGAGATATTCAGGTACATCTGTTGTTTTTTACTGTTTATTTATTGTTCGTGTCTTAGCTTCATCACCGAGAATTTTCATCTGATTTGACAAGGTTGGCGTTCTGGAGGATATAATACAAGGTATGAAGGTAAGAATCCTCAACCAAGTTCTATCATCCTCTTTACACATTGTTAACCTCTTATATATGTATAATAATTCTATATCTTTAAACAACCAAGAAATCCTCGACGGCCTGCTAGCTCACGATTCAAAACTCTGTAGTCTGTGCTGTTGACAAAGTATGAACATATTTTTGCAGGATTCTTCGACATCACAGTGGGACGATGTTGTATTTGTTCCTCCGGGTTTCGATGTTTCAGCAGATCCCTCTCAGAAGTAACAAATATGTACACCATAAGGCCAGATGTTAGTTGAAACTTATCATCATCACTTTTGATATCTTAATTCCTATGTGTATTTTGTAGACTTTGACTAATGTTAGTAATGAAACTGGAGCTAGTAGTGTTTGATAATTGTAGACAAATAATTATGTATGCAATAGGCTTCTTAAAGCTAGATTGGCCTACAAAACTTATTTCTTGAATGTCCTTGCGTGAAATACAAAGACGAACCTCTAAATGCTTACTATTGTATCGTGACGAACCTCTTGACTTTACCTGCAATATGAATTCTACTGAATAGAATAAAGTGTTTTTTCTCACATTCTTTCATATGGATTTGTTATTTCTACCAAATACATAAAATGACGATTGAACATTCCATAAATAGGTTACTATTGTATGGTGATAACCTTATATTTTTTTCTTTTGATTTTGTTTGTCTTTTAGAATATATAATAATTTTTTCTTTTTATCATTTATTCTATCTATTTATAATGACTATATTATATACTCTATAGTAAGACATTATATCCCATTATGGCTTGCCAATGCTCTACAGCTGCCATTAAGAATTTTAATATGAAAGTAAATTTTGGGTTAATTAATTTTTCTAAAAAAATAAATAATACTAAATGTAGTGGGCCATGGTTTGACGGCGCTGGGCTTGATTCGTTTGATTTTATGGGCCGCACTTACCCACTTAATATACTTTTATGGCCCACTTTTCTTTTAATTGAATTTCTTATAGCCTCGTTTTTAATTTATTGTACTTTTTTTGTCCTTTTATTATCTCTAAAACAAATTTTTTAAAGTTCTTTAGTGAAATATAACCTATAATATTTTTGAATTAAAAAAAAATCATTTTTTTCATAATGATATCTCTCTCTTTTTGGTTACTTTCATATTTTATTAAATGGTTAAATTTGTCTAACTTTAGTAAGGGATGTATTCTCTACGAGGAAAATGTGTTTTTATTAAAAAAAAAAAACCATCTTTTAAGTTCTATATATAAATACAAACGACTCGCTTAAAAACTATTTGAAGAAAATTTACAAATATAATTTATTTGGGCTTTGAAATATCCTGAAATAATATTTAGTTTTCTTATTTTCTTTGTTCTAGAAATAAAAATCTTTCAAAAATTTATCCATTTGTGATAAAATTAATTTATAAACCAAGGTATTATGACCCATGCTTGACTACATTTTTATTTTATTTTTGCGTATGTGTTAATAAAGGAAGGTTCACGAAATGTAACAAGTAATAATAATTGGAACAAACCAAAAAAAAAAAAGTGATGGGATAAACACTTTGCTTTCACTCTTCAAGTTTTTTTTTTTCTTTAAAATTTTTTTGTGGAATGTCAGTTTCATGACAGCTAGTAAATAGCTAGCTAGATGAGAAAAAAAATTCTGGAATTTTATGACATTATTGATATTGATATTCTTGCTTGCTATATTCATTGTATTGTTGTTGTATGAAGAGGATAATAAGTCAAATATTAACGAGTTAGAGTTCATTGCTCAAAGAGTCATTCAATTTACAAAATTAACGATTTTTGTTTTGTTTTTTCGTTATATTGAGAAAAAATTGTAATTTTAAATTAAAGACTAGCTCATATTATGGGAGATTGTTATCTTTTATCGTTAAAGTGGTGAGTTCAAAATTTTTATCAGTTATGACTCAATGTAATATTTTATTTTGCCATCAATGAATCGAACCAAAAAAGGCTTTAATGATATGTAGTAATGACCTAAATAAATTATCTATCTCATTGAAGAGAATTTCAAAACTTTGTGGTCCAAGAATAACGTTCGATTCTTAATTTTTCTTCTACTTTTTTTTTTGGGAGTGAGATGGTCCAAAGGAAAAGATGAAATGATAATTTGGTGAAAATATAACTCAAATTTAAAATAGATATGATTACGATATATCTGATATAATCTTATAAATATGATCCTTCGATAACTTTTTTTTTTAATTCAGCTATTCAGAAGATAAAAAGTTATGTGAAATGAAAAATGAGGTACGAAGAGGGTGTTGTGCATTATGCAATATAAGGCAACATGTCAATTTTTAATATTTTCCTCGCATCTCGCATCTGCTCTTTTCGTTCCTTCGAATATTTAGTGATAAATCAATTATCGTCCCTTATTAATAATAGAATTATCTATACTTTTTACATTGTACAAATTCGTGATGAGAATTGAACTAGTAGAATGAGAGAAAGCGACTTACTTACGTACTTGTCACTAAGAACATCACTTCTTATTCAACTTATATGTGTCAAACATGTCGTATCTAGTTATGTAATAGATTTATATGTATGACTAGACAAATTTTCATAATTTTTACTAGTGATTTTGTATGGATCCTCCAAAAAGTTTAAATTAATTACATTAATTAGTCTAAACTAAATACACCACAACTGTTAATAATTAATGATTCATGAACAAATTAAATCAGTACAGGCTGTATAATATAGATAGAGAACTAACTTTTTGTCCACTTAAATGTGTTTTCAATGGTCAAAAAAGTTACAAACAAGGTCCCCTTATTTCCTAGTTAGATTTTTGGATTGTTTGAACAGTTGTTGAATTAGGTTTATGGAGAATTAATGTATCATATAGATTTAGATATATAATTATAGTGTTGTACAAAGTACAAACAAGACAATGACAAAGAGCTTCTCCTTATTTTCAGAACAATTATAAAAATAAAAGAATTTTGATTTATTCACGAGTTAATTAAAGTAAAAATATTGTATATTTCATGTATTAGGTATGGATAAGAACAATTTTCTTTTTTTGATTCGCTCTTAAAGAAGACGTTCCAGGGGAAGAGTTAGAAGTATGAGTTTCGTTCCTATCATATCATAGCATTAGTAACCTAATCTTGATAATGAAAAAGAACTATTGACTTATATGTATGACGGAAGAATTTATCGCTAAATAGTGTGTTATTATTTTAATAATCTATTGTTAAACATAATTAGACATACCGACATAAGCTATATGTTGCTAACTTCTTTTTAACAACATTGATCTTTTAACATTACATTCGTATCGCAACTGATTCGGTAAGCTATGTGTCCGATGCACGGAGAATCATCTTCGGTCCCTAAATTTACTTACTCGTGGCAGCCTTTCGACCACCCAACGACCTATAATGCTAGTCACTACTCTCACTGACTAGGAAGTAAGTCTTGCCGCTAAATAATCTGTAACTAATAATCTATTATTAAACATGATTAGTGATGAATTATTGTTAATGTAAGTTGTTCATCAATAGCCAATTGTTTTTCTTTTTTTTATATAAGTAATCTTCTCTATGATAACATACGTAATATAGAGAGTTTGTTTCCGATTAAGTAAATCTTTATCTTATTTATCTTTGAAAAAAATTCAATTACTTTTCATTCATTGTCCTTTTTGCTAACAAGTAGCAAATGGGTAAAATGACAGGATGTTGCCAGTAGTAAAAGTTGTTGGTCTTATCAACAACAACAAGGTCATAAGAAACTTGCTAACAAATTAAACCAAGTGTTAACAATAAAGGGTACCATTTAATAAAATAAATACTAGTACTTCTCATCTACTTATCCTGCCCTTTGAGTTATTATACTTTTGTCAGTACAATATAATTGATCTGGTTGGCTTCCACTTACTACTCCAATCATATAATAGAGCAAAAGAGTGTATAGGCCATACCAAATTCTTGAATCATTCTTGCAAACTTTATCTCTACTTCTTCAAACCCCCACCCCCACACTTCTTTCAATAATAACATTTCAGATAATTTACGTGCATCTTGATTATTTTATTTAAATATGTATTTTTTTTTTGTTGCTCGACATGTTCTCATTAAGAAATTCAAATTATATATATATAATAAGCAGATTAAGAAGTAAAGGAGATACGGTTACGAATAATTTTGATCTTATTGATAAAATGTAATTTTTCAATTCAAATAAACCCCCTGCGTCCCTAGCTTCTACCTAACAATAGCAGAAATATTGAGTAACTTTATCCATTAAGACTATAACAAATTGAACTATTGCAATTTATATCGTAATTTTATTTATTTCATTGACCACTAAATCACGTCTTTAACTGACTCTATTTTTTATTATTCCTAACAAACACCAAAAAATTCTAAAGCATCCAATACCAAAACAAAAAAGGCTCCAGCTCTTATGTATGCTAAGCTGGCACCAGTTGTTGCCCATGCATCCCCCCCCCCCCCCCTCCAAAACCCCCACCCACCCACCCAAAAACTCAAGAAGTTCACAAGATTTTTGCTCTTTTCTTTATAGCTATAAGCTCCTTCTACTCACTATAAATACTTGCTCCCTTTAAATCTCATTTCACACACAAGCAAAAAATCATATATTATTCAAAGTTCAAGTAAAAAATTTTAACTACAAATGGGGTCTTTTACCCATTATGGGTTCTTGATGTTAGCACTTTTATTTAGTTCTTGCATGGTTACTTATGGTGGAAATTTTTATCAAGAATTTGACTTCACTTGGGGTGGCAATAGAGCCAAGATTTTCAATGGAGGTCAACTTTTATCTTTATCTTTAGACAAAGTTTCTGGCTCTGGTTTTCAATCAAAAAAAGAACATCTCTTTGGAAGAATTGATATGCAAATCAAACTCGTTGCTGGAAACTCTGCTGGCACTGTCACAACATATTACGTAAGTACGATTAAATTTCACATATTGATGCTGAACTTAAACTATTATAACATTATAGAATGTTTGTGAAAGCTACTTGTAGTCCAATTATTTGTCTTTCAAGTAAGGGCACTTCAAAATATTTGCAATTTTGAGAAATTTTTTGGAAGTCATGTCATATTTATGAAGTTATTATATTATTCACAAGCAACTTGTTTAATTTTACATGTAGAAATAACCACAAATATGTAACAACTTGGTTGGTACTCATGTGACATATTTTTTTTATATGGCCAAGAGCTTTTCTATTTTGGATGTTATAAGCAACTTTTTATGTGTGATAATAATGACTTCTTGATTCCCTATTCCTTTTCCTTTTATTTTGATTCCTCAAAGCATATTACATTGTCACACTTTACAAGTTGTCAACTTCTTTTTCTATAATAGAATTATACCCATCTTAATTTATTCTAAGTTTTACTTGTCAAAACATAAAAAATATTGACATAATCAGATTACTGATAACATATAGCTATAAGTACACTTTTGAAACTATGCTAATACTGTCATACTTATATTTATTGCTTGAACCTTTCTAAAATACTATTATACTTATATTTGTTACTTTTTAAAAAGTTCGAGCAACATAATTGATGACTAGAGTTTAATGTTACTTCAATTTGGAAATTAATAAAATCTAAGTAGCATTTTTACTAATTTTTTTTTTTTAATTGCAGTTATCTTCTCAAGGACCCACTCATGATGAAATTGACTTTGAGTTCTTGGGAAATGTTACTGGTGAACCTTATATTCTACACACAAATATTTATGCCCAAGGCAAGGGTAACAAAGAGCAACAATTTTACCTTTGGTTTGACCCTACAAAGAACTTCCACACCTACTCCATCATTTGGAAACCCCAACACATCATGTAAGCAAATACCTTAACATTATATATAAGTATTAAAAACCTCTATTATATGCTTCGGAGAAATAAGAAAATTAATCTCACGTATGATCACTGAATTTTATTCACTTAACTATATATACTTACATGTCTAAACACTATTCTTCTTTTTTTCAAGTATCAATAGTTTCATGTCTGAACGCATAACTATTTGTTCTCTATTGCGTTAAAGTAACTGAACTCGAATACAAAATTTCCTATCATAGTGACATTTATTCATTTATAATTTAATTTATTTCAGATTTTTGGTGGACAACACACCAATAAGAGTATACAAAAATGCTGAATCAGTTGGTGTACCATTTCCAAAGAATCAGCCCATGAGGATTTACTCAAGCCTTTGGAATGCTGATGATTGGGCCACAAGAGGAGGCCTAGTAAAAACTGATTGGGCCCAAGCCCCATTCACAGCCTACTATAGAAACTACATGGCCCAAAGCTTTAGCCCATCACAATTTTCTGATCAAAAATGGCAAAATCAAGAACTTGATTCTAATGGCAGAAGAAGACTTAGATGGGTTCAAAAGAATTTCATGATTTATAATTATTGTACTGATATTAAGAGGTTTCCTCAAGGTTTTCCTCCAGAATGTAGAAGATTTTGAGAGGGTTATGTAGTTTTTTTTTTGTTTTTTTTTTTTTGGGTGAAATTCTTTCATGTGTTTGTGGTTTTATTTTGATAGATTGTTAGCCAACTAAAATAAATTAATATGTTTTTTCTTTGTTTTATTTTGTATGTTATTTGAAGGTAGCTAGTAGTTTATTTTGTATCTATTTTATTTGATATCCTTTTTAGTATTTTTAATATTAGTAATTCTTTCTTATTTTGATTCGAACAAATTCAGTATAATCTATCCATTTGACGTCTTTAATAACTAACAAAGGAAAATAACATTGAAACATAAAGCTAAGATCAATTTTATTGATAGTGTATGCTCAGATTTTATTCCAACCTTAGAAGTTGGGAGGTAGAACAGTTATTTTCGATAGACCCTTGATCGGCTCAAGGACACGTATATTAAAGCAGCTCGGGATTTATTCTAAAGTTATTATAATTACAATTATTTTAAACTACTGGCTAACTAATGATCTAGTTAATTAATCATTTGATAAAACCACGAATATTAGTATTCCTAATAGAAAAATAACCCTTTTTCCTCACCAATCTTTGCCATGAAAGCTATTCTCCTCCATATTGATTATCTTAGATGTTCCTAAAAGCTCAACTCAACCACTGGCCCGCTTGCCCACCTCGATTAATTCCATCGGAATACCAACTTTTCTCCCGGTTTTGAGTAACACCACCCACCAACGCTTGGATAGATGAAAAGACATCACCTATTGGTTTTCATTTGTGTTAGAACTTGAATTCAAAATCTCATGACTCTCTTCGACTTCATTGACTATTAAGCCAGACCCTTTAATGATAAACATTCATACTTTAGTTGGACTAGTTAGCATATAATCCAGAGAATGTAGGGACAATTACTCGTGTGTTTTCTGTATATATCTAGGTCTTAATAATAGCCATGGCAACAAAGATGATACATAAACGATATAATATAAGTTGAAACTCAACAAACATAAATTTTTAAGGCATGGTTGTGGAAAGATAATTTTGCAAGTATAATGTAATCTCTTTGCAGTAAGATGACAAAAGAAGAAAATAATCTCATTTCTGAAGGAGAATCAAGAGTTATAGCTTCAACCATGAAAATATTTTTCTGGACAATGTCATCTATCTACAAGTCAAATTTGATGACACAGAGAAGGAACTACGCTAAGTGATGCTTCTTTCGGCTACGTTTTGTCCCAGCTTTGATGTCTTCATTCTCAGGTTTTGAACTAGATGATTCTATCTTTGCAACAGTTTTTTCTTCAATACAAGTGGCAAATGTCACTCTTGGCCGGTACAAGGGCTGCAGGTTATTAACATTGAATTAGTACATGTAAATGTACAGGAGATTCAAACTCTTTTCTTTCATTGAAACACTATTTTGGACATGATAAAAAATAGGTTTGAAGTTGGAATAGAAATGTAATAGCTTATTACCGGGACTCTGCAGTGATAGGTGAGTTCGCTATTCATTTGGCTAAGGCGCTCTTTTGCTCGTTGTTCTGCTTCCAATGCTTTTGCACATGCTTCTTCAACCTCAAGCTGAAGTTCAACAAAGTTAAATGAGATAATACTTTAGTAAGCTTTAAGATCATTAAAGGGATAGCAACAAACATGCATTTTCTCTGACAGAAAGAAAGAAGGCCAAACAAGTGTTATACAAACTGACAGGAAGACCCAAGTTTATTGAAGTAGTTAATTACCTGAGTGAGTGGGATAGGAGCAAGGTTGTTTTCAGTAGAAAGGTGTTTCTCCAAGAAAATCCGCATATCAGCCAGCTCCTTCAGCAATCCCAGAGAAACTTCTTCAGTGTCTTGCATCTGATTTCTAGAAAATTCAAAAGCTCTCTCAGCATGCAGGCGGAATGATGCACAGTTCAGACAGTTACATAGACCTCTGCATCCCCTAGGATTTCTCTTTAATATCCCTTTGTTGAGAAAATCAGGATGAGAAACCAGATCATATGATGATTCAGTATGAGTTGATTTCTGGAGACAAATAGCTGGTTCGAGGCATCCATTTTTGTTTATATTATCATCACCACCTATGCAGTCTATTGGACAACCAATAGGCTCAGATTGTGAGATTTCTTGCATGGCCTCACTAATTTTGCTAGGACCATCATTACCATATCCTGAAAGATCTGATGGTTCAGTCGAAGAAGATGCTTGGATCAAAGCAACTGTGTCGAGCCCTCCACAATCTCCATTGCGATCTACCAGCAAAACATCACTGCTGCTATCATTATAGATTGGTGTCTTGAGGAAAAGCTCCTTCTTTAGAGATTCACTAGAATTTGCATGACTTCCTACAGTGCCAGTCAGATCACCACAATTCCTATTTTCTTCATTGCAATCTACCACCAAAGTCATGTGATCTCCTTCAGGACTAAGAGGCTCGTCTTTTGTATCCTCTACTCCATATTCACATAGCAAACTTTCAAGACTGAATGGCAAGAGGTTTGGGATAGACACATTATATTCTCCAGTTGAAGTTTCAGGATTTACATTTGAGCTCAACAGCACTCCAGAAAAATTTGCTCCAGTACTAACATTATTGAGACAGTCTGGTTCTGGTTTTTCTGTATAACTTGTATCAGCACACTCTGTTTCTGATTTTCTTGCAATCTCCACATTAAGTTGAGTCTGGGAATTGGCATCATCATCAGGACACACCGAACTTGGCATCTCATTGAACAATTGAGCAGCAGAACTTGAAATTTCCACAGCGATACTAGTGTTCACGTAATCACCCACGTCATTAGCTGAGGTGCAGTTCGGTTCCAATAACTTTGTCTCTTGCTCTTTAATTTCATCTTTCTTGGGAGAATATTCTTTGTTCCTAAGAACTTCTTTGCTCGCAGAGATCAATGGTTGGTTGCGCTCCAAGTCCATCCGAAATTTAGGAAGTCCATTTTCACTTGAAGCACCTCCTAGGAACATGAAAAACATGGTCAGACTGCAAGAATCCATTTTAAATACACCTAATATATGTACCTAAAGATTTAGGAAAACATGACTTACCGGGATCGTTTTTTGCAGCATCCATCAGAAATGGAAGCAATCTTCTGTAGCTAACAGAGCCTGCAGCTTTGAACACCTTCGTCAGCCTAGAGCAAGGATTTAGAGCCTGTAAAAACAATTCATATAACATTAGAGGAAAATGGCCATTCACTTTGTTTGCATATGAGCATCATTTAATTGGAGAAATTCATAGTAGCAATTAGTTATTTTACAGTTATTTACCGATTTGTTTCTCAATACACTGCCATTTTTCCGGGGAGTCAAAGTAGTCTTCTTCGCAACATAGCCATTTCTATTATCTGATGGATGACCTGCAGTTTTTTTCTCCATATGCTGCACATTATGATCTATGCTGGCTCCCAAGTTACTCGCTTTAGCTTTTAAGAAAATGTCTGCATCAGGTGGTGTTGTCTGGACAAGTTCTTCCAATGCCTCGGGATCAAGTCCTTCCGGATTGAAAGACACTCGAGGCTCTACCCCAGCCTGGGACAAAACATCAGGGACATCATTGAGATCTTGCGCGTTGCATGATACATTGACCTCAATCTTCTGACCTTCAACACTCCCAAGTGTCTTACTGACGTCAGAATTAGCACCAACAAGTTTGTCTACAGAAGAACCATTACTAGCCACTGATCGTAAATGAGGTTTCAGATAACTCGAAGTTGGATTGTTGAGCTTGGATGATGTATCACGTGTCTCAATTTCTGAAACATCTATGCAAAAGAGAATTGCTTTAACTCCAGTTACTCTAAGAACTTCAAAACATTGAAAAATTCAATCCTCGTAATCATTGATTCAAAAAAAAACAAAATTTTGAAATATACCAGAATAGTCTCTCAAAGCATCCATCAAATATGGCAGCAATCTTCTGTAGCTATATGAGCTTGGAGCTATGAACACCTTCCTACGCAAATTCGAACTCACAACCTAGAAATAAATAAAAAACGATTGAAAACTTCCTCGATCTGATTTATCAACCAAACAAAAACTTTCCGCATACAATAGAAACAGCTAATGAATTGTTATGATGGACACTTTTATTTAAAGAAGACACAAAGATGCATCATAATCCCTTAAGGTGACTTTTGTTCACAGATTCTGCTAACACGAGATGTTTTGAGCACTAGACTACCTTTTTACACAAAGATTCTATCCTAAGCAGATTAGAACTCAAGTGTTATGGAAAACAGTTAACACAAAAAATTCCATAATCTAATTGATTAACCAAATAATTCATAGATATGCCAAGCGCCTGATAAATCATACTAACTAGGACCATCAATATTCTAGTAGGCACTAATCAAATTATCACTCGTTCTACTAGTTCAAAATGCATAAATATTTAAGCTAGCAAACTTTGACACAACGATAACAATTTAAGCTCGAAAGAATCAGATATCTTACTGAATTAGTCTTCGGAATGGACACATTTCCGCTAGAAAGGTCAATCGAATTTTGACCAGTAACACCCATATTTCCATTACTCTCAATTCCTACAGTTTCATCACACTTTTTTACCCCACATTCCTCAACTTTATCACCATTTAGCTCAAACCCAACTCCATTTTTCTCCTCGATCACCGTGGATTCACTTTTCTTCAAACCCTCATCATTCTCTATAACAACAGTAGCAGCTGGAGAGAACACCCTCCGAGCACGAAGATCCTTAATAGGTGTCCTTGACATTTCACAGAGATCCGAAGAAACTTCTGTATTCTGTACAAGCACTCTTTTGAGTTTCTTCACAGGTGGATCTAGTTGCCGGAGCTGGTGCTCAGAGCGCTTGAATCGGGTCGAATCCGCCCGGAATCGGCCCGACCTGTTACAATGCAAATAGATCTGAGATTTGCTCCGAGTAAACTGACCTTCCATAATAGAACTGTTTCTGCTTCCCTTTTGCTTTCTCTTCCGACCATGGCGTACCGGCAATTGCATTTTCTACTCTCTTTTTTGGGGTCAATCGGCCGGAGGATTGCTAAGGATTCAGATAAGGGATTAGGGTTTTGAGAGATTGGGAAAATGGAAGAGAAAAATAGAGATAATATGGCGGGAGAATTTTGAAGTCTCTTTTAGATTATATGGCGGGAAATAATTGCGGGAATTTGTACTCTTTTGGCTCCAAAGAGATTCCAAAAGGCGCTGCTCTATTTATGTAATATTTTGGACTGAAATTTCAGTCCTATTTTGATTACTCTCTATGGCCACATATATTTGTTAGGGCAATTTTCATATATAGCAAACAAAAAAAATTATATTTGTATATTATAGTAAAATTTGTATAATTGTGTTTCATAGTAAATATAAAATCGTATAATTCGCTATGCATATACAATTGTATAATTCGCTAGCCTATTTCGCTGCAATTGTATAATTCGTTATCATATTTCACAGCGATTGTATAATGCACAATTGTATAACTCACTGCCTATTTCGCTGCAATATTTTTATAAAATTTGTTTTGCATACAATTGAATCGAATTAAAATGTATGTATATTGCATAATTATAAGTCGAATTAAAATGTATGTATATTGCATAATTATAAGTGTATAGCAAGAAGATATATGTTTTTCTCTCGCTTTATACAAAAACAGAAACACAATATATACACTTCTATGGTATAAAGTTAGAGAAAATTATATTTCACTGCAATTGTATAATTCGCAATTGTATAATTTGTTGGGCTTTTTCTTTGTAATATTTGGAGTAAAATGTTTGTAAAATGTATAATTAAGTGTATAACACGAAAATATATGTTTTTGCATGTGTATATACAATTTTCTCTCGTTTTATACAAAACAAAAACAGAATTTATACACTTCTGTGTATAAAGCGAGAGAGGCGAGCGAGAATGGGAGAGTGGCGAGCGAGATTTTTAGGAGAGAGAGGATTGACAAACTTTGGCTAACGTTTGCTATTGAGCACAATTAAATCAAACCGTAGCTACTCCATTTATTTTAGGTTATTAGTTTGCTATTATATACAATTTTCCCTATTTATTACTCTCTTCGTTTCAATTTAAGTATCGTACTTTCTTTTTAATTTTTTTTTTTAAATATTTTTTTAATAATTAGTAAGTTCCAAATTTTGACGTGACAATTTTATATTCTCTATTTTAATATTTTAAAAAGATATTCATCTAACTTCTCCATAGTTGTTACTAGTACATGATGTAAGAATAGATTTGTATGATTCAATAATTTAGTGTTAGTTACCATGTAATTGAGTGCAATTCGTCAGCTCAAACGTCATGTTTTTATGTAAGAAAATAAAATATTTTCTGATTAATAAAATGGAATACAATTAACCATTCCTTAAATTACATGAAATTGAACAAAAGTACTATTGTATTGATATTTCAATAAAAGAAATGTGCCTTTAATTAATTAAAGTACATACACTATATATATTATTTCAGTTTTATTAAATAATAAACATGTGCTATATATTAAATTACGATAATAACAATATCAATATATTCAGTGTTATTTCATAAATTAGATTTGAAAAGAGTGAAATTTACATTATTTTATCCCTACATAATAAAGATAGAAAAATTATTTTCAATAGACTCTCGCTTATAATAATCCATAAGTCATCCAAAACCTAGTGAAAAGAACAACTATAACAACAAAAGATTCAATAAAATTTAATAACTTTAACTCAAAATTTATACTCACCATGACCGTGATCTTTCACATCACAAGGTTTCATATTTTGACTTAGTGGACAGATTATTAAAAATTAAATTAAATTGTATGTGGCATTAGTCTTTATTAATTACTAATATAAGAAAATGACAAAAACTAAAACATTGATTTGATTTAAGATATAACTCTATATACGTTGACAGTGTAAAAGAATTCTCACACGGAAGATTTCATTCTATTTTTTTTATTAATATTTGCATAAGGAATTACTTGTAGTTGCATTTAAAGTGATCAACTTGATGGTGTAATCTTTTGACACAATTAACTCATATAATTTATGTCCATAATTTAATCGATTATAATTTATAACAAGTAAAAACGTATATTTAGAATTTAAAATCTTTAGATTCAAGTTTTAAGTATCTAACCAATTTATTTTAAAAAGATTTAGTATTATTTCTTATATTTTCTTCATGTAAATTCATATGCATTGAAAATTTTGAATTTAGGGTGAACGCGATTGGTTGTATGCCATATTTTCTAGGTTAAGTAAGTTTACTTATTGTGAAAAGTAAATTACAATAATTCTTTTATGCGATCAAGATATAAAACTCTAAATTTTATTATGAAAAAAGAAAAGAAAATTACAACTAGAAAAATAATTTCCCATAATTTTTCAACAACTTTTGCTAACTTGTAGAACAAAAGCTTTTAGATTCACTTCTGAAGATCCACCTTCTTTCACAGCTGCTCTTGCCAATTCTTTCCATTTTTGTGCATTTTTTCTCATTTCTTCTCCTTTTTCTCCACCATCCATTACAATTTCTATGCACCTTTTTATTTCATCACTCTCAACCACACCATCTTCATTCACTCTCATCCTGACACCTGTCTTCCAAACATCTTCAATCAACTTTGCATTAGTCCCTTGATCTGTCCAATGAGGAAATGCCACCACAGGTACACCTGACGATAGGCTTTCTAGAGTCGAATTCCATCCACAGTGCGAGACAAAACATCCTAAAGATGGATGTGTCAGGACTTCAAGTTGTGAACACCATGGTACTATTTTCCCTTGCTTCTCTAATTCCATCATGCAACTTAATTTCTCTTCTTCTTTTTCTTCTTCTTGATCTCTTATTACCCATAAGAATGGCCTTTGGATCTCTATCAACCCTTTTGCAATCTCCTCCTTTTGGTTTCTTGATAAATTCAATAGACTCCCAAATGAGATATAAACAATTGATGATTTAGGCTTTGTGTTTAACCATTCCATGTAGTCATCATTTGACTTTTGAAAAAGATCACCACCAAATGAAGATTCCAATGAATCTTTTCCACCCAAGAATGATGAAGGAATCAATGGTCCAATTCCAATTAAATTGTATTTTTCAATAGCTTTGAGTGGCTCTAGCTCTAATGCATCAAATGTATTCACAAGTACCTTTGGATTTTCTTCACCATCTAATGTGTCTAGTTGCTCTTTGAATGTTGGTAGAGCAAAACTATACTTATCATCTTTTGAGCTAGATGAAACTAAAAAAGATGGAAGATCTTGGCTTTTTAGTAATGGAAGCCTTGGCAATTGGATACTCCAATTTGGATCATTTGAGCTACTACACTTCATTTCATCCTCATAGCCATTGAAGTAATAGTAGTATATGTCTAGCACAGTTGCTGGTTGAATCCATAGTAACGCGGATGGGATATGGAGTTCACGCGCTACCTCAGCTGCCCAAGGTAGCAGAAGAGTGTAGACGAGGGACGTGACAGGACGTCCTTCGTCTGAACTCTTCAAAATGACATCCCTCAATGTTTGGGACCCACGACTTCTTATCTCTGACATGTAACGTTTAGAATCATCCACGTTAGACTTGAAACCATCATCAAATCCATCAGAGAATGCCGCCAAGTTTAAGCCCTTGGGTGCCGTGGAAGCCGCGATTTTCGCCATACGACGGTGGGCGAAAACACTAGTGGTGAATGTCACCTCAATGCCCATTTCGATTAGCCTCTTGGCAAATTGAAGAGATGGATTGATATGACCTTGTGCAGGAAATGTCACCAATAGGACATGGGGTTGCACCATTTTTACACTCACAAACTTAAAAATAGAACCTAAGTTCAGAGTTCGAGGTCAATTAGTATTATGTGAGAGAAAGCTTTGACTTGTATGACTCTTAATTATTGTGTGGTATATATGATGATAGTTAGAGGAATCTATATAAGGATTTTATAGGGGTGAGCATGTTACTATATCGAAAATTTCAATATCTATCGTATCATGTCCATTTCAGCGCGTTTGAGTAACATATTTGAGGACCAAATTTAAACGCATACATGCCATATGACGTTTGAGGTGACGAAATTGATGATAAGACAAATTTTGCTGGTACTTCTTTTTTGTTTGTTTTTTTAATTTATTTAATCAATACTATAAAAAAAGACAACATCAGATGGACAGCAGAGAGTGACTATTTCTGTATCTTACTTGCAAAACAAATATTTTGTTTTTCTTTATTTAACTAATTTTAATTTGATACGTAATCTAAAAAAAAAAAAAAGACTTTTAAGTTTTAAAATCTTAAATTAAATATATGTACTAGAATGCTCTTTACTTTTCTTATCTTATATAAATCAAGCGGAAAAATGAAAATTAAATAATTACCAAAAAGGAAAAAAAAAACATTTTTATGAAACGGAGTAAAAAAAAGACAAACAAATTGATGCAAGAAAATAAATAAATGTATTGTGTTTGGTTTCTCATTGCTGGAGCTGCTCTTAAATTTAGAATGTGCAATACAAAGCTCATTTTGGAATCGAGAGTGATACTCCTAACAAAATTTTATTCATATTTAAAATTAAAAATCGTCAAATCAAAATCTCTAACTAAAGACATGTAATCTCACCACACCATCACAATCACCGTGGCTTGGCCACTAGCAGTGGCGGAGCCACATGTAATGAAGGGGTATCAACCGGCACCTCTTTATCGAAAAATTACATTATGTAGCTATAATAAAAATATCTTTTATGTATATATATATTACATATTGATAATCTTTGATTTTTATACAATTTTATTTCTTTAAATTTAAATTTTGATACCCTTTAGATAAAATTTTAGCTCCGCTACTAGCCACTGGTATTATATATTTGTTAGTGATCTATACCTTTCATGCAGTAGCCAGTTAGCCTCAATTTTCAGAATTTGTCATGCATGAGTTGTCTTGGATATGTTTTTGTATTTTTTTTTTGTTTTATTCAATTTTAATTATAAAAATAAAAACTTCTGGCAAGCTACTACTGCCTAACCTAGGACAGCCAGATCCAATGTAAAGATTGAAGTTAACAATGGAATTTGATGCATCTATCACGGGCTAAATTAATTTGTCCTATTGGGTTGATCTGAATCGAATATTTTTAATATAAAAAATTAGTTTATATATAAAATATTATTTAAATTTGTAATAAATATACAAGTTATTATGGATTGTAACTTTAAAAGTATAATAAATTAATTTTAAGTTTATCAAATTTAAATTTTAATTTCGTCATAAATAATTTAATTATCACATGACATACGGAATATTTATTGGCCATCACATGGAATGTTGTTCTTTTTCTTTTAAGAGAAATTTTATGGCAATAACTATTATATATATATATATATATATATATATATATATATATTAGTTATTGACATTGTAAATTTTAATTTTATTTGGATATATTTTGAGCTAAATAAAGAACAAATTTAAAAACTAAATAAAATAAATGCAATTTCATTTTCTTTTACTTCAATCTTGCCATTATGACTTAAATAGCATTATTCAAATCGATTTTCTGTATTAATAATTATCTTATCAAGAACTTTCCTAAATATATAAATATTATCAATCAAAAATTTAATTTCTAAATCTATTTTATGAGAATTTTATTTACTTATTTTTTGTTATATAATTTACGTTTGCAAATTGCATGGGCCAATAAATAATAATGTATGTATAGTACTACTTGATTGGAGTATGTTGTTTTATTTTTGTATTTAATAATTAGATTAACGACGTCTGTGCTGACTAAAGCCAATTTGTTCTTTTCTTGGTAACGTAAATAGCTGTCATTTTATTTTTTAAAAATCAAAAAATAAATACATTATCTTATAATTTATAGGAAAAATCGTATATAATAGCAAACTAATAATCTAAAATAAATGGAGTAGCTAGAGTTTGATTTAATTGTGCTCCATAGCAAAAGTTTGCAAAAAATTGTTAGGCGTCTCTCTTTAAAATATCTCGCTCGCCACTTCGTCCAATCTCTCGCTCGCTTCCTCACTTTTTATACAAACACAAGTGTATAAAAATTGTTTCTAATTGTATAAAGCAGATAAAATTGTATAAATACATATATTTTTGTTCCCCACTCTCCCCTCTTCCAGATCTCGCTTGTCACTCTCCCAAATCTCGCTCGCCATCCTCGCCTTTCTCACTTATACAAACATAAGCGAAATGTATAAATTGTGTTTCTGTTTGTATAAAGCGTGAGAAAATTGTATATACACATGCAAGTACATATATTTTCGTCATATACGCTTATAATTATACAATAAAAATACTCCACTGTCCAGTTTCTTTTGTCTTTCTCTCTTTCTCGTTTTATACAATTTTCAAATTGTATCTAATTTCTCTCTTTCTCGTTTTATACAATTCGATTCAATTGTATATTCATTGTCAAGTCTCTTTTGTCTTTTTCTTTTTCTCATTTTATCAAAATTCAAATTGTATATAATCGTTCTATACACTTATAATAATACAATTCATTTTATACATTTTATTTTTATACAGTTCTCTGCCCAAGTGTCTTTCTCTTTCTTGTTTTATACACTTCGTTTTATACAATTTGCTTCAACTGTATATATATAGCGAATTACACAACTTTTATGTTTGCTATAGAGCGCAATTATGCAAACTTTATTATAGCATATAAATATAAATTTTTTATTTATTATACGTGAAAGTTGCCCTTTATAATATCACTAATCACAAAGTTGCTCTTCGAGCTTGACAAGAGGATGTGGAAATATTCAACAGAATTTTCAGCTTCCGTGTAATTACTTCATTAGTCATTTTTTCAAACTTTTAATGATTTCTTCTTTAGTCTTAATTGATTTAATTGATGTGATATTTATTGAAGTTAAAATTTAAATAAAGTTTTAAATTTTTAAATTTTATATTAAAAATTTAAAATTTTCATTACGACTGAAAATTAGATAATTTTTTCGCTTTTAAAATTTGAACTGTGGCATAATTTGAAACTAAAGCTAATGATTTTTGTAATTATTGATTTTTAAAGTATGTCTAAGAATATTTTAATAAAGAAAAATAATTTAATTATGCTAAACTTGTGAATTTGTCAAAGTTGTAAAAGGTACGTAAGTAGTGCCGTGTAAAGTTTAATATATTCAATCGTGATAAAGGAGGTGGTAGTTCGATATCATCTGCATGTGTTTCTCGATCAAAATATTTCTACGGTGTATTTAGTGTAATTTTTAATTTTTTTATAAATAATATATGTATTATTATATTATATTAGAGCAAAATTTATTCTGAGCATATTCAAAAAGTGATGACTATGAATTTAATAATTACCAAAATAATAAATATATCAAACACTTAAACATAATATTATTTTAAAATATAATTCAATTATATACGACACGTAGTTAAGTTCTTTAATAAAATAACATATAGTTCAATATATAATATAAAAATAAGTATGTATTATTCGAATTTCACGATCACTTGTTATTAAAAAGATTGTTATATACCGTATATATTCAACCAGCTTGTGAAAGGAAGTGAACGATTGATGTACTTATCATATTAGAAGTTAAAAATGAAACAACAAAACTTATAAAAGTTAAGGAGAATAGTATTAACTTCATAATTTAGTATTTACTTCAATGATATTCAGTTATCATTTATCTTTAATGCTAAAGAATAATTAGGTCGAAACAGTTTTTGATCGGTTATTATTATTATTAATTAAAATACATTTTTAAAAAAATTATATTTTTGCTCTGCTATTTTTTTAATCATATTAAACAAATGAATATAAAGTTCATTGAAAAATCTGCTAAAGCGACAAAGAGTAGGTGTGACCATATATAAAAATTACTGTATTAAACCATGGTAAATTCTTTGTTTGCTAGCTCACTAAAAACCAAACAGATGTTTCACTAACAACAGCCACATACAGTAACACACACATTCTTCGTATGGGCGGAGTTAAAATTTTAAACTTTTTAGTTTCTGCCTACTTTAAAGAATAGATAAATGCTCTTAATTTTATGTTAATTTAATTAACGGTTAGAATATTTTTTAATTACCTTTCAATGATAAAGATATTTTTTGTACAAAAATAAAACTGAGGATTAAGTTATTCCTTACTTTTCAGTCTTTACCTTTAAAATCACTATTTCTAAAATATATATATAGTAAGGTCATCGATCGAGGGACATTATTCACTCTCTAGATGAAAAATAGACCATTCTATTATATAAAAGAGAAAAATAAAACACTTAATTTTATTTGTTTTACCAATACTGCCATCAAATAAAAAATTCATTAGCATAAGTCTTGAGATTCATAACCGATGAACCATTTTTCTTCATAGCTTCCTTAGCTAGGTTGCTCCATTTCTTGACATTATTTCTCAATTTACCCCCTTCTTCGCTGTTTCCCATCACGATCTCTATACACCTCTCAAACTCATCTCTTTCGGCAATACCTTTATCACCAATATTTACTCTGACGCCATTCTTCCAAACATCTTGAACAAGCTTCGCGTTACAAAGTTGATCGTTCCAAATTGGACATGCCACAACGGGAACTCCAGAAGCTATGCTTTCTAGGGTGGAATTCCACCCACAATGAGTCAGAAAACAACCAACAGAAGGATGCTTCAAAACTTCCGCTTGCGAGCACCAACTCACTAACTTTCCCTTCTTTTCTAGTTCATCTTTGCAAGTTAAATTTTTCCTATTTTGTCCTTCCCTAATCACCCACAAAAATGGCCTCCCACATTTCAATAACCCTTGACCAATCTCCTCCATCAATTGACTTGATGTCTCAGTGTAACTACCAAATGCTACATAAATAACTGATCCTTTTGTCATTAAATCCAACCAATTCATATAATTGTTTGAACTAACTTCAATCATATCAGCTCGAAAAGAATTATCATCAAGAAAAATTGATGGGATTAAAGGCCCAATTCCAATCATAGTCACATTGTTCAAAATCCTCAAAGCATCCAATTCTAAATCATCAAAAGTATTCACGAGAATTTTTGGATTTTTTTCACTATTTAATAAATCAATTTGTGTTTTAATAGACTCAGCTGCCCAATTGTTGCACTCCACGTTATCAAATACAAAAGAAGGAAAATCAATTGGACTAAGTGGAGGCAATCCTGGTAACTCTATTATTTTATCATTAGAATCACAATTCTTGAAATAATCCGAATAATCAGTATATCTATAATAATAAATATCAAAAACCGTGGCTGGTTGGATCCAAAATAATGTAGATGGAGTATTTAATTCTTTTGCTACCAAAGCAGTCCATTCCATAACAACAGTGTAGATAACATGTGTAAAAGGAGTACAATTTTTTGCATTTGATTTAATTAAATTGAAAATAAATTCTGACCCATGAGACTTTATAGAAGAATAATATAAATGAAACTCATTAAATGAACCTTTGAAATTGCCATCATAGCCATCAGAGAAAGGAGCGAAACTTAATCCTTCAATATTTGGAAGTATTTTTATTTTATTGAAAGCTGATAAACTCGTTGATAAAGTAACTTTAATACCTAAATCAATCAATCGTTTAGATAGTTGAAGAGATGGATTTATATGACCTTGAGCTGGAAATATTACAATAAGAACATGAGATTTGTCATTCCTCATATTTTCCATTTTCTTGGTAGGGAAAAGAGAGAATTTTTCTATGGATGCTAATGAAGTGTTTTTCATTTGGTATGTGTATGTTTTTGGAGTTTATATATAAGAAAAAAAAAATATTTGGACATAGTAATTGATGACATTTGAGATGACAACATACATATCGTACTAATTCAATTTACATATTTTTTTCATAATATTGTAGCCCCATCAAATTTTGTAGGATAAGAATTTCAGGTATAAGTGTCTATTATTAGCTCCCTTAATTGTTTGTGCCAAAATTTCCCAAGTGGCGTGGACAAATTTTGTTGGAGTGTCATAATTAAAACTTTATTATCATTCGATTTTATATGGTTGAGATCGTAAGAATTTTAATTTTTTTTTTAGGAGTTACCAACTTTTTTTGTTTTATTAGTGATCAGAAATTTCATAATACTTATCATCCAAGCAATTTATATCTTCTTTGAGGACAATTCTAAGCCTTTACTTTTTATCTTATTTATTTATTTTAATAAAAAATTACTTGAATTTGGCATTATACCTAACACATTTTATCTTATTTATTTTTTAAAAAAACTCACACATTTCTACGGACTCTATCACGTTTCCCATCAGTCTCAAAGTACTAACAATTCAAATACAAACAAAAATTACAACCTAACTAATGTCATCAACCAAAATATGATGCATAATTAATCTTTAATTTGCACAATTGTTTAAATAATTATGCGTACTTAATACGTGCAACATATACAGGCTAAGGTGTTGCAGGAATGATAATTAATTTATTTTAATTATTTGATAGTGATTCAGATTTTGCATGAACGGAAATGTTTTGCACTTTGTGCATCGAACTATCTTTGGTGACTGAGTAAAATCTCATTAACATAAGCTTTGAGATTTACATTTGACGAACCATTTTCCTTTGTAGCTTCCTTCGCCAAATCCTTCCATTTCTTGGCATTTTTCTTAAGCTCAACCCTTTTTTCTCCGTCTTTCATTACAATCTCTATACACCTCTTGAACTCATCTCTTTCGACGACACCTTCTTTACTGGCATTTACTCTTACGCCAATCTTCCAAACATCTTGAACGAGCTTAGCATTGCAACCTTGATCGGTCCACAACGGACACGCCACAATTGGCATGCCAGAAGACAGACTCTCCAAAGTCGAATTCCATCCACAGTGAGTCAAGAAACAACCTAAAGACGGGTGTTGTAACACTTCCACTTGCGAGCACCAACGCACGATTTTCCCTTGTTTTTCTAATTCCTCTTTACAAGTCAATTTTTCCTCAGGATGACCCCCTTCTTTTTCTTCTCTAATCACCCACAAAAACGGCCTTCCACATTTTACCAATCCTTGACCTATTTCCTCCATCAATTGACTTGATATCTCAGAGTAACTACCAAATGCTATATAAATAACCGATTCTTTAGTCATTGTATCCAACCAATCCATGTAATTTTCCGAACTCGACCTTAAATCAGCTCCAAATGACTTATCTAAAGGATCATTTCCATCGAGAAAAGCCGAAGGAATTGAAGGACCAATTCCAACCATAGTTAAATTCTTCAATGCCCTCAAAGCATCAAATTCCAAATCATCAAAAGTGTTCACAAGTACTCTTGGATTTTCTTCGCTATTCAATAACTCAATTTGGTCTATGATAGACTTAACTCCCCAACCATACTTAGAATTCACATCGGTGAACACAAACGAGGGAAAATCACGAGGACTTAGTTGAGGTAATCCTGGAAGATCTACAACTTGATCTTCAGAACAATTCTTAAAACAATCAGCGTAGTCAGTGAAGCAATAATAATAAATGTCCATGACCGTGGCGGGTTGGATCCAAAAAAATGTAGATGGGACATTAATGCCCTTAGCCACTATACCAACCCATGCCATGAGGGTTGTGTAAATGACACGTTTGAAAGGGCGGCCCTCAACCGCCCTAGATTCTATGATTTGAGTCATGAATTCAGAACCATGACTTACTAGGGAAGAATAAAATGACTCGAACTCATCTAGCGATCCTTCAAATTTTCCATCATAGCCATCAGAAAAAGGAGTAAAGCTTAATCCTTCAATATTTGGAAGTTTAGAAATACGATTAAAAGCTGTTAGGCTAGTGGAAAAAGTGACATTTAATCCTAAATTAACTAGTTTTTTGGCAAATTGAAGAGATGGATTAATATGACCTTGACCTGGAAATGTTACAAGAAGAACATGACAATCATTCTTCAAGTTTTCCATGATTCTTTGGTGTAAGATATAATTTTATTAACTAATTTATGGTAGAACGTAAGGTTGAACTAATGAGAGTTTATATAGAGAGAAAATTATTGAAATATGTGACCGATTGATGACGTTTGTGGTGACAAAATGCATTTTAAAATAAAATTAATTCATCGATTGTTTCAAAGACACTAATTCATATAGGATAAGAATTCTTGTAGAATAATAAAACAAGAAGAAGTTACCAAGAAATATGTCAAAACATTTTATGTCCTTTTAGACAGTGATAGCCATGAAAAAAGTTGTATAGATTATGCTCAATGTTTTGAATTTAAAAGAAAAAAAAATAGCAAAGGAGGGAGAGTAGAAAGTACCTAATATCAATTAATGTTTACACATTTTTTATTTTTATTTTTTTAATTTATCACTAGACAGTGTCTAGCGATCTTTTATTAAGCATAAAAAAAATCAATCGAAATAAGTACAAGCAAAAGAAATTAAACCTTACCTTATCTCTAGAAAACTATTAAACTAGGAGACCATGTAAAAATAATAACAAACTCCCTTCATAAAATTAGCTAACAAAAATAAGAGGAAATTTGGAAAATTTGCACCAAAAACCCATGTGACTTTATCTCATATTTATATTTGCTGTGATTTTCAGCCCTTGTTGGGTGAGAATTCAACACACTTTGGACTGAAATTTTGGCCCTCTTCTTAGTCTTCATGTGACCCTAAATTTAGGCCCTTTAGGATTCAAACTTGGATCATGAAATATGTAACATATATAACGTGAATTTCATATATTCGAGGCTAATTACATTTTATTCTGATAGTTTTTCAAATTACAAAAATTTTAGATTTTTATTACTCTTGAATGCATTTCTTGGTTGTCCGATGCCTTACAAATAATAGAGATGTATCCAACTTTCAAGAGAGGATTTTTATAACTTTTTTAAAATGATAGGGAACTTTAGAGATTATGTATAATATCTTAAGTTGTGTATGTTTTTTAATGGCATAATACATAAATATTTTCTTTAACTTGACTTCGTATTACATTTATGCCCTTCAACTTTGATGTGCACAAGTAGGCACTTAAACTTGTATAAAGTTAAATAAATGGACACATATGTCCTACATGTCATTTTTTGTCTTACGTGATGTCTTACGTGTATTGTACTATGTAAGACTCATGTTTTTATTTATTTAAAAGTTGGATAGTTAAAGTGTGTTTGTTTGTGCATTATGAAAATTAAAGGTTAAAGTTAAAATTTAAAGCCAAATTTAAAGTCCAATATATGTATTATATCTTTTTAAATGATATGAAATTTTCGAGAAACAAATCTACAGATAGTTGATCATTCAAGGTGCAAATAAATCACCAGGCTAAAGGACGATATCACTGCACATGAAGTAAGTACATCTAACATATTTCTCCTAATGATAATCTAAATACAAACCTGTATTGTGATTATTTAAAATTGTGAATGAATACGAAATTAAAAATAAACTAGTTGGTATAAATATATATTGAGCAAAATAAAATACAAAATTATTTGACTAATACAATTAGGATAAATACACATATAATGAATACATAAATAAACTGTATTTTGGCTATTTATAGTTGAGAATGAATAAGAAATCAAAATATAAATACAAAAATTTATGATATACTTTAGGACGAATACGAAATCAAATCTAAATACAAATTTTATGATATACATTAGGACGAATACGAAATCAAATCGAAATACAAACTATTTGGTATACAAAGAGATATTGAAAATAAACAAAATAAAATACATATGTAATCATGAATACATAAGCATTGTATTTTGAAAACTAGAAATTTTTTTAAAAGGAGATACATAAACTTCATAACCTTAACATGATAGCCAAATAACTTCATAAAATTTTAGACATTTTTAAAAATAAATTATAATTTCATAACGCCAAAATATGCCTTGGTAGAATAAAGTGCTTCAAAAAAAATTAAGAAAATTGAATATTGAATTTTTAGATAAATGGTGATAGACCTGTTTTTTTTTAACATGGTGAAAGAAGAAGAAAGAGATGGAAGTTGTGTATTTTGATAAATTGTCAATTAGTTCTTTGTTTTTGAATTTTTATAACTGATAAGAATTTTAAGCAACTATTTCTTTTTAATATTTTGCTCTCCCCTTAATTTCTCCTTTCTGCTTTTAACAATTATTTCTTTTTTGACATTTTTATTAAATATTAAAAGTATTGACAATAAGTCTTATTAAATGTCAAACTCTTGACATTTTGCAAATTTTCCCTTTTATATATTATCTCTTACTATAGATAATTGGTTCATAATATTTGTCATTTCATAGAATCAATACATAAATTACAGTATTTTTCCTATTATAACCTTGATAGTTAATTAGTTTTGAAAATAGATATTCGACCAACCTACAAAAATTAATAAGTAATTAATGTTCATTATAATACTTCATACATTGATTAATTACTCTCACCATTTCACTACTCTATAAAATCTGATTTGAAAAAGAAATCTCAACAACCAAATTAAAAATAAAAGATAGAGAAAAAATAAAAAAATAGTCTTAGAAAGTTGAAGATTAAAAGCAAAATCAGAAGACTCAACCAAAATAGGTGAAGGCCAATTTAAGAAAAAAATAAGATCCAAATAAAAGAGTCCTCGTCTAATTTCATTATAATAAATAATAACAGATAGTATTAAATAAATAGTATTAAATAATATTAGTATATTAGTACTCCTAGTCTAGTACTCCTTAATCCTAGTCCTATTAGGATTATCTTCTATATATATCTCCCATGTATCCCCTTGTTAGGTTAACACTTCAATACAATCAATATTCCTTCGGTAAATAACATAAGATTAACAAGAATATTTAGTTCTTTGAAGTAATGGAATTTAAATATTTTATAATATTGTCAGTGTTTACTTTAAGAGTTTATAAAAAATCATTTTTACACAAAATATATAGAAATATTGAGGTGAGAATTTTTTCTTCTTCAAATTCTGGATCAATTTATAGTGAAAAAAAAATTGACTCCGAAAATAAACTCAAAAATTTAAATAGTTATTTAAATACATTTCAATTTTTAAAATCTAATATATCTATTTTATCGAAAAGCTAACTTCAATAAAAAAATTATATAAAAATAAAATTGTAAACTTACTTAATTGTTAATACAAGTAAAATTAAATTAAAAGAAACAGAGAAAGTACTCAGTAATTTGTGATTCACGAGATATAATTTAAAATCGAAAAAATAATGAATTTGGTAAGTCATTTGGATAACTATTATCACTTGACACTTTGTTGTCCTATAAAATGCCTCACCAAATATGGCAACAAATCTCACATTAGAGACAGATAAAGAAATTAAAAATATGAATCAATTATCAATGATTGATACTACTATTACACGTCCATTGGCAAATTATCACTCAAGTGTATGGAAAAACTATTTTCTCTCCTACACTCCTCAACTCACAGTATGTCTCGTTTTTTTTGAGATAGGCTTGATCGATATATCGTATATTTGTTCGTTATTTATATTAGCTAACATTATATTTATAGTTTTTGATCCTAAATTTTTGTTACCTTTCATTTGTTTTCTATTTTTCGTTATATCCTTTTACTTTCGTATATATATATTTTTCAAGTTCTTTTTTTGTGTCGAGGAATTTTTATAAACAATCAATTTATCTTTACTGGATAGAGATAAAGTGTACTTTATATATCCTTCACAAATCTCACCTATAAAATTACAATGACTTTATTACTATTATTATTTAATTTTGTTATTTGATGTTATTTTATATAAAGGTGGTGGAACACTAATAACATTTAACATTTGGTGCAGGAAATTAGTAGCCAAGAAAAACTTGAACTTGAAGAGTTGAAAGAAAAAGTAAGGCAAATGTTAGTGGAAACTTCTGATAAAAGTACACAAAAACTTGTCTTGATTGACACAATTCAACGATTGGGAGTGGCATATCATTTCGATAATGAGATCAAAATATCTATTCAGAATATTTTTGATGAGTTTGAGCAGAATAAAAATGAAGATGATAACGATCTTTACATTGTTGCTCTTCGTTTTCGACTAGTGAGAGGACAAAGGCATTACATGTCTTCTGGTATCGTATCTATTCTCTAAGCCCTTTCTAGTCAAAAGTAAAATATTGGCCAAGTGAATTCAGAACTTAATCTTTACGAATATAAAAATTTCACTAAAAAATGATAACATAATATTTGATCATCAAAAATTAAACGGATAAGATTCTATACGTCTTCTTAACTAGTTTAATATATAACTAACTATGACCGACAATTAATCAGATGTGTTCAAAAAGTTCACAAACGATGATGGAAAATTCAAGGAAACTCTTACTAAAGATGTTCAAGGCTTATTAAATCTATATGAAGCAACACATCTAAGAGTACACGGAGAACAAATTCTTGAAGAAGCTCTATCTTTTACCGTTACTCATCTCAAGTCCATGAGCCCTAAATTGGACAGTTCACTCAAGGCCCAAGTTAGTGAAGCCTTGATCCAGCCCATTTACACAAATGTACCAAGAGTGGTAGCTCCTAAATACATACGTATTTACGAGAACATTGAATCACACGATGATTTACTTTTGAAATTTGTAAAGTTGGATTTCCACATTTTGCAAAAGATGCACCAAAGAGAGCTTAGTGAACTTACAAGGTATATATGTATACATCTATCCGCTTCAATTAAACACATGAACATGATACGTATCTACGTCGTGTAATATATTAAAAATATTATTTATATATGTAGGTGGTGGAAAGATCTAGATCATTCAAACAAATATCCATATGCAAGAGACAAACTAGTGGAATGTTATTTTTGGGCAACAGGGGTGTATTTTGGGCCACAATACAAACGTGCAAGAAGAATGATAACAAAATTAATCGTTATCATTACAATTACTGATGATCTATATGATGCTTATGCAACTTATGACGAACTTGTGCCCTACACTAATGCAGTCGAAAGGTAAAACTTATATAAATTTATAAATTGTTAATTAAACGTGCAACATGGGTACGTTTTTTGAGTAAGAAATATATGTGTTATTTATGTATGTACAGATGTGAAATTAGTGCTATGGATTCGATATCGCCCTATATGAGACCTCTTTATCAAGTATTTTTAGATTATTTTGACGAAATGGAAGAAGAATTGACCAAAGATGGTAAAGCACACTATGTCTACTATGCAAAAGTTGAGGTAATTAAGCTAAGTTTGCTATGAATATAACTTGGCTCCATTAATCAGTTAAATCATAAATCGATCATTTACTTTACAAATAACGCTTTTGATATGTATAAATATATTCTCATTTTAATTTTTAGATGAATAAGTTGATCAAAAGCTATCTTAAGGAAGCAGAATGGTTGAAAAATGACATTATACCAAAATGTGAGGAATATAAGAGAAATGCTACTATAACGGTAGCCAATCAAATGATTTTGATTACTTGTTTGATTGTTGCGGGCGAATTTATATCCAAGGAGACTTTTGAATGGATGATAAATGAGTCTTTGATCGCTCCAGCTTCATCACTAATCAATCGACTAAAAGACGATATTATTGGACATGAAGTAAGTATATAAATATGCTAATATATTATATTATATAGTTTGAACTTACAGAAATAGATATTTAATTTAAACGTCATACTGAAATGTATTTGATGCAGCACGAACAACAAAGAGAGCATGGAGCTTCATTCGTTGAATGTTACGTGAAAGAATATAGAGCTTCAAAACAAGAGGCATATGTTGAGGCTCGTAGGCAAATAGCAAATGCATGGAAAGATATAAACACAGATTATTTACATGCTACTCAAGTACCAACGTTTGTACTACAACCTGCATTGAATCTTTCACGTCTCGTAGATATTCTCCAAGAGGATGATTTTACAGATTCACAAAACTTCCTTAAAGACACAATCAAATTGTTGTTTGTTGACTCTGTCAATAGTACATCATGTGGATAATCGAACTATTCATCAAGTGTACGTTTTAAGCAAACAATGTGTGTGTTTGAGGTGGATGGGTAGGGGGTGTGACATGTTGTGTTTGTTTGCACTCATATTTTCTTTTAATAAAATGTAATAATAATAAATGAAGTTGTATTGAAGCTGGTTCATTTTCATTTTGAAATGATATGTATGTCATGCTAAGTAGAGTAGTAGGTAAACTTACAAGGTAAAAGAGACATAACTTTGAGTTTCGTTGATTTAGAGCGTGATAATTTTATTAGTTTTTGAAAGTTAACAATTTGTTAGTACAAACACAAAATATCGATAAAAATTATTTAGTTTGATTAAATTAATGATAAAAACTAGTACTTTGTCGCTAAATAGCAAAAATTGTAATTAAATTGTCAAAATGTTCCACATTGATAGAGAAATGAAAATCTGATTCCTTATATGGATTTGGACAAACCTCTTCTTATGAACTATCATTTTGGGTTGAGTTAGACTTATGTGTATATATTTGTTTGAAGTCTATGTATACATGTTAGGAACAAATTATGTTAGCTTCTTTTAATGAAAAGTTATTTTTTTTAATTGAGTTAATTTTTCAAACTAAACTTCATAATTTTAGTGCATATTTCTTATATAAAGCATTTAACTTAATTATGAAGTTCAATTTTCTTATAAAGTAGGATCAAAGCAACTTTCTATAAAGTTGAAACTTTTCTGATTATTAAGAAGGAAAAAGGGAAATTAGGGTGTGACTTGTATTTGGAATTTTAATGATCAAATAAATCCTAAAATAAAAAATAAACCCACCTATTATTTCTAAGAATTGCGATAGAGCGATAAATAATATTTTATTTTATTTAATAATTTCCTAAAACAAAAAATAAATCTACAAATCATTTTTAAGAATCGTAATAGAAAAATAAGTATATTTTATTTTATTTAAAAATTTCAAATTCGAACTCTCTAAATGTCTTTTTTTTTACCTTCACTACCCCTTTTCATGTTCCTTTTCCAACATAACTCCCACATCTCCATTCTTGTCTAGCAAAACCAAAATACATAATTCAAGAACAAACTTGAAAGTTGAAACCTTCCCCCCCCCCCAGACACCCCCCCCCCCAATCTCCATTTTTCCTTATTTATGCACCCACCACCCTAACATCTCCACCCCCACCCCGCTCACAATCAATGGCCTTCCACCACCACCACTATCTCCTTCTCCACCTTCTCCTTTTCTTCACTTCCCTTTCTTTCACCTTCTCAGATGATGCTGATGTTATGTCCAAGCTTCTTGCAGCTCTTTCTCCAACTCCTTCTGGTTGGTCAACTTCTAAGCCTTTCTGTTCTTGGACTAATGTCATTTGTGACAAGTCTTCAGCTACAGTAACTTCAATTAATCTTGATTCTCAATCTGTTTCTGGTTCTTTACCTTCTGAAATTACTCAACTTTCTAATCTTAAAACCCTTTCACTTCAAAAAAACAAACTTTCTGGCCCTTTACCTTCTTTTGCCAACATGTCAAAATTAGCTGATCTTTTCTTGGACAATAACCAATTCACTTCTGTTCCTCAAGATTTCCTTTTGGGGGTTCCTAGTTTAGTAACTTTAAGCATTAGTGAAAATGCGGGACTCTCTCCTTGGCAAATACCTATGTATTTAACTGAAAGTACAAATTTGGGATCTCTATATGCTAGTAATGCAAGTATTGTTGGTGTTATTCCTGATTTCTTTGATGTTTTTCCTAATTTACAGAATTTAAGGTTGTCTTATAATAATCTTACTGGTTCTTTGCCTGCTTCTTTTGGGGGTTCTGAAATTATGAATCTTTGGTTGAATAATCAAGTTAAAGGGTTATCAGGTAGTATTGATGTGATTGGAAGTATGACACAATTGTCTCAAGTTTGGTTACATGCTAATTCTTTTACTGGTAGTATTCCTGATTTGTCAAAATGTGAGAATATATTTGATTTGCAGTTAAGGGATAATCAGTTTACTGGTATTGTACCTGAGTCTGTGATGTCTCTTCCCAAATTGTTGAATATTACTTTACAGAACAATAGGTTGCAGGGTCCAATGCCTCAGTTTAAAGATGGGGTTGAGGTTAAACTTGGAACTACTAATAGTTTCTGTAAGGATACTCCGGGACCGTGTGATCCACAGGTCACTACACTTCTTGATGTGGCTGGTGGTTTTGGATATCCATTGTCTTTGGCTGAGTCTTGGAAGGGGAATGATGCTTGTAATAGTTGGAGTTTTATAAGTTGTGATACCACTGGGAAGAATGTAGCTGTTGTTACCTTAGGTAAGAGGGGGTTTTCAGGTACTATTTCGCCTGCTTTTGCGAATTTGACTTCGTTGAGGAGCTTGTTTTTGAATGACAATAATCTTACTGGTACGATCCCGGAGAGGTTGACAACTTTGCCTAATTTACAAGTTCTTGATGTGTCTAATAATAATTTGTCTGGACCTATACCATTGTTTCCACCTAGAGTGAAGTTCAATCATAATGGTAACTTGTTTCTTGGGACGAATATTACTACTGGGGATGATGGTGGGGGAAATGGTTCTGGATCGAATTCCAGTGGTCAAGGTGGAAGTTCATCTGGTGGTTCAAAAGGGCCATCAGTTGGAATGATTGTTGGTGTTGTTATAGCTGTTGTTCTTTTCGTTTTAGTAGTGTTGTTTGTGTCTTACAAATGTTACATGAAGAGACGCCATAAGAGATTTGGAAGGGTTGAGACTCCGAAGAAAAGCAATGAAATGGTTAAGCCTAGTCTCCCAAGTGTCGTGGGTGGTTCGAATAGATATACTGGTGGCACCAGTGAGTTACAAAGTCAGAGCAGCGGTGATCATAGTGAGATACCTGTTTTTGAAAATGGAAATGTTGCCATTTCCATCCAGGTCCTTCGACAAGTGACGAACAACTTCAGTGAAGAAAATATCTTGGGGAGAGGAGGGTTTGGAGTTGTTTATAAGGGTGAACTACATGATGGGACTAAAATCGCGGTGAAGAGGATGGAATCTGGGGCAATGGGTACCAAAGGAATGAACGAGTTCCAAGCAGAAATTGCGGTCCTTACCAAAGTCAGACATAGGCACTTGGTTGCTCTACTTGGTTCATGTGTTAATGGAAATGAGAGACTTTTGGTGTATGAGTATATGCCGCAAGGAACTTTGAGTCAGCATTTGTTTGAATGGCAAGAATTAGGCTACAAACCTCTTACTTGGAAGCAAAGGGTAACGATAGCATTGGATGTGGCAAGAGGGGTTGAATACCTTCATAGCTTGGCACAACAAAGTTTCATTCATAGAGATTTAAAACCGTCAAACATCCTTCTCGGAGACGACATGAGAGCCAAGGTTGCAGATTTTGGTTTGGTTAGAAATGCCCCTGATGGAAAGTATTCTGTGGAGACACGTTTGGCTGGAACTTTTGGCTATCTTGCACCTGAATACGCGGGTAAGCATTTCCACTCCTTGTATCATTACATCTTTTTTAACCGAGAACTGATTTGTATGCCCCTAGCTGTAAACTTTAGATCTTAGTAAATTTTAAAATTATTCGATCATCTGCATTGCTAGGCATTCTGGTCTTCATTACATTTAGAGACATTTGGCACATAGTGTTAATACTGAGGCAATCTCCATGCGTAAATGCTGCTTTGTCATTTTTATCGAACTCATGAACTATATGCTACTATTATAAAAGATAAGTTTCCATTTCGTGTGGATCAGCATCTGAATTATTATCCTATTACATCTCCTCTTTGTTACAGCTACTGGACGAGTCACAACCAAAGTAGACGTTTACGCCTTTGGCGTTGTTTTGATGGAGATCATTACTGGTAGAAAAGCTTTAGATGAAACAATGCCAGATGAGAGGTCTCATTTGGTTACATGGTTCCGTAGAGTCCTTATCAACAAAGAAAGCCTCCGAAAGGCTATTGACTCGACACTTGATCCTGATGATGAAACATATGAGAGCATTTCCAAGGTTGCCGAGTTAGCTGGCCATTGCACTGCTCGGGAACCTTTTCAGCGGCCTGATATGGGACATGCTGTTAACGTCCTTGGTCCGCTTGTAGAGCAGTGGAAGCCTACAACAAGTGAAGATGATGACGGCTATGGTATTATTGACCTTGACATGAGCCTTCCTCAAGCCCTTCAAAGGTGGCAAGCTGATGAAGGAACTTCAAGAATGTTCGATGACTTCTCGATCAGTCATTCACAGTCGAGCATACCCTCAAAACCTTCCGGATTCGCAGATACTTTCAGTTCAACAGATTGCAGATGATATGCGAAAAAAATTGACAACAGTTCAAGCCATGCCATGCCACGCCACGCCTCAGAGCGATTTCAATCCTTTATGGATCAACATAGAGTATGCCAATATTCATTGATTCATTGGTTTCTTCTTGGTCAATGTCATTTACTTTTTATGTGATTACATATTTAAGTTAAAATATAGTCTTGATGTAAGGTGTGTGATAAACAGTTAAAAAGTCAGGTGAATGTCACATTTTCTTTTGCCTCTTTGAAGACAGAAGAAAATTGTAACAAATTTTTTCATATTACATTATTAATGTAAATAAAATTTTGAGTTCCCCCCTCCAAACATGAAGTTGAATATTCTTACTTTGTGTAGTACTTCTCCAACATTTTATTCGTTGATCCTTCAAAAAGTATACTATTTTTTGACACGCACCTTTCGACATTTTTAAAAAGTTACAATATGTAGTCTATATTGCCAGGCTGTAAGAGAACCTGTGGAGTTTGTAAATAGATGATTTTTCAGAGCCACAAAGATTTGTCATGTTGAAACAAATTTTTGCTGGATCTATGCTGTCAGTAGCCTATCTTTTTGCTGTTTTTCTTGTTTTTTTTTTTTTCTGTTTTTTGAAGAAAAAACAAATATTATAATTGAAGAAGTTTTACAAGTGTGAAGTCATATTTCACATGGGAATGAAAAAGAATATAAGTAAGTATAATATTTTATTTGCTTGCTATAAACTTTTTTTAATGTCAAGTTGTGGTGCACATGTAGTGGGGACCATATGCCAAATAATCATCGCATATCAAATATTTTTTAAGATAGTCACATAGCCTTTTTAAAGAAAAAAATAATAATAATACACGGAGTGCGTTGATACAATAAAAGTAATTTTTCATGCTTTCTCCGAAATAAATTCTAGAGTCTTTGATGGATGAGTAAAAACATATTTATCAATAAACGTACGATTAAATTCAAAGAGTATTTTTCAAAAAATCTAAATGATAATCAAAGCTAATAATATAAAAAAACAAATCAAGATATAGTTTATGAAAAATGACTTCCGTGATTTATGCGTATCAAATAGTAATTCATTTAAAGAAATGATTTTATCAATTTTAGGTAACAAAACACCTAAAGAAAATGTCATATTTTTTTTTCCTAAAATGACTTCATTTATACGAGATGGCACCCCATAATTCATCGATCAATTTATTTATTTATATTTGCATAAAATGTCATAATCATGACATGACACGTAGAGGATTAGCATGGAGAAACATGTACAAAGGTCAAAATAGATGTTTAATCTTGAATTTGTTGGTAACCACTAATCATTATTCTAATGCAGAGTGTTAATATCTCTGTCTCTGCTAATTAATAACGGCCATAAATTAGTAATTATAATAGACAAGTGCCATGATTCAAGGGCCAAGGGAAAGTCAATCATGGATGTTTTTTTTTTTTTTTTTATTGATATACTCATTAGACTAATTCGGATATAATAACGTTCATTAAAATAAAAAAAGATAGATTTATCGTGAATTTTTTTTAAATTAGAAGTAAAAAAAACACTTGTTTGTCTCATCATAATGCGTTAAAAATGAAGTTGATCCAAATATATTTAAGCCATACCATCATATATTGTTGTTTTTCCTTTTAATTTAATGATGGGTTGATTAAACTACATATTTAAAAATTTATTGGACGGCAAAAACAACACGTAAATATGTTGGGGATAAACTATAAAAGAATTATTTCTTTATTTGGCATGTTAGATTAATCATGTTAGTTCGGTTTCTTGTATGATTAAAAATTAAAAGTTTTATTAATTTAAATTAATTATTTATCTTTTTTTATCAATATAATGTAATCTAATATTAGGATATTTTTTTTACAATTTCTTAAGTCAATACAAGGTAATTTCTAATAACCCAAACTTGAGTTTGTTTATATCGGAAGTTTGTTTGCTTTCAAATATTATGAAATTAGTCTCTGACAAACTAAAACTTTAGATGCATATGATTGGAGTTTAGAAAAATTTAGATTTGTGTGTTTGAAATTATTTTAAAGTGGCTAAACTTGTAAAGAATTTAAGAACTTCGGTTCTATCTTAAATGATGTCCTTAAAATTGGCTATATGTGCAATCCTTTACCTCCAAATTGGTAAAAAGGGGAAGTTATTTAGTCCAGAGCACATATTGTTTTGGATTTACTGTGACAAAGCCCAATAAAAACTTTCACATATAGCCACTTAAAAATAGCTTAATTACTCTACAATTCATAACTACATGTTATATGGAGGAGAGAGGCAAGTGAGGTTGGGAGAGAGAGGAGAGAGAGGGGGGGGGGGGGGAAAGAATGGGAGAAATGTGAATTGTATGTGTATATCAGTTAGATAATTATATATTATACATATGTATTTGTATATATAGCAAGTGAGATTGAGAAAGGGAGGAGAGAGGTAAGCGAGACTGGAAGAGGGAGGAGAGAGGCGATCGATATTGAGATAGGGAAGAGAGAGGCGAGTGAGAGATGGCAGAGAGTGGGAGAGAGGTGAATTGTATATGTATATAATTGTATATTATACATATGCATTTGTATATATGACAAGCGAGATTGGGAGAGGGAGGAGAGAGGCGAATGAGATTGGGAGAGGGAGGAGAGGCGAGCGAGATTGAGAGAGGGAGTAGAGAGGCGAACGAGAGAGGGCAGAGAGTGGGAGTGAGGTGAGTTGTATATGTATATATGTTAAATAATTGTATATTATACACATGTATTTTTATATTCTGGCTAATTACACATATACAAACATGACTAATTATACAAACTCAAAATCAGTCCACGTAATTTATGTATAATGTTAGTCGCGAATGGTAATTATAGCAAACTATAGTTATAATGAGTAATTAAATAATATAAGTTTGCTTAACTGCGTAATTTTTCCTAGTAATATACGCTCTTAAATATGTCATTTATTAAATAAATTTTCTCTTCAAATATCTTTACAAACTACTCCAATCATCCATCTTCAAGTAGCCTTTACATTTTTTCTTTAATATATCTACAATACTTTTGCATAGGAGTGGATATAGCTAGGTTTCCTCCATCCATGTTGTATTTATTATTCATAGATTTTACTATCACAAACGCCGAGTAATCATAGACTTCATAATAAATTAAATCAAAAATATGAGCAAAAACAACCTTGTTATTCATATCAATCAAATCATGCTTGCCTTTTTCGATTCAACTTTTAACTCTACATCAACAAATAAATAGATTTCCTCTTTGGATATTCTTAGTTGATTTTCATAATTCTCTTAAAAATTATCATACGAAGAACTTGCAAATTTAAGACATTTATTATATTGACATAATGCTTTTGTTACTATATATATCCGAATGATCGGTTAATTCACTATTAAAACTCTAAAAATTTCTAAACTTCCATGTATGTCAAACAATATTTTTCTCATGTTTGAAGAACTTTTCTAACTTGGAGTTGGAAGATAAAATTGAGTTTCAAAATTTTGAATTTGCCTTCATGTTGAATTTGAAATTTCCATAATTAAGTATTAATTTATAATTTTTTAAAAAATGCACCCACCACATGCATGCCCCTATTTTTCTATTAAATAATTCTAAACAAATGACAAACATTCACTCTATCCTCTATTGGCAGTAGGAATAATGTACAAAATTTGGCACACATTTCTATTAAGATATATTCTTCTAGCATTGGATACTTATAATGTTTGGCCAAAGCTTATGAAAATTTAAGTATTTTTAAAAAAAAATAAAAAAATTGAGATGTTTACATAAGTTTTTAGATAAAGAGTAGGTATTACCTTATAGCTTTATTAAATATAAACTATTGCTCTAATAGTCATATTTGATAGTAATTTAAATCATATATAATGTAATCAATTGAATAAATAATTTGTATATAACTTATGCATCAATATAATAGCAAAACAACAAAATTTGTTGCGTCAAGCTATGTAGGTAGAAACTACAATAGTTAACAACTTTAATATTTAAAAAATATACACAAAAAATTATATTATTTTTATCTCATATTATGTGACACTATTTTTTTTAGTCTGTATTTGAAATAATACTATCATTATATTATAATTAAATTTTAAATTCTTCTTTTACGCTACCATCATAAAACATCTAAAAATGTTTTAATTTTTTTTTTTAAAAAAATTCTTAAATACTATAATAAATATTATCGAATAAAATGTTGGAAATAATAATTAAAACTTAGTTGACTGCCCAAATTTCATTTATTATGCTAACATAAATGGGACAGGTAGGAACATGTTCTTTTTAATTTTTAACCAAAAAAGTGTGTATAGGTTGGTTGTTGGTGTCACTTGTCAGCTAACACACTAATAAAGTAGTGCTAGTATTAAACACAACACACACTCTTTGTCACCACTGATAAAGTTTTCATTTTTTCCGAGTTTCATATCTAAATTATTAGACGGAAATTTTATTATTCGAATTATAGTTATTAATTACCGCACTTATAAAAATTATATTAACTTTATTTTTAGAAGTTAATTATTTAGATTTATATTAGTTTGTAATATTATATATCTTATCAAATTTTAGACTTTGAATACAAGTATCTGACACATTCAAATATGTTTTAGATACAGTGTATCTAAATGTATTCATGTGTATTTGACTATCGCCACTCTTCGTGCATCTGATGTCTTAATATATGTATCTAATATGATTCATATGTATATAGAAATCTCGCTTGCCTATTTTCATATTTTAGCATATTTGACTTGAAATTTAATATTAATTAGTAAGATAATATATAATTATTTTAAGTTATAGAGAAAATTAGTAAATATAATCAAAATATTGGTCTAACTAGACTCAACATTAATAGTTTAAATATATTTTTGACGATTAGCTCGTAAATAAAATTCTTAAAAATGTCTCAATCCTTCAACTTTTATGGAGTTTTTTTGTCAACACTTGTAAATTAAAATTCTTTAAATGTCCTTCTGCAGTTAATTCGGCCAATTGATTATTTTTCTCCGTATATTTCAATGCTGCTCTTTTTCTTACCTAATTTATACTTGTTGACTCTTTCTTCTCATCATTAATACTCTTAAAGATTTATCTTTTTCAAAGAAAATTTTAGATTACCAGTGATGATTACTACTACTATGAGTTTGAAATCCAATCTTTTTGCTACCCCATGTAGGGGAAGACATGGGGTTAGCCAGTTTTGGTCTCAGCAGCAATTGGTAACAATTCTTGTTTCGAAAAGTCGAAAACTTGGTCGAGTTCACTGTCAGTCTAAGGTGATTCTTGAATACCCTTTGCTTCTTTTGGTTTAATGTCGTTGCTGTGTTTTGTTGGAGTAAAATGTTTTAGTTTTTAATTGTGAATTATACTCAATCAGTACTCATGTCATGTGAATGTTTTTTTATTTGACACGTTGTTTAAGAAAGATTGTATTTTTTTTGAAACTTATGGTTCAAAACATGGTATAGATATTTGTCCGACAGCAAATTATGTTATTAAGGGTAAAATTTGAAGTTTAAAGTAAATTACTCCCTCTGTCCCAATGAGTTGGCAAGCAGTTTAAGAAATGAAGAGAGTTTAAGGTGATTCTTGAATACCCTTTGCTTCTTTTCGTGTAATACTGCTCTTGCTCTGTGCCCATGTTATGTGATGATCTTTTATTAGGCACTTAGTTTAAGAAAGACGGATCTTTTTTTAAACTTGTGGTCAAGACACGTCATAGACATCTGTCTGACGGCAAATTATGTCATTAAGGGTAAAATTTGAAGTTTAAAGTTAATTAATCCCTCCGTTCCAATGAGTTGGCATGCAGTTTAAGAAATGAGATGTGTGCAGTCCCTGATATATGCACTATATATTGGAACTGAAAAGCTTACTAAGTACAGGAACTGACACTCTTTTTGGGACAAATCGAAAAGGAAAGTAAGATATTTAAATTGGGATAGAGGGAGTAATTTCTTTGTAATAGAAAGGTGTCATTTTTTGGGACGTAAGCGTCTCACATCAGAGGGAGCAGTTATCACTGTTGTATACTAATGGTGCAGTGTTGTTCCTATTTGTTATAACTGAGTCCAGCTTTGAAAGTATAGTTGCTGTAATTGACTTAAGCTTTGGAAGTATAAACAGCATTAAGTGCATTTGGAGTGGAGATTTCTTGAATGGATATTTCAGTACCCTATTTCGTGTTTTAATGAAATTTTGTTAATGCCAACTAAGTTTAGTTAGCCTCCAACTTACAGTTTTGTGTCTGATGCATTTCATGTATCGTTCTTGCAATAATGTTCTAATGTAAGTACATTAATTTCATTGATAGTTAGAGCAGCACCTAGCAGGTCTGATTATTATCTGTCGAAGTACTGGACCGATTCCTTTTACAGATATAAGGAGTCGATTATGTTTATGATATCATCTCTTTTGTTTACACTATTGAACCTACAAACGATGATTTTGAAGATATTTGAACTTTACAAGAGATATATATTCTTTTCCATCAAGCATCTATGGTTTCTATCTATTCACAGTTTCACACATACATATTTGTAGTTTTGCTCCATTTACACCTTTTTTCAGTACTTTATTTGCGCTTTCACTTAAAGCCCCAAAGGACCTTAGAATTACTTTTGCGCCTTTCTCTTTTGATAACACTGCTTCTATTATGTTTCTATTTATGGGATTCATTAAATCATTGTTCCAGACTGCAGAAGTGGATATCAGGAAGTGCTCGCCTTTTCTGGAAAGTGAATTGCTGTCAGGTAATGGTGGGTTGCCCTTGACAGAGTGGAGAACCGTTCCCGACATTTGGCGGACTTCAGCAGAGAAATTTGGTGATCGTGTAGCAGTCGTGGACCCATATCATGATCCTCCTACAACCATGACTTATAAACAGGTCAACCATGAGTTCTATTATTTGAGAGCCTTTTCTCTAGAATGGTAGTTGCTTTCACAAGTTTATGTAGTGGATCACTGTTGGTGACTGCATGAGACTATCCATCTTGTTATCGATATGCATGAGCTTCCCTTTCTTTCATTTGTAAGTACCTGCTAGGAACAAATTTTATCAACATGAGTCCGTAGTTACGATCTTCTTTTCTAGTATTTATCAGTCATTGCTGGTTTAGAGTTACTAGTCTTTTGCTCAATTATTTGATTGCTCTTACATGGGACAAAACAAATGGTGTATGGCCTTGCCTTTGACTTTAGGGATTTGCTTCAACATTAGTTAGTCAGTCTTCCTTTTCTTTCGGGTAAATTTGTCGTATATACTAAGTTCTTTTGTTCCGAAAAATGAGTGGCAGAATTTGATTTCTTATTTTTAACTTAATATCTCTGAATATGATGTCTATGAACAGTATCATGAATGCTTCTAGAGGTGATCTAAAGAGTTGAAAATCTGTGAGGGAACAGAAATTTCACATTGCAATTTCCTTTTAATTTAATCTAATGTTAATGTTTCTAGTAAAAATCTGTGGTAAAATTGTGGTATTCGTAGTTAAAAATCTGTTTTGGGTGTAATTGGATGCCTGGCTTTTATATTTACTACTTTATCCATGTTTTTGCAAGAGGCAACTAGATAATTGGGAAAATAAGTATGTTCAACTATGTTATCAGCTCTCCTATTCTCTGTATTTTCTTTAAATGCATTGCCAAAAATTGCAGCTTGATCAGGAAATTGTGGATTTCTCCGAAGGCTTGAGAGTTATTGGGCTAAAGCCACATGAAAAGATTGCACTCTTTGCTGACAATTCATGTCGATGGCTTGTTGCAGATCAAGGTAAATCAATTGACACCATCCATAGATTCTAGAAATGGTGAATCTTTTGCTTTATTTTTTATACATTACCTTTTTCTCTTCTGTTTCCTGCTCCCGTCGTCGGAATTACAGAATTTTGGAAATTAGAGGCATGAGAAACAACAAGTAGCATTAGAAACCTAAGAATGAGTAATACAGAAATACTGAAGTACTTAAGGTACCGAGAATAATACTAGTACTACCAGCAGGAGAAACAAGAACCGAAACTGTTTACACTAGTCTTTTACCTGAATCCTCGATTATATTCAATCTATTTGGAAGCTCTGTTGTAAAGTGTCATATTCTTTTAGGTATGATGGCAAGCGGGGCTATTAATGTTGTAAGGGGTTCAAGGTCATCAGATCAAGAGCTATTGCAGTTATACAGCCACTCTGAAAGGTTAGTGCAGGTATTCGTTGGTTGTTCTTATTAACCTGTCAGTGAGCATTTTACTGGTTCTACCTGTCTTTCTTCTCGTTTGTTTTTCCTGATTAGTTTTTTCCCTGCCTCTCATTTTTGAACATGTTGATACTGTTATTGACTACAATACAAAATGAAAGATCTCTTGACAGATTGGTATATGTGTATTATATCCTCGTTTGACAGCATGATAGGTCTTATGTCTTTGCCTTTACATGTATAAGTAACCTTTTTTGTTTCTAGAATAACAACTCTACCTTCAGAAGCACACTATCTCCCTAAAAGTTTGTTGTATCATAGAAATAAAATCGTTTGGACATTTGTCTGCTGCTCATATCCGAGTTTCACTATATTTGTTTATTATTTTAAGAAAATCTTGTTCGGTGTAGTGACATGTAGTTGATACTGGTTACATTTTTGAAGCTGATGAACTAAACAAATAAAATGGACATCTTGATGGCCTTCAAGATGCCTCCATGATCGATTATGTTGGCTAGATTTGTTCTATCTGATTAGAAGATTACGTAGTTTATGTGGTTGACTTCTATTCATAAACTTTTGCAAGCAACTTGTGCACACAGTGTAGGATCATGTGTTTCCCGTTGTTTATTTTTTGCACCAGCAGCGACGAAGTAGTTATCTCTGCTGTGTGCGCCAGCAACAAGTTTAAAGAACTTCTATTTGTTACTGCATTTTGCTTTCTCTTTTTATTCTTTAATTTCAGGTTTCTTTTTCTCATCTTTCATTTTCCAGTGTTTTTAATAGTAAAATGTTTTTCTCCAAAGATAAAAAGAAGGTATTGTCGAATGTACTCCACAATATCCATCTTAAACCCAAAAACAAAAACAATTTTCTTCTGCATGCATTTTGACTGTGATAAGATTATTATCATTATCATTTTAATCATTGCCTTGCCAGTGTCGCTCTTGCTATTGACAATCCTGAGATGTACAACCGGATTGCAGACACCTTTGGCTCCCATGCAGCTCTACGATTTGTTATTTTACTTTGGGGAGAGAAGTCTAGCCTTGTAACAGAAGCCAGACAGGGATATCCTATATATACTTATAAGGAGATTGTAGAATTGGGTCACAAGAGTCGTGTGGATCTACTTGATTCTGAAGATGCCAGTAAGACATTTACTGTAAGAGACATAATATAAATTACATTAAAGTTTAAAAAAATTATTTCTTGCTTAAAACTAATTATTGTTTTCCTAAGATGATATATTGGTGGTTTTTTTTCTTCACACAAAAAAATTTCCTTGATTTTTTATCCTGCAATGGAATACATCTAGTACTTTTGCTAGTTTTTATCGTTCTGCTTTTCTTTATCATCTTATTAGAACAGAATTGTGCTAAAAGGTACTTCAAGTTGCAAGTTCATCTTCCCGACTCTTTCCCAGTATATGTTATGTCTGTGAGCTCTATGAGACACTAACGATAAAAGATAACTCCTGCCTGGTGTAAACACAATAATTATTACTTAGTAGATTCAATTTCGAGTCTTCAGCATGCCAATCAATATCCTGAACCTCATGCTAATTCTATCATCACAATTTGGCTTTTATGCTTCTTTTTCGGTTTATGCAAAGGTCATCCTGAACTTTACTTCTAGAGTTTTGATTCTGTGCCCAGTGAAATAAAACAACAAATGGAAATTTATCGGCTAGTGTACCTTATCCCAATTTTTAATAGGGGCTAGCTTTTGGTCGAGTGATCTGTCCCGATGTGATTGTTCTACTTCCCTTTTAACTTTTCTTTCTATTTCTGTTACAACTACCATAACATTTGAGCACCCTATCTAGTTAGCGTTCCTATATGTTTTGAGCAGTTATGTGTTTATAAGTCATATGCTCAACGCAATATTCAGTTTGGTAACCTTTTTATTTTGTCTTCGATTCTGAAGTTGCACTTTCCAGTAATGTAGTTCCACATTCTTATTGGGAGAATATCAGTAGCTAACAAATTTGTTTTAGGAAAACGATATTCATATGAAGCAATCAACTCTGATGATGTGGCTACACTTGTTTATACTAGCGGAACCACTGGTAATCCAAAAGGTGTCATGCTTACGCATAAAAATTTGCTTCACCAGGTTTGCACTTGTACATTTACTCTAGTGCTTAGAATTCTTTAGTTGATTTCACTTTTGCAGGATCATCTGTGTCTTATTACCTTTATCCTGTTGTTCTAGTCGTCATTATATGAAAAGAAGCTAAGTATTAACTTGAGGTTCAAATTTGGGAAAAAGGACTGATGAACCGATCTCTCTTTAAACTTGCGCACTATCTCATCTTAAAATTAATGCTTTAATAGATTATGTACTCTTGTGATTTTTTCTGAGAAAAACGAATAAAATACCCTTGGGGAAAGACGTCAATGAGAAAAAGGTAGGTTGAGATTGTGAGAGAGGAAGAAATGAGAAAATAACTCTTGCTGAATTGTAGATTAACTACTAAGCTGGCTCCTTATATAGTTTTTTAAAGAAAGAACCCTAATTTTTGAATTCTTAGCTATGACATTATCGTCGAGGAACACCAGATATTTTACAATTTTCTTTACTTCCAGAAGTTCTCAAACTCAAGTTGGTGAAACATCATGAGTTTACTTATTTCAGATACATGACACACTAAACTAATACTTGAGTACTGAGCTTATTGTCTTAATGTTGCTAGAACAATGAAAAGTCACCAAAAGAAAAAATATGAAATTCTTTTCTCTTTTAAGTTGATGGTAATTATGTAGGAAAAATGAGGTGCTTCTTGTGGCATATAAATGGATCTTTACTTCGTTATTGTGAAGAGGTAACATTGCATAAATCTTTAGGACATCATTAGCGTTGCTTGCATTGACAACTTAGAGTAATCAAAACAATTTTCACGAGAGTAAAAGAGTCGTGGTTCTACCAGAGCGATCACTGTAAAGAGGCGCGGGGTACCAGCAGAACGTCACATAATAGAGTTACAATGTCACTAAAACGTCACCAGAAAGAATTATTGTACAGTCGGAAATAATAATTACAAAAGCAGAGTGAATACTAAAACCAAAAAAACAGTAATATTATCATTCTACATATAAAATAATGTTTCTGCTGTTACTGGTATTTTCTTATTGATCTTCTGGTTGGCCAGTTCTCCATCGTTTAGTATTATTGTAACTTCCAAAGGTATCTGTGGTGTCAATAAGTATGTTGTACTGCTAGTTTTTGAGTAAGTAAAGTTGTTGACCCCCTTTGTTCTCTTTGTTAGATTTTGAATTTGTGGGAGATTGTGCCTGCTGTACCTGGGGACAGATTTTTAAGCATGCTTCCGCCTTGGCATGCATATGAACGTGCTTGCGAGTATTTCATATTCACACGTGGAACGGAGCAAGTGTACACAACCGTAAAGAATTTGAAGGTGTGTGCATTTTGTATGGGTTTCTTATTTAGTCAATTTGTGCCCCTTTTTTGCCCTCATGTTCTGAAAGAGTCTAAACCATTGATCTGATCTCTGCCCCAGTATTTTCCCCCCTTAAAATATATTTATACTTCGATTATTAATCGTTATTACCACTGCCTCAACAATCTTCTTACTGTTGTAGGAAGATTTGCGGCGTTATCAGCCACATTACCTGATAAGTGTTCCTCTAGTGTATGAGACGTTATACAGGTATAATCCGTAGCTTCTCATAACTTTGATTTTCTTGCGCTTAAATTGTTAGAAAAATTTGTGCTTAGTAACATTTCTTGTGATACCCTTTTTTGGTTATTCTATATTATTAGATAATAATCGATTACGAACTTTACAGTGGAATCATAAAGCAGATCAATTCAAACTCTGCTGCTCGTAAACATATTGCCCAATTATTTTTAAGGATCAGTATGGCTTACATGGAGGCGAAAAGGATTTACGAGGTTAATCCCTTATATTATTGTACTAAGTTTTCAGCTTATATGCACCATTATTATAGTGAATAAGCACAGTTTTGTTCAGGAATACTCGAACTTTATAATAGTTGTGTTAGTATCTATTTTTAGAACACTGTTTCAAAATTCTTATCATCTTTTTCACAAAATGAGTTCTTAGATGTATGTGGGCATGGACTCTTACATTTTCTATTTTGAAGTAATAGTTACTCTTCAGATTGTATAATTACGGTGCAATATTTGGAATTAAAATATATAACTTGAATACTGAAGCATATTGAGTGTATGAGCATTGTCATTGGGTGATTAGCAATTATAAACAGATTTCTGATCATGACTATCTAAATTTATGTCAATCCCTCAACCTCTCAACAATTGCCTCAGGCTGTACCACTTAGTTAAGGAAGATCACATATAATACTGTTCTTCTCCAACTGGATTTTTGCCTCACACGTATAGTAGGACTTTTAAACTGTTACCTGTTAAAATGGATGCCGAGGATTGAACTCTTGAACTTTAGATGCTATGATCTGCACATGTAATAGAAAATGGATTGATAGCTTGCACTGTATCTTTTCTTGCATATTTCATTTTCCATCATATTTTATTTTTTTTGGTTGTGTTATTATTTTCATTAGGGATTCTGTTGCACTAGTTGCACGTTTGTTTATGTTTGCAGTTGACTATGATCTCTTACTACGAAAGTAAGTTATTCAATTTGTTTCGAGGAATGATTTTTGATGTACTTCTGGTTATAATTATAATCTGTCGCCCAAGTGAGCACATTGATTTAATCATGATTTACTCTTTTCCTTCATGGCCTGTGATGCAGGGGAAATGTTTAACCAAGGACACGAAGCAACCTTCATATATTGTATCATTGCTTGACTGGTTGTGGGCTCAAACTATTGCTGCTATACTATTGCCGTTACATATGCTGGCCAAGAAAATTGTTTACAGTAAAATACACTCAGGCATTGGTATTTCAAAGGTTTGATATGCAACTGCTAGTGACTTGTGATGTTCCTTACCTGTGCATCTTTGAAGTTTAGGACTTATTGAACTAGCAAAACAAATGCCTGTGTTGTAGGCCTTATAATTGTGTGTGACACTAGTCAGTTGACTGATTTAGGCAACTCTTTTGAGGTTGGATGTGTCATTGTTAAACTTGTGACATTTTGGTACACTACCTATCCCCGAAAGAAAGAAAAAAGTTTAAGTTTTTAAACAGAAGAAAGTAAAATAAGAAATTTGAAGAGAGAGGTGAATGTTTTTCTCACGCTAATGTGAGCGGAAATATTTTGAAAAGGTTGCAGTAGCAGCTTACATGTACTCATGCTGTTGTTTGCCCAAATGCATGCTTGTAAGCTTAAATCTTTTCAGACATTGTTAACAACGACATTCTATTCTTTTCCATAAACACCATGCTACTGTTTGTTGAACTTATATTCTGCGAGGCAAACGTGACTTAGGTCCGCTGGATTGTGAAGACACTAATTGATTACCTTCCTTTACATTCTACAGGCTGGCATAAGCGGGGGTGGTAGTCTTTCTTCCCATGTAGACAAATTCTTCGAGGTTAGTAGTTCCTATAGTCTTATTGTAAGTAGACGATTAGATTGGTGATCCTTCCTTATATGCGGTTTTGTAATTCGTAGGCAATTGACATAAAGATTCAGAATGGATATGGCTTGACAGAGTCAGCTCCTGTGATTGCTGCACGGAGTCTTACATGTAACGTGAGTATTGTATCTTATAGATATGGAACCGAAAGAATTCTACTTCTTTGATAATGATGTTTCTTATAGGGATGCCTTATATGAAATAGGTGCAGATCAATACCATTGAGTTGTATCCATTGAAGATGTCATAATACCACAACCATCATGTCAAATTGTTTCATAATGGCACATTTGTTGCTTCTAACCATACAAAAATGCTATTTGTATTTTTCATATTCGTAGGCTAGTTTCTATCGTTACTTTGCTTTAGCTGTGCATACTTCAGAATGTGGTATCATATAACATAGTCCTTGTTGATCTCTGAAGGTGCTTGGCTCAATTGGTCGCCCCATTCGGCATGTAGAGGTAAAAGTCGTAAATTCTGAAACAGATGAAGTCCTTCCTCCTGGCTCAAAAGGCACAGTCAAAGCTAGAGGGCCACTTATAATGAAAGGCTACTACAAGGTTAGTGCATATTTTTTTTGTTTAATGAGTTCTGTAGTTCCTCTTAGTTAGACCCATTAGTGCAATGCAATAGCTTGATCCGAAATTATATATTCTTGTCTTCCCTTGGACGCCGAGGGTCTATCAGAAACAACCTCTCTACCCCACAAAGGTAGGGGTAAGGTTTGCGTACATCCAGCCTCCCAAACCCCACTTGTGGGATTACATTGGGTATGATGTTGTTGTCTTCCCTCGGACATCTATGACGAGGCATCATTACTTTTCTTTACCTTTTATTTTATTGCGACACTGCTTCATTTTATTGGAAAAGAGTTGCTATTTTACGTGTTGGTCATAATAAAAGACATCAAAAGTATGTTTTGCCTTCATTGGCAGTCATTTTGAGCTATATGTGTTAATTAACCATCAATATCTCGTAAATTTTCTTTAGAATCCGGTGGCAACAAAACAAGCTATTGATGAGAACGGATGGCTGAACACTGGTGATCTTGGGTGGATTGTGCCTGATCTCTCTATAGGGAGAAGTCGTAATTGTGGGGGTGCAATAGTCCTTGAAGGCCGTGCAAAGGATACCATAGTCCTTTCAACTGGTAAGCTATAATTACTTCTAGTGTGTCTGCTCTTGGACTACTCTAGTAACATTAAGTTTGTCGTTGTTCTGGCATTCTGTCAGTAATGTGTTTTGGAATTAGAGCCTTTATTGTGTGGATTGTTATCGAAGATGACGTTCTATTTGGTAAACTGCATAGAGACGGGTTTCATCTTACGAGTAATTTTGTAATCCACAGCTTTGAACTTTATTATATGTATGTGGAAAAACTAGGTGAGAATGTTGAACCATCGGAGATTGAAGAAGCTGCTATGGGAAGCAGTCTGATCCAGCAGATCGTTATCATTGGTCAGGTGAGATGCTATTATTGAGCGCGTAGTTAAGATACTCTCTCACGTTCCATAAGTTTGACATCAATAACATGTAGGATCAACGGCGTCTTGGAGCTATAATTGTACCAAACAAGGAAGAGGTTCTGTTAGCAGCTAAAAGATCAGCTATTGTTGATTCTGAAACCACTGAAGTTAGCAAAGATAAAGCACTTGGCCTATTACACGAAGAGTTGCGAAAATGGTAAGCACTTGCTTGCACCTTCTACATTGACCCTGATATGTCGTTTTCAGTTCTGTTAGAACAAAAATCATCTCCCCTCTTATTTAACAAATACAGGACTTCAGATTGCTCGTTTCAAGTTGGACCTATCCTTGTTGTTGATCAACCTTTCACGGTACCATTTATCGCGATACCTCTTTACCAAATTTGATTCGAGTTTAACGTCAGTTGATTTCTGTATCTTAGACCTTTTTATTTACTGCAGATTGATAGTGGCTTGCTAACACCAACTATGAAAATCAAGAGAGACAGAGTTGCAGCTCTTTACAAAGAGCAAATTGACAACTTATACAAATGATTCCTCATTTTTTAGCTATGAAAGATGCAAGATCTGAATAGCTACCGGCGAGTTGGTTTTTCAGATTATATTTCCTTCAACAAACCTGAGATTGCACTGATAATATAGTGATTGGTATTGATTAGATTTGATAGAACTTAACATATATTTATGAGGACATAAAGTTGTAGAGCATTATTCAATAAGCATGTAGCATTTTGTTTCCTGAGAAAATCAGATGCAATCTTCAACATTCTTATCTAGATCCGACAAGTTTCAACTTTTGGCTCCGCCTCTGTTTCCAAGGATCGATGTCAATAGTGTAGCTTGAAACTTTCGAGGGCGATAGACATCTAACAGCTGAAGATACCATCACCAGAAATCATTACATGAACATGCCCCCTCATTGAAGTGATGGAATCTATTTGCATCTCTAATGACAATTTTTCGGCTTGTAATGCTTGATATAAACTTTATAACAGTGTGACAATCGCCACAAATTCGAAGGTTTTTCACCACCCTTATTACTGATCCAGGAACAGTTCTCAGAATTCCATAAGCCACAGCCAATCTCTCACTATGCCAAAAGAGCTGTCTTTCTTTCTCTTGCTGTTCCATATCATGTAAAACGAACGTGGTGTCGGGAAGATAACCTCTCTTCCTCATCTCAGAATCAAATTCCTTTAGGAGGGAAAAAATCGCGTCCTTCATTGGATACAATGCTTCTCCTGCATAGAACGTCGTAGTTTCTTTTCCCGAATCAATAGAACTGTAGCCAGGTTCTTTTCTCACTTCCAAATTTGCCATCTGCTTCCTCAACTTAGAGACATTGTCCCACAGAGCTGCACCAGCATATGTATTTGACAGCAGTATACAAGTTGAAGGATCTTTTGGTCCGAGAATTAGTAAGCGATTAGCGACCCTGACTCCCATTTCAGTGTTTCCATGTTGCTTACAAGCACTTAATAAAGCAGCCCAAACAGCTTCATCAGGCTGAAACGGCATCGTGTTAAGAAGGTTCTCAGCATCCTCAAGGTGACCTGAACGACTATACAGATCTAACAAGCACGTGTAATGCTGCAGAGAAGGACTTAACTTATAATCGTCAATCATGGATTTAAAAAGACTCTTACCTTTGTTTACTAATCCAACATGACTACAAGCATAGATTAGTCCAACAAAAGTTACTTCATTTGGCTTAAGGCCAGCCAAGATCATATCATCATATAACGACAAAGCTTCAATAGCTTGTCCATGCTGCGCCATCCCGACAATAATTGAGGTCCAAGATACAACATCTCTTGTCAACATGCTATCAAATATCTTCTTAGCTTCCACAATATCACTACATTTTGCATACATATCCACAAGGGCATTGCTAACAAACAAACTACATTCATAACCGAGCCCTAAAACTAATCGATGAATCTGTTTCCCGAGTTGCAGTGCAGCTAAGCTAGCACAAGCTCCTACTATACTCGAAAGAATAAACGGGTCCCTCATATCAACCCCTTCTCTTCTTACTTCAAGAAATACATCAACTGCATCAATCAAGTTCCCGTTTTGCACGAACCCAGATATCAAAGCAGTCCAACATTGCAAATTCTTTTCTCCCAACTCCCCTAGTAGCGCAAAAGCTTCATTCTTCCTCCCACAACGAGCATACCCCGATATCATTGCACTCGAACAAATCAAATTCTTAACCAAAATCGAGTCAAAAACCGATTTTGCATTATCCGGTAATCCACATTTCGCATACATATCAACTAACGAAGACTTAACAACATCATCAACCGAAAACACCGATTTCAAGAACTGGCAATGCACTTGTTTACCAACTCTCAACGCACCCGAATTAGCACAAGCCTTAACAACACTAGCAAAAACGAAATGGTCAGGCCTAAGACCATCTAAAAACATGTTGCGAAAGAGGAGAAGAGTTTTCTGGGGTTGATTAGCTTCGTTATGTGCAGTAAAAACAGAGGCCCATGAAGCTAAATCCCTATGGTGCATTTCGTCGAACAGTTGTAAGGCATCATCAAGAAGGCCACATTTCCCATACATGTCTATGAGATTGTTGCAAAGCTTTAAGGAACAGTCGTATAAACCAATCTTGATAATGTGAGCATGTAATTTTCTGCCTTCCGTAGGGAAATGGAATCTGGCGCATCGTTGGAGTTGGTGAAGAAAATGAAAGTGCTGCATTCATAACCAGTGGTTTAACTTCAAATATTTCAGGAAACAAAAATTCTTTAAGCTATTGAACACTCAAGTTGTGGCGGGATGGTTAGGATTCCTCGACCTTTAACTTTTGGATTCGAGCTCTGTTATGTTAAAAAGAATCTTGTTGGCTGCGGGCACTAGAAAGACTACACTAAGTCTCAAATAAGTTACGAATCTTCAATTTGATAATACTAAATAATGAGAGTGACTCTAAAACTATCCGCTCATCGCCACCCGATCTTTAGCTAAATCAATATCAATATCAAGCAATTACGAGTCTTTTAAAACTACTTCACTTCATTCCATATAAGTTTTAGGACTATTTATCCACCTTTTTAACACATTCACTTGTCATAATTTCACATCTATCGAACAATATATCTATAGGTCTAACATAAAACAATGTTCAATTAAATCAGAGATAAAATTAGAATTTTTAATAAACAGATTCAAATGATAAAAATGTTGATTGACTTGCACGAAAAAGGCCGCGATTTTGTTCCTATTTTAAAATTGTGTAATATAACCTTTGAAAAAATTAATCCTTCTGAAAAGCAGGAAACACTAGACTACGATCAACGTTTGCAAACTTACAAATTTATGACCATAGTCTAACGTTTTCTCACAAGTTTTTTAGTTTGCTCAAAAAAAAAGAAAGTAAACCATGGTCTAAAAAGTTGCACGAGAAATAAAAAAAAAGACTTTATTTAACAAAGAGCTAATATAAAGAAGGGATAACCAGAGTACTGAAATCAAGACAAAGCTAAGGAGACACTGAAATGGTGTAGTTTTAAGGTACATGGGAGTTTGAGGAGGATTTGCAATAAACAAATGCAATACAATGGGACCAGAGTCACCAGACTTTATTCTTTATGAGATTTTAGACACTCATATCCAAATATCAGAAGTGCAGTCACCACCAGGATACCTCATTTCATGAGCCAAAGATGGACCATCAGGTTCAGCTCCGAAATCAACGAAAAATCTTGGGTTAATAGCAAGTCCACCTTTCTCACTGTCAACGTCGATTTGTAACATGTGACCTCCTTTCTCTATCATTTCGGGGTAGAATTGACGGTCCCATGTACTGAACAATGAGTTTGTGACATACAAACGTTTTCCGTCTAGACTCAGTTGTATCATCTGAGGCCCTCCTCTCAACCGATGTCCCTGGAAGTAACACAGAAGGTCATTTATACATCGATTTGTCCATGTTTCTAAACTTTCGGGAAAAAGAGGTAGGCATAAACTATCTTTAAGTTAACGATATCAACAATTATTTCAAACCACAGATTTGACTCCAAAAGTAGACAGATTATACATGATTTACATGCTTAATGGCGAATTATAATTCGATCAGATCTTATATAGCTTGTTTTAGTAAAAATGTATTCCTGAACTTGAAAGCAAAACATTATTGAGACATTTTCAATTCTAATTACCTGGACTTCTGGGACATCAACCTGGTATGTGGAACCATCTTCAGCCTCAGCGAGTACAGCGTTTCCTTTTTGAAATACTCCTCCAACAAATACTTGGCCAGTTAACTTAGGATTGGCAGGGTCCTCAATATTGTACTGTCGAATGTCACCATGTAGCCAGTTTGCCAGGTATAGAAAACGATCATCGAGAGAGATCAGAAAATCAGTAATAAGACCAGGCATTTCAGGAAGAATCCAGTTCTGCACTTTCACTGGTTTTACTGAGATAGCTACCTGCATTGGTTCCGGAATCCACTTAGTGATCGATACTTCTAACAACTAATTGAAAGGTCCAGTAAGTAGTAAACCATTACTAACCTCATGTCCCCACGAGTCATCTGGATTCTTGAAAAATCGCACCATGTTACTGGTCAAAGCACAGCCCACATACCCAATTGCTTCAGATGGATTATGCAAGAACCTTATCTATATACCGGAAGGAAAATGAATATATTTATGTATTCAGCAGGATAAACCATGGTGCAAAGTTACAAAGGTGGTAAAGGGGTTTATTACCTCTAGAGGAAGGAGCCCAGTGTTCCCAAGATCCAATGTCTGTTTAAGTTCACCACCGGGCCATGTGTAGACATGCAAATGTCGACCATAATGCCCATCAGCAACATCCTGCAGGTTGAAACCTTTGGTGAAAGCAGATGGAGCTCCCCAGGTGGAACTGATCATGGTGTTGTGTCGAGGCTGGTACCAGAAGTCATAGCCAAAGAGGGGACCATGACCTGGTTTCTCCCATCTAAAATATAAGAAAGGAGTCAAAATCTGCCTTGGCTTAGACACTCTGCATAGTCTAGTTTCACTACAACTACATAATTTCAGTTTTCCTTGATAAACTGTCAAGAGGAACCGAATTTAGGATAGAATAACAAACAATCCTTGGACTTGCCTGATCACAACAACAACAGCACACCCAGTGTAACGGAAGTAAAGAAACAACAAATAGTACCAGAATATTAACTACAACAAAACAAGGTGATAATCGAGGTACAAGGAATCAATAGAGGACTTATCCAATCACATGCAGGGATTCTGTAATTTTCTTGCTCTTAACTACTCAGTTGGTTTTAAAATATAACCATCCACGAGAGGCCAAGGCAAGTTGAAACAAACAAAACCAGCAGAGGGAAATTTGGGACTCAAGAGAGTACAACAATACAGTACCTTCCTTTCACGTTGAAATCTGAATCGAGAAGAAGAAATCCATTCCCCTCAGCATTTCCATCTTTATCTCCGAGACATGACAACATTATCTCACCAGAAGCAAGGCAGTGAGCAGTGTGCGGGAATGCTAATCCTGTCTTCTTGACGACATCATCTGGCTGAACAACTTTATACAAACTGGGAGCCTTTGGATCCTTTTGTGTGTCAACTGCATAAATGCGTCCTGATCTGCAAGAGTTAAATTATCGAAAATCTTGAATATCATATAAGTTCTATACTTGCATATAGTCATCAAGATGTGTTTTTCCCTCATGAACAATATAAGGGAGTAGCTATAATTCTTACATTAGTGAAGGCAGGACGAGATATCGTCGAGCAGCTGATGGATCTCCATAACAAGAACTGCAGGAATTCCATCCAGAATGATGAAGTTCATCACCCTCATAAGGCATAGGCAGCCTGTGGATCACTTTTGAATAAGATGGTGAATTAGGATCTACATCTACTGTAGCCAGATAGTCGGGTTTGCCCCTTCCCATTCCTGTAGAAATGAACCATATTCAGAGGTGGATCAAAGATTTAAACTTGACCGGATTCATCCAGTTGGAATTTCAGCATTGAACTCATTGTGCTTTTGACATCATAGGTTTATAACGTAATATTCATTGAAATGATTGTAATTTTTCACATATACACATATCTATATTTTGTATTGAATGTACGAATTTTTGTCGAACCCATTGAATATAGGCTCCATCTGCCTCAGACTATATTAACTGTACATCCAAGTAGATCCAAAATTAGCAGCTACATTACTTGCTATTTGTAATTTTTGTTCAGTAAATCAACTTTCTAAACCTGAATTACTTTTCAACACATCCGCAGCCAAAGATCACAGTCAAACATTTAAACAAAACATTATGAAACTTACAAGATGCCAAAAAATATTTATTGAAAGCTTGAAAACCTCAGATTCCATAAAACAAAAACTTGCCAGTTCTACACTTCCCCCTCACTTTTGTTTTTTTCTATCTGATTTTATGTAAACTACAATTTAATGGGGCTTGAAGAACACTTATATTTTTATGAAATCCCATAACAACACTCAAGATTTCCTTTTGGCCCACAAAACACAGATCTTTTGGCAATCAAACTTTTCAAACAAATTTCCATACCATAGCTTATCTGTCCCCCCCCCCCCCCAAATCCAAAGGGAATCAGGAAACCACTTGATACACTCAAGATTCCCCTTTGGCCCTCTAAAGTCTGAATTTTAAAATGAATTTCCATAGAAAAGTTCACCCCCAAGGCCCCAAAAGACAGAAAAAACCATACTTGATGAGCAAAATTAGTGAAAAAGATTTCATTTTTCTACTAGTTCTACTTCACAAACATAAAACAGACAGAAAAAAACCATACTTGATGAGCAAAATCAGAGAACAAAATTTCATTTTTCAAAAACTAGTTCTACTTCACAAACATAAAACAGACAGAAAAAAAAACCATACTTGATGAGCAAAATCAGAAACAAAGATTTCATTTTTCAACTACTTTTACTTCACAAACAACACAAACAAACAAAAAGCCTCAATTTCAAGAATCTTACACACACACAAAAAAAAGAGGAATCTTTACCAGTATATATGCAGGTGACATAAATTAAAGATTCTTTAGGACCATCCATGGCTGCAAGTGGAGAAGCATAACCAGGTCCTTTTTTGCAACACCCATTAACCACCGCCACCGTCTCCTTCCCGTTCTGCTGCACCTCCATATCCGTCGCCATTTTCTCGCCGGAAAATCTGAAATTTCAGATCAGAAATAGGCAAAATAGTACTAAAAAAAACACCCTTTTTCAGTTTTTGGCTTGTAATAACACAACAAGGGTATATGTATATATATAGAGTTGTGTGAATTATCAGAATCTTAAATTTGTTTACTCTGTTTATAGCTTTATTATCATGCAGTATTTTGTTTATGTCTGTATATAGACAAAATAATATTCTAAATACATACAAACGGTATTTGGCTTAATTATTTATTTGCCTTAATTAGAATAAGATAATTGAATTAATTTTTTTAATTAAACACGTCAATTGCTAAAACTAACACATTTCATTTTTATTGGTTTATTTATTGTTAACTTAAAAACATAAAATATGTTACTTTTGTAAACATATGCATTCATTTCGATAAGTCGTAAATTGAGATATTTTTAGAATAACTTTAAAAAATAATTATATTTATAAGGTTATCAAAGTTTAATGGCTATAAATATGTTATTTACTAGAAATGACTACACTTTATGTCAATTTCTAGCTGCATGTTTGTATTAAATTTTTATTTTATTTTATTTTATTGTTATTATAATTATTTATACAATGCACTAAATAAGGTATGATATGTTACCATAACTTCTAAGTATCAATCATTTATTATGTTCCTAAATAATTGAAATTTTCAATGTTAAATTACCAACTAATAATTACATATTGTATGCAAATATGATTGTTTCAAGTAATGCAAAAGGTTGTATTTATATTCCTAAATACAATATATTCACTAAATACTAATCATAAAGATATTCATAAAATTTTGAATATAAAAGTTTATTCATGTCTTTTCTCGTTGTATTTTTGCATACGTTTTTTATTTTTTATTATTTATACAGTAATACAGTAGTGATTACAATAACTAAATAAGAAAAATGTATTACTTGTACAATTAGCAAATGAATACTTTGAATTCAAATTGGTGTTTCTATTTATAAAACTTAAAGTATTAATATATTAAGGATACAAGTATTTATAAAAATTTAATGTACTACTATATCAAACAAGGTAAAGTAGTACAATTTTAGCATATGAATACAACAATTTGAAAAATGGATACACTATTGTTAACCAAAAAAATGAATATATCAATATACTATAATATGAATACACTCTTGTTAATAAGAAAATGAAAAAACAATAGAATGTGTATGTATCAAAGTGTGTAAATATTCGACTATATAAAAAATTAAAAAAAAAAACAAGACGTCGATCTATTTTTTTTTCTATAATACTTGAGGCTTGACGTTAACTTAGGTATTTATTTATAAAAATATAGTATTAATGTATCCAACTATACTTGTATTGCCTAATCAATTGGATAAATTACTTATGTATCCAAATATATTTGTATTCACAAATCACCATTTTGTTAATATTACAATACAATTATCTATGTACATAGGTTTGTATTAAATATAAACATTTGACATTTAATTGAACCACAAGTATAAGTATAATATAATTAACCACAAAAATCACTCCTACAATCATACAAATAAATATAAGTATAATATATTGAACCACAAAAATCACTCCTACAATCATACAAAAGGATCTTGAATTAGAAGGAATTGGGGGAAAATACAAAAAAAAATAAAAATCTGTAATATAAAAATATTAATGAAAGAGAAGGTATGACTACTTAATTAATTATGAGTTTAATAAAAAATTTCCTATTTATTATGTATTTATATTAAACATAAGAAAAAATGATTATTGATATACAATTAAAATTGCTATTTATTATATAGTTATAATAATATAACATAAAAAATTTAAATTATAACTATATTGTTTAAATATATATTGAAATTTGCCATATCAGGTAGTTTTTCTTATTTTTTTAATCTGAATTTAGTGTGTATAATTAAAGAAGATAAAAAAGAAGACATGCATTTTGTTTCTTTCTACATTTAAATAAAAATATATAGTTAAAACATTTCTTTAGAAATTATTATGGTGTTCAATTGAAAACATGATTTAAAATGGAATACTTTGATAAATTTAAGAAATTAATTAGTGTATATTTAGTTTTTGTGTCTATATTAAAAGTTTATTAAAATGCATATAAATAATTTATTCATAGCTCAACAAGATTAATGAACCAAAAATTTAAATTTGATTCGATATATTGAATACTTATGAAGGTAAAATAAATATTGTCTCGACAATTGTTATTTTCAAAGGATTGATTGAAAATTTGATATCCTTTGATATGTTTTGTATATATATATATATATATATATATATATATAAAAGAAAGAAAGAAAAAGAAGTGTTGGGTGAACCTTGGTGTAAATTCCTTTTTTTTTAAACAATTAGATATGTTTTTAAATTACAATTTAAGAAATTGTCTGTAAATAACATTTGAATGATTTGATACTATAATTTTCTCTTTTAACACTTTTTAAAATTTGATATTATAATTTTTCTTTAACACTTTTAAAAATATATTAACATATGGATTTGTCATAATACAACGTTTGATAATTTATAAAATAACCATTCAATTGATAGTTAATTTTTTATATTTATTGTCGTCATTCAAAACCTACATATATCTGCCACTGTTTTGGTGCATTGCGTGATGTAAAAGTTTATTCAAATACGATATTATATTAAATTGTACTCATTTGTAATGATTACGTTTTAAATTCTTTAAATTAATGTGAAAATATGTATATACCAATTATAATTAAGTTAAAAGAATATATAAAAATATGTGTCATGTATTATTGAATTGGTATAAACATAAGATGTCAATTTTTTTATTTCACGTATATCTAATAGTATTTGTACAAAAATTTATTTTCAAAGCAATAAGACTTTAATATCTAATTAGATAACGAGGGACGGTGGACTGAGGGAAAGTATATATGGAAGATGACATAAGAAGTCCATAAAAATTTATAATATAAAAATTCAAATTTAAATTACGCATCTATTTATTTTTTAAAAAATTATTTGATCTATTTATTTGATTCTGATTTTTTTTTTTAATATTTAAAATTGAAGATCTTCAGATGACCTCTCTATCCATATCTTGACAACTCACAAATGAATCATAAAAATAAAGTTATCTATATTTGTTAAATAATTAATAAATATGATGATAAGGTTAGTGATGGATTGGTGTGATTGTCTTAATCATTTATAGTTTATCCAGACATTTTTTTTTCATTTATGGTACTATTTGAAGTTTTTTTTTTTTTTTTTTGTATTTGAAGATTATTACACAATTGAGTTGACTATTTATTTTATAATATCCTAGAAATCTTTAAAATCTTTTTCATGTTTATTTAATTTGTCCATGTTTAATTTAGTTTTTTCTTTTAAAAAAAACAAATAAAATAATTATTTCACTACTGTCACTGTTAGTTATTACTGTATCAAATTAATTGAATTGTTGAGATATATCACGTCCTCTTAAAAAAGAAGATCAGGACATAAATTAGTATAACTTTCTATTTTTTTCTTATTAATTATCGTCAAATTTATAATTAAAATAACTAAAAATTAATTAATAAGTAATTTCAATACTAACTAATGAAGGATAGAATTAGAAGAATATTCCAAAATTAGTCTAGAAATTGAATAATTAATTAATTTAAAAAATAAAAAATATCTGAATGATTTGATTAATTCAAAATGAAGGGAATATAAATTATTTAAATGTTGAGATATCTTAGAAATCTTTAAAATCTGGTCGATGATTATTTAATTTAATTTATCCATGTTTGACCCAACTCTTTTTTGTATAAAATAAAATAATTATTTTTATTTTTTATCACTCTTAATCATTATATGTTATTTAAATGTTGAAAAATAAAAATGATTAGTAGTTAATAATAAAGATAATTAATATAGATAAAAAAATAAATTATTTTTTGATATTTTATGCTGAATAAAGTAAAAGTGAACATCTACTTTTGATGTAGCAGATAAGTAAAAGATATACGAAAAAAGTAATATATTTTAAGGAAAGTTTGCTTTAATAAACTGAATTAGCAATATCCATTTATACATTATTAAAAATGTTTTGGCCTTTTCGGTTCAATTGATTGACATCATGTAGCTTAATGCCAACTTTTGGCTAAACAAAATTAAACGATTTAGGATGAAAAGGAAGAAGATATTTTTATGTTATGACAACGACACTATGACTCTTATATTTTGACACATAAGAATTGAGACAAAACAATGCTATAGTAGAAAACGTGATAATTATCGATTTCGTATATGATTCATAAGATGATATATTTTAAGTAATTATCTTATTTAAGTAATAACTGCTTGAAAACATATGCAATAGGCATTTAAAATTAAAATTTAAGTCAGAAATCTCTAACAAAATATATTATTATATATTTAAATAAAATATATTAATAAATTTATGAGATTATCGATGTATTGCGTCAAATTATTATGATAGATAATGTAAAATATGATGTATTATACGTAGATAAATAACAAATTTCAACGAGGAAGCTGTTGCATTAATGAACCTAGAGAGTAGAAAAGAATACCAAGTTACTATGAAATTTAACTGCAAAATTTAATATTTTATTACTAAATGAAAACTATATTTTTTAACTTAAAAAGAATCAGTTTTCCTAGAAATTAGAAATGTTGGATTAATATATATTTTTCAAATTTGTTGAGTAGTATTTGTCATAGAGTACTCAGAAGGCACCCAGAGCATCAGGCAATCAAGCAGTGATTTAATTTAAACTTCTTTAATATTATGTGTTTTACGTAGAATAATATACGTCAAATATTGTTATGTATGATGTATATATTTATTTATTTAATTTTATACAAATTTAAATATTTATTTATATATTTATGAAGTTAGAAAATATAAATATCAAATAAAAATGTACGTTTATGTATTGGGTATTTATTTAACCTCTATGTGGATTCACTTTGTGCCATACATCAAAATTGCTTTGAATATATAGTCTAAGATTCTTATTGAATAAATATTGGATATTTATTTTTAAGTTGCTGAATGTAGTATTTCTTTTCTTTTTTTCTACTATTATAGAAGAGGCTCGTCTCAACATGCCTATTTCACAAGTCTAGGGGCATTTTAGTCTTTTCAACTCTAAATTGTTACTACGTGTCTTCTTGCTGTGTTTTCAATTTAGACGTTCCTTTTTGTTTATCTTCCTTTGACCAAATTTGATCTGGGTGTGTTAATATTTTCTTCTTTCTTCACTTGGGTTTGTTATTGATGTTCGATTTCCTATTGCTTTGAAAGCCCCAATAATTTAAATCGTTGTACTTCGTTGGGTGAATTTGTTTGCCTTGTTCTTTTTGGATTGTGAGGATACTGTTCCTCAGTTATTCCTAGCAGATTTTTGTTTAGGTATTACAACTAGGCAAGTACTGGTTAAAAACATAGGCATCTGCTTTCCATTGAACACAACCTTCACTAATTAAACCATATGAGCGCCAATAATGTCCCAGAACAAGGTGTTGAAACCATCAGGGCCAGCAATATTGTCATTTCCTTTGCTGAAAAGATCTTGACAGGAATACCTTGTAGCTTGTCATATGTTATCGTCCCCTTCAATCCACTGATCATTCACATTGACTCTATGGATATGTAATATCTTCCTTATTCCTCTAACTTGCTGTGAAAGAACATGGTATTTCCATCCCCCTCGAGTTGCCATTTAAAGTTGACTTTTTGTTTCTGTTTTTATTTCCAGAAACTACCAACCATTTTGTGATGAATTATTAACTCTGCTTTAGCCTTGTTTAGGACCATTCTATCCTTTTGTTTGAGAGAGTTAACATAATTAGCTTTGTATTGATTTACTTTCTCCTTCAGAGCCTATTAAAAGACAGCAATTTTAGGTTAATGTTGCTGTTTTACTTGGCGTTTGTTATAATGATGCTTATAAAGTTAATGCATTTTATAGGTATGCGAGTTAAATTTTGTTAATAAGTTGTTTAATCTAACCACACACATTTTGATTCTATAATTTTTTAGAGGTAGATGTAGTGTACACATAACATTGTTTTTTGAAAGTATATTTTGTTAGATTGCTTTTTTGTATGATATAAAGAAAAACAAAAACTAAGTTACTTACCTCATGAAATCTATCTGATTTACTTGATTCAAATTTATTCAAAAACACATAACAATCTTTTTTTCATCACTAGAATTAGTGATGTTATGCTTGTGTAAATTCATGTGGAGTAGAGAGAGAAGTTAAAAGACACTCTTTTATCAAGGACATGGCTCTGTTAAACACATCAGCCTTTTTTATTATTGGAGTTGCGATAGATATGCAATGCTGATGTAGAATATAGTGTCTAAAATACAAATACAATGGCTCTCCCTTCATCTCTTTTTCTTTCTACATTTAAGTCGTTCCCGCTTGAGAAACAACCACTTGAAATATTCAACGTCTTGATTAGATATTATTTAAGGGTGACTATTATTTCAAAATTTATGTTGGTATGCTCTGTCCTTACAAATGATACCTCCAAAAGACCCCTGATCATGTTCTTTTTATATATATATATATATATATATATATTTAGACTACATTAAATCTTCTGTCCCAGCATTGGCAAATGGTCTACCAAGAACAATCGTCATTGTTGCTTTGGTTATTGCACTTACATATTTGAACTATAGAGGTTTAACTATTGTTGCTTGGGTTGCTACAGTTTTAGTGATATTTACTCTCCTTCCTTTTCTAATTATGGGAGTTATCGCGCTTCCTAAGTTGGAGCCTTCAAGATGGTTTGTTGTGGATTTAGAAAATGTACAATGGGGATTGTATCTAAATACACTTTTTTGGAATTTGAATTATTGGGATTCAGTGAGTACTATGGCAGGGGAAGTGGAGGATCCTGGCAAAACAATTCCTAAGGCTTTATTCTACGCACTTCCTTTAGTTGTCTCTGGTTACTTTCTCCCTCTTTTATTTGGCACGGGAGCTGTTCCGTTGCATCGTGATCTTTGGAGTGATGGTTATTTCTCGGATATTGCTAAGATCATTGGAGGAGTATGGTTAAGATTGTGGGTTCAAGGGGCTTCAGCTGTGTCAAATATGGGAATGTTTTTAGCTGAGATGAGTGGTGACTCATATCAGCTTTTGGGAATGGCAGAACGGGGGATGCTTCCTGATTTTTTCGCAAAGAGATGGCGTTATGGAACCCCTTTTATCAGTATTTTATTTTCTGCATCAGGTGTTGTGCTGCTGTCTTGCCTTGGTTTTCAAGAAATTGTGGCTGCTGAGAACTTTATGAATTGTTTCGCAATGATTTTGGAATTTCTATCTTTTGTCAAGTTAAGGATAAAATATCCAGCAGCATCAAGACCTTATAGGATTCCACTAGGAAGTTACTTCAGTTCAGATAAAAAAGATATGCAAAATAGGACATCTCAGCATGCCAAGAACCTACTACATATATAGACATATAGGAAACCAATCTGGCTCTCAAATTAACAGATGTATATTTGATTATGGTAGATGCTATGTACCCTACTTTATTCTGTCAGTGCACTCTTTCTATCCTCAATTGTACCAAGCCATTGTCACCCACCTGACCTTAAGCAATTACCATTACATTCACAACACTGAACTAACTACGTATGGACATCTCTTTATCTCTAACTATGGAGAGAGACACATGGAATGAACAACATTTCTTGACAATTGGCCTACATGCAAAAATGGACTGCCTATATTGCATTAGAGGTAGCAATTTAGAGACAGTTCTTTTTGCAATTGCGTCTTTATGTGGCTCTATTTCTGCTGCTGCTACTGCCAGTACATAATTAGCATCAAAACTTCCAAGGGATGTGGAGCACCTATTGTCATTCACTGCACCAGCAACTCTAGAAAGCAGCAAATGCAAGTTGTACCAGATCATGATGGAGGAGGACTGAAAGGTATTCTCTTCACAACTTATTTTTACTTGATTCATACTACCACGAACGCAAATACACATTCATTTTGTTAATTAGAATCCTGATCTAACTCTAATTAACCAAACTACATTCATTTGTCATTCTATTTCTCCAACAATTGATACCTTCAAATGTTGATGGCTCTTCTGATGTTGATGGCATAAACTTTTGTTGTCTACTTCGTCAAAATTCTCAGGTACAATCCAAAATGATTATACTATATTTTAATGTTACATGCTGTCTTTAATTCTGAAATACTCCATTCACTAACAAATTTTAGAATTGTTGATCCAGTGATCCACATTTACTATATTATATTCATTCTTAAATAATCTAATCACTTTAAGTTGTACTAAATTCATTTTTCCTCTTATTTCACAGGTAATTTTTATCTGGAGCTGCCCAACTCTGAAAAGCAGCCAAAGGCAGAACTATGTAAATATAATAGGATGTAAATATTTAAATAATACAGCCAGAAAAACAAACTAAACAATTGCCAACTATATTTACAATATCTAACGATCTCCATATATCTATGTATCTCTATATGTACATTTAGCCGGCTCATACATTTTTATATATTTAGATCCAACTAACAAAAATCTTCCAACGTTGGCACGGGCCACCTCTATCTAGTTAGTCAAAGAATTCGAAGATATCCAAGAATTAATTTATTGACTAAAAAACTTTACCCAAAAAATGAAGAATTTGTTTATTTCAAATAATAAAGTGAAAATGACGCATTTTAATTAAATAACGTCATGTCCTAGAAATTAAAGATAGATAATACTTAATTGTTGAATAATATTTGTTAACTTTTAATGAAATTTGCACTAATGGACCAAAGAGAACAGACCTTAATTTTCTATGCACAAAACCTAAATAAGGAAAAATACATTTGCATTTGATTGTTACGATAACCTTCTCCATTATATTCAACATAATTACATTATTATTATATTTTTTCTTTTTATATTAGATTTTTATCATGCTCTACTTGAAATAAATATCTATTAAAACTTCTTTACTTATAGAAAATAAAAGTAAAATAATTATACAAAATAAAAGTAAAATTATGTATACACCATCTTTCTCAAACTTTATGGTCAAATTTTAAAGGCGTTTTAGATATTACAATTTTGAACTTTGAGGAGTAATAACTATACTCCTTTACTTTTTTTCATTTTTTTTCATCCAGTGTTCAATTCACATTAGAGTTCGATTAAATTTGAGTTATTGTGGGATAGTCTATATTGATGGATTAAACATTTTCTAAAAAAGTTGATTTCTTACCTATAAAACACAAGCTCAAAATCTCTAATTAAGAATAAATAAGTACATAACACTCCATCACAACTCTTATCGGTAATTTCTATACTTTTAAGAATCAAGAAACGTGACCATCTAGACCAAAAAGACTGAGAAACTCTATCCATATATATATCTTAAATAGTTCCTTACTTGTACGAATGTAGTTCTGTATTGTTTAAAAAAAATTTGAAACTATAAAGTTTAGATTTGATACACAAATTATGACAAATCATTATGATTTTATGTTATTTTCAAACTATAAAGAATAGTCATAAATTCAAATATTTAGAGTTTTTAATTAAAATCATCCCTCAAATTTAATGTATATCATTATATTATTCAAGTGAACAAAAAATATTCTTATATTATTTAAAATATAACAACAATCATCCTCAATCTATTTTTATTAAGAAACTGATTGAACCAATAAAAATATATATTTTAAAACTTGATCATGTCTTAGTCATGGCGAGAAGATCAAAGTTACCTAAAAGGTATACGTAAATGCATCTTTCGTTTTCAGAATTTTAATTTTGTGTGTTCTTAGTTTATATGTTTTTTTGCATCATCAAGTAAATTGACTTTTAACGTAATAATACATAAGTCTTGAAATATATATACAGTAGATTTCTATTTTTAGAAATATTATATTAAAAAATTATTTTATAAATATTACGTCCAACTTTTAGAGATTTCCTTTAATAAAATATTTAGTACGTACGCATGTTATATACAATGTAATTCACATTCTATACAATGTATAAGAAATACTGAAAATTTAGTGAAACTACTTAGGCTTATAGTTATGAAAAAAATACTTTATTTGAATTTTTTGAAGTCGGAGTTGTACTTGGCCATACTTTTTACAAAGAATGTTTACAATTTAATATGTTTTTTTCTAATATGATTTAAACCCTTAATTTCTAGAAATTAGAAAAATCATCCAACTTGACTAGTTTTACGATGTGTACATATAATCATTCGACTTGACACATATTTTTGTTGGTGGTTGTGAGTTTCTTAAAAAAAATGGAAAAAGAAGGTCTAAAAATACTCCAACTTTAGCGGAAATTATTTTTACGATACCAAATTTTGTGGATGGTTCTTTTACCTCTTGAACTATAAAAAGTGTATCTTTTACTCCCTGGACTATTTAGTAGTGTATTTTAAAGGTATATATGTGCCCACGTGAACATATTACTGTTTATAACTATGCAATATTTTTTATGTCTACCTGAGTACACACATATATATATATACCTTTAAAATATAATATTAAATAGTGCAGGGATAAAAGGTCATTTCCAAAGTTTGATATCATAATAACAATTTTGGTCAAAGTTCAAATATATTTTCATAGCCTTTTTTTAAAAAAAAACCCTGCAAACCTGCATGTAAGTCACCCCTGCGCGATTTTGATGGTCCAAGACACGTGTCTTTTCTTTAAAGGCATTGAGTCACCCCTGCACGTAATTGCAATATAACAGTACACATGAAATTGCAGAATTGAGTAACAAACCTGCAAATTCAAACCTAATTCTTGGATATTGCTCCCTTTCATATTCAGAAATACAAGTTTCTCAGATGGAAAATATGATGGTATACATTTTAAAGGACATCCTTCCCAAGACAACCATCTAAGCTCCTTAGACAATAGCTCAAAATCTCCACTAATATGTAAGTCGTCGGTTTTAAGCACTCTTTAGAGATCGCTAGGTAGAGTGTATTAAAAAAATAATGCATGTGTCAGTCTTGTGTATCAGTAGCACCTTGTTTGGTACTCTTTTCCAACTTACGTATAATTAATGTTTGCATTAGTTATACACTCTATTGTGCGTTAAGGTGTATATTGCTAATACCATGGATTTCTACGGGTAGTCCATAATACATTTAGACATTGATTTACCCCTGCTTGTGTTCTGTTTTGGTCTGGACTCTGAGATTGATGCATTATTAGTGAGTCATTTGACATTCTAGCTTCTATTTGTTTAATTTCTTTCGCGATCTTTCAATTTGCATCATCATATCCGTATGGATTTGTTGCATTTGAGCATGTCTGATGAAAATGCCCCACCTTGCAGGTAAGGGCGGCATGTCTCGTACGATGATGGTTTCACATTATACTAGTACAGTCAAACCTCGTTACAGTAGCACATTTCACTGAAAATTTCATGATTGATATAGTATGAGGCGCTGAAAATTATAATATGTAGTTTGCTTGTCAACATTTTGTCAGCTTAAAAATTTATATCAGCCCAAATCAAAGATCGATCTTTGTGGGTTGGGACTTGGGAGTATAAGAATCATCCACAACTGCCGGGAAAGAAGTAACATTACCATGTTGATCTAAATATAACAGATGTACTCCTATCTTCTTTATTATGCCTCCGTCACTGCCATCCTCTACTCGTAGCTGTTCCCCGCCTTTGATGATGTCCAGGTCATTAAAAGGTCTACCATTTGAGAAAGAGAAGTAATATACACATGATACTTCTCCCTGACTCTCAGGTACATAGAAACTCCAATTCCAGAAAAAACCTGAAGGCTCGTCAATAGTAACATCAAACTTTTGAAGACGGGTGGTTACATTGCAAAAGTGGGAAACAAACCAGAGAACCATTCCGAAGAAGTTATACTCATTATTCTGTACTGTGGGCATAGTCAAACAAATAGATGAAGCTGTTACTTTATTGTTGCACCAATCTGGAATCTCATTGCTTTCGACATAAATTTGTAACTGCAGCTTCAGCAAACATATTAATCAAGACAAATATCATTAATAATGTGATATGAGAGAGAAGAAGAGGGACTAAACCTTAATATCTGCATATTTTATAGACGGAATTGATAGAGCAATGGCACTAAAGAAGCCTTCATTGAATTGATTCTGCAGGGAAGTACAATCAATCATGTTGATCTTCTTTATTGACGGGAGGTAGTCCAACCCTGTAATCTTGACCAGTTTTTGGCAATTACTAAGATAAAGATTTTCAAGGTAGTCTAAATTTGATAGTGATGGGAGTGTTTGAAGATGCTTACAATCATTCAAAAACAAGGAAATCAACAACGGTAATTTGGAAAAATCAAAGGGTAGATAGAGGAAATTGTTGCCCCTCAAATCTAAATAACGTAAGTTGGATAATCTTCCAATATCTCTAGGAATATCATGCTCGGAGAAACCAAAATATGGAAGGCTTAAATGAAAAATAAAAATTGGCAAGGATTCTATGCGGCGGACTCTTCTTCTTCTTCGAGAAAAACTCCTTTTGGCCTCTAAATTTCGACTTCCCATTTGCAAATGTTCAAGATTTCTTAGCATTTCAACAGATACTGGCAATTGTTTTATCCCTGTACACCATGCATGAAGAATTACTAGGTTTTGCATATCTCCAATGTCAACTGGAAGTGTTTGTAAAGATAAGCAGTCATTAATGCACAAGTATTCAAGGGATTTTAGCTGGCATATGCTGCTCGGAAGATCCGTAATCTTTTTGCAACCACTCAATTGAAGTTCAATTAGACTTTCCAAATTTCCTATTGATGGATGGATCTCCTTTAGACTTGAGCAATTCTCAAACGACAAAATCTTGAGACTTCTAGAACCGCTGAAGTTTGGAGTACTTCTGAGGCGCTTGCAATCAGAGAGATTCAGCTCCTTCAAACTTCTACAACACTAAAAAGTAAACAAAATACAATTCCAATGAACATTGTCTTTCACGTAATTGCGATATAACAGTACACATGAAATTGCAAAAATGAGTAATGAACCTGCAAATTCAAACCAAAGTCTTGGACATCGCTCCCTTCCATATTCAGAACTACAAGCTTTTCAGCTGGAAAATTTGATGGTATGTATTTTAAAGGACATCCTTTCCAAGACAACCATCTGAGCTCCTTGGATAATAGCTCAAAATCTCCACTAATATATAAGTCGTCGATTTTAAGCACCCTAAGATTTATCATTTTCTGAAATGCTTTGATGCTCAGCTTCACACCCTTTAATGCCCGTCGTTCTACCACCAGTACTTCTACATTTTCAGAACCCTGTAATTTAGTAAAAGGAGAAGTACCATAAGACCATGTTAAGTATAAGAAACTAAGAGAGAGAAATGTTTTATACCAATTAAAGAGAACAAAAATTATCTACCAAGAAATTAAATTTACACATTATATCTTTCAACAAATCAATTTATATTATTGTTAAATAGCCGAATTTTATTTGATTGACTCATTTCAAGTACAGAGTGGTTACCAAACAACTAGAGATAATTTACTAGCTAGAGAAGTATTGAGCACCAATGAAATGAGTTTTTGTGGTAACAACTTAAATTATAAGCAAATATAATGTATATCAAACAAAGATGATACGAATTTACCGACTTTATTTCCTTGTAGAACATCACGGACTTCTTGAGGGTTGAACAATCTACTCCGTTTTCCTGAGTCTCGAGGTGATTCCAATCGAACGATTTCTCTTCCCATATCCCGCACTAGATCATGCATCACCAAATAACGGCAATCCCTTTGGAGCAAGTTCCTTTGGACTAAGGTCGAAATTGCACTTTCAGTATAAAAACCACACGCATTCAATGTTTTGGTCACTTCATCCTCGTAACATCCATGGAAGGCGCATGTTATATCAAGGAAAACACTCTGAGTATTGTCATCAAGTCCATCAAAGCTTATTTTGAGAATCTTTTGAATATCACAATGAGGAATTGCTCTTAGTTTTTTGAACTCGTGTCTCCATTCCTCTATGGATCTCCCTTGGAAATGTGACCCTAATGTCACAAGAGCTAATGGTAACCCACCTGAATACTGTATTACGTCTTGTGCCAGCTCATCGTATTCTTGTGGTGGAGACAAACTGTTGAAAGCATGACGCGAAAAAAGTTGTTGAGCTTCGTTGTCAGTTAAAAGTTTGGCCTGGTATATCTCACTTGTTCCAAGCCCATACAGCAAATGCTCGTCTCGGGTTGTAATAATTATTGCACTACCAGAGCCAAACCAACTTTTTTCTCTTGCTAACGATTCTAATTGGCTTCTATGATCTACGTCATCAAGAACAATTAGAACCTTCTGAGACCCAAGTCTCGCTTTGATGAGATTAACACCTTCAGCAACACTATCAACTTCAAATTCCTTACTTTTGAGGATTTGATTAAGTAGTTTCTCTTGAAGTTTGACTAGACCAAATTCTTCAGTTTTTGATCTAACGTCTGAGAGGAAGCAACTACCATCAAACTGCTGAAATATTCGATTGTAGATGGCTTTTGCCAGAGTTGTTTTTCCAATACCACCAACGCCACATATACCGACCATACGAACTTCATGCTCACATCCACTTTGAAGTAACAACTCTAGATGTTGGATAGAAGAATCTAATCCAATTGGGTAATGAGCAACATCTAGAGGTGTCTGGTTGACCTCTTGAAGAACTTGTTTTATAATACTTTCAATAAATTTTGATTCATGCCTGTGATTTTATAGCAACAACAAAAGTTAAAAGTAAAAAACAAGCAACACAACACTTTGATATTTGATATCATCTAATGAACAAAACAAAATCAATAGCCAACAGACAACAGCGACTCCAGGTTAGAGAACAAAATTTATTTATACATATTGGTATTTTTATGCTATTAATAGATTCTAAACTACATTTAACAGGTTAATTGCTGTTATTTTATCAGATCATCGATTATTATTATGTACTCTGTTAGTTTGATTGGGCACTGAGTTTTAAGAAATTTTGCAATGTTTCAAAATTTATAGGCTTAGGCGAATTCTTAAATTCAAAATTCTATAGTTAGATTAAGAAGTTTTACCCATCAGCAATATTTCGCAAATCCCATCCAGATAAATTTGCAGCTTCAGTGAGTGCTGCTTTCCACTTTTCCATTATTTCAGCTCCAAATAATCGTTGCTTTTGTTTTGCGAAAGCTTCTCCAAAGGATCCAGATTGCTTTCGCACTTGAGAAGGATCAACGTCATAGAAAATAGGCAAAACGACCTGATTTAACTTCGCTCTGCATTCGAGAATTTTTACAAGTTCATCAAGACACCAACTAGACGAAGCATAATTTTTTGAGAAAACAACAATGGAAATTCTAGATTGTTCAATTGCTTTGTCAAGTTCGTTTGAAATGACGTCTCCCTTTCTCAATTCCTCATCATCTATGTAAGTATTCACTCCAACTTGACATAATCGAAAATAAAGATGACTCGTGAAGTTTTTGCGAGTATCTTCACCTCTGAAACACATCATAAGACAAGTGGGAAGATGAATCCCGTTGAGTATTCATGAATGAAATCAATAAAGCTCAATATAATATTAGATTTAACTTATGCAAGTAAGAAATTTAATTTGTTTACTCTCAGTCTCTGTTCATTTATAACGAGATATATAGTAAATAAAAAATAACAATATTACGGTTACACTCAAAGTGAATAATTTATTGCAGAACAAATATAGTATTATTGCAACTTGGACTTCAAATTTTACGACTTCTTACTTCTCCTCTTCTTTTATTTTTTATTATTAAAATAATACAAGAAATATGTCATGATGTTTTTATTAAGATTATCATATTTTGGTATTGCCTCATCAATGATGTTTTTATTAAGATTATCATATTTTGGTATTGCCTCATCTTTCTTCTCTTTCACTTTAATTTCCTTTTTAATATGTTATTTTAATCTAAATTATTCGAATTCTTTAAAATTGTTGTTATATTCATGTTGAATTTTTTAAAAATAAAAAATTAATAAAATGCACAAGTACCTACCTAGACTATGATCAAATTCTCATAGATTTACCTTAACTATTCTAAGGTCCTATTACCTCATGTACTTATTTCTTTTGTAATTTTGTGTATCTTTTTGGCTTACGTGACACCCAAATATCTCCCGTGCGTCTCAATTATGTGGAGTCATGGAGTGTGCCACGTAAGAGAAAAGTTGTATAAAATTACAAAAAAAAATAATAATAAAATTCAGTGAGTAATAGGACCTTAGTTTAGTTAAGGTGTGTCTTTCGAATTTTGGTCATAGTCTAGGAGGGTACTTGTGCATTTTTCCTTCTTTTTATTTGATTTAATTTTTTACTTGTTGTTGGTACCTCATTGGAACTTCATAAATTTAGATTTGCACCAAAAAAATTTACATCGGAGATAAAGTATTTCCTAAAAAAAGGACTTTATATCAAGGGAAGCTCAAACCCAAGAGTCTAATTAAAGATGAATGAGTACTTTCTATTGCATTACAATGCTTGTTGATCCTAAGTAAGAAATTTAATTTGCTATCGATACACTCGTTCACTTTAATTTGTCCAGTGTAATGACACAGATCCATTAGCAATAAATAAAATGATAATATTACGATAACATGGAGAGAGTAATCTAATACTTTTGGTATCCCATTAGTTGATCACTTTTTCATTTTGTATGGTGCTTAAAAAATCATAAACGGATATAATTTTATCAATTCACTTTTTCAAAAAATTAGGACTTTTTTTATAAATAAATATGAAGACTTTTAAAAAGAATTAGTTACAATGATAATATAGAAAATATTAATAGTACTTAATTCTATTTTCAACCAAATTCCTAATTGATTCTTTGCAATTAGTATTTTACATAAACAACTATATTGCTTACTTAATGTATCATAAATATACACGCTATTTACCTCCTCTTTTTTCTCCTTCATTTTTTTTTTCTCCTTTTTGAATATTTTCTTATAATATAAGTTCTTCATGAATCGTCTAACTAGTAGTTGACTTAGAGACATTCTTTTATAGAGATTTTACGTAATTGAGATCGACAGGTGTGTGTTTGGTCATGAAAATCAAATTAATATTATTTGAAATTTCTTTTAACATCTCAAGAACTAGTCAAAGCAAAGACATAAATCTCCATACACAAAGTATATACTCTTATCATCCCTTTTTATTCATTAAATTTTAATTTGAAACGCCTCTTAAAAAAATAATAATTAATATAGTAAATTTATTATTTTACCTTATTAACTCTTTCGCAAAATACTTCCTCTCCGTTCATTTTAATTTGTCCATTTTAATGTGCACCCATTATAATGATGCACATTAAAATAACAATATTACGATTACACAAAAAGTGAGTAGTAATTGAATTCCCCACCAAAGGTTAATACAAGTTGCATATTGTATTAATGAAAGGATAGTTATAGAAAGTAAATGATTTCTTTCTTATATAATGTGATTTGCTAATTTTTATTTTATTTATTGGAGAACAAATATAGTATTGCAACTTCTGACTTTTCCTCTTTCCTTTTTAAAAAATAAAATAAAATACAACTAATACGTCATGATGTTCCACTATACCTTAATTAATTACCGCACTATAATAAAAATAATTATTAATGATAATTAATTCTTAAATGCTGCTAAATACTATTTTCTTCCTTCATTACTTATCCATTTTTCCTTTTATAGTTGTCCCTAATTACTTGTCCGTTTTCATAAATTAGAAAACGACAATTTTTTTACCTATTATATCCACAATTAAATGACTAATTACTTTAAAAATATAGAACTTTTCATCCACTTCATAATTAATAAGGGTAAAATGGTAAACTCACTACGTCATTAGTTATTTTCTTAATAGGTGTGCCAATTCAAAAGTGGACAAGGAAAAAGGGACAGAGGGAGTATGTATTTTTAGCGACAATTGACACTCTTTATATATGTTTCTAAAACCTTTTGCGATATTGGTTCTAAAGGCACTTAACTAATATCGATCAAGACTTAAGCACTCTTTATTAATGTTAATATGTAATGCCGCTAAAGATTATTTTTATTGTAATCCGCTCTTGAATTGCCACTAAATAACAACTTGACGAGTTAAATTAAATTTGAATGAGTCAAAATGGATCAAAACGAATGAGATGAGTCAAAACGAATTGATAAGAAGTCATAACTTAACCGTTCAATTTTTATCAAGTTTTAATAATTTTATTTATTTATTTAGTCTACACATATATCAAATATTACATTTATTAAAATAATACAATATAATTCGATTCGATATATTATAAAATGATATGTACCGATCATCCAATAAGGTGTAAATTAATTAAACAAGAGAAACGCAAGGCATTACAAAGCATTAACTCACAAATGAATAATATTAGTATTGTATGATACTTTTTAAGGCAATCTAATTAATTAGAAATAATATTTAATTAAGAAGATGAAATGTGAGTCCTCAAAGATGATGATGAGACTACGTCAATTGCACAACCCAATGGCCATGCTGCTTCCACACGATTATTTTTGTAATTAATATCATGCACCAATGTAATCTCTCTATGACGATTCAAACCTGAAAAATAATCAAAAAAATAAATTAACTAAAACTTGTTGTAAAGAAAGCTCAGAATATAAGATGAAAAAGACAAGAAGTATAAGATAGAGGAGATAATCTTTCTTATTCAAGTATATCATACAATGGTGAATGATATCTCTATTTATAGTGTTGAGATATCATAGTCAAAGGTCACCTTGAAATTTACATAGTTATCATCAAGGTTCATATCACCTTGATATCTTATCACATTGGAAACACTAATACATGAATCTAATTAATTGTTGGATAACTCTAATGGATCATCCACATATACAATGGATTTACAACAAAACTTTATTTATTTGACTTTTTACACAAACTTATCCTTTTTTAGTTTGTATAAAAGAAAAACTTTCTACTGTATTTTACCTTTTTAACTTTACTCTATGTGACATATTTCAACGCAAGAATCAAAAGATATTTTATACATTATACACATTCGATCACATAAGATGATATAGAGAGAGTATAATAATAAAGTCGATAAACTTTACCTGCTATAACAACAAAGTCTACCCATATATCAAGATAAACTTATTACTTATAATGATCATGTAGTAATATTGAGCGACTTTATTGTTACAGCTCTATGTAACTGTTATCCTCTACAATATCATTTCATTATATATAACTATCAATTTATTAGAGAATCGGTTTTTAACTTTATATATTAGGTTATATGTTCTTTATACTAGCCAAAAAATATTTAAACAAACGACATCGTTATACCAATACTTACCAAATCCATCCACAAGTAAAGAGAATTGGTAAATCATATCCATGCAAAGATATGGGAGATCTTTACTATCCACATTAGGGAACACATATTTTACTTCTTCAGCTTTTAGCTTGCAAGCAATCTTGGCTGCATTTAGGTATTGTATTGGCTTAGCTTTGCCAGATGATGCTTTTGGATCAACAATATTAACCTGTAATATAATAATTCATGTTATAATAATGTGCTCAATAATGTAACGTGTTCTTTATCTTGGCCTCTGCTGATATCTATGTTACGTTCTTCAACTTTGGGAATTAAGAATTAACGAATAGTTATTTATATTACCTCAGAAGCCATATCAAAGAAAAATGATGAAATATATATATTCTTGATAGCATCAAGACCTCCACCATTCCACACACCATTAAAGGTACAAGTGTGATATTTACATGGTGCATTTAACTTAAGTGTCTTCCACACAATTGCCTTGCATTTTCTTAAACTTGAACCATTTGGTAAAGGTGAAGCTTTGTATGCTACTCCCCCAAATGTGTAGTAACCTTCAAATAAAATAGTATATATTATGGTTAAATTTGTAAAGAGATAATTTGAATTTATATAAATATCTATATTTTTCCTCAAAAATTAAGGTCTGCATACACCAGTAAGATTTCACTCAATATGTTATTGTATTTATGATTTGTTTAAACAATAAATCTTAAAACTTTGTGCCTATTCAAACGGTGTTATATTTAAATGGTTATGTACCATCAGTGCCCTTCAAAATGCATGGACTAGTAGAGTTTCTTGAAACTTTAAGAATTTCAGCTCTTGATGCTAGTAAACCATAGTTCAAATAACTGCATAAAAAGTTATAATTTTATGTATAGCAACAGAGTCAGAATTTTTATATAAAGAAGTAAATGTACGAAGAAGTTAAAAGATAGAATTCAACGACATTTAAAAGTAATTTTACCTATGAACATAAAGGTAATAATTAGCTCCCATGAGGGATTTATGCAACACATAATTCTCTCCATCTAAATTTTTGGGGGCTTTTTCTGAATTTTCCTTTGATAAAGCAAAAGCCATTTGTACTGATCCACCTCCAAGATCTATAGTAGCTGCTGTATTTTGGTAGCTTTTACCCAAAGTTTTTAATAAATAATTCAAGCCAACCTAAAAAAAAAATTATTGAAAAAAACAAGCAAACATGTTAAGAATTATATATGGTTAAAAGTAAATAAAAGTGTGTTTTCTTTTAACTTAAAAGTTTAAGTTTTTAGATGGGACGGTCTTATAATTCAATATGGTATTAGAATAGATAGAGTCATGAAAGTATTGGGATTGAATCTCACTGTCATCCGTTATCAAAAGAAAAAAATTGATATATAAGCGGTTGGTCTTTGAAAGAAAAACAGGCTCGCACGGGAATAAACATGTTAAAAATGTGATTAAGAGCTTTAAGATAATAAGATTGCACAGTTCAACACAACAAAATAAGAAAGTGAATTATGATTATTTTTATCGATAAAGTGATCAAAAGGCGAAAAAAAGACTTTTTTAATTATTTTTTTTTTCACATGGAACATTAATCTTGCTTTATAGTTTGACTAATCTAAATTTTCATATAATTTTTTTTTTTTTTACTTTGAAAGTAAAAAACGCTTTGAACTAAAAGACAATTTCATATCCCGAACTCAAGGGAGAAAATACTTACCCAAAGATAAGAACCTTCTTGAGTTCCACTAAGGATAGAAACCCTTTCATCCTTGTATTCAAATATGCTTTCATTCTTCAGCATATTTCTCACCTTTGAAAAAATATTAATTAACATAATAAAACAAATAATTACCAAACAATTAATTAGGTTAGTGGCATTTATAATTACAATTATAGCCAAAAAAATGAATTAAATTGTACCGATTGCATAATTCTTTCTGCAGCATTGCCTTTTAACATTCTTAAGCCTGCAGTTGCCTGTATTATTAACCATTAAGATAAAAATTTTGATAAGATAAGAATATAAATTATTAAGGCCATTTAGTAAATACTTTATCTTTTTAGTTAATTATTTCTATTTTAATTAAACTTATTCATTCTTAAAGTATTTATCATTGTGAATATATTTTTGTTCTTTAACAAAATTAACTTAAGTATTTTGAGAGTTAATAAATCGTTTATAACGACAATATATTCAGTGAAATTCTATGAGTGAGGTCTAGGGAGGATAGAATATACGCATATCTTATCACCATCTCAAAAGTGTAAAAGGACTATTTTCGAAAAATCCTTGACTCAAGTATAACAAATACAAATCGCGTATAACAATCGATTACGTTATACTGATAGTGTAAAAATTACAATACTAACCCCAAGTTCCACAGGTGTATCAGGGTGCAAGTTTATAGGAACAACACTTTCAGCTTTTAATAGAAGAGGCTCTAATGATTTAGCAGCTGCTTTTGGATCATTTTCATATGAACTCAACCCTGGTTTAACCTGCAATTTTCGATATAAATCCAAATTAATCAAGTCCAGAAAGAAAAATATCAAACATCGAATGAGAAACAAAAAAAAAACTAAACACAATCCATATTTCGTTGTGTATTCAATCTTAAGCTATTTTTCTAAAACTTTAGAATATTTTGAAATACGTTAAATTAATTTGTCAAAACGACTAATATTTGAGATCAAAACAACGTACCTTATCAAAAACTTCAAGTCCATATTCACCAATAGGGAGTAAATCCAAATTTTGACTAAAACGAAAAACATGAACTCTACTTCCACTGCTTCCAGCATCAAATATTACTGCATAATAACTATCTGTTTGGTTGCTCAGTAAATTTCTCCCTATATGAAAATGTCCATTACTTGATTTCACACAAATTAGCAGAACAACCAAACAGGTCATAAGAATAAGTGAACTATTTTTCTTCATCTGAACCAATTAACTTGTCTAGTGAAATTCTGCAGCTTTACAATAACAAAGGAAAAATTAATATCCAGGATTGTTCAAGATCATATAAGAAGATATTAGTTTATTCGAAAATTATGGAATATTATTCTAATTAACACAAATATGCCTCAAAGTAGGATATATTATATATAAAGCGTGAACAATATAACAGGAAAGTCTAACCGCTACCAACCATGACAAGAAAAAATAAAACATCCACAGCTAAAAAGTTATTACTTTTTCTTTGAATTCCCCTGAAAAATTTCCGGTGGCTATTTCTATAAATATTTTGAGAGAAGAAAAATAATACTAGTGTTTTCATAAGGACAAATTAAGATATTTTTTAGTATTTCAGTAAGAATCTGTTTCACGGCATGAATTGATCCAGTGAAAAAATGAATAAAAAATTACATATTTTACAATATAAATTAGCCTCAATTTTTAGTAATATGATCGGACCTAACTCAATCATAAAATTAAGTCAATTCATGAAGTGAGGATTGTTAAGCTTATAAGATCCGAGGTAAATGTTAGATAAAATACATGAAGATAATAAATACTAACAAAATGTAATAAAAATATGTATATAAATGATAAAATTCATAGTATTACCTGAAATTAAGAATTCAAGGTTGTTGAAGTTTTAGAATTGTGAAATGTCAAAGGCAAACATGATTGGTTTTATATATTTCATAATAATCTCTCTGTTTGTGGAATCCAACAAATTTGTCTAATTAAGGAAAGTATAACGTGAAACGTGTCCTAATCCTACTGGCCCAAATGCTAATCTTTGCTTTTTTAATATGAAACACATGGGAATCAACATTCGGAAAATTTTTACTTAAAAGTTGTTAATACCTGATTAACGTGGAATAATTTCATGATTAGTGCTTCTTTTATATTATTATTATTATTATTATTATTATTATACGAAGCATGCGAATCATGTAATGGAATCAAAGATTGGGAAAAATTTTACTTAAAAAAATATCTGTCATGATTAATCTTTATATGCTCACGTTTCAATTTATTTGATTTATTTTAGATTTTTGACTGAAAGTTATCTCGAATTATAATGTAAACATATTCATATGTGAAGCAAAGGATGAACTTAAAGAAGGGACACATTTGTCTCTTCAAATTATTGATGTTATCAATATATATATATATATATATATATATATATACTTGTCCATATCTAAAATTGGACGCACTGATATAAACAAAAATTAAATTAAAAAGTAGATTTATGTACTATGTTCATCTTTTGTATAAAATTGCTCCTATTGCACCAAATCAAACTATTTTTATGCACTCTATCAAACAAACTATAAATTCAAACTAGATGTTAGTATATTAAACAATTGAACGGTTGCTTTCTTATCTCTTTGGATTTTGGCAGGTGAAAGTTAGGCTTAAAACGACAACAAAGAAAATTAGGTGGTGGTTGGTGGCCATGGGATTTCCTTTCCACCAAAATAGTCTTTCAAGTTAATCCGCTAGTAATATTGTTCGCTCTTTGCCTTGGGCCTGCGTGGTGGGTTTAAAGTGCGTTATTATAAGGTTAGTTTACTTATATACCCAACATTACTTGTACGTTGACATGGGACCCTTCTTTAAGCGAGGGTGTCACTAGTTCACATTGAATTCAAGAACCAAAATCATAACACAAAGGCAAATGAAGGTAACTTGGAACACCATCAACCATAACTCAAATATTATTTAAAACATTTTGGTCTTTTTCAAACTTTCAGCAAAACATGCACAAATATATCCCCAACAATAATCAAAACACACTATCATCCTAAACAAACTCAAAATATTGAAAGCAAAATAATCATGCCGCGACAATATTGTTCCACTGTCAAATTGTCTTCCCTCAGTACCTGTAGTGAGCAGGCTTGTAAGGACCCTCAACTGGTACGCTAATGTAGTCAGCTTGATCCTTGGTAAGTTTGGTAAGTTTGGCTCCGAGCTTTCCAAGATGAAGGGCAGCAACCTTCTCGTCAAGGTGCTTTGGCAAAACGTATACCTTCTTCTCGTATTTACCACTGCTCTTCTCATTCCACAACTCGAGTTGGGCAATGACTTGGTTAGTGAAAGAGCAAGACATCACAAAACTGGGGTGTCCTGTGGCACATCCCAAGTTCATGAGACGACCCTCGGCCAACACAATGATGCCACTGTTGGTGTCTGGGAAAACCCATCTGTCGGTTTGAGGCTTGATTGTGATCCTCTTCACACCAGGGAAGGTCTCAAGACCATGCATGTCGATTTCATTGTCAAAGTGACCAATGTTGCAGACGATGGCATTGTTCTTCATCTTCCTCATGTGGTCAACCATGATGATGTCCTTGTTACCAGTGGTGGTCACAAAGATATCAACCTCAGAAACAACATCCTCAAGAGGAAGAACCTGGAGACCTTCCATGGTAGCCTGGAGAGCACAGATTGGATCAATCTCAGTCACAATAACGCGTGCACCAGCTTGTTTCATGGCAGCAGCACATCCCTTGCCGACATCTCCATAACCAGCAACAAGGGCAACCTTTCCAGCAATCATAACATCAGTAGCCCTCATGAGACCATCGGGAAGTGAGTGGCGGCATCCGTACAAGTTGTCAAACTGAAACACCAAAAGAATCAATACAACCATCAGTCCATAAGCTAACATTATCTTATCTAAACAAGATCTACAACAACAAGCATCTTAATTGAATCAGACTTCCATTAGCCAATTACAGGACATATAAGTATACATATCTAACCTAATCACAGCTGCAATTCATCAGCATATTAGTAAGTGGAAAGTTGTACCAAAGATCAGACATTTAAGTAACCATCTATTATCAGATTAACAAGAAAGATCAAATGAAATATGTTCCTATTATAATTCAAGTGACAATCTTCCAATTGGTGAACTTTAAGCTACTAAAGTCCACTACGACAAATAATCTACCGGAATGAGATTCTTGGATAAATTTCGACTGATTACTGATACTATACTTAGTATAGATCAACCCATTATTAAGTTCAAGTATAATTCATCTGTATAAGATCCAAGAAAATATATAACTATTCATATAAGATCTGTATTTCAAACAGTAATTGACAAAACAAAAATGCAGAGATCTGAAACACAAGAAACAAAAACAGAGTAAGCAAAACACACATACCTTGCTCTTGGTAACAGAGTCATTAACATTAATAGCAGGGAAAAGCAAAGTTCCATTAGCCTGCATTTGGTAAAGCCTCTTAACACCAGTGGTAGTTTCCTCAGAAACACCAACAAGTCTCTCCTTCATCTTAGTGTATTTTAAAGGATCAGTCTTTAAACTCTCCTTAATAATAGTAAGCACAAGTTGAAACTCAACATTATCAGTAGAACTAGGATCTGGGATTGTTCCATTCTTAGCAAACTCCTCTTCAGCCTTAACACCCTCATGAATCAACAGAGTAGCATCACCTCCATCATCAACAATCAGATCAGGACCACCACCTGGACCCCAATCAAGTGCCCTCTCAGTACACCACCAGTACTCCTGCAAAGTCTCACCTTTCCAGGCAAAAACAGCAGCACTGTCACGTGCAATGGCTGCTGCAGCATGGTCCTGAGTTGAGAAGATGTTGCAAGAACACCATCTAACTTCAGCACCCAAAGCAGTTAGGGTTTCAATAAGAACAGCAGTTTGGATAGTCATATGCAGAGATCCAGTGATCTTTGCACCTTTAAAGGGCTGTGAAGGGCCAAATTCAGCACGGGAAGCCATGAGACCAGGCATTTCAACTTCGGCAAGCTCGATTTCGAGCCTGCCGAAGTCAGCCTGGGACATGTCCTTCACCTTGTACTCGCGGCCAGAGGTGGTCTTCTCAACGAGTAGAGCCATGGGTAAGGCGAGTATAAGAGAAAAACTGAGAGAAAATGGGAGATTTTGAGATGAAATTGACAGAAAGAGGCGATTTTCTTTTCTTCCTTTGGGTTTTAAGGAAGAAGAAGAGTGTTGCAAGAAATAAGGGAAGGAAGTGATTGGTATAAATAGGCTTCTCTGATGGAAATGGACGGTCAAGATTTGTTTCAGATCTGAATAGTTGATTGGATTAAATTGAGGTTTGGTAGACCTACAAATTTGATAAATAAAAAATATCTAAAATTTTGATTGGATGAATGTATTTTCTTTTCAAAATTGGAAGTGCTTAGTTTATTTTTTCATTAAGGTGATGTTTTTAAATTTATTTCTAGGAGTTGGTTGGTTGGTAGCGATGATGGGGTAGAAAAAGATTAGTCATTTTGCTTAATCAAATCTCATTTATATTTGAATATTTTTTTATGAACGAGATTTTATGTGATGTGAACCTGAATTAGTTAGACTTCAATATGAATATCAGACACGAATGAGAAAGGATGATGTAGTAGCATATTTTCTTGTAATTAATACTCCCTTGCATTTTTCATTTTTTGATTTCGAATTTTATTTGATTAAGAGTGAAAGAGATCTCAATATATTAACGCTTGGAATAATAATTCTCTCTATAATAAAACCCCCTCGTTAGTTGGCATTGTTTTTAGGTAAATTGGGTGTGTAATAGACACACATGTAGTTATGTGATGGTGGGTTTTTTAATATACACGAAATTATTGTTTGGTGATATAAAAGGAACATACGGCTATTAGATACATGTAACTCGTGAAAGTATAATAGTTCAAATATTTTTAACCTATTCATTCTAAATACGATTTGTTTGAATTTGTCTTACATTTAGCAATTGATCCATAAAGCTCTGAAGGTTTTTATTGTATTTTTTGTGTAAAATTTGTACATTAATGGAAAGATATATTTGTGATCAAGATACCAATGATAGTTCATGAACCAAATTATAACATTGTATTTTATGGATGAATGCAATGATTAATCTCTTTTTTCTCTCAAATGTAACATATTTCAGGAAATCAAACATTACCTTGAAAAAAAAATGTTAATATTCGTGGCAATCAGTATAGGTATAATTAAGAAAAATTGTCCTCGAGAAAATAATGAATAATGTTTGAGCACAGCTAAAATGAGTCTCAAAAATTATACGTTGAGCCTCCACCTTATACATTTTAGAGATAAATGAATATGAACTATGCTCACAAGAACTCCCCTTTTACATGTCGAAACCTTTGCATGTTTACTTGTGTCAGGCTATTGTTCATGTTTTCAAATGTGTGATTTATTAAGCGATATTTTTTACCATGTTATAAAAACACTCTATTAAATTAAAAGTAAAAAAGATAAAATATTCAACAATACGATTATTTTAACGTCTCCCACATGAACCCAATAAAATTGAATTAGCTACTATAAGTGCACATCTTAATTTCCAAATTGCGGTGCGGCAAAAGGACCATGTTGTCTTTAATTAAAGTGACTCACAATAGTGACTACAATTTTATTTTTTTTCTGATTCAGTGTTTCAAAAAAATTATATTTTTCTTTTTTTTGGTAATAATTTTCTAGATAACATATATAAGGCCACAATATTAAAGTGTAATTTTATACATTTGACATAACTTTAATTTGAGATCACATGATCAAAAGTCTTCTTTATTTTCTTAAACTTCGTGTTAAGTCAAATTAGATCATTCTTTGTGAAACGGAGAAAGTACTACAATTTTTCCTTACAAAGAATAAAATTAGTTTCAAACTTTACTAAATCATCGTTTTTAATAATCTATCTTAGTATATTTATTATTTATTACGTTTCAATTGATGCATCTTTTATTATTGTTGTTGCTCCTTTTTAGTAGACTTGATACTATTTTTTGTGGCGTATCATAATTTTCTCGTTATATTTAAATAGTTGTATTAGAGTCGACGGTCTTTTGAAAATAGTGTATCTACCTCCATATGATAATAATAAAATTTGCATATACTCTATTCTCACAAACCTCACTTATAAAATTTCCCTATATATTTGTTGATATTTAGAGTTCAATTAATTCGATTTTCCATTACATAATATTCATTCAAAACAGAAGGATTTTCTTTTCTATCAAGTTTTTACATATATATTAGAACTCGAACTCAAACCATAATTAATAGATGCATGATGTTTCTTTTATTAAACCATGGTTAATTAGACTATCTTATCTAATTGGATAGCATTAGGTGAAATGAAGTTGAAAAAAACAAAGAAAATTTGGTGGTGGTGGTTGGTGAAAGATCATTTAATTTTAGGCAAATAAGTTTATAATTACTTTATTTTTTTACAAGCAAATTTTGTTTTGTTCTCCCTTTAAAAAAGCTATTTCTTTTCCAACAAGCATTCAACTTTTTCACCCAAATATCTCAAATTTGAGGTCCTTTTAGATTGCACAAAATAGTTAGAAGAAGTGTACATACAAATTATTGTTTTGGCTAAATGGGGCTCAAATTTATGATCTGAAATTTCAAATTCTCCCAAAAAAAAAAAAAATTCAAGTGTGTCATCATTTTAAATGATGTAAAGAGAGATTTATGCTCAATGTAGTTAATTATTTGTACAATTAGAAAAAAAAAATTAAGAATCTTTCATCTTTTTTTTATACTCCTTCATTTAAAAAAGAATGATTTTTTTTTTAGTTTATTTTGAAAAGAATAGCCTCTTGTGACGTGTTTAAGGTCAGTAGATCAAAATAAAATTTTGTATTTGACCAAACTCTAATTTAGAATTACAAAATTCAAAAATTCCTTTATATTCTTAAACTTCTTTGTGAAACGAAAGGACATCTTTTTTTTTGATATTCTCTCCGTTTAAAAAAGAATGACTTTTTTTTTTAGTTTATTTCGAAAAGAATGGCCTCTTGTGACGTGTTTAAGGTCAGTAAATCAAAGTACAATTTTGTATTTAATCAAATTCCAATTTAGAATCATAAAATTCAAAAATTACTTTATATTCTTAAATTTCTTTGTGAAACGAAAGGAGTTTTATTCACAAAAAGGAGTTATTTTGAGTGCTGAGGTGTGATAATCCCCAAGGTGGTTCCCATCCCTAAAGTTTAATTTAAAAAGTACAGTAATTTACTCCTTTCATCTCTATTATGCTTTTCGAAAGTCACAAATATAAATTTCAAAGACTACGCAAATCTTCACTAGGAGTCAACCATATGTTCCCTCTTAGAAGTGAACTCTCTCATATGGATGCATAAACAGAAGCCAAATAAGAGAAGAATTGCAATAACATCAAGTAAATAAAGCAAAGATGTAGTGAAAATGAAAAACATGATGCTTTGTTTCCTTGAAGCAAATTTTATAGAAACAAGAAAGCAAATGAATCTAACTTGGTACAATATCATATGACACCACCCCAACCATAATTCAAATATTATTCAAACACATTTAGGTCAACTTTCCAGCAAAATATCCCCCAACAAAAATAAAAACACACTACCTAAACAAAATAAAAGTATTAAAAACAAAACAATCATGCCGCCGTATCGTTGTTCCACTGTGAGCGTCTCTTCCCCTCAGTACCTGTAGTGAGCAGGCTTGTAAGGACCCTCAACAGGTACGCTAATGTAGTCAGCTTGATCCTTGGTGAGTTTGGTAAGCTTGGCTCCGAGCTTTCCAAGATGAAGGGCAGCAACCTTCTCGTCAAGGTGCTTTGGCAAGACGTACACCTTCTTCTCGTATTTGCCACTGCTCCTCTCATTCCACAACTCGAGTTGGGCAATGACTTGGTTAGTGAAAGAGCAAGACATCACAAAACTGGGGTGTCCAGTGGCACATCCCAAGTTCATGAGACGACCCTCGGCCAACACAATGATGCCACTGTTGGTGTCTGGGAAGACCCATCTGTCGGTTTGTGGCTTGATTGTGATCCTCTTCACACCAGGGAAGGTTTCAAGACCATGCATGTCGATTTCGTTGTCAAAGTGACCAATGTTGCAGACAATGGCATTGTTCTTCATCTTCCTCATGTGGTCAACCATGATGATGTCCTTGTTACCGGTGGTGGTCACAAAGATATCAACCTCAGAAACAACATCCTCAAGAGGAAGAACCTGGAGGCCTTCCATGGTAGCCTGGAGAGCACAGATTGGGTCAATCTCAGTCACAATCACACGGGCACCAGCTTGTTTCATGGCAGCAGCACATCCCTTGCCGACATCTCCATAACCAGCAACAAGAGCAACCTTTCCAGCAATCATAACATCAGTAGCCCTCATGAGACCATCGGGAAGTGAGTGGCGGCATCCATACAAGTTGTCAAACTGCAAACCAAACAGATCAATACAATTGTCAATCAATGAGCTTAATAACAAACATGACCCTGGTATAAATATAATAATCAAGATCTACTACTTTATGCATCTACTGTAAATAGCTTTTCCAAATGGAGCTATAAGTAAACCTATCTAAGCTAATCAAGTTGTCATTCTTCAACTAATCAAGTGAAAAACTATACACTTCACCATTCTTCCACTTTAAGCAAACAATCAATACAATAAAGTCATGAACTTATGAGGTTAAATAAGTACCATTTCTTCATGTAACAAGATCAGACATTTTAGAAACCATCTTTTCTATGCTTAACAATACGGATCTAGTGAAATATGCATCATCACATAAATATCTTACAAAATTTTCTAATCAGTGACTATATAACCACGCACTCCAATTAGAAAAGATGAAAACTTTTAGCTTTTCAAAAGGCAATAGCATTTATTCCTCAAACATTACCAAAACAGTAGAAGATTCATGATTCATTAATAAGATTCAACTCAAATATACATTGCACTTGTACAATAAGTACAAATCAATCAACATTAAGTTAACAGTATAGTTCCTCTGTATCAGATCCAAGCAATTATCAATCATTTCATAACAGATCTATATGTATAACTAGCACATGAACACTACACACAACCAATTCACATAGATCTGAAGCATAAGAATCAAAACAATAAGTTAGAAAGCACATATAATATACCTTGCTCTTGGTAACAGAGTCATTAACATTGATAGCAGGAAAAAGCAAAGATCCATTAGCCTGCATTTGGTAAAGCCTCTTAACACCAGTGGTAGTTTCCTCAGAAACACCAACAAGTCTCTCCTTCATCTTAGTGTACCTTAATGGATCAGTCTTTAAGCTCTCCTTAATAATAGTAAGCACAAGTTGAAACTCAACATTGTCAGTAGAAGTGGGATCTGGGACTGTTCCATTCTTAGCAAACTCCTCTTCAGCCTTAACTCCCTCATGAATCAACAGAGTAGCATCACCTCCATCATCAACAATCAGATCAGGACCACCACCTGGACCCCAGTCAAGTGCCCTCTCAGTACACCACCAGTACTCCTGCAAAGTCTCACCTTTCCAGGCAAAGACAGCAGCACTGTCACGTGCAATGGCTGCTGCAGCATGGTCCTGAGTTGAGAAGATGTTGCAAGAACACCATCTAACTTCAGCACCCAAAGCAGTTAGGGTTTCAATAAGGACAGCAGTTTGGATAGTCATATGCAGAGATCCAGTGATCTTTGCACCTTTAAAGGGCTGTGAAGGGCCAAATTCAGCACGTGAAGCCATGAGACCAGGCATTTCAACTTCAGCAAGCTCGATTTCGAGCCTGCCGAAGTCAGCCTGAGACATGTCCTTCACCTTGTACTCGCGGCCAGAGGTGGTCTTCTCAACGAGTAGAGCCATGGGTAAGGCGAGTATAAGAGAAAAGAAAGGGTTTAAGATGAGATCTGAGAGGCTTTTCTCTTCTTCCTTTGGGGTTTTTCAGGGAAGAAGAAGAATTGTGGCAAGAATTTTAGGGCGGAAATGAGTGGTATAAATAGGTTTGATTGTGGAAATGGACGGTCAAGATTTGTTTCAGATCTCTAATTTTTATAAGGGAATTTATTGGTTTTGGTAGATCTGATAAAGTTTATTAGTAATTTTTATTAAATATTTTTTTACATGTTTTAGTTTAGATTAAATCCTGGTCCTCTCTCGAATATATATTCATTTTCTCTCGTGATAGAAGAAAACTTTTGATGCTGAAAAGTATTATCACACGTTAATTTGATTTGTCCAATAAACTACTCGGGGCTCTCCATTCATCCACTCCCATATATATTTTTTCTATTAAGTAATATATCAGATAATAAAAATATATATTTAAGGACAATACAAATTTTAATTTTTATAAATGAGAAATTTTTGATAAAATATAACCTAAATATATGAGATTTCTGTACTTTTACCTTATTTTAGGATTATCAAAATCAGGGGCGGAGCTAGCCCTCTGATAGGAGATTCATCCGAACCGCTTCGACGAATTTTTTTTACTATGTATACATGATTAAATTATATTTTATGTAAAGGTGAAGCCAAAAGTTTCGATAAGGGATTTAAAATCTAAAAAAATTAGATCTACAAAATAGGTGAAGGAGATCACATTTCCTATATATATCTAAATTATTCTAATCATATAAAAATATATTATAAATGTTAAACCTATTTAATTATTTCATATATTTAATTCTTCACATATCAAATTTTCTTATTAAAATTTTTAGATCCGCCACTTATCAAAACCTACTTTAACTTCTCTTGTGGATGCATCTCAAAGACACGACTAAAGATAGTAAATCAATCTATAGTCGAGCACAGACACTAAACTGGCATTATTTCATTATTTTGTCATACCTGTATTAGTTTTGTCAAATTATTTGAACAATAATTATTTTCTTCGCTTAAATAGAATGATTAAATTTAATTTCATATGAAGTTTAAGAAAATAAAATAGATTTTTAAAATTTGTAATTTTAAACTAAAATTCTGTTAAATATATAAATTTATAATTTAATTTTATAGTCTTATACATGATGAAAATTGAAATTAAAATATTAATATAAAAAAAATTCTTTTTGAAGCAGTAAAAAAATGCAGTCCTTGTAAGATGTAAATTGAAGAGTTTTGTTTTTCTTTTGATGCAGCAGCTTGTGTCTCTAACTAACTAAAATAAAGAAATTTTGAAATTATAATAAAGTCTAAAAACGCTAGTTTTTATTATTATTATGGAGAGTATTATTCAGTTTATCAAAAAATAGGAAGAAAAAAATCAATTAGGTTTGGCCAAATGTCGTGATTAAGTTGTTCCGTCTTCAATAAGAGATTTTAAATTTAAGCGTATTAAAATTTTCTTTTTGATACAATGCATTCTTTCTTGAATAAAATTTAAAAACGATACGAATATAAATTTATTAGGCTCTGATATAAATATTGAGAATTATCAAAAAAGTTACTTCTTTCATTTAAAAAAATATCCTAATTTTTTTTTAGTATAATTCAAAAAGAACGATCCTTTTCTTTTTTTGGTCAGCACTTTAACTTTAATTTTTCATGCGACATATTTAAGATTATAATATTAAATGACATTTAATATATTTGATGTAACTCTAATTTAGAATTATAAAATTAAAAAAAAATTTAACTTCTTTATAAATTAAATTATATAATTCTTTTTAAAACGTAAAGATTAATAAATAATAGATGTTGGCCGACAGGTATTATTGGACCCACACTTTGTAAATCTCAATGTAACGGCCATCTCGTCGGTGCTCTCACTCTCACACCGCCATACAAATTAGAAAATAGGAGTTCTATTAATTTTTTTATGTTAATAAAAAATAATGCCGTAAATTATTTGTAATTTAAAAGGTTAAGTGATAATTAATTTTTTTTTAATAAAAAAGTAGAAGATTTTTAAAAAAATCGTATACTATTAAATAGTCACCATAAAAATCTTATTAGTCCAACACTATCTACTATATACTCTAAATTCATCTACGGTAATATAGGTTCAAATCATATTTATATGTAAAAATTAATAGATATTCACATACTTATAAATAAAATCACTAAACAAAATTAAAAAAACATAATTTTAAATATAAATATATATATATAGAAAAGAAGAACGGATTGTACAAAGGGTAACGATTTCGTTTCGTCGCAAATCTCTATGTCCTTTCATCACCCAATATAAACATTTTTTTAATATTTTTTTTAATTATGCTAGTACTATATTATATGCATAATGTCCCACTAATTCGAAGCAAAATAATTAAAGGGAATAGAGAACAAAAAAGTTGGAGAATAGAGTATTATTATTATTATTATTATTATTATATAAAAGAACACCAACCCACCCCATCCTTTATTTATTTCTTTTCTTAAGCCTGGAGCATGAAGAAATTTAATAGAAACTATATATATATATATATATATAATAATAAAGAAATTGTTGGATTTATCAATTTCTTCTATTCTAGCTTTATAATTTACTTATCGATCCTAATTTTTTAATGTCTTTCGAAAATATAATCCTCTTGCTCTGCTTAATTTTAAAAATATAACTTTATTATTAACGAATATCTATTCTAAAATATTCAAATCATATTCATATCTTTGAAGAATTAAACAGTAGTAACAAAATAATGAAATAAAAATCAACAATAATCAATAGAGCTTAAATTAAACCAAAGATGAACTCAATTTTTTTTTTAAAAAAAAAGTACATAACATATTGAATGGTGAGTGATTTTGACATATATACAAAAAAAAAGGGGGGGGGGGGGGGGGCAGGAGGGGGGAAACAACATTTTCATACACCTAATTAATTGCTATTCATTGGGGGACCAAGAAGTAATGTCAAATATTTGAAGAATAATTTGTTGTTTAGGGTTAATCATACTATATATAAAATCTATTTGGTTGATTATTTCGATATTTTATCCAAAAAAAAAAATATTTGCTATTAAAAACTTTTCATCGTCAATAAAATTTGAACTCAAAATTTTATCTAACCACATAGGTTGACCAAATTGACATCAACAAACACCATAGGCAAACCTTTCAAATCTTACCTACTCTTACAAGGATATGGTGACGCTATCATTACAAAATGTTCCAATTTGAAAGGTATATGTAGATTGACCAATTTTATTAATAATAATTTGTGTATTACGAAATTCAGATTTTGTGTTTTAAATCATTTTTCTGCCAATATAAAATATTAAAATAAAGTTGGTATACATATCACCTTATTAAAAATTATATTATTAATCTTCATGAAAATCTAAATTAGAACATCTTAAAGTTTGATTTTCAAATAAAAAATTAAGAAAATGGTCCACTAATTTTGCTTATATAGTGGACTTAACAGTTTATTATGCACACAATAATTGACAAATAAGGTCTCGACTTGGTCTGCACGTCTATAAGAGTAAGACTAGATATAAGATATTTTTACATTTAATTTTTAATATGAGAATTAAAATAATAATTTACTCACCATGACTAAAGTTGTAAGTAAGCTCTTAAAAGTTGGAGTTTGAATTTTAATAATGAAATTGTTCTTAGTAGTAAACATTAACACCTCATATTGCAGACTACTTACATAATGAATTCAAATCAGCTGAGTTGGTAAGTTTCGATCAAAAAAAAAAATAAAATTAAGTGGGATTGTGAAAAGGATAATTTTTTTCATCTCATTTCTCTAATTCCCTTAGACGAATATAACCACTTAATAAATTGAAACTCTTTTTCTCTCATTCAATATAAAATTCGACTTATTTAAATTTACTTAAACTCGAAACTTTTTATTATCGGTGAAACCTTATGTGTATGAAGTCAAAGAAATGGAATATTGCATTGCTCAAAACTTTAGGAATAAGTAAAATTTTTGTGTTGGTAAGGTGTTTGGTATAGCTACAATATCCATTTTTAATTTATGTACAACAACTTTTGACCTTATATATACATTTTAAAATAACCATATTTTCCCCACTATATAGGCCAAAATTGTTGGTGGAAACATGAATTGACCATATTGACCTCAACAAACCCCAACCCCCTTTCTCTAGTGGGGTATATTTTTTGTTTAGATATATAACAAAAATGTTACCAACTTTACGAGGACATACGAACTATTTTTCTTCTCTTGTGATTTATCAAGTTATTGAAAAAAATAATATTTAAAAAAAAGGGTTAAACAATGATTAGTCAGCCAATAATGTACCTTGGTGAATTTTTTTAATGTTGGCTACTGGAAAAATAATCTAAAAAATGGTTACGCCATACAATTTACGATATTTTATACTTTAATTTCACGTTTAATTTTATTTTATAATATTGAAATACAATTAGAAATGATATTTCTTTAAAAAAAAAAGTCTAAAAAATGGCTGCTCCATACAATTGGTTAGCATGTTTATTTCTTTTCAAACTTGAACAAACATTTTAATAAATACGATTTCAAAAGAAAAAAAATCAAATATGTTATTAAATTCTTAGAAATAGTTCAATCGTATTATCCATTATTAATAGATGTGTTTATTTATGCTATTATTGTGATCAATTATATCATCAAAACTTTCAGATTCAATTATTTTCTTTTTGAAACTTTTAGCTTGAATAACGGAAAGGGAAAAGGTAATAAAAGAACAGGTTTTATAATGTTCTAGTGATCGTTAAGGCAAAGGTACACCATAAAATTATAAATTTATTTTTTATACGTTAACAATTCAATAAGCTTAAAAATAAGCGATTTAAAAAAGAAAAATATTATTATTTTTAAAAGATAAATTTCAATTAAAAGAATACAATATCATAAATTTTTATCCGACCATTCGATATATTACCATCCTCTTGTATAGTCCATTGACAATAATTTGTTGTAGCACTAGGGCGAATACAAAATGCAATGATCGTAATCATTGAATACAATAAAAGCTTTATTTTTCTTACCCCACCAAAAATGATAAGTAAACACTGTCCTAATCTAAAGCCATTGATTAAATTTAAATCTCCAAGTGAAATTTTAATAAGCAAAAAGTTAATGAAATTCTAAATCGTCATCTGCAGAATAATAGTGAATAATTTAAGAGAGTCAAATGGAAGGCCATTATATTGTAGACATTGAAATTTTGTAAGACTCTACAAGATGCGTTCAATTCGAGTTGGGACTCTACAAATTGTGTTCAACTCAGATAAGGATTCTTGGAGGCTACTCAACCCTAAACCCCTAGTTTATGCCTATATAAAGGGTACTAAATTCCGTTAAAAGGCATCTCGAAAAATCCACAAAGAGATCAAGATTTCGAATACTCCAATGGATTATTCATATAAAGAGATCAAATCTAAATCATCCTAGTTCGAGAAATACACCACTAACGGCCCTCGAATCATGGATAAATCATATTAGAGAGTAGAATCAAGGGAAGAACAGATTTGTACTCACAATCATGATGCAAACAATCGAAGAAACGTGAATCATGGATAAATCATATTAGAGAGTAGAATCAAGGGAGGAACAAATTTGTACTCACAATCATGATGCAAACAATCGAAGAAACGTGATTTTATTCATCAAGATTGTGAATATAAATTTGTTCCTCCCTTGATTGGCCGTTAGTGGTGTATTTCTTGAACTAGGATGATTTAGATTTGATCTCTTTATATGAATAATCCATCAATTTGTGGAGTATTCGAGATCTTGATCTCTTTGTGGATATCTTGATCTCTTTGTGGATTTTTCGAGATGCCTTTTAACGGAATTTAGTACCCTTAGGCATAAACGGAATTTAGTACCCTTAGGCATAAACTAGGGGTTTAGGGTTGAGAAGCCTCCAAGAATCCTTATCTGAGTTGAACACAATTTGTAGAGTCCCAACTCGAATTGAACGCATCTTGTAGACTCTTACAAAATTTCAATGTCTACATATATATTAAAACAGGATACTTCTTCCAACGATGATTCCCTTTTGCTTGAGGAAAGCAATAAAAAGAAAAAAAAACATAACAATAATATAGTTTTGAATTGTGAATAATTCATGATAGGAAAAAACTGTCAATTTTAATTTGCTATAGTTTATGGCTTCTTTTTTATATTATAATAATAATAATAATAAGTACCCCTCCTTTTATAAAAGAAGAAAAAGAATTATGAACAATGATATTATCAACATTAATTGACATAATATCCCCCACCCAGACCAATTTTGGAGTATTTGTATGATTGATTGACTACATTTGATGATTTATTGACTATTTTTTAATTTGATTTTTATTTTTATTTATCATTTTTAATAAATAAAATATAATAATTTTATTTTTCTGTTATTTCTCAATTTATTAATATTGACTTAGTGCCTTTAAAAGAATATATTAACTGTTATATTTAACACTATAAATTAATCATTATAATAAACTGTAAATTATATGGGAATTTTTTCTAAATATTAGTATGAAAATTCACATGAAACTTATTTTTCTTCGAATTTTCATATTAATTCCTAAGAAAAATCTCTATGTAATTCACACTTTTCTGATTGTGAATAGACTCTATTAATTAAAAAGAAACAAAAAGAGTATATAATTTCTATTTTATAATATTAGAGTAAAATGAGCTTAAATATGATGTAATACAAAAAACTTAAACTTGAAAGAGGTCAATAAAGTAATATATTCTCTTTGGTTAGCATTTTAAAAAAAAACTTCATAAAAATAAAATTCACCTAGAAAATTGTGCCATTGTAATTCATATCAATAGATAAAATACTCTTTTAAAGAATAATTTCGTACTATTTTTATACTTTAGACGTATTAATTTTACACGAACTAAGATGTTAGAACTTTCTTCAAGATCTTTAGATAGATTTTACCATTCGAATTAGTGTAAAAAATATTATTGATTTATTTCATACCAAAAAATAACGATTAATAATAATGTATCCGTGTATATATATTGATATACAAAATAATTAATTGGTCACTTGGCATTTTAATTTCTAACTATTGTCTTAATTTAGTGACTAAATTTAATAGAAGTCATTTGATTTACTAAAACTCAATCCCTTACTCTGTTTCATTGTCAAAATCACTCGACATAAATGATGAGAAGAAAAAATGTTTGGGAAATCAAAATCAAAATCTTAAAAGTGAACGATAGATTTAAGTAAAGTTACAACAAGAGAATTAAAAATTCAATTTGTATAGGCAATTAATTCAATAAACTTAAAGGAAAAGTATTATTATATTTTTCATAAGAAAGTATCATAATTTTTTATTCGTTCACCAGCTAATATATCTATAACCATAACTTTGTTCGCCACTCAAATAAATACCATCCTCCTGTGCTGTCCATTGACAATAATGTGTGGACTGAGGAAGTTGTGAATCTCCAACGCACAACTTTTCATCATTGAATACAATAATTTGTTGGGCTCTTTTACCCCACCAAAAACTGCAATAGAACGTAGTTCTCGAAAAAATCAAACGATTTAATTTAAATGACCAAGAAATATCTTCATAGGGAGAAAGTACATGAAAACCTATTTCATTATCTTTAGAAAAACAATGAACTCTTAATTTATCAGGAGAGTCAAATGGAAGGCCATTATATACGCAAACAGTATATTTTGGATACCCTTTTGCTTGAGGAAAGCTAAAAAGGAAAAAAATGCATAAGAAGTATATAGTCTTAACTTGTGAATAATCCATTATAGGAAGAAGCTATTCAGCTTTAGTTTGTTAGAGTTTATGGCTACAAGTATTCCCCTTTGTTAAAAGAAAGAAAAAAATTAAAATTTGTGGGGCAGATTATGAAAATTCCAATTTATAGATATTATAGATACCATCAACATTAATACCCCAGTTTGACTATATTAATGACTTAGAGGGCATTTGCATTGGCTTAAAAATTGATTAAATATATTTTTCTGTCAGTTTTTTTGTTTAAAAAGTTTTAGATAAATAAAAAAATTTGACTTAAAATAAGTTAGGAAGTGCTTGACAAGGTTAAAAATAGCGTAAAATAAATTTAAAAATGATTTGAAATAAGTCAAAAATCAAAAGTAGATCTCCCTCTATTTTTTAATTTTGACATAAAAATTATTTTTCAAGTCAATCTAAACGGCCTCTTAGTATATATATTTTATATGGTCCATATTAAGTGTATCATTAGAATTTGACACAAAACAAATATATTTAAGAATAGAAATTAAAGGTTATTAAGGGCAACTTTCACATATAGCAAATAAAAAATTTATATTTGTATGCTATAACAAAGTTTGCATAATTGCGCTCCATAGCAAACATAGAAACTATATAATTCGTTATACATATACAGTTGAAGCAAATTGTATAAAATGAAGTGTATAAAACAAGAAAGAGAAAGACACTTGGACAGAGAACTGTATAAAAACGAAGTGTATAAAATGAATTGTATTATTATAAGTGTATAGAAAGATTGTATACAATTTGAATTTGTATAAAATGAGAAAGAAAGAAAGACAAAAGAGACTTGACAATGAATATACAATTGAATCAAATTGTTTAAAACGAGAAAGAGAGAAATTCGATACAATTTGAAAATTGTATAAAACGAGAAAGAGAGAAAGGCAAAAGAAACTGGGCAGGGGAGTATTTTTATTGTATAATTATAAGTGTATAGGACAAAAATATATATATTTGCATGTGTTCATACAATTTTTTCTCACGCTTTGTACAAAAAGAAACGCAATTTATACATTTCGCTTCTGTTTGTATAAGTGAGAAAGGTGAGCGTGGCGAGCGAGATTTGGGAGAGTGGGGAGCGAGATCTGGAAGTTGGGAGAGAGAGGAATAAAAATATATGTATATATTTAGTTTTCTCTGCTTTATACAATTGGAAACAATTTTTATACACTTATATTTGTATAAAAAGTGAGGAAGCGAGCGAGAGATTGAAGGAGAGCGGCGAGCGAGATATTTGGGAGATAGGCACCTGACAATTTTTTGCAAACGTTTGTTATGAAGCACAATTAAATCAAATCGTAGTTACTCCATCTATTTTAGGTTATTAATTTGCTAGATTTTTTTAATTATCCTCAAATTAGTTTACAAAACGTAAAGTATTTAACAATTTATTAAATGAATTAAATATATTAAAAAAAGTATAAAAAACTCTTCTAAACATTGAACAATTTTAACTTTTTAACAAAATTCATTTTTTCCTCTCCTATGTTATCTTGTTTTATTAGCGTTTCGAATCTCTCCACGTGAATGGTGGGAAGGAAAATGTTAAAAGTAAAAGATGTTTGGAAAATAGAAATCTTAAAATTAAATTATCGAAATAAAAAAAGGTTACAACAAGAAAATTATATATTTAAATTTTGTACTCTAATAATTCAATAAACTTGAAATTCACAATTCAACAAAGAAGTATTATAACTTTTTAATATTGATAGGGTTTTAATAAAAAAAATTTACGACATTATAAATTATTATCATTCACCTGTTAATATATCTATAACACTCATTTTCATTAACAATGAGTTTTGGAGGTAATTTGTGAATTTGAAACACAATTATTTTCTTCATTGAGTACATCAATTGCTTAAAAGAGGTCAATAAAGTAATATATTCTTTTTGGTTAGCATTTTAATCAAACTTTAACCAAAAAAAAAAAATGACACCTAAAAGAATTATGCCATTAAAATTCATATCAAGAGATAAAATACTCTTTTAAAGGATAATTTCACATTATTTTCATATTTTCGATGTACTGATTTGTACGAACTAAGATATTAGAACTTCCCTTGAAAATTTTAGATAGTTTTTACCATTTGAATTGATGTAAAAAATATTATTAATTTATTCCGTATAAAAAAGTTAACAATTACAATAAAAACATATTTGTGTATATATACTGATATACAAAATAATTAATTGGTCACTTAGCATCTTAGTTTCTAACTATTGATCCCTTACTCTGTTCCATTGTCATGTCAAAATTACTCAACATAAATGATGAGAAGATAAATATTAAAAAAAAAAATATTTGAGAAATCAAAATCGAAATCTTAAAATTGAATAATAGATATAAGGAAAGTTACAAGAAGAAAATGAAAAATCTAATTTGTATACATAGATAATCCAATAAATTTAAAGGAAAAGTATTATTATATTTTTAAAGTTAATAAGATTTTCATTTGAAAGTATTATAAATATCATAAATTTTTATCCTTTCACCAACTAATAATCCAATAATCCAGCGATTTGCTTTAAATGACCAATTAATATCTTCATAGGGAGAAAGTACATGAAATCCTATATTATTTTCTTTAGAAAAACAATGAACTCTTAATTATCAGGAGAGTCAATTGGAAGGCTATTATATACACAAACGATATATTTTAAATACCCTTTTATTTAAGAAAAGCAAAAAAAGAAAAAAATGCATAATAAAAGATATAGTCTTAATTTGTGAATAATCCTAGAAAGGAGCTATCAGCTTTGATTTGTTAGAGTTTATGGTCACATTTACATAATTATTTCCCTTTTATAAAAGAAGAAAAAAAATCAAAATTTATGGGGCTGATTATGAAAATTTCAATTTATAGATATTATAGATTATAGATACCATCAACACTAATAGCCCAGTTTTACTATATTAATGACTTAGAAGGTGCTTAAAATTTTAAAAGTTGGTCAAATATATTTTTAAGAGATAAAAACAACTTAAAATAAGTTAGAAATTGTTTGAAAAGGTTAAGAATAATTTAAAATAAATTTTAAATAACTTAAAATATGTTTAAAATCAAAAGTAGATTTCTCCCTACTTTTTAGTTTTGACATAAAAGTATTTTTTTAATATTGTAGCATCAGAGGATAGTTCTTACCATTATATATAGAATTAGTATATTTTCCCCAATGGTGAATTCCTTTTGCTTGTGGAAAGCAAAAGTTGATGAAAATGCATAATAATAATAATAATAATAATAATATATTTTTAAATTGTGAATAATCCATGATAGGAAGAAAATTATTTAAAATTTAATTTGTTTGAGAGTCTATATGGTTTCTTATATATGATAAATGTTATGGGAAGAGATGATGAGATAATTTAGATATTAATATCAATATTAATTTGTAGTGACTTTATTCCTTTTCTAGTTTTGGAGTCTTTGAATAAAGAAATTCAACATTTCTAGTTTGACTACAATCTACATTGAATGAATTTGATCTATTCTTTTTAAATTTATTTATCTATTATATTTTTAAATCTTTTTTCCTCTTCTAATTTTAAATGATATAAAATTCCACCTTAAAATTTTATTGAGAATTATTAATAGTAATACTTTTAGTTCCTTTCATTACATCTATACTATTAGTATCTTTTTGATCTTTTTTTTAAAAAAATTATTTATCTATTATATTTTTTAATCTTTTTTTTTTCTTCTAATTTTAAATCATATAAAATTCCACGTTAAAATTTTATTGAGAATTATTAATAGTAATATTTATAATTCCTTTCATTACATCTATACTATTAGTATCTTTTCTTAAACATAAGATTTTATAGAATAGAAAGGATATTATATTTAATTTCTTTCATCAATTAATCTATTAATCTCTTTATTTCCTATTATTTTTTCTCAATTTCACATTTTTGTTTTCTCTTAATCTTGTTATTGGTGTTATTTGTATAATTTCCTTAAATCACTTATCATACGTATAAGTTATTTCTTTTATCTCTTCTATTTGTGTTTTTTTTTCTCTTTTATTTATTTAAGGTTTATATTCATAACTTATACCTATTAAACTTTTATTACTAACAAAAAAATATCATCAACTTCAATTTATACACTTATAATTTAACAAGATTAAAAATCAGTAATTCAACAAAAAAGAAGCATTGTTATTTATATAAAGTAAAGGTTTCAATGAAAAGTATTATAATATTATAAATTTTTATCCTATAAAGTTATTTCTTTTATCTCCTCTATTTGTGTTTTTTTTCTCTTTTATTTATTTAAGGTTTATTTTCATAACTTATACTTATTAAACTTTTATTACTAATAAAAAAAATCATCAACTTCAATTTATACACTTATAATTCAACAAGATTAAAAATCAGTAATTCAACAAAAAAGAAGCATTGTTATTTATATAAAGTAAAGGTTTCAATGAAAAGTATTATAAGATTATAAACTATTATCGTTCACCATTCAAAAACTCTATAAGTATCCCCTCTATAGTTAGTCAGCCAAAAGCCATCTTCTTGTACGGTCCATTGACAATAATTTGTTGTAGGAATAGGCGAATACAAAATACAGTGATCGTAATCATTGAATACAACAAAAGACTTGCTTTTTTTGTCCCACCAAAATTGACAATGGAACCTTGTTCTAGCCCAAAGCCATTGATTAAATTTGAACTTCCAACTGAAATTTTCATATGCAGCAAGATCATGATATCCTAAATCATCGTCTGCAGAATAACAATGAATCGATAATTTGGGCGAATCAAATGGAAGGCCATTATATATAACAACAGTGTATGTGTTCCATCGATGATTCCCTTTTGCTTGTGGAAAGCAAAAGAAGAAGAAAATGCATAACAATAATATAGTCTTGAAATGTGAATAATCCATGATAGAAAGAAAATATTCAACTATATGTTTTTTTTTTGTTTTTTTATATATGATCATTCCTCCTTTTATACAATTAATTTTATGGGTAGAGATTTCTGATCTAATCTATTTCAGATATTACCATCATTATTATTAGTTTGACTTTTTCCCCCCCAAATTTTGGAGTCTTGTATGAAAATATGCAATCCTAGTTTGACTACATTGATAATTAACTATTCAGTCGACTTTTATTCGACGGATTACGTTTTTGAAAAGTTAATTTAATTATTTTTAAAAGTTAGATTATATTACATTATTTTGATAACTTTTTTAAAGAAAATTAAATATTTTAAAATTATAAAAAAGAAATACTATAAATTGTAATTTTCTTACATATCAATACGATAAAAAGATATATAGTCAAATGTTAATCAAAATTTTAGTTAGAAAAAAAAAACTATGACTAGTAAAATCCCTTTATTTCTATATAGCTTTAGTGATGTGGCACTTTTAGCTGAAATTCTAGTTAGAAAATTAAATATTTAAGAATTATATAAAAAATATTATAGATTGTAATTTTTTTATATATCAATATGATAAAAAAATGCATAGTAAATGTTGATTAAAATTCTAATTAAAAAAAAATCTATGACTAGTAAAAATCCCTTTATTTATATATAGCTTTGGTGATGTGGCACTTTTAGCTGAAATCTTATTTATCTCTTTTTATAATTTTTTCGTCTTTTTTCTAATTTTAAAGACATAAAATTTCATTAATTTTGGTTAAATTAAAATGATTCAACAAAAGGTTTATCACAAAACCCAAAGTTCATGATATCTTAACTCATCGTCTGCAGATGAAAAATAAACTATTATTTTTGGTTGTGTCAATTGAAAGGATACGATATATTAAAATAAAATAATTTGGAGAAACTTTTGCTCGTGAAAAGCAAAATAATAAGAAAATGAAATAACATTAAGTATTTTTTTTTAGAGTCAATCAATATGACTTTTGATTAGTATTTTATAAAAAAATTGTAATATATAATGTTTTTTGTATAGTATTTAAATATATAATTTTTAATTAAAAATATAAAATTAATATACTCTGAGTTAATTTAAAATTTAATCATATTGATTCTCAAAGATACGCAAGATAACTAACAAGGAACTGACAGAGTTCCACACGTTGGACTGCCTAGGTGGACAATTTGGGACCAATTAAGTATTTTTCAAAAGCTAGATGGACTAAATGTTAGTTTTCAAAAACATAAGGTGTCTAAAAGTAAATAACTACTAATATTTCTTCCCCAATTCAACTTCATAATCGGAAGTTGTCAAACCCTAATACCCAATTTCACTGATTCTTCCGCCGGAGCATCACCGGCGCCTCTGTATCCATCGCCTCCGCCACCATAACCATCGTACAGACTTCCCTTTCATAGCCATCTTTCAAAAATGGCAATTAGAACCATTTCAAGACTAAAAATTCCATCTTTGCTTCTTAAACACCTTTCAGTTTCTCCATTACCATCAATTTCTTCCACCTTAACATCTTCTTCTTCATGTTCTCCATCATGGGTTCCTGAGTTTTCTAGAAGTTCAGTGAGGGATGTGAGGTGGTACCATGATGGAAGACCAAGAGGGTCACTTTGGAGGGGAAAGAAATTGATTGGAAAAGAAGCACTTTTTGTGATTCTTGGGTTAAGAAGATTCAAAGATGATGAAGAAAAGCTTGACAAGTTTGTTAAAACACATGTCCTTAGACTTCTTAAAATGGATATGATTGCTGTACTTAATGAACTTGAACGCCAAGAAGAAGTCTCTCTTGCTGTTAAGGTAAGCTTTCTAATGCCAAAAAATGTGATTTTTCTTTTCTCTGTTCATATATGGAGTAAGTGAAACTAGTAAACAAGAATTGCACAATAGTAGTTTTAGTACCGCTGTCCGTGCCAGCTTGTACGCACATCGACTAATTAAACTGAGTAAACGGGTACTAGGTGACTCTGCCCACCAGGCTTGAGCAAATGTGAAAAGATCACCTACTGTTTTCTCATTTCTATTTCAGAAGTTTTATTGTTGCATTTAGTAATAGAGGAAGTTATTGCTGTTGGATTTATCTTTAAGCTGTGATCTTTCTTTGTTCCCATTTAGCGTCTAGGTGCCCAAGTTTAGTTGGATGCGATAAAACTTGTATAGTTTCGCTTATAAGGCAGTAGTTGGAGTGAAGTGCATTCAGTGCTTTGGTGATGAGTCGTTGGAGAAGGTGTTTATATTAGATCATAATATAAATAAGAGAATTGGTCAATAGTGTTCGCTGTTCAGTGGTTTTATAATTTTTTTTCTTGTGAAGTTGTTCTATTTTAAGTTATCAAATGGGCAAAACATTGTTAAAATTGTGCTGTTGCTTTTTCGGATATCTGCTTAAAGCTATTCTATTTGTTTCCTTTTTGGTTGAGATCATACATTTTGAATCTTGATATGCGTGCTAATGTCATTTTCAGTTAATTTATCGAAGTCTATTTTGGGGCATATGGAATGGCATTATCACACACAGCTAGTTGTTTGTATTTCAGGTGTTTTGGGTAATTCAGAAACAAGCCTGGTACCAACCCGATGTCTATCTTTACAAGGACCTGATCATTGCGTTGGCGAGACGGAGAAAAATGGATGATGCAATGAAGTTATGGGAGAGTATGAGAAAGGAAGATCTATTTCCTGATTGTCAGACATTCACTGAAGTTATTAGGGGATTCTTGAGAGATGGATCTCCTGCAGATGCTATGAATATATTTGAAGACATGAAGAAGTCTCCATACCCACCTGAGGAGCTACCTTTCAGGGTTTTGTTGAAGGGACTTTTGCCACACCCACTATTAAGAAATAGGGTTAAGCAAGACTTTGAAGAGATTTTTCCGGATCGGCACATATATGATCCTCCAGAAGAGATTTTTGGATTACGTTGAGGTTCGTATGTTTTGTATTTTGCATTAAATTGTTTCATATTAGGTTTGCTCGTTGGTGCTCCCTAATAATTTGCAGGAAGTGGCTCCCCAGTAGCTCTTGCATCCACTGCTTATAAAAGTTTGTAGCTTATAATGTTTATCTCAGTGGAAAATTACTCCTCTTAATACCTGTCAAAAGATAAAATTGTTCTCTGAATTGCTAGCTTGTTATTCTAAGTGGTTGCAATTTAAAATAATAAAGCGTGAATATCAATGTGATTCTCTATTCGGGATTATGACTTGGTGCTGCTATGAGTCATGTAAAAATGGGGGCAGGGGAACCTTCAGTTTTCTTAAGTACATTGTCTCTTAGGAGATACAGCAATTCGTTGTGCGCTGCTTACTGACGCAATCTGGTCTATAGCTCACAAAAATCATCAGTATTTATAAACGATAACTTTGAACAATGTTCCTCTTTTTTTACCCCCTAGACTCTTGCATAAATACAACATTTTAACAAGTGTCGAATAGGATAGAAAAAAAGAAGCAACTGAATGATTGACTTACAGAAAATAAACAAGTTCCGAATTACTTAAATAGCTCTGTGCTATTGGCAGTTGTTATGTATCTAATATTTCCAAGGGGCTCATGGCTCTGGTGTATAAGTCTACTTAGTCATTCATGGTTCATTGTTACACTGTGACTTTAAGAAGGATTTTCTATCATATTCTTATGTCAACGTTTCGAGACTAAGTTATTCTAGGAACTGAAATACGTGACTGTTTTGTTTGGTCTCAGGCTTTGATAGTAGTACAGCACCATACGATTGTCTCTATTGCTGCACAAATATTATGAGAAGAGCATGATATCTTCTTGTAGGAAGCTTTTTCTATCTTGATATCTTGTAGTATCCAAGCGCTGAGAATGAGTATCGGTGTTTCTTGCTATCCTTGGTCCCCGAGTACTATCAAATTCACCATCTGAGTAGTGGTTTCTTATAGTTCTTTAAGACCAGACATGTTGATGCTAGTGTGAAGTTCAAGACTTTATCTTATGCTCTTAGCTACACGACTAAATGTTGCTGCTCCATTCACGTGAGAATAAAATTAACTTCTCATCAATCTCCATAGTTCCATATTTTTCCTATTGGGGATCTTATTCAGATTAAGTTACTATTTATTAGGTATCTCAATAGTATGTTTTGGTACCTTTACTAAGATTTTGGTTGTTGTCATTATAGTTTGTAAAGGTGTGCCTTTAACATTTAAAATGAGAATGATGTTACATTTGGTTACAAAGCTTATGATCTTATACTTGGGCTTGTTGCATTTTGTATCTCAATTTTCAAAGTCCATTTTCTTGGAGATTCATGGATTATGGCTTACTTGCATATCTCGATCGATGAAAGTGGGTGAAAATCATGCGAGAACATGTGAATTCAAATGAAAGACGAAAGATTGATTAAAATGTGTTACTAGAGCCGAAGGTTTATCACAACCACCTCTTTTACCTTCAAAAGGTAAAAAGTTAGGTTTGTGTATACATCGTCTTCTCTAGATTTCACTTGTTACTACCATATTTAACACTTTAAGAACCACAAAACCTAAAAGAAGATTAAAAATGAAGACATTACAACAAAACAAGATCTTTAAGAATGATTAAGCTTTCCTTTTTTTTTTTTACCTCAAAAAAATTATTTCTTAACAAATGAATGGTCACTACAAAGAGAAAAACACAATCCCTCAATTTTAGTTCATTTTTACAAAACAAAAATAAAATTAATTGAACCCCCCACAATTTTTATTAAAAACCTCTATTCATAAAGGGTGGTAAAGAGAACATTTATCTCTACCAATCTTTTTCAACTATCAATAACAATTTTCATATAAAACAAAGAAAACAAGAAAAGAACAATGATAATACTCAAGTAAATTTGGGGTTAAAAAAAAAAAAGGAAAAAAAAAGTTTTTTTTAAAATAAAACTAATTATGGCTTTGATCTCCTTTTCTTTATCAAGGAGGTCAAATTCTTTTCTTATTAAATTAATTCCTTTAGCCTTTTTCCTTTGCTTAACTCTTCAATTACCTATTGTTAATGGAAGAATTCAACCTCAAGCCTTAAATATTATTCCTCCAAATCTTGCCAAAGCATGTAACAACAATAATGAATGTATTTCATGGATTCAAACAGACAGGTCACAAGCCGATCTCGATTCGCTCCAAAAAGCCGATTTAAAAACAATAGGCTTTTTGGCGCTTAAAAAAATCGAACAAGAGGCCACTAATGTGTCGATAACGGTCCGTATGAAGCTCCTTAACAATAATGACAAGTTATCGTCCGATACACAACAAGCTTTAAGTGATTGTAACGATCATTTTATACCGGCTATCGAGTTAATCGACGACGCGGTCGATTCAACGGTTAATGACGCGTTTAAAGATGCGATTAATTATTATACGACCGCGATAACGGATTTCGAAGTGTGTTATCCTCGTCTTAAGGCAATGCGTACCACTAATTCAGTTGATGTTGATGATTATGTTGATAATCATATTGCTGAGGTTGCTAATGCACGTAATGCTTTGGTTAAATTTATTCATATTCCTTTAGAAATTCTTAAACTTGTTGCAGCTAATAGCCCACATTAAGTAATTTTATTTCGATTTGTTATGTTGGAAATATTAATTTAGTATTAATATGTGTGATTCAACAAATGTTTGTTGTATCATATGTATAAAGGGTATGTCATACATAATTTGACATACAGTAATAAATATTTATTTTATATAGCCTTTGATCTTTCGTGATTCTTCATCTATCAATAGATAAAATGCTTCAGTTTTTCATATGAGGCCAAGAAATGGATTTGCAATAGATCCGTTCGAAGTGATTCGACATGTTCAAATCACGAGCAATCGTTTGTTATTAGTAGGGATAGTTTTGATACAAGCTTAAATAAAGCTATATGGTCACGTGGAGATTTTTATAGCTGACCTCAACTTACTCGAAATTGTGGCGTAATATAGTTATTGTTTAATATTATTCGTTCCAAATTAATTAAGGTTGACTATTTGTATCTCTGAGATTTGTGGGTAAAAAGTGTAATTTTCAAATAGATAATGGGTCAATCAAACCATAGTAAAAAACTTTTAGGGAGTACAATACAAATAAAAAAACTAAAAAATCAAAGCTCAAAAGTGCCGCTATTTTTTGCTGCCAAAAAAAAAAAGAAAAGAAAAATCAGTTTTGTACTCATTTAGCGAAAATGGGAACTCCGATCTCCGGCGAATTAGACGATTGGGATCGACCTTTTACAGAGGAAGAACTCCAAGAGATAGATGCTGCATTTGAATCAGCTACCAAGAGAAAAAGCGATTCTGTAGTCGCCGCCGGCGAAGAATCCCGTCGGAAAAGTCGCCGGAAATTGCCGGCATCTCTTTTTGTATATCATCAACAAAATGAGGTTTCCGATTCGTCATTGTTGTCTCCTTGCACTAGAAATCAGTCTCGGTGTAGCTATTCCTCTCGTTCTTCTAATCAAGGTGACGGTTTCTCCTATCTGTTTGCCAAATTGTAGTAAATTGTTAATTACTATCCATGAAAGAAGTTATTTTCTTGTGTAACTAGTTTTTTTTTTTTAAATTTTAGCTCTATTTGCCAAATTGTAGTAAATTGTTAATCAGGGATGTTACTGGTGGGAGGTGAAGTTATCCACGAAATTAGTCGAGGTGAGTGAAAGCTGGACAAACACCACAGTCATAAAGAAATAGTAGAAATCAAGTAAATTATATGAAATATCTATAGTGAGAAAATAACTTAGTTCTGTGTTTAATAGTTTTAGATATTTGAACACCAGAAAGTAAATTCAGAAGGGAAACAATTTAGGTGTGGTATTAGTATTTTGTTTTTTCATCTAAAGATTTAATTTTTTAGGTTTATGGTAAATCTTAGGCTAATTTCCATTTTAGTGAATTAATGGATCGATATGCTAGCGAACATTTATTATGAATTCGATATAATGAGAATCAAGCCTGCACACTATTTACCCTTTTTAGGTGAGTACTTAGAATAAGCTAGGTAAACTGAATGGAGGAACACAGTTTGGGATACTGTTTTACTGCTCCAAAAAAATTGTCTCTCGAGCTTTTAGTAGTCATAAATTGTTTATGTTGTCTATTATAAATGGTTGCTAGTTTGTTAAAGGATTTTAATGTCCTCGTTTTTGTTTTTGTTTTTTGATGTAGCAGCTAAGATAGTGATGCAATACCCGGAAATGTCCTTTAAAGGACGTGTTATATACAGCAGAACTATTAACGAGGTGGAGAAATCTGCAGTAGAGCTGTTAAATTTTGTTGAGGAAAAGAAGAGGAAAGAAGGGAATGTTGCTCTTGGATTTGACATTGAATGGAAGCCCACTTTTAGAAGAGGTCAGTTCAATGTTTCGAATAAATAGTTTCACTACTGTCTGAAATATGAGAACTATAATCAGAATTCTTGAGTAGTTCTACAATCCTATCAGTCTTTCGATTTAGTAGCTTTTGCATTTATTCTCTTTCTTTAGCTTTTTACTATACTAAGCTTAATTGAGGGGGTGTTAAATGGAATGTTATAAGTTATAAAATGTGACATTTGTTGAAGAATCATCCCACAAGGTCAAAAGGTTACATTGTTTGTTTTGACACCTGGTGAAGTTTGATAGTTCATACTTGATGTTGCGGAACTTACTTGATCTTGTGTTATCTTTAAAACTTCAACAACCACTACTATGCTTCATCTCGAGCTAGTTGGGGTTGGATATATGGATCTTCTAAATCATGTAACTTTATCTGCTGTTGTTTTCTTGGAGCAATCAGAGTGTATAGACAAAAGTCATGAAAAGTACATCCAGAATATGTTGACGACAAAGATATTTTGAGAAAACAGGCATAAGTCACTGCATGCATCTTAGTGATTACATCTGCATCTTTAGTAGATATGTCTACCAAGAGTTTCTTAGTATACTTGTGGTGATTAGAAAGACTTCTTTTCTCTATATAAAATTTCTCCTAAAATATATTATTGAGAGATTATTCTTTTGTATGTTCCTGTTTGGCTTCACTTCTTGCACTCATGCTCTAGTTGTTTAGACATGCTCTTTAGTCTATAAGTAGGCGAATATAACCCCCCCGACCTTTTGTTTTAGTTATCACATCCGTAATTAAATGGATTTTCTGCTTCATTTTACTTGTGTTAAGTGGAATGTTGTAAGTTACAGTGATTACAGAATAATAGGTGTTCTCTTCAGGTGTGCCACCTGGGAAGGCTGCTGTTATGCAGATATGTGGTGACAAGGGTAATTGTTATGTTTTGCATATCATCCACTCCGGAATCCCTCAAACTCTGCAATCTCTTCTTGAGGATCCAACTGTTGTGAAGGTTGGCATTTGTTTGCTTTTTCTGGTAACATTAATCAAACAATGAATTATAATAGGATGTGGTTTCTTAACTTTATGGTGTTCGAACAAACCTAGGTGGGTGTTTGCATTGCAAATGATGCTTTCAAAGTTCGCCAAGATCACAATGTATCTGTGAAGGCTTTGGAAGATCTTTCCGAACTTGCCAACAAAAAGCTTGATGATCCCAAGAAGTGGAGTCTAGCATCATTAACTGAGAAGCTTCTTGCCAAGCAGGTCTTTTAGTTTCTGCTTTTCCTTTCTGCTTTTGAGATCCCTGACCCCAGGGGTCAGGGAGGGGGTAAAGGGGTAATCCGAGACTAGTTTCTTGACTGTTCTAGTCAGTTTCGTATCTATAGACTCGAGGTTTTTTAGTTGAATTGTTAAGGTCTATAAAAACTATAAAAGAACTTCAAACTTGGCAACTTTTAAAGAAGAGACCAAGTTGAAATGCTACCTCATTGCTGACTGCTATACATATGTGCATATTAGAATGTAAAATCTATTTTTTTTTTTTTGAATCAGTCAGTAGTATATACTGAATTGGAGCAAATTTTAGAAATTCTGAAACAAGAGTCCACCAAATCTCAAATGACAAAAGTACTGGTACTACTACAGTAGAACTATATTCATTATTACACAAGATTGGAACTGCCACCACCCAAACAAAAACTATATTCATTACCAACCATTAAGATAACTATTGTGCTTTTCTTGACAGAGAGACCTTTGCAGACAAAACTAAGGACAGAACCAAATCTCCTCTCAACCCCCAAAACCGTACAGTCCTGTCCTGTCTCTTGAGGGAATACATAACATCCGTGCCAGTCACCGTCTTCCTCCTAGCATGCTCACTGTAAGTAACAGCATCAGGAAACACATTCTCTCTCCAAAGTAGATCTTGAGCATCCCACGAGTCTCCTCAATGTGCCAAATGCCTAATGGGTGGCTTTATGTATACCCTGAATGTCATCACGGAGGACCTTACGGTGTTGCTTTGCTCCTCCTTTTCCTAATCCTTTTCATGACCCGACATTTTCAATCAACCTTTAATTTTTCTGAATTGGAAGCTTTGGAATCTTGAAGTGAATGTAAATCTTGCTGAACAAATTTTTTCTTACTACATTAACTATGTTGTGCTTCAATGTCCTCCAAATCTTTCCAGTTGTTCTTCTTCCAATTAAGTGTGAGATTCAACTGATTTTTTTAATTCATTGCAGCTCCCAAAGCCAAGTAATATCAGGTTGGGGAATTGGGAGGCTAATGTGTTATCTAGGGACCAACTACATTATGCTGCTACAGATGCCTTTGTTTCCTGGTACTTATATCAGGTCAGTGGCAAGAATCATTGTTCAATCACCATTTCATATTCTTTTCTCTTTCTCCCCTGTTGGTATGAATATCTTTTTCCATCACAGGCACTGCAGAGCCTTCCGGAGATTGTTGATAACAAAGAGTGAAGATAGGTTCTTTGGCCGGTGAAGGATCTTGTTACTTTGGTCGCTGAGAAGAAATGCAGCTTGAACTTCATTAATCAGAAAGTAAGCTCTACTCGAGCTTTGTCCATGGAAGCTATTCATTCATTTCTACTATGTAGTTAAGTTCCATGTCTCACATTGCTGTGCAAGTAATTGTTACTGAAATCATAATTATAAAACCTCATTATAAGTTAAAGCGTTCTAGGTAATGCTGCTGTTGTAAAATAGATAAACCCTCTACATGATTCTTACAATGTAATAGCCCCCGGGGCTTTGGTTCAATGGTAAGAGTGCAGCCTTGATGTTTGAATAGAGCTCGAAACTTTACTTATGTGAGGCTTGATTCTTCTTCAATCCTTCCGTTCTACAAGGTATTCTCTTCTCTCATATTTGAAAGAAAGTAAATGGAAAAACAGGAGACGTGTCTCCGAGAGAATGATCGAGTGGTTGAGGCATATATGAGTAACAATCTAATGATCTCAGGTTCGAACCTTCAGCTACAACGTTTACTATGAGCCTATTGTTATTTAACTTTGCCTGACAGATTTACTCGATATCTCGTGTTCGTTGACCAGCAGGTTTTTTGCTTTGATGCAAGTTTTTATACACCTATCATAAACATGAAGTGACTATTTGCATAAATACTTCCATTTATATGCTCATCTTGATCACTAATCAAGCAAAAAATCTCTCAAGAGTATTTTATGTTTGGACCTACTATGTGACACAGGCCCAATCCATACCTTATATATCTAATTTGGGTTGGGCCTGGTAATAAATTCCCTGGGTCATGTGGTGGTGGCCCGCCCCAATTCATGAGTTTACCCCGTCGTCATTATATAGCCCATATTCAACGAAATTCCATAAGTGGGTTCTGAAGAGGGTAATATGTTCGTTTTACTCCTACCTTGTGAGGATAGAGATGTGGTTTCCGATAGATCATCATCACGTAAGAATTAAGATAAAGCATATCAAACAATATAAAAGGGAAATACAACAGTAAAAAAGTCATGTATAATTAAGAATATAATGTAAAAACTAATAATAACAACGTAAAAGATTACGAAAACCGAAGAAGCAAGAAAAGAACACGCGGTCACAACAACAAGGTAGTGAGAGCTAGTCATAATAGTTATATGCCAATAAGAGGAATAGACCGTACTCGACTATAAACTATCTATTTATATTTACTCCATATCCTCATATAGGGTCACGTCTACGATAAATTACATATGTGTCATGTCCTATGTAATCACTAGTCACATACTTTTTTAGCGTTTCTCTACCTCTCAGTACACAACCTGATTAAGACATTTCTATATCTTCTGTTCATATATCCGAACCATCTCAACCTCATTTTCAAGTTAGCTGTTTTCCTCCAATTTTACTACTATCTCATGGAATTTATCAAGAGTTTGTAGGGTGGAAAACAGTACATAAGATGATTATGATAGTTGAGATCTTGGTAACTAAAAATACTTTTTGTCTCTTTTTTTTTAATTTCAAAAAAGTCGAATGTGACTTTGAGATAAGAAATACGTTAAGAAGATGATAGCAACTCAAAGTATTGACTTATTAATCCATTGCATGTGGGTGGGCCTTTTGTGTACTTGGATTTTAGATATTCCTTTATTATCCAATTACATCACTAAAAACACACACATATATATATATGGAAAAATTAGTAAACTAATCAAAATAAATAACATATTTAGTAAAAATATCCATACTTAATAAATATTAGCAATAATGTCAAAAATGTCATTATTTTAAAAAATTTATGTGTCCCAATTTTCTTCCTATTTTATCTCTCTTTTTCAATTAATTCTATATATTTTTTTAAAAAAATAAATAAATCATTCTCTCTCATATTTATCTTTTCAAATTGTTAATTCTCTTTCCCATTTAATTTTTTCTCTCTCTCATGGTTATCTTTTCTGATTTTTCCTCCAACATTCAAGTTGTAAATATTTTTTTGCCATATATTTTGATTGTTTTTTTAATCCAAAATTGAATCAACAAGAATCCCTTTGATTAAGGTATCTCTAATCTTTATCCTATATTCAGATTTCTTTTCTAATTTTATTTTTGTTTAAATCTTAAAAAAATGTTGTTTGTATTTTTCAATTTCTGATTTACTCTTCAATGGCTGAATCTAAGAGGCTTACTAGAGGTATTCATCTTAATCAACCAATTTCTGGTGATTTTTCATCCTTTAATTTATTTATTACTTAACAAATAATGTATAATGTATGATCCGCTGCTAAAATGAGGGAAGAAAGAGGGTAAGAACATTTACAAGACTCATTGGTGTGCAAAACCTTCCTCAAATTTAGAACGCAAATGTAGAATCTTTGTCTACTCGTGAGGATCTTGAAAAAGACGACGAAGATCGGATAGTTGTCGAACAATTTTCTATTAGTTTGTTTTGTATTTATAGTTCCTTTTTAGAATTTGGTATGCTTTCTTAATTTGTATTCAAATCACTATGTATACTATCAATATTTGTATTTATTAAAAATTTCATGTTGCATGGTTTATGAATCTTGTATTTGTCCTTAATTTGTATTCATCCAAATGTATGTCAACTAGTTATGTATTTTATTTATAAGAAGAACAACTTTCTATTAGTTTATTTGTCTTCGAATACAAATACAAATAATAGACATATTAGAATAAATACGACTAAGAAAATGAAACAAGATTTTGAAAAGAAAAATAAATACACAGTGAAAAATATATACGAATACAAATGTATTTCTTAAATAGCTACATTTTATTTTTGACATACATATTGGAATGAATACAAACTAATAAAGGTATGTCAACTGAATTTGACATTTTTTTTTAATTTGTATTTATTCTAAAGGTATGTCAACTAGTTATGTATTTTATTTAAGAATGAGTACACCAAATGTTCAATTATTTCTTTTCAATTTTATATTTCATTCACTTTTTCATCATACTAATTTTTTGTATTTTATATATTATTATACAAAATTCTAAATAAAAACTAGAATAAATAGAAATACAAATAAAATACATATTGAAATGAATACATACAAGATTTTTGAAGAAAAAAATAACTATATAGGGAAAAAATATATGAAAATACAAATATATTTCTTAAATGACTATATAGATAAATTCGGCATACCTATTGGAATGAATACAAACTAATAAAAAATTATAATAAATATAAATAGAATATATTGTGGAATGAATATAATTTTAAAAACGCAAAAATTCTGGAGAAAAAAAAAACAAAATTTAAATTTTATTTGAAAATATAACTGATGAGAAATTTAAGGATGCTTGTCTTTTTTTTGAAATAATTCCCCCCTTAATTTTCTCCTCTTTGTTATTAAATAATTGTATTCTTTAAATAAAAATAAATAATAAAAACATAAATAAGATACATAACAAACTAAAATGACATTTTTACTAAATATTGAAATTATTGCTAATGAGTCCTCTTAAATACTAAAATATTGACATTTTGATCCATATATATACCAAAATAAAATAAATGTTATTTGAGATATTGATATTTATTAGGTTTTTTTCTTTTTTTTAAGTTAAACATTTTTCTTATTTTTTATTACATAGGGACCAATAGAGGGGAAGAACGGATTAACGAGAGTCGAACTCACACTTATCGGATTAACGAGAATCGAACTCACACTCATTATTATGAGAGATTTCCATCGATATCGTTAGACTCTAAACACTGTGTTGTAGCTAAATTGAACATATTAAATCTAAGTGATTATTAAAAAAATTAGTGGATAACAATCGTACAAAATTGAAATTGAAAAATAAATATTATCTTCATCTATTAAACATGACGGGAATGAGACACCTGATGCTTAACCAATTTAATAAAAGAAGCAAAGTTTACTTAATATTGGAATAAAATGATGAAAATTTGAAAAAAAAATAATACGTGAGTATTTCAATCAATTAACAATATTAGTAACAAAAGTCAACATATACGTAGTCTTCTCCATGTCGTGGAAAATAAAGTTTGGAACATAAGTTTATAAAAATAAAATATTTAAGCCCTAAAATTCAACTCTTAATTAGTCAACAAATTACAATTTCAATCATTTTCTCTCTCAATTATATGTGTTGAATAGCTGATTGTAAGTCTAATTAAGATTCACCACTAATTATTCTATTTAATGATGATGAACCTACAATATATATTATCAAAAAATTTACTAGCCACAAGTTATTTTGTAATAACTAGTGATATTATCCACTCTGGGTCTAAATTCATACGACTTTAAATCACATCACTAATTTGTATGACCTGCTTGTTTATATATTAAATATATTTCTCTCATATTTAGGCCGATGTAAGACTTCATTAACTTAGATAAGGTGTCACAAGATCTAAAACATTTTATCTATCTCTACGATATAAAATTTGCGTGAAACCTATCATACTCAGATCTTACGTAATGAAAATTTTCACTAGGTATGTTATTGTTGTGTTCGATTTCTTTAAGTGACAAAACATAATTAAATAATGAGAAAAATCTATTTGAAGAAACAAAACAAAAAAATAGGATGGGACGTGTCTATCACATTTATAAACGTGTGGGGTCAATGTGTAGGGAATGTAATTCAATTATACATACACAACTTATAGTTCATGAAATTACATTAAAACCCCATAAGTTTCAATAAAAGTATCTTGTGGACTATAGTTCTCTACCGACATTTTTTTTCATGGACGTGTGTATAGTAATGATAGGTTATAAAAAAAATTAAATAATTATATAGGTCATAAAAACAAAATAAAATGATATAGTAGGTGATATAAGAATATATAAATATATAGCAAAAAGGAATTTGGACATCCTACTTTTGTCGTTTGGCTTTTTTCTTAAAATTTATATTTACCTAATGAAACGACATTTCTTACTACGTCAACTCATTTTCTTCGACTAATAAAAATTGTATTTGAGTGATAAATCTTTTTTTTTTTAATTTTTAATTAGAAGCTTTTGATCAATTTTTGGATGTAGAATCGTTTTTATTTCGTAAGTTGAATTTTTTTAATATGAAATTGAAGTTTTAAATTGAGGTTCAATGCAAATTGTAAATATAACCTCAAACCCTACACACACATATGAAGTTCAAGGAATATGTTATGAATCGAAAAAATCAAATAAATTATAAAATACTTACGATAAAATTTAAATACTGAATTCGTTTCGAGAGATATTGATAAGTGGAGTATACAGTGTGTGTCTTTGAAGACTTTGGTGTTCAAGTAGCTAGTCCACTTGCACATTTAAGGACAAATGAATCGCTGTGGATTTTGGTTTGTCCTTATAGCTCAGGGGTGCCCTCATCCTTCGTATAAACGGAAAAACAGATTCAAAATTTAAAATTTATAAATTATTTAAAAATTAAATGACATATATTATTTAAATTAAGTCAATAATATATATTTAAAATACAAAACATAATAACTAAGATGAAACGAACAAAATAACACGTAATTGTAATTATTGACAAGCATTCTTAGCTCATTAAATTACTTAACTTTCATAAATTTTATATAATTCGACATAACCAATTGATACAATCCGTTAATTTTATTTGAGGTAGACACTCTGGATTATTATATTGCATATGTAACATGTTTTACTGATACAATGTCCCATTGTTTTTTTTTTTTTGTCAGTTCTCATTAATTAGTTGTTTCATAGAATTTTATCGTCCTACTCCTGCAAATCCTAAGTTGTCCATTTGCAAATATAATCTAAAAAGAAAGAATAAATTAAATGTAGAAAAACAAATGCAAAAATTGAAGCTTTGAATATACTACTACCACCTTTATGATTTTCAGTGTTAATTATCATAATTATTATTTTGGTTTTACTCAACAAAGAAAAAGAAAGAGAGAACATGTCATGTCTACCACGATTAATGATTCTTATTTCTAAAAATATTAAATTAAAATATATATAAAAAGAAGAAGAATGAAGTTAACATGTAGTTAGTATATGTATATATAAATATAATTTTTTTTAAATAAAATGAAATATGACTTTAGATAAGAATTGTGATGGAGTGTAAGTACTCTTCATTCTTAAACAAAGATCTCGAATTTGAGTCTCTGTCAATACGTACTCGTCTTTGTTAGGAGGTCTTTAGTCGAGCTCCAATGTAAATGATAAATATTAGTAAAAAATAAAAAAAAATTAAACTAAATTTAAAATTTTCATAATTAAACAGTAATACTAACTAATAAATAAAATAAAATTTTATGATCAAACAAAAATCGTAAAAGATAGAATAATTAAATATTTGTACTTCCAACTTGTCTACTTGCACATTTAGGACGACAAGGTAGTCCAATTACTCAGAATAGTATATAGGGTAGTCCCAATGAAAATTACATCACAACTTTATGCTAAAAGGATAAGGATTTGGTTAAATTGTATATATAAAAATCATATTATATAAATATTTTTAATATCATTAATTTAACTTTGTAATAATAAATTAAAAGATGATAATATCATTATTGAAACTTACAACAACAATAATATTGATATTTAATTATATAAATAATCTGTTCGTATAAATATATTTTATTTCGAACAAACCCTTTGAAAGTCAAAATTAATATGGCTCCCTCCACCTCTCACTCAACCAACCATAAATCAATGTTGTGAAAGCAAGAAAAATAAGGACCATGCATTATTTTCAAAACCCTAAAAATTCTATGAAAACTGTGGGCTTCAATTAAATCTTTGTAGGGGTACCCTTTAAAAGCAAACACATCTTCTATTTATTTCATTTAATTAATAATTTGTCACATTATAGTTTTAGAAAAAAAAACATACATATCTGATATCACTATACTACTATGTCCAATAGATTATGTTTACTCTCACATTACCTATTCTCTAAATTAAATTTAATCAGATATCAATATAAATTAAATATCGAACTATTATATAATGATTTGTTGTTTTGTTTTCTAATATGAAGAGGATTGAAATTGGTCATCGTTAAGAGTGTCGGCACATATCTAATTCAATGATTGACAAGGAAATGGGCATCAATTAATTAATAACTTTTTCAATTTTACTTTAGGAAAAAAATAAAATAAAAAGTGAGTAACAATAAATAAATAAATCCAGTGACATCAATATGTCAATATCATGATCATTTGAAATATCCTGAGTTGGATAAGGTTATTTAGAAGGTCTAGGAGTAATAATAAAGATCAGCATTTAAAATTAGGAAGGGAAAATAAAATATAAAATCTGCAATTGATTTTATATATTTTTTTCAAATTTATCAGAATTTGTGTTTCTTTCTTTGTGTTTGATCGGTAATGATTGATTAATTTGTTCGCATTTTAACTATTTTATTAAATAATTCTATTCATCGAAATTATGTTTCTAGGCAAATGGAAATTATGGTTCCTTTTTTTCATTATTTTATTTCATTTAACTATTTTTAATATATGAATAAAGCTCCACTTTTACCTTATGGTTCCTCAAAGAAAAATTATCATAAAATATCAAAGAACAAGGATTGAAATCACATATTTTTAAAGTGAAATTACTATTTGTATCTTATATATTTATAATTACAAAAAATTTTCAAACTGATACAATAATATAAGCATTGATACATTAATCTGATGTGCGAGATACATTAATCGTTAAATAAGATACATTACATTTTATACATGATATACTAATCTGATGCGCGAGATACATTAATCTGATGCATTGATACATACTTTGATGCACGAAGATGAGAAATTTTGGGAATTTATAAAACTAATAGGGAATAATGGTAATAAAAAAACTTAAAGATGGATTTCAGTCAATTCCTCTATTTATCAGATTTTTCTTTTGAACCTAACATTCATGTAATCACTCAAATATGACACAATTATATCTAGGTTCTTAAATTCAAATTTTTGAAAATGAAAAAAAAAACAGCATATCAAATTAATCATCTTTGTATTAATTTCCATTTGAATAAGTCACTTCAATGAATTTCTAAGGTACATTAATTTATTTATGATACATGTACTACATATATGTGTAAAATCAACATATTAATCTAGACATCATTAATCTGCTTCAAACTATTTTTCTTATTTATAATTATCTTATTGACCATCACTATCGTATAAATAATCATGTTAAATGCTAAAAATGACATTAAGAGTTAGTACATATTGGATAGTACATACTTGTTAGATAAGGCCATATATAATAAGTGAAATTCTAAAAGTACAAAAATATAAAAACAAAACAGTTAATATCTTTTATATTCCAATATTGAGCCAACCTTAGCCCCATCAAATTAAAGTCGACCTAACTCTAATTATTCAATTTATTTATTTAACACAATAAATGATAGATCAAATCTTTAATGTAGTACTGTTGGCTTATAATTTTATTTTTTCAATTGTCTTTTGCATAGTGTATAATATAGGTATTAATCAATTTCTTGATAAGATATAATCCATTATTAATAAAAGCAAAAATTGAATAGTAAAATATTAATTGTCTTAATTCGTGAAATTAAAATATTTATGGGCTTCCATTAAGAGTTGTGATCGGATGATAAAATTCCTCCATCTTTAACTAGAATTGTGTTTCCCCTAAAAGAGAATTCAAGATTTTCAACTATATACGTTAGTTGAATTTTCAAGATTAAAAAAATAAATTATTTTTAAAAAAAATTATAAAGTTCTAAACGATAAAATATTGAATTTATATATGAACAAGCTATTTATATGCTACAATACACTCTTCTTTTTGTGATACAAACTCAATTAATCGATATTTATTTACTGACAAAAGTATTCGATTATTAAGAAAAAATCTTGATTCTTCGTATGATTTTCATTTTAACAAGGTATCTTTGATACCTTTACAACTCAACTTAGGTATATTTGACAATTTTAATTTGTTTTAAATTTTTATAATATTTTGAGTGGCTTGAATCCCCATATTCCCCACCCCCCACCCCCCTAGGGTCCCCATCTCTATTCCCACAACTCCTTCTTCAATGTTCTATTAATTTTTTGCCTCCATGTGATAAAAAGTGAAGTTGATGTATATGTGTGTATGAAGTGAACCTTCATTTAATTTGCCTTTTCTCCTCTAATTGGTATATAGTATTTATTTTAATGTCAACAACACCGACGTAACATGCAATTTTGTTATGAGTTCCACTTCTTACTTGGAGACATTTAATTTGGCAGTCTCTCATGCTCAAAATCAACTATATAATAACAATATTATATTCAGTATAATATCATAATAAAATTCGTGAAGTATAGAGTAAATAAATATATTTTAATTTACTGTTATCTCATAAGGATGTTATCGATAATCTCTCGATTCAAATAACATATATCATAATAATTTCGAAAAAAACAGCATATATATATATATATAACAAACAATAGGGAAAATAATTACACGACATTGATCAAACAAGACAATAAAAAATAATGTAATTATATAGCCGAAATACAAAAAAACAATAGATAATAACAAAATTATTTGGTGACATGAAACTATGAGAATAATGAAACTACGATTGGTATGATCGGAAAATTTACAATAAAAAGGGACTAAAATACCTAATTAATAAGAAACGTTCGATTAATCGATCACAAACCATGTTCATCAATATCTCTTATAGTGTTAGTTCATATGATTGGGATAATGCCCAAGTACTCCTCAACCTATGCCCGAAATCTCAGAGACACACTTATACTATACTAAGGTCCTATTACCCCTTAACTTATTTTATTAATATTTTTTTACCCCTTTTTAGCTTACGTGACACTATTTTGTGGGCCCAACGATGGTTGATTTTTTTTTCGAACTAGTGCCACGTAGGCTAAAAAGGGGTAGGAAATTACATATAAAATAAGTTCAGAGGGGTAATAGAACCTTAGTATAGTATAAGTGTGTCTCTGGAATTTCGGACATAGGTTGAGAGGCTACTTAAATATTTTCTTAATATGATTTAAACTTTGACCAAGTGCCTTGACAATTTTGGCCGAACCGTTCCATATGAAACTTTGATATAAAAAGACAATTTTTGTAAAATCAGCAAAATATATTTAGTAATATTATTATTATACATAGAATTAAAAGTTAGTTCAATGAATTTGTTACGTAAACTACGTTGTCACTCACTACCCATGCACATGCACGTTGTATTTCCCAGTGCACTGTGATGATGAATGTGCCTATACCTAAAGGTTCAGTCTCTCAATAAATTCTCAAAATTTCAAAATCAACAAATAATGTAAATATAAAAAACATAAAATAAAATATTTCGTGACATTAAATTTGGTTTGTATATATTGATGTATGTCTTACTATATAATTTATGTGATTCACGTTAAAATATATATAGTCGATTTATCGATTTTGACACATTTATTGGCTATTCTGTGCAGGCTCTATTAGCACTTCAATTAAGAATAATAGTTCCAAAAACATAACAAAATATGACAAATAATAGAACTTTTTTTTAATATGTCCAAATTATAACCCTAGATCTAAACCATTTATAACCCTTCATTAATTAAATAGGTGTGTATCATTAATAATTAGAATTGCCTATTCTAGTTTAAAATATTTTGTCGGTGACACACAAACGGTCGTACACTTTATATTCCTAATAAATATAAAAAAATTATTACTAAAAGATAAAATAAGGAAAAAGGAAAGCAACAACATAAAATGATAATAATAATGAAGTAAAACAAGAGGATAATGACTTTTCAATTCCATTTTTAAAGTCATTATTTTTGTAGACAAATGATCAATTAAATCAACAATAGTAATTTCTAATTAACTTAAACATTTTTTTTATTTTTTTATAAACTATTTCACAGTCTCTTATTCTTCAATATATCTATTACTACTTATTTCATTTGCCTTGTATCTTATCATATATTCTGGCAAATCTTGCTTCGTAAACTATTCTTTTGAACCGAAATTTATTAGAAAAATCTCTTTATTTCTATAAAAATAAGATTTGTTATATCATACTCTTTTCATGCTTTATTTTTAACGATTGAGTTTTATACTTTAATGAAAATGAATCACATATTGTAATGTTCGTTCGTTCTCAACATGATACTTTTCATATTTAGAACTCAAAATTTGATATAATCTCTAATTAAAAGTTAATCAGTTATATCAATCCACCATATTCCGTTCGTTAGTTGTATAATGTTGAATAAGAGTACGTAAGTCAAGGATCAGTGTTTACACTTGTAATAAATTCCTCATGTGTGTCTCACATGGTTTTGAGATTCTTTATACAAATTTGAGTCAATTTTTAGCTGGCATTTCAACCCTAACATAAATGCAAGGACCATTGTATAAATATCTAAAAGTCGGAGGACCAATTTGGCTTATTCCTAGAAAACAAATTCTAATTACTCACTAATGTAGTATTTTATTATTTATATCTATATAGCTACTTGTAATTTTTTTTTTAATGCCAAGTTATTGTTATTTACTGAGTATGACCTAATTACTATTCACTCTCGAGACGTGAGAGTCAAATAGTCATTTCTTAACCAAAAATCTATAATTATTTCCTTGATCCATTTTTATAATGATATTATAAAATTACTTATGTTTCACCACTTCTAGATGTAATCTTATGTTTCATTAAATGTGCTTAGCTAAGTATCCAAATTCCAATGTACTATCCAAGATATTTGGTTTTTGCATTTCGAAATTTCATTAAAATATACTACATGCCTTTCTAACTCTCGAAAGTAAGAGTAAAATCTAAGTATCATGCATTTTCTACAAATCATTTGTTTTTATTTTTCATCACGTTTTGTTTGTGATATTATAAATATGCCCATTTTTATCAAATTAAAAAAATTAAGAGATGATTGACCATTTTATGTATATTTTACTCATGTTATTCATATTTAAAGTATTTCAAATTATTTCTCCAACATTAAATCAATTATACTTTCTTTATTTCATATTAACTGTCAAGACTATTAGAAGTACTTGTCGCAATTTATTTATCATTTCATAAAATTAAAATGAAATTATTAAATATTTTAGTCTCATTTACCCTTAGTAAAGTTAATGTCCTTGAAATAACATTAGCTTCATTTTGTTCTTAAAGAAAGTGTAATTTATAAGTGAAAGAGATATAATCACAAAGTAATAAAAAGATAGAAGAGGAAAAAAAAACACAAGGAGAGTACTAATAAAAAATTTTCAAACTTACATCAAGTCAAACATAAACTTAAAGATCAAATTTTGGATCAAAATATTATAGAGAATGGAGATCAAATAGTCATAGATACCATTCATAAACCAATTCACCTAATTTTTTTCCACTTTATTTTTTTTTTAATTTTAAAAATATAGATTGTAGAATACTAAAAAAAGAAAGTGGCCTCCAACCAACTACAACTCAATACCACTCTCCTTCTCTTTGGTCCACCACTCTTTTTTTTTCCTTTTTTCACACAAACACACCAATCCTTCTTCCTTTATAAACATCATCTCTTCTTTCCTCAGGGGCTTGCTCAATCCAAAGCACTCCCCATTTTCCAATAACACCATTAGCCTTTCTTTCGTATACTCTCTGCAATATCAAAGCGATAAATAAATCAAATTGATATATCATATACATATATAAAGTTATGAAAACTATAATGGCATCGCCACCTGACACAAGCAAAACCACAAAACTAGAGCGCTACAATAGCTATATTCGAAGAGTTAATAGTACAAAACTCATCGCTGCATCGTCTAAGCTTTTATTTCGTGTCACTTTATTAGTGGCTCTTTTACTTATTTTCTTCTTCACTATAAATTACCCTCCGTTAACTTCCGAAAAATCATTCAACAATAATATTCACACCACTACCCATAACCTTCTATCCTCCGCGATTTACGGCGGTGGGGCGTCGTGGGAGAAACAAGTTCGTCACTCCTCGACACCCCACCGCCCTAACGGGCTATCCGTCCTCGTGACGGGAGCAGCTGGCTTCGTTGGTTCTCATTGCTCCTTAGCATTGAAGAAGCGTGGTGATGGTGTTTTAGGTTTAGATAATTTCAATTCATACTACGATCCTTCGTTGAAACGTGCTCGTCAAGATCAGTTATTGAAGCATCAGATTTTCATTGTAGAAGGTGATATTAACGATACAGAGCTTCTGAAAAAGCTTTTCGACATTGTTCCTTTTACTCATATCCTTCATCTAGCTGCACAAGCAGGTGTTCGTTACGCGATGCAGAATCCTCTCTCTTATGTAAACTCAAACGTAGCTGGGTTTGTAAATCTGTTAGAAATTGCTAAAGCTGCAGATCCACAACCGGCGATAGTCTGGGCTTCATCGAGCTCTGTTTACGGATTGAACACCAAAGTTCCTTTCTCCGAAGATCACAGAACAGATCAACCAGCTAGTTTATACGCTGCAACGAAGAAAGCAGGGGAAGCAATTGCACATACATATAACCATATCTACGGGCTTTCATTAACAGGTTTGAGGTTTTTCACTGTTTACGGACCTTGGGGAAGACCAGACATGGCGTATTTCTTCTTCACAAAGGATATGATTCAGGGGAAATCGATTAACGTGTACGTCACTCAGGATGATAAAGAGGTGGCGCGTGACTTCACGTACATTGATGATATAGTAAAAGGATGCGTCGGCGCGTTGGATACGGCGGAGAAGAGCACCGGGAGCGGCGGAAAGAAGAGAGGTCCGGCTCAATTGAGGGTTTACAATTTGGGGAATACTTCGCCAGTGTCGGTGAAGAAGTTGGTGGCAATTCTCGAAAATTTATTGAATCTTAAGGCTAAAAAGAATGTTGTTAAAATGCCACGAAACGGCGACGTTCCGTATACACATGCCAACGTGAGCCTGGCGTTAAGGGATTTTGGGTATAAGCCAACAACTGATTTGTCAAGTGGGTTAAGGAAATTTGTGAAGTGGTATGTTAGTTATTATGGGATTCAATCAAGGGTAAAAAAGGAAAGTGAAGGGGAAAAGTGAAAAAGACTATTTTTACCTTTTATTTTATTTTATTTTTGTTTTTCATGATGTAATATTTGGGTCAAAATTATGTTTACTTGTTTATTTTTAGTATAGGAATAGAATTTTATATTTATAAAAAAAATAAGAAAATTAGAGAAGGGTGGAAATGGCAAGTGTAGATCTATGAAAAGTGGGGTTTATAATAATGTACTTTTTAAAGGTATTATTGGATGTAGGATTTAAGAAAAAAAAATCAATCATAAATTGTAATATTTTGGAACAAAAATGATGATTCCATCAAGATTAATCTTATGTCTTTTATCTTGTTTAATTTGATATAAGCTATATATGTGTTGATAATAAAGATTTCTTTATTTTAAATTATATATTTTGGGTCTCAATTAAGATTTGTCTTTATTAAAAAATACATTAATATAATTATATTCCATATGAAATTTTTTCTACAAAAATCTAAATTTAAATAAATCTTAACATAAATACCAAATATCGAATAAGAATTAAACGTAATTATTTGACTCATTGCAAGTAGTTGAGAGAAGAGATCTCCATATATATCCTTGTAGAAGATGCCTTATATGATTGACAATGGGCAAGGTTGTCTTCAACTAGTCATTTTTATTTACTCATCAAAATATTCTTACAAAAAGAATTAAAAGGATTTGCCCCAAATAAATTATCCATTTTGTCGAATAATTGGTGCGGAGTTTCGATATTTTTAGATGAAAGATCGAATTATCAAAACTATATATCATTACCTTTCACCTATCATAAATATTATTCAATTAATGTTATCATTACAAAACTATAGATTGATTGTTCAAAGTCTTACCATCTAGTTATTAGTATTCAAATTTCACATAGTTTATCTATAACGAAGAAGATTTTTCACGTGACAAGAAATTTCTTTATCAACATATATAATCAGAATTACCTTCATCATTTTCTAAGATTTTTAAAAACTTATAACATTTTCTCCTCTTAAACTTTTGCTATCGATACTTGTAAAACTTCAAATATATATATATATATATATATATATATATATATATATATAGTATTACACCTGTCCGACATAATTTTTTTATATGTATGTAAAATAATGGTTCTCAAAAGTATAAATATTTAGACAGGAAAAAGTGATGTATAATCATAAGCTTCACATAATAAATAGTAAAAAGGTAACTTAACACATGACTAAAGGGAAAGATATATACAACTTTAAGAATACGTTAAATAAGTACTACTTAATAACTTAAACTATTTTAATAGGCCACTCATGAATCATGCATCATGTGTCTTTTTCTTATTTATTCCTACTCTTTGTCTTATACAATTCTATTATATATATATATATATATTTATTTTTTTAAAAAAGAAAAGTGATTTATTGATAATCAAAAATAATTTCTCTGTTATATAAAGTAGGGATAAGCTTTGGTACGATAGATGTCATTTTCTTCGAACTTTAGTCATAAGATGATTTTGAATATGTTATTTTTATATATATACATGTAAAAATATATATACTTTTACTTAGTTCTTTGATTTGTGATATGTTTTTATTCCCTTTCCTATCTATATATATTTTTCTAATCTAGATGGACTAATAAAAAGGAAATGTAACCACTTCAACTTATAACATATGATGAACATATATTCCATGAATAGTAAATTTAACATTCAAAATATGTTTTTTTGGAAGTTATAATCAATTAAGAAAAGGGGTCTTTGTACTTTTAAGATAGAAATTTGGTTTCACTATCTCAACAACCTCTTTTTTGCTATATGTACATGTGAAGCTATCTTAGTCTCCATTTTTTTCTTTTTTCAATCGTAATTATAACGACAGAGTCAGAATTTTCAGTAGAAAAATTAAAATTGTTAAGAAGTATAAATACAAAGAAGCTAAAGAGATTTCGATATTTATTATAGATACTTGATAAAAAAGAAATTTTTATTTAGTAATTATATATAAATAATATAATTTTTTATGGCGGATAAAAATTAATATTGGCCAACCTCAGACAGCAAATCTGACAAGTACAAAATGAACCCTTTCAAAGGCTGTTTAACCCAATCATAGAACTAAAAGCTGACAGAAAATATGTGTAATAATTATCTGATCGTAATAGAGTGATAAATATTTTTTCATTTTCGATTAATGAACATATCGTTATTCGTAAATATAAGATTTTTTGAAGTAAATTAAATTTAATTAAATTTCAATATAAATATCAGATATCAATCCAAGAACAAATACTAATATATATTTCATTTTTGTGTTTAGTTTTTTTTTTTTTCATTTTTTTTCCGTTTTTCATTTGCCTTTTTACTATGCTGACATATACTCACTATTTTCAGTTCTTATCTGTTACTGCTTTTTCAAAAACATTTGCCAGTATATGAAGCCCTTTACAAATCAAAAGGTAATGTCATTTTTTCTTAAAGTGGATTCCTTCATATATTTCATCATATTTGTGGACCATAAAATACATGTTTATTTATTAACTCAGCCTAATTTGAGCCTTCCAAAATAAGTTTAATTTGTTCATTTGCCATTTTTAATATTTTCTTAATTATTTTAATTTAGGTAACATAATTTATTTTTCGAGGTAAACAATTTAAGTTTGACGGCGAATTTACACATATATTCTTCAAATTTTCTTAAATGGAATTTATATTTTTATAAACTATGTAAAAGTACTATAAATAATAATAATTGACAATTTAAAATATTTCAAAAATATATAAAAGCTTACTACTAAAGATAGACTTATTTGAAGTGTAGCATAAATGAAATGGAGGGAGTATTATTTATTTTGAAAAGTAAAATATAAATCTTAATTTTCTATATTTGTTCTTGATTTAATTTGCTATTTGACTCGAACGAGTTCTTAAAAAGTCTACATATTAAACCTTGTGATTTGACAAAAAATAATTTAGGTACCGCCACACAACTCATAATTAACTCGATTATACAAGAAAAATCTAAGCATAATTAAACGCGTAATTTTCTTTTTTAAAGAGAAAAAAAAAACAGCAAGAAGAAATTAATAAAAAGAAAATGGTCCAGCTAGATAAAGAACTAAGAATATATTTTTTGTCTGCTTACCCCACAATCCCACCTTTTTTTTACAAATTTATTTGGACTAAATATTTACTTAGTGAAGTATTTGATGTTTCGTTTATTTGATTTTGACCTAGCACGAAGTTTTAAAAAAAAAAAATTTTTTTTGAACGATCTAATCTTAAATTAAAAATAAATAAAATTATATATTAATATGCTCTTTAGTGATATAATACTAATTATATCATATACATATATAGGAAGAAATTAATATCCAGATATCTATACATATATATTTGTGTTAAACTCAATTATTATTGTAATATTATTTATATATATCAGTCTCGACACTTATATTCACATACCCAAAGGCCAAATCTATACATATAGCATATTAACACACTTCCTTTTTTCTCCAACATGTTTATATATATATATGCAGAATATTTTTTAAAAAAAATCATATAGTATAATATTTTAAGACAAATAATCTAGAACTTACAATTTTTTCTTGGCCTACCGTGAATGGTGGAGTAAAAATAATTAGTTGAGTCTTTGAAAGTAACACAAAATTGAAGAACATTGATTGCTAGATCTAGTTTGCTGACAATGAAACATGTTTTTTAATTATTTCTTAAAAAATATATTGGAATTTTGTTTAATTAAGGGTCCATATATATACTAACTTCAAAGACCGATCCAAATTTTGAATTTATAATTTTTGAATTTAAAAAAAGATAGTATATTCAGTCCTATGTAAAATATTTATATATATTCAATAAATATCTTAATAATACAAGATTTTGATTAGGACTAATGATTTCGGTTGAATATGTAGCTACAACTCTACGCTGCTAGAAGATATAGAATTAATTGTGAAATTTATTAATAATTTGTAGCTAATTCTGTTGCTAAATAACTCCTAGCTAGCTAATCGAATATTTCGTATAATATTCTGACGTTAAATGAAGTTAACATGATTATTTTTTTATAAGTTTTATTTACATATACGTACTTTTCTGAACATAAAAATTGTTGGACAAGATCCAAAATGCTTGCAACAACATGATATACTTTGTTATTTGATTTAGGGATAATGCCTAAGTATCCTTTCAACCTATGCCCGAAATCTCAGAGACACACTTATACTATACTAAGGTCCTATTACCCCCCTGAACTTATTTTATAAGTAATTTTCTACCCCTTTTCGGCCTACGTGGCACTATCTTGTGGGCCCAATGATGGTTGACTTTTTTTCTCAAATCAGTGCTACGTAGACTAAAAAGGGGTAGAAAATTACTTATAAAATAAGTTAAGGGGGGTAATAGGACCTTAGTATAGTATAAGTGTGTCTCTGAGATTTCGGGCATAGTTTGAGGGGTACTTGTGCATTATCCCTTTGATTTAATTATGAAGTCACTCACAAAACTATAGGTTTAATTGTAACCTAAAATAACTTACCAAGAACAAGTATTTTTAGCTTTTGGTCAACAACGAACGTGTTCACAAATCACAATATACATAAGGATTTAATTAGAAAATATTGCAAGAATAATCGAAGGGTAATAGAACCCCGTAAAATATAAATAATTAAATATGTATTTGATAATAGATTTGGAAAGCATTTGACTATTATCTCAATTTTTCGTGAAATTTAAGATTACTTTTGTAAGTTTAAAGTAAATTAAATAATTCTTACTAAACTTCATATTAGTGTCTTAAAGTTTCAACAATATAAGGTTGAATTTCATAACACAATCATAAAATTTTGCTTATCTATCTATAACAAGACTGGTATAAATTCAACGTCAGATTAATCATGATATTTTTATTCATAAAAGTTGAAATTCCAACGGGTCAATTGGTTTAGTACTCGTATTTTATAAATTTAATTTCAATATTATATTTTTTTTCTACAAGAAATCTTCATTTTCACGCAATATTGTAAGTTGCTATAAAACTTAATATTTGCACCCCTAATTAACCCTAAAGTCTCTACCTCAAGATTTCTTCATTAGTTCCTCTAATCCTATTTTCTTAATACTATACTCTTCGAGCTTGTTTCGCATAGACAATAACTTAGTATTGTAATTAGTGATATCACACTTTTAATTATAACAACGATAATAACATATTTAATCTGTTATAATATTATATATAAAAAGTATTTTTGATGAGTCCCTTGATTCAAGTAAGTGTCACACTCTTAATTGATTTGTAAATATCAATTTATTTGGACCATAGGCACATGTTAATAACTCAATCATGAAAAGGACATTAAAGAAAATAAAAGTGTCGGCAAGGCTTAATTTGTTGCACAAAAAAACAATTAGCAATAAGATTATTAAACATTGAAAAGACTTTACTCTAAAATTTGGGTGCAAGTAGTGGGACAACATTCTTATTATTATATTAAATATATATTAATTAAGGACAATGATTTCATGTCAATTGAAATTTAGACTTTAGAAAAGCAATTATAGTTTTTTGTTAACAAGAAAGTGAATAATTGGTGCTACACATAAAAGTATGAAAAAAAGACTTTTTTTTTAGGAAAATAACTTCGTTAAGAATATAAAACGGACATATTTAATGGAAGTAAAAAAAATACGTTGTCATTTTATATTGATTATGTTCTCCACATCATACATCATACCTCGTCATTACCTATCTCTCTATTGATATAGCCTCCATCATAACCACTCTATCACCCTACCCTTATCTCGATTCTCGACTATATCCCACGATATTTATCTAAATTATATACAAATATTTGTAATTATAGTTTTTATTGACATACTAACGACAAAACATAAATAAAGTACTCACTTATTTTCTTAGAAATATTTTCCTTTCGTATCGAACACATCCTTAAATCAAAATTAATCAACATGTGCATTTTTTCTTTATAAGTTGGGCTTAAGACTTGTTTCCTGGGCTTTAGAGAACAAATCAGTTAGTCTTAGCCCAAATTAATTTTTCCAATTGTATAACCACACATTCTAGGGCAAAGCGCATGGATATCCAATTTTGACGTTGTCATTTAATTTGTGTTGATTACATAACTTCAGATATACGGTGTCTGAAGTTAATCTTTAACGAAGTCCACTGCACATAGCTTACGAGTATATATGACTGAAGTTCAATCATTTTTTGTTTCAAATCGACTTGCCCACTTGGACCAAAGTTAGGGCAAGTCAAGTGATCATATGATAAAACCTTAATATAGAACCATACATTAAAAGCTAAGGAAAATCCGTTCAACACAAAATCGCGTTACGTTCTATCTCCTACCTACGAAATTTGCCATGCTTGTATAGACAAGTGAGCAAAGATTACAAGTTTTACTTAGTATGCATCATTTTGTCTAGATCCACCATAGCCACCGCCAAATCCACCACCACCATATCCGCCACCACCAGAACGAAAACCACCGCTGCGTGGAGCTCTCTCTTGGGCTAGAGAGACGCGGATGTTCCTCCCGTTGAGATCCTACAGGGAGCATAATGTGATATCAGCCATGATTCATGAATAACCAGCCTCTTTACTTCTGAGAGGCATACGTTCTATCCTTCCAGGACCCCACTTTGTAAGACTACACTATGTTGTTGAGTTTCAACTAATATCCACAACCGAATATGGTACAAAATTTAATCCAAATCCTTGTAACCAAATAGTCCCTTAAACTAAACAAAGGCATAAACAAAAGGTTTCATGTATTACTAACAAAATTTTACCTGTCCATCCATTGCTGACATAGCATCTTGGGCAGATTGGCCGTCTGTGAAGTTCACGAATCCAAATCCCTTTGATTTCCCAGAATCTCTATCCATGATGACCTTAGCTGTGCCACAATCAAAGTACACGAATATTTAACACACGAGCAAAGTTCAAACAGCAGAAAGTAAGAGCTAGCAAGTGAGATGAAAGGGAGGACCATGTCAAAAAAACCACAAGTATTGGTTCAACTCCGATGTTAAACTAATCCTAGCACCCACAAACTGAACGAGGGAGATGAAGATAATAACTGATAATGCCTTAACGATAGAACAAACTAAGAAACCATAAGAAAAATGCCAATATCCCAGCCCAATCACCAGAGTATGCAATTTATGACAAAAACGCGTGGAGCACTCATTATATGAACACTTAAGGTCATGAAACAAATCACGAGCTGCAGAAAATCTATAAAGTTTCATAGCCTAGTATGCAAGAGGAACACAAGACAACAGACAAATTTATGCATCCACCATGCCATATATAAGTTTAAATTATATATACATCAGAAGCTATTATCAGATACATATTGTACTATGTATGATCCTTCATAAAAGAGAGCATTTTTCATCTAACTTGATTTTCGTTGTGTTGTTCATTCAAATACTCATCATCGGAGAATAAAAACAAGATGGAAACTAAAGCAAGCCAGACTCGGGATAGTTGGGAGATTACCCTCGACGACATCACCAAAACTGGTGAAGGCTTCCCTCAGAGACAGATCGTCAGTTCCAAATGAAAGACCTATTAAATTGAGGAATAAATAAGCAAACTGTCGCAGGGTATTCACTAAGAAACAATACTTGTGATATTTTTTTCAGACTGCTACTCACATACCTCCAACAAAAAGCTTTGTTGACATGCAACGGATGGCATTAAGCATTGAAGGTGCTGATGATTGTGCGTTTAATGTATTGCCACTTGTTGAGATGCTCTGCCTCAAAAGACCACCAAGTTTGTTGTAGAAAGCCATTGATATCTATAAAAAGAATGAAAAGAAGGTTATACAAATTTAGAATTTTAAGTATGGAAACCTTTAATCTGACAGGCAACATCAATAAGAAGATTGACAAAGCAGAAAACCTATACAAACGTAGGCGAATGACAACTAAACGATGCAAAACTCATTCATTTAAATGCATACTAAAAAAAAACACAGTGGCATACATCCACAAACTAGATTTCTGAAACCACATATGCGGTGAAATCTATTAGCTCTCTAGGTCCCCCCTTTCCCTTCACTCTTACACCCCCATGAGATTTGTTAGTAGATATTAGAACACATGTTTAGATACAGTACACAAAAATTAAATATCTGGCCTAATATTATATCTTAGGTTCAAACCATCTTCATAGAGGCAGAGCTACGATTTTGAGCTTATGAGTTATAATTTTTTTTAAAAAAGTAGTTTATTTGGTTCTGGATAGACTATTCATACATCTTGAGTGAAATTTTCAACACGAATACAGAGTCTGTTTTCCCAAACCCATGAGATGCATTGTGGCTTTACCCTGCCAACTAGCTAATCATTCAACAGTAGTCAGTTAAGTTTCTGAAGCAAATAACAAGTGAGAGCAACATTCAAGTATATTTATTTCAAAACAGAACAATCATCAAACTCAATTACAAGTGAGAGCAACATTCAAGTATGTTTAACTCAATTACACAAATTAGAGAAATACACTACATACATACAAGAAAAAGAAACACTACTAATAACAAAAGATATCAAACTAATAAGAAGGCCAAAGCATCATCTCACTTTGAATAGAACAAAGAACAATATTTTCCACCAAACATAAAAAACCCGTAAAAGTTCTACGAAGAATACAGTATCAGACTTGAACAGGGCAAAGAGTGATTTTTTTTAACCAAACATGAAAAAACAATGAGTAAAAGTTCTACAATATGAAACCACACATAAAACCAAGATACACCAAAGACTTAACAAAGCTCCATATTAACCCAAAAAAAAGGAACATAACATAACAATTAGGTAAAGAACCATGATATAACAAAATAAACATAAACCCATCTCAAAAAACAAATCTTTTTTCACCAAACATCAAAAAACAATGAGTAAAAGATCTACAATATAAACCAAACACAAAACCAATATATCCCAAAGACTTAACAAAGCTCCATAATAACTTAAAATAAAAAACCATAGCAAAACAATAAGGTAAAGAACCATAATATAATCAAATAAGCATAAACCCATCTCAAAAAACTCATTTTTTTCATCAAACATCAAAAAACAATGAGAAGAAGTTCTAAACATGAACCAAACATAAAACCAAAAGACCCCAAAGACTTAACAAAGTTCCATATTAACAAAAAATCAAGAGCCATAACAAAACAATAAGGCAAAGAACAACAGCATAGCCAAATAAGCATAAACCCATCTCAAAAAACTCATTTTTATCACCAAACATTAAAAAAAAACTCATTTTTTTCACCAAACATGAAAAGAAAACTCTTTTTTTCACCAAACATGAAAAAACAATGAGTAAGAGTTCTACAACATGAACCAAACATAAAACAAATGTACCCCACACACTTAACAAAGCTCCATATAAACTAAATAATCAAGAACCATAACAAGACAACAAGGCAAATAACCATAGCATAACCAAATAAGCATAAACCCATCTCAAAAAACTCACTTTTATCACCAAACATTATTAAAAAAACTCATTTTTATCACCAAGCAGAAAAAAAAATAAGAGTTCTACAACATGAACCAAACATAAAACCAACATACCCCAAACACTTAATAAAGCTCCATATAAACTAAATAATCAAGAACCATGACGAAACAACAAGGCAAATAGCCATAATATAATAAGCATAACCCCATCTCAAAAAACTTATTAAAAAAACAAACCTGATGAAGACAAATTTTCAGGGTTTAAGAGGCCAGAAAATGAGAAGCGGCTAGGTCTTACTGTGGACTGTGGGGTTTAAGAAAGGGTATATATAAGTACACTGCCTTTCGACTTTTTCAGAGTGTAAAAAATACTCATATACAATGCGGCGTTTTAATAGCTCAAAATAGTAAGGCACTCACTAGAGAACAATACTAATGCTTAGAGGTGTTGTACCTTGATTTTCGAAGAGGGTATTTTTGGAATTAATGTACAATGTATTATGTGAACTCATAATAGTTTATAAATGAGCAATTGTCGAGGTTGAGAAAGCTATTTTAGGATGTTGTGAATTATTTGTATTTTTTCTAAATAGTGTTTCACTTTATTTTAAAAGCAGTTTGATTGTAAAATTCGTCAATATTTTTGTTGGTTTATTCTTTCATTTGCAAGAACAAAATAATTAAACATAACTCTATTTTCAATTTTATAAATTTTAGCTAAAAATATTTGAATTTCACAATCAAATGGCCATTTAATTTTTAAAAAAAACTTTAATACGAGACTTTATTTATATTTTATATTTCCTCAAATTATATCCTTCTTTTTTTCTTTTCCTTGTTGTAAGTCCATGTGAAATAACCTAACAAATATTTTAACTTGTGTTGTCAATACCACAAGGATTCGAAGATCACACATAATGAATCAAAAAAACTGAATCAGCTCTGAAAATGAAAAAAATTGATATTTCATCCGTTGAAAAAAGAATGATCGTATTTCCTTTTTAGCAAGTTTAAAAAATAATGATTTCTTTTTCTTTTTTGATAACATTTTAATTCTAACTTTTCACGTGGCATGTTTAAGACCAAAAAATTAAAAGAGATTTAAGTACATTTGACATAATTTTAATTTAGAACTATAGTTCTTTCTTTTCTTAAACTCCGTTTCAAGTCAAACTAAATAATTCTTTTTGAAACAAATGGAATATAAAGTAATTTTTTTCTTAAATCAGTATTTTAATTAAGTGATAGAAATTTAAATTAGTCTAATTAATAAACTTAGAGCAAAACACTCCTTACTAGAAAAGCATAGAAATTCCGACCATTCCACTTAGAGTCATTATGGTAATGTCTCACTACCTATTAAAGTTAAATAAAATCGAACTGAAGAATCGAATACCCACTCAAAATATTTTGAGAGCCCAAACTCACAGCCATGAAGGGTGAAGTTTTGCAAGACGTTAGGAAACTTAAAATGATTTATGTTTTTTCAATATAGTGTGATTGATGATAGGTATATACCAAAGATGTTTGCGTTGTTACTTAATTTTTTCAAAAGGTTTGCTGACATTCTACTCTGATAATAATGTCATCAATGAGTTCTTCCGTTCGAATCCTAACCCTAAGAAGCTTCGTGCACTTTTGTGTTTCACAAATATACACTCTTGCATATTTTCTCAAATGGCTCATCTTAACTTCAAAAAATTATTGCAAGTGTTGGTTGTAGTCATATCTAATGATGATTTATGGAGAGTTATGAGTATCCCAAACACTTTGCTAATATCTGCCACAACCTTTGCTAATGATATTGAACAAATTAAACTTTAGAATGTGTACCAACTAAATCCCTATTGATTGCTTTTTAAAGTTGATTTATTTGTGGGTAGCTTATGATTTGTAAGAAGAAAAAAACTTTATAATCAGAATTTTCCTCCAATATTAATATTGAATTCGAGACCTCGTACGGCAACTCATACGATATCTCTTGAAAAATTAGTAGATTAATCGGATGAAGGAGAATCCAGAAGCTTAGGTGTGAACTCATCTTTGCCATTGAATTTTACGCCTTTCAACGTTTGTTATTGATGCTTGAAAACGAAATACCAGCTAACATGATTAAGAAAAGATGTGTTTACAAGACTTGGTCGTTGACTCCAACACTAAAGCAAATTGATCATCTTTTTTTTCTTACTTTCCCTTCCTCATCCTTACATTTACAAAAAGAAAATAGAATTAAGGAAAAAGGAGATGGCTGATATTCTTCTTACTGCAGTCGTCAATAAATCTGTTGAAATAGCTGCAAATCTACTCGTGCAAGAAGGTACGCGTTTACATTGGTTGAGGGAGGACATCGAGAGAAATGAGACACATTCGATCGTATGTAGACGATGCAAAGGCAAAGGAAGTTGGAGGTCAAAAACCTATTAGAAGATATTCAACAACTGGCAGGTGATGTGGAGGATCTATTAGATGAGTTCCTTCCAAAAATTCAACAATCCAATAAGTTCATTTGTTGCCTTAAGACTGTTTCTTTTGCGGATAAGTTTGCTATGGAGATTGAGAAGATAAAAAGAAGAGTTGCTGATATTGACCGTGTAAGGACAACTTACAACATCACGGATACAAGTAACAATAATGATGATTGCATTCCAATGGACCAGAGAAGACGATTCCTTCATGCTAATGATGAAACAGAGGTCATCGGTTTGGATCATGACTTCAACAAGCTCCAACACAAATTGCTTCTTCAAGATTTGCCTTACGGAGTTGTTTCAATAGTTGGCATGCCCGGTTTGGGAAAAACTACTCTTGCCAAGAAACTTTATAGGCACGTCCGTCATCAATTTGAATGTTCTGGATTGGTCTATGTCTCGCAGCAGCCAAGGGCGGGAGAAATCTTGCTTAACATAGCCAAACAAGTTGGACTGACGGAAGAAGAAAGGAAAGAGAACTTGGAACACAACCTAAGATCACTCTTGAAAATAAAAAGGTACGTTATCCTTTTAGATGACATTTGGGATGTTGAAATTTGGGATGATCTAAAACTCGTCCTTCCTGAATCTGATTCAAAAATTGGCAGTAGGATAATTATAACCTCTCGAAATAGTAATGTAGGCAGATACATAGGAGGGGATTTCTCAATCCACGAGTTGCAACCTCTAGACTCAGAGAACAGTTTTGAACTCTTTACCAAGAAAATCTGTAATTTTGTTGATGATAATTGGGCCAATACTTCACCAGACTTGGTAAATATTGGTAGATGTATAGTTGAGAGATGTGGAGGTATACCGCTAGCGATTGTGGTGACTGCAGGTATGTTAAGGGCAAGAGGAAGAACAGAACATGCATGGAACAGAGTACTTGACAGTATGACTCATAAAATTCAAGAGGGATGTGCTAAGGTATTGGCTTTGAGTTACAATTGTTGTGCGGAATTTGAGATAATACGAGAAAATATAAACGCGAAAAACAAGACAACAGATTTACGTGGTTCACCAATAAATTGGCTACGTCCACGGGAAGAGAGGGAGCAGTTTTATTATGGAGAGGCAAAAAACAGAATTACAGAATAGGGTTTCCCATAGCGTCTATATATAGTGCTAAGCTACGCCCTAACAGGCTTGGGCCCAACATACAGAATCAATAGAAAATTAAGGGCCCAATACAACAACATTGTATACCGTCCTTTCTGTTTGTAGCGGGTCCGATTCAAGGCATTCAACAACAATGATTTGCCTATTGCATTAAAGCCATGTTTCTTGTACTTTGGCCTTTTCCCCGAGGACCATGAAATTCGTGCTTTTGATTTGACAAATATGTGGATTGCTGAGAAGCTCATAGTTGTAAATAGTGGTAATACGCGAGAGGCTGAAAGTAAGGCGGAGGATTTCCTAAATGATTTGGTTTCTAGAAACTTGATCCAAGTTGCCAAAAGGAGATATGATGGAAGAATTTCAACTTGTCGCATGCATGACTTGTTACATAGTTTGTGTGTGGAGTTGGGCAAGGAAAGTAACTTCTTTCACACCGAGGACAATGCATTTGGTGATCCCGGCAATGCTTCTAGGGTGCGAAGGATTACATTCTACTCTGATATTAATGCCATGAATGAGTTCCTCCGTTCAAATCCTAATCCTAAGAAACTTCGTGCACTTTTCTGTTTTATAGGTGATAGTTGCCTATTTTCTCAACTGGCTCGTCATGACTTCAAATTATTGCAAGTGTTGGTTGTAGTCATAGCTTATGATTATTTTTTACGTTACATAGGAATCCCAAACACGTTTGGGAAGACGAGTTGCTTACGCTATCTGCAATTGGAGGGGAATATGCGTGGGAAATTGCCAAATAGTATGGTCAAACATATGCAGACCCTAAATATTGAAAATAGCTGCACTGAACTTCCTACTGTTGTTTGGGAGTCTAAACAATTGAGACATGTTCGTTATAGAGTTGGTTTTGAAGCATCTAACTGTTGCTTTTCGATAAGCCGAAAAATTTACTCATTGCCTCCTAATAATATACAAACTTTGATGTGTGTGTATGATAAGTTTGTTGAACAGAGATTATTTCACCGGTTGATCAACTTAAGAAAACTGGGTATATGGATAGTATCAGATTTCACCGTTCAGATATTGTCAACATTGCCAAAAGAGTTGGAGGATCTGAAGCTCATATTTTCGTGTCAACCGAGTGAGCAAATGAACTTGTCGTCCTATCCATATATTGTTAAGTTGCATTTGAGCGGAAACGCGCATTTGAACTCTGTTACATTCCCTCCAAATCTCGTCAAGCTTACTCTTAGCTGCATTGATGTAGAGGGTCATTTAGTGGCATTGCTTAAGAAATTGTCCAAGTTAAGAATACTTAAAATGACTTTCTGCAAACATAAGGAAGAAAAGATGGTGATAGCTTTCCGCAACTTGAAGTTGTTCATATTGAAGAACCATCTGGGTTGTCTGAAGTAGAGTGCATGGATGATGTGAGTATGCCTAAATTGAAAAAGCTATTATTGAAACATACCAAGTTCAACATTAGGCTCTCGGAACGTCTTACAAAGCTGATAATCAGAATATGAATAGCTCAATTATTTACTTTTAATATCTCAAATCATTTTATGTGTCTAATAAATTGCAGATCCATTTCAGTCTTTACTGGAGACCATGCCATGTTTGTATTTGTAATATATAAATAATAAGTATTTCATTGCTTAGCTTTCTCAAGTTGATATATAACTATTTATAGTCTTATGTATATTTACATTTTCGAATTAGCAGTAGCTTTAATTGACTTTTGAAAAACGTAAAATGACAAATAAAAGTGGACAGAGGGAGTAATATATTTAGGAAAAATCCCTTTGGCATTGTTTACCCTTCTGAATACTTTTATTATTTACTCCCTCCGTCCGAAATTGTTTGTCATGTTGCGATTATTGAAAGTCAATTTGATTAATTTTCAAAGTTAAATTAGATTACATTAATTCGATATTTTAAACAAAAAAATTAGATATTCTAAAACTATATGAAAAGTACTATAAATTACAATCTTTTGCATATTAATATGATGAAAAATTCATCTTAAAATGTTAGTCAAAGTTTTTATAGTTTGACTCTAAAACTAGAAACCATGACAAAAAATATCTTACGGAGAAAATATTTTTTAAATTTCTAACCAAATACTGATAAAATTTTCCAACCATTTGACATTACTCGTATATTTATTGTCTTCGATGTACATCTACCTTGACACATGCGCACTCTTTTATGAGATCGACCCAACCTATATTTACATTTCACTAGTGAAACTATTCGCGCTTCGCGCAATTATATGAAATATTTATAAGATAGTAATATGAAATATATAATATTTAGGTTAGTATCGAATATATAGATAATATTTATATTTCTCCTCGTCTGTAATATTATAGACTTTTTAAAAATATATAAAATATATTTATTTGTTTTGTATATATATATTAGAACAAAACATTCACCGTGGTGAAGTAAATGGAATAAGGGATAATATGTTGAAATAACAATATATTGGTATTAGGTTGAAAATATTTTAGATGTTTTAATTTTCTCTATCTTTTCTAGGAGTAGTGATGTTCTATCGAAATGATTTCGTCAAAATAAAATTGTTTTCTTTTATTTTATTATTACATTTGCTTATTATAATTTTTTAAACATTATTTAAATACTTGTAAGATTTTCGAAAAATGAAGCATATAAAGTCATGATTCATATTTAATATTAAATTTTACAAGTAAGATGAAGAGACATGAGTTATAAATAATTCAAATGTATAATTTTATTAGCCACTAAATGTATTACTAATTTTGTATTGATTTTATTTGTAAAATAAAAAAATAAAAATAAGGTGTGAAAATACAAAAAATGAACAGAAAAAATATAATAATTGGTGACTACATAAAAATTATAAATACATTTCAAAGCAAAAAGAACGACGACAGATTGTTACATACGCAAAAAATGACATCATGAAAATAATAATATATTTTTCAATTACTTTTTATAATTTATAATAAAAGTGAAACTAATCATCATAAATTTTGTTGTTGTTAAAATGAAATAATTATATTTTTTTTATAACAAAGAGAAAATAGAATACTAAAGGATCAAATGATTAGTGTTGACAATATAATACATTTAGCTAAATTATTTACATAAATTAAAACTTTAAAAACTCTAGCAAAAGTAATTAAGTTGCTAATAAATTTTAAAGTGAAAAAATAATCTCTAGTTATGCTTAATTTTTTTTTCCTTGTACCATCTTCCTTTGCAAAGAGATCCGTCATCATGTTGTTTTGATCCATATGTCAAACTCTTCATATATGCAACCTACTGAATAAAAAAAAACATATACGAATTAAAAATAATTATGTCAAAAAAAGAACGAAATATAAACCATATTTAATATATTTATATATTATCTTTTCAATAGTAATAACAATACTAAATAATAATTATTTCTTGAAATCTAACAAATATTATAATCAAACTATATTATATATGAAAAACTAACTATTAAAAAAAGTAATTGCATACGGACAAAACATTGTTAAGAATTAAAGAGATTTTTTTAATCATACTTACTTGATAAATTATAATACAAACATAAAAATATATATTAAGAAAGCATGTCTAAGTCCATAAAAATAAAAAGAAAGACTTAAGAATGAAATATATCTTACCTTCATATACTTTTTTTTTGTTACATGTTAGCTAATTCACAAACAAGTATTATGGAGAAGAGAAATTATAACTTTGTATGTGAATCTTCATGAAAATAAATATGAATCTATGTAGACAAAATAAAGGAAATGAAAAAAATAAGGACTTGAGAATGATATATTGATTAACTTCGTGTACTTTTTTTTTTGGTTACATGTTAGTTTCCTTCACAAATCAAATACGAATTTATAGACAAAAATAGAGAAAATAAAAAATAAAAAGTTCAATGAAGTATTTCTTACCTTCATGTACTTTTTTTTTGTTACAGATCAAACTTATATGATGAAAAAAAAAGAATAATTGTGAAAGTGAATCTTCATTAAACAAATATAAATTTATAGGCAAAATAAAGGAATTTCATAAGACACATAAACTTATAAATTTAAATTGGAGGTTATGAATATAAAAATTATGAGAGTCATGAATATTATTAAAAGTAAAAATTAATGAAGGACAACTCATGGGTAGTAACTCCTAGTGAATAAATTCAAAAATAAAAATAAAAATAATTAAAATGTAAAAAAATAATACTATAATTTCATGATTAGAAGTGAGATAAACAAATAGAAAAAAAATATAGAATTTTTTTATTATTATAAATGTTCATACATCAATAAAGTATTTATTTGTATATTTTTATAAATGAAGTAATATATTTTTACAATAAAATAATTAATTTAAATTAAAAAAAGTCAAAAATAAATAAATTATGTTTCTCTTTTAATTATAAGTGAGATAAATAAATAAAAAATATGAAGAGTTTTTGTTATAAATGACCCACCATTAATAAATATTTGTTTATAATAAATTTAAGTAATTTTTTATGATATATAATAATTATTTTTTACAATAAAAAGATGAAAAAAACTAAATGCAAATGGAGGTCATATAGAGGTGCCACATCACCTCCTCTGTGGTCCTCATATATATATATATATTCATTTGGAAGTGTAAAATTGGTCATGATCAGAGTATAACTCCAGCATTCAATAATTTGAAATATAAAATACAAATTTGTTTAATTAATTTTTTATTCATGTAATATTTGGTTTTATTTATGCCAAACACAGGGTATACATCCATAAAGAATAAAATTTCTACTAATTTCTATCTCCAAACTATAAAAGATATCAACATAAAAGTTTTAAGATTCATCTTACAAGGTACCACGAGGAGCTGGCCTTCCTAATAATGACTTTTTTGTTTGCTAAAAAATTTCACAAAATTAAAAATCTCTCGCCATTAAATTTAAAATTCTAGCTATGTATATAATAAAATTTTATAATTTTAGCTAAAATTATATATTTATGTTAAAAAGTCATTGAATATATATAATCAAATAACTTATCCAAAATCATAAATGATCTTATTTTATATAAAAATTTAGAGCTCATGAACTCAAAATTTTTAATTCAAATCTGCTCACAACACTACATAAACAATAATAACAATTGAGTTTAAGCAAACAATGTATTTCTTAGATCGACCTAGCATACTTTATAATTTCAATTTATGGATTCAAGTTTAAAGATTTTTGATGTTTGAACAAATTTAATATTATGAGTTTAAATTTATCATATTTTATAATTTTTATATAAATTTATGTATAATGTTAAAATGTTGAATTCAGAATAACTCAAGCGCCAACTCACATGTGTTTCCACGACATTCATAAACTTAAACTTGTCTTATCCTTCTCAACTCTCAACTATAATTCTCTATTTATTTCTATTTTTATTATAATGACAAAGAAGTATACCTATGTTATTAATTGGTCTCATTTATTTTATGTGGATCGGATTAATTAATATATTTTTAATTGTGGAGTGGGAATTAATTCATTTGTAGATATATGGACGTTTACTTTTGATATTTGATATCTATTTTAAAATTTGATTAATTTTATATTTTGCGTTAAAAAATTTCTTATAAAGTAAGATTATTTTTCTGTCAATTAAAGTTTCCATTAGGATATTTATTGGAGTCTTATTATTTTTTATTTTTGTCACGTAAAAATCTATTTGAAAAAAAATATTCAAAGCTTAAATGCAAGACATCTGATTAAGGAAAAAAACATAGCCCCATCCGCTACACTACCGATGGTAGATAGTACAAATTCATAGGCGATCATAACAAGTAGTTGGAAATTGATAGATAGTAATATTCAAAAGAAATTGTTGTTATTGTTGTTGTATTAGAGCAGACCTCCAATTTATGTTATTAATTTTAATTTTATTTTATGCATTTAACTTTGTGAAAACAAGCTATATTTAATTATATTTTTTTAAAAAAATTATACATCCATCTAAACATCTTTATCTCAATTATTTTCATTTTTGGAACATAGTAAAAAGGATAAATATATCCTCGAACTATCGTAAATGATGCAGATATCCTTCGTCATACTTTAGAGATATTGGTGTTCCTGCCATCCAAAAATTAGAGCGTATATGCCCTTCATTCTAAAAGAAAGCTATATAGGGACACGTGCCGCAATTTTATCTATCGATCCAATATTGGGTCTATGGATAAGATTATGATACGTGTATGTCCGTTAGTATAAAGGGTATATATGCTCTAATTTTTGGACTGCAGTTGCACCAACATCCCTAAAATATGACGAAGGTTATCCGCATACCATTTATAATAGTTTAGAAATATATTTTACCTTTTTCTCTTTTTTATTGGTCATCATTTTACTTCATAGAGTTGGTCGAATCACCACTCGGTAGAACTTAGATTTAAGCCTTGGGGACATACTTTTATCGCATAGTACTCCAAAGGTGAGCTAGCTTTTGTTTCACCCATCCCGTTCTAATTTGATGTGCGTCATCATCATCATTTGTCATGTCTCTTTTGAGTAATGAACCCAAGGTACTTGAAGGTTTCTCTTTCTTGGATTAGCGGGCTCACGTTGGGTCCAGGGTGTTCACTCGACACCCTCGACAAAAAAAAATATACGATTTTATAGATGTATATTTTTTAACCGCCTAAATAACAAACAGAAATATATGGCTCAATGGTAAGACCCTTGATTGTTTATTTTTGTTTTAAAAAATCAGTTCTGTTTTTCGAGCATTTTTTATTTTAGGGAAAAGGGTCTGATATACCCCTCAACTTTGTCATTTAGAGCTGATATATCCCTCGTTATAAAAGTGGCTCATATATACCCCTACTTGTAAACAAATGGCTCACATATACCCTTTTCCTCTAACGGAAATGAAAAAATAATAATTTAAATCTAATTTTTATTATTTTTTCTAAAAAATATAATCTCATATGAGTAAATTTAATTCTCGTCAAACATAATTTTTTTTAACTTTTTTTATTTCAATGACTAATTTATAATTATTATTTTGATAATCAAATTTATTTATGTTTCATTAATATTCTTGTAAAACTTATTGTAGATGACCAAATTTTTTCTTCGAATACGAAATTAAATTACAATACACACAAAAAATATTTTTTTAATTTTTTTCTTTAAACTAAGGAATAAAAAAAAATAAGAAACTCAAATAATTATAATAAAAGAAGTCAATAAATAATTTATGTATGAAAAAAAATTAAAATATGCCTTGAACTTTGATAGAAGAATCATATATACCCCTAAATAATTTTTAAAAAAAATAGAAGTAACAAATATAAATTTAAAACTAATATTTTAACTTCCGTTAAATGAAAGGTATATGTGAGCAATTTTGTAACGGTAGGGATATATGTGAGCCGTTTGTATAACGGTAAGGGCATACATGAGCCACTTTTATAACGAGGAGTATATCAGCTCCAAATGACATAGTTGAGGGGTATATGAGACTCATTTCCCTTTATTTTAAAAACGTGCCAAAAGTGTGGTTTTAAACCCAAAAAAATTCAAAGGATCTATTTCAAATGACTTATTTACACGTCGAACCTCCAAAAAGAAAATCCTGAATCCGCACTGCTTGAATATGACTAGTGTATCGAACTTTATTTTCACTTCCGCGTCATACAACACAGTACTAAACTTATACTCTTGGTATTCATTCTCTAACTTAATCCTTCTTTAGCTTTGAAACTTTTAGACACTTAAACTTCTTTCCAAAACTTTTAATATATCATTAACTCCATTGCACGTCTTGACAATCAATATTATGTCATCTGCATTTGAAAATAACATACACTATATATATATGGCACCTCACTTTGAATATATTGTGTCAATTAGTTCATCATTAAGACAAAAAAAGAACATGCTAAGAGCTAATTCCTAATGCAATTCCATCCTAATCGAGAAGTGTTTTAACTCACTCCCACTACTCTAATCCAGAATTTAATTCCATAGATAATGTGGTAAAACAAATTAAATCACAATTAATAGGCTTTTTTTATTCTTTTTAAGAAACGTCTCTCAATTTATAAAAGAAATAGCACTGTATAACATACTGACATTTTGTTATCTCAACCAAAGTTCTCCTTAAGTTTTACTCCTTCCTTGAAATAATGTGATGACTCGTTGCTCAATAATCAAATTATATGAACTTTAATTAATATATTAATGTATATTATTTTTACGATCATATTATGATATTAATGGGGGGGGGGGGTCATATATAATATTTTTTATATATATTTTTAAATATTTAGTTAAACTAATCAAATTTAACTTTAAATATGAGTCAAATTATATTATTATATACCCTCTAGAGTTGTCTAGTTATATGGTACAATATATATATATAGCATTGTATTATGTGCATCTGATAAACTATTTAATGTTGCACCTCTAGAGTTGGTACATATATTTATTTGCACCCTATTTTTGTAATGAAGGGGATGACTTAAATAAGGGTAATAGGTAACATGCAACTAGGGTTTGCATATATCTAATAAGGTTATTAAGGCTACAGTAGAATAGTAAATATTCTTTTATTTTTAATTAGAGATTTTATTTGAGTTTTTTTATGTATAAAATTGTCTTTGTTAAAAGACACTTTGCCTCTCAATCTGAGATTGCTAACACGAAATTGAATTTAGTCATACTTCAATGAGGATATTAATTACCGAGCGGGGAAAAATGAATTTACTTGTCATGTTTTACAAAAGTTGATTTGATTAATTTTCGAAACTAGATTGAATTAAATTAATTTAATATTTTAAATTTAGATGTTCATAAAATTATACGATTAATTTTTCTCATATTAATATAATAAAAAAATATTTTTACATGTTAACCATATTTTCTATAATTTAATTCTAACAAAATGAAATATAATAAATAAAATTAATCACACATGACACTACCACCTCAACGTGAACAATAAAACGCCATAAATAACTTGCAATGAATTTTTCCAACTACCTAATTTAAAGCCTTGCCACCTATGTATACTTTTTTCTCCATTAATTATAAAACTTATTAGCTCTTTAATTACTTGGATAACGACTATTCTTTTATTTCATTTTATTTATGAAAAAATTGAATTTCCTATATGAGATAAGTTTAAATTATTTTCAGCTAGAGAACTACTCTTGCCGTCCAAATTAATGTTAGTGGTTCTGGAAGCTAAAATCGTTATACAAATTTGGAATTTAAATTTTAAATGTAAATTCACGTTTAATTAATAGAAAGAGTTTACTTCAAAATGAAATTGTTTTACATAAATTTAGATTATTTAAATTTTAAAATTAATACGGTATATCGGATGAAAAAATAATACAAAGTGTTTGAAATATAAGATAATAGGAGTGGATAATTTCATGTAAACCTTCTTAAATTTCCTAGTAGGGACTAGAAAATGTGCACTAAACTCTGGCTAGAACATAATTATAAGACCTTATAGTACATAATCTTATTTTACATTTCTGCAAAAAAAAAGATATTTTCATAACTCGAAATTATATATTGATCTCCCAATTACACATCATTAATTAATTAGTACACAGTACTGCATTACTTAATGTTTTTGTATTTAATATTATGTAAATAATATTTTGTAAAAAACATATTACATATAAAATAAAATATTCAAATGTTTATGATAATTATCATTAAACTAGGCAATTTTTATTTATTTTTTAGATAATTAAACAAATTATAAGTAAAACTCTCAAATTTAAAGTAAAAATTTGGGCGAATTAAGTTATTATGACCCATGGTGTAGCCTATATAATCCAACTTATATAAATCTACTAACATTTGATTGAGCCATCATTTATTAACTCAATCTATTTAGTTTTGATCAGCTCAAATATAATTCAACTCACTATATAAATCATGGCTAGTTTATTATTTCACCTCAAAATTAAAGCCTATATAAATATTTGATTGAGTCATAATTTATTAACTCAATTGATTTAGTTTTAATCAACTTAAATATAATTCAACTCGTTCATTTCACACATCTGTCAGCTATCAATATATACACAATACACCTATTTTGTATTCTATGAGCCATATATATAAATCATTGCTAATTTATTATATATCTCACCTCAAAAGCCTATATAAACCATCCTCTACATAATCAAGAACATCCCATATTGTCTCCTCTAATCCCAATAAGAAAAAAATAATAATAATTCCAAAAAATGGTGTCTTCAAAATTAGAAGATGGTCTAATTTACAACATAAAATTATCCTCAGTTGGACCAGCAAGAGTAACAGGACAAGATGTTGTTTATGAGCCAAGTAACATGGATTTGGCCATGAAATTACATTATTTGAGAGGGATTTATTACTTTGATAGCCAAGCATTTCAAGGTGTCACAATTTATAAAATAAAAGAACCAATATTTATTTGGTTCAATTATTTTTATATGACTAATGGTAGGTTTAGAAGGGCAGAATCAGGGAGACCTTACATTAAATGTAATGATTGTGGTGCTAGGTTTATTGAAGCACAATGTGATAAAACTTTGGATGAATGGCTAGAAATGAAAGATACTTCACTTGAGAAATTACTTGTTTCTAATCAAGTTCTTGGTCCTGAATTGGCTTTCTCACCTCCAGTCCTCATACAGGTATGTATACTCTTCTGGCTCGATTAATTTAAATTTATATCGAATAAGCTCATTAAAAAGATATACTGATATAGTGCTTCCTATCAAGAAGTTATTCATTTTCATGTCTCGGGTTTTATGTTTCATTTTTTTTCTCTTGCTCGGAGGAAGGGAAAGGGGGTATTTTTAGGGTTTAGGGGTATGATATGTTCGATAGGTTCACTAAGAAAATAATAAAACGCTTCTTATCAAGAGGTTTTTCATTTTCTGCTCGAAAGTGGGGGAAAGAGAGATGGTTTTAGGGATGGGGGGCGGTATGATTAGAATTTTAGAGATTTTCTTTAAGAAAAATCCTAGTGCTCTGATAAAATTCAAATAGAACTAGGACGGATTTTTGAAATGATATCCTTAATGACTGGGCTAATCACGAAATATGAGAAGTAGATGATTAAACATCAATTTTCATGTTTAGTTAATTGTTAAATCAATTAATTTAAATTCATATTTAAAACTATCAGTAAATAGAATAAAGTGTTTGTCAATCAATCAATACCTTTTTGTTAAAGATAAAGAGTCGATCAATTTAGATTTACGTCGGAAACAATTCAATAAATAAGATAAAAGTGTTTTTACTAAGACTCCTTTTTTTTCATTTTTAATTCTTAAACCTTGTACTTTTTGCTAAAAATAAAATTCCAAATACTCCACCACACCGGTGATTATAGACCTTAACTCTTTAATAACTTCAAATAAACATATACTCCAATTATTTCACCACCCAATTAGTTGCAATATTTCACCACCATATTAAAGATTTATGGTCGTGGCATCAATATTTCAATTAGTTGAGGTAGTTAAGTAATAAATGCACCTATAGATAGAGTTTCAAATTATATCTCAACAATAAAAATATTTTTTAACGGCATTTAATTCTTAATTATCGTTAAATATATGATTTTAGCTGCAATTGTTACTCTTTGTACATGTCCCTAAAGTCTTTAGCGACATTGGTTCTAATGACACTTAACTAATATCGATAAAACCTTGAGCACTCTATTAATGTCAATATTTAATGCCTTTAAAAAGTTATTTTTGTTGTAGTATATATCTTATTTCTCGTACAAACAGTAATTAGGATTTATATGACTGTTTTATTTTTATTTATGTGCTAAGATATAATTTCTCTTTCATTAAATATTTACCGCATTTATGTGTTAAGATTTCATAATTTAAGTATTTGTAATCTTCAAGAACTATTACTATTAAGGTAAAATGGAGAAAAAAATAATTAATATTATCTTAAATTCCTTAATAAATATAATCTTTTTTTAAAAAAAATTGTGACACACAATTTGAGACGTGAAGTAACAATAAAAAAAATTGACAAGAGACAGACTCTCTATATGTATTTTTTTTTATTTTTACCTAAAAGTTGTTACAGTTGGTTGGCTATTAAATTTATATTTTGGTAGGAGAACAGTGAGTCAATTTAATACACAGAGGTGGAGGATTGAACATTATTTCTAAAGTCACGGGATATATATTTCACAATTTTATTTATTTTTAAAATCTTTGGAATAAAAATAAAATTCGATAAACATATATAAGATGTATATTAAATTTGTTTTGAATTCAAGTCAACAATTGTAGGAGGGATTTGATCTTGAGGCCGTAATCACAAGATAAATTACTCAACAATAGATTAGATTCAGACGTGGATTTTGCTCCGATTCTTAATAAATGTGTTTCTAAAGGCAGTTTGGATGTCTTAATAAAAGCAGTTTTAAAAAAATACTTTTGAAAGTGTTGAAACTTATTTTTAAAATAATGAGTTATGTGTTTGGATAAAAGTGCTAAAGTTGTTTTGTCAAACGTGAAAAGGGAAAAATGGAAGAAAGAGATGTTAGGGTTATGTTGTAATTTGGAGATTGTATAAAAATATTAAGGGCAAAAAGATAAAAATGTGGTCAACTTAAAACAGTTTATAAGCTAAAAAAAAAAAACACCTCTACCCTAGCTTTTAACTTTTGGCTTAAAATAAGTTTTTTTTAACTTAAAATAAGCTATTTTGAGTATTGTCAAACAGCTAAATAAGTCAAAAATCAGCTTTTAAGTCAATTTGATCAGCTTTTAAGTTGAGTCAAACAGGCTCTAATTATATAAATTTCTTGCATAACTTTTTCCTCGATCTTATATATCTTTTTAATTATTGTTTGTTTCTATACTTTTTCCTGTTGGTAATTAATACTTGACTCATTTATAAGTTGGGCTATTTATGTAGCATACTAAATTCAAATGTGGTGGAATTTCATTGGGCCTAAGTTGGGCCCATGTACTTGGAGATATATTCTCAGCAACTGAATTTTGGAACTTTTTGGGTAAAGTAGTTGGTGGATACCAACCGCCCCGACCCATTAACTTGGCCCATTCATTAACCAAAGCAAACTCAACAGAAACCCTACAAAAAATTGTGGAGGATCCACTTTCCATAAAACGGGTTGACCCGGTTGAAGATCATTGGGTTGCTAATGCAAGTTACAAGTTGGAGTCGTTTTCGATCCATGTTAGTGCATCCAAATTGGGCCAATTACAATCAAGAATAGGGATTCAAGGCCCATTTGAATCACTATGTTCTATTATTTGGCAGTCCATTTCAAGAATTAGAGATGGGCCAGGCCCAAAAGTTGTGACCATTTGTAAAAAGGGTGAAGAAAAGAAAGAGGGCGGCCTTATAGGAAACACACAATTAATTGGTGTGGTTAAGGTTGATGACTCAATTAGAGATGCTAATCCTAGTGAATTAGCAAGGTTGATTAAAAATGAGATCATCGACGAGCGATTAAAGATCGATGAAGCCATCGAGAAAGAGCATGGAGTGTCTGATGTGATCGTATATGGAGCAAATTTGACTTTCGTTAGCCTGGAAGGTGTTGATCTCTATGAATTCGATTGGAAGGGTCATAAGCCGAAGAATGTAAGTTACTTTATCGATGGAGTAGGCGATGCAGGGACCGTGTTGGTGCTTCCGGACGGGCCAAATTATGCTGAAGGAAGGATTGTGACCATGACTTTGCCCGTGGATGAGATAATGAAGTTGAAAAATGAGCTAAACAACGAATGGTCTATTGCTTGAACAACAACAACATGTTCAGTGTAATCGCTTAGGCGGAGTCTCAAAATAGCATATTGGTTGGAATAAGAAGTATTTGTTTCAATTCTTGTTTCATAGTTTATTTTGGTTTAATTGTGGTGTTGGTTTGCTAGATTTATTAAAGTTGGACTTTAGAACTTATTTTATTTGTGCTATTGAAATAATAACGGTCTTTTTCTCTATTAGAATCTAAATATTTTCAACAATAGATTAAAAAAAATGAGAGAATCAAATTTATATATTATTTCTTATCCAAATCAAAGTGAAATAATATATAAATTTTGTTTATTACATGTTTGTTTAGGTGCAACGATGAAAATAGCATCAATGAGCCAATTAATATTGGAAATATTTTTAGACAAAGTTCCTCCATTTATAAAGACAGAACAAATTATTTAGCCTATAAAATTACTTCATTTTGGTAACTAACACAGATTAATAATTGATTAACTAAATTAAATTAGATTTATTTTAGTCTATATATGTATGTATTATAAAAAAAATCTATGCTCACTAGATATTTTATCAATTTTTGATACTTTTACCTTATTTGTCCAACAGGAAAATAACATCAATAAACCCATAAATATTCGAACCAATATATATATATATATATATATATATATATATATATATATATATATATATATATATTAGTCACAAATGTATAAGCTTTTGCGTCAAGAAAGAAACACTAACAAATAAATGTTCAACTACAAATCGATAGAGAAAATGCAAAATAAATATACGAAATTAGAGTATATAATATCAATAGCAGAAAGTTTTAGCAATACATCAATATAATTAGTAACATGAAACTCATGAGTACTAACTGAGGACAAAACTATAATGTTTTCGAATTAATAATATTATATATTACTTGAAAAATTATCATAATTAGTGACAATTATCGTGACATATTATTTTAGTATCGTAGCACTTTATAAGTGCTGGGCAACACCACTTGGGGACTGGATCGCCCTGCTGATGAAGTGGGATGCATTGATAGGTTGCCGTGTCTGCTTTCACGTTTATACCTTCATCACCACCTGTATTTCATAAAATTCAATTATATATAAGAAAATATAAAATTTTATAAAAAAGTGAAAATAACATTTAAAACAAGACAAGTTACATGTTCATTATAAAAAATTAATTTAATAGGGTGGACTTACAATGATGAAGAGCCAACAAGGAAAACAAAACCAAGCAAAATAGCAAAACAGATTGAAGGGAGAACTTTGTAAAGGCCATTGAAAAATATATTTTTCAAGTGCTCAAGAGACTAAAAATTGTGAGAAATACTTATGAAATTCTCTCATATATATACACTTATGAAAGTACTTGATTTTGATAATTAAGGAAAACTAATGATTAGTTTAAAATTATTTCTTTTTAGTCTAGATATTAATAATAATGATTTTTACCTAAAAATGCTGATATGGTATATTATTTTTACTAGTATCCATAATGGTTTTTCTTATTTATTGTTGACTGTAAAATTGGGGGGGGAAATTAAATATATTCAACTCACTTATTCCACACCACTATAATTTATTTTATTTCTAAAATAACTCTTTTTGTTTTTTTTCTTAACTATTTACTTATTATAATTTATTTGATTTACTTATACTTCTTTGCCATTTCCTTTTATTACTTGTATGTGAATATGTGAAAGTTTACCCAAAAATAAATAAATATGTGAATTAAATGTATCCTGTCTTTTTTTTTGGTTACTTAGTACATAAATGTGTTTAGTCTAATTAGTTTGATAAAAAAAATTATAGACAAAAATCATTTACACCTCTTAATTTTATTTAAAAATTAAATTTATCTTTCAATTTGCGATAAATAGTTATTCTTCTTATCTTCTTTTATTTTTGGGACTAAAAAAATAAAGTGACACTCATAAGCACGGTGTCAAAATGAAAAAAAATGATCGAATCGATTTATGTTATTTTTTCAATAAAATTATGGACTTTTTATAATCGTTCCGAACAATCATGGGATGATTTTTTAAATTTATGAAACAAAATCAAAAAGATCCAAAATCGAACCAAATAACCTTACATATAAATATATATTATATATTAACAATATGTTAATTTTAATATATAAATATATTTTATAACAACTTTCAAAATATAAATATAATGTAGGTCTTAAGCCTTTGGTGAGTAGTGATTGAACGATTATGAGTCTTTGCTTTTTAATCTTTACTACACCTAAATATATACAAATACTCATATTAAATATTTAATATCAAACGATACGACAACAAGATTTTATATACTTGACTTCTAACTACCAAGTACGCTATTAAACATCAATAAACCCATAAATATTGAAAATATTTTGGTCACCCATAATTTTTTTGGTTGCAATGAATAAACTTTTGCATCGAAAGAAACACACTAGTGTATAAAATGTTCAACTTATAAATTTAGAGTATGTAATATCGATAGCCGAAAATTGAACTTTATTAACGTTATAATTATCGAGTTATTTTTCTTAATTATACATCAACAAAATTAGTAACATGAAACTCATGAGTACTAATTGAGCAAATTCATAATGCTTTCTCAAATTATTAATATTATATTACTCGAAAAATTATCATAATTAGTGACAATTATTATGACATGTTTGGTTAGTATCATAGCATTCTATAGTTACTGGGCAACACCATATGGGTACTGGATTACTTTGCTCATGAACTGGAACGCATTGATCGGTTGTCGTGTCTGCTTTAATTTGAGTATTTTCATCACCTGTATTTCATGAAATAAGAATACATATCATTATTCGATTAATTTTTATTTATTAACAAAATGTATAAAAAAATAATCTCATATCATCATATTACACAAAAGTAATACTTTTAAATTTTTATGGTACATAATAATAATAATAATAATAATAATAATAATAATAATGATGATACTATGAGTGTAAAGGGATAAATATATTTGAACATACATTGATGGAGGGCTAATAGAGAAAACAAAATCAAGAAAATTAGCAAAATTGATCCAATGGAGAATTTTATAGAGGCCATTGAACATATAGATATAGATATATATATATATATATATGATCTAGTGCTCAATGATAAAAATAAAATAAGAAATACATATGAAATTCTCACTAATATATAGTTCTATAGAAGTATATATGATTTTTATAATGGACATAAACTTATGATTTACTTACCAAGCTTTATTACCTAATTTTCATCTAGAGACACAATATTTAAAATTTCAACTACTTATCTTTTACATGTTTTAGATATAATAATTACAATATTCTAAATATAATAGAAGATATTAGTTTACTTTCTATAAAATTTTGAAATTGAAATTCCAAAAAGTTAAATACAAAATTAATATTCCCCTGGTCGATTTTTTTATTTATTAAATCAAGACGTCGTTTATGTTTTTGAAATTTTGTTATTCGTAAAAATAATAGGAATGATTAATTAGAACTTATTTGTATTTAATTTTGACTTATACATCAAAAATCTTAACTTTGACTTTAATATATATTTTTATTATTATAGCTTAAAATCAGGTGTTTAAAAGTTATTTTCAGCTTAAAACACTTTAAATAAGTTAATTTGAACATACTTCTAATTAATTTGGTTCTTCACGTTACAAAATTACATATATACAACTAAGGACATTATATTTCTTCATATACAACTCTAAGGAGAGTTTTGCTTCTTTAAAAACAAATTGAGTACGCTCTCGCTTAAGAGAAGAAATTAATAAAGCGGAGATTATAACTTTTTCGATTAAACAAATATAAGACTTTAAACGAAAATAATATCCTTACTTTGAATTGACCAAAAAAAAAACATAAAAGATTACAAGTCATTTCAATCAAATTGAAACTTCAAAATCATTTTTATTAAACTCTTGAAAATGATGAATAATCACTAATACAAGTCACATAATTTATCATTAATGACAATTATTTTGACAATTTTGTAGAGAAAGATAGTCACAATTGAGTGGTTTGACCAACGTGCAACACCAACGGGGTGGTTCACCAGGAACCACAAGTTGGTCACATTCATCGTTTGCATCAAGTTTCGTGCTTTCATCACCTGCATTTTATGAAATACAACAATGAATTAATTAATTATCTTTTATATACTGACATTACTACGTAAAAAACAATTTTTATACTATCAAAACACCTAAACAATAATATCATATTTTTTACGAGTTATACATTAAAAATTAAATCTCAATATAATTTATACTAAACATACATTGATGGAGATTCACGAGAGAAAACAAAACCACACAAAGCAACAAAATTGACCGAAGGGAGAATTTTGTAGAGGCCATTGAAAATATATAATTTAGTGCTCAAAAATCAATAGATAATAAAAAAAGGTTAAGAATTGTCTCAAATATATAGACTTTTAAAAGTACTTGATTTTGGTCAGTGACAAAAATTAATGATTAATTAACCAAATTTTATTTCCTTGTTTTTTTTAATATGGAGATACAATATTGAAAATCATATTTACTAGCCTTTTTTCATGTTTTAAATGGATACCCCCTTATTATGAATTTACAGTCTCAATACAAAAAAATAAAAATAATATATATATATATATATATATATATATATATATATATATATATATATATTTGCCTAATTATTTTCTATAAAATTTAAATTAATGTATTAGGTAAAATGTAATCTTCGATTATCTAGTTTTCCAACATGATTGAAGATTGAAGATTGAAGTATAGAATTTGATTGTATATATAATTATGTATAGATATATAGTATATTTATATATATTATAGATATATAGTATGTGTATATGTTACATGTAGTATATGTATATACTTATATAAAGTATTCATTATTTGTATAGCCAAAAACATTGGGCTATATGATCTCCTTTATTCTTAAAGCTAGAGTGCATTAACTTTTAATTGGAAAAAACTATGACTCTAAGAAAGGATGCGTTTGCGAAAACAATACTATCATCAATATGAATTATATAATAATAAACTTGAATGTCTATCAATCGATATTCTATTCGATGTGATATTAGTAATTTTATCTGCTAGTAAGAAAAATCGTGGCGAACGAAAGAAAGAAAGAAAGGTTTGTTAGACACCCAACATACCATGGGCCGTGTAGTGTTGGATTGGGCTAGCATTTGGAAGGTCCTCAAATGAGAAGTTGGGCCAATAAATTATACAGCCCAACTAGACTGGGCTTATTAAAATTGGATTGATCCATATTGACGACTCTTTACATAGTATTGGGAAGAGAAATCTATTCCCACTCTTCCTTTTATTCGAAAATCTAACTACACATCAATAGAGAAACCTCTCTATTTGCATCAATCGTTTGCTTAAAAGAAAAAACAACGGGATTTGACATATACTCAACGTACATTCACAACATAAATAGCGCGATATCGTTAAAAATAACAACTTGATTCAAAGAACTCTTATGTACAAACAGTTACCTATATTTGGTCAGCACTTACATATAGTTGTTACACTACTTATAACATCAATGCTTAACCAAACACTTCAAATTATATATAAGCAATATATAAAAACTATATAATTCGTTATAACGATGTTTCACTCCTTTGTCTACGCATATGTGCACCCCATGACATATTGTTACCAGAGTCCTTGTGTGAGTTTCTTCTTTTCAACTCCGATAGCTGAGAATGCCATCGATTCTTCCATTCACCGGTGTTCTCCATTGACTAAATGTGTATAAAAAAAACCATATATCAGTGAAGAAAATAGAAGATATCGCGGATATATCATTGTACAACAACAAAAATATCAATTACATGAATGCAAAAAACTGTGTATATTGTATAAGCAAACGATATATTTTCAGTAGCAGAGGCTGTATAAAGTTGTATATGGCATTTCAGACCTTGTTGTCAACCTTCTCACTCACACAACTATATCCTACTATATTCTACACGAAAATATTTAGTATACCAAATTCTAGAGAATTAAAATAACAGAGTATTGTCAACTTATGTTGCTTGAACTCTTCAATAATGTCAACTGATGCATGTCTGATTCTTCAAAAGTAACATGTACGATATCGAAAGTGAGAGCCCAAACAACTTAATTGTCAACAATCACACTAAAGAAAAATTGCCCTCAAAATTAGACATCAAACATACAAACACACAAAAATTAGGTGACTTAGAACAAGATAATTAAACAAACCCCATTCAATTTCAAACTTAAAAAAAACCCCACTACCACAAATTTTCTCACGAACAAAAGAAAAAAAAGAAAACTTTACCCTCGGCTAACAATATACATATTCAGATACATCAACTCATCTTATTTAAACACTCTAACTTTCAAAATAATCGTCCAGTACACACCTCCAAAATTTTACTTGTCATATCAGCATCAATATCCACAAAACACAATAAGGAGTTTATGTTATCAATCAACTCAAAGTGGAGATGTTTAATACAATAATTTACAAATTTCAAAAACACAAACTTTAATTCACCCAAATATCCAAATAATAAAAATAAAAAACCAACCTCATCATTTTGGCACTTTCTACGAGGAGAAAATGCAAAATGAAGTCCTTTAGACATATGTTTGTCATACATATCTCTTGATTTAGGATCCGATAATGTCTCATAAGCCTCTTGAACCCGAATAAACCTTTGGGTATTTTCTTCGACCCGACCCGGAGGTGAAACATCTGGGTGGTACTTTCTTGCTAATTGTTTGTACGCTTGTTTAATTTCTAATAAAGAAACAGTTTCTTGAATACCCAAAAGCTCATAAAAGCTTTTTGATTCACTAATTTCTATCACATTGTTGTTAAGTTTTGAGTTTACTCTAAAAGACACTTTTTGAGTTCTTGAAAATTGGGGATTTGATGGGGAAAATAGGACACGATCTATTGGGGTTCTTAGATACATTTTTTTCTTTCTTATGGAATATGATTGGAGTGTCAAGGTTTTTAGGTGTGTGTATATATAAGAAAAAAAGGCAAGTGGAGTGTTTGGATAGCGTTCGATTCGTTTGTCTGATTTTAATTTGACATAAGTTGAGTGTATTATAAATATATCAATTTGTTTGTCTGGTTTTAATTTAACGTAAGTTGAATGTATTATAAAGATATGAGATGAAAAGTTAAAATTGAAGAATTAAATGTTCATTTCTAGGGAGGAAAGGCAGAGCGACATACGAAAAATTATATTATTAATACTTGGTCATAGTTTGACCCCTTGATACAATTCATAACATTACCGCTGGAAGCAAGTATTGAGTAATTCAGTATGAAATTTACACATTTTATCCAAGAGGTTGGAGTTTTTAACATAGTAAAAGATATTTACTTCGTTTTAACTATTTTTTATTTTAAATATTAAATAAATTAGTTTCTTTGATTGATTTCATAATCTATTTGGGAGCCATAGTAGAGCTTCAATAGAAATTCAGAAAGTTATACCATCTTACATAATATTTGTGAAATAAATCATAATTACTAGGAATCTACGATAAATTTACTCATTACAATTATTTCCTAAGAAAGTCTCTAAAAACGACTTTGATACAATTATTGAGAGAGATGGAAAAATTTTCAAGCTTTCGTTGTCTATTATAATGAATTTACCTCAAAAGTCTTTATTTTGGGAACGTCTAATACTCTAGTCATTGAAATTTTGGCCCCCACATATGAAAAAGAAATATCTTAATGCACTTTTGCAGCAAAATGCAATACCTAAATTTGTTTGAAGACAGTGATTTTGACATAAATCTAAAGTGGCCAAACATTGGCTACTTTCTCTACGTGGATGGATAAGATGTCACTCCAAATTGCAAAAATACAAAATCAGACATAAAAGCTGTACATTGATAATGAACTTTATGGCAAATGTACATCTTAGCTTTGGATAAGATCATAGTTTTTACGAGATGTAATTTCTCATTCGATGGTGTAAAAAATACAAGTTATTATCTAATCCTATATGTATGTCATAGAAATCGACAACTACAAACATTGTAGAAATAAGTATTAAAAATACTCCTAAATTTAGCATGAATTGTTAGTTGCGTCTTCAAATTATTGACAACCTGCTTGACTAAATAAATTTGACTACACCCTTGGTTTGCCAAACCGAGAGAGACGTCAAAAACACCCCAAACTTGAACCCATGCTGTAAGATTGCTCATAATTCAACAAAGCTTTATGAATATTATCTGTACAACTATCAACGTTGTAGGTACACAAAGACCTTACCCTTATCTATGTTTCGAATTTAGAAATACACAACCAATTGATTGGAACTATAAGAGCATTTTTGCATATTTCAAGTATTTCAACAAAATCACAGTCGATCAACTAATTCACTTGATATTAGTTGTAACCAGTTCGAATTATTGCATTCGAATTATTACATTCAAATTGATGATGTAACTAATAAGTGGAACAGAAGTTAAAAAAAATCTTTTACACACTCATCATTATATTCATGTAACATATGCACACGATAAGTTCATGGAACGTGCATTCTTAGTGAGCTAGCACAAAGCGTATAGCGAATACAGCGGGATGTTTGTCAAACAAGAGTCCACACCAAACATCAGGGGATAGACAAATCAAAACAAAAGCATAGTTTGCTTCTGGAGATAATTTAATCAGAGTTCATAAGAGCAAATATCTTTCAGATCCAGGCAGGGATGAGAAATTACCCTATAGGATAATCTGCTATCAGGGAGTGAAAATGGTATCAGCCAACACCATTTTTAACCCAAGTATAGTCCACTACTGAAGAATTAATGGGAAATAAGGATGATAAACATTATGTGGGTATATTTAACCTTTAACATGCAAAGGAAGAAGACTACTGAAAAACATCTGCTGATTTTTATTTCATAGATGGCCCATACACACCTAAACGAAGATTCTACTCTTGAGCTATAATCCTTGTCCAAACAAAAAAATCCTAGCAAAAATACATTGTCAAATCACCAGCCAAAATTAATGTTTCCTCGCCTTGCTGCTTGTGCCATTTAGCTAGTCATACTACTCCTTATAGAACCTCCAACCACCCCAAAAAACAAAAAGAGGAAAACAAGGGAGAGAAGCAGAGATGAAAGACGGGGAAGGGTAAACATGAATGTAAATGAAAAAGGAAGGGGGAAGGGAAGCAAATTATAAGTGTGTGACATCAACCACATCTAGATTGACAACAGGATACAGCTCTCAGTCCCATACATCCAGCACCACCTAGAAAAAAAACGGAAAACCCAAAAAAAAAAAAAAAGATGGGCAGAGGTTCTTCAGACAGTAAACAAAGAATGCCTTCACAAGACAATAAGGTAGCCACCATGAAAGATAGGAGTCAATATAAAGAATAAGGGTAATACGAGAATTTCCACAATCAGATATATGATACAGATCAAGGAATTCCTCAGATTAGGTTATTTCATACAACGTATGCAGCTTTTACATGTCATAGCATGCTACAAACAAGTACAGCATACAGTGCAAATGTGGATTTCATACATAACCCCCCCCCCCCCCCCACACACACAAAATAAATGACTTAATAAGCACTCCTATTTTCTTAATGCCTATTGTTTTTCTCAAGTGGAATATTTTTTCCTAATATTTGAAGCAACTGCAAGAGGTTCCAATTACTTTAATTACTGTAACCCCGGAGGACATGTAGCCGAATAAAATATAAGCAAGAGGCCAGATAAACCACCTGTTAATCAGTTAGACAATTTTGGCTACTAAAAAATTGTGTGAACTAGGGGTGTTGAGCAATAACCATCATGTCCTCCATTACTCCGTTTGCAAGGATAAAAACTAGAAACTAGTGGATTCAATAAGATTTTACCTGTTATGGAACAATTGAGTTCCACCAATTAAAGAACAGATATGAGTATCTGTTTCATGCTCGATTCAGGGAGCATCATGCACAATCATCTCAGCAACATCTGGTTACATTAACCTTAATAGCAGCCTGCCTAATCAAACATTTTCAAGAAGAAAGAAAAAAGGAAAAAAAAAAGAGAAAATGGAAAAAAGAAGAAAAGATGAGGAAAGGAACAATGCAAAATATGTGAAGATTAACAACCTTATTTCTTCATCCCAACAATTTTCAGCCGACATTCTTAAAATAATTGTTCCAAAAGCAGCAAATGCGCTCCCATTCAAACAACCAAAAATTTCAATTGCATACCTTCAAATACAATCAGATATAACTTTGTCCATTCAATTGATAAAGCGCCAACAAGAACCAGTCCCAAGACCTGCATGTTTTTGGAGTTTAACAGGCCCACCAAGCCACCAAATGTAAAAAAAATTGGAGCCTCCTACCGAGTTACCAACATAATTAACTCATCATGCAAAGAAAGTATAATAGATTCACAAGACGACTAAGCTACTTAATTAGAAAGCTTTATGAAACTACCCTATCATTAGTTCACATCAGTTAATGAGTACAGGATATGAGAACATAATGCTCAAGGACATTCAAATTCTTCAGTGGAAGGCACAATTCCCTCACAAGAAAGGATAGTTGATATATATACCTTCCTTCACAATATTGAGATTACTAGAAGGACAAGGGGTAATTAAAATCCTCAAATAGACATACAATTAAGAAATTACTACCTACTGACAGAGGTAAAAGTTCACCATACATGAGCTCAAAAAGTAGTTCACAAGAAACTCAGTAGAGTTCATCCAAGATGGCACAAACTTGACACTCAACCTTTCAACTAATGCTACTTCACTTTCTGGTTATGTTCCATGAAGGACCTGCAAAAGAAGCAAAAATAGGCGTTTTTGTCATACAAACTGCAATTAATTCAGTCTAACAGATCTTTCTTGATCATCGGGTCAATCTATGTTGGGATCACGATCTTCCAGGACATCATGCTTCCTCAAAACTTCTCATGTTTTCTGCAATGGTAAAATAAAATGTTCACACAATTGAGTATCACAAGCCATAACCCATAGATTCAGAACTCTTTGAATTGGAAGCTATCGGTCACTGGTTTACATTCCCTCTTCTTCCATCAAGCTAATCTCAGTTGTTCCATGATTATTGTCATCCTGCCTCGATCTTTTCTGGTGACCCCTATGACCTCTCCCTTCATCCTTTAAGGTTTCATCTTGACCTGATCCATGCCTACTTTCAGAAGAATTTGATCTAGAACGTGCTCTTTGCTTTGATCGTCGGCTGTCAGAATGGCTTGCTGACTGTTTAGTTCCATGCTGCTTCTCATCGACAGATCTTGACCTGGAGCGCCTTTTACTTCGACTCTTTGATTTCTCTTTTCTGCTCCTTTCCAATTTAGCACTTGAATGTTGTTTTTCTTCAGGAGATCTGGACCTTGACTTTGAGTGCCTTCTACTTCGATGCTTTCGTTTATCTCCTTTATTTCTGTCTAATTTATCACTTGAGTGAACTTTCTCTTCAGGAGATTTGGACCTTGACCTGGAGCGCCTTCTAGCATGATGCTTTCTTTTCTCTTCTCTGCTTCTGCTAGAAAGATGCTTCTCTTCTGGAGATCTGGACCTGGAGGCTCTTCTCTGCTTTGACTTGCTTTCTTCCACAACTTCTGGTGACATTTTCTTCTGTGCATCCTCATCAACCTGTGGTGATGCTGACCTTCTTTGATCCTTCTGCCTGGTTTTCTCACCCTTGCTTCGTTCTAGCTTATCATCAGACTGGTCCCTAAATTCAGCAGACTTTGATCTGGACCGCCTGCTATATTTTGATTTTCTTTCACCATCTTTTGGGGATGACCTACTTTTTCGTCTATGTTCAGGCGATAGTGACTCATGGCGAGAAGCTCTACTTGTCTTAAGTGCTGGACTTTCTCGGCGGTGTTTTGGTGAGCCTGAATCGTCATGGTAAGATTTTCTAGTTCGGGGACTTGTGCTCCTACTTCTGTTTCTCCTTGAAACAGGAGAACGACGATCATAAAATCTAACAAAATCCCGTCTTCGACTTCTTTCATTAGCATATCTAACATCCCTATATGACCGCCTTTCATCTTCGTAGCCTGAATAACGCCGGGATCTCACAGGTGACCTGGATCTATAATCTCTTGATCTCCGTGGAGGAGAGAAAGAACGGGATCTCCGCCTTCGCCTATAACTTATTGGAGATCTTGATCTGGATCGAGATTTAGATGGCGACCTGGATCTTGACCTCGCACGACTGGGAGAAGGTGACCTAGAACAGTGCAGCTCATTAGTAGAAGACCAATACAGTTAAACAATCAAATAAAGAGCAGATGATGAGAAACTCATACACTCTCAGACACCCAAATCCTATAAAAAATGTCACCTTCCTAGAAACTGCTCCAGATTAACATCCCTTACATTTGTTTTTCCATAACAAGGAACAACCAATACCAGCATACGTTATGAGATCTCCTGCAGAACCGAAATAGATTATGCAGAATATTTTTTTATATATAAACCAGATGCTTGGAAGATTCACTAGCAAAGCCTTGTCCTTGTCCCCCTCCCCTCAAATCCCACCCTTGTAAAACATATGACACCTGGGAGATTCAGTAGGACATCCGTTTAATTAGATTCCAGTCCTCCCAGAACCGCTCAAATATAACTTACAAAGCAGATACTAAGCTTGTTTCTAGTAGCCCACTCTCTTATCTCCGACTCACTCTCTCTCTCATTAGAGCTTTTTAGCGACCTCTTTGTCACTCAAGATCAAAGACAGCCATAGAGAATCATAGAAGGTTGCAAGACTCACAATCAAGTCTATTATGTTGTCAATAATAATCAAAACATTGAACATAGCCAGCTATATGTTATCTTTTTTGGTATCTACAAGTATGGATATGCATAGCTTACACTCACTTCATGCTGTTTCCTAAACACAAGGCATGGTGATGTTCTATAGGTGCAATAAGTCCAACTATTAATAACTAAACAAGGTACTCCTGATACCAGAGTTTAGATGAATTACCAAACACATAAGATATATTATAAGCAGTGTTGTTAAAAGCGCAGAAAAGCGCGCTTCAAAGCGAGGCGACCCTTGTGCGCTTTTTTAACTTGAGGCGAGGCGATTTGAAAAAAGCACTCGCTTCAGAGGAAGAAGCGAGAAGCGACGCTGAGGAAAAAGCGCAAAAAAGTGCGCTCAATTAGGGTTTTTTTAAAAAAAAATTAGGTTTTTTAAAAAAAAATCTGAAATATAACTTCTCTCTCCTCACAACTCTTCTTTCCCTTCTCTCCTCGCGACTTTCTTTCCCTTCTCTCTCCTGAAACTCTCGACTGAGGCTGCTGGCTGCCGCCCTTCTTTTTCTCGTGAAGATCTCGACTGAGGCTGCTGGCTGCCTCCCTTCTTTCTCTCCTCAAGATCTCGACTGAGGCCTGCAGGTAATTTGTTCATCTCTTTTTTCTTCTTCTCTTCTTTTCTTCATCTCTATTCTCTGCTTCCTGCTCTTTTCTTCTTAGTTCTTATTGACTGTTGCCTCTGGTTTTTTTTCAATTCTTTTGTTTTTTTTTTGTGATCAGTGTGTATACTAGCAGCCTTTTTTTATTATTTTCTGAAACTTCCTTTTGTTTGTAGTATTTTGTGATTTAATTATGTTTTTGATTTTTTGCTTTATATGTTATGACTTGTGAGTATTTTTGCCTAAGTAATTTCTTTCAATCTAAGACTATATTACCTCTTTTTAGTTATTTAATATTTTTTTATTTTTATATTAAATGTCGCTTTTTAAAAAAAAAGCGCGCTTCGCTTCTCGCTTCTCGCTTCTGTGAAGCAAGCCCTCGTCGCTTTTTTCCGCTTCTCGCTTCCCAAAACACTGATTATAAGCATATAAGAAAAATAGCTCAGGTGACATACTTAGCCTTGTCATCAGTTTCCTTATCTTCAGAAACCAGGCCGTTTGCTTTCAACATCTTGCTTATTTCTGCAGCTCTTGCGGCAGCCAAATCTGTAGCAGTTTTCATGGTTGCAGCTCGATTAGCAGCTTGTTGTTCAGTCATAGCTTGCTGCATTAATAAGGCTTGCTGGAACTGCATCTGCTGCATTGCTACCGCTTGCTGCATCATCAAGGGCAAAGAAGAAGAGCCCATTGATGAATTTAAGACAGCTGCCTTCGGAGGAAGTTGTTTTGCCATTTCAACATTTAAGGGGCGACCACCAACTTCTATATTGTTCAATGCTAAAGCAGCAGTTGCTTCTTCGGGTTTTGAGTATTCGATGTAAGCAAAATGTTTGGATTCAGTAATGCTACAATCAATGATTGCACCACAGAAACCAAACAGCTGTTTCAACTGATCCACTGTCAGAAGTGGGCTGAGATTGCTGACTTGCAAAGTTCTTTTAAGGGATTCAGCCTTACCATCTTTGTCACCTGATACATAAAGAAACATAAATAGCACAAACAAGTAGAATGAGGTACACTCTCATGGATTCATAGCAGAAATGTCAATATGCATTTTTAGTTCTACACATCATCTTTTATGATGAGTAGGTTGGGGGAAGAAGCAAAGAGAAAGTAGTAAGAACCTATCTGGTCTCTTTAAGTTATAGAAACAAAATAGTTTGAAGAAACTTAAGTAGGAAAAGTTTATGAGCAGTTCCCAGTAACAAAAAATATATAAATTACTTATTAGGCAATGATGGGAGATAGAAGTAGCAAAAAAAATTCAGGAATCAATGTACAAGTGGAGTAAGGAAATTTTAAAAAGTATAACTCGCAATAATCAACAAATAGGAGGAATATAGACAGTAATGAGAGCTAGAAATACCAGACGAATCTTTTCCAGACTGTGCTTGTGCCTGAGCAGCATGCGCTTGAAGAGCTTGTGCAGCAACAATAGCCTGAGCAGCAGCCATAGCAGCCGCAGAAGGTGCCATGGGCACTTGACTAAGTGTTCCCATACTGGTGGTCGCAGCTAGAGCAGTCATTAGAAGATTGTGAGGGGGGTGATTGAATTTGCAATCACTTTTTGCGCATCGTCCATAAAGGTACTCTCGGCAAACTTCCCCAATAGATGCTCCAATTCCAGGTAAAACGACACCTCCAGAAGCTCCAGGAACAATACCTGGTATCATCCCAAGCAATCCTGGAACTGCCCCGGATACAGAACCAGAATAGTTTGGCATATTAGGCATGTTCTGGTTGACCATATTTGGAAATGTGGCTGATGGTACTATACCCAATAGCCCGCCAGTCGTACTGCCTGCATGATACAATTACAGAATTAAATTCTTTAACATGTAGAATACAATGTTGAATTTTGTAAACCAAAACATGAGTACATCTTCATCATGTCTATGTACTGAAAAGGAAAATATTTAACATATTGTTACAGTTCCATGTTATAAGTCAACCATATCATTCCTCATTCAAAACTACATCATATTATCAATGAGAACAACACAAAAAGAGAAAAATACGAGTAAGCACAAGAGAACAGCAGTACCACATTTTATATATAAGTTCTGAAACAGATTCAGGAGGAATGTTAAAAAAAAGAAAAAAAATATGGTGACAGTTATTCGAGAAAAGAGCAGGTGGGGTAGTAGTTTGAAAGTTTCTAGCCAGTATATGAAGTCTTTTGGCTTTGATGTGACTAAACCACGGTAACCAAGAAATAAATCAAAGACTGAGTCACATTCCTGCTATGATGCACCATCAACTTATGATCTCTGCTTCAGCCAAACCCACGCTGACACCTTTGTTATCATCTTAACTGTCATGGATATGCCTAGACTGCTTTCTACTTGCCTTCATATAAAAAACCCATATCCAAAACAACTTGGGACATCTAATTGAGTAATTTATATTCTGAATAATTGGTAGTGGTAAGGTTATCATGGAATGAATTTTTAATAAAGTTTTAGCTTAAACAGGAATTTAGAAATGTTGACAAAGGACAAATGCATGGATAAAAAAGAGTAGATATACATACTCACAGAAAGCACAAAAGCAAACACACAAAAAGACAACATTCTATTTGGGGTGGAGAGGTGCAGCAGATACAATTCTACACTACTGATGGGTGGTGAAAATTGTTCCAAAGGTGAAATAATATATTCCACAATTACATTGAGGTGCTACGTCTTACTAAGTAGAATATCATATCTAACACCAAAGAGCCCCATTAAACTTGGGACAACATAAATGGACTTTAAATCATCACAATTAAATAGGAGCCCCAATATCTTTTGAGGGGGCTCCTATTGATTCTGATGTTTTAAGTCCAAAACAACAACTAAAGGAACTCCACTAGCCATACTATAACAACAGAAATTATCAAGACAATCCAACTAAATAGCATATGAAAAAATAAGAATCGACCAACCGCAATCAAATGGGACCTCATCTCAGCAATCCCATTGATACTAGATACTTTAAAAAAAAACACCTGTTTATAGTACGATAACCAAATACTAATTCTGATTAGTAAAATTGATTAGTTTAGGTTAAACAATTCAAGCAAGCCTTTAAAAAGATGCAACCCATTTAATAAAGCCAATATCATAGACTCATTTGAAAATTTACAATCAAATCAACTGTCCACATTACTACAGACAACAATTATGCTCTAACACAAATCAATCACATACTCAGTTTGATCCAGCTTTTAGAAGTCAAATCAGACTCGGGTGAAAAGTATTTTAGAGTTTAGATAAATGTTATCATTCTAAAAAGAGCATCTTTACTTCTTAAACCCAATTCTTCTCTAAAAAAATTAAAGAAATCTTTACATAATGTATACAGCTTTTTGAACAATATAGGCCCTCTAAATAAAAAGCTATCCATTTTGCTGCATTGGAACACATTCAATTCTAATGTTAAACAATACACATTTCTTTAATACTAGAGTATCAGTACAATTATTACTAACCAACAATTTTTTAGACGAACTAAAAAGATTTGGCGTATACTACTGAACCTAATGTATGTTGCCATTGTCACTAGACCTTCATCCCAGCTAATTTTAGCATCTTTTGCTTCCCAAAATTCTTTAGTCTTCACTAAGCTAAGCTACCTGACCTAGAAAGTACAAATCTGTATGAAATTCACCACTCCAAGAGAAGAAAAAAGCAAACCTGTGCTGAAGAAAACAGGGAAAGGACTACCCATGATAGGCTTCCCATTACATTCAACATTCACCATATAATTTCCTCTCTTCTGAACAATATAACTCACTGTGTATGTCCCATCACCCATATCCTTCACAATCCCTTCCAAATCTGATCCTCCAACTCCAACACCAGGTGAAACTCTAATCTTAACCTGCGCCCCACCATGTGGTACCTTACGACCATCAGAATCCTTCGTCACAACGGTGAAAGTTGACGGAGCACACGCTGTTCCACCGGCGATTCCAGTGCCAGCGGCTGTGCATTTTATAGGGTCAACCGGACCGATCGGCTTCGCCGCAAGCCTCTTCTGCTCGTATTCCTCATCGTCTAAGTCACTGTCGGATGCGGCCGCGGCCGCAGTGGCTGAAGTTTCGACGTTCTTAAAAGTGGCTTCGAAAGCAGCTTTCGCAGCCGCATCTTTCTCTGCTTCGCTCTTAAGCTTCGCTTCTTCCGCTTGCTTCGCCCATATCGGTTTCACCGCTGCCGTCACTGTAATCGCCGATGAATTGTTCCGGTCAGCCATATAACTGTAGCTTCAAAATATGCTAACCCTAAATTTGGTCAAGGGATCTGGCGAAGGACAAGACCGAAGAGAAATAGACCAAAGAAAAAGAGGTGTCAATCTATAAAATCCTCAAAGTTATGGACTCGTATAGAATTAAAAAATATTATGAGTACTTAAATGAACTTTTAATTTTATTCTTTTTTACTTATTATATTTGAATTTCCTTTTTTTTACATGAATTTGCTCTATTTGAGATTAGGGGAGAGCATTCGATTCTTCAGTTCGGTTTAATCAAATTTTGATTCGATTCAATTCTTTGGTATTCGATTTTAGAAAAGCGTGCACCATAATTTATACCAAACTAAATCAGTTTAGTTTAATTTTTTCTACTTTGGTTCAATTTAGTTTGGTGTTATTAAATTGTTTTTTGTTGTGAACAAAAATAAAGAGTGAATATGATAAAGTGTTAAGAGTTTCATCATGTATTTAATAAAAATAAAGAGGGCATAAATGATTTTTTAGCAAAGATGTCAAAGGATTTGTTTCTTTTCTTAGCATGGATTGCTGTCATTTTGCTAAATCCTAAAGGTTTTCTCCCATATCGAAATACTAAATGAATACAGAAGAGAGCAAACAACCTAGTAAGCACGATACCACGATATTTGTTGTCATTTAAATTTTAAATGGGTCATGTAAATATTTCGAGTCATAATTCAAAAGTGTATAACTATTATTAATTAAGCAATATAATTTAAATATTTTTAAAATTTAGTAAATAAAACTTCGTTTTTTCGATGCACCGTGGTTTCGGGACCCTTGAATCGAACAGCGAACCACAATTTGAAAAAAAAAACTGATACCAAACCAAAACATTGAAAAATCAAAATTCTTTTATTCGATTGGTTTTTTTGATATTTATGCCCACCCCTATTTGAGTCTAAGAGATTTTTAAAACAAACTCTTTATCCATATGAGATAATAATAATATTTGTATTCAAACGTTGCTCCAATCACCCTTCGGATCATAAGGAGTTATCTGTCTTGTTACGTTAACTATTCTACCTTTGTAGAATTTCGTTAAATATATTATTTTCATTGTTTCTATTTTTAAGTTTTGTTCAATTTTGTGATTATTAAAAAGGTGCACATTCTTTTAAAAAAATCCAAAACAAACTAAACCTATGTATATTGCATTTAAAAAAATCTTTTTAAATTATTGAATTTAGATAATATATGTACACATTCAACTCAATATAAACTTTTTTTTTTCTATTCGTTATTTACATTGAAGCTCAATTAAATTTAGATTTACATTGTGAAATTTCACGTTCAAGCGCCAAAAAATTTATATTGAAGTAAAACACTTTCTAATAAAAGTCACACTAAAGCTCAATTATATCTAATTTTGCAACTAAAGTCATATATTAAAAATTAAATAACAATTTTACTCCCTACACAAATTCGATACCTCTAACAAAAGATCAAAAACTCCATCGGGATCTTTATCGATAGAGATATAAAAAATTTTAAAGTAAAAAAAACAACCAAAAACCTTTGGCCCCAAAAGTAACAAAGTGAACATAAAAACCCATTTTTTATATACGACGGTCGACGCCTCAGCTTAAACCCTTTTGTTAAACCTCTTTCTTCTTTAGCTTCTTCTTCTTCCCCACAGCCGAAATCTACTTACGGTGGGGGCAAAGCAATTGGGGATTCAGCAAATAATGGCAACACATTCAGATATGTATGCTGTTAAATCTCTCAACAAATCCCCGGGTCGCCGCCGTTTTACTGTAAGTTGTTTCTTAGTTTTCTGAGCTATTTTAGAGTTGTTACATGTTATAGGAAGATACGGTAGTCGAAGATTAAGCTACAAGTTTTGTAAGTAGTTGAATTTTATTAGTATTATTACCTCTCTTATTATTGTTTCAATTTTAGTATTACCTGCGGCTGACTGCTGGTATATCTTTCACTTATGGGATTATAGTGGGTTTTTTGTTATATTTTTCATGAATTTTACTGCCTCTGGCTCAATTTGTTTCTTATTTTCCTTTTAATTTGTTGAAAAAGAATGCATTTTTCCTTGTTCGACAACTCTTAAATTATAACTTTTCATGTAACATGTTTAAAACGAACGACAAGATTAGAGGGTATCTTTGGTACATTTAACCTCTCTTTAATTTAAAGACCACAGTTTCAATATTTTTTTCTTAAATTTAGTGCCAACAAACAAATTTAAATAGAGGGAGTACATCTTATGTAAATGGATGTTCTTTGTTTTGACTATTAATGTTTTGAGGCGGGCTGAATATATCAACTTATTTGCAGTTGCTTGTTCTTCTTCAATTGTAAGATTTAGTGTCTATGTCGAGGGTAGTTATGTCAGACGCTTTGACTTACCGTCGAGCCTACTAAAGGTGCAATTGCTGATAGCCTTTTTGCTAGTCTATGATTTGAGAAGTATGAATAACATTAAGCATTTTTTTACGTCTAAAATTTGTACATGAGCCCATTGTACTCATTTTTGTTGCACCTATGATTGTCAATTGTTTCTTTCCTTTTGTGGGGATTGAATTTGTTTATGTATGGTGCAGTTCAAGACATTCTCAGAGCGGATTGAGGATGTTGACATTGATGTGTACAGAAATCTTGACCCTTTAAAAGCTGAGCCCACCGAAGGTTCCTCCTTCTTCCGGGATTGCATTACGGAATGGAGAGTACGTACTTTCATAATGTTGTTTGAAGTTTTCTTATACCTTTTATGTAAAAATTGTTGAATATTTAGTTAATTTTTGTTTTGGGAGAATTTCATTGTTACAACTGTTTTTTTTTTCATGTTGAATTGGATTAACTTTATATTTCATCTGCGGACTGTGAACTTTTTCGTTTTGTTAGCGCGTCAGTTTCAAGTCCTCTTGTTAGAGATCTTTTATATGGGCTTGAACTTAATGTTGGGGAAAAATTGTCAGCAAAGAATTCCGTTGATAATGTTTTGAGAAGTGGGATAAAGCTGTTGTTTCACAAAGTTTATTTGGAAATTTAAGTTTTGGGATACTGTTTACATCATCTTGCATTTGATTTATGTTCCATTTTTGTATTTGAAGAAGATCCAAACAGTTCGTAAGGGTTCAATCAGGATTTTTTTTCCTATGAGGCTGTAGAACAAAACACAGAAACAGTTGGTAAAGGGTTTTATTCTCAAAAAAAAGTTCTATAAGTTTTTATATTGTCCTAATAGTTTGGGATCTGGTACGTGCATTTGGTTATAGTTTCAGTGCTTATAAGCACCAGTTTAAGCACATTCAACTCTTAGAGAAGTTTTGATGTAGTTCGAAGAGCTTGCAAGAAGTACCCACGAGGCATTACATCAGATCCGACACATACAATATAGCTTTTGACTGCTTTGCCATTTGATTTTGAAGTTGCTTTCAACTGCATTTGATTGTTCGTTTCTTAGATTTTAGAATGTTTTGTCTTTTCTATTTTGGATTTCCACTTATTCTCTTCTCTTTTTTTTTTGGACAAAATAACAGGAATTAAACACGGCAGAGGATTTTATTTCATTTTATGAGGAAATATTTCCCTTGGTACAGACGCTACCACAAATTATACTGCAGAAGGAACTGATAGTTGCAAAGCTTCTTTCGAGACTGGACATGAAAGGGAGACTATCCCTTGAGCCAATCCTCGGGTATTCTGGGAACTTACTGTATTCTTTTATTGATGATTCACTTGGTTTTTGCTTTTGTTTGTCTTGTGAACAGTACATCTTTTTCTCTCCAGTTTTGGAAGTTCACCACCTCTTATATCTGAAAAGATTCATAATACTAAAAAAAGATAGATTCTGATTGACCAAATTAAGAGCTTTGATGAACAGGAAAAGACTTTTCGATTAAAAAAAATGTACAGGGAAAGACTTATTGAGGTTCCTTCATTTGTTCCCATTTTAATTTAACCCCTTTGCTAGTGGTGAGAGCACAAAGCATGATGTGTGGGTTAGGCTCAGATCAGGGGTTCAAATCATGCCACAGAAAAGCTGGTATTTTAGTGGTGCTGGAAGGGGGGTATTATCTACCAAGTTTTGAATTACACGCCACTGACCTCATAGATTTCTCAGTTATAACAAAATAAAAAAAGGAAGAAGAAAATATTACTCCTGTCATAGTTTTTGAAGCATAAATGCTACTTTGTTATCTACTTCAAAATTACATTAGGCTCTCAAATTTCGTAAAAAATTCCTATATCTGTAAAGTGCTTAACTATTCCTAAAAATACAGTATTGTTCCCATCATTTTCTTAATAGAGCGCCAGAGATGAAGTGCTTAACTATTGCTTTTTCGTCTTTATTGTCACGTCCCGTTATTGATGAGCTATAGTTATCTGTAGGTTGATTGCAGCATTATCTAGAGATCTCCTGGAGGACTTCTTACCGTGAGTGCTGCTTCTATCTGATTTTCTTCTTGCTTCATGCCGATGAACATTGTGTGGGATTGTTTAGCACCTTGCTTATAGTTTCAAAACAGTAACATTTGGAAATAGTATCGTCATTTCCGGGAACAATTCCCTAATATTGTGGCCTTTGCTGTCAATTTTTCTTTCTTATCTTGTTTGGCTGTCTTTTTGTTTTTATCCTTCTCATTTTGCAGGTATTATCTTCATTGTTAAATTGGTACATTTCATTGGTTTCTGTTTTATTTGTTTCCCTGTTATGTTGCTCGGACTTTTCAAAAAGGTCAACGAATGCATGTCGGATTCTCCAAAAGTAGTGTATTTTTTGAAGAATCTGACACAAGTTCAGCATCGAAAGAGAAGGGTCCATGCAACTTAGTTTCCCTGTGTTTCATTTGTTTAATTCAACGGTGTAGTGAATGGTAAAAATTATTCCATATGACCTTGAAGACGTTAAGTATTTGTTGGTATGTGCAGATCAACCCAGTCCTAGAACTTTTATAAGTCTGGCATAAAGAATACATTACAACAGTTTTATCCAGATCTTTATGCTAGCTTATTCCACTATGTTCTAATACTTCAGTAAGTTTATGCATGCAGAATTTAGTTGTTCCTCTAATAATTCTAGTCATATTTTTGTTGCCAGCTTTCTCCAGAGGATTGCTGACTCTTTGGCATGTCTTCTCAAAAGTGGTGCTGATAGGGAACCAGATATAATTGAGCAGGTACCGGGTTTTCCACAAAGTAATCTTTAGTATGCCAGAGTCAACATTATCTTCATATCAGATCTGGGTTTTCCACAAAGTAATCTTTAGTATGCCAGCCTCAACATTATCTTCATATCAGATCCGAGTTTAATTCTTTTCTGTTTTGCAGATTTTCAGGTCATGGTCTTTTATTATGATGTACCTGCAAAAATATCTTGTTAAAGATGTTGTTGATGTTCTAAAGTAAGTTTACCCAACTATCAAAGCTTCATTTTGCAGATTTGACTATGATTCTCTGCCAATTCAGCAGATCATATTTATAAGTTGTTCTCTGCAAATAATTGGAGGTTCCACTTGTTTTGGGTGTCAGCAAGTAGCTTATCCCTCTCTCTCTCCACAGGGTAACAGTACAATTAAGATACTATCCCAAGGAGTACGTCCATGAATTTATGGCCGACTCAGTATCATTCATATTGAGGAATGCTCCTGTTAAACAACTTATAAAAGGTATTCTACCTGTGTGCCAGTCATGTGTTCTTGGAGAAATTTCTATTCGTAGAGATTTAATTGCAAAAGAATATTTTACCTGACCTGTTTTAAGCTTTCAGTTTAAAATGTAATAATCAACTGTTTCTATGTCTGAGCTTTGTATATCACTCCTTTATGACCCTTCTTTGATGATGTACTATCTTATAGCTTTTAATGCTTTGGGGTTAAACACTTCCGTCATTTCCAAATCTAAAGAAATGAAATGCATGGAAACTGGCATAATTTGTGTTTATGAAAATTTAGGTGCCATTTCAAGTATATCTGTTACTGCTGTATTCCTATTTGCCACTTTTGGGACTGATTTACTATTATATTTATTGCCTTTCATCATAGTTTGACAATTTGGCTGTGCAGGGAGATTTGGTCTAATTTCCTTCATTGTTACCGTCCTTACTCCCTGTTCTATTTATTTCATGTTCTTTTGTCCTCTTATGCTGTGTGCTACATTCAAATGATTACATAGGCAATGCACATATGGAGAGAAGTTAATATGACCAGGCTTTTGTGTTCTAAGTTTTGCCCCTAGTAGATCTTATCCTGCTCTTTATTTAGACCTTAAAGTTCTAATGAGGTTTTTTAATACAGCATGATGCTGGACTGTATTATGTCAATTTGTTTTTATGTTTTTTAAAGCTTGTGGCAATGCAGAAATATTCTTCAAATGGCCAACTTTTATGCAACAAGTTAACTGTTGTTTCCAAACAAATTATTGATTAAGTAGAACAGGGTTTTCTCTTTCAGGTGCTAAATCCTAGTAATCAGTGAGGTAGTTGAGAAGACTAGGAAAAGAAGCAATATACCTATTATGGCTCATTTTTTTTCTAGCATCTGGGTTTGGCATCCATCGTGCAAATCAAGAATTTATCATAGAAATCCTGATTGAACTCTGATAAGAACCATATGACGATGACTCATAGACCATTTGTTTCTAAATTAGAAGTACTAAACTTCATCAGAAAAAAGGGTCAAGAAGTATTAAAGAACTGACTAGTAAATAAGCTTGTAGAAAGATTTCTGTAAATAAACCCCGTAAAGAGATGCTCAATGTCTGGCAATTTTCTCTTTGATATACCTGTTTCATGGGAATATAACAGTAAGAATCCTAGGCTGAAACTAGAAAACATTAGTCTTCAAAAAGAAGTGCTAAATACCATCAAATTTGTTATGAATGCTCTAATATTCCCAAGCATCTCGGTAGTTCCAGATAAGAGCTTAGGATGTATTGTCACTCTTCCTATGCCTAGACAGATAAATGCAGTTGCTGTTATTAGATATTCAGATATTCTGGAAATCAACTCAAGAGTTATCACTTTGCAGTTACTTCTTGTTCTGATCTCTTTTGTGTATCATTCTCGTCCGACATGTTTTTTGTTTTTATCATGGGTGAGCAAGGTAAGCACACTGCTATCTTCAGCCAAACATTCCTCATTGCTATTAACTTATTGAAACCAACAGGTGTGAGGAAGCTTATGTTTGAAGTTGCGAAGAAGCCACTGGAAATAAGAAAGTCTGCTGTCAGTTCACTATTGTGGTATGTTGTGAGAGGAAGCCCCTCAAGGTTACACTCAAGGGCTGAACAAGTGTTACGCCTACTGACTGACAAGTCTCTGTTTGTAATAGGTGATCAGTTCACAGGGGGTAAGCTCATCTACCATTGCAGTACTTCCTATTTTGCTGCCTGCAGAAAATTCGAAGTGCCAGCTCCGTATAAAATTGCGCTTAGATCTTTCCATGCTCTTTAATTTCAGGTGGTAGGATTACAAAATTTACTGTGATTTACGTATGAGCTAGAGGATAAATGTCTAAAATTCACCGTGACTTTAATCATGTTTACTCACTTCATATTAATGCTTTCTTTCTATCTAACGGTTTTAAATATTATTTGGAGCAATGAAATTGTTAAAACCATATAAGAAATGAAAGTGTTATTACAATCTGTCATATTGTTGTGTATGGCTTTTCCATTTGACTTGTGTTCTTTGGCAAAGTGTAGGTGCTGAGGCTATTCTTGAAGTTCTTGTTTTAGCACTGCAGAGATTATGTGAGGAATTGGAAGCTACAGAGTTGGAGTTGATGTGGGTTTGCTTATATGACGAGATAACGGAGTGTGTAACTCAAGGCCACCTGTTGCACCTTGGTCGCCTTTTGTCCCTTCTGGTTTCTACCCTGCAAGCTAGTTACATTCAGAAAATTTCTGGTAGGCTATAAGCAATGTCCATGTCCATTGCCTTGTACATACTGAAATAGTTCTCTAAGATATTTTGCTTATTCCAGATTACCAAGGGTTGCTACAATTGATCCAGTTACTTGTACAGACTTACATTCTGCCTTATCCTACTGTGAAGGAAATTGATCAAGCATCAAATGTTGTTGACAAAGTTATGCAGTCAATGCTTTGCATTTTTGATGGTCTATATAGAGCTAATAATATTTCTACTCTCTCTTCTGTTTCAATGCAATGGGCTCCTGTGTTTGATTTGAGGAATAAGAGGTATTGCCTTTCTTTTGCAAATGTGAGCTTGTCTTCCAGGTGACATTTCTTGCTTGTTTCCCTAACAATTGCCTAATGTTGTAGTTTGCTGTCTTTTGTCGAAGATCTTCTATTGAAGGACCCTTGCATTGTCCATTTCTTCAGAGCTAGCATTATAAGGTCCTGCCCTTGTCCCTGGCTTCACTTTTGCAAATGAAAGCACACTTCATGGGACGAATTGTGGTTTCTTGTTTTTTGGTATTTCTTTATATGTGATAATTAATGGTTGCTATCTGATTTTTAATCTTTGAATGACATTTCAGTGCATTAAATGATATGATTGAGATTTCAGAAGAAGAGGTTATCCATTTGCTGCAGATCTTTTTTAAGAGGCTGCCAGCACAAGGGCATAGCTTCTTGGATGAAGTTCCAAATGAGAAGCTTTCAAGAATTCATAGTTTTCTCCGAGAAGGCATTGGCCGCTGGATTCTGCGGATTCAAAAGAAACCATATTCTGCCCAAATTGACGAAAACGAGTTAGCCATTCTGTGGGGAATCGTAGCCTGTTACCCTATAGCAGGTGGTTCAGCGAATGAGTCATTGCTAATGGACTTGGTTAAAGCTCTAGATGAGCTTTTGAGTACTGAATCTGGTAAGACATGTTATCTGAGATGAGTTAGATTTCTTAGGGAGAAACTTAGCTATATAAAGTTCTATACCACCTTGGTATTTGTTGGACAAAAAATAACAAATATTTCACATACCAAGTGCTAAAATTTAATTGGGGATGTTCATGATATGGACCTTAGTGCCTATATGCTAGAATGTGACATCTGTTCCTAAAAGAAGTGAATCTTTGATGACCTTGTTGCTGTGACCTCCCCCCCCTCCCCCTCCAATGTAAAGTGAATTTTTTTTCACAAACTTATTACATGTCTCTTTCTGACTGTCCTTTGTGTGCTTTGCTTTTCTCAGCTGACATTGCTGGGCATCCCAGGACTACCTGGCAGAGCTTGGTTGGTGCTGCATTGGGTTCTTATTGCAAGTTAGTGGCCACTCAAAATTCCAGATTTGATGATTCTGTTGTTAGCAGTTTCTTAGATCTGGCAAGGAAGCACAAGACATGTTCTCAAGTGTTGTCTCCAGTAGCTGATTTTTTGGATTCGGTTTGTGGGTATGTTCATATTTGTTTGAAATCAGGTTTTGCAACTCTTTTTGCTCCTCCTTTCAGTTGGTAACCCTTTACAATTATGCTTGAAGGTCCATAATCCAAGCTGATGCAAGCACTAAAAAGTATCACCCAGAGCTTGTAGTGAGTAAGTTGGTGGATACCTTAGGCGTGTTTGCTGCAAATTTGAGCCACCACGACAAGAATTTGCGGCTTTCGACCCTGAGAATATTGTGCCACTATGAACCTTTGACTGATGTCAGTTCTGCTAATGAACAGCCCTTTGAGAAGAAAGTGAGAATGGATAATCCTCAGAGCACTCTTGTGGATTACCATGGCAATGATGTATGAATGTGATACCTTCTCATTTGTTATATAATTTATTTTGTCACTAATCCTTTCCTGGTTATTTCCAGGTTATTCATCTCCTACTTTTGATTGAAGAAACGCCTCTTTCTATTGTGACCAGTAGAAAAGTCATCCTACTGATATCCAAAATACAGATGAGTTTATCTTCCGGAAGGGTAGCTGAAGAGTATATGCCTGTTGTTCTCAGTGGAATTATTGGAATCTTTCATAACCGTTTTAGCTATTTGTGGAACCCGACATTTGACTGCATAGCTGTCCTCCTTAGTCAATACTTTGGGCTGTTGTGGGACAGATATATTGAGTACCTTGATCATTATCTGTCTGTTTTTCTGGGTTCTTGTGATGAAGCTGCTCAAAGCAAGGGGGAATCGTTAGAAACAGCTAGTGGTATGTTCCATCTATTTTATTTCAGATCTCAAAGATAAATTTTATCTGTTGGCTAGCTTTTCTTTTAGCCCATAGAGTCCACCGGCTATTCTTTTTATCCATAGTGGTTTCATAGTGTTAATTGTTGTGATATATCTGCAGATTTGAATGGAAGCTTTAGGACTTATGTCTGTCCGGTGTCTGATGGTGCGTCATGTGCAACAGTTTTTTCCTTGTTGATTCAGTGCTTACAGAGAATTCCATCTGTTGCTGAATCGCGTTCACGACAAATCATACCTCTGTTCTTGAAGTTCCTAGGCTATAATATTGAAGATCTTAAGAGGTGCATTTTATTTTTCAACTATAGTTTTTAAGGTTGGTGTGCGTGCGCTTCTATCTTCTCCAATTGACCAGTGCTTATCTGCTTGTTCTGGAAAATGCAGTGTGGAATTATACAATCAGGAGAGTTGTAAGGGGAAAGAGTGGAAAAGCGTTCTTCAAGAATGGTTGTCCTTATTCAGACTGATGCGAAACCCTAGGTCTTTTTATCTCAATCAATTCTTCAAGGAGGTTTTACTGTACAGGTTTGCATAGTGGATTATTCTCAATAGTCAAAATTAGTGTACTTCATTAAATCTTTTTGAGGTTACTTATTCATTGCATTCTTCCTTCTTTATTTTTTTTGGGGGGTGGGGGTTCAGGCTTCTTGAGGAAGATGATGCTGACTTGCAAAGTAAGGTCCTTGATTGCCTGTTAAATTGGAAAGATGACTTCTTACTTCCATATGAGCAGCATCTAAAAAATCTGATAAATTCGAAAAGTCTGAGGGAGGAGCTCACTACGTGGAGCTTATCTAGGGAATCAGATCTTGTTGATACGAGGCATAGAGCTTTCCTTGTGCCTATTGTTATCAGAGTACTGTCTCCAAAAGTCAGAAAGTTAAAGGCGCTCGCTTCTCGTAAGGTATATATGAAATTTATTCAATTTTCTCTGGCCTCTAGTATCATAGCTTTTTGTTTCCCGTTCTACGTTTTCTTCTTTATTTACCATATCCAGTATAATACAGTAACTCAATGCATTATTTGTCTCAGCATGCAAGTGTCCATCATCGAAAGGCAATTCTTGGCTTCTTAGCTCAGCTAGATGTTGAAGAGCTTCCTCTTTTCTTTGCTTTGCTGATAAAACCCCTTGTATCGGCTTCACAAGGTGCTGCGGCGAAGAGTGCATGGCCCTGGACTACACCTGGAGTTCTTCAGCATGGGCTTGACTCATTTAGTGTTTTGGAGCATTTTTCCAGAGATTGTATCAATGCCATTTCATGGAAGAAGAGATATGGTTTTCTACATGTAATTGAGGATATTGTAGCTGTTTTTGATGAAGTGCACATTAGCCCTTTTCTTGATCTGTTTATGGGATGCATTGTGCGTCTCTTGGACAGCTGTACATCAACTCTTGAAGGCACACGAAATGATGGGGCGCTGGCTGATCATGCTCACCAACTAGAGGATAAAATCGTGGTAATGTCATCATCTGCTGCAAGTCTAGCAGGTTTAATTTTAGAAAAAAGAACTGCCAAAATATTGTATTAGGTGGTTGACGCTAGATATTAATAGTAGATGATTTTGTATATCCCTTGATTTGGTTTTTGGTGGTTGGCAGTATTCGTATTCCTTTTCTTGGCCAGGTCACCTTTGAGCAATAACCTAAAAGAGCTAGCTTTTTGGATGGTGGTTTGGTTAATTATTCATAAAATTTATGGCTTAGAATGGGGAAGGGATGGGAGGTATGAATTTGCCCATTTTTCCAGTTAGAGTAAACTTCATTTTGGTTTCAATAGGCCACAGGAACACTCTGTATAGTACGCCATTTTCTTTTCATGGGTATATAAGTTTGATCTCGAGAGGAATTCAAGAACTTTTAGCTACTGCTAACGTAGGTTTCCTCTATGTAATCTCTGAGAAAACTACAGTAAACTTTGTGTTTGGGTGTGGTTTGTGGAGGAGTATCATGAAGGGGTGGTAGGAAGCTAAACAAATTAAGGGCCACCTCTAAGGGCCCTTGATTTGTTTGGTATGCAATGGGTGATGCTGGGTACTGTGAAGGAAGTTGTGCAAAGTTGGACCCATAGAAGGGGGAAGAGAAGTGCAATCATGTAGATCATTTGGATAGAGAGCAGTAAGATGGCATTTGAATGGGTGAAACTAGATTTTGTGAAAATGCAAATAAGTGTTTTATCTCTAGTTTCTTTTTGGTGTAATTGCGAGGTCCCTATTTGTATGGAGGATTGGATCGTTTTTGTTGAGAACCATGTTTTGATGTAGGTTCTTTTTTAATATATGGTTTGCATACGGGGTTCTCCTCAATTGATAATCAAATTATTTACCATATTAGAAGAAAGGCGGCTCTGTGTTTCTGGTGAAGTTGCAAATTTACTTATTAATCATTGTCTGAAAATACTGAATAAAATTTTTTTATTAATCAATGTCTTTGTTTTTGTGCAGACAAACATGGCTGCAAAGCAGTGCAAGGATTTGAGATCTTTATGCCTGAAGATTATCTCTTTTATCCTTAGCAAATTTGAAGATCATGATTTCAGTCCTGAATTTTGGGATTTGTTCTTTATGTCAGTAAAACCCTTAGTTGCCAGTTTCAAACAGGAAGGTGCTAGTAGTGAGAAAGCAAGCTCGTTATTCTCTTGTTTTCTGGCTATGAGTAGAAGTTCCAAACTTGTGCCTCTGTTGTCTCGAGAAAAGAATCTTGTACCTGATGTATTTTCGATGTTAGCAGTCTCAACAGCATCAGATGCCATCGTTTCCTCGGTACTCAAGTTTGTGGAGAATCTGTTGTATCTTGATATTGAGCTAGGTAATGAAGACAACCTGCTTAGGAGATTACTGCTTCCTCATGTTGATGTACTAGTATGCAGTTTGCATCATCTTTTTGTACATGATGGTGCACATAAAAGGTATGGCAATGTGAAATTAACGTTGTTACTTTATTTTCTTTCTTTCTTTGGAGATTGTGTCAATTTATAGGACTACAATATGGGTACTGTGCTCAAAATTGACCCATATGCTGAAAACATTTCCTTGCTTGTTATAGCTTATTGCACAGATCTTTAAACAACTAATCCATTTAAATTGTATATTCATTTGGCTTGCGGCTTACCAGCCTCAATATTGTTCCTTAGCTGATATTAAAATTTTTGACAGTCACCTCAAAATATGATGTCTTATGACATTTTAACAATTAGAGAGCCTATCAAAATGTGTTACTTTAACATCAAATGTGGATGGATAATAATTTACGTAATGCTTTGCCTAGTGTGGGTTACCTCTCCTATGTAGTTTGCGAGCTATTGCATAGGAGCGAGGTTTTACCCTGTGCCCGCCCAAAGGGTAGCGGCTGCGGGTTTCCCTTGTCATAAATGAAAATTAATGTGCGTAAGGCTCATGTTTTGTCTGACCACAGTTTTTCTTGCCCTGGTAAGTGTTAACTATAAATACTCACATAGGACTCAATTATCATCTTTAAAAATGTAGTGGCACTCTTATACAACTATCCAGTTCAGTGAAGGAAAAATTCTTTTTTCAAGAAGTACTCTAGTATGAATTTATCTTACTTGCGTCTCGTACATTGATTCTTAATGCTTCATCAGCATCCTGTTCCTCTTCATTGTCGATATTCTTTGCTGCCAGTTGGAGCTACCAACTTGAGTTTGTATCAGCTTGTTCTTTTATTTAATTCATTTTTCTTAAATTGATGGGGATTAGTGACTCGTTTCTCTCCACAAGACCAGGATTCTTAGTTCATTGCTTATCCTATAACTTGACATATATATGAGCGGTAGAGGAAGAGAGTGGATGGAGGTAGATAGGAACTGTGAGATTGAGATTTTGATAGTCAGTTCCTATATATGATAAGGTCCTGTTCTTATGTGCCAGCATGGAGAAGTAAGCTTTTCTTGGCAGCATGCTCCCTAATTATGCCCCCCTGCACACACACACAGACAGAGAAAAGGAAAAAAAAAGGGGGGGGGGGGGAGGAGAGAGAGAGAGAGAGAAAAGAACACAAGTATGCTTCCCAAAAAAAGAAGGAAAGAAAAAACACAAGTATGTTCCTGTCCAACAGATCTTTTTCTTTGTAGTTTTCTAGCTTTATCTTCCATAGTTCTCCCGCCCCACAACTACAAGAGAGAGTGTACATGTCATCCACCGTATATGGCTAAGTGGACTTAGCATGCTCTTTATGTAATTAAGTGTTATATGAGATGCACTAGCATCAGTTCTCCTGTTAACTGATGTATTCACTTTTCCAGGAAGATTGTTAAATATCCTGGGGAAAAAGAGCTCAATGTCTTCAAGCTTTTATCAAAGCACATAAAGGGACCATTGGCTGCAAGGAAGTTTCTTGACATCTTGCTTCCGGTTCTGTCAAAGAGATCCAAAGACCCTGGTCAGTGTCTCTCAGTTTTGTCTTTCAGTTTTGGTGGACCTGTTTGGTCTCATGTCCTTGCTCTTTTTTTAAGATTACGTTTCTTTCTCGTTGCAGAAATTTGTGTAGGCAGTTTACAGATTATTAAGGATATTGTAGAACCATTGGGTAGTGAAAGCAGTAAAAAGATCGTCAAATCTGTTTCTCCACTCGTAATTTCTGCTGGCTTGGATGTCCGTACTTCTATTTGTGATGTTCTTGATGCTGTCGCAGAGAATGATTCTTCTGTACATCCTACGGTATTACTAGACCATTTAGTTTTCTTTTGAACTTGTTGCTTTAGGTGTTTGTTGACGTAAAACCTCTTAATTTCATACAGGCAAATCTTCTTCGTGAATTGAATGCCACGTCTACTGTAGAGTTGGGAGATCTTGATTATGATACCGTGATTGCTGCTTATGAAAAGATAAGTGCAGATTTTTTCCACACTGTCCCGGAAGAGCATGCCTTGATTATTCTGTCACATGCTATTCATGATATGTCATCCGGGGATCTTATTTTGAGACAGAGTGCATATAAATTGTTGCTTTCGTTTGTTGAGTTTTCTAGTCAAATAGTCGATAGAGAGTTGAAATCTGAACAAGAATCTTCTGGAGCCTGGGTTAGGCATATACTAAGCAACTTCTTTTTGAAGCACATGGGTACTGCAATGAACAAAGAAGATACAATCAAGAAGGTATGGAATACAAGAGTTGAAAAGGTTTAATTATATGGCTACTTTTCACTATTTTCCTTTCTTGCCTTTTGTTTCCTTTTGTGTTTTCCAGCCTTCAACACTTGAATCAGTTATTTGTTTTGCTAGTGGTTATTCATGCAACATGTTTTTTCGTCTATATGTCTCAAGGTTCCTCTCTCCCACTGGTCTGTAGAGGACTGACCCGGTAATGGAGGGAGGGACATTGTTAGGCTGTAGTGGGCAGGGAATATATCTCACATGGATTGGAATTTCTGCTAATGTTGGTTTTCTGATTTTAGGTATGGATCGATCTACTTCGAGATATGGTCCTGAAGCTTCCAACAGTGGAAGACTTCAGATCATTTGCAGTTCTTTACAGTGAAGATCCAGAGCAGGACTTCTTCAACAATATTGTGCATTTGCAAGTAAGTTATTCCCGTGCCATACATTTATTGGTATATGCTATATCTACTCTGCAAGTTAATCTTAAGTTGGTGTAAAGTTACTGCTCTATTTTATTTATGCTTAGTAGTATTAGAAGTATTAGTTTATTGCTTTAACAGGAAGATTCTTCAGTACCTTGGACCTTCTCATGATGCTATTTATTCTCTCTTTTCTTTGGACACATGGTCCAAAGACTAGTTCTTTCTGTGCTTTCTCACCTTATACCATTACATGTTTGTTTATTCAGAGACATAGGCGAGCAAGGGCTTTGTTACGCTTTAAGAATGTCATCAGTTCCGGGAATCTATCTAAGGTGGTTACTTGCCTTTTTCTTTTAAGCATCAATTTGTGCTCTCTATTGGTAAGCTGTACTAATAGTTGGGAATAATTCTGGTGCAGGTTCTCATAAATAAGGTGTTTATCCCTCTACTCTTTAAAATGTTGCTTGATGGACAAGTTGGAAAGGGTGAAAATATTAGAAGTGCATGTTTGGAAGCTGTTGGATCAATTTCTAAATTCATGGACTGGAGATTGTATTATGCATTACTCAATAGATGCTTTCGGGAAATGACACTGAAACCAGATAAACAAAAGGTGTTATTGCGGTTAATAAGCTCCATCTTGGACCAGTTCCATTTCTCAGAGACTACTTCTGATCATGTTACCAAGGATTCTATGCAAGATATTCAAAATACTAGTTTGATAGAGTCTGGCAAAGTCATTGGCTTTTCTGAACTTTCGGAAATACAAAAGTGTCTCCAAAAGGATATGCTTCCCAGGGTACACAAAATGTTGACTGCTGATACTGATAATCTCAATGTAAACATTAGTTTAATTCTGCTTAAGTTGCTCAAGCTACTTCCTGGAGACATCATGGAATCGCACCTTCCATCTATAATGCACCGCATCGCGAATTTCCTTAAGAATCGTTTGGAAAGTGTTCGTGATGAAGCCAGAGCTGCTTTGGCTGCTTGTTTAAAAGAACTAGGGCTGGAGTACTTGCAATTTGTTGTCAAAGTCTTGAGAGGCACTCTGAAGAGAGGATTTGAATTGCATGTTTTAGGATTCACTCTCAATTTTCTACTATCAAAGTTTCTTCTAAATCCCAGTAGTGGGAAGTTGGATTATTGTTTAGAGGATCTTCTCTCCATTGCAGTAAATGATATACTTAGTGATGTTTCAGAGGAGAAAGAGGTTGAGAAGATTGCTTCAAAGATGAAAGAGACTAGGAAGCAGAAGTCATATGATACCCTTAAATTGATTGCCCAAAGCATTACATTCAAAACACATGCTCTGAAGCTGCTTGCGCCGATTCTTAAGCATTTACAGAAGCAGCTGACTCCAAAAGTAAAATCAAAATTTGAGAATATGTTCTCTCATATAGCTGCTGGAATACAGTGTAATCCTTCCGTTAACCAGACGGAACTCTTTATCTTTGGATATGGTCTTATTAAAGATGGCATAAAAGATGAATCTCCAGGGCGTGCAGAGACATCGACGCTAATGGAAGGTAAGCAAAAGAAAGATGAAGTAAGCAGCCAGATTGCTAAATCAGATAAGTTGATCGGCGTTGATCCACGATATTCCCATCTTATTACTGAGTTTGCTCTTGGAGTGCTTCAGAATTACATGAAGAACATGAAATTTGACAAGAAAGACGAGCAGTTGTTGTCAATGCTAGATCCATATGTAAGATTATTGGGTGAATGCTTAAACTCAAAATATGAGAATGTCATGTCTGCCTCACTTAGGTGCTTATCTCCTCTGGTGAGGCTCCCTTTGCCATCTCTTGAATCTCAGGCAGAGAAGATAAAGCATTCATTACTGAATATTGCTCAAGGTTCAGTAACTTCCAGTAACCCATTATTGGAGTCTTGCGTTAAGTTGCTAACTGTGCTTTTGCGAAGCACTAAGATCACACTTTCTACTGATCAACTGCATATGCTAATCCAGTTTCCTCTTTTTGTTGATCTTGAAAGAAATCCCTCTTTTGTGGCTCTCTCACTGTTGAAAGCAATAGTGAGTAGGAAGTTGGTAGTTGCAGAAATCTATGATATAGTTAACCGTGTTGCAGAGTTGATGGTGACTAGTCAAGTTGAATCAATTCGTAAGAAAAGCAGCCAAATTTTGTTGCAGTTTTTACTGGACTACCATATATCCGGGAAACGTCTTCAACAACATCTTGATTTCTTACTTTCAAACTTAAGGCAAGGACATAAAGGGCACAATCAATAATTTCATTTGGTAAAATTTATAGATGGTGACATCTCTGTAATGATGTTTTTTAATTTTTCAGATATGAGCATTCAACTGGAAGAGAAGCTATCCTTGAAATGCTTCATGCTGTTATAATGAAATTCCCTATTAGCATCATAGATGAACAATCTCAGACGTTTTTTCTGCATTTGGTGGTTTGTCTGGCGAATGATCGTGACAACAGAGTCCGTTCAATGACTGGTACAGTCATAAAGTTACTTGTTGGACGAGTCAGCCCCCGCTCACTCCAGTCAATTCTTGAGTTTAGTCGGTCCTGGTATCTGGGAGATAAACCACATTTATGGAGTGCTGCAGCACAGGTAAAAGAGTGAAAACCCCAAACTACTCTTTTATGCAACTACATTATGCCATCGTGGAGCATGTTTGGAAATACCGAAGAAGGATTACAAGTTCCATATGTCATTCACTTTTTTCATATTCGTTTATCTATGGACTATGAATTAAATAACCGGAAGAATGGACAAAAATTGACCTCATTATTTTGTCATGAATCTGAGATATAACTCCTTCCTCGTCAAAAATAGAAAAACATGTTTCAAGACTTCATCATTTCTTTTACAGGTTTTGGGGTTACTCATTGAAGTACTTAAAGATGGTTTCCAAAAGTATATTGATAGCCTTCTACCTGTTATGAGAAACATCTTGCAATCTGCTGTTAATGTTCTTACAAATAAGCAAGTGGATCTACCGAATGATGCAACAATTTCATCTTGGAAAGAAGCATATTATTCACTGGTTCTGTTTGAGAAGATATTAAATCAATTTCCTAAGTTGTGCTTCAGAAAGGATTTTGAGGTATTTATCCCTTTCTTTTAATCCATATTAGAAATTAAAGTGACTACTACTAGGTACTAACTGATTACTTCTGTAAATAAGACAACAACAACAACATATGAGCATTTATAAGTTTGGCCTGCCATCCAGACTTATTCATAACTGGTTGAGTGCCTTTTGAGGCATTGTTTTGATACTCTATAGTACATATTGGATGTTTGTTTCTGTAGAATGTAAAAAGATAAAATATCTTCTATATCTATCCTCTATAGAATGGATATTAGTCTCTGTAGAATGAAAAAAATTACTATATTTTCTCTCTATCCTTTATTTCATTGGTGCTAGTGCTGCTGTATTTCATTATTTTAGCTATGGTCTTAAAACATAGGAGAGCTAAAACCAAGCATCCATAATATGTCCAACTTAGCATATGTACGAGGGGACTTATGTGAAAACCACTGGACCTCATTTTGCTTTGTGGTAGATTTAAGAAATGAATTACTTTTTGGTGTGGCTAAAACCACTTCAGTGAAATTGCTTTGGTCCTCAAACTTAGGCAGCATGCCAAAAGAGAGATTGCAACTACAGACTAGGTGTAAAGTTAAGAAGTATTTGAAAATCAAGTGCTTAGAGTTTGAATTGTATACTGGGCTTAAATTTGAAGATGATACTTTTACTTAGATTTGATGCACTTGAGCCGAAGATTTTTCGGAAACAGCCTCTCTACCTCCACGAGGTAGTGGTAAGGACTGCGTACACTCTACTCTCCCCTGACCCCACTTAGTGGGATTTCAGTAGGTATGTTATTGTTGTACTGGGAAAGTATGCTCCACGGCTACCACACTCCCATTTCCAGATTGCCAATAACTTGTCCTGTTCTGTGGATAAATTCTTATTTGTTTTCTGACTATTATTTTTACCGACATCTCATAGGATCTGTGGGAAGCAATCTGTGAGTTGCTTTTGCATCCGCATCTGTGGTTGCGCAACATATCAAACCGTCTTGTGGCTTGCTACTTTGCCACTGTGACTGAGGCTTGTAAAGAAAACCTTGAACTGCCACAAGGAACTTACTTTTTGATGAGGCCAAGTAGACTTTTCTTCATAGCTACTTCTCTTTGTTGCCAACTGAAGGTGTTGCAGACTGATGATGCTGCCAGTGATCTCATTACTCAAAATCTTGTATTTTCAATTTGCTCTCTGCATTCATTCTTAGGAAAAACTGAATGTAAAGATAAGTTCTGGTCCACCATTGAACATGACGAGCAGGGTCTTCTACTTAAGGCTTTTCAACAGCTTGATTCAAGGAAAGGGAAAAACATCTATTTGTCTCTTGTGTCTGACCTTAGTGATCAAGAAGATGAAGGCCAGCGCTACTTGGTCATTTCTTATTTGCTTAAGACAATGGGAAAGATTTCCCTTCATGTGGAGGATATGCAGGTGGGTAATTATATAAGGGTATCTCTGTTTGCTCAACTCGCAAAATAATTCATAGCCTAGTCATTGCTATGTAATTTACTTTCTCGCTGTTTTTCCAAATAAAATATTTTGGGTCTTACTCTCCCATATATAGTGCTCTAGGAGTGCCTGTTCTCATGCTGTGGAATGTGCACATTTTTTTGCAGATGAGAATTATCTTCAATTGTTTCAAATCAGTTTCACCAAAGCTTATAGATCAGAGTAGATTGTTGTCCCCTGAAGGTGAGGTTGATTGCCAAAGCTTTGCATATCATATGCTGTTGCCCCTGTACAAAGTTTGTGAAGGATTTGCCGGAAAAGTTATATCAGGTATGGTCTCATTCAATCTCTTGCAAACTTGCTGTTTCAAGTGTCTGTCCATACTATCTTATTTACAAATGTTCTTCACTTCCTCTTTGGCTTCCGAGTGATTAAACTTTGTCGTCCTTGATATATTTGATGATTATGTTTACATCATCTCCACAGACGACGTGAAACAACTGGCTGAAGGAGTGCGGGGGAGCATAAGCAATGTTATAGGAACACATATTTTTGTCCAAATCTACAGTCATATAAGGAAGAATATCAAATCGAAGAGGGATAAGAGGAAACAAGAAGAGAAGGTCATTGCTGTCGTCAATCCAATGAGAAACGCCAAGAGAAAGCTGCGGATCTCAGAAAAGCATAAAGCACACAAGAAGAGGAAAATGATGGCAATGAAGATGGGAAGATGGATGTAGTAGAATGTTTACTATTATAGGATCTATGGAGCATCGATCTTCGATAGCAGTAGCTTCTATAGAAATTTTTGTTTAATTTATGTAACCAAATTTTCCATTGTATAGTGGTGTAATATTTTGAGTTGCACTAAGCTTAGTTTAAAAAATTGAATCAAGTTTTTCAATGTATAGTGAATATAGTGTCTCTTTGATTAACCTACAATGCTATAGAACATTGTAAGAAATTGAACTCTGTAATTTATTGATTTTTAGTAATGGAGAGGAATCTTCTTCCTTTTTTTGGAATCAGTTATCAAATATGATATTACTTCGTACAAATTTATATATGCATAAACTCATTTAATCAACTACTAAACATGATAATAATATTATTTGTCAAAATTTATATAAATTTAAGTGGGCATTTATGCATACCCAATAATAAGGGACAAATATAAAAGAAGTCCCAATAATATATTAGTGGTATTTCAAATTCAAATATATATATTTTTTTAAAAAAAGTAAAAGTGAATGAGACATAACTAAGAAACAAATTATTGGGGAAACTTCCCTTTCATTTTGGTTAACCTTCTTGTGAAAGTATACATCTAAATATTTTAATTTAGCTTTGATTAACAGTTAAACACACTAACTTGGTTTCACCATATCTCGTGAATATTCTACATTGATGTAATATATAATTACTGAAAGAGTCTAAATAATCATTTTATAAATTAGAAAATTTAACTAAGACCAAATTTAAATAACACATGTTTATGTATTATACCTTTTTCTAATCCTAACCCCTCATAAAATGAGGAAAACAGTACACTCCAAAGCTTAATAAACAGAGATCAAAACTTTGAACTAAATAAAAGTATATTGTGAATTAGTTATTTAATTCGTACAATTTAAAATTAATGGTATTACCATAATTTTGAGCAATATACAAATGGTATATTTGTCATTTTACCACAAAGTCACATGCTTTGTCTGTGTCATGATATATGAAACCACAAAGTCACATGTTTTGTCTACGTCACGATGTATGGAACCACAAAGTCACATGCTTTGTCTACGTCATGATGTATGGAACCACAAAGTTACATGCTTTGTCTACGTCACGATGTATGGAATGATGCTTGTTGCACTCACTTCAAATTACCATCCAATTGACTTGTAATACAAATTTTTATAGTTAGTTTTAATAGTTTTTAACACTTATGAGTGTATAAATCATATTTTTCTAAAAAAGTGAAATATACTTCCTAAATTTTATAGTCAAACGCATAGTGGAATTTCACCCAAATTTTTCACTTAAATAATATTTGCCAAAAATATTTAAAAATTTATGGTCAAACACTAGCAAAATACGAGTGATTTTTATTCTGAAAGTGCAATTTCAACCTTAGTCCAAAGGGGTCGTTTGAAGATGCATGATCTAGCCATCGAAACATCAATTCAGGAACATATAATAAAATTGAAACGATACAAAAAAAATTAATATACTCCATACACAAAAATAACACGTACAAATCGAGAACTGATCCAAATAACACCAAAAAAAAAAGCAAAATTCATTCAAAAAAACACAACAATATAACATCATAATAATTAGACACAAATGAAAAACATAAAATTCATATGCTCATTCACTATTGATCACCTCTACATCGATAATACTTAGAACAACCTCTATTATACGGATTTGACGGCGGCGGAAGGCAGCTCCGCGAATACGGTTGGCCGCTTCCGCCGCCGTTACAAACCGGTTGATCTCTTTTCAGAGCACCAGGAGATATATATTTTTTTCTTTCTGCAAGAAATCTTTTGCTAATTTCAGATTCCATTAAAAACTCCATATCTTCATCATTACACTTAGCTATTGTATCATTGCATTGGGATTGGGTATTAACACATGTAATTATAAATAAAATGGTAACAAAAAATGTCAAGAAATAGAACAATTTTGTGAAATTTGGAGCTTCCATTTTTTTTTTTGTGTGTGGATTGGTACATTTGGTTCTATTATTTCTACTACTTTTTATCGTGTTTTTTTTTTTAAAAAAAAAATTATTTTATTTTTATAGTGGAAGACACACTCAGTAGTGAGTACCGCACTAGTCCACCAACCAACACCTAATTTTTAGTCGGTTTGATTCGACGTATACATTGATTTATCAATTTGATTTTAAATGTGTAAATTAATAATGAAATATAGAGTTAATTTGAGTTGGCTTAAAGGTTGATCAAATTTAATTTAAGGCAGTTTTTTTAATTTCTAAATTTTTTTTGACAAATATAAAAAATAACTTAAAATACGTTAAGATGTGTTTGACAAAATTAAAAAAAAGAGTTAAAATAAGTTATTTCAATTTATTTTATTTTTTTGACTTAAAAACTGTTTTTTTTAAGTCTTCCTAAACGAGCTCTTAACCAACTCATATTATAAATGTGTGACTTTTCTAATAATTTGATGCGAACAAGATAATAATACAATTAGAAAATTCATAAAGATGAAAGAATAATAGCTAACATGTAAAGAACTGTACAAGCTGCGGTGGATATATCCACATATACCCAAGTACACTTGAGGGGTATATTCGTCGGAAATTAAGATATATATATATATATATAATTTTTGCTTCTTTATATTTTAATTTTCTTACTTTATATTTTGATATTCCTTGATCAAAATTCTAACTCTGTCACTATACATATAATTAATAACATTTTTTTCTATTCAGTTTCATCATTGATTTAATTTTTACTAACTCTAGTTATATAAAAATAAAATAAAACTAGAGGGTAAATTAGGAAAAACACGGGCACTGTTTTACTTCATGGGCATAATCGGCACAGGAATTGGGGGTCCCAGTCTCAATAAGCAAAGCAATCCCTTCTTCCTCAATCGGCGCCGCGCAATCGGCAACCGGGAAGAGGCCGGAGCTGCGCCGACGGAGTTTTGAGAGTTCGCTTAGTTCCGATCACATTTCTACTCCCTTCTATTTCTCTAAACACTAGCAGAAAATGAGAACAGAGCAAAAGATCTGGTCGTTTTTCGCGTTGGTTTTCTTTCTCCTAGCCATGGCTGTTATTCGCATCCATGCGTTGTGGTTCGTTTCTACCGTAGCAATGCCGCTACTTCTAACCGGACTCATATCGGTCCTTCGCGATAGAAATCCTTTTCCGGCAGTGATGACTATGCCTCGCTTTACTTCCGCCTTCGACGGAATAGGACTGATGGTCTCTCCGATTATACTCGAGCTTCTGAAGGAAGAATATCTCAACATTCCTCGATTATCTGCATTCCACTCTGTCTCCGCCACTGCCATAGGCTTTTTCTGTTCGCTGATGATCGTGTGGACGAGGGCCGTTAGTACTGATTTGGGGATTTTGTACGGACTCTGCTCACTTTCTATTTCTCTTGGAGTACAAGATTTCGATTACCGATGGCCGACTCAGGTAGAGTTCGGCGTTTCATTGTTGATGATTCTACTTCGACTTTACTTGGAGACGCCGCGGCGGCGGCGGCGTGCGGCTGGTAGAGTGTGATGACTGATTAGACCAGAAAAAAAAAACTAACTGTTTAAATTCTAATCTAGTCTAATTAGTTTTACTAATTACAAAAGTTGATGTTTAATGGACTATTAAGTATAGTTATAGCTAATTAGTTTAATTAATATGAATTCTTTGTTTGATAGTTAAAAAAAACTACTCATTTTTTCTCGATTTATGTGGTACGTAATTATATCTTGTTTGGATGATTATTATCATTGTTTGGTAGAACAAATATTATGTTCGTTTTGATTGTTACTAATTGTGATATATTTTTATATACCAATGTTGTGTGATCACATTTTTCATAATAAATTTATCTCATATCTTTCGTTTTCTTATAGATTGATCATTCAAATTATGAGTATATAATATTATGTGATGACAAGAAATGATACAATTTATCAAACGTTATATTTTTTAAAATAATATCGTATGATACAATATAAACATAATATGTTATGATATGATAAATTACAAGGCAATTCACAAACCCATTCAAACAAAGTGTGTTAGTTAGAGTCAAAAACTTTTTTATTTTAACTATGAATTTAAATTTGAATGAACTATACATCTATAGAAATCTACAAATTAGAAATATAAATAATCCTTAATCCTTTATATAGGGGAATTTTAAATTTATTTCTTCTAAAATTGAAGGTGACAAAAAACACATGCAATATTATAGGAGCAAAATCGATCAAATAAGTGGCTAATGTTAACTTGAAGCAATTTTTTTTCGAAATTCTTCTAAAATTCACATAAAATGACTAATTAATTTTTTTCTCTAAGCAAAAAAGATATCATCTCTTTTTTTTTTCTTTCTTCCCTCTCTTTCTCTTCTCGTTTCTGCAATTTTATGCAGAAAGAGGAGAGAGAAAGAGAGCGGAAAAACGCAAAAGAAACATTTTTCCTTTTTCATAATTTCTTACAAACAAAATAAACTCATCAAAGAAAAGTTGAAAAATATTGAAAAGGATATATTTTAGCAATATAACTTAAAAGAATCCATTCTTTATCATAAATTTACCAAATTTTATATTTTCTTGGATATTTATCAAGAATAAGGTTTGAGTTCTTCTTTTTTTTTTTTAGTGCTTTGTAATTACTTTTCTTGTAAGTAATTATTAATTTGGTTTTTTGATATGCAGGTTTTTTTTTATTTGTTGGAAAGAATTGGCTTTTGAATATCAAGAATTATTATCTTATTATTATTCCTCTCCATTTTTAATTAAATGGAGGGGGTATCTAATAATGTTCATGGAGTTATATTAGCAATATCATCCAGTATTTTTATTGGTTCCAGCTTTGTTATTAAAAAACAAGGTCTAAAGAAGGCTGGTGCAAATGGAAAAAGAGCAGGTTTATTCTTTTTCTCGCGCTATGATTCAAAAACTCGATGAATAATAGGCTTGCATCTTTCTCCCCTTAAATACCAGACTTTTGTATTCAGAGAATCGTGACACATGGCTAACTTTGTATATAGTCGTTAATTTATGTCCATTATGGCAACGTGCCTTTGTCTCTAGCCATTTAAATAGTCTCTCGCAAAAATGCAAGTTCAATGTCCCTAGTTATAGCCGGAGAATATAGTGCACCGCGCTGCCCCTTTTTATGTGTTAATGCTCAAAGTTACATAAGCATGAGTTTAACATACTAGTAATAACCTTCATTCCTTCAAATTTCCCATAAGGTATACTTCATATATGGTTTAAATACATATAGTTTAGTTTGGTTAGCTGGACAATGATATGCAACCCCAAAAGCTAGCTCGTGAGGGGTCGAGGGGAAGATTCCCCAAGTCTATAAGCAGATCACCAGTCCATTCACCCAACTAAATATACACGCAGACATTCTACCAAAATACTATTATAAGTCTGGTACTAGACATTCAAAGGTAGTTTAACTAGAATACTACACTGCAGGCTTCTTTTGGTTGCTGAGGTCAGGCAAATTTGCCCTGTTATTATGACTTACCAATTATGTTGAATGTTGAACAGGTTCAGGAGGCCATTCCTACTTGTTGGAACCTTGTTGGTGGGCTGGAATGTTATCTAGTAAGAGTCATATAACTCATTCTTACAACTATTAGCATGAATACATTGAACGGATAGCCAATTCCAACTTGCTCGGGATTACACTGTAGTTGTTGTATGTCTGAGAAAACCTACATGTATTATGAAACATGCCTTAGGAAGAAGAAAAAACACAGAATATCATGAAAAAACTCATGGATAAGTTGTCTTAAAGAGTCTGATATATGAACTTATCTGTGAAATACTGATGGTTTTATTTAACGCTATTCTTCCAACTTCTTGTAGTGATTGTTGGAGAGGGAGCTAACTTTGCAGCTTATGCATATGCCCCAGCAGTACTTGTGACACCTTTAGGGGCTTTAAGTATGATTGTCAGGTACGTCGTTATGTAGCATCATTGTGTAGAGATGTTAATCAAACAAGCTCATCCTGCTGCCGCACCTGTGTTAGATCCTCCAAAATACACTAATTTTAAAGGATCCAGCAACATGTATGAAGAGTCCGAACACATAACTCTATATTTCAATACTGATATAACTTTCATGTGCAGTGCAGTGTTAGCCCATTTTATTTTGAAGGAGAGGTTGCATATGTTTGGTATAGTTGGTTGTCTCCTCTGCGTGGTTGGATCCGTCACTATCGTCTTACATGCCCCATTAGAGAAGAGTATTCAATCTGTCAAGGATGTTTGGTACCTAGCAACAGCGCCAGGTATATTCAAGTTGATTGCCAGTTACATTCTTCCATTATTCGCAGAGGCGAGTCTAGGACGGGTTCTGCCGGTTCAATTGAACCGGTCACTTTTGGTTTGGACTACAACACTATGTACTACTACACCTCAATCCTAAACAAATTGGGTCGACTATATGAATCCTCACTTCTCCATATAAGTTCACTAATGTCATCAGCATACCAAATAAAATTAAAGGGTAAAATGAGTTAAATATATGAATAATAATAGTAAAATTTATAATATTAGAAGCTCTCTAACAAAACTGAATCCTATTCCATTAGTAGATACCAGTTATATGGATCTTCTTCTTCCATCGCATCTATCCCAACAACTCGTCTTCTTTTAACACCTTCACTCACCATAATTTCACACCTACAGGCCTGATGCATATGCAGGTCGATGTAGGACAAGGACCTTCTCTCATTTTATGCTCAATCAGTGCTAATTGCACTTTCTACCAAATGTCGTCATTTTTAATTTATGTATACATATGAAATCTTTTCGAAAAAACGTATAGATCTAACAAGACCACACCATTTTGAACCCATCGACTTTCTAACTCTAGATTTACCTATCTGAACACTAACATAACAAACAAATCTTCTGCAAATAAGTATAGTGAAGTGATGGATTTACAAATTACAAACCAGAAGCTATTTTCCAACATGCTTTGTTTACGTTAACTAACCAAAAGGTTTTTGACAAGAACAGGTTTCCTCGCCTACACTTTCACAGTTTTGGTGCTGATACTTATCCTTATTGTCCGGTATGTGCCTCGTTTTGGGCAGTCTTATTTGGTTGTCTACATCGGGATCTGTTCACTTGCGGGTTCTCTCACGGTCTGTTATTCTCTTTCATGTACTGTAGTAGTCCACTGCTCCATGTGTACATTTCATACATCTTATCTCAAGGTTGTTTTCTTGTGGTTATTCAGGTTATGGGTGTCAAAGCAATAGGAATTGCTATAAAGCTCACAATTGGAGGGCAAAATCAATTCAAGTATTTTGAGACATGGGTTTTTATAGTGCTTGTCCTCATCTTTTGCCTTTTGCAGCTGAATTATTTGAACAAGGTACTCACATTGCCTTCCCTTATAATTTTAGTATTCCAAGTAAAATTGGTTTTCTGATATGTTGATTTGGTTTGGATAAGTTAGTCAGACCTCTCATCTAGTGCCATTTTTACATAATTTCTCTAAACCATATCAATTGATCAACTACGTCTCAATCTCAAATTTATGTCTTCTCATCTTACTTGATACTTGTTTTTTTTTGCAAATATAAATGTTAACATGACTATTGTATGTTCTGCAGGCACTTGACACATTTAACACTGCTGTGGTTTCCCCGATATACTATGTCATGTTTACAACACTGACCATTCTTGCAAGCATGATAATGTTTAAGGTGATTCAACATTAAGTTTTGTGGTTATGTCTATTCAGAATTTCTAGTTTTATCAGTTTTCATTTCTTCGAGTTCACATGGATTGGTCATTTGTAGTTGCAGTAATGAAACATTACTGAGGATAACTGGATAAAGGGAAACAAATGATGTTTGAGAGAAAACAAAGTTAGATTACTTTTCAAGAAGCATGACAAAGGATTTGCTATGTTGCTTAAGACTCTTCAAAAATGTCAACGGGTGCATGTCGGATTCTCCAAAAGTAGTGTGTTTTTGAAGAATCTGACACGGGTGCCTCATTGAAAGTGAAGAGTCCATGCAACTTTATTGTGATCAAAATGTTAGGAAGATGAACTCTAATTGAATCATCAGCTTATCTATTTCCTAATGAGTATATACTGTATTGTTCTCGTGTTTTCATTTGATCGGAATGTTGTAACTCCACACTTCTCTAATTTGGTTATATGTTTTGGGATTCAGGACTATGTTCATCAGAATGCGACACAGATAATTACAGAGTTATGTGGTTTTGTAACTATCCTCTGTGGTACTTTTCTCCTTCACAAAACAAAGGACATGGGGAACAATCCATCCATACCATTACCTGTTATCGTTCCAACAACAGATATGGATTGTAAGCAAGAAAGTAAAACCACAAAAGTTACAGTTGAGGTTTGAAGCAAATGGTGTAGGGTTTTGATTGGTAATTGCATCATCACGAGAGCACAGGGAAGATGGAGATACTCATGAAGAAGGAAGATAGAAGCATTTCTCATTGGATAAAACAGAAAGCAAAAATGAGGTGTGATGGTATTTGTTGAAGCCAATGCTATACTAAGAGGACATTTCTATATCATTCTTATTGTTATTTTGGCTTTCGAAAGATTTAACAGTGTGGAAACCAATATCCAATTGACATGCTTCTTCGAACTATATATACAAATTATATGAGAAAAGAACTGAAATTTTGTTGTTCTAGACTAGCATTTCCTTGTGTATACAGGTCATTGCCTGTATCGAGATTCTCTTGTTACTTTGTACAGTTGGTTGGTTCAAGTTATTGTTGTATTTATAATAGATAAGTAAACTAATGTTTTAAAGATAATTTACTTTGATCATTTTAATGCATTATGAGTTGTGTATGTCATGTGGAATCTTGAAGACATCAAATTGATACTTGTGAGTTCTGTTGCTCAGATTCTTCAGAATTGCTGCCACATCCGTGTCGGATTCTCCAAAAATGACTACTTTTGGATGATCCAGCACACACTGCGGTATTCTAGAAGATTTCCAACACATAGGTTCTAAGTGCAATTCAACATGTATTGTCAATTTTTATGGTAATAGCCTGGAAATAAGAGCATAAACTTATAATATGACGACAGAAATGAATGTTAAACTCTTCAAGTCTTGGATCACCAGCATATATTTTTGGTGCAAGACCAAACATTTTAATCCTATTTCAATGCGAGATTTTGATGGACCTCACTTGGTAATTAGTGATTATCTAAAATAGTTGTTTAGTTTCATCTTTTGACATCATTTTTGGCCTAAGAGCCATTTGGTGATAACTAAGGAGTACATTCAGAGATTTCATAGAAAATGTGATAAATATGGAGTTCTCGTCAAGATAACATATGTTCCACTAATCAGAAAAAACAGATAAAGCTACCACCTAAATAGACGTGTAGAGACACTTTCGGAACCAAGGGTAGTGCTGGAAATGCACACTACATTCTACTTGTGAACCAGTCAACAACAACAACCAAATAAGAAAGTTCACTAAAAAATGATGGTATTATATAAATATATCAAAATATTTTATTGAACAATGGCGACATAAAAACTTAAAAGGCCAAGAACTCTACATTCTATATTGGCTACATTAAAAAGGGGATATAAGAAACATTATTCAAATACATAAGCACTGAGTAGAAACCTAATATCAAATAATACAATTACAAGTTACTGACCTTTACACTTGTTCATGCCTTGCAAGGTACATGCACCTTCCCTATTCAGGTGATCGATGTAAATACTAAAAGGAGCTTGCTTTTATTTATCCATCAACGATAAATTGGTCTTCTTGAGCATCATCTACAACCCTTGCATCACCATGAACCATACCATTGACATGGTGCAAATTTTGCATCATTTGTGAAAGATAATGGTTGCTAGCTCCTGTGTGATCAGAAAGCCCCGTTGGATGACCAGTCCACTGAGAAAAAATTCCAAGAAGCTGACTAGTAAGATTTTGTTGTTCGTGAAGTATCCGAGTCTGGACCTGGCTCATTTCAACTCGATGCTGACCTACCGTCTCGTCAATCCTCTTCTTCCAATCTGACCTCCTCTTGTGCATTCTTTCTTCACGTTCTCTCTCAAATATAAGCTGTTCCTCTCGTCTCCTCCTCTCTCTCTCCTCGCTTTCCTTCTCCATTGCTTCCCATTCTTGAATTCTCTGTCTCTGCAGCTTCTCCCTTGCTTTCTCCCTTTCCTCCCTCTCTCTTTCTCTTTCTTCCCATTTTCTCTCACGTTCTTGTTCAAGTTCTATTCTAAGATGTTCTCTCCTCTGCCGCTCCCGCTCCCTCTCAGCCTCACGCTGCTCAAACCGAGCTTCCATTTCCTTTAACTGTGCCAACTGTGCTGCAAGAAAACCCCATGCCCTCTTCTCCACCCCTTTTAGTTTCTTCTTTTTTCTCGTATCAGATCCAGTTGGCTCGATGTCTTCGTAAACAAATCCACTATCCGCATCTTCCTTCAAATGATTATTCCTCCTGATACTACCATTGAAATTCTCCTCTCCTTCTTCTCCATCATAATCAAACTCCATACCTGTAACACCATGATCAATCCCATTAATAACTCCATTAAAATCACCGTCCCCAGCATGACCTAGATGCCCAAATTGATCAATCCCCATACCATTACCACTCCCATCAAATCCCCCACTATTTTCATTTCCATCTCCTACAACAGCCATGGAGTCGCTACAATTGAAGACAAGTGTATTGACATCCCCAAACACTTCTTTATACCTTAAAAAGTTCGACCAATGAGTCAGCCCCTCCATCCAATCGAACTCCTCCCCAGCACCCGACTCCTCCCCAGAGTTTGGCTTCTTAATCTTCTGCTTCACCAGTGTATACTGATGCCTCATGTTCTGCACTTTAGTAGACACATCCTTCCAAGTCCATTGCCATGGATACGTGATCGGATCACGAACATTGTGCACAGAATTCACATGTAAAGCTATAGGTCTATACTTCTTTTCCCTAGTTTTCATTTTAGCTAAAGTCCCATCACATAACATCTCACCATACTTATCAATCAGAGTTCTTTCTTCTGCCTCAGTCCACTTTTTTCTTCTAGGTTGTGGCATCATCAAATACAACTACACTCCACTACTCAAAATCAACAAAGTTTAAGCAGCTCAAGAATCACATACACAACAGCTCAAATACCCAAAAACCCAAATTTCAGCTCTTTACCACAAATCCAACAAATATCAATCAACACTACAAATAACCCAAATTTCCAAGAAAAACTAAAGGGAATACCAAAGATCACTCCTTTTCTCAACCAACAAACTTTTTCCTTCTTGGTAGTGGCATCATCAAACAAAGCTAACTCCACTACTCAACTCAAATCAACAAACTTCAAGCAGCTCAAGAATCAGATACACAACAACTCAAACACCCAAAACCCCAAATTTTCAGCTCTTTACACAAACTCAAATAAAATCAATCAATACTTCAAATAACTCAAAATTTGTCCAAGATTAGCTAATGGGTATACTAAAAATCACTCATTTTCTCAACCAACATACTTTCATCAAATAAAACTAACTCCACTACTCAAATCAACAAACTCTAAGCAGCTCAAGCATCACATACACAACAACTCAAATACCCAAAACCCAAATTTCAGCTCTTTACCACAAATCCAAATAAAATCAATCAACACTACAAACAACTCAAAATTTGTCCAAGAAAAGCTAAAGGGTATACCCAAAATCACAACTTTTTAGCAAATACCCATACAAAATCAAGAAAGAACATTGTTATAGACCATATATATATCAAAACAACTGACCTTTAAACCAATAATAGGTTTCTTGAATTGGGAAAAGTAAAGTAGTGTGATAGAGGGGAAATCTTTTTGTGGAGAAATATGAAGGGAAATTGAGTTTTTAAGGTTTTGATTGTGGGGATTGATTTCTGCAGTTAGTAGTTCAACTGTGTCAAAATCATTTCTTTCTTTACTGTTCAATGAGCAGAGATCAGTTTACAAAAGATTCCAAGGAGCTGAAGAGGAATCACATAGTGAAATGACTTTATTGCCCTTATAGTATTTTATTTTTATTAATATTGATCTTCTAAATTTTTATTTTTTTAACAATTACTACTTTTTGGTGGCTGGGAATTTTTTATAACTGAATTTGATGTTCACTTTTTTTTATTATTAATTAAAGCTGCAAATTCTGAATTAATAAAATCATGTTAAGACAAGAAAAAGAAGTCTTGTAAGTAATTTATTTTCGGACTTTTTACGTATATCATCGATTACATTATGGAAATAAAGTATAAGTTTAAACTTATCTCAAGGCATGATGAGTTGATTTATTGTTTTTTCAATTTAATATCAATAGTTAATTACATATTGATTATTGAAAAATGAATAAGAAATGTTTAATTCTAATTAGACCGCCCCCAAAATCAATAGTAAAAAACATAGACATGAAGAAAAAAAAAAGAATAGTATAGTTTAGTATAGGCTTATCAAATCGTGACAAGGAATCGATTAAAGATAAATAAATTCACAATTTATATTTATGTCAAGCAATACGTGATTTAATTAACTTTTGATATGAAAGTAAAATCGAAACATGTAAGTGGATTGGTTCAATTCCAACAAATAAATTGCTTGTCAACACACATTATAAATATATCATGTTTTAACAATTAAAACTAGGAAAATTTCTTCCAAACATTTGGGATCATAAGAACTCGAAAAAAAAATAGAAAAAGAAAGAACTTAAACATAAAGTAACTCTTGATGTAACAATAAAAACAAGACATATTAATGGTTCGACTCATTTTCAACAAATAAATCACTTGCAAACTCGTACATTGTGATTATATATCATGTTTCAACAATTAAAACTAGGAAAATTGCTTGCTAACATAATTCAAATCCCACAAACTCGAAAAACAATACAACAAGAAAGAACTAAAACATAAAGTAACTTCTGATATAACAGTAAAAACAAGACCTGTAAATAGTTCGACTTGTCATCAAGTTTTCACTTAACGCATCATTCCGCCGCCACTTGACATCATCCTAATATTAGACATTCCACCTTTACCATTAGCATTAGCAGGTGAATTAGCAAAATGTTTAGCAATCTCAGGATTTTCTTCCATAATCTTCTTGATTTGATCTTGATTTTGTATCTCATCACTTGTTGGTAACCCTTTTTGCTTTTGTTTTTGATCAAACATCATTTTTTCAACTGCTGATCTTGTTTCTAAGTCCAATTCGGATAGCCTACTGGGCTCTGGCTCAGCTTTTTGTGTGTCAATTTCAGGCCCATTTTTGAACAAACTTTTCCACCAATCAGATTGATTCCTTTTAGTCATGAGAATTGTTACTTGCTTTTTGTCTTCTAAACTCCAAAAACATTCATCACCTTTCACAGCCTCCAATAGTTCACCTTGTTACCAAAATAAACCGGTCTTTAAAGAAATATTACTCGTATATTGTTTCGAGAAATACAAAGTAAGAGATATTACTCGTATATTGTTTTGAGAAATACAAAATTATTGCAAGTTGCAAGTAAATGTGTCTAAAGCATATACTAGTTTAACTTGACAGGAAGTACAAACATATATATGTGAAAAAAAATCAATCAAAATACCGACTCAACTATCTGTTTAAACTAAAAATAAACAACATATGTATAATGTTCGTATAACTTTGTATAATTTATGTATACGCTTTTTGATATAGTAAATTTGACTGGTTAGTTGTGATTCAAAACTCATCTGTATTTTAGAAAGTGTGACAATTTTATTTCATGTTATCTTATAGCAGATCTAGTTTATAAAAAGTTGTGAATTCATCTGATCCCATTATTTTGATACGATATCTTAAACATATATCGTTTTCAATAAATGTTAAATTCTGAATCTGCTTCGATATTTATATATATAGAACAAAATTATTTAATTACATACCTTCAACAATTGGTGGTTGATTCTTGAGTCCAACTTTGATGGAATTGTTCTTGATATCCACAGCTAAAAAACTTGATTTTGTGCCAAGTGGCACTGTGACATTAATAGTAACATCTTGAAGAGTTTGTCCCCATGTATAATTTTCCATATCAAGACCATTAAATTGATTTGGCTTTAATTTTTTATTTTCTTCTTTTTTTTCATCTAAAGAAGAAGAAGAAGTGTTAATTGATTCTTGATTTTCATTTTTTTTAATTTCTTCTTCAACAACCTTTTTGGCTTGTGATTGATTTTCACCTTCAGTATAGTCTGAAAGAATTGCCATTTTTTTAGTAAATTAAAATAGGAAAAAATTAGTGAATTGGTGTGTTAATTAAAATTTAAAAAACAAAACAGTGTATTTATAGTAAATTATTAGAGAAAGAAAAGGAAATCTGAGTGTTAATAACAACTAACATACCGTGAGACTCGTTATTGATTGAATTATACCCTAAAAAATATAATTTTTTAATTCTTAATTATATATCATATTTTAAAAAAAATTTAATGTCACGCAAATTCAAATCAATAGAAATTTTAATATAAAAATCGAACGTTAAACGAGAAGAAAAAAGGTCTCGCCCCTCATTTCTAATTCTTTCCCATTAATTAAATGAGTCAAACATTGTGGAAATAATACATAATTTTTCCTATTTATCATTATTAATTATTTTTTTCGCTCAATATTTAATATTCGTATTTAGAAACTGAATAATCCTATTTCCTATAAGACATATTTAAGGAAAATTAACCATCATCTAATGGGAATATTTATATATTTAGGACTTCAACTGAATCTTATAATTAAAAAGTAGAGTAATTTTATTTGGTTAAGATATATTTAAGGGAAATCATTATCTAACGAGAATATTTTAAACATTTAAGACTCGAACAATATAAAAAATAAATTAATTTTATTTATCTCACTGCATCCCTCGTTTGATTAACAAGTAACATAAAAATAAAAATAAAAGTTACCTAAATAATTAATTAGTTAGGAAAAGAAGTCTTGAGTCGGTTTACTATGAAAAATATAATACTTACCTTTTTTTAATATAAAATTTAATTCGCACTAAATATTTCTTTTTCTTTCCTTTTACTAATTCGAAATTCTAGAAAAATAAATAAATAAAAATTAGGAGAAAAGGTAATTAATTCGGTTAATAATAATTTTAAAGACTTTATTTTCCCACTACACTAAGGATTCTAATTCTTTAACAAAAACGGATTTAATTTTATTTTTCCCTATATATACACCCAATTATTCTCCCAAATCTCACATCAATTCACATAATTTTCTCTTCTACTTGTGATAAAAAATTGTTTAATATTTTTTTTTCAATAATGGCAATTCTCTCAGATTATCAAGAAGAAAATCAAGAACAAAGCATGGAGATTATTGAAAACAAGAAAATTCTTCTACTTTAGCCCTTAAAGAAGAAGAAAATTCATCTTCAACCCCAAAAGAAGAGAAACTTAAGCCAAATAAGTCCAATGGACTTGATATGGAGAATTATTCATGGGGACAATCTCTTCAAGAAGTTACCATCAATGTCCCAGTTCCTCCAGGTATATAATAATTTCATTTATTAAGTGTTTTATAAGGCGAAAAGAAATTTCTCTTGACTATATATGACTATATATAAATAGTTGAATTCCTTCAATACGTTTAGGAATTGCTTTAGATAGCTTATTTAAAAATACGTTTCAGATCACATATTTAAATTTCGATCGTGACAATGTATTAGTACCTATTAAATTCTTTTACATAGATTATTGATTTTGTTATTGTCATATATAATAAATTTCTATATATAAATTGTTGAATCTCTTTAGTACGTTTAAGGGTTGCTTTAGATAGATTATTTAAAAATCTGTTTAAATTTCGATCGTGACAATGCATTAGTACCTTTTAAATCCTTTTACGTGGATTGTTGATTTTGCTATTATCATATACAATAAATTATCAATTTCTCTGACTACATATGTATCCTTGAATTTCTTTAGTACGTCTAGGGATTGTTTTAGATAGCTTATTTAAAAATATGTTTCAGATCACATGTTTAAATTTTGATCGTAACAATCTATTACTATCTTTTAAATTGATTTTTTATTACTGTCGTATGTAATAAAAGTGTCTGAATATCCCTAACGAAATTTCCGATTTTATTTACCTTAGGTACAAAATCAAGATTCATAATTGTGGAAATCAAGGCCAATACTCTCAAAGTTGGACTAAAAAACCAACCACTCATATTAGATGGTGAATATTTCAAGGGAGTTAAAGTTGATGAATGTTATTGGAGTTTAGAAGATCAAAAGGAGATATCAATTCTTTTAACAAAACAAAACAAATGTGATTGGTGGAAAAGTTTGTTTAAAGGTGGAGAAGAAATTGACACACAAAAAGTAGAGCCAGAACCAAGTAAATTGTCTGATTTGGACACAGAAACAAGAGCAGCAGTTGAAAAAATGATGTTTGATCAAAGACAAAAACAAATGGGACTTCCATCAAGTGAGGAGATTAAGAATCAAGATATGCTTAAACAATTTATGAAACAAAATCCTCATATGGCTAAGAATTTTGGAAGTAATTCTAAGATGATGATGCCAAATTCTAGGATGATGGGCTAGTTGCATTTTTTTTTTATATTATAGTATTTAAGTTATTGTTGGTTTTATAGTTTTTGGATTTTATCGTTTTGATTAATGTATTTTGATTTTTTTAAAGTAATTATGATGTTTGGATTAATTCGTGCGATATTTTAGACATTTTACTTGTTGATATTCTATTCATTTTCGTTTTTTCTAAGCTTAATTGACTTATGATGTTTAGTAAGTATTTGTTTCTTGTGTACATCATTGAGTTAATGATATTTTGTAAGAAACAAACAATATTGTATTCGTAGCGATAATTATATTATTGTTGCTAAAACTGTTTATTTGTTATAGTGTCTAAGTATATGTGTGGAAATTAATTTTAATTCTCACAGCAAACTTTTAGAACCTTTTGAAAATATTTGTGGATTTTCTCTTTTCCAATGGAAAAATGAATCATCAAACATAAAAATTCCATCTTAAGATTTACACATCCACAAATTTATGTAGATGCAACATTATATATATACATATATAGTATCAATAAATATTTAACCTATATCAAGATATTATGTTCATAATTTTTGGGTTTTAATTCAACTTATATAGATAACTAATTATTATAGTAATTTTTATTTGACGTGTTATTCTGAAAGTTTTCATATTATCGATCTATATTCTGTACAGACTCCAAATTTTGAATGACAGAAAATATTGAACTTACTATTGGAACACTTATTAATTTTTTCACATAAATTATTTGGAAATTAGGATATAAATTATGCTAAAAGGGGGAAATTTTAGTGGAATTTAATAAGAGAAAGGATATTATTTTTTACAATGGTTAAAGTTTCACATCTTAATAAAAAAAAAAACTATTAGTTTTTGTTCAACTAATGGTCAAACAAATTTAATTAGGGTTAACGTATTATGTTTATTGACCTAAATTAAACACACTTACTGTTATATTATTTTGTTTTAATACTTTTTAAAATATTATAATCAAATACAAATTATTTAATGATATAAAATATTGTACAACTAATTATATCAATTCAAATTTCTTAAACTCAATATCTAACATTTTTCCACATGCGGTATTGTTTATGCTTACATTATTCTTCTTATTAATAGTAAAAAGAGGTAATTATTCGTCATTCTTTCACTATTGAAATATAAAGATAGAAATATGATGATTGTCAATCTTTCATAATCCACAAAGCATATTATTACGATTGATGAATATACACGATATATATAAATTAACTCGTGAATCAGGTTGTACATTGATCTATTCGATTCAATTTTAAAGTATAATAATTTGACTTATTAGTTATTAGTTTAATAGATAGATTAAAATATTATTATAAATCGTCATCAGACACGTAATCAGTTAAAAGCAAAAATATAGTATCATATTATCATAGAATATTCATAGGGATGAAAATGATACATCTTTCATGGATGTATATTCACTATTTATTGCCATATTTAACGGGTTCACTTGCAATATTTCTAAATGAGTAATGAGTAGGAGTATCCCATTTGAATATCACACAATTATCTTCAATCAACATGCATAATCCATCTTCACGTATACTCCACTCACAAGCTTCATTAGTAGTATGACAAGTTTTGTCATCATTCGAGTCAAACAACATGAAAACTCCGTGTTTATCGCGTAATTTCATCTCACAAGAAACGGTATTATTTCCTTTGGGATCATAGCGTGGTGCCATTTGATAAGACTCTCCTGGTTCCATTGGAGTATCATATTTAGGTTTTCCATCTACCGAACAACTTGTATACACTGTATATTTAGTTTCATTAGTTACTATAATAATAAAATAATCATCTGAATTGACCAATGATGAAAAACTAAGTAGGAAAAAGCAAAATACTAAGTGATATTGAGATGAAGAAGACATATTGTGAGTTTTGTGATTTTCTTGTTGACGTTGGCGCTTATATTTATAGTGATTAATGTGTGTTATATGTATATCTATCAACTACTTTCATTTATGATAATAGTGATAATATATCTCTTTTTGTTGATACTATATTTGTATAAGGTCTTTATCAACAAGTCATACCAACAAGTCATACAATCCTATTTGCAATAAGTATTTTTATTAAAATATGAAAAATAAACTGTAATCGCGAAATAAATAAAGAAGTGAGATATTTTATTTATGAGGATCGTGATTTTTGAGTACAAATTTTATATATTTTCTTGATTCTCTCTTTTAATTAATTTATTTTATTATTCGAGGATAATAAATAGCTTCTTTTTAAAACGGAAAATAATGTTAGACCTTCTTGTGATGTATTTGATCGCCATGAACATCACACAATCCTTCGATACTTCACTTCCACTTTGGGAGGAAAGCATTATTTAATGTTTTCATTTCTTCGTAAATATCCTAATAGTTTATGAGATATCGAGACCGTAGCTATTTACTTTAAGAAAGACAGTATTTAAAATTTTCATATTTTTTTGAAAATCCAAAGTTTATAACATATATATATATATTTGAAATGTTGTGCGGAATTTGAGATAATACGAGAAAATATAAACGCGAAAAACAAGACAACAGATTTACGTGGTTCACCAATAAATTGGCTACGTCCACGGGAAGAGAGGGAGCAGTTTTATTATGGAGAGGCAAAAACAGAATTACAATATAGGGTTTGCCATAGCGTCTATATATAGTGCTAAGCTACGCCCTAACAGGCTTGGGCCCAACATACAGAATTGACAGATAATTAAGGGCCCCCGTCCTTTCTGTTTGTAGCGGGTCCGATTCAAGGCATTCAACATGAAATAACTACGCAGTATTAAAAATCCATTTATATAAATAAGCATGGCAAAGGATCTAAAATCACATTAGGTGACTTATATAGAAATTTGGACTAGACTTATTATTCACTAGGAATTGAAGTGTGTATATTTAACAAAAATTTCCCCAAGTTTAATTTGTCAAACAAATATTTCAAAATTATATCAGAACATCTCAAAAAGAAAATAATATTCTTGGAGTATTTCCACAATCTTTGAAATAAAGATTTTTCAATGGTCTTAAATTGCCTTAGTGGCTAATTATACTAACATTTGAAACTTATTCTTTATTGTCAAACACCATTTTAATCTTTTATTAACCCTTCAAAATTAATTCCCTTTTATTACCACAAAACATAACAATTTTCACTTTTGTGGATAGAAGAATAGAGACAATACTCCTTCACTTATAAATTAGATTTTTCATCTATTAATTCATTTTAGAATTTGAATACTCCTAGTTTTATACTAGAAGAATTTGTTGAATATATATTTTAAAGAACACATGTATATATATATATTTATGACACGCGCGCTTTAAGCTTTTAAGAATTTTCTACGAGTAGCGTGATAAAGTATTTTTTATAAGATTTTCAACCAGATATTCACTTAGAAAGATAGAAGTAAAATTAAAAGAGTTAGTACCATATTATTATAGAATTTCATATGCATGAAAATGCTACATTATTTTTCATGGATACACATATCCACTAAGGATTATTTGATACATAGCGCATCGCGTTACGTGCATCATATTTAATTGGTTCACTTGTAATTTTTCTAAATGAGTAACGAGTAGCACTAGAATCCCATTTGAGCATCACAACACATTTGTTTGCAACCAACATGCACAATCCATCTTCACGTACTCTCCACTCACAATCTCCATCCTTATCGTGACATATTTTCGTGTTATTCGACTCAAATAACGTGAAAACTCCATGTTTTTCGCCTAATTTTATCTCACAAGAAAGGGTATTAGCTTCGCTGGAATCATAGGGCGCTACGATTCTATAACCTTCTTTTGGTTCTATCGAAAGGACCCCACCAGATACTCCTTCTAGAGAACAATCTAAGGTCACTGTCTTTGAAGCATCATTACCCACTGCAACAACAAATTGATCTTCTTGTGAATTGATCAATGATGAAAAACTAAGTAGGAAAAGGCAAATAAATAAGTAATAATATTGTGATGACATTGTGTTTGAGTTATTTTTTCTTTCTTGTTATGCTTGTGATTTTCTTGTTAATGTTGGTACTTGTATTTATAGTTGATTAATGTGTATCATATGTATCAATCAACTACTCTAAATAATGACAATAGTGATTTAGCACTTTTGTGATTAATTCATATTTATCACATTTATCGATCAACTACTTTATTTAATGAAAAAATAAGTAGGAAGAGGCAAAGTATTTCAAACGAAAAATGATGTTGACCTTCTTGTGATATATTTAATCGCCTTAAACATCATAAAAAATGAGTTTTAGAGGTAATTAATTAGCAATTGCCGTTAAATATGTATTTTTAGTGACAATTATCATTTTTTGTATATGTCCCTAAAGACTTTAGTAACATTAGATCTAATGACACACTTAACTAATATCGGTAAAGACTTTAGCGCTCTTTATTAGTGTGTCTATTTGTTGCCGCTGAAAGTTATTTTTATTGTAATACTAGCCCTTCGATATTTCACTTCCGCTTTGATAAATCTATTATTTAATGTCTTGATTTCTTTATGAATATCGTAAGAGTTTAAGACAATAGTTTTTACTTGAAGAAAGTTTATAAGATTATGATCAGACAATAGTTTTTACTTTAAAAAAAGACAACATTTAAAATCTTCATATTTTTGTGAAAATCCAAAAGCTTATAGGATATTCGAAATGCCTAATCAAAATTATTCATCAATTTATATAAACATGAGCAAGGATTTAAGATTGCATTATCTAGAAATTTGTACTAGACTTCTTATTTTACTAGGGAGTTTATATATTTCACAAAATTTGCCTCAAAGTTTAATTTGTTTAACACATAATTTCAAAATTATATCAGAATATCTCAAATATTTCTCCGATAAAATTCCAAATTATATTTGATAATCTTTACTCATGTATTGATCATAAAGCTTTAAGACACATAATTGTGAGAAAATAATCTTCTTGGAGTACGTATTTCCACAATCTTTGAAATAAAGATTTTTCATTGCCCTTAAATTGCCTTAGTGGATAATTATATTGACATTGAAACCATTTTAATCTTTTTTTAACACTATAATTCCCTTTTATTACCATAAAAAACATATCAATTTCACTTTTTTTTTGTGGATAAAAGAATAATAAGGATACTCTTTCACTTATCTTTCTTTTAAGTTGGATTTTTCAACTATTAATTCAGGTTAGATTTTGGTTCCTAGTTTATTTTTACTAGAAATTTTTTGAAGAATATATATATATATATATATATCGAATGAAATATCCTTAAGGATAATATCATTTATAATACATCTTAAGCGTCTAAGAATTCTCTACAAGTAGCGTGCATGATAAAATATTTTTTATAAGATTTCCATGAAGCAAAATTACAAAAGTTAGTACCATATTATTATGTAAAATTTCATATGCATGAAAATGCTACATTATATTTCATGGATATATATCCACTAAGGATTATTTGATACATATCGCATCACGTTACGTGCAAAATATTTAATTGGTTCACTTGTAATTTTTCTAAATGAGTAAAGAGTAGTACTAGTATCCCATTTGAACATCACAACACATTTGCTTGCAACCATCATGCACAATCCATCTTCACGTATTCTCCACTCACAATCTCCATCCTTATCGTGACATATTTTCGTGTTATTCGATTCAAATAACGTGAAAACCCCATGTTTTTTGTCGAATTTCATCTCACATGAAAGGGTATTATTTCCTTCGGAATCATAGGGTGCCATGAGTTTATAAACATTTGTTGGATCTATGGAAAGGACCCCCGCAGGTACTCCTTCTAGGGTAAAATTCATGTCCACTGTATTTGAAGCATCATTACCTACTACAACAGCAAAATCATTTTCTTGTGAATTGATCAATGATGAAAAATTAACTAGGAAAATGCAAAGAAATAAGTGATAATATTGTGATGAGGAAGACATTGTGTTTAGTTATTTTTTCTTTGTTTCTTTCTTGTTATGGCTATGATTTTCTTGTTGATATTGGTACTTATATTTATAGTGATTAATGTGTGTTATATGTATTAATCAACTACTTTCATTAATGATAATAGTGATTTAGCACTTATATTATATAGTAGTGATTAATCAATGTATGTCATATTTATCATATTTATCTATCAACTACTTTACTTAATGATAATAGTAATGATATATTATTGAGACTATTTGATAAGGTCTTACCAACCCGTCTTACCAGCTTGAAGATTTTTTTATGATTATCTTATTTAAACTAACCATGTGTATAATACTATTGCAATAAGTTTTTTTTTTGTGAAATATGAAAAAAAAATAAGTGATATATTTTATTTATCAAGATTGTGCTTTGTGAGTACAAATTCTTGTGATGTATTTGATCGCCATGAATATCAGAGAATCATTCGATACTTTGTATTCACTTTGAAAAAAATATTATTTGATGTCTTTTTTTTTTTTGAATATTTTAAAAATTTAAGAGATTTTGAAACAATAGCGTTTAGTTTAAGAAAGATAGTATTCAATATCTTTATGTTTTTGTGAAAATTCATAAGGTTATGAGATATTCGAGATTGTTAAAGATAAATAAAATTGAAAACACGGAACAACCTGGTTTAATCAACATGTACAATAGAGTTAGAACTACTCTAGGTTTAGGTCACACAAATCAAGGATTATTGATGATTAAAATTGTTGAGTACATGTTACTTATATAAGGAGATGAAGACTTTTGCGGTCTTTTTTAATGTCAATATTTAAAGTTAATAAAAATTATTTTTGTTAAAATGCATATTCCATGTCTTCAATCTTTTTATCTTCAAACAGAAATGTCTCATCAAAATTATACATACTTTTTTTTTTAAAAAAAAAGTATTGAACATAGAGCTAAAGACACATATTTGTGAGAAATATCAATATAATAAAATCAAAAAGGAAATAATCTTCTTGGAGTATTTCCACAGTCTTTGTAACCATTGTTAAAATAAATTAAAAGATTTATCATTGCTCTTATACAGCCTTAATGGCTAATTATATTGACATTGAAACATATTCTTTATTGTCAATACCATTTTAATCTTTTATTATCCCTTTAATTCCCTTTTATTTTCCATAAAACATAACAATTACACTTTTGTGGATAGAAGAATAAGAGAAACTCTTTCGCTTATCTCTTTCTTAAGTTCGGAGTTTTTCGTACATTAATCTACATTAAGTTCTGGTTCTTAGTTTTATATTAAAAAAATTATTAAATTTTGAAAAATACACATATATCGAGTAAAATATCTTTAAAATAATGTCATTTATGATAAGCCTTAAACTTTCGAAAATTCTCTACAAGTAGCGTGATAATGTATTTAATATTTATTATAAGATGTCCAATCAAATATTCACTTAAAAAGATAAGTAACATTACAAGAGTTATAGTACCTTATTATTATAGGATTAATCTCATATGCATGAAAATGCTACATTTTTCATTGATATATATATATATATTCACTAAGGATTATTTGACATATATCTTATGTGTAACATATTTAATCGGTTCACTTGTAATTTTTTTAAATAAGTAATGAGTAGTATCCCATTTGAACATCACACAATCACTTGATGCTAACATGCACAATCCCTCTTCAAGTATTTTCCACTCACAATCTTTATCTATATCATGACAAGTTTTCGTGTCATATGAGTCAAATAATTTAAAAACTCCGTGTTTTTCGCGTAATTTCATCTCACAAGAAAAGGTATTATTTCCTGTGGTCTCGAAAGGTAATTCGAGTTTATAAACCTGTTTTGATTCCATCAAAATTTCCCCTGCAGGTCCTCCCTCTAGAGAACATTTTGCCTTCACTATATTTGGAGTTTGATTACTCACTATAATAACAATATCTCCTTCTGAATTGATTAATGATGAAAAATTAAGTAGAAAAAAGCAAAGAAATAAGTGATAATATTGTGATGAGGAAGACATTGTGTTGAGTTTTTTTTTTCTTTCTTGTGATTTTCTTGTTAATGTTGGTACTTATATTTATAGTGATTAATGAGTGTTACATGTATCAATCAACTACTTTCGTTAATGATAATAGAAATTTAGCACTTATAATATAGTGATTAATCAATGTATGTCATATTTATCTAATCAACTATATACTTTCATTAATGATAATATATTTTTTTATCGATACTATTTGATGTAGCCTTATCAACTAGTCATATCGACTTGAAGGCTTTTTGTGACTATTTTATATACACTAACCATGTATATACTTATTATTATTTGTAATAAATTTTCTCTAGGTATGAAAAATAAACAGTAATATAAGTGATATATTTTAATTTATTTATCAAGATTATGAGTTTAAATCTGTATATTCTTTCGATATTTTAAAAGATTTTATTGGTAATTCGAGGATCATTAATAGCGTATTTTTTTAAAAATAAAATAATGTTAACCTCCTTGTGATGTATTTATCTGCATAAACGTTAGACAACGCTTAATTTCACTTCCGCTGCATCAAAACAATATTTTTTGTTAAAGTGATTAATCAATGTATGTCATATTTATCTCATCAACTACTCTCATTTAATGATATGCTTCAGTAATAATCTTCTTATAAATCGATACTATTTGATATGGTCTTACCAACCAGTCATATCTGACTTGAAGATTTTCCATGACTATCTTAAATATTTAGTACTATTTGTAATAAATTTTCCCTAGGTGTAAAAAAAAAAAAACTTCAATTACGAAATAAACATATTTTATTTATCAAAATTATGAGTACAAATCTTTTATATTCTCTCAATTCCTTTTTCTAGTTTTTTTGTTTTGTAATTCTAGAGATTAATATCGTTTTTTTTTCCAACAATAGAATAAGATTATATATAAATACAAATTTGTATATTTTTTTGACTCCGTAATCTTATTAAATAACTTACTAAATAATTTGTTTTAACACATAATTTCAAAATTGTATCAATATGTTTGATGGTTGCATGCTAGAATCTCCAGATATATATAACAAATCAAATCTTAGGCCTTTTCTTTTTATCTATTGATTTAATACCAGTTTACATAGTCGTCACATATACAATTTGATATTCGTATTAAACAAGCTCGGTAATAGAAAATATTGAGCCCGTTCCAAAACGAAAATTTAGTTAGAAAAATATAATAATATATAAAAAGATGATATCGTTTATTAAAAATTCTCCATAAAGAATTAAATGTAAGAAACAAAAAGAGCAAAGCAAAAGAGAGAAAAAATAAAAATAAAATAGATTATCGAGTTAACTAAACTAAACTTGAAATAGTTTTATTAAACTCGATAACTATGATTAAAACTGCGTATTAATCCTTTCCTTCATAGATCGCTCCGCATTAATCGTCTTCGTTCTACACTTAGCTTCAAACTCACGATTCTTCTTCAGTATCTTCTTGTTCTCTTTCTCAACTTCTATATCCTTTTCCTCAAACGTTTCATTATCATGGTAGTAATCGAATGCATCTACATAATCAACAAGTCGTTTTGCTTTATAGTAATGGAATACTTCTACATCCCTTGAATAAACAAGCCCTTTTGTTGTTGTTGTTCTTTTTGTCGACGACATGATTGTCTAAAAATTCAATAATGACAACAAAAAAAAAAGAATAATAAACTTCGATTGAATACATGTAATAAGATATCCCTATTTATAATAATAATAATAAGTACTAACAAACCAATTTAATTTAGAACAAGAACTCATTAACTAGCAAATTCTAATTGAACACAATTACCTAAAATATCATAAATAACAAAGTCTATATACTTACTGTTTAGAAATACTATAATTAAATTACTATTAATAACAAAACCTAAACTATTAAAAAATCCTTGATTTATTTCCTACTGAAAGAAGGGTAATTCGTTAATTTCTATTTGGAATTCGAAAATATTACTCCTTTTTTCTTTTAATTTATTCGCACCTTGGGGTTTAGAGATTCTTTTTTTACCTAAAATATTATATTTGGAAGGGATAATGCCCAAAATCTCAGAGACACACTTATACTATACTAAGGTCTTATTAACCCCCTGAATTTATTTTATAAGTAGTTTTCTACCCCTTTTCAGCCTACGTGGCACTAGTTTGGAAAAAAAAGTCAATCATCATTGGGCCCACAAGATAGTGCCACGTAGGCCAAAAAAGGGCAGAAAATTATTTAAAAAATAAGTTCAGGGGTAATAGGACTTTAGTATTGTATAAGTGTGTCTCTGAAATTTCGAGCATAGATTGGGGGTAATTGTGCATTATCCCTATTTGGAACTTATTTACTTCTACGAAAGAGATTTAGTTTAATAAATAAAAGGTTCTTTCAAGTCCTGTATTATATAAAAAAAAAAAACCCGCATGATATATAAACATATGTCGTTTAACTTGGCTTTAACGGATAATTATGACTTTCAATTTTGAGTGTGCACATAAATTTATATAGAACTGAATAAATGAACATATTTATCCTACATGGCATAATCGCCACGTAAGAGATAAAATTGATGGTTTAAATAATTAATATTTAACAAAAAATTAGTTTTATCACAATCATAACAATGTATTATATATCTTTTACTTAAATAAATTATATAGCTTTCAACTTTCTTTTCTCTTTGAAATAAGTTATCTATGGACAAAAAATAAGAACAAGAGAAAATGTTTTATAATATATCTATGGATAAACAGAAGATAAATACCCGTCGGAAAAAAAAATAGAAAAGAGAAAAGTTTCTCATGAAATATTAATTATCTACAATATAATTAGAATCTTATTTTAATTAATCAAATTTTAGCCATTAATTTTTAATTATGACATATGAATAGCCTTAATGGTTGATTATATAAATATTTTTTATTGTCATTATCAATATAATCTAATTTTATTAACCCTTTAATTCCCTTTTATTATCACAAAACAACATTTCACTTTCATCTTTCTCTTATGTTGGTCTTTTTTTCTATTAATCCTATGTTAGATTCCGACTCCTAATTTTTATATGATAAAAGTTTGTTGAATTCTGGAGAATGTATTTATACGTATAAAATATCGTTAGACCTTAAAAACAGTATCATTACCATCATACACATCTCAAGCTTTCGAAAATTCTCTAAAAATATAATGTGATGAACTATTTTCATAAAATTTTCAAGAAAAAAATACTTAGAAAGATGAAGTAAATTAACAAGAGTTGGTACCATATTATTATTAGAATCTCATCATATGCATGAACATGCTACAATTTCATAGATATTTACTAAGGATTATTTAACATATATCTCATCGTGTTATGTGCAACATATTTAGTCGATTCAATTTCAATATTTCTAAAAGAGTAGTATCCCACTTGAACATCACACTACATTTGTCTTCAACCAACATGCATAATCCATCTTCACCTATGCTCCACTCACAATCTTCATCAATTGTGTGACAAATTTTCTTGTCATTCGAGTCAAACAACATGAAAATCCCATGTTTTTCGCCTGATTTCATCTCACAAGAAAAGGTATTATTTTCTTCGGGAACAAAGAGTGCATCGTATTCATAATAACCCTTTTTCGGTTCAAGTTGTATGTATGTAGAAGGTTCTAATCCATCTAGAGAACAACTTGCTATCACTTTATTTGGTGTATCATTTTTCATCTTAACAACAAAATATTTTTGTGAATTGATCAATGATGAAAAACTAAGTAGGAAGAGGCAAAGTACTAAGTGATATTGTGATGTGGAAGACATATTGTGAGGTTTTTTTTTTTTTTGGTTATGCTTGTGATTTTCTTGTTTATATTGATGCTTATATTTATAGTGATTAATGTGTATCATATGTATCTTTCAACCACTTTCATTAATGGTAATAGTGATTTTGGCCTTTATATTTAAAGTAATTAAACAATGTATGTCATATTTATAGAAAATCAACTACTTTTTTCATTAATATTAATAGTGATATAATATACCTTTTTTTATTGATACTATTTCATAAGGTCCTACCAATCAGTCATACCAACTTGAAGATTTTGTATGACTATTTTTATCTTATATTTACACTAAAACTATGGTCTAAGTATATAAATATACTATTTGCAATAAGTAAATAAATAAGTGATCGGTATATTCTTTTGATTTTTCTCTCCTAATTTTTATTCATAATTTGAGGGTCTAGTATTGTATTTTGTAAACGGAATGATGTAGGCCTCTTTGTGATGTACTTAATCTCCAAGATTAATGTCAAATAACATTTTAATTTTTCTAATGATCGTGGTTTTCAGATCAACTTTCGTTTACCTCAATTAATATTAATTTCACGAAATACTTGACAACACTTTGATACACTGATCACCTATATAAGTCTAATTTAAATTTTTACTTGAGTTATATAATAAATCGACTTTAGCTAAATCCTAGCACATCCCTATACAAATAGGTGTATCACAACATCTCAAATATTTTATAAGCACTTGGATATTCAAAAAGATATCCAAATATCAAATATTGTCTTTCTAACGTAAAAGCTACAATTTCAAACTCATAAACTCTTATAATATTCACAACAGAAATTAAAGCATCAAATATTATCTTTATTAAAGTTGAAGTGATCAACATATAATCTTCATTAAGATCGACCGATTCAAAATATATATATCAAAGTGATGTACAACATTGTTGGCAATCAAATATATCACAAGGAGGTCCTCATCATCCTTCGTTCGGAAAACACGCTATAATGATCATTTAATTAGAGAGAAAAACTACAAATTTAAATCTCAAATTAACCTTTGGAAGAGTCTTAAAAGAATTGTGATTTTATAATACGGAGGTTTAAATATCGTAATTATAAAAAAAAAAGAAACAAAATTTATTTTTATATAATTTTATTGCAATAATTTTTTTTTTTTAATTTTGTCAATCCACAACTATATCTTATTTATTGCGTCCTATCTATTTATATATACTCCTTATAGACCAGTAATTAATGTAAACACAACACAAATTAAAAGATTGAATAAGCAAAATATTCATCATATCAAATAAAATAAAAGTACTCTTAAATTATTATATCAATTTTATTTTTAAAAGTACATCTTATTTTTAGGATATATATAAAAAATTGTCTTGGTGCTTGATCCATCATCATGGTTACTTTTATCTGAAGATTTTATCCATCATCTCATTTTATATATATGATGCCTGAAAAAGAAAAAATATATATATTAATTGACAAATATTAAAGTAAAATTAAATTTCTGAAGATAAATATTCTTGGAACCGAAGGATCAGTATTCAAATACTTAAAAAGCAAATATAACTTGTCTAAGATACTTAAATTTCATTTTACGGATCGAGATTGCTTCAGATATTCGAATCAACAACAGTTGATTTTCAACAAATATATTCATTATATATATTAAATATATTGAAAAATAAATACTGTTGTTGACTCGAAGATATGTAACAATCGACCCGTTATTAAACCATATGATAAATAGGTTTCTCCATATTTATTTTAATAACATATAAAAAAAAAAATTGGTGTGTCTACAAATACAAGAACTCTTCTCTATTTATAGGAACCAACTTAGAGCCTCAAAGATACATAAAAAGAAAAGAGATATTAATTTTTGGCTCAAAAAAAGTACTAATAGTCAAGTCTTTAGTAAATAGACACATATCTATATAATAAATAGATATGAGCCTCACATAACAGAAAAAAGATTTGAGGTATTAAATTTAGTCAAAATTTATTAGATCAATAATTAAAGTTAATATGACTTTTTATTTAAACACCTTAACAAGTCTTGTATATGTTAAACATTAAACACCTAGGAATTTACTGTGTCGTTTTGATGCTTTTTATCACTTAAATAACACAAACACAAACTTACGTAAAATATCTAAGTGAAAAATTATATTAATAATTTGTTATTTTGACACTTTTTATCAGCTAAATAGCATAAACACAAACTTACGTAAGATATTTAAGTAAAAAATTATATTAATTATTTTAAGTGTCTATCGATAAATTCTGCCTTAAAATTTAAATATATGCATGGACGAACTACCTAATTAATCAATTTATTCAAAGGTCATAAAATGTGACATACAACTTATAAATACCATATTTTCTTCTTGTTTTGGTGTGAGATTAATTTAAAGCAATTTTTTAAAAAAAATTAATCATTTCTTCTTAATAATAAGGTAATTACACCTCTTAAGACTTCCTATCAAAAGATGTTGTGGCATATCGAATTTCTAATTTTTTTAATTAGAGTTTCGAATTTAAAATTCTAAGTATTTTTAGAACCTTGATTATTAATTTAATTTCTAGATTTGGAAATTAAAATTAGTCAAATCGATATGATTAGGATAACATGCATGATACTAGCACATAAACAAACAATTGGGTACACAAGCATGAAAATTTTGGGCATGTCCATGTCACACTTACATGCCGTATTTTTATAGGTTAATTTTATCGTCTCTATAAAAATAATAATTATATGGAATTAAATAGTAAATATGTTTGCTTGAGACAATTTTGGTTTTGTCCATGTCGGAAAGCACGTATATTACAAAAATTAAAAAATCGATTGCAATGAATTAAGGGTTTTGCAATGATAAATATATGTTTGATTATGATTTTTTAAATTCTGAAGTGAAGTTAGAATTAAAAAGTAATATTAGTGCAGAATTTTCAAATATTCATCGTATTAAATTCTATTTTAGTTTTGACTTATTTAGTTGAAAATCAGTTCCCTTATTTAGTTCTGTTAAAAAAATGCATTATTGTACATATCGAATTTCTATAGAATTTTAAATAGGTCTTTACAAAACGAGCAGAATTCATGTTCTTCAAACCTTAAGGTTCATAAGGATTTCTCGAATAATACTTTGTCCTAAATCCTTGATCCTACCTCATCCTCGTATATAAAAATGTGTGTAGATATAATTCTTATTAGATATTTTAAATACTCCATAAATTTTTAAATATTCATAAAGATATCGAGGCATCAAATATTGTCTTTCTTAAAGTAATAATAATCATATCAAAATCTCATAAAACTCCTGAAATATTCACTAAGAAATCAAAAGAACAAAAGTAATCAAAATACAATCTTCCTCAATATCAAGGAAATATTGAAGTGTTGTTCTACGTTCTTAACAGATAACGCTTGCATCTCGGTATTATCACGGCTGCTGGCATAGAGTTAGTCGATACTTATTCCCCAGAATCCGTCATTGCTTCTTCTCTGGGGAAAAAGTTCACAACCCGCGGGTCTTCAACCTCGCTCGCGTCTTAGCTTGCTTGTGCTATTGCTCTCCTGCCTGACCTGCTTTTAGGGTAGCTTTTTTATGAAAAGTGCTACCTGTCGCTTGCACTACGTTGTTTAATGATAACCTTGCCTATCTGCTTCCGCTCTGACTGAACTGACCGTCGTACCTGACTTCTATATCCCATTATCTATAGATCTCATTCCTTATCATTGTCGGTCTAAGCAGAAAATTGCTAAGTCAGATGTTTGGTGAACACATGCACGATCAAATAATGATCCTCGAATGTATACTCACATTCTTAATATTACAAGTGAACCAACTAAATTAAATTATGTTACACGTAACATGATCAGATATATGTCAAATAATCCTTAGTGAATATCTAATGAAATGGTAGCATTTTCATGCATATGATAAGATTCTATAGTAATTTGGTACTACCTCTCACTCCATATAAATTATGTGAATTATGTTTTAAAGACATTTATGGGTTGCTTAATATTACACTTAATCACACAAGTCCTTAGAATCTATATTTTCCTTTTTCTAATTTAGTTGTGCTCTATATATTTATTTGTTTTTTGTTTTTACACTTTAGCCAATTGTTTGGTTTTTATTTTTGTGCAAAGGAGTTTTTCATGTTCTATCATTCATATTTGAAATTTATCGATTTCATTGATTCAAATTCACAATCTAGAAAGTTCATTAGATATTATTTTGTTAGAGCTCCTAAATATTTGATTGGCCGCCCTGAACTGTATATGGATACGCCACTGAATATTTTATCAGAGTGAACAATACATTGTTAAAATTGATATTTCTTTTTATCAATAGAATGAATTTACAATAAAATTTTACGTGATCAAATTTTATGTGTATATTAATTATAGAGTCTAATAATTCGTCTATAACAAATTTGTAATAAGATTTTGTGTGATCAATTTTAAGTGTATGTTAATTTAGAATTTAAAAAATATCATTTATCTATCAATAGAATTGATAATTTATAATTACATGGTATATATAGTATAGAGTACAAAAGAAGCATCAATCATATATGCATATCCTTGATTTTTATTTTTTTAATGCTAAGTGTCATGCATGACCATTGAATAAATAAATTAGATAGTTCATCTATGTATATATTTAAATTCAAAGGCAGAATTAATCGGCATATATTTAAAATTAGTTAGATCTTTTATTAGATAATTATGAAAGTTGTGTTTGAGGTGCTTGAAAAGCGTTAAAATGACAGTAAAGACCTACTTCAGATAATTAATGTCTACGAAACTTATTTAACATGCATAAATTAAAAGTCAAATTAACTTTAAGCATCGATATGATAAAAAATTTTGACTAAATTTAATTTCATTAATTTTTTGTGTCGCATAAAGCTCATATTTATTTATTATAGATAAGATATAAGTCTATTTACTAAAGACTTGACTATTAATACTTTATTTTTGGAGCCAAAAATTAATATGTGTGGAGAAACATTTTCGGTAAAAATTTAAAGAATCTCATAGTGTAATTTAATAATTTCATTTTGTCCCGACAAATTTAGTATTTACAAAAAATCCCTTAAATTTGTTGAGCCGTGATAGTTTAGACTCTAGTGATACATGGTAAATGATACATGGTAATTTTAAACTGTTGAGAAAAAAAGGGGAAAAAACAGTACAATTAATGTTGTTAATAAAACAGCTAAATTTACGGTAACATATCATTAATCAGCATAAAATCAGCACTTAATTGGATATTAATTTCAAATTTTGAAAAACAAAGATTATGTCATCTATTTTGAAAACAATTTTTTTGAACAATCTGTTAAATTTCGAACTACAATAATTTTATTGTTGTTACAGTGGATTATTCAAGATGAATACTTCGATTTTGATGAGACATTCCGGAATTTGGGTGAACGAATTGCAGTATGAAAGTTACAAAATCGACGGAATCGTTGTTGGAGATTTAATTTCATATTTAATACATGTATGAGAAACATCGACTAAACAATATACACACTGATTCTATATGTATCATCAAGTACAGTTAATGACGCATTTATTAAACTTAGTGAATGATACATTATAATAATTTTCAAACATGTATCAGTACATCAACTAAACAACTAATACCTTACTTATACATGATATCAGTTTTCAGAAATTCATACTATATGCAAAACATGTGATACATATCTACTACATGTATCAGTGAATTGACTAAACACTGTACACACTGATTCTATATGTATCATCAAGCACAGTTGATGACGCATTTACGAAACTTATTGAATGATACATTACAACAATTTTCAAAACTTCATGATACATATAAAATATTATGATACACAACAAATTCATGTATCAATTCACCTCTAAAACACTATATACACTTATTCAAATGTATCGGCAAGCACACTAGATTCCTTAAAATTTTTACTAATTTCAACAACAGTTTTAAGTACCAAAATACTAACCCGAGACAATGTAGGCCTAACAACAATGATTGCTGCTTCTTTTTTTTTTGTTGTTGTATTTTGACAACCTTTGATTTTGATATTTCGCCAGAGTCTTTGTTTGAATCCTTCTGAAGATTCATAGGATCATGAAAAAACTTTTTCCTATTTTCTTTCCAATGTGGGAATTTACCATAATAGAGCTAAAGAATGAAAGTGAGGATTCGAGACTTGCTTGCACTTATCAACGAGAGAGGTAGTAAATCCAATAATTAATTTATGAAAGAATCTTGCAAAGAAGAAAAGAAAAAAATGTAAGGGGTTAAGATGAATGAAGATGATTAAGGAAAAAAAAGAATTGAAATTTGATGGAGTAAGAAGAAGACGGTAGAAGTTAATAGAAGTTGTCCTGCTTCCTGATATTTTTACTTTTTTAAATTTCAAATTTTTTAAATTTTGAAATTCAAAAGTTCAAAATTTGGTCTTTTAATTAAAATTAATTAAATTTAAAAATTCAAAATCATAAAGCTGATTAAAAGGTTGAGTGTTTAAATGGATAAAATTTAAAATTCAAAAATTGATTTAAGAGGTTGAGTGTTTTAATGGAGAAAAAATAGGCATTAAAATGGGTAAATGTGTATTGTAAGAGAGAGAATGTAATGTATCTAAAAACTTACACTAAAAAAAAGGGAATTATGTAATATTTAAAAAAAGTAGGGAAAATTGGAGAATATAAAAATTATAATTGTGTATTTAAGTTATTTTTTCAAACATTTATGTCTCTTTTTCTTTTTATTTTTTTAGGCTCTGATTTGATTTCTATAAATAGTGAGGAGTTCTTTCATTTTTAGACACACCAAAAAATTATTATCAAAGTTGAAGTTATCGAAGGTGTTGTGAAATAATCTAGCGTTATTCGGGTTCCATTTCAGCTTTATGTGTGTAAGGAATCATTTATTTATTATTCTTTTTATTCTTCAAAAAAAATAAATTTGCACCATATAAAATAATTGTTTAGTTATTTATTAAATATTTGTAACTTTTGAATCAATTAGATTTTTAATTATTAATTTTTTTTATTTGAACTACGTACATAAGTCGAATTTTAAAATCAATTCAAATAGATCTTATCTAAACAAACAATTGAGAAGTGTGGATTGTTTGTTTAGGTAAAATGTTGTTTGATTTAAAATTCAAAATATTGAGATTAGATAGTGTACATAGTTCAAATACGAAAAAATAATTAAAATTTATTTGATTTCAAAAACAAAAATATTTGATAAATAATTAAATAGTTATTATGTGTAGTGAAATTTATTTTTAAGGAGTAATAAAAACGTAAAAAATGATTATCTTAATTTTAAATATGAAGTTGATTTGGTGCCTAAACACCACTAGGTTCCATTGACGTAAATTTTCACTTATATAACTTCAATCTTTGTAATAGATAAAAGTTTCCAGTTACATAATTTTAATCTTTGAGCATGTTTATCATGATATATATGTCGATGATCTTTAGATTCAGATTAATAAAATGTTAAGTATCTTGAGTCATATATCACAATTCTAACTTTTGATTCGAGTTGATGTAGGACCCATTTGATGATAGATTTTTCTAATAAAATTTGTTTTTGTTTTTGTTCTTTTTTTTTTTACTAATAGTGTTTGTTCATAGAATTTGTCATTATTTGACAAATAATCCAAATTTTCAAATACTAGAAAAAATTAATATTTAGGTCAAATCTCATTATTTGAGAGCTTTTAAAAAATCATATTCTGCATCAAACTTTTATCTTTTATAAAAAAACATCCTCTATACTAGTTGTTTGCATTGTCTTACATAAGTTTTTACGTGAACATCAAAGCACTCATGAATATTATGAATATGAAAGTGATGATATAGTTGATGAAAAAAATGACGAACAATCAGCTCCGAGTAATAGTCATCTGCTTTCTCTAACTCACGATGTATGAAATGACACTCGTTGCAGTCACTCTAAACTACCACATGCCTTCAATGTCACAAACACTACTTGTTATTTATTGCAACAAAAATCTAATTGACTTGTGAAAGTCATGAATCTTGTTATGTCGATATTTTATTTTGTTATGTAATACAAACCTATGATTAATTTTGATAATTTTTAAAACTACAAGTATAAATTATATTTCTTAAGAAAAGTGAAATATGTTTTTCAAATATCGCCAAAAATATTTGGCAGCCAAACACTATCATAGTATGTGTTACAAATTGGGTGGAGGGTCCACTCGTCTTTTTCATTTTTCATCAATATATTACAAAAACACTTGTCCATTTGAAGCATATTCATTTAGAAAGCAAAATAACAAGTACCATACTACCATAATTTCATACATAATTCCTAAAATTTCTTTAACCTTATAATATGATCATGAATTGCAACAATTTCATTGATTCACCAAGGATTATTTCCATATATCTAATTGGTTCACTACTTGCAATAGTCTAGTCGAAGGGAGTTTTTCTTGAACAGATGACTTAGTATCCCATTTGAAGAGCACACAGTTACCTGCAACCAACATGCATAATCCATCTTCGCGTTAAACAACTCGAAAAGCCCCTGGAAAAAGAGTACATTACTGATTCACTACAAGAAAATCTCTGCATCTGAAAAGAGTACATTTGAGTGAATCCGAGGACTAGCCGCTGGCGGTAGTATTGAATCTTACCATAATAAGTACAGAGCATCATAGAGCAGGCTTACCATAATAAGTACAGAGCATCATAGAGCAGGGAAGCAGTTATCTTACGGAATATTTTCAGGTTGAAGTTGTTACTGCAGTCATTTGTTGCATAAGTATTTCTTCAACTCTATCTGTAAAGCCTGAGATAGTCTGTCGTGCATTTGTATCCAATGAGTTCGCCGCTTCCTGTAAAAATGAAATGAATAAAAGATCCAACGAGATTGAGACTCTGAGCGGTAATAGGCCAATCGTCACTTTCTTTCCACAAGAATTACCGAACTGTTTTTTCCTACTAATTGGAAACACTTTTAGGAGGAGGCGATTTGAATCCTAATAACAGAAATTTAGAAATTTAGTGGGCTTGCTAGGTCCAATCAGCACGATGTATCATTAGCACTGTACAATTACGTTAACTAAAATGACCTTTCATTTTAGTGATATTTTGTATTTCTCTTTGACCGTTGTAGATCATGCAAGTTCAAGTCAAATTACCATTCACAATGTAAAATATCACATCTATATTTGGTTGATAAATCCAATCCCAATAGGACTTCAACATAAAGTCACAAACTGTCCATCACTGGTATGAAATGGCTATTATCTATAACAATGCTATGAATAGACAACTTACCGCAACCTTACAAAGGAGTGTCAAAGATATCTGTTGTGAGTACTGACTTGAACTCTTGAGAGACATCAGGGTTAAACCAGAACAGGTTAGTGGCCAACCTTGAGGTAGCTTTACGAAAGCATCAATTCCACCAACCATATGAGCTACTATTGTCTCTTCTCTTTCCACGTAATCAAATGAATGCCTGTTTGGTTTGAGTAGATATAAGTACATAATTCAAAAATAGATCAAATAAATGCAACATCAGAAGCCAAGAGAAAAACATTTGAGACACTTTGTACGTATAAATTTGGTCCTCTTTCTCCACCTTCTGCATAATTTTCTGGTCCTTTCTATAGTCAGGACTAGGATTTTACATACTAAGTCCACTCTATATTCAATTTATGAAGCTTTTCCTTCTATCATCGAATTCATACAGTTTAGCGCATCTTCTTCGACTCCATTAATTTCAAACGATTTCTCACTGATAAGAGTAATGACTTCCTCAACATAATATCAACTCCTGTAACTGTAGAATATTATTATATTACTTGGTAATCTAATCTATTAGTCAATTAAGATTGTGATCAATGTAAACATAGACTTTGATCATCTTTCTCCAACTACTACTTCAGATCCATGACATAGTTAAGTCACATTAATAACTCCAATTTGAACTCCTATACTGTTTCTCATTTATCCCAATTTTCAATAGCCACTTAATATCAGTTGTTCAACACAATATTTCAGCACTGCTCCAATGGCATAAACCCCTCAACATGCTCGCAGTAAAAATGCATCCCTTGCTTCTTCAGAGATTCCTCGCATACCACATAACTAACTTTATCACTCTTTTTTTAAGTAGAGCAGAATTTTCTAACTTGTCTTGAGATTTATTTATGTGACTTAATTGGATGAAATAAGTGGAGTTACTTTAGTGTGTGATTATCAAGTTGCAACATGTGGAGCTCATCTTAATACTCGTAATTCTTAATTTTGTCCTCTGGAAGTGAAAACTAATTAGCTCTCCTTTTGTAGCATACAGGCAGTGCATCCTAAGGTACAAATAGAATATCTATTGGGTTTTCTTTCTAAAATTTAAATGTAACTAACATGAATAAAGCATCAGAAATTGATAAATGAAGTGCTAAAACCATTATTGACACAATTAGAAAAAAAAATGTAAAACAACACCTCTACAAAACAATCTTGACTCAAATTGCATGCATAAAGTACAAAATAAGGACTAACCTTGAACTATTTGCACTCTTCACTAGAAAGCGCCTTAACGTGCTAAGAATAATTCGATCTTGCACCCTTTTAACCAACCACTCCAAAGAAGATCTATTTTCAAGAACTCCCACAGGGAAATAGACCTGTCTGTAATCAGTGGCACTATGAATTTTCATGCTGCAAATTACTTCCAAAATAGGAAATTAAATACCAATTACACTGCAAAATCAACTAAAACTTCGCATCAAATTTGACTTTATTAAATAATAAAGGATACTGATTTATGCTAAGGCATCAAACAAATAGATTTACACAAGCCAAAACTTAGTGAGATCAGTAGAGTGTACAAGAAAAATGAAAAGGAAACACACCTTAAGGATTTTGCTGTATCAGTTATTTCGCTTATAGATACATCATTTGGGAAAATCTAAAGAGGATCACCAAAAAATAGATTAAGGTATAATAGATCAGAAATGGCAGCATTATATCTTATTGACCAGTAAAACTAAGGAAAGCAAGCAGTTAATTCAACAAAGGAAGGGTGAAAAAAAAAATTCAACAAAGAAAGAAATCAAACAGCTTGCAGGTCAACCAATGATTCAGTCGGTCATAACTTATAAGCAACCAATATACTGGACGACACAGAACAGTAGATTTTTGTATTTCTGCATATGACTTGTTGTATCTCATCTAATACACTCTTTGTAAGCACAAAACCAATTTTCTTAGCCTAAGTTGTTTTGATAATTTAACACCAGGCGTATTTAGGTACTTTGACTGTTTACTTCAGAGAATGTCCGTTGCCAACATATCAAAAAGTGGGTAAGTATTTTAATTTCTGGCAGATATAGAGAAGGTTAATAAATCCACTTTAATGTCTTGTCAGGAGAAAGTTAAGTCTATGTTAGATTTGTTTTATCATTTATGTAGCAGGCTTGCATTTCATACAACGTTATGCAGTGCCACATTCTCTTTCAAAACAGCATCTCATCAGTGGAAAGAAAAATGAGTTTTTCATTTTTTTGGGTTAATAGCTATGTTAAGTTTGCGTTGCTACTTCATATTGGCCGCTAATATAAATTTATATTAGTCAAATATAACATATTTTCTAATTAAGGGGACCAAAGGTACATAATTTAATCAATTGAAGGATAAGTATGCTGTGTCATATATCACAAGGACCAAACATGTAATTGACCAATAACTTAGGGACCAAAAATGCAGTTATCTTATCCCTAATTTTTATGCCACAAACTGCTGAAAAAACATACCTCAACATGTTTTAGCTCCATGGTTCCATCCACCAGTTCAATTAACAACTCATGATTTTGCTCTGGTGGTTCAGCAACACCGATTGTTTGGTTATGGAGCAAGTTTTCTAAGTTTGGGATAAAAGTTCTCAAAGATAATCTGATGCGGTTCCCCTCAAATTGTACTATCTTAAGACCAGAAAATGCATCTTCAATCTTTTCTATAGCCTCAAACCTGATTATATTGTAAAATTAAATGCACCAGAGTTAGACAAGGGAGAGTACGGAGAACTATGCAAAGTTTATTTTCGAAAATACCTGTTGAAAGTACTCTCAAGTTCTTCCAAGGACTCCAAATTCAATTTGCTCTTTTCAAGCTGATTACCTAATTCAAAGATCTACATAAAAAGTGGGTAAAACAATGATACATAAGTAACCTTAATTTTCTTTTAAAGAAATAACAGAACAACATCCAAGTATGCTTTGGCAGTTTGCCAGTAGACAGATTGTTATGCAATTTGATAATTGAGACGACAACTAGACTAAAAACTTCCTGTTGCATCAGCAACTGACAGCAAGATTTGCATTAAGATTATGATTTCAAACTACTCTAAGTTGTCTTGCAATATTGAAAAGATGTAAGAACCTTAAAGTTATGTTCTACAGGTGCACTTGACAAGTTTCCTTTATCTTCTCCAGGTGTAGAGCAAGGAAAATTTGTCAGGGCTCTTCCTTGTTCAATTCCCTAAAATATAAGGTAAGATACAATAAGTATAACAATAACAAGCATTTGAACAAAGTTGGAGTTCTAAGATTTAGAGGAATCATGATAAGATTGAAGCATTAGACTTGGACACAGAAGAGGGAAAAAGATAGAAAAAGAACACTTGTTCACCTAGCAAGAAATATTCAGCTGCTAATCAAAATGTAATTTTTTTTAAAGGTAATTTAATTTTACTCTTAATTGGTTCAGAAGTATAACAAAAGTATCCTTGCTAATATTTCCACTTGAAAAGATTCAATTGACAGACAACTTGCCATTAGTTGATATCCATTACTGAACAAGCTTGAAATATTGTAAAAAAAAAACTTATGCACTGACACAAATAGTAACAACTTCAGTGTAGAATTGGATCACACAGGGGTTAGAAATTGTCACATTACATTCTTCCACCCACATGCAGTTTATTTGATATTTCACCTTAACGCTTTAGGGTGAGCAGACAGATACCATAAAACTATAGCATGTCCAATTTCTTAAGGAACCAACAAGTAAATGTGTTTGCTAAGTCTGCAAGCAATCCCCCTCCACCCCACTAGCCCACACTGATCAACGAACTGAGTTTAGATTCAAGTAGAATCAGCTGATGAACAGAAACAAACCAGTGATTCAATGAGCTCCAACAGACAACTAAGGCCTTCAACCTCATTCACCAATTTGCTATAACCTACAGGAAAAAAGAAATACATTTCAAAATCATAAGTCAAGCACGTGTCGCAATCCCACATAAATCTGAAGTTCCCAGAACCACCAGGAACCCTCAGCACCTTCAACATATTCCCTTGAAAGACCCTCAATTTCATCTGCAATTTTTGCATTCTTAGCCTCTTCTGTGCTTAGCTCATTCTTCAAATAATTCCAAAATTCATCTGAAGTTACAAACACGAGAATTATAATGGCAGATAAAACTCCCTGCAAAAATGTATGTGTGTGTCTATGTAAAGCTCCCCTTAAACATATGTGTGTGTGTGTTATACACAGATACACACACATGAAGAGAAAAAGAAGATATAAAAAGCTTTTCTTCTACCTAAATCCTGATCAGATGAGAAGTTGACTTCTGAAGCATCACATAATAGCTGTTCCACTTTGCTCTGAAAAATCATACCCAATGAACAAAGCGACTTTGAAAGAAAAATATACTGAACATGACAACCTGTCAAAGAAAACATGAAAGGATCTATTCACAAAGAAATAACCTCTCTTGCTCTCGTCAATTTGTCTATTCCTTGTCCCTTATAGAGTCGATTTGATCCTTTTTAGAGCTAATGTGTTTGGTATTGGTAAAATTGCACTCTATGATGAACTCATAATTCATTGTTTGCTTATCTTAAAAGTGAAAACTGTTCTATTCAATAAAAACAATTCCCACATACAAGGGGGGAAATGGCTTCCTTAGCTAATGAAAGAACTCAACACACAGACCATTTTCCTCCACACCAACCACACAACTGAAAATAGATAATCCTTTTCCTTTTGGAAAAACAAAATTTGATCCTTTTTTGAAAACCATCGTGTCGGACCCAATTTTCACGTACCTCGACTATCTCCACGAATACCTACACCTCCTACCACAATAGGGTAACTATGTCCACCAAGGCTAGAGCATAGGAAAGAAATCACCTAGTGTATTTTTTAATCTGCTGGAATTCGAACCTGAAACCTTGGTTCTCAACCCATTTCATTGACCGCTGCGACTAGGCCAGACCCGTGGGTGTGCAAAAATAAAATTTTGATATTAAGAAACTACAAGTACTGTAATTTTTCCATATCATAACGCTAAACGAGTGTGCTCAATTTAACTTAACTTAACCGAATTCTGGAGCTAAAAAACACGAAAACTATTCAAAAGCTTTCATCTTTTTAACTAAATTATAAAACAAACGCAAAGTTCAAGTTCTTTTTTTACCTCAAATTGAAGTGTACAATCTTCCAGCGATTTCTTCAATTCTAAACCAAATGCTTCTGGTTCTTCAACACTTCTTTGAATATCTCTAAGCTCTTGAATCTCCCTATCATTACCATATATCCAAAGCAACAAACATCAAAAAAAAAAATTAATTTAGCTTGGAAATGCAAAAAAAAAAAAAAAGAGGACCTTCGAAGAGAATCGGCATCATTGTAACTTCGATTTTCCATTTATTGCTCGAATTTCGTAAAAAAAAATCCAGATATTTTCTGTAATTCAAACTCCCGCCATTGTTATACGGGTTTGTGCTTGTGTTGATTAAAGAGGAAAAGAGACGCTAGAGGTGGATCGGGTAAGTCAGGCCCATATATAGGTTGGCCCATTTATATAAGCCCATTAAATTGGGCCAAAATTTAAAGTATTTTAATTTGAATTTTGAACTTTTTTGATTTGAATAAATTGAACTGAGTTATGTTAATATGAGCTTATTTATAAAAGGAACATTAACGTAAGTTTTCTGTCATTTATCAAACTCCATGTATTTCGTAATAAGACTCTCTTCTTTTTCTTTTTTTGAGATTTTCTAAAAAGAAAAGGGAAAAAAACAATATTGCAAAGAGCCAAAAAGGTCATAAAATGAACAGAAATCAAGTTTTTAGGCTTTTGTGGCTGATTTTTCAATAACAAAACTTTTTTATTTTTTGGTGAGGGTATAAATCTCGTGATCAGAAAAAAACCACCACCCTTTTGCTACAAGAAATCAATAGAATTTTTTATATGAGCCATCTAATCTAAGTGTAATAAATGGAGATTAAAAGTCAAAAATCATTTATTTTTAAGCTTGTTGAATACTCGTAAGGGAGTTAACTGATTTTTCATAAAAAAAATTACACTATATATATATGTGTATTATGTGTGAATATTTATTGAATGGCTTTTATATTCTACTAAGTCTTTATATGTAAATAACTCGGATCAAGTCTCTATATATAGTCATTCAATATCACTTTCTCGTGGTGAATAGGATAACCCTCTAATATTCTAGCAAATCTCGAACTCTCTCGATATAAACCAGTCTGGTGTACGAAAAATTTTGCTCAAGATCTTCTATTCTAGCAAAAATCTTGAACTTTCTCTATATATACAAAACAGTATGATTCACTAAAACTTTTGTTCAAAGTCTTTATATATAGTCTTTCAAAATCACTTCCACGACCAAAAAAAAAAAAACTAAACAAAAAATGTATTTTATAAGAAACATTTCAATTTTTTCCATTTTTTTCTTGGTTTTGGCTTCACAAACCAAAGCAAACTTTAACTCAAATCTTATTGAAAAAGCATGCACAATTAATAAACCAAATTGGGACTTTAATTTCTGCATTAAACTCTTAAATTCTGATCCAAAAATCTCATCAACACAAACTCCATTTGATTTAGCCATAGCAATTATTCAAGCAGGAAATTCCCATGCATCAAAAACTCAAGACTACATAAATAAAAAGCATAGCCATGAAGGAGGCACAAGCATTGTTGTTTCTTCAGCATTGAGTGTGTGTAGCAAATGGTATGTTTGATTAATCTTTTCCATATGTCAAATACATTTGAATTTTTTTTCAATCGTTTTTTTTAATGTGTGTTATGATAATATTTGTTATTTTGGTATCAGTGACATTTGAACGTGAATCTTACTTGCTCCAATATTGTATTTTGAACCATGTAACTGTTTCACTTTTAAATAGAACCAAAAACACTTTTGATTTAATTGATCTATCGTCAAAACACATCAAATCTTTATTTTATTGAATGATGCACTTTTGATCCATTTGCTTGCTAATATATTCACAAATTATCACAATAATTAATCATCTCACTACATTATTACTCAGATGTGATATGTCATGTTAAATTTGTATTGTTACTCCATATTTAATTTGACGATAGTACAATTCTATAGATAGTCAGCTCATGTAACATATTTTCTACATGAAGGAACCAAAAAAACACATTTTAGATTAATAGAAAGTGTGAATTATGTTGATGCATATATCATAAGGACCAAAAGAAGAAATTATCAATAATTTAAGTCGAAAAGTGGCATTATTAATTTCTAATAGCATAAGCTTTTAAATGAAATCTGAAATAAACATAAGATTAAACTTTTAGATAAGATTATTTTCTAACATATAAGTTATTTATTTTTACTTTTAAAGTAGCTATCAGATTTGAACTCAAGAGCCTCTTGCTTTTGCTTACTTATTATCATGTTGAGTTGTCTGATCATCTCAAGTATAGAGATTACATATTTTACCTGATTAATTATATTATGTCTCGATAACAGGTATGGAGGTGTTGTTGGAGCATTTGTGATTGCTTTAGATGATGTTCAACATCAAAAGTTTCCATCAGCTAGTGATCATGTTGAATCAGCTAATGATTTTGCCATGAATTGTGAAGAGGCATTTGCTTCAAGAAATGTTCAAGATAATGAAATTTCAAAGGGTGATAATCTTGTTATGTATTTCAGTTTATCTGCTAAAGTGGTTATCAATGTTCTTGGAGAAACAATTAATTATACCACATTTTGATCTGTTGGTTTGTTCTACTTTAATATTTATATAGCAATAAATAATAAGCAATCAAGATCTATACGTTTTGAAACTAGTTTGATTTGATTTTAACGTTATTTTATATTATGTTGATCACGCTTCAATAATTTCAGCGACAGTATTTTTATTTATATTCCCAGTTACTACTTTTATACCTCAAATCATTCCAATGATTTGAGGTACTAGGCTCTAATATTAATTGGTTATGAGATAATTAAAATTTAGTTATGCTATATGCAAATTTGGGAAATTTGATGTGTTTAGTTTACCTATTTTTTCTTTCCTTTAAAGATTTACATAATAAATGGTCCAATTAAAGAAAAGAGTGATATATACATGATACCAACCTAAATATAATTCTAATGTATTAATTAATTAAAATTTAAACACCTTTTAATTGACTTTCAAATTATTCTTCGTCAAATACTTTTCTTATCCAAAAAAGTAACAAGCATCTCATAAATTAGTTATGTATTAAGAGCTAATTCAAATATCATAATTATTTTTTATTTTATAAAGCATAGATACATAATTTATTCTTTTCCTATTAGTTTGATCGTTTCTCAGTTTAGAAAAAAGAAAAATGTGACGTATCAATTTTGGATAAATACATAGTTACAAAATACCATGATAGTAACGTTGCACCCTCACCGTACGCAACTACTTCCCTGGCCCCACACACTCTCTCTATATATATTATTTATTTATTTACTTTATCCATTTTCATCTGAGACAAAATGGTAGAAGCTATGAGCAGAAGAAAAACACTGAATTTTCCGTTAATACTAACGGTGTTAACTATCCACTTTGTGATCGTCGCCGGCGAGTATTTCAAGCCGTTCAATGTCACCTACGATAACCGAGCTCTCATCATCGGCGGTAAACGCCGTATGCTTATCTCCGCCGGAATTCACTACCCTCGCGCCACTCCTGAGGTTAGTGAAACTTCCAATTTTGCTAATTTCAGTCCATGAGATCAGTAAAAGTTGTTTTTTTTTCTCCTGTTAATTTACTGCTCTTTGACTGATGCATAAGCTAAATACTCCGTCTGTATAATTGTCAGTGTCGAGAGTAAAACTGTATGAACTTTGATCAATATTTTAAAAAGTTATTTTTTCATCATGATTGCAACTTTTAGTGTACGAACATCTAAATTTAAAATATTGAATTAATCTAATTCAGTTGAGCTCCGTAAAAGTGAATGGAGGACTGGAGGGAGTATGTAGTAATTTCTATAAGAGTGTTTATTTATGTTAAATTGTGGAGTAAATGATTTCCAAATGGAGAAAGAGGGTAATGATTTTTGGAACAGTCTAAAAAGAATTTCTTTTTGGAGGGAGTATATTGTATAAGAGTGACGAATTAGAATTCCATGGAATTGGATAAAGGATCAAGTAAAAGGTAGCTGCTTTGAGGATTGTTCTGGATTAACGGTGAATTGTGTAGCAAAATAAAAGAAGACAAAGAACATAGTTTTGTTACAGTGTTTGGCTGTGGAGCAGTTTCAAGGGAAACATTAATTTGTGAATTTGTGAAAAGCAACACTTCTCAATCAGTGAATTATATCTGAACTTCACATCCTTCGCTGAATAGAAAATCATTTTAATATCTCAATGGACATTAAACAAAGATATCAGCTTGTTAGAGTTATTGCATTTCTTGCAACAGTTCTTTCATGCAATTTAAAGAATTAAACTGCTAGTTTGATGTGCCATAAATCTCTGAAATTCAAAATCAAATAGTGACGTTATGCTAATGTAACTTATACATCTTGTTTTTCTCATGTTCTCTGGATGAACATAGTGTATGAACTTCCACTACACCCTCATGTTACAAATTATTCTTAGTTTTTATAAGCCTTGTGCATATCACATGTACCAGATGTGGCCCACATTGATAGCTAGGAGCAAAGAAGGTGGTGCAGATGTCATCGAGACTTATACATTTTGGAATGGTCATGAGCCAACCAGGGGACAGGTACTCATTTCTTAAAAACCTGCATTTTTGTGTTTGTTGCACTGAAGGTAATGCGATCTGTATTCTTGTAGAGTTATAACATTTAAACGAGTCGGTTTTGTTCTTCAATTGACTTCTTTTTTTAATATTTCCTACTATTTAATTTCCGTAACCTTTACCTTTTCTGAACTGCTTCTCTTTTGATGCTTCTCTTTTCAGTACAATTTTGAAGGAAGATATGATATTGTCAAGTTCGCAAAGCTAGTCGGATCTCATGGACTGTTCCTCTTTATTCGAATAGGTCCTTATGCCTGTGCAGAATGGAACTTCGGGTTACGTTCTGTTTCCAATATTTCCCTGCTCAGTTTTAACTTTATCATTAGTTCATGTAAAATGTGTTGTCATGCTTCAAGATCTAGTCTATTTTTTCAATAAAGCAAAAGGAAATGCATTACTTTCATTCTCACAAGGTGATAAGCAACAACATAGAAGGGCGGTATCTAGAAGAGAATCTGTAGTAATTCAGTAGCTGACAAGTTAGCACCGAGAAATATTTTAGAAAAAAAATAAAATAGAGATATCAACAACAGAATATAGCAGAAGGGCGTTAACACATTTGTGTCACCACTGAGAGCTTCTCTATTGATCTCACTTGGTGATTCCTGTCTGTATTGCAGGGGATTCCCCATATGGCTTCGTGATATACCTGGAATAGAATTTCGAACAGATAATGCACCATTCAAGGTATTATAATATAGCAGGGGAGCAGTAATTTTTCTGTGGAATTGTATGAGGCCTTTTTGAGGTGTCCTTGGAGTGTGACCTTCTAAATTTTGAAGATAACTTGTTTGTTTGGCCATGTTTATTTTTTGTTGAACCTGATTTGTGGCCTCATGGCTTCTGCACATATTATAGGGTCCAATTAATTCACTGAAACTGAACCAATTACTTGTCACATTGTCAATTCTAAATTCAATTAACCGTATAGATATATTAGATACATTGTTAGGCATAATACTCAGGGTATGTCCTAGTGGTCAATAAAGTGGGAGGAAAACCAAATGACAACATCTCTATTGACTGCTTTGTCAGCTTTATGTTATTGTCCAACAATAAGCCTCTGCCTTTCGTTTATTTGTCTTCACACATGCATTTCAAGATTAGTTCCGTCCTTCTGTTCCTCACCCCCTCAAGATTTTTTCGCTGGAGCAAATAGCTTGGCAAATTTTGTCAACCTGTTTCTCTATTGGAAGATTAGATTCTTGTAGTTTTTGTTCTTTGGTTCTCAAATAAAGCATCTATACCATGCATTTGATGGCAGGCATTCCTTGTTTATAGTAATTTTGTTTCTGTTTAGCTAATATTCATTCGGAAATGTGGTGTAGTTGGTTGACTGATTGAATCAGCAAAAACTAAGTTGTCTTTCCAATACTTTGTTGGTTAAATTGCAGTTGTTGTAGTTTAAGAGCATTAATTGGCTGCTGGAAGATTAAAATTTGACAAACTGAAACACTTTTCCCAGGAGGAGATGGAGCGCTATGTTAAAAAGATAGTTGATCTTATGATATCTGAGTCGCTCTTTTCGTGGCAAGGTGGTCCTATCATTTTGCTGCAGGTTATGAAATTTCTTATCCTGAATCACTGATTAGAATATCAGTATTACTGTAAGTCTGATAACTGCACTTTATTAGTTAGACAAGTAGGAATTTTTTGGTCAAGACTGCTTGAAATAATTGACATGAATAATGCACCTTACAACTGAATCTGAGTAATTTCCTCTTGAAATGATTAATGGATGTCCAGTTTTAGAGACATTATCTGCAGACACTGATACATTTGGCACTTTCATCTATCTCCTTCCCTTTCCCTTTCCCTTTGCATATGTCCTTGCATGCTTCTGCACCTAGGTTTAAACTTGAGTTGTGTCTCTTTCTGACGCTAAACTTTTGTCAGATTGAAAATGAATATGGAAATGTTGAAAGCTCATTCGGTCCCAAGGGGAAGTTATATATGAAATGGGCTGCTGAAATGGCTGTTGGTCTTGGTGCTGGTGTTCCATGGGTCATGTGCAGGCAAACTGATGCTCCAGAATACATCGTAATGCACTTAATTCCCTGATTTTCTCTAGTTGTAGCTAGTTGATCTATTTAGTCTAATATTACAACAACTACACCAGTATAATCCCACAAGCTATGCTGCTCGAACTCTTTTTAAAATGTTGACGAGTGCGTGTCGGATCTTCCAAAAACAGTGTATTTTTTACTGACACCTGTGCAGCAATATTCTTGGAGAGTCCGAGCATCTTAGCCCACAAGAAGAGTTTGGGGAGGGAAGGATGTACCCAGACCTTACCTTTGTGGGGGTAGAGAGGTTGTTTGCAATAGACCCTCGTCTATTTAATCTCTAATAGTTTTGATAAAAATATTCATTAGATGATATATTTTTAGCAATTCATTTCATTGAACGAGTTGCATAAAAACTAGTATTTTTAAGTAGTTTTATGAGAACATGCACATATTTCTTGAGTTTCTTTTGTAAAAGATAAGCCGGTGTAGAAACTGATCAATTTGAACCTTACTTTAAAATTTAAACAAATTTAACTCTTTATCATATAGAACTACTGCAGTCAATTGAATTTTCAAGTTAACCTAACACATGAATTCTGGAAAACTGATCTGAGTTGAAGAAGCCCTGGTTTCTTAAACCTTTTTTTGGATTAAATTTATAATTCGAAAGCAGCAGTGAGTTCTCTCTTAATTATTTCTCTCTCTTGTGTTATTATAAGTCCTCCTTTTCAGGGCCAGGGTATTCTATCTTTTCTTTATCTTGTTATGTTAAAGAATTTTTTATTTTTAACAGATAGATACTTGTAATGCATACTATTGTGATGGGTTCACGCCGAATTCCGAGAAGAAACCGAAAATTTGGACTGAGAATTGGAATGGATGGTATGATAATTGTTTCTTGTTTGTTAGACCTTTCTTGGTCATGTCTTTGAATTCTGAACCAGTATATGCATGATTCCAGGAAACCTTAGGTTCTTGTGGTGTTATGATTGTAAGATCTCTAACATGTGAGTTGACTTCTCTATAACTCATGAACCAAAGAGCAACGTATTTTGCTTGCATAAAGTACCTATTTAGAAGAAGTTTTTCTTGGCAGAATCCGACCCTTTTTTTTTTTTTTTGAAAATGGTAACATTGTATACATCAACATTTATACCTTATCTGCAGAGAAGGAAAGCCACCGCTAGAAATAAAGAAAATCTTGATTAATCTCACAAGGTTTCTACTAAATTGTACAAAGGTCAGATTCTCAGCAGAATCTGACCTTTGTGCTTGACTTTCTATTCTTCCAGATATCCTCTGTTAGGAAAGCTTAGAATAATGGAAAGTCTACATGAGAGGAAAGTTTGTTCCTGTGAGTTTTCCCTCTCATATTTTAGGGCTTCATTTTATCTCTCTCATATATAATATTTTAAGTCCTGAAGCTAGTGTAAATATATGAACATCACTTCTTAACTGAAGGAGAATAATATCAAGGAAAAAATGTTAGTTAAGTTAGAATAGGATTTAGAACTTCGTATGAAATGAACAAGTTTAGAACAATAAATTCAGTGAAGTATCAACTCTCGATTTGTTATGTTTCTAGCTATGTGTTGAAATCCATTCTTCAGGGAAAAGTTTGGTCAGTTGATCATTTAGTTAAGTTAGTATTATTAGTTCTTCAGTGAGGGTGTAAAGCTTGATGGACATTGCATACTGAAATCTAACTCAAGAACTATGAACCAGGAAAATGTGGTATATTTGAGCTCATATCCCTTCACTATGCTCTTCTTTATTTTTTATGCCTCCCTCTGATGTATACAACTCAAAAAGGAATGCAGGAACTCTTAGCTATGTTTTGGATTAAGTTGAGGAGTCAATAACATACAGATGAAGGAAAAAGAGACAATCTTATTTCTTTTCTTTACTGCAGGTTTGCAGATTGGGGTGAAAGACTTCCATATAGACCTTCCGAGGATATTGCATTTGCAATTGCTCGTTTCTTTCAACGTGGGGGCAGCTTACAGAACTATTATATGGTATTAGATACCTCTGATGCTCTTTAAATTTTCTTTTGCAGTCTGGTACAGATAAGGCATTTCCCTAATATATTTAACTCTCTCCTATTCCAGCTGACCTTACTTGTAATTATTTTAAAAGTTCTCTTGTCAACCGATAGTCAAGATTACCCAGTTCCACATGATTATCTCTTTTCTTGATTAATAGACTCGTTCTATATCCAGTATTTGTTTTTTGAAGAGTTTAAACAAACATTTTATGTGTGGCTAAATATTGATTACCAGTTTATGCAAACTAGAGAAGTTTGAAGTTACTCATTACTACTGGGTAAATGGAGAAATGATGACTTTTTTCCACGCGTTTGTTTGATGGTAAGATGATAGTCTAAATAAGAAGAGACCAACCTTTCTAGTCTAATGATAGCTTGAATAAGAAGAAACCATTTCCTTTCAACTTCCCCACACTTTTGCATGACTCATAGTTTCTTGCCGGAAACTGTGTTACCACTACCAGAGTAATTCAACACAAAAAAGAGAGGCTGGAAACTTGGATTTCTGTCACTTTCCTCTTCCTTTCCAGGCAGAAAATAGTTTCCTTGCTGACTGGCTGTTTCATCTTGTAATACCAGTATTTTGGTGGGACAAATTTTGGCCGGACTGCTGGTGGCCCAACTCAAATCACTAGCTATGATTATGATGCTCCACTGGATGAATATGGTAACTTTTCAATTTTATGTACTCTTCTATAAAAACAATACTGTCAAGATAAAATTTGATAGCCAAGTGTACATTGATATTAACCTCTTTTTTCACAAGTATTCATTAAATAGACTGCAATAACTACTTCGATAATTATTTTACTTCATGAAAAAGGTCTATTTTAAGCAGTCACTGAGGAATATTGAAGTGTTATTTTAGGATCATCCGTATAGTTAAAATATTTCAAGTGTCAAGTCCTTTAAAAAGATATTGTCCCACTTATGTCTATATATTAGTGTCTTATAATCACCAAACAATCAATATTTTCTCTCTTGTTCTCACGGTTACTATATTGTATAGGACTACTACGTCAACCTAAATGGGGCCATTTGAAGGATCTGCATGCTGCTATAAAGCTTTGTGAACCAGCTCTTGTTGCTGCTGATTCACCTCAGTATATTAAACTGGGACCAAAACAGGAGGTCAGTTAGCTTGAGTTAACCCTGGTATTGCTGTAAATTCACATGTTATTAAATGTAAAATAAAATGTCAACTGTTGAATATATTGTGATGAATGTGTTTTAGCCAGACTACCTTTGCAGAGGTACTTATTACTTTTTGTGAATTATCGAAGGCGCATCATGTTTTTACTTTTCTTTTGGAACAGCTACAAAATGCCTTGAGATATCTCATAATTCCAACATTCCATCAGTTATTATTGTGATGCTTATGTCTTTGATAGAACATAGTTATTGTTATTCTTGCTTTTTGAGAATGTTGCAGTCATTTGTTGCTAACAGGACGAACAATATATCATCTATGTTTACAGATTACTTGCTGCACAAAATATTTGGCACCTACATTTATCATTCTTGTGCAGAAGAGAAGATAAGAATATTGCGAGCTATTTTTGGTCTAAACAAGAAATGGGGGGGATATAAACTTTTGTGGATTTTATAGGAAAACTTAAAGAACCATGACTTAGTGTTAATACTTTTTGCATTTCCCAGAAGGGTTTTTTAGCTGATCAGTCTCATCATTTTTGGGGCGATGAGCCTGTTTTGTGAATATAAAGTTACCTTTCTCTAAAAAAAAAAATATTGCGAGCTATTTACAACACCATATATAGCTGGAAAATAGGAGGAAAATGTCGCATTCAAATCAAGGAAATTTATCTGGTCAATGGATCAATCTAGTTGATTTGGTTTGTTAGTTTAGGAAAAAAGTCTTTTCTTTCAGATCAGGAAATTAATTACCGTGAACTAATGGCCTACCAAATCCAATTTTACAGAGTTTTTCTTTTTTTTTTTCTTCCAAATGACTAGGCCTTCTGCTGGGGGAAGTTTGTGAACTACGAATGAGACTTTGCATCCTTTGCTACTTGTGATGTTGTTACAGTGGACAGTTGGCAACATATGGCAATCCTACTCGGTTCTTAATATGATTGTGAAAGTTAAGGAAGGCTGAAAGGACTTTATCTGAAAAATAAAGGAAAGGCAGAAAGGAATAAAAGATGGACTTCGTTATTTTATGCAAGCATGAATCACTGCGCTTTTAGGATAATATTACTCTCTCCTGCTTACCTTAAATTGTTCTTGTAAATCATCATATATGTGGTACCTTCTCCGCTTAACCATATCATCACTTGGTATTTGATGCTTGTCATCTTACTTCAGGCACATGTCTATCGTGGAACATCCAACAACATTGGCCAATATATGTCCTTAAATGAAGGCATATGCGCAGCATTTATTGCAAATATTGATGAACATGAATCAGCAACAGTGAAATTTTACGGTCAAGAGTTCACTTTACCTCCATGGTCAGTGAGTATTCTGCCAGATTGCAGAAATACAGCTTTCAACACAGCTAAGGTTTGTTGATGTTCCCACAGTTGAAAGAGTATAAGTTAATTCAAAAGATTACTGTCAATGCTTGCATGTGTACTTGTTTCATTATTTTCTTTTGTTCCAAGCTCGTTATATTTTATTGATAATGCTATCATATATGTGATTTCCACAAACTGAGGCTGCAGTTATTGCCATTTCTGTGTAGATGATGGTATTCGGTAGATTACTAAGATTGATTTTTCATTGCAACTCAAGTTGTCTCCTATAACTTCTGAAAAAAATGGTTGAATAAAATGTTTATGACCATTTTGGCTTATAGTTCATCCGAAATTATGATTTGTCACCATAAGATCTGGCGATGCATTGTAAATTTAACTACAGTTTAGGTGTTCAGTTACTAGCACATGTTTGAAAGAGAAACATATCCTGGTTACTGAAGTTAAACTTTAGACACTTAGACTCTCTTTCAAGTATAACATAGTGACCTCATCACCGGAATGCTTCTAAAACTAAGTAGTACTTTGTGATTAATTTTAATAATGTGTTTGATTGTTTTCTCTTTGCATTCCTTAAATAGGTGGGGGCACAAACTTCAATCAAAACAGTGGGCTCAGATTCTGTTTCAGTTGGGAATAATTCTTTGTTTCTACAAGTAATCACTAAAAGCAAGCTCGAAAGTTTTTCACAATCTTGGATGACATTGAAGGAGCCACTTGGTGTGTGGGGTGACAAGAATTTCACTTCTAAAGGAATACTGGAGCATCTGAATGTGACAAAAGACCAGTCTGATTACCTGTGGTATCTGACCAGGTATTTCAATTATAACTGAGGTTAGGTCAGACTAAACAGTGAGTAATACCTTAATTTGGAACCACTTGATAATGGGACTTCTCCAATTCCATATATAGCTTTAAAACCGCACCGTTTATACCACATTCTTAGATGGCATCTGTACTGGAATTTAAAGCGACTTTGAACATGAGAAGATACCCTCAGAAGCCAAAATCTTGTAAAATGTGATTGTGAGCAGTATTGAATGTTTCGACATAAGATGGCCAGTGGAACACTCTGCATGAATTAACGAGTTTGATGTTCATACACTACAGAGTATTGTACGCGACAACATTTTTGAAGAAAATGGGTACACTTACATGGCCACTCTGTCTGCTCTTTGCTAACTTAACATTAGACGTAAGACTAACTTAATAAGCTACAGACAGGAAACTTCTGGTTTAACCGAACTGTTCTCTTTCCCTGTATTGCCACTGTGCGTGCCTGTCTTTGTATATTTGTTTGTGTTTTTTTCCCTTTTTATCCCCTATACTAATATACTTTGGCTTCTGTATCACTGGAGAGATATGATACTTAACCTGTGGTCTGAGGATTTCAAATTGTAGGACTAAAAGGAATATTGGAATTTCAACTAAGGGAATAAGAACTTCGTTGAGAAAGAACGCCATTCTCTTTCTCAATGTTCTGTTGTCTCCCTTTCTCTTTGACTCATGTTTTCTTATACTTTAACAAGTGAATAACCACACAACACCTATACAAAAACACAGGAAGATTTTGAAGTTGAACTGTCTTATAACCCTTTATTCTTGGTGTAATCGTGTCCTCCCCAAAGAGGTGGAGGATATTACTCACTTTTTAGATAGTTTAGGAGGGTATAAATGATAAATCTTTTGGTTTTTGCTTACTGTATACTCCTGATGTAATTACTACTGAAATACACCAATGGTGTATTATTGTCTATAAAATGTTAACTTTCTCAATCAGAAAAAAAAAACACTGAAAGATTTGGTTACAAATAGATTCATGACATTTATCATTGGTTGCAAACTGAAATAGTGATGACTTGCTCTGCTATCTCTGATGAATGCAGGATATATATTTCTGATGATGACATCTCATTTTGGGAGGAAAATGATGTTAGTCCAACAATTGATATTGATAGCATGCGTGATTTTGTTCGCATTTTTGTTAATGGGCAGCTTGCAGGTATTTGGTTAGGTTTCTTTTGTGCTATATTATTATGCATCTCTTTTCTTTGTGTTATAGCATTATCCAATTCTCCTGGTACTATCGAATTGTACTTCAGACGTTGAACTTTTCTTGGTCTGCATGAATATGATTTATTTATTTTTTGATAAAGGTAACAGTGTATGAATATGATTTTCAAATTTATGTTAATTTCCATCTCTGAGCATGGGGACAGTCTGATGGACTGTCGTAGAAAGATGTTCCCGTTTATGTTGGTTTCCATCTCTGAACATAATGGTCTGATGAATTGCCATAGAATGTCTGTCAAATAAAAATATAAAATCTCACTATTTTGCTTGTGTTTATAGTGCATGAGGCTGAAACGTTAGTCAAGCTAGCGTAGTCGTTTATTTCCTTTTTTCTCCTCATATCTCTGATTCGTCACCCATTTTACCCTATGACATGTCTGTTGTAAGTGTAGGTAGTGTGAAAGGCAAATGGATCAAGGTGGTTCAACCTGTTAAGCTGGTTCAGGGATACAACGACATACTGCTATTATCTGAGACGGTGGGATTGCAGGTAAAGATAGTTTAGAAGTAGAATTACTCAAATGACAGATTTGAATCATGGTGAAGTATTATCTTATCTGAAATTTGAAAGAAGTGATATTAATTTTTTTGGTGAAACGTGAAGTATTATCTTATCTTAAACTTGAAAGAGGTGATATTAATTTTTTGGTGAACCTGAAGTTCCCATTGTTCAACCTCCATATTTGAATCTCTAACCTTAATTTCTCTTTCTTATTTATTTCCTTACTTGAGTAAGCAGCGATGATGCATGTTTTACAGGCTAATTTCCATTTCACTTTATAGTTTTTCAAATGTTTAATATGACTCATAAAAGGCTCTCAAACTTCATCCCATGCTGACTTCAAAAGCTGAAAAGGACTTTTTGCCACATTTTCAGAATTATGGTGCCTTCTTGGAGAAGGATGGGGCAGGTTTTAAAGGTCAGATAAAGCTTACAGGATGCAAAAGCGGGGATATCAATCTCACAACATCTTTATGGACCTACCAGGTACCTCATTTTTTTCACCTTAAATGAATCTTGATGGTCACACGTGATAAAAGGATCAAACTTCTCAATTGTATTTGGTGTTAACAGATAATTACTCAGGTAACTTGCAGTTTGTAATGAGTCCAAAGGTAGATATATTGGTGCAAATCAGAGTGTATAGATCCAATTTCTGTTATAGACATTGTAGGGTCCTTGTGAGATAATATAGGGCTTAGGTGGTTCCTCTCTAACCTTTTTTTTTTGGGGATTGAATCCACTTATGTGAACACTCCATTTTGGCTTCCGACACTTCGTGTTGATGATTTATAGACCATTAGTTACCTTGTCAAAAAAAAAAAAAAAAACCTGAGAAACTACTCTAGACCGACTAGACTGGAAAGACAAGCTGGTTTACTTCACTCGTTAGTGCTATATGAACAGTGTTAATGGTGCTGAGCAAATTGATGATAGAATCGTGGATAATACGCGGAAAAAGTCCCAATTAGTTTCTGTCCAAAAGCTTTTGGCTATGCATCTTTTCTCAGTGAATATCTGGTTGTCATATTTAAATAGATTGTGAATCTGGAATTACTTCTCATTTGTAGACCCATTGTGTTCCTTCAGTTAAGCTAAAATGCTTCCTATATGTATAGAAAATATAACCTTCAAAAAACAAGGCTTCTATATCCATCTGTTCTCTGCTTGTGAATTTACAAAATTTGATATAAGCCAGGCTATGCACACAGAATCAACTTGCAAAAAAAGTACCATTTCTTCTACATGGAATAAATAAAATTGATCTTAATGTGAACTTGAAGATGACTAAACTTGTTTAATGCCTTTTCATATACAATGGAAAAATAGGAAACCTGACTTCTAGTTATATGTTCAACAGGTGGGGCTTAGAGGCGAATTCCTGGAAGTATATGATGTCAATAGTACTGAAAGTGCAGGATGGACTGAGTTTCCCACTGGTACAACTCCGTCAGTCTTTTCGTGGTACAAGGTAAGTCGACAAAGATCAAATACCAGATTCAGCTGTCACTAACATAGGGGAGAACTTGCTAATTATTGGCAATATCATTTCCTATTATTAGTGTCACTCAGGTTATATATATATATATATATATATATGACATTGATTCTCTGACTATTGTATGTGCTTATGTCCTTTATTGCCTTCTTAAGCTATCATTTATTTGTGGGTGAAGCAAGTCACCACATTCGATACTACTAGAAGGACTCCTAGAAGAAATGTTCAGTATTGTTTGGTCAAGTTCTGTGATAGTATTTTAAGTTTTCAGCTACATTGTATATTAAGAATCTCTTATGATTTGACTTTTATTATCTAAGACATCCTTTCATTTCTCCATACCAAGTAAGAGTGATGTGAACTTTTTTGACCGTTTTCTTTCATGTAACGAGAAACTCGGAGTACAAAATGGAAAATTTTCAATGGGTCAAGGACCTTTCATTCTCACTTCAACCAATCAATTGACTATGCATGCCTCAGCTTCAAATTAACTGGAGCCAGCTATATGAATTTCTTTGAATCCACTGTGTTCTGTTGGGGCCCATTTCGTTGCAATACGTGATAATTTGTCTTGTAAAGAAAATTAGTAGTTCGTTGAAGATTCTCAAACTCTTCCAATCTTTACATGGATACAAATGTATAGCCAGAATAAAAGGACTTCCAATAAACATCGGTTCAAATGTAAGTGCGTGTAACAACTACCACTAAGCATTTTTTGGGATTAGTCAAGATGTATATAATGAGTACTAAGATTCAATCCAGATATGAATCCTTTACTTCCTATATGACGGAGGCAAAATCATTGATTGAAGAGGGGATCAAAGAAATATTCGCTGTTTGACTTCTTCTGTGCCTATTGATTGCTCCATAGCTAGATACTCCTATTTCTTATTCATAGATCGTAGAATAAGATGTTATAAGGTAAAAGGAAAATTCCTTCTCGAGAATAGGTTCCGAATAGCTTGTAGATTAGGAATTCTCTACAATCCTTTTCATTTCTTTGTTCCTATGCTACTGCAGAATTTCTTGGAACATGTGCTTTCTATGCTACATTTAATTTCGATTTTTGTTCGTTAGTTTTAGAGTGATATTAAGTGGTTTGTATCGTTGGTTGAGCAGACAAAGTTTGATGCCCCAGGCGGGACAGATCCAGTTGCTCTTGATTTTAGTAGCATGGGAAAAGGTCAGGCATGGGTTAATGGCCACCATGTAGGAAGATATTGGACTTTGGTTGCACCAAATAATGGATGTGGAAGAACTTGTGATTATCGTGGTGCTTACCACTCTGATAAATGTAGGACAAACTGTGGAGAGATTACTCAGGCCTGGTATGAACTTCTTTTACTTGCTGAAATTATAATTTACATTCTCGGGAATTTGGCGCTCATGATTGTAAGAGGCTACACCTGTGTAGGTGCAGTGAAATGGATCTAAGCTGGTACATTCTGTTGCTTATAAAGATACTTTTTTTTGACCAGGTACCATATACCTAGATCATGGCTAAAGACATTAAATAATGTACTAGTTATCTTTGAAGAAACAGATAAAACTCCGTTTGATATTTCCATTTCTACGCGTTCTACTGAAACCATTTGTGCTCAAGTATCGGAAAAGCACTATCCACCTCTACATAAGTGGTCTCATTCGGAGTTTGACAGAAAGTTGTCTCTGATGGATAAAACACCAGAAATGCACTTGCAGTGTGACGAAGGACATACAATCTCTTCTATTGAATTTGCAAGCTATGGAAGTCCGAATGGCAGCTGTCAAAAGTTCTCACAAGGAAAATGCCATGCTGCAAATTCCTTGTCTGTTGTATCTCAGGTATGTTCATTTGTTTCCTTTTTTCATTTCTTAAAATCGTTTCTATGTTCACCTCTCTTCGTTACAGTATGTTGACTGCAAGAATAGATAAATGTATCCCTTGCAGATACTAAGTTACTTCATGATTGATTTTTAATTAGTTTGACAAGTAGATCAACCTTTATAATTAAGAACTGCAAAGAGAATAGGGTTTCCTTCGTTTGATTAACACGTGATGATTTTTTAAATTAGTGATAGCTATATACCAGGTGGATGTACAGATGTTTCAATTACAAGAGACATGTCAGGCTAAACAATGCATGAAAACTTGACTGTTTTGATTGGGAGTTAAATCTTGATGTTCCTTTCTAATAGAGCAATATATTTACTGCTTGACTTCGAATTCACTGTTATATTTGTACAGCAGAGTAAAAATAAACCATAAAAAGAAATGAACCTTGATATCGAGTAGGATGGGGTCTGGATATAGAGTCTGATGCAGAAGGTGATCATGTCAATCTGTCAAACACTCAGATTGTCTTCAGGGGCGGATCACGTGAACTCTGTGGTTTTTGCCCTGACCATGTTTATGTATTAAGCAATCCATCAAATATCTATATTGTTTGACGATGAACCCAATTATTATTATAGCTTTCATCTGAGGTAGCTTCAAATTCTGGATTCACCTCTGAGTATCTTAATCAAACTTTTCACTATATTACAGGCTTGTATAGGAAGAACTAGTTGCAGCATTGGCATTTCCAATGGTGTATTTGGAGATCCATGTCGACACGTTGTGAAGAGTTTGGCTGTTCAAGCAAAATGCTCACCACCACCAGACCTCAGCACTTCAGCTTCCTCGTGAGGAGACTCTGGTAACACGTTAACCTTTTAGAACGAAACGATCCCTTAAAGTCCACTCGTTCCCCTGCCCCCGAGCCCTCTGCTACATTTCTCAGATCGCATCGTTACAATCAGGCGGAGAAAACGTACATGGACGATTTTACTTGTAAATATTTGGTTACTGTATATAAAATGAAAGGAATAATGTTGCTTATGCATATGAGCTGCAAATTATATGACAAAGTAACAAATGAAAATAGAAAACTCCTGTCTGTCAAAGAATTTTAACAACACCATTTATTAAAAGTTAGTTAACATGATTATATATATTTACTAGTAGTTTTCTGAAAATATCTCCACCATTAATCAACACCAATGATACATAAAATAAATGAATGTCAACATATATGATTGTTTGAGTTTGATCTACGATTAAATATTATTATTTATTTTTCAATATTTAGATAACTTATTATTATAAAAGTGATATAGTAAAATCAATGATTTATTTATTGGTTTTTACAGTGTATGCGAAGTCAAAGATAAATTTAAGTAAAAATAGACGGAGAGACGGAGTATAAGAGTATAAGAGATGGAAAATAAGAAGGATTTTAAAATTCCCTTTAATGTGTTATACTAGGAGTAGACAAACGATGCCAAATAATAATACCTAAATTACCAAATAAAAAAGAATTGATTTATGTAAATTAATATCCTCTTTATTTGATATAGTTTAAAAACATATTTTTAAAAAAAATAAAATTGGTTAAGGGTATTTTAATTGTGACAGGGTTGTTTATTGCTAATTCAGCCGCCTTCTACTCGTACGAGATGAAATCTAACACAAGAAACACTATTTTTCCCGAAGAAATAATTTTCGAAATATTCTCATGGCTTCCTGTCAAGTCGTTGGTGCAATTCAGGTGCGTTTCAAAAAAAATTTATTCTCTTATATTGGAACCAGACTTCGTAGATACTCATCATCGTCGTTCTATGACTCGTGATGGCGGAACAAAATTCTTATTACGAAAAATAGAAGGTTTTTACACAATTAAGCGAAACGAAGATGAAAAAACCTATAAATGGAACCCTAATAATCGTTATGATTATGTAATGTATGCTAATGGTTTATTTTGCATGTGGAAAGATAACGTGGAGACACCTAGAATTTGGAATCCTAGTACAAGAGAAGTAATACTTCTTCCCAATCTAAGATGTGGAAGCTCAATTCACCCTCTAACGTATAACTATTCATTAGGTTATGAACCCGAAGAAAAAAGATATAAAGTTTTGATGACACAAGAATTTAAGAGAGGTAGTAGGCCCACAAAAAGTTGGGTACTCACATTAAGTATAGACAAAGAATGGAGAGAGATTGAAAGTATGATTGATTTTGTCCCCTCTTTTAATCGAAGAGTTTGTGTCAACGGAGTTATCTATATGTTGGATTACAAGATTAATAAGGCTATTGTTGCATTCGATGTTAAAGGTGAAAAGTTTAGAGTTATCAAATTATGGAAGAATTTCGGTTTTAATAATTTCGGGGATTACAATCTGATAGACGTGAAGGGAAGGTTAGGAGTCGTGAACAATTTAAAGTTGTTTGGTGAAGAGAATTTGTGGATTTTAAGAAATTCTCGATGGAGGAGACATATCATTCGCTTTACTCGAGAAGTCAAGTTGGGTAATTATACTAGTAAAGAAATTTGCAATTCTTGTGACGGTGAGATAGTATTTATCGTATCGAAATGGAATTTTACGGTATTATATGTTTATGATATTAGGAAAAATAGTTGGAAATATTTGGAAATTCAACAGTTACCAGAAAAAGGTTGTATTTACGATGTTTTTTGTTTTGCAGAAACTGTATTCTCATCACCAAGTTTAAGAATTTTAAGATATTTGGACTTGTAAACTTCCTATTTTAATTTTATGTTATGGTTTCCTTGTTATAATATAAGTTATATATTATATATAGTTGCAGCTTGTTTGGATGATTGTGGCCTATTTTACGGTTTATTTTGATCGTTACATATCTGATTCCTCTCGACAAAAGATATATTGTATATATAAGATACATTTTTTAAAATGTGTATATATAAAATTTTGAATCTTCTCGTTATAAGACTTAGAGGATCGTCAGCTCAATGATTTACTGAGTTCAAAATTCACCTTAACATTGCAATTTTAAATCCTAAGAACTATATTTTTATATTTCAAGTCCCCTTAACAAATATTCAAAATTCCATATTTTTCTTGAACTGAGAGTTAATATTTATATTATCGAACATACATTATTATTATTACACAATATTTGGATCTGTTCAAACTAATATTTCACAAATCATGATAGGAAATCACAAATGATAAAAGTACTATAAGACATAAAAAAACTAAAACTATAAAGTGTGGATCATAACTTATAAATGCAATTCAAATACTGAAAAAAAAAAGAGGTTTTCTCAACAACTCTTTATATATTATATAATCTGATAAAGATAAATATTTTTTTTATGCAAATAAAATATAATTTCTAATATTTTTTTTGGTTTGGTGGACAAGCATACTCACTCTTGTAAATACACACACAAATAGGGTTACCAGCAAATTTCTCCACACACTCTGTTGACATATAATTTTCTCTATATTTTTCATAACATATAGAGCCACAATATAATACATTGCCATCCTTACAAGGAACTTGAAGTTCTTCTTCACATACAACTCCATTTGTTGAGGGTATTTGTGTCATTATCAATGTAGCTGCAAAAATTTTAAAAAAAAATATTAAGAAAATATAATAAAATTATTTTTAAAAAAAAGTTCAACGACATTTCGACTGATTTATTATGTACATTTCTCTTTTTAGAGTAATATCATTTAAGTTTTGTCTATAGCACTGAAATACAAAAATAATGGATCGAGAATTTCAATTTTAATCTTCTATAATTTTTTTATACGATCGATCGTTTTACCTTTAATTAGTATAAGAATACAAAAATCACAAGAAGGAAAAACTCAATGAAGAAAAAGTTTTTTTTTTAGTGCAATGAAAAAGCAACTTGATACAAATGAGAAATAATTATGGTTCAAGTAGAAAAGCAAATAAAAATTATAATATTAAGAAATTATAATAGTATTATTTTTAAAAAAATTAAAATAATTTCAATAACATCTCGGCTGATTTAGTATATACATATCTCTTTTTAGACTATCATTTAAGTTTTGTCTATATCACTGAAACACAAAAACAATTGATCGAGAATTTAGATCTTGATCTTTTCTAGTTTTTTTTATACGATAGATCGTTTTCTTTTAATTAGTATAAGAATACAAAAATCACAAGAAGGAAAAACTCAATGAAGAAAAAAGTTTTTTTTTTTAAAGTGCAATTCAAAAGCAACTTGACACATGAAATGAGAAAATAATTATGGTTGAAGTTGAAAAGCAAATAAAATTATAATAATTGTATACATACCATAAGTGAAAGTAATGAGAAAAATAGAATAGACACCAAAGTTTTCCATTGATGAATATTTTTTAAGTGAATAAAATAGTCAGTTCAATCAGTTTTTATACTAAATATTTAAGAGATTATACTTTAAATTTGTAGTAACAGAAATATTTAATACTAGAAATTTTCTTAATGACAGTAATTATGATAATATCATTATGTTGACCAATATATAAATAGAGGAGACTTTACTTGACAAACTTTTTCTAATTTTTTTTAGTTAAATCAATATTAATTATTTTTATCTGTTTTTTAATTTGTATATATGCTAGTACAATATTATTAAACTTATTATTAAAATATATTTATTGAATAGAATTCAATATTTGAAATATGAGAATAGGTATTTGATTAGACAAAATTATTTAGCATCTTATGTGAGCGCTTATATTCATGCAAATATGAGACATTTTATTTTTATATCTAATAAATAAGAGTTATATAGCTTGAATTTTAGTTCTAGAAGATATTGGGTAGTCTCCGATAAAACGGTTCGAATGTTTTACTCTGAGTTTCTGCAAACTTAGTGGCTTGAAAATTAGATTCGTAGATCTTTAATTTGATAGATTATATTATTTGTGTATTGACTACTTTGTAATATATTTATTATTCATTAAAATACAAAAAAAATTAGTTTTTTGTTTTAATTAATATAATATAGTTTAATTCAATTTAAAATTTAAGAAAGACAAATTTTCAATATTTGTGTGGTTATAAATTATTTTATACTGATAAAATAAACATTTTAAAGTTAAATTGTCACTAAAGACGTTTGGTGTTACAAATTGCCATTTGTTCCAAATAAATTCTAAATATTGAATCAAATCAAATGACTTTTATCAAATTAATTTCACCACCAAATCAATACTAATTGGAAAACTAAGTGACTTTTATTAAATTAATTTCATCACTTAATCAATACTAATTGGAAAACTAAGATGCCAATTGATAAGTGACCAATTTAAATTTTACATACACACACATTGATATTACACTATGATTAATCATAATAGTTAAAATTAGTAACCTCAAAATCAAAATGGATCAACATTAAAAGTAGAACTAATAAATTTTTTAAAAAATGCAAAAAATAAGAAAAGTGTTGAAAAAATCACATAAAAAAGACAAAAAGAAAGTATTTAACCATAACAACATAAACAATAAATATGTAAATAAAAAGTATAGGACATGACATGACTATAACTTAAACGAAACAAGACATGAAGAAACAAACCCTAATAAGGAATAAGTACTTAACCTACCTCTTCCTTTCTTTCGGGCAAGTCCAATTACAAAGAAAAGAGAAGGTCGGTCCCGTCCCACGGGTTAGGTGCTTAGCTTAAGGTGGAAGTCACAGCCGCTCTATCGTCATCCCTTTCGATAAATTTGTATTTCTTCTCGAAAGTAAGAAGTGAGTGAGCTACTTCCTCTTCCTCTTGTTCATCATGACATTGATTTTAGGAAAACATAAGCTATCCAAACATGTAGCATCACAATATAAATACTCTTTTTTAACAAAAAATTGTTGTTGTTTAGGATTATAAATGGAGATATTTTGATGCCCTGGTCCAACAAATATCAACTCACCATTCTCTTTGCAACACAAAAACTTAGTATGTGTGATAAAATAATGTTTGCAACATATAGTTGGTACATTACAAAGTTTCATTAACCATTTCCAACCATCTACATCCATGGTCCAAATATCTAGGTCAAAACTGTCACCACTTGTCATGCCACCATATAAACTAAGACAATCTTTCATATTAGTCAAACGAAACCACTCATCATTACTACGTATGATATTTGGTTTCGAAAGTATCTTCAGTTCATCTGATTTCACGTCAAAATATATAATAGTAGAATTTCTACTTACGTTCAAGTCAAATTTACGAAGTTTTCGATGCAAAGACCAATATACACAACCCTTAACATTAACACCTTCAGCCCATTCATATGAACAAAATTTAGTTTCTTCTTCTATAGTAGGAAGAACTTGATTTAATATAGGGAGATTTGTTTGCTTCCTCCAGTAATTCATGTTCGAGCAAACAACATAAAACGAGTTATAAATCAATATAACCTTGTAATCATCGATGGTAGAATCATAACACAACCCACATGCACGAGGAAATACATATTTCCTCACGTATGAACATGATGCTAGCTCTTGGCATTGTCTAGTCGATGGATTCCATAAAACAAACTTCTTATAAGCTCTAGGGTTTTTTAATAATACCAATCCATCGTATGAGCATAATACATTAGCATTTTCGAATCCTTTCAGTGGAAATTCTTGCCCCTCTATAGTAACGTTGGGATATTCTAAGTTTATAAACTTGAATTTGTCCCAATTACATCCTTGTGATGACAATAACTTTATACGTCCTAACGCGTTGGATTGGTCGAGAATCGTTTTCTTGAATTCATATGTAGAGATTATAGCATTCCATGACGTAGAAACAGATTGAAAACGTAACAAAGATTTAATCGGAAGTCTAGTAAGAATGCAAACTAAGAGATCACATGGAACATTAACATTAGTGGATTTCTTTTTTGACATTATGTCTAATATCTGCTGCTATTGGAGAAGTGTGGTATAGAAATATATTGAAAGAGCTTATAATTAGGGTTTATTTTCGTATAAGTTAATTAAGGTAAAAAAAGAAAATAATTCTTTTAAGGAAAATAGGATTTTTTGAAGAAGTTATTGTAGTGAAGGAAAAGGATTTCTTTTTTCCTTCTAGTTAATGATTTATATTAGGATTTCAATATAAAATAAAAATTTAAGTTATACGCAATGACAGAAAATACTAATTATAAGTATCTATAAGTATAATATTTTTTTAAAAAAAAAGACAAACGGAAATAGTATCACATAAACGGGAACAACAGTAATAATTTGTTTTACAATAAAACAGAACTTATGTTGGATGCATCTAAGTCAGTCTAGAGTGACCTTCTGTGGATTAAGCTTCAGCAACATATATATAGATTCCTCTTATGGTGATTTATATTTCTCTGGCAACAGCTTCATTTCACTTCCGAAAATGCCCTCATCGCCTTTTTTTATAAGAATAACATCGATCAGAGGCTCGGAAATCATGCAGAGTGATAGAACATAGACAAGTAAGAACCAGAAGATCAACATATTGTCATTGATAGGTCAATAGGTGAGATGATTGATGATGCATTCACAGGGGCAAGCAGACATGTCGACAATGACCTACTCGTTGTTTTGAAGGCAACAAGCAAATCACATCATGAGTTGTTTACTACTTGGCGATTGCATACGGATACTAGTGGTTCAATCCTATGTTTACACATAAAGATTGCAGTATGTACCTTTGTCACCAATGCCTGCGAAATCAGTGAAATTTGTATTCGTAGAATCTCATTTCAGGCATCGAACTCTGTTGTGTGTCTGGCCTAGACTTCCAGGCTCACATATGTGCTTTCTAGTTCATCGTCCCGTCTTTGCTTATCCCACAAATCTGAATTACTCCTCCTGGAACTTCCACACATAACGAATGTGCTAAAAACTTGAACAAGAAAAGAGCGGATGCACTCAGAATGACAACTTCTCCTCGATATATTCATGGACTTAAGTACTCGAGCGTTGTGTCAACTAGATCATTTTCCTTGCTTTGATGTAAGGCTAATAGCTCTAGCACCTCATGGATATCTTTTGAGAATGGTTTCGAATTATCACCTGATAGAAATTCTTGGACCAAACTGTTTATCTCAATCAGACTGCAGCCCGGTGTTTTCTTCATGCTTTTACTTCTAATGAACTTCCGCATCCTTGATACACCATCCCACTTTCCGAGATCTGCATAAATGTTAGCGAGTAGAATGTAGTTCCCTGTATCTTCAGGTTCGAGCTCTAACAGATGTTCCATTGCAATAACTGCTATTTCAAGATTGCGATGAGTTCTGCAAGAACTCAACAGAGAACCCCAAATTGCAGAGTCGGGCTTAACCGGCATGGTCTTGATGATTGCAAGAGCTCGTTCAAGACGTCCTGTACGCCCAAGAATATCAACCAAACAACCGTAATGCTCTATCCCGGGCTCTATGTTGTAATCATTTTTCATGGAGTCAAAGTACCTCAAACCGTCATCACAAAGACCAGCATGCGCGCAAGCACATAGAAGACCAACGAACGTGATCTCATTCGGTTCAACAGCAGACCTCTGCATTTCATGAAACAACTTCAACGCTTCTTGAGCTCTACCATGATTCGCTAGGCCACCAATCATCGTACTCCAGGAGATCACGTCTCTTTCAGACATCTGATTAAACAACTGCCAAGCCTCGTTTACACTTCCACATTTCGCGTACATTTCCATCAACGCATTACAAACAGAAGTCTTCCTCAAATACCCATACTTGTCCGCGTAGAAATGAATCCACTTCCCTAACTCAAGCGCTCCAAGTTGCGCACAAGCAGGCAAAACCGAAACCAAACTAATCCAATCCGGTTTCACACCAACCATTTGCATCCTCCTAAAAACATCCAAAGCATCTCCATAACACCCCGTTTTCGTGTACCCTGAAATCATAGCAGTCCAAGAAACAATACTCTTATCCGGCATTACATCAAACAATGCTCTCGCCTTCCTCACTTGTCGCAACCTTACATGTCCACAAATTAAACTATTCCACGAAATCACATCTCTATCAGACATTTCATCAAACACCATATGTGCATCCCTCATTCGATCACATTTAACATACATATCCAATAACGAATTCGCTATCACATTACTACAATACAGTCCAAATTTGCATACATGAACATGAAACTGTTCACCTACATCAACACGCAAAATTGCACTACATGATCTAATAACGAATGGATACGTATATTCATCGGGAGAAATTGCACATGTCATCATCTGCTTATATACATTGATACATGAAATATATCTATGTTTATGTGTATAAGCTCTGATTATTGAGTTGTATAAATAGTTATTTGGATGTTCAACTTGTTTGAATAGCAAATTTGCATATTCTATTTCTCCAATTTTGTCACAAATCTCAACCATTTTGGTCACCAAGTAACTACTTTGTGTAAGAGAAAACTTGACAATTTGGGCATGAATTTTCTTCAAAAAAATTGAGCTCTTGCAGTTTTTCAACACAGCTATAAACATATCTTCCAATCCATTGACAGTTAAAAATCCAAATTTCATGTTCATTCTGATTTCTCTACCTGTTTGTATGTGGCTCAAGAGTAAGACCACAAAAGCATCAAATGGTATATGGATTTTATTTTTGGTTTCTCATTTTGCAAAAGGAGACCACATTGTAACTTAGACTAAATTCGATAATATGTGAATTTTATATTTTTTTTTAGTTTTCCATCCGATGTACGAATCCCATGTTAGAACTCTGGCTATATCTGAATCGCGCTCTGCCAGGACCATTTAGTGGTGGCGCTTCCAATAGGATTTTTTCAATAGCCAAGCTCAAACTCGAGACTTCTGATTAAGGTTGAAACACTCTTACTAGTACACTACAACAACGTGTCAAACATCAACAAGTTTGGTTAGACAAAAAATAGAGATAAACAAACTTAAAAGGTTAACTCAAGCTTGGTTGATAGTTGTTTCGATATAGAATTAGCAAGATCATCATGTTACTGTAGGATGAAAGGAGAACAAATGTATAAATTCCTAAATATTTAAAACTTTAATCTCAAACGCAACTTGTGAATCTATATTATCGAATAGTATGGATGACAGTCAGAACATTATATTTATATTGTTACATATAGCTTCACTGAATTATATACATCAAACTCATAATTATCAATTTCAACACTCCTATTAAAACACATAACCATTTCTTGATAACATCAGTTTCAACAGTAGAAATCATTGTATAATAACTTGTTTTTAATCACGCGATCCATATATCGTTTTAAATAAAAGTAAAACAAGTAAATTTCTCATATCCATATAATCTAATTATGAAAATATTCATAGAAAAATATGTAAATTTTCTATTTTACATTTGGTGTTGGACATGTTGGCTTGTCATATTTGTAGAAGCAAGTACAAAAAACTGGTCCTGTTAGTTGCTGCACACACTCTGAAGTAACAAAATTATCTCCAAATACAACATGGCAAAGTGATTGACAATGTGGTAATTCTGCATCTGAACAAGCAAAATCAATAACTTCATATGGGCATACAGTTTGAGCATTTGTTGAAAGAACTTGAGTCATTATGAAAATACCTGCAAAATGATATATACACTAAAAGTGTCACAAAAACAATAACTTAATATTTTTGACATAAATTATGTGTATGGAAACTTCTAATTGAATTTTCGATTTTCAATTCGTGTATTGAAAATCTTACGAAAAATATTTGATTACAAAAGTTCTTATAGTTTGAGGCATGTTAAAGATAATGTCCTTAAGGTTAATCGGATGTAGGTGTATACATCAAGATTCAATAAATTTTTCTAGTGTAACCTTGAAATTAGAAACTAACAAAGATTTAAAATAAAATAAAACTCAACGCAATAAAATATGGGAAAGAAGAATTTATATTGGAAATTAACAAGACAATAAAATGTTGAATGTTGAAGTGATTTCATCTAAAAGTTTAAATTGTTTGAGAGATCATATCCTCAACTTCCCTCACCCCCACATACGTGTTTGATTTTCTTTTATGGGGATAAAGCACGCAGAAATTCATTGATATGGACGATAGTGAAATTTGACCTAACATCTACTCTAATATCATAATAAAGTGTGTAATAATGTCATTTAAAACTTTAAACTTTAGAAAAAGCACATTTTTATTATTTAATTATCTTCTCGGGATAAAGGACCAATGGTTAATTTAAGGTTAATACCAAATTGAATTTACTTGAAACGTTTTGACAATACTCATTTTTTTTTATCAAAATTAATTGTAGGAGTTGTAAATAGAAAAATGATTTTCATTCCTTTGAGATATCAAATATATTTTTCCAACAAAACAATCTTCCAATTAAAATATTCATTTTAACTCCAAGAAAAATTTAACAAAAACAAAGTAAAATCAAGTGTAGAATATAATTCATACTCAAGTTAAACAACTTCTCAATCAATTCAAACATTAGTTATATACGTATATGAGTTTATGTTGTTTCGATAAAAATAACTATAAGGTATAAAAAAAATCAAATTTCTAGATTTTCGAAAGTGCAAAAAGTTCAAGATCCAAAAATATAAAAGTTAAATTTAGCCTCCAATCCATCATCGGAAAATTTTAAGAAAAAATTAAATTTCGATTGAAATTGTACGAAAAAACATACACAGATATAGAAAGTAAATAGCAATTATAGATTTTATACGTACCAAAAATATAAGCAATGAGAGAAATGGAACAACGAAAAGATGCATTAATTTTTTCCATTGCAGAAATTTTTTAATGAATATAAAAACTATGAACTTCACTAAAATTTTTTTATATATGTTAGAATATATAGGAGAATGCACTATTAGAGTTAATAATTTATAATTGGAAAATTATTGATTAAAAATCAAAGTTAGATTAGTTATGAGTTATCTATAATTATGAGTTAGTCTTCTTTTTCTTGCTCCTATTATTTTTGGAAAATTGACTTAAAGAGAAGTTAGACTTTTTTATATTTTATAAATTTGAATATGTATGCCTAAATAGAAATTAATACATAGGGAAAAACAAAAAAATTAATTAAGCATTTTTCACCTTTAATATTAATATTTAACACATGTTATTACTTGACGAACTCTCATGAATCAGTACATAATTATACGTGAATCACATTATTTTAGAAATTGCTTTTAAAAAAACCCGACTCAAATAATACATATTTAAAAACATATAAATAATTGACATAACAAAATCAATTTCTCATCCATATAATCTACAATAAATATACATATACTCAATGTAATTTTCTCATATGAGATTTGAAAGAAAAAATAGTGTACACAGATTTTGTTCTTAATTTTTAAAAGTAAAATGATTGTTTTCGAAAGACACCAACTCAGTACGTTAAAAATTATAAAATCTATAGACGTAACAAACCAAATTCTCATTCAGACAATCTACTCACTAACATACTCTGAAAAAAGTAAAATATACATAAATTTGTTTTTGAAAGACTTCCAACTCAAATAACATAAATCAAAGAACGTATAAACAATAGACCTAACAAAACCAGTTTCTCATCCATATAATCTTCTACACCAATATACCCTAGAAAAGATCAAATATATACAGATTTGTTTCTAAAAAACTCCCGACTCAGATAACGTATATCAAATACCATACATAACACAAGTAGGTACACTCAATTATTAGAAGAGAAAATAGCAATGGTAGGTGTATACATACCAAAATGTAAGCAATGGAACAATGAAAAGAAGAACTAAAATTTCCATTGATGAAAAAATTATTTTTAATTTAATGAATTAGAAAAAAATAAGTCACTTCACTTCTCTTTTTATAATAGAATTTAAGGAGATTGAAGTAACAGAGATATGATTATTTATAACAGGCAAATTCTTGATGAAAATCAGATTTAAATCATGACATATTACAAATTAATTAATATGAAGAATATGGAACACTATATCTACTGTTGTATTTTTTATTTCCCTTCTGAAGTAAACTAAGACCTCACTTATTTGTTTCCGTTCATATATTTTAAGTCGTCTGAATCTGAACGTAAAACATTTTGAGCATATTTTTATCACAGAGAACAAATATATGATATATGATATCAACTAATACTAAGTTTACCATCCACATCACATCTAAGATTATTTAGAAAGTGGATTTGCTACATATAAAATAACTTCTATTCTTGTATTGTGAAAACATTTCACTCTCTTTTGATCTAAAGCTAGAGTACAAGAACATTGAATAACAAGATATATATAAACTCATTATATAACTTTGACAAACATATCAAATTTATCCAATGTACATAGCAATTTCAATACTATATGTTATAAATCTCAAGGCATGTAAATATCAAACTTGAAGGGGGATAATCAGTGGTTCGACGAAGAGGTACTTAAAAAGAAGTGCATTGATTTATTGGCAGCCTCAGCAGGCATGGATGGAGGCGGAGCTAGAATTTGAACTTTAAGGGTTTATAGTTCAGGCTGAATTAACTCATACTTGTGCTTCTAGCTTCGCCCCTAGACTGCAGTATTCGATAGCATTCATCAATGCGTAAATCATCTCAACCTTTTGATCTTGCTAGTGGCTTCTGTTATATTTTGGCCCCATGAGGAGTTCTCTAGGTTTAATAATCTTGTAAGTCGTTGAGAAGCCTTGTGAAATTTATCTTCCGTGATACATGTCTCTGTCTTGAGAGCGAAAATAACCTCATTGACATCTTCGTCCAGCTGAAGGTGGAAGAGGTGAGGAAATACCTGGAGAAAAACACACAATGTGATTCAGATTAAGCATCTAAAAGCCATGTGAGCTTAAGCTAATTTCATCTAATTGCGCGAGTGAGTCAACTAATGCATTATGGATGATCTGCTATCAAACAGAAAGCACCAATATATGGATGTTGGGCAGCAATGTTGCTCGGACTCTTCAAAAATGTCAGACTGATTCATATGCCGGATATCCTCCAAAAGTATTACTAATATTTTTGGAGGATCTGACAAGGCGTGGCAGCAATTTTGGTGTCAGATAAACATAATTACCGGATAGGTAAGCACATTCCTTGGAGGACAAAGAGCTACGATGTAATTCACAAATTCGTGTCAAGAAGAGTTTAGTACTCACCGACTTCAATTTGGAGTAAATGGAATCCTTGATGGCTTGTGACCTCGATACCAAATTTATGACAAATAGACCTTGATCAGAAAGAGAATCTTTTGCTGCCATAAGAAAAGACTCTTCAATAAAGTCTGCAGCAGGGCAACTTAAACCAGAACTGCGAACCAGAGAAAAAAGTTCAACAATTAGCTACTGAATATGGTGATATAGCGAAAAAGGAAAGATATACGTAAGAAGAAACACATGGTGAATAGACCCATTTACCTCGAGTCTGAAGAATCCACATCAACAATGAGCATGTCAATTTTTTCTGTGCTTTTAAGTGGTGCATTAGACAGGGTGGAATTACCATTGGAAGAAGGGACCTTTGCCTCAGAAACATCATTTTCATAACCATTGGTAACTGCATGAGCTGCATCCTTGACGTACTTCAAACCATCAGTCACATGTACCTGAAACACCAAAAACATTAATAGAAGACGACAGTTATAAGGTTTCACAAGCATCTGATTTCTGAGTTACACTTCTTATATTGTTTTAATAAGAGATACGGGTGACCCAATGTAACATATGGTTTTTTTAAAACACATTTTTCATTTTATTCACCTTGGAATTTTAATTCATAAGAAAATTGCCACCAAGAATATAGTCAAACATAGATTGAAAATCTTGGGTGATCTTGAATGGATGTTGTATCTTGCATCGCCTTTAGTTTTCTTTTCTTTTTTTCAATAAGGTTTACGCTTTGAGCCGAGGGTCTATTGGAAATAGTCTGTAAACCCAGATCCCTCTTATAGGGATTAAGGTCTGCATGCACCCCACCCTCCGCAGACCCCACTTATAGGATCACACTGGGTATGTTGTTGATACTGCCTACACTTGCATTTAGTTATTAACTTATTAATGAGGAATAAGCAAGAGAGAGGGAACAGAAGTAAGAGGTGGAGGGAAGACTGCAAATTACCTTTAACCGTTCATCATCTCTAAAATCAAAATAGTCTCTAGCAAGATCTACAACCACAGGATCCAACTCCAAAACCTGTGAATATCATTATGAGCCAGTTTGGCAAGGTAAGAAATAATAATTTAAAGGTGGCACATTTAGGTAGCCATAACTTACCTCAATCTCTGCAAAACTCAGGTGCTTACGTAGAAACATGGGAAGCAATCCTGCTCCAAGACCAATTACTACTGATCTCACCTGAAAAAAGCAACAACTGCAGCTTTAGCTAAAGCATCACATGTACTTCCCAAGATGAGCTAGAACTTCACATGGTATAAAATTACAGAAGCTATATTCTAGTTCATAGATGTTGTATTCTTCTCAATATGGATAAATATGTGGGTGGGTGGATGACTATGCATTTTTGTGCGTAAAGGACAGATTTTAGAACTCTATTACAGTACTTATTGTTCTTTATACTAACTTTGCTATGCAATAATGGCAATGGAAAACGGCAGGATGTGCAGTCTTAGCACAATAAATTTGCTCAGTGGACATTTAGGTTAGCGTGGTTCTGACTTCAAATGTTGTTTATGTTACGTTTCATCAGCAACCAACTAACTAGTGTTCTGTACTCTAGTATGATAAGAGTGTTGCTTAACCTAATGATCTGTCGAGTTGTTTTTACACAATGTGTTAAGAGATGTTTCGGTTAATATAAATGACAAAAATTCATATATGCAAGTCTTCTTTTTAGAAAAAAAGATACAAGTTAACTTCTTACCATGCCTCCCGTAGATGCCAAACCATCCAAATGAGAAGATATCAATGTAAAACCAGAGATGATTCCAGTATGATATGAACTGGCCAAATAACTGTGGTCAACTTTCAAATCTTTGCTCAATCCTGCAAAAGAATTAATTTAATTGCACATTGTACTGACTCAAAGTTAGAATTGATGCCTTCACATAAATCTCATAAGTACATTCAAATGGCTTCAGTTCTCCTTTCCACTATTCGAAACATATCATATAAATTAGAATTAGGGCAAGGTTTGATGAAAAAAGAGGGCGTAAGAGTATGAAGGATCGTAAAGCTACCATCAGACGATGAGACATTAGACCCAGATTTTTTCTGATTTCCTTTTTTCTTGGATTTTGAAGATGACTGGCCTATCTTCTGATTAATATCAGCTAGAGACTTCGGTGATCCTTCTTTTGATAGCACAGCCTCAGATTGCACTAAACTCTCCGTTCTTTGGAAAGTAAGGCGACGAAATATCACATCCTCAGATGCAAAGAGACGGCTAATATTTTCATCAACTTTCTCATAGATCACATCATCTACAATTATTGGACCAGTCAAGGGAGATGTGATCTAGAAAAGACAATGGAAGATGTAAAATAGGTTAGAAATTACGGTGAAATGCTTTTTTATAAAGGCAAAACCATTTAAACAATATAATATATTATGCACCAATTAAGATAAATTCAAAATCATAGCTATTAAACCTATTCCCAAGAAAAAGAGAGTAAAATGACAGATAAAGAAATGGGTGGGCAATACGAACAATCATAGGAATGCTATTAAGTATTGATGATTGATTTAAAGAATTTTCACTGACCTCTTGAACAATCTTTCGCTGTTTGATTCCATCACTTGCGGCCATAAAACTGAGAAAAGTACAAAAACTTACTGTAACTAAACTTCCCAATATTAGAAACACATATTTGTTGCTATATGAGTAGTTAACTTAATAGCTATGTAGGCAAAGTTATTATTCAGACCATTTGAGAAGCACTAAAACAGCGTTGGATATTACTTGATAACAGTGCTGCTGGGGGTAACTGGTACTCAGTGAAAATAACCGAGGGAGCGCTCCAGCTGACCCATTGACCACCATTTATTTTTTTTAAAAAAAGGGATCTAAAAACAGTGTTGGACATTACAATGGAGACACTAAAGACGTACATTTACAGCTTGAAAGAACTGACTATATATTAAGAGTTTTGGGAGTGCAAACTACACTAGGAACTAGTTGAATTGATCGATCAGACATTAGACCACTTTCTACCCATTCGGCTCTTATATTTGGGTAGCCATATTTCGGTAATGGATAATAAAGGAGCTATCCACAAGTTAAATTCAAGAATTTACCTTAAAATTGATAACCTATGCTATATCAATTAAGGTAGATGGCTAAAGCTAAAGGTAAATTATGAGAAGTAAACTTACGGTATCTGAGCTTCATCGTCAAAATCTCCTGGCGCCAATTGCATTATCAGAGGAGAGAGATCTTTCTGGATTTAAAAAGAAAATGCAACTAAGGTGATGGGAACTATTTTCATCAACTGATGACACAACACAATATATCAACAAAATCTAGCAAAAGTCACCTGAATGTCATCCATACTGGCGTCTGAATGGCTAGAATCCAGCAAAATCTAAGAACACAAGCCACTCCATCAGAGTTTTACAAAGATAATAAAATAATAAAACAAGTGCATTTTAATGAATGAGTACCATTATTAAACGAGCAGCCTTAGAGCTTTCTACAACTGCCCATTGTCCTTCTTCTGAAGAGAACAGCCACTCATGAGCTCGAGTCTGAAATCCAAATATCAGTTAAATTCTTATCCATCTCAAAAAAAGACTAATGAACTATCATGTAAGGACATAGAGTCACAAAACATAACATCAAATTAGGTCGACGGTCCCAATTTTCTTTTTCATTTCCATTTAACATGACTTTCCCACACTATTGGCAGCGCAAACAACTATGTTGGGCAAACCACAAGGACATGACTAGCAAGAAATGAAAATTACCTCCAACATGAAACTGTTCATGAATAGACAAAAATAGGGCAATAATATACTTACTGAAATACAAATTATTACATACAAACTCATAGGCCAAACTGGGAATATTATAATACAACACAAAATTATGTCATCTTCCCGAAGCGGAATATTATCATCCCTCTACAGAGATGTTCTCAATGTTGTACTTGTCAGAAAATTAACTAGACAAAAATCTAAAGAGTAATATCTATTCCATCTCTTTCTCAAAGAGTGTTCATAGTACCAATGCTGACTCATTTAAAAGTTCAACCATGTCAAATAAGGTTATTGATGTTGAAACTAAAGGGAGTCTTGATCTTTTCTTCCTAGACAACACACCAGCTACCAGAAGAAAAAGGGAACTCCAAAAGAGGGGGTCAGCTTAAACACTTCTAAAATATAATGATTTAACAAGCAACTGGGTGAAAGCGGAGGAAACAAACCTTTGGCACAAGAAAAACAGCACATTGATATGCAAAAGGTCCAAAGTTCCTTTGGGCATCAAGAAGCACAGCTCTGTAACAGAAAAGGGAAACCCCAGGTTCACCTAAACTAAGCTGAACTCTACGACTTGGATGAAGCTCTGCCAGATTCCCCTCAACTCCGATTTTCAAGTCTTCTAGTGCATATGTGATATCAGAACCACTGGAATAATCTGCACGTATTTTATTTTCATCTTCAAGTGCTTGAAAGAGTCCATGAACCTGTAAAGTAGAAAGAATAGCATCACAAGGTTGTATGTATAAGCATTCTTAGTGAGCCAGCACTTGAAAATATCAGAAGGAGATGAAACCCTTTACCTGGTTCTTTGGACCACCTAAGGACGACTGATTAACAGTTGACAATATTTGGCACAATGCAGGAGAATTTTCTTTCTCGGCTACCACCATAAAAGTCTGTAGGCTGGACCTGTCAGATGGTTTCAGAGCAATGGGATGAATCCCCATCTTCCACCCATACCGAAACTTTGGGAAGAGTAAACCTTACAAGAGAATGATTAAGCAATAGAATGATCATTCTTGAACAATGTATGACAGTAACGGGTATAGGTTGAATCATAAGGAGCCAAAATGCATAAATATGCCAGGACAGATTTTGATTACCTAATACATGAGATTCTGCCAAAGTGAGGCAAATAAATCTCCCCCCAACTTTTAGCAATCTCTTAACCTGGTCAGTTTCAGGACATTTAGGCATGAATCAGAACACAGCGGACTTGATCATTTGCCTAGTAGAAAATGATAATATTTTGAGAGCATACATCAAATGAGTAATGATTAAAAATGAGAATCAAGTTTTATTTTTAGAACACCTCAGACAAATACTGAGTCCCTAACTTTGATCCAAGCTCAGGCTCCATTAAAGCATCCAATCCTCCCTTGTCGAGAATGGCACCAAAGCTCTCCTTCGCAAACTAAATCATAACAAAAATAGCTCAGACGAGAATATAGTCCAAAAAGAAACTATGAAACACGAGAAACATCTTGCAAATTAACAAGCATCCTTGACAAACAGCCAACAAGTAAGCAACATTGCACCAGAAACAGGACATGGCAGGTTATTTATGTCCCCAAAGCCAAATAGAGAACTACTGTTCTTTTTTTTAATTCTTTTCTATTGGTTTCTTTTGATAAGTGAAAACATTCAACCTCTCTTGAAAATGTACCTTTATCCTAAACTTGGTAGTCACACCATTTTATCATCGCAACTTTCATCCCATCAAATGCTTAAATTTCTGCCCCACCAACATTTACGGGAAAGCTAAAATTTGTCACAAAATGGTACCTTTCTTTTTCATCTACTACTTAAAGATAACATCTTTTCTCCTGGTACCATCTTAGTGACAGATTTACACTTCATGTTATAATACATTACTAATTTACTATAACCTGTTTTTTTAAAAATGATGAATTTTTGACCTCTTGACAGCAGAAAATGCATGATATACATTCTATTGTATTTAAAAACTATACTTTCTATATCCCATTTGTGTGGCACCATTTGACTGTTAATTCAAAACTAGTTTTGGATTCATTTTTTTGTAAATTGAAAACCTGAGTTTCGATATTTCTTTAAAAAGGTAACCTTTTTAAAAGGTAACCTTTTTCAAGATTTAACTCAAATAAACCTTCTAACAAAAGCTCAAAAAATGAATTTGCAAACTCAAAAGTTCCAAAACTTCAAAGCGGCATCTAGTTCTATAGAGAAAACTTACCATCCAAATTCAATCTTTTAATTTTGTGATAGCTATCAAATAACATTACCCGAAGGCATCAAACTTCTTAGAATGTACCAAAATAACAAACAATAACTACGCCTCAGTCTCTAAGGATCGGCTATTTGAATCTTCACTAAACATGTTACTCAATATAAACTCATAACAATTGCAATAAGACTGTGTGAATCCTCACTGACCATGTTCAACAACAACAATTATGACAAGATATTTTCGATTTAGACCACCGATTTTGTTAGAGCTGCACTTAACCATTTCCAATGTAACATAACAATCTACCTGCATATTCGTCATGTCCATGACACGCCATTTCATAACAGGTCTAGCCCGAATATTTCGTCTCAACATATCCGAAATAACAACTTTAGAGAAATCAACATTAGTAATATTACAAAACCCCTCATCATAAAGATACTCAGAGAGCTTCGAATTGCCACAACCCGGAACAAGAATTTGCAGTTCTTTGGCAGAAACGGCGTCGTTTGATGATGGAATTGTGAGATTAGAGAGAAGTGGTTCTTTGAGCTGAGACCACTCTGCATACCATTCAAAAGCATCATCTGAACCTCTGATAGTGAAAAAGCTGTCCCAATTCTCTTTGCTTGTGAAATCTCCCAATGTTTTCAACAATTCTTCTTGATTTTGGACCTTTTTTTGCTGCTTTTTCCCCATTTTTGCTGAGAAATGTGTTAGAAAAAATGCTAGATTTTGAGGGTTTTTTTCTTTTAGGGTTTAAGGTGTTTTGGGGAAGAAGAAGAGAAATATGAGGGTATTTTAGACATATGTATCCTAATTGGCGGTCTTTGCGTATTTTAGACATATCTATTCGATCGACATTTTATCGTCTACTTTTATTTTAGATATATTTATTCTATCGATATCTTACGATCTACGTATATTTTAGACATATGTATCTTCATACCTATTATATTGACATTCTATGGTCTTAGTATGTATTTTAGACATATGTATCCTATCGACATTTTATGGGGCTTCTAGTGTAGGTTTTTACGTTAGATTATGTGCATATTTTTACTTGGTAAATTTTATATAAATTATGTGTTTACTTATATATACATATAATTGAAGGACATAGATGATCGCTAAAATCAAAATAAATAATATATTTATATTTTATGTGCTTATATTTTTTAAATACGAGAGATATAGAAAAAAATTATTTTACTTAGTGTAATTTAATTCGTAAGTGTTATAAAAATCACTTTTCGCTTTGGGATTTGGTGACGTAAATGTTTGATAGACGATAATTTAATCATAACTAGCACTAAGGATTTTAACTATTTTGTATTATGTTCGGTGGATATTCAATATTCACATGACACGTATATTTAAAAATGTTTAAATAATTATTTTGTAAATTAGAGTGTTAAATTGATATAGCAAAGACGAATTAAATTGCTTAAATGTTTATATTTTAAACTTTTGTCAAAGTTTCATTTTTATTTTGAAAGCTCATAACATTTGATTTTGTTACATTCTAATTTGATTCTTCATTTTCCTAAATAATGCCTACAAATTTGTTAGAATATTAACTTCGTTATAAATAAATTTATTTTTGTTCTTTCATCAAAACGGGGTAAAATCATTAAAATAAATTTGAATTTTGTGTTTTTTCTTTCATCAAATGGGGTAAACTCATTAAAGTAACTTTGCATTCGTAAATCTGATCAGGATGTATTAATTTCAACTTCCAGCTTCCAACTTTCAAGTATATACAAATATAAAAACTTCAACTTCTCCAATTAAAAATAAAATACAATCTTAATTATACCCCGAAAATAAGTTTCTCTATGAAGAAAATTTTACTTTTCGTAATTTTATTTTCATTCACTTTTCATAAAGTTACAAGTCTCAAACAAAGAACATATCATGTGTATATTGCTAGTGCTCTCCCGGAGAATCTAAGTGTAAAACTGAATTTTCACTGTCAATCTAAAGATGATGATCTTGGAAATCACGAATTTCTTCCGGGACAAAATTGGAATTTCGAATTTCATGAGAATTTTATTAGATCTACTCTTTTTTATTGTGATTTTGAGTGGAGTGGAAAACATAAAACTTTTAATGTATTTGATGATTCAATTTCATGTATTAAACAAGCAAAAGGTGATCAAACTGATACATGTTATTGGTTGGTAAAATTAGATGGATTCTACTTAGCCTATAGTGTTAATCCACCATCATGGGCTTTGACCAAATACTATGATTGGTGATAATATTTGTAATCTTTGTTTAAAAATATAATGAAATGTTTTTATAATAATATCATATGTTTGAATATCTTTTAATCGTCATACGGAAAATATATATTGTTATAATATACTATAAAAAATTAGTTCTAAAAAGGTAACTGCTATGAAAGACTATTGTTATATAAAAAGGTCAGATTATACTAACAAAATTCAAAAAAAAAAATCTTTATCTATAATTCGTCCGATCAAGTTTTTAAATATTAAAAGTATTTATTTTTTTAAAAAAAATATTTATAGAGAATGAAAGATATTTGACCAGACTTTGGGTGTAGGAAAAAAATATTTTTGATTAATAGAAATTGATTTTTAAGGAGAAGCTTGAAAATGGTTACTTCCCAAAAATAAATACTTCTAGTAATTTCTAGGACATGTCTAAAATTATACCCTTCTGCTTATTTTTTACTTGTTATTGTTTAACTTGATATATTCATTAATAAAATAATTATTAATATAAGTATTTACCCTATTAAGTGATACTGTTTAGTAATAGGTCTTTGAAAATGATTTAAAGAATAAGTATTTAATGTTCAGACTAAAACATGAAAAAAAATAATTTTTTAATAGGTCAAAGTGAAAACTAAAAATAAAAATCTATTTTGAGACTAAGTAACAACTAAAAGTGAACGGAGTATTTGTCAAGTCATAATTAGTTATAACTTATTTTTCTCCCAATTTGACACTTCAAATATTTTTCTAAAAACATTGGCTAAACACAAATTATTAATAAAAGTATTTCTCAAATGATTTAACCAAATATAAACTACTAATATCCTAAAATATTTTATAAAAAAAATATTTTAATTAAAAATAATTCTCAAAATAAACTAATTTCGCTGGCTTGATCAAACAGAGTATTTTTATTTCAAGAGAACAAGTAATAACTGATACATAAGATATTACATTTATGAATAAAAATACATCACAATATTTATCACATATGTTATGAATTAATTTTAATTTCACATGGAAGTTAAAACAAAATCTATGTTTCAAATATTTCAATTCCAATCAATTAAATATTCCATTGTTGGTAACATCAATCATATTTGACCTATTTTCTCCAATTTTTTTAGCACATATCAAAACCAAAATTCAAAAATCCCTTCAACTTCTTTTGTTCCTCTTGCAAAATCTTGGAATCAATTAAATTATCCTTCAATTTATTATTTTTAACACATATTTTTGTATAATTCTCCAAAGAAATTAACAAAAATGTTAGAAATAAAGATGATAAAATTAATCTTTATTTATTTATTTATTTATTTTAGTAATCGGTCTAAACAAAATTTAGATACATTGATTAATGATCCGATTGTGACTTAATAGTGTAATTAAACGAGTAAATATCCAAGTTTTACCTAATATATGAAATTGAATTTTGAAAATCAATATTATGTTAATTAAAGTAATTAAAATTTATCATTATAAATAAAAACGAAAATACATATATTATTTTTAAGCTATGTATTACCAATAATTTTTCTTAACTCCATTTATAGTAAAAACATCAGAAAATACACCCCATATGCAATCATGAGAATAAATTGGTCCATGTTTAATACATCTTTGACCATTATTAAACACATCAAACTCAATTTCTTTTGGATGCCACCAAAAACGACAATAGAAAACAGTTTTCCAAATTATATCTTCATGAAAAGTGAAATTAAAACTTTGGCCAACAGTGATATTATGATATCCAAGATCGTCGTCATCAGATTGACAATGAAGTGTTAATGGAATATCGTTATTTGGTAGATTATTGAATATCGCCACTAAAAAACGATGAAAAATACTTGCTTCTGTCTGATAAAAAGACTGATGAAAAGATAAGAGAAAGAAAATGAAGATTGTTTTAAACTGAAAATGACTCATTTTTTTTTTTTTTATAAATAAAAAAAAAATTTACCTTGTAGAAATTAAGAAAATTGAATCTATATATATACATATATGGAACTATTGGGATATTAAATGAATAAATTCCTAGATATTATAATAATCTATATTTGTAATTTTGTGTTATGTTAGTCAACCTCTAATTATTCGAGCAATATCTATAATTAAGAATGATATATATATATATATATATATATATATATATATATATATATATATATATATATATATATATTTTGCGTTTGTAGTATATAGATGGTGAACTATATAGAGGGCCTTTTTAACTAAAAAAGTGATGCTCTTCTTTTATATTTTTTACTAAACTTTTTATTTTCTTAATAAAACAATAGTATAGTGGGTGACACTTTGAAGATCACATAAAAAATTTATAGATAATTATAGTATACGTGTGATATACATCTCATTGCACTTTTAATTTGCCAAATTGGTGTACTATAGTATATGTGATATCTTATCATGATTATGTACTTAAATCTTATAATTTAGAAAGAAAAAAAAAATTAATGGATCACTTTTAATTTTTATTTTCTTTTTATCTAAGATACATTGAAAGAAAACAAATCTTTTTATCTGAAATATATACTTTTATAAATGAAACAAGATGAAAGAATAATTACTCATGATTATCAAAAATCATAATTTTCAATCATTTCGCGATATCAACATAATTGAATTATTTACAACGAACAAATTTCTCGATACAATATAGTTTCACAATATTTATTTTTATATTAGAAGTAGAGGTCTTAAAATTAATCTTAAACTTTTTTTATTTTACTAAATAGTCCAAATAAAAATTTGAGTAAATTGAGTTATGATGTGTTTGCTGACATAATAGTGTAATCGAACGAGTAAATATGCAAATTAAATCTAATATACAAAATCAAATTTGAAAACTGGTATTATGTGAATTAAAGTAATTAAATTTTATATATCATTATAAATAAAATGAAATTACATATATTATTATAAACTATATATTACCAATAATTTTTTTTTACTCCATTCAAAGTAAAAACATCAGAATATGCAACCCATATGCATTTATGAGAATAATATGGTCCATGATTGATACATCTTTGGCCTTTATCAAACACAGCAAAAGAAGTATCTTTTGGATGCCACCAAAAATGACAATAAAAAACAGTTCTCCAAAATATATTTTCACGAAATGTGAAATTAAAACTTTGACCAACAGTAAGGTTATGATATCCGAGATCGTCGTCACGAGATTGACAATGAATCGTTAATGGGACATCGTTATTTGGCAGATTATTAAATATCGCCACTAAAAAATGGTGAAAAATACTTGCTTCTGTCTGATGAGAAGACAGATGAAAAGATAAGAGAAGAAAAACAGATATTACTTTGAACAAAAGATGAGTCATGTTTCTTGCCTCGTAGAAATTAATAAAATTGGATATATATATACATGTATAAAACTATTGGGATACTTAATGAATAATTAATCCTTACATATTATGATAATCTATATTTTTAATTTTGTATTATGTTAGTCAACATATAAAACTATTGGGATATTAAATGAATAATTAATCCTTACATATTATGATAATCTATATTTTTAATTTTGTATTATGTTAGTCAATCACTAATTATTCGAGCAATATCTATATAAATGACTTTTATTCTTTTTATACCTTGTAATTAAATATTTTAATATTAATTCCATATTTAATTAGATTATTGGGTTATGGACTGGGCCTGGGTTGAAGTAAGTTCATGGGCTGAGATTACTTCAATATCCATATAATATAACTATTTTGTGATATAGTGATACAATAAATGTACCTATGATTCGAAATTTCACTGCATCAAATGTTCATTCCATAAGTTATTTGTAATATATTTTTCACTAACACAAGTATCGAGTAATTATCTCGTAATTTTGCCTCCGTTGGAATTTAAATAATTGAGTACATATAAAGTAAAATCCTATTAAATTAGTGCAACAAATTCTCACATGAATCTTGAGAAACAAACTTTGATAAAACATTTGGTAGTTCACCATTCACTCGTGTTGCCTTTATATACATACCAATATATCATAAATCACAAACAAAAAACTATATTGTAAAAAGTTATCTCATTTAATCAGAAATAGATTAGCAACGTAGTTCATATATATATATTTTTTTTGTGTAGAGTATACATGCGATATCGATGCTTACACAAAATTTTACTAACTGTTGATAAATTATGTTTTAAGCGTCTCTCATCATCGACATCAATAACATAACATTTAGTATAATTTCATAGTTTTTTTTTATCTCTATCTTATAAATAAAAAAATCATCTTCGATCGATAAACTCGACTATACGGTATAATATCCAAGAAACTTTCATAAGATAAGTTTTATTAGCTTTATATTCATATATAAACTTGTCAAAGAGTAATATATAGGACCTTTTTGTTTACCAAAAATAAAATAAAATAAAATAATATATATAGGCCTTTTTGGCTAAAAATGATAGCTTTTTCTTTTACTATTTTTTTTATAAACCTTTAATTTGTTTTATAAAACAATATAGTGGGTGATACTTTTGAAGACCACATATAAAATTGTAGAGATAATCATATTACTACGTATGATATACATCTTATTGCACTTTTAATTAGCCAAAATTACTAAGATATTATAGTATATGTGATATATCTTATCATGATTACGGCACTTAACCTTATAATTTAATTAGAAACAAAAAGAAAATATAAATAATATCAGTCATCCGTTTTTTCCTTTTTCTTATAATCTAAAATATGTTAAAAGTGGTATCAATTCCCTATTTGATCTTTTATCCAAAACTAATTTCATAATATCTCATCTTTTATTCTAATATTTTGAACCAGTTTTAATTTTGTAAAAAGAAATTAAAGTCGTTTAATTTTGTCTAAGTATCATAAAGCCACGAGCTACTCATTCTTTTATAATCAAAAAGTTGCTCAACTTTGCATAAATATAATAAAACAAGTCTCGTTTATTTTCTAATATGTTGGTTAAAGATTTTGACGTGTTCATAATACGTTAAAAATGTTTGACATTTCTCATATGTATAACAAGAGGATGCTTATGCCCTGACAATAGGGTCTATATGGGGAAGGCCCCAACACAATAGGCACAACACTAATCCACTTTAACCATACTTATGTATTGATTAAATAACTTTTTAGATTTAATCGTTGAATGATATAAGCTGTATTAGATGTACGAAACTGAGGTATATTTTAGGTTATTATTGCCACATGATGGACATAATACATATCTATTCTATTGATTCAAATGTTTGTGGCAACCATATCATCATCCCAACAAGTAGTAGCCACCATCAACCAAACTCTATCTCATTGTCATCTTTAGCCTCTTTAACCTTTTACACACAAGTTGCTTTCCAATATTTTAAAAATAACTTCCAATTTTATTATTTTTTTGAGTATTTTTTGCCATTTCTCTTGAAAACATACTTGCAAACAAAAAAAAAAGTGAAGGCAAATTTTGGCCTACCTTAGCATATGTGTCACCCTTTTTGGCTTTAATATTATTCTTGAGTAGTACTTCTCAAATAATTGATTGATTTATTTTCCTTTCACATGGTTTTCCTCTTCACTTGCAATTAGGGGAGTATACTATTTGCATTAAATCGAAAAATTAAATCAAATCAAATTAAATTTTAATTTGGATTAGTTTTTTAGATTCTTATATTTAATTATGAATTTATGATTTATTTTGTTTGACTTTTTGGTTTGGCTTCGAATTTTAAAAAATAAAAATAAAAAAAACCAAATTTTATATATATATATATATATATATATATATATATATATATTATTTAGAATTAAGTTGGAGTTAAACACTTTGTCCCTTTTTAGTTATTTTAATAATGATTTAGTTTAGTTTCTTATGTTTGAACATCTATAATTGATATACTTTTAAGTATTATGTTTTACGTTTTACTTGTGATTTATATTTAAAAGTATATTTAAGAAATTAAATATATATATATATATAAAAATTTATAAATTGCAAATAATTATGTTATGTTTTTAATTATTGACAAAATCGATTAACCAAATCGAAAAAAACAAACCAAAAAGAGAAAAACCAAACCAAACCAAACCAAATTTATTACGGTTTGGATTGGGTTACACATCTTCAAAACCAGAAACCAAAAACCAAATCGAATGAAATAAAATCGAAACATAAAACCGAATGCACACCCCTATTTGCATTTTTTCATCTTAGGCTAACATTTATTTATATATCAAATAGAAAATACTAGAAATTCTTTATATTTTATACTCACATATAAATAATTGATCGAGCTAAAAAAACTCGTAAAAAGCATAGGAAATCCTCAATTTTACTTTCATGTTGTAATTTTAAATATAATCCGTTTCTCACAACATCTTTATTTGATTTCTATCATATCATACTTATGAACATAATTATATATCATATGATAAACACCATAAACATGAAACTTATAGAAGTTGCACCAAAACAAAGAAGGTAATAATAATATACATCATATCAAATATTAATCGAATTATGTATATCGTATAATTAATGATTGTTTAGATAAAAAAACAAAATCATCTAATAATTTCTGTGTATTTTTTTTTTACCAAAATATTTATTTTTTAATTTTTTTTTTTTATAAAAGTCGTAAAATTCTCCTTAAACCTCTCTTCATCCGATCCAAAGCAGGCGCCTACTTCGCATTGGGAATCGCACAAACCTCAAAGTTTGTGTCATTATATTCCACGTGTCACTCCATGGGCCCACCTTCAAATGCCATGTAATCATCACCTTTTTTCTTTTTTCATACAAAATCTCTCATTCACATATCTCACCATTTTTCAAGAACACCCACACAAAAAAAAAAAAATCAAAAAAAATTCAAAAATTTCAAGAATTTCATTTTTTTGGAAAAAAAATCCAGTCTTTGATGTAAAGATTGAATCTTTTCAATCTCTGAGTGAACCCCATTGTTTTATTTTTCATTTTTTTGAGGTGGGTAAGTTAGAAATAGCAAAAAAAAATGGCTGGTAATGAATGGATAAATGGTTATTTAGAAGCTATATTGAGCAGTGGAGCTTCAGCTATTGAAGATAAAAAACCATCATCAACAACAACATCATCACATTTGAATTTAGCAGAAAGGGCTAATTTTAATCCAACAAAATATTTTGTCGAAGAAGTTGTTACAGGGGTTGATGAAACTGATCTTCATAGAACATGGATAAAAGTTGTAGCTACAAGGAATACAAGGGAGAGAAGTTCAAGATTGGAGAATATGTGTTGGCGCATTTGGCATCTTGCTCGCAAGAAGAAACAGGTTTGCACGCATCTCAATTAATTTTATTTATTATGTGTCATTCGTATTGGTTAACTGTTTTTATCGAGGCTTGAATAGATATAGAAGAAATGATTATATGGTGTTTTATTGTTTGTGTTGGGAATTGAACCTTAGTGCTTTATGTTTTAGTGATTTTTTTTTTTATAATCATGATGTCTTGGTTAGTTTATGCTCGTCTCGATTTATTTCACGTGCATTTGTAACCTCCCATTACCTCCCATTGGTACAGGTAACTCTGTCGTTCGAGGCTGAGATAGATAATTCGAAATTATTTAGTGTTTTTGTCTTCGCGGGAAATTGAACCTTGAGTGCTCTATGTTTTAGTGATACTTTTTCCATGCAAAAGATGTAGTGAAATACTCTCCCCTCCCATTTTATGTGGTGGTGTTTCTTTTCGGGGAGTCGAATAGCTTTTTCAAAATATTTTGAATTCGTTTCGTTGTTAAATATGTAAATTTTATTTTAGAATATTTTCAAGAAGCTATACAAGTATTCATAGTCAGAATTAAGTGTTTTGACCCTAGTATATTGAACTTTCACATAAGTTAGGACAGAGGGAGTAGTGCGTTTATATAGTTTTGAGATTTTCGATGAATGTGGACTGTGGAGAAGTTTACTCTGGGATTTCTTTGTTGTTATTTGTGTTTTATAGCTCTGCTCATTTCTTGAATTAGGTGAATGTCAAAATGGTTTTGACTTTTGATTATGTTCCATGCTCTTTTTGTGTGTTTGTGACTTGTTTAGGGTTGTGGAATAAAGTGGCATTGGTAAAGTTTTTGTCTTTGTGTGTTGTGCCTTGTGTTTTCTGGAACTTCTCAAGCATGATATTTGTATATTCCTTTGTTATGTTGCTCGATCTCTTCAAAAATGTCGGCGAGTGCGTGTCGGATCCTTCAAAAGTAGTACATTTTGAAGGACCCGACACGGATGTGGCATCATTTTTGGAGAGTATAAGCAACATAGTTCCGTTGTCCATTTGTTTTTTCCATATGTTTTTTTAATGGTGGTGTTCGGACCAGCTCTCATGCTCTTTGACTTATCCAGTAGGTAGATCCTCGCCTCCTCCCACTAGCATAAAGCACAAGTATCGAGTAACTCTACCGATCCAATCAAAGCTTTTTAGGCGGATGAGAAGGAATACTCATTGTTTTTCTTTTGGGTCTCAGCCGGGATTTGTAACTGTACTTTTTGTGTTCTTATGGAAGGAAAATGTGATCTTCTGGGGTTCATGAAATCTTTTCCTACATGTTATGTATGTATCTGCAAAATGTAGCTTATAAGATTGTTATTTTAGTACATTTGCAGATATAGGAATAATCATTCAATTAGTAGTGAGTGTAATTAAAATAGATGAAATTTGATAAATTTTTCAAATATAAGGAAATAGGAAGTGTGCGAGATCTTTTTGACTTGTAGAGATACATCCAAACCACCTTCGCCCGGATAGCTCACTGTATATACAAGGGCAATTTTTTCTTTACTATATACTCTTGGTAATAATCCTGCTTCCATCACGGGAGATACATGTATGTGTGAAGATTCTGTGGTTATTTACTAATTCAGGAAGAGATTTGATCATTTATAGTTTTAGGTTGTGTTAAATCTAAGCCCTCGATTGTTAGTTGCTGAAAGTTAGTCATTGTTGGATTAAATGCTGTCAATTATTCTTTTGCAATTTAAGTAACCTTACGTCATTATGTCAGAATTGTTTTTTCTGATACATTCCACTCTTTTCATAGTTGGAATGGGAAGACCTCCAGAGGTCTGCAAACAGAAGATTGGAACGAGAACTAGGACGCAAAGATGTTACAGAGGATATGTCAGAAGATTTATCTGAAGGGGAAAAGGGTGATGTTTTAGGGGAGACACCAACACTTGACAGCCCGAGGAAAAGGTTTCAGAGGAACTTTTCCAATTTGGAAGTGTGGTCAGACAGTAACAAGGAAAAGAAGCTTTATATCATCCTAGTTAGGTAATGCAAACTTGAGTATCAAGTGTTTGTTTCCAGATTTGAATCGTCATATCGTAACGGAATGTTGTTCTTTTAAATTTGTACTGACTAGTCCTAGTTCAGGTTATATATATATTTTTTTAAGTGATGGCACTTTCAATCTGAACTTCCTTTAGGGCTATAAATGTTTGCCTAAGCTAGTAACTAAAGGGGGGTATATATTTTAAATTACTTATCTTCTTGACCAGTTTGCATGGATTGGTCCGAGGTGAAAATATGGAGCTTGGTCGTGATTCTGATACAGGTGGTCAGGTAAACTACGTGACCTTCATGATATGGTAATAGCTTCTTTCCATATTGCCTTCGTTGCACTAAGATCCTTACCGGAGTGTATCCAATTTCCAGATAAAGTATGTTGTGGAGCTTGCTAAAGCACTTGCTAAGATGCCCGGTGTATATAGAGTTGATCTGTTCACTCGCCAAATCGCGTCAACTGAAGTTGATTGGAGCTATGGTGAGCCCACAGAGATGTTAAACACCGGTCCTGAAGATGGTGATGACACTGATCTCGGAGAAAGCAGTGGAGCTTATATCATAAGGATACCCTTTGGTCCTCGTGATAAGTACCTCCGGAAAGAATTGCTATGGCCTTATATTCAGGAATTTGTAGATGGAGCTCTTGCACACATCATTAATATGTCAAAGGCTTTGGGTGAACAAATAGGTGGAGGCCAACCTGTTTGGCCATATGTAATCCATGGTCATTATGCAGATGCAGGGGATAGTGCTGCTCTCCTTTCAGGTGCTTTAAATGTTCCGATGGTCCTAACAGGACATTCACTTGGTAGAAACAAGCTAGAACAGCTTATCAAGCAAGCTAGGCAATCGAAAGAGGATATTAATTCCACTTACAGGATCATGAGGAGGATTGAAGGTGAGGAGCTCTCGCTGGATGCTGCAGAACTCGTTATCACAAGCACCAAACAGGAGATTGATGAACAATGGGGACTATATGATGGATTTGATGTAAAACTTGAGAAAGTTTTAAGAGCTCGTGCAAGAAGAGGAGTCAATTGCCATGGTCGCTTCATGCCAAGGATGGCGGTAAGAATGCCATTTCATGAAACTTTAATGTAGACATTAACTCATGCATGCATATATATATATATATATATATATATATATGATGTCCTTTTCACAGTTTTTCCTTAATTGGTAGAATGATAAATCTAATTTCCAGACTTCCATATGCCAAGGATGCTGGTAATCATGGTCGTCATAAATTGATTATCGATATGGCTGGTCCATAGTTCAGATGTATCTGAGGGCATGTGAGGAAAGTAATGTGACATTGCGGTATAACTTCACGGCATTAAGTTCTTATACTGCTGTTCTCAAGAAATTCATATTCCAAATTGTCCCATCAATGCAGTCCAAATGCTTGTAGAAAACACTTCAAATAAGCATACCCTTTTAAGCAACTGTCTCTGGCTCTGATTGGGTCTATTATTGGTTACTTTATAACAAGGACGTTAACTAACACAGTTGCATGAAGTCCGAGACATTCGTGGGAAATTATTTGTCTTCTGTTATTTAGAAAATATTACTCCCTTTGTTTCAATTGTTTGTCTGACTTTCCTTTTTGGTTCTTTAGAAAAGAATATCTCTTTCCCTTTACGGAAACTATGTAGACCACAAGATTAAATGACATTTTCGTACATTCTGCATATCTTTAGTTTAAAACCACAAGATTCAAAAATCTTTCTACTTTCTTTAACTCCATGCCAAGTCAAAACCAAGCAAAGGAATTGAAAAGAAGGGAATACTATATTTAAGTTTGTGGTTGAGGCTTCTGAGAGGTTTTTTTGGACACAAATTTGTAGGTTATTCCTCCTGGAATGGACTTCAGTAATGTTGTGGATCAGGAGGACACAGCAGATGCTGATGGGGATCTTGCAGCACTCACAAATGTTGATGGACAATCTCCTAAAGCAGTGCCCACCATATGGTCTGAGGTGTGTAGCAATATTTAACAAATATCACAGTGCTCACGTGCCGCGTGCGAATAATGATTGTCTGCTCAAGTACATACCTTTTTGCAGATCATGCGTTTTCTAACAAACCCGCATAAGCCAATGATTCTGGCATTGTCCAGACCAGACCCTAAGAAGAATATAACCACTCTCGTGAAGGCTTTTGGAGAATGTCGCCCGCTGAGGGAGCTCGCTAATCTGGTAAATTGGTTTGACACAGTTGCTAAATTTGCTGAGAATGAATTGTATTGTTAAATACTAATACAATGGTAAAATATTGGATGCAGACACTTATAATGGGAAATAGAGATGACATAGATGAGATGTCTGCAGGAAATGCTAGTGTTCTTACAACTGTGCTGAAGTTAGTTGATAGGTATGACCTTTACGGCCAAGTTGCTTTCCCAAAACATCACAAACAAAGTGACGTTCCAGAGATATACCGGCTCGCTGGCAAAACGAAGGTTCTTTAAGTCCTTTGATCCTTGCAATTTGTGTAATATTTTTCTTTACAACGATGGTTCTCATGGTATATAAAACTTCACAGGGAGTCTTCATAAATCCAGCTTTAGTTGAACCCTTTGGACTGACTCTAATTGAGGTCTGTTCTGAATTTAATCCATTTCCGACATTGTCCTTCAAGTTTCTGTTATTGTTATGTCCTAAAATTTCATCATGTTTATCTGTACAATTCTTTAGGCTTCTGCACATGGACTTCCTATGGTGGCTACTAAGAATGGTGGTCCAGTCGATATTCATCGGGTACGCGTTCCATGCTTTAATTACCTTCACTCCTCCCATTCATCACTAATCCAATTTCTAGTATGGTTTATTAGCAAATTAAGCATGATTTCTATTCCAAAGTTGTCAAAAAGGTATTGATGGAAACGAACATCAAGATATATTCGAAGGATCAACATAATTTTCGTTTTATACATTTTTCTTTAGCTAAACAAGAATGAGATAAACGATTGATTAGGGATCTTTACATGAATAGCTGAAGATTTACTGTTCACTTTTTTAGCCGATATACATAGATTGCACACTCATTATATACAATCATACACATATTATACATCTGCTGGCTATTTTTAGTTTAATCAGTTGGGTGAACGGCTATGTAGGTTAATTCTTCTTCCTTTTTTTTAATCAGGCACTCAACAACGGATTGCTTGTGGACCCACATGATCAGCAAGCAATTGCTGATGCACTACTTAAATTAGTATCAGAAAAGAACCTGTGGCACGAGTGTAGGAAGAATGGTTGGAAGAACATACACCTCTTCTCGTGGCCCGAACATTGTCGAACATACTTAACTAGAATTGCTGCATGTCGAATGAGACACCCGCAATGGAAAACCGACAATCCATCCGATGAACTGGCTGCAGAAGAGTCGTCCTTGAATGATTCACTCAAAGACGTCCAAGATATGTCCTTACGACTATCTGTTGATGGAGAAAAGACATCATTGAATGAATCATTTGATGCATCTGCAACTGCTGATGCCGTACAAGACCAAGTTAATCGGGTTTTAAGCAAAATGAAGAGACCGGAGACAAGTAAACAGGAGTCTGAGGGTGATAAAAAGGACAATGTTCCTAGCAAATATCCTATGTTACGGAGGCGGCGTAAATTAATTGTAATTGCTCTAGATTGCTATGACACAAATGGAGCTCCTCAAAAGAAAATGATTCAGATTATCCAGGAGATTCTTAAGACCATTAAGTCCGATCCACAGGTCGCAAGAGTGTCAGGATTTGCCATCTCAACAGCAATGTCAATGTCCGAATTGGCAGCATTTCTAATATCCGGGAACATCAAAGTGACCGAATTTGATGCTTTAATCTGTAGCAGTGGGAGCGAAGTGTTTTATCCGGGAACTAGTTCTGAAGAACATGGAAAGCTTTATCCTGACCCTGACTACTCATCACATATTGAATATCGATGGGGTGGCGATGGTTTAAGGAAAACAATTTGGAAACTAATGAATACACAAGAAGGTAAAGAGGAGAAATCTGTAACTTGTGCTATTGAGGAAGATGTGAAATCAAGCAATTCCCATTGCATTTCCTACTTGATCAAGGATCGCAGTAAGGTAGATATTTTTTTCTCTGAATCGAGAAATTCAACCAGTATAGCAAACAGTTTAATGTATTTCAAGTAACACATATATGTTTAATCTCTCATCAGGCAAAGAAGGTAGATGATATGAGACAGAAGCTTAGGATGAGGGGTCTGCGCTGCCATTTGATGTATTGCAGGAATTCAACAAGAATGCAAGTTGTTCCTCTGCTTGCGTCTCGGTCACAGGCACTCAGGTACTGTTCCAGATAGATGAACTAGTAGCCAACCTGAAAATTATTCCACATATTGTTGTCATGTCCTTGGTCTGGATTAATAACCTCATCGATTTGTTTTGCAATATCCTCATTTATGCCAATGCCAATCTTAAGTTGTTCACGAGAAGCTTCCATCTTTTTGTTGATGATAGCCAGCTTGAAATTAAAGGCCTAAGTCAGTAGGAAAAGCATGTTAATATGTTGGGGTACCTTATTTCTTACTCACCATTTTTAATCTCTGGGTGCCAATCGGTAGCCTGCCCATTTCATATGATATCATTGCAGTCGATCTTGTACTAAAGGTGTTCACTGCATATTTTTGGCATGTAGGCCAGATTTTCAGTTTAACATGCCCATTTTGCTAAAGTTGGGATGTCAAAGCATTGTAAAAGAGAAAAGCGACGGTGGGGCTTTAGTTGCTTATTCATTTAGGCGTTTGTTTTCACTTTCCGCAAAAAAGAATCAGTTTCTGAGAAGTAGCTAGTTTGATTTAGTTTTTTAGCAAAGACATGCAAATTTTTCTGGATCCTTGTGTTCATGTTCATCACTAACAAAGGGAGGTAGGTTAAGAAGACGGTAGCTTTAATAGGACATTAATCCACGAGTCGAAGCACTATAGTCTATAGATGACTCAAAAGAGTAAAAAGTATCCTTTTTATTCCAGTTATACTAACAAGAAACTCTGGTATTTAGGGCATGTAAACTGTTGCTGGTGAGTCCAAACCTTATCTCATCTTGAAAACGTCCGTTATACAAATATTTAATTACGAATACAGCTTTAAACAGGTAAGGATTATACAACAAAAGATCTGTGCTGCACGAAAACTGGTCATTATTTGATTGTATGAAATGTTCATTAGCTAAAGAATCCGTCATTACATATAGGAACATTTGTTGGAATATCAGGATTTCCGAGTACTTCCCTTGCTCATAGCTAGCATGCTTTTGATACCATCTCATTTTTGCAGGTATCTATTTGTACGCTGGAGATTGAACGTTGCAAACATGTGTGTCATCCTCGGTGAAACTGGAGACACGGATTATGAAGAACTTATATCCGGAACTCACAAAACACTGATCTTGAAAGGTGCTGTCGAGGAAGGTTCAGAAAATCTGCTAAGAACATCAGGGAGCTACCTAAGAGAAGACGTCGTTCCACCAGAGAGTCCTCTGATCATCTACACCGGTGGAAACGAAACAGTAGAAGAGTTTGCCAATGCATTGAAGCAAGTGTGTAGATGAGGCACACAAAAATGGTATACTTATACTCATTCCTTATAGAAGGAATTATATAACATACTATATACAACAAACCTTTTTTTCTCCTTTTCTCTTCCATTTTTTTGAGCTTTTACTTTAAGGAATGCAATAATGTGTTTCTCAAGCATTTCTTGATTACCAATCCCATTCTCTCTTATGTTGTATGAACAGAGACGAATTCATAATTTAAATTTGATATATTCAACCCTAAAAGTTCTTCGTACTGAATTCATTTTACTTAATATTTTATTCAAGAGATTTTTTTTTGTGTTTACGTATCTCTATGTTTAGTGTCGAAGATAATGTGTAAGCCAATTTAGTTGTAATTTGAGTGTCGCGGAGGCGGAGCTAGTATGAGAAGTGCATGTTGAACATAATATTATTCGTAACTCTGGGTTAAATCAGATATATTTATTAAAAAATTCGTCAAATATGCACATATAGTAAGCTATAAAATTTCTAATTGTTGAGGAATTCACCAAATATGCGTATATAGAAAGCTATAGTTGCGGAGACAGAGCTAGTATGAGAAGTGCATGTTTAACATAATATTACTCGTAGCTTTGGTTTAAATCAGATATATTTATTAAGGAATTCGTCAAATATGCACATATAGTAAGCTATAGAATTTCAAACTTTATATCTTGAATCTAACTTTAAAATTCAGAGTTCGATTTATTCATATAATAACTGAATTACTACGTTTAAGATCAATTTTAATTTGGTATGAGTTACAATAGGTTCAAACAAATCCTTATTATCATAGACCTAACATTCTTCTTCGAAACGCTTCTCAAAGCCAATTCTATTCTCTTATCTATCAATTCAACATATCAAACACATCTCAAAAAAATAAATTAAAGTTATATAACACATTAACTAATTTAACGATTGAACACGAAATTATAAATTATTCAACCAAATCACATATTAATTAATCCAACTCGTAATATTTTCGTAGAAAATTACTACTCCTATAAGATAGTAATAAACTAAAAATAATGCCACCTGGTGCTACACTACACGTGTCATCCAACCAGCTAAAACTCACATGAACCGTTCATCATTCCAAATATAAATCTAACGGTTGATATCATTCACACGTGCCAACCAACTCACTCGTGTCAAAAAAAAAAAGATTCCCTCCAAAATTCCTAGATTAACGAATCTCCTTTTTTTTTTTTTTAAATTAACAAAAAATAATAATAATTTAACTTCTCATTATTCAAACCCTAGCAAAGAAGAAAGCGAGAGAGAGAGGAGAGAGAAAGCGAGAGAGAGGAGAGAGAGATCTTGTGTGTGTTTATATATGTATATGCACACACATATATATATTCAAAGAAGCAAATCTGTGGGAATATTTTTTGGGGTGGAATTTGGAAATTGGATCTGACGTTGAAAGGTTTGTTTTTGTATTTTTCTGAATTTTTTCTTAGTATAAATAGAAGATTGCGTATGCATATTTTGCTTTTTGATATGTTGCTAATTTGTGTTTTGTGGAGAATTTTGGTTTATTTGTGGGATCTAATGGTGATAGGTTGGTTTACATTATGAGGGTGTTTTTTTGATATGGGAATAGTGTTAATGGTGATATTGTAGTTTGAATTAAGCAGTGTAGGGATTTGTGGGTGGTTTAATGGGGTAAAAAACGGATCTTTGGAGTTGGGTTTTGTTGATTGTTGAATTATTTGTGGGTTTGGTGGAAATTTGATCGAGTTTTGTATTTAGGGGTGTTTGTTGGAGAGGATTGATGATATCTGGTGTACATGCCCAGTTTGGATTAGTTGAGCTGGCAGTATAAATGAAAATTGAAAACAATTAAGGTTGAGATTGTAGCTGAAAGATGGGTTTTAGATTAAGCAGTAGGAGAGTATAGTTGTTATCGTCTGCACCTGTGGTTGTGTGCTGTAAGAGATAGTCGAGGTGGGTGCAAGTTGGGATAATCACCACCACAGTCTTAATTGAAAAACAAATAAAAAAACAGAAAGGTTCGAAATTGTAGCTGAAGATGGGTGTTTAGATAGGACTGCTTGGTATATTTTGTGTGTGGGGGTGGGGGGTGGGGGGGAATGCTTGATAGCTCATGATAATTTTGATGATGGGTTTCACACATTAATTCAAGTGAGTTTGACTTTGTGGAACTTCAAGGTTTCACACATTATTAATTCGTGAAAGAGACGAATAAGTTCTCTTGAATCTAACTTGTTGAGTTAATGGTTTGTGGCAAAGCTTCCTTCTTAGATTTTTTTGAGGAACAGTTAGTCTAGGAAGTGTTGTATTGAAGTAGTTTCTCGAAGTGGAAGTATTTGTGTCATGCTTTTGGCTTGACTTTCTTTTTTTGTATCATAATTAATTAAATTAGTTTTTAGGTGTTTGTTGTACATTCAATCAATTCAACTATAAGCACCTGCTGGATCTTTTCATCTAAGAATTGAAAGAATAAGCCCTTTGTTTTTCAACAAATTGTAGGAAGGTTCATTTTTGTCTTTTGCTACTACCTTTGTTGGTACAGTGGTCACTATGGAATTTTCTAATTGTATCAGTCCTTTATTGTACACTATTCTTAATGGTTTGTACCCACTTCTGGTGCATATGGAAAATGGATAGACTTTCTTTTTTGTTTGTACTGAAACTGAAAATTTAGCAATTTTACTTAAAAGTTGGTGGTAGTGTTTCTTGGGAGAAAGCATCAAGCAAATATCAACCTCTATGCAGGTATAATAGTTCAGCAATATATTTGATCTTCCCACTGGAATTGATATCATCCGGTCTTCTATGGGAGCAAATATGTTTCAGTTTTTAGTGGATATATTTTTTTTAAAAGAAATCTGCATTGGAAAAGAATGAGATTTGTCAATTAATTTTTTGATAAGGAGAAATAAGTATGCATACTTCATATTTACTCCATTTGTGACCCACTTTAGGGACATAAGTTTCAATCTAGCCAATTTTGTGTGTGATATTTAATCTCAGAATGTTGATTGCCAAAGTCACGTGAAGTTAATATGAGATAGAGAGTATGAAAGAGCTAGACATAAAGAACAAGAAGTTATTCGAGATCAAACTCAAGCATTCACGGCATTTTTAGACCTGAGGCAAAATTTTAAGGATTGTCGATAATTTCCTGAAGTTAACATTAAAGAAGTGTCACTTAAACAGCCATGCGCACTAGTATAACGTTTACACAGAGATCCTGTGTTCCAGTGTCATGTGGATAACGCGACTCATTTTGGTCTCGAGTTCTTCGGTCCCTGCTCTCTCTCCTTTTTTAGTTTCATGTTGTGCCCATTCTGTGATTCATCCTAGATCATTGTTTCTGTGCATAGTATTTGTATAGAAGATTATAATCGGTAGTGTGGCAACTTTTTAGTTCATACACATGTAATATTGCTGATTATCATCCTTCTAAGGATATATTTAGAAAATTTGAATCTCTTTAATTAATCCTTAACTATTGAGACATGCTAAAATGCTTGAGTAATTTTCTTGCATCAAAACTGCTAGCTAAGTTGCTCGGACTCTCCTAAAATGTTGTGGCACTTGTGTTGGATCCTTTAGAAATGCACCACTTTTGAGGGGTCTGACACACACCCGATGACATTTTTGAAGAGTCCGAGCAATGTAGACTGCAAGTGCCTACAAGCTGACTTTTTCAGGATAGATTGCAGAATGGAAGATGGCATATTCTTTTGGGGCCCTGTAACATCTAAAGAGTGGTGTGAGCCAAATTATGTGCAGTCATCCTATATTGCAGAATTCTTCAACACCATTTCAAATATCCCATGCATTCTCTTGGCTCTTATTGGTCTTGTCAACGCCCTTAGACAACGGTTTGAGAAAAGGTTCAGTGTCCTTCATATGTCAAACATAATACTTGCCTTGGGGAGTATGACATATCATGCCACTTTGCGGCAGATGTAAGCATTCTCTCCATTCTCTATGTTGGATTCTCTGTAAAATTTGTTAGGTGTACAATAGACATGTATGTATGTATGTGTTAATCATCATTTGTTTGCTAAGGTACGAGGAAATTGACTCAATAGGATGCTCGATAGCCTCATTTTTTGAGATGTTTATATTGTTAAATCTCTGTAGAACTATATGAGAACAGGAAGATGGTAAACTGAAGATATTATATCATGCGTGCTAATGTGATTACAACTATCCCCTACTTTATGCAAATGAGCACTTGTATCTTGACCTATCAGCCAATCTATGCTTGCTTAGACTCTTCACAAATGTCACCATACTGTGTCGGATCCTCCAAAAATGCATTACTGAATGGCCCGAGACACACCTTTTGATATTTTGAAGAGTCTGAGCAACTTAGCAGCCAATAATCTCCTGCTGGAATGAGGTCACTGCCTTCCGTGCCCCACCCCCCTTCTTGTATGATTTTTCTATGGTCATGTTTTTTTTATAGACTGAATCTGTTAGAGAATACACAGGTAGAAGATTTGGAATTTTTCTTATTTTCTTGTATATTGGTATCTGAAGTATTGACTTGTGAAGTTTGAGTTCGTTGCAATCACAACGTCATCTAATCTGTTTCGCCACTACCTTTCTTTTGAAAAATTGATTGGCATATTTCTTGTAGATGAGCACAAATTGCATACTTTTTCAGTTTATGGGTAGGATGATCCTATCTATTGTTCAAGCCACAACTCAATATTCCAAACTCCTAGTTACTGATTCTTGAAAACTATAGAAGTGCCAAAGCTAATTCTGGTTTTCAAAAAGATAGTGGGAAAGAGGAGCACAAGGATGCATGGTTTGATCCTGTCAAGAAGTTTTTAGTGCATTGAGTAATAATCTCCATGACAGAAATAGTGATAGACCAACTGATTTGAGTCATTTTAAGAAAGTCTATGTCAAATATGCCATAACAATGTCTTGGTATTTCTATATAATTCTAATTTCCAATAAAGCAAAATCTCAGTCAGCCACATAAACAAATCCCCTCCCGACTTCTGACTTCGATGTAATTAGTTGGGACGGGAAGGTTTCACTTGTAAAGATATTGACAGTTTTGGTTCTGTGAAAGTGTCTTGTTATTTATGTCGTGTTCCCAGATGGAAAATATTTGTAATGGAGCAGCATTACAACATAAAGCTTACTGTGAATCATATACCAAGTGCCACCTTCAGTATGCCTTGTGCCTCTTGCTTTTTTGTTACGGCCCTTCATACTTTCAAATAAGGGCTTCTCTATGCATGCTTGCAGACAACAGTGATGAAACTAATCGTCCTTGAAAATACTGCCTGCTTTTAAGTGTCCTGTTATTGTTTTATACTATGATTCATGTATTAAATTGTCAGGCAACAGCAAGGTGATGAGACACCAATGGTCTGGGAGATGCTTCTGTATATCTATATCCTCTATTCACCAGATTGGCATTATCGGAGTACGATGCCCACCTTTCTGTTCCTTTATGGTGCGCTCTTTGCCATTGTGCATTCACAGCTTCGCTTTGGCATTGGTTTCAAAGTACACTACGCACTTTTGTGCCTTCTTTGCGCTCCTCGTGCATATAAGTATTACATTCATACAGAAGACACATTGGCTAAGCGCCTCGCAAAGTTATACGTGGCAACTTTGTTGGTCGGAGCTGCTTGCTGGCTATGTGATCGATTATTCTGCAAGCAGATTCAGGGCTGGTACATTAATCCACAGGGCCATGCAGTCTGGCACGTCTTAATGGGCTTCAACTCGTACTTTGCAAATGCATTCTTGATGTATTGCCGTGCTCAGCAACGTGAATGGAATCCCAAAATCAAGCACTTGTTCGGTTTTTTCCCCTATGTGAAGATTGAGAAACCGAAAACCCAGTAGCAGAAGTCGCTTCTCTTTCGAGCTTAGCCTGTAATACCCCAAACATGTGCAGGATATGGCTTTGGTGAGCACAAAGCAAGCACTCAGCAATTTTTTTTCTCTTTTCCCATTTTGCAGAATGTATTGTAAATGAAAGTCTGGAATAGTTTCGACTCTCGACCGAATATTGGTTAATTTTTGACTGTACAATTAGTGGTTTTCCAGTGTACCATATTTTACACTCCCACAGAAGATGACATGGATTAACTAGTTGAATTCTTTTTTCTGGTAAGTTTTTGTCTAACTCTTGAAAATTTGCAAATATGTTTTGCTGCTACATGGTGGTTTGTATAGTTCATGTAGCTGCTCAGTCTGATACAGCTTTAGACCCCTTTTCACACCCTATGGTCATTGTAAAAATTCTGTTATACTATTGTCACCAATCAGTTGATTTGAATCACTTGCAAAAGTCATCGTTGACACTATAAATGATGTGAAGTCGAATTGAAGAGTGATTTTTATTATCTTCTGTCCATAATTGTCATAAGAGGACACTATGAACTTACAGGACCAAGAGTTCTGGCTTTATTACTTTCATTTACCCTATTCGGTGTCTTTTCAATTATCTTAATTATTGTAATTGAAATGTGAATTTATTTTTCGGATAACTAAAATATTATGTTTTTGTTTCATATAATAATGTTCAAGGACAAATTGATAATTCAACTTTAAGCTAATATATATGATATTTTAAATAAATACCTCAATCAGTAGTCATAGTATTGTTTATCTAGTTTCTTGTCCTTCTATAAATTTGTTTCTTGTACCTCGATAATTGTATTGTTTTGGCGTAGTTCTCGTTCTATTAATATCAGTTAATTTTGTTATAATCTGATTTGTGTACTTCCGTTATTTTTTTTTTTCGAAATTTTTTTTTCCTAAGCCAGTCAAGATGTCTATCGAATTTATAAATCATTTTTTTTCAACATCTAACTAATTATGACTTAGGACAGATAAATTGAAACGAGATAGAAAATCGAAATAATTATTCAAATAGAGTAGCATAAATTAACACATGTTATTAATTAATTATATATCTACATATAAATATGAACAATATTATTCTTAATAAACTCCAGTCTGATACTTTGCTTCACAAAATTCTCCTCCAAGATCATCACAAGCTTCTGATAAGAATACACTGCATGAAAAAAAAAAATTAACCAAAATTACAACACTCCACATCAAATCAATTTTTTTGAAATTTCTATTTATGTCAAATCTAATGATATCACATATATTAAAACAAAAAAAATACGTACGTTTTTGGTTCGTTATAGGCAAGATATTCTCTATCTACACTCTCCATAGACAGAGTTTTGCTTGAGGGTGTAGATTTAGGTTTGGTTTCAGGATACATTTCAACATCACAAGTTTCTCCTCCTATTGTCTCACAAGCTTCAGCAGGAAACACTGATCTGAACATATTATTAAACATATTATAAGACTAACTCTAAAGACTAAACAAAACTCTTTAACGACTACATTATAGATGTTATTATCTTGTTCTTATAAAATTAAACAAGTTATGGGTTAAATAGAAATCGAGTCTTACGAGTTCATGGAGCTATAGTCAACAGTAGAAGTGTCAATTGGAGTTGCTTTAATGTGAGTAATTTTGAGATGAGTTGAAACACATCTCAAAGGTGAAGTTGTTAAGGGCTTGGGTGGTTTTACTAGGGGAATAGATGTAAGAAACAAAGCTGCCTGCATTTTGAGATGTGATTAATTCAATTCAATTTGATTTATGTATGTACTAGCAAGTTTGATGTGTTTGATGGAGTAGTAGGACTTGTAATTTATAGGGCTTTGTATTGTGGTGAGTTTATTGAATGGATAAGGTGTGGAGAGATATTTTTGAAACTAGATAAGGTTTAATGGTTGATTTTGTTGGTTTTATTGGGAACTATTTGAAATGTATCGAAAATTTTATCGGAATATAATTTCATCTGTATCTTATGAATATATGTTTGACCATAAAATTTAATTAGATTTTGAAAAGATGATATCATATATTTTCAAATTTTCGAGCTAGTTTTTGATATTTCAATTCATAAAAGTTCTTTTTTCTATCAAATATAATGCATGTTCAAATATAATTTTAAATTCAAAAAATTAAACGTATGAAGTTTCAACTTCGAAATCTAAGAGTCGGAGACCATTGACCCAACATAGACTATAATTGTTGATAATTTGTCTTTCCTAATATGTTTGGTGCAAGAAACAAATAAGTTACGATCCTTGGTTTCATTCAATTGTTACTCCACGTATAATAATTATCTTCTTAATTTGTAATTAAGAAAATGACATATTTTTACTTCATAAAACTATTTATCTTAATCTTCATTTCATCTTATCCTCATTAACATTCAATTAAAATAGAAAAAAACATTTGTAACTCTCATTAACTTCATTTTAAAAAGACAAACATAGAACAAGTAGACACCACACAGGAAAATAAATCTGAGACATAAAGCATTTAACAGACTGATAATAATATAATCTGAAAATTGAACGACAGGAAAAAATATATCAAAAAAGCATAACGAGCATTGGGGCAAATCTAAACCTTTTCCATAAATTAAATGTGTGCACAGATTTGCTTGAGTAAATGGTATATTAAAGTAAAAAAATGAACATCTTTGTATACATAATTGATGTCATTGCTAAAATGAGACTTACAGTATACACAGAAGTAGCTAAGCTGAAATCAAAGGTGTATCTGGAGGCAAAACTGCAATCCAGTTCAAGCTTCTCCAACAAATGTAAGGTCAATATGTGGTATGAATCTCAAACGCAGCACTTTGAAAACGACGTGCTACTCAGCAGGTACCATATTCTATCGTCTGCTATAAAACTTCATCCAGATTGTATGAAGTAACGAAGAATCTAGTATATCAATCAACCTTATGTACATCTTATAAAGTTTCATGACTTGGATATTAGGAGAGCTAACCGTAGTTTACCAAGTCGATAGAGTTTGAATGGATTTTTGTATACTGTCACTACTCCTGTATTATTGGGCGATAAGAAAACATGGGCAATGCTAAAAGATTCACCCTTCTCAACCGCAAACTGCCATTCCCTTGCGGTAATATGGAACCAATCCTTTGTTGACGATCTAGTTGTCTTTATCTCTATGTATTCATCATCTCCCACGACAAGGTCATAAGGAAGCCCTGTTTCATTGGTTTCATTGACCCATTTCACAAAAGGCTCACCGAATTTCTCCAAGAAATATTTGAAAGCAAAATATTCTCCAAGTCTGCCAGTTTCAATCATAATGTCACTGTTGCCATTTGTGGCTGTATGCAGTTGATCTCTTTCAGTCACATCAGAAGAACTATTACTCGGGTTATGTGGTTCAGTCATGGCATGAGGAGAATCAAATGCTTCCATCATGGTACCAGGTACATGATCAACACCTTGTGAACCTAGAACAACTGCAGCTGATTCTGGATAGTTGTCCATATTTTCAACACACGTCATCCCAGTTGCAGTCAGCGCCCATGTTTTCATTACACTTTCTCCCACAGTATTATTTTCCGATTGGATGCAACTGTCTGCCTTTCCTTTTGAGATGCACACGCTAGATCGATGAAAACCAGGAGCAGTTTTCCAGTCAGTAGGTGGCCAGCTTGAGCTGATACCCGGTCTCTTCTTGATTTTCTCAGGGTTTTTCTCATCAATTGTTCTGGAAGAACTCATCACCCCTGTCTCACTATCTGTTGACAATGGGACATTTGCGAGAGACCAAACAGATTCACTTTCAGGAAGCTTGGGCATTTTCTGGCTATTCAAAATGAAAAACTCAGTTTGCTCCTCATTGGAACCTGATTCTGCCATAGTTGTGATCATATGAAGAAAGTTCGCCAAATGCAAGTCGGGAGCTCCAGAAGATAACAAACGAGAAATCTCCATGAATATTGAGTGAGAATCTGACTCTTGAGTGGCATACAAGATGTTTCCCTGTACAGAATGAAAAAATAAATTATCTATACATTGTTTTACGTTTTAACAAGGAATGAGATTTCACAAATAAACATTCGGGCAATTAGAGGTAGACATGTCCGAAAATTAAGTGTTACATACATTAATAATGTTAGATCTCCATGAACCAGACTGGGAAAAGAGAAGACAAATGAAGAGATCTACCAGGCATGTTTTACAAATTTATGATTCAGACAAAAAGTCCGAAATTGAAAGGAAGAACACGCAAAAAAACATGAAGGAGTCATAACTCAACAATAGTATAACGCTATATAGAAGTGTTAGTCTTGGTCTGCATAGGAAGAGGTCTTACATTTAATACATTTCAACCAGTCCATTAGATTAGATATCCTTTTTTCATAAACAGTTGAGGAAGATTCAAATAACATACAGCTTTTCCACAAACATCTCATGTATGTAATATGTAATATAATAGTGGATATAAAAACCCATAGATGATGTCGTGATTAGAATACCTCTAGCAGACAACTGCACTCAAACTGTTTCTTCGATGCTATGTGGGAACTTCTTATAACATTCCTGTAGAACAACTTTTCAACAACAACAATCTGTAGACATCTCAGGTTCTGAAATCCAGACTGGCTGAGCTGCAAATACTTTTCTGGATGAACGTTAAACATGTAACGCTGGGCAAATGGTAGAACCCAGTTAATCAAAGAAGCTACCAAGCTAGAGTCTGTTGGACCATCATATATTGCTTCACGCATTACAACCTGAAAAAATCAAACATAAATGTCTTAAATTGATCTGAGAGTCATGTTGCTCTGTGTCTGTCACAATATAAGTGTCTTCATCTGACTAGGCAGGAGTGTTAAGGCGAAGTCAAGTTTTTATTTTGGACAGGCAGGTAATGCATATTGATGGAAAGAAAAGAAAAGAAAGATCTAGAAGCATAGTCAGACCCCTCCTATATCCTATACAAACAAAAAAAAGTCTCGATAATTTTTTTTTTGAGAGAATGTTAATTTTTCAAAAAAATCAACTTTCTTTGGTAGGATATTAAGAAAGTAAAGAATTGTTTAAAAGTGGAAATCATCTGGAACAATACAATAGAATTATTATAGTCAACGTGGGACAAAAGGAAGCTCAAAGGAGTACAGTAGCATACTCAATGTGGGATAAAGGATAATTCAGATTCCTTATGAGCAAAGACAACTGTGTCGATTATTTTGATAGATCTTAGTTTGACTAAAGAAGACTGATACTTAAATACTCTGCAAGTCCTAAACTAGTTTTGCTTTAATTATTCAATCGTGTGCTAGATTACTTCTGAGATATAACACCGACTTCAATAAAATCATCTCCTCTAGAAAGAAAAAGAAGTACGATTAATCTGTTAGTTCTGAGAGGATTTTACTGAAACTGTTTGTTTAACTTATCAACCATATGGTAAGTAACTTCTGAAATCACATCAATTTTTTTGTACTTTTTTTGAAATCACATCAATTTTAAGTAGAACCCTCCACAAATATACAAACAATGCACTCCATTGGTGGAACGATGTCACATACATAGGAATGACCCAACATAGAAAAACCATCACATTAAATCGAAATAGAGGGAGTAGCAAGCAGGACAAGGTAGTTGGCAGAGAGTACATCAGAAGTGTAAACCACACACGATGAACACTAGAGCAGCCCGACTCCTAGATATAGGAGAGCCTAGTTGGCATCTTAGAACGCCTCTTTCAGAAACAGCAAGTATTTTTCCTATATGCATGTGGACACAAAAGAAAAGGGAGAGCAGTGTAACTTGGCTTACCTTTGATATAGAAGGAATATTCAATTTGTCCATGAACATTGGAAATTTTGTTTGGAGAATCTCCTTTTCCTCATCATTGAGTTGCCCAAAGTAGAGAAACTTAATATTGTCAAAATACTGGAATTCCTTCCTCAACTTATCATCATCACACCAACAAATGAGCCCAAATGATGGGTGCAGAGATACCCATTTATCTTCTGCAGTTGCAAGCACCAGATAATCCTTCGTCAAAAGACCTTCTTTCAAGAAACTAATATCTTCAGATCTCAAGGATCCTAAATTTAGCTCGTCAATCCACTTGAGAAATATATGGAATACCTAAATGAAGAAAGCATCAAATTCATTCTTAAATTAAAGTATTCATCAAACATTGTTTCATTATCATCAAATCATTCATCAACTAGTACAATCTCTGTTGCTTGGACACTTCAAAAATGTTGCCAGACCCATGTCGGATCCTCCAAAATGCACTCCTTTTGGAGATCTGACATGCAGCCGTCTACATTTTGGAAGCTTCTGAGCTACATAGATTACAATAGAAGTATTTTAGCATAAAGATAGCTTACATTCTTAGCTCCTTGTGAAGGTAAAACAGCAGCTGACAGCTGCAGCAATATTTGAAGGTATCCACGAAAATGAGGATGTTCATCCACTCCACATTCTTTCACAAAGAAGTCATGAAGGGTTGGATAGACACTACATAACATTTTTGTGAAGGTGTGCTGAACTGAATGTGAGTCAAACTCCGGGCAGACCATCTTCAGGAGGTCGACCGAACCAGTTGAATCATGCCAAAAGACTTCTTTAGATGACAAAAAAACACCAGGTACAACAGCTTCATGTGAAGCAACCAGTTTACAAGGGACAAACACAAAAGGTCCGTTGCATAACTCTTCCACAAGTTTCTTTTCTGAAGTATTCATTCCACTCCAGATGAAAGTGTAGAACTTTGACATTTGTGACAAACTGAAAAAGTAGAGCAACAGATGAGCAGAAGAAACTTCAGAATGATGTAATAGAGGAGCTCACAATTAAAGAAGTCCAACACGTATAAAAGTTCTGCTTTTTATCCAAGGGAACATGTTAAAGGCTAGACAGTACCTGACAATTAACAATGTTTGATCTTTGTTTCAGTTTATATCTAAAAGAATCCACAGTCCATCTTTAATGAACTCGGGAAACTAATTACTAAAACCAGTCAATGATGAGGAAAGACATAAACGTTACTCCAGCAAAGCAACCATTTTAATGGCTTTGGTGGTTGATGTCCTAAACAAAATAAACAAAGGTAGGGGTAACGTCACACACACTATCCTCCCCAAACCCCACTTGTGGAATTACACTAGGTACGTTGCAGTTGTTGTTGAGTCCGAAACAAATAATATATACAATATGAACATTGACAAACATTTATAGACAGCTCCAACTTCAGTATGTAAATACAGGAGACCAATTGATGCAACATGGTCTCTTCTAGCTTTAACTAATTTCTAATACTATCCACCAGAAAAGAAATGCTGAAACCATTTAACCACATTTTTCTTCAGACATGAGAAAATTAAGCATCTCGCAGGTTTCACAAATTTGCAGAAGGAAGATTAATTACCTAGCACTCAAAGTCACTTTAGCTCTCCAAACTTTAAGAATTGCTAAAGTGTCATCAACTGTAACTTGTGTTTTCAGACCAAGAGCTGTTAACAACTTTTCGCTTCTCACCTGTTTCAAAACAGAAGCATTAGCTCTTAAAGAACAGTCATAAAGGAACTCCAATATTCAAGCTAAAATGAGCCAACCAAAAATAAGTCCTGCTACTCCCCTATACCAGAAAGAAGCTAAATAATATAATGAAAAGCTACCATCACAAATTCATAGAGAATAAATAAAAATAATAAAAATCGTTACAAATGCTAATCCAAAGAAAAAGAATGCACCAACAAAGAAGCAAAGGTTTTTTTCAACAAGCATATGCCGACTTATTTAAAAACAAGACTCAACATAAATGGACAAATTACAAGCAGAATAAATTCTAGCTTGTCCTGAAAGTCAAATCAACCCACACAGTCTTCTAAAATTTACAGTTCTTGGGAAAATTTAAACCATATAAGAAGGCAAACATAGTGAAAACTCCTCAGCCAAACTAACTAAAAGAATATAAATAAGTAAACCAGATTAGATTTGAGCAGACCACTTAGTCAATACCCTACCGCAATAAAAATACTGCATAAATAAGAAGAGCTAGTTCACAACCAGAATGGTTGTTAAAAAGGTTTGTCACATTATATTTTAATACAGGTTACACTTTGACAGTATATTCTTGTACAAACAATCATTGACAAGCCAAATTAATAGGTCAAAACTCTTCATAGAGATGTTCATAAAACATGAAACTACCAGGTTAAGCAATTACTTCAATTAACACCCAAGAGTAAACACCTGTGTTTTAGACTATCTTAACATCGGCAAAAACATGCACAAAGTCAAACTTCTTCTCATCCTCTTTTTGGATCTTTCCCTGTTAGGGGAAGGGAGGGAGTTACACCAGAAAACCACAAAGGTGTTTTGATCAATATCTCTATATCAAACTTCGTTAAGATCAGACAAACCTTTGGAATGGCATAAGGAGCATTGTCACCGAAAATTGAGCGCACAGTCTCACAATCATGGAATAACTCCCTTGGAAAATGAAGCTCATTATCCATACTCGATGCTATCCATTGAACATCACGGAGGATTGTGGTGAATGAAGAATCAAATGATTTTCTTTCTCCAGTGGAAGTGAAATAGAAGCCAGTAACCTTGTCACTAAAATTATCATCCCACAAACTATCAAGCACCTCCAAGAGGTACTTGCTTTTTTCCTGGTCACGCGTTGAAGATAAGCGTGACAGCAAATCGACAAACTCTTCGGACACCCAATCTTTTGCAATTGCACTAGAAATAACATCTTTATCCAATGTTGAGTTAATGCGAACAGAGCACACATCAGAACTACTATTCTCAACCTGAAGAACTCGTACAAAATCAGTGATCCCAATTTCCTGGAAAAACTTTCTCCACTTCAACACAGCTTCAGATAACAATTTGTTGATTGGGTGCTTTAAATAAATATCCTCGATCTCATGCCACTCAAAATCTAGTGTGTGGAGTAATTTATTCATATCAATGGGATTTTGGAATTCTTTGCCGAAATGGATAGGAAACTCCTTGGGACATTTGCAACCATGATTTGTCAATATAAAAGCTTTGTCACGCACTTCTCTGATAATTTGGTCCCTCTCAGATTGACAATCAGGGCAACTTGACTGTAAGTGGAACATCAAGAATGCAAGATACTCTGTCATTGTTTCTCTAAGTCCTAGTCCATTTTGATCTCTGCAGATAAATGGTAGAACGTGTGTTTTTACTATTTGATGTGCCGATAAACGTTGGACACCAACTCTGTACAGCATCCTGGTAACATTATCAACTGTTGATGATTCAGAGCATGATGTGCCAAAAGTGGCAGCCGCAGAAAGTAGTGCAGGACTCACAGTTCGAAGAGTAGAATACAATATTGAGAAAGTTTCCAGGGCATACTCATCATTTGTTGCAGTTCCCATTGAATCAATATGCAACCAAATTGTCCCTTCATTCAGTGATCCATATTTACCATCTGAAAGGGGAATAAATGGAATATTCTTGAGGTCCTTCATGAGATGTGATTCAATTCCATAATCTGCCGAGTCATTCCCATTTGACCACATTGTATAAACGGCGCTTAACCAAACACACAACCATTCCAAACCCATTGACTTCAGACCATCGTCTGAAGAGCATAAAGAAGTTATAACCTGAAGTAGAACTTTGAGTCCGTATTCCTCAATTCCTAGAGCTCTGGCTAATAAATCTGGTAGAACTATATCTTTATGCAAGAAACCAATACCAAGATGCTTGCGAAGTAAGCTAACAGGTAAAAGGTTACGAGCCTCTTGGGTCCAATTTCTCAAGACTTTGCACGGAGGAACCCATTCATTTTCCATACCTTCTATTATCAAGCAGTTTGACGTGCGTAATCTAGAAAGAATCATCCAAGGAAGACTTGAAAAGAAGCCATGAACCTCCCCCACGAGGGGAACAAAGCTCATATAAGCTGAAACAGCTTTTGCTGGACTATCCTTAAAACATGGCAGATCACAAAATGACCTCACCGCACTAACAAACAAGCTAGGGAACTCTGACAACAACCACTGGTTCCAAGGACTATCCCCATCAACTTCTTCCCTGGATGAAGGGAGTACAAAATCACCCTGAAGTATAAACTTCAGGCCGTACTTTCTCAACGGAAGGAATGCAAAAACAGGTTGTTGGTCCAGGTGCGGGTTATAGCTTCCATCAAGTGTTTCCTGCAACATAAACGCCACGGAAATTTCTGTTGTTGGGGTATCAGGACGAATAGTGCCAGGCTGTAATTTCTGGGATACCACAAGACAAGTCAATTTCTCCTCTCCACAAGAAATCTTAATGATACCATTTCCCACAACTTCTTTCCTCATAACAACAATGGAATCGCTAACCATATTTCGAAATTTGATACAGTGAAGTCGATGAAGAAAAAGCAATAAAGAAGGATGAAGATCAGCAAACATTGACATAATGTTCTCTTCGCCAGACCTTTCCAAGAGGTTTGATCTGAAGGGAAGTACTATGCATGTATTCCAATAATTGCAATCAGAACCTGAATAGGCCAATCTGGTATAGAAGTCAATGTCACAAGGAGGAACAATAGTAGGCAAAACAAAACCTATCTGGCCATTAGTTATATCAAACTTAATATGGAAGCCATTGGAATGAATTTCTGGGGCATCAGTGACCTGTAAAAACAAAAACAAAAGAAAAGGTCAGCCAAAGAAAGATTCTGAAATTAAGGAACATGCAAGTCGATGTCCACCAGTGGACTGAGTTCGGACCCTTCACAGGAAGGGAAGCAAGGCTTGGAAAGTGAAAATACTGCAAAGATTGAACTCCATCAAGAGTTGATAACATACTACACCATAGACGGTATAGACTCTATTATCCGGAAAGTAATAATAATAACAATAAGTACATTCAAATGCACCAGCAGACTATTAATTCTTCTGATTTGTGAGCACTTTGAACAGCGATACAAAACTATACCTCTTCTTTATTTTTTATGAGAAAGTAACAACTGTAGTATATCAAAAAACTGCACAATGGTATGCAGTCAACACTTAATTACAATGTGGACTATAAAAAGATCTCTTATTCCTTAGTATCATAAGGATCCTATAACACCTACAAAAGACTAAAAATACCAACAAAGAACTGAAGTGACACGCACAAAAGAGGACTCTACCTGGTATGAAGAGAACATTGCAAATCATGCAATAGTAAATTCCTTACATTTACATCTTGATGTGTCGAGTTGCTGTAATAGTAATTATTATTATGATCAGCTAGTGCCCCCTAGAACAAAGAAATTTTATGGATTTACTTTGTGCTGCCCCTTCTATGAAAGATTTGGTGCAGTTCTTGTGCGAAGAATATGAAATACACACATGAATGCAAATGTTCATGCTTTCGAGATGATTAAACAGGAGAAGAGAAAAAGGTTCATGAGCACACATTGCAGCAGCTTGTACTGTTTATAAAGCTAATAGCCACAATATATGGAGTTGTTTATACATGAGCATGGGTTGTTTATGATTATGTATTTACTAGATCACCTCCATTTTTTTGAATAGGTATAAGCAAAAAGAACTTTTTTAGCAGTTTGGTGTGGAAAGGCAGTGTTAATTCTATGATAGGAAGCTAACACACTATTAGCAAATGCATACTATCATTAATGCTTGCTTTCTAAGCTCGGAGAAGTGTCTCATTTTAAATTCAACTATAGTTAATAGCAGGAAATGCAAGGAGAAGCCAAGTAGCTCCTGTCATCTTCTCTCTTTCTTCTTCTGGCCAAGAATGTTGAGAAGTGATCCATTACCAGGGAAAAGATTAGAATGTGATCAGACAAATGGTTGGAGAATACTGTACTGAAAGAGCATTTCCCAAAAGTGTATAATTGCGTTGCTAATAAAATTGTATATTTGCAGACTGCATAATTAATTGGTAGTGGAACTTACAATTCAGAAGGAATTTTTACAATTGAGACGCTGGAATGAGTGAAGTTTGCGATTGAGAATTTGGGGAACGATTCCATAGATGGGAACATAAGAGAGATGGGAAGTTTCTGTTAAAACAAGTACCAAACGTTCACAGAGAAGGGGTTAAAGAAGAAGATCGGAGGCCATGGAAAATAATATGGAGAACTAAAGCACCTTCTAAAGTGGCCTGTCCAAGTCCCCAGAAAGTAAAGGGCATTGTCCAAGCCCTGAGGGCTCTATTCTATTGGTAAGAGCGTAACTTATGATGGGTGGGTTAGGCGCATATCCCACGTTCTCATACTGCCCCAGACAAAAGCTTGGTATTTAAGTGGAGGAAGGTAGCGGGACAAGTCCATTATTTAGGAAATTTCGAACCGCGCGCCACTTCCCCTTGGGGAATTTAAAGAAAAAGAGATTGTCCGAATTCCAACCATCCATGTCCTATGTCGTGTTCCACAGAGCTAGACAATAAATATGTTGGATTTGTGTACTTAGATACCTAGTAAGTGTTAGCCACCTTATTCAAAATTATAATAGGCGCAGTTTTAGTGGTTACATAGTCCTCTCGGCATCTCATATGAACATAACCTAGGTGACTCACTTTCTTCCAAATTCATTTAGCCCATTCATTTATACAAAGTACTACCTAATATTTAGAAGACATGTTTGTGTGTATTACCCGAAATACAGATTTGAAACCGATGCCCTTCTTCCCGATGTATCCAGTATTGCGTCCTTTCTTAGTAGAGTTTCCAACATCACAGAGTGCTCTGATGTTATCAGCAGAAAAGCCACGTTCATTGTTTAGAACTATAATGCCTTTATCCTGAAGAATGAAAGTCAAAGTGGGTTCGATATCCTCAGAGTAGATATTATCATCAGCATTCTGAACCTGAATCAATGTACAATTGTAAAAAGAGCAATCAGTTACATCCTTTCAACCGAGGCACAAAGCACTCTATCTAATAAAATTCCGCAGCAGAAACAAAGTTATACAGTTCCTGTCAGAAGAAATTCCAGTGATAAAAAAACACTGAATGCATAACCACAAATTTGTACTCATTGCAATCTAAAGCGTCTACTCTTTCTTTCTTTTTTTTAAGAAAGAACTAAAGCAGTCTACTCATTCAGGGAATTCAAGCTCTCGGGAAAATTTAACTCCAATTACTAACAAGCACCACTAAGAGTTGCAGATATATGTCATATTAATCATTCCTTCCGTCTGAAAAGAACCATTCCAGATTCTACTGGACTAACAGCATACTAGGTAAAGGCATAGAAAGTGGCCTTGAGTTCCTTGGTTGATATTGAAAAAAATATAGAGCAGCTAGAAGCTTAGGCTACAAAGGTTGCATCATGTTCACAGTTCCTCCATCAGCTAAAAGACGTGTTGTCTGCTTTGATTACATGCTAGAGGCATAGCATGCTTCATCAAAAAACATACATGAGGCATCGAATGTCCTAAAACCTTCTATACCACATCGAATGGTACTTAACTAGAATTAGCCAGATATGAATGAACTGGGCAAGATAAGGTAAATAATAAACATATAAGACCATTAAGCATAAAATATGAATCTTTAAAAAATAAGTATACCAACCAGCTCTAGAATAAAATGTGAATCCTGAGAATATAACTCCTGCGAAAGACAATGGAGTGCTCTCCCCAAGCGAGCATGTTGCTTATTCAATATTGCATTTTCAACTAGTGGAAGATCAGGCTGCAGACCGAATTCATCTCGCTGAATAGATTCAACAACTCTGGTAGCAGAACTTTCAAGCTCATATGAGTGCTGCCTAGCACTATCAGCCGAACTATCAGGAGGAATATAAGATATATCACCTGCAGAGCAACTGGTATCTCGATTTTCATTTTTCCGCATTGGATCTTGGAAGAGGCTAATCTCGTTTGCAGACAAGGTAGATTTGTTTGATACTCCTTCCATAAAGGTTGAGTCTATGCTGCAATCAAGCTCAGCGACTTTCAAGCATGATGATCCAGAAGACATTAACAAGTTCGTGGCAGAACAGGCACTCAATTTGTGTTTATCTTCAACCCATTCCACTATGCCCAGAGACATTCCAACTCGATGAAGCATAAGACGCTGCTCTATCCGGTCACATTCACCTATGATAGCTAAAGGAGCATCTTTAACAAAAGGTTGCACCCCTGCAAGCAAGATATCTGCAGCAAAATGCCAAAACTCAACAGGCAAATAACCCAGACAGTCGAGAACAAACCTCGACGTCAAAGGCGCGATTTTACCAACTCTATCCCTACTCAGTAATTTCTTGTTCATAGTCGATGTAGTTTCATCATGTATGAGCTGTCTGCATAGAGATGTGGCATGCTTGAGGGAATCTTGAATGTCATGTGATTTCATCTCCTCAAAATTTTTAACTAAAACTTCAAATGCCTGACGTGCATGGCATTTTAAGAGTGCATTGGGAACATTTTTTTCACCACCATACAAGACCAACAGGGATATCAGTTTGACAGCTGTTTCAAAAGGACTTCCTTGCAGAAGAACATTTCCAAAAGACTCAACAGTGGCTGAATGATCAACACGGACAACCTTCCCACACGTGGTTACCAAACACAATAACTCTTCGGTTTTGACATCTTTCAACAGCCATTGCACAAGAGAACCAAGAGAAGGAGCAAAGATCATGTCCCAATGTGACCACAATTTCAGATCTATCAACATTGGAGCACTGACCAAGACCTTCATGGCATCTTTGGACATCAGTATCCAATCGCTATGTCCTACATCATCCTCCGAACCTGTTTCCTTTAATATAGATTCTTTTTGCTTACCTATTGCAGAACCCTTGAGCAATGTTTCAGAGAATACGACAGATTTTAAAGTCATATTGCCTTTCTTTGCCTTCATAAAATTCTCTATATCTATCATTAAGTCATTTCCAGCAACATTTAAACAGACTAAAGGGAATTGTCTAAGTAGTAATTCCGAAATCCTTCGCTTGTCTACTTTTTCACTATTCCATAAGCATTGTGAAGCCTGTGATAACAACAGATCAAACTGATAATCAAGCATTGAAGGTGGTTCTAGAGGAGGCTTCCCATGCATGTCATCTGTTAAGCACCTTGGCAAAGTATGACTAAACAGATGCATATTTTTCTCCAGGAAATGCCAGATATCCCCATAACCAAGTGACTCAAATTTCTTCACGGCGAACTGCGTTGTCAACCAAGATTCAAGCTTGCAAAACTTATTCAAGAGGAAGAAAAACTTCTCATGGAATGAACTTGCAGTGGACATGGCATTATCATCACCCTCAAAATATGTAATAATTTTACCAAGTATGTCCTCAACAGTGACGCCTATGTAAACACAAAAAAGGGCAAGTGCTTTAATGGATAAGTGTAAAAGGGAAACCGAAAAGCGTAATTGTGAAAAGACACAGCTTAGAGACTACATGTGACCTGCTATCAGGAAAAGAGTTGCAATTAGCAGTACGAAAAGTTGAAGACTTCTTATAGGAGAGATAGTAGTAAAAACAGTCTTGTTCACATCTAAAAGCTTGAACTGTTCAAGAGAGTATACAACTAGTTATTTAGTTCTATAATTTTATTTAAGTGACAGCATGAGCACTCACATGTCGGCTAGATTCTTTTACATGGCTGAACTCGTGAATCTTTTTTTTGTTTTTCCGAGTGATTGAGAAATTTGATCCCAAGACCTCTTAGTTTGCTTAGATCCACGTTAAGAAAATGGATCATTTTTTATCAGTTTCAAGTGCTAGCGCATAAGGTGAGGATTACCTAGGGCTACATCCATATAAGGAGATGCCAACATTCTCTAAATCAAAGAGAACAATGCAGTATCCTATATAAATCTGTTAATCTGCAGCCAACTGAAGCAGGCTAACCATTTATAGATTTCGAGCACCTAAGACTTCTATTGCTAATTTCCTTCTCTATTTTCAAGTATTGGCTGGTTAATGGCATATGTGAGCTACATATGAAATGAAAACTAAATAAATTGTAACACCTTGCGAGAAAAACAAAAATCTCTGAGGCGTACAACTCACCACTTTCGCACACCTTCTCGAAAAGATTGGTAGCAATCCTTTCAGGTGATTCAACCTCAATGCATATGGAATCAGCACAATTTTCAGTGCCTCTGTTGGTCACTCCGCAGTTTTGAAATGTTTGGAACTTATCATATAAACTGTCCCACATTCCACGTTTAATAGATGCAACCTGCAAACTTATTACACTCAAAAATGTACACTGGAATATTTAAAAGAAATGAAGTTTGCTGGACAACAACAACAACATACCCAGTGTAATCCCACAATAAATTTGTTGGACATGAATCTAAAAAAAGTCTTGAGAAGATCAATCACACACTTGCATTATGCATATGAAAGAAGCATGAACATATTCTTTTACTTTATTTTCTATTTAATGAAAAGGTATTGACAAAAGGCATCAACAGGACGCAAGAAACAAGATATGGCATTTGGGCTTACAAAAAATGACTGGCTGACTCTCGGTTCCAAAAAAAATGACTGGCTGACTGTACAAAAATATCTAAGCCGGAACTGGTTAGCTAATAAAGTCCAACAGATGTTCTACATTAATAACAGGATACAAAATGGACCAACTAAACAAATTGGCAATACACCTTGCCTTCAAAAGACCTAAAAAAGTTATTTCCCCATCAAAAAATTTCTTATTTCTCTCTAACCAGATGCATCAAAAAATAAAAACAGGTAAAGAAAAAGGTGACTACACGAAATCATATCATAAAAGAGCATTAAAGAGATCCTTTACTCGAAAAAAAGAGTATTATAAAGATCCTTGATATAAAATAAGTATGCTTAAACAGAAGAAATACATGTCAACCATGAGGTGAAGCAGAATTCCCCAAGGTCTCCTTTGGCTAATTAATACTTATCAAAAATGATCAGTGAACTTACAGCAACTTGAAGCAACCCACAAAATGGATATGATGAAAACAATTTGGTCACTTTATTTTTCTTCCTTGCCTTGTAGAACTGAAGCATCCTCTGAAACACCTGAAATAGAAAGAAATTTGACTGAGGATCAGAATGCATTTACAATGGTGGACTGTCAACACCTGAAGCTTGGCCAAATACCAAAAATAGGAAAAAAAGCACTAGATGATCATTGGAGAATTTAGTAAGAGAAGCAGGCAAAGAAATAAAGATAATGTGAAAATAACTAAGTCAAATATATATTTATTATCACTCCAAATCGTATAAAACTATGAATGCAACATTCAATTTTCGCCCAACACAACAGCCAGCTGTTCATCAATGCAAAGCATCAGATGTGATCCCCAGCCCAACCTGATTGATTAATTGCAGAAAGAATCAATAGTTTAACTTAAGCCTACTCCGAGCAAGTCTTAGTATTTGTCTGGTCACATTTGGTACCCCTTGAGAAAAATTCAAATGCAAAATTGACTGATTTAAGAAAAATGTAAAATCAATAGCATATTACAGCCATGGTTCTTGTTGGAGTTGTGAGAGAGTGTAATCCTTTCAAAGGATCATCTCTTGACAACTGTGGAATCCAAACCAGCTAGCGCGCACCTCGAATAATTTCACATAAAACCTGCTATCTCCCAACTACATGTACCATCTAATTAAGTCCACCAAGACAGATTGGAAGAAATCATATATTTTTGTGTCTCCTTAAGGTTGGAAGTTGATTTTTAGAAGACTGTTGAACGATTGGGAAATACCTATGCTAGTTGATCTTTGTAAGCATCTGGAAGCATTCTAAGGACCGAAAGATGGGTGGACTGCTTGTGGTGGACTTGGCACGATAAGGCTCAATACAAAGTGAGCTCAGGCTATAAGATCATGAACATGACTACTCCACAGATCTCTAAATGGCATGGAAACAAATCTGAAAATTAAGGAGGTTGTACTGACAAATAAGTTTCTTGAGTAAAAACAGAATTTCTTGTCGATGCAGAATCAATCCTAGAAGTCCTTCACTTATGTTAGGAATGTATTTTCTAGCTTCTTAGTTTTCTTACTTTCTTTTATAAAAAAGATTTTCAGTACTACGTAAGTGCTGGTTTGTAATACAAAAAGGTTTCCTGATCAAAAGAAAAAGGTAGTTGATAGGAGATGGTGGGTTGTTGATCCACATTGTACCCTAATGCGGCTCTTTATCAACATGGTGGGCACTTCATTGGGCAATGTCAATAGATTACTCTCATTTTCTCAGGTGCTGACACAAGAAAGGTAAGACCAAAGGGCAGCAAAAATACTGGAACACAATCCCTTCTTGCACTTAGTGACGAAGCCAACTTCATATAGAAGATCAACTACAGCTATACACTTCGTTTACTTTTTGGTGTAAAGAAATAATTATAATTGATGTAGAATGAGCAATCGTTGTCAACGATCCCCATAAGTTAACAACAGGATCTATTTTTGCGCAATAAATAGCCCTAACGCACTAAGAAAGTGCCAGATCAGTAGATAGAGTTGAAGTTGTTAGTGCTTAAATGGAAGTAGGTCCAAATGCATAGAAAAAGTTACCTTTTCAAATAACTTAACTTTCTTTTAGGTATAAAAGTGAACACCCTAACACCACTTTAGTAGTACATATGTGTGTAAGTTTTGATTTTGAATAAATTTTTGAATAAATCTTTTCACGGAAGTGGACAAATTTTAACAGCAACCAGTATAAAAAGTAGACCAGTTAGTTTATTTTTGTTATTAATAAAAGTAGACAAGTTATTTGGAGACAATATCATTTCAAAAAGATGTATGACAACATTCTCTGCTCGTAAGAAGCAATTGCATAAATGATACCTCATCTACGTTGTTTGTCCGACATGCTTCCTTCCAAGTGTTCACGAAACTTTTGATTGAATCATCACCATTTGAAAAATCATTTGAATTATCCGATTCATCTTTCCACGTCTGAGAAAGTTTTGATCCCTTTTTATTACTGTGAGTACTCGCATCTCGTTTGAGTGCTTTTTTGGGTAAAGCCATGGAACTATGAACATCATCGTGTTTTCTTTTACTCTTGGATTGCCGAATATCCTTACTGTATCTATCACTGCCACTAGCAGTCAGTAGGCCAAAGTCATCTTCGGCTTTCAAACCCAGCCGCGTCAGTTCTTCAGATGCTGATGGGTACGGACAGGTGGTGGGTATGTCCGAAATAATGTTTCCAGCTGGGCTGCATGCAGCACTTCCATCCTGATCATCATCACTGCTCTCACTTTCTGAACTTGATTGAAACCTTATATGTGTACCACAAAACTCCTTCTTAGCTGAAGAAAACGATTTGATACGCTCACACATGGCATTGAAATGCTCATCTAACTGCTTCTTCTCTGAAGATAGGAGAGGGCGATTCTTGGTATTTTTACTGGATTTTTTTTTCACCACATGGATATATTTGTTAACAGTGCTCATTTCGAACTGCTTTGCTTCATGGATTAAAGTAACATACATCCTGAAATGCAAAAGGAAGAGCCCATGAGGAACTATGATCTATTCAGATTCAACTGAAAAGAGAACAAAAATGTGAGTCATTTCATCTATAAGATCTCCCAAAATCAGCAAGCAGTAGCTGTAGAAGAAGCATGATTTCTCATGCAAATGCTTATTTATCAAATTATTTTCAATTTTAAGGTCATTTAAGTGGTTTTGACAGAAAATGTGCTTATTTTCAGTTTCAACACTTCTATTCAAGCATGTAAATGCTTATTTATTAAATTATTTTCAGCACTTATAAGTGTCTATCAACTAAATTGACCCTTAAGATTATGGATATAATTAACACTTGTTGTGTCGATCAACCATTTCCATCTTTCTTTCCAATGCCACAGCTCCTACCAATTGATTTTAACATCAGATGTACATTCCAGGGTAAGCCCCAAATCTTACTCATCAAGGCCAAGAGTTTCAAGTTCTACTCATCTTTTAAGAGTTCCAATATTGTTGTAGAGCTTGCTCTATGTACTCCGTGGCTACATGACTCAGAATGTATTAAGAATTATGAGTGCTATGTAGATACAAGATGGTATGCTCAGTAACCATGTAAAGAACTGGTTATGAAGTATGTTAATAACTATGACTTAAATTAGCTGAGACAAGATGGTATGCTCGGTAACATCAACCTATCAAGTAATGGTCATGGACCCCTTTTTTAATAAGGTAAATATTTTTGTTAATGTCGGGGAATTCACGTATACCAGAAATGTAGAGAAACCTACACCAATATATAGTTTTCTATAACAAGTCGCCCACTTATTTATACAAGAGAGTACCTCATGGATGCACCAAAAAGAAATATATACAAGAGGCTACTCCTCGCATATAGAGTATCATAAACATCCTCAACTCCTTCAAACGCTAATAATTACCTCTCCCTCCACAAAACCCACATAAGAGACAGTGTGGCTACACTGATGGTCATGCACCCTAGTTTAAGTAGTGCCATTTACCCACCACGCAAGTTGCACATAAAATACAACAATTGTGGCTCTAAATTTTTGTTCACAGTGAGTTTTTTACATAGCTAGACACCATGTATGGTATAAACTAACCCTCACGTTAGGTTACCTAAAAATTATAACAATAATAGGTTTTCATCTTGAAGCAATTCTACAATATTTAATTGAGCATAAAAAAATTTTAGATGAGTAAAATATGCGACATACCTCAAGTTCTGAATCCGCACACAAAGATTCTCTCTGCTTCCAGCAGATTTCTTCTCGGTGATGAAGTTCAAAAATTCATCTAAACTTACTTTTCTACTTTTATCAGCATCCATGAACTCAGAAAGGAAGAACATTATCTCCTTGCTAGTTATTCTGGAAACTTCTGAAACATCAAGACTGATAGAAAAATAATGGATAATAAGAGGGTGTTTCACCAGCGGACCCAATTCCAGATCTTCAAACAGCTCAACCCTCTCATTCTTGCATATTGCTACTTCCAAATCACACAATGTGGTAATACTTTGAACACCCACAAAGCAGTGAATGAAAGCATTAATCTAAGAAACAGAGATGGGGATATGAACAATTAGCATTCCACGAAATATCTTTGCTTGGAACAAAAACTTTACACCTATAAATATTCACAAAAAACTATCCAACAAAGTACAAAAAATGATATTAAAGTTGATCACCACCAAATCTTAGCTCCATTTCACATTACTTTGTGAGGAAGGATTTAGTAACCTCCTCCCTTCAGCTTGAAAATAATGTACCCCCGTTTAAAAATAAGGGGGTTGGAAATAGGAAGCTGCTCAATGAGTGAAATGGTACATCAATAAATACAAAAGGCTAAACAAGTGCATCTATAGGTTGAGATGGAACCAATGAACACAACTCGAAATGAATAGCGATTAGCGGCTCGCCTCCAAAACCAAAAATAATGATGATAACAAATCAAAATAAGTTTTAAGTTTAAGTTCTACACACGCGAATGACCAAGTTGAGCAAAAGGACTGCATTTTAACCATCTCCATAAAAACTACTTACAATAGTGCAAAAACAAAAAACAATTCAAGTGTCTTAAGTAATGAAAAGCTCAATTTACAAAACTATACATAGTTATACAAAAGAACGTACCTTCCCTTCGGTAACAATGAGACTTTGCAGGGAGGGAACTTCTTGCACTTTGAAACCCAAAGAATCCCAAGTATCAGCATTAAGTATAACCAAAGCAGCTTGTGAAACTTCCCAAGCTGACACATTTTTACCTGCCTCTATAAGGTCTTTACGAGCCTTAATTACAGCTTTATCAATTCTCTCAATACCCTCCTTATTGGAAGGTTGGTGCTGAACTTGAAAAATAGGATTTTGTTGCACATTTTCATGTTCACCAAAGTTAACTGCAGCTCCATCAACCTGGTTATTACCCCTTGGAAAACTCTGTTGAGGAGGAGGCTGTTGAAATTGAAAACTCTGTTGAGGAGGAGGCTGCTGAAATTGTTGGAAGGGATAATTTACGAAATTAGGGCTTTGAATCGGAAAATTGGGATTGGGAAAGAAGGGGTAAGGAACAAAGTTAGGATTTTGAAACCCTAGATATGGTGTCTGTTGCTGCGGTTGTGACTGTGGAGGAGGAATACGCCAGCCGCCACCTCCGCCGCCGTTGTGCGGTGGCTGTCCGTACATTATTAGAGTTGTTAGGAAAATTATCAATCGAAGGGTTTAACAGAGGGTTTAAGGGTATCGACTGTTAATATATACCCGCCAAAAAAAATAATAAGGTTTCAGTTTTTCTTAATTTAAGATTATTATTATTTTTCTAATTTTGTATTATTAGTAGAGGTATGGTATTGAAAATTTCGATTGCCTAATTTTGGTTTTAAAACTTTAGATGATTGCAATTATCATAATAAATTGATTTGATATAGTTCGATCTTTTAAAAGTTAAATTTCGATATTTTGCTATACATTTTCAACTTGTGACTTTAATTTTTCAATAGATATCTCAATTATATTATGCTAATACCTAACACGTCGAAATATATTCAACAAAAATGTATAAACAATTGTCTTCAATAATCAATCACAATTGGACATATCACTCAAAATAGAATAGTAAAACTTCTAACGTCTAAATAATTAGTTTCTTTTTTTTGACGACACACCACCGCTACCCTTTTGGGTGCGCACGAAGTAAAACTCCACTCCTATGCAATAGCTCACAAACCACATAGGAGAGGTAATCCGCACCAGACTTGCGAACTCGACCCAGAAAACAAACCCTTGGTTTCGCTTCAATCATCCAACACAACCAATTATTCATATAAATAAAACAATATTAACAACCTATAATAGTCTTCAATACGGCGCTTAATCACAAAGTAGGACATTCCAGTAAGTCCGAATCAGCTAAGCCCATATTAGGTACCAGTTGAAAAAAATAGGACTTTTCGGTGAGTCTAAATTAGCTAACCCAATTAGGTGCCAGACACCAGACGAAAAATATACTTAATGTTGTGCAAGATAAGAAAGGCTTTGCTTGATCAAGGAAACAAGAATTGTCTATATTGAATACATATAATTAGTTTAAACATTCTCTACTAACTATATAGTAATTATATATGAAATAACTACTAACTAGAGCTTAGAAAGAAGGGATTATTGGTGCATCATATGGAAATAACAATGCTCAAGTGTATCATCTATCCTGGTTCATCTCCAGGCAAATATAACATCAGCCAGAAGTGAAAGACAAATACATGTAAACAAACTAACCAGAAAAAAAAAATTCCAAGTCATAATATGGTACTAGAAAATTTTCAATCATCTCGGAAGCCACGCCAAGATCGCGTTATGGCTGGAAAATAGAGCCCAAACTCGAAATTTCATATGTTTCATGTGCTCACTGCTTCTTCTTCCACATCCTTGTTCTTTTTTCTTTTACTTGTATTGTTTGTACCTTGTTGCTGTTGTTCAGCTTTCTTTTCAGCTCGAATCATGGCTCGTCTTGTACGAGGGCGCAGCTCACGAACTTGTCTAGGAGGCATCACATACGGCTCTAGAGGTCTGTCAGCAAAAGGGTGCTCATCATTGGTAAAAATCCTCAATTTCCGATCTCTATCCTATATAACAAAGAAAAGTATTGGTATAAAGACAGAAACAATTGACAGAAGTTAACTTATTGCTAAACAAGAAAAAATTGTAAACTTCATTGTTTAATTTTAACATTACGGTTGCTACAAGGAGAAACGAAAGAGGGTATTTTGATTTCATCTCTCTAAGCAAATCACTTACATCACGCAACTTATTTCTTGGCAGCATTCGCAGGACAGCTTTGCGAATAACTTCTGTTGGATCCTTAGCCATCTGGTCTTTCAGACTCCTCTCCTTGAGGTGGCCTATGTAACTATAAAGTCGTTCAAGAAAAACAATTACAAAGAGTCCTGCACATTATGCTTGTACGTCTTTATTCAGCTATTTGCTTTTACTTTTTCCATAATCATCAACAACACTTACCCAGTGTGCCATCGATAGAACTTATCCGTGAGTTTTCTCCCAGTGACACAAATGTCCTTTGCATTGAGCACAATGCACATATCACCTTCTTCGCGGTTAGGTGCGTATGTTGGTTTATCTTTTCCTTGAATCACGGTTGATATCTGTGATGCTAGCCTTCCCAGGACCTATATATCAAGGAGTTTGCTAATATAGATAGAAAACAGGTCTGTATTGATGCTTCAAGAAATATAGCATGTACAATCTTAGAGCAAGATATTGACCACAGGAAGAGTATTATCTAATTGTTAGATATTGAATGGAGGAAGATGGATAATAAGAAACGAAAAGAAAAAAGAAAGATCCTCAATCGACAACTAGAATAGTAATGTAGAGCCGTATGTCAGACCTTGGAATTTAATTTTTTTCGGGGTAAGTGCAAAGCATGGAACTTGATTATAAGAACTATGAGTATTCAACTTATGACATTTTATATACACTCATCCTTGAACTCCATATACATCCCCAATAAGGCTAACACATTCACTTCCCAGAATAGAGAAACCCAAAACTCAAAAGGAAAGGAAACGGAAATTGACATTTGCATGCCATTCCTTATCAGTGTCTAACTAACTTTTTTCACCAAGATATTCGTTTCCTTTTATTTTTAATTTGAAATTACGAAAGTCAAGTGTGTTCCAACCTGGCCTTTGGCATCAAACACTCTCCATCTCAGACCTTCCAAATTGATACGTTTTATGCCAGCAAGAGCTTTCTGCAACATCAAAAAAATAGATTGTAACAGTCATGTAACAGAAGCAATCAAGCAAATATCTTAAATAGCTGAACGGGCCAAAGGAAAATAAATCATGAGATGAAATGAAACTTTTTTAACAATTAAATGGTCCACAAGTTACAGAGCATGTGAGCCATGTGCCTTACATCTATTATGTTAGGAGCTTGACAAGAGCTGCAAAAAGTTTTGAAAGCACAGCGAATAAAATGTCAAACATCAATCACTACCACCCGCCTCCCCACCTCCTCTCCAGCCTCTTTTGCAAGGTGGCAAAAGAAACGTAAGCTTTTCAAGCATCTTATAACAACACTTCCCGTAATGTCAAATTAGTCAATTAATGCAACTCTCTGAGGGATCATTGGCGTTAACAAAGTTATCCTAGATATGTTTACTTGACTGACCAAACTCAGAAATTATTTCTTTACCTCAAAATGTTGTTTGAGTATAGACTGAGCTGGCTTCCACATCATCGATTTCATCCTTTGAAATTTGAAATAATACGGTTTAGTTTCTGGTTATCCAGAAATTAGACAGTTTCAATTAGGGGTATGTACTAAAATTTTACAAGCGCCTTCTTTTCCTAGTATTGAGGAAATAAACTTACCCCCACCGCTGCACCTCAACTATAACAAATGCATATCGTATAAAAACAGGCCCAAGGTAGAGCATTAAGGAACTTCCTGTAAATTTGAAAACTTAGCTACTACATTTCTGCCATACCCGAACTTTTTGGTCTAATGTGTAAGAAATAATCACTCAATAATAAAATACAATGGACAGCTTATCAGGATGGAGTGTGAGCATAGCAAAAGTGTAAATCTCAACAGAACCCAAAAACCTTTTTTTTTCTTTTCCTTTATTTCTGATCAAGCCAGTCCCGAAACAGCTTCAACCAAAGTACTACAGCATGAATACACTCCACAAGTAAAAGATGGGATTTTCTTAACCTAAATTTAGCAAATAAAAATAGTATATTCGCTTGATCTCAGTCCATACAACAACAACAACAACATACCCAACGTAATCTCCCACAAGTGAGGTCTAACGAGGGTAGAGTGCACACGGCTGTTTCCAACAGTCCATACATTTCGTAAATGCACATATATCTCTAAAACTTTAATAATACAAACAATCATTAACAACTGCAATACTGAAACCTGCTACATAATAACCAAAGCTCTATCAAACAATAGATTTTAAAAATGGAGCTTGCCTTCATGTTGCCACTAAATGGCTGACCCATCACCATCTTCACTCCAATAATCAGTTCCTCTTTTCACACTACAAAACAAACCAATCTCACATTGTCAAAAAAAAAAAATCACATTTCACAACTTCTCATATCCAAAATTTCTTCAACTATAAAAAATAAACAAAAATAACATACTATGAAAACAATCTAGTATTCATCAGGATCAAATATTCATACTCTTCACAAAAAAAAAAAAAAAAAAAAAAAAAAAACTGAAAACATAGAAATGGATCCGAAAAATACAATTTTTACAACAATTCAAAGAAAATGGAGGAAAAAATAATTCACCTTAGAGCTGAGGGTTAGCTAGGGTTTAACTGGAAAAGAAGATTATGGAGTACTTGGGGAGAAAGAGCTTCAATGAGAGAGGAAGAAGAAGAATGATTGGGCCTCTGTTTCTTTTTTTATGGGCCGGTTATAAGTTATGAGCCCAAAATGAATGTTTGGGCTTCAACAAGCCCACTGTTTTTTTACGTGAAAACTTTCGAAATTTAGAACTTTTAAATAATTGAGTTTTGAAAATTATTTTTATCGTTTTATATTCATCATTGACTAATCAGAGGATGAAAAGCATAAAACGCATTCGCCGAGTGTGATTTATGTGTAAAATCCAATCCCTTCATATTTGTTGTTGAAAATAAATACTTTATTAATCCTTTCGTTTAATTTTATTTGTCAACTATTTTTAAACTCTATATATTTCTTTTATTTATTACTTTTTTATCATTTTAACAAAACATAATTATTTTTTACCATTTTATACTCATCATTGACTGAGCAGAAAATGAAAGGCATAAACACAATCTTCGAATGCAATTTATGTGTAAAATTCAGTCTCTTGTTATTTGTTGTTGAAATTACTTTATTACCTCTTCCGTCTAATTTCATTTGTCGACTATTTTTAACTATATTTTTTTTAATTTATTACTTTTATCCTATCAAGAAAAAATAATTATTTTTTCATTTTATACTTATCATTGAGTGAGCAGAGAATGAAAGGCATAAAACGCATCCATCGAATATGATTTATGTGTAAAACTGTGTCTCCACGAATTTATTGTTGAAATTACTTTATTATCCCTTCCGTTTAATTTTATTTTATGGTTATTTTTAAACTTTATATATTTCTTTTTATTTATTACTTTTATGGTATCAAGAAAAGATAAAAAAAAAATCATTTTATACTTATCATTGACTGAGCAAATAATTGTTATTTCCCTAGAATGGTATATGATATGAAGTAGAGGTAGGGTGCGTGGAATAATTACTCAGATAAGTTCTTAAGGTATTCGTGGGGAGTAGTTGGAACGTTTGTCGTTGTATTCGTGTACTCTTCTAGGCGTAGAATGGTTAGGCTATGATCAAGAACCTAAGGAGTGGGTTGAATGAAGAGGTTGTTATTAGTAAGGGGTACTAATGTAATTTCTAAGGTATTCAAGTGAGGTAAAGGTGGAGAAGCGAGTGATTTATGACATATTCTTACTAGTTGATTTCTTGTGTTATGTAGAAGGCGGGGGGATTGACCAATAATGTCTATCAATACGTGTGATTTACACTAATACTACTTTTGCTATGCCTTTGGACATAGATTGGATGCAGGATCGGTGATATTTCATTTGGTAAAGACGAAGAATCTCCAGCATCTTCTATTTTTCATTAAGTGAATTACCTTCATTAACACCTTTTGTAAGTTGCTTATAATTAACAGCTTGTTGAATGAAATTCATTATGATTTGTTACTGGGTAAATCGAAAATCGAAAATCGATAAAAAAAATATCTTGATTTGTTATTGAATGAACATATTTAAAAATTGAAAATCGATAAATCGAACTGAACCTACCGATGCACAGCCCCAATTTCAATAAGCAAAACAATAGTCTCTTTTTATTTGTTGTTCAAAATTACTTTATTACCCCTCCCGTTGAAATTTAAATGTCGGCTATTTTTGAAATATAATTATTTCTTTTATCTTTTACTTTTATTATATCATGAAAAGATAATATTTTTTCTTAATTTTACACAACATAAAATACATAATTTAGACTAAATTCTTTGATTAACTAAGATGTCCCATCAAATGGGAAACACCTTATGTATAAATAAAAAAGAAATAGCTTTAGTCCAATGTGCAAATGCTAATTGCTGTCCAAATAGCTTGATTTGGTTTTATTATCCTTCATAAATTTATCTTTAGTTTTATGTCCTTTTTTTAACAAGAAATCTTCATTTTTCCTTTACAAATTCAATTTATAAAAAAACATTTGTCAATTCAGTATAAACTTTATAATACAGAAATTCATTAACTTTTATAATGCATGTGAATAGAAAAGCATAGAGACCAAGAATATCAAAATTTAATGAAGCAAAGAGGATCCTTCATTACAATTTACGATCCCTAGATATAGACGATATAATAAAACTCAAGTTTAACTGTAACGTAAACCTGATATTAAATTTTCATGTGTTTATCGGTACTCTTAGAACAGTGATTGTAAGATTCACGAACAAAAATGAAACAAGGATTAAAAAAAGGCGCTAACAGGACGGCAACTACTTCAGTCCAAGCCTCAAAAGGCTCATCATGCTGTAGAAGGCTCAACATTTAGATGAGGAGCTTCTCAATGGCATCCTGAATAAGAAGAGAAACAACGATTTGAGTATTTACGCAAGGGGAAGTGGTTGTTGATGTGACAAAGACGAAAAAGATTTGGGATGTTACCTTTAGTTGCTGTATTTGAGATTTCAACTGGCTTCCCTCATTGCTCGTCACTGAACAAGCTATCACAGGACGGGTAACACCACATGCTCGGCCAAGAGCTTGTTTTGAAGGGACAAAGACATACGGCACATTCTGAAAGTGTTGATAAAACGAAGAAGTTAGAATCAAAACTCCCTTGTTATGTCAATTCAAGAAGTCCATCTCTTGGTTTATGGTGCGAATGCAACAATTTAACTTAACAAGAATCTTAATATAATCACCACCAAACAAAAGACGACACAGTAGTCCAGAACAATGTTGGTGATGGAAAAGTGTACCAAAAGTTGAAAGACATGAATAATTCTCATATAGTTGTTCAAGGAAGACAATTCTAGGTATAACTATAACTAAAAAACAATAAAAGCCATAAAGTGACAAATAAATAACTTTGAGTAAAAGAGGTCAGTTTATCCCTTATACTGATAATGGCATCCCTTGCAACTGTATAGTTTTAACAAGATATAGATGTTCTATTCTCAAGTAGAGATCTCCCATCAGAGCCCTAGGTAGGGAAATATCCTAGTAGGTAGCACTATCCCCTTTAATCGGGATTCCACTGCAGGTACCGGACACAAGTTCCAAAGGAAAGTATTTTTCCTTTTTAGCTTCCAAAGCATTCCCCATGCATAAGTAAAGTACATTAGCTTGTATATGTTATCCATTTCTTTTGTTTATTCGCAGAGTAACAATGCCATAAAACTTGCCCCCATGGATTTGGTTCAGCCGGAAAGTACTCACATGGGTTGTATGCATTGTGCTAGGTGAACATCAAAGTTCAAATCACAATTAGTTACCTCATTATACTGAAAACTAGTCTCTTTCTGTTGATCTTACTTTAAAGAACACCTAAAAACTTTAAATTTTATATGCAGGAAACAGAAGTCTGATAAACTGCAGCATCTACCTAATCTTTGAGTCAGAACCAAGAAACATGACTATCGAAAACTGGTAGCATTTGACACCATGCAACGGAATCGATAGAAAATGCCAAGACATTGGAAGACTATGCTTGGTCAGGCTTGGTCTTGTTGGTTTAGTTGTGTTTTCAAGCGAAGCAGAAATATTACAAGCTAAATCATAGAAATAAAGCAGGAAGCAGCTATAGGACTCTAGTTTAATACAAACTCCTCAAAATGACGAGTTTATAACGGGTGATGTGCATAACAAACACATGATTCCATTTTCCATAAGAGTCTGAAATCAGAACAATATAACCTCATAATACAGACAAAAGAGTAAAAAAACACAACCCTTGAAAATGTCAATAACCAGAGTCCCTTAGTATTCATTACCTCTATTGGAGCCACAACACCAAAAAAGAGTAAAGAAGAAAACTTTACGAGGAAAAGAGCAAAAGGCAAAATGTAAATCACCTTATCTTCGGCAAGGAGCGGAAGGTGAAGAAGGATTTCAAGAGGCTCAGTATCTGCAGCCATGACAACGAATTCCGAAATTCCTCTGTTTAGTGTCTTTGTAGCTGAAACAGAAGAACAACACAGTTTTCTCTTTCAGTTAAGCAGTACAATGAGGAGCAACACATTACCAATTCATAAAGCAGGAAAAATCAAATCTTTATGCCTAATTTTTTTTATAGTAGGTGAAATGAAACCAAACCAACTTTGTCCATTTTAGTTAAACGCTCATAACATAAAAGTAACTTCTTCACCAAAACACCATATAATAAAGCTCCAAAACAATACAAGTAACAATCTTTCTGGCTTATTACCCACCACCACAAAACTAAAGTTAAAGACTAAATATGAAGTGTAAAAAAGTGAATAACCTTCATTAGCACCCTTTTTAAGCTGCTTATAATTAGCAGCTTGTTGAACCAAATCCATTATGGTCGTTGTAAGCTGTGAATCAGCAAGAGGATATGCTTTTGGGTTCACAGTTTCTGTTGCCTACAATTACAGAAAACAAAACTATCAGAATTAACTGTGTATTAGAACAGAAAAATCAAACAAAAAGATGAAGAATTTCAATAAACTAAGCAAATGTATCAACTTCGAAAGCAAAATTATTAGAGATAGAGAAATCACCATGGCAGCTGCTGATTGAGAGAACTGTGGAGGAGGAAGAGGAGTTTAGGGTTTAGGTGAAGATATTAGGGTTTAAAGGAAAAAAATTGACTATAAATTAGAAAATATCCCTATTTTTTTATTTGTTCACATATATTTATTTTATAGTTTTTCTTTTCAAATGTTTTTTTTAAAAAAAGAAGTTATTTAGGGAAAAATTACCAAAAACGATTATGGTGAAGTGATAAGTATTCCTTCTTCTTTAATCAAAACATCTCGAGTTCGACCCATTTTGAGTACAGAGTCGTCCAATGTATCCAGTGGCAAAGCCACCTTAACATTAGGGGGTTCCGAATTTCCTTTTGCAGAAAATTATATTGTATTTTATATGGTTAAATTTTTTTTTTTATGTACATATAGTAAATTTCGTATGTCTATTTCTTCAAATTTTAAACTTCTTTACCGAAAATTCTGACTCCGCCACTGAATGTGCGTACCAAATAGCGGACTAAAAAAAGGATAATATCAAACTTATTAGGTTATTCCTTTATAATCTTTTATCTAGTGTCAAAGAACTATATATTTTAGCATTTATATTACTTTTTTGTTGTGCATGACATTCATGGATAAATAATGAGTAATCGTAAATAACTATTATTCTTTAGTGGCAAAGCTATGATGTTGAAATTATTGATGACCACGTGTGTAGTGAAAAAGAAAAATCTTTTATTGGTTGAAAAAAATTGCATGTACATTTTGTGATTTTTGTTAAAATTAGACATTTGTTAAGATCACCAGTGAAAGTGTACCAATTTGGCAAAAAAATTAAAAGGACAATTAGTGCTCCAGTTAAGCATTCTGGTAAAAAGAAACAGCTGAGTGAATGCTTCTTCTATGAGGAAAATTGTGTAAATTAACACCAACAGAGTTGAAATTGTGCAAAAGCCTTTGTGAGGAATGCATTTGAGAATACAATAAATATTTCCAAAGCCAAAAAACAACAGCTTTTAACACTCACTGATAAGCGTAAACACGAGAACAAAATGCAAGACGAATGATTGGGAGAGAAGGGAAGAGAGGGGGAGGGAGTTTGCAGATGCCTACCACTGAATTGACGAGACATTTACATCACAACACCAAGAAATACAAAGAATTAGACTGGACCAACCAAAATCTCTTTTCCGCTTTGACAGATTTAGACTGATTTAACGCGTAGTTTGTTGGCTACGTAGAGGAGGTGACTGATATTTGTGGATGGATAATTTTGGAGTAGCTTCAAATTAGAAGTGAAATCCCCAGCAAGTAGACGCCTCCGAACAATAATTAACATAGCACAGCAGACTCGAAGCAGCGTTTCCTGCAAGTTAAAGAAAAATTTGAGTATTCCGACTTTTCTTTTTAATAACTGAGAAATCCCTGGTGGTGCAGTTCTAAACTCGCAGCCTCAGGGTTGCATAACCTCCTCCCTATTCCTTTCTCTCTTCACTTCAACGCAAACCACCCCAAAAACACTCTGTCGACCTGACCACACTGAACCCACGAAACATAACCTTGTAAATGTTCAAGATGCTATAAAGTATTGGTTTTGTACTTCTGTCCGACACTCGTAAGTTCTTTTAGTTCAAATCATGATGGCAAATTACATACAGCAGATATGAAAGTCCCATGATTGTGGAATCGCCAGCTTTACAAATGCAATGACAGGTAGATTCCATGCAAGTTGAAGCCTTTTGGTTGAAAATTTAAATTCCCCTTAACTGCCCCCAAAAACACTCCCAACCGCACTGCTGCATGACCATCTCTTTGTGTTTTGAGTCTGACAACTGAGACATACCATCAAATCCGGGATTTTCAAATTCCTCTCTTCTCCGATAACATGTCCATACATCACAAGGGAAATAAACCAAAAAATATACTAGCAGACAACAATAACTCCACCTCTATCCCAAACTAGGTGAAGTCAGCAGTAGGAATCCTTCTTTTAAATAAAATAAAGGCTGGCTGTAAGAATCCTCAATATCCAACTCCGCTTGGTTTGACCAGTTTCATTCCAACCACTAAATAATTCGTCTTTTAAGAAGATATGGGGTTCTCAAACACCGAAAATAATCAAACTCAGCAAGAAGACCTAAGGTAAGGGTAGCAACATGACTAAGCCTCAATCTTAGTCCCAACTAATTGAAAGGAAGATAATTGAAGAAGCAAATAGTTCATGCAAAAAAAGTTCTTATCCATGCTAATATAGTATAAAAGTGCATTACTTCCAGGATGTCTCACCAGAGGTCCTTCAGGATCACTTAGTAGTGTGTCCCATATAAGCAGGCTGTCCGGGAAGTTGAATTCTTGTGTTAGCAGAAGTGTTATCCATCTGAATGCGTAGAACTGTGGATTCACCTGTTGCACGCAACATCAGGCACATAAAGATCACTAATAACAAAGAACTAACTATGACATCATCAAGTGAAGACAGAAACAAGAGAAGTCAGTTATTTTTATTTATTTTTGAAATTGGTAATATAAAGAAGTCAGTTTTTTCATCACTCATATGCCAGTACAATAGTAAAAGCAATAATTGCCAAAGGAACTACACAAAAACACAGATGTCTTGTCACACGCACAGGCACACAAATATGGGGCATAAAACAGTTGCCTAAAAAGCACAGCCCAATCAGCAATGGCAGAGCCAGAATTTTCACTATGGGGTTCAAAATATGAAGAAGTAAACACAAGAAAAAGCTGAAGGGAGTTCAACATCTACAATATATACATAAAAAATAATTTTAACCATGTACAAACAGTGTAATTTTTTGACGAAGGGGCCCTACTGTCTCCGCCCCTGCCTATCAGGATATATAGATTTAAATTAGACATGCATGCAACATTTAGGCCAGCAAATCCTATTTATAGAGGCAGAAGGTTACCAGTTACTTCAATAGTGAATACATGATGCATCAACAAGACAAACAACAAAGATAAATTTGAATCAATTCTTCTCATGTCAGGTTAGTTTCCCAGAATATCTAAAAGGTGCAAGAAACTTCGATGAAGCAGAATGATTGTTCATTTAAATTTTAAAGGAAACATTTCATAGCGAACAAGGTTAACGCGTTCATGGAAGCATTGAGCTTAAATGTGAGTTCTCCTAAGTATAAGCAGTCATCTTCAATTGAAACTAAGGTGCCGTAAACAAGTAATCTTTAGGTCGACAAGTCCTTAACTTCTGCATCTTCGTTTAATAGTTAACAAATCAAAGTTCAAATTTTAAATTTTAAATGTGAATGTATAACCTGATATTATTACTTTGTAGGCAAGACTTTTTTTTTAAGTAAGAAGTTGTCACTAAAGGCATCGAGAAGATGCAAATCAAAAGAGATCACACTTATTGTTGGCATTGAGGCTTCTAACAATAAGTTAGAATGACATTCATCATCCTCTAAACAATCAAAATGATATATATGTCACTAGGTTGTGTCAACTTGCAGGTTGCATAATTACCAATCAGAGAGGAATAATGCTGACATTTTTAGCCATGGTAACAAATGCAGCTTGCTAAAGTTAAGCATAAAAGAGATCTTACTTTTCTTTTTTGATCAAGGAAAGTATTTCCATTCATAAAAGAGATCTTACTTTGGTTGTCATTTCAAGATGCCGCCAGAGCTCCTCATCATGTTCTTTCAGAAATTGTGATAACTTTGTAATTGTAGAACGAATTCCAACAACACTATTGTCAAGTTGCTGACAAAAATGATCACGAAATCCACTCAATAGCTCCACGAAGCAGAAGAAAGTGTCTGCTTCTGCAGATGCCTGCATAGCTTGCAAATCGAAAATGATAAACAGAGCTGAACTTGTAAACATTGACACTTGAATCCAGAAAAAAGCTGAAAGAATAACTTGTACAGATGTAATCATCATTTATCTCAACATCTGCCCGCCCAACAAGGTGGGAGCAGACAGGCTTACATTAAGGTAGTATTTGTCAGAAAAAGTATGACTTGGGTTTGATACTCATATTTTTATTTCGCTCGAAAAGATGTTCCACAGTGAAGATATCTAAGCTAAATCTTTCAAAACAGTCAAAAACTATATTCACTTTTACTGTTTGAAAAACACACGATTAGTTGGTATAACAAAGTTTAGGCACAAGGCTTTATAGGAAGGTCTATTATCAAGGAAAAAGGCTTCAAAACAAGATCTAATAATGAATAACTGATATCTTGTAACATTAGCCTAGGAAATAGGGCAGGATGCAAGAGTGTGTTTGCACCACTTACACGAAAGAAGATGTTGATAAACAAATTAGAAGTCAATACAAACAACGAAGCATTAGAAACTTATCTGAGAAGGTAAGGAGTAAATAAAGTGTTCTGCTTACCGTCTACATGAGTAAGACTTTGATTAGTTTATTACACAAGGATGGTGTTTCAACTTTTTGAAAGATTTGATAATTTGTTCCCTCTTTTTTCTTTTGTGTGGCAAAACTCAAAAGCAAAAAACAAACACTTCTTCGAGAAATAGAAAAACTGAGTTTCAAACTCAGCTATTCAACTTTTTCAAACCAACCCAACTAAGTGATGTAACCTAAGATCACCAGATTGTCACTCTATGCCTCAACTAGCCTCAACTACTCAACCATCCCCGAGAGACACTAATATGCATAGTTCCATTTTCTTGATGTGGCGAGGGAGGCACATCTTGAAGTATGAAACTATTTAGGTGATGAAAGCTATAACTTTTGCAATCAAATTTTCTTAGGGATTGATCAAGTTAGGGAAGAAATATTGGGATGGTTTTAATCAGGGAAGAATGCAATAATAACATAATAAAGGGAAATGGATCAATATCAAAGTAGTTTTGGCATGTGCTCTCCAACGACATGTGTTAATATAAGTCTCTAAACATACGTTTTGACAATGGAAATAGTGTTACTAGCCAAAGTATTGCTACAGTTAAGCCCTTATGAGGAAGAAAATAGAAGAGAAGCAAACAAAAAGAAAGGAGGACATGTGCATAGAACGGATTGTTGACATCAACAGTGGTAAAGCTGGAGCATAACAGAATTCAGAGCATTGCTCTCAACATATTCAGGAAATCTTTGGTCACAAAGCTGATATGTCTCTAAAGTTATGATCTGCAAAACATAGCTAATGCAAATATAGTCCAGCATCAAGGCATCACTTACTGCATTTTCCTCATTGGGATCGTTCCTGAATACATAGAATAGTGGAGCCAATACTTCATTCATCCCTTGCACGTATCTTATACCAGGATTGAGTTTGGCAAAGATAATGAGTATATTCCTCAGAGAGTCCTGATAACACAAGATATACTATTAGGTGATCAACAGAGATTTGTACTAACTCTCAAGTCAAGAAGGCTAGAATTTACCTGGTTAGATTTTGCAAATGGTGTGTCCCCAGAGAAAAAGTGCAGGTCTGGATGTGTGCGCTTGACATCTCGATCTATCTGTTCAATTATTTCCGTGTCCTAGAAGCAAATCACGTAGAAGAATTTAGTAGTCACTTCAATGTTAAACAACTGTCAGATAATTGGAGGTAGACACCTCATGTTGGAAGATACATTAATGCTAACAGTCATCCGGTGTAATGTACGAATGGTACTTGACAACAGCTTCAAGACAAACAAAAAGCAGAACACGAGTTAACTCCATAAAGCAGAAGATTCTTGCCTTGGATATTCAATAAAGTTACCTAGCGCGGGACAGGAAAAGGAAGGGGGGGGAGCTCTTTTCCTTAAGAGCATGTCAAATATTTATTTTGAGTTTCTGTTGTCTGCCTCTTGGCCACATGTGACGGGGGGGGGGGGGGAGGGTTCCCCATCTGGCACTTTTGATTTCTCTCTTGCGGCTTAGGGAGGGGTATTTACTTGTTTATTTAATTAACAAGGAACTTATCTACTCCATCCAACTAGTTCCAGTTTTGCATCCAAGGCAATCCCACTATCAACTCGCAATTCTAATTCTCTATAGAACAAAGAGAAGGATGTTTTCAGAAGCAATTGATCCATTTCCCTCATTTGAGCCCATCACAACCACACTAATAATGAATTGTATAATCAGTGAGAGTTAAAAACCTAGGGAAGAACGTCTACAGGAATAAATAAAACAAGGATGTATAAATTTGATTACACAAACGCAACCATCTGGTGATAACAACAGCCCTCAGTTATGATCTAAAAGGAACTCCATGTAAACATTGCGGTGAAAGATGGAAAAGAACAAGAATAAATATTGTACCTGGAAGAACTGATTCCATATGCTATTCTTCCCAAGACTTAAAGGATGCTCTCCTTGAGGTATCTCTGATCTTGGGAGTGCACCCTTGTCCTCTATAACTGTTCCTTCATCATCAAGTATTACCGACTTCTCCAACTTCCTCGTAATCTCCGACTGCCTAGCCATATTAACATTCAGACACCGAACATTTGAAAACAAGCAATGCTCAAGTTCATGTAATTTGCCACATATATTTTGATAAGTAAATCCACCAGATATATAACACCACTTTTTTAATATAGGTGAGCCTTCACAAAAGAACCAAGAAAGTGCTGAAGATACAATGTACGCTTTAACACCCAAATAGCATACATGATTTTGATCCATGAGAGAGCTTCTATCATGTTTTCCAATTCAACCCCAACTCGCTGAGTCAATTTCACAGTGGAGTTTTTTCTAGTATGGACTACCAAACAATATCATGGGGGCAATTAACACGATCAGTATGATATCTGTACAAGAAAATGATACATAACATTTTCTAGCTAAGCTTATCTGTCTTAACATGTCTATTGCAAGGGTTCAAAGACCCAAAAAAAGAAAACAAAAACACTAAAATAAATCATTCAACAAGATGTCGTTTCAACGGGAACATTAATTTTTATTCAGTTAGTATATGTGGATATTTTCTCTTCTCACATAGGATCTAAAATTTATAAAAGTCAAATAGAGGATGTGTCAACATGGAAGAAATGTCAAATAACTTGCCCTTATTGTTACAGAACCAAAAACTCTGAGAACTTGCAAGAAGTGCAAGCATCAACGGATCATTAACATGACTTTCATCAATAACATCATGCCAAGGATAAACCTTGCAGCCATAGTTTCAGATATACAGAATTATAACAGTTCCAATTAGCAAAGCATCTTCTTTAATACCGACAAATGGTATAACAACATTTCAGGAACTAGTAAAAATAACTTAACGTGTTTGACTGTAATCATTGCATTAGCAACAAGTATTGAACTTACAGGATTCACCAAAAGCTCCTCTTTAAAATGCTTGTATTGAGACCTCTTTTTAACCAACTCTGTTGGCCATAGTGCTTTCTCGGTCGGCAAATATCCCAATAGCAGCTGCACAAAGTACATGCAATTAGGAGGAAACTACACACTGAGACTCATCCAAGGTAAAACCTTTTCTTATCAACAAAACGTTTGGATAAGAAGTTACACCATTGTACAGTCAGACACATTCCACCGAAATGAGCAGAGGAGTATTAAGTCCGGGATATGTGTCAGCGTAAAATAAGTCTCGACAAGCAAATCTTATACCTTCCACACTGTAGCACGAATGCCAGCTCCATCTGGTATCCCTTGTGATGCTAGCCTCCTGACTTCTCCCATGTTTATAATCTTTCTTGACAACTAAATTCAAAAAAATGAAAAGAGAAAAAGCTGATGAATACTCTATTTAACAAGAATGGAGAACCACCATACAATGGAACTTCAATATTCCGAAATGAGCTGCTTATATTAGGATTATAGCCAGTTTGGTTTGATTTTCTTTCTCAAATTTAATTATTACTTCCAAATAAATCAGTTTCATCAATCATAATCAGTGTTCAGTTATCATATGACAAAGAATTACCTTTCCAACTAATATCCACATATGTTTCAAACAAAAACGATTGCTTTTCTTTTTTTCTAAAACAAGTACACCAATAACAACATCTATGCTTCAATCCCAAGCTAATTTGGATTAACTAGATGATATCTCACTATCTATTCTGTTCCACATAACATTGTCTTGCTCAAATGTTCAATAAATTTGGGGACTTTTTAAGCAGTCAAGCAACGAGATAACATTAATTCCAGACAGTATTAAAACGAATTTACATAAAATCACATGCAATTTAGATGCCATAGATAGGTCTAAACCAACAAATAGACACCAAAACATCGAATTAACCTCTTGACAAAGCTGAGCCTGACGAGAAATATCCTCAGCTGACGAAATAGCTGCTGCAGCAGCAGCAGATGCAGACGTCATTGTACTACTAGCGGAACTTCCATTTTCATCATCACTATGATAATTACTACTACTACTCAAAGGATCTCTAATTTCCGCTTTAGCGCGTGGAGGCCCGTGCCTAGTCTCCGCTCTAACCACTGCCGGGGCTGCCGTCATTGAACCAGGCCGTTCGACCGTTAACTCTCCGTCATTAGCCGAACCACCAGCTTTAACGGCGTTAACAGTAACAGTAGATGATTTAGTAGCTGAACGTGTAGACCGGTTGTCATCCTCATTTAACGGCGTCGGCGATGAAGATGGAGATTGAACTGAAGGTTGTGGTCCAGGAGACGACCAGAGTGAGCTGTTGAGCCAATCGGGAACGCGTTTGTTAACCATATCGTAGGGCTTATTTTTTAAAAACAGAATTGATACAACGGCGGAGCATACGGTGGCTGAATAAGTGAATTCGGCAGATACGGTAGGATTGATACGCCGGCGGTGTTGATACTCCGGCGAGGTGTCATTGCAGTGAGAGGAAGAGAAGTCGTGGGAACATCGTAGATGATCAGCGTTTTAGAGAGAGAAAAAGAGGAGAGAGAAAGAGAAAGGAGAAGTTGCCAGGTAGATATGTAGTGGTCACGTGAAAGTCACATGGAAAAATGAACTTTTGCTATTATTGTTTCAAATTTCAATAAGTTCGATTAATTTAAATTCGGAAAAAAACGTAAAAAGTATCTCTCGATTTTAATCTATTAGTTGAATATATTCTTACCACTAAAATAAAGTTATTTTTACCCTCGTTATCTACAAACTTCTCACATGTATCATTCAATTGGATGAAAAATCTCAAATCAACAAACACGATTTTACTTATATTATCTAATTTTAATCAACTCAATCCGCCCACCTAATCATTTAACCTATTCGTCATCATCTTTACCCAAAACCCTCATCATCGGAACCACCAAAAAACCATTTATACCTACCATACTTGACATAGAATAGATCGATCCACTTTTTCTTAATTAAATCGCGTTGTTTGTGTAATGATAACTCTAGTATTGCTTAACTGAATCGATAATAGTTTTTTTTTGGATTATTCATGCACTAAGTGTTTTGACTATTGAGATATATACGTCTTAAAAAATATCACTTTCAAATTGAATAAGCCAGAAAATTAAACGAAATCGATAATAATCAAACCAACAATTATCTTTTCCATTTAGTTTGGTTTTGTTTTAAAAAATTAAAAAAATAATTAGATAGATTTTGATTTTAATCGATGGCCGTTTCAAATCGAATCATAAACGTCATTGTCTGATAATGCAAAGTATATTATTATGAATAATGTAGTATAATACTATGTCTTAATTTACACGATTATTTCTTTTTTGTTTATCTTAAATATCCGATGAGCTTATTTTAGTTCATATTTTGTTTTAGTTTATTGTTTTAAATCTTTAGATAAATTTAACTATAGGTTCCTTTTAATAAATTTAACTATATAAATTTGGATTTCTTATAACTATATATTATGTTTATTTACATCATTTTTTTCTACTCCTAAAAACACAAGCAATTCATTGAAAATAATACTATATAAAAAAAATTAAAAATTAGATATACTATAATTAGCTATTTTCCTCTCAACAATTTTTTTTTTTATACACATAAATCATATAAATTATTTTAAAAAATAGCCTAAAAGAAAGCCACTTTTCTCCAATAGCAGAGATAATGTCAAATAATTCACATAAATCCAATGTTAATGTTTCATATGATATCTTATTCTTCATTCTGGTTAGATTGTACGTTAAATCTTTATTATGTTTTCGATCGATTTCTATTTCGTGGAGTGATATTATCTCTGATAGAGAATTTAAAAAGGCTCACATCAATCAATCCAAAGCGTTAGGACGTATAAATTTCTTATCAATGAGTCATATTAATGAGAATTCAAATTTATAAATTTAGATAGAAATCGAGTAATTTCTATAGAAGAGCAACAAGTTTCTCTAAAAGGATTTGAATACTCTCGTATCGTATGCTCACACGATGACTTAATACTATTATAGAACGATAAAGATAATTATTACAAGACGTTTATTTAATGGAATCCATAAAATATTGTCCAAAAATCATGCACTAGGATAAACAACCAAATTAAATTCCTTTAATTTTGTATTTGTTTTCCTGAATCATAAATAAAATTGTACTTGAAAATTTATCTTTTTGTTTACAATGTTTTATCCATTATATTTATTATGTTATATCATTAAAATAAAAGATTTATAAGTTGTGATATAATGATTGAGAATTCTGTATTTTTAATTAAGAAGCCTGGATTTTGAATTTTACTTTAGTGTTATAATCAGTGTCATTGATCTTTTAAACTAATAACATATTTAGTGTAATTTCATAAGTAGGATCTGCGAAGGATTGGATATTATATGTACTAGCTTGCTTTTGAATTCTAATAAACTCTCGCCTCAAGGAAATATTGAAATGATCAAATAATAAAAGTGAAAGTACGAACAAAATATATATAAAATAATGCAATAATTAAAGTACGAGATAAGATAGATCGTTTCAAGAACAGAAATCAAAAGACAAAGAAATTATATTTTTATGTATTATGATATTGCATTAAGCCAATTTACAATTTTACGAAATGCCAAAAATAAAACAAACTATATGCTTGTTTTTTTCTTTTTTCACTATATAATATAATATATCGACTCTTACTAATTTATGGAAATATATTTATGGAACTAAATTAAAATAATAACTTTAGGTAAAATAAATATATATATACACTATAATTTGCTATTTTTTTTCTATTAAAAGTATCCTTTTTGCTCATAACAAGGAATCTTGAAATTCTATTTTCTACACATAAAAAAATCATATAAATATAATTAAATAGCAAACGTTATGTCAATGGAGAATCCAAACAATCTTTCGCGCGATGTTTTATTCTCTATCTTGGTTAGAGTACCTGTGAAATCTCTGTTACGTTTTCGATGTGTATCAGTATCATGGAACGATATAATCTTCCGTCGAGAATTTAAGAAAGATCATATCGATCAATCCAGAGCGTTGGGACGTGTAAGTTTTTTATTACAAAGGTATATGAGCGATGAATTTAAATTTATTAATTTGAAGAATAATCTAGTAATCGCGATCGAAAATAACAATTTTCCTCTAAAGGGATTTGATTATGCTCACGTCTTATGCTCCCATGATGGTTTGATATTATTACAAAACCATAGCGTTAACAAGACGTTTGGTTTATGGAATCCATCGACTAGACAATGCGTAAAGCTTGAACCATGTCCACATATGCGTATTTCCAATCCTCAAGGTTATGGGTTGTGTATACTGGTATAAGGTGATTGACTATAGTAAAAATTCTGCAGTGATATATTTTGACATGAAATCAGATGAATTCAAGGAGCTTCCAACGCCGAGTTTCGTACGTGATAGTCGTAAGAAGTACTTGTTCCATTTAACTGTTTCGAAAGGTCGTCTCAGCTTCTACAGACTGAAGAAAAAGACCGGGTTGGAATTGAGCATGTGGATCATGGGAGATGATGGATGGAAATTGTTGATGAAAATTGCAGAGGTATTACCAAAATTTTACAAATATACTAAAATTTTGTGTTGCTTAGAGAATGATGAAATTATTTTTCGAGGAACAACGACTCCTCATATTTCCATTTATAACCCTAAACAAGGAAAAATTGTTGTTAAGGAATTTATATTCAATTCTAATACAGGTTTTTCGTATTTATATCCATACCCAACAGGTTTGGATAATTTGTATTTTCCAAAAATCATGCACTAGTTAATTTTTTGTATTTCTTTTCTCTTCTGATCCATAAATAAAGTTGCAAATCTTTTGTTTACTTTGTTTTGTTCATGATTATATTTATTATACAATTAGTGATAAATTACTATTTATCACATTCTATGTTATCATATTTATTGATAAAGAAAAAGGGAAAAATGATAAATATACCCCTAAACTATATGCAGATATCCTCCGTCTTACTTTTTGGACATAAGTACCCCTGCCGTTCAAAAACTAGAGCATGTATACCCTTTATACTAACAGACATACACGTGTGATAATCTTATCCACCGACCTGACATTGAATCGATGGATAAGATTGCGCCACGTGTCCCTGTGCAATGTTTCGTTAGAGTGAAGGGCATATACACTCTAGTTTTTGGACGAAAGGGGCATCAATGTCCCAAAAATTATGACGGGTATCGGGGATTTTTCGTTAAGAAAAATAGTGCAATAAACGAAGTATAAGATACGATAGTACGGGAAATCGAAGGATAAGAAACTATTGATTTACTTCCAATCACATTCATTTTTATGAAAGAAGTAGATATTATTGCATAAGCCAATTCACAACAAAACATAAAGCAAATGACAGACATGACAATACATTTACCAAATGCCAATAAGAATCTATTTTTCCAAATAAGAAACAAGAGAATTGTAACAAACTTGCAAATCACTAAGCACATGATTATCACTACCTCATGTCCAACTCTTGGTTGATCCAACGTCGGATCCTCATGTTATATTGTCCACACTCCAGTTGTCCAGCCTTGAGTGTGCTCGTCGTTGTGAGACCTGGTTATTTGCCAGTGGTTTGGGGCAATCTCGCTTTATTAGCTAGTTATTGGGGTTAAGTTAGGGCTGAGGTCCATTTCTTCACATTATCGGACTGTGCTATTGTCCCGGGCAAGTATGGGGTTTGCTTTGTTACCTGTCCAACTAAACAGGTGACACAGTTCCTGCTTGACAAGGGTACAGAAGACTAGACTCCTTACTGTTATTCAAGTTGCCACACACATTGAGGATGCCAAATGCCACATCCGTTACGACTATTGTCTCTCTTGGATATGTGAATCTTCAGCAGTTGAAGCAACAAGTGACATTCTTAACTTCAGCCCAATCGCAAAAAACTGAGCTTTGTCTATGCTGATGAGGCGATGACCTCTAACTGAAACCATGTACCAGTCACAAGAAAGTAGTCAGATATACTAGCGAAGAAAAATGAGTGATGATTTAGCATAAACCATGTAAATGCCAAAATCCATTTTAATTTCTCTGTTTTGTGATTGTGAGCTTAGCCAACATAGTTTTCTGAAATGACTCACTTAAAAACCGCATTCTAATTCTTATGAAAGAAGCAGATATTGCATAAGCCAATTCACAAAAAAACAGAAAGCAAACAACAGAGACATGCCAATGCATTACCCAATGCCAATAACAATCTATTTTTCCATGCTGTTTTCCACAAAAGAATTATGACAAAACTTGTAAATCATATGGACATGATTCTTTCCAAATAACCTGTAAACAAGCATTATTTAAGATTTTCTTTCTGGAATATGATGACAATTAAGGTGTAGTCTTTCCTCACCAAAAGCCTCTCCAGTAAACAGAAGTAGGCAATCATGCTGACGATGAGGAGAACAAGAAAAGTCTTGTCAAACCCTGTAAGCAGTTTGAACACGTAGAGTAAAATACCGTGTAATTTAAATCAAACACTTAGTGAAGTCTGAACTTCTTACTAGATCTGTAAATTCAGACTTAACAAAGCATGAAAGGCTTAACTGAATGATGTAGACATAAAATTACCTGTGCTAACAGTATGATGTAACATTATGTCTTAGCACATGGTGAGCTGAGGGGACTACACGATAGACACTCCATCTATAATCCATCTGTTTTAAGATTCCATCTTTGATAAGTGTTGGCACTGAACACAAGATATGTATCGGATGCTTGACTCCTGCTATCTAGAAGATGGTGGATTTGTAAGATTTAGAGAAAACGAAGAGTACATCGTGAATAGAGAGAACAGGGCATCTTGAAGACTCAGTGAAATTATAAAAATCTAACAAAACCTTCAAATATATGCCCAACAAATCAGATAAAGCATTTAGAACTGTAATTGGAGAAGAATATTTATGCTTGCCTTTTAACTACACTCATTTTTCACTAGGTTTATCCACTTCCAGCAGATATTATTATGTTAGTACTGACAAATTATGAATAGTACTAGTGGCAAGTCTTTCCAAACTCAAAATCTGTGTGTAGACGAGGACATAAAAGGAGATATGGTAAAAACATCCAGCACCAAATAGAAAAAGATAAAGACAGAAATTTCGAGATGCCAACAATATTTATCAAAAAAGGTTTCAACTGAAAAAGCAGTAAACCGAAATAAATTGGCAACAGTCATAAACAATGGCTTCCAAAAATTGCTAGAAGTCTAGTATGACATATATGAACAGTTACAAGCTGAACTAGCAAATTTTCAGACATTGTAAGACGCGCAACACTTACTAGTTCACCAGTAATCTTTACAGGAACAAACTCCATCTTTGAAATGGTGGAATCTCTTTATATCTCTTAACACAATCACCCTTTGACTCATCCTGCTGACATACTTCATTAGAGAATGGCAGTCCCCACACACTCTAAGGTTCTTCACAATCATAATGATCACACCAGGACCAGTACTAATGAGCCCAAAAGCAAGTGCTAACTTTTCACTATGACTTCCCAATGCTCCCTCCTTCTCTTCCTCATCAATGTTATGAAGCACCCACTCAGTTTCAGGCATGTAACCTTGTTGTTTAGCTCCAGTAATGATTTCCTCCAATTTCAAGTATATTTCCTGCTTACGTGTATGAGCACTATCACCAGCAACAAATGTATGCAATTGACCAGCCACCTCCATTGAGCTCCATCCAGGATCCTTTTCAACATTTTTGTTCTTCATTGAACTTCTAACTCTTTCTACGTCATCCCATCTCCCTGCTCCTGCATAAACATTAGACAGAAACACATAGCCCCCAGCATGCTTTGGCTCAAGCTGTAGGAGCTTCTCGGATGCAACTTTTGCCATTTCAATGTTCTTGTGAGCTCTGCAAGCAGAAAAAAGTGCACCCCAAATAACGTAATCTGGCTCCAAGGGCATACTTGCAATAAATTTCAAGGCCTCATCAAATCGGCCAGCCCTGCCAAGTAGATCTACTACTGCAGCATAATGTTTCATAGTGGGCTCAATTGAGAACTGACGCTGCATGCCATCAAAGATTTGAAGGCCCTGATCCACCCGTCCAGCATGAGAACATCCGGTTAAAACAGCAAGGACAGAAACTCCATCAGGTTTGATTCCTGCAACCATTAGAAAAAAATGTTTTACTTTGAAAAACAATTTCCCATAGAATCCAAGTAATTCCATGGACAAAAGAGTATATCGAAAGTACCAGTCAATCTCATCTGTTCAAAACACCTAAGAGCTTTATCTACATGTCCATGAATTGCCCAACCCCATATCATAATACTCCACGTACGGATATCCTTCTCCTTCAATCCACTAAAAACCAGGCTTGCAGACTCAATATAACCGCATTTTGCATACATATCAAGCAAAGCATTACCAACTGCTGCATTCAAATGGAGCCCATTGTTCACAATATTATCATGAATCTTTTTCCCTGCCTCTAGTGCCCCAGTTTTCGCACAAGCAGAAAGAGCAGATACAACAGTTAAACCATTCGGCTTCACACCTTCTTCCACCATCTTAAAAAACAAATCCAGAGCCTTTTGGTGCAATTCATTAAGCATTAACCCATGAATCATACAAGTCCAAGAAACAACATTCTTTTCATTCGTCATCTCATCAAAAAGCTCCATTGCTTTATCCACCTCCCCATTCCTCAACAACCCACTAATCAAAGTATTCCAAGAACCCACATTCCTCTCAGGCATTTCCTCAAACAACGCCAACGCCTTACTCACCCGTCCAATCTTACAACACCCATTAATCACAACATTCCACAAAATCACACTCTCAACTTTATTTCTCTCAGAACTTTCATCAAACAGTTGCAATGCAAAATCAACCAACTCAGCTTTAACATACATTTCAACCAAACAAACCCTCACAAACGTATCATACTCCAAACCCATCTTCAAAATCCCGCAATGAACAACCCCACCAACTCGCTTATCACCTAATGCCGTCACTGATTTCAACACAAACGGATACGTAAGCTTATCAGGTCTAACACCCATTTTAACCATTTTCCTAAAATACAAAATGGACTTCTCAAATAAAGAGTTCTCCTTTAACCCTCTAATCAAAACATTGAACAAGAACACATTTTTATCAAGAAAACAACTAAAAATTGACAAACCATAGTTAATGGATTTGTGTAAAGAAGCTGAAGATATCAACTGAGTAACAATTCTACTATTGGATGAAAAGTTTTTTCGAATGATTTGGCCATGGATTTGTTGAAGCTGAAGAATGTTTCTGGAACTATGGATTAGAGATATGAAATGGGATTCATTGAAATTCTCATAATGGGGTGTAGGATTGATGATTTTGAGAGATTCTTTTGGAAATTTGAGCTTGTCAATCACTTTCATTTTGAACAAATCAAGATTGTTTAGGTTTATAGCAAAGAAAAAGATGAAAAGATTCACTACTAATGAAAGAAACAAACACATAAAATAGTTATTACGGTTAAGTTTCTCCGTCTCAAAATAGTTGTCATGTTGTCGAGAGTTTAAAGTTAAATTTGATGATATTAACTCAATATTTTTGAATCAAAATTCAGATATTTAATTAAAAAGATAAATATGAAAAGTATTATAAAGTATAATTTTTCTCATAGCAATATGACGAAGATATATATCTTAAAATATTAATCGATATTCATATGGCTTGAACGTCAAAAAGAAAATCGTGACAAGTATTTTGAAATGAAGTAAGCACACATGTATGTTTCTATGCATGTATGCTTGATTCGGGCGAAATCTAGTATGAAAAGATAAAATTAAAAGATACTAAGTAATTAAAAACTCTAACATCGAAAGATAAAATTAGAAAATACTAGGTGATTGAGCGATTACTTAATATCATACTATTGCTAGTTTTTTCTTCTAATAAGAAAAAAACATGAGAAGCTAAACGAAAGTTGGCCTTGTAAAGATATATTGGTTAGAAATATGTGTTGAATAAGCATGACTCGTAAAGATATATTGAGTAAAAATATATGATCAATAAGCACGACTCGTAAAGAACTGTTGATTAGAAACACTACGTGCTCAATAGGCATGCATGACTAGTAAAATCTATAAACTAGAAACATGTGTTTAATAAGTACGACTCATAAATCTCATAACATATTTAAGACTTTTCAATACATGTATCAACGATCAAATTACATCACATTAAAAGAGTAAAACAAGATTATATGTTTGATAACAAAATGTCAAAACACAAAATAATTGTTTTCCACAAAAGCATATGTTTTTTAACTCCTTGATTTGCTAAACAACAACACCACATGTAACTTCTATATTATGCATTTCCAATGGCATTGTTGAGCACATTTGCAGCTGCATAAAGCACATCAGAGTCCACATTTTCTCTCTGCATGTACAAGTGTTCACCCCCTATAGTTCTTTCGAATCCACAGACCTCAAGGAACTCGATACCTCCTCGTAGGTGGCCAACCCTCGCCTGTTATAAAAATGTCAAAACAGAATTAACGAGCACGTTTTGAAATGTATATCAAACTCTTATCTATAGAAAATGTTCGAGTTGAAGCATTGGATGGTAAAAAGTTGCCCTACACATGTGTGAAAACATCTTGAACCAAGTAAACCCCAATTATATACGAATTTGAGTACTAACGAGGTATAAAATGGATAATCTTTCCTCGCGACTGAATTTTAAAGGTTAGAAAGAAACACAACATAGAATTGAATAAACAACAAAAACAAGGGACAATCGTTTTGTAATTCATATTCTCACCTGGAATGCAGTATTGCTGATTCTAATTTTGCGGTATTTCTCCTCATCAGGATTCGTAGCAATATTCCTAACAAACATACGCAGTGAGTTGAAAGCTTGCATGACTTTGGCCGCGTCATCCTAGTGAAAATTGACAAAGACTCAGTTTAAAACAAAAAAGAATGAAAGGACAATTCTTCTTAATTCTGGAACTAAAACGACTCGAATATTACCATGGAATTCTGCTGGATAGTCCGCAGGCACTCAGCCATCTGCTCGACCTTTGCAGCTAGAGTCAATGAACTCTACAAAATTAATCAAAAAACAACGTGAGTACGGACAAGCATGTACAAATTGGAGCAAAACCATATCGACAGATTTCAACAGGAATTACCTGTCCTTCCTGTAAAACAGGTCTCGAAGGCAAACCAAGCTGCTGCTGCTGCTGCCTTCTTGCTCCCTCTGAAGTATCAGCCTGTGAAGTAAAATGTTTTTGTTATTACTTCAGAGAAGACAAACCAAGAATTATACTTTATCAGATGAAACTCGATTGCTTTGGATGAGGTGCAACGTGATCGTTAACACATTGGCCAAGTTGATCATAAAAAGCATGAATGTTCATCAATACATTGATCCGAATCAAGAAAAAATCAGATAACGTGAGCCATATTAGACCTTACATCGTTGTAGATGTACCAAATCTACACATTTTCCAGAACCAGATACTATAATATACTAACTTGAGGTAGTTGCAAGATATCACACACTTCAAAATCTTAGCAAAATCAAATTCTTTAGGACACGTTAGGATTTCTTACCTCGTCCAAACGATCAATAGCTACTCTCAGCATCTGACGAATGTTAGCTCTGTTTCTTCTTGCTGCCTCTTCCGTCACCTCTGCTGTCCTATCATAAAATTCAGTATGCCCAGACTTTCTTGAATGTATAACGCTCTCCTTCAAATAATCAAAATCCAAAAGTTCCAATAAGCCGCATGAAAACGCTATACCAACAATTGAACATAATGACAATTTAAATATTGGAACTCCTATCAAAACTAAGGATTGAATATTAGAATACACGGATTATACTGCACCATTAATGGTGGATTATTTAGTGGATTTGTATTTTTACTATCAAAGGATCACGACAAAATATTATAGATAACCTGACAAATTATCCTAAACAGCAATACTAATTGCATATAAAACCATAATCGAAGTATAAAAGAAATCATTTGTAACAATCGAACTTGACAAGCAACTACAAGAGTAATACTATGACGTATAATACAGATAATAGTATAGGAGAATAAGCGAGAAATCGCTCAACTATCTAACTAACCTCCTACCCTAATTTGTGTCCTCGAACAAATTACTAATGTAGAAGTCGATACCAAAAATAATCTAGTAAACTACATCGCCTAAGCAATATCAACAGCTCAATAGCTTAGCTCCCATCGAATTACAATCTAATAGAGTTCAATTACGATTATAATCCCAAATTTGACGTATCAAGGCTAGTAGTTCCAGCAATAACAACACTACATCAACACAAAATCGCAATGAAATCTGTACAAAATACACCCTACGTTTCTTTTTTGTGTTAAATAATCGTGAAGCCCAAGCCAGTTTGTATACAACTAGATATCACTTCCCAACATCTATAGTTACACAAACCACAAGTAATTCCACAAAATACCTATCACCTCCTACAGACACCAACATGTACAAGCACCTAGACTAATTCTATGGGATACCTGTTACCTCCCACCAACAACAGTTATGCACACTGTACACCATGACTAACCTAATTCCACAGGATACCTATCACCTCCCACCACCAGCACACCACGACTACCTCGACAAGATACCTGTCACCTCCCATCATCATCACAACATAACTAATTCCACGAGATACCTAATTCCACAAGATACCTATCACCTCCACCACCCAGCACACCACTACTAACTCCACGAGATACCTAATTCCACATGCTACCTATCACATCCCACCACCAGTACACCACAACTACTTCCACAAGATTTTTTTTTTTTGTTTTCCACCCAATGTCCAAAGCCCACTAAATTCGGGTCGCGCTCCCAACAAAATTCTCTCCATACCTAGGACCAACACAACACAACTAATTCCACAAGATATCTTTTTTTTTTCCACCCAATTCCGGAGCCCTAAATTCGGATCGCGCTCACCAGAGCCCATTCTGGAGTGTCACTCCCAACATGATTTTCTCCACACCCAGGACCAACACAGCACAACTAATTCTACAATATACCTTTATTTTTTCCACCCTAAATCCGGATCGCACTCACCAGAGCCTATTCCTGGGTGCTGCTCCCAACAAGATTTTCTCCATACCTATGGCTCGAATCACCTCTCACCACAACCAACATGTATACAAACCTAAACTACCATTCCACAGAACACCTATCACCTCAAGCAACCAACATGTATACAAACCTAAACTATTATTCCACGAGATACCTATCACCTCCCACAACTAACCCAACATATACATGCACCACAGCTAATTTCACAAAAATCAACTCATAATAAAAAAATAATTTATAACTTACTGTTTTACAAACGCATTGTTTGCCGCAAACTTTGCAAACAAGGTACACAAATTCTTCATTAGACTCACGAAAATTAGTATGCCAATTCTCTTTGGCATGCTCTTCAGCTTTTTCTGCCGATTTAAGCAGAGTTCCGCAATGGCCGCACTGCAATAATAACTTTTCCACCATATTGTTGTTCACTTTTATTTTTTCCTTCGATTTATGTATTTATAATTGAATTTTTTATTATTATTATTATTATTTATAATTGGAGTTGAATTAGGATTAAAGCTAAATTTGGTTTCGAAATCAATTAAAAGAAATTTAGTCAAATTTAGAGAAGTTTTTATAGCATATTGTTGACTAATTTAGCTTGACAAGTATTTTATTTTGATTAATTTATTGATTTATTTAACTATGAATAATTACTTCACTCAATATAAATTAAGCTTCAAATATGTTTTAAAAAAAAATTATCTTGTAGAAAGTTATAATTCATTATTTATTAAAAAGTAAGATGTTTTTAGTGGCTTATTATTTTTATATATAAATTTAATTTGAAATTAACGATTTTAAAATAAGTTAGATATCTAAATAAACATATATAATTACATGTTGTGATATTTTTATCCTAATTTCAAAGTTTTTCAGACATTTGTATATGGTCGAGCATAATTTATTTTATAATATTTTTGCTTAAACTGATGTTTTAGGACATTTTTTAAAAGTGGTACAATATTATCTATTTTGACATATAGAAGAGTTAAGTAATATACTTGAATGAATGTTGAGTTATTTAATTACAGGATTACTGATCAGATTAATTTTGATTAATATAATTTTTTGTTTAGTTTAGCGATGCATCATGTTATGTTCAAGAAAATCGTGATGAAATTCATATAAATACTATTTTTATTTTATTGGATTGAAAATGTTGGTGCATAGATCAATATATGTGCATCTTGATTAAATTGATAGGATATTTACCCCTTCCACCAGCAGCATATACCAGTTAACTTTATTTATCAAAATTAGGACAAATAAGAAAAGATTAACAATAAATATACCTTTTATTTTAATTTTTTGGATTGAAAATGTTGGTGTATAGATCAATTTATGTACATCTTGATTAAATTGATAGTATATCTACCCCTTCCACCAGCAGCATATACGAGTTAATTTTATTAGGGCAAATAAGAAAAAATTAACAGTAAGTACACCTTTTATTTTATTTTTTTGAATTTAAAAAATGTTGGTGTATAGATTAATTTATGTGCATCTTGATTAAATTGATTGGATATCTATCCCATTCTACCAACAACATATATCTGTTAACTTTATTCATCAAAATTAGGGCAAATGAGAAAAAATTATCAGTAAATATACCTTAACCAACGCAGTTTATAAGGCTAAAAATAAAAAATTTCTAATTACAACTTAGAAAATAATTTTGAACTTACGGTTTCGCAGGAACATTTGTGACCGCAATTATAGCAAACAATAAAGCGAATGGCTTCTTGGGACTCGTAGTAGTTGGTGTGACAAAACTCCTGTGCGTGTTGCTGAGCTTCTGCAGCAGATCCAAGCAGAGTTCCACGATCGCCGCACTGCAGTAAAATATTTGTCGCCGCCATCTCACTTGCCGTTTTTACTTCTGCAATGAGTTTATTTTATAAATTTGTATGAAACTTCTGTTTTTATAGCTAGGTTTATCAGAAACCATTTAACCATTTTATTTATTTGTTTATTAATTTGTGCGAATAATAAATTCAAATTTCTTCAAGTACATCGGGATTGTCAACTCATTAAATATTGTTGACTTATTTAGCGTAGCAATTAAATATTGTTGACTTATTTTGTTTTGATTCGCCGATCAACATTTTAATTTTACAAAATTCTTTTTATTCAAAGAGAAATTAAGCTTCAATAGACTCTTATATTATATGCTAAAACAATCTAATCTAAATAGTTTCATTTTATAATATTAAAAATTACAAATAAACATATAATTTATGCATAATATACCTTTTTATAATATTAAAAATAACCAATAAATATATAATTTATGCATAACATACCTATAAATTATAATCATGTATAGTTATTTAGATTGATTAGAAAATATTTCATACATAAATATACCAAGTGATGAATTATTAAATTTCTGATATTCAAGCTATGTAACTAAGAAAGTTTCTAAATTTTTATTATTACACTAAAAAAGTATAGTTAATCTTAAGTTATTCTCACACACACTCGCACGGGTAGGCACACTTACACGTACCACGCACGGGCGTACTCACACGCACCACGCACGTATGTACGTGCAAGCGTGCGCACATACACGCATACACTCACGTGCACACTCACATGCACCGCAAACACACATTATATATATATATATATATATATATATATATATTTAAATTAAAATAAATAAATATTCCACATTCAGCTTTCGTAAGGACTTAAGATGCGAACAATTTTAGACTTAACTTTAATATTTAAGGATATTTCATAGTTAATCAAAATCAAAATATATTGTTATCAAATTCTAATTTGGTCAAGTATTCCTAAATGTGCAAGATGTTCTGTTGTAGGGGCGTACCCATAGAGGGTCAAGTGGGTTCATAGGAATCCACTTCGTCAAAAAATGACATTGTATATGTATGTATATTTGATCAATTTTTAAAATTTTATATGTATATATTAACTTTGACCCCACTAATACAAGTGATATCCTTGATTCAGTGGTGAAGAGGGCTTAATTTTCCTAGCTTGCCTGAGTTCGAGTCCTAACTCTCACATTTTAGATTTATGTTAAATTTAAATTCATATATGGAATAAAAGATAAATTCAAGACAAAATATTCAAATACTTACTTGTTTTGGAATATTTTGTATACATGTTTTTAATACTACATGAACTTGTGGCTTGTGAAGAGAATGTAATGACCTTAACATTGTCGAGAAAAACTTAAAAAAATTATTTATCGATCGTATAAAGTTGCGCCACGTACATATACGTATGAAATTATTTAATTACTTGTTACCACAGTCTGGGAGCAACTAAAGACATTCTTTTTTATAAGACATTCATATGAAAAACGCAGCAACAACAACTCATTAAACTCTCAAATGTATATTTAAAAGAGATAACCATATCATGAATTCAATAAGATTTTTTCACACGCACTAAGCATAAACAAATTCTCTAGTATGCCTATAATCATACAATATATTAATGCCTCCGAGGTTAGATCTCTTATCCAAATAAATGAAAAAAAAAGAAGATAAATTTGATCTAAACAAGTGAATGACAGACATATTTGAACTATTTCTAATTGACTCGAAATATTTTCATCGATTAACCACGTAAATAATAATAAAATATATTTCCATAATTTTAGCTGAAAAATAGCAAAAAAAAAAAAAGAAGTCAAAAAAGAGATTTTCACAAAAAGGAAATTCCCAACCCTTTACCATTTTTCTTGTTCAAAGCAAAATCTCATCACATTTGAAGAAAATTGATCAAAGAAAGTGAAAAATCAAACACAAAAATCCCAAAAATTTCTTCAATCCCATAGTTTTTTCTCCAAAACCCATCTTCCCCTTTTCAAATCTTCTTGATTCTCAAACCCTAATTCATAAATTCTCCTTAAATTTTGCATATTGAGTTTCAAAAATGGTGTTTTTGGAACCTTAATTTTCAAGATTTGGAGGAGTACCATGATGAGAAGTATATGGTGGTGGGAGAAAAACCATGATTTCCTACTACCCTTTTTGAGTTATTGTAAGATTCAATCAAAATCGACTGGTTTAGTTGTGAATGGAACCGAAGAAAGTAGCTTCATCTGGGGAAATTCAGAATAAAAAAGAGAAAAACTTGAAGAGCATACAGTGGGAAGATTATGAACAGGAATTAGTTCGTTTGTGTAGTCTTACATCTGCTCTTAATGAAGCTAAGGAGAAGAAAGAATTGGTTCAGCAGAAACTACAGTCATTTATACAGGTAAAGTTTTGAGCTTTCTTCTTTTTAATAGTCTTGGTTAGTAGAATTTCACTTTTGTTTTATGTTGTTTGTTTGCTTCTGAAGTGCATTGTATCTGTTTCCCTGTTTATAACCAGTAGTAGTAGGAGTTTTGTTAAGTGGTACTTGTTGCTGGTGGTAGGTGGTAGGTATCCAGTGGAACTAATCGAGGTGCGTGAAGCTGGCCCGATAACCAGGGTCATTAAAAAAAGTAGCACTTTGTTACTCGTTATTTACTGTGCTTTAGTTACGCCGTTAGTGGTTCTTCTTCTTTAGTCTTAATAAGTGGTACAACTTGTTTCTCTTTGTCTATGGCCTCAATATTGGGTTGGCAAATTCCTGAAGTGAAATAAAGAGTAAAAGAATATGGGTAAATTGTCATACTTTTAGGGCGTAGTCTCATCTCCCCTTCTGTCTAACCATTTTGTGCGAGTAAATTCAGAGAAGTGGAAGTAATAAGGTGCTCTTTTAATGCTTTTGATTTCTCTGTTCTCATAGTATCTCTCCTTTCCTTTTGATTTTTTGGGCTTTAATGAATTAGCCCGCTTGTTAGCGGGTGGCGATATGGTTCTCAGGTAGAAGCAGAGTCACTAAGTCGTTTGAATGAGCTTGATGAGATGAAAGAAAAACTGGATTCTAGAAAATTAGTGATGGGAAACATGTCAATGCATTCTAAAGTTGTCAAAGAGAAAGTCAAGAAGCAAGAGGAGCAACTTAGTAATGACATCAGGTCACTTTTGGTTGCAGGGACTTCTCTTTCTGCAGCTAGCAAGCGCTTGCAGGTATCTTAGCATTTCAAAACTGTTTGTTCCCCCCTCTATATATGCATATATCTACGTCACCTTCTATACATTTGTTCTATCTCAAAGGACTGTTTACTGACCCGCATGCGTTATTTGCAACCCATAATGAGATTGAAAACTTTAGATGCATGAAAGTGGTATATGGTTAAAGTTTAATAAAATCTTGACATACTGAGGCAATTAGCATGAGGAGCACCTACCAATTTATTCTTGTCAGTTGATAAAGCCCGTCTTCTGTGTGGCTTGCATTCTAGATACTTCAAATGTTTTGCTCCACTGGTTGTCTATCAAATTCCTAATTGTGCTTCTTTAAGCACTTTTTAGCCGGAAGTTTCTACTGTTTTTGTGAAATGACACTTTTTTTTTTGGTTTTAAGAGAGGTAACACTACACATATATTTTAAGCAGGGAACTACACAAAAGGTGTATTCAAGTAATTACCAGTAGTAGTCAAAACTGCAAACCCTACTGCCTATCTAGTCATAAACATTCTAGAACACAAGAAATGTCCTCAACTTCCAAAGGATACATGCTTCCACCAAAATAAAAGAGCTAAACAGTTCATCCTTAGTTTCTGGAAAGTACAGGATTTATCTTGAAAATACCTCTGGTTCCTCTCCCTCCAAATAGTCCACCATATGCGTGACTGATTACCCTCTCTGTTCCAACAAGCTAAGACTTCATGTATGTTCCTTGAAAATGGTCCACCTGATACCCCTCGGATTGATGAGAATCTGCCAAAGTTTACTTTACAGCGTTGAGAAAAGATGATTAATTGTCTCAGTATCAACTCCACAAAAAAAGCATCTGGAGCACAGCTGAAGCCCTGTTTTCATTAGATTATCTTGAGTCAGTGTAGCCTGTTTATCCACCAACCATGTGAAGCATGCTACCTTAAATGGGATTTTCACTTTCCATATCATCTTCCAAGGCCAGCTTCCAGGCTGTTTGTGAGCTAAGTAAGCAGTGATTGTTGGTGAAATAGGATTATCTGTGAAAAATGAATTATATTTTCTCTAATGTCGAACGTAATTAGTTGGCTCATCTCTGATGTTGCTCTATTCGCTGTTAATAGTTTTCTCAATTATTTTTCTTCTGATGTGTTACTCCTCCTTTGAATACTTCACGGGGCGGTTGGTCATCTGGACTGCTGCAAGTTTCTGCCTGTGCATATGTTTTACTCCTTTGAGCGGCGCTGTCCTGACAACTATCGGTTTTGTTATGCTTTATTGCACATACTTTTATCATTCGAAGTTTCTTGTTAAGCTAAAAGTTTTGCACTGTTCTCTGTTTTCCTCTGGTTTTTGAGACTTCATATAATGAAAAATCTCATTTTCTCCATACAGGATGAAAGTAGGTCCCTAGCTGGAGAAAGGGGTTATGGGCAACTCAGAACCTTGCAGAGAGTATTCAGAACGAGACAACAGTATATGGTGTCTCAAGTTCACATGCTTTATCCTGTGAGGGTTGCAATTGGACAGGCACCTGAGCAAGAACTTGAATTTTTCAACAATAGTTCCAGCTCAGGTAATGGATCTTATGATGACTTGTTTCGTCAATATTTTCACGCGTGTGGTCTTGCATGGAAATTTTGAAAAAGGTTTGATTTCATGCAGAGTTTATCAAAAAAATTAGCTACTGTTTGATACTACATTGCCACACCTTTCACTTGTAAGAAATAGGACTGCAGGTGTGATCGAGAAACACTTCTTGGAGACGAAGGTGTAAGAGCTTGGTCTGCTTCTTTTAGTCTCAAGCTTTAAGATCATTCTGACATGGCCATTACTAGAGCAAATTTGAATGCCTAACGTATGGATTGCTAGGCAAAGTCCTCTGGTTTCCTCTTGCCTGGTACCTGGAATAGACTTGGTTTTGTTGCTATATTAGTTGGACCAAGAGTCTCTTTGATTTTTGCATTTAATGCATTGTGCCAAGTAAAATTGAAGACACACGCTAGTGTTCCAAGAAGAATCTAGTCGTTTCTCCTGAGAATCTCCTTATTAGTGCGGATCATTCTTCTTAGCTTTTATTCATGCATTTATTATAAATAGAAATTTGAGTCAAGTTACAGTAGGGATTAAAATAACTAATGGAGGAAATTGAGAGAAAAACCTTTTCTGGTGAACGTGTTATGTATAAACGTGAAAAATACCTGCTATAACTGTGGAGTACTGTAATAATAGGCCTATTTATGAATTCAATCCTTCAATGACGTGGGTAGTTCAGTGCATAATAGGCCTTAAACAATCCTTAATTTGCGTCATTGGATGGCATTCATTCTAGTTTCACGTCCTAAAAGAAAGCTTGCTGTAGCTGTCAATTTTCTTACGATGTCGTCTTTGAAATAAATACCTGAAGTTTTGTTTCATTTGGTTTCTTAGTATGGTTATGTGTGAGGATTCTATAGCTGATGATACCGATTAGTTGATGGTTAAGAGTCTGGAACTTCTGTTGCCTTCCTGCCTAATATACCGATTATTTTGGTAGTAATAGTTTTTGTAGTTTAGATCATGAAATCATCTGTTAAAAATGTGAAGAAACAAAGAGTAGACAAGCCTATCTCAGTTTTCTTTTTGCCTTTTCAGGTGACTCTGCTGGGTCAAAACCTTTAGATCACGGATCCTTGACCATTGCGGGTCTACATTTAACCGTGTTCACTAAGATGAGTTTCTTTACTGATAAGAAGGAGGTTCAGAGGTCTGCAACTGCTCTGGGATATGTTGCACATGTGTGTTCGTTCTCTTTGCTTCAGACTCTTTTGTTTAAATTGTATTTTTCCCATTTTGGCTGTTTTTAATCAATGTAATATTTCACTTCTTATTATTAGATGACTTGTAGAATTTAAGTTCTCCACTTTTGCAGTTCCAAATTTCTACATAACAAAAAAGATTGTGAAAACATGTGCAGACAGATATCCACAGACAACTTAATGAAGTGTCAAATTCAGTTTTAATTTTTTATCATGAAGTGTCAAAAGTCGGTTTTTGTCTTAAAACAATTGGGAAGTCAAGGTAGACATCCTATCTTGAGAGTTTGCTAATAAGCCAGGAACTTATCCTGTGGTAGTTCATCAGCATATGTCTTCTCTGTGTGTGTATTCATTTGCATTGAAGTCATTCTATTACTTTTTGTGGAATACACCAATGATAATTATATTGATAAAAAAAGGGAAATTACCAGTGATGTGTTGTTTCCTTTATGTCATTCTTCTGTTGATCTTTTGCTGTAATCTATCATTAGTCTGCTAGTGTATATTAATCTAGCTTATCTACCTTCATGCAGGTGGTCACACTTATTGCATCTTATTTACAAGTTCCTCTTCGTTATCCCTTGAGGTTTGGAGGATCTCGATCATATATCCGTGATTATGCTCCTTCAGTAGAGCCATCATCATCTGATTTAACATCTAGTTCCGCAGTTTCCACAAATTCACGACCCGTGGAATTTCCTCTATTTTTAGAAGGCCAAGACTCAACAAGAGCGGCGTATGCTGTTTTCTTGCTGAATAAGGTCTGCTTCTTTATCTTACCTCTGCATATCCAGCTGAGTTTATGAGAAAACATGCTCCATGTACAATCTATTCAGACAATTTTATGATACAACATGTTCAATGGTCAATGGAATTGGATCTCTGATACCACTTGCATTTTTAAAAATCTAGATATCTGTTTTTAGAATGTCCATCTAAATATTAATCTTGGTACATTTGAGGAAATTGCCTTGAAGTTTAAGAAGTGAGTTTGAAGATAGTTTCTTCCTTTCCAATTATTACTGACCAGTTTGATTCGAAGATAGGGAAGCATTGACGCATAGTATGTTATATCCACCGCCAAGGAGACCTTTTTTTTGTGATTCCATGATACAAATGAAGCATTGGGTTGTAGTATGTTATCCACCACAAAGGAGAGACTAAGTTATGTGATCCTTCCAAGTTAGCTTTGTTTTCCTATTATAGCAAGAAACAACAAGTTATAAAGAAACTTAGAAAGACAGCTGGGGGCACTCCTCAGTACATAGGTTTTCATATCGTAACCTTTTAATATTTAAAATCTTTTGCAAAATTTACTCTGTTCTTTCCTTTAGTTTTATCCATTATCCACTTGCCCAGGACAAAAATTTCTTGTAGATGCTTGAAATTGTCTATGAGATTTTTCAGCCACTCATACTTGATGCCCTTGTAGGTTAATCTCGACTCTTGATACCTCCTTTCTTCTTGATAAATGCTACTAACCTCTCATGTACACTTTCTTCATAGTAATATTGTTATGTCGTCATTTATTTGCTTATGTTATTAAGGGGTCAGAATTAAAAGATAATCTAGGGATAGAATTTTAGTGTCTTATTTGGTTGCCAAGTTTGGGATAACTTATCCCACCATTTATACCGAGGATAACTTATCCCAGGATTGCTAATCTCATGATAATTAATCTTGGATAACTTTTTCCCAACCAAACGACCCCTTAACAGTCTTGTCCTCTTTAGCCATGAGAGTGGGTGATAGATCATATGACTATGTAGCCTTAGTTCATAGTTCTTGCCGTATAGGTGATTACCAAGCATTACATGCTACGACTTAAAAAACTTGATTGTTAATGTTACCTCCATCAGAGGGTTTTTACTAGCTTTCAGTTGACACTTCTCAGTTCTCATCATTTTTATTTTTTCGTCCACCTCTTCCTCTGCTTGTTTCAAAAGTGACTACTAGCCTACCATTCCTACAGTTTGCTCTCGTCAGTTTCCTCTTCCCTTTACGACACCTTGCTTTCAACGCCCTCCAACTGAATTTGCTCATTTTGTTAAGTTGAAGTTGAGTTACCCTCGACGGGTGTATAGGCTGTGATACTTGTACTAGTGGGGGGTAGAACTCAAAGTAGACATTACGAGAAGTGTGACACTTCTCGTAATGTCTATATTTTCTATCAAGGAGGGTGCACCCTCCAAGTTGAAAAGCCGAGCCACTTGACTAACCCCCCTCATACTAAAGACATCGACATCTTTGTCCTTTTAGCCATGATTATCGATTATGTTTAGCATTTGATTATCGATTTAATTCTTCTCTCCTCTCCTCTCCCTCCCCCAAGTTATTTTTCTTTCGTTTTGGCATTTCCATCGTAACCAAGTTCGAAACAATCTGATTTTTTCTTCTTCTTCTGTGTGCAGGATATAGAACAACTTCTTAATTATATTGGAGGCAGAAGTACAGGGCCAAGACATGTACTAGCTAATTTGAAAGAGCTTCTTAGAATAATACTTTCTCCAGAGTATATAGACACATCATTATGAGATTTATGTAAATGTAGATCATTGTTATTTTTTTATACAGGTGCTAAATTTTCACTTAAAGCACCTTGCTTTAGCATACACTTTTGTCTATTTATTTCATTGAATCGTAAAAGAAAATTTTATGGCTTTTGTTTGTTATAACATTTGGTATCTAATATCCAAGTTCCTAATTTATATTGCGTCGATCGCGATCATATGAATCGTAAATATAATTCCGATACAAAGAGAATTAAAATATCTCAAATCAACGATTCGATAGCAAGCCATAACAATATTTCAATAATTCTCTCTCTTTTAGGGAAGGGTAGAATGACTCAAATAATTATACTAAATTAAATCATTGTCGAAAATAAATAAAGTGAAAATTAAGTTAATCTGTTTCCTTCTAAAACTCTACTTTAAAAATATAAAATATAGGAGTATTCTTTATTTGAATTATTAGTATATATATGGTTGAAAATATTTATTTTTTGGACATAAACCCTAACACAGTCGTTATAATGGACTTTGATGAAGTTACTTGCATTGTTCCAACAGATATCCTATATCTCATACTTATCAAGATACCTATCTTTAAATCTTTGTTACGTTTCAAATCTGTTAGCAAGTCGTGGAATGTTATGATCTCTGATAATGAATTCAAGAGAACTCATCGCGATGAATCCAAAGCATTGAGACGCGAAAAGTTATTGTTGCTCAAACATAGCACTAATGAATTTGGGTTTCGAGAGTTCGAAACTTCACAACTGGATATAATCGCAAAAGAAATTTTTCTCCCAAGAAAATTTCGAAAAGCTAAAGTGTTGTGTTCGTGTGATGGTTTGTTTCTTCTAAAAAACCCTATGGCATACAAATCTTATATTTTGTGGAACCCGTCTACTAGAGAATATAAACCTCTTGCGTGTCCTTATTTTAACTATAAAGGCAAAGTTCCGAACGCTTGTGGGATTTTTTATGATTCTAGTGTTGATGATTACAGGATTATATTGATTTATAAGTCGAGTTATGGTATGTACTCTTTGAAGAATGATCGTTGGAGTAAGAAAATAAGTTCAAATAGTTATCATGTACTAGATGGTTGTTCCTTGAATGAGGGAATTAGTATTGGAGATCGTGTTTATTGGATCTACACATACACCAACAATATTGGAGAAAGTAATTCTGGGATTATATATTTTGACGGGAAATCAGATGAATTAAAGGGGCTTTTACGACTAGATTTTGTAAAGGATAATGAATTTTTTGGTTTAACGACTATTTTGAACGATTGTCTTGGTTTATATGGTGGCAATGCCCATAGTCTTGAATTGGAGATATGGATCATGGAACAAGAAGGATGGAAGTTGTTAACGAAAGTATGCAATTTGCCAACCATTTGCAAAACATTTATAAACCATACAACCCTATTGTGTTGCACGAGAAATGGTGAATTTGTCTTTCAAGAATATATAACTTCACGACTCTTTATATATGATCCTAGACAACAACTGCTTACGAAATCTCCAATATCAACGAATAGGAACCTTCGCGTTATTTCAACATGTTTGGATAGTTTATATTTCCCGAGTCTCAAAATCGAGAAGACAAGAAAGAGAAAGAGAAAGAGAGTCTGATAAGTCCTTTTTTTTTAACGATATATAGCTATCGTTAAATCTTTGTTTCGTTTTCAATTGGTTACGAAATTGGACATAAGGATTAGAAAACTGTAAATTAAATGGTTAATGATAGATATGCTCTATTTGATTTAATCTTAATTATATGATTCATATTGTTGAATTAAATATATGTTGTAATCTTAATTATATGATTCATATGGTTGAATTAAATATATGTTTGTTTTGGTTTAATATAAGGCTAATACTTTTTGGAGATTTCACGCATTATCATAAGTCTTTTTTTTTTCTTTCGTAAATACTACGAGAAAATTTAAATAGTTAATCAATCGAATTACTAAATTTATCCATTAATTTAATAGTTTTTAAGTTGTAAATTATTATTGCTAGTATTTAATCATCGGTAATTTGTTTATGTTAGCGTTTGATCAAGCATCTAGATATGGAAAAAATTATATTAGAATCGTCTACAATCTGCGAATTTAAATTTAAAAATTATATTAGAACCACCACCTAAAGAATAAATTCTACAATATGCAAATTTGAATTTAAAAATTATGTTAGAACCGTCACCTAAAGAATAAATTCTACAACAAACCTTATAATAAATCTAGTCTTTAATTTTACTAAATAAATGGAGGAGTTTTTGTTTCATTCTAAAAATCTTTTTTTTTTTAAATAAAATAAAATTGTTGTCGAACAGAGAGTAAATTGACTAGTTTTACGATTTATATTTCGAGTCTTGCCAATTTTTATATCTTTGCACAATTCTTTATTTGATTTACAATAGTTATTACTAAAGATAAAATAAATAAAAAATATATAGTAATTAATATTCATCTTAAACTTCTAAAATAACAATTATTCCTTACTAATATAATTTTTTGCAAGGATGACCAATATTTGAGACGTGGACTACTAGGTATAAAATAATATACAAATTGGTGTATTAAATTATATATACAAGGCAAAGATTAAATAAATTAATATAAAATTTACTGATCACGACTATTTATTTTATCCCTTTCCCTCTAATAATACAATTCCAATAAACGTACCAACATGAGTGGCAGTGCAGTAATAAAATTGATTCATCATGTTTATTTGTCTTTCCTAATACAAATAGAAAAAGGATTATAAATCCTATTAATTTGTCCTTATTTATGAAAGTTACTTCTCTATATAATTAAATTAAATTCATAACATTATTATAATATATTATATGAAATAAACAATAACAATGTCGAAGACAAAATTACGAAAGGCCATGTATGAAAACGATACATGTGTTATTCCACATGATATCCTTTTCGACATCCTTATTAAGGTACCTGTTCCATCTTTGTTACGTTTCAAATCTGTTTCTAAGTCATGGAACGTTATAATCTCCGACAACAATATGTTCGCGAAAGCTCAACGCGATCAATCCAAAGCGTTGGGACGTCAAAAGATCATGTTACAAAGAGCCATGGGTGAATTTGAATTTATACACTTGGAAAATCGTATCGTGGAAAAAATAAATTTTCCTATAAGGAAATTCCAACGTGCTCGTATTTTGTGCTCATGTGATGGTTTGGTACTATCAAAGAGACCTAAGGCGTACAAGAATTTTGTTTTATGGAATCCATCGTCTAGACAACATCGTATTATCGAGTGTCCATATAATAAACTTTATAGCTACAACATTCCTTATGCTTGCGGGTTGTGTTATGATTCTGACACCGATGATTATAAAGTTATATTGATTTATAGTGCGTTTTACGTTGTCTATTCTACGAGTGAAGGTTCTTGGTTAAGGATCAAAATTGATCTCCCTATACTAGTGCAAAATCTCTCTAGTTTAGTACTACAACCTAATTTAAGGTTATTTTTGTGCGTTGGGGGAGTTTGCATCGAAGGACGTGTATATTGGGGTTTGAAAAATAAAATCGAAACTTTTGTACGTAAAACTTCTACAATTATATACTTTGATACGAAGTCAAATGAACTGAAGGATCTTCCAACACCATTATTTGTGCAAGAAGATGAGTCTTTTCATTTATCTAGTTTGAACGATTGCCTTTGTTTATATGGTGGAAAACGCGCTAATCATGAAATGAACATATGGATCATGGAACAAGATGATTGGAAATTGTTATTGAGAATGAGTAAGTCGATAAGTCGTTATATCCATTGTTTGACGGTGTTGTGTTGCACGAGGAATGGTAAATTTATCTTTGATGGACCAAGTTATAACGAGTTTTCCATCTACGATCCTAAAACACAACGATTCGATACAACAACTTATATATCGAATCATACCAAGTATGTGTTTCGTTATGGAACTCAAACATGTTTGGATAGCTTATATTTTCCTAGTAATGTAATGCACAAGAAGAAATAACTCAAACATATACATTGATATACATTTTTTTTCTTCAAAAGTTTGTAATATTTCTCTTATGGTTATAAGTTATGTATCTTTCTTATGGTTATAAGTAACTCAAACATATCATATTATTGTCGGATATTATAACCTTTCATTACTTAAAAATAGATTGAAAACGTAACAAAGATTTAACTCGGAGCCTAATAGTGATGGGAAAGAGGATATCATAGGCTTTCATTGTTGTATCTTGTTAGAGGCAACCAAAAAAAGTGTGTATTAATAAAGAATATTCTAACCTACGAGAATATATATATATCGCTTTTATGGTGAAGAAAATATATACACAATTTTTAATGTGGAAAAGGCAAAAAAGGATTAAAAATATATCGAAAGGTTTTAGAGATAAAATAGAATCCAAGACCTATTAGAATACCTTTGTATGGTTCTTGCTCCCAAAGCATACATTTACGATATGAATCTAATAACGACGCTGATAAAAACTTTAGAACTATTCATTAATATGCATATTTCTTACCGATAACTATATTTATCATTAGTAATGTCAAATCTGAGTCACCACCAAAGACGTTGAACCATGTTAAACAACATAAAAATCAACCATATATCAATTACCATGTTAATTAAATGAAATGACAAATGTAACAAATACTTTAAAAAAATTATTATTCCTTTGACACTATTACATTAGAATTTAATACATTATTAAACAAAAGCACTAAAACCCTTCTAGGGTTCTTATATTAGGTTTCGATAGGAAAATAGAAACTCTCCGAACATATTGAAATTATGTCACGTTTTGAATCTTCAGATATAGTATCATGTTTTGAATCTTTGGATATACAAACTGTCTGAATGAATTCACGTCGTCTAGAATCATACATAACAAGACATTCAAGACTCCTTATATGAAAGAGAATTTCACCATTTCTAGTGCAACTCAAAAGTACAATATTGCTTATCGATCGATCACAACGATACGAATTATTACGATTAATTTTCATCAATAGAGTCCATCCACCTTGTTTCATTATCCAAATATCCAATCCAAATGTGATGTCACCATACAAACTAACACAACCGTTCATAGAAGTCAAACGAAACAATTGATATGCACTTATAAAGTATGGTTTTACAAACTCTTTCACTTGGTCGGATTTAACGTCAAAATATATAATCTTAGAATATATATTTACAAAATGGTGAAGAATTTCCAAACTACTAAAAGACCAAAACACCCCACCAATAACACTAATCCCAACACTACACTCCAATGACTTTGGATAGAGTGTAACTCCATTAACAACTTTTTCTATTCTTTTACTAACCTCATTTGTTTTCTTTATCCATTTATTCCTCTCTACGTAATGCACCACGTAAAACGACGTATAAATCAATATAACTTTATAGTCATCGTCACCAGAATCGTAACACAATCCACAACCACGTAGGGTCATCCCTTTCGAATATGGACATACAAAAATACGATATTCATTCGTATAAGAATTCCATAAAACGTATTCGTTATCATCGATACATGTCTTTATTAGTACCAAACTATCACACGAGCCCACCATGTTAGGGTTTTGAAATCTCTTTAGAGGGAGCTTTTGTTTTCCCATTACAATTTGGGGACTTTTCGAATCTCTAAACTCGAATAAACCATCATTCGTTTGAACCAATAAGAACTTTGTGGTACTCGATGCTTTGGATTGATCAACGTGAATTTTCCTGAATTCTTTGTCGGATATTATAGTATTCCATAACTTAGAAACACATCGAAAGCGTAACAAAGATTTAACTGAAAGCCTAACGATAATCGAAAATAGGATATCATAGGCTTCCATGACATTTTTTATTTGTGAGGAAAAAAAAGGTTAGTATTAGGTTTGATTTTATGTAAATTATAAATGAAGAAACGTATACGTGTTTTATTTCAATGTAAAAAAGAAAAGGAAAAGGTTTTGTGTTGGTTTGTATTTAGTGCTCCAAAAGGGGGGAAAAAAATAATAATCTAAGGTAAATTAGTTAATGCAAAAAAGGAAATTATTATTGTGATATAAAATTTTGGTAAATAATAAAAAAAGTATCTTTTTCTAAAATAATTCTAATACAGAGTTTTAATTTTCGTTGTGGTGTGATTTTCCCTTTTATTGATATTTTTTTTCCTCACAATTATAAATTCCATTTTTACATTAATTAACCTATAAGAATTTTATTCCTTTAGGAGTACTAATTGCACTAACGTAACCTACACGATGTTTTTTTTTTACATTAAAGTAAATTACGTTTCTTTATTTATAATTTACATAAAAACGAACCTAATACAAACCCTTTTTTTCTCTCACAAAAAAAAAAACACAATGGAAGCTTATGATACTCTTTTTCTCATTTTTATTAGACTTTCAGTTAAATCTTTATTACGATTTCAATCTATTTCTAATTTATAAAATATTATAATCGATTTATTATGATTTCAATCTGTTTCTAATTCATAAAATGCTATAATATCCGACAAAGAATTCAAAAGAATCACATTGATCAGTCCAAAACATCGAGTCTCAAATAGTTCTTATCGGTTCAAAGAAAAGATGGTGTATTTGATTTTCGAGTTTCTAATTAATTCATACGTTCTATTAAAAGAAAAATGACAAAAATCTGTTTATTAAGTTCACTTGTTAGCTTTATCCCCTATCAATTTTTAAAAATACTTAAAATCTCTTACTTTTAAGTTATATGAGGCGGATACAAAAATGTAATAAAAAATGAGGTGGATACAAAAATGTTATAAAAAATGAGACGGATACAAAAATGTAAAAATGAGGCGGATACAAAAATGTGACAAAAAATAAGGCAGATACAAAAATGTGATAAAAAATGAGGCAGAGTACAAAAATGTAAAAATGAGAGTGGATACAAAAATTTTATTGTATTCAGCCCTATTATGTATCCATATTTTTGTATATTTTTGAGAGATTTTGGTCAGTAGAAACTTATAAGGGATAAATGGGTTAAATCCCTAAAAATATGTTATTTATGTTATTTGCCCAAAAAATATTGAATTCCAAAAAATACTGATTTATGGCTTAAATAAATTAATTATAAGTGGAAAACAATTTGAGGAAAAATATATAACTAAATTAATTAATGATTATTATTAGTGATAAAAACATTTTAGCACTCTTTCTAAATATCCTTAAAAGAATTTCATCATTTTTAATGCAGTTTGATTAATCGCGAAAGTATTCGTTTGAACGAGTAAAAACTACTTGGGACTTGACGATTTAGATTTCAATGTAATTTTTTCTGAATTCCTTATCAAATATTATAGTATTTTATGATTTATAAACAACTTAAACGTATAACAAAGATTTAACTGAAAACCTAATGATGATGAAAAATAGGATTATCATAAGCTTCCATGATAATTATTTTTTTTTGAGGACAAAATGGTTTGTATTAGTTTTTTTTTTAAAATGTAAATTATAAATAATGAAATGTGTTTTACTTCAATGTAAAAAAAAAAAAAGGAAAAGAATCGTGTAAGGCTGTTCTTAGTACTTCTAAAGGAAAACAAATTCGTATAGGTTAATTAATTAATATAAAGAAGGAAATTATTATTGTGAGTGAAAAAATATCGATTCTTGACTCAAATAATATAAGTCGAAAACAATTTGATGAAAAATATGAAACTAAATGTATAAGAAAAGCTTTTAAAAATATTTATTCGGAATATACGGACATGATCCTAAATAGAAAGTTCTTGAAATCGTGGATTAGGTTAAAATGTTAGCAGGTAACTGTTGTTGTCTCTCTTTATGTACGAGAGAAGGGGCTAGCTTCATCCTTTCCTCTTCTCACTATTATTACTAGAATTATTTAGTAATTACGTAGTTTCTTATTATCTTACGTGTAATATTATTTATTTTTTTGAACTGAACTTTTAGATTATTATGCTTTTTGGGACCATAATAATTTTTTGAAAATTATTTTTCTATCCCACAAAGATAAAAATACGATCTGCCTAACATTCTAAATTCAATTCATATGTGTGGCTACCAGCTGAGATGTCCAGCGGATTCCTGGGCCTTGACGAATGGCCGGCCACCTTTTACGTTAGAAGAGCAAAAGGCCCAGGACATAGCAGGATGAACCAGTTATTATCATATAAACTAACAAAACCTTTTAGTGAAATACGATTAATATATATTGAAAAATGAGAAGTTCAGATTAATGGATTTACATATGATAATTAAGATATGATTCTATACTCTATAATTGTATAATGCAACCCATCCAACAAGTATTATAAGTTGGACTTCAAAAGTTTTATGTTGATTATAAGAAACTCCTAATTATATATCTTTTGATATGTTTTTAAGTCTATATGGTTTATTTTTATTCCTAATTATATATCTTTGGATATTAAAATTATTTCCTGACATTTACTAATAATGTGAATAAATACACTTTCAATTTTGCAGAATTTGGTTTAACTTTATTTATACTATCTAATTAATACTCTTTCGACTTTTAATTTACATGATACTTTTTTATTTTAATCTTTAATCATGCTTATTTTATTTTTCATTATGCGTCCTTTAAAAAAAATATTAATTAACAGATATAATTGACCATTTCACTCTTATTTCTATCTTAAAATATAATTTATTCTTTAATATTTAGTCTCTTTTCATATCATAATCAAAGTGTTTATAATTTTGAAGAACAATTAAGTTTGAACATTTTATTTACTCTTAATGACATTTTTTTCATCATTAATCAAAAAAAATATTCATTTCATTTTTAAATTCTCTATTAGTCAAACACTTCATTAAATTGAAGTATATCATAAAATATTTTTTGGCACAAGAGGACAACATAACCATAAATTGTTATAATATTTTAAATCATTTCATTTATTATTTTTTCCCTTTTCATCTCCTATATAAACTGATATAATATTTCTCATTTTCTTCAATAAAACATAACAAAAAAAAATGTCAGGAAATAATTTTAATATCCAAGTTCAATCTCAGGTTCATTATTTCACTCTTTCTAATATAATTTTTTAAAATTTTCTTTTTTATATTCCTAATCTTAATTTTTTTTTATATATATAGGATGGATCAATTACGATTTTAAGCGTATCGTCTGATATGCTTATGAAGAGGGTCTTCCTAATATATTGTAGGGAAAAACTAATAGACTGGAAAATAGTTCGATTTGTCTTGAATGGAAAACGTATTTCACCAGCAAAGACTGTTGATGAAGTAAGACCTTAATTTGTATATAACTTAATCGAATTTATCGTTTAATTTAAAATTATATAATTTTTTTTAATTTTGTTTCTGTGTTTCTGTTTTTACGAAGCTTGGATTAAAAGATGGTGATAAGATCGATGCTATGTTCTAGGAGGAGGATTTACAAACTAAATATGAAAGAAAGAACAACATATCACACATGAATATGTTGCACTTTTTTTTTATTTAGTATTTTAATTTCGAAGCTATGTACTTTTGTTTTATTACTAAAGACAACTTGAATATCATGTGTCCAAGTTGATCATGCAAACATAATCTTAAATTTTGTATGTGAATTTAAGATGGTTAATAAAATCGTCTTTTTCTCTATTTTAGATATCAATTTTTTAACTAGGGGATGCATGATTTTATTTTTACGTAATTATAATAAGAAAAACGATTAAATATATTTTTAAACTAGTTAAAATGAATCAATTATATTTTATGTTACGTGTTTGGCTAAAAAATGTTGACCAACTAATAAAAAAATTATTTTATACATTGAACTGTTATTTTCTTTTTTTTAATCTTAGTTAATCGATATAATGAATATATTGATAATTCTTTTACTAATATCTTGAATAAAATCTTATGTTAAGATTATGTGATCTTAACTTAAATTATGTGATAATAATGTCTTTTCTTTATTGGGGGCCTCAATTTATTATTTTTGATATTGGATGTATAATTGCATTTTTGCTTTATTATAAAATAGTAAAGTTTAAAGGAAAAAAGTATAAAATATTTTTCTTTTTTAAAAAAAAAGAAGAAAGCAAACCTGAATTAAATTACTTCATACTGTGTTATTCAGGGCGAAGTTATGTGAATGTAGATCTGAATCCTCTTAGTCAGAAAATTATAATACATATACATGGTTAAAATATATTAAATCTCTATTATTTTTTTTTAAATATTTACTTCTTCATATTTTAAGTTTTTTTTTGTGAAAATTTTGATGGCACTATTGTGTGTGGTAAGTATTTTGCGAATGACAGTAATTCTTATGAGTGGTCTATGTAAAAGATTTATTTTTTTTTCTTATGAGCTTCGTTTACTTGATTGAAGAATATAAATATATAAGGAAAAAGTGAAAGAGATGATGTATCCTCATTGCTCCTTGCAACATCATCGTTTCCAGTGACGTCTTTTGTTGATGAAATCATTTTCCATTGTTGACAGTGAAACAAAGATACAGAAGTTGGTATAGAGCAAAGTAAAAGTGTAGGGGGATTTCTTGGTCATTTGTATTGTTGATTTATTTTTTTGTACTTCATCCTTTATAATACATATGATTTCATATTTAATATATCTAGTTGATTTTGTTTCTTAAACTAATGTATAATGCCTTCGTTGATTTTCAATGTAACTCGTTGTTTAATCGATGTACTGATACATGTATTAGATATGTACCAAATGTTATAACGTTTAGTCAATGCACTGATACATGTAGTATATATGTATCACATGTTTTTCATGTAGTATGAATTTTCTGAAAACTGATATCATGTATCAGTAAGGTATTAGTTGTTTAGTTGATGTACTGATACATGTTTTGAAAATTGTTATAATGTATCATTCACTAAGTTTAATAATTGTGTCATCAACTGTGCTTGATGATACATATAGAATCAGTGTGTATAGTGTTTTGTCGATGTACTGATACATGTATTAGATATGTACCACATGTTATAATGTTTAGTCAATGCACTGATACATGTAGTAGATATGTATCAACAACGATAGAAAATGAAATTGAATCTCCAACAACGATTCCGTCGATTTTGTAACTTTCATACTGCAATTCTTTCACCCAAATTCCGGAATGTCTCATCAAAATTGAAGTATTCATCTTGAAAAATCCACAGTAACAACAATAAAATTACTGTAGTTCGAAATTTAACAGATTGTTCATAAAAAATGTATTCAAACTAGATGATATAATCTTTGATTTTTAAAATTTGAAATTAATATCCAATTACGTGCTGAATTTATGCTGATTAATGATCTGTTACCGTAAAATAAGTTGTTTTAGTAACAACATTAAATTTACCGTTTTTTCTCCATTTTTTTCTCAACAGTTTAAACTTACCATGTATCATTTACCATGTATCACTAGAGTCTAAAGTATCACGGCACAACAAATTTAAGGGATTTTTTGTAAATACTAAATTTGTCGGGACAGAGTGTAATTATTGAATTACACTATGGGATTCCTTAAATTTTTACAAATATATATATATATATATATATATATATATTTTTAAAATAATCACTTCAGACGGTGACCGTTTAGTCTAGGAGAAATTTAAACATAATTATAGCAGTATGTTTTTTACACTAGAAAATGCATCAATGGAGACTTGTAGTCAAAGGCAATGATGGAATTTTTCTGGTAGTGGAAGACATTGTCTTAAATGGAATTTTTCAAGAATCATATTTTTCCTCATTGCCCTCCTCTCTACTTCACCCCTTTTTACACTCTACCTATACATATAAAATCATTCTTGTTTCTTGTTAGAATTTTATTTTTGGACGCGGATTAAGATGGAAGGTTAGTAGATATGAGAATGTTATTTCGCTTTTTATCTTTTCATACTGGTAGTCGTAGTATTTCTCTCGTAGTTTCTTGCCCTTAGATTTGTCATGCCCTTTTTACAATAATGCTTTGTCTTTTCATTTATGTTATTTCCTTTTCTGACTTGCTTTGATGTGTTTTTTCTTGAGTCAAGGGTTTATTGAAAATTAAACATGTATCTACCTTAGTGGCGTAGTCACGTACTATCAAGGGTGTTCAATTCGTCGGAAAAAAATTAGCACATATACAAGTAAAATGATATACGAAATGATTAAATAAGGACACCCTTACCATAACAACTTGCTATTTCTGCACACCCTTTAAGAAATTTTTGGCTCTACCGCTTGTCTACCTCCTAAGGTAAGGTAAGGTTTATGTATATTCTATCATTCTCAGACTCTACTTTGTGAGATTATATTACGCAGGTATGTTTGTTGTATATTTTGTGTAATTTTGCTAATGTGGTTGGGATTGAGTGGAAAAATTGATTCAGAATAGTATGTTTTGATGTTGATTCTTTTAAGATTTTGTAGTTCATCTAATATGTGAATCTATCTGTGTATTTGGTTGGATTCAGTTAATTTCGAGACAATGAGATCTCTTGCTCATTTACGATTTGAACCATTTTTCAGATCTAACTCAATCAGAAAAGTTAGTTCATTAGGCTAGGAGTATCCAAAACCATAATGTCTGTCATGTTTTGTACTAACAGCAACATATCAATGTTTGGGATATAGAAACGGAAACAGAATTTTTTGATTGTTTGTGATCGTATCTATTGTTAACTATGAGTTCTATATTTGTTTTTTTAAGGCTCAGCTCAGCCATGTCTCGTACTCAAGTTATTATCAAACAAGATTGGAAGCTTACTGTGTTTTTGGAATTCACCGAAGAAGTACAGGAGATTGGATACTAAGCTTGAAATGAAAATGGTGGAGCTCAAGAGAAGTTCATCAGGGGAAAGCAAATTCAGGTCAATCAATGGCATAATCTTGAAATTTCCTCATTTTAAAGAGGGGTTGAAGGAGATAAAAGACGTGTTTGAACAGTTCGGTTAGTAGCTTCTGTATATGCAGGGATTTGGGTTTTTTGTTACGTTTTTACTTGATCAATGGATTTATATGTTTTCTGTGTTTGGTTCTTTTTTTCCTAAGATGAAGATTCGAATGGGACTATTGACCGTGATGAACTAAAGAAATGTGTAAAGAAGCTGCATTTTCATGCTAAAGATGAGGAGGTTAATGATCTTTTCGACTCTTGTGATGTGGATGAAAACGAAGGGATTCAATTCAATGAGTTCATTGTTCTTCTGTGTCTTCTTTATCTATTGATAGATTCATCGTCCTCCTCTGGCAATGTACGTAAATGCTGTCCTGTTCGTTGTTCTTCTCTCGTGTAGTTTTACTATAAGTAGTCGTAGTATTGCTCCTGTAGTTTCTTGTTTTGCTGCAGTTTTTGTTCTGTTACTATCTCTTGTTTTTGTCATTAGCTGTTGTTTCTTGCTTTGGACTGTTGAAAGGTCTATCGGAAACAGCCTCTCTACCTTTAAGGTAGGGGTAAGATCTGTGAACACTCTACCCTCCCCCGACTGTTGTTGTTGATGATGTGAAGTTATATATTCATTAGGATCACGTTTATTTCAGACCACGAAGATCGGTTCACCAGAGCTAGAAGCAACATTCAACACAATAGTTGAGGCATTCTTGTTTCTTGACAAAAATGGTGATGGGAAACTGCACAAGAAAGATGTCCTCAAGGCATTAAACGATGAATGTCCTTGTGAGAAATCCCCTTCTCATGTCACTCGTACTCGATTTAGTACTGTCTTTTCACCTTCTCAAATTGTCTTGAATTCATACTAACTAGCTGTGTTAACTTCTCACATGACGATGATCTGGTTGAAAATTGCAGGAGAAATGGACTGGAACAGGAGCGGTAAGGTCAGTTTCAGGCAGTTTCTGTTCGCGTTTCTTGATTGGGTTGGTATAGACACAGACGATGAGAAAGGGAGACTACGTGCAACAACCACACCTCAACCAAACTAGTGGATTCGTCTGTATGAATCCTCACTAACCATGTCACCCCGTTAAATGAAGAAAGGTTAGACTAGTATTCGTACATATAAAGTAGTTCTCTCTTTGTATACGTTCAAGTTCGGTTATTGTTGCATTTCTGAACATCTGCTCTGAATAAGCTTTCATGTTTAAGGTATATTCTTCTATTGTATCGAAAAAAAACTCATCAATTTCATAAAAAATCGCATATCTGATGCTATCAAAGTTGCCCACACTAAATTACACAAATGTTCTGCTGAAGAAACATAGTCATACCATGAATACATAGAAGAACAAACACATTGAGATATAAAGCTTCATTTTCATTTCTATCTACATGTAACTACTTCACATCTTACGCGATGATCATTGTATACCAAGAGCTTGGATTCTCCTTACGAGGGACAAAGCAGAAGCATTTCTTGTTCTCCATTCTTCCGGGCTCTCCTTCTTTCGTCCATTTTCCATTAACCATTGATCATGTCCATCGAGAATGTTCACTATCTGCCTCATGCTCGGTCTTGATTCAGGATCGTATCTAGTGCAAGCCATTCCTAATTTGACTAGCCTGATCAGTTCCCTGGTGTTGAAGTTTCCATTCAACCTCCAATCTGCAAGTTGTTCGTATGGCCTTTTTTGCACCTCGAATTCATGAACTCGATTAACCAACAAAGCCTCAGGCCGGCGGAAATCTACTGCCATCTGACCACTAACTATCTCAAGCAGAACTACACCAAAGCTATAAACATCAGCCATTGTTGTTGCATCACCAGAATCCATATGCTCCGGTGACATGTATCCAAAGATCCCCCTGACTGATTTGTTTTTATCAACCACAACATGATGGCTATGCTCATTTCGAGTCAAGAATTCAGCAAGAGCAAAGCAACCAAGCCTTGGGTTCATATCTGGATCAAGAATGATGGCAGATGATGTGATGCATCTGTGTATCACCTGTTCATCCCATTCCTCATGTAGATAGCGAATCGCAGAGGCAAGTGATTTGACAATGTTATACCGATGACGCCATCTAAGAGTACTGGAGGCATTGTCCCTATGATGATTCTGATGGAAAAGGAGGTGACTTAAAAGGCTACTCTGAGAGTAATCATAAATGACAAGCATTTCACCTTGCTCGGTGCACCATCCGCGGAGTTGCACCAGGTTTCTGTGGCGTAATCGTCCTAAGTTCTGAAGTTCATTCGAGAACCTCACTCTTAAAGCTGGACAAGTTTTCATTCCTAGCCTTTTCACTAAGACATGCTGGTTGTTTTCAAGAAAACCATGGTAAGCAGTACCAAAGTCAATCTCAGCAACTCTTCTTGAATCCGAAAAATTGTTCGTGGCAGCAATGATCTCTTTGAATGTGATCTCCCTAGCAGTTTCAACCATCAGGAAATTACTCGATTGACGCCTACTGCTGCAATTTCCAGACTCATTATTGCTGCTGGTGCTTCCACTTTCAGCACTTAGATACATGGTATCTCCTGTGGCTGTGATGAACATTGTTGAGTTGAAACCAGGCGTCGTGCTCGTGCTGGTTGTGGCAGTGGACCTAGAGGTGATTGTGTTGCTAGTTGTACTATTGCTTGGTGATGACAAAGATATATAAAGAGGATGGGACTTAAAACAAGGAAGATCAGGTAATTTACCATAAATATGACCAGATAGTGCTTCCACAACCCATTTCATATTAGGCCTTGATTGAGGTTCATGAAGTGTACAAAGAAGGCCAATATGTATTAGCCTCTCCATATCATTAAGCTTGTAAGAACCATCAACAAGTCTGCTGTCACCAGCTTGTAAAGCCATTTTTTCATCAGAAAGTCTCCTGATCCAATCAAGAAGTATGATTTGATCATCCGGGGACGCGAGATCAACAGCGCGCCTTCCTGAAACAATCTCCAGTACAACAATCCCAAAGCTAAACACATCAGATTTTGCAGTGGCACAACCTTTTTTCTGAAAACTTTCAGGAGGTAAGTACCCTATAGTTCCACCAATTCTTGTTGTCTCAGCCAGCCTAAACTGCTGATTCTTCATAGAAGGTGTCCTGGGTTGGTACTCGAGTTCATGTTCCAACCACCTAGCTAAACCAAAATCGCCTAGCCGGGCGTTGAAATTGGAATCAAGCATCACATTGCTTGTCTTAACATCTCTATGAATGATCTGAGTCTCCAATTGTTCATGGAGATAAAACAAGGCAGCTGACAAGCCATTAACTATATTCTTTCGACGTTCCCAATCAAGAACAGGGGACCCTGCATTGTCCTGTTTACGGAACAAAATCCGATCAAGGCTACTGTTAGGCATATAATCATACACAAGGAACAACTGATCATCATGAAAACACCATCCCCTTAGCCTCACAAGATTCCGATGGCGGAGATGAGCAACTGCCACTAACTCAGCAGCAAATGTTTTCTCAAATTTCTCCCCTTTTTCAGCTAAACATTTCACAGCTACAACTGTTCCATCACTAGGTAAAACAGCTCTAAAAACTTTCCCAAATCCACCACTTCCTAAAACTTCATCATCACTAAATCCATTAGACCCTATAAACAGCTCAGAATAGCTAAAAATCCTTGGATTATGATGATGATTATAATCACCACCACCTTTCTCACCTAGCTGCATACCCTCAGTATCATGAAAAACACCAGAAAATTGTTTCTCCCCAATTTCTTGATGACAACAAGTTACCCATTTGGAATCAAGTAGTTTTGAAAAAGATTCATGAATAAAATCAAGAACTTGACCCCCACAACCCCTTTTGGATAAAGACTCATTTTTTTTCTTTGGTTTCTGTTGTACAACTTGTTTTTCACCATCAACAACTTGTCCCCCATAACCCCTTTTGAAAAAAGACTCATTTTTTACCTTTGGAACTTGCTTCTCACAATCAAGAACTTCACCTCCACTACCCTTTTTTGAAAAAGACTCATTTTTTCCCTTTGAAAATTGTTTTTCACCATCAAAAACTTGACCCCCACAACCCCTTTTAGCAAAAGACTCATTTTTTATCTTTGGAACCAGCTTTTCACCATCAAAAACTTGACCCCCACACCCCCTTTTAGATAAAGATTCAATCTTTTTCTTTTGATTGTGTGATTCTACTTGTTCATTTTCATGATCAATCTCATCAAGATCATCAGCAGGCAAAACAAAACACAAACGTTTAAGCTCCATGGTTAAAGGATATCATGAATAGGATAAAGTATACTAACATTTAGTTGGGGAAATGAGAGAGTAGTTGTTGTAATGAAAGAAGAATTCAATGCAAAAAAAAGGAGAGGTTTATATGGTTTTATTCAAACAAAATTAGGTTGCAAGGTTTGAAATGTGATACACATGAATTGGCCAACAACAAAAAAACCCAAAAAATCCAACCATTTTTCTTTTGTCTTTTTGTGTATAAAAATGACAAATTTTGTTTTCTGGAAAGATGTTACACATTCAATTTCGTCAGCATATGTTCACACTTTTGGTTATGATGATTGATTCTTTCACATTAAAACCGGATTTAAGCTGTCGACGAGAGTTTAACTTGTATATACTGATTGACGTCATAAAGTTTGATGTGTATCTAGTGATGATAGTCGATATACGATAATGAGTAGCAAGATAAACTTATGTGCAAAGACAATATAAAATGAGTGTAAAGAATGAGTATAACTAAGTATCGAGTTTATTTTTTATGTACTGACGTTATACAGTTTGACATTTATGTCGCGACGATATAAATAATGAGGGTAAACGAAAGTAAGTTTAATGAATATTTCATCCGTCCACTTTTAATTATTATGATTTTTCTTTTTAGAGTCGAAAGATAAGAACTTTGAGTAATATATTTTATGATATATTTTTTATTATGTTGATGTATAAAAAGTTATAATTTTATGATACTTTTTATATAGTTTTTGAATATTAATTTTTTTTATTTATAATATTTAATTAATGTAATCTAATTAACTTTAAATATTAATTAAAATGACTATTAAAAAATATAACATGACAATAAAAAATATCTAACATAAAACTTTAAAATATCAAATTAATTTGGTATGGAACTAAAAGATGATATCAAAGTCAAAGAGAGATCTTTGTTTTCCTCTAAATGATAAGTTTGTTTGATCATAATCCACAATAGAAAGCAGCAATATTTATTTGAAAAAATTAAAATTCATTTTCCATAACAAAAATATGAAAATATTTTAGAACCCAAAGTGGAAGAAAATATGTTGAAAAAAATAAAAACAATAAAGGGTACACGGTTTCTTTGAAATACATGGTATTAAAAGTTTTGACTCCTTGACTTATTCAATATTAATGGTCTAAGTAGTTCTATATTCTAATTTAATTATTGACTTAACATGTCGATAACTTCTTAAAATTTTAAAAGTATTATTTCATTCCTTCCTTGTTGGAGATCCATGAATTTTCAAATGTCTCCAATTATTTTTCTGAATATCATAAAAGTTACAAAATGAAATACTATTTTCTATCGTAATAAATATAATCTCTTCATTACGATAATAATAGAATCCTTCAGGTGGACAATATATTAATTTCGTTATATCTTCCACGTCTCTCCGTTGCGAAGGAATGTGAATGTAAGCTTTTATATGAAAATTTGTGAAAAAATCAAAAATATCTTTAATTTTTCTCCATGATTTGTCGATGCTGTAATTTCGTACATGGCCATATGAATAATCAACTTGCATTAGAACTTTGTACCTCTTCTCCACTGGTTCATAACCTAATGAATAGTGATTTGTAGGCTCAACTAAGCGAGAATACTTTGTCTGATAGGGAAGTACTACTATTTTTGTTATTGTACTGGGATTGAAAATTCTAACGGGCTCCATACCGGACCTTCAAATGCAGTATGAACCATTAACGCACGGTCCATTGTTGTATCGATTGTGACAATCAAATTTCCATCTACATATATTTCCATTTTCATTTAGATCTACGGCATATAAATTTTCAGTTTTCCACATAAGAAATTTCGTTCCACCTTCGCGAATCATAGAGTGTAGGTGATGGACATGAATAAAATTTGAATCCAACACAAGGGCATCAAAAAATTTGTTAACACACCTAAAACGCATCAATGAAAAATTTCAACAATTATTTCCTGGTAAAAAGAGGTTGAAGAATGAGTGAGTCAATTGAAAGTCTTTGCAAGCTTTTATAAGTGGTAAAAATTTTCTTATTAAATGTCTTATTTGACTATCTACTTACCTTAAATGCATGAGATTAGATTTATATTGTTGATTTGACTCAAAAAAAAATTCTTTTTTACTTTGATTTAATATGAAATTTAATAAAGTAAATAAGATTTTTAAATTATATATATGGTCATAAATTAAAGATATGTATAATGTATCAAAAACATGATCTTAATTAACATGTCCAGTGATAAGTTAAAATAAAAAATCACTTGTCGAAAAAAAGAAAAAAGACATTATTTATGAAAAATATTAAACGTGGCAAAAAAAAGATCACTTGCCAAATAAGAAAAAAAATTTCTTTATGAAACGGACTAAAAAGAATTATAAGATAAACTTATTAATATAAAATAAAATAAAAAATACTTAAAATTTATATATTCAAAAACTATAAGAATTAATTTTTTTACTATAAGGGCAAAGGAGTAAATTTTCTTCTCATTTCAAACACTATAGACAAGTAATGTTATTGTTAAGTTAATTTTCTAAACTGTCATTTATATTTTATAAATTGTTTATTAGAATTGCCTTTTTGATTTTTTACACTATAAAATCGCTCAATTATTATTTTTTTCCTAAAAAATACTCTATTAAACAACAAAAGTTTTCTTCTCTTCTCTTCTACCTCATATGTCACATTAAACACTATATTCAATTCAAATTTAAAATTCTTATTTTAAAAGGAAAAAAATAGAAAATATTATCCTCATAGAAGAATATTCTTATTAATTTAATTAAAAAAAAATAAAGGCATAACATTCTTTTCAACTTTACAAAATTGTCTATGCTTGAAGTGAATATCGATTTTCATATTTACCAACTTGAATTTTTTACCATCATCAAAATTTTATATATTTCTTTCTAATGATTCATAATCCAGTAAATAGTAATTTACAGGGTTATTTGAATGTGGAAATTTTTTTCGAGAAAAAAGTCATATTTTATTTCTTATATTGGGATTGAAAATCCTAACAGACTCCTAATATTCGAGTGATGTTTTTTTTTTTCTATTTAGAGACTCTTGAGTCTTGACTCGAATATTTTATTTCGTGATTATCTTCTTTTTTTTTTATATTCAATTAAAAAAAATCATAATTACATAATTTGAACATGACATTTCAATCTTTTTGAAATTTGGAGGTACAACTTGGTTAATTAAGTCTAATAGAAGAATTCTAGATATTGCTTTTAAATCAAATCTTCCATTCAAATTGATTATGAAGAATTTTATAAAGTATTACATTTTTTAATTGATTTTTCAAATTATTAAAAATCAATTAGTATTATTATTTTTGTGTATTTTATTGGTTTACAAAAAGTCAATGGAGTTGGCCTTCTATAGGAGATTGACAAAAATCAATGGCGAAAGTGAAGGAAGTGTTAATTTCCAATTTTGAAAAATAAATAAATAGGTCACACAACAAATAAGAAATTAAAGGTTAACTTTTTTATAAAACGGTGAAATGCGTAGAGATTGAAAAAATATCAAATAACATTAATAATACTTTATCGAGAGACAAATCATACTATTATTTTTTTAACCTATATAGTGAGTTGCGTGGACAAAAGTTGAAGAATGATGAGATTATATATGATTGGAATCATAGTACCTAAAAGGAGATTAATGATCATAGAATTACGTATTGTCAATGAATGTGAGATATCTTTTCGCCGTTTCATTTTATACGTCACCTTTTTACTTTATACTTACTTTTAAGAAATGATGTAATTTTACCATTCTACCCTTATTTAATATTTTCTTAAATCAACTTTATTAATAAAGTACAAGATTAATTAACTCTTCTATCAAGGATACAATAAGCAAAATATGATATTATAAAATGACAAGTATTGCGGTACAACTATTTATAGAGAGAGATGACACATAAAATGAAACGGAGGGAGTACTTTTTTATATTGACATAATATATAAATAGGAATTTAGTCTTAGTTGACAATTAAATATTTTAATTTCGAAAATGCACAATAAAATATTTCAACTTTTTTTATTGTATTTGGCGATACTTGTCGTTAACGTGACACATACATTTTAAATGTTTTTGTGTATTTGAATGATCATATTACTCTCTCCGTTTCAAAAAGAATGACTCTATTTCCTTTTCAGTATGTTTAAAAAAGAATGACCCCTTTCCTTTTTTGGCAACACTTTAACTTTAACTTTTCATGTGGAACGTTTAAGACCACAAGATTAAAGGACATTATCGTACGTTTGACATAACTTTATTTAAAACTACAAGGTAAAACAAAATTCTTAAATTTCGTTCCAAATCAAATTAGGTCATTTTTTTAAAATGAAGAAAATATTAATTAAAGTGTATAATTGATAGAATAAAAATAAATTAAAATACCACACTATAATAAATATAAGTATTTACGAGAAAAACTAAAATAATATTAATGAAAAGAAAATGTTAGGTTAAAAGTCGGTTGCCAACTATTAGTTCACACAAGTCACGAAACAGTTTCCACATTTGTTTTTTTTTCTAAATTTTTGACTTTTTTTATCAATCACAAAGTAAACAAAATAATAAAACAAAAAATTTAAAAATTCCCTTTTCATAGTTTTTACTTTTTTTTAATTACAATTTCGATTACAACATATTTTACGTCCATTTAAAATTTGAGAGAAGACTGTATCCTAATAGACTACTTATTATTTTCTTACTTAAGTTTATAAGTTGGTACACATAATTTATATGTATTTTATTTGTTTATGTATTTGACAAATAAATTAGATGTTTATAATAAGTCTAAATTAATTAAAAGATATATGAGAGAGTTCGTTTAGATTAATTGATTAGAAAATGATAATTATAAATTAATTTAATCAGCTTATAAAGTTAAATAGATACACGATATTTACAATTATAATAATGACACTCAAGTAAATCTAAAATCTACTATATAAATTTTTACAATTAAATATAACATTAAAAAAGTATTTATTTTTTTTTATATAAAAATCTTTAACAAGATTTAAAAGACTCATTACGAACAAGACTAAAATTTAATCTTTCATGTATTTGGTATAAGTCTATATAAATAATATTTTTCTTTCATTATGGTATGTTTGAAATCTTCTATGTTAAAGTACTCTCCATATGTTAGAGTCAATCGAATCTAATAATTTTGATCATGAATTTTAGATGAAGATACGTATTATAAAGTTTAATCATTATAGGAATAATGTTGTTTTCAAGTGTTATTTTCATCGATTAAAAGAGTTTATCGTTCAAATTTTAATTAAAATGAAATGGTTTTAATCTATTCAGAAATGTTGATAGATTATATGTTTCTCGTTAAATTCTTCAAAAATGATGTGTTTCTTTTTTGAAGAATTCGACAACATTTTTAACGAATCTGAACTACATAATTTAATTATTGGAGAAAATTAAGTAATTTATAAGATAATCTACTAGACTTCAACTACTCATGAATTTGGTGTTACTATTAGAACTTGAAATTATTCTCAATTTCAACAACCACCAAAGCTACTAATAACAACACAATATAATAATTTTTTAAAAAATAAAGTTTGATTAACCTATATCTGTATAATTGAACTAATTTGGTTTTGGTAGAAAGTAGCTTAATCATGGATTGTTATATTAATTTATTGACAATTCTAGAGAAAAAAGTTCATAAGTTAGCTCTGAGAAAATGACATTTGGGGAAGAAAAATAATAAAATAATTAATAATAGAAAAGAATTTCAAAGGGAGTTAAGTGGGGTAATTAATTAGTATAGTTTTGTGAAGTGAGATTATACTTAATCAATTACCTAATTTTGAAAGGGAAATGAAAAGTAGATGAATAATTTCACAAGTTCTAAGAAAATTAATGTATTCTTTCGTCTCAAAGTATTTTCGACAGTGAAATTACGTTAATCTTGATTAATATTTTAAATTATATTTTTTTATTATATTAATATGAAAAACATTGTAATGTACAATATATTTCGTGTACCTTTTGAATATTTACATTTATTTTTAATACAATTAATTTAATCTAACTTAACTCAAAAATTATTCAAGTTAATTCTCAAGAAACGAATAATCCAAAGTAATAACTATTTTATGCTTCAACACAAATCGGTCTTTTTTTCCTTTTATTTAGATCTGTTAAATAGACAGATTAAGTTAAAACTAACTGGATAAGTTAAAATGAGTTGATTTAATGAATAAGCAGAATATATTCACTACCCAAAAGCTCGAAGTAATGAATTAAATTAAAAAGAACGGAGTTAATAAAATGGTGGGTCATCAACCCCCCAAAAGTTATATACTTAGACTTAAATAGATCGATTTAACAAATAAACAGATCATTAACTTATTCAAACTCGATAAATAAATAGATCATTAATTTATTCAAACTCGAGCAGGTCAGGTGAAATTCATTTATATGTTCACAATTTATTGTTAATCGGACTCTTTTTGATGTTTTACCATAAAATTTTCAATACTTTGTTTCTTTTTGTTCTAGTGTTTTCAACTATCTATTAAAGAAAATTATGAGAATAACTATATCTCGATCTCAAAATAAATTTATATTAACTATATATTATACTATTATTGATGTCGCTCCATTTACGTTCGTCTCTCCTAAACTATAAACAAAATTTTATTGAAAAACTATAGTTAGATTTTAATATTGTCCCCTCCATAATGGATAAACAACTCAAACATTGCTATCAAACATTTAATTCTTCAAAATTGTTAACATATATATATATATATATATATATATAAATGGAGCCCAATAATGCATCTCATATTTTGCTTTTCTTTCAAGAAAACAATATGTATCTTACATCCGTTTGATTGAAAATTGTCATTCTACTTGGGAAAATTTAAAATTTCTCATTGAAAATTTTATATTTTTGTTAAAAAAAATAATCTAGAAATTAAAATAGTATAAAAAATAAATTAAGGCGCGTGAAGAAATTAAATAATATCAGATCGACCCATCTTTACCTTATGGTTCAAATCTCAACACCCGGGTTCATTCCCTTTTTATTACTCTTTCATCATAGTTTAAAAAAAAATCATTTCAATATTTTAGTAAGCAGGGTAATCAATACACGTGTTAATAAGAGATAACAGATATATTCATTGCTGATTGAATAATCAACATGTACACAAAGCCGCAAATTAAGTTAGAAAAAAATCCCATGATGATCAAGCATGTTATAGAGAAGTATTTTTTTTTTTATCTCATGGATCTTAATTTACTAGTAAAAAAAATCTAGTAGGAAGCTAAAACATAATTAAATTATTGAACAATTTGGGAATATTTGCATGAGTTTAATATGATAGTACATTATTTTAGAATTTACAAAAGTGGACTTGTTCAAAACTTATATTTCTATATTATATTATAATATAAAGTTCTTTTATGAGCATATTATCAATTAGCAATGATATGATATTTGGAAATTAATTAGATAAGATCTAGTTTTTTTCATTAATTCAATTATTGAAGTTTCTTCATTAGTACTTAATTTTAAGAAGTCATTTCAAATTAAGAAAAGTTGACAATTTAATCAATATTGTCATTATCTTATCTCTTACCTAGTGCTTAACAACCCCAAAAAAATTGTCCATTAATATCTTAAAATTATTGATATGGAGGAGCCCACAATTCATGTTTTTGCCTTGTTTTTTGGTGTAAAATTGTGTTACCAATCTCTTTGATTGTATATTTGTTTGCCTAGTCTAGGCAAGTTTTGGAAAAGTACTAAAGTGCCCCTTGCAATTCATCGATATCTAATATTTACATGAGAGTCTGACTAAATTCAGAATTGTATTGAGAAATTTCATATTAGGGTTAGAGCACCTCCACATTTCACATCCCACATTAGGGTTACAGCATTTCCTAATAAGATCGACCATATATCCAGGGTTTGAATTCGAAAATTCTGATTAAAAATAAAGGAATACTACTTACGTATTGTTTCACCGCCACCATCCAAACGTACATAATTAGGAATGTGTTCACTTCCATACACTAACAATATAAAAAATATTACAAATATCATGTTATTTAAAAGATAACAATAGATAAATTATTATACCAAGTAAAATAAAATTATATGACTTAGTTATAATATGTTAAATTACGCCGTCAATTACTTCAACATTAGTCAAGCAAATAAGGGAAATTAATATGACAATTATATAATGGCGATTGATAATCTTAATTTATTTATTTATTTTTCTTTTGTTTTTTTCTCACTATTTGAATTAATCTTCCAAAGCGGATCAACTAGTCAAAATTCCAGAATAATCAAATTACGAGTTTTTAATATGAAAATTTTCCTGAATTAATTTTATTATAATACTTAATATACCTTTTAATATATCAAATGTTCCAACTCCACTTATCTTGTGATATTTGATAAAGTACATTTAATTTGTAATTAATTGAAATGTGTTTTTTTTCCTTTCTAACAATTATTTTGTATTCAAATTACTTTTAAAAATTATATCATCATCAAACATGAAATAACAAAATAAACTTAATATAACAGACGAATGATTAAGGGGTGAAATGATTAATAATTTTGATAAATTTGTGAATTAACCAAAACCAAAGAGATAAAAATGCATATTTTAACTAATAGAGATTAAATGTATTTAGTTAAATAATCAAAATTAAAATTTATCAATAATTGAACGATTAAATGTATGCACACCTTTTCATATAAATATATCAATTTCTTATTTTTAGTTTTAGCATTTCTATCCGATCAAATGAAATTTATTCATAAACTAGTATTTAAATTTTTGGAAGACCTAATTTGAAAAAAATTGTTCCTACTATGTAGTCAAATATATATTTAAAGACAATTTTAAAAATTTGACTATGGTCGAATATATTATTAAAGATAAATTTTAAAAATACGAGTCAAAACTTATGGTCAAACATATATCTAAAGATAATCTTTAAAATTTTAATTTAAAATCTATGGTCAAATATATATTTAAAGATAATTTTTCAATCTCTAATTCAAAATTTATAGTCACACTATATTTAGAGATAAATTTTAAAATCTAATTCAAAATCTATAGATAATTTTTTCAAATCTAATTTATAATCTATAATCGACAAGCGCTAACTTAAAAAGTTAAATTTCTTTCAAAATGAACAAAAGGTAAATTGGGCCTCGAAAGGGTCACTACAAAACCAAGCCCACATTTAAGGCTTAAACAATTTTCAAAATGCAATCACAAATTAAAGTAAGAAATTTAAAAAGGAAAAATTGTATAAAATAGCAAATTATTAATTTAAATTAAATTTTATAGTCATAATTTTTTTATTTGTAATTCACAGTAAACATATTCATGTTTTTGTCATCCCATTTGTATACCGAAATGTACAAATAGACCGAAATATAGAAATGCAGAACCCATTCGTATATCGAAATATACAAATGTAGGATCCATTTATATACTGAAATATACAAATACAAGACCCATTTGTATATCAAAATATATAAATTCAGGACCCATTCATATATCAAAATATGCAAATTCAGAACCCATTGGTATACTAAAATATACAAATAAACCCAAATACACATTATTTATGTATATATGTATATATTGAAATATACATATTAATAATCATAACAAACATAAATTTGTTATGGAGCGCAATTATACAAAATGTACCTATAATATATAAATATGACTTTACATTTACTAAACCTAAAATTTACTTATTAAAAAATCCAAGAATTTGCAAAGTTCTTATTTTGTGAGAAAATGACCCCTTAAATTTGAAAACAGGTTCAAAATTGTCCCTTAAAAGATTGAAATCAACATTTTTGATTATTCTTTTTTATGTTGCTAAAAGTTAATACTTCAATCTTTATAAAATATTTATCAAAGTCTACATGTTAGATTTAAGGAAAATAATGTTAAAAAATGCAACTTTAAATACCAATGAATTCTTGTCAAATTTTAAAACACGTAATATGATAAGCTATGCTGGATATTAAAATAATATAGAATAAATAACAAAGATTATACCAAATTCTAAAAATAAATTAAAAATAACAAAAACTATTTTACGATGGACTAAAAATATTAACTTTCGATAAACTCAAAAGATCAAACTTACTAAAATGCATAGTTAAAGGAACTATTTTGAACATGTCTCAAACAAAAGACACCATTTTTGTCAATTTTTCCTTCTTTTGTGTTGTGGTCTCCTTGCTTCTCTCTTTCAATGAGCTATACTTTTCGCCATTGAATTAAGGTATGCACCTTTTCTCTCCTGCTGAACCCCACCCCCACCCTCCTTTTGGGGGTTCTTGAATGGTTTTTTTCTTGTTTCTTTGAATTGAGTTGTAGATTGTATAAAGATTGGATTTTTAATTTTGTTATTTGGGTTTTTTTTTTTTTGGTAAAGAATGAATCTTTATTGGATTTTTGAACTTGGGTGTTGTTTGGTAGCAAGATTAGAGTGTTTATTTTGATGTATTGAATTTAGAGATGAATGAAGCCATATTGTATTGTGTGTTTTATTGGTACTTGAATTTTGGTATGTTTGCTTTTCACCCTTTGTGGTAGTGGTTGGGAAAAAAAAATGTAACTTTGTAGGTATCCTGTGGAATCAGTCGAGTTGTGAGCTAGCTTTTGTGATTAAGCTAACCAATTTTGTTATCTTGTGTATTTTTTTAAAAATCTGTTTAGGTAGCATGATTGGGATGGAGTTAACATTGAGATTTGAGAAATAGAATAGATTAGATTACTCAGAAGTATATTTAAAGAAGGGTAAGTGCCTAAGTTTCGTCTGTCTCCAAAGGGGAGGTTGAGTGATTGATACATAGGAGAAACAACCTAAATATCCCAAGCTTGTATTACAGCTAAGGCAATTAGTGTGAGCCCATTTATTTCAATCTCGGTGGCAGATTATGAATTTGTCAAAGTGTGCGCAAGCTTATCCTATTGCATAAAACAAAAAGTCCTTTTTTGTTCATAAGACCGTCATTATGTTGGATATCAGTGAATATGTTCATTAAGTGACTTAAGAAGACACATGAAATGTGTGTGCATATATTGTATGCTATGATCGTGTGCTTGTTTGTTCCCATGTTCAAAAGAGAGAGTTAAAGAGATAGAGGAGGACCATGAAGGGGTATTCAACTAAGAAATGCTACTAATTTATAGTGCATCGGGTTTCTAAAAAAAAATTAAGGTTTGGGGTACTTCAAATTCTCGTTGTTGAGCAATTTTTAGATAATAAAAAAAGCTCCTTATTATGATTGCTTAAGGTGGACTCAGATTTTATAATTGGATGACAAGAAAATTGATGTTTGTTTTTCTGACTTCTCAAAATGGAAAGAGAAAAGGCTGATTTTTGTCAACTTACTGAGAATATGTCATCATGCAGCATAATACCTCGTAGACTTGAGATTTTATAGTTTCATTTGTTTATGTCAATATAGATAGGCCGTTTTTTGTTTATCCTACAAATCTCTTAAGATTCATCAGCCTTGATAGTTAACATATACAACATAAATACGGATCTTCTAACTTCCAATGGTTTTAATGCTGTGTGAAAGTTTAGTTTGTGTTTAGGCTAATCAACAATCTTTAAAAAGAAAAGTTGATATTCATCATGTCAGTCCCTCTGAATCCCCCTGCCCGTCCTGCCTATCTTTCTCTGATCTCACAGGCACACCACACGAGGTCCTTATTTTGGATCGCCACCAGGTGCATCGCTGACTCATGGAGACAAGGAGTGAAAATGAACCAGAAGTAGACATCAAGGCACCAGAAATAAAATATGTTAGCTATGGGGGTGAACATCATCTACCTCTTATCATGAACCTTGTTGACGAAGAGCTCAGCGAGCCCTACTCTATCTTCACTTACCGCTACTTTGTCTATCTTTGGCCACAACTGTCTTTTATGGTACTACTCCGACTTCTTTGTCATATTAGTTATGTTATATTTCATCAGGAGCATAAATCTTTCTTCATTACTGAGATATTTGCAGGCCTTCCATAAGGGGAAATGTGTAGGGACGGTGGTCTGCAAGATGGGAGAGCATCGTGGTACATTCAGAGGTTACATTGCGATGCTTGTGGTGCTTAAGCCTTACAGAGGCAAAGGAATCGGTCAGTGTCTTATCGCTCTTTGCTTGATAAATTGATAATGGCCTTTAATATATATTGGTCCACTGATGTCTATAGAGTGACACTCTCTTCATGTACCTGGATAAGCATATTGTTTTTCCCTGAGGAATTTCTCAATTCCGGGTCTCTGTAATGAAGCAGGTTGGTTTTGTGTTTGATTGAATTAACATTAATCTGATTTATATTTCGGTTGAAGCATCTTGTGTTGCTGAATGAGTCTGAGATTTCTCCCATGGTACGAAACTAAAAGTACAGTTTTTTTTTATAATTGTGGTGTAAGCACCTCAACTAACTCCACGAGATAGTGCCACCTCCCACCACCAACAGGCTCTTATTTTTCTGATCCTTCATTTAGTTTTCTTTGAAAAAGGTATTTCTTGCTAAAAAGAACTTCCCACTCATAGTTATCACAATGACAATTGTATCTCTTTTCCCTATTTTTTGTTTCCTCTTTCCATCAAAATCTCCTCACCCGTTACTCCCCAAAGCACAAGAAACCTCCCTATTTCGTTGCTGTCTCCTCTGCTTGAGGTACACTGTACACTCTTTGAATTCTCTTTTACACATTGAAGTCTAATTCAACAGCCATAAGCAACCTGACCCCATATTGAAAAAGTTTTTCTTACTGTGGAACTAGATGTGGTTGTGAGGTTATGAAGATTAAAAATGAGTTTTGGTTGTTAGTTTGCCTTTGCTTGATGTGGTGTGGCTGCTGAAGGTCACCGTACACAACCCTTCCCAGACCCACCTGTCGGATTTACACCTGTAGTTGGTGGTATGGCTACTGAATCTGAAAGAAAGGGGAAAAAAAAGTATATGCATGCATGCCTAGCACTAAGTACAATATATGAAAGAGATATTAGAGTAAAATAAACAAAACGAAGCTCCGGGTGGTAATCCTGGTTCAGCTGGTTTTCTGGGTATTTTCACTGATTAAGTGTTTTCTACTATATGACTTTACAGATGCATATTAACTTTTGATATTTCATCTTCCAGCTACAGAACTTGTCACGAGATCAATCAAGGTGATGATGGAATCTGGTTGTGAAGAGGTATGGCACAAAATTCTGAAACATTCATATTAGCGACTTTAAGACTGCCGATGTGAGAAACATAAATATAATGGCCACGGTATCAAAAATGTTAACTGTCCATTTTGGTTGTACAAGCTCAAGTAGGCCATTCTTTGTGACTTACTGCACGTCATCAGAGTATGCACATTGGCCTGATAATTTTGTCCATCTTGCAGATCAAGCAGAACTATGTGTTTAGTGCATTTTTGCTGTTCGAACTAAGACTGCCCTTTTTAAGATTTTCTATGCTTTTTCACATGTTGTTTTCTTCCAAACCACCCTCCACCTTCTTCCAGCTATAAAATTCTGTTTTCTTACAGGAACCATGAAGAACAATATATCCAAAACGAAAACGTCACAGATTTGTTGAATAAGGAATTTTGTTTGCTTAGGTTTGTTAGAAGTTTGAAATATGATAACACGGAACAAAAAGAGATGGATCAAAAACATTCCTTTGTGTTTAACAGTCATCATAAATTTATAACCATAAGGTTCTTTATTTAGCCTTTAATAAGAAATGACTTAATAAGGCTTGAGATCAAATCCCGCAGAGACAAAAAGACGATGATTTTTTTCCCTAGTCTTAAGTCATGGTGGCGGAGTTATTTGATTCCTATGTTAGTGGGAGGCAGCAAGTACCCGGTGAGATAGTCAAGATACGCGCAGGTTGGCCCAAATACCATCATTATAATTAAAAAAGAAAGAAAACATAAATGATTTAATGATGAAAACCACCTCGATAAGATTAGATACTTCATGATTATCGATCTTGCCTGCTGTTTTCTACAAATCAAGAGCTGAAATGTGTTGTGTGCTTACTTGGTTTATGTAGCCTATTTTTTATTTTGGGGATAGCTAAGTTTGTCATGTTTAAATATAGAATCGAACTGACAAAGCACCATAGCGTCATGATATATTATCTTGCCATGGCTTGTTTCCACTTAATTTGTTCCTATGTTCTGTAGGTGACTTTGGAAGCTGAAGTAACAAATAAAGGAGCACTCGCTTTGTATGGTCGTCTTGGATTTATTAGAGCAAAGAGACTTTTTCGTTATTATTTGAATGGTGTAGATGCTTTCCGGCTCAAGCTATTATTTCCTCGCGTAGAACCACAGCCCTTAAATTCCATGGCAGATGCTGGTGATGAGAGCCTCGAGTATAAAGAGCACACACATTGTGGAGAACAATCCCCCTTGTTGCCAACACAACATGTAAACTGAATATTCTGGACTCTTCAAAAATGTCGACAGGTATGTGTTGTGCACTCCAAAAGCATTTGGGAGAATCCAACATGGGTACGACAACACTTTTGGAGAGTCCAAATGCCAAAGAGACCACATTAGACCGCCTTTTTTCTCGTTGTAATCCCAATTTTGGTAGTTATTTTTTGTGTTGTCAAGTTGTAGAAACTGAGATCTTGTTTGCTGAAAGGTATAGTCATCAATCACTTGACTATTGATGCATCTGTGCTCTGAAAACTGTTTCAATGAGCTCTGCTTTCAATTTTCATCCCCTAAATCAACAGGAAATTCGAAAAACACAGCGTGATAACGAGACGTTTGATCATGTTCAAGCAGGGAATTGTAGTCGAGATAGAATAGTTATGAGTAACAGCCTTCACTCGATATTTATATTAAGTCAATAAATGCATGACATGTATTTTCTCCGTTCGTCACAAAACAAGAACATACTCATTTAAAATTGCTGGATGAGAATACAAATACTAAAAATGAAAAAAAGGCACAATCATCAAAATACATTTAATGTATTATATTTTTTGTTTCATATCTGCACCATCAAGTGTTCGCGTTTTTATTTAAATTATAATCAACAATTTACTAAAATACACTTAAAATCCGACTAAATCAAGTGTTTGAATACAATCTTGACACAAAAGCACGTGATAACTTAATTTGCCCGTAAAATTCCATCCACATGGTAGCTAACTCATTCAAATACTCGCAATTTTTCATAGTCAAACATATTTTCGAAAATATTTCTTCAAAAATTACTCATTTACCCTTTTTGTTTCTTTATACTATATGTTAAACAATGAGGACAAAACAGTCATTTACAATCAAATGAGACCAATCACATCTATGTGACTCAAATTTATACACGATGAACATTAAAAAAACATACAAAAACAACTCTTTTTTTATTTTATTTTTTTTAATCAACACAATTACAAGTTCATTGATGAGTACCATGGGAATAGCAAGTACATTTTCATGGACAAATTCCATTTCTTCTACTATTCAATTCCCTCAAGCTCACACTCAATTAATTGTAAGTATTCTTATATCCATAAGTATTTAATTTCTCAATTTTTATTGTTTTTATAATTCATCTATGTTTTTTGATTCTATTGAAAATAGGGAGGTGAGTCTAAAAGAGTTACATTTTGGTGTGTGAATGCAAACATGGACTCTGCTTCATCTCCAAAGGTACAATCCAAATTTACTCAATTTATCCTCTCTTTTTTGTCATATGTGAAAACTAAAATTGGTTATACTTTGTGGAAATAAGTTTTAAGATATTACTCTGTCCGTTCCAATTTATGTGTCTTAGTTTGACTGGATACAAAGTGATTGAGAACTTCGAGGTCTCAGGTTTAAAACTCTTTGGAGACAAAAACACTAGGTGCTTTTACCATATATACTAGCCTCGGTGGACAGAGTTACCTGTTACTTGTTGCTTGTTGAAGGTGGTAGGTATCCGATGAAATTAGTCGAGGTGTGTGAAAACTGGCCCGAACACCACGGTCATTAAAAAAATAAAATAAAGATGCCCCCAAGGTCTAGCTCAAGTGGCAAAAGGCGGAGGATTTGTGGCTTAGGTTGCAGGTTCAAGCCCCACCCCACCCCACGCAAAGCGAAGCCTGGTATTTAAGTGGAGAAAGGGTAGAGAGGCGGGCCATTAACCACCGAGTTTAGAAGGTTGTGATTGGTCCAAAGGGTGGGTCATAGACGGATTTCTCGGTTATTAAAAAACATAAAGATTTGCATCGGCCTTTGAGTCTTGTGGTTATAAACTTGCAATGTATAATGCTGAAATTGGAAAACTTAGTAAATATAGAAAGATATTTTTTTCTTTGGGGACAGACCTAAAAGGAATGTAAGACACTTAAATTGGGCTACGGAGGGACTAGAGTAATTAGTAGTAAATTTTTTTCGTGTTTTAATTTTTGGTGCATTGATGCTTTCTGATGTCAAACTAATGATCTAGTGATGTAACAATGCTTAGGTTAACCGTTAACGGAGAGGGCATTTACTTCTTTCTTTTACTGGTTCAGGAAAGTAAGATGATTGTATCAGTTACTGGAGCTACTGGTTTTGTTGGGAAAAGATTGGTGCAAAGATTGCATGCAGGTATACCAACTACTTCTTCGTTACAACGGTTTTGATCTTCGTATAAATATATATATTCCGTCCAACTCAATTTACGTGGCAATATTTGATACCAACTCGAGACTAAATGTATCAATCCAAATCAAACTATTTGTTTATCGACCAAGTTGAGCCTACAATAAGTCAAAGTCGTAAACAACAACATACCTATTGTGATCCCACGAGTGAGATATGAGGAAGGTAGAGTGTATACCCTACCTTGTAAGGTAGAGAAACTGTCTCTCTGATAGACCCTCGGTTCAAGGAATAAGTCAAAGTCAATTACTAAATCGGAATGTAAAAGTAACTAGTTTCCAAATGCATATATCATTCAAAGTATAAAGTGCTAATCAATCGGAATGTAGATAGTATCGATAAACATGTAGTAAATGTGTCTGTTTGTGTGTGTATTACTTGAGCTGTAGGCTGAGGATGTGCACGCACATGCTTCCTTCATTATCGGTCTGCCCATCCTTCGTTATGTGATTCTTGATTATAAGTCTGCATTCAACACACGGTTGCATAACTGCTATTGTAGAAAAAGCAGGTTGTTAGTTAAACTTAAACTTGTCGTTCTAAATAATGCAGATAAGCATCAAATTCGAGTGTTGACAAGGTCAAGATCCACAGCACAATCAATATTTCCGGGTAAGAAGGTAAAGATTGTTTTTTATTCGCCCATTATACATTAGCATTAATTCTTCTTTCTTCTGTGGAAAATGCTGATATTGTACTTTAAAATTTCACCTCTTCGTATTCTCATTGAAATGTGAAGTTAAAGAGTTCCCCGGAATAGTAATTGCCGAGGAGCCAGAGTGGAAAAACTGCATAGAAGGTTCAACAGCTGTTGTGAATTTGGCTGGAACATCCATTAGTACTAGATGGTCCTATGAGGTATTAGGACGACTTCCTTTTCTCGTTTCGATTTGTTTGTCTTACTTACTTTATATATCTTCTGTGTGACGAATGATCAGTCGTTCATTCATGTATCAACTTTTCAATGTAATGCTTCAGATCAAGAAGGATATCAAGCAAAGCAGGATTAGAGTAACCTCCAAGGTCTCCCTAATAGCAACGCGAATTCATTGTAAGAATTTATCTATAACAACAAATGATACGAGCAAGAATCTGAGAAACGTCGATTGATCCTGCAGGTTGTAGAATTAATCAATAATTCAAAGGATGATGCCCGTCCCAAAGTTTTAATAAGTGCAACAGCAGTTGGTTATTATGGTACGGGTGACCAAATTCATGTTTTGCTTCCATACCGTATTGTTAAAAGTGTTAAGCTGCATATCCTCGTATCGCGATAATCTTTCTGTTACTGGTAAAAGCTTCAGTAAAGTTGAGTGATAAGTCCACTTATATTATTACCTTAGGAACCAGCGAGACGGAAGTGTTTGATGAGAAAAGTCCATCGGGAAATGATTACTTGGCTGAGGTAAATATAACAGTTGCATACATATAGAACATGTTATGTGTTTTTAATCTTCATGTTTGATTTCTCACGTCATGATTTCTTTCAGGTTTGTAGAGAATGGGAGGCATCTGCTCTCAAAGTCAATAAGGATGTTAGGCTTGCTCTAATTCGTATTGGCGTTGTCCTCGGAAAAGACGGTGGTGCTTTAGGTAGTACACTTTCTTTCTTTCTTTTCCTGTCGATAACAAAATAATAGCCTGTTTTGCCTAGCTATGTGTAGCGTCAAAACGTCTTTTTTGTTTTCCCACCCTCGGTTATATGTGAACCGATCTGTGACAGAACATGTCATATCTTTAACATTTTGATACTTAACATTGTTAAAATCTTTCGATTTTTCTTTCTGCAGCTAAGATGATTCCTCTCTTCATGATGTTTGCTGGTGGACCTTTGGGCTCTGGAAAGCAATGGTACTGCCCTTCAATTTTTGTCCATGTTATAAGTGTTCCCCGTTATGGATCAGAGATACGTTATCTGTATTCGTCTGTTTGAATCTTAGTCCTAAGATTACCGAGGGCATGACCTTAGATAGAAGGGTCTGGAGGTCGTGCATTAGGGTAGAAGGTTAGTTGGTAGTTGACCGTTCTCTGTGTTGTCTGTAATGCTGTTGATTTCACATTATTTCGTTGTTGTCTCTACGAGGTAGGGTAAGGTCTATGTAAACTCTACTCTCCCCAGATACCACTTGTGGGATTTCACTACGTATGTTGTTGTTGTTGATTTCTAATTCTCACTTGGTAGATTCTACTGGCTTCACTACACAGGTTTTCTTGGATTCATCTCGATGACCTCGTGGATTTGATATACGAAGCTTTATCCAACCCATCCTATAAAGGTAAAGTCATTACCAGGCATCTATACCATGGATTTCGTTCGGAGTAGTTTTCTAATGAGTTCATATAGTCAGTCAACTGATAACATAGTCGTGCAATGGCAGGGGTGATAAATGGAACAGCACCGAATCCTGTACGTCTGGGAGAAATGTGTGAACAACTAGGATCGACGTTAGGAAGACCTTCGTGGCTACCTGTACCAGAAATTGCACTGAAAGCTGTACTTGGAGAGGGTGCATCAGTGGTATGATATCTGTAACTTCAACTTATTGGTACTTATTTGTCTGTATTGATCGGAAACAGTCTCTCTACTTCTCAACGTCTGCATACACTCTACTCTCTCCAGACTCCATTGGGTACGTTGTTGTTGATATTGCTAGAGTAATGTGTATTTTAGGTGTTGGACGGACAAAAGGTGGTTCCAACGAAGGCTAAGGAGTTGGGTTTTTCGTTCAAATACAGGTATATCAAAGACGCGTTGAAAGCAATCATGTCATGAGACTCATCAACCATCAACCCATATTCATTTTCAATGGCCATGAAATGGAACGAAAACACGAATAATTTGTTGTTGTTGTTGTAGTCGTCGTCGTCTGGGGATATGAGTTTTTTTCCTTATTTTTGATGAGCCAAAATTCAATTTATAAACATAATGTCATTGTCAAAAGTATATGCCTAGTTATGCTTTACTTGAACCGAGGGTCTCTCTTCCTAATACGGTAGCAGTAAGACGGTGTATATATCACTTGTGAGTATATTGTTATTGTATGGACGAACTTTTCACGAGCCCCGAGGTGAATTGATTTTAAAAGTTGCATATGTATTTACATTTAGATTATGAATTTACAATTGTTTAGTCCAATTAGCAAACTAGACGTAACAAATGGGCGGATTGAAAATGAGTTGAAATCCAACCCATAATGCTTTTTATTGGGTTAGAGTAACCCATATTTCACACAATTTTTAGCCCTGCGGTAAAAATCATTAGATATAATTGCGTATATATCATCTCTTCAAATTTGATTTATGAGATTACACTGTGTATATTATTTCGTTATAGTATTTAATTATTTATTTCAAAAAACTTTTAATTAGTGATTGGTTATCAAGGAACTGACATGTCATTAATATTTGGTTCTCTTTTTTCTTGAAACTTTGTGAAGAATAATAAGTGAGGGGTTCAGAAAAAGAGAGCACTTTTTTTATAAAACTTGTTCAAATTAATTGTTTAAATAAACGCATATAAATTAATTAATAAAATATTTCCTTTGTTATTATCTTCTTCCAAGAAAAATAATAAACATGTGTTTGTTTTTTTTATAATAAATAAATAAATAAATTTAAGAAACCATTTCCTTTGACCACTTGAATAACATTACGTGTGATATAATTATTTCTAAGATCACCTATTAGAAATTTATAAAATACTAAAATAGTAATAATAATAATATTCAATCTAATTCCAGGTGGAAAATTTATTTTCGAAAAACCATCGCATATCAAAACACCATAAAAAAGGAAGTAAAATACATGAATCGCAGCAATCAAATGTGGAGCCAAAATTAGTAGAATAATATACTACGAACCTAGTTTTTTTGCAACCTCTTCATCACCATATACCCATTAATCAGTTTCATCATACGGTTCACAAGTTAATATATATATATATATATATATATATATATATATATATATATATTGTTTTCAAATACAAATAGAAGGAGAAACTTTAAAATGAATCCCACAGTTTTCACTTAGCTCCACCTCTACTAGCAACAACTAAATAGTATGATAATCAAAACATAAATAACAACAAATCGATAATAGAAATCGAACGACAATAAATTATAAAATGAGTACTAATGCTATTGGTATGAAAGGAGAAACATGTCTAATACAACAATCACACGATAAAACTAAACAACACTCAACTACCTACTAACCTTATGTCATAATCTTCAACTTCCACATATCAATCAAATATTTTTAATGACGATCAGTTCGTTTGTGTTACTATTAAAAAAATAACCACTTATTTTAATCGATAACATTATTAACATTTTTTAATTACCATTCATATCTCGACTATTTCATTATGAAATTATTTTCCACCAATATAAATACCAAAAAATTCCACCAACCAAAATCTAATTTTTTTTTTTAAAAAAAACAAATTATTTTTTTAATAAGTCAATATTATAAAGTTAATTCCGTGATCTAATATGTACCTCAAAAAAATTTTAATTTAATATTAATATGTGGCTATGCACGTAGAGAGATAATAAAATAACGTGCCGCTCCAAACGGGGCATTATACAAAAACCATAACTGCAATTTCTATGATGTTTAACAATTTTCATTCCTATTATACCCTTTTCTTATACTGTCCTATATATAAAAAATGAGGGTAAAATAGTCATTATACATAAAACAAAATTTCATCAGTCACACACATATATAAATATATTTTCATGGCTATTCAAGATTCATATTTCTCCATCAACAAAAAAAAAAAAAATTCATAAGTTCCATGATTAATATATTAAAAAAACCATCTTTTTCATAAGCTTTTTTACCCCATTTGGATTTTTTTTAATTTTTTTTTTTTAAGTTTTAGTATTAAAAAAATAGAAACTTTATTTGGTGCCCCATTTTGCTTAGTACATAATCAAACTGTTGCTGGTAAGTTTTCTTTTGTTTATAATATAATGTAAAGACTTGATTTTTATTACTTAGTATGATGTATTTATTACATAAATCTGTGTTCCATGCATGGTGGAGAACTGTGTTTTGATGTTGAAATCTTTAAAGATGGGATTTTTATGTGTTGTTTGTTCACCAGAAGCATTTTTTATTTGTGGGGTTGGGGTGGTTGGGGTGGTGTGAGGTGGGGGTGGGGTGGGATGGGGTTGGGGGTAATGTCCCACCATGCTGTTTTTAGCTTAGGCCATAAATCTTTACTTCTGGGAAGTGTGTCAGGAGAAAAGAGGAATAGAGAGCTTTGGACTTTGTTAAACATGCAGATATTAGCAGAAATCTTTAGAATGTCAGCAAAAGATTATATAGCTTATGTAGATAATAGACCTAGAGAGGGATTCTTGATGTATTGTTTCTGGGATCTTTATGACCTGAGTCTAAAAGGGCTAAAAAGGGTGTCTGATTTTTTTTCATTTGGTAGTAATAAAAATCTCAGCTTTTTGGGTTTTTTTTTTTTGAGTTTTGATAGGTTTTCTTGATTCCTATATTTGGTACTCTGAGAAAACTCATGGCTGTGACAGCTATGGTGTACTATATATGCTTTTCTTGGGGTTTGGGTATTTTGTTATGGTACTTGGGAGTTACTTCACATAAAAGGGGTTGTTGTTGTTGTTCAGCTCTTCCAGTGGCATTTTCATGGTGATACACAGATATTAAGTTCTCTTTTTCTCTGCTTCTGTATGTGTTTTCTTTCTTTGTATATCTATCTGTTTATCTATCACTTTCTTTTTGCTTTCTGGTTTCTGATTTTGTCTGTTTGTTATAATTATTTTTTATCTTTTTTTTTTCATTTTTTGGACTGTGTATAATTACCATTGGTTTCTGTTTTTGGACTCATTAGTCTTATTTTCTGGAAATTTCTGATGATGCTCTTTTGTCTGTTTTCTATCACTAGCATTTTACATGTTTAAGTTAGTTCACCTTGAAAATTGAGCTTTGTTTTGTTTTGTGATTTTGGTGCTATTTATAGCTGTGTTGATTTGTATTTCTGTAGTCTGCAGCTTAGAGGTTCTTGAGAAAACAAGGACTGGAGTGATAAGTGATTCTTGAAACATGTTATGAGAAATTGAGAATGGCATCATCTTCTGCTGAAAATAGTCCAGTGCCACTCAGAGTAGCACCCCCAAATTATCAGCCATATCCACTTCCCTTGGTTAAATATGAGAATATTGTTGCCTCTCCTCAACTGTTCATGGAAACTTTGCAGAAGCTCCATGCTTTCATGAGAACTAAGTTCATGTGAGTTTTTTCTTTCCTTTTTTTGCTTCCTTATGTCCTTTTATGAGTTTCTTTCTATCAGCTTGCATGCACCTCGAGTACTTCACCAACTTGATAGCTTTGCTCACCTAGGTATTTTGCCTGTTTTGGGATTTGAATTTAGTTTCCCATGGTTTTCACCTACTTCGTTAACTACTAGATCATGCCCGAATACCATCTCTATATCCTGTCACAAGGCGTACCTCCCTCCCTTGTGTTAAACTTGATCAAGAAATGCTGTCTTTCTTAGTATATGGTTTTCTCCTAAGATGGTCAATTCTCAGCTCATGAGCTACCTTTTGTGCGTTGAGTTAGGCACAAGATCATTTTTCCGAAAGCAACAATTATTTGAGAAGATTTTTAGGCAGTTTTATTGAGGATTTCATTGATTATTAGCAACCACCAACATTTTCCTGATTTGATTAATCTTTGCTAAAGACTGCTATCCTAATTCCAATTTTGGTCCACCAATCTTGATACTATGCCATAGGCTTCTGAGTTCCCACACATCGTCTCAAATTTATATAGTTCACGCAACTATTTATTAATGTTTCTGTGGGTTGTGCTTTTTTCAGGGTCCCTGTTATAGGGGGCAAACAGCTGGATCTGCATCGCCTCTTTGTCGAGGTAACTACTCGTGGTGGTCTCTCAAAGGTAATAGAACTTAGGCTCATTGTATTCAAACTTTTTGTGCTCTTTCCGTTTTATATCCATGATTAATTATTTAAAATGTAGAATAGCTGGGGAAGGTTAGAGTAACTCTCATCATATATCTCCATGTTATGGTATTTTCTCTTAATTTTTTCTCTTACTAAAAAAGCATAAGTTGGTGTATTGACCTCTGGATTGATGAATTTCATTTGAGTTGGCTTTGCCATAGTAAAGAGCCACAGAAGGCACTATTTTTGTTATGCATCCCCACATGGTTAGGATATACTCCATTCAAGTTTAGCTTTCGCGTCTTAAATGCTTCTCCTTGTTTTGTTACGCTCATGGGTGATGCTCAGCTGGAGTAAAGTCAAGAAACGTGCAAGACTAGAACATCATACAAATAGGTGGAAGGTGTATGCGTTTTGGCGTAAGGAACCAGAACACTTGGGGCTTGGTTTCATTTTCATTTCAGTTGTTTTACGAGTTGTTCTTTCAAGCTTGTTGTAGGATGGGTTTGAAGAATTTTGTGGCCTTACAGGTTGTTGTTTGTCGTAAACAAGTATAGCTCTTAATATGCATAGAAAGGAATGATTGGGTTGAAATCAATGTTGAGTCTGTATAATTATGATTTTTCGAACGTAATTGCAGATTCTAGGGGAGAAAAGATGGAAGGAAGTAACATTGCTGTTTAACTTTCCTTCTTCAGCCACAAATGCTTCATTTGTTCTTCGGAAATACTATATCTCATTGCTATTTCACTACGAAAGACTCTACTATTTCAAGGCAAAGTACTGGACTCCTCCTCCTGGTATGTGTGGAATCTTTCATTACTTAATTAATTGTGCCGAGGCTTTCTCACTAAAACATAGATTTATTTCAGGCGTGTTGCAGGAAGCCTCTCGAACTGCAGCTCCAACTCAAGCTTTGGCCGGATATATCCTTCCACCACCAGGACTAGAAGCCACCATGCCCCAGCCACAGAGGATAGAAACAACATTTCCTGAAGGTAAGAGTCATTCCAAATCTTTTATGTCATAGTCATTCATTCATATCTTTTCGGAGTCTTCAAATCCATGTATGGTGATATTTTTTATGTCCTTTTCGAGATAAGTGAGGTGATCCTTACGAGGAGAACAAAGAAAATAGGGGCTAGGTCCACGATATTGGTTATCCATTGAGTTGTGAACCCTGGGAGACTCTAAAACTTTGTATCTACTGATTCACATGATAAAATGAGTACTATCGATATCGATGCTTCTGTTACATGTGAAGTAGTAGAACATGATAAATCTTTACTGCTTAACTGTTTAGACTGATAATTTCCTACTATAGCTAACAAATAATGTCCATCACCCCATTCTTTTGTGCTTGCAGAAACTACCATACCATCGACAGGTTCACCTGTGTCTGGTTTCATTGACGGGAAGTTTGAGAGTGGATATCTTATTACAGTGAAGATTGGATCTGAGGATCTTAAAGGTGTTCTATATCAGATTCCAATTAACCAAGAGCAGCAAGAGTTGCAGAATGTACCTGCTTACAACACTCAAAAAGAAGCATCAACACCTGGGATAGCTAGAAGAAAGCGTAGGAAGAAAAGTGAAATCAAAAAGCGCGACCCTGCCCATCCCAAGCCTAACAGAAGTGGTTATAACTTTTTCTTTGCAGAACAACATGCCCGTCTGAAACCTCTTTATCCTGGAAAGGATAGAGAGATTAGTAGGATGATTGGTGAACTGTGGAACAATCTGAACGTTCCAGAGAAGATGGTAGGGAACCAAACGATATATTTCATATCGGAAAAAGGTCCAAAAATTTACTCCTCTACTATGCAAAGTATCTTAGTTTTGCTCCGTTATACTTTGAGGCCATTCATGCCTTTGTTATCAAATGTCCTCGTATATACCTTGACTTTAATGGGGTTCTAGCATGGACTAAGATTGGAACTCCTTTACAATCGAGGTCAACTACGAAATGATTTGTTGACAGACACTGAAGGTATAAATGGCTCCAAAGTATAACGACAATTAAGATATTTCGTATTCTAGGTGGTTGTTTATGAGCCTTTCTCCGGTTTAAATATCCCAAGACGTATGAGATTGTTCTTGTTTGTTTCATGCTAACTACTTCGAATGATTATATTCTGTTGAGTTCAGGTCTATCAGGAGAGAGCATTGCAAGACAAAGAACGATACAGAATGGAGATGCAAGACTATCGCGAGAGACAAACAACTGGACAAATTGTTAGTAGTCCACTGCTAATACAATCTCCTCTTGAACACAATGTCGATATGATGGATCAGCCAACTGAACTTCATAGTGAAAATGGAAACGTCTCTTGGAGTCCAGAGCACGGAACAAGTTCTGATAAATGTGCACAGAGCAACTCGGAGAACAACAACAACAACAACAACAAAGGCACAGATCCTCCAGTATTAGAAATGCAGACTAACAACGTGATCGTTGAGGGATTTGAGTTGCTTAAGAGAGTAGACATGGTCGATTGCGAGGACAAAGAAATGCAGGAAGAAGAAGTTGAAGGTGATAAACAAGAAGAATTACAACATAGCAAGGAAAAAGTTTTTTTCTTCCTAGAAGAAAAAACTGTTACCAACTGAGGGGAAAATATAAAACATGGTAAAGCTTAAGTTACTTAGCTTCTTAGATATTACAACTTATCTTAATTATATAGTGTTTGTTTTGACTTAGTGATAATTATGTTGTTTTTAGCAGTAGTTTTGGATATAATTTAAAAAGTATGAACCATTTTGATGTATTTCATGGGCATACTTTACAGATTAACTGCCCTTTTGTTATGCAAGGTTAAAAAAATATGAGCATTAAGCACATCATATCTTGTACTTTCTCTTTTTTTTTTTGGTTTTTCATTCGCTGTTTGGTACATGCATGGGAGCTCGTATAATTTGGATACGCGCTGCGTTGGGTTCTATCTGGGGAGAAGTGATCCCTACTAAGGATGGAACATGGATATGGTTCATACTTAGATGATTTTGTATTCAAAGTTTCATTTGTTTTGTGTTACTCTGAACTCTCGATAAAGTTGTAAGGTGCGAGTTAGATTCTTTGAAAAAGGTGTATTTTTGATGTCTAACACATTTGCAACAACACCTTTTGAAGAGTTTAAGTAACACACAATTGAGACATGGTTAGGTGTGGGTTTTTTTATGCACAAATTGTTATATTGAACATCTATAATTTTTAATCATGTCATTGAACATTAGGTTATTCATTTATTTTATTTAAAAATTTACACATATAAACCTACATATTAAGGAGGTGAATTAAACGCTCTATGTTTAAAATATTTTTTTTATGACTCAAAACTGAAACCTCTTATAAAAATATTCATTTCATTAGATAATGACCTAAACATTATTAGACTTGCTAATAATGGAGAAGGACAGCTACTTTTGATAAGAAAAGCAATTTTTTTAATAAAAAAATTAGCAAATATTATATAAATTTCATCTTTAACTAAATTTATACATTCTTTTTCAAAATGGCTTTTTCATTGTGATATCATCTTAATAAGGAATTTTAATTATTTTTAATGTTAAAAAATAACCGACCAACCAATCCTATTTCAGTTTATAGAAACTATATTAATGTTGTTGTCATTTGCTTATATATGCAACATTTTCAACATTTAATTAAAATTTCTTTCCTAAAGTTTTATCACAATATCAAATATTTATTTGGATGATTAAAGAGTATTCTTGAAGTTGTAGGTCATGACTCATGAGTTTCGTAAATTCAATTACTAATGTTTGTATCAGAATATTTCCTTTTACGTTGTGTAAGTAATACTCACAACTCATTTTATTTTAGGGTTTTATTTTTTATCGCGCACTCATGTTACGCGACGCCAAAGTTCGACACTTGTTGAATTTCGAGCTTAAGATGCTTTATACATCGAACAACGTTAATTATTAGCTTTTCTTATTTAGCTTAATCAACAAGTTTGTATACATTGTCAAAGCTAACTTGCTAATTAAGGACATTAATTAGGTCAACCAGAATTAATTTAAATGAACAAAGTTGAAGTTGTCAACTGCTAAAATTATATATTGATTATTTGCATACTACTTTTTTTTAAAAAAAATATATAATTGCACTTGATTAATTTAAAATTGCAGTTCTTTGAAACTTAATAGTGAATTGGTTAATTAATTGCTAATTATATATGTGTAATTGTTCATTTATAAAAACATACTTTAACTATCGATTATTCCATTTTTCTATATAAATGATAGTGTGATTATATTTCAGATCGGAAACTCACACTCTGATAGTTGAAACATTTTTGATAAATAGTTGATGTCATTGTTCAGATAGTAAACTCGCATACTTATGATAGTTCATATATGAAAATGACTATTAACTCTCTTTCAAACGTCAACCAAATATTATGTAAATGAGTAAATACTTGTAAATTTATTTCATTTTCTATATATAGTACTTCCATTCCTCAAATAATACATTTAATTCGAAATCATGATTTGACCTTATATGTGTTATTTTATTCTATAGTCCAGAATTAGAAAGTCAAGGAAATTAAGATAAGAGTGAATTTTCTTTTTTTTTTTTGTTAACAAGAATTGTTTTTTTAAAATAAAGTCACTTAATATATGACAAATTATAGCAAATAAGCATGGGAATTCTTTTTGATATTATAAAATATAAAAAAAAAGTCAAACCTTTGAGAGGGGTTGACAAAACAAGAAGTATTTGATTTTGATATTTTATATTTATATTTAAATAAAGTAAAACTTAATTAAATCCCAAAGTCAACTTATTTAGCAAAATGTGATGATGATGAACTAGTTATAATAAGTTGGAACATCATGATTCATGACAATCCTACTATAGGGGCTACAAATTTTTGTGTTTTTTTTATAGAATAATATATATATATATATATATATATATTGAATATATTAAACCAGTAACTCTTCAATCACTATATTTTTATCGTTATTTAAGTTAGAGGAAGTTTATTTTAGAAGATCTGAATCGAAATTCATATAGAAATATAACGTGTTCGTAGTTTTACTTTTATTTTTATCTTATTTTCTATTATATAAGCAATAACAAACTATATATAAACGTATTTAATAATAAATATATATACACACTCTTATCATCTAACAAATTGTATCTTTCTAATAAAACTTAGAGCATTTCCTTTCCAACTAACAAAAAACAATCAAAATCACCGAACTAATAAATCACACACAAAACAAACTTATGGCCATTAAAACAAAAAACATTACATGATAAAAAAAATAATAATAATGAACACTCACTTAAAACAACAAATTGATATAGCATAAATCCAACCAATGTCACTACATGATCTTCCAAAAAAAGTGAATATTTTTTTTTATAAAATTAAACAACTATATGCATGTATGCTCTTGATCTTGAAATAATTTTGGTAAATAAAAAAACAAAATACAATACATTAATTGAGTGTCATGATAAATCAGAAACAAGAAGTGCATCCCAAATCATATCCATATCCAAAGATGGCATTCTACTCAATTGAACACCATCAACATTTTCTTGATTATTAATATTCTTCACCTTAGTAATCTCCATTAGTTTCTCACAATTAATTTCCTTCTCTTGATTCTGAACGATCGTGTTCTTGATTGTTGCATCATCATCCGATAGCCCTTTTGGAGATATAATAATTTCATCGCGATCACTACTATTATTAGCCTTCTTTTTTGATTGTGTTGAAATTGCTCGAATTTTCGCCTCAAGGAGTGATGTTATGTTCCCATTGATAGAATTAGCCTTTAATTGATTCTTCAAATGTGGGAAATTCAAGTTTGCATAATCACCTCTTAGCATATAAGCCGCGGTATCATAAGCAAAAGCGGCTTCTTCAGCAGTATCAAATGTCCCTAGCCAAACCCTAGTCCTATTTCTTGGTAGCCTTATTTCCGCCACCCATTTTCCCCAATGCCTTTGTCTTACTCCTCGAAAAAGCTTCCCTTGGGAAGCGATCATAGAAGAAGAAGAAGATGATGATGATGACGACGACGATGACTTTTCATAATGAACAAGTGATGATTTTCTTGATGATCCTTTGAATTTCATTGGTTGAGTTTTTGTAGTGCTGAGCCAATAGTCACTAAAACCTTTTGTTGTGGTACAATTTGTTATGGTTTGATTCATTTTCAACCAATTTGTTGGATTTGTAGTTGCAACCTCTTTATAATGAATTTGGCTCTCATGACCTATTGATGAAGACATAGGGAATAACGCCGCGGATGATGACCTGGCAAAACATGAAAAAAAATTTAAGAGGTTGAAGATATATCGTAATATTTACAATACTTATCTATTTTCTTCTTTTATCAATGTATTGGGACTCGTGCATCCTAGATAGTGGTGTAACTACCTATTGATTACAAGGGGTGCAACTGAATCCCCTTCGCTAAAAAAAAAAAACACAACTATATACATTTTTGAATCATATTGATCATAAGTGAAAGATGTTACATTCTAACATGTTGTTGATAGAATTACTGATTTCGATACTGTATCCTAGAAAGTCTAAATATGTACTATTGGTAAACTCAATTTGATAAAAGAGAAAATTAGTGAATAAAATGGCAAATAAATAAAAGGAATAGAATTAGTATCATACTTGTGATTCTTGTTGCTTAGAGATTCAGCTGCCCTTTTTGAAATCTCTAAAATGGAAGGCTCTTGCAAAAATAACCCTAAAGTTGGGTAATTACTTGATAGTGAATTTGTTGAAGAAGCACATGTTTGATGATCAAGAAAATTATTTAAAGGAAAAATGTTGTTATTATTCCCTTGATCTTGATGATGTTGATAACTTGAAGAAGTCGATAATGATGATGATGATGATGATAATGATAATGACGATTCATTTTGATGGAAATTAAGTGGAAGAAATTCAGAAAATTTTGTTGGAGAAGAATTTATAAAAGTAATTTCATGATTTAAATCACTAAAAATGTGTGGATCCTTGAAAAATCTAGATAATGATTCTATGGCTACTTGTTTATAACAAGTTGGCAATTCTTTTTGCATGATGGATTCTGATTTTAGAGACTGATTCTCCATGAGAAATCCAATAGATTGGTATTGAGGGGAAAAAAAAGAGAGAGAGAGAGATAATGATGATTTTACAAAAATGTAGACATTGTGGTATATATATTAAAGTCTCAAGCAAGAAGATTATATTATATGTTTACTAAAGAGGCACTTTTAATAAAGGGTCAATAGAAAAAAATAGGACCATCAATAAGGGTGTGTTATCTCTCCACTTATAATCAGAAATCTCAGTTTCAAGTCTGAAAAATGAAGAAAAAAATTTCGATAAGAAGTGAGCCCTATATAATACGTAAGTTCAGATTAGCTAAATCAGTAGGTTCCGACAGTTAGATTAGTTATCGGTAAACCTTCGAGCCTCGAAAAAAAAAGAGAAACTCTTAGTAGTAGTCGTTTCTTCTTTAATGAACCTTACATGATACATATTCAGATTAAATTAATCGGATCGATATATTTTGACTGATACTGTAAGTAACGTCAACTCAAATTAATTAATCAAAATCACAACGTTCGAGCCTTAAAATGAAGAAATTAATTGTGAGAAGCGTTTATGTTTTATCAACCCCTACACAATGTGATACTCAATTAATCAGATCAATAAATTTCGAACTTCCATAATTTTCTTTTCAAATTCTAGATCTTTGTTACAAGTCTTAGAAACATTAATTCGTGCATCCCATTTTCATATATATTCTTTTTTATAAACCAATCCAAATGTGCCAACTCATGAGTTGTATTGTTACCTGTCTTATAAGGTTTATAACAGGAGGGATGTATATTCTTTTTATGATAGTGACTGCAAAAATAAAATTTTAAAAATTAAACCTCAAAAAAACTTTGCTTTAATTTACTTTATTGTTTTTTTTTGCATTCATTTCTTGGTTTTATTAGCAAATGATCATGTGATTTTCATTAACAAGCACATGATCAATTTCTCTCTTTTTTTCACTTTTTTTTTTTTGAAGTATGAAAATGGTATCTTCACTTTCTCTTTTTAACAAGTATTAGTTATTAGAATATAGTAATTAGTTATAATTAGTAACTAATTAAACAAAAGATTAATCATATGATAATCCTCTAGTTATAATTGTTATTTGAGTACGGAAGCTTGGAGCAACGGTAAAATTACTTATAGTTTGAGTTACGCGTGATAGCAACTATTAATAATTAATCACGTCTTTGATAAGTGTTGACGGTCTTTGTCATATCCTACGTGAATACAGAATGTTTAATACATTGAACTGTCATTTTATAATTGTTATTTAACTCATATAGTTATGTATGTTAGTTAGAAGATTAATTAGTTGGCCTAATCATCATCTCCAAATTTTATATAGGTACTTTTCCAGCAAAACTTTAAGTTAAACTATATTAGTGATTAATTAATATTATCATCATCATTGTAATAATGGACCAAAAAATTAATGAATTTTTAAGAAAAAAGATAATGAGGTTTAATTAGTTTTTGTTCTTAATTAGTAGGAGGAAATCATGGTTGTCTTTAAATGATTTAATACTAAATAATTATAAAACTCTCAAATTAAGACATTTCTCTTATGTGTCTTTTGAGAATAACATTGAGACACTTTTACCAAAAAAAAAAAATTCTCAAATTTCATTCCAAATAAGGCAAAACAAGAATCAAAAAATAATTAATTAATTAAATATTTGTAAATCCAAATGATTAGTAGTCACTCTGACTCATACTATTGGTAGTGCATGTTATTTAATTTTATTTCATTCATAATTAAGCTACCTCCCAAATTCCACATATCAATTATCATTTCATTTTAAAAAAAAAAAACCTCCCTAATGTAATTCTTTTGTTCCGAGTAGTTATCGACTTCAACAGAGTTTCCGAGTTTGAGTTTTTGATAAAAAAAAATCTTGTATAACACTTTTTCTCTTTAATGGTTCATACACTAAACGAGTGTAAATAAATCGATACCCTAATATCAATAGTAAAGTGATCAAAATTTATAGTAAGAGAGTAAAAATAATGTATTTATATAAAAAGATTTATTTTTATATAGTGTGTAATTCTTTTTTGTAAAACAAATATCGAACGTCTGAGTAAAAACTTTTAACAAAAAAATAAAAGAAGAGAACATGGTTTTAGTCCAATTATAGAAGTTATTTTTGCTTGTGATTATAAGAATGAGTTTAATTTAATTAATATATATGTCATGAACAAATTAAAGGCAGCTAGACAAGAAACCATGTTTCTTTAAAGTTGTTTTCCCCTTTCTTAGTTTTTAATTTAACTTTTATAATAAAAAAATACTGTTTAATTTAATTATTATTTTTCTTTATTCCTTTCTCAGTTTTCAACCTCACACAATACACAAAAAGACAGATTATTATTAATTAGAATAAATTAATTAACATCCTTGTAACACATAACCACTACTTTAATTAATTGGATTAATATAAAATAATTAATTAAAGGGTTAGACATGTGGAGTAGTGGAAAGTGGCTTAGCTTGACCAAACAGTAAAATTGACAAATCATGTGCACAACAAAGAAAGACAAAAAATTTTTTAATAAGCCTTGAATTTTGTCATCAAATGATAATAATAAATATTTTTTTTATAAAAAATAGTTCGATACACTAAATTTTCATTCTCGGTAGGGTTTAGAAAACCATCGGATTATATTAAATATTTTATACACAATTCTTTTAGAAAAAAGATATAAATTTCTTCTCAAACTTACACCGAAAAGTCAGTTACATGGTTCAACTATTATGACGATCTATTACACACCTAAACTACTAAAAAGTGAATTTATTTAATACATACTAACGATAAACTATCGTGAATAATACATTCAGTGATTAATTTATCAAAAATATAATTAACTGACTGAGGCATGCAATTGATAATTTCTGAGAGTATCAGTGAATAACTTAAATTATAAAGATCTATCATACTTTTTAGTTTCTAGTAATTTTGCTCATAGAATAGACAATTTATCAATCTATAGTTCCTTCAAACTCATAAAATTTTAATTGTACGATGAAATTTTTTATCGTTGCACCAAAACTCCGATCAAATAGAAGAAAAGTTTATTGTATAGCCATTTTCTCAGTTTCTCTAATGTGAAGATAAGGATTTTGCTTGGTTGGACAGCTTTATTTAATTTTTACCTATCTTTAATGTTATCTTAGATATAATATTATTAGACACTATGACACCACTAATAACATAGTTAATTAATTAATTACTATATATTTCTCATCAAGCTTCAGCATGATCATTATTTTGTTGTATATATGGCTTCAAATGATGATTGATTAACTGACTAATTAAGCTTTTGTTTTTATCACAAAAGAAATCACATTATTGTTGTCTAAGATTATTTCATAATTCTTCAGCTTATTTATTAATCACTAGATCTTACGTACCTTTTAAGTGTTCATCGTTCCTTATAATTGTTATGAATGTTCTCATATTATTGATATTCGTCATTAAATTTGTTAACGATAGGGCTTTTAATATGACAAATAAATACGAAAGTTGTGCTTACTGCAGGACTTAACTAAACACCTTAATCACGAGCTTTATATGATGTCATATATATATATATATATATATATCTCACATGTGTCAGCAGCATTTTCAAATGCATTAATTTCGATTCATGACAAGTAAAGCCTTGTTAAAAATAATTTATTTTATATTTAATTAAATCACGTACTTTATAGATATGTGGATCCTCATCGATTTCTGTGAGGATATATTCCTCAAATGAAATACTTTACGCGTTAACTACAGTACTGTATGAATTAAAACACATGGCGCCTAGTGAGAGAAAAACATAATAATAGAGTTTGTCGATAGGTTTTATTTATTTTCTTTAACTAAGATGGGGTAACGTCCAACAAAGCCGAAGAAAAACAGAATATTTTAGAAGTTTAAAGATTTAATATTTTTGTTAAAACAAATTAAGAGTAATTTAGGTAAATGATTGCAACTAATTTTATTAATTAATTATTGTACTATTACTCTTTATTTTTGGCAATATTCTTCATGCTTTACACTTTTAGGTGTCAAAAAATTTGTACAAATATAACCTTTACCCCTAAGCCAAGATCCAAATTTGGCAAAGAAAAAATTATATATTAGCATAGTAATTAATACATGCATTAACAATGTATTTTTAATTAATAGCTTAATTTATTATATTAATGTAAAAATTATAACAAACAATTGTGTGGTGCAACTAGTTGTTAACTTTAACCTAAAATAAGGTAGTTTTGTTATTCTATTACTTATATTATAATCTCACTTTTTTATAGATAGTAACGTGTTGTTGTCACTTGTTAGGTATTGAATTAGCGATAAGTATTTCTTCGTAATAACGTTTAAAAAGTTTCAAATTTGATCTTGATATATATAAAATCTCCTCGTTAAGAAGTGTTTTGTTTAATATGAGATTTCTTGACGTGATTCGCGTCCGGAATAGTTTCCTTTGAATCCAGTTATGGCTGCCCATGGATTCATATATATGTAATATTGTTCCACATGACCCACCACACAAAAAGTGAATACAATGTATACAAATAGGAAAAAGAATGATTCTTACTTTTGCTTTACTCCACTTCTCTTAATCACCATTTTTTCTCAAATCATATGTTATAAAATTTAATTTTTCACAAACTAAACACTTGGAAAAAGAATATTAGAACACATTCACTTGTACCACATTTAACATTCAAGATTTTATGTTATTGTATATCAAATATATGTAATGTTGTGAGAACAAATGTTCATTAAATGTAAGACAAAATTACAGAAATACACACATTTTGTTTCACTTATTTTCATTATCCTTTATTACTTTTAAAAATCTTCAAAATTCTTATTTTTTTAATGTATCCGTGTTGTATATTAATGTATTCGAGCGAGCTAGTTTTAAATGTATTCGAACTACATATTAATGTGTTTGAGCCAGTATTTATTTGAGCTACATAGTATGTATCCGACCTAGTTTTTAATGTATCCGAGCTACATGTTAATGTATTCGAGCTTCAATTATTGTATCCAATTTTTTTTTAAAATTTTTAAGAAAATAATTATTAAAAACTTATTAGGGATAGATTGTAATTTCATATTAAAAGTATAAGATTTATGTAATCTACACTAAAATTTGATTAACTTCTATAGAATAGTGAAAAGAATAGAATATTAAAAAAATTCAACTAAATAATTATGTATTATTTGACAAATGTATGGTATCAAAGAATTTTCCTTACACACAAATTGGTATATTATGGAAGATAATTTATCTTTGTAATTTGTTCCTTTTGATCAAAAAAGGGAATTTATAAATTATAAGGTTAATTTATGTTGACTTGATAATAATCATGATTATTAAAAGGTAATGTGAATTATTGGAACAAAATGCAATTCATTGAACTTGTGAGAATATTACATTGAAATTTATTACTATATATATATATATAAATAAAAGGAATAATTTATAGTGATGATATAAACATGTATATCATATGGTAATTAAGTCCAAAGGAATCTTCATTTTAATTTTGAGTTCTTGTAGGGTAAATTCGCGTAAATCTATAAAAACTTTTGATATATTTTCATTTCACGTATAATTTTTATATTAAAAAAATTCTAACTCATCTCATCCTATTGTCATTTCTTTCGATAGATTCTTTTAATAAGTTATTTACAATGCATATTCAGATTCCTTTTCATTAAATTCGTAAATTAAAAATATTTTACATTCCGATGAGTAACATGATTATGTATATATACAAGTACTTTTGGCAATATATACGTAGAGATACAGCAATGTTTTTTAATAAATTATTTTTTATTTTTTGAAAAAAATAACATTATCCTAAATTAGTATTAAAACTATATATTACTTTCCCAATTACTCCTAAAGAACAAACAAACCATCATGACTTCCACCAAAATGGCTATTTTTATTTAATAACCACGATCTACCCCCCACTGCACTTTTTGTTTTTTTTTAAATAAATTAGACACAATTTATGGTTATTTTATAAAATTATAATTAATTAAGTAAAACCTATTAAAATTATAAAAAAGATAAACTAAAAAATTTATGATTAGTTGGAAGATAAGCTAAAATTCTGACAAAGTAATCGAACGACGAATGGTACCGCAACACATGTCACGATGTTATCGACTCAACGTTAGTTTGCTAATTATTAATTATTTATTTTTTTTGTGTAATTCCCTTTTGGTTTAAATTTGGACCACAAATGTAAAATGAATTAATTTATTTGATTAGTTTTAATTAATTTAGTGAGGGTGTCATATTCATTCCACCATTGACATTTTCATAATCCTAGGATAAGTTTGTTTAGTTTAGCCTAAACGACAAAATAAGGGTTGTTAATTATTATGTAAGAAATTAATGAGAGAATAAAATAATCCAAATTAATGTAACAACTCCATTGTTTGTTGAAGGTATAAAAAAATAATTTTAATATTCAGATCAGTTTGCATACATCTCGATTAGTTTTACGAGACATCTATTAATTTATCAAATTTAAGATAGAATAAAAAAATCACTTAATAATTTTATGTGTACTACGATCATTAAAGGTATTTATTAAACTTGAATAATGAACCTTTGTTTGCAATTTATCGCTAAGCATGGTTATGAGAGATGGAGGAGGAAAATTAGAATATTTAGAGAGAATGCAAACAAAAGTAATATTAATTTAAAAAAAAAAAGGTTGCAATCAATTGTTTCGTAATCTAAGAATAACTAAGAACCACAAATTAATTAAGAAACATTATCTAATTAAGTGAAAATAGACTGGAAGAACTTATTTTCGCTAGACACTCAACTCAAGTTAAGATAAAAGCAGTAAGAATTAATGAAAACATAAGAGACAATAAATAATAACGTAGGGATAATACATTTAAGCAAAAGGTTGGTATTCCATCTTATTCCGAGTTAAATTGAAAGGAAAAAAACTAAATCAATGCATAATTAATTATGTCATAATTAATAGGGCAACTTTCACATATAGCAAACAAAAAAATCATATTTGTATAATATAGCAAACTTTGCATAATTGCGCTCCATAGCAAACATAAAAACTGTATAATTCGCTATACATATAAAAGTGTATAATTTGCTGGCCTAAATTGTATAATTCGCTGGCCTATTTCGCTGCAATTGTATAATTAGCTTTGCATACAGTTGAATCGAATTAAAATGTATGTATATTGCATAATTATAAGTGTATAGCAAGAAGATATATGTTTTTCTCGCTTTATACAAAAACAGAAACACAATATATACACTTCTGTTGTATAAAGCTAGAAAAAATTATATTTCACTGCAATTGTATAATTCACAATTGTATAATTCTTTAGCCTTTTTCTCTACAATATTTGAAGTAAAATGTTTGTAAATTATATAATTAAGTGTATAACATGAAGATATACATTTTTGCATGTGTATATACAATTTTCTCTCGCTTTATACAAAACAGGAACAGAAATTATGCACTTCTGTGTATAAAGCGAGAGAGGCGAGAATGGGAGAGTGGCGAGCGAGACTTCTGGGAGAGAGACGCCTGGCAAATTTTTGCCAACGTTTGCTATGGAGCACAATTAAATCAAACCCTAGCTATTCCATTTAATTTAGGTTATTAGTTTGCTATTTTATACAATTTTTCCTAATTAATATGAGTATTAAAGATGATAATATTGATTAAAACCATTAATATTAGATTAATTGAACTTTAACATATAGACTATATATATATATATGTGATGAGTGGTGTGGATTGCACGTTATTAGGAAAAGCAAAAACCTAAAATTATAATTAGGACCACATTTGCACCTACTTATTCTTGCCTATAAGTAGTCTAGAGTATAGACTATATTATATACTAATAATTCGCGTCGTTTTAATTTATTTATCTGATTTTAACTTGATATAAAATATAAGAGAATAAAAAAAATAACCTTATAGTCTTAGACTAAAGATACGTAAAATATATCAAAATATCGTTTAATCGTGTGCTCTTATTAAATATGTCATGCAGAAAGTTGAAATTAAAGAATTGAAAAAAAGGGAACGAGACTTTTTTTCAAAACAAACTAATAAGGAAAGTCAAAATAAATTAAGATGATAAGAGTATTATTTTCATTTAAGGTTAGTATATAAGTATATTCTCCTTCTTTTCCATATTTCTTCGATCATTCAAACTGATTTAAAATATTTTAGTTGAATTGAGAGTCTATTTGACACAGCCTCTTTACGCTCGTGAGATAGAAATAAGATTTACGTATTTTATATAATCTTTGTATCTCATTTCTAAAACTACATTACATGTGTTATTATTTTTAGCAGTTAGTACATATATAGATACAAACTATTTTATTTTATTTTTTGGTTTCTTCCAAAGATGATTTGAATATGTTTAGGATAATAAACGAATATTATTTTCCACAATTTTGTAATACACAAGTTGGAATTAGATATACATATATTCACATGTCAATTATAACTTATTTTTTTGGCCACAAATTAGAATATTTATGCAAAATTGCATCATGAAAATTGACTACTAAATTATTTTAATTAAAAGAAGATCCAACAATGACTCATTTGTCTCTTATTATGTCTTCTTTGAACATTGCCTTTTTTTAAATACATTTTTTTCAAAAAAATATTTTTAGAAAAGTCTTTTTTTGAAAATAAGATGGGAAAATATTAAGGAAAAAAATATCTAAATACACATATTATTTTATCATAATCTATGAAATTTTCTACCATTTGAAAAAATTACAAAAATCACCACTCAGATACATCTATATCCTCTCTCAGATACATTTTTATCCCCTCTCGGATACATCATTCCCCTCTCGCATACGTCCGTGAGCTATGTATCCACAAGTTTCTTGAATAGCAATATACTGCGACTTATTTATCTGCTTGTCTGTTGATGTATCCGATATCAAATGAATTTTCGTGATTTGAAAAAAAGTAGAGAAATGATGTAATCAGCTATTTATGTATTTTGTACATATATATTAAATTCATATCTTTGGGCTAACAAGAATAAATCACTAATTTGGGCCAAGGCTGAATCAAAATTGGGCTGAAACTTGGCCCTGGCCCATATCCAAGCAATGAAATAGGGTCATTTGCGCTTCCGTCCTTATTTTGTGTTGGTCTTTAATTTACATCCCTCGTGAACTTATATTTTCATATCATAATATCTCACACAAGTTATGTCTAGACATGATCTCAGTTTCCAAATAACGTATGTCCCCACTAGGCATAAGTTCTTATTTTTTCCTAATTATGGTTATAAGAACAATTTTTTTTTAAAAAAATCACGACAAATCATGTATCAATTTGGATTACATATTTTAGCGCAAATCAACCCAAGTTTAGATGTGCTGAATATGCGGATCAAAATGAATTGATTACTCACTCAAACTTAAACGAATGTGATGAATCATAGAAAAAGTTTGTTATTGACGAATAATATCTTTATACTATTCATCTTCAGAAAATAATCATTTGTTACTGTAGGTCAACTTAACCTTGCGATAGCACAATTTTTTTTAAAAAAATAATTTTTACAATACAAAACATTATGAACTCATCAAACAAAATACTACTAATTATTCTAAAGTGAGAATAAATGTCTAGAAAAAAAAAAGGTACCCCTAATTTGCTTGTTTAGATGCATGTTCTTTTATTCTCTAATTGCTTCAATTTCAAGCCATCAATTAAAGGGTTTTGGAATATACTTCCCTTTAGCTCATATGCCTTAATTAAAAACTAGCAGATCGACCTACAAATCATTTTTATATTCACGTAAGATTTAAAGAAGAATCACATCTCAAGAGGTATGACGTAGACAACCTACCTTAATACAAATACTGATGATTGCTTTCACGATTCAAAATTGTGATGTATAAATTACACGAAAACACAAACCACACTTTTGCTCCAACTTTAGAGGCACCTCTTCATCTTCCTTGATTGAACTTCCTAATATTATAAGGTATTGTGATATATGCTTTTGGTCAACTTAATTTGTAACATCACATGTAAATGTAATCTATTTGGTTGTAACATGACCACTAAAGCATTTAACATGGTATGGATGTGACTTGTAGTTTTCTATTTTTTTTTTTCTTATTATAAAATGTAAAAGTTAATGGAAAATACTATTAGAATTGTATTATCATCTCATATGAAATTTTGACGTATTAAATGGGACACTTTTACCATTCCAACGTTTCGGTATGTGGCAAAATTTGATCAGACATAGAATGCAAAATATATCTAAAGATATAGCCTAGTGATCAAACGAATCATCTTATTTTCGTACCAATACAAAAATTGTGATATCAAAAGAATCATCTTATTTTCGTCATACCAATAAAAGTATGTCATTGATATAAAAATGAAAGGACACCTTTGTCACAAATTTATATGAAATGTGACTTGATACAAAGTTTAAAGGAGAAATAAACTTTCGATATTTCGATTTATAAGCAAGCCAATGAAATTTTTGTGGTTGTAAATTATCTCACTAAAGGTAAAATAAGAACTTCATAGTTAAATTATTATCAAATATTAATAAAAGAAATACTGTTTTACTTACTAAACGAAATGAACTGAAACGAACTTTACAGTAATTATTTCATGTTTGAACAACAAAAAATTGAAACATGAATGGTGTTTTTTTAAGGTCAGAAACAATACCAAGTCACTCTTTACAAACAACCAAACAACAATTTTACTAAATCAGTATGGAGTTTGCAACAAAAATCTAAAAAATACTTGCAGATTTTCATGGCTGATGATACAAAAGTCGAAAACTAAGAACTCGTAAAGCTGAAGAACCCAAAGAAATCGCAACACTAAGAGCAATTTCCGCCACAGGAAAAGATCACGAGCATAGGCAGTTCAAATATACGTAAACTGGAAATGTCAACAATGAATTGCAAGGTATCAGGCAACTCTGTCCACCGAGACTATAAGGCAAACACAAAGGAACTATCTAGCATCTTTGCTGGAAATTTGAACCCTGGTCTTCTTGCGGTTTTCACTCACTTCATCGACCATTATGCAATACACTTGATACCTCTAACAAGCGGTAACGAGGAATCTAAGGTTACAGGGCAGCAATTATACAGTATTTTTCTATGGATGACCACCAATATGGTGTGACTGAGAACTTCAGAGGGAATCAAGCAAGCATAACATAACTTTTACCTAGTCTTGAACTGTCTCGAACCAACAACATACCTAGTGTAATCTCACGAGTGGAGTCCGAAGAGAGTAGCGTGTACGCAAACCTTATCCCTACCTTGAGAGGTAGGAGACTAGAACTAACTCGAAGCACCTATTTTACTTTGAAGCCCTGGATGTTGGAAGGTACAGAACCAAGCTTTTCTAATTCATACTAAAATCATCCACAAATAATCTGAAAGCTATGGGATCTCGCAGCTTAGACCATAATTTACGTCTAGAGAATAGAGTGTATCAGTTTTGAACACACCAATAAGTCCATTGTTCTGTCTTCCAAGAAAACCATAGAACTTGGAAGGGAACCTTCTGCATTCTATGAAACTCATACTAGGGACAAAAATCTAATACAAAAACTGTTGAATTATACCTTCTCTTTTTAACTTCAAGCCAGAGTTGAGGAATAACACAATAAACAACAACATACCAAGTGTAATCCCACAAGTGAGGTCTGGGCATAAAAGGAATAACACAACAAACAAACTTACAAATAACAGAAGACGCTTCACTAATGACATCGATATCACATTTACCCTGCCTTTGCCATTGCATAAAATTCTACGCACAAGGTGCATTACAACTCTATATCAGCACAATTGACATAAGTATTGCAACAACTGAAACACAGGTGATTTGGGGGTGGAGTTTATCATATCAAAAGAAAGACGAGATAGTTCAAAACCGAATGGATTGACAATTCAGACGTATTAAGTTGTAGTGCATCACAAGATTTAAACAGTGAATAACATGACAAACAAAGGGGAATGACAAATTACTGACTGCAATGAAGTACACAACACCTAGCTTTCTATTTCTTGGTATCCTTAGTTCCAGCATTGCTACCTCCGGCAGCCTCTTTTGCTGCTTTCTTTGCAGCCTTCTCTTGCAGAGCTTTCGCATCCCTACATTCAAACAAACATATAAAGATAAAAACTCAAAATCCAATGATAAACAAAAAGCTAAACACATAAAACCAAATCTTGGAATAAAGTAAGATACAACAAGTACAGTTAAGAAAATTAGGAAAACCTTTCACGGCGCTGCTCAGGAGTCAAACCATCATCAGCTCCCTTCTTGCTTTTACCAGCACGAGCTGCAGCTCTTTCCCGATCCTTTTCCCTCTGATTTCCGCGTCTGATTCAGTCAAGGTAACACAAATATATACAAATCCAAACAAAAAAAAAAACCCATAAAACTAAAAGTAGATCTGCTTAAATTTCATGTACCCACAAAGTTTACACAACAAAGTTACCAAGACTGACATCATGATACACAAAAGGAGATAAAGATCTCATCTAATTTGAACTACCAACAAAACTAAACACAAAGGTACAATCTTTAACAGAAAACTAGTATATGATCAATCACAAAACACATGCTACCAAGCACCAGAAACCACAAAAACAAACATAAATCTGATTAGTTTCCAAACACCAACTAGATCATGCTATCAAGAAAACATAACATCTCATTCAATCTAAACTACCACAAAACTAAACACACAAAAAAAATACATTTTTTATTTATAGAACTCACAAAAATTTCAAAAAGAAACACCATACAAACAACAATAAGCATAAATCTCGACCAATATCAAATACTTACAAAACTAAACAGAAAAAAGATGCAATTTTTGCCATAGATTCTATAAAATCCACCATACAAACAACAATAAGCATAAATCTCAACCAATTTCAGATATCCCACAAGTCTAAACACAAAAAGGTACAATTCTTGACATAAAATTTCAAAAGAGAACACCATACAAACAACAGTAAGCATAAATCTCAAATACCAACAAGACTAAACACAAAAAAAAGATGCAATTTTTATCATAAATTTTCAAAAAGAGAGAACCATACAAACAACAATAAGCATAAATCTCAAATACCCTTAAAACTAAACACAGAAAAGATACAATTTTTTATCATAAAATTTCAAAAAAAAAACACCATACAAACAACAATAACCATAAATCTCAAATACCCACAAGACTAAACACAAAAAAGATACAATTTTTACCATAAAATTTCAAAAGAAAACACCATACAAACAACAATAACCATAAATCTCAAATACCCAAAAGTCAAAAACACACAAAAATCACCAAACTTTAGCAAATACTAACAAATTTACCAATCAAACCAATAAAAGAACTCAAACCCAATCTAAAATTATGCATAAATATGTAAAAAATAGATTAAAAAAATCATGAATTTTGAAGGATATGAGTCATGGTAAAGGAGTTGAATGGGTCGGTGGAGAAGAATCGGAAGATGGTCTTTACCAAAAGAAACGCTGGAGAAAGACAATAGAGGAAAATATAAAGTAGTAGGGGGAGATTTGTAATAATGAAGAATTGAAGGACTAATTATTTAAATAGTTGGTTTTGACTTTTTATTTTTCTCCTAATCACCATTAAATTGGGAAAAATAAATTATTACTAGTATCTTTTTGGTAATTAAAAAAAAAAAGTGGTAACATCGTGGTGTTAGTAAAAAAAAATTATTTCTTAGTTGTACCTAACATGTTTTGATCTAGTTGTCAAAGCTAAATAGTTTTTCTTTTTTTCGAATCACTTAAATTAAAATCAATTAAAAATTATTAATTAACAAAAATCTAGCACAAAAGAAAGATATAAAATTATATATATATATATATATATTTTATTTTTATTTTTATTTTTTTTGTATATGCATTTATAATTTCCTCATTAAAAACTTTTTTATGAAAATACAAAAAAAAAATTAGGTTATGAAAAAAATCTAGTGTGTATATAGTAAAAATATTATTTAATTTTGTAGATGATGCATCTCAATTTTGATCTATTTTCAAATATTGGTATCGTAGTACAGTCTTTGTGGTCATAGTGTATATCTTTTGGATATGTTGAGTCTTTAAGCTTAGTCGAATATGTTTTTGTATGGTTTGACTGTCTCAACTTTCATCTTGTTTGTGATCTCTTCGTTGCATGCGAATTGTTTGACTTGTTCTTAGCAATAATCAAGTCGCAAGTACTTTTATTTGTAAAATAGTATCTTTTTTTAATCAAACTTTATATTAATTAAATAATTCAGCATTTTTCCAAAATATTTCCACAAATTAATTCACTTTATATCTTTACAATGAAAATCCATACATTATTAAAAGAAAATTCTATGACTAGTACTTATAGGATATATATATAGGTATACCATTTGTATTAAATATATATTTATAATTATTTTTGTGAGATCAAAATTAATTTTTTTTACGTTAAACAATGACATATTCATTAAGTTCGCTATAAAAAATTTTAAAACCTTGAAGAATTATATACTGAAATCTTTTAAAACAATATTCCTATCAAAATTTTCATGCATTACAAAAATCATAAGAAACTTCAAAATTATATCCAACGCAAAGGGACCTCAACATATAATAATGTTTGGATTTATGACTTCACTATTCATTTTAATTTTAATATAATATCTATTTGTTTCTCACTAACATTATTCTTTAAGGACCTTAAATTATAAGTCCAATTTTTATTTTATTTTTTAAATTTATAAAACAAAATATATTCGAATTACATATTTTTACTTGACCAATAATTGATCTATCCACATTTTAAATAAGTTTAAATTCAATTCGGAAACAAATTTGAGATAACTTATTCCTAAATCGAACAAGTTTTTAACTTACAAGTTATTTAAAAAAACAATTTAAACTATATTAATTACGTTTAAAATATAAAAAGTAAACATACCACAAATTTTAAATAAATCAACATTCACATAAAAAAAAATTTAACGCCTCTTAATTTTACTTGATTCCGCCTCGATATCCCTAACACAAACGGAATTGTTAGATTAAATAAAACTTTTTATTAAAATCTTAAATAAGGATTTAACCACAAATCACTTCCATTAACAACCCTAACTCCTTAATTATCATATCAAGAGAGGTTTTTGAACTAAAACCAAAAAAAAATAAAATTGATTTTTAACTTACAAAGAGGCCTTTTCACCTCCATTGTTAGCACTAGAAGAAAACTAGCGAGTGTCCCCAAAAAACCCCATTCTTTTTTTTTCCTTTTTTTGTTTTTTTTTTGTTTTTTTTTCTCTCTCTGTGTGTAGCTGTTTTTTTCTATATGATATACTAAATCTGTTGAAATTACTGGAAAAATCTTGGCTTTTTTCATCCATAGTTTCAGGTAAGAACACCCTTTTATTGAACTTGTTTGTTCTTGCTTTTTTTTAACTTGGATGTGTGTATCTAGGCTTGTTATATGAAAATTTGATAAAAAGAAACGATTTTTAGGGTACCCTTTTGAGTTTCAATCTTATTGATATGAAGATTGAAGGTATCTATTAAGAAGAGAAAGGATTTAAGACAAGTTTGGTTGATTTGTTGATTGTTTAGTTATTGGAGTTTTGTGAATGTTATTTTTTTTTTTTGTGTGTTTGGGATTTTGATGGTAAAGAGTTGGGGTTATGAAATTTGTGAGATTTAAGGGTCATTAGGCTTGCTGTTGTTGAATGTGCTTGTGTTTAATCTAATAGATAGATTTTGGTTTTGGTGCTGTTTAGTTTCTTGATAAAGATATGTTTTTGTTGATTTTATCTTACAGTAATGAGTTTTCGTTTATCGGATGGAATTGTTTTTACTAGACTGCAATCCTGTGTTGTATTTCCCTTCGATGTGACTTATAGCTTTTTGACTAGAATTGCTAGCGTGTATGAGCTTATTCACATTGTTGGTCTCAAGTCCGGATTGAGGATGAGGGGATTGCCGAGGGTCAATTGGAAACAACCTCTCTACCCCATAAAGGTTGGGGTAAGGCTGCTTACATGTTACCATCCCCATACCCACTTGTGGGATTATGTTGGGTTTGTTGTTGTTGATATCATGTAGTTTTTGGTTTCTTTGACATTTTAGGTCTATTTGTGTGAACGCAATGATTGTGTCTTGAGCTTCTGTCTTTTTTTGTTAAGTGACTGTTATTTGAGAAGTAGGTTTTAATAAGTAAAGTTAGGATGAAGGTAAGTGGTGCCTATGGAATATTGCAACGTAGTTGTCTATGTATTAGTGCATTGTATTAAGGGTCTATGATCTTTTCTGGATTTGGTTGTAGGGAATAATGGTGAAGAAGGCTAAGAGAAAGGCTAGAGGTGGTGCAAAGGAGAAGCAGAATCGCATGGCATCACCAAATCCCATCCCTCAACAAGACACTCAAAATGTTAATGCACCTGAGGATGGAGTTACAGCTGTGAATGAAAAAAAGATATGCCCCCATATCGATAAGGGTATTGATGTGGAGAAAGTCTCTGCTAAACTTGGCTCTTCAGGACCTGTTAGGTGTGAAGATTGCAGGGAAGGAGCAGCTAATCGACGGGCTGCTAAAGGAAAAGGTAAACATGGAAAAAAGAAGGGAGGTGGAGAATCAAAGTCGGCGTCTAAAGCCATTTGGGTCTGTTTAGAATGTGGTCATTTTTCGTGCGGAGGTGCTGGATTTCCTACTACTCCTCAGAGCCATGCAGTTCGGCATGCAAGACAGTACCACCACCACTTGGCTGTACAATTTGAAAATCCTCAATTGCGATGGTGTTTCCCGTGCGATAGACTAATTCCCGCTGAAAAGGTAGAGGATGGCACTGAACAAAAAGATGTATTACAGGACATTGCCAAGATGATTAAAGGGCGGCCATCTGAAGGGCCTAGTCTTGATGCTGAGGATGTTTGGTTTGGGAGGGGGGATATCACGAGCGGGATCAAGTCAGAGGCTAGTCTTGACATTGGTGCCTACAAGAAAAGTGGCCACATTGTTAGGGGATTGCATAATTTAGGGAACACTTGCTTTTTCAATTCAATAATTCAAAACCTACTAGCAGTGAATAGATTGCGCGATTACTTTCTTGAACTGGACGAATGTGGTGGTCCTCTTGCTGCTGCTTTTAAAAAGCTCTTTACTGAGACAAGTATTGGGGATGCCTCAAGAAGTGCTATTAATCCAAAATCCTTTTTTGGTTCTCTGTGTGCGAAGGCTCCACAGTTTAAGGGATATCAACAGCACGACAGTCACGAGTTTCTTCATTGTTTGCTTGACGTTTTGTGTTCCGAGGAATTGACTGCCAGAAGAAAACTCAAGTCTTCTCAGGATCAAGTCAAGTCTCCTACTTATGTCGATGCTATCTTTGGGGGTCGTCTCTCTAGTACTGTTACTTGTCTGGAGTGTGGACACTCTTCATTAGTCTATGAGCCATTATTGGATCTCTCATTACCGGTTCCCACTAAGAAGACTCCGTCTAAAAAAGCTCAACCAGTTTCCCGTATGAAGAAGGCAAAACATGCTCCAAAGAGAAGTGGAAGACTGTGCCCCAAAATTAATAGAGATGCAGCTTCTCCTAATTCTCAAAGTGCTCAAGAAAGTGTTAGCAAGTCGTTCTGCCAGGTACAGTCTAGTGCGCCCATCGCTGAGGGAATGGAAGTTCCCTCTGATTGTGCATTGGTAGATTCTCTTGATGCTAGTTCTATGGCTGATGATATGGGCTTATCTTCACATAATATATCTTCCTCTATGAAGTCTAATAATGAGGAAGATGTCAACAATGTCACTGGGCAGCCGACTTCAGTGGACAATTTTTCATGGTTGGATTATCTTGATCAAGATATCCTGCCTAATGTTAATGAACAAAATGACGATGGTGTTGCTGGACAGTCGACTTCAATGGACAATTTTACATGTTCGGAGTATCTTGATCAAGATACTATGCCTAAGGGTGATGACGTTGCATCACAAGCTGATATTCTGTCTAATCAGGGTTGTGCAGCTGAAAACGTTGTTCAACTTAATGTCTCCTTACAAAATGATCTGAATGCTCCTAGTGACAGTAAATTGACATTGGGTCAGGAAGCTTGTTCTTCAGATGATTTTATGTGCTTGGATGATCAAGGACTATCTAAGTCACCAGACTGCAATATAGCTTCTCAATTTGGTGAAGAAGTAGAAGTTAAAGATTGGAATGCTATAGAAGTTGAGCATAACTCAGCATCAAGCAGCCGGTTCCTCTCAGTGGATTCAAATCTTGATTCATCAGCAAGCCTCGAGGAAGTTGAAGCCCCGTTACAAGTAAAAGATTCAGAAATTCTGTTGCTTCCATATAAAGAAGAAACCTCAACTACCAATGATGTACTGAAAGGAGAAAGCGAGGTGTCCCCAGAACAAGATATTTTGGACTTTGATGGTTTTGGTGGCCTGTTTAATGAACCTGAGCCGGTTGCAGGGCCGGCTGAAAAGCCTTTACTAAGTGGTGCTGCTTCAGTGGCAAATGGATTCGGAGAAGCTAGTTCTGCTATTGGAAATAGCTCTGAATCTGATCCAGATGAGGTTGATAGTACTGATGCTCCCGTGTCAGTGGAGAGTTGTTTGGCTTGTTTCACAAAGCCTGAGCTTCTATCTAAAACAGAACATGCTTGGCAATGTGAAAACTGTGCAAAACTTCTACGAGAACAGAGGATTAAATTGAAGAAGAAATTGCTGAAACCTGAATCAGAGGACCTGGGGAATGCGCCAGAGGATAGTAATTCAAGGGAAATTGATCAGAGAGCCACTAATGGAAGTGCCGGTAAAGGTTTGTCAGATTCTTTTGATGATAGGTTGTTGCACCAAAATGGAACAAATGGTTACTCGAACTGCATGCCAGAAACTAGCCACAGAGCTGATGAAGATCCAGTTTCTAACCCGTCAGAAGGTGGGGTAGATTCAAGTCAGGAAGAAGCTTGTAGTCTAGTAAATTGCGATAGTCAGACCGATGGAGTTCAGTTGGATGAAGGTTCTGCTTATTATGAATCTGGAGAAAGTGAGAACGAGACCAATTCTAAAGGTATCAAAGTGGAAAGAGATGCATTTAAAAGGATACTCATTGATAAAGCCCCTCCTATTTTGACAATTCATCTAAAGAGGTTCAGCCAGGATGCTCGCGGACGTTTAAGTAAGCTGAGTGGCCACGTGAATTTCAGAGATACTATTGATCTCACAACCTTTATTGATCCCAGGTGTGTTAATTTTCCTTCATTTGGAAGGTCAGTTAAAATCGGAACTTTTGCCTTTGACTTCTTCACTAAATTGAGACTCAAGCAATTTTCTTTATCTTTTATGTGTCAAATCTATGAGATCTGTGCCAGTTAAGTGGCCTCTTTAAACATAATATACTTTTGGAGATGAGAATGAATGTGTAAATGTGATACTGTCTTCCTCCAGTTGGAGAAAGCTTGACCTTAGACTAAAGAATTAACTATCATATTAAGACTATGGAGGAACACAGTTGCTACTTCTTCTCTGTCCTAAGGTTGTTCATTATGGTAAAGAACAAAAGAAGCAGGAGTGCGAGTCAGTAAATTTTCGAACTTATTAAATCAATAAGCCATCAGAGGTTTCCAGTAACTTAAAGCATGCAATGGTGAGGTTGAATAGTCTTGTAGCCTAAATGATGTTTCTTTGTCAATATGGATGCATACATATTTATGTTTTACAAATATTTGGTTTTCGCATAGTTAATAAATTATCACAATTATTTATTAAATCAATAAGCCATCAGAGGTTTCCAGTAACTTAAAGCATGCAATGGTGAGGTAGAATAGTCTTGTAGCCTAAATGATGTTTCGAACTTATTAAATCAATAAGCCATCAGAGGTTTCCAGTAACTTAAAGCATGCAATGGTGAGGTAGAATAGTCTTGTAGCCTAAATGATGTTTCTTTGTCAATATGGATGCATACATATTTATGTTTTACAAATATTTTGAATGTTAACAATTATGTCTTAGCATCTGAAATTCCAAATTAATCATGCCATTCTCATCTCGTCACGTTACATTCTTCTTTTATATATGGTCCTGAATTCCATTATTAAGGTCATCATTTTTTTGCTTCAGATGTTAGATGATAGTTGTCCTTTAACAACATGATTCTTATCTGCCATATAACTGAGGATGACCTAGAATACGCTCATAGGATGGGATGACAATTCGCTAGATACAGCAGCTCATATTCTATTCTATTATATTATACTGTGGAGATTTTTTGGCAAATGTAATAAAAAAAAATGTGTGGCAGAATCAAATGTCCATTTCAATCCCTTGGCAGACCATAGTTTGGGTTTACTGACAGTTAGACTAGTACCTTCAAGACTATCCTCAGAGGTACTTTACTTGAGTTGAGTGTCTTTGGGAAACAACCTCTCTACTTGCACGGTAGGAGTAAGGCTGCACACACACCACCGGGTATGTTGTTGTTGTTTGGGTTTCTTGATTTGGCGAGCATAGTTTGGGTTTAGGGAACAGTTAGATTCGCCTCTTTAGAAGAGGCTCATTGGCAAGTAAAAAAGTATGCCTTAGAATCTCGATGACAACCCTGAAGCGCACATTATGCGAGGCGAAGTGCTCAACATGTTTTGAGCCTCACTTCAGAGCTTAAGCGCGCTATTAACAACACCGTGTCAAAGTTTAAATTTAACCTCGGTTCTTTAGTGACCTTCATGAGCAAGGGGATAGCAGTGCGAGTTCTTTGAGTTTTATATCTTTCTTCCTAGGACTGTCAGTTTCATGATGAAGCTGTTGTTCTAATTTGCTGTCTTGAAGCTTCGATTTCAAAATGTCAGTTTGCACTTCTAGTACCTCAACAATTCATGTCTCTTTTCGCAAAATGGTATCTGTACACACTTGTCTGATGATGAAACGATGTAAACTCCAGGTGCTTGCAGAAGGAGGCTTACAAGTACCGGCTTTTAGGTGTCGTGGAACATTCAGGGACTATGAGAGGAGGTCACTATGTTGCATATATTAGAGGAGGCCCAAAGATCGCTGGGAAAGACAAGGACGCGGAAGATTATGTGTGGTATTATGCCAGTGATGCCTACGTACGAGAGGTCCCATTGGAAGAAGTTCTTCAAAGTGAAGCCTATATTTTGTTCTACGAAGAAATTTGATACGAATTTCTTTGAAATTTTTTGAAATGGTCTGGGTTGAGCTGATCACCCTACATATTCGCGTGTGAGAAAACAAATACATATACACAAAGGGAAAGGGGTTTTCTGGAGGGGTAAATTGTGAGTTGTATTATTACAATCATAGTAGTGTTAACACCCATTTTTTGTTATTTTATACTGTTTCAATGTGCCATCACTTTAAGATGTAGTACATGTTGAGAAAGTGTAAATCTTTGTTTTATTTATGGAGAAAAAAAAAAGCAATCCTTATTTCTTAATTCTTAGTAATTGTTTCTCATGATGTGAGTATTGTAGTGCCATTTTGAGGATCTAGATTTGGCATGATGACCTTGTATTTGTTCACCAATTCCGAGAGGGACGCGTGAGAGACTGTTATTGATATCACTAGACTATAAGCTTTGATGATACTGGTATCGTTAAACTATAAGATGTGATAGTAATGGTATCTCTAAACTATAAGTTTTGATGTATCCAGATCGTACGTTAAGGTTCCTAAGCAATCACTTAGTGGAAAAGAAAGTAATCAAGCGATGACAACTAGGAGGTGGGCTTAGCAGCAGTCATCCTTTGAAGAAAGCGTAATAACTCACTGGTCTAGCTCCATGGAATAAAAAATGTATCAGGGTTCAATTGATTCATCAAAGCGACGAAATCTTGAAATTTGCTTTTTCAAGTATCAATAGTGAAACGTTCTGTCAATCCGGGAAGGTGTTTGGTGAGTCACTAGACTATATCTCTAAGTATAGAATTTTTCAAAAATTTACTTTTTATATGCTTCTTAACATTTGATTTATAATGTGGGATAAGGATAGTAACTTCGAAATAAAATATGAAATAATTATTTCATATTTGGCTGTGAGTTTTAAAATTATCATATATAGAATTGAGATAACTACTCAGGTGAGATATTTTTATCTATCACATCCGTAAATTTGTAGATAACTTTAGTAATTAAAAATATGAATCAGTAACTCGTAAATACTTTATAATTACATTTATTCATTCATTGATTTGAGGTAAATACGAAATATTTAAAAAAAAATTACCTGTTGTACCTTGTGGTAACTTTGGTAAGTTCCAAGACAACACCAGGCTGAAATTAAGGAAACCAAAAGAATCTTTAAATTCATTACAAAGACATTCATCAAGATTAATATATATATATATATATATATATAAAAAGTACTCAAATCTCAAACAAAATAAAAATTAAAGCAAAACCCACAAAAAGAATAAATAAAACAAAAGAAAAAGGAAACAGCTAAAAGAAGATATAAAAAAATAAAAAGACAAGAATAACCATCTTCTTGTTACTCATTCTATTCTTGCTTTATGTATTTTGTAGTCAAAATTTTACTGACTTTAATTAGCATACAACTCTATTTAACTTCCAACTTCTAATTAAGGATACAAAAATTTCGTCTATTAATTAAGGGTGAATTTTTTTATCCATTTCAATATAAAATACAGTGAATCTATTTATTTTTATCTCGATTTATGTAATAATATACAAAAACTCAACAAAATATTATTATTTATTATATTCAAACCAAGTGAAAATTACTTATATAATCATAAATCTATACTATCAAGAATACAAGAATTTAAATTTAGTTATTTCTAAATTTAAATGTTGAAAACGTTTTGACTTGACAAATTCAATTATTACTATCTCTGTCCCTAATTAGTTGTCCACTTTAGAAATGACACACGTATTAAGATAGCAATAATTAAATAGTAAAATTATAATTTTATCCTTATTAATGATGGTTTCAAAAATGATGAATTAAAACTTGAAAATTTTCAAGAAGTTTAAATGAGGATATAATAAGAAAATTTTTTTTGTTCTTTTTTGATTTGTCAAAATGGACAAGTAGATAGAGACAATCAAGAAAGGACAAACTTTTTTTTCCCTATAATACCCTCATTTAAATTTCTTGAAAATTTCATAATTTTAATTCATCCTTTTTAAAACCATATTTAATAAGTGTAAGATTGTAACTTTTCAATGTTAAATATTTGTTATCTGAATATGCATGCCTTTTATAAAATGGACAACTAAATAGAAAAAGAGGGAGTATATTGTAACTCAAAAATAATATGGAAACTCATAAACTTTAATTGCCTTGACTTAACACCCCCCCTCCTCCCTTTCGTATACATTATACCACAAAAATCAATATAAAAATTCGTAAACCTAACTCAAAAAATAATATAATGACTCGTAAACTTTAATCGCCTTGATTCCACCTCCCCCCTGCCCCCTCCCCCGTTTACACTATACCAAAACAAATCAAGGATCTGATATACTCTTTAACTTTGTCATTTAGAGTTGATATACTCATTGTTATGAAAGTGACTCATATAAACTTCAACTTTAAATACTGATATCATCTCGACTTAACCCCCGCGCCCCCCCCCATACTCCACTTGTGGTCCTTTTGTCTACCCTTAAACCACAACACTCTCTTTTTCCCTTTAACCAATAAAAAAACAACTTGTCACACTCAAATTTCCAACTCTTCAAACCCCACAAACCAAAAAAAAAAAAGCAAAAGCAACAAAACCCCATATAATTTCTTGATCTTTTTTTCCCCCTTTCAAAATCCATGGCAAAACCACCACCATTTCACTTGTTAATAATAATAATAATTTTTTCAATTTTAAACCATGTTAAAGCAACATGGTGTGTAGCAAGAAGTGATGCAAGTGAAGAATCTTTACAAAATGCTTTAGATTATGCTTGTTTTTCTGGTGCTGATTGTGCACCAGTTTTAGAAAATGGACTTTGTTATCTTCCTAATACTATTCAAGCTCATGCTTCTTATGCATTTAATGGATTTTATCAAAGAATGAATAGAGCACCTGGTTCTTGTGACTTTGCTGGCACTGCTACTATTGCTAAAACTGATCCAAGTAATCATTTCTTTCACTCTATCTGTACTACTATTGGAGTCTCATTGGTCGCACTGCTTATTTCTAGTTATTAGCTGTGATATTTCCAATAATTTTTTATATTCAGAGTTTGAATTCGAGACTTCTGATTAAAGATGGAGTGCTATATTGATTTCGCACGCTACTCAATGTTTTATATTTATATTGAAGCTTTGATTATAGGGTCTAATAAGATTTTTTTTTTTTATACTTAAGATTTGAACACGAGACATAATGCGGTGATTGACATTTCAATGCGATTATTGTTTGGGTGTACAAGAAAAAAATTTATTTTTTTTTAAAAAAAATATTTTGAACTATTTACTATTATTGAATATGTAAATTTTATTTAGAAAACTTTGAATAATATGATCGTCGTATTTTGAATTTGTTATATAAAATGAATCGAAAGGAAATATATATTAAATTTTATTTATTGAGTATTGATTAAGTTTTTTTTTTTTTAAATGATTTTTTGTGTTTAATGTAGGTTATGGATCTTGTGTTTATCCAGCATCTCCTAGGTATGAACTTCAACTTTAATTTCTCTCACATTGCTTTTCCTTTTTCTTTTCTTTTGAGTATAAATATGGTAATTCTTGATAATTTTGTAAAAGTTGTCTTACTATTAGTTTTTTTTTTTTAAAAAAAAAAAGTGCTTAGGGAATATTTGTAGACAGCAAAAATCACTTCTTAGGTTATTATATTTGTTTGCAGATTGTGTTTGTTTCTTTTTTCTTTTTAACTTTGGCTACCAAAAGAATGTTGAATATTCTCTACTCAAAGTGTAAAATTAAAACAAAATCCTATTTAAGATCAAATAAAAAAAATATTTGAAATTTATGATCAAAACGTCTAGTAAGTCTAGTATTTAAGTTCAGATAATAGAGCTATGAAATCCCAATAAGTTTTGATAAAAAAAGACAAAGACTATAGCAGTACTCCGTTCATTTCACGGTGAATGGTCTAGTTTGATTTGTTACAGAATTTAAGAAAAATTTTGATCACGTAATTTTAAATTTAAGTTATGTTAAATATAAAAAATTATCTTTTAATTTTATAACCTTAAATATATAACATGAAAAATTATTATCTAAAAAAAAATATATAATTCTTTTTTAAACTGATTAAAAAAAAGTTTTATGAAATGGTGTTTTGAAATTATTTTTTACATTATATGGAATTTATTTTTTTAAAATGGTGTTTTGAAATTATTGTGTACGTTAAAGAATGTGTAATGTCATTATGCATAGGGTATATAGTCTGAGAAAGGCTGCAAAAGCCAGCTATAGGAAATAGTCATCTCGAACAGACCATTTTGATTTTGATAATATAATATAATATAATGTTACTTCGAGACTCTTCGAAAGTCAGATACTTCAAATGTTTCCTGACGACTGGATAATATTTTTGAAAAGTTTGAGTAACTACGAATAACATTAGTTATGTTGGATGTTACCACATAGTTTTGTGTTGCATACCAATGCATCACAATCAACAGAGCATTATAAGTCGAGAGTTCAGGTAGTCAATTAACAGTTACGTTGGATGTCACCACATAGTTTTGTATTGCGTACCAATGCATCACGATCAAAACATAAGTCGAGAGTTCAGGTAGTCAGTTAACGGTTATGTTGGATGTTACCACATAGTGTTGTGTTGCATACCAAATGCATCATAATCAACGGAGCATTAGAGTTCAGGTAGTCAATCAACGGAATAGGTCAATCAAATTCACTTGTTGTGACTTGTGATACACAATATATTGTATTGAACTTGATTTACTTGCAGTACTGCTGGTGGCTCTACTACTACTACTCCGAGCACCCCCGGTGGTGGTACTGGAGGGGCAACCACCACGACGCCAATTCTATTTCCACCACCACCACCGGGGACTGCTCTTCCTTTGAATAGCAACGGAGGAACGACACCGCGCGGTCGGGGGATTCCAGAGACATCTAATGGTTCTTATAACAAGTTGTCAAATTTAGTTCATGTTGCAATTTCTATGCTTCTATTACTTCTTGTTTTTCAACTATTGTAGTTGTAGCCATTCATGTTTAGAAATATAGCCATATCTTTGGTAGTAGTTTAAGGCTAGGACATTACAATTTTGGTTAGAAGATTAAAGTTTTCATTTTGCTATTATGAAAAGTTTAGCCCTTTGGGGAGTAACATTTTGGTCTTTTTAATCGTAAGAACGCAAACACAGTTAGATATACGTTACGAGTTTAACATAATTGAGTGAAAATGATAAAGTGGTGGGCCCACATGTACCGTGATGTGACATCCCATCAAGATAATATAAGGTAACGTTTCAAAAGTGCTAAATCGATAAATATAGAGAATTTTGCGTACGTGTTTTAATTCTGAATAAATATAGTGAATTTCTCATCTGCTTTTATAGACGTAAGTTGATATAACTTGTTTGTCTTTTGATTCCTGACCTTTTAAAATTTGTTTCGCTAATTTCTACATAACATCTAGTTATTTCGATCATAACAAATATAGTCATAAAACTTTTAACTCTTTTATTCTTTATGATTAACAAACTGCAAATTGATGAAACATTGTCTCTAATCACGTATGCCTTTGTTTCCCATCATCTGCTTCTGTTAAGATTTGAAAAAAATAATAATTTAAAAAGCAAAAAATGAGTTTAATAACAAATAAATTTCAGAAAAATATGATATTCAACCAAATTAATGCATATGAATTGCACAATCTAATTAGCAAGAAAATTATTCATGTATTAAAAATTTAAAATTTGCATAGCTAAATATCATGTGTTGTGGCATTTTAGTTGTTTTGTATGTTGTATGTTTTGTTATCATTTTACAATCCCACATTTAAAAAAAAAAATAGTTTTAGATCAATTACATATTATTTTATTTAAAATAAAAAATAAAATATCTAAATCCTTGTGTTTCTACTATCTATATAACTCTAACCAGCATAACCGATCTAACTGATTAATAAAATGAAAGAGGAAATGTATTTCCATTACATTCATAACAAATCAAATAAAAATTACATTAAATATTAAAATTCAAATATAGTAATCTCTTCCAAAAATATACAACAAATGTGGAATTTCTTAACATTTTTTGTTGTACTAAAAAGTATAAGTGTTATCAAATACTATGATTTGTGAATCAAAATTTCCAAAAAGTGGAAATTTTTTTCTCTATGTAATTTGGGGTTAGATTAATTTTTTTATCAAATCAAATTTGTAATTTTGTACTAACCAGGGCTTAATTACCTTTGGTTTAATAGGACATTTCTCAGGTTGTCTCACTATGTAAATTACATCTCCAGCTTTATTGTACATATCTTGGTTCCTATGCCATGTCCATAGAGCATGTGTCTCATTTTTCACCTGCAAAAATATTAACCACAAGAATTAAAATATGCAAGAACTAGAACGGGACGCAAGGTGGTTGTCGCTCAAGCAACTGTGGAAGTAGACTCGGTGAAAAAGTCGCGTGCATCAAAGAAATGGAAGGGGTCTATATCTTTATCTTGAAAGTCGAACCTATGCATGGCAGGATGAATCACTCGAACAATCTATAAAATGACTCTTCAAGACTTCTTTCGTAACCAAGAAATCCCCGAGGGTAAGGTGGTACATGGTTCGCCCCTCTACCCTACCTTTCGTTACTCAAATACCAAGCTTTTTGATCACCTAGATAGGATTCAAACTCGTGACATGTCCCTAACCACTAGACCAAAGTCATGGGAGCGCATTATTTTGGTTTATAGGCATTTGACAAGTTTTGGCAATTGTCAAAAGGGTCTATACAATGAGTTCTCCAAATGATCTTGTCCTACTAAACATAGTCAAACTCAGTATCGAGGTGTGTTATGGTGAAAGAGATGTATACTTACCTCGAGTATTCCATGGCCGAAGCTACTTTCTCTATATGCACTATATTCAGGTTGTTGATCCCAGCAGAAGTTGCCGGCTGCTGGACCTGATGTAAAATTATAGGCACAGAATCCACCCATAAATTTGTCTGGTGTGCTAGATGGTTCAGGACATTTTCCTGGCTCGTCAGCGTGTTCTATCGCCATCTTCTCGCGGTTTCCGCCATCACCGACAGTTATATGGACTGGACCGCAAGGGTCCAGTGTGTAGTTATAGACTCTGTTGGACCTTTCATAGGCATGAACCTGTAGATTTCTTCAATTCATCAGTATCCGAGATCTATATTATTTTGCTGCACCTAAGAAGGGAACAAAGTAGTTTATGTGCTCTTGGATATCGGTACATTAGTCTTGTACTTACATGTCCGTTGAAGACTAAATCGACACCATACTCGTACAACAATTCTTCCATTGCTACCTTCATACATTCAGCTTCTCGATAGTGTGCTGTGTAAGTAGAGTACCAAGGTGGATGCCAAGTGGCAACTAGCCATGGAGTAACTGTCCTATCAACGTTAGCCAGGTCCTTCTCCAACCACATGTATTGATCATCTGTAATCATAAGCTTAGAGAATCATGACACTTTGCGAAATTTAGCAGAACGGCAAAGAAGTGAAAACACGATAGATTCCAGCTGATCGATGATTTGAGATAATTTGTTGAAGTTGATTACAAGCGTAACAAAGGGACAATAGTAACAAAATTGAAGAAAAGGTTGGGTTTGTAGTTTACCTGATTTATTATAGGCGACATATCCCCCAAGCATGATGAAGTGTATGCCTCCCGCATTAAAAGAATAGTATAACGGGGATGATGATCCACTTTCTTTTGATGGGAAAGCAAAGCGAGAACGATATGCTGCAAATGTCTGATTTTCAGCTTGTTCTTCTATCTCATGGTTCCCCTCCAACACCATGATGGGAATTTTGGACACTAACGGTTGCATATATCTATCGTGACAATGTCAGAAACAGAAGCACCAATTAAACTAGCGAAGTATACATGTTTTCAAGCTCTGTAAGGAAATAAAAAACTGGTCGTTTATGAAGATTAGTTAGGGATTATCTCTGTTAAATACTAAACTCTCAGTACAGAAGTTGAACTATCCATTTTGTTCTATGGTAATGAATCACGTATTTATTACTTTACTCGAGATGCGTAAAGAAAAATTTTGAATGGGCAAAAATGATTCGAAGTTCTCACCTTCCCCAATAGTCCCACCGAGGTTGATATGTCTCATGTATTGGAGTTTCGGGAAATGAGCATGAATAGCAATCTGAACCAGTTCCATTAGTGAGATACAAGTTAGCATACGTAACATCTCCCACTAATAGAACAAGATCTGGATTGTTTCCCATCAAATGGCTAATCGTAGAAGTGGTATTGTATGTAAGACCAAGGTCCCCTACAATTGCTATTCTCTTCGGATAACTCTTTGGAGATGAAATAGGCATGGTCTTGAAATGATAGGTAGTACTCATAGCTGGTATAGAAGGATCTCCACATCGATAATAGTATAATGTGTCTGGTTTCAATCCTGCAGCAGGAAAAAATTGCAGTAAATGACTAAATCAAACATGAGAGACCAATAATTACAGGGAGACTTGCTTTCTGAAATTATTACAATGGTCGAAGCCTAGATAGTGCCAGCTATATGAATTCTCGGTGACAATATTACTTCATCAAAACTCATCTCAGGCCATGTAAAACATAAAAATAATAATTACAAGTACGAGGTTGTTCATAATAACTCCTAGAAAAACATAGGACAGGCCGAGAGAAAGTGCTACACTAACGAATGGTCTCTTTAAACTCCTTCACAAGTAGAAAATCGGTGAACTCCATTTGACAATCTCAGAAACTTTCTGCTGAACACTGAACATATCGCTACGGAAATTTAACTAGAACAGAGAAACAGCTATGAAGTTTCAGCTAGCATACCTGTAAGTTGGACATGGTGTATAATACCAGAAGTGTAGTTCTGAAGTCCTTCAAATGGATAAAGTTGATTATAAATAACAGATTGGCCGATTGCTTCGCGTCTTAAGGAAAATATATGTTTCCCATATTGAACAACACTACCAACTTTACTTGGATCCAATGGTTTAATATTGTAGCCAATTTGATATTCACCTGCAAATACAGTAAAACACACAATTCTTAAACTCCATCTCAGATCAAGGATGTTAAGGTTCTCTAACCAGTTAGCCAAAGCATATCTCATCTCACACAAATTAAAATTGCACAAACCAGTACCGAATATTTTTCTGTATTATATTCATGGCCAAACAGGACCTCAAAGTTGGCCATGACTAAAAAAAAAATGTTGAATCTTGTTTCCATTTTATCAACTCAAATTTGATGGCGGATAATTGAATTTAATGTATCTGAGATGGAAGACGTTAAGACAAATATACGTCATCACAAAAAATCTAAACTTTGCACAAACCAACAAAGAAGATCTTTTATATCCAATACTGTGCTCATATCAGTGTCAATTAAAAGTTGGATATGAGTCAAAATCAAACAGGGTCTTGTAAGTTCCATATTTATCAACTCAGATTTGTGACTAATAACCGAATTTAACATACATTTTATAGATAAGCATTGGGAAAATGCCACAAAAGACTCAAAAATATTCATTTCTTAAGAACTCTTGTGCCAACGAAACACCATATAGAATTGATACAAGCACTAACTCTTTAAGCTAGAATTTATACTCAAACTAACAACAACAACAACTTAACCCCCGCAGTTACACAAAGTGGATTCTCGGGAGCACAAGCGAAGCTAGAAGCCACTATGGGGTCAGTCAAACACTGTAGCTTTTACTCAAACAGTGTGTTTGTATAAAGAAACCTATAAAATATATCTAACTATTAAGCATAGAAACCAGTTATTAATACTTGAAGTCATCATTCTAAAATACATAACCTATAAAGTCGAAATCATAATTCCACCTCTGCTCGGAAGAGAGGGTCGAGTGTACGCAAACCTTACCCCTACCTCAGAGGTTATCTCCAGTAGACCCTCGGCTCAAGAAAAAACTCCAGATAGTAATGAAGTACAAGAAACAACAGAACAAAAAAGTAATGTTGAAATATAACTCATCATGCATAATTTGATTTCCTCTTCTTTCCCCCTATCACTAGCAACAGAACAATACTACAACAAAGTACTATGATAGTCGAAATACAAGAAACAACAGAACAATACTACAACAAAGTAATGCAACAGTCCAAATGTAACAAACAGCAGATAGTAACAGAAATGAATGACAAGAAACTAAGAAAACAATACAATAACAACTAGTATGAACCTACAACAATATTCAAAATTCAAAATTTAAAATTCAAACTATAAACACAAAAGATAACATTTTTACCAGTAATCCAAGAAATCCAAACAGAGTCATAAGTAGCAGAAAGGGAAACAGATATCTGCTCAGGCTCAAATCCTTTAACAGTCCTTTGAACTCTAGGATCAGTGTCTGGCAAATCTACAGCATGTCCCCTAAAACTTTGGTCCAGAGGGACAGTCACTGGCTTAAAAGGTCCATCAAGTGTAGTTAGAATTTGACCTTCATTAACCTCAAAAAAGCTAACAAAAACCAGAAACCAAATCAAGATTAACCCCACAACCCCAAAATACTTCATAATCAATCAAGAATTTGCATGCCCCAAATAACCAAATTCCAGGTTTAATACTTCAAGAAACCAAAAGGGTTCACAGAAATATAGATAAAGATTCAAACTTTATCACTATAACACCAATAAAAATCAAAAGGGGTTATATAACAATAGCTAAAAAATGATGAAACTATAGAATATGCTCTAAAAAAAATTGAAGTTTTGAGACATGAATATATAATATAAATAAAACCGTGAGGAGAAAAATGGAATTTACTAGAAAAGGTGGGAAAAGGATATTCCTGATTATTTGTTTTATTTTATACATATATACTTATAACATCAAATATTTAACTTATATATATTACGTAATTTTTTAATAAAATATTTCGTATCTAATCACCCTTCGTCTAAAATGGCTCCGTTCATAACAGTTGAAAAGAGAAAAAAAGGTAGCCATAATTCAATGGATTTTTTTAGTTTCTAACGCCAACTATTGTTATATTATAAACTTTGCAGAGTTTCTCACGCCAAAGGGGCTTGCAGTTATTTGTTGAGGTGATATGTCATATGATTTTATTTTATTAAAATGTCAGATAAAAGATATATTAGAATTATATAAGTAAATAATGGGATAAATTTTGTATCGATAATATAACGATAGATAAAATTTATCTTTTTTTACTTAGTAAAAGTGCAAATTTGATCATTTTCACTTTTCGTAGGTTGTGTTTAATATAGAAAAACTTTTTTTACTTAGTAAAAGTGCAAATTTGATCATTTACCCTTTTCGTAGGGTGTGTTTAATATAGAAAAACGTTAAAATTAAAAAAATTTATCAAAAAAATATAAGTTTTTTTCTATTGAAAATAATAGAAAAATGAGTTTCATGAGTTATATTTTATATGATGTATTTTTCATTCTTCAATACTACTTATTTTTACTTTTATATATAAGTTAATATAAGTTTTTTTTCTACTGAAAATAATAGAAAAATAAGTTTTATGAATAACATTTTATATGATTTATTTTTCATCCTTCAACACGACTTATTTTTACTTTTATATACAAGTAAATATAAGTTACATAACATTTGTCAATATTATATACAAATACATTTACAATGGTATTTCTACTACTATATGTCTATATCAAACACACAATAAATAAATAAATAAAAACCGTTCTTTTGCATTGTTGTATTTGGAGAAAGATAGTAGATGAATATGGTATAAATTATTTTTAATGTATATTGAGGAAAAATCAAAATAAAGTATTTCAAGATACTCTATTGTATTGTTTCCTCCTAAAAATTTGAGCTTTGTTGTTATCAAGAAATAAAATTAAAAAAAAAAAAAAGAGTTTTGTCTCCTTTAGAATTTGTTAAATTTTGTAATTTAGTGAATATGGAGTTTGTGTAAAGATTTAAAAAAGAGCAAGTCGAGGCTAATGGAGACAAGTTTGAGTAAATCGAGATTAATTGAGGTTTTATATTATTGAACGAGTTTAAATTAAATTTATTAAAATGTAACTGAAATTGAACTAAGCTCAAAATCAATTTGTTAATATTTAATTAGTTATATAGATATTATAAACATGACAGGTGACTAATGTGCTTTGAAAACGAAACACAATATTATAAAACTTTTTTATGTAAATTAAAATTTAATCAAATCTTATGATGTATATTAAATTCATAATTCGATAAAATTGACTTTTTTCATTGTTAATGCATTATTGAGTTAGACATTTTTTTTTCTCAAGGAATAATCAAAATACCATAAGTATATTCCTAGTCTCTAAGTGGGAAATATCAAATTGGGATCTCTATCATATTTTATTGAAAATAAAAAAATGAAGCAATAATTAGTTGGTCAAACTAATCAATTTAATGCATTCACTTTGCTAAATGGACTCTAGATTAAGCTTGAAGGATTAAGCATTAAAATAATTTATTTGTATCTTCCTTTCTAATTCATCTAGGTAGCTAAGTACTATTTAATTAATGATCGTTAATTCTATATGATTTGATTTTTTCGGATAAAATAAAGGTTCACATTTCATATATTATGTAATAAGATTGTGGTAGTCAGACTTAAAGGCACGCTTTATCAAGTGATTGTTAGAGTTAGATTATTTGTGTGTCTAAACTCAACAACACTAAAACAACCTTGAACACACCCATCACGAGTGAATGTGTTAGCATATTATGCGAGATAAGATTATGAATGAAGATAATCGAGAAAAAGTGGGAGTGACTCTCGTGATGAATGAGATGAGACGGACAAGACTTAAATGGTTTGGACATATATGAAGAGTAGATGCACGGATGCGCCAATGAGGAGATGCGAGAGATTAACAATATAGTGGGCGGTGGGTATGAGGAGTGGTATATGTACACATAAATCTAAAAGAGAGGTGCTTAGACATTGCATGACACATTCACAGCTTACAAAAAACATGATACTGAGAAGAGGCTATGAAGCTCGTGATTAGAGCAGAAAATTATTAAGTAGTCGAGTGTTAGTTTAATTTTTCGCAACAACATTATTATTACTTTTCTGCTATCTTGTTGTTCAAATGATTGTTACCTATTCGTTTCTTTTGTTTCAATTACTTCACCCTTCTTAAGCTCTATTTACGAAATTATACGGAATATATCATTATTATCGATGAAGTGATTGGATACTTAAGTTATTTACTCATTCATCGAGTTGGGCCTATAAATTGTCAATTGGTCTAGGCCCATATAATCTCCTCCGACTCTCTCTTCTCCGGCCCATGCAACACGAAACTCCATACGATGTGTTAAAAAATTATGGAAAAATAACTTAAATACACAACTATAATTTTTATATTCTCCAATTTTCCCTACTTTTTTTAAATATTACATAATTCCCTATTTTTTTTATTTTAGTGTAAGTTTTTAGATACATTACACTCTCTCCTATAATACACATTTACCAATTTTAATGCCTATTTTTTCTCCATTAAAACACTCAACCTCTTAAATCAGTTTTTGAATTTTAAATTTTTTCCATTTAAACACTCAACCTTTTAATCAGCTTTTTAATTTTGAATTATTAAATTTAATTAAATTTAAATAAAAGAACAAATTTTGAAATTTTAAATTTCAAAATTCAAAAAATATGGAAGCAGGGTAACTTCCACTGTATTCTACCGTTTTGTTCTTACCAAAGTCACCTTTCACTTCTTTTTTTCCTTAATCGTCTTCATCCCACTATTTCTTCATAACTTTGAATCTTCTCAACCCAGCAGATTTTTCTATTTTCTTCTTTTTATTCTTAATCCATATTCGACTATTTCTTCCTAATATTGAATCGTAAGAACCCAGACCCTTTTTATAGTTAATCCATCATCAATTCGTATATTCTTCTCTTTTTCGTTTTTGTTAATTGTTCTATTACTTCATAGTAATATAAGTGTAGTAAAGTATAATCTGTGCTTGATGATACATGTTGAATCTGTGTGTACATTGTTTAGTCAATGTAATGATACATGTAGTAGCTATGTATCACATGTTCTGCATGTAGTATGAATTCCTGTATGATATCATGTATCAGTAAGGTATTAGTTGTTTAGTTGATTTACTCATACATGTTTTGAAACTTGTTATAATGTATCATTCATTAAGTTTAATAAATGCTTCATCAGATATAGTTGATGATACATATAGATTCTTTGTGTATGTTGTTTAGTCGCTGTTTATGATACATGTATTAGACATGTATCACATGTTATAATGTTTTATTTAATTCAATGATACATGTTATAGACATGTATCACATGTTTTTCATATAGTATGAAATTCTGAAAACTGAAACCATGTATCATTAAGCTATTTTCAACTATTGCCAAAGCCTGTGTATCATTTGTTGTGCCTTCTACACACGTTATTTCTCCACTTCTTCCATCAAAGTTATGTACAGTACCACTATTCTTCTCAATTGTGTCAATACATAATGGATATATTGAAAATCCAGGCTCGTTTTTTTTCAGTTCAAAATATAGTTTAACACTCATATCGTTCTTAAGTTTCATCGGACAGGAGTTACCTTCTACAATGTATCAAATTTCAATTTCTTTCCTTGATACATCAATGTCCAACTCGGCCGCAATTGCTGCTTTGAGATTAGAAAACGAAATTGAATCACCAACAACGATTCCATCAATTTTGTAATTTTCATATTGCAATTCGTTCACCCAAATTCCGGAATATCTCATCAAAATCGAAGTATTCATCTTTAAAAACCCACTGCAACAACAAAAAAATTTCGGCAGCTCCAATTGTTTTCTAAATAACTGATACAATCTTTGATTTTCAAATTATGAAATTAATATCCAATTAAGTGCTGATTTAATGCTGTTTAATGATCTGTTACCACAAATTAAGCTGTTTTAGTAACAGCTTTAAATTTACCGTTTTTATCCCCTATTTTTTCTTAACAGTTTTAAGTTACTATGTATCATTTACCATGTATCATAACTTTCTAAAGTATCACGGCTCAGCAATTTTAAGGGATTTTTTGTAATTATTAAACTTATCGGGACAGAATGTAATTATTGAATTACACTATGGGATTCCTTAAATTTATACAAAAATTATTAATATCCAAAATATTAATAAAAATAATAAAGAATTAATTATTATATTATAAAACTATATAATACTTCAAGAAATCAACATCAAAAATTCCAAAGTTGACCTTAAATATTCTTATCCGTTTCATACAAATTCTAATATGTCTAAACGTCATCTACATATAACCACCATTTTTAGTACTTTCTATTACTTTTGTCAAATAGGTGATCTTTTTTTTATTTTTAATATATAAAATCACTTGATATTTATCAACGAAAAGTGATTGAATAATAAAACAGTAAAAGTAATTTATAACTTAATTAAAATAACATTGTATAATAACGAATTAGTAATAGATTATATGGATAAATCACTAAACTATTTGCTTTTTAATTGAAATTATATATTCGAACCATTGTAAGCAATATGCAGATATCCTTTGTTATTATTTTGGGATATTGGTGTTTTCGTTGTCTAAAAACTAGAGCATATATGTCATTTACTTTAACAGAAGACTAATTTGTTGACATATGTTGCTATCTTATCCGTCGATCTAATATTTAAAAAATGTTGATTCGATGAATACGATTATGATACGTGTATGTCCATTAGTATAAAGGACATATATGCTATAGTTTTTTACGACATGGGCATCAATGTCCTAAAAATATGACGAAGGATATCTACATATCATTTACAGTAGTTTAGGGGTATATTTATCTCTTTTCTCGTTATGAAATTATAATAGCAATTATTACAAGAGTGAAAATTATCTATTATTTTCTAAATATAAAAATGTTTTATTATGAATAATAATCACATTTAGTTATTATTTTTTCTGTTTCAATTTATTTATTCTATTTTAGTTTGACACATAATTACGTTAATTTTATAAAATTATTAAAAGAAAGACGTTTAGACAAGTAAATTAAAACGAAAAGACGATTGTATTACTAAAAATCTTACACGCATGATGCTACATTTTGATTGGATGAGCCACGTTATATCCATTCATTCACATTAACGGGTTGAACCCGTTTTCTTTTGCCGTTACCTAAACGAATCCTTTTTTTGGCCCGAAATTTTTGTGTACAATTTTTTCAAGAACAAAATAACTGGTGGCAGTGTGTGTGTGAGAAGTTGCCAAGATCTGTGATTTTTCTGAGTAGATCTGTTGGTGGGGTTTGTTGAAAAAGATTCAATTTTGATCTTGTTTAGAGAAAAGATGAATATATTCAGGCTTGCTGGGGATATGACCCATTTGGCTAGTGTTCTTGTTTTGCTTCTCAAGATCCATACTATTAAATCTTGTGCTGGTATGTTTTTTTTAATCTCAAATTATGATACCCCTTTTATATGTTTTAGTTATAAATGTTGAAATTTAGTGTTTTTTTTTGAATTGGGATTTGTAAATGTGTTGTTTTGGAAGGTATTGTTTGTAGTTTTTGTGATTTTATTGGAATGTAGGCTCTTTTTTTTTGTTGAGCTGAATGGATTGTATTTCATTTTGTTGAAGTTGGGGTTTTATGGGAATTGTGATGGATTTTTGTGTTTTTAAGGTTTGTTGTAATGTTGATTTGGAAAGGTGTTGAGGTAATTTTTTCTTGCCTGCTGAGTTTTCACTTTTATAGTGTTGTCTGATGCCTGTTGTTGCTGGTGGGAGGTGGGAGGCGGGAGGCATCCGTGGAATTAGTTGAGATTTGCGAAAGCTGCCTGGACAACACGGCCATTAAAAAGGAGTGTTGATTGCTGTCATGTTTAGTTCTTATAGAAAGTTTGTCTTGATTGGTTGGATTTTGGATTAAAATGTATTAAGTTTTGCTCAGAAATGTTGTACATTTAGATAGTGGTGTTGTCGAAGGTGCGTTTAAAGCGCATTTAAGCCTTGAAGCGAGCCTTAAAACATGTTGAGTGTTTCGCCTTGCTTAATTTGCGCTTTAGTGTCGTCATTGGAGCTCTGAGATAAACTTTTCCTTGCGAATGAAGATTTCGTGAAGAGACGACTTTATTGTAAAAAGATCCAAATATTTTGTCCATACATTTGTTATCCATGCTTATAATTGTTAATCTTGGACTAAACTTAAATATATTTGTATGTTTTCTCCATTTGCGCCTTTTCTTATTAAAGCCTACACTTTATCTGTGCTTAAAGTCCCAACTGACGTTAGGGCCTTTTTGCGTTTAAAGCGCACTTAAGCGCTGAAGCGAGCCTCGATGCACGTTGAGCGCTTCGCCTCACTTAATTTGTGCTTTAATGTCTTCATCAAATCTCTAAGATAAACTTTTTCTTGCGAATGACGATTTCCTGAAGAGACGACTTTATTGTAAAAAGATTTGTCTATATATTTTTTATCCATGCTTATAATTATTGATGTTGGACTAAACCTATATATATTTGTATGTTTTCTCCATTTGCACCTTTTCTCATAAACGCCCATCTTTATTTGCCTTAAAGTTCCAACGGACCTTAGAGCTTTCGCTTTTGATAACACTAGATTGAGTTTGCCTGATGCTCTTGGATTTGTTGGTTAAGGGATGTCGCTGAGATTAAATCTGGGCAGAGTTTATTTGAGGCAATCTGTTTGTGCCAGTTGGTTTCATAATTGCGTTATTTTGAAAATCTTGACTCGTTATGATAAATTTTGTGTGAGCTATTAAATGGGAGAAAAATGTCGAAGATATAGTATACTGCTAATAATGAAGAAAGTGAATTATTCGTGAATAGCATGTTCAATGAACAGAAATGGTGCTTTCTGCTGCATTAAGTAGCTATTATTTGGGCTATAAACTACAGTTACCCTGTATATTGCACTATTGCAGAAAGCGAAATCTAACACTTCATTGGCTAATGAGTGTTTCTTTAGAAACTAAATGAGAAGCGTCAAACAGAATCAAAATTATAATGCCGGAGAGGTACTTTTCCTTTAGAGTGTTCGAGAGCAAATAACTAGAGAAAAGTTGTAGTAAGTGGAATCACTAGTATTTTTTTAGTAAAAGAATAAACATCATGACAAACAGGGGATGAAATTTTTTAAGAGAGATAATCTTTTACTCCTTTTTTGGTTTAACTTTCTAATGGAGAAATATTATCCTCGAAAGGTTAAAGTAACTCTGGGTCTGAAGGTTCTTTTGAAAATGTCAAACATGGACATGAGATATGTAAGAAAAAGAAGGTGGTGAGCTGAAAGCCATCATGTTAAGGGATTATGCTCCTTTTACATTTTAGTTTTCTTATCCCTAGGGGAAAAATCTCGTTTCATGCGACATCCATTAACATTGGAATGGTACATTAGGGAAATATCCAGTTACTAGACTATGTTTCTTAATGGTTGAATTATTTATTCACAGGTGTTTCTCTGAAGACGCAAGAGCTATATGCTCTTGTCTTTGTTACTCGCTACTTGGACATATTTACAGACTTTATTTCACTATACAATACTACAATGAAGTTGGTTTTCTTGGGAAGCTCTTTGTCAATTGTGTGGTACATGAGGCATCACAAAATTGTTCGGAGATCTTATGACAAAGACCAAGATACTTTCCGTCATGTTCTCCTTGTGGTTCCTTGCCTTGTATTGGCTCTTGTTATACATGAAAAGTTTACCTTCAAGGAGGTATTAATGCACTCTCTGTAGCTCACTGACTTTTTTTGGGTAGCATTTCATATTATTATGTCAGTTGGATGTGCTTCCACTTTCTCGTTAAATGGTATATTCATCATCATGTGGTTGCATTTTTGACCAGGTAATGTGGACCTTCTCCATATTCTTGGAAGCTGTCGCTATCCTTCCTCAGCTTGTCTTGTTGCAGAGAACAAGAAACATAGACAATTTGACTGGACAATACATTTTACTCTTGGGGTAATGTATCTTTCCTTTTGCAAGAGTTGATTATGCTCACTTCTAAATAACTTCCTTTTTTTCTTCTTATTTTGTTTATTAAGGGCTTCTTTCTGAGTCTATTTATCATGCTCTTCTTTTGGGTGGGGTGGGGGTGGAGGGTGAGTATCCCGCTTGTAGCAAATATTTCTCATTAAGGAGATTGGATATTAATGTGAACAAGCTGGATAAGCTATTGTTGGATCCATAATTGTTGTCGTCTTTTCCTTGAGACTTGTTTTAAATAGCTTCTTTATTCATGGAGAGTCACATCTCTCTCTCTCTCTCTCTGTTGATTGGTTAGAAAGTTAAATAAACTTCAAATAACAGGTTATCGGTGCTTGTTTTTCTATTTATTATTTTAAGAAGAAACTATGATAAATATGCATAAAATTTAGAGTATGTCTTAATATAGGAAAGAAGGAATAGGAAGAACCTATAACTAATGATGCATTGACAAATCGTCATGAGAGAAGTGAACCAGTAACCAACAGATATAATAGCCTGGGCTAGAGTAACTTCCTCGGGTAATTTTTTTTTGACCATGTGGACCTGGATAGAGGAAAATGGATACCAAGGATTGATAATAGCCAATCCTAACTAAATTAGGAATGAGGAGTAGTAAATTGATTGATTGATTTTCGGAGTTCAATTCTTAGGCCTCGTCTGAAAAATAATCTTGTGATCCCAAACACAACAACACAGTCTGAGAAACTGATTTCAGTTTCTGGGCAGTTGGTGTAATTTTTCTTTTCAGTGCTGAGTGTGTCATCAAGTTTATACCCTTTAGTGCCATAGATTCTCTAGAGGTTGAGAAGTCTGAACTAGTTTCTATTAGCTGACAAGGTCGTGCAACGTTACAAGATAATTCATTGATATTATCAAAATTCTGTATGATCTGATTTTATGGGTGAGTATATAGATCCAGAGTTTGAAGTATCGTATATCCTAATACATGACTGGATAGGTAATGCTGCTTATGCCTAAAAATTTGCTTCGCACAACCAGGAAATTAGCCACATCAAATCATTGGCAGGGTACAAGGGTGTCGTGCAGTCAACTTAACACCCTAAAGTGTAGTTGTCTTTAATTTCTTCTTCAGTATTTGAGAATTCCAATGCATGTTCTATTGGTAAGACAATTGAGGTTTAAAAGTTCTGTCTGGAAGTTCGAGATGACGAAAAGAAGGGACAGGGAATGAATCCTCTTTTTAAAATTGTAAAAAGTGTTCAGAACGGTGAAGCCCGATGGCTGATACTGTCCTTGTACCTCCTGTTGTTGTATGTATTTCTATGTAGTGGGTTGTGAAATTTGCTCTGTTTTCACTTGCTTAAGGTCATTTTAGGGCGTATCATTGAAAAATTTCTTCTTGTTGAATGTCCCATTAAGGTATAAATACATTATTAAGCTATTAGATAGGCTGGTCACATAATTCATCAGGTATCAGATTGACAGATTTGCCTCATTCGAGTCTCAGCCTCGCACCCCTTTCTTACTGAGACATCATTCGACAGCCACCACCTTTGGCTACAACAAACATATTGCTTGTCAGCCAACAGGATATGTAACAATCCTGCGTGCTATTACAAACCAATGGAGATATGGGATTATCAACCATTCTTTGATCTCGCTCTTCGCATTTTTCATAGGTGATCATGGAAGCGATGACAAATTTAACCTAACATGGTTTATTGATTCTTGTCTTGCAGCGCATATCGGTCACTTTACATCTTGAACTGGGTATACCGCTACTTCACAGAACCACACTTTGTACATTGGATAAGTATGAATCGCCACCCACCTCTCCTCATTTCTTTTGCTGTTCGTTTATTCCTTGCAGACGAGCATCTTTTTAAGGTTTCTGTTTCGTGACAACTTCTTATGTTTCGTTGCTCTTTTGTGTTATCGCAGCCTGGATTGCAGGCCTCATTCAGACGTTGCTTTATGCTGATTTCTTCTATTATTACTTCCAAAGGTAATTTTCTTAGCATTTCTGTGTAAAACAAACCATACACGTGTTACATTCTTTTAAACGTTATAGTAAGCCATTGTTCTTCGGTTGCAGCTGGAAGAATAACACCAAACTCGAACTTCCTGCCTGAGCTCATATAGAAGTAAACAAGAGCTGGCTGAAGAATGATCCCGATGAACGTTTATAGGCCAGGGTTATTCTCTGCCCCGTCCCCGCGGCTGGGTTTTCCTTCTTTTGTTGGCTATAACTAGGGCAAGAGTAAGAAAAACATGATACGAATCATATTTAGAGTCTTGTTTGCATCAAGAATTCATGTCTTTGCTGCTAAGTAGATTGTTAAAATGCATATTCTTTATGTATCAAGAAAACTTTGTGACTTCATTTTTGTTGTACTAGAGAGATTTTTGTTTCTTGGACTTCATAATTAGTTCAAGAAAAAAAAGAGAGAAAATGATCACAACTTCTCTTTTTAATCCGTGGTTATTACTGTTTCGTTTTCGTAGACTTTACACTATTTTTCTTATTAAAAACCACGCTTTCTTAGAGTTGATCAGAGTTGATCATAGGGTCTTTTGGAAATAGTTTCTCTATCTTGATAAGGTAGTGGTAACGTTTGCGCAAGAAGGCTATACATGTTTTTATCTATATTTATTACGTATGAATCTGTCCATCTTTAATTAGAGGAAGTTGCATGGACACTAAGATGAAAATAACAAGCAGCAAAAAAATAGGGAAACTTAAGTAAATGTATTATAATAAGAAAAATATTTATCATTTATAATAATTTTTTTTTTCTCTTTATCACTTGTAATATAATACAAGTTCAATATACATATTACAAAGAACAATTTATTATTCACATATAATATAAATTTTAATGATGAATTACATTTATTACACATTTTATTTCACTTATATACAATGTGATAATTTTTTTTACCAAACAAACATGATATATATCAAAAAACAATTATAATTCATATATATTGCATACATAATTTACTTTTAATACATATTACAGATTAACAAAGCATTGCTATAAATGGTGATAAACAAAAAGTATCGCTAAAATTAGTAATTATTTTTTAAAATGTATTAATTTATTTAATTTTTTCAACACACGTTTGAAGTTATAAATTATTTCATTAAAGGTAATAAAGGAGTATTAAAGTTAATCTGTTTCTAACTATAGTTAAACAATATACTCTCTTTGAGACGGACTAAAAAAAAAGAGGACCATGACTTTTAAGATATGTAATTATGGAAGTAGGAAATAAATAAAAAATTTTAAGAAAAACTCTTAATCATGGCTATTGATCCCTATTTAAGTTGTAAACTATCACGATTTTTTTTGTTTCCTTCTTCACATTAACTAAAATACTTTTGCCTTTTTTATAATGATAATTATGATTTATAATAACTTAAAATACAGATCTAAATGCATAATTGTTTTGCTGCTCAACGAGCTCGTCGATGGATCATAGTATATTTGTTATTCCGAATGATGTAATATACCTCATCCTTGTGATGACATGTGTTAAATCTTTGATGCGTTTTAAGTGTGTCTCGAAGTCATGGAAAAATATAATACGTGACAAAATATTTATAAAAGCTCACCATGATCGATCCAAATCATCGTCAAGTAACAAAAATTCGATGTTGTATGCAACGATCAAGGGTGTGTACGAGTTTCAACCTTTCGAAAATAACAAGGTGTTACTAAGACGAAAGTTTCCTCTAAAGAGATTTCAACATGTTCCAACTTTGGGATCGTGTGATGGTATAGTTCTATTAAAAAGTCATCTAGGTTATAAATCGTTTACTTTATGGAATCCTTATAGTAATGAATACGGAATATATGAATGTCCATACGTGAAAACTTACAGCTGTACAAGTCCACACGCATGTGGATTTTCCGATTATAAAGTTATATTGATTTATAAATCGTTCTACGCGATTTATAACCTAATTAGTGATAGTTGGGGGAAGAAAACAAGTTCTCATGTACGAGAACTCAATGTAAGATCATGGGATTGCTGTCCAGGAATAAACACAACAAATCGTGTGTTTTGGTCAATTGAATGGAGAATTCACCAATTAGTTGGTCGAAATTCTAAGATTATATACTTTGACGTGAAATCAGATGAACTGAAGGAGCTACCAAAGCCAGACTTTATACGTGAAAACAATCATTTGTATAGATTGACTTCTTTTAAAGGTTGTGTTTGTTTATACGGCGGTACAATCACTAGCGAAACATTTGACGTTTGGATAATGGAACAACGCGAATGGAGATTATCATTAACGATTAGTTGCACAGATCATGTGTTATGTGGTCAATTTGTAAAAAATAGTGTGATTTTGATCGATTCAACGAATCATGATGAAATTGTGTTTCACATTAGAACGTTTGAGTCTCCATATTGTGCCCTTTATAATTTGGAACAACAACGATTTGTTAAGCAATTTAATTTGTCGGATGATTCGCGATATTATATAGTTCCAATATTTTCGGAGAGTTTATATTTTCCGAAAATCGATTCGAAGAGAAAAAGAAGAGAGAAAGAGATGCAGCTGAGAAGAAAGAGAATAAAAAGAGACTCAGTTGAGAAGATGCAGATGCAAACTGAAGTGGTAGGTTGAACTAAGGATTTTATAAAATTGAGCTTTTTATTGTTTAAAGATTGCATTATAGAAATTGTAATATTGTTTAAAGATTGCATTATAGAAATTATAATAATGTTATAAATATAATATTTGAGCATTAGGTTTAGCATTACTATTCAACTTTTTATAATATCCTATTTCTTTTGATCAACAACTTATCGGGATATCAATATCTGCTATAAACTTATATACTAGTGAAATTATAATAAGTTATTCTTAAATAAAAAAAAATATTTTAGCCCATGGCCGGGTCGGCCCAACTCCAATCAAGTTTCAAGGGCTAAACTTTTATTTTTAAGAAATTCAAATTTAAAAGTTTGAAGTTCGAATGTCTGGTAAGATTTATAATAATGCAAAATAGCTTATATTTAAATAATTAGCTTATATATTATTGAGATAATCCTAACTTATTTATAGGAGAAATTCAAACTTTTATTCTTATGAGAAAGTGTCACATGGACATAAAGATCGAAACCTCAAGGCTAAAAAATTTATACCAGAAATTCAAACTTTTATTCTTATGAGAAAGTGTCACATGGACATAAAGTTAACCTATTATATTAGATTGACACATAATATATAGTTACTTTGGATTTATCAGACCCTAAAATTGAGGCAAACACTAATTGAAAAATAAAAAAAGGTAATACTAACTGAAAAAAAAAAAAAAAAGAAATATCTAATAGGTATGGGAGTAGGAAAATAAACTTTTTTTTAATTTCCTATTCCCAAAATATTTATAAAAGTTTATCATTCTTATGAAGTCATGTCATTAGCCTTTAGGAATGAAACATATTCCCTATATAGTTTTTTTTTCTAAATAAAAGTTTTTAGTTAAATGATGTTATAACTTTATTTAATATTTTAGAACTTCAAATTAAATTATTTATAGTTTATTATCTATTAATAAATTTTTTAAATATAGTATCCGACGTATTATATTACAATAAATAACTTAATATTTTATTAATTGGAAAAATGTTTTTTCGAATTATGTAACAACTTATTTTTTCGATACAAAATTATAAACACATACTATTAATTAGTTATATATAAAAATAAAAAATATTGCCAATGAAAGATGTTTTAGTGGTCTTACTTTAAGCCATCCACAAATGTATTTGATTTTTAGACCCAAAACTCTTTAAATTACCATGAGATAAACAAAAATTCCTCTAAACAGATTCCAAACATGTTCCAACTTTTCGCTTATATGATATTTTAGTTCTATTATATTCTTATGTTAATTAATATGGAATATATGAAAGTTCATACGTGAAGATAGTTATCATCGTCGAATTAATATCGAAAATTTTTTATTTCAAATTCACCAATTTACAGAAGATTAAAAGAAATCCTCAATTTCTAAGTATATTTTAGTTAATGAAATGAAAACTAAATGAACCACCTAATTAGATCTATTTTAGAATCAAAGTTTATAAAGAAAAATCTTCAATATTATTAATAGACTTCTTCAAGAGAAGATGTAATGATTTATACAATATCAAAATCAATAGCAAAACATTGACGTTTAGATAATGAAACGATGAAAAATCAATAATAAATATTACTTGTAATGTCGTACTTTGTGAGTAGTTCATAAAGAATTGTATATGATTTTAGAACTATACCAATAATGATGAAATTCCTTTTCAAATATATGAAAAATTCGCTATAATCAATATAAAGAGTCGAATATCATGAAAATATTATAGTTACAAATACACAAACAATCAAATATTAAAATTTAATATTTTAAAGAGTCAAATCCCAAATCTTAATTTATCAATTCGACCAAATAAACTATGTCAAGTTTACAAGATAACTAAAAATTAGCCTAATTCCAAAAATGCAACATTTTCATGTGTGATATGCTGCTTCATCAATAGTTACATGCAGATCCTCCTCCATCTTGATGAATCATAGCATCGATTTCATCACCGTTTTTTAATCCAAGCTTCATAAAATATACACAAAATAAATTTATGAAATTATTAAGTGTACGATAAATTAAATTAAATTAGGCAAAATAAAATCTTACTTCATTCACAGTCTTATGTGACGAAAGACGTTTTCCATCTAAGAAAAATCGAAATACTTTATAATTCATCATTTGTTTTTTTGAACTGTATGACATGAATATATCCTTCATAATTGTACTAGTATTCACTTTGAAATGAAGAATTGTATCATCCTACAAAAAATATAAAAATATAGTTCATATAATCTCAAAATCTGAAGAGGATAGAACGTATAAAAGTTAAAATAATTTCAAAGATTAGAAGTGCATTTATACAACAACAATAATAATTAAACACGTATATAATCTCGAAGTTTGAAAAGAATAAAATGTACGTACATTAAAAAATTGTATCTAAATAACACATAATAATACAAAAAAAGAAAGTATGAGATGATGAACCTGAGCTTTGATTTTTAGCTTTATGGATTTTCTTGATCCTTCTGCCATTTTTTCCCCCTTCAAATTTCTTGTTAAAATTTTGAGAAATAATAAAAGATACAAACAATTGGTGTAATTTAAAGATATAAAAGTAATAAAGTGAACCCTTTTGTCCTCATTAGCTAGTAAGTTTTAGTATAGTTTACTTTATTCTGTTTTTCTGTATAATTTCCATTTTCATGTAACTTTTACTAATTATTGAAAAGTGTTAAAATAAAAAAGACATCACATAAATAGAGAATAATAGTGTAGTGAACATAAATTAAGTAAAATAACAAAAAAGTACACAAAATTTGGGTTACTACTTGTCCAAAGAAAACTACCAAAAAAATATTAAAACATAATTGATAACAATTAATAACAAAAATTTAACAATATAGACAAGAGCAATACATGAATCGTATACTCAAACTTATCATCGATTCAATTATAATACATTCATTTTTTAAATTTTGTCACTCAAATTAACTCAAACTTTTTCAAAAAAATAATAACGAATTATTATTTTATATAATTTTTCACTTTTTACGAACAATCTCTTCCTTGTAAGCTCTAAATGTATACGTTGTTTAATAGACAAAGATGTTTATTATAGTTGGTAGGCATGTTGTTTAATCGATAGAGATGTTTATTTAATATGGTTGGTGAACATGTTGTTTAATAGATAGAGATATTTAATATAGTTGATGTGCATATTATATTTAATAGATAGAGATAATTAATATGGTTAGATTGGTGAAAATGATGTTTAATAGATAGAGGAAGTCCATGATTTTAAAATTCACTAATTAGTACGTAGAAATTCTATGATTATATATTTTTGACATGAAATCAGATGAACTTAAAAAGCTTTTGAAATCAATTTTTAATAAGTAATGATGAACTATTTCGTCATATTTGTTCAAATGACTAAATTAACGCACATGATAACAATACGTACATCGAAGAACTAAACTTTTAAATCATAAAAACAAAATAGATAGACGTTTTTTGCCATCAACCAAAAAAAACAAACAAATAATTTAGCATAACATTGGGAAGTGCAACATATTTATTACTCAATATGCAAAACCTCCTCCCTCTTGATCCAACATAGCATCAATTTCATCACCATCTTCTAATCCAAGCTTCGTAAAATCAAACAAATATGTAAAAAAAAAAAATATTAAAAAAATTAAACACGAAAGTTATTGCGATATAAAATAAATTAATTTATGTTACGTAAAATTATGTCTTACTTGATTTACAGTACTTCTTGATGAAACACGATTACCATTGTAGAGAAATCGAATTGTTTTGTAATTTAGAATTTGCTTCCTCTCTGAGTATGACATGAATAACTTCTTCATTATTGAAGTAGGCTTAACTTTGTAGTACATAAATGTACCATCCTACAACCCCAAAAAAAAAAAGTTATTAAAAATAAATAATATTACTTTAAAATTTTAATAAATTCTAAGATTACAAATGTAATTCACAATGATTTTGAAAAATATTTGTAGTCTTTTTTTGATAAATTTTTTGATTTAGCTTTTGACATAACATATTTAAGATTATAACATTTTATGATATTTGACCTTTTTTTAATTTAATAGTAGATGATTCAAAAATAATTTTTCCTTTCTTAATATTCGTATTAAGTCAAAATAGAATAAATAAATTGAAAAAAGTAGTATAATAGTCGATACATTTTATCTAAGTTTTCATGATTATTTAACAAAATAACCAGTGTTGTTTGAACAAGGAAATGAGATATTCCTTCCGCTCTTAAACTGTTGTCATGTTTCACTTCTCGAGGATCAATTTATCTATTTTGTAGAGCTAAACTTGACTAGGTTGATTCAATTTTTAAAAATTTAAAATTCAAATATTCAAAAACTATATAAGAAAACACTACATTTTGTTATCCTAATGTCAATTTGGTGAAATACTACGTCTAAATGTTGATAGAAATTTATATAGTTTGACTTACAAAAAAAAAAAGAACACGATAATTTTTTTAAGACGACGGATTAATAAAAGAACAGAAGGGGCAAAAATGCAGTCCAAATTATTCGGTGAACAAGTTAATACACAAAGAGACGGAACAAGGATTTTTAGTTTATCAATTCTAAATAACGATTATTCATCTATTGGGTTCACGATATATATGTATATAGGGATGTTACGTCCCAACACATAATAAGTTCGATCTACAGTCATTAGGACCTTCTAAAACGATCTATTAAATTCATCGGATATATAGTAACTCTAAAAAGTGAAATGAGGAACTAACCTGAGATTTAATTTTGAGATTTATATAATTTTTGTCACTTGATTCTTCAAATGGTCTCTTGTTTCTCTTATTTCCTTCCATTTTCTTTCTTCTTTTTTTAAAATTTTAGGGAAAAAAAAAATAGAGAGTGAATTAAGTGAAGAAAATAATTACATGAATTGGAAGAAAATAGAGAGATGACAAAAACAAAACAAAGAGTGGAGTAAATGTAGTGTCATAAAAAGTACAAAAGTTACTCTTTCCATGTTTGTCTATGAGGCACAAGCAATGCAAAAAAAGTAGTTCAATTAATTAGAAATAACTACCGGTAGGTGATGAAATAATAAGTATTTTCGTAATTTTAAAAATGATAATAACAATAATTATATACCTAAATTAGTGATGAAATTTGAATTTTTACTAATCTATATACATAAGAAAATAATTTTGATTATGTATATAATATCATCTTTTTGAGTTAAAAAGGAGATTCAGATGAACTTCGAGTATAAGTTGGCTTCACTTATAGTAGAAACGTTTCTATATATCTTTGATTCAAATAAAATATATAAAAATTAGTATAAAAAGAAAATACAATAGTAAAAAAACACGATAATAATTTATAAAAAGAGTCCTTCGAGAAAAAATCTTTTTTTTTCGAAAAATGACAATCCTTTTTTTTTCTCATATTGTTTTTTTTTTTATTATTTATCAAATAGTTCCATCAACATCTCTTTAGAGAGCGTTAATAACAAGAGAAGAAGATGCTTTAAAAACATTTATTTAATAAAAAAATCCATAAAAAAAAATTATATCAATTAAATTAGCCAGCTAGTGGTTTAACTTTTTCTATGTATAGAAATATTTTCTACTGAGGTATAAATTTATGCTGAAAAAATCTATTTAAAAAAAATCATATCAAATCTTTTATAACTTTAAAAAGTAATATTCCAAAAGCTTTTATTTAATTAGATAGTCCAAATATTGCTCTGTTTGGAAATAATTACTACTGAGGGAAAAACATTCTACAGAGTAAAATAATCCAAAAATATGAATAGAAAATATATCAAATCTTCAAAAGTAGGAAAACAATTATATAAATAGGAGTTTTATATAATTGTTTTTTTTCTCACCTGAAAAACTCAATGGTGAAAAGGATGTTTTAGCAATTCAAACTACTATAATTTATAATTTCTAATAACTACAAGTACAAATATTATGTAATTAAGAGATGCCTACTACTATTTCAAATTTTTCATAACAATAATAATTAAATTTACAGTCAAATAATTATAAACATCTAATAACAATGATATTTTATATTTTACATAGTATCTTATGTGTATTATGTCACATAGAATGTATGAGTTACTTGTATAATTTTATACAAGTTTAACGGTCTACTTATGCACACCTCAAGATTGAAGGATATAAATATCAATTGAAGTCAAGATAAAAGATATATTTATGCGGAAAAATACATTTGCAAAAAATGAGAAAATAAACTTGAAACAGTTGGAATATTAAGAAATAATATTTCAAAATCAAAAAAATAAAATACAATAGAAAAAAAGTATAGTCTGGGAAAACATAAAGTATCCAAATATGCATAATTTACAAGACTATACATATTATTGCTGTAATAATTGCAAATCGTTGTATTCCCTACTTCCTCCGTTTCGAAAAGAATGACTTTATTTTCTTTTTCATGTGTTTAAAAAAGAATGATTCTTTTTCTTTTTTGGCAACACTTTAACTTTAACTTTCCACGTGACATGTTTAAGACCACAAGATTAAAGAAAATTTTGGTACATTTGACATAACTTTAATTTAAAACCATAAGATTAAAAAATCTTCTTTCTTTTCTTAAACTCCATTCCAAGTCAAACTAGGTCATTCTTTTTTAAACGGTAGAGAAATTTTAAGAAAGTTAACCACAAGGTAGTGTGTCTCTATGTTTGTTTTTGCTACTTTATTTTGTCGTTTAAAATAAATATAGAATTTATATATCAAAATTATAATAAGAGGATGCCTAATTAATACAAAAGAGTTTTTTTTTTATGAGTTAACTATATACTATAAACATTTATAATTTTATTTTTTATTTTTTATTTTTTTTAATTAACACAATTCATTAAGTAATAAAACATGTATCGTATTACAAGTGGAAAGACCTTAAGTAAAAAGTTACATTATAATCAATCATAATATAAAACTTGTAAATTTTTTCACCATTTTTTATAAAATATTTACTGCCCTAATGACTTAATGAAATGCCCACACTATAAATGTTGAAGTAATTTCTACTAGCAATATCTCTAAAAGAAAAGATCAAATAACTACTTAATACCACATATAATACTGATTCAATTGGTTTGCATTTCAACACAATTAGGAGTTTTTTTCTTTTACATTATCTTTTTAAGGTAGACAAACGTGTAAATTATTATAAATAGATAAATATATCTCAAATCTAATATAAAATTATGCGAAATGTTCTATAAAAAAAACAGTTAAAAAAATATTATATTCTTTTATATCATAGAGTAACATGTATGCATATTTCATATAAAGTAACTATTATATAAATAGTATCAAAATTATCTTAATTTGTATTGTAATTTTACCAATGTTAAATCCATTTTGAATGAAAGTGTAAGGAGATTAAAATATAAGATTAATATACATTATGTTTTTCGATATACTTTAATATTTGTTTTTATCATATAACATACCAATTTAAATTAAATATAAATTTTTGATACTAACTAATCATATATTATTATAAGCATGAAGCCTCAAAGATAAAAGTTGAAAGACCAATTTATCCATAAATATCAAAATATTGAACCACATTTATTATTTAATAATTAAACAATTTTCTTAACCAAATTGTAAAAAAACGTAAAATAATTAAAAATAATTCAAACGTCTATTCAAGTTTCTGCCATTATTGTGCTCTATATTTACCAATGCAAATTTTACCAAATATTGTTATTTAATCTTTAAAAATAAGTTATCCCTTCAATATTAACTACAATATTATAAAACATTTCATATCCATGGTTACTAATTTAATGTAAAAACTCAAAAGTTTGTAACTGATCTATTAGTTAGGTAAATATTACATGGATATGAAGATATAAAACATAACTGAAATGAAACTTGAGTGGCTAAAACGGAAGATTAAATGAAGAAAGAGATTACTTTTGATGAAACTTGATGAATAGAATAAGCCGAGGAAAGAAAAGATATGTAATTAATTCAACTTTTGGAGAGAAAATTCATGAAGAATGGACTATGTGATTCTTACGTACTTGTATTATTATAAGTGAGAAGCTCTAACATTAAAAATTGGATTACCATTTTGCTCTTAGACTAAATAAAAATATTATAGAACATGTAAATAATAAACATTAAATAATTAAAAGTTGAGTAATCATTTTAAAAACAAGTTATTTATTCGTAATTTAACTACATTGACAGAAATCTTTCATCTCCTCATTAATTAACTTAATACAGATTACTTGAACTCAATTTATAATCCTAGTGATTTATATCTAACATTTACTATTTTTTTCCTTTGAGCTTCCAAAAGTTATATGAACTTTTCATGTTCCTTGTTAAATAGAATTGGAGTAATATATAGTCATGTGCAGTGATTTTCTACAATTCAAGTCACATTAATCTTTCATCTTTAAGCTTTATATAATACTGACCAAAAAAGAAATAATGTCAGATAAAACGAAATGGAGAGAATATATAGATCATTAGTAGCTATAAAAGTTTGAATATACAATATATTGTTGATTGGTAACTTATTCCTCTTATGTTCATTTTAGTTCTCAACAATATATATTTAATATATGAAGATTTTCTTCGGTTTGCTAAATATCTTTTTTTTTTAATATTTCAGATTTTATTCGGCAATTGTGCACCCTCTCACTTCGCACCATCAGGTACATAATGGATATGCTATTTACAACTTTCTCTCTCTTTTTTAATCAATTTTATTATTTCGCATACATAAAATATAGTTTGTACGAAATGTGATATAGAAATAAGATTTTTGAGATTTGAGAAATTGTCTTAATAATTTTCAGGATATTTAGATCTTATATTTTTTAATGTCTTTTAACTTTTTACATCAAGTCTCTTATTCTTTAATAAAGATTGATTCTTATTATATTCCGTAATGCAATTATACTTAAACAATAAAAGTAATACTCTTATGTCAAATTTTCATATGAAAGAAAATGTTTTTAGATAGAGATTGATCCTAATTATATTTCGTAATACGATTATATTTCAACCATACAAATAATATTATTATGTCAAAGAAATTTCAATCTTGATTCAAAGAAATGATAGATGTAGGTGCAATTGTAATTAATATATATTGATTCATTTTATCTTCATCATAATATAATTACTACTTTTTTTAGGTGTATACTATAAAATTGATAATGATATTCTAGCCATATTAAAGAAGACGTATGTTGATCAACTTTCTGTTCAATATTTGCAAAATATTACTTTTATTCGACAACAACTTCTCGTTATACATACGATTATAAGAGGAGAAATTCTCAAATTTTGAAAAAAATATAAAGAATGATAATAATATGGGATAAACGTGCGGAGCACGTTCCTAAAGACTAGTACAAATATATGTGCAAAGCACGTAACCAAAATTAGTAAATACAAAATACATGATCCAAATGATTCATAAAAGATAAGTTCATCATTCTTAAAAGGTTATAACAATGTTTTACATAATCATCACAAGAAGTTGATATTATATACAAAGTTTGGAACATTTCAATTCAATTAGCATAAAACGACTTATAAATCAATATAACTTTATAGTCACGAGTTGTTGAATTGTAACACAATACACGAGCACAAGGACATGTGGAATTGTACAAATATGAACATTCAAGAGTTTTTTGTTCTTTAATCAACTAGATTTCATAGAACAAACGTATTTGTGTCACTAATAGTAGCAATCCATCGTATGAGCATAACACTGAGAATTTTATATGTTATCAGTGACAATTGATTTTCCAAGTGTATAAACTCAAATGCATTAGTATCAACTCTTTGTAACAATATCTTTTCACTTTGGAGTGGTTATAATATGTTTTCTTAAAGTGATTGTTACATATTATTATATTCTATTACTTAGAAACAGATACAAAAATATAGGATATCATCACAATGGTTAATTTATTATTTGACATTGTAATATAATTTGCAATTGTGAATAGACAATAAAAATAATTTTGTATTAGGGTTTATATATTTTCATATAAGTTATATTTATTTTATATGCATAAAAAGGAAATAGAACTTCAAGATTTGTTGTTGTGAGAATAAAATATTGGTTTCAAATCAACAGAGGAAAACAATTAATCATAATATATATTTATTATCTAATGTTATTAATTTACTACCATAAATTAAAATGGATTGATATATCATATTATCTTTCCTTCTTCTAATGATGGTTATTTTTTTTTATTTTTTTTGCATTTTCAAGGAATTATAAAATAAAATTAATATTTATACCAATGTGGCAAAGTAAAACATTCCGTTAGGCGATGTCTCGAGCCCACATTGGAGCTCAAACTAAATCCAAATCGCACACTGCGACGTCCATCCGAGGGTGACACTCCCAACATAATTTTCTCTATACCAAAGCTCGAAAACTCAAAAACTTTGATTAAGAGTGAAAAATACTCCCACTACGACACCACAATATACAGGGAATATAGAAGAAATATATATATACTATAGTTGTATTAGAATTCCAAATTCCATATTGAACAATCACTTCACACAAGAATGCTAAGTGAAGGTTTCAACTGGATCTTCATTTCTAATAAAAAGGTACTTAAACTAAAGGTAATAAAACAAACATTTGCAACAACATTGTTTGATCTTGGATCAAACATGATAGGTAGAAAAGTTGGTAAAAATTACATCTTTTGTTCATATATTACTCATCATCCATTCCACCTCCCTTGTATTGCTCTCCATAGGTAATCCATTAACGTTAGTAAAACCTCGCGGTCTCTTCTTTAGAGAACTGATTCCATTTGATGGCAAGCAGTCGTCAAGCAAGCAATCGCCTAGCATGGCAGGGATGTTACATGCATTCTTGTTCTCAAAACTCGGTCCAATATCAGGTAATGAAGGGCCATTGATGAATGCTAATTCAGAGAGCTCTTCCCTGTTCATTTCTAGGCCATTCAATTCGAGGGACTGGCTATTGAAAGCTTTACAAGCCTTTTCGAGAATTGATTGCAAGTATTTTCCTTGTGCCTCTATACGAAGCTGTAGATGGCGTTGTACCTACAAGAGGTTTTAGTTAGGAGATGCAAAATGTGATGTGTTTGGTACGAAATATTATCCCAAAAACATGTCGTTCACCACTCCTATATACCCGTTGTACAGAAGAATGGAAACCGGACAAAAAACACATGGTGCAAAGAATACTAAAAAGGGATAATGAAGATCAGGTCTAACACGAGCACATTTTCTCTCAACGAACTCAAGATTGAGACTAAGTACAGTAACACTACGAGTAGAGAGAAAGAAGAGGTATAGGACAAACCTCTAGCTGCTCATGTAGTCTTTGCTGGACTTCCATCTGTACTCGTAAAGCCTCCGTTACTTGTAAGCCTCTGTTCAATAAAAATATAAGAGTTCAAAGTCGATATGAACCAGAAAGAAAATTTTTTTTGCCAAAAAGATATATGTTAAAGGACATAACATACTCATTTATATCTTGCACAATAACTCTGGATGAACCTGATGTAGAGGAACCTGTCTCTTGACTCTCAGCCGGACATGATACTGCAAACACAAACAACAACAGCAATTCCAGTTTCAGCCTCTCTTTATTTCTCCGACAGATTTTTCTTCTAACATTTACGTACTCCTCTCAGAGGTGTCATCGTCATTTATATATACATCTTTCTTACTATGCATCAACAACAGGAAAACTTGTAATCCAGATGGAATTTCCAAAAAGGTTTTCTATAGCATAGCCAACAGAAAGAGGACTAAGAAGAGGCATGGGAAGTCGAACAATTGAATCCAGAGAAAGTTCTAGGAAAACATCGTTATGCTTGTACTTCTCGAAATCATCGTTATGCATGCATACAAAAGGGCGAATAAAAAGAGAGAACTAACTACAACAAATAACAAGGACAGTAAACTAATTAGGAAACTGTAGTATTTAATGAAAAGTTCTTTATTACCATCTTTAGAATTCTCGGTTGCCTCTTTAGCAGATTGCTTCCCCATGCGGTATTTCTGCAAGGAAATGTAAGATACAGATTTCAGCAATTCTAAGTTTTATCTGGCTGTCGGAATTGATTTTTAGTGATACTTTCGGCAAAACTGAGAGCTTAATCGAACACAACTTTGGTAATGCACAAGCAGAGTGTAAAACCAAAGGATCACTATAATAGAATCATTTGATACCTCTTTCAGTGGTTATTATAAAACATAAACCTAGATATAGAGCTGGCATAAAGTGAAACACTAGTTTACGATGGTACACTAGTGTATTCGGAGTGTATTGTTACCCTTCAAGCCTAGATGTTTCAATGTCTGTGGAATATGAGAACGAAGCAAAAAGCAAACTGCGATAAAAAAAACATACCTGGAGATGTGACTTCAAATGGTATAAGGTCAGACCTTTCACCCCCATTGTTCTCATAATTGTTTTTGGTGTTGCTTCTGCAAAATGAAGCAACAACCCCATAATTAGAATTATGCTACTGATCAGTACAAAGAAGGCAACAAGCAAACCAAATCAAAAGATAAATTATTAACAACCATATATTTCATCACAATTTACTTTCATGATGATATGCTTACGTGATATACAATCGACATCCTGTAGACGTAGACTATGCAGAAAATAGCACTATAAAGAAGTTACAACAACTACACACCAATCTAGTTGGGGTCGTCTATACGAATGTTGACTATCCATATTGCTCCATATATATATGTGCGTGATCATGAGGAATTTTCTTTAACAATACACTGACAGCTCAATATTACAAGCCTTTGCTCCAGACATTGAAAAATAAGTAAAGGACATCATATTGACCTTTTTCCCAAAACAAGAGCTTAGTGCGCCGAGCTTCCTTTTTACCATATCGACCTTTTTTACGCAAAAGATAAGTATAGGTAATCATAAAGAGAGTCCTTAATTGCCTAGTTTCCCCCTTCCCAAAGTGAGAGATACATACATCGTATGTTGCTCAGACTCAGACTTTTCAAAAATGTCGACTGGTGCATGTAGGATCCTCCAAAAAAACACGATTTTTGAAGGATTTGACACGTGTGTGACAATATTTTTAGAGAATCCGAGCAACATAGCATACATGTTGATCAACATGACTCACAATAATCATGATAGTCTTCAATAATTAGTACTTATTTATGTCTTTAAGAACATTAAAGCTTTTGTGACAGGAAAAAAAGGAGTCTATACAATAAAAATAAAAGGTTCCTTATATTATAAGAAGACTATGACACTTTCTTTCTTTTTAAGAGACAAAAATACCCAAAAGTAAAAGACAGACAGAGAGATAAGGGAGTTTGAATATAAAAGCAGCAAAACAAATAGCCATAAAAGGAAAGAACAACTACTAATGCATAATGTACAACATAGAACAGCACAGTAAAGAAAATCAATACTTTATAAAAAAAAATCTTTTAAAAAATTTAAAAGCTCTATACAGAATATCTTAATTTTACCCTTCTTTATATTATAAATTCAGTTTTACACCATGATTTAAATACTAAACATCTAAAAAGGAGTACGAATGGTCTAAAGGGTAAAGAGGAAGCTAAAGTTAAATCCTTTAAAAGAGTACTCAATGTGTCCTAGTATTTTATTTTTTTTTTCATTTTTGATAACCATGGTGTCCTGATCAATTTTCGAGTACCTCAAATAATTCTACAAAATATTTCTCACCTATCAAGTCTCACCAACAACAGAAGAAATCATCTAGTGTTTTTATCTCCGAAAGGACTTAAAAGGGGAGACTTCGTTGACCACTAAATAACACAATTGGTGCATCTTTTGTCTCAATTTAAACCTTTTTTAGTTAAACTAACTCTCGAATAACAAAAAGTATCATACAAATTGTAACGAAATCACCTCATATTTTTGTTTCTGCTAAAACTTGAACCTACGATTCATGATTCTCTTCTCAACACATTTTAATGACCACTAGATAACACACTTGAAGCATCTTTAGTCCCAATTAAACTTTTTTCTTACTCAAATTAGTTATCGAAAAATGAAAAGTGACGCATAAATCGTAACGAGTAAACAAAATGCAGATAAAAGAGGAGTACTTACTCTCAGGACCACCAAGTTGAGTAACAGCATCAACAAACCTTTCATGGAGCTCAGTTGTCCACCTAAGACGAGGCTTAGGATCAGTTGATAAAACTAAACAAGAATCACCAGGCAAATTTGTACCATCAACTGAAAGAGAAGCCTGAAGATTATGATTCATATGATGATTGAAAAAATCCCCATTTTCCTCTATAACCAAATTCCTTATAGGCAATGTTGAATACATTTTTCCAAAATTTCTTGATGACCCAAAAACTTAAAAAGTCCTAAAATGAAGAGAAGTACTTAAAGATTGAATTTTTAATGTTTTTTTAATGACCCAAAAACTTGAAAAGTCCTAAAAATGAAGAAAAATGCTTAAAGATTGGTTTTTTTGTGTTTTTTTAGTGACCCAAATGCTTGAAAAGACCTAAAAATGAACAAAAATGCTGAAAGATTGAATTTTTAATGTTTTTTTAATAACCCAAAAACTTGAAAAGTTCTAAAAATGAACAAAAATGCTTAAAGATTGAATTTTTAGTGTTTTTCTTGATGACCCAGAAACTTGAAAAGTCCTAAAAATGAAGAAACAATGCTTAAAGATTGAATTTTTAATGTTTTTCTTGATGACCCAAAAACTTAAAAAGTCCTAAAAATGAACAAAAATGCTTAAAGATTGAATTTTTAATGCTTTTCTTCATGACTCAAAAACTTTGAAAACTCCTAAAAATGGTTAAAGATTGAATTTTTAATGCTTTTCATGATGACCCAAAAACTAGAAAACACCCAAGTATGAAGAAAAATGCTTTAAAGATTGAATCTTGATGAGCAAAAACTAAACTACATGGTGTGATAGGGAATGGGGTTTGGTTCAAATAGGCAATTTTTGATACAGTGAGAAAAATGTGAAGATTTTTGTTGGTATGCCAAGAAGAAAAACAATGGAGGATATGGGGGTGGGAGTATGGGGGTGGGGGTAGGGGGTGTGGGGGAGTGGGGGTGGGGGGAGGACAAGGCAGAGTTGTCTTGTTATGTACTGTCCTTCCCTTGTCTCTTTTTGCTGTCTCTGTCTTTGTGTTCCTCTCTCTCTTTCTCTCTGCAGTCTGTATGTATGTCACACTTTTAACGAGTAAAAGAGGATTTTGGCTCATTATATATTTATCGGAAAATTTTATTTAGACATTTAAATTTTATATCTGAGTAATTGAGCATTTAGATTCATGATAAAATATTGGGATTGTTGTTTTATAAGTTAAGTAGTTGAAATATGTTACATTCTTTGATTAATTTTAAGTCTTCATCTTAATAAGTTGTAAATATTATTCATAATTGAAGTTGAAGTATATAATGAAAGAAGTTTAATTGATTTATGTGTTTAATAACTTTTATTATCTAATAAGAATTTGAGTTTAAATTGGAAGTTTTAGATATAAATATCTAATCGTGTATTCAAATATTTAATCAAAAATCATCATTTTAGAGTATTACATTATATAACGTAATAATCAAACTAAAATTTTCACATTAAAAAATTAAAAAATTATTAATTATATCATAATTATGTAATGCGTAAATTTAAATTTAATCGAACCATAATCTAAATATGAAATATGGGATGAGAAAGAACACTTGTTTCTATTTTACTCCTTTTAGTAATAAATGAAGATTTCGTATTAATGTATTGTCATTTCAATGATGAGTTTTCTCTTACGTCCTTTTCAATTTTTCTTTTTCTTTTCTGGAAAATATTTTAATAATCATAATTAACAATAATGGGCTAATTCACAATCATAATATTTTAGAAAAATATTATAGTCAGGAGCCAATATAATATTATATGTTGAAGTGCATATTTTATGTCAACTTACGTTGTATCTAAAATTAAACAAAGTAAACATGGAAGTGTTCTTAATTAATTTAATTTAAAAAAGGCATGACTACTTAAGTTAACCCTAAAGTGACACCTATGTCGGGATTTATCGATTTCTAATTAAAGATTTTAAATTTAAATATTGAGTATGAAAAAAATTATTTTAAAAGTATCAATTTCAGATGGATATTATAGTGTATAATCAGAAATTAGTTAGGAGCATAGAAATCAGGGGGGAAAAAACTAAAAAAAATGAATTTTCCCACTGATTCGAATTAGCAAGTATGCATAAATCTATAATAGAAGTTTTGAATTTGAGTTTTGAAAATGATGTCATATATGATAACGGAGTTCTATATCCAGATATATTTTTTTCCTTTTTAGACCGTTAAAAGAAATTACTCTTTTCCTTTTTAACAACTACTTAATTTTAACTTTGCACGTGATGTGTTTAATGTGTAAGATCAAATGATATTTTGATACATTTTATGCATTTTTAATTTAAGAACTCAAGATTTGAAAGTCTTGAATATTTTTCTAAATTTCGTGTTAAATCAAAACAGATCAAATATATTGAAACAAAGATATTACCAAATTTCATATTGGAACTTAAAAAAAAAATTAATTAAAAAAAGAAACATGTATGCAACTTGTATAATTTTACAAAAAAAAAAAGACTACTATATAATATTTCAAAATTAAGAGAGAATATAGGATTATTAAAAAAATAGAAACTATTAGTTATAAATTTCATATTAATTGAACTCCATGATTGCAGAGTTGTCAACTCAAACTTGAGTAATTAACTAATATTATTATTAGTGCCTAGTGGAATTAATTAATACTTAAGTGCATCCTAAACATTAGATAATTAGTGAGACAATTTTGTCTTAATAACTACTTGGATTAGTCGCTAATCTCAACAATTTCTTCTTTGCTATCATAAACTACTTTCTCTGTTTTAATTTGTTTATTTTAATTATTATTTGAACAATCAAGAAATAATTTATTTGATCATAATTTTTTCAAATATTATTTGTTAATTATTAATTTGTTCTTATTTTTTATACTTTTCCAAATATAGATCAACATTAATTAAATTTGATTATCATACTCTGAATTAAGCCAAACAAATTGAGATAGAATGAGTATTACTTATTGGTGTGTTGTCTCAATCAATGTTTTTAAAGTAAGTAACTTTAGTTTAATTTAATATGGTTAAATAACTAATCATACCCCAATTGATTAAAGTAGTCCTAGTCCATAATTTATTCTTTTGACCACAAATGTGACAATAAACAAAACATAACATTTTTGGTAATGTCATCTTTATAAAATAATTTTAAAATTTATTTTTTTTAAAAAAAGAAAAAATATATTGTCAACTATAGGTTGTTGCAAGTGTCATGAAGCCATGACCAAAAACATCAATTTTTAGTTTCATTGTTTGGTTTTCAAACAAGTAATACAAAATTTATAATATAAAACTGAATTCAAATACACATTGATTTTCAATTTTAGCCTTAATTTTTTTTCTAAAAAGAACTTTACAATAAAAGTTTTGAAGAAGGAAATCTTTGACATGTTAATATTATAAACGAAATTACCCTAGTTACTTTCGAATAAAAAATTCAATCAAATACAGAATAAAATAATTTTAATATCATTTATCTTCAAGAAACTATGATACAATTCTAATTTTTATAGAACTTTAGTTTGAACTAATTAATGAATGTGTGACTTTGGATGAAAGGGATTCTACCAACACGATTCTGGTGGAGAGATTAATATTTTATTTATCGTTAATTAAAGATTTCAAATTTAAACTGTTTTGAATATGGATTACATCATTTCACCTCCTAATACAAAACATTTGAATATAAATTTAAATTTAATCAAATTTCCATACAAAGATTCAACTATTAAAAAAAACTTTGGGACAATGGAATAGACAAGTGTAACATGAGAGTGGACCTCACCATAGAAACAAGTTGTATTATTATTAAAAAAAATTGGGCTAAAATTGAAAGAAACTTAATGCTAATGAATATGACAAAAAGTCTGCCCAAATTTTTGTGGTGGAGTTTATTTTCATTAAAAAAAATTTATAATTATAATGTCAGATTTAATTTGTTGCATAATTCAATTGATTTTATTACATCAAATATATTATTATCATAAATTTTTTACGTTTATGAACTTGGAACTATAGTGGTTCAAATTATAAAGGTAAAAGATAACGATTGTAAAATATAAACTTGATATTTATTTTTTGTTGAGAATATTATTTTAATTAAGTTATATTATCTATGAATTGAATTTAATCAGGTCTCTGCGTATCGAATAAGAAAAAAAGAACTTGGTACTTGTCATCTCAATGACTGAACTATAGTCATCTTGGGACCAAACAAAAGGTGATCATTTATCAACTTTATGAATTAAATGAACTGGGGACTTATGTTGGCACTATCTCTATTCTTCTTGTTTTAAACCTTTGTACATATAGGGATGACAGTAGGGTTTGGGAGGGTTGAGTGTAATTTGTGTAACTTTTAATTTGTCCCGTTTCACATGAATCGGTTTCACATAATCTTTTTTAATATTTTTATTTTTTAGTTAAGTTTGATGATAAAAATAAAATTTATAAAAAGAAATTTATTTTTTTATTAATTTATATTAATTTAATAAGACAGTGACTTAAAGTTTTGTTTTACAAAAAGTCAATTGAAAACATGTAAAAAATTGTATTATTTTTATTGAACATTAAAGATATTATTTTAATAAATAATATTTTATCACTCTTATAACATGTAAAAAGTTAAAATCAAGTTTGAATTCACGTGAAATCACATATAACTGCAACTCGTCCCACCCTACGTTAATTTTTAAAAAATTATCACTCCAACCCGCCTCATCCCCCATGGAGCTTTAAACTCATCCCGCCTCAAATCCGTCTCGCCTTATTGCCATCCGTACATAGCTATACTAAAACCCTATTACTCCTTATTGAAAAACAATTTATTTTTCAAGTCTTTGGGTGTGGATTTTTTTCAGCACATTTTTAGGTCTTTCAAGTTAGTATTATCTTATAAATTGTATTCTAGATTAGATTTTTCAAGTTAGTATTCTTGCCTGACATTAATATTGCTCCTTCATTTAGCTTTGTAATTATGTATAAGTCGATTTACTTATGCATTCTACTTAATTAATTTTATTAATTCGAGTTTAAATGAACACATCTTAATATATATTGTTTCAAATTTAAATTATTCGTTCTTGAGATAAATATCTTTGTCCAAAATTCATTAACTCCGTGTACTCCTTCGAAATTGAGCCATCCGAGGACAATCATCAATGCGTCTCCAAGAATCACTCTTCAGACTATATATTTTGGCCTCAAACTCACGATTCATGTTAGTTTCGATCTCGTTATTCATTGATTTTGTTATAAAAAAAATTAATATTTCTTTCGATTTAATTATTTTAACATCATTTTTTATTTTAATTATTTTTTTTAGTAAACTTCTAATTTGTTAATTATCTTGTTCGGGGCAGAACCATTACTTAACAGAATTGTTTCTAATCACATAGTATCTAATTAATCTTAATTCTCCAGTTATTTAGGATAAGTTCCATCACTTATTTAGTTTTAATACTTAATTTGATGTATATATATATGGGAGGATAAAATAATACACCAATGTGGAAGCAAAAGTGCTAAGTATATATACTTGGACCTTCCTTCGCTACTAATATTAACACTATTCTCGTAGTTTCTTGGTTTCATCTATCAGTAGTATTTTTGTGTTTTGATTATTGCATTTATCGTGTTATTATTATTGTTCTTACTTCTATTTTTTGTGTAATACTCTCCATTTCGCATTAGAAGAGTATAGCTATTGGGTTCTGATCAAGTACGAGTCGTAAATCTCATGATGTTTAGTTATGTGTTTTCAAAGTTGAAGAGATTATTTAACAATCGAGGTCAAGTTTGAGTATTTTTTTTTTATATATTATATGGTGTTATTATTTTTTAAGACTACAAACACCTCAATTATGGGATGATGTTATGATTGTTTAAATATCAATGAAGGATAATATAGTTAAAAATATTTCCTAATTAATCTTTCTTAACGGATGCGTAGAAGAGAATTACGACAAATAACATGAGGGAGGGGAACACCTTTAACAAAATTAGTTAATTACACTAGTCAAAGATCAAGTTACTCCATTCAATCACTTTTTCTTGTTACATTTTTTTTTATGGTAATTAGGTATATATTAGAGAAAAATCCAAAATTAGATACTATGCTAGACTATCATTGTTTATTATTTTAGTAATAATTATTCAATGAAGTACCAATTATGTTTGTTTTTCTAACATTATTAACCCGTGTATTTGAAATAATCAATTAGGTTTATAACGAAATCTAGAAATCGGTCATTGATCAAATTTGAGTACGTACTTGATGGCAAAGGAAGGGAAGGCGACAATGTTTGAGGAGGGTGTGTGTAAAGAATTAAAAAAGTATTAATCAATTTAATCAAGATACGTGCAAGTGGCCTTAGTATATCAGAGTTATCAGTAAAAAAAATGTATCTGATTAGTACTAGCTAAAATTAACTAATATAATTTGACTTATGACAACCTAATTTTTTAATGAAAAAGGTAATTTTTTTAATGAAAAAGGTGTTTGACGACTAACCACCCTTGAGTCAACATGACGTTACATATAATTTGCAATGGAAAAAATTCCAAAAAAGATTTTTTAAGTTTTATATTTAATTACCATAATATAAAATAATAATATTAAAAACCATATACGTGACTGAAGACACGTGGAAATAGTTGTCTTCATATAAAACAAATTATAGATGAATTGTATCCATTTATAACACCAAAATGACAAATCAATAGTCTTTACTTCCAAACTAATTTACCTTTGTAACCGTTATCTTCCATATTTTTTCTTTAAAAAAGGCAAAAAACAATAAATATCGTTTTGAAAACTATATAATATAAATACCCCTCATTGCCTGCATTCAACTCTTGTTTGAAATTGTGTTTCAACAATACTAAAAATTTAAAAAAAAAAATTGTCTCTTTTTCACATTGTGAAAATTTAACAATGGTGATTTTTTCTAAGCAAGAAATTGAAGTTGTGGTAGTTGGAGCTGGTCCATCTGGGATAGCTGTTTCAGCTTGTTTAAATAAATTTGGTATAAAAAATGTTGTGTTAGAAAAAGAGGATTGTTGTGCTTATTTGTGGAAGAAAAAGACTTATGATAGACTACATTTGCACTTAGCTAAGGGTTTTTGTTCTCTACCTTTTATGTCATATACAACTTCGACTCCGAAATATTTATCTAAAAATGAATTTATTCAGTACTTAGATAAGTACGTGGAATATTTCGATGTCAAACCGAAATATCATACATGTGTTGAATGGGCGTATTTCAATAATGAAGAGAGTAAATGGAACGTCAAATCAAGAGATTTGTCTAGTGGAGATATGAAAGTGTATGTTTGTGATTTCTTGATTTTGGCTACAGGGGAAAATAATGAAGGTTATATTCCCAAGGTGGTAGGGATGGAAAATTTCAAAGGCGAAATTGTTCATTCAAGTGACTATAAATTTGGGCGAAAATACGAAGGAAAAAACGTATTGGTTATTGGATCGGGAAACTCTGGGATGGAAATAGCGTTTGATCTTTCAAATTATGGATGTCATGCATCAATCGTCGTTAGAAGCCCAGTAATTCTCTATAACTTGTCTTTACTTCTTTCTCTTTATTTTTTTAGGTTTGTGTTTGTTGATTTTTTTTAGTCGATATTGATGATGTTTGATCAATTAAGTCGGTGTGTTAATTTTTTTTTCTTTCAACACTTGTTGCTTTTTTTTTTCTTTTAATTGGATAGATGTTAAAATTTCCCTCAGAAGATAGAAAAAATCTTTTAATTCCATTTCTAAATGACACAAAATTAAAAATTTCAAATTCATGTTTGTTTTAAACATATATAGTTAATTTGTTTAAAGAATTCCTTTGAGGAACTGAGTTTGAACTTTGAAACAAAAAAAAATTAGGATTTCTTTTTCTTATAAGTAGAATAGTTTGTAATATTAACAATTTTTTGCAAAGTTATTTTTTCACATGTTATATAAAAAACATACTTTATTCTTCTGTTATTTTGCTCATTGCTAACAAAAATCAGTCCTTAATTCATCGCTAAATGAATTTAGCAACGGAATTTGTTGTTTAGCAACAAAAATTTTCCGTAGCTAAATTTTTAATTTTTTTAGTAGTAATTGTTTGCTTAACATGGAGAAGGCAATGCAAGAGAAATCACACATACATATATATATGATTAAATTTTTAGATATCATGCAATATTTTCAAGAGTATAATAATTGCATGAAAGTTATCGTCGATATTAGATATGTGCATGATTCTTCCGCAAATGGAATTTGATGGCATTATTCTCCTACTTACTACGATCACTTCCATTTGTTTGTTCTTTAAATTTTATTGTACAGTTTTATTAAATTTATTGTTACGTAATGATCAAAAGTCTCATTTTTACGTAATTACATCATCTAATATATCTTCGTTATTACCATCGATGAATATAAATATTAACAACGTAAATATTTTTTACACTAACAATATACACAGTTTGACGTTTATAATTCTATGTGGTTATGTTTATAATTTTTCTATAGTTAGATGATGCAAGTTTTTTTTTTCACATGTACATTCAATTTGGTTGTTAATTTTAAAGGTTTTAGTATATTTTAGGGATAATGTCCAAGTACCCCTCAATCTATGCCCGAAATCTCAGAGACACACTTATACTATACTAAGGTCCTATTACCCTCCTGAACTTATTTTATTAATAATTTTTAACACCTTTTCGACCTACGTGGCACTATCTTGTGGGCCCAACGATGGTTGACTTTTTTTTTCAAACTAGTGCCACGTAGGCAAAAAAGGGGTAGAAAATTACTTATAAAATAAGTTTTGGGGGGTAATAGGACATTAGTATAGTATAAGTGTGTCTCTGGGATTTCGGACATAGGTTGAGGGGGTACTTGGGTATTTTCCCTATATTTTATCCTAATTTTATTTTATTTTTTGCAGATTCATATTTTAACAAGGGAGATGGTGTATACTGCAATGTTAATGCTAAAATATTTACCAGTATCTTGGGTTGATGCTGTAATTGCAAAATACGCAAAATTTAAATTCGGAAATTTGGCAAAATTAGGAATATCGCAGCCGAAAGAAGGCCCATTTTCTGTTAAAATATCAAAAGGTAGATCTCCGGTAATTGATGTTGGTGCAATCGATAAGATCAAACTCGGACAGATAAAGGTACGATACTATCTTTATTTTATTTCATTCTATTGTAAGAAATATTATGTGTGAAAAATAGATGACTTTAGTATTTAATGAAGATGGGTAAAAATTCATTATCATGGACAACATTTTTACTGTTATAGTTATAAAATTAGTAGAATTCAGTAATTTTTGCTTAAAATATTAAATTTGTATAAAAAGATCATATAGTATGCATTAATGTATTACTTTCTCCGTTTAAAAAAGGATGATTTAGTTTGACTTAGAATGTAGTTTTAAAAAAAAAGATTGTTTAATCTTGTGGTTCTAAATTAAAGTTTTGTCAGATGTACTAATTTGTTCTTTTAATCTTGTGGTCTTAAATACGCCACGTGTAAAGTTAAAGTTAAAGTATTGCCAAAAATGAAAACGGGTCATTCTTTTTTAGACGGACCTTTGTTTTTTTTTGTGAAATAACTTTTGTGAATTGTTAATTAGGTACTTCCTGGAATTTCGAAAATAAAGGAACAAACAGTAGTGTTTGACAATGGAGATGAACATCAATTTGATACGATCATTTTCGCTACTGGATACAAAAATGTTGCTACCAAATGGCTAAAGGTACGTTTTGCAAATTATCACTATGTTCTTTTTTTAGTTCTAATTTTGAATCTTGAAACTGTTCCACTTGCCTATAAAAATATCGTGTGTGAATAAGTTTTTCTCGACAATTTTTCCTAGTTACTAATTTTACTTACTATTAAGTTTACTATCATTGTCTCAAATATGTAAAAAAAAAAAAATCATTTTTGTATGTAGGATTATAGCTCAATATTCCTTGAAGATGGCACATTGAAAAATTGGAAAGGACAAAATGGGCTCTACGCTGCTGGATTTTCAAAAAGAGGCATTGCGGGTATTTCAATGGATGCTATAGCTATTGCCGATAGTATTAAGTCTGTCAGAGGAGACAAAATCTAGACGTATTATTAATAATTATCACAAACTATGTTGTTAAATTTCCTGTGTGAATGAAAGATACTTTATGCAACAAGTCGTTCTTTTACTATGTTGTTAAAATCTCCAGGTTCTGCGTGAATACGAGATATTTCATGCATCGGGCTTGACTTGTTACTATATGTTGTTAATTTCAGGTAGAACTTAAAAAAACCTTGTTTGTTTTTGTTGGAATTTAGTCATAGAAATTTGATAGATCTTTCTGCTGGATTGTTTTTCTTTGTTGATTTCATTTTCTTTTTTCATAATGATGGTGTGATAACTAGCTTACACACACTTCGACTATTACAGAAAGAGAGAGATTTTGGCTTCTTGAGAATCTGTTTTTCATTCGATTTCTTGATGTTCATAAGGTACATAAAATTAAATGTTACATTGAGCAGTTAACATGCCATCTTGTTAGGTCATTGCTAAGTTCTGTACAAAATGTTCTAACCAACTAGTAAAAAAAACAAGAGGATAACGAGGGGTACGTTATCTATACGAGCTACTCCCCAAGTCGGAGCAAGAATGTAAAAGTTGTTGCAGATGATTCAACTAGATACGCGCAAATGGTTCATTTAGCTTCCTCCCTGACCTCCTCTCTGCATTTTTGACCACTTAGCGTTGGGTGCATACTTACTGTTATGCTTTCTGTTGGGCCAACTTTTCGTGTCTGATTTCCCCAGCCATTGAGCAGAAGAAGTTCTTCGCGGGGTTTCTTCTGATCTTTTCCTTTTTGTCAAGATAGAGACTGGTGGTGCATTGTCCCCGTTTGACTGTCCCCAATTCGCTGAAGATGTATTTCCCCAACCTTTTGTAGACCATTTTCCTTTTGACCAGGGAGAGTCAGGTGGTCCATCGTCCTCCTTGGGCTGTCCCCGACTCGCTGAACGTATGCCTTCCCAACCTTCAGAAGACCATTTTCCTTTTGACAATCGAGAATCAGCTGGTCCACCATCCTCCTTGGGCTGTCCCCAACTCGCTGAGTGTATGCCTTCCCAACCTTCAGTCGACCATTTTCCTTTTGACAATCGAGAATCAGCTCGTCCACCATCCTCCTTGGGCTGTCCCCAACTCGCTGAGTGTATGCCTTCCCAACCTTCAGTAGACCATTTTCCTTTTGACAATCGAGAATCAGCTGGTCCACCATCCTCCTTGGGCTGTCCCCAACTCGCTGAACGTATGCCTTCCCAACCTTCAGTAGACCATTTTCCTTTTGACAATCGAGAATCAGCTGGTTCCCTATCCTCCTTGGGCTGTCCCCAACTCGCTGAACGTATGCCTTCCCAACCTTCAGTAGACCATTTTCCTTTTGACAATCGAGAATCAGCTGGTCCACCATCCTCCTTGGCCTGTCCCCAATTCGCTGAATGTATGCCTTCCCAACCTTCAGTAGACCATTTTCCTTTTGACCATGGAGAGTCGGCTGGTTCCCTGTCCTCCTTGGGCTGTCCCCAACTCGCTGAACGTACTTCTTCCCAACCTTCAGTAGACCATTTTCCTTTTGACTGTCCCCCATTCACTGAAGCTAATCCTTCCCAACCTTCGGTAGACTTCGCAACAGGTTCAGAAGGTATAGCCCACTGACTTCCGTTCTGGCCTTCTTTACTTTGGTCCTTCTTATTCTTCATATCTCTACAAGGAAGAGTGATTATATTTCCATCTTCTTTAATGTTCCTTGTCTCAAAAACGTCTTGAAAGGGCGCAGCATTGCCAAACAACTGAGACTTTAATTTGGGTATTTCGACCAGACCGTCCATAAAAAGAGAAATGTATTCGCTGGTACGCTGGATACACTTGTATATCCGTTTTACTTCTCCTTTCCCAACCGCCCTTGCAACATTTTGAGACCGGTCAATGAAATCCTCAACCTGCACAATAAGTCATTATTTTAACACTTCAAAGATTGCTAAGCACAAAGGACATCAATAAGTGAAAGATAATTACACCGATGCAGCAAACTTTGGAGTCCCATGTTTTAGATAGCCAAGATGCTTCGTAGGTACTTGCACATAGTCCTTTGGCCCATAGCTTCTCAACTGACAATAACTGCAATGAAATGAGACCATAATGAGCCAGAAAATGGATGTTTGCTATGAATTGGGAGTCTCATGCAAAGCCCCACTTTAAGATGATACTGAATTCACAGTACCTTGATTAACAGTGTAACTAGCAGCTCAGCCACCGACTCTTTGTTCCCCTTCCCATAGTTCACAAACTTCTTCAATGACTTCGCCACCACATCAGGATCCGAGCCATCTAGAACAGTTCAACGCCAAGGAATATTACCGAGCTACTCAAAACAAAAGATCTCATGAAAAAAACAAGTGCAAAGAGAAGCATCACTTAGGATCTACTTGAATAGAAAACCTCAACATTATTCTTGAAATTTACATATCTTATAGTGATGATTTTGGTTCCTCACTTTCTAATCAGAAAGGATTAAGGATTTCCTATTTGACAATTTGTTTTTAAAACTGGTAGTGTTGAGGATTTACTATTTGACTTGACCCTGTGTAGTTTTTACATCATCGACAGACTTGCCAGAGAAGACCACTCAAGCAATTGAACTGCACCAAAAACAAAAACTGATCTCCTCCGAAAGCTTTTCTTTCTTTTCCATGGGGACCGGCATTTCAGTTCCTCTGGTCTACTTGCTTGGTGTTTCAGACGTTTGTTATTAGCATCGCATGATGTGATAGAATAATCATTTAACTGGAAATAATCAAGATAATATTATCTTACTCCCTTTCGACTGCCATGACTATTACACCACATACATAATCCTAACATGAAAGAGAACATTATTCTCCTTAACTATTCACAGTAGGGCCACGTATCAATATGAATCAAAAGTCAAACAACGCAACAAGTGCTAAAACCAAAACTGCCAAGTCATGTATAAAAGAAAAAGAATTATGCATATGTATCACTGCATTGACAGTGTGACAAATGAGAGATTTTTCATACACATCCAGTTCTGATGCATAGAGTCCTATATATTTCCTTCACGAAAAAAGTATTTCTATCATGATCCTTATTCTTGGGAATTTTTATTTTCTACAACAGTACTTCACTACACTGTGTACTGATATCCCTTCAAAAAAGGCGTCCGAAAACTGAATAAGTGAAAATTCATACTTACCTTCTAATACGGCAGAAAATGGCGGTAGTATTGGAGGATTTCGTGTCTGCAAAGTAACATTCATTAGAGGGAGAAGTTCAGACGACCCCAAATAACAAAATGAAACAGATTATGAACTAAAAAACTAAATTAATAGCACTCTAGAAAGAAATCAAGATATCTACACATAATTCTCAGTACACATCAATTTCCTTACAGATTTTTTTATAAAAAAAAGACAAGACTTTCATAATTTATATTCCCGCAAAATTAAATCAGCAAAGCATAATAATACGAATCAGAATTATTTATAATGCTTTTATTGACAAGAAAAGTTAAATGCAGCAACAAAAAGCTTACAAGAGCAACACCGCTTGTACAAGAGGGTTCACCAAACTATCTTTTTTCTTTCTCCTTTCTTTTTGGATCAGGCAAAGTAAATTTCATTAAATAATACCAAGAAGGTACTGCAAGAACAAAAAAATAAATTTCTTTTGTGTTCTATAAGTTGAAACAACACAAACTTGGTGGCTAATGGGTCCTGCTCTTCTTCCTTTCTTCACTTAGATACCAACCTTGGTTGACCAGCTAGGATAGACTTTGTTTTTTCTTAAGTTGAAAATATAAATTTGGTCTTGTAACCACATTTTTAAGACTTGGGGAATTCTGTTTTGCTTAGAATAGCCTTCATAGACGGTATTATATCTCAGAGCATTGAATCACTAAAATTTAAGGTCCCTATTAAATAAAACAAGAAAGCAACAAAATCATGAGAGGGCATTGAAAAAAAAAGAGTTGAATAACCACAACAGACTAAAGTCAAATCATATGATTTCACCAGAGTAAATCTTCTTCTAAATTTTTTGAGAAGGTAACATTTTTTGTATAACTATTTGCTGCATTAAAACTACAGCTGTCCAGACTTATTGGAGTAATTTTTCTTCTAATAAGGTGAAGATTTTATTCATAGCAATAACCAGTACAAATTACCATAGTGTACACGGTGTAAGGTTATGTTATTTTTTTTGAAACTGGTAACATTTGTGTAAGGCTATGTTATTAGTTGACCAGTAGCTCCTACACTGGCAGACGATTAACCGCGATAACAAAACATTCAGCTGAAGGCACAATTTATATTGACTCAAAGTAATCAGCATGCTGTCCATAATATATAAGCACCAAAAAAAGAGTAAGCAGGCAACAGAGAAAAAACGCAAACTTGGCTCATACCTGCAAATGAAAAGCAACCAAAAGTATTATAGATAATGAGTTCAAAGTTTTGTCTTTTGAGCTATTAATATTCTGCGCTTTTGCCCAAGTTTTCATCTGCAAGAAACAAGAGATCATACTTTTTAAGGATGCGAATAGAATGATGTAAATTTTTTTGATAACTGAATAGAATGATGTGAATAAATCTAAATAAACTCTAATACATAAAATATAGCTGGCCTCTGAAGTTGTTTTGATTAGTAAGCAAAAGAATATTTCCCAGCACAATGAGAGACCAGACAAGCTATGGAAACTACATTGCTCGCCCTTCATCAACATGACTTGGCTTAGTTTTGTCCTTTCTTGAAGTGAAGTTCTCTCATAAATAAACAATCATGGAAGAGTACATAACCTACTAGTTTCTTTGATGAGGTTATAGATATAGATCAAATATTTTATACCTCCCCAATGTTTGGAGCAAGTAGGATTCAGTGTTGTTTACCTGTTTAACAAGTTTAGATGATATAAAAGGATGAAAAGTAATTTTTCAAAAAGATTTTAAAAATAATTTATCTCCTTATTTGTCAATCTAGGTTCTTAAAAGATGCAAGTCTTTGTGCATAACTAATTGATACAACTTGCAAGTTTGCTTCCTTTCAAACAGAGGCTTTTGGCTCCTTTCGTTGCTTTTTTTTTCTTCTCTCTAATCCTACACTCCCATTGTCCCATGTGATAACATGCCATGTCTTTTTGGCTGGCAAAAATAGGAGGCTTAGTCCTATATTGTGAACTTCCTTTTACTTGCTATGTATTGTATATCTCATGGGCCATATGAAAGGAATTCTTATTTCTGAATATATTTCAAGTGAAGTTAGAGAAAGTGATATAATGGCTATCCTATTCATTTATGTGCGGGGAGCACAGGTAATTGTGCCAAGACCTAGTAGCCCTGTGGAACTGCTATGATGCATTCAGGAATCAAAGAAATGGTCTTCCAAACGATTGAACAAGCAGAATTAAACTTCTACTTCATTTCAGGAACAACTGTACTTATTGCAAACATACAAGAGATCGAATTTTACCAAAAAGCTCAGCTTCTGAAACCTTTCATCAAGAGAACAAATCATGTGGATTATCTTAGACTTTGAAACTCCATCCCTGTTTTCAACCGATATATCGCACTCAACTTTAGTTCCACAATCAACAACTTTCAAAACGGGCACCTTAGCAGCTGTTATTGGATGAACACCAGATACATGCCCATGTTCTGAAGCACCGAAAACCACAGATGAAATAAACCAAACATACTAAACCCCAGTAGTGACAAATAAAGTGCTATATAGAGCAAATATATATACGAAGGATCCATATAACTGCAAAATAGTTTGGGACTGAGGAACAGTTGACTCAACCTTCTTGTTTTTCACTATTTTCTACCACATTTACCTGCCTCGTTGCATACACCATGTGGACCATATTCCATTGTAAAAACTAAGAAAACCAGGTCACTTTTTCAAAATAAATGGCACCTGACATTTACCTTAAAAACTTTATTTAATTGGTTCTGCTAATGGAAAATTGGAAATAGCCAGTTATTTGAAGTGGCAACATATTTTTTCACCTAGAGAACATTCAGAGTAGTGAATCTACTATTCGACTAAAATTCAATCTACTCTTCAAAGTAAAAATGTACTTCAAATTTTGGTTAGGACAGGCAGTAATCCATGAACTGCAGACAGTATCAAGGAAACAAAGTAATTAAATCAAAGACTTACTTTGAAGTGCATACAGCTTCCTTGCAAATTTTCTGAGAGTTTGAATCCTCTTCTCATGCGAAAATTGAGCTGAATTGTTGTCAAAATTAACAGAAAGATCTAGGTCACTCTTTGAATGGAATAGATCCATTACAAAAGATCCAAACTCCTCCACGACAGGAGCATTACCAGAATATCCTGAAAAAGAAGAGAAAAAGGAGAAACTGTCACATCATGCTGAATTATTTTTTATCAAGTTGATTAACATAGCTACTATAAGCCAGTTCAAAGGATCCATTTGCTGAATGGTGCTGTAAAAAGTTTTGGTGCAGAGATTACCATAGATATCCTTTGCTATCTCATTAAAAGCAGAAATCAAATCTCTCCTGACTTCATAATCCCTTGGTTTAGGGCGGCAAACTGTATAAATCTCATTAAGCAATTCTTCGAATGCAGATAGTCTCTCCGCCTGCACTTTATAATTTTGCATTCGCTTCCGTTCATGCCTCTCTGCTCTCTTACGAATAACTGTCATCATAGTTTAATCGTAAATGATTCAGCCAATAGTAAAGCAGATGATAATTCAACATAGTGACTAGTTGATACTGCAAGAACCATTACATATCACAGTTGAGTTATTATTTACTACTTAGACACAAAGTATGTCTCCAAAAGGCAAAGGTACAACCAGCCCAGAAACTATAAAGTTAGAAAGCAACAGTTTCTTTCCTTTAAGCATTTTCTACTATGAAAAATCATATTCTTTGACTGCTCTGGCATACATAGTTATCTAAATCAAAACTCATAATAGCGCCTTTTGATGATAACAGTCATAGTCAATAAAGAAGAAAAGCTATCTGATATACCTATTTTCGTTGCATACATATAAAGACAAGTTTCTGTGCTCTTACTGGCCTTTGCAACCAATAGAGCATTCGCAAGCGAAAATATCACTTGTTATGTAGGAGTTATTGACCTCATTCACGTAGTCCATGTTGTGTTACAGTCCTCATTACATAAATTCTGTACTAAACAAAAAGGCAAGGTTATAAACTTAGTTTTCTGCACAATAAGCTCCTCACCTCCTTACTATCTTCTCTTTTTTGTTGTACCGTGTTGTCCAGCCCAACTTTCATGCATCTCGACTATTCCACCAAATAGCTACTACCTCCCACTAGCACATGTATCAAATAACTTTGGTCACCAAGGTTTAAGCCCTGATTTGAACCCTATTCTCCAAAGTCCTTCAACGAAGTTATGTTTCCGTGAATACTACTACAACAACATACACAGTGTAGTCCAACACATTGGGGTCTAGGTACTATCAAACCCGAGAATACCATTAAAAATCACGAGGTTTCAGGTTCAAATGCCAGCAAAAGCAAAATATGATTTCTTCCAGAGTAACTTATCAAAAAAATCGAACTTCCTCACTAGGGTTGCAAGAAACAAGCAAATAACTCTATAATTCTATCAAATAACCTAAAAATCAAAATCAGAAATAAGGGTCTTCAAATTTATACTACAAAAACTAAAAAGATTAGAGCTTTAAGCTCAAACAAGAAAGTACTGACCTTTAACTCGATACACAGTGGCCATGGCAGAAAATGGATATCTGATGATGCTCTTTCAACTCAAATGCTCATCCTTAGCTCATAGAAAAAAGGGGGTGAAAATCCATAGTTATAAACAGAGAAAAATGGAGCAGAAATATACAAATTATTGAAGCATAGTGAGGTTCTATTTCTTGAAATCATCATCACTCCAATTACTTCCAGTAAGAACAGGAGAGAGAGTGAAGGAACAAGAACAAGTATGTTTGTTTTGTTTTTTTCGTAATTTTGAAATTTGACTAATCTAAATTTATCATATGTCTAAATCGTTATAAAAAATATAACTCGATAATATTGGGAATGAATCATACACAAAATAAGACGAGAACCAAATAGTATGTAAATATTTAAATAAAAAAGATTTGGGGATTTGATTATCTCTCAATGTTATAATGTATTACTTAACCTCAATAATATTGATTTGAAACGAAGAAACTAATTTACAGAGTAACTAAAAATGTCTAGTATTCATCAAAATGTTATGAATCAACTCCGATAATCACAAAATTCAAATTGATAGAGCTTGTATGTTTATATGTCAATCCTTGTGATATATCGTGTTTTTCAATCGAATTAAATGAGTTTTATTTTTATTATTTAAACTAAAAATGTTAACCCTAAACAAATTGATGTTCATTCTAAATTGATTAATCTTGCTACAACATTATTATTAGACGAATCTTAGAAGTCTCGAATCTTAGTTGTCAGTTCTTTTCTTTGATTTAACATCGTTCTCTCAAACGATTTAAATCTAGGACGTGTTCTAATGTTTGCAGATATAGGAACATCATCAAATGAAAAAATTAACAATCTAGACAGTGACACTAGATGTTTTCTTCTATAAACAATGCTTATTTATGTCAAATCATCGTGAATTTCAAAATCTTTAATTGTAAGATTGAGCTATTCATGGTAATTAAAACGAAACAAACAATTACATTCATTGAATAAGAATTAACTTACAAAATTGAAGACAATCAATCAAAGTTTTGATTCCAGAAATCAAGTTATCTCCGAATAAACTCTAGTTGTAACGTATAATGTGAATGTGTTCTTTGCTAAAAAACAACGCAATAAAATAAACCCTAAAAGATACTATATATAATCCCTACAAAATTGTAAGCTAAAACGTGAAAGTTGACCCTATGATATATGACGTCTCATTTAACGATCCACGTCAGGTAAATCGTCATTTAACCTTCGAAATTATGAAGCTTTTATTAGCTCTTGACGCTAAAGTTGACGGTCAATAAAGCGGTCCGTCAAAGCGCTCATCATAAGTATCTCTCGTTTATACTTGACTTCATTTTAATTATTTTATCTTTTAATTTGATTTTCTATTTAAAACAATGGGAGTAATTTAGATTTTAAAAAAAAATCAATTTATATGAAAGATTTTGAGTATTATGATCAAATTATTTAATTTCAGTTATGAATTTATTTGTAACATCAATAATTATATACTTTTATATAACCCATATATTTATAATCAATGTATATACAAAAGGCCCTATATTATTTTTCCAAAATTTTAAACAAAAGTTATACACTACACAAAAGTCAAAAGGTACTATAAGTGAACATGAATAATAATTCAAAATATTTTATTATTTCATTGAGAAAGTGTTCAAGGTCTATTTCAATAAATATTTTAATTAATTAATGAAAAATAGCAGTGTTTTCGTATGAAAAAATAAGAAACTTTCGATTATATCAACGATAATCTATTGTCCTTCACATATATATTTTTTTAATGAGCCGATTTGGTGATGAAGGAATGAAAATATCATATATCTTATATGTTACGATGATTGATATCTTTCGTAGTGCCTAAATTTGTAAATTTGAATTATTAAGAAATCAAAATAGATGTGAACTTATAGAAAATATTTTAAAAAAATACTCAATAATTTTAAATTATTTAATTGATTAAAACTTTTACCTTTTGATTTTATTTTTTCGGATTATAATTATTCCCATCATTTCTCTTTCTCTTGCCCTCATTTTTTTCTTTTTAAAAAATGAATTAATTAATATTGTGTATTTGTTTTTTTGGAAATTACACGAATAAGCAAATTTATACTATTTAATTGCTCATCATAGCTATAGTTTGCTATAATCACCACTCGCGAGTAACATTATACATTAATTATGTGGATTGACTTCAAGTTTGTATTAGAAGTCACGTTTGTATATGTATAATTCGCCATGATATACATATAAATATGTATAATATACAATTTTTTAGACTATATACATATACAATTTACCTCCTGCCCTTTCTCGCTCGCCTCTCCCCTCCTTCTCTCAATCTCACTCGTCTCTCTCCTCCCTTTCCCAATCTTGCTTGCCATTTATACAATTGTATATGTATAATATACAATTATATACAGTTATATACATATACAATTCACCTCTCTCCCACTCTTTGCCCTCTCTCGCTCGCCTCTCTCAATCTCGCTCGCCTCTCTTCTCCCTTTCCCATTCTCTATAGCCATATATACAATTACATATGTATAATATACAATTATCTAACCAAATATACATATACATTTCACCTTTCTCTCTCTCTTTTCACCCTCTCTCTCTCTCCCCCCCCCCCTCCTCTCTCCTCCATATAACATGTAGCTACAAATTGTAATTATCAAACTGTAGCTATAGAGAGTAATTAATTATTTTTTAAGTGACTATATGTGAAAGTTTCCCTTATTTTTTATCTTAAAAAATAGAATTAAGTGGATAGGAATAATTGGAATCTTTTGGGGATCCTTTTCTTTTTCTAATAATTTTTTTTTTTGCTATGTGGGAAATTTTGCAAAATAATATAGCTTAACTTATAGCAAACAAAAAAATCATATATATATATATATATATATATGCTATAGCAAAATTTACATATTTGCGCTCTATTTCAAACACATAAATTATATAATTCGCTGGCCTGTTTTGCTGCAATTGTAAATTCGCTGGCCTATTTCGCTGCAATTGTATAATTCACTGGCCTGTTTTTTTGTAATATTTGTACAAAATTTGCATTTGTATACAATTTAATCAAAGTAAAATGTTTGTATATTGTATAATTATACTTGTATAGGAAGAAAATATATGTTTTTGCATGTGTATATACAATTTCCTCTCGCTTTATACAAAACAGAACCACAACATAATTGTATATGTTCTTTTTGTTGTGCTTTTATATGTATATAATAATAAAAATTTTATTAGTTGAATTTGTATATGTATAAGAAAATTCATGAGATTTTTTCTTTCTTTTTTTTATATACGGCTATATGCCCGAAGCAAACGCTATTTAATTGTATATTCTATTTCTGAATCCCGCCAATTTTATAACCGTAGTCGAAGAAGCAGTCATTTTCTTGTCGTTTTGCTCGGAGAAGTTGCTATAGCAAATTATATGAAACAATAGTTGCGAATTGAAAATAAAGTAAACTATAATCATAACATTTAATTTGAATTAATAATTCGCTAATATAAACAATTTTTTCAATAAAATATCAAGTGGAATTTTTTTTCTTAATACTTTTTTCACAATGTTTGTTTTAATTTATTTTTTTGCTTTACAACTTTGTTAATATTTTTAAAATTATACGTCATCATGTTTAGTGTGTAATTATAGGAATGATAATTTTAAACCATTGCGTAATAGTGTAGAATTGTGTATGGAATAAACTCTTAAAAAAAACTCCCTAGATTGTATTAAAATGATTTCTTATATTTTCTTTTTTTTAATTTTCGATATTAATATTAGAGTCTGATTAATTTAAATTTATACATTATAAAACTTGCTTTTGAAGACATCATTTTTCTTTACTTTTCACGTAACTTAGAAATCTCTAATTAAATATTTTATAGATTAAGAAACTATACTATAAATAGGTTACATTGCTCTTAAGATTCTTATATACATGAATAGGTTCCAAACCACACCTAATTGCCCTACCACCATACTATAAAATACAAAAATTAATTAAAAGAAGATAGTGCTAGAAATTAAAAAAAAAAAAGAAAGATGACAACAAAATGCCAAAGTTTGTGAAAAAAGTTGTGTTTGCTTCAATAATTTTTGTTATCTTTATATCACAAAATTTTACGATACAAATAAATAACATAGTGATATAATTGAATTTGACTCTGATATCATATATCATTGACGCACGCGTTGGTCTATAATTTTCTCTTAAGTTGAATTTTTGGATTTAATCCCTGAATTACCTAGCTGTTCATATTCCTCGAGATTACTCTTTGTAATTTGTTTCTTCTTTGTAATTCTCTCTAATCGTATAAAGATAATTGTTTTATATATTTGTTTTTGATATATAAACCACCAACTACGACTACTACTACATAAAAAGTATTCTCTTCCTTTCTCTCATCTCCAATAAAAGATTTATCGATTCAATATTACACAAGTACACATACGACTTTTTTTCACTACATAGTGATTGGCTTCGAATCACATGAAGCACTACTACTACTACTATTAGTATGGAAGGACTAGCGAGATAACATATTACTATCAACTAATCCTCAACCCTTCACAACCTCCTATCTAAGGTCATATAGCCCGAATTAACATAACTATATAATCAAATTTTATCAAATTACCTCTCTCCAACATTTCTTGGATCAAGCTTTACCTCTATAACCAACGCTAAACTTACAACATAGCAAAAAATTATTGCTTATTTTGATAAATAAATAGTAAATGAGGGATCTTAACTATCATGCGTAAAAAACAAAATAAATAAATCAAAGGACGAAAATATTGCTTATAAAATAAGCAAAACACAAAGTGCAAGTAACAAACTTATGTGAAAACATCAAAATTGTACTTCAAAACAAAACAAGCTATGTTTTCAACTTTTGATTGGAGCAACGTTTTGCTAGCTGCTTTTTGTTAATAAGGGTTCTGTTTATTTCAATTCAAATAATTTTTAAACGAGTCAGTAAATAGATATTCAAAGGGAGTTTGAGGGCCTGACATCTATACATATACATATAAACTTACATTTACCATATATAAATAATATAATTTTTCGCTGAAACCCCTTCATACAAAATAGCTCCGCCCCTACCTATCATCATAAAGTAAAATACAAAAATTAATTAAAAGATAGTGCTAGAAATTTCTTTAAAAAAAAAAAAGGGAAAGGGGAAAAAACAGATGCAAGATGACAACAATATGCCAAAATTTGGAAAGTTTGTGTTTGCTTCAATAATGTTTGTTCTCTTTATATCACAAGTTTTATAATAATAAAAGAAAAAGAACTATAATTGAATTTGACTATGCTATTATATAAAGAAAAGTAAATATAAATTTTATTTACTCCTCTATATATTCAACTTATAACTAAATTCAAAATCGTTCTATATAATATATATAAAAGAATAATTTATTTTTGGATCGCCTAGCATATATAGATAACCATAAATATATATTATTCTTTTAATATTAGACATAAGGAAAATAAAGAGAAAAAAAGTGAAACTTATTATATGTAAAATTTTAATCAATCATTAAACCGCAAATCTTGATATTCACTCTAATAACAAATTAATGAGAAATATATTAATTCAAAAGCTCAAATTTGTTGCTTAAGAGTAATGTTGTTTCTCTTTTTGACAAAAAAGAAAGAAAATATAGTGTAAGGGGAAAAAATATTCATTTTAATGGTAATTGCAAATAGACCAAACTTCTCATATGATTTTTAGGAAAATTACCTACTTTATGTAAAATAAAAAATTTACACAAATTAGACGTTTCGGGTTCAATCCTTGTATGAAATCTGACTATTTTGAGTTTATGTTGTATAAAGTCTTATCTGGGGAGAAGCTTCCTATCAATCAGTGGCATATCAGAATTTTTAATAACGGTTTAAATTTTGAAGGAATAGATACACGAAATAGTCGAAAGGGTTCAATATCTACTATATGTACCTAAAAAATATTTAAATTATGTATAAATAATATGATTATTTGTCCAAATAGATTCGGATGAACTCCTAACTGTAAGGTGGCTTCGTGACTGCTATCAGACTCATGATTTAGAAAAAAATAACCACATTTACTATATTATTATCAAATTTGAAATATTAAAAAATCATTTTAAAAAATAACAGAATTCAAATTAATTAAAAGTTTCAAAATATTCCAAAAAGCATCTCCTAAAAAGTTAAGATTACTATAATTAGGCATGAATTCTGGTACGAAATAGAATAATCTTTTTTCTCAATTCAATATGGAATTTTACTTTACAATTGGTGCAATGTTTCAATTTTTTTAATTATTAGATTGACTTATTTTCAATTATTTATTTATTTATTTTAACCAAAAAAAGAAATGAAAGAAAATAGTCAGATCCTCAAATTCTTGACTGCTAAGTTGAATTTTACAAAGTTGATTAATATTGATTCGTAGACTAATAATGCTTTATTAACAGAAACATGTTTGGTTTAAGTCCAAAAGTTAATTTAAAATTACTCTACAAACTCATAATTTCGTATAAATATATATTTAATGGTTTAATATTTTTATCGGAGATAGAGTCAGAAGATATTTGAATATAAATTTAACCAAATCAAATAACTTTTACTTGAGATTAAAAAAAATTATATATATATATATATATATATATATACCAAAGCCTTACAATTTACAAAATTAGACATTTTTAAAATTTACAAAAATCAAACTGATAATAAATTATTCAAATTTTGACTAGGAAAACTAATGGCCTGCCAAGGCTGATTCTTTTATCATTTATTTTTAATTCAAGTTAAAGACTAGTAATCATCCAGAAATAAACAAAATCATCTAGATACATGATATTTTTGTTTTCGTATGATATTTGAGTTCTAAAATAATATTATAATAATAAAATATTTATATCCTACCATTTTTTTTTGCATGTTTCAAAAACAAGAATCTAAGATGAAAATCTTTATCAATTACCATGTAATTTTGTTGATTTCAACTTTTAAAAAAAAGTTATGATTTGATGTAGTTAAAATTTCGATAAATCAAATAAAAAATGCAATTTTTTTAATTGAAACATATGTTTTTCCTCTTTACAAAAGTAAAATTGAAAATAGTTATTTATATCAAATAAAATAGTTGTAACATAATAAATTTACTATTTTAAAGTCATAAATTAATTAACTATAATTAGGTAAATAAAAAACATAGTATTTTGAAAGATACATTTTATGTACTTAGAAGTCATTTGATTGGATGATTTGAGGGTTTAACACAAAATTTAGCTTTATTTAATTGTCATTTTCAAATGCCAATTAGTATTAATATTAGTATTACACTCACATTATTGGCAAAATTATTTTCTCCACATCATCGTAAAGTTAACGATATTTACAAATCGTTTAATATACGAATAAAGTTATAATGAAAATTATAATATAAAATTTCTTATTTGATTGTCATTTTCATTATCTATTATCATTAATAGTAGCATCGCTGTCAATTTATTAATTTTTGCAAAAATAATCTCCTCACATACATCATCGAATATCGTTAATAAATTTTAAAAATTAAAATTGAAGATGACAGTAACAAATAAAAAAAAAAATTCATAATATAATATTTTATTTTATTTAGATATTTATGATTATCAAACTAATGTACGTATTAGTTATTTTTGGTGAATCTGGTATAAAGTAACATCAATTGCAATATAAATAATGTATATTAGAATTAAAATTAATTTTCTAATAATAAATTAGTGTTTAAAATTAAAATTGTGTGTTCAAAATGGATGGCCGTTCATTGTCAAAAGTACTTTTGGCCAACTATTTTCTTTCTAATTAATTACTCCTTCAATCTTGATTGGCATATAATATTCATCATTATGGGTCCCACTTTCTACTTTTTAAAAAAATATTTTTAAATATTTTACTTGATTCCAATAAAAAAAAAGTATTTGAATATACTTGTTAATTTTATAAAATTAAAAATATTTTCTAATTGATAAGCGTATTTTTTCAATAAATAAATAAATCAATTGTCTCTTTATTATTCTCCATGGTTAAGTATTCTAGAACACAAATGAAGTTGTTTTATTAAAAGACATCTATTTGAATTCTAGAATCTTTTAGGTGACTTAATTATATTACAATATGATTATTTATTTATTTGAATAAAATAAGTTGTATTTTAAATAGATTAAAGATACTTTAAATTAATTATAATTTTTAATAACGAATTTCATACGTAAGAATAACTTTTATATCTCAATTTAACTATTGATATTCATTTAATTTGATCGATTAATTACTTTTTATGACCTAAATTAAAATTTATAAAAATTAATATTGCCTTTAGTTATCATAAATTTAAATTTTAATATTGCCTATCACATCATATAATGAGAATATTTATTCTCTAGTTAGCTACTTTTACAATTTTCATATGTCATTAATAACCTAAATTTAGATGTGACGAGTGTTATCTTTATCATTATTTGATGATGCTAATTGAACCTAAAAGAGGATATTAACTTCATCTTTTTCTCTTTTTTTTCTCAAAATAAATGTTTATCAATACTTATTTTCATAATAATATTAATAATAGTTTTGATTGATAATTGACTTTAAATTATTTAGACCTTTTTAAAAAGAGATTTTACGGCCATCACAAAATCAACTTTTTTTAATAAATGAATATGAAGTTTCATATATAGAAAAGTCGTTTCTAATAAACACTTATTTTAGACTTTTTAAGGGCGAATTTTAACTATAGGAATATCAGTTCGTAGAAAACACTTATATAGACTTTTTAGGGCTTAGTTTTAGATATAGTAATGTCGTTCGCAGAAAACACTTATATAGACTTATTAGAATCGTGTTTTAGATATACATAGACTTTTTAGAATTGTATTTTAGATATACAGTAATGTTCTTCGTAGGAAATATTTTCTTTTTAATAAAATCATAAACAATACAAATCTAAATTAATAAAAAATATTGAATATCGAATTAAAAAAAAATTATTTTTTTATATCACATCACTATCTTGTACAATTAAAAATTCTGAATTTAACTTTCTTTTTCTGCAATCATCTCTTCTCTCCTCTCTCTCTCTACACATATCAACAAAAAAGTGTAATAAGAGCATTACATAATATACACATTTTACATAACAAGAAGACCCAAATATATGTTACTTTGATGATACACTTGGCAACTGTTTGATACAGTTGCAGAATTTCTGGTTTACAGGTGTTGGATCCTCTCAATACTCAACACTTTTTTCAACAAAAACCAGCCAAAAGAAGAGGAGGAGAGGGTATATATAGAAAAAGAATACAATAAAACCCAAGAATTGAAACCCCCAGAAAGTATTCTTTGGTTATTTCTTTTGATATATTGTCAAAATTGGATTTTGGGTAAAAAAAAATCCAATCTTTATAATACCCAAGTTTTGGTTTTTGTGTTTGCTCTGTTTGAGATTTGGGATCAAAGTGAGTTTGATCTAAGTTTTGTAGTGTAGTAGTTGAAAGAGGAGATTGGTGGGAGAATTGAACCCACTCTTTTTTTGGGTTAAGGCACTGTTTGGTGTTCTGCTGAAGAGAGGGAGAGAATAGATTTTGGTGTTTTGTGTATGTGGGGATTTGGTAAATGGTTTTGAGGGTCTTTTGATTGGAGAAAGATTGGATTTTGAGTGGTTAAAGGGTGGTGGGAGAATTGAACTAAAGTTTTTTTTTTCCTGCTTTTTTGGGGTTAAGGGACTGTTTGGTGTTCTGTTGAAGAGAGAGACGAGAGATTTTGGTGTTTTGTGTATATGGGGATTTGGTTAATGGTTTTGAGGGTCTTTTGATTGGAGAAAGATTGGATTTTGAGTGGTTAAAGGGGGTGGTGAGAGGTCTATAGAGTTGGAATAAAATGGTGAGTGGTACTTTGTTTCATTATAGGAAGAACTCATGGCCACCTGAGGAGTACATAACTAAAGCAACTTTGCAATTGGTAAGTTGTTATCTTGATTGTTGTTATCTTACTACTTGAGTTCTGTTATTTTGTTTGTAATGAACTTAGTTTTGTTGTTTTATGTCATGGGGAAAATGTATGGGACCAGTTGAATATGCTTGTTGAATATTTGCTGACTTTCAAAAGCAAAAAGTCTTACCTAAGAACAACAATAAAAACATACCTGGTATGATCCCACAAATAAGGTCCGGAAATGGTATAGTGTACACAGACCTTACCTCTATCTCAGAGAAGATAGAGATAGAGAGGTTGTTTTCGATAAACCCTTGGCTCAAGGAAAATGTTGTTAAGGATGTCTGAAGTTGTAATGAACTGAATCATTTTTTCTTTTGATGTCTTGATGTTGGTCCTGCAACTCTGCAAGCATAACTCCATTTTTCTATCCTTAAGTTTCTTTTGTTTTTCATAAGTTAGTGTTTTTTTTGGGTAATTGTGGTGTCCACAAAGGATTGAAGAGGGAGAATAAATCATCTAGTGCTTTTTGCCTCCACTGGGATATTTCACTTTTGTGATGTTCAATTCTTTTATAGTGTTATGATCTCGCTTGTATTTGCTTGCTGCAGTTTGATTTTGATAGTGCTGCACCACCATCTCAAGCTTGGAGAAGGAAACTAAACAGCCGTGCTAGCAAGTTAAAAGAATTTAGTGTCACATTCACAGAGGCAATAAAAATGGTAAGCAAGTCTTTGCTAGGCTTTTAGCACCATTGTCAGATTGGAATATTCTCCTCGATTTTGACTTGTTGTTTTGTCTTGTAATCTTTGTTTATTTTTTCATATTTTAGGTTCGGCTTGGTATACGGTTATGGTCATATGTAAGGGAAGAAGCGTCCTATGGAAGGGTAACTTTCTCAATCTCATCTCATTCATTGTAACGCAAGAATAAATTTATGCTTAGAACTAGTTTTGTAAGTTAAGGGATTTAAGCAAGGTCTTACCATTTTCTTACATGTGCAGAGAGCTCCAATTGATCCCTTTACACGAGAACGCTGCAAACCATCAGCATCTCAGGGTGTTCCACTTGGAGGGATGGGGTAAGTGTATACGGGTCGTTTGGTAGTTTGTTAAGAGCTAAATTGTTCATGTATCAAATCTTGCATAAGTGATAATATGTTTGGTAGTATTCTTTTGGTATGTATAAAATTCAACACACCTAATACAATGTTTGGTTTGTAATTTAGAAATCCGCATAACTAATACATGAGTAAGTTATAAGAGAGTCTATGCATTATGTTTTGCAGGATAGATGATGAAATAACTAATACATGAATGAATAACTGAACCCTGCAGAAAATAATACATAGGTTTCCTCTAACTAATCTCTGTGTTACTAACTAGCATATTGGAATTCTTTTTATTGATCTGATGAGGTATCAAACCTATAATATCACAGGAGCGGCAGCATATCCAGAGGTTTTAGAGGCGAGTTTAAGCACTTTCAGATTCTTCCTGGAACATGTGAGACTTCTCCAATCATGTCCAATCAGTTCTCAGTAATGCTCGTTCCTTCAACTCTATATCTTTCAGTAAATATCTTTATTTGGATAATATGATGCTGTTTTCTTCTTTTTACGAATGAGGAACAATGAGTGTGAGCTACAGTCGTGCCACTTTTATCTTTTTCTTTTCATAGTAAACAATCAGAAACTCTGGATCTAAGATGAAGCATACTTACCATGCAACAAAAAATGTCATTTCTTCATAGGTTCTGTACACATGTATATCATGTTTTAACCCTTGGGCATTGGTTCAGTAGCAAAGTTACAAACATGGGATGTGCGGTAGGCGTACTTTATTAGTGCAATGCCAGTAGAACTAAATCTTGTATTGCAGTGGAGAAGGTTAGTTGGATGGAGCCATCATACACGATGTCTCAATTTTTAATACAACTGATTTCTTGGTTACAGGAAAAAGATAGTGTTTATGATCATTCTTTTGAAAGAATATTTAACTCTTTTCATGAGTAGTCTTGAAAGTTTGGGTTAATACTTCCCGTCACCAAATAACTTACCTCATTAGAAAAATCAACCAAGAAAAGAGAACAAATGGGTTATCTGATGACAATTAAACAAGAAAGAGTCAGAAATGCCCTTGACATATTAGAAATGACTTTTCAAAGGCGTCCTTCCACCTATTGGATCCCACTTGCCATTAACTTTAGTTTTAGGATTAAAAAAATGCCCGTCCTTTAAACGGAATTAGGGCATGCCATTGGGGGTCTTTGAATTGAACAACTGAGACGGATTTGTGAGTTGGGTCGAGCTAATCCAGTTGGTTTTATAGAACGGGTATATGCATTTGATAGAGTTAAGTTTTGTATCTCGATAAGCTTTCAAGCATATAGTTGTAACAAGGCTTGTGATATGTTCCTTGGGAAGACTGTTGTGTTGAATGTGTGACTAAAGGTGTTGAATGTGTGACTAAAGCAGTTAAGTTATCATGATTCCTTTTGTCTTGGATAAATGATGGTAATGCTTAGTTTATCATGATTCTTCTTTAATAATGCAGATATTCATATCTCGGGACGGAGGAAACAAAAAGTATGCATCCGTTTTATCTCCGGGAGAACATGAAGGGCTAGGGTAAGGAACTAAGTTTCTGAAGAGTTTTTCAATTCCATGCCAACTGATAGTAGATTTCTTCTTTCATTATTATAAATTATTTTTTCGGGGTGGAGATGGGATAGGGTGGGGTGGGGTGGAGTAGGGATGTTCCTTAACATCCATCTTGCTTCCATTTCTAATATATTTTCTCCATTTCTTGCATACATTAGCCACATCAGTAGATCCGTGGAATTAAAAAATAAAAAATTGAGTCTCCTGTCGAAATAAGAGGAAGTTCAATAGCTGATGGACAACCAACTTGCTGAAATTTGTCTGAAAGAGAGAAAAACGAAAGAAAAAAGTACCTTTTGATGCCATTCTGTTACTACTATTCATACACGACTGATTCAAAAATAACTGGTGGTATGGTTATGTTGAGTTCCAGTGACTTTTTTTGCTAATGTGTACAGGAGGTCTACTGTTTTTAAATGAGGTGTGAATTGATTTATTCATGATGAAGTAAATGAGCTTCTCTTGTTAAAATCATTCCAATACACCTCGACTTGATACATGAATTCTATTTACATAAGAGAGAATAGAAAAAGGAGAGAATGTAAAAACTAAAGATTCTCATGTCTGTGATGTCCATCTTATAGGAAGGCTAGTGATCATGGTATATCATCATGGGGCTGGAATCTAAGTGGACAGCATTCTACATATCATGCACTCTTTCCTCGGGCTTGGACAGTATATGATGGTATGTACTTATTATCTGAAGTATTAATTTATCTGATATGTTGACTTGAGTTTCTATAGATGGCATTTTGATTTATGTTTCATATTTAGGTGAACCAGATCCAGAACTGAAAGTTTCTTGTCGTCAAATATCACCGTTCATCCCACATGACTACAGCGAGAGCAGTCTTCCTACATCAGTTTTTGTTTACACAGTATGCATACTTGTTCTGCTAGATGACCTTTCAAATTCTGCTTCTCGTTCTCTTGAACAATGTGATACTTTGATCTAATGAAGAACTGTCATTTAATGAATTCATAAAAAAAATGTCTTTTTTTTTAGAGAAAAAAAATGTCATTCTAATGATGCATGATTTCCCTTTTCCCGGTAATATAATTCATACATCTATTGCATCATTTTAAATTGAAAGACAACTGTAGTGCTAAATTCAACTTTGCAGTACGAGCTATCATTTATGAAGATCTTGTATTGTGGTGGAACCAGAAGTCATGTGAACGATTCACACAGATTTTCATTAAAAAAATGGTTTATGTGTATCAATATTTTCTAAGAGCTGTTTTCAATGCTCAGATTATGAAAGCCATAATCATTATTTGTGTGTTCTTCATTCACCAGTAACTGTTTCTCTTGGCAAGAGAGTCTATAATGTTATTTAAGGAAAAGTGAACATATTTGTTACTGTTTCTTGACATTTTTAGAATCCATAAAATTTAACATGCAGACATGCTCAACTCAATGTATAGAGTCGGAAGTCATTTGGAAATCAATGAAGTGATATTTACCTAATATGATCAGCATTAAGCTCGATCCAAGGGACTTGATTAACGGCTCCTCTTGTGTGTGCTTATTAGCATCTTTCCTTTTGTCTCTTTGGCAGTTGAGGAACACTGGGAAGGAAAGAGCACAAGTTAGCCTTCTTTTTACATGGACGGTTAGTGGCTCCGCTCTTCGGATTGTTGCTATTTTGCCCCCTTCAGTAAAAAACCATGGGGTTATTCAATATTTAGTCACAATAATTTGTTTTGTACAGAATTCAATTGGTGGTGTCTCACACCTATCAGGAGATCACGTGAACGAACCATTTATGTGAGTGTTTATCATTCAATCTCAATCATCTTCCATAGACTTGCGGTTTTGCCGTTGGTTTCCAACTCTTTATCTTCCTTTTGACAGAGGTGAAGATGGAGTCTCTGGCGTACTCCTACATCACAAGCAAGTCATCAAACCTTATTAGCTAGATATGACGGTTGGTTTGCAGATGTTCCTCGGTATTTTCAGTTTTGTAGTTGGTGGAAGTCAAGGGAAGGCTGTCACTGGATAAGTGAAAAAGAAAATTGTGTATCTGTAGAGGTTAACAGTTATAAACAACTTCCAGAGACACTAAATATGTCTTTCCTCTTGAATACTTACGATTAGATTAGTCAAGTAAACAAATAATCTAGCATTACATTGGAGAATATGTTCATAGCACAGTCAAAGTATCTTTATATATCTGGGCTCTCAATTCTTCAGTCTTTGCTGTTTCCTTCTCTAAAACTGAATAGCGGCTGTTAAAACAGTAAGGGACAGGCCTTAATTTTTCAGTCATTACAGTATAATCATCCATTATTTTTCTTTTAATGTACAAACTTTTGACCATTAGAGAATGTTATTACCTTTGGATTAGACTATTTTCCTCTTACCATATGAGATACAAGAGACTTAAAAAGATTTCTCATTTGAACACTTGCTTTAATGAGGCATTCATCCTCTGTGAGGCTTGAAGCACGTGACTTGAGCTCAAAGCGGCAAGTGGATGTCTGTGTACAGTTTTATCAATAAATCCGTACCAGACTGAACTTTGAGTAGTGCAAAAGGTTAAGAGGACAAGCTTATATTTTCTTTCTGATTTTAGCAAGCTACTGCTTGATATTGCATATTATGTTGTACTAGTGTGATTATCTGCCTTTCTGCTTTTGACGTTCGGGAGTTGCTTTTAGTTGAGGAGAAGACTAGATTCAAAATTCTAACATGTATTAACTGCTAGTAACTGTTATTGACCTTTCTTTAAAGTGTCCTTCTTGGGATAATGACATCCATGGTCATTGCAAAAGGGAAAAGTCTTTTATTCCATCATCATGGTTGAGGTTTTGTTTTCTCTTTTGTGGACCCATATCTATGATTTGAAATTTTGAGTGTCGTTCTGATAGATATGTCGTTGGCTGGACTGCAGGACAAAAGAAAATCCTCCTGTTACTTTCGCTGTAGCTGCATGCGAAACTCAGAATGTCAGTGTAACTGTTTTACCCTGTTTCGGCCTGACTGAGGGTAGCTGTGTAACAGCAAAGGATATGTGGGGTAAAATGGTGCAGGTAATTGCTTAAACTATATTCTGATAGTTGAGACTTCCCGGTGCATTATTTAACCTTGATTTGATGGTCCATTATCATGCTTACTTTTTATCTGTCTGGAGACCAGTCCTGCATCAGTCCATATGGGGTAAAATTTCTGAGGCAGGAGTTCTTTTTGGGCACTATACAATGTTCTCATGGCTACCTTAACTTTTTTTAAGGATGGGCACTTTGATCGAGAGAACTCCAGCAAAGGACCAAGCATGCCATCATCACCTGGGGACACACATTGTGCTGCTGTTTCTGCAGCTGCATGGGTTGAACCACATGGAAAATGTACCGTGGCATTCGCTGTTGCTTGGTCATCTCCTCAAGTTAAATTCATGAAAGGGAAGTCATACTATAGGTAAGATCTCATGCATGGGTTACTCTTCTTGGAAGTTGGACGTACACTCGATTGTGGTCTCATATTGTTAAAATTTAGGTTCTTTGTGACTAATGCAATTTTACCTTGTCTAAGAACTTGATCATAATGTGGTCAGTACAATGTTTACCTGTCCCCTTATCCTCAAAAACGTAATAACATAAGGAGTTGAATAGGCAACAAGTAAAAAATGTCCATCCTCATTATATCAGGAGTTTGTCAAGCTATATAGTCAAATTTGTCAAGGTATTAAGTATTCCTCAAAAGTATCTGTTAGAGGATGCTCGTCTTATTCTTTTCTTTCTTTTACTTTCCTTCTCTTGGGTGTGGGGGTTTGTTACAGGCGGTACACAAGGTTTTATGGAACCTCAGAAAGGGCTGCTGTAGATTTGGTTCATCATTCATTGACAAGTGAGTGTCTTCTGTTCTTCTTAGATTCCTGTTTGTTTTCTTAGTTGTACTTACTAATTGTTGGCATTACTGTTCTTTTACATTGATCAGATTATAAGTTGTGGGAAGAAGAAATTGAAAAATGGCAAAATCCTATCCTTAATGATAATAAGCTACCGGAATGGTAAGTATTGATAGAGTTTTGCAATTGTAATAATAGCATTATGCTTTTTTGTGTTAGTTATCATTATGAGCATGAGAATAATTTGAGAAAGGAAGGTTAACATAAAGTTAACACACAACTTTTTGCGATTAGATCTGTAGGACTTACCAACACTTCGTACATCCAATTATGTATAGAGTTCACCTACCAAGATTTTGTCACACAATATGTATCTACTCCTTTCTCTCTGTGTTCCTTCTAGTGGAAGGTTCAACTTCCCACATATCAGCTGTCCATGAAGCAATTATATTGTGCGTAACTAATGTCGTCCAACATCTTATGATGCATATATAAACTACAGAACAAGTTGTTCATCAGTGTTATCTTGACGTCAAGCAGAGTACGTGAAGTTCAGAGGGAGATTCAAAAAATGCATGCTAGGGCATACTATATTGACCATAATGTTAGTATTTGATTTTGATACATGTCATTTGTATGGTCAGACATGGAATGGGACAGATGAAGCATATTGAGGGAGAACCGATGTCACCTGTTTTTTCTTCTTATTTTTTTTCTGAACATGAAGTGGATGTAATAATGATTTGAAAGTAGTTACTTTTTCCTCTTGGCATCTCATGCAGAATTAGCGAAAGTAGCGCAAGGGAAGAAAAAAAATGTAGGCGATACCAATCAGTTGAGAATGTTCTTTGTCATGTTAGTGCATTTACGTCAAGTCCCAAACTTGTTGCGACTTCTTTAGCCTTCAGTGTATAGGACTTTTTTTCTAGTACTACTTATTTTATTCGTATATTAGTGGCCTCAGATGAGTTTAAATGGAGAAACGTGATTAGTGAGGATTTGTATAGCCGACACCTACTAGCTTGGCAGCATAGTTGTTGTTCTCTTTCTTTTGTACTGTTCTTTTCACTCTTTCTTCTAGCTATTGGCTACTTGTTTGTTTTTGGGCTATCTACAGAGTTTGTGTTTCACTGTATTTCTTTTAACATTACAGTTGTATACGCTCTATTCACACAGCGGTCAAAATATGCATGTCTCATGTGAGAGGTGAATGTATGTTGTCTGGTGTGAGTGTTGAGGTGTTAAAACTCTGATATTTACAGGTACAAGTTTACGCTGTTTAACGAGCTATATTTTCTGGTGGCTGGTGGAACAGTTTGGATTGGTATTCATCTTTTCATTCATTCTACACTTGCTATTGTCTTAAATTCCTGAATGATACCTAAACTGTAAGTGCTATATCAAACCTCTCATTTTTCCACTTAAAACACCTATTGGAACTGAATGGATGATTGGGGTGCGTTTTCTATCCAACACAGGTGATTATTAGTTATTGTGGGTTGAGGGAAGACATGTGATTGCTTCTTCTGTTCTCTCTTTTTTTTTTTTTTGTTGAACACCCCGAATGACATTATTCTATAAGTCTGCAGCATCATATGCTGTCCTTAAACAGAGGCGTATCTAGGAGGGGGGCACCGGGTTCACGTGAACCCATGCTCCCCTCCTGGAATCATATATAGTAGTGTTGTATTTTTTAAATAAATATTTAATATAGATGTGTGTACCCACACTTGAAGCATCATATAATAGCATGCGATGATGATTGGGTGGTGAGACTAGAAATTTGAATCTTTTATTTAATCTTGTTTCATTTTCCTTTCTAAAATTGGGTAACGCCTCTCTAAGTGGTTTGGATAGATAAACATAATTTTGGACTTACAATTTTAAAATTTCAATTGTTTTCAGTGATGAGAGCCTAAATATTATACCGATCAAATTTATATCTTAGATCCACCTTTTCGTAATAGTGCACTCATCATCTCAAAATCTTGTATACACCTCTGTGCTTAAAATGTCACTGTTATTGTACTCAGCTGAATTCAGATATCTCAAATACAAGCTCTACCTGTGAGAGAGTTGGGTGTTATCACTCATTTGTTGACTGACATACTACCTGTCCAACATGTTGCTCTAGGAACAAAGAGTGGGTTATTCTTTTTAAATCCTTTAAATCACGATGGTGATTTTTTCTTTACCCTCACTTTTGTAGACTCTGGTGTTCCTTCTTCAGACTCGGTTAGTACCAGAACAGCGAGACCGGAAGTAACTAAAGTTAAATCGATTAAAAAGGGTGTACAAGTGGAGCAGACTGCATATAATGGTTATGGGGAAGACATCCAGTTGTCAAGTTCTGATAAGTTATCAGGGTCAAGTACTGACAGTGATGATGTGGGTAGGTTTCTATACTTGGAAGGAGTAGAATATATTATGTGGTGTACATATGATGTGCACTTCTATGCCTCGTTTGCGCTTCTTGCTTTATTTCCTAAAATTGAGCTCAGCATTCAGCGGGAATTTGCCAAAGCCGTCTTATGTGAAGATGGGAGAAAAGTGAAGTTTCTGGCAGAGGGTAATTGGGGAATACGGAAGCCCAGGGGCGCTATTCCTCATGATCTTGGAATGCATGATCCTTGGCACGAAATGAATGCCTATAACATACATGATACTAGTAAATGGAAGGACCTCAATCCAAAATTTGTGCTTCAGGTCTATAGGGACTTTGCTGCAACTGGAGATTTTTCCTTTGCTACAGACGTCTGGCCTTCTGTATGTGCTGCAATTGAGTATATGGATCAATTTGATCATGACAATGATTGTCTAATTGAAAATGATGGTTTCCCTGATCAAACATATGATACATGGACAGTTCATGGAATAAGTGCTTACTGTGGTGGTTTATGGCTTGCTGCTCTTCAAGCTGCAGCTGCGATGGCCATGCACGTGGGCGACTATGCCTTTGCAGAAAAATGCAAAGGCAAATTGATAAAAGCCAAGACAGTATATGAGGAAAAATTATGGAATGGCTCATATTTTAACTATGACAGTGGTTCTAGTAGTAACAGTAAGTCAATCCAGGCTGATCAGCTAGCTGGTCAGTGGTATATGGCATCTTCTGGCTTGCCTGATCTCTTTGATGCTGTAAAGATCAAGAGTACTCTTCAAAAGATTTACGACTTCAATGTCATGAAAGTTCGTGGAGGCAGAATGGGTGCAGTAAATGGAATGCATCCAAATGGAAAGGTGGATGATACTTGCATGCAATCTCGTGAGATATGGACTGGTGTCACATATGGTGTGGCTGCCACCATGCTTCATGCTGGTATGGAGGAACAGGCATTCAATACAGCTGAAGGCATATTCACCGCAGGCTGGTCAGAGGATGGCTATGGGTACGTCACTTGTCATTTTTCCCTTGCATCATTTAGTGAACTTTGCCTTATTAATAGCTGGACGATATACAAGTAAAAATTAGGCAATTCCCCGAAAACAATCACGTTTTGTATTTATAAATAGCTGGATGATATACGAGTAAAAATTAGGCAATTCCCTGAAAACAATCACGTTCTGTAAGATCCTTGTTTATCAACATGACATCAGGACTTGAACACCTAAATGTTTGAAGCATAGGAGACACTGCTTCAAGAAGTGATAAGTACTGTAACATAATTTGCTTAAAAAGTATAGCTAGAGCCTAGAGGACACACTGATAGTTAGAAAGTGATCACATAAAACATAATTTCATGATTTGGTAACGCATACCATGTTATCTTGATATAGAACAGTATAATTTCTTTTTATGTATCCATAACATATCAAGTAATTTGTTACATAAATAGAAAAAACTATGCTGCATTTTATCCGATCTTGTAAAAATTACCAACACGATGAGCATAACCTTCTAAGGCATGCACAGAGTTATCCATTCAATGGAAAGAAGTTCAAATCTCGGATACCTCATCACCAACAAATTATATGGAGTGTGCCGTACCGAAAGTGCTTTCTTTAATTGATAGCCTTGTATAATTGAATCCTGCATCTGTCCACCACTGTCCCTTGAAGAAGTCCCAACAGTTCTTTTTTTCAAAAAATATAGGGAGACCAAGAAGAAAAAAAGTTTAGCAGAGACCATAAAATACAGAGGAGAAACATAAAGGTATAGGGGACTAGAAATGGAGCATACGTTGTAAGAATTGAGTAGCAGTAAGCATTATCAAACAAGAAGTAAATAAAAGAGAGCAGAGTTAGTAGAGCCGTTTGGGTTCAATGGCGAGGAAGAAACATAGATGTGTAGGTAGAGCATCATGAGTTCGAAACATGCTAGGTGTCTGAAGCCTGATGTATAGGTGGGTGTGCGTAAAAGTGTGGGCCTATACGGCCTTGAGTTTCAAACCGTTGGCCTACTGGATCTACGCATCTAACTTGCAGGGTGTTTCTCGGTTATTCTTTTTAGAAAAGGGAGCAACATTAACAGAGCAGTAAACATAAATAAAGAAGGCTAGGCAGGACATCTTACTTGTATATGCCCATTCTTCTTCTAGATCAATATTCACATCAAGTGACTTCTTGTTGTTTTAGATTTAGAAATGAAGTTTCCTTATTTATTTATTTATTTCTTGCAATTGCTATAGTCTTACTTTATATACTTAGTAATGTTTTGCCTCCTGCATTTCCTTGTTGATGAATTGTTGGTCCTTCCATAAAAGATTTGAAAAGTTTAAAAACAAATACGGACACGGTCAATTGGTGTAGCGCTGGACTAGCAGCATTTTCATCGCATCTTTAGTCAAATAAAAGTGTGTATCCCATAAATGGTGGAACTATTATGTTGAAGATAAAAGAAAATCCATTTTATGTTATCTACGTTACTTCAAGCACTTCTCACCCAGTTCAAGCATATGCATTTTTGGTTTGCGTCTTGATTAACTTGCCAACATAGAAGATAGCAGTAGAATTTTGTCTCTTTGGGTTTCTTGTGTGTCTTCATCTTTCCGTTTATCATGCAGATACTCATTTCAAACACCCGAAGGTTGGACTACTGATGGACATTTTCGATCTCTGATATATATGAGGCCTCTCTCAATTTGGGGCATGCAATGGGCATTATCGATGCCTAAGACAATCCTTGATGCCCCTAAGGTCAATATAATGGACAGAATTCAAGTGAAACCCCACACACCTCAGGAGACAGGTGTCCAGAAAATAGTCAAAAAAGCAAAATGTTTTAACAATTCTATCTTCAGCTGTTCTTGCTAAGAGTCATTTCAGTTCATAGGTTTTAACCTTTTGTAGAAATTCATTCCTTCCTTCCGCGTCTAGGGGAGACAGTGAAAAGTCGCTGTCTGGCTAATGTCTTGACAAAAAGGGCTATAAAGAGATCTGCAGTACTTGACTTGACAGAGATATAATGACGAAAGCTGGTATGATAATCTGGTGGTTCTTTATCGATGAGTCTCAACTTTGTAAGTACACATCTCTGATGTGTATGCGTGTATATTACAAGATCCATGTAATATCTGGGTGCATTGGTATACTAGTGAAACTAAGTTCTTTATAATTTTGAGCTGAAACGGTGCGAAATGGACGTGGGGTTGAGACAGGTCCTCAAGTTTGGTGTAGTCAATCTGCAAGAAAATCAGTTTGTATAGGATGTTATTAGTATGGAACTGAAATATTTCTGTTCATAGAGCACAATTTTGTTCTAATTAATGATTTCTCTGATTGTAGTTAACACCTTTTAATGAGTTATTGATACAACACATATTCCGCGAATGCTACTAAGTGGTGTCTTTGCGGTAGGGTGGAGTGGAGTGTATGCAGATCTTACGGGAGGAACACCCATCCGAACAAGTAGGGTCAATAGTTCAGCATTTAGGCCGTAACATTTAGCAACCAAAAAATATTTCACCCAACAAGTGCTCTCCGAACCATGAGGATGGAATGAATACAGATTTTACTTTTTTCGATCGAAAAAATTGCTATTTCGTCATGATTTGTCGTTTTGGTTTAAAAAAAAATTCATTTATCGTTTTGAAGTTATTGTCAATATTTTGTACCTTTAGGATCCAGACTTAAAGAAAGATTACTATGTGAAATAGTATGATAATCTAAACATAATAAATCATAGCGGTGGATAAAGACAAGACAATACTATTGAAGTATCTTTGTTTTCTTTCTATTAACAAATGTATAAATTCAAGGTGAATCACCTATCATATCATGCAAATAATCATCTTGACTTTGTCTACAAACAAGAAATATAAATATTAGAAAATCAAAACTTAAAGAAATTAACGGAACGAATCTAAAAAATAAATTTATGCTTTCTTCAATTATTATTTGAATTTGATATACTTAAGTAGAAGATCTTTCAAAAATAATCTTTTTATAATTATGAGATCATGATAAAGTACGTCTACATTTTATCGTCTTCAGATGATTTCACCTCGTGAAATTTCATCGAATAGGGCAAATTATTAGTGTCTTTCATTATGTAGGGCAAGTAACCATATAATATATTGCAAATTAGAATCAAAATCAAACATTAAAACTTCTTCCTTTTAGAAAAAAATAAATTTATTAGTTATGGTCCACCTTCACCACTATCAATACTCAAATCTTTCATGATTGGTTAGTACCATAATTATGAAAATGAAATATTGTCTTATTATAACTTTACATTAATTTTGAACCCCTCCAAAAATAGGTTATTATCTTAAAAATATTTTCATTATATTATATATAGTTTATAAAGATCATTTAGGCTTTAGCTATACATATGAATTTGTCCTATAATTCTCTATTCATTTTCGTTTCTTTCTATAGTTTCAACACAAGACTACTTTTATATGCATCAAACATGACGAATGGGAGATCGTCATACCATTTTTTTTAAAAAATAATTTAGAATAATACTGTAATAATAACATATTCTGTGAAATCGAATAGAGTGTATATAAACTTTGTATCCTATCGTAGAGAGATCGTCATTCCATTTAAAAAAGAATCTTTTAGAATAATACTGTAATAATAACATATTCGGTGAAATCAAATAAAGTTGTATCCTATCACGTGAAAGTAGAGAGATAGATATATTATTTTCTTAAGATCCTCGATTCAAATAACAAATATATATATATGATAGTGCGCAACGCTTTAGTACATGTTTTATTTTAACAAGTCTTGGATATGGAGAATGTATCAACCTCAAATCGATTTTGCATTATACGATTTAAATTTAATTAAAATTTTAATACAGATTTTTAACTCGATGCGAAACAGGAAAAATGAAAAAATAATACCATCCAGCTTTTTGTGTTGGCTAAGCATAATCTTCAACCAAAATCTCAATAAATAACTATATATTATACTTGTGATAATGACATATTTATTTTCAAACAATAATTAAGGCAACAACTAATATCAAACCATAAACTAATTGATAGAGAAGTTGTACTTTACTACTTCATTGTATTTGTGAGATATTTATTCAAAATACGAATTACTTGATATTTTTTCTAAAAAAAATTATTATAATAAATATAGTTAAAAGTGATCTCAATAAATCTATAAAATTTGATATTAATATAGACTTAGTTAAAAATAAAATACGATTAAAAAAAGAAAAGAAAAGATTCATATAAATAATTATAACTAATTGATGTTATGTTTTAGATCTGTATGAATTAGCACTATAATTTACATATTTTTAATGTATTTTTTCAGTTTTATTTTATTTATGAAAATGATATGATTTAAGTTTTTAAAAAAAGAGAACTCGCAGAGCTGATGTCAAACATATTCGGGAATGAGATCATTATTACTCCTTTCATTTCATTTTTTTAAATTTTGAAATAATCCGCAATTGTTATAACTTCTGTCACAATTCCTGTAAACCACCGTAAACAATAAGGCAATGAGAAGAATCGATCTAAGTCATCCGTGTGAATATATTCACCTCTCCAAACCACCTTCCAATTCATTTTACTTGACTTTTATATATATAAAAAATCTATTATATTTTATTTATTCATTTTAATAAATCAACTTTTATGATTATTTTTTCGATATTATTAACTATATAAAATTATAGTCAATTTTCGTATAATTAAATACATTTTGAATTAAAAATAGTCAATTCCGGTTCCTCGAAGAAAAAATAAATAAATTCCCCAAAACCTTGAATATCGCTTAGATGAACCGGTGGGTGCCGGTTCATTTTTGGTTTTATAAAACCGGGTTCTCATTTCTACCCTATATATAGAGGAGCACTTGCAGTTAATTCTCCGTTGTCTACTCCGGCGATAGTTTACCGGCGGCGAGTGAAAGTTGTCTCTCTCACTATATCTACTGGTAATTTCATATTTTCAGCTTACTATGAAATTTTTTGAAGTTTTAAGTTGACGATCGTCGAACTATTTATCGAGGTTTACAGCGTTTAGTTGATTTTAATACTTAAATTGATACTAGTATTGAGTTTTGAGTTTTTGATTTCGATCCGGCACCGGCGTGCTGTCGGTTGTTTTGCTAGGTCATCGGGAAACCGGAATTTTATATATTTTGCGTGATTATATTTGATTCTGCGGCTGCTGCAAGAGAATTTATTTATGTTTTATTCAACAGTATTGTTATTTTGTGTAGAAATAATACATATTTTGTTTTGAAACTTCTTCCTGTTCACTGATTAGAGACCAAAAGAGCTTTTTTTTTTTTAATACTTTGACTAATATTATATTTATTGTTTTAATATTATTTTTGAGAAAGATAGATTTTTTTTTTTTGTATAGTTCTACAATTCCTATACACATTTGACTATATTTTTATCATGTGAACACTATGGTATACACATCTCTCCATTGACCCACTCAAAGTTTTTTTTTAGTTTTATAAACACTTTGTGCTTTTCAGAAGTTTTCCAGATTAACTATCTCCTTAAGCTGAAAAGGATTAACTTTGCTGATAACTGCTTGCTTCAAGTTTACTAAGGTATTCTAATATTTGATTCTTTCTACAGTTTGTTGCTAAGAATATTGGTGTGATATAAGAACTAAAGGGTGGCAGAAAAGTATAAACAGATTTAGTATTGTTTTAAGGTGTTATTTTCTTGAGTTATTTACAAGTTGCTTCCTAGTTCCTTATCAATTTATAGGCATCTTTAAGTTAATGGGTCGTTTCAAATATTGGGTTTTTTGAGCTCCTTGTTTGGAAATGCTATGTTAAACTTCTTTTGGTAGTTCCAATGTACTTATCACAAGAGTTCTCTTGTTTCCCCTTCCTTCTTTCTGTGCATTTCTTCCTGGTAAGCAGTATATGAAAGTAGTGGTGATTTTCCTTTATGGGTGATGTGCATACAGACTAATCATGGCTAGGAAGATGCTAATTGATGGAGAGTTGAGCAAACCTGGTGAAGAAGAAGCGCACTATGACTTTGATTTATTCGTAATAGGTGCTGGAAGTGGTGGGGTTCGAGCTAGTCGGTTTTCAGCCCAATATGGAGCTAAGGTATATGGTACTTCTGAACTTTGTTTATGATTCAAATTGTTTCAATCTAATGTGCCCAACAGTTAGTTCGAAGCAATGGACTGGAGTTCTTGGGATCTTTCTGTTCAGCTGTAGCTTTAAGGTCGCTTGAAAGGGATAAATTTCCATTAGTTTTATTGATGGATATGACAAGTTGAGATATGCAGCAAAGCTAGTAAAAGTTTGTTCCTGCTTGCATTTGTTGGTCTTAGCGTCTCTGTGATTACATGAAGGGTGAATTTCCATTCACGTTGTTGAACAACATTGACAAGCTGGATAAGCACCTGTGTCAAAATGACTTGTTCTCTTATTTGTTTGTTGAGTGGTCTCTTCTAGAATGGTTAGACTAGATAGTTAGTGTCCATTTTGTAAGTCATGATTATTCTATCCAGGTGGTATTTTGAGTTTTTCTTTGCGGAACTCAATTTAAGAGAGCTTTAAGACTAGAATGATCTAGTCATGGACAGGTAGATGGTGAAACCATATAATCAAATATTGATAAATATAGGATATAGCATCTCTAGGATCTTATTTCATTCTGATGGCTTTATGTCTTGAGTACCATTAACTGAAGCAACATGCTTGGTTACTATTTTTTCTCTTCCTCAATGGTTGCATTTCCTGCTGGGATATGTCATCACATTATGATGAAACATGTTTCTGTTGTTCCGTGAACTTGTTGTTACCACTCTTATTTACTTGTCTTCTATTGATCCTTGAATAAAAACCCATTCAATTTTCCTTTACACAATTATTTTATATTGATTTTTGAAGGTTGCAATCTGTGAGCTTCCGTTTGATCCCATCGGCTCTGAAGTTAGTGGGGGAGTTGGTGGAACGTGAGTTCATATTATTTCTCTTATAACCTTTTCAGTTGCAGACTAATTTAATGTTTATGATTTCACTTGTGTTGGTTTATGACTACCAATTGAAAATGAACTCTCTCTTGAAGTCCCATATGTAACCTGTCAAGAAATAAGATTGCTCCTCATTTAAAAAAATATCATGTGGTAGAAACATTTTTGTATGTGAATATACTATTTCAGTTTTATGCATATTAGATGACAGGAGCTCAATGTAAATCCTGTTTTTACAGGTGTGTTCTTCGTGGTTGCGTTCCTAAAAAGATTTTGGTTTATGGAGCAGCCTATGGGCCAGAACTGGAGGTGAAACTTTACTCCTACTAAATATTTTGGCTTACAGAACTATCTATTTCTATTGTTCTGCCATTGCCTTAGTTTGATTTCACGACAGTAAAGTGTAATTGTACAAGTAATTTGGTCCTCTGATGCTTCTGGGTGATCTGCAGGATGCAAAGAATTATGGATGGGAAGTGAATGAGAATGTCAATTTCAACTGGAAGAAGCTTTTGCATAAAAAGGTAGTTCAAACTTTTTTTAGAAATATTGATTTTTATGTGAGGGACTGCGCCGCCAACATACCCAGTATATTCCCACAATTGGGGTCTGGGGAGGGTGTAGGCAGACCTCATCCGTACCTTTAAACTGAGCCAGTACTCATCTAAGAATTCTATTCTAGGAATTGTCATTTCTCTGAGGAAGTACAATGGAAATAATTGTGGAGAGTTTGATCTTATATAGACAAGAAATTTTAAGTTCATTTTGATTGAAGCATCAACACTTGTGGAAAATGAAACACAGTATGATAGCTTTGACATGGTATTCACTGTGGGGCCTAATCTGTGGGCACCCTCTCAAACTTATAAATTTTACATGCAGAAACAGAACTGTCCACCTTTTCACTAGCCCTTGTATTTTTCCGTCGAGTGATAATTTAAGTTCAAAGATACAAATTTTGCTAATATTGTGTTTCAAACTTGCAGACCGAGGAGATTGTACGGTTAAATGGGATCTATAAGAGGCTACTTTCAAATGCAGGAGTAAAACTATTTGAAGGTGAGGGAAGAGTGGTAGGTCCAAATGAAGTTGAGTTAATTCAACTGGATGGCACCAAGATAAGCTATTCGGCGAAGCACATTCTAATTGCAACTGGTAGTAGGGCTCATCGTCCAGACATTCCAGGACAGGTGAATCAGATCCATCTAAAACTTCATAATTATTGCAACATGGTTAAATGGAGCTTAAATTTCTGGCTTCTGCTTCCTGTCATGTTCATTACATCAATAGGAACTTGAATCTAGAATCTGTGTGTGGGATAATTTTCGTTGGATGTTTAACAATTTGATTGATGATTATCTTGCTCCCTTCCCGTGCAACTTTCTCCCTGGTTTCTCTTCCATTGTTTTCCTTTAAAAAAAAACAGTAGTTTCTCTTTGCTGATTGTATAATCTTGTTCCCTTTTTTTCTTTGGTTTTCTTGTGGCGTCTCATTTTCACTTCTCTATGCCGATTACCTTTTTCTTTCTTAATCGTGTACCTTATGTTGTGCAAACAGGAGCTAGCCATAACTTCAGATGAAGCCTTGAGCTTGGAAGAGTTACCAAAGCGTGCTGTGATACTTGGTGGAGGGTATGTGCATATCCATATCTTCGTTATCTTGAGTTTGTTTCCACTGATGAATTAGGATGTGAACTAGGTTTTTTTTTTACTACAGGTACATTGCTGTTGAGTTTGCTTCTATATGGCGAGGAATGGGTTCAACGGTGGATCTATGTTTCAGAAAGGAACTCCCATTGAGGTAAAAATATGTCTTGTTATGAATTATCTTTTTTCTATTTTTCTAAATAAGGGAAGTGGTTTCTTGTCGAAGTGAGACACTATAATTCACCAAAACTTGAATAAAGAAGGTCTATTTTCCCAAGTAGTTAGTTGGGAAGACCAACTTTTCTCTTCTCAAAGAAATAGAGTCTTTTCACTAGGCTCCACTGCTGCAGTCACTGCTCTAGAATTGTGTAAATCAAAATTACAAAGAGAGTTCTATTCTAGTGCTAGTGGTCATAAGTTTGTGACACCTCAATACCTCATGCGACGTTATAATATTACCAAATTGAAATTGCAGAGGTTTTGATGATGAAATGCGAGCTGTAGTTGCAAGAAATCTAGAAGGCAGAGGAATCACTATGCATCCTTGCACGACATTGACTAAGGTACTTTATTTCCCGTAACTGTACGGAGACTGAACACTTGTTTTTTCGGTGTAACTCTACACAGGGAATTTATTTTTTTTCCCCATTTACCTAAGGCTTTTGTCATCACCAATTGCTGGTTTGGTTTGGTTTGATTGTCTATTCTGCAATTTATGTTCAAAACTTCAAAGGCACTACCTATCCTCGAGCTACACCCCCACCCGAAAGTAAAAAGTAGGTGTTGTTTATCCTCCTATGTTATGTTCTTCTACTCCTTTTACCCGAAGTTACTGTTGATTATCTTTGCTATGCCTATATTGCATATTTTGAGTAATTGCATTTACATATTTGCCACTCCTAACTGCAATTTAATATCTCAGCTTGAAAAAGCAGAAGGTGGCATCAAAGTGCACACAGACCATGGTGAAGTGATATTGGCAGATGTTGTGCTCGTTGCAACTGGTAATTTTTTCATTATGTATATAGTCAGTACTCAATTGAGAAATTGAAGTCAGGTTACTAAGTCTATTGGGTTGGGCAATTTATCTGTTTTTGGCTGTCCAAGTATCTTCTCTTTAATTCTCCTCAGTTAAACTTGCAGTCCAATACAACTGGAAGTTCTTCCTATCTTTCTCTCTGTTGCCAATGTAGTAAACCATTGTCTAATTACTTACAGTGTTTTTGTGTCTCTTCTCCAGCAATGCCCTTTTTCCCCTCTTTTTTCAAAATTCCCTATCTTGTTGGATTGGTCTTAAGCAGCTCAATACTATGCATTGCAGGTCGTCTCCCTAACACAAAAAGGTTGAATCTGGATGCTGTTGGTGTCGAGCTTGACAACATGAAAGCGGTGAAGGTTAGTAACGAGTGCTTTATCCTATTATTTGAGTTTCTTGATTTATCTTCTTCATAAAAATCTTATAGATGATGATTGTTGGTGCATTGTGGGTTTTCTTAGATGTAGCCCACATCTTCTTTACAAATATGATGCTGTATTGAGATATGAACTTGAATGCAAATTTCCTTTTTGAAAATTTTAATGATGTAGGGTCATCTATTCAATGTATTATGATGAACGAGATCGTTGAGGCACTCGCAGGACTTGAGTATAAAATATGTGAAGTGTCTAGTGTGGGTGGTTTATTATGCTGGGTTACTTAATATCTTGTATGTTAATATGCATCCCCTTCAGCCCATCTGGCAGTTTACCACACACATTGAAGAGTCTAAAACAAAGGGAGAAGTTGCATTATGAGTCCTTAAATGCTACTTCCTTTTTTTCCAGTATATGAAATTCTAACTGTTGATTTTCAATGCTAGTCAGTTTGCATGGTTATGTGGTTTCTAATTTTCTTGCTTCTTAATTAATGTAAAAAAATATTGTTGCTTCTAAATTGTTCTAAAATTTAGTTCTAACTTAAGTTAATGACAATTGCTTTTTCTTCTTCTTATCAACAACAGTAATTTGTAGAAAGAATAATCTCATTAAGGCTGTGGAATTTTTTTCAGTATCCAATCTGTATACTAAAAGAGACCTTACGGAAAAGAGAAAAGGAATCGAGAACTTGCCCATATGTGTTTTTTTAAAACAAGTAACATCCAATCATCTAACAGGAATATCGTGGGTGCACCAAAAACTAACTAGAAATAGAAAACATGCCCTCATCTATACAAATCATTTCACACTTTTGAAGGCTCTCCTATACCTTTCTCTCCAAGATACCTAAAGAGTTAATGGAGTTACATGCCTACATCCCATGTTTTGCATTTTTTTTCTTTTGGCAGTTAAACACCATATTCTTGACTAATTGCCCACTATATTTTGGTAGAGTGTCCACCCCAATGATTACCAATTTCAAAGAGTAGCAAAAAGTAATTGATGTCTTCAGCACGTTTTCACATGTATGAGAATGCACCCCCACCACTTCCAACCAAGTGAATAACATACCTTCCTTGGAGCCCTGTAAATCTGTACTTGTTAAAATTGCTTAAATAATCAAACATCAATTGACCTATTATCCTCAGATCAGGAATACTCAGATGAGGAGTATATGATTTTGTCAGTGTTGTGAACATGCTTATGTTTCATTTGGTATTTAAGATTGCCTTCTAGTGATGACCTTGTTTAGCAAGCAAATTAAAGATGTTTCATGATGTTGTCTTGAGAGAGACCTCCCTAATGTTTGTTCCAGGTAGATGAGTACTCACGCACCAATATACCCAGCATTTGGGCCATTGGTGATGTCACCAATCGAATGAATCTCACTCCTGTTGCTTTGATGGAAGGAACCTGTTTTGCGGTAACTTTTTCTTATGCTTGTTTTTTCTGAGTGAAATCATTTAGTTCTCCTTAACTTGGATTGGTGGATTCACTATGGTTGCTTTTGTTGTTATCTCCTGAAAGATAATTGCCTACTTATGTTGTGCTTCATGTCTGCAGAAAACTGTTTTCGGTGGAAAGCCTACCAAGCCTGACTACTCACATATCCCATGTGCTGTGTTCTGGTACGTCTTTGATATACCTTCTTGATTGCTTATTTTCTTGTTATTGTGACCTATTTGTAACGCTTCATCCCAAATAGCTTGTCCTAGTCCTGAACGAACTGTAGATCAGTTCCTAATGTCATCCTTTATTAGTATAGTTTGAAACTAGTTGAATCAATTTTAGAAAGATCTCCCAATGTAAGTTGTTTGGAGTTCCTAGTCTCTTTTAGGAAGTACAATTTTTACAACCGTCAATAAAGAGCTACTTCTATTGGAGAAAAGATGACAACAAAGAAATTGATTACTTGAATTCTATCTCATAAGACAGCTGATGGGAACATTCTCCAGAGAAATTGGGACTTTTGAGTTCAATCTCATAGAAGAGCCGATGTCAACGTTTTGTGAAGTTTTTTAGGACAGCAGCAGAAACGGGTACTTCTCGGAAATCAATTATGTTTAGACTGTTCTTTGTCAAAAAAAATTATGTTTAGACTGTCACACATTGGCTGAGGGAATAGCAGGTAGGTTTACAGATGATTTTGGAGAATATTCACTTCCTGAGCTAGTTTTGGGGGTTGAGTTAGGCCTAAGGTTCATTTTCTTGCTTTCATAACAATATCAGACCAATCCCTGTTGTGTTATCCACATCCTAGATATCCAGTACAAAGCATTGATGGTGTTGGAGTGTCCCATGTGGATTGAGGATATGAAATGTAGTCTCTTTATATCTTGGACAGTCCTTAACTCTTGAGTTAGCTTTTGGGGTTGGGTTGGACCTAAGTTGATGTCAATTGATGAAAACTAGACGATGAAGTTGACGATTTTATGAAGTGTGGGGGTGAATTGCTTAAGTGATTTCAAATTATCTAGAGAAGCGAATCGGCATGTGGCTGTTACTTTAGCTCTGTAGTGTGGATAGGTGCTTTTTTTTTTTAATTCAGTTCTCATTTTCTTATCAAACTTCTGAAATTAATTGCTTTGATGTTGTGAAGTAAGGCCATACCTGGTAGAAAGTATTTCTTTGAGGTTAATCACATGATTAATATCTTGTTTGATATTCTTGGTTGAATGTATAACAAGTATATTATTTTTGCTGGACAGCATCCCGCCTCTCTCTGTTGTGGGGTTCAGCGAAGAACAGGCCATAGAGCAAATAAATGGAGAAGTTTCAGTTTACACATCATCATTCAATCCAATGAAGAACACCATATCTGGGTACCAACCAAATTACTTTTGATTTGTTGTCAGTAGGTTGCCTTTAAATGTATACCCAATTGTACAGCTAATTCTTCTTTACCTGGCTCGTCAATTCACTGACCCTCCATGGTTCTTGTGTGTGCATATAAGCTGAAGCTACAATGGAGGGGAGATATTTCTTTTCTCTATCTTTTTATTTGTTCAAAATGTTTCCAATATCAGCATATTTGATGAGTACTGGATGTTTGATGATTACTGATTTCTTGTATGTAGCATTCCTGTGATGTTATGTATTGATTCTTGACCAGTTTTTCATATTTACGAATTGGTCAAACCAATAAAATGTAGAATTGTGGCAACTAATTCTCAATATTTTAACTGTAACAGACGAACAGAGAAGTCAGTAATGAAGCTTCTTGTTGATGCCCAGACAGATAAAGTTATAGGGGCATCCATGTGCGGTCCAGATGCACCTGAAATCATGCAGGCATGTATTTTCTGCTTCACAGCTGCGTATGATTTGCTTGTACACTTGCCTTTTTTCTATGTTTGTATTAATTTTAGCCTTTTATATTGCCTATTCATGAGTGCCATAATGATATTCTCGACTGTGAATAATTTGAGTATCATGCCATGTAGTTGGTGCATCTGAGTCTTAATGGCAGAATATGACTGCCCAACTAGTTTTCAGCATCTTTGAGGGTTGCATCCTTTTTGTTGCATAATAATGTTTACAGCTTCCATCATTTAGAGTCTCTCATAGTAATGTCTCTCTCCTGAAATCCAATTTCCATATTAAGTTTCATTATTCACACGTCTTTGCTGAATGCCTTTATTTCAATTTTTGAACGTTGTGCCACTGCCTTTGTCATCTTTGTAGTCAGGAGTCCCAACAATGGCTTACCCAACTTTGCTTTCTGTCACCAACCTCTAGAACCTCATGGTTACAGTTGGTAGGCCCTTAATATTAGATTATCCCTCACTTGTCTTCGTTCTTCCCTGCATTTTTATTTCCCAGCATGCACAATTTTAGCAGTGTAGCTCAGAATCGAGTAACAATATGGCTTCTTCCTGGATGACAGTTTAGCTTTAAAATTTCATTCTTAGTGCCTCTCGTGAACTTCCTTTTACCATCATTCTAAGGTTTCTACATCATGATCATGATTGATAATATTTTTTTTTCCCACCAACACAGGGCATTGCCGTTGCACTAAAGTGTGGAGCAACCAAGGAGCAGTTTGACAGTACAGTAAGTCTTATGTTACTTTTACAATTTCTTCCTAAAAGATCAAGTACTAAGAGCGTTGCATCAAAGACGAAACAGAGTGAATACCTGATTTCATAGATTCCGTCCACAGATAAATTTGGGATATGATTTTGATGAATAGTATTTGTCACATTTTCCCCCCAAAAAAAGAAAGAAGACCTACTCCATAGAATGATTTCCCAATAGGCTGAATCCTCAACTCCTCATCACTAAAGAATGGTGACATAAAAATTATCTTATAGTGAGTTGTTTCTTGTTTTGGTTTTGGTTTTCTGCCTTCATTTATTTTCCTTATTTATCACCCCAGGTGGGAATACATCCTTCTGCCGCAGAAGAGTTTGTGACCATGCGTTCAGAGTCGAGGCGCATTTCTTCAAACAAACCAAAGACAAACCTCTGAGGAACCAAAGATGTGATAAAACCATATTGCCACATAAAAAAAAGGGTGATTTCATGAGGAAAAAAAAAGAACACCTACATTCAGTATTTACTTCATAGTATTAGCTACATGGTGCGATTTTGTTTTTGTGATTTTGAATACGTTTGTGAGGACCAACAGAGAAATATCTGCATGTTGAATAAACAGTAGCGCTTGGGTCTTTTGATAATTGTACTAGCAGCAAGTTTCAAGCAGTGATTTGGTGTTAATATATCCCCAATCTGAGTTGAGAAAATAGTCTCTCTACCACCACGAGGTAGGGGTAAGTCTATGTACACTTCAACCCTCATCAGATCCTAGCTGTGAGAATAGCATTACTTTGCCTTTTCAATCTATTTGTCTAAGTTTTACTCGGGATAGAAGAATCTTAATCTAAAGATATATATTTGATGTAACATAATTTACAACATTAGCATCTGTATAAATCTTCGATACTCATTGAGAATCATTTTTTGTGACGTATACAATTTACCTCTAAAGGTGAAGAATCAAAATTTGGAAACTAAGCTTGCATTATCTTATTGCCTTGACAAACATCGCAAGTTAAGAATCCATGGCCTTCACAATAAGGACACTTCATTCCTTCATCAATCCATTCCATAAACTGCAACACATTCCAACGTAAGTTTATCCACCAAACACTTGAAGAACTATATATTGCTATTTAAAAAAAAGTACCTGTTCCTCAATGTTTGGTTCACCAGTACCATCACATTCTGCACAAAACACATTTACCCTCAATGTTTGACAATAGTTCTTCAAATACAAGAGAAGGGACAGAATATATACCCATGCATAATACGCGACCCTCTCCACGACAAGTAATACACTTGATGGTGGTACTGGCGCTACTAGTCTCTGCTGGTTTCTTACTTGAAGAAAGTCTGGAAGGTTCTTCCCATCGGTTCTCTCCTAGGAGAAAAACTCGATGGTGTGAAACCTCAGTTTCAGATACACCATCTTCTTTCACAATGGTCTGTTGAACTTCCTCTATTTCCATTATAGATGTAATGGGTGCACCATTTGCACTAGTCTGACATGGAAAGAATAACATCGGATTAATTGAGATTACTTACACAAGTGACATTGAAAACCCACACTGGTATTGATGATCAAGACTATCATTGTTTGGGATAACACACCTTAGCTTCAGTTCCATCTGGTTGTTTGGGATTTTCCTTCACTCTCTCAATATTTTGCACCATATATAACTTTTCAAGAAGTTCAGAAGTCATAATGCCGTCTTCTCGTAAATCAGATGAAGCCTGTTCAGATGGATAAAAGAGAAATATGAATCACCTGTATTGTACCCACAGCCAAAACAAATGAAAACAAACCTGCCAAGTTTTCACAGCACGCTCAGTCCCACTAGAGAAGCTGGAGAACTCCATATCTTCCTCACCACAATAAAAGCCCAGTTTTAACAATTGTTCCTAAAAAGGGCAAATGTGATTAAGGGATGTATGTAAAATACAAGTATAAAGACCCAGAAAGGAGAGAAAACTGTAAAAATAAAAAAGCAAATCCAGAACTAATCAAAGTCAATGAACTATCACATATGTGCTTATGTGATCCAACACAATTCAAGTTTCCGGCAAGTGCATGAAGTTCACAACACACAAGGATAAAGGAAGTCTATTCTGTTATCACTAATTTATTCAGCTAAGAGATAAACACAAGTACGAAAACGTGACTCCAAAACAGGAAGTAAGGTATTCTGTGCCACATCCATGATACCTCAGTAAAATTAGTTTGATTGACCAAAATACTGGAGCAAGAGAGTTATAACGATACCAATAAGGGAAGTGATCGTCATATTATATTTAACGGTTTGGTGTCGATGTATACTTGAAACAATAACACTTTTGATGCTTCAAACTATCTACTAACTAAGCTCATTTTATCCTCATAATAACCTGGATACTCTTGGACTACTCGGTGACAATGATACAAGGACTACCAGTCTGTTCATGTTGGAAGGAAACTTGTCACGTGAAGATAACATGACGGATAAGCTCTGCTGAAGGAAGAAGGAAAATACTTGTATAGAGCAAATGAATAATCAGGTTCAAAATTTACAGGTTGTCTCATAAATTAAGTCTCCATAGTGGGTTTTCTGCAGCTGTACCCAGAAAATATCCTCTTACAAAAATTCATTTCTCTGTTTCCACATAGCTTTCATTACTTCACCACACTCTATTTTGGTACTTTTCTTTAAATCAATGACTTTATTTAGTTATGTCATGCATCTAGTATGCGTAAAAATACAAAACAGAAAGCAAAGAATCAATCAAACAAGCACGAGCATTGACTTAACCAAGTAAATGTGATAAAAAGGAGACATGGTAACTCTAAGTTAGCAGACCTGCATCAGTCGAACTTCATCTCCTTCAGATCCCTTTTTCAAACTCCGCCTCTTCTTGGCTTTGTTACCCTCTCCTTCCAATTCTTTAGGAACTTCCCTAATCACCTTCTCCTGTTGTGGTTCTTCCTTGACAATAACCTCGTTTTGCTTTGCTTCTTCTAAAACTAATGGCAACGCAATCGACCCACTTTCTGCAATCACAGTTACATTCTTTCCCACCTCTCCCTCCTTCAGCAGCTAGAAAACCAAAAAAAGAAACATAAACGATAAGCTTTTCATGTATACACTTATAATAGAACTGATCAAAAACTACAAACTACCAATTTACTAAAACAAACAAAAAAAAGAAACAAGCTAACCAAAGAAAAAAAATGCTTTTTTTTGTGTTTGTTTTCCTTGAATACTTAAAGCAAAAGTAACAAATTTACCAGGATCCGTGAATCAAACACACATAACAAGAATAAACTACCTAAAGATAGACATTTACTAACTCAGCAACTCATCAAATTGTGGAACCTTATTTTAAAGGAAGGGAAGCATATTCCAAGTTGAATTTTGGAAGGTACTAAAAAAGAAGAACACCAAAAGCCTCAAAATCATAAATTTTGATACTAATATAGTTCAGTTAACATGATCACACATCTAAAGAGTATACTTAGCAATTTATACATTCACATTTTGATCAAACAATGATAGACTAGTGAGCCTACTCTTATCTTTTCCGACTCCGAACTATGAAACAAAATCACTTTTCCAGTGTTGTTGTTGCTACTAGAGGCCCTTGTTAAACCAAAAATTCAGCTCAAAACTGAATAATCAATTCAACTGAAGCTCAAACTGCAATTAGGAAAAGCGATTAATAACAAAATAAACTAAATCAGGTGTAATAATATAAACCTAATCATACACAAATTTGATAATTTCAATTCATTTCCATTTTTAGGGCATTTTAGTTAGTACGCACAAGTCAATCAACAATTTGTTCTTCCCAAACTGAAATAGATCCATCATCCATGTACCGCACCTGCAATAACTTAGCAATATTAGCTACCGTCTCCGTTACAGAAGTAGCTTCTGGAAGAAGCGAATCCCTACTACTCTCAACCTCCTTAACACGAAGCTCTAACTCCCGAATTTGAACCAACAACGCCTCTCGCTCCGCTTCCCACCTTCTCTCCTCCCTCAACCACCGCTGCTCCTCCCTCAACCACCGCTGCTCCTCCCTTAACCACCGTGACTCCTCCCTTTCCGGCGAACCACTGTAGCAAACGTGAGATACAGAAACGGATGCCGAGGAGTTTTTTAGAGAGAAGAATTTAGGTGTGTAAGTGTTGTTGCTATGGAGATTTGAGGTAATGATATGGAAACTCAGTGGTAGTGAAGACGCCATGGATGTGAAAACTTTTAACAGATTTTTTCTGTTTTCAGTTTTAACGGTTTTTATTTATTTATATGAAAAAACTAATCAGAGATATTTTTAAGTAGCGGGAAGCTCTCCGAACTATCGTAAATGATACATATATGTTTCGTCATACTTTAGGAAAGTTAGTGCCCCTCCCGTTAAAAAGTTAGAGCATATATGTATTTCAATATTCCGAAAGATTAAATAGGGACACGTGACGCGACCTTGTCCGTCGATATGATATTTAATAAATATTGAATCGGTGAATAAGATTATAACAAGTGTATGTCCGTTAATATAAAGGGTAAATATGCTATAGTTTTTTGACAACAAGGACACTAATATCGCAATAGTATGATGGAGTGTAACTGCATACAAAGTTTGGAGGTATATTTGTCTTTTTTTCCTTTTTTTTTTTTGATGAGAATGGACTGAGTAGCTATCCTTTTGGTGAGCACAGAGTAAAAATACAACTCCTATGCAATAGCTCGCAAAATCACGATAACCCACACTACGCAAGCTTGGTGCGACGAGCTCGGCCCATAAGACAAATCCCATGCTTTCGCTGACAAAGAGTTTCGAACTTAAAACTCCAATATAGAAGTGTCAAGCCCAAACCACTAGGCCACCCGAAGAATATTTTCCCTTTTTAATATGATATACTATGGAAAATAGCTCGGAAGGGCATGGTTGATTAGTTGGGCGTTTAAGCTCGTTTCATATCCAAACAAATTAAGATCGACTACATAAATTCCCACTTCTTCATTTGAGCTCAACAAAATATAAGTGTTAACTATCATCGTTGTGTTGACTATCAATGACTCAAATTCGAAATTTTATTCATGACAAAAATATATCATAGTAGCCAATACTTTCCAATATTTTGGTTTTGAATACAACAAATCAAAACATCATACCAAAACCTAAATGAATACACAAATAGCAAAAACATAATCTGTGTTCTCAACTCGTTTTCGCTACAACAGCTCCTACTCATTTGCTTCCATGAATAATTCACCATATATAAAGCTACAAACATGTCGTGAAAACCTCCGGAGGCAAAACCAGCTTTATTAACAGCTATAAGTTGATGACAATGGCAATATAATTTAAACAGGAAATGAGCATCACAATTGTACAATATCACGGGGCAGATTGCACCATTGATGTCACGACGTTTAATGCAGCTGTAGAATTCTAGTCGAGCTTCACGTTAGAATAGAGAAGGGTGTCCCTTGTGAGTGGCATGTTGAGGAGAAAGTAGATCTGCATTCATTTAGAGATGCCATGAGATTGCAGCAAAACAATGTACAAAGAAAACGAGAAGAGCGATAAAAGTAAAGAAATATAATCGCATCTTAGATTGAAGATAATCTATGACAAAGGAAACTATACATAAACTTTCTAAGAAAAAGGAAACTCTTGGTGCAATTATTCGGAACCTATAGGACTTGGAAGCCCATGTTTAAGAAACTAATTCACTTATGCATTTCCACATGTATGACAACACTTGAGAGTGGCTGTGCTACAACTTTTTTGTGTTTACACCCACTGTCTGCTTTCTCTTCTGCTAATACTGTTGTTTTATATTTATTCATCAGCTTAGTCAGAGAAGTCACCGAGTAACTACCTAATGGGGCGCAATGAGAATCACTAGTCTAGTTCCAAACTTCCAATCGTTAAAAGCACTATTTTCTCGACTAGTGGAGAAAAGGCCTGGCTCAACTGCTGGAAACCTCAGTGCCTCATTATAGCACCTGAGAAACTTCAGAACATTATTATAGCTCCCGAGAGGTCCAAAGGTTGGAGTAGAAGAACTCATTAATCACTTGAACCCTCTTCAGGATGGATTTGACTAAAAAGAATTTTAAGCCCATCTAAAATAAAGACTTTTTTCTTTGATGAAGTAGATATCATAGAACACAGACCTAGATTTCTGTTCTAAAGCTATCAGCCAGTCATCTGTAAGTGCATGTATTCTTAGATTGATATAACTTAAAAGTTAATCCCATGCATGGTCAGCTATAACAAATGTGCAATAGTTCTTTCAATTCTGAAAATTGAAGCGTTGAGATGTACTTGGTAGGCAAAGACTTACTCCTAATAGAGTGGCAATTATAAGCAAGAGTCCTGTAATCCATGCAACAGTTCGTCTAACCAATATAACTTCTTCAACAGCAGTTGAATTGGGTGAAGTTTGTGTTTCCTCCAGCCAGCGGGCAGATGGTTGAGAAGTGAAAACAACGTCGAATAATGGCTCAGCTACTGAAGGTGTTTCATTGCAGACAATGACTCCAACAATTTGACCTGCATGAGTAATACCGAGTTGAATTTAACATATATAAAGAAGGAAGAAACAAAGAAACGCATTCTTCTCTTAATTACTGCACATAGTTTTTTCCATTTAAGAAGTTCAGGTGCTTCCATGAAACGCAACCCCAGTTTCAAGAATACACTAGAAGGGTAAATTCAACACTTGTTACATGACCAAATGCAGATTAAGAGATCGCTGAAGCTGCTAAAAGTTGTATCAAAATTGTCAAAATCAGAGAACAAAATCCAACCTTTATAGGCTTCAGTTAAGGAATCAAACATCTTGGACATCACAATACTAAACAATTTAGCTCCTTCCACAACACCTTCTGCTCCATATTGCTCTTTGAGAGCCTACATAAAATCAAAAGATTAATTAAGCTGGTATGGCCGGTATAACATGTTTCATGTTCGCCTCTTGTATGTATCTTTAGTGCAGTCAAACATTTCCGATAACCACCAATATAGGAAAAGAATTTTCCTTTTCCAGACAAATGACAGCCATAAAAGATATTAATGATCATCTGGAACTGCATGGCACACATCCAACTTACTGAAAACATGACCCTAGAAAGGAAGGTTTGGAGGTCAAGGATTAGGGTAGAAGGTTAGTAGGTAGCCGAGTGTTGTAGCACTTTTATATGGGAGAATCAGGGGACTAGTCTCTCCTTATTATTAGTATTACTATCTGGTACTTGCATAGTAACATTTACTTTGTTGTAATTTATTTGTTACTTGTTTCATTGTTTTTGTTCATCTTGCCACTTTGTTGCCATTAATATTTCTTAGCCTGTTTAGGTCATGCGTCCTTCAATCCTCACTATTACCTGTAACTTCATTTACTCTATTCATCTTGCTATTTTGTTGTCGGCTCGCTATTTTCCTTGCTATCATATTTTATCTACACTTCTTTTGAGCCAAGGGTCTATGCGAAACAACCTCTACCCCACAAAGGTAGGTGTAAGGTCTGCGCAGACCTACCCTATCCATATCCTACTCGTGGAATCTTTTTTGCAGAAACTTATAATCAGAAAACTCATTTGAAATAAAGGAAAAACTATATCATGTATGCACTAAAGCTTAATTTGGGGTAAAGGAGAAACTATATCTCGAAGTAAATTCAGGATTCAAATGTAACCTTAAGGCCATCAAATTTTCCAGAAATTAGCTCAGATGGATGGTGCACAGCTCCAGACAAATCTTGGTGCTTCTCCATTGCTCTTTGAATCTTATGGGTGAGTGAAACAAGACTTGTTACAAAGTCCCTATCTGCTTCCTGTGCCGCAAGTAATAAAGGACAATCAATAAAGGCCTAATTGGAAAGAACACCACAAAAAGAAGTCATAGTATAGGTTGTTAAGCCTAAAAAAGTACCTTTGACAATTGAAATTTCAAATTAGCGTCATCCTCCAAGGGGATTGTCAGCTCTCCATTCACATATGAACCACTCAACCATGATGCCTGCTTACAAATATCAATCCTCTCATGAGTTGTATGACCTTGAAGTTATTCAATGTGAAAAAATAATCATGCAATGCAACTGCTAACAGACGCTCACAAATTCACTTAATTCTTTCTCTGAATGTTCAGCATCTGTTTTTGGTTCATCCAATGAAAAAAGAGAAACTTTATCTGCATCTGCATGCATGACAAATTAATTAGACGTAAACCAATCTAATTCTCTTTTTTTACATATCAAACTAGTAAAACACCTTACAACACGTTAAGAGTAAACGACAACTACCTGGAAGTTGAATGTCAGCTCTATTTTCGTTTACTACATTGCTCCTAAGGGCCTCAAAAGCAACACCTATAACAACAAATGGGCATCAAATAAGTACAATCTTATATAATCACCAGATAGAGGCTTAATAGACAAAAAAAGCACACTAGAATCTTGAATAAGTATATTATTTATCTTATATACACAAACAGGTGCACGCTCACACAGGAGTGAGAGAGAGAAAGAGAAACTCGGTATGTTAATCTACTGTACTATATATTTATTCCAGCTTGCATACCTTCAGCTCCTGTAACTTCTAGGATGAGGACAGAACCCGGCCTATCAAATGGATTTGGTACAAGTACCTCATTCAACTGCAACCAATGGATATTTGATGATGTATATTTCGCTTTAAAGTAAAAAAATTAGCTAATAAATGATTCATCCTTCCTACCTTTGATGAACTAGCAGAGGAAAGAGTAGCAGGAGGTGCAAAACCAAGCAAGATTGATACAGTAGCACCAACATCGGAAAGAGACAAGGAACTTATCTGTGTCAAAAGACAATTATACAGTTAGTCAATAAAAATAATTAGAGTACGGTGGTATGGAAAAAATGGATGTCGAACTTCAAACCAAATATCTAGAGGAACTTGTAATGTCATATTTTCAAGTTGTTTGGCAACTCAGATTTAGAAACCACGGAGGCAATGTCTTACTGTGTAGATAATAGTACCTATTCGCAGAGTCTGAACATAATAATTGCAGTGGAATATTAAAATATTAGTTAGAGAGGCTTTTTTTTTTAATGACTGTGGAGTCCGGGCTAGCTTTAGCGCATCTGGACTAATTCCGCGTAATACCTGCCACCTCCCACCACCAGAGCAACAGGTACCTCACCAAGGCTAGTACAGATGGAAAGAATCACCTAGTGTTTTTTGTCTCCAATGGGAACTTAACCTGAGACCTCATGTTCTCAACTACTTCAACGACCACTAGGCCACACCCTTGGATGAGGTAGAGAGGCTGTTTGTTGAGTGTATTTGATGTTCATGTCTCAGAAGTGAACCTTGGAACAATGTAGAAGCAGTATACATTTCTATTGGCAACCACAGTTTTAATCTTGGAGGCAGCCTCTCCAATAACATAAGGCTGTCTATAATCGCCTTCCCCATTTCCTGCCTAAGCAAGCGCCTTCCAGCATTGGAGTCCGTGTACTTGATCTCAATTTGTCTTCTAATACATCATTAAACTGAAACTTTATAATGTGTTACGCTATCTTAATAGCCTTGTTGTGTCAGTGCCTTCATGTATATTGATAACGGGATGCTACTAAAATTATGCTCAAGATTCGAAGTTACTATCTTATGCAAGTATACCCAAACACAAACAATGGACAATGCTAGAATAGTGCATCTTTATGGTTAGTCCACTCAAGTGCTCTATAAGCTATCAACATTAATTCATTTAATTTGAGCTAGCACACGTGACCCACCAGGTGAATATTATGAATATATGGTAATGGACGCAGAAAACAATCAGTTGAAGGAGGGTAACCTTCATGATCCTACTTAGGGAACGCGTTTATCATTGCTGAAGCCATAAAATCTTGAGCAGAATCACCCATTTTATCTCAACCATTTACTCACAAATCTCCACTGGATGTTAATACTTTTTTAGGAACAACCAGCCACGGCCCATGGAAATTCAGATAACCAAGTTAAATTAAGCCAGAGGAAACAACTAAATCAATCACTGATCCAGTACTTTTAGGTAAGTTGACTTGCAAGTTGCAATCAACCAACCAATCAGCTATGCCTCAATTCCAAAATAGTTGGAACCGACTATATGAACCATCTAAAACATTCAGCTCTATTCAAGCTAATACTAAATAATTTGTCTTAAAATCAAACACACAAGAGAGACACACAATTATATTCAACTATACCTCAATCCCAAACTAGTTGACTTGCAATATCTTTCAACATTTAGCTCCAAATCAGAAATTGAAGTTGCTAAGCTTTTTATTCACATACATATTAGCAAATTCACTTCATTTCCGAGATCGTTGGAACCGACCATATGAATCATGTAACCCGTAATGCTCTATTCGAGCTAATACCAAATAATTCGTCTTAAAATCAAACACACAAGACACACACACGTATATTCAACTAAACCTCAATCTCAAACTAGTTGACTTGCAATATCGTTCAACATCTAGCTCCAAACCAGTAACCGGAATTGCTAAGCTTTCTTTTCACATATCTACAATCAAAATCACCTCTTTCATCCTAATACAACAACCCCACGTTCCAAAATGGTCATCATAGCTCCCCAATCTCAAACTAGTTGACTTGCAATATCTTTGGCATTTAGCTCCAAACAAGTAATGGCAGTTGCTAAGCTTTCAATTCACACATCTACTATCAAGTTCACATCTTTAATCCTAATTACAAGAACCCCACGTTCCCAAATGGTCATTATATTGTTCTAAAGCTCCCCAATCTCGATATTCAACAGCTAACCAATCATAACAGAACAAAATATCTTACCTTAGAAGAAGCATCGGAAGATGGAGAACGGAAGTAACGGTGAGATGGGTTATCGATGAAATACACTGAAGATGTTCCATCAGCAACCTGGATCAAATTTCACGATTCAAACATCAAATTCACAAATTTACAATACAATCGATTCAGTAACCAAAAAAAAATATTAAAAAGTACCTTAGAATGAAGAAAGAGTGACAGAAGTAATAGAAAAGTGAATTTGTAAGAAGATTTTGGATCCATTGTAGAGAGAGAAGGAGAAAAATGGGAGTTTGAATCTGATCTATGTGGTTTTGGGAAGAAGAAATTGAGATTGAAGAAGGAGATTCATAAACTTAAAACGATGACGTTTGAAAAGGTGTAAAATTGTACTAAAGGCCCTTGAACTTTTTCTAATGGACCACTTTCTCCCCCTCATGTTTTTATTATTGTACTTTTAGTTCAAGACTCAAATCAACATGGGAACCCAATTGTTTTAATTTGATTAAGTCTTTTCCATTTTTATAAAAAAAAAAATTATCATTCCGATAGTATGCTTCTTAATGTTTACATCAAATCAATGAATGCAAGGCATATGTATATCACTTAATCATGAATAAATTATATATATAAATATTTGATTTGATGTAAATACTACAAGGTTAGTAAGGGCAGAGTGTTGTCTTGTCGTACGTAGGTCTAGTGTCTATCGTAGAACTATTTCAAGTCTGTAGTTTTTGTCATATATTCTACGTTTAATGTCGATTATCACACAATTCCGATGTTATTATTTTTCTCTTGTATACTCTATGATGCTTTTCTTATTATGCTTTCTTTCATTGCCTTTCTTTTGTTACTTTGGTTGGATACACATGAATCGGGAGTTTTTTTTTTTTTTGAGATAATGATAAAATCTGCTTACATTTTACTCTCTTAGATCCCACTTAATAGAATTTCATTGAATATGTAATTATAATACTAGACGTGAGAACGTACTAATCGAAAAAGAACTATTATTGAACTATTAATTACTTGATAATGTTATCTCCATTTTTATGCAGCATTAGAGGTACATTGATATTTGGCATAGTGTCCTTCACCTTTAAATTTGGTGAGATTAAAATAAGTTTTACTCCTATTAAGTTTTATTTATGAGTTCTTTTATATATATATTTGGTCGTTCAACCAAATATTATTACAATTCTTAGTCAATATTAAAAATAGGAAAAATTACATAAATTAATACATTTTTATAAATAATTACTGATTTTAGCGATACGTTTTGTTTATTATCATTTATAGCAATATTGTGATAAATCTGTAATATGTATTAAAAGTGAATTATGTACGCAATATATTTGAATTATAATTGTTTTTGAAATATATTATGTTTGTTTGGTATAAAATTGTCACAATGTATTATAAGTGTATTAAAATGTGTGATAAATGTACTATCCATATTAAAACTTGTATTATATTTGAATAATAAATTTATCTTTGTAACATGTATTAACCTCGTATTATAAATGAATTAAAAGTGGTCAAGTAAAAAAAAAGGTTATTGCTATAAATGATAAATATTTTTTATTATAAAAATATACGTACATACATTAATTATATATATATATATATATATATATATATATATATATATATCACAAATAATTAATATATAGAAATATATATAATATATTTGAGTAGCCCATTATAAAAGCCCATAATTGTGCTTTCTTTCATTTGATGTGATATAAAACACAAGAGACCATAAATCGTGTTTCACAGCGCGTTTTATGAGTAAATCTATCACAAGGGCATTTTCGGTATTTATCATCAAAACTCGGACATGGAAAAGTTCCTTCGGTTGAGCATCGATTTAATATTCATACCTCATATACAAGTTACCCCGACTTTTTATTTTTTAACGTAAAAAGTCATTTAAATTTGATTTTTAAGTCAATCCAAATGAGCTCTTAATTTTGGTTTTCGGCTTATTTTAAGTTATTTTAAACTTATTTTAAGATATTTTGACCTTGCTAAACATTTTTTAACTTAAAGTCATTTTTGACTTATTTTAAGTTATTTTGTATATTTGTCAAACATGTGCAGAAGTCAAAACTCGACTTAAAAGTAGATTTGACCAAATTCTAAGTCAATCTAAACACCCTCTTATAACTGACATGTTGAGTCAATAACATTTCAATTAATCGAATCGAATGGAACCAACCAATCTCGCTTTTATCTCTTTCTCCTCTCCTAATCTCGCTTGTCATATATACAAATACATATGTATAATATACAATAATCTAACCAATATACATATACAATTCACTCTTTCTCCCACTCTTTGCCCTCTCTCACTAGCCTCTCTCTCCCACTCTTTGCCCTCTCTCACTCGCCTCTCTCTCCCACTCTTTGCACTCTCTCACTCACCTCTCTCTCACTCTTTGCCCTCTCTCTCCCACTCTTTGCACTCTCTCACTCACCTCTCTCCTCTCTCTCCCAATTTTGTTCGCCTCTCTCCTCTCCATAAAATATAGCTATCAATTGTAATTATAAAGACTATAGTTATGAAAAGTAATTAGACTATTTATGAATAATTATATGTAAAAAAAATTCTTCCTTTTATTTTAATTATCATGTCTCACTGGTCACTATATTTCGTTGATTACATATTTTAAAAATAAAATATAGTACTACATATTAAAATAATTAGCAATTACTACACTTAAAAATAGTAAAAACTACATGAAAGAACACTGCATATCACAATAGTTAACAATTATATGAAACTTTAAATTCTACCAATACCATATAAATTGGGATTAAAAGAGTAACATATAATATTTAAATTTATTCAAAAAAATAAATAAATAATTCTATACATTATTATATTTAACATCTTAAATATTTAAAAGCTAAATAAATTTTTTAATTGACTCTCTAAATTCTATTGATACCACATAAATAAATTAGATGATAAAAAACATATATTGTTTGGAATGTGAAAAAGAAACTATAAATTACAATAATTAACCAAAAAAATTTTTGTTCAACTCAAAAAGATCTATCAGTTAACAACATATATTGTTTGAGATTGACGAAAAAGAAATCATAAATTACAAATAATTAACAAAAAATCGCTCGAATCCATAAAATTTATCGATTAATGCCATAGGACATGAGAAATAACATATTATGTAAAAATTAAGTTTGAAATGTACTTTAAAGTACAACAAATTAACAACTTAATATATTAAAGAAACATATAAAAATAATTATGTACCACATAAATTGAAACGAAAAGAATAATAAATATTATTTTCAAAATTATATCAAAAAATACTATAAATCACAATAGCTAATAATTTGATTTCTTTTTTAAAAAATCATATAAAAAATTCAATATTAACTTCTCAAATTCCATAATATGACATAAATCATCAAAACACTAAACAATTATCACAAAGTTTTTTTTTATTAATATTAAGTATTTCCTTAGGATTCATTTGATGCGATATAAAACACTAAGAGGCCATAAATCGGTCTCACAAACGCGTTTTATTCGTTAATCTATCACAAGGGTATTTTTGGTATTTTACCATCAAAACTCGGACTTAGAAAAGTTACTTCAGTTGAGCACCAATTAATACCCATATCTCATATACAAGTCTCCCCGACTTTTTATTTTTTAAATTAAAAGTCATTTAAGTTTGATTTTTTATTTTTTTCTGACGTTTTTTAAGTCAATTCAAACGGGATCTTAATTTTGTTTTCGGTATATATTAAGACATTTTTAACCTTGCCAAAATACTCTCTAACTTATTTAAAGTTATTTATGACTTATTTTGAGTTATTTTTTTTATATTTGTCAAATACCTGCAGAAATTAAAAACCGACTTAAAAGTAAATTTGATCAACTTTTAAATCAATCCAAACACATTCTTATAATTGACATGTTGATTCGATAACATTTCAAATTAATCGAATCGAACGGAACCAATCACATGGTACCCAAGCTAGCCCACTTACAATAAGAGTAAATTTTGGATCTATATTCAAATAGAGACAATAAGAGTAGATTTTGTATGTTCTTATTGATTCTTTATTGCAATTACATAAAAGAAATAAAAAGGCTACTCATTTCACTATGAGGAATATCAGAACTTAGTTGAAGTGAGCCATGAAATATTTCCATGTTTAAGGCCAAAGACTTCGTCTTGAAGTAGTAAGAGAGCTAGGGTACGGTTTACTACTGTAACAATATACCCAATGTAATTTCACGAGTGAAATTGGCCTATAAGATTTACAACAACAACACTCAGCATAATCTCGAGATTTGTCGAGTATAAAGTGTATATGGAGCTTACCCCTACTCCAAAAGGTAGACGGGAAAAGGGCTAGGGTCTATTGAAGCAAAAAAACAAGAGTTCTTGATTATCTATAACATGTTCATTTCTTTTTCAATTTTTTTTATCCTTTTATAATCACATGACAAAACAGAAAAAAGTATATTGGAGACTCAACATCAATCAAGTATACAGTCTGATGTATTAAAGCTTTTATTACGTGTAGAGTTTAGAAAAAAAAATAATCCAACTACAAACACTTAAAAGTTGTACACATTATTATTTTATATTTTTTATCAAAAATTATTTTCAAGACTCGAATTGATAATAAATTTCAAACTTGAGACACTATCTTTTGCTCCACACTTTGTATATAATTTTATATTTATTTATTAATTATTGCATTATATTATACATCTAGAAATAAAGTTGATGCATCTTTCTCAGACATGTGTACATGAATTTCACAAACAAAAAGACAAAAAGTGTTTTGCATGGCCAGTAGAAAAGTTTGACTCATATAGTTTTATTTTCTATCTACTTCTTATTATATTATAATTATGACTAGGTCTTATTGGTTAATATATTCTTAAAACTTTTAATGTAAACAAAAACATAGTTATTTCATCATCGATTTAGAGAGAAATTATTATGATATATAGTGGCTTCAATTTAATCCTTTCACCTAAATTAGAAAACAATTTATGAATAAGCTTGATTGTGTTCGATCGAATAAATTAAGTATACGTGTAGTTTAATAATCAATTATCACACTAAAATCAGGTTCATGTTTACAATTTTTTATCAAACGAAAATATTTTAAATGCAAATAAATATTAGTAAAGCACAAAATTGAACATATAATTCTACCACATTAGGGCTCAAACTAGATCCTTTGCTTCACCATTTCAACAATGATATAAAAATAAAATTGCAATTTTGTGTAGAAATAGATAGAGTAAAAAAGACACAAACTAAATTAAGTATAGTTTAGATATAATTTTTTTTCTTGTGGAAATTAAATTCCATATTTTGACATAACATAATTAATGTTTATTGTATTATATAATAAAGTTAGTTGAAGACTTGAATGCCTCTATCAGCAGACAAGAAGGCGCAATATGTGCTTTCTATGTTTGTTTTTAGACTTGATGAGGTTCCTAAAAAGTTAGCTGGTTGATATCGTGAAATTATGTCTTTTAATTTTGAGTATGTATAATCAGATATTTAAATTCATATAAATTTGGAGTAGACATACGTGTTCTACTTAACAAAATGCGTGTGTTCTACATGATATAACTCAAAGTAATTTTACATATCAGATGTGTGTGTCTAATTATTCAATTTTATACATTATACACGCTAAAAATCGTACATGAGTATATTTGGTTCATTTTTCAATTAAAAATAAATTATAATAAAATTGTAAAAAATTACAAAAAAATATCATATTACAATAATAACCTTAACGTATAAGTTTGCATGTGTTTATACAGTTAAAAAATAATAATAATTCAGTGGGGACATAATGCATACAATCAAGGCAACAATCGCAGAAAGCAATGGAGACTTTGCTTTTTTTTTTTTTTTTTTTGTTAGCAACATTTAATTTTATAATCCCAAAAAAAAGTAATTATTATTTTAATATTAAAAGATGATAAGGTTTTAAATCATCTGTAATTATCAATAGATTTGCATGAGTCAAAACTGAGAGATTTCTTATGCAAAAGTCCAAGCTACAAAAAGCCCCACACCATCATTTTTTATTTCTATTGATCTAAACCCTCTTTTTATTGACATTTAGTTTAATTTCAAGTTTGAGTCATTTCGAGATTATAGTTTCACAATTTATATGTAAAATATAGAATTAATTTAAAAAAATATTGAAGAGAGGTGATTAGATAGAATATGACATAATGTTATATTATCGATGATGTAATTTTAGATAAAAAAGAAAGAGTAATGTCGTGTATTAGAGTAGAGGTAAATTAGCAGGGGTGGTAAGTAAATCTGTCGTATTCTTGTAGTGCTTGTCATATATGTTGTTTATTGCATGCATTTTGATTATCACGCTATTTTGTAGTTGTTATTGTTTCTTTCATATAAACTTTACATTGTTATTCTTATTGATTGTTATGCTTTCGCCGCTGTTTTCTTTTTCTTTACTTGAGTTGAGATTCTCTGAAAAATATCATCTCTATTTTTACGAGATAGAGATAAAGTCTACGTAAATTTTATCTTCTTCGCGCCTCATTATTGAATATTTTGTTGTTGTAAGTTAAAGTAACTTTTGCATTTTTGAGTGATTTATGTTTCAAAAATAGATGTATTATATTTCGTGTAGAAAGACATTTATCGCTATTTTAATTATTTTTTATATTAATGGAGAGCTATATATATGGTTAGTTAAATAGCCATTGCACAAAAAAAGGAGAAATTCTTTTCAGAGCTATAAATTATAAATTTCATAGAAGAGATAGAGTGTACGTGATGTTATTTTATTTTTTTATCGAGAAATTATTTTCAATAATTTTTTAGCTTAAAAAAAATAGGAATGCAACACGAAAACTTCTTAGAAGGCCACCCCATCATCCTAGTATTACTACTTTCGTCTAACACACTAGCTCTACTGAAATATTTACGTTTTTAGATCATTTAAAAAATAATCACGAACAATTTTATTTTGATTTAATAGGTTATTTACTATTTATTAAAAAAAATAATTATCAATCAATAATTAAAAAAAACCTAAATAATCATTAACCTAATTGGTTAAACAAAAATTAGCCTATGGATTTATAATATATGAATATTTTATATATAATTTGTGTATACTAATATACAATTAACGTATAATCTACATATATCAACTAAAAATAATGTAAAGTTCCATTATTCCAATAATATATATATATACATATATATATATATATAAATTATGTCCATATATATATAATTTAAATCCTTCAAATTTTCAATTATATATGATAATTGACTTGACTTTTCTTCAAAGGTTCTAGGTCACATGTGAATGAAAACTTAAGTCTTATTTTTTTTTTTTCATTCACAAAGAGGGGTTATCTTTTGTAAAAATAGATAAACAAGAAGGGCAACATGGGAATTATAATAAAAGAAAATATCATACTTTAACAAGATTTCCCATATTTATAAGTCACATAACATTTATAGTTTGTTGAAAATTGAGAAAAACTTCTTCTCATAGTATAGATTATAAAAGAAAAAGAAATTTCTTCTATAATTAGTTTGTAAAATTTTTCTTATATTATTAGTGGTTTCATTTGGTTCATGGATATTGATCTCCCTAGGGTTATTGGGGGGTGGTTATTATTATTTTTCTCGATTAATATTATTCAACTATTTCTTTCTTCATGGCAAAAATAACTCAACCAAAAACTCTTTTTTTTCTTCTTCTCTTCATTTGTCTACTCATAAATTTTTCCCCGTTTAATGGAAAATTGGTCACCAATATGCAAGTCCATCACAAACAATCGACTCCTAGTGATACTGACACGACCACGACCATGACCACGACTATAGTTGGTACCGGTGGGACCGGCACGCCGAGTCGAAAATATTATGGGGAGGCCCTTCATGAGGTTCCTAGTGGTGCAAATCCGGAGTCCAACAAATGAAAAATTAATTGCATCTTAATGAGCAATTTGGTATCATTAATATTATGATTATGATTATGATTTCCTTTTTTTCTTTCTTTTTTTGTTTTATCATAAAAAAATGTTAGTATGTTATATACATGGGAAATTATTAGTTTGTTCTCTTATATTTCTACTATATAGTATTAATGTTGCTTAATAAATAAAAGTGGATTGTATATATATACATATATATATATATTCCCCCTTGATGTTGTTAATGTTCATGATGAAATTTTATTAAAATATTTGAATGATCATTTGGTTATAAATTTGAATAATTTTTTGGTTAGTTTTTCAGTACCATACTCAAACATTTTTGGAAAATAGTCGATTTAAGGTTTTTTTAAATTTATAATTTAATCGGGATTAAATTTTTAAAAAGAGATATAAGTGAAAAGGTATAATCATTATTAACGAAGAACAGGTGAAATCATTCTATTTTAATAGAGGTATGAATAACGAATGAATTTTCAAATTTGAAAAATCCGTTCTGACTATTTTTTTTTTAATTTTTTTTTTCTTTTCAGTTCACCGAATTTTAACTTTTTTGGAATATTGAATTACATGGTCAAAAACACTACTCATAACTTTTAAATATATATTTTTTTAAAGTCGATTTTCAAAATTTAAATGTAGATTTTTGATGAAAATTCATGTCTTGTGATTCTTGAATTTATTTATTTTTTCAAGCAGTGATTCAGAGATTAAATAAAAAGTTTGAGACACCCATAAAATACAGTTGTGTCAGATTTTTCTTTGCTACAGATCATGATGTTTTTTTATATAAAAAAAATTTATTGAAAAAAATAATGTTTATATTTGAGTTTTGTCTGTGTCTTGTCAAAATAAGTGGCCCATGTATATAATAATAAAATAAAGTAGCTAGCTATGATATGAGAAAAAAGTTTGATTAGTTGATATGATTTCATAATTATATAACTATAATATATAGTGTAAATTCAAATTATTGGTGGTTCTTCTGCTCTTCCGATGATTTTTATTTGTCATATTTCTTTTTTCAAAAGTACAATTATATAAATTTTAACTAATATTATAAGATTTATATTTTAATACAATTAACTAATATTATAAGATTTATATTTTAATTGTATTAGTATGAGAATTTCGAATAATAACTTATAGTATATTTCATATAATTTTTAATATAAATTTAAAATATATAATGTAACTCCGAATACTAATTAAATTTGTTTTCGTTTAGCAAAATATGATTAGTAAAAGAATGAAGCAAAAATAAGATTTTCACCTGGTGTTCGTAAGCCGCATTGCAGTGTCTATTCAGATGGCGCTTCCAATAGGATTTTCTCCATACTTAGGGTTCAAACTTATGAGACCTTTAATTAAAGATGAAGCAGTGTCTCAGTAATATACTACCGTTCATATTCATGTTAGTTATATTAATGTTTTAATTAGTGTAAAAAAAACTATTTAACCATGTATGTGTACTTAATTTAGTACCTTAATCTTGAAGATATGATGACTTAATTTTATTCATATCCAAAAAAAGTTAAAAAAGTTGTCTAATGTAACTTTTTTTCCCCAAAATTTCATGTTTGATTTGGTCTTTGTGAGGTCCCCATAATGAATGTTCCATCTACATCAAACTGAACATTTACTATGGTATTTTTCACAAGACAAATAGAAGATGCCAAAATGTAGCCTGGAAAAACACAGCATACTTTTTAATAATAGAAATGTTTTTTATTTTTATTTTTCGCGTGTGAAGTTCGATATTTATATTAGAATCAATTAAATCTGAATAATTCGATGGAATATCCTACATTAGAGGTAAAACATTGTTATCAAAGGCGACTACGATATAGGAGCTCGATCAAAGACCGAAACTAATATTTTTTTAAAAAATATTTATCGCTCCACGATTTTTCGTTTTCGAATTTTATGTATAAGAAATGTTACTACTAGTACAATATTACACTATTAACTTGTTGATACATGTGGGAAAACACCCAAAAGGGGGCAAAATATGAGGGTCGACCAAAGGATCAAGCAATCAAACCGTGGGTTTTAGGTCCCAAAATTTTGGGGGGTCCAGTTTCTTTTTATCGGTGTTTGAAATGTTTTTAAATTATGTGAAAAGAGTAAAAATATTCTTTGTCTATAGTTTGGCTCAATAATGTTTTTATCGTTAATATTTTAGTTCAAAAATGTCTCCATTTGTAGTTTGATCCAAAAATATTCATGCATTAAATACTTTGATTTAAAATATCATTATTTTTTAATGGGTCAAAAATGCTTATTTTCCAAATAAATATTTATTCCTTTTCTAATATTGTTTTTTTTTTAAAAAAAAAATAACAAATGTTTATCTTACTTCAATTCAGAAAAAATAAAAAATGAAAATATTTCTTATTTTATCATCATTATTTTTTATTGTTATATAATATAAAGTAATGATGGATACACTAAATCTTATATATATGAAATATATTATCTGTCGAAAGTGTGCATGAAGTTATTCTATTTTAATTGACAAAATAAGATTAAGAATCTCAAAAAATATTTCCTAAATTTTTGTTTGTTAAAGTGATTTTAGAAGGGAAAAAAATAAAAATAGTGTTCTTTAATAATATTTTAATTAGGAAGAAGACGTGTCTAAAAAGAAAAAATATAATGTATTTATTAAAAAAAAGGGGCATTTTTGACTAATTTTATAACTATAGGGGCATTTCTGAATCAAAGTATTGACTGCAAGGGCATTTTTGATTAATTTTATAATTATAGGGACATTTCTAAATCAAAATATTGACTGCAAGGGCATTTTTTAGCCAAAATATTGACGATAACAACATTTTTGAGTCAAACTATAAATAAAGGACCTTTTTGTTCCTTTCACATAGTTTAAGGGCATATTTAAATAATGAGATCCATTTTGTTTATGTATAATAACTTCATAACTTAATTGTTCTTTTAAAAAAATATTAAGCAAGAAAATAGGATATTTTATTAAAATGGGGATGGGAGGAGGAACACGGGAAGAGATACCGAACTTTCGTCAAATAGTTAATCGACCGAGTCTTAAGGTTTTTTAGTAGCTCGTATTTTTACCTTTTAATTTATGATTCGTTCAACATGGTTATATGTGATACTCCTTCCGTCTCATTTTAACAATCACCAAAATAAAATTTTAAAAATTAATTAACAAATTTCACAGTTAAATCATAAAAATTATTGTTAATCAATTTAACAATAAATTGACAAAATAAATTATGTTAGTTACAAGCCTATTTCCTTTTTCTTATGGTCCTAAATATATAATTTATCGGCACTCATCAAATAATTAACTGCAAATTAAATATGTTTTTTTCGTACACATTTATCAGTTACCATTAATAATGAATAATTAGCTATGATGGTAAAATAGTATTTTTTTAAAGTAAGAAAATTCCATGTACTATAAAGTAATATTGTATTTGTCATAATGCACAATGAACATGTACCCAAACCCAATTTGTCATGCATATGCATCATTAATACATGAACAACACTAGCGACATGAGTTATGATGGAGTGATAAGTATTTTTTCACGCTTAATTAGAAGTCTCAAATTTGAGTTTTCGATCTTGAGAGTTGTATTTATTGTGCGGATCCAAATTTAGTCCAACTTCAACATCAATATAAAACACCAACTGAAAACTTTAAAAGTATACTAACAACACTAGTATATATATGTATATATACTTATTAAATCATAATTGAATTATATATTTTGATAGTATAATTATTATTTGTACCTCGTCATGTCAATTTATTTGTTTTTTGAATGTCATTCCTTTGTTTCTTTTTTTCTTTTTAAATATTTATATCAGTACTGATATATTATGTAAAATTACATTTTTGAACTCAGAGTTTAAATTTTAGCTAACTTTTTTTAAATTTATTTTAATTTTGATAAACATAAAGTTATTGGATATTTATATTGAACGGAGATTGATAAACAAAATGAAGTACTCTAATTGATACAAACAATGTTGAGAATACAACTTTTATATTTATTAATATTGATGACAATATTGGCATTACAACTAAAAAGTCCATAACTATTTTGAAGCAAAGATGGACAAAAGCTTTTGCTTTTAACTCAACAACAAACAAAAGAACAATATAAGTATGATTCGACGCGAACTTGTTTAATTACTAGGAATAACAAGTTTCACAAAAGAATAACGACTAATTAAAAGTAATTAACCGCTTTATATGGAGCGCTTCCAAGAGTAAATAGAAGAACATTGCTACCCCTTGCTTAATTATTGTGTGCAAGATGATTGAAACTTTGTTGATCAATGAAGGCCACCACCAATGCCACCACCTCCACCACCACCAAAGCTTCCGCCGCCACCAGCTCCACCTCCAATACCAACACCAGCACCGACTCCAAATCCTCCACCTGCTCCAAAACCTCCTCCTACACCTCCACCACCACCAACACCACCTCCAGCACCTCCACCTGCACCAAAACCACCTCCTACACCGCCACCTCCACCAATGCCACCACCCCCTCCCGCTCCACCACCAACACCTCCTCCAATGCCTCCACCAGCACCTCCTCCGGCTCCTCCTCCCCCTCCAGCTCCTCCTCCAATGCCTCCACCAGCACCTCCTCCGGCTCCTCCTCCAATGCCTCCACCCCCTCCAGCTCCTCCTCCAATACCTCCACCAGCACCTCCTCCTATACCACCACCAGTTCCACCACCAACACCTCCACCAATTCCACCACCCCCTCCGACTCCTCCTCCAACACCTCCACCTGCACCTCCTCCTAGACCACCACCTGCACCACCACCAGCACCTCCACCAAGACCACCTCCTCCGCCTAGGCCACCACCACCTCCAAGACCACCACCTGCACCACCTCCTCCACCAAGACCACCACCCGCACCACCTCCTAAGCCACCACCAGCACCTCCACCAAGACCACCTCCTCCGCCTAAACCACCACCTCCTCCACCAAGACCACCACCAGCACCTCCACCAAGACCACCTCCTCCGCCTAAACCACCACCTGCACCACCTCCTCCACCAAGACCACCTCCTCCGCCTAAACCACCACCTGCACCACCTCCTCCACCAAGACCACCACCAGCACCTCCACCAAGACCACCTCCTCCGCCTAAACCACCACCTGCACCACCTCCTAAGCCACCACCACCACCACCTCCACCACCTAAGCCACCACCCGCCCCTCCACCTATACCACCACCAACACCAACACCACCACCAAAACCTAGACCTCCACCATGCTTAAACCCTTTCCTAAAAATACCATGTCCTAAACCCCCACCAAAACGATCACCAAAATGACGATGCTTAAATAAAAACTTCTCATCTTCAACTCCCCTATCACCAAACACCACATAACTTTCCACGACAAACACAAACAACAGAACTAAAACCCCAACACCACTGCCAAACAATAAACAACCCATTCTATACGACTCCCAACTCTTACAACACCCTATGTAACAAAAACAGAACACTATACTAATAATATCCAAGACATGCAAGAATGTTTACAAATAGGATCATATTATATAGTGCAAGAATATCACATGGTAGGTCCACTTAATAATTAGAACATAAGAAGTGAACTCAACTGTCACCTTCTAATTCAGTAAATGCTTCTGCTCTCTAATTGGGCACAAGATTTAATTCTTGCAACTGCCCCTCTCCCCCGCACACAACCACACTTTTTACAAAGTCACAAACACAAGCAGTGTTAATTTTCGTTGCTGCTTTTAAATTTGACTTTTACGTATCGCTTTCATTTATATAGATAGTACTCCTCTCGTCTATATTAAGTGAATTATCAATATGATCGATCATTTTTATGAAAAATATTTTACGGTACATGAATAAGCTATCACTATATAGTACTATTGCTTTTTTGATTATTTTAAAATTATTCCCATAGAAAATATGATGTAGTTAATATGAACCTTACTAAATAAAGGATAAATGTAGAAGTTCTGATAATTTTCTTGAATTTTAAATAGTTTACTTATTTTGAAATATATATATTAAAAAAAACTCAACAATTTACTAAATATGAAGTAGAGGGATCAGAGTATAATTTTTCATCGAAGCCGCCCTTGATATACATTGTGAAATACAGTTGTTTTAGCAAATTGACATGAGGAATGTTGTAATTTCTAGTTTTTTTTGGTATAGTTTTTCGATATCTAAATTTCTAACTATAAAATATTAAGTTGAATTAATCTAGATAAGATTGATTAATTTTTTTTCGAGAAGCGAAATATGTCAACGAATTTGAGATGAAGAGAAATACTTTTTTATGAATGCATGGTTATTTATAATTTCTTATACTACGGTCATATATAAGTTAAACTCAAATATCATACATGAAAAAAAAAAAAATCTTAAAACCTTACCCAAAATGTTAGGTTATAATTTATGAAAATATCCCTTTTTTTCAATCACCTTTTATAATATTTCAAAATTCGTACAAAATATAGCTCTTGAGACTAACGAAACATCAAATCGTCTACTAATATTTCAAAAATAAAAAAGATGATCATTTACTAAATAGCTTTAAGAGAGTGATAACCGATAAATTCCCCGAGTTATAAAATTAAATAATTAGTTGACTTGTGTACTAATTATTAAATCAAAGTAAAAAAACTTTTTCTTCTATGTATAGTGATGTTATCTTTGGGGTTGGGCTCTGTATCCCATTAATGGTGAAATTTAATCTACTTCCTACCAACAGCTTGTACAAATAGATAGCTATTTGTTTGAAAAAATCTTTGGTCTAAAAGTATCATGGCCTTTATGAATCATATTGACTTTTGTTCCTATCACCTCTTTTTATGTAATAGCATTGTTGTTATCGATTTGCGTATGTCTCGATTAATTTGTTATGTGGTTAATGTCATTTTATATAAGTACTATCACATGGATCGAGTAATTATGTCATTAAGGTTTAGATTGATAAAAAAGACTATTCACGTACGTTTGATATGTGATGGTATTATTTTTATCTATTTGTGTACGTTTTATCAAATTTATCATGTGATTATATATTATATCTTTGTATAAGTATTACTATATGAATTGAGTAACTCTTTCATCAAGATTTATATTAATGATGGAATATATTTAGGGATCGTCTGATACACAAAATGAAATAAGTAAGATTGTGATTTTCTATAAATTTATTGAATCATACCTTTTATATGGAATACTAGTCTCATTATTTTAGTACAAAGTAAATTAATTTTGTGATTAGCTAATATCTCAAATTGAATATGGGATAAAATTAGTTTCAGATATTATTATAAAATGTTTATCGGGCAATTTTATCACCAAAGTTTTAGCTAGATGAAAATAATTAATTCAGTATACATGTTGAATCTACATGAATTTTCACTGCTAAAAACACATTTTTTATGAAATTTCTGACTGCTCGTCTAATATGAAATAATTTTCACTGATTTTTATGTGTATCTTAATAAATCATCAAGCGTTTTAATATCTTTCACAATATACGTATTAAATAACTCTACCAAAAAATTTGGATTGATAAAAAATAATTTAAAATTTAATTGTTGTATTTATATATAATTTCAACATTATATTAATCAGAATTTCACTTTCAACACACTTGCCTTTTAATTTTCGCCAAAATAAAATTTAAATAACAATCAATTAAATTAAACGAATATAGGTTGGCATGCATCAGTTTATTTAATGAAGTGTTACTGGTTATTAACTATTTGTGCAGTCTGAATATTATCCAGCTTTGATGATATTTAATTTTTAAGTATAATAACAGAAATGATAAATAGCCAAATCTATATCTGAAGGTGGACGAAATATTAAATTACTCATTTCGTAGGGTTTTAAATATTATTAATAGAAGATATATTAATTATATTGCAACAATATGGCAAAAAGAATAAAATATATATAATTTTGAAAAGCTCTTCAATAAAGTATACGTGCATATTGTAATAAAAGAAAATGTTGGTTATGTTATAACTCATGTACTTTTTTGCTTTTTAACATGTTGAGTTATTATATTGAAATTACACTTTAATAGTATAATTGTTCAGATTAGTTAAAATTTTCGTTAAGAATATTCAAAATTTAATATATGAAAAATATTTTTTGTCGATATATTTTGTACCATTTTCTATAAATATTATATAATTTTTTGACGAAAGGTTTTTAATTTGGCCACTTGGACTATACGTGGCTATGCCACTGGTTGCAATCATATTGGTTGTAATATATGCGTTGTTATCACGCTCAGAATTATTTTTAAAAAATAAATAATCATGAGTAAATTAGTATAAGAATACTAAAAATTACATGAAAATCAATATGAAAATTTACAGAAAAATTCTATTAAACTTTCGTGTACGAATGAATATATAGATGCAATGCAAATATAGTTTACTATAGGTTTACGTAATGTGCTGGTTATATTAATCATACTTTGGGTATTCTTTTGAATATATTTCGATTAATTCATCGGATATTTATTTTTCTTTTATTAGTAAAAATAGAAAGTTATTTCTAATCATAAAACTAGATGGACTAGGGAGAAATTATGTTTATAGCTCTCTTTTTCTAATGTTTTATTTTTTAAAAGCTAAATAAACTTGTTATCTATACGACTCTTTTCTTTTTATTTTGCTAATCGGCCTTTTTATTTTTAGAAGTGTAATTACGTAGATTTTTCCAAGTTATTTTATTCTCAACCTTGTAAGTAACACTTCTTATCTTTCTCTTTAGTCGTCAGTATTATAAAGGACAAATATACATACAAATTATCGTAATTATGGTATGTCTATGTCCTCAGTCATATTTTTGGGACATTATTTCATTTTGAATTGCTCTGCCGGCCCATTTCCATAGTATTAATAATGTAAAATTAGTTTTTATTGGTCAGTATTCGTCATTGTAAATGAAAAATGGTTATAATTATGGAATTTTACAAGTAAAACTCCATGATAAAACCTGTGAAATTCAAAACTTCATGGTAAATTTTCAATTATAGAAAATTAAAAAATGGTTATTTATGAGTTTAACCCTCTGCGAGATATTCTAAGAGGTCATTTAGTTAGCAGATTAAATGATTATGATCGAAATTATAATCCCTAGACTGATAGAATGAAATAATCTCAAATTAGATGGATAAAATGGAATATCTCAAGATTATGTCCGAAAAAAATTTATACTGCATTTTATTGACATTACAAACTTATCTTGAGATAAAGTTAATCGTATAAATTTTATCTCAAACTTAATCCTCCAATATTATCAGACTTAATTATCTTGAGATAAAGCCCATTATCTCCCCAAGGTCCATTTCTCATGGGCCAAGAGCCCAACTTCATTTTGGGCCCAAAGCCCATTTCATCATCTGTATATCAAAACCCCTCTTATTTCACATTCCAGATAGCTCTGACGAACATATTCGATAAAACTTGATCCTTCAAGATGGAAAATGGCCATGAAGATCATGATGATACTCAAATTGAGGAAATCCCAGATGAATTTCAGTGCTGTGTTTGCCTGTAATCCAATCAAAATTTCATTTTTTTTTTGAAAAAAAATCACTTTGAAATGATTTCTTGAATTGTCTTGGATGTATGTAGATTGATTTGTTTTGTGTGTTGATTTTGTTTGTTTGTTTGTTTGTTTGTAGGGAACTTTTGTATAAACCAGTTGTGCTAGGTAAGTGTATGATGAATTGATTTGTTACTTTGATTTTAATGGTTTCTGTGAGATTGATTGATTTTCTTGGTTGTAGGGTGTGGCCACATTGCTTGTTTCTGGTGTATATTCAAAGCTATGAATACTTGGAGGGAATCAAACTGTCCCATTTGTCGACACCCATATCATCATTTTCCTAGTCTTTGTGGATTGATGCACTCTTTGCTTCTGAAGTTGTACCCTTTAGCTAGTGCAAGAAGGGTAAAACAAGTAGCAGGTGAAGTCTCTGCTGAATACCGATTATGAGTTGATCATGTTTTGGTTTTTGTTGAGCTCATAAGATTAGTACATTCACTGTTTTATGATATTTGAAAGTTTTGAGCTTTGTTTACACTAGTATTAAATCTGTGCGATGTGTGAAATATTAAAGAAACTTAATCATAGTGAATTATCTTCTTGTTTCTTTGAAGAATTCCCCAATGGTTGTGAGTTAATCATCTTTGGCTTTTTTGAACTCGTAAAATTAATACATTTGTTGTTTTAGGATTGTAGAAAGGTTTGAGCTTTGTTTACATGAGGGGGTAGAATCAGAATTTGGGTTCATTTGGTATAATTGTTGACATTGTACATGGTAGTAGCCCCTAAGAGAGGAAGTTTCAAGTACTTTGGGTAGTAATCCAAGGAAATGGAGGTATTATGATGATGAGACACGTCGTATTGAAGTGGGATGAATGAAATGGAGGCTCGGTTCCAGTATTTTGTGTGATAAGAATGTGCTACCAAGATTGAAAAGTAAGTTCTATAGTGTGGTGGTTAGACCGATTATGTTCTATGGGGTAAAGAGTTGGTCAGCCACGAATGCCCATCCAAAATATAGAAGTAGAAGAAATGAGTATGTTGAAAAGGATGTGTGAACATATTAGGAGAGACAAAAGTAGGAATGAAGATATTGAGAACAAGGTGGGAGTGGCCACCGTGGTGGATAAGATGCGGGAAGAAAGACTGAAATGGTTCAGGCATGTGTAGAGGAGATGCATATAATATCCTAATGAGGAGGTGTGAGAGGTGCCTGAGGAGAGGCAGAGGTAGACTAAAGAAGTATTTGTGTGTGTGTTGGGGGGGGGTGATTAGGCAGAACTTGACACAACTTTAGCTTACTGAGGACATAACCTTTGATAGGAGGATGTGGATGTCATGTATTAGGTTAGAGAGTTAGATTGCTGAGCGTATTAGGAGTATTAGTATTATTTTTTAAGTTGCTTATCCTTAGATCTTTATTATTATCTGTTTGTTTCTTTCACTTCATTTATCTTAGTACATTTGATGTTGTTACTGTCTGTGATTACTGCTTCTTTTTCATCTCTATTTGAGCAGATGGTTTATCGAAAGCAACCTCCCTACCATTACAAAGTATGGGTAAGGTCTGCGTACGCAGTACGCTCCCCAACCTCACTTGTGGGATGCGATTATGCTGGGGTTGTTGTTGTTGTTGTATATGGTAGAAGCAACATACATGTATTTACTATCAAGTCCTTAATTGATTCATTGTTGGACACTTATGAGGATGAAAATAATCTAATATTGTTTTTCAACATTTCTACATTTGGCAAAGTTCTCTCTCTCCCATTTGACTGTCAAAGTTACTAGTGCAGGGTCAGACACCTTTTTCTATATTTTATTATGTAAATTCTGTGCATACTAGTTTTTTCCCTAAGAAGTCAATGAGTAGACGTCCACTCTCAACCTGAGAGCTTGATGCTTGACTATTGTACTAGGAATTGTGCTTTTGGATGTAGTATGATTATCTGGTGATCTTTTCTTATCCCTGGAAGTGTTTAAGATTCTAACTCTAAAGTTTACTGATGTCTTTCTTTTTCCTTATTGCAGAGGAGGAGAAAGAAGTAGGATCTTGCTCACCTGAGTTTGATGATGATTTATCAGAATCCGGCTGCAAGACAGATCATGTTCCGGACACTGCTTCACCTCATTCTGTCTCGTTGCAGAAATGTGGTTCAGTGGGAGAAGGAGATCATTCCTCCGTAGATGTTTCATTAGATACAGTTGTTCCTGCAACATCGAGTTCCGAAATCAGTAAGGACGCAATATCAAAGAATCTTAACTTTGCAGATGAACATACCAGTGCAAGTGAAAAGCAGGTGCTTATGACAGATTTGCTTTGTGGTATCTGCGAGCTATTGTTATGCAAACCTGTTGTTCTTAATTGTGGCCATGGTCAGTTCAACTTCCTCCAACTATTATGTTGATGGCTTTAAGTTTCCATTTTCCTTCTCTTATTATGCTGCTTTTCCTTTTGTAGTTTATTGTGAAAATTGTGTGATCAATCCTAGCGACAAGCTTTGTAGATGTCCAGTTTGCCAACTGGAGCATCCAAATGGATTCCCCAACGTTTGTTTGATTCTTGAGCACTACCTGGAGGAGCAATTCCCGAAGTTGTATGGCGAAAGGATAAGGGCATCAGTGGAAAGATCTGATTGTCAGATTCCATCAAAACGTATGTTGATACTTCCTTCTCCATATATAAACCATACCAATAGTGTCTCTACACCATTTTTTCTTAAATATCGTAATATGATATTGATTTGACACATGCACAATTTTATGCTCATCTTTTATGTAAATACACAATCCACATACAATCCATCTCAAGTTCCAATGATATTTAAAATTTAGTGGCTACAATCTCTTGTGCATTTTTGTAACTCGGCATTATTTACAAGTGCGGATTTGATTCAGTTCATTCCAGATCTTTCAGGATGGCCACCTTGAGGCATTTGACTTCTTTAAGTAGCTAATGCTAATTCACTATACTGGACTAAGTGGTGTCAATTTGTTATCTTCTTTTTGCACTGGATTTTTTATATGATTTACTTGAGAGTTGAGCCGAGGGTCTATCAAAACAACATCTCTACCTTCTCAAGGTAGGGGTAAGGCTTACACACTACCCTCCCCTGACCTCTCTTTGAGAATCACTCGGTAAGATGTTGTTGTAAGAATCCATAGACTGTATATTTGGATTAACTTAGGCCTTTTTTCTTTTTATGAAGTAAAATTTAATTGTTGTTGGTACGCTTAAGTGAGAATTGGAAAGCCTCTAATTTTAGAGAGCCCCTAAATCTTGTAAGGCAAATTGTTTAGCAATATTGGATGAAATAGGTCTATGTAGAGCAGAAAATATAGAGGATTCATATTGCCTATACCAACTAGTTTGAGATTTGAGTATATCTGATAAGGTATTCTCCTCTGATCATTTTTCATTTTAAAATAGAGATGTACAGTTGGGAATTTTCGTCCGTTAAGATTTCATCATTAACGAGATTTTAGTTGTTCCCTTAATTGTTCCTTTCTCGTAGTGAATACATTCCAGCCAACTAAAGAGATCAGAATGTAGGAATTACAAGTTATATAAACACCAAGTTTCCCTTGGATTATTGTCATTAACAATCATTTAACTTGAGAGCATGTCCCATGCATTCAGCATTTTCTGTTGTATGCTTGAAATATCGGAAAGAAAGAATAAGGGGTCAGAGCAGATAAAGGCGGAAGTTTGAAAGAGGATTTAAAGAATATTGAGTGCACACCCGTCGAGGTGTGGCCCTTCCCCAGACCCTGCTAACACATGATGCTTTGTGCACAGGGCTGCGCTTTATGTCATAATGGTGACTCACCTAGTCAAAGATTTTATTGTTATTAGTGTAGCAAAGGAATTCCATGATGGAGTATGGAAAAGAGAAATCCTTCTCTAGTTGGTCGTTCTAGGTACATGCACCACCAGTTCTAGAACCTCCTGCTCTCAATGGTTAATAGTTAAATAATACTCATCTTTTCTTGTGAGGGGTGGGATGGGGGAGATATGTTAGTGCACACTTATTTTATAAACCAATTTAGCAAGCATCGGATGCTAAAGCAGTGTAATGAAGCATTTGGCAGTATCCTTCGGAATTAGAACTGTTTGTCATATTGCCTTGATTCAGCTCTTATTGGGCTTCTATCACAAGATCCTATCTGGTATGACAGGAAATCGGGACGAAGCTGCTGGCTGCAAATCAGTGCCTGGATTTGATCTTTCATCATGGTTAACGGGTGGAGGACCACAGGTTCATTTTGGAGTTGGTTGTGATTATTGTGGGGTAAGATTGATTGCTCTTCTCATTTTTCTCCCAGTTGTCCTAGTTGTGTGTACTTCTATCTCTTTACAGGAACAAGTTCGTAGGGCCTACAAGAGGCTGCTGGATTGTTACTGACTATTTAGTTGATTTTGCAGCTTAAACCTTAAAAGTTAATAGTTTTCTCTGGTGCTCACTTGAACTTGTTTCAGATACTATAAAATTGAGAGGCCAATACATTAGAGCACATTGTTTCTTGTAGTTACTGAATGGTTGTTTCACAAGAGGCATCAATTTTCTACAGTAGTAATGATTATTTTCAGCATTTTAACTGCATTGGAAGATTAATACTAATTTGATAATGGTAACATTCTGTATATTAACAAGTATACTATACCAACTGTATAGTCCCCTAAGTCGTACAATTACAAAATAGCTTTCTTTGTTTCTTCTTACATATTGTCTAGGACATCAAAGATATCTTCAGTTTGTACTTAACATTTCTGTTTACACAAAAAATAGTAAAGAGCTAAGCAATTCATCTTCTGCTTCTGAATGTTGCGCAGTAAACACCTCTGATTTCTCTCTCCATCTCTCCCTTTGTTTGGACAAAGACCCTTCTCTGCCCCAACTGTCTAGTACCTCTGTCGGGTTTCTTGGCATCACCCACTTGATTCCCCTCAGGTTAATGAATATTTTCCAGTTCTTATCTGTGCATTTGCAGCATAAAAAGAGACGATTAGCTGTCTCTGCCCCTTCATAAATAACATCCAGAGCATAAGTTAAATCCTTCTCAACTTATCCTGTGTCAGCGGTGCTTCTTCGGCCACAAGCCAAGAGAAGCAAGCGACTTTCAATGGATCTTCACTTTCATCATCATTTCCATGGCCAACAGCCCACTTGATTATTAACTTATCTCAAAATCTTGTAAGCCTCTTTCAGCTTAAAAGTTTCTTGATTCTTTCCCAGTCAAACCATAACATCCCCATTTCCCTTAGTACCCTTAAACTCAGTTATCCTCCCCGTGTCTCAATCATTTAGGAATCTTGTAAAAGTCGGATTCCATTCTTGTTTAGACCATCTTCAGCCACTATTGCCTTCTGTTGTTGAATAAAACAAAGAAAGAAGATGTATTCCCCACTTTTGCTCTTGCTTTGCTCATCATCTTTCATTCAATCAAAACAAATGACTTGGTTGTGGGTATTCTTTGACAGGATTTGAAAGATAGGAATGTTAAGTGTGTCAAAAATAAAATGAGAATATGAAGTTTCTTGCTCTACATAACATGCTTTTTGTGTAGGTTTTTTTTAATGAAAGTGATGTGTCACGACATATGCTGTAGTTGCAGGAAATTAATTCTTCTTGGATTGAAATCTGAACTTGTCTAAAACTAATGATAAGAAATAACTGAAAACCAAGAATGTATCGAGTTAAAGATGTGAACTTTTCAAGAAGTTAGTGCAAGTTCATCACTATTAAAATGATGACTAGCCTACATTAAACCACCTTGATATTAGTCTCTTCAATAGTAGAAAAAACCGTAGTTTCAGTTATATGGTTTGAGTTGGAAGTTTCCAGTTGAAAACCACACCAAGTACTATAGGAATTACAAGGGTAATCCCCTGGTGTGTCCCTTTTTAGAAATTGGACAGCCTAAAAGTCATACAGTATATCTATGAAGGAAGTCAAATAGCAAGTGAAGTTCTTTTCTGCAGATGTGTCCTATCGTTGGGGAGCGATTCAAATGCAAAGACTGCACGGAGAAAATAGGCTTTGACCTTTGTGAAGGATGTTATAAAAGCTCGTCAAAGCTCCCGGGCAGATTTAACCAGCAACACACTCCAGAACACCAATTTGAGTTAATACAGGCACTTCAAGTGAGAAATGTTGTACTGAGGGTTCAACCTGAACGATTAGAAGGGGACAACTCCGATTTCCAACTTGAATACGGAGAGCCAAGGCCCCTTGAGCTGCTGCCCCTGGAAGAAGATTCCTCAGAGACCAACTCACCTCGAGACAATCTAAGAGACGGTCAAGGGGGGAACATATCCTCAAATGGTACTGGAGACAACGACGGAGGGAGAGAATCTGGAGACACAGATTAGGTAAACGTTACTTTGACAGTTGTGGTCACTATCTCAATCAGACCTCTGTGAATTAGGAATGAAGGCCCTAACGACCCATATGTGAATGGCTTCTCTGGTCCTACTCTTAGTGGGATTTCACAGGGAATATTGTTCTTGTTGTTATATACTGTACAGCTTTATATCGAGTATCAAAGTTACTACGCGGTTGGACCTTTGTACATTGTATTCATATAATAATCGAAAAGAGAGTTATGCTTCATGCAATCTATTTGAAAGAGAAGATCTGATTCTTTATAAATGATTTACTGCTGTTTGAGTTTCTTGTGTTCTAGACATGGCATCTGTATGCAACCTTAGTTACAACAGCTATGCCTCTGTTGTTTGGGGTCGGCTATATGAATCCTCAGTGTTATCTATCTAGCCCTGCTTTGTTAACCGGAAACCTCTAATTTGTTGTTTACAAGGTAAGAACACATCGAGAGCCAATTGAGTCGATCAGAATGTTCTTGTATCATATTCCCAAGAATCAAATCGTACCATGATCAAAAGTGAGAAGTATTTTTTTCATTCTAAATCAAATATTTCAAATTTGAGTCTTTCGAATTACTTTATTAAAAGGTGTTAGCCTAATCATTAGGATTAAGGTTACTACTACTAATCACTAGTAGTAAAAGAAAAAGGGTAGGGAGACAAAAAGCTAATCCTTGAAATTAGTTAAAGGAGTTAATAATTGTCCTAATTACATAAATATTACCAAAACCAATTAGCTTTATCACACGAGTGGTAGTACGGCCCTTAATTACTTGTGACACATAATTAATCTGGTAATCAATCACTCATACTTTGTGTTTAGTGCCACACACTTTACTATATTGTGTCTGCAAAGGTAGGGCATTCAAAAATTACCCCCCCCAACCCCAACCCCCAAAACCCACCACCACCACCACAAATATTATTTGAATTTAATTTTACTCTTAGATACAATTGAGATCAAGCTAGACATGAAGCGGTTTTTCAGCTTGTTGAGGACGTGACACTAGATAAAGTATTGGTAGAGGTATTCAGACTTCACTTATAAAATTATACAGAGTATGTTGTTGGTATCTTACTATTAATTTTGTCACTACTATAATTGTTCTATTTGAGTTATCTTTACTACTTTTACTTACTATTTTTACTGTTATATTGGGTATAACTCCTCAATACGTCAACACTATCGTTCCACAAAAATCAAGGCAAACACAAGATAATTTGCTAGCAATACGAATATCAACATATTCAAAGTAGAACAATGAGTAAATATTACGATATTTCGTATTAATAGAGGGGTAATTTTGATCTTTTTCCGTAATAAAGCGACTGAAAGTACTAATTTTTGAAAATGTAGGGTGTGTAAATTGAGTAGTGCAAATTTTAGAGGGATTCAAAACGAATTTCACTAATATTTTAGGTTAAGGCACAAAGCACGAGATTCTCCCATTATTGGCGCGTGTTAAAAAATATTGAATTGACACCACTGGTGCGTGTAATAAACGCGAACACGGCCACCGGCGCGTGGGATAAAAAGCTTTTGTCTCGTAGTTTAGCGGGAATTCTTTGAAATGGCGAATATTCCTTTTATATATTCGCGGCAAATTTTTGACCTCTAATTAATTAAATAGATTTCCTATTTAGTTTTTTTTTTTTTCGGTGTTCGTTATCTGCATTGGAGTCGGATTGTTTTAATTTGCACCGTGTAGGGATTCATTCAGATTGAATACTTCTTATCAATTTTGTTTTTCATATTTAAGGCTCGAATTTGAGACTTGTGATTATGAAGAAACGACCACTTTTACTGCAATACGTTCTTTGATGGTAGTTCTAATTATTGAATAATATGGATGGATTTCATCTTATCTTGATTTAAACTGAGAGTTATAATGTTAATTAGTTTTATTTATTTATGTTTGATGAGGATTTAAGAATGTTCTTTTTCTAATTACTTGATTAACAAAAATTAAGGAAAATTATAGAGAATTTAAAAGTTGGGAACCTCACAAAATTGTTTCCCAAAAAGACTGTATACGTGTATGCATATTTAGACAATAACAAGCTAAGTTAATTAGGCATTTTGGTTTGAATAATGAAATTGATAATAAGTCGGTTGATATTTTGATTTTAAAAAATGTATCGGCAAATTAGATTAGTTTGATTTGAAGAATCAATTTTGAGGAGGTTCATGGGTGGTTAGACCGATTATGTTGTATGAGTTGGAGCGTTATTTAGTCAAAAAGTCTCACGTTGATCATAAGATGAAAGTAGAGGAAATAAGGATGTTGAGGTGAATGTATCAGTATATATAAGGAGAGATAAGAACAAAGATATTAGCGGGAACAAGGTGGAGTGACCTCTGTTGTGGACAAGATTAGGAAAGCAAGAATAAGGAGGTTTGAGCATGTAAAGAGGAGAAGAGTAGATGCCCTAGTAAGGAAGTGTGAGAGGTTTACAATGACGGGTGTTAAAGAGAGGTAGAGGCCGCCCAAAGTATTGAGGCGAGGTGATTTAAGAGGTCATGACACATCTTGAACATGCTGAGAACATGTTCTTAGATATGATGATTTTGAGGACTTAGAGTAGAATAGATGTTTAGTTGGTAGTTTAAACATATCTCGCTTTCATGCGGGATATGCATGGTGATCGTACTTGTACTGCCTTTTTTATAAGTATTAAACTCTTTATATGATATGTTTAAGGCGATAAAAAAAAATAAAAAATACTTTGATACATATATACATTTAAAGTTTATATCATAAATACTTTTTAAAATCCAGTATCAATTAAAACTATATAAATTGAAACGGAAGTATAATAATAGCTAAGTTACATAAAAACAATCAAGAATACTAATTTGAAGTTGACAGCCAAACATTATGCTTGTTGATTTGTTAAGGAAACACAAAATATATTTTGGTTGTTTCACCAACTTTCAACTAAAATTAACTATTGAAGGGAAAATTCTTTTTTAAGATTATACTAAATTTGTTGTTTGTTATTATTTTTTAGATAAACTGTTATTTTAATTAATAATAGAATTTGTAAAAACAAAGCTTAATTATTGTAGTCAGTCTTTTATAATACGTATATGAGTTCTAACGTTGGCATCAAGCCTGATTGGGAGTAGCTAGGTTAGCGTCAAATTCAAGGATGATTATCTTGTTGAAACAAAAAGAATTAACGTCTTTAATTCTGATTCAACCACGTATCACAATCTAATTCGTCTATTTGTAAAGCGCTATTTTTGCCTCCTACATTATTATTTCAATTGTCCAACTTAATTTAAAAAAATATAGTGCTTATCTCCTTTTACTCCAACATTCCAAATTAACAAATATAATTACTTTGTTTTGCATTAGTTTAAGCATATGATGAATCAGTCTCTAGCAAAATCAATTCACGTTATATCACTTGAAATAAGTTACACAAAACTTTTGAAATAAAATAATACTGATTTTAACTAATATTTCTAACTAAAAACGAAATAATCAAATTTAATCTAAAACTCATATCGAAATAATACATAATTCCTTGAATCAGATGACCCTCAAATCAATGGTTGAATCAACCAATACAATCGATGCAGTAAACCAAATAAGATTGTCGTTTAAAAATAGTCAGTTGAACATTATTTATAACGAGATAAACTGAAGTGTGTATATATATATATATATATATATATTTTATATGAAGAATGACTTGTGAAGCAAGCATGATATATATATATAACAAGGGACCATTTCTGCTTTAGTTGATAAAAAATCAAAGCCATTTATAGCCTTCTTTCATACTCTTTGTTTCTTCAAAAGTTTGGACATTTCTATTTAATGACTTAATAGTGAGTGACACATATGCAAATATTTCCTACTTGTCATTATATTTATTTGTACATAATTTATTTATATTATATACTACGTTCGTTCACTTTTAATTGTCATAAATTTTTTTTTTAGAGTCAAATAATAAGTAGTTTGATTAACATTTGACAGTGTTTTCTTTCACCATATTAATATGCAAAAAATTATAATTTATAATATTTTTCGTATAATTTTTTAATGTCTAATTTTTTTAATCTAAAATATCTAATTTCACCTTTGAAAATTAGTTAATTTGATTTTTAAAAAACGAACGTCGAAATAAAAGTTTTCTTAGGGAGTATATATAGACAGTAGGATTTATATGTACACATATGACATATATATACACATATGTAATATACACAGTATATATTATTATTTTTATTATACATTGTAGTCAATCTTTTCCTCCAACTTCAAAATTAACCTTCTTACAAAATTATGAAAAAATTAGTTCAAACTATTATTTTATTTGAATTTTTTTTATAATTAGAGTTTTATTTCTAGTAAAAAAAAACCCATCGATAACGTACTCTCGATTTGACCTAACACATCAAGTCGATATTTTGATATTATCGCCACGAAAAAGAGCATTTGAATACTAGAATACAAAATGAAACTAGCTATAATATTAAAGGGTAGTCGGATTAGTCGGATTTTAACACCAACTTATTAATTTTCTTTTTAGCTTATCATAACATCGTGAATAGGAGTGTTCTCTCTTAATTAGAGGTTCTGATATCGAATTTTGATAAATATGAAATATTTTTTGATAAGGATCACTTTTCTTCGAAAGAGATTTTAATGGCGATAATAAAAATTTGAACTTCGATGCAATTATCGAACAAATAGAAAGAGAGGAGAGGGGTGAAAAGAAAATATAAAGAAGTTTGAGGGTGTGAAATGCATATTATTGGCGCGTGGATACACCGCCTAGTTGCGTGTGGAAATATAAAATGTTTAAAAAATAAAAATAATAGAAAATGCATTTCCACGTGGCCAATGAATGAAGGAATCCAATGCTGCACTGTTTTGCGAGTCTTTAAATGTCGGCTACAACTCATATCGTCTCACGAGTTATTCAAAAATATTATATCGCATGACCAAACGTCTACTAATTCTTATAAAATTTTATTAAAGTAATTATTGTTCGTAAAAAAGGTATCGAAATATCTTGAAAATTGAATAAAATTTATAGTTAAAATAACATAGAACAACTAAGATTTTTCTATCAACGCGTTTATATAAAATTCATATTAAATAATATCAAACAGTTGAAATTAATGTTTTCGTTGAACGCTTGTAAAAGATTAATATTAGATAATACGAAACAGTTAAGATTAAATTTTTTCTTGACGTGATTATATTAAGTTCAACGTTTGACAAAATTCACTGCACTAATTTAATTTAGTTTATCAGTTCGGTAGAAAATAAATGTGAAAGTAACTCCGATGAGGAAAAAAAGAACTTTTGATACAAAAATTTCAAAATTATTAAATATTAAATATTAAAGTCTCTTTTGACGAACTTATTTCAATTTTCAACATTTTAATAAAATTACACCTAACAAATCGGTAAAAAATAAATGTGTAATAAATCTGATACGAGAAAACAAATCACTTTTTTATTTTTATCAAAAATCACTTTGAGAATTTATATAATTAAAAATCTCTTAAAAATAACAAGAAATAATCATTATATTATAAATACATAATTTAATTACTATAAAATATAAAATGTTAATATGAGTAATATAAAATTTTATGTTTAAATCTTTAATGTCAGTATAAATATCAAATATTTAATAATTAATAAATAAAATCACAAAGAAAAATCTTTTAAGAATGTTGCGAGTGAATAAAGCTACTCCTACACTAATAGAGATCTTGAATTTAAACTCTAAATATTAAAAGAATCTTTAATTAAAAGTATTTCTTTCTAAATAAAATCTTACACGAGATAAATTTAAAATAGCTGAGCTCTAAAACGAATATCTACATACACAAAAACCTCATGTAACGATAATCCAAAATAATCTAACTTTAATATTAATATACAAAAGCATTGGGTAAGACCTACACAATATAAAATAATCGAAGGTGATAAATTGAATATGTCATGAGATAATTAAAGGGGGGAAAAGTACACATAAAAGTCCCCACCCTCCCCTGTTTTTTCCCCTTCTTCCTCTGTTCTAAAAAGGTCACTACTATATATTCATCTCTTCCCCAATTTTTTCCCTCATTCTAACCAACAACTGCATACCCTTTTCTCTAACCAACAACTGATTCCTCTCTCTTTCTCTCTCTCTCATTCTCTGTTGAATTTTCTGTTTTGGGGTTTTTTCTTTTTTTTTTCTCTGCAAGAATCTCCATGGGAGGAGCTTAACTATAAGAAAATAGAAAAAGAAGTGAAAGATTTGATTGTTTGTGAGTTTCTGACAAATGGGGAAGTACATAAGGAAGACAAGAAAAACAGAGGATGTATCACCTCTTGGTGTTCTTACAAGGGCTAAAGCTTTAGCTCTTAACGGCGGTGATGGTGGGTCGTATCTAGAGCTTAGGAGTAGGAGGCTGGTCAAACCCTTTACGGTTCTTGAAGGGAGAAGACAGAAGAATGGTGTTCCCAAAAATCCCAATTTGGTAAACCCTAACCCTAATCAACAAATCCCTAATGTTTGTGTGAATTCTGAAGAGGGAAAGGGTGTTAAGGAAATGGAAAATCAGAAGGAGAAGGAGAAGAGCTGCTTGGGTCCTGAAGATTCATTTGGAGAAAACTTGCTGGAATTTGAAGGTAGAAAAAGGTGAGTTTTTTCTGGTTTTATCAGAAAATCTTTTGTTAGTTTGCATGTTTATCATACTCTGTGAAAGATTAGAGCTTTTGCTTTGAGTTAGAAAAAATCCCCTCCCTTTTGCTGTTTCTGTTCTGTGTTTTTGCTTGTCATGACTGATTTTTATTATGTATTGAAGAGAATATATAAAGTTTAGCTCTTTTAGTATATCTTGTTTATAGATTGTTCAGAAATGTAAGTTTCTGGTATGATTTTTGGTGTTTGGGTTATGAAAAGTCCAGCTTTTTCTTGATTTGAAAGCTTTGTCTTTCTTGTTTAGAATGGAAATTTTTTTATCTGGCTGGTTTTCAAGTTTTTTCTCTTGCAGACAAATGGAAATTTGTGGTCTTGATATTAGTTCAAGTTTAAGGTTTGGTTCTTTAGGATAAAGGTGGTGTTTGTTGATTAATCATTTGTGTATGGATTTTCTTGGTTTCTGGTTATCCTTTTTGTGTTGATTTTGATTGAAAGAAGAAAATGCAGACAAATGGAAATTTGTGTTCTTGATATTAGTTCAAGTTTAAGGTTTGGTTCTTTCATTCTTGGATTTGGTGCCTGCTTTTCTTGTAGAGGTCACTTTTCCACACACCTTTTTATTCCTAATTCCTTCTGTTTAAAGTTCCTTTTTTTGGGAGTACAGAAATTTGGTGCATATATATGAAAAGTAGATTCATGATATTGAATAGTTAATTTTTATTGACAAAGTATAGGTTATCCCTTATTAAGGTCCCCCCAACTCAATCAACTAAAAAAAGAAAAGCTTTAACTAGCAGAGTCTGCTATACTGGTTTATCCCTTTTAAGAGGGGTGCTTTATGGCTCTGCATTTGGTTATCGAATCGCTGTTAGATGGTGGAATAAGAACTTTATGGCTGTTTTCTCAAGATCGGTTCGTTGATGTGGTCATATGGTTCTAATGTATTGCTGAATGTTGTTTTAAGAAGTGAATGTTGTTGTATTTGTCTTAGATATGCGCCTTTGGTATCTGGTTGGACCATGTGGTAGAAGTATGATAGTTGTATGAAGTATTTCTTGTACTAATAGATTGGTACTCTATTGTTTAGTTGGTCAGTTTCAATAGTTAGTGCACTTTCGAGTTCTCGATGCCTTTTTTAGCTTCCACACTTTGGCACCATACTCACCTAACACCATATCCTAATTTAGTTCTATTGCTGTAACATTTTTTTTGTGTTTGATATGGTGGATGAAGTAAAGCTAATTGGATGAACTTTGATGATTCTGCCTAATTTAACAAAAGAACTGTAAAAATGGTTGTACTACCTCTTTAGATTTGCCTTTCCAACACCATACTTAGTGGGGTGGGGTGAATGCAGACCACACACCTTTCTTGAGGGGTAGAGAGAGAGAGACTGTTTTCGATAGACCCTCCCAGATTTGCCGTTCTATAGTACATTTATGATCGTTGAGACTTTCATGGTGAAAAAAGTTGTTTTGTCTGGAACTACATGATGCATGCATATTGGTACCTTTCTGCCTTAAATTTGCAAAGTTGCAATGATTGTTGAGAGCCATTTACCTTTAAAAATGAACGCGGGGTCCCTCTATGATTGAAGTTATAGATGGATAAGACAATAAGGGCAAGAAAGCTTTTTGACAGCCACTAAATGATTTGCCTTTATTCAGTTATCTCTGAATATTTTTGTTGTCATGAGTTATATGTATAGCCTAGGCGATTCTGAATTTACCTTACTACTGATTAAGATCTTGAAACGTAAAACTTTCGAATAGCACTATAGAGTTTCCCTTTGCTCTTTCTTACAGGACCACCAGGGAGAGCACACCTTGCAGTTTGATAAGGGATTCAGACAACATTCAGACCCCTGGTTCCAGTACTAGGCGTACTAATGCAAATGAGGCCAACGGCAGAGTACCAAACTCGATTCAACCAACTATCCCAACAGATCTTGAAATGGAAGAGTTTTTTACCCGTGCAGAAAAGGAGCAGCAGAGAAAATTCATCGAGAAGTACGTATTTACACATTGTATACATGTTATTTCTATCTCCCCCGCCCAACTGTCATCATATCTTTAATCATGACCTTGTTTTGTGGAACCATTTGCAGGTACAACTTTGATCCAGTGAACGAGAAGCCCCTTCCCGGACGTTACGAATGGGTGAAAGTAAACCATTAGACATGGACATAAAGGAGAGGGGAGGTTACAAATTACAACATTCCGTCGGCCTCGTTTCATCTCTAGACTTTAGACAAAGATAGGAAACCATAGCATGTAAGTTTTAGTTTTACAACTGGTGTTGTGAGTGGTGAAACCTCTATTTCCCCTCACTCTCTGACTTGTAAAGTCTTTTAGAAGGTTAGACTAATATGATCTGTGTAACATAACAGTTGCTTTGTGACATTAAAACAACAGATACCATTGACTCTAACAGATCATGCTGAAAAGGGAAAAAAGAAGCAAGGGTTGTTGTGTTAGTAGTAGTAGTGGTGGTGGTGGTGGTACAAAAGGGGGTAGTAAGGTGATCTGCTAATCTTTGTTGTTATGTTGATAAATTGTACTGATGGAAAACTTGGTTTTAGAATAAATTGACCCTCAAAAAGTGTTTCTTTTTCCCTATTATTTCTGATTTGATGAATGTATGGTTGGATTTTGTCATATTCCTATAAACATGTGAGACATACAAGTCTGTTCATCAACCACAAGTTGTTGCTGTCTTTTCACTGTTGAGATGAGACATATTTTTTAGCTGCTTGTGAAAATTTGTATTGTTGTGGGGTTGCTTTGGTTAGTGGGCATGTATTTGAAAAGATTCTCAAAAAAAAAAAAGAAGAAGAAAAAAACCATCATCATGAGTTCTTTTTTGTACTTATTTGTTTGTAAATTTTTGTTTAGATTTGAAAATGTTGAAAGAAGGAGGAGGAATGTAGTGAAAATGGAACTTAAATAGTCGTTCATTCAACTGCTTAAATTAAAAATAAGTCGATAGATGTATAATCTATGTATATCGATTAGGTAAAGATCTCTAAATTTTGTTGTGTAGGATGTGTTCGATACGAGGGAAAATGAATATTTTTTTAGATTTTCTTGATGACTATATTTTCTTGTGTTCGATAGATAAGCGAAAAATATTGATAGTTTGGTACTTGATCCAAGAAGTGGGTGTTAGATTGTGAAAGTGGTTTAAGACTAAAATTAGTTTGTTAATATGTTTAAGTTTTGATTTATTGTCCCAATTTGATATGTTCATTGTTGGCATTTTATTATTTTAACACAACTACTCCAACTTATCCATTTTCATGTGTGTATTTTCTATTAAGAGATAGTTCGATATATGAAATATTTTGTGTTGATTTTGAATCGAGGGAAAGATTATACTCTATAAAGGGGTATATGTGGAGTGAATAGTAGGGGTGGACATGTTGGGATATTAAAAATTTCACTAATATTATTACATTATCAAATTAATTTAGTATGATTCAGTATATATTGTAAGTTCGATTTTGATATTTTATAATTCAGTAAATTGATAATTATAGTTTGTTATATATGCAAAAATCATATAATAGAGAATTATGAATTTAACTTTTTAAGATAGATCTGAATTATATTATCCTAGTACATTAAAAATGTATAGACATTCCACAAAAAGTATGAATAATTCCCTTCATTAATCTATATTACACAATAAAATGAAATTTTAATAATACATAGTCAAATTCTCAATGTTTAAACATAATTAGTAGTATAAAAATAATATATATGAATTGTATATACTTCAATATAATATTCTTTTTATAAATATGGAATATATTACCTAATACAATTTTTTAATATAAAAAGAATCATATCAAATATTATAATAAAATATATTAATATCAAAACATTTGATTTTAGCATAATCTTTAATATTTGTCGTACCATGTTCATCCTTAATAGATAATATATCTTAATGTAATCATCAATGTTTGAAAATATTAAAATATTCTTCAATTTTTCTTTCTTTTTGAGCTTTTTTCTTTTTTTTTTTCAAATTTTTATTCTTTTTTTTTTTGAAAAAAAAAAAGAATCTTTTTACGACAAAGTCTTCAAATGGCTTTTACTTCCACTTGCTTGTTTACCATGCAAAAAAATCCAAAAAGAAGAAAAAAGAAAAACTTTCAACAAAAATAGTTTCTTTTTTTTATACTTTCTTTTTCTCTTTTCTTTCATTTTCTTCTTTACTCTTAATTTTGTTAAAGTTAAAAATTGATAGGAAAAGCATTTCATCATCTTGAAAATGATAATCTTTGTAGATGAATCAAACTGGTTCTCGAAAAGTGAAATATAACGACTATTTTAAAATAAAAGAGTATTTTTAGGATAATACTAAAGGGTCAATTGGCCATAAAATTAAAAAATCTATAGTATTTTCTAAATTTTAAAATAAATTGATTTTTTTCATCTTTAGTTAAAAAGTATTGAAATTAAAATATTAAAATATTTAAAAAGGTAAAATAATATAGCAAAATGCTATTTTGATCAAATTCTGGCGAGAAAGAATTTTTTCTATTTTTTAAGGGGCGTGAAAAAAATAATATGACAAGTAAAATAAATTTATGAAGAGTGTATTTATTACATAGACTTTTAGGAAAATCAATTCCCAATTTCCAATTCCCAATAATCTCTTATTAGCATTCACACATTAGACATAAGTGGGGTTTGATTAATTAACTTGGTGACCAATTAATCAATCTTGTTTTAAAATTATTGTCTCCCACAATAACTTTGCTTTTTGACTGATTTCTTTTTAATTATATTTTGATTTTTGACCATTAAAATATTATATTTGTTTGTCCATTTTGTGGCAAAGTAATGAAGGAGTAATTTATTACTTTGGTAAAGTATTTCTCTGAAATTAAAATTTAGATATTAAAAAATTATATGATTCTTTTTTTAAAAAAAGTTACAATTCTTCTCATATCAAATAGGATGAAAAATAAATAATATTAAAATGATAAAAATTTATATAATTTGATTTCAACCACATACATATTTCTTTGTCACTTCACATATATTGTTCTCCAAGGAGGCTAATATTTCACCTTATTCCATTATCGTTTCTAATCTTGTTTCTATCACGTTCATATTTCTTTGTCGCATCACATATCTTGTCTTCCCAAGAGACTACTATTTCACATTATTTCCCGTATATATATATATATATATATATATTCGTTTCTATATCTCGTCTTTTCTAATATATCCAGACATCTATTTAAATATCCTCATCTTTACTATCTTCATTATCTCGACGTGACCAGGTACACTCCGGCCCCTATAACATAAATTTCCACAAAATACTTTAGACAACTAAAATTTGAAATGACATTTTGAGAAAATGGTTTAGGGTAATTATCAAAGCTTTTATTTACATATAAAAAAGAAAAAGTTACAAAGGGTAATTTTCAAAGTATAGATTAAAAAAAAAAAAGGGAGGCAAGTAGACCCATAATGTGCTCATATGCTCAGATTGTGTCTCTTCTTCTCTTTCCATCCCACAAACACAAATATTGGGAAAACAAACATAAAAGTCAAAATCGTGATAGCTACAGATCCGTCTTCGTTAAAGTATACGTAAAATCTCCTAAAATATTTTCATCGAAAATACTACATTATCAAACCATAGTCTATTCATGTAAGTTTTTTTGAATGCACTATGTGCATAAATCGATCCGAATATTCTACGTGCATAAATATTGATTTGGAGTTAGTAGGTTTATTCTTTGCGCATAAATTGATCTGGATGTTACGATATACGAATTTAAATTAGTCGAGCTAACGACCGGATGGTTAAAGTAGAAAAGAATTACATAAAATTACATATATATATATAGCAAACACACATGGTAATTTAAAGCACAAATTACATGTGTGTTTTTTTAGATACATAATTAATTTGTACCTTTTGTTGTGGTCCTATATATATGCCATAATCTAATTGATCCAAATTTCCCTTTTCTATATGTGTCTCCCAAAATGATTAACTTCCAAAATTGCCTTGGCCAATTTGATACCAAATGTTTTTAGTGATGAATTGTCGTAAAAATGATAATTGGGATATTGATATTTTTTAAAAAACTTGTTATTATTACTTTTTGTTACGAAAGATTTATCAGAGACGATTTTCTTATCCTTGCAAAGTAAGACCTGATAAAATCTGTGTACATGAATTATACTACATATATTACTGCTGAATATTTTTGGTAAGGATGATATGAAAGTTAATAATTATTATCTTCTAAGTAACCTGATTATACATCTAAGATTAGTTTTGATGCTCCTAGATGTATTTAATTTAATCTTTTGACATAATTTATAATTAGTGGGCCGGATCTTGGGCCAGCACATCATATATATCTCAATTCTATAAGACAAAGAAATTAAAAAGCCCCAAAACTGAGAAATGTAACAAAATTTTGGAAAGTTATTGAATTCTTTTTTCTTTTTCTTCAAAACGTGTTCGTTTTGTTGAGCTGTATAACCGTTTTTCCCCAAAAATACTTTCTCCTCTCCCCAGTAACTATTCTTCTCAAGAATTCTCTCACTCTCCATTGTTTCTTCTCAAGAATTCTCTCTCCATTATTTCTTCTCCCAAACACTGTTTCTTCTCCCAAACTACTGTTCTTCCAGGCACAATGCCTGCATCATATATTGAAAAGATAGTGTGGCAGGTCGTAGCTGTACTGTTTCACTTCGCTACTGCGTGCTTTGTCATGATTCGAGGTGAAACAGTGATTATGCTTCTGAGCCTAGCTTGGGTCGCCTTCTCACCACTGGTGCATCTTTATGCGTTTCTCAGTACGAGAAGGCATGGCGACGAACAAATCAGACGTCCTAATTTGGTAAGGTTAGTGGATTTTTTGGGATGGATCGTCTTGTGGGTTACATCCCATTTCTTGTCAAAACCAAAGTTAGACACGATGTTGTATGCAGGGCTAATGTGTGGGATGTCAGGTTTGTTATGCATTCTAATGGCCTTTAGACCGATTGCTACTGACGGCGGCGTCCACTATATCGTCTCTCATTTGATAATGAATATGTCCGTGCGAGATTAAGGATTTACTAATATCAAGACTTTAATTGCTATGATGATCATGTGCTACCTGTGGAAAAAGAAAGATGAATTACCAATGAGGTAAGGCGTAGACAGCCTGAGACGCTTGAGGTAGCAGGGACATGTCACGGACTTAGAGTATTTGCTAAGATTTCGTATGGCACTTGACAACTTACTCACGATTCTTTCACTATCTCGTAAGCTCAAGTAAGCCTTTAAACTCGAGAATATGAAGAAACACTTAGAAAATGCAAAGAGAACTTTAGAAGAAGGAACCTTGTATTACTACTTTACTTGGTTGGATTGTTGGATGATTTACAAATTAATGACCCTCCTATTTATACTACATCCTAAGAGCCTTAGTGTAAATAAAATTTACTATACAAGTCTTTCTACTAACTACACTTTAGTCCATATTCTAGAGAATTCTACATTGTCTAGAATATGCTAAAGTCTTCTACAAAGCTCTAAAGTATTCTAGAGAATTCCCTAGAATTCTCTAGTCTTCTCCACAAAACTAGAAGTTTCTAGAGCCTTCTTGCAAACCTCTTCAAGACTCTAGCTCCTCCTCCTCCATTCCTTCTTGGAACTTTCTTCGTGCGCGGTGGCAAGGCCTTCTCAGCACCATTGTCTTCTCCCAAACTTGCAATGGTAGCTGCATATGTCATCTTTTTTCCCTCGTCGACCCGCTCGAGCTTCATGGCCGTCAGCCGGACTTGTCCCTCCGTCTTCTGTGCCTTCATCATGGGAACCATACATGTTCCTCCTTTCTCCATGACCATCAGTTGTTGGAGGTAAGGATCGATCACCGCATGACACTGCTGGAAGAACTCCTGCCCAAGAATTATATCAAAAATATCTAAGGGAGCGACGGTGAATTTGGTTTTACCTTGCCAATCGCCTATCGTGATGCTCACTCCGTGCGCAACTCCATCTACCGGAGTTGGTGGTGCATTGACCGTCCTGATTTGGGCGTTGCTTGGACCGTAACGCAACCCCAACCTCGTTGCTACCTTCTTGGCCAGGTAATCTTATTGAGGGTGATAATATGTGGTCATGGTTTACGTTTGGTGTTGTCATTCCCCTGGGCTCCATAATCTCAGGCATACCGTTAACATTATTACTCCATAATCCAACTGATGGAACCCTTTTTAACAGAAAGCAGCTAGCAAAACGTTGCTCCAATCAAAAGTTGAAAACATAGCTTGTTTTGTTTTGAAGTACAATTTTGATGTTTTCACATAAGTTTGTTACTTGCACTTTGTGTTTTGCTTATTTTATTAGCAATATTTTCGTCCTTTGATTTATTTATTTTGTTTTTCTTACGCATGATAGTTAAGATCCCTCATTTACTACTTATTTATCAAAATAAGCAATAATTTTTTGCTATGTTGTAAGTTTAGCGTTGGCTATAGAGGTAAAGCTTGATCCAAGAAATGTTGGAGAGAGGTAATTTAATAAAATATGATCATATAGTTATGTTAATTCGGGATATATGACCTTAGATAGGAAGTTGCAAAGGATAGAGGATTAGTTGATAGTAATGTGTTATCTCGCTAGTCCTTCCATACTAATAATAGTAGTAGTAGTGCTTCATGTGATTCAAAGCCAATCACTATGTATTGCAAAAAAGTCGTATGTGTACTTGTGTAATTTTGAATCGATAAATCTTTTATTGGAGATGAGAGAACGGAAGAGAATACATTTTATGTAGTAGTAGTCGTAGTTGGTGGTTTATATATCAAAAACAAATATATAAAACAATTATCTTTATACGATTAGAGAGAATTACAAAGAAGAAACAAATTACAAAGAGTAATCTCGAGGAATATGAACAGCTAGGTAATTCAGGGATTAAATCCAAAAATTCAACTTAAGAGAAAATTATAGACCCACGCGTGCGTCAATGATATATGATATCAGAGCCAAATTCAATTATATTACTATGTTATTTGTTTCGTAAAATTTGTGATATAAAGATAACAAAAATTATTGAAGCAAACACAATTTTTTCACAAACTTTGGCATTTTGTTGTCATCTTTCATTTTTTTAATTTCTAGCACTATCTTTTAATTAATTTTTGTATTTTATATTATGGTGGTAGGGCAATTAGGTGTGGTTTGGAACCTATTCATGTATATGAGAATCTTAAGAGCAACGTAACCTATTTATAGTATAGTTTCTTAATCTATAAAATATTTAATTAGAAATTTCTAAGTTACGTGAAAAGTAAAGAAAAATGATGTCTTCAAAAGCAAGTTTTATAATGTATAAATTTAAATTAATCAGACTCTAATATTAATATAGAAAACTAATAAAAAGAAAATATAAGAAATCATTTTAATACAATCTAGGGAGTTTTTTTTAAGAGTTTATTCCATACACAATTCTACACTATTACGCAATGGTTTAAAATTATCATTCCCATAATTACACACTAAACATGATGACGTATAATTTTAAAAATATTAACAAAGTTGTAAAGCAAAAAAATAAATTAAAATAAACATTGTGAAAAAAGTATTAAGAAAAAAATTCCACTTGTTATTTTATTGAAAAAATTGTATATAATAGCAAATTATTAATTCAAATTAAATGTTATGACTATAGTTTACTTTATTTTCAATTCGCAACTATTGTTTCATATAATGTTATGACAAGAAAATGACTGCTTCTTCGGCTGCGGTTATAAAACTGGCGGGATTCAGAAATAGAGTATACAATTAAATAGCGTCTACTTCAGACATATAACCGTATATAAAAAAAGAAAGAAAAAAACTCATGAATTTTCTTATACATATACAAATTCAACTAATAAAATTTTTATTATTATATACATATAAAAGCACAACAAAAAGAACATATACAATTATGTTGTGGTTCGCTTTTGTATAAAGCGAGAGAAAATTGTATATATACACATGCAAAAAATATATATTTTCTTCCTATACAAGTATAATTATACAATATACAAACATTTTACTTTGATTAAATTGTATACAAATGCAAAATATGTATAAATATTGCAACGAAACAGGCCAGCGAATTTTACAATTGCAGCGAAATAGGCCAGCGAATTTACGATTACAGCAAAATAGTCCAGCGAATTATATAATTGTATATGTATAGCGAATAATACATTTATGTGTTTGATATGGAGCGCAAATATGTAAACTTTGCTATAGCATATATATATAATTCTTTTATTTGCTATATGTGAAAGTTACACTATATTATTTTGCAAAAATTCCCACGTAGCAAAAAGAAATTATTAGAAAAAAGAAAAGGATCCCCAAAAGATTCCAATTATTCCTATCCACTTAATTCTATTTTTTGAGATAAAAAACAAGGGAAACTTTCATATATAGTCATTTAAAAAATAATTAATTACTCTCTATAACTATAGTTTGATAATTACAATTTGTAGCTATATGTTATATGGAGGAGAGAGGAGAGAGAGGGGGGAAAAGAGTGAGAGAAAGATGAAATGTATATGTATATTTGGTTAGATAATTGTATATTATACATATGTAATTGTATATATGTCTATAGAGAATGAGAAAGGGAGAAGAGAGGCAAGCGAGATCGAGAGAGGGAGGAGAGAGGCAAGCGAGAGGCAAGCGAGAGAGGGCAGAGAGTGGGAGAGAGGTGAATTGTATATGTATATAATTGTATATTATACATATACAATTGTATAAATGGCAAGCGAGATTGGGAAAGAGAAGAGAGAGGCGAGCGAGATTGAGAGAAGGAGGAGAGAGGCGAGCGAGAGAGGGCAAGAGGTGAATTCTATATGTATATAGGCTAAAAAATTGTATATTAAACATATTTATATGTATATTCTGGTGAATTATATATATACAAGCGTGACTTCTAATACAAACTTGAAGTCAACCTATATAATTAATGTATAATGTTAGTCGCGAGTGGTAATTATAGCAAACTAGAACTATGATGAGTAATTAAATAGTATAAGTTTGCTTATCCGTGTAATTCTTCCAAAAAACAAATACATAATATTAATTAGTTCATTTTTTAAAAAGAAAAAAATGAGGGCAAGAGAAAGGGAAATGATGGGAATAATTATAATCTGAAAAAAATAAAATCAAAAGGTAAAAATTTAAGTAGTTAATTAATTAAATAATTTTAAATTATTGAGAATTTTTTAAAAATATTTTCAATAAGTTCACATCTATTTTGCTTTCTTAATAATTTAAATTTACAAATTTAGGCATTACGAAAGATATCATCTTATCATAACATATAAAATATATGATATTTTCATTCCTTTATCACCAAATCGGCTCATTAAAAAAATATATATATGGAGGACAATAGGTTATCGTTGATATAATCGAAAGTATCTTATTTTTTTCATACGAAAACACTGCTATTTTTCATTAATTAATTAAAATATTTATTGAAATATACTCCGAACACTTTCTCAATAAAATAATAAAATATTTTAAATTATTATTCATGTTCACTTATAGTACCTTTTGACTTTTGTGTAGTGTATACAACTTATGTTTAAAATTTTGAAAAAATAATATAGAGCCTTTTGTATATACATTGATTATAAATATATAGGTAAGATATTACATTCTTCATAACTCAATTATGAAATTATATAAAAGTATATAATTATTGGTGTTATAAACAAATTCATAACTGGAATTGAATAATTTGATCATAATACTCAAAATCTTTCGTATAAATTGAATTTTTTTAAAATCTAAATTACTCATCATTATTTTAAATAGAAAAACAAATTAAAAGGTAAAATAATTAAAATGAAGTCAAGTATAAATAAGAGTCAACTTTCACGTTTTTTTTTTTTAATTTTTCAGGGATTATATATAATATCTTTTAGGGTTTATTTTATTTGCGATGTGTTTTAGGAAAGAACACATTCACATTATACGCTACAATTGAAGTTTATTCGGAGATAACTTGATTTCTGGAATCAAAACTTTGATTGATTGTCTTCAGTTTTGTAAGTTAATTCTTATTCAATGAATGTAATTGTTTGTTTCGTTTTAATTACCATGAATAGCTCAATCTTACAATCAAAGATTTTGAAATTCACGATGATTTGACATAAAGAAGCATTGTTTATAGAAGAAAACATCTATTGTCACTGTCTAGATTGTTAATTTTTTCTTTTGATGATGTTCCTACTATCTACAAACATTAGAACACGTCCTAGATTGAAATCGTTTGAGAGAACGATATAAAATCACATGTGCTCCCCGCGCTTGAATGAATAGGATAGCCATTATATCACTTTCTCTAACTTCACTTGAAATACATTCAGAAATAAGTTCTTCCATATGGCCCATGAGATATGCAATACATAGCAAGTAAAAGGAAGTTCACAAGTAAATTTTCTACTCTTAAACAAGATGGAAATATAATCACTCTTCATTGTAGAGATATCAAGAATACATTAATGACATTTTTTACTCAAGAAACAAAAGAGGGATTTGAAGATTTGTGAAACTTATATGAAGCAATGGTAATAAGTAAACTAAAAGGTGAAATTTCAATAATTACTCTAATAAAAAAAAAATCATTTACGAAACAAGTGTGTCCCAAATAATAAGTAAATATTAAGTCCAGTCCAACTCATTGGTACAAGTTAAGGCCCAAGCCCATACCCAAACTCCATCTTGTTAGGGATGAAAAAAGGGAAACTTACGTAAATATACTATATTAAGAAAAAATTTACCATTTATAGTAATAATTTTTTTTATTCGATCACTTTTAATACATTTTAATACATATTACAAAGAATAATTTATTATTCACATATAATACAAGGTTTATTGATGATTAATACATTTATCACACATTTTAACACTTATTATAAAATGTGTCAATTTCTTACAAAAACAAACATAATATATTTTTTAAAAACAGTTTATAATACATATTTATTGCATACATAATTCACTTTTAATGCATATTGCCGATTTAACATAATATTGTTATAAATGGTAATAAATAAAAAATATCGCTAAAATCAGTTATTATTTATTAAAAATGTATCATTCCAAGTAATTTTTCCATGAGAAAAGTTATTTTTCCCCTCTTAATGCCACTATGGCTATCTTATTAGAATAACTATAAACTTCATACCAAAATGTTTGAACTTTAATTATATATATTGTATAATAATATCTAATATCATAATATAAATATTAATTATCTATGTTAAGATCATCCCAAAATGAAAATTTGCAAAATGATGTTTATTGATGAGCTATAACTTGTTGTTTGAACATAAAATCATGTGCACTAGGGCAAGTTATATATACAATTCGACTAACTAAAGTGTATATATATAATTTCACATTGACTCTCAAAATTAATAATGAAATTAGATAATTATATTACTACAACAATAACACAAAAGGAGAAGAAATATTAAATGTAAGTAGCTAAATTATATTATTATTTGAATAGTTATGTAAGTCAAATGATTGAGTAATAATCTAAATATAATACTCCCTCTTGATCATTTTGAACTTTCTACGTTCTTTAATAGATAATAATTAACATAAATATATTATCACAATTTCAATACTAAATTAATATATAGTCTTTGATTCTGAAAAATAATTTAAAACATAAGTAATTAATGTTAAATATTTTTTTTCTCGATATATCAAAAGTGACAAAAACCAAAATCTTTTATAGGAGTGTGTTATAGGACAGTATTTTTGTCCAGTTGACCTTTTCTATGAACAAATTTGTCAAAAAAAACATAATTTTATGGTTTGGTCTTATGTGAAATAATTATTAATTGCTACCATATGTTTTCATCAGTATAACAAAGAGCTACTTTTTTATGTACAGGACCACCTATTCAACTATATTGTATTTTTCTATTAATATATATTGTATCATTATATTGTTTAGTTTCTTTATTCGTTTTATCACACTTAGATTTATGTACTTATTCATCGGTTTGCAAAGAAGGGGAACTAAATCCGAGTTAAACTTGAAGATGGAAGTTTTGAATTTTTTTTTTTGATTATGAAGTATAGTCAAATTCGTTAGGCTTAATTATTATATTAGGTCAGAACAAGTTGATAGTGTCATCTTTTTATGTTACACCATTTCAGAATATCATATGGTTTAGTTTAAGTTGCGCAAATTCTTCACTTTCCTTGTTACATCCATGTCATATTTTTTAAAAATACACTATTTTGTAGAACGTGACACATTCATTACATAAAAAATGATCATTAGCGATAATTAAGAATTAATTGTTGTTAATTATGTACTTTTAGTGGCAATTAACATTATTTGTATATGTCCCTAAAGCCTTTATCGACATTAGTCCTAATGACATTTAACTAATATCGCTTAGACTTTAATATTCTTTTATTAATATCAATATTTATTGCCGTCAAAAATTATTTTTATTACAGTAATTCTTGAAGTCCGAATATGAAAAGGCATAGCCAACCTCCATAGGGAGGCTCTTGCATATGTTTCGATTGTAACGACTCTCGAGTCTCAACCACATGAATAGTTCATAAACGCTTTTTATCGAAATTTCGATCTCATATTAAATTTCATCAACTAATTCATTTTCTAAAATTACAATTTTCTGCGCCATACAAGTAAAGTAATCTATTAGATAATTACATATTTACAAATATCTTTCTAACTAGCAAAATTGCAATTTGATTTTTGCATTTACAAAAAACAAATGATCATCAAAATCCAAAACCCCACATGCCATTCCTTGGCATGCGCGTATAAATTAGGGAACTTACGTAAATATAATATAATAAAAAAAATATTTATCATTTATAACAGTAATATTTTTTTATTTGATCACTTTTAATTCATTTATAATACAAATTTAATACATATTACAAAGAACAATTTATTATTCATATATAATATAAGTTTTAATGATGCATAATACATTTATCAAACATTTTAATACAATTATGATACAATATGACAATTTTTTTACCAAACAAACATAATATATTTCAAAAACAATTCAAATATATTGCATACATAATTCACTTCTAATACATATTATAAATTTATCACAATATTACTATAAATAATAATAAAACAAAAAACATCGCTAAAATCAGTAATTATTTTTTAAAATGTATTAACCTATGTAATCTTTCCTATAAAAATTATCAAAACTACAATACATGAGAAAACTATATATTTTTTTACAAAAAACTATCTAAAAATCTCCAAATTTTTTTTAAAAAAAATAAAGAAAAGACCAATCCAAACTCTTAGGACAGTTGACCCTACAAATATTAAAGGAGTCAAATACTTCCAAGATTTAATCCTGACAAAGTCAAATTTCCCTCTGAAAACAAGGTACATTTTGGCAGTGCATGTAGGTTGACCTTAATATATATAATTGCCACAAAATAAAAAATAAAATAAAAATTTAAAAAATAAATAAATAAATAAATAAAACCTCTCAATTTCAATCCATTTATTTATTTTTATCAAATAAACACCACAACTATAGATAGATATTATCCCTTTTATAGCATTTCTCTCCTTAAATTTTATGTTGATAGCAACCTTTGTAATTGTATGTTTCTTTTCTTTATCTTTTAATAGTCTATCTCAGTGTATAATGAAAATAAAACACACTCCAAACGGATTTAATACAGATAATAAAACATCGATTGGGAAATTAAAAAAATAAAATGAAAACGCCCCTCAACGGAAAGGATTGGACGAATTTACTATATCACGTGTTATAAATTCAAATTTTGAGAATAAAATTTTTAAAAGTAATTCTCAGTTAACGTAGGTTGAATCTTGATTAGTCGGATAGTAAATTTTTGTATATATTAAATGGTTAAAAATTATATATATGTTAAAATTATCTTTTTAGGAGATAATCATGATGTTTGACTAGATGACATACAACTTTAATTATTCTCCAAACTTGTTATTTGTCACTTACATAAATAGCAAACAATTTTGTCTACCAAAAATTAAACAAAGTGAAAAGAAATTGTGATAAGTATTTATTTATTTTTTGTCTTTTTAGAAGCTTAAATTATTTCCTATGATATTTATTCATTTTGTTAAATATTAACACGACATTTGGATCATTGTTATTCATTGTATTGTATTGTATCGTTATTATATCTATAGTGTTCGTTTTGATTGTTATTTAAAATGTTTTGTACTGTATTATTAAATTTCGTTGTTACGTAACAATGAAAAGTCCTATTTTATGGAACAACCAATTTGGTGTGTTCCCATTGTTTCCTTATTTCTTTTTCGATTATATCTTTATATAATATTTCAAAAATACTATTTTACCCTTTACCTTAATTATTTAAATCTAGTCAAACCTCTTACACTAGGATAATTAAGGATATTTTTATAAATTTATAAATTACAATACAGTACGATACAATCAAACCAAACAACTAAAAAGTTATTAAACAACAACAAACAATACAGTCTAGCCAAACATTGTATCTACCACACAATACAATACAATACAATACATTATGAAACAATGAGTAACAATGATTCAAACAAAATGTAAGTAGCACGTACACTTTTTTTAAGCGATAAATAATGAATTTTGACGTAGTAAATGTATTTATATTTACAAAAGCTTTTATTATCATGTTTATTAATTACTATATGATGTAAAGGTATATGATAAGAAATTCACGATAGTTATAATGACTTACGTTAAAAAAAATTGTTATTGAGAGAAATAATTATCTCATTTTATTTGAGAAATTAAAATTTTATTGAAAACACACGCCCCACGTATTAAATAGAAATAGAGAGAACACATATACAGTGACAATTGCCATCAAATCATATGATATAATCAACCACAAGGAGTTCATAAATACATATCATAAAATTAATTATGCATAAATTTGAATTTGAAATTTTTTTTATTTGAATGGTCAATAAAATATACTATATGTAAGGAATAATTACTAAGATATCAACTCCAAAATTAAACAAGATTTAATTACTACATAATATAAGTATACAAATACTAATAAATTAAGGCAGCTGGCTTCCACTAATTTTACTTCATATTGCACTATTTGCATGAAAAAAAACTGAATATTTGCTGCACCAAATTTGCTATATCATCAGCTGAAAACCTTGTTTCACCACAAATCTGCACAAATAAATACAAAAAAAAAATAAAAATCACTTCGTTAATTACTAAGCTTTTGAGTAAGAGCGGAGCTAGGTAGAGTTTATCTGAATTCTTTTCAACAGAAACTTACTGTATAGTAAATGTTGAATCTATTTTGACAAAAATTTTAACTCGATCACTACTTTTAAGTAAATAAACATGTATTATTCTATATATGTATATTAGATGAGATAGTCAGATAGTTCAACGAAAAACGTACCTTAACATTGAAAGTATACAAAACAGTCTGTTCAATTGTTGTAACATTTGTATGAATAATGTTAAGTTGCAAATCTTGTAATGCAGAAATAGTGTTAATGAGTTGCCCTGGCCTTCTTTTTGACAAAACCTTTATCATAGCATTATCAATACCAATAATTTTCACTTCAACATCAGCCAAACATGACTTAATCTCAGCTATATCTTCTTGAATAATCCCAATTTCATTGTTATTTGGAGCATATACTAAATTATTAGATGGATTTTGAATTTCCATTAATAATGATGAATCTTGATGATTATCTCCATAGAGTTTTCTTCTTTTTTGTGATTCAAGACATTGTAAAAGTTGTTCCAATTCTCTTACAAATTCTATTGCTCCTCCAACAATTGAAGCTTGATCACCCTACAAATTTTCCAAAAAAAAAATCAATGTAAAAAAAAAATAAAATTCATTTTGTTCAATGTGATATAATTCCTATTAATTTCTTTTCATTTTATATGACGATATATATACAAATTTCCAACGAAATTTGAGCTTTTTTTTAGAGTTGAATGATGATAAGCGCAAATTAGGTCTAATTGAAAAAAAGAAAGACAGAATTTTGACATAGACGATTTTAGTACTTTTTGAACTTCTGGTGTTAAACATAAGTAAAATGAAAAAATTGAACTCAAAGAGAGTTTTTACGCATATAAAAAAACATATCATTCCTTTTTAAACAGACTGTAAAAATGAAAAAAGAAATGTAATATAAAATTTAGAAAAATTATTATAATATTGTTTATACATATGTGAAATGGAAAAATTAAACTTGTATATAATGAAATTAAATACCCTTTATAAAAAAAAATGTCATTCTTTTTTAAAACAGACTGAAAAGACGAAAATATAAATTTATCGAGAAATTGACATTAATACCCTTTGTACATATGAACTTGGCATGAGAGACCTCAACACATGAAGATGTTCATTCATTTGTTTTCTTCTATTCCTCTCAACTTCAATATGTGTCATTCTTTGATTCTCAACTTCCTCACTACTCTTCATTCTTATTTTTGTTCTTTTTCTCTTCTTCTTGCTTTCATTTCCTTTGCTATTTTCACCAACAAATGTCACATTAATTTCCTCTTCTTTTTGTGACACCATCAAGGCCTTTTCTTCATCAATATTAACCATTTGTTGATGTTGATAATAATTATAAGAATCATCATCAAGAGAGTAGCTATAATTATCATCATTTAATGAACTTGAAAAAATTGTAGGCTGCAATAATATTTCATGTTCAAAGTGAGACAACATAGTGAAAATAAAAAGTATAGGATCAAAAAGAACATAGGAAAAATATAGATGTTTATGTGTGGATACATGTTAGATATATATACCTGTTTTTTTTTCTTTTTTCTCCATATTTTTTATATATATATATTAATTACTAAATTGTACACAAAATATAATTATCAATCATTGGGTCCACCTTTAGAAACCTGACAAATTCAGCAACAAACTATCATGATAATATTGTGAGAAAATAAAATTTTGAAATTTCTTCAATATAAATAAATAAGACAAACCATTAAAAATGTATATATGGTGTTGAAAGGCTTGATAAGATTATCTCAGAAATAATGGACCAGTGTGTCCTGCTAGATGTTGCCTTTTGACTTTTTGGCTGTATTTTGGTTCCAGTACATATGTATATATATATATACAAAAATAAAATAACGTAGATGGATATATCAAACTTTAACTTATATATATCGATCCGAATTTTAAAAAAAAAAGGAGAGTAAAGGAGCTAATAAATTAATTTAAACCTCATGAATATTCACTTCACCGCCCTTTAACATGTTACTTTTATTTGAATCACAAGTAGAACTAACTTTACCACCTCTTTGCACGAGTTCTTAATAAATACTTTAGCACCTTGTTATATGATTTTATGAATCAAGATGAGTGAATTTTTCTAAAAATAGATTGGTTTAATTATGTATCATGCATGTGATACCTTTGTTTTTCTCTAAAAAATCTCTTTTATTAAATGCTTATGTTAGATTTTAAAACTTTACATGCTCTTCCATAGCTTTTCTTTTATTAAATCTCTAATGTATTTATCACACCACTACGATCCTGCAACGAGATAAGCTAGCAGCCAATATTTGTAACAGTCTGCCAATATGAGTTGTGACTTGTCGAGGAACAAGAACATTAGTTACCAGAATGTTGCAATAGATAATTTCTTAAAACAATTGACTACAGCCTCTTTTTTTTTTCATTCTTTTGAAGATCCAAACAACATAAATTAAAGATCTGAATATAGGACAGGAGAGTTGAGGAAGATTCAGAGAAAGATAACGAGCAATCGAAACTTCTAGTACACATCTTCCTTGGTCGTTTAGCACGAAAAATACGATGACAAGCACAAATCGAGTAATCAAAAGTCCAAGAAACAGCCCACGGGGCTCTTTTCGATGTATCTCACGACTTAATTTGATCATGGAAAGTGCTATAGGTTTTCATCTCTGCTCATCCAACATCACCTTGCAACATGGAATGAAAAACGAATTGGGTGAAGCTTTTAAATTACAAAAAATCACGATGTGTACTCAAATGCAGGTGGGGGCTGAGGCTCCTCATCAACAGCCATTGCTGATGCCGGGGCTGGTTGTCCAGTTGATCCACCGCCAGTGCTGGATGCAGTTGATGAGGGTGCATCGGTGAGGGACAGTACTTCAGGTTCATCAGGACGTAGATCCCTCAGAAGCACAAATCCGGAAGGTGATGATTTAACTGGTATGTATCTGCTATCTTCCAAAAATTTAATGAATTTCTCCTGAGCTGGAACTACTCTAGCAGGGTTGGTTAAGATCTCAAATGATGGCTCCGGTTCGTTTTTCTTCTCTGCAGGAGCATCCACCTGCCAATAAAGGAGATTAAACTTGGTGAACAAACTCGATGCTAAGTTTATGCACTACACAAAATGTCATAGAAAACAGATCGTCAATCCAACCCTTTGCTAGATTAAGGCATCAATTGAACAGAACTACATGATACAAACCTGCATGGAATCCCCATCCTTATCAGTAGACTTGCCCCCCTTCCCTAAATTTGTTGCACCAGAAGATGACTCTCCAGCTCCCTTCTCGGCACTGGCTTTCTCAGCCTCTTTCTTACTAGCCCTAGCCTTGGCCCTAGCTGATGTTGATAGAACAGCTGTGGGAAGTTTGACAGCAGAAGTAGTTGTGGTTACAGTGATTGGCTTAGGATACTCAAACAGCGAGGGCTTGGCGTGTGATACAAAATCGAACTTTGGCACTTTTAGGTCAGAGTTCAGACCAATTAAGGCTGTTGGTGAGAACGCTAAGCTAACAAAATATATAAGAGGATACCAATACCAAAACTGACTAAATACTGCTAGTCCAACAACTGCTGTTATTTTGTCATGCTTTGTCTTCGAAAGTAATTTTATGGTCACATTTCTACCACCAGCATCAAGAATTCCAGAAGCCAAAATAGCACCCATTTTGCTCATGGTATCTTCGTGCTTATCAAGGACAATTTTCTCCAGTTGTCGCCTGAACAGAAGAAAGCATAGCATTGTAGCAAGCACAGAGAAAAGATGAAAACAAAAGGAGATGTTGTATTCATTTTCAGATGAAATACCTGAAGGCACCAACACGGGAATCACTGGCTTCACTTATCTGGACCATCACCATGGCCATCGCTATGAGAGCCCCTTGGCGTACAAAATCAACTACATCTGATGTCAAAGGTTCCAACAATGAGATGGCCTCACTCATACCAGTACCTGCACAAGAAATTCCAACTGCCATAGCCGCACCATATCTCACATGTGGATTGTAAGACTTCGATAACAATGACACTATACGAGGCATCTGCAAACAATATCAGCATATCAGCACAAAGAGGACATCACCGCCTCAGACACGAACAGAAAGTACCAACCTGCTCAGGCTCGGAATACATAACAAATCCAAGTGCCAATACAGCAGTCCGGCGGACATCATCACTAACATCTGATACAGCAAAATGAAGCAACCGACGGATAGCCTTATTATTTGCAGTTCCTCTGTAAGCCAATGCCAAAGCATACATGCCACCATAACGCAATATAGGGTCTTGATCCCTAGTCATCTGCTCGATCAATGTATCTGCTTCTTCTTCCCTACCATAGACTGTAAGGGCTATACCTAGTGCCAAACCCCTACATGTAGCATCAGAAAGAATGTTCAACTCCAGTACTCTACAGACTCTTGTACTGTAATAATTTTTTCAGAAGAAAATTGTGTTCAGGCCTCATGCATAGTGGAGCGGAGAAATTGTCATCCTTAATTTACACCACGGTGTTAATCTCATCATTATTCCGAAGGCTAATTACATATCCATATCGTCTCTGGTTTGATATATTAACTTTTTGCTAATGAACTTTGTGAAAAGGAAAATCTAGGGGGTAAACGGAACAGAATATTCCAGTACACAACTAGATTTTTCACATTGAAACTTGAAATTTGAAATTACTGGTTTTCACGTTCGTGCAATTGATAGGCACGACATACAAAAGTCATACTTGGTGACTGAAACAGGTGATAGCATCTAAATTGTAATTGTACTATATATAATAAAAAAAGGCAATATCTGCCAAATATTTGGCAATGGACATTCCTGGCATTCTTTTGAAACAGATAGACGATGCCAGCATATCTTTTGCGTCACCGGCCACATAGTCGGCAGCATTTTTCACTGCAGCGCATTTGCTTTCAAATGGACATTTTCTTTCAATACAGACATACCCTATTTTTTACTTTCCTAAATGTGTCATTCACAATAAAATGGATGCTACATCGGTTCAAGTGGGAAATGAAACACTGGGTTCTAAGCCCAGGAAAATACCTCTGGCTAATTATTTTCTTTTATATGTTATCAACTGGATTTGTTGCAAAGAAAGTAAGGAGGCCAGTCTAACAGAGATAACCTCAAGGAAGGATTCTGAAGATAGCCGTTAAATCTTTATTTTGATGTTCAGTCTATCAAATGTATAGAACAACCTATATTGTTTCCTTATATCAATTAATGAGATTTAAAAAACTTTACTCTTTAAGAAAACAAAAGCTAAACCTTTAGAAAAGAACTTCTCAAGTTCACATATGTAATAGATAAGAATAGGCTAAGAGCTAGAACAGGAAATTATAGTTCACAATCTGGCATTTATCTGTCAATTACCTAATTATCTTCTCATGTTGCGTCTCATGAGCATAAGCAAGCATCTCACTTGCCTTCTCACTTGCAGTTCCAACCATCAGTAAACCCATACCAATACCAGCAGCCTCTCCGGCAACAGCACTGTCAGTATATAGCACGTTTTTAATGTCATCATAAATGTCTTCATCAGCGGTTCCTAGAGCTGCCAATCCAAGTCCTAAGCAGGCACCATGCTGAATAACCTGTTCCAACAGAAGTTGCAAATGTGAAACCAATTACTGGAAAGAACGAGGTGGCAGCGAGAATGATACGGTTCACTAATACAAGTACCTCAACATTTGTACTACGTAGACTCTCACGAAGAAACTGCTTGATACCTTCCCCATGATTTGCATGAATTAAACCAAGAGCATACAAGGCACCACCTTCTGAATAAGGACTACCACCTCCACCAGCTCCACCTTGTGGCAAGTAAGGGGCCATCAGTGATCTACCCTGCTGTAAATGGCCACTGTGAATAACACCAAGACCAGCTGTTGCACTGAATTTAGCCCAATTTGTTGCACGGCTTAGCCAGTCCTGACATTGGGAAAACAAGATTTCCAGTGGAAACTATGTAAAGCTGTAGATCTATCCAAATGAGGAAGTACGCTGGTAAAAGGAAAAATATAATCACCAGGTTCTCCCTGAGGAATGTATCCACAGTTGTTCCAGCATGCATGATTGCATTCGCATATATCGTTGCACTGTGACAGACACTATTTCTCATCTCAACAGACTGCTTTATTGTTTTAAGAATAAGGAGATCTGACCTGTACGCAAAGATTAACAAAACTATGAATACACATGTTTCCATTAATCAATTAAACAAATAGGTAACAAAAATTAAAATACATTTGTCTTACTTGTTATGGCTGTATAAGAATTGCAAAGTCAACTGTATTGAGGTCTCCCCTGATAGAATTCCTTTCAATTTTCCCAACCTTTCAGCATAAATAACTTCTTTTGGATCTGCAGCTGTTAATGTTCCACCTAAAGGTCTACTTTCCTCTAACAGCGGAACATCCTCTGAAGCTTCGTCATCTTCAGTCGCTGCTCGATCAGAATCTGCAGGTAACGACTGTACCGTGTCTGAAGGTTGTAGATTTGGGCTGGAAAGCCGGTCTCTTACCCTCAAGAGAAAAGCTTGGTGCTCATTCTCTACAAGGTCAAAAGCTATTTGAAATGCCAATAGAGCATCATCCTTATTTTCTGATCTTAGCAGCTTTTCCAATATGCTTGCTACATCCTCTGGTTTATCCAAAAACATAAGCCACTGGCACATGCTCAAATAGTTTGGAGATGGCGACTTCTCATACACTTCCACAAGAAGACGAAGCACCTGAAAGAGAAAGTTGGGGGGTTAAAATGAAAATTCTCTGAATCTGCTTGAAGAATATCTACAGAAGTAACAAATCTATTAATGTAATCGTTCTACATCTATAGCGAAAGAAAAAAGCAAAGCAAATAAGGATAATGTCAGAGGTAGTTCATTAAAAAAGGGTTCATGAGAGACCGGTGAAACTGGATCAGACCCTGCATAGACCATGCATGTGTTACAAATAAATTCACTAAACAAGTGCAAATAATAGAGATTCCATACAAAAGTAAATCGACTGGGTTGTGGTAGAATCCCAAACTCGAACCCATATTGTTCTAATCAACTCCTTTTTTTTGTTCTTCCATTTATATGCTTCCCCATTGTAGATGATATTAGGACGATGCTAGTGAGGAGAGACGGGAAGAAAGTAAGACTCAAAGGGGAATTTTGGTGGAATATGATCCTAGGGGATCTCACAGTATACACCTTACCTCAATGCAAAAATGTTATGACTTATGCTACAGCATTAAGGCTTTTAATAATTAAAATAAAACATATAATAAACATGCAGGGGCTAATATTTCTTCGAGGAACCGTAACAGATCAATCAACGCAATAACTTAACCTAGCAAGAAGATCATATAAATTAACAGAGTACACAGATAGAGGGGGGAAGGAGTAAACTTAAGATCAAGTATGTCACATAGGGCAGAGTAAGACTATACCTCACTACGATATTCTCTACGATTGACGAAGTTATGGGAGACATTACTGCAATATGCTAGAGTGGCATCAACATTATCACTCCTTACAATTGCTTCGGCAACCTTATCCAGCCTTCGGCATTCAATGGCCATGCCAATGGCTTGTTGATATTTTCCATCCTTTATACACCTAAGCAAGAAGAAGGGCAATTACAAACCAGAAGGACATCCCAGAATATAATGTGAGAATTACAGGTTCATATTCTTATTCTTCCACAACCAAAGATAAAAAATGTATTTACTTATCAAGCATTCTCTCCACAATAGCCTCCAGCCTGGGATCCACCTTTGTGGCTTCGTCACTTGACTCTGCTGCCTTGATCTTATAGCTTGCATACTCATCCAGGGCTTTAGCTGAAGCAAGGAAAGGAAATATATTGCAAATCCAACAATATTGAGTCAACAATTGACAGCGAAGGACATCTAAAAAAGTTGACAGGTTTATAGTACATAAAACTAAGTGAGCACAAGTCTCTATTTAGAAGTTCAACCAACAGTTATGACATGAACCAGTTACTTATTTTACTTCTTACTCCCAAATAAAGAATTAATCTCGAGTTTTACATGATTTCTCCCAAGTACTCAGTGATATGACACGAAAATTCACTTTTATGGACCCAAAGAACTCAAATTATACAGGATAGAAGTAGGAAGACAACAAGAATAATTGGCAAGAGAAGTTGCAAAAATATGGATATTGAGGAAGAAGGGTTGAAAGATGTAATTTCATCAAACGCAACATATGAATCATGAGAAAGAAATTATGTAAGATCCAAATATATCAGAACAATATGACCACATGAGAAATTCATACCAAGAACTGTATGAACATAGTCAGAATCCTCAGCAACGTCAAAAAGAGGACCAGCTCCAAGGGCGTAGGACAATGAGACGTTATGTTCACCCAAATGATAGAAAACCTGAGGAAAGAAACAGAAAATTACGAGGACTGCCAAGATCAAAATTACTTCCAGCCATAATAAACTATCTACCGCGCGAGATGGGAAGGAATTGGTAGGATAAAAAAATGTAACCTTTGAAGCAACTAATGCAGCTAATTGTCTTTGGTCAAACTCTTCATCCTCATACAAGCTTTCACTGCACGAACAGGGAGTTAGAAAGGTCTGTGAGATCCCTAAGCACATGTCATGAATACTCAATTGATAGCAAATTAAGACTTAAGCTCAGGTTTCAGAATTGCATAATATTTATATATATGGTGCAGCGTATGATGTCACCCAATATCACAACTGACACAATCAAACAAATGTAATACACAGTCAAGAAAACTCGACAGTAAACAAGAATACCAGGTTTCTACGATGCCCATTCTAACATAAAGTCAAAGCTCAGAGTTCCCAATAACATTGATAGACTGATTAGATGATACTTGTATGAATTAGTGTACAATAAGGATGAGTGTCTGCTAAGAGAACTATGTTCAGAAAACAATTTGGTGACTTAATTAAGAAAGTTCTAGTCTTTCTGGGCTTCCATCCAGTGGTGAGAGCGCAACAGTGATGTGTGTACTAGGTGCACGACATGTGTTCATACCCTGTCACAAACAAAAGCCTAGTACTTATGTTGAGAAGTTTCTTGTTAGGGCGGAGAATGTTTTCCCACATGCTTCAATTTGGATACCTACGGTGCCAAGGTGTGTTTTTTCACGTGCTTAGCTACTGTAGGGGTGATTATGATGTGGAGAATCTTAAGAAAAAGAAGGTTGTGTGCTTAAGTTGGTGTTTCCTATGTAATAAGGTCGGTGATGAGTAAGAACATGGAACATATTTTGTTACATTGCCAATTAGCCACGACGTTACGGGGGGACATCTTAGGTGGTTTGGAATTTCTTGAGCAGTGTCAGGATCTGTGAAGGAGTTGATATTCAGCTGGAGAGTGGAGCTAGGACAAGAAGGCACGGGACTTGGAATGTTATTCCTCTGGCCTTAATGTGGGTCGTTTGGAAAGAGAGAAATAGGAGAGCTTTTAAGGGGGCGGAAATGAGCTTAGTTCAATTGAGGGGTCGTATCCTACATTTTTGGACAAAGAAATCAGCAAATTAATTCCTAGAATTCCAATTGCATCTTTTTTACACCAACAGTATCATGACCAGTTTGCGCACACACACACACTAATCTACCAGGCAAATTGTCCAGCACACAAGCATAGGAACTACATTCTCCAAGTTGTCACTTTAGTACCTCAAAAACACTAAGCCATCTCCTTTGGGCTTGGATACGCTGTTGCATTATTCCCAACCACTACTCACATTCAAGTTCCACATGCCCATCTCCTTCATGTACCCAGAAGTGTAACAGAAGGGAACATCTCCATAATTTAAGGAGCCCATGCTTCAGTAAAATCATAAGAGTAAAATGCTAGTAGTTTACAACAGGTACAAGTCTACATAGGCCACATCAGCTTAAGAGGTACCGTTGATTAGATTATTCTGATTGTTATTAATAATGGCTTCATAAAGACTTGTTTTCTCTTTGCCTATTCTATGACGTTTTGACAAACTTATGCGTCAATTAGCTCAACCTAATCCAGTTATACAAGGGATCTCAGTTATAGTTATCAAGTAGATTGTTCAAAAGTTTTGAAGTGTAAAGAAAGATAATTCCACATCTACACTGGAATGATATCTTAAAAGACATAGCAGCACCACGACTACACGAATGTCAGTGGTACTCATCTCACAATGCCGACCAAAAAGGGGGTAAATTATGAACAGTCACATAAGCATGCTGATTTCACAACTCAATTAAGAAACAGAGAGAAAGTTGAAATTACCTTTCAAAAACTAAAACGAACCATTTAAAGTCATTTGTTTGGTAAAGTGAGATCAACAATTAGTCCAAAACATACAATCTCAAGCCAAGCTTGTGAAATTCAGAAAGTTCAACATATTTCGTCCATGAATTGTGACTCATTTTCTCCAAAGTCAAGAAATTAATTAATAAGAACTACAAATAAAACCATAAGCACTCAAATACAGGCAATCAATCCCTGCAACCTAGAGTATCACTTTTCAAAGCAACTGAATAAAAACTACCATTGCTCAAAATTTTCCAATTCACACCAGAATCCAAACATAGCAAGGCCACTAATCCTAATTCTTAAAAATTCCTCCACATTTCCCAGCTTTATGTTCTTCTCGACAAATTTACCCTCAAGTTCTCATCTTTAGGGCCAAAATCTTTTTTTTCTCTCTAGAATATCCAAGTTACCATCCACTAACTACCTTCCTCAGAAATCCCACTAAGTTCAAATACTTCAGAAACTCAAAACCTGTCATATTAATGCCGGAAAAAACGCAAATCTGCACAAAGATGACATATAAGTATTTACCACAATAAAAACACTTATCCAAGCTGAAATGTAACAAAATTTCTGCTCAACAGTCCTTTTTAACGAGCTCATTGATCTACTTCCCTCTTTAATCTTTCCCTAAAGCCACAACATTTCATGAGCTCAATTCACCACCAAAAAAAGACTGTTAATTTCTTCTACTACTCGAATATCAAATGTCCACACTTCAGATCACAATCAGAAAACAAAAGAATCCACCAAAATAGGAAAATAAACACAAAAAGATAACAACTTTCCACTATACACAGCTTAGAAGTTTCAATTCCACATAATCTCAATCAATCGCATCAACTTACAAAAAAGAACTACAAAATTCAAACTGAGAGTACATAAAAGAAAGCAGAAAAATTACATGACAGGGACAGAGGTAGAGATCTCAGGCCAAAAGTAATCAACAAAGGTGTTGAGATTGGATAGAGCGTGTAGCTTCAACTGCGGATGGCTCTCATTCAGCATCGCCAATAAACCACCTGCCGAACTCACCATCGTCGCCGTGACCATTGCCGCCGTTTAACTGTTCTATATAACTTGTGGAATTCGCGTTCGGATCTGTGAGAAGGGAGGAGAAAGCTAGGGTTTTCACGGCGGACAGAGCAACCGGAGACCAAAGGAAACAGGGGAGAGGAAATATAGAGATTTGAAAGGTGGGATTTCTTGTTAATGGGGAAATAAAAGGTTCTTTTGTATTAGCTCACTCCTGGCTTATTTTGGACTCCTATTGTGGGGGTGGGGTGGTGGGGTAGGGTGAATGAAATCGAGTCGAGCCTCGGGCATATTTTAAGATAAATTTTATAGAGTGATGATTAATCCGATTTAAGTTGTCCTTCAAAAGATATAACTCGTTGTGTAAATAAGGATGATGAGGTTGATATAAGGGTAGGAGTAGCTTATGTGATGGACGAGTTGAGAAAGGGGAGATTGAGATAATTTGAGTATGTGAAGAAGAGATATGTGGACGTCCGATGAGGAGCTGAGACAAATATGACCCTTTTCCGAAGGATAAAAGACTCGGAACACGAAATAAATGATGGAAACTGATGGATTTTAGTTTAGGTGGAGTTTACCAAAACATAGGTAGTTTAAAAGTTCTAGGAATATCTAACTTTCACTTAACTATTTTGTGAGCTTGTTTTCGAACCATCTTTAAAACTAAAGAAGGTTTACCGGTTAATAAGAAACTCTTATGGATTTCTAAACCTAGTAAGAAAAATCGATTCTACTCCAGTTACATTCACTAGTTGAAAGAGAGTGATAATAGAAAGAAATACGGAGGGGGTTGCATAGTTGGGGACAAATGAAGATAAAAGTATGTGATGAAGTATTGAATGGGGTGATTAGATATGACATGTCACAATTATAGCTCATTAAAAATATGACCTTAGATGAGATGGTGTGGAGGTCGTAGATAGGTGGAAGATTAGTACATTATTGAGTGTTATCGCCTTTTTTTTAATCAAAATTAGATTTAGTGATAGTCTGAAGTATCGTGTATGTCTTAGATATCAATCTTATTAGTTTAGTTTCTTGTTTTTTTATACTTCTATGTCATATGATGTTGTTACGCTTTTCACATCTTTTCATTTATAACTATTATGATTAGATATAGTTGAGTCAAGGTTCTTTTAGAAATAATTTCGTTAATTCTACAAGCTAAATCAACTTTATGTGTACTTTATTTGTGAGATTACACTTTAGACAAAAACGAAAAGAGATGATTGGTCTTATATCTCTCCCGCATACAACTAAGATAACAATACTAACACTTGATTATCTATTAATTTTCTAACACAATCTTCAACTAACAAATCATTTTTTTATTTAGGATCATGTCCTGAATAAGCTAAACTAGCAAATGTAATTTTTTACAAGCTAAACTAGTAAATGTAATTATCCTTATGTCATGGGTAACTAAGTTCCGTGATCAATTTACAATCATAATCTGTCGGTCATCTCTTTGTATTCACATTACATCAATGATAAATTAAAAGTTAAATTCTAACATGATTTTTACAGGGTACTATGAATGTCAATTGACTCGTATATTCACGTAAAATACATCTTTGTGAAGACGATTTTCATGAGCGTTCCTAGCATTAAAATTATTAATTTATTAAAAATATATTTTTTTCGAAATCACGATTTAAAAAGTCCATAAACTATAGAATAAGTGGAAAAAAAGGCACTTATTGGGCCAAAAAACATGTACAGATCCACAGCCCATTTACGTTCCTTTCTTCTTCTTCATCATCATCATCATATAAATTGAACCGGAAAAACGACTGCTGAAAAAACCCTAGCAGCAGCTCAATTCGACAGAGCTCTAGAGAGAGAGTAGAGAGAGAAAATGGTGTCAGGTTCAGGGATCTCAGCAAAGAGGATAGTGGTGGACGCTCGCCACCATATGCTGGGAAGATTATCTTCGATTTTAGCTAAAGAATTGCTTAATGGACAGAGAGTAGTCGTTGTTAGGTGTGAGGAGATTTGCTTATCCGGTGGACTTGTTCGTCAGAAAATGAAGTACCTTAGGTTCCTTCGTAAGAGGATGAACACGAAGCCTTCTCATGGTCCAATCCATTTTCGTGCTCCTTCGAAAATCCTCTGGCGTACCATTCGTGGGTATGCTTCTGTTTTTGAAATTTGAATATAATTGTATCGATATATATTTGAACATTGTTTGTTTAGAGCAGAATTAAGAGGTAGATCTAGTATTTTGAGTTAATTGCTTTGTTGTTTAGTTGATGTATATGATAGTCTATGTTGGAGCATCGTCGCCATTTTAATTGAGTATGAGTAACATAATGATGATTTGGTTTACATAATCCTTTTAATTGAGACAATTATGCTGTGGAGTGTAATGTGAGATTCATTTTAGGATTAGATTAGGTGAGAATATGTTAGTAGTTTGATTGAAAGGGAGCCTTGGCGCAATGCTAAGTTGTTTTGAGCTGATGCTTGGGTTTGGTTAAGCTTTATACATTACACTCATTTGGGGTTCGCACAATGCTTTGTGTATCAAAAGCTGTCTTTTTTTATGTTAATTAAGCATGTGTGAGCTAGTATTAAAAGTGCAGATACTCCTTGAGTTCATTATAAGATGTGAAGCTAGGTTCTAAAGTGTTATTTTGCAATCGAATTATCTTGGAAGAACTTCGGGAAAATAGCCAAGGCACATTTATCTTTTTACTATAGAGCTTTGCCAACTTAGTCAGCATCAAACAAAGAATGGTCTCTGTAGTAGAAAAAAACTGAACTTGATCTTGTTTTCAGTACATACATTCAGAAAGTGAAGATCTTTATTTTGTAGTGACAAAGCTGAAGTCGTTGACACATTACTCAGTTAGTAAACTTACAAAGTGAAGTGAAATTTTGTATTCGTTTTGATGTATATATGTTGTTATAAGTATTACAGTGGTGCAAAAAACTTTTGGATAGTCTTTTGGGCTGTAGCATCTGTTCTTGACTAGAACAGATACAGATCAGTTTATATTGTTGGAGTAAAATTTAGAGGTATCTGTGTTATGCTTGGGATCCTGTTGATAGTTTGTGCAATACTGTATTTATCTGTAAGTAATAAATGTCTGCCTCGATGTTGATTTTGGTTTGTGTGTTAATCTGTTCACTAATTTGTCAAGAAAGTTGTTTCTACTAGTATATATGACCTTTCCGTCTAGCATATATCAGCATGACTGTCCAAGTGATGCAACATTGTTTAAGTTTACGTTGATGGATATGGCGTTTCTCCCAAGTTTTATTTAGTTTAGTTAGAGTTTATGGTGTACTTTAGAAGTGTGAATTAAGATGAACTCTAGTTTATTTGCATTGGAAGGTAACTGCTTTGTATTGGAATGGTATTGAGTTGAAAAGAGAGTGGATGCAGATGGTTTTGATTAATTTGGGATTGAGGCATAGTTGATGTGTTTTATAGTCTACAACTCACTTTCGCAGTTAAATATTTTTTCCCCTTCCCTTTGATGAATTTTTCCGTTGGGATTTGTACCTTTAGAACTACTGTATCATGAACAATATTTTTGATGATTAGGCCTGTATTGCAAGCTCCTTCTACTTCTACAATTTGTGAATGATAATATCTGTATCCATTTTATATTAGGATGATTCCCCACAAAACTAAGCGTGGAGCTGCTGCACTTGCCCGTTTGAAGGTTTATGAGGGTGTTCCACCCCCATATGACAAGATCAAGAGGATGGTCATTCCCGATGCACTCAAGTGAGTTGCACTGCCTCATTCATAGCTTATTTTGTTCTGGTAGTAGTGTTTCTTTTAGTACCGAAGTTTTTACCCTTATTTTTGTAACTATAGGGTATTGAGGCTCCGTGCTGGACATAAATACTGTCTCTTGGGCAAGCTTTCATCAGAGGTCGGATGGAACCATTATGACACTATCAGGGTAAGTTTCTTGCATGTCGCCCTTTTCTTCTACCTTACATCGATTCTCTCCAAGTAGCAACTATCAGGGTTCATCTAAACTACGAAGCCCCTGACTACTCTTTCTGCAACTTTTATATGTTTGAGCTTACTCTTCTCCTCCGTTTATGATTTACCATAGGATCTCGAGAACAAGAGAAAGGAGAGAGCTCAAGTAACATACGAGAGGAGAAAGCAGTTAGCAAAGCTTAGGGTCAAGGCCGAGAAAGCTGCTGAGGAGAAGCTTGGTCCTCAACTCGCGGTTATTGCTCCAATCAAGTACTGAAGTTGAAATATAGTTTGTTTTGAAGTACAATTTTGATGAAGATTGATGTTTTGACATTAGTTTGTTCCTGGTTAGGGGATGCACTTTGCATTTTTAGCAATATTTTCCTCATTAGATCATTCTCTTCCCTGATTTTTTCGTGTTTTTTTTTGCTTTTAACATATGGAAAGTTTTTGTTAATTGAATCTTAACCAACATATAATTGGTAAAAACTTATGCACCATGGATATTTATATCGAACCATAAATTGAAAAATCATAATTATATGGTTGCTGGTTTTATTTGTTGAGTTTGAAACTCTAAGACAACTAGTTTCAAAGCATCATCAAATTGAAAAGTGACTAGTAAACACTTTTATTTTAGATTTATTAGTGGCCAAATGTAGGCAAATTTGGTTATTAGTTAATCATCAATTAATGCCTTTTTTGAGCTTAAAAACATTAAATTGCATTTAATTTTATTAATTAATTCATTGGTGAAATCAACCAACAATAAACTGCCTTTGTTTTTTTCAATGCAAGATTTCTCCATTTTGACTAAAGAAAGCACTATGTAATTTATATAACTTGATAATTATACCGTATATATTAATTATAATCACCTATTACAATGTAATTTTCTTTGTCGTATTTGACTGGACAAATATAATTATTAATTTTTATGTATAAAATATTCAAGTGCTAATGAAATATGAGGCATTTTAATTACAATTTGATATAATTATAAATAATAAACAAAAATTTTAAAATATTGGAAGAATGCATTTGCAAATTTTGAGGAGACAAGGAGAAAGGAGGTATGGTTGCGATATCTTTATCTTTAATTATAAATCTAAAATTTAATTCTTTTAGAATAAGAAAAATTCTGTCGAAAGTAATTTTTTTATTAATGAGACTCGTAATTTAGTCAAACATTATTAATGTGCAAATTTAAATTTAAATTGAACTCTCATATGAATTCAATTCCCTCTCTCAGTCAAACTCAAATATCTACTAACCAAATTATTATCAAGTCAAACTGTATCATCATATTCGATTACACTCGAATTCAATTCTAATGCATCTTAAAAACAAGCTCTTAATAATTTCAAAACACTCTTAACTATATTTCTTCTAAAATTACAAAATCTTTTTGAGAAAAACTTAAACAAATACTAATTATTTTATTTTATTGAAAATACACACTTAATGGAAAATTATATCACATCTATACAAATTACAAAATTAAACCTTTTATGTTTTACGTACTAGTTTTATATTTACCACAAATAAAACATAAAATTATGAAAGAGAGAGAAGAGCAATAAATTATTTTTAACTTTATACCAAAATAATTAGTTGGGGTAGTTAATTAAATTTGTAATTAATATTACTATCCCACTACTATCTACTAATTACTTATTAACTAGCAACTCTTGACTTTTCATTAATCTTTTAAAAGAAAAACATAAAAACCATTTCTCATGAATTTTAATGTGACTTTTGTTTACCAATTTTCTATTTTTGACTTTTCATTTCATAACTTTTTTTCCCCCTTTGTAACCATATATTATATATATACTAAGATTCGTTCTTGATTTTCTTACAAAAAAAAAATAATTTCAAGTTTCAAGAAATGGCACTACATTTTTTAAAAAGTGTAGTGTTTTTATTTTTGTTTTTGTTTTATGGTTTAGCAAATGGAAGAATTTTACTATGGCCATCAATTGGAATTAGTATTTTTGGATTTATTCCAACAATTTATGTTGATCAATCTGGATTTGCTCAATTTCAGAAAATTCAAGCTGCAATTGATTCAATTCCTACTAATAATTCTCATTGGGTTTGTATTTTCATCAGGCCAGGCTTGTATCAGTAATTTCTCTATACTCTACACTCTTCTTTTCCTCTTTTATTTACGAATTCAGAATTTAAAATCTCATTTTTATTTTATTTATGTGTGAATTCAGAATTTAGAGTTCGTGTATTTTCTTTATTTGGTATATGTGCTTTAGCTCTCTTACACATATATAAATTGAGCTAGATATAGTAAGTTTTGTTGATAGTTTTTCCATTTTGATTGAGGGATTTGTATGAGATGTGCTTGGTGGAAAATGTTTTTTTTTTATTCGTAAGAAAAAACGAGTATAGGGGCGATTTCAAGATTTAGAATCATTAGATCCTGTTCTTTTTTGATATATGTGTTAGTTCTCTTTACACTCAAGATTGAGTTGAATACAATGAATTCTGTCAAAATGTGTTTTTCGAGGAATCTGTATGAATTACGACGGGTAGAAATTATTTTTATAGAAAATAATCATGAAAAAAAAACGTGTTTCTTGGAACTCATCGAGTCTAATTTAAATATACATCTTAATCTACATGTCCATCGTACATATATTATTATTATTATTATTTTCAAAATTCTTGTTTCAATACTTTGTATTAATTAAAGACTAATTATTGTTTTTTTTTGGTATTTAATCATGAAGGGAACAGTTGACAATTCCACTTGATAAACCTTTTATTTATTTAAAAGGTTCAGATGTGAAAAATACTATTGTTATGTGGGATAGTCATGACTCACTTATTACAAGCCCAACATTTTCCTCTTTTGCTGAAAATATTGTTGTGGAAAAGTTAAATTTTACAGTAAGTAATCTTAAATCTCAATATTAAGTTTTTTTTTTTTAAAAAAAATAATATAATTCTAATATATTTTTTTTTTGGGTAGAATTCTTACAATTATCCACCTATGAATAAAAAAAATCCAATGAAACCAGCATTAGCAACAATGGTTTCTGGGGACAAAACATCATTTTATGATTGTGCTTTTTCTGGTATACAAGATACTTTATTGGATGATAATGGCAAACATTATTTCAAGCAATGTACAATTGAAGGAGCCATGGATTTCATTTTTGGTAATGGTCAATCAATTTATGAGGTACGTTACGATATCTGTTCGTCTGTCTTAATAGTTTTAAAGAGTATTTAGTACTTGTGTACTTACGATATCTATATTGAATTAAGCGATTTAATTTAATCATAGCAACTAAAAGAATAGGGGCAAACAACTTTTTAATTAATTTTTTAAGATGATAAATATTTTGAGATATATTCAAAAAAAAATTTTTAAAAATAATTGATACTTTAGCTAATCCCTAACTAATGTGAATTTTTTCTTTAGATATGTATGAAGACATTAAGGTTTTTGTCTACTTTATTCATGGAGTTGAGGACAATTTTATAGTCAAATGATTTATAAATACAAATTAAAAAAAAGTAGGAGAAACAAAGTTTATTGGTTTATTATAGTCTTTACCTTTAATTGGACAATTTTAATGAACTAAAAATCCATACATAGGCCTTGGTTCAGTTTTTTTTTTATGTTAGATTCTTAGTTTCACTTGGTGTTCGATATCTGTGTTAGGCCCAATTGAATTTTATTTCGTTCGAATAAATCCTACATTGAGGATAATAAACCTTCCTCTATTACTATGACTACACATAACGTTCTTGCAAATTATGGTCAATACTGATTATTGTAAGCGGTAATTTCAAGTCGATAAATAAGTTACCTTTACTAAGATTTTCATATTCATATCTCTAATTTGTTTAAACGACATGTATCTATAGGATTGTGTACAAAATCGTACATGAAAATTTTCACACATCACAGGTCTGATTCGATTATTGAAATGACATGTATATTGTTTTTACTAGGATTGTACAATATTGGTGAATGCTGGATTAGTATCAGAAAATTATGGAGGATATATAACAGCACAAGGAAGATCACATCCAAATGATGCAAGTGCATTTGTGTTCAAAAATTGTAAAGTTATTGGGACAGGCAAAACACTCTTAGGAAGGGCATGGAGAGCTTATGCTAGAGTCCTATTTTACAAAACCTCCCTCTCTAACATCATTGTTCCTAGAGGTTGGGATGCTTGGAGTTACAAAGGCCATGAGTAAGTCCCCCCCCCCCCCCCCTAACATAATTTTTTTTTTTAGAATATTCGTGGTGTTTGAATCAACTTGCAAGCACCACGAGTAAATTTTGAGGGATATATATATATATATATCAACTACTTCTCATCAACACAGGTACTTGGTTAATCTGTCAAACAAGACTTGAACAGATACGAAGAAATGACCTAGTGTTTGTGTCAACTAGCTTCCATATACAAAATTTTAAAATAATGAAAAAATATATATATTTGGAATATTCGTGATGTCCGCATCTACTAGCGAGCATCATAACTAAATTTTGAGTGGTGTCGACTACCTCTCACCAACACATATCTAACAAAGCTTGGACAGATATGAAGAGATCACCTAGTGTTTGGGTCAACTAGCTTCTAATTTTTGTATTTTAAGATTTTTTTAAAAAAAAACTATTAATTTTTTTATTTATTTTTTGGTTTGTTTTAGGAATCAATTGACTTTCTCAGAAGCAGAGTGTGATGGATTAGGAGCAGACACATCAAAGAGAGTTAAATGGGAGAAAAAGCTAAGCAAAGATATGGTGGAGTCATTGACAGATTTGTCCTTCATTAATACTGATAATTGGATTAATGATCAACCTGTTATCTTATTAAGTTAGAGAATTAACACTGCATACAAAAATGATCTTTAGCGGCTATTAATTATGCTGAATAAGTTTGTCTTTTAGGCAATTATTAGTGACAAACAGTCTTTGTAAAACTTTTCTAAAGCCTATGGCGACATTGAATCTAATGACAATTAGCTAATGCCGGTAAAGGCTTTAGCACTCTTTATCTATGTGCAAACATGTGTTTCTCTTTCTTGATTCTTTAATTTTTCTTTCTTTGTATGAACCTTTACTACACAGGCTTGTGTGTGCTTATAAATCACAATTCAATCTTAAGAATTGTTGTGTTAGGTATTTACTTAGGGTCGTTTGGTAGGGAGTATTAGGAGAAATAATACATTTTTTTTATGTATGTATGGTACTATTCAGTATTATGTCTCTATACGCCCGTGAACTTTCATGGCGTTAAGGTATCAGACATCCACATTGAAAGCCTAGTTTGCGCCCTTTCACGAAACGTGAAAATGAACGAAGCACACAAGAAGAATGAAGGTTGCAAGCTATATATATATATATATATATATATATATGTCAGGTGGACGAAGATTTTATAACCATTTAAAACTCATAAAGTTAAAATCATGGCTTCACCTTTTGATCGTGATTCGTTACAAAAGGTTGAACAAGATTGCACTGAACTTCATGCATCATTCCTCTTTGTTAGGAATTTAATGAATTCATTCAACTCACATCAACTCACCGAGAGAGCCGTTATATATGTCAGGTGGAAGATTTTATGGCCAAACGCGCCTAGAAGCATTAGTAGACAAACATTTGCTCGATCTAGATGTGTTTCGCTAACCATTGAAATTCAAAAGACTGGGATAATTTAAATGTACTTTTGACTATTAATAATTGGTGTAAATAACCCGATTTGGCGGCAATTATGTCTTACACGAGCCTCAGAGTTTAAAACACTGCCTCAAAAATGATAATTAGCGGCAATTGATCGCTAAAGATGTATTTTTAGCGGCAATTAACACTTTCCTTTTGTATATGTCCCTAAAGTCTTTAGCGACATTGGTTCTAATGACACTTAACTAATGCCGGTAAAGACTTTAGCACTCTTAATTAATATTAATATTTATTGCCGCTAAAAATTATTTTTTGTTGTAGCGAAAACGCCTTAAAATGTGTGAGTTTCTTTGTGTTACTGCACAGATTCATGTGGTTTGAGCTTCAAGGCTCTTTGATGGCTGATTTTTAATAGACGACCTCCAACTCAAATCTCTTCTAAACAAATCCTAAAATTCTTACATAAGCTCATCTCAATGTTGTGATTATATATCATCCACTCGAAACGTTTCATATTTGCGGCATATTGAATTTCAAATTTGAGCTTCGAAGCTCTTTAATGGACATCCAACTCAAATCTCGTCTAAACTTGTCATGAAATTTCGTTACGAGCTCCTCTCGATATTTTCAATTTTTTTTTGATATATTTACTTAGTCGAAATTTGTTTAGGCATTTGCGACAAGTCAAATTTTAACATTTCAGCTTTCTAGTATTTCCAAGTGAAGCAACAACAAGGTCAAGATTTAAGTATAGACATAGACATGATTAGTTAATATATAAATAGACAATTAGCTGAAACTTAGTCTATTTTTTTTGGTTAGAAAAGAAAATATAATTAATGTCATTTTTTTCCTAAGTTAAAAGAAGAAAAACAAGGGCCCAAAATATTATTGTGCCCCCTTTTTAGGTTAGCGATATACAATGTCTGTTGAGTTCTTATTAAATGTTTGTATTCGTCTACTGCCACCGATTTGGAATCCGACACACTAAATCCTACGTCGTATGTTTTAGCATATGAGATTTTGACATATCATCGCACATGCTAAAACATTCAATGTAGAATTTAGCGCGTCTTTATCCCACATCGGTGATAGAAGACGAATACAGACATTTAATAAGAACTCAACAGATACTGTATATTGCTGAGCTCAGTAGCGTGAGCTTGTAACTTAAGTGGGAGCAATAAGATGATTGGGACAAATCAAATCTTCAATCCTTGACATATATAGAGGGTTCATTTGGGATTACGCGATGCTGGTATAGTACAAAGTAGTGCTAATAATACTTTGACATAGCGGTGTGAGTAGATGGGGTAACTCTCCCATCGTTGGCTGGCTTAACAGAGCAGCACTCTATCGCATAATCACAAATCCCCGCTAGCTAGGTCAAGCTGTTATTTATCTGGACCATCATCTTTTTATTTGTCAATTGTTCAGTTTAATCGGTTGTTTTTTTTTTATTTATAATATTTACGATATAGAATTTTGTTTCTTTTGTCCCACATCGGTGACAGAAGAAGTATACAAACATTTGATATAGAATTTTGTTTCTTTTGTCCCACATCGGTGGCAGAAGAAGTATACAAACATTAAATAAAAGCTCAACTGGGCCATGGCGGACAGTGCTCTTGAGATCATAGAAGCAATGCTGCAGAAAAAGAAGATTTGTTGCTCCATAAGAACCATAAATAGAAACACGTGAAACATTGTATATCGCTGAGCTCAGTAGCACGAGTTTGGAACACAAACTATGGCGGCAAGATGATTGGGACTCGACAAATCTTTAGCCCCAATCATCTTACCGCTCCAACTTGTGTCACAATACAATGTATGTTGAGTTCTTATAAAATATAGGGTAAATCACATAAATATGCTATATTATAAAAATATTTACCATCTATGTCAACACAACTTTTCTAATTAAAATATAACAATTTTTTTAGAATTAAGAAAATTGTATGTTTTATCTTCTTTCGTCTCTTTCTTTGCCTTTTTTCTCTTCCTCTTCTTTTTTTTTTATTTTTCTTCTTCTTTATCGTCTCTTTCTGTGTATTCTTTCTCTTCCTCTTTTTTTTTTAATTCTTCTTCTTCTTTTAAGAAAATAAATTCATTTAAATAACTGTTTTTAGATTAGTTTTTATCCACATTGCACTAATTTATTCAAAAATAACATGAGAAGAGGAATAGAAAAATCAAAAAAATTATAATATCATGTTGACAAATAGAAATTTCAAATCTTTAAACTTATAGAAACATAGAAACATATCTAATACAATCATATGTGTTAGGTATGTTTCATAATTGTATTAAAATCATAAAAGATACATTTGTAATACATATTACAAACTTTCGCTCCTTTTTAGTGATATTAATCAAAATAATTTAAGTAATACCCTTGCGATACATTTATAACATCGGCACAAACAATACTCATGCTCTTTAGATACAAATCAAAATAATTTATGAGACACATATAATAAATATTTTATTGATGAATAATGCTAGTTTAATTCAATCTATAGATTATTGTCTTGTCTTTCGTTAGTTTTTTTCATTTATTGTTAATTTTCTCTTCTAATTCAACTTTAATATTATGTGATACACTTTTAACACAAATTTAATTCATGTTATAGTTTATTATTTGTTGCTATTAGATTACTTGTTTAATTCATTATTGATACAAGTTTAATTCACTCTATAAATTATTGTCTGGTGTTTCATTAGTTACATTTTTTATTCATGCTTAATTTTCTTTTCTAATTCAACTTTTATATTTGACTAATGCACTTTTAATACAAGCTAATTCACTTTGCGCTTTATTCATTTGATTTGTTATGATTGAATTATTTGTTTAATTTATTATTGATACAAGTTTTATTCAATTTACAAATCACATACTGCTCTTTCGTTTGCTACATTTTGCATTCATGTTTAATTCGCTTCTAATTCAACTTTAATACGTGTGTAATACATTTTTAATTCAAGTTTAATTCGTTTGGAAGTTCACTATGTCTCTCATTTGTTACAAGAGTACTTGCGTTTAGTTCATTACTATACATGTTTAGTTCACTTATAGATCATTGTCTGGTCTTTCATTTACGTTTTCTATTCAAGTTTAATTCTCTCTTCTAGCTCAACTTTAATATTTGTATAACACACTTTTAAATACAAGTTTAATTCATTTTACAATTTATTGGTTGATTTGTTACAATTGAATTACTGGTTTAACTCATTATTGATACAAGTTTTATTCAGTTTATAGATTAAAAAAAAGCTTTTTCATTTGCTACATTATGCATTCATATTTAATTCTCTTCTAATTCAACTTTAATATATGTGTAATACATTTTAAATTGAAGTTTAATTCAATTTAATTTTAGTTCATTATGTCTCTTTATTTGTTACGGTTAAATTACTTGTCTAACTAATTATTAATACAAGCTTTATTCAGTAGAATTATTGACTATTCTACAAAAGAAAGTTGAAAAAGAAAGAAAGGAAAAAGAGTAAAAGTACGAGACGGAGAAAGAACACGTGAAAAAAAGAAAGAAAGGAGAAAGTTTGAGACAGAGAAAGAATAAGAAATTAAAAGAAGAAGCGAGAGAGTAAAAGAAGAAAGAGGCGAGAGAGAAAATTCTTTTTAATAAAATATATAGTATTCTTACATATTGTTTTAAATGGTAATAATTATTGTTTTAAATGGTAATAATCAAAGAGTATATCTAAAATAAGTAATTATTTTTTAAAAGAAATCTACTTAAGTAAGTAATCCTAAAATATATGTATTCATCATCTGCCTCTGGTGTGGGACAATTTTGCTGAAATATGAAGTAACCAAAATTTAATGCACCAGTTTTTAACCCGATTTGGCGGCAGTTATGTCTTACACAAGCCTCAGAGTTGAAAACACTACCTCAAAATGATCATTAGCAACAATTCATTCCTAATTGCCACTAAAGATGTATTTTTAACGGCAATTAGTACTTTTGTATATGTCCCTAAAATCTTTAGCAACATTGGTTCTAATGACACTTAACTAATATGGGTAAAGACTTTAACACTCTTCATTAATATCAATATTTATTGCTGCTAAAAGTTGTTTTTGTTGTTGTGAAAGCGCCATTAAATGTGTGAGTTTCTTTGTGTTACTGCACAGATTCATGTGATTTGAGCTTCAAGGTTCTTTGATGGCCGATTTTAATAGACGACATCCAACTCAAATCTCTTCTAAACAATTCTAAAATTTTCACATAAGCTCATCTCAGTGTTGTGATTATATATTATCCACTCGAAACGTTTCATATTCGCGGCATATTGAATTTTAAATTTGAGTTTCAAAGCTCTTTAATGGATATCCAACTTAAATCTCATCCAAACTTGTCCTGAAATTTCGTTATGAGCTCCTCTCGATATTTTCATTTTTTTTTGATATATTTATTAAGTCAAAATTTTCTTAAGACATTTTCAATAGTCAAATTTAAACATTTCAGCTTTCCAGTATTTCCAAGTGAAGCAACAACAAGGTCAAGATTTGAGTATAGACATAAACATGATTAGTTAATAACTAAATTGATAATTAGCTGAAACTTAGGCTATTTTTTTTGGTTAGAAACAAAAATATAATTGATGTCATTTTCCCTAATTTAAAAGAGGAAAAACAACTAGAATTCAGGGCCCAAAATATTATTGTGCCCCCTTTTTTAGGTTAGCGATATACAATGTCTGTTGAGTTCTTATTAAATGTTTGTATTCGTCTACTACCACCGGTGTGTGATAAGACACACTAAATCCTACATCGTATGGTTTAGCATATGCGATTTTGACTTGCTAGGCGTATCATCACACATGTTAAAACATTCAATGTAGAATTAGTGTGTCTTTGTCCCACACCGGTGGCAGAAGAAGAATACAAACATTTAATAAGAGCTCAACTGACGTTGTACATTGCTGAACTCAGTACCACAAGTTTGGGACCCAAACTATGGCGGCAAGATGATTGGGACTGTACAAATCTTCAGCCCTTTACACAAATTGTGCTGAAGATTCTACTTTTTCCAATCACCTTACCGCTCTAGCTTGGTCACAATCTTACGCTACTGAGCTCACGATATACAATGTATGTTAGAGTTCTTATAAAATATATGTATTCGTCATCTGCCACCGGTGTGGGACAAGACACACACTAAATTACTCATTGAATGTTTCAGCATATGCGATGTACTAAATTCTACATTGAATGTTTTAGCATACGCAATGATGCTATAACTTTTTGATTCCATGTACACTCAAACATCTCTACAACAACATCATTGCTTAATTCTTCTTCCTTCCCATTACATGACAGTTCATGCACACTCCCAACTCACCACTAGAAATGTCAGACTGTGCAGAAGGATCTTGCTCCGACTATCTCTCTCTATGTCTCTCTCGATCAACTTTATTATGAATAACAGAGGAAATAATAGATTTCGTTCACGTTGTCAATAAATTGCCTCAAATAAAAGTTACCCCATTTGATGTGTAGAGTTATTAGATATCTATGCTGATAAGAGATAGCAAGTGTTCGATATAATAGTCAAAATGTGTGTGATCTGAACTCCACACCATTATTATGAAAACAAAAAAGTATACAAAGAAAGACAATCAATAGAAGAGTTTCATCAAATTTCTATGACAGTAGAAACTTGATTCCAATAAAAAAACATACTAAAAAAAACACGATTTTTAATTTCTAGATGAGCTGTACAAGTAAAGCCCGGTGCAGAAAGCATCTTGCATTCTAACAGTCTTAATATCATCGGCAATAGTTATAGCATCCATCGAAATACCATCAATCCCTCTTTTAGAAAATCCAACACAGTAGAGCCCATTTTCTCCTTTCCAATTTTATCAATGTGCCAGCTTCAAGGAATATTGAGCTATATTCCTACATAGAAAAGAAAAAAAATTGTACATTATTTGAACATGAATATTTATATAAAAAAAATAATTGATTGTGCATGTGAAAAAACTTGAATCATCTAATTATAGAAAAGTTATAGCACTTTGGGAGACATTGTAAACTATAATATACATATTTATGGTCAGAATGAAAATCATGAGAAATTATATCCATATTTCGACCCTTTCACATAAGGATATGACATGTTGTTGATGGTCAAGAAATCCATACAAATCTCTTGATGAATCGAGTTACAGCATTACAAATGCTTGTAAAAATAAACTGGTACCAAGTAAAATAGTTGATGTACAACTAAACTGATCGAACACAACCATTTAATTTTTTAAAAAAACACAAACCTACTCACATGTAGTGATAAAAGAAAAGATAATTAAAGCATAAAAAGATAGAGAGACAATTGGACTTCTAAAGACAACGGATGTGTGATTTTCATAATTTGAAAGATCAAAAACTATTTCCATCCCATAATTTCCTGATCCAACGACCAATACCTTTTTAACTTGAATAGATTATTTCGCCTTTAAATTTTTCTACTCCTACCATTTTTGGAATATAACCTTTGATATTTTCTCTAGTATCCAAAATCAAGAAATCACTAGCATACAATTCTATCTTTCCACTAGTAAAATTTCTTGATTTGACATTTCATTTCTTGATTTGTTGTAAAAAGCCGCTTCAATACAAGTATTGAATTTTGGCTTGATATTAAAATGATCAACATACTCGTCTAAGTATTGTATAAATTATTTTTTCAGCAAATACTTAGGTGTTGAAATTTTATGTGGTATATATGGCAGTCCAACCACAACAATGTCAATTTCTTCCTTTGTGAAATTAGCCATCACAAAATTTTCAGGAAATTAAAGAGAAGTTCTTTTTTGAGAATTTTGAAAAGAAAATTGCAAGAAGATTTCAAAAAAGGAATTTAGACTATGATGTATGTATATATTATGGTCTTCAAACAGGATAAAGATGATAAATATTTTTTTTTCCTTTTTTGAAGTGTAATAATAAACAACAATTACAAGTAAATATAGAATTTTTATTATTGAAACAAAATCTGAATTTTTTCTCAATTCTTAGGTAGATGTGAAAACATTTAATTGAAAGTTATCTTTAGGTTAAGCTAAAATGTGTCATATGAACTTTTATCTATAAATGAATTTCACATTTTTAAAAGTAGGTAAATTACAAAAAATTATTTGAATTTGACTGAAGTTTATTGACTAGCTAAATTCAAAGTATATTTTTTTTTGTCTATTATCCGTGTCTTAGACTTTCAGATAAACACTCAACTAATTAAATTTTATTAATTAACTTATATTAGCAAATTATTTTCTTTTTTTAAAAAAATTAGGATTAAGAAGAACTATGATTTTATGATATATTAAATAGGAAAAAAACTCTTCTATGCCATCCATTTGAGCTATTTCTCAAACGAAAATGACATATATGAACTGCACCTTTAACGGATAACACAAATGAACATTTTGTCGAAGTTTGTTAGAATATTTGAGTCTTTTTTCCTTTTTATTTTCAGCCAAATTTTAAAGAAATAAAAAGATACTTGTTTGACTTCATTGATGAACCCTGCTAAAATTGAGCAAATATATATATTTCAATAAGTATCTTGAGGAACAAGTCGAGTATGGGAATATCAGGCAAAAATATTTACATATTGAAATTTAAGGTGAAATTTTTGTTGTAGTTGTGCCAACTTTCAAGATATACGATACAAAGGGTGATTCACTTTGGGATTCACAGGTTATTAACCCTAATATATAGCTCGAGCGAGAGAGAAATCTACGTCGAAAATATAGTTTGTATAAGAGGCCAATTGACAATTTTTTGTGTTATCAAGCTGAAGTTGATATGAAATAGATATGAAATAGGAGTTACATTTTCTTTTTTGAACTAGAAGTTGTGTTCAATTTGCTACTTACATTTTTGACAATCTTAGTCTAAACCGTTTGTTTGATATAATAGTTGAAATGCGCGAGATCTAAATCCCACACCATTATCATAAAAATAAAAAAAATCAACAAAGAAAGACAATCAATAGAAAAGTTTCATCAAATTTCTGTGACAGTAAAAACTTGATTCCAATAAAAAACATACTAAAAGAAACAAAGTTTTTAAGTACTAGCTGAACTGTACAAGTCAAGCCCGATGCAAAAAGCATCTTGCATTCACGCAGGATTTTTGGAAAATTTATTTACAACATAGTCGATATAATAATAATAAAAAATTTAAATTTTGTCTCCTCTAATAGTCTTAATATCATCGACAATAGCTATAGCATCCATTGAAATACCAGCAATTCCTCTTTTAGAAAATCCAGCACAGTAGAGCCCATTCTCTCCTTTCCAATTTATCAATGTGCCATCTTCAAGGAATATTGAGCTATAATCCTACATACAAATGAAAAAAAATGGTATATTATTTGAGATAATAATGGTAAAATTATTAGTAAGTGAAAGTAGTAATCAAGAAAATTTATCGAGAAAAACTTATCAGCATACAATATTTATAGGCAAGTGAAAAATTTTAAGACTCAAATATAAAATTTAAAAAAAAAAAGAAGAATAATTTGCAAAACATACCTTTAGCCATTTGGTAGCAATATTCTTGTATCCGGTAGCAAAAATAATTGCATCAAATTGATGTTCATTTCCATTATCAAACACTACTGTATGTTCCTTTATATATGATATTCCAGGAAGTACCTAATAAACAATTCACCAAAAGTTATTTCACAAAAAAACGAAGTAGTATTTCCTTTTTTATAATAGATTATTAATTTATATTAGATGAACTATTTACACAAATTTACTGTATTGGTAAAAATTACTAAATTTTACAGATTTCGTAACTATAACAGTTCAATGAACGTGTACTTTTACTCTTCTTCATTAAGTACTACTGCTAGATTCTTGGAAGTAATCAAATTTGAACTCGTGATGTGCGCCTAAAAATACATCACATGTTGGACTTTTACAATAAGACCAAAACCGTTGGAGAAAAATTAAAGCCATCTTTTTTTCACATAATATTTTTCAAAATAGAATGAAATAAGATAAAGATAGTATCGTACCTTAATCTGTCCAAGTTTAATCTTGTTAATAGCACCAACATCAATCACCGGAGATCTACCTTTTGATATTTTAACAGAAAATGGGCCTTCTTCTGGTTGTGGTATTCCTAATTCTGCTAAATTTCCGAACATAAATTTTGCGTATATTGCAATTACAGTATCAACCAAATATATTGGTAAATATTTTAGCAACAACATTGCCATGTACACCATCTCCCTTGTTAGAACATGAATCTGCAAAAACATTAGGACAACATAACTTAAAACTTTTAGAATTAACAATCATATTTATCAAAAAAATAATAACAATTGATTGTGCATGTGAAAAAACTTGCATCGTCTAACTATAGAAAAGTTATAGCACTTTGGGAGAACATTGCTAACTATAATGTAAATGTACATATTTATGATGTCTGTTACTAAAGTAAAATGAAAATCATGAGAATTTATGTTCATATTCCGACCCTTTCACATAAGGGTATGTCTAGTTGTTGATGGTCAAGAAACCCATACCAATCTCTTGATGAATCGAGTTACAAAATCACAAATGCTAGTAAAAAGTAACTGGTACCATGTAAAATAGTTGATGCACATCTAAACTGATCGAACACAACCGTATAATTTTTTTTTATAACAGACACAAACCTACTCACATGCAAACTAATAACCATAAAAGTAAAGATAATTAAAGCATAAAAATATATAGCGACTTACTGGACTTCTAACAACAATTGATGCGTGACTTTCATAATTTGAAAGATCAAAAGCTATTTCCATCCCAGAATTTCCTGATCCAACGACCAATACCTTTTTATCTTTATATTTTTCACCTGATCTATAATCACTTGAATGAATTATTTTGCCTTCGAAATTTTCTATTCCTACCATTTTTGGAATATAACCTAAGTTATTTTCTCCGGTAGCCAAAATCAAGAAATCACTAACATACAACTCAATCTCTCCACTAGTCAAATTTCTTGATTTGACATTCCATTTCTTTTCCTGATTGTTGTAAAAGGCCGCTTCAACACAAGTTTTGAATTTTGGCTTGATGTTAAAATGATCAACATACTCATCTAAGTATCGAATAAATTCTTTTTTGGGCATATACTTAGGTGATGAAGTTTTATGTGACATATATGGAAGTGAACAAAAGTCCTTTGATAAATGCAAATGAAGTCTATCATAAGTCTTTTTCTTCCACAAATAAGCACAACAATCTTGTTTTTCTAAAACAACATTGTTTATGCCCAAATTGTTTAAGCAAGCTGCAACCGCGATACCGGATGGTCCAGCTCCAACCACAACAACGTCGATTTCTTCCTTTGTGAAATTAGCCATCGCGAAATTTTCAGAGAAGTTCTTTTTTGAGAATGTTGAAAAGAAAATTGCAATAAGACTTTAAGAAAGGAAATTTAGAGTATGATGTATATATACATTGTCTTCAAACAGGATAAAGATGATACTTGTTATTATTTTTTTCCTTTTTTAATTTGTAATATAAAACAACAATTACAAGTAAATATAGAATTTTTATTATTGAAACAAGATCAAAGTTTTATCTCAATTCTTTGAGGTAGATGTGAAAACAATTAATTGAAAGTTATCTTTAGCTTATGCTAAAACGTGTCATATAATTTTAAAAAAGAGATAAATTACCAAAATTAATTGAATTTGACTGAAATTTATTCACTAGCTAAATTCAAAGTATATTTTCTTGTCTTTTTATCCGTGTCTTATTTTCAGATAAACACTCAATTAACTATTAACTTATATTAGCAAATTATTTTCTTTGTTAAAAAAATTAGAACTAAGAAGACATATGATTTTTTGATATATTAAATAGGAAAAAAAATTAAGTATGCCATCGAATTTTGAGAGAAAGTCTATCGTATGCCATTCATTTGAGCTATTTCTCAAATGAAAATGACATATATGACCGAACTTTTAAAGAATAACACAAATGAGCATTTTTTTAAAGTTTGTTTAGAATATTTGAATCTTTTCCCTTTTTGCTTTAAGCCAAATTTTAAAGAAATAAAAAGGTACTTATTTGACCAATTCATTGACGAACCCCTCTAAAATTGGGAAATATATTTTTCATTCCAATCTTGATCATTAACGCTTCCATCTTGTTCATTAGCACCTCGATCATGATTATTAGCACCTACTTCTTGTTCATTAACGCCCCAATCTTGATCAGCATTTTGTTCATTTGCGCGTCCAACTTGTTCCTTGTAATGTTGAAGCAACATTACATCATTCCAGTAAATCGGCATATCCACACCTGTTGACAAATTTTTGGTATTATACACCGAGTTTCAAACAATGTGCAATTGACCCTAATCGTTTCACACTAATAGAAAAAATTTAAAAATCACAAATCTCACCCGATATTGAAAATAGAGACGACATACCCAACAATAGGGGTTTATTTATACAGAGGCGCCGATGTAACATTTCAATTATAGCCATTGTTTTATATATGATGAGTTTCATGATGATTATAAGGTAGTAGTCATTCTCTTTTTTTTTTTTTGTGATATTTTGAAAATTTGACCTAATTGATGGCTTGTGTGGTGTGTGCATCCACCATGAGACCTAGTCCGTGACTGAGAACTACTAAGAACAACACACGATATTTATGTGGAAACATCCTTGTTTGAAAAAAATACAAGAATAGTTGATACACTTCGTACGAAGAAGAAACTCATTTAGAGGCTCAAAATGCGAAATCCGAAATAATCATACTCATTAATCTGATATCGAACTTAATAAAATCAATCCAACCCGAACGAATCCAAAATTTGGACCGAAGTTCTTAAATCTAATCTGAATATGAACAATGTGTATACTTAAGGGACCATTTTCATAATTTTATCTAGAGTTGTCAATATTTACGCAAACTTTGAAATTTGATGGGCCAAATTAAATACTAGGTTTTCTAATATAAAGTTAGACTCTTATAATAATACAACTTGTAGTCATATTATGAATAAGTGTAACTTCTAAAAAAAATCACATTTCACGCACCGTCTCAATTTTCATCAACTTCAATGAAAGAACAATTTTCATCAATTTCAATGCAAGACTCTAATTCGACATTCTCTAACCTTCCATCAGAACTCATCACTAAAATCTTTTCAAGGCTTTCTGTGAAATCTCTCTTGCAATAAAAGTCGGTTTCAAAATACTGGTTTAATTTGATATCTACCCCTAAATTTATCAAATCTCATTTCAATTTATCGAATACTAACAAGGAAAACACCCATCGTAGGCTTATGATGAGAATTTTCGGGCCTTGGAACAATCATCTTGTGGTTTGTTCTTTTAGATCTTTACTCTATGATTTTGTTATCGAGACATCAGAATTGAATTTTCCGATTAAAGAACCTTATGAATTTTATCATATTTTGGGTTCGGTGAATGGATTAATTTTTTTGACTTGTCTTGTGGATGACATAATAAGAGTGCACAAACAGACACTTGAACTTATATAAAGTTGAACAAATAGACACACATGTCTTACATGTCATTTTTTTATCCTACGTGGTGTCCTATGTGTATCGTGCCACGTAGGACTTATAAGCTTATTTATTTAAAAGTTTAATAGTTAAAGTGCTTGTTTGTGATTATAAAAGTTGGAGGCCAAAGTTAAAATTTGCAAATTTAGGGTCCAATATATGTATTATGCCACTATTAATTGTTATTTTTCCCTATCTTAACTTTGTTCCATTTTTTTAACAACCACTATTACCATCTATGTATTAACACGCACACAGTTACCAATCTTTAAGGTTCTCAGCATTATATACATTAGCCTCAATAACGATAGAATATTAGTTCTATTCAAGTTGAGATTGATGTATATAATTAAAGGAAATACTATATTTTAAGTGGTTTAACTTATTTATTTAATAGATATTTGAGAGCACACATAATATTTGAACCTAAACTGTCTAATAAAAATACTTTTCGTGTTCGTATGCTCAACTAAATAAATCATAATTCAAGTGACTAAATAAACTTTAATAACAAATTTAAGAGATTATTAATGTTGCACTATTCAAGAGGCATTTTAGTTGTCATATTTTTGCTTTTTGAGAGACGATTTGACTAATTTTTGAAATTAAATAAAATAAAATTAATTCAAATATTTTAAAAATACAATTTAGATAGGCATAATACATAAATATGCCCTTTAACTTGGCTTTGAAGTACATTTATGCCCTGGTGTGCACAAGTAGAAACTTAAACTTGTATAAAGTTGAACAAACAGACACACATATCCTACGTGTCATCCTACATGTCATTTTTTGTCCTACGTGTATTGTGATATGTCGGACTCATGTGTTTATTTATTTAAAAGTTGGATTGTTAAATTGTTTGTTTGTGCATTATGAAAGTTAGAGATCAAAATTAAAATTTGAAGCCAAGTTTAGGGTCTAATATATGTATTGTTGAATGCCTTGAATCGGACCCGCTACAAACAGAAAGGACGGGGGTCTCGCTGCCCGGTCAGCGAGTCGGGGGGTCCAGGGGGGCGACGCGCCCCCTGGCCTGGGGGTCCGGGGGGGCGGAGACGCCCCCGGGCCGACGGTATACAATGTTGTTGTATTGGGCCCTTAATTTTCTGTTGATTCTGTATGTTGGGCCCAAGCCTGTTAGGGCGTAGCTTAGCACTATATATAGACGCTATGGGAAACCCTATTCTGTAATTCTGTTTTTGCCTCTCCATAATAAAACTGCTCCCTCTCTTCCCGTGGACGTAGCCAATTTGTTGGTGAACCACGTAAATCTGTTGTCTTATTTTTCGCGTTTATATTTTCTCGTATTATCTCAAATTCCGCACAACAAATTGGTATCAGAGCCTCTCGGTTAATCGGTGTTCTTGGAGAATTCGAGATGTCTGCTTTGAACGTGAAAATCGACAAATTCACAGGGAGGAACAGTTTCAGTTTATGGCAGATCAAGATGCGGGCCTTGTTGAAACAGCAAGGCTTCTGGGCGCCGTTGTCGAAAGACAAGAACGCCGTCGTTACTCCTGAGATGGCGATTCTGGAGGAAAAGGCGCACTCGACGATCATGCTGTGTCTCGCGGATGACGTCATCACGGAGGTCTCGGATGAAGAGACTGCTGCTGGTCTGTGGTTGAAGCTGGAGAGTTTGTACATGACAAAATCTCTAACCAACAAGCTGCTTCTGAAACAACGTCTATTCGGTTTACGAATGGCTGAAGGTACACAACTCAGGGAACACTTAGAGCAATTGAATACTTTGTTATTAGAATTGCGTAATATCGATGTGAAGATCGAGGATGAAGATGCTGCCCTGATTCTGTTAGTATCTCTCCCAATGTCGTTTGAGAATTTTGTTCAATCGTTCATTGTTGGGAAAGATACTGTGTCACTGGAAGAAGTCAGATCAGCCCTTCATAGCAGGGAATTACGGCATAAGGCTAACGGCACAAGTACGGACATACAGCCTTCCGGTCTGTTCACCAGTAGCAGAAAGGGAAGGAAAAACGGCGGAAAGAAAAATAAGCCGATGTCGAAGGGTGCAAAGCCGGATGATGTTTGTAATTACTGCAAGGAGAAGGGACATTGGAAATTTGATTGTCCGAAGAAGAAGAAGCAATCGGAAAAACAATCAGTGTCTGCTGCTGTTGCTGAAGAAGACACCAATTCTGAAGAAGATATTGCCCTAGTTGCGGATGAGCACACTCATCATTCAGATGTGTGGGTTCTTGATTCTGGGGCATCCTATCACATCTGTCCTAGGAGAGAGTGGTTCACGACTTATGAGCAGGTAGACGGAGGCAGCATCTCGATGGCCAACAGTTCTGTCTGCAAGGTGGTTGGGACAGGCTCGATCAAGATAAGGACACATGACGGTAGCTTCTGCACATTGAACGAGGTCAGGCACGTTCCATTGATGACGAAAAATCTGATATCTCTCAGTCTTTTGGACAGCAAGGGATTCAGCTGGTCGGGAAAAGATGGAGTCTTGCGGGTCTGGAAGGGTTCAAATTTGATTCTGAAAGGTGTCATGCGTGGTACTTTGTATTTTCTACAAGGTTCCACGGTTACAGGTTCAGCCCATGTTGCATCGTCAGAATTTCACCAGAAGGATATGACTAAGTTATGGCACATAAGACTTGGTCATATGGGTGAAAGAGGGATGCAAATTCTGTCAAAGGAGGATTTACTTGCTGGTCATAAGGTTAAGAGCCTAGAGTTTTGTGAACATTGTGTTTTTGGAAAACTACATCGCAACAAGTTTCCAAAGGCCATTCATAGAACAAAAGGCACACTTGATTATATCCATTCTGATTGCTGGGGTCCATGCCGTGTTGAGTCTTTGGGAGGCTGCAGATTTTTTGTGTCCATTATTGATGACTACTCAAGGATGACTTGGGTGTACATGATGAAGCATAAAAGTGAAGCCTTCCAGAAGTTCAAGGAGTGGAAAATTTTGATGGAAAATCAAACAGGGAAGAAGATCAAGAGGTTGCGAACTGATAATGGGCTGGAATTCTGTTGGTCTGAATTTGATCAATTCTGTAAGGATGAAGGGATTGCTCGACATCGCACAGTCAGAAATACACCACAGCAGAACGGTGTAGCTGAGCGGATGAATCAAACACTTCTGGAGAGAGCAAGGTGCATGCTCTCTAATGCTGGGCTAGATAGAAGATTCTGGGCAGAAGCGGTTAGTACAGCTTGCTACTTGATTAACCGCGGACCACATACAGGTATACAGTGCAAGACACCTATGGAGATGTGGTCTGGAAAAGCTGCTGATTATTCAAATCTGAAAGCTTTTGGTTGTACGGCTTACTATCACGTCAGTGAAGGTAAGTTAGAACCAAGAGCTAAAAAGGGAGTATTTGTGGGCTACGGAGATGGAGTGAAAGGTTTCAGAATCTGGTCTCCAGCAGAAAAGAGGGTTATTATGAGCAGGAACGTTGTCTTTGATGAAAGTCCTCTGCTTAGAACCATTGTGAAGCCTACAACTACGTCAGAAACTGGGAGTCTTGACAAACAGGTGGAGTTTCAAGTCATTCAGAACGAGAGCGATTTAAAGGAACCTGAAGAGGAGGATCAAGAGCCACAGACTGAAACTGATATTCCAGAATCTATGCCATCAGATATCCATCAGAGTATAGCTCAAGATCGGCCAAGGAGGGTTGGAGTTCGGCCACCTACGAGGTATGGTTTTGAGGACATGGTGGGTTATGCACTGCAGGTTGCTGAAGAGGTAGATACATCTGAGCCGTCTACTTACAAAGAAGCCATTTTAAGTTCTGATTCTGAAAAATGGTTTGCCGCTATGGGAGATGAGATGGAGTCCCTACACAAGAATCAGACATGGGATCTGGTCATACAGCCTTCGGGGAGAAAGATTATTACTTGCAAATGGGTTTTCAAGAAGAAGGAAGGGATATCACCAGCAGAAGGAGTCAAGTATAAAGCCAGGGTTGTTGCCAGAGGTTTCAACCAAAGAGAGGGAGTGGACTATAATGAGATCTTCTCACCAGTGGTCAGACATACTTCCATCCGAGTGTTACTAGCGATAGTTGCACATCAGAATCTGGAGCTTGAACAACTTGATGTGAAGACAGCGTTTCTACATGGAGAGTTGGAGGAAGAGATATACATGACTCAGCCGGATGGTTTCCAAGTTCCAGGGAAGGAAAATCACGTCTGCAAGTTGAAGAAGTCCTTATATGGACTTAAGCAGTCTCCAAGGCAGTGGTATAAAAGGTTTGACAGCTATATGGTGAAGTTGGGCTATACTCGGAGCTCATATGATTGTTGTGTCTACTACAATAGGCTCAATGATGATTCATTCATCTATCTGGTGCTTTATGTAGATGATATGTTGATAGCTGCAAAGAAGAAGTATGACATTCAGAAGCTGAAGGGTTTACTTAGTGCTGAGTTTGAGATGAAGGATCTGGGAGCCGCTCGGAAGATTTTAGGGATGGAGATCATTAGAGACAGAGAGAGAAGGAAACTTTTCTTGTCACAGAGAAGCTACATTCAGAAGGTCTTGGCGAGGTTTGGCATGTCTTCATCTAAGCCCATTGATACCCCCAGTGCTGCCAATATCCATCTCACTGCCATGTTCGCTCCACAGTCAGAAGAAGAGAAGGAGTATATGTCACGAGTCCCTTATGCCAGTGCCGTAGGAAGTTTGATGTATGCTATGGTCTGTACAAGGCCAGATTTAGCACATGCAGTCAGTGTAGTGAGCAGATTCATGGGACAACCAGGGAGAGAACATTGGCAGGCTGTGAAGAGAATTTTCCGGTACCTTAGAGGTACATCTGACGTTGGTCTCATTTATGGAGGTGATACTCAGTGCTTGGTTACTGGCTATTCTGATTCAGACTATGCTGGAGATGTTGACACAAGAAGATCGATGACTGGCTATGTGTTTACCCTTGGAGGATCTGTCGTCAGTTGGAAGGCAACTTTGCAACCTACAGTGACTTTGTCTACTACGGAAGCGGAGTACATGGCCTTGACAGAGGCTGCAAAAGAAGGGATTTGGTTGAAAGGGCTGGTTAGTGATCTTGGTCTGCATCATGATCAGGCTACGGTGTATTGTGACAGTTTGAGCGCAATTTGTCTAGCCAAGGATCAAGTCCATCATGAGAGAACCAAGCATATTGACGTAAGGTATCATTTTCTAAGAAGTGAGAAGAGAATCAAGGTGAAGAAAGTAGGAACTGCTGATAATCCTGCTGATATGTTCACAAAGCCGGTTCCACAGAGCAAGTTTCAACACTGTTTGGACTTGCTCAACATCAGAAGCTGTTAATTGCCCTGCGGGGCAACTCTGAGGAAGAGGGGGAGGCTTGGCACTATCATAGTGCGTCTGAAGAATCTGTTCGGAGAATTCAAGTCAAGGTGGAGATTTGTTGAATGCCTTGAATCGGACCCGCTACAAACAGAAAGGACGGGGGTCTCGCTGCCCGGTCAGCGAGTCGGGGGGTCCAGGGGGGCGACGCGCCCCCTGGCCTGGGGGTCCGGGGGGGCGGAGACGCCCCCGGGCCGACGGTATACAATGTTGTTGTATTGGGCCCTTAATTTTCTGTTGATTCTGTATGTTGGGCCCAAGCCTGTTAGGGCGTAGCTTAGCACTATATATAGACGCTATGGGAAACCCTATTCTGTAATTCTGTTTTTGCCTCTCCATAATAAAACTGCTCCCTCTCTTCCCGTGGACGTAGCCAATTTGTTGGTGAACCACGTAAATCTGTTGTCTTATTTTTCGCGTTTATATTTTCTCGTATTATCTCAAATTCCGCACAACATGTATTATGCATTCATAGGTACTACTCCATTTTTTTTAGTTGTCATGTTGCACTTTTCGGAAAAGACAATTTCACTAGTTTTCAAAGTTATATCATATTACATTCATTGGATATTTTAAAATTTTAATATCCAAAACTATACGAAAAAAATTACTATAAGTTATAAATTTTTGCATATTAATATGATTTAAAAAGTACATTATAAAATGTTAGTCAAAGTTCTTATCATTTGACTCTAAAAAATGATACTCTCTCTGTCCACTTTTAATTGTCAAATTGCGTTTTCCGAAAGTTATTGTGACTAATTTTCAATGTTAAATTAAATAACATTAATTTGATATTTTAAACAAAAAATTTTAGATATTCAAAACTATATGAAAAAAAATACATCGTAAACTATTTATCAAAATTCTTATCATTTGATTTTAAAAAAGGAAATCATAACCACTAAAAAGTGAGTAAAATTTACGATTCATCTCATACCATAATAATATATCTTAAAATATTGATCTAAGTTCATATGATTCGACTCTTTGGGAAGTAAAACATGACAATTATTTAACATCTAACATAATTCGTAAAAATGAACAGAAAGAATAAAAAGTCCAAAATACCCCTAACTTTTGACAAAAATGTCCACAGCACAATTGGGGGAAATTCACTGAACAATACTGAGAATCTTTCTATTTCTCAATTTTCTGCTACCAAAAATGGAGTCTGAAGAAGATGAAAGCAGCCATCAAAACTCAAAACGAAGCAAACCCATCAGCGATTCTCAATTTGCATCAATTTCGATGCAAGATTCAGCCTTTACAGCTCCCAATTTGCCTGAAGAACTCATCGCTGAAATCCTCAAAAGGGTTCCAGTGAAATCGCTTTTGCAGTTCAGGTGTGTTTCGAAGTCTTGGCTTGGTATAATCTCTAGCTCAGATTTTGTTAAAACCCATCTTAGTTTATCTGCTAATGACAAGGAATACAAACACCGTAGGCTTATGTTGAGTTTTGTTCAACCTGAAAACAATCTTAAGGACTGTTCTCTTGGTTCTTTGTTATATGGATCTGTTACTGAGGCCTTTGATTTGGATTACCCTATGAAAAATCCAGTTAAATCTGTTTGGATTGTGGGTTCTGTTAATGGGTTGATTTGTGTTGCTATTGAGGAAAATGATTTGTTTATATGGAACCCGTCGATTAGGAAGTTCAAGAGATTGCCGAGTTTTAGGCCAACATTGAGGTGTGGTTACTATTTTATGTATGGTTTTGGGTATGACGAGGTTAATGATGATTATAAGGTAGTGGGTGTTTTCTGTATTTTTGGTGTTGGTAGTTCGTATGATGTTGAGGTGAAGGTATATGGTTTAAAGAGTGATTCTTGGAGAAATATTGATGATTATCACGGTGGGGTGTTGTTGAATGATTCGGGTAAGTTTGTGAAGGGGAAGCTTCATTGGGCTACTTCTGCTCGTTTTGGTGGGTATAATGGCTGGGATATCGTTTCTATTGATTTGAAGGATGAGAAATGGGGAAAGATAGAGCAGCCCTGCTATGAAAAAGGAAATTTTGATTTTGTGTTGGGAGTGTTGGAAGATAATCTTTCTGTGCTTTGTAATTATAACAGAACTCGGGCAGATGTGTGGATCATGAAGGATTACGGGGTTAAAGATTCTTGGGAAAAAATGTATACCATCAGTTGTCCTAATGACCCTGGGAAGTATATGTTCTCTCCACCCCTTTGCATGTCAAAAAAAGGTGAAATTTTACTCGTGTTTGGATCAATTTTCATGATATACAATCCCAGTGATGATTCGATCAGATATCCGGAGGTGACTAACTTTGATGCCTGTCTTGAGGCGGAAATCTACACCGAAAGCTTAATATCTCCCATTTTACAAAATGAGCCAATTCCACAACAACAATGAAGGCTGCAGAAGCTCAGATGAATGATAATCCCATGACTTATGACATGTAAGAGCTCTGCTTAATACATTTTTCAACATGTAGATATCACATATGCAACGTCATTACAGTTGTGGTTCATAGATATCTTGTTTGTTCTTTCTTCTTTTTGCATAGTTTCATGGAATAGCTTGTGGCAACAGCAGTTATTTGGTTATAGTCTTTACTCTTTAGTGTTTACGACTTAATAGGCCTTTGTTTTTCTCTTCTTGAGAAGTTCTGTAAGTTTTTTTTTTACATCTGGACAAGACAAACTAAGCGTAAAGACCATCAGGACATGAAAATCATGGCAGGGGAGTTTGTGTAAATCTTGACAAGGGTATATCTTTAGGATACAGGGCCTATTTTTACTAGTCTTCTTACATGAAACTTAATATGGATAGAAGGAAGTACGGGAATTATGGAATAGGAGTTAAAGAAGGGTTACTCAGTTTTGGTGTTCCTCCCTGCTCCTTATAGCTTACTGCTAATTTTCTATTGTCTCCTCATTCTGTTACATATCTGGTCAGTCAATGGCTGAATCTTCTTTGGGTTTGGTAAATAGCACTGATTTGAACAAAAGTGAGTTGGAAGGAGAAAACAGTCGAGGAAACATATTAAGCTGTTATGATCAGTCGCTAGCGTAGATTGGAGGTACTAATGAACAGGACAATGTAGAGAAATAAATTGGGATTTAAAGCTTTGTTTAAGATGGTTCTGTCTTCTAAGTTACTAATGTACAAATACTTTTCATCTTCATTGTTTTGAAAAAGAAGTTCCCCTGCTATAAAGATCTCTTTTATCATTGTTTCTAAATAGAGCAGCTGATGTATATGCAACTGGACCTTTTTCAGAATTCTTAGGTTCTATGGTTACGTATCACCAAATGAGACATGAAAAGCCTTCTTCAATGCATCATTCAAGGGAAACTCTTATTTCGTTACAGTATCAACTATTAGTTATGAGTTTGAAATCTGACCAAAGTTAATGTAGCCAAGCATGTAAAAACAAGGAAACATATCTAATCCTTGTAGTAGAACAGTTTCAAGAATTTGAAACATGGATTTAGTTATTGTTGCGGTTCTATTTCTTGATTTGCATCATCTGTTAGACGCTAAACAGAGGTAAGAGGGGAGAAATGAGACGTAGCCAAGGTAACTTTAATTGTACATATTAGTGGGAATAATACGTAGGAAAAAGGTTAAAACGCCCAAAGGTTTGCATGTAAAAATTCTTTCGAGTAAAATTTGGAGAAGCTAGCAGGGCTATGCCTTTTGTGAAGTGCTCCAGCTCTGAATCAAATAACCCTTTTTTGGGCAGGTCGATATGTTGCATCCACAGCATGAGTACATTTTGTGACCTATTCTTAGTTTTTATTTTCTTTTGGTATTTATAGAGTAAGTGTACCATTTGTGCACCACTTTCATGCAGTCTAGACTTAAGATTATTTAACTACCTAATATTTGTTCATCTTGACTGTTTATTACGTGAACTGAAGCACCTTTGACGTTTCTCAAATGTTCGGAAATGGAGCTGTTCTTTTTTGCTCAAATAAGGCCAGCAGCTTGTGTTTAGTACATGTTAAATGCAAAATGTGCCAGAGCTAGCTCTTCATGTATTGCTTTCTAGTATCTATATCTGCCCTGCTTTTTTTTCCGTCATATGAGATGTCAATGAGGTTTTTGGTTAACTTTTCTGTATTATTGAACTTTCAGGAAGTGAAAAAGCTATGTATGGAACAACCGAACAACTAATCCACCACCTGTAACTGCATGGAGCACAAGGAAGAAACGCGGGCTTTCCCAGTTTTTACAGTTCATTTGTGATGTACTAATGTTATTACTGTGTGCAATGTACAGAGCGAGACTTGCCTACTTCTACTAATTGTATCTCACATTGTTGATAGTTTTAAGCTTCTCCTTCCGTTGAACATCTGTTGTATGTATATTGATCTGTAGTAGAAGATGATATGCCATCTGCTACTTGTAGTAGATGATGATGATCTTAGACAAATTTGTTCTAGATAATGGCTATACAATGTTCATCTTCCTAAGATTCGTATTTTTCTCCAATATTTAGTTATCTTGCTATTTTGTTGTCTGTATTTTCCTTTATACTGTACTCTCTCTACCCCTCGAAAGGTAAGGGTAAGGTTTGTGTACATCAAATTCTATTTATGGAATTGCACAGGATATGAATTATTGAATTGCCTCCTACTCTATGTCGAGATGGCTCTACAGACTTTTCGAGTACTTGAATTACCAGAAAGCTTACACATCGATTAAGAGCATCAAATGGATTACAACTTGAAAGAATCACAGGTAAGAAAGATATTGTTTGGTAATATAGCAGAAGTGAGTAAGTTCTTCACTTATTAATTCATATGCCAACAATCATTTTTTTTTCCACTCATCTGCAACTTTGACAATCTTTTTGCCTATATTTTCGCCATTGAACAGTCCAATGAAAGCAGAGGGAATGCTTTCAACGCCTTGTGAGATATCTTCAACGGTCTTGAGTTTTCCATCTTTGACGTACTCAACTGTTTTCGACAGGATCTCAGCATACATATTCATGAAATCAGCTGCTAGGAATCCTTTGATGGTAATCCTTTTGTAGACTATATCCAACATCTCTGGAGCAGCTCGTGTTGTAGCATTCGTGTACTCAGATATAACCCCACAGACAGCTACTCTACCGAATATGTTCATGTTTGCCACTGCTGCTTCTAACATCCTGCCTCCAACATTGTCAAAGTAGACATCAATCCCTTGAGGGAAACACCTTTTCAGAGCTAATTTAAGGTCAGTTTCTTGTTTATAATTGAATGCATCGTCGAATCCAAGTCTTTCCTTAAGAAAATTTACCTTTTCTTGACTACCAACAGAGCCAACAACATAACATCCAAGTAATTTAGCATACTGTCCTACCAAATGCCCTATCGAACCTGAAGCAGCAGACACGAAAACTCTCTCCCCTGGCTTCGGTTTACACACCTCGAAAAATCCAGCACAGGCAGATAGTCCACTGAATCCAAAAATTCCGAGATGGTAAGACAACGGAAATCCCATATTAGGATCCAACTTATTCAACAATGAACCTTCTTTTACTATACTATACTCTCCCCAGGTAAGTAGCCCTGCTACCAAATCACCTTTCCTGAAATCAGGTCGACGCGAGAACAAAACTCTTCCTACACCATAACTGTCAATGCACTCACCAGGAGTTATAGCAGTTGCAAAACTTATGGTTCCTTGTGACGAACTTTGGCTCTTCATTCTGTTTATATGATATGGATCAATTGAAACAAACAGGTTCTTCACAACAACATCCTTAGACTCAGACTCAATGATAAGTGAGACGTTTTCGACTTTTATCTCAAAGTCTGACTCTTTTGGTGCACCATTTATGCTGTTTTTTATAGTTACATACTTGTTCTTTATTTCCATCTTTTGGCTTGGCAAAATGTTAAACAAAGGGTAAGAAAAAAGTTGAGATGAATATAATGTGAAATGCTCTTTTGGTGCTTATATTTAAGTTTTTTTTGTTTAGAAAAATGACAAAGTGCATAGATGCCGTCTGTGACAACTAAGTATGTGGCGAGCATCAAGATTTGTCCAGCAGCTATTCGTCAACATGCTTACTTGCCGAACAAAGGGTAAATTAGGTATTATCAAACATAATTCGTTGTAACTGACTTGTACTAATTCATTCATATATAATAACACTTTAAATATCTTAGTAATAATAAATCAAATAAATAAAACCAAGTGGCATTAATCGGATATATGCCAGTAATTATTCTAGGATATACATGTACAATTAAAATATATTTTTTTTCACATTCCAAACATTTAATTATTTGCTTATATTTTAATTAAGAATTAATTTAAGGAAATGCAAAATTCATCTACATTTTTATCAAAATGATACAATTTAACATTTAAACTAAATAATTAAATGCTTTTAAAACTTTTTAATTTATAGTAAGGGTAAAAATTTTTAACTTTTTTTGTTTCCTCTTGTAATAATATATATGATTCATCTGTCCTTTCACAAAATTTATTACTATTCTGACTTATGAACCCCACCTACTTAACGAAACGCACCACGTGCTTTTTTACTCTTTTCGATCAGAATAATTCGGCCATAATAATTTAGATACATGTTCACGCTATAACTGATTTATTTTTTGACAATTATATTGTTTTTTGTCAAATTAAAAAAGATATAATTTGTCAAAAATAAATCAGTTTATAGTGTGAACATGTATTTGAGTTATTATGATTAAATTATTTTGGCCAAAAAAAAATTTCCTTTAGATTTTTTTATCTTTTTAACCAAATTTTTCTGGCTATTTTATATTATCCAACCCTTTTTTAATATATGTTTTTTTTATGTAGTGTGGTCCTTACGTAAATGTTTACTACATGTGTTTTTTATGCAATTTTTTTTAAATTTGATTCATCCAATAAGTGGGGCCTATTAAAATTTTGTTTGATCGTTCTTCCTTTTTTGCCCCCTCTAGCATTTTCAAATTATTTTATTTTCCTTTCGTGTCTAATTATTTATCAATTTTTTCATTTTTAGTTATTATTTGTTTATTTTAAAATAATTGAGAAAGACAATTTTTTTTACTTTAATTTCCTCAATTAGATATTCTAAAAAATGTAGAATTTTTTTTTGAAAAATCTTAAGTTTTTAATTCATCCATTTCAATTAATTGGGGTAAAATAGTATTGTTTGCTTAATAGGTATGTCAAATCATAAGTAGAAAAATAATTAAGAATATGGTGAGTATGAGTTACTTTGATTTAACAAAGAGTTTAAGAAAGAAATATTTTTTAAAAAAACAAACTTGTGGTCTAAAATAAGTAATAAATATTTTGATAGCTATAAATAATTCATTAAGGGTAAAATGGACATCTAAAAATTAAATTATTATTTAATATGAAAATATGTTATTCTTTTTAGACCGATTAAAAAGGTAAGTAAATCATACTCCTTGTATATTTAATTAGTTGTCCATTTTTTTTCTTTTTTAGTTGTTCTAATTTTTGTCTATTTTGACAAATAAAATAAGAACAACTTTTTTTTTTATCAATTATACTCTCAATTAATTACTTTAAAAAATGTAAAACTTTTTGAAAGTCTTAACCTCTCAATTCATCCATGTCGCAATTAATAAACGATCAAATCATAAACTCATTATATCAATTATTATTTTCTTAATAAATATACTGATTCAAAAGTAAACGGTTAATTAATCGAGAACGGAGAGGAATTGATAAAGATCCATATTTTGACTATTACTTCTTTCGGCTCGAAATCTTCAATTTGTAATGAATCAAATCTTTTCTTAAATAAACAAATATAATAAGGAATGACGACTTTAAAAACAAGTATTAGTAGGTAACATCACACATTTTAATTTGGTGATCAAATTACTTAAATATTAAGACCAAGGAAATAATATTTATTATATTTTTTAATATTAAACAAGATTATATAAGTATCATATTATCACAACATTTTTTTCATGTATTATCACTTTCCTTTTTAATTTGTTATATATTTAAAATTATATGATTATTATTATAAATCATAATAATTAACGTATCAAATACATATAAATCAAAATTAACTATTACAAAAAAATTATTATAAATCAAAATAACAACTTAAATGAAAAACATTTTTTGTTTTATTGGCTTTTTAATTTTATCAGTGTCATCTAATTTCTGATTATAGTCATTTTTCATACGTTCGATACGATGAAAGTTAATTTTTTACGAAAATAAATTTCCTTTCGTAATTATCTTCACATGCAAGAAATTAGAAGTCATTTTTCAATGCTGAAATGACTTCCCTTAATCTTTAGCACCAAAATTTTCATCAAAACACCCTCTGATTGCTATTGTTATTATTTTTGTAATATACATTTTCGAAAAGTATTTTTCACTCACCAATAAACACCGTAAATGACTTTCATCGTACCAAACACGTGATTCTTATATCTGATCAACCAAACACATAGTACTTTGATTTTCAAAGAAGATTAAGACAAGTAGTTTTAACAACAAGAACTTTACATTATTAACAATACATAGGGGGATCTTTTAACAAGACGAAGCTCGATAATACAACAAACATAACTAGTAAATCTCCAGAAAGAACAACACAAGCAGAGTAATTTCTTTGATGTAAGCTAAAATACTTATCACCAACACGAGGCGTAGCTAGCTAGGCTCTCGATGTTAGTAACTACTTGCATGAATATCCGGGGATCTGTATGAAGCGTTGCTCCTGTTATGCAAACTTATATCTGTACTAAACCTTCATCATCGTTCTCTTGACACAAACAAAGGCGATATATAACCCATACGAGCAAAGGGAGACCGGAGAAGAGAGACTATTCTTCACACTCGTACTCCTTCATCATCTTCCTATCCCGATAATAGTTGCAACATACAACTATTATCCAACGGAAGTTTCCATTTCCATAACTAAGCAACGCCACTATCCCATTATACGTCTTACTAACTAAATTCAAACTCATAACCTCCCGAGCTCATTACGTATCACCAACATTAGGCGAAGCTAGACTCTCAATGTAAGTAATCGCTTGTACTTGAAGACAATAACCCAATGAATGAATGTCCAAGGATTCATGTGAAGCATTCCTCGCGTTGTACAAACTTATATTAGTACCAAGCCTCACTAAAACCTCACCACCATTCTCCGACACAGACAAAGGCGAGACATAACCTAAACGGCCAGAAGGGGCCGTGATATTAGAGACCAACTTAGTCCACGACGACTCCACACCATACTCCTTCATCACCCACATATCCGTCCTAACCGAATGATAGTTGCAACAAGCAACTAAACATCCATTTAAAACACTCAACGACCAACTAGTGTTCCCATTTCCACAATTAGGCAATGCCATTATTCCATACGTCTCCGTAGACAAATCCAATGTCATTATCTCCGAAGAACCACCACCACCATCACCATCACCAGAGTCGCGACAATGGCTTACCTCCCAATGAAGATATCCATTCAAACACATCCCGGATTGTGCATTAACATAACCACTATCAAACGCCTCACCCATTTTCCAAGAATCATACTTCAAGCTATAAACCTTCACCTTATTCTCATATCTCCCCTCATTTCGCGGAAAACTAAAGATCTTAACCACCTTATAATCATCATTAACATAATCATAACCAAACCCATATCGTATATAACAATTTACAGCACATTGAACAAATGAATCTTCAAATTCCTTGTGTTTTCCAGTAACAGGGTTCCATATCATAAGTTTAAATGACATAGGGGTTAAACAAATCAACCCATTACAAGAACCCAAAAATTTTGCAGATCCAAAAGGAGGTTTTAATGGGTAATCAATTTTATCAACATTTACAGAGGAATTTTCACAATCAAGAGAGTAAACAGAGCACATTTTACCCATTAAACCAGCTACTGAAGCTACAATAACAAGTCTTAGATTCACATTTTTGGATTTTTTAACACAAAATTTGATCTGGGTATTGATGAAATATGGAGTTGAGATTAAAGAAAGCCAAGATTTTGAAACACACCTGAATTTCAAGATAGATTTTACTGGTAACCTCAAGAGTATTTCAATGATGATTTCATCTGGTAGACATGAAAATTGAAGCAATTCTTGAGGAATTTTTGCTTCAGCTAATTTGTTTTGAGTTTCCATTGAAGCAAAAATCTTCTAGATTGGAGAATTGGAAGAGGTGATAAGAAAGAGAGAGATATGAGGTCCCAAGTCTTTGGATAGTGAAGTTTTGGAGCTCAAGGCATGTGGTGTGTACACCTGGATGATTCGGAATCGATTTTTTAAAGAATTTTTTTGAGTATATTGTATTGCGTTTATCTAATGTGATTTACATTCTTTTATAGTTTGAAGTTATTATGTAATAAGAAATTTATCTGATACATGTAAAACGTTCATGATAGAGTGTTCAATGAAAATACTGAGGTTATCGAGGCGTGCACGTTATGCTCTCAAGTTTCCAGAAAAAAAAGGCGGAATAGGAATGTAAGATCTCAACTATAAAGTTTTTTAGTACTAGTATGAGTAGGGTTTGAAAAAAGTAATGTATACGTTATCTTATCCTTAATATTTTTTAGAACTTTTTTATTTGACTTTATTGTATTGCGTTTATCTAATGTGATTTACATCCTTATATAGTTTGAAGTTATTACGTAATAAGAAGTTTATCTGATACATGTAAAATGTACATGATAGAGTGTTCAATGAAAAATACTGAGGTTATCGCGGCGTGCACGTTATGCTCTCAAGTTTCCAAAAAAAAAGGTGGAACAGGAATGTAAGATCTCAACTATAAAGTTTTTTAGTACTAGTATGAGTAGGGTTTGAAAAAAGTAATGTATATGTTATCTTATCCTTAATATTTTTTAGAACTTTTTGATTCGACTTTATTGTATTGCGTTTATCTAATGTGATTTATATCCTTATATAGTTTAAAGTTATTACATAATAAGAAGTTTATCTGATACATGTATGAACATTTTACGTGATAGAATGTTCAAAGAAAATACTGAAATTATAAACGACGTGCACAATTATAGGAATGTAAGATCCCAATCTAAAGTTTTATAGACTAATATGAGTAGGGTTTGGAAAAAAAAGTCTACATTATTTTATTTTTACTATTTTAAAAAGAGTAGTAAACTATCTTTGATAGATTCTTTAAGTGTCATTTTATAGAATACATTTTAAAAAATAATGTTTTGCATAATGCATTAAAAAAAATAATGTTATGCATAATGCATTAGCTTCCATAACTATACTCTATTTTGCTATTATATTAGGTATAATTGATATATGAGAAATTATTAGTCATGCAAGAGGTTTTACTACATATTTAGCATGAATGTAGACATAATTATCACTCAAAATATTTTGATATCTTTTTCATTGTATTTGTGGATGATTCTTTTTTTTAAACAGATAATTTTTTAAAGAAAATTATGTAATGAATATTATTTATACTATATCTAATCTAACGATATTTGATAGTCATATTAAATTTTAATTCACTCTTTGTCTAATCCATTTTTAAAAAAATGATATTTAATAAGTTTTTTTATTCATAGCTTAAATTTAAAAATTATTAACAATTAATAATAGAGGTGAGTAGGTGAGGAGAGAGAAATGGTGGAAGTCTTTGGATAATTGACTTTGGAATTTCCTCCAACTTTTTGGTAAATAGTTGTAAAAGACAAGTTTTTTGAGCTATTATATAACAAAGTTTAAATTAAATTGAATCACACAATTTTTTCTTCTCCTTTTAATTTAATTAATTCTTAAAAAATATTATATTTATATTCTATAATTATTTTTGATTATTTTAAGTTTGATGAAAACGAGTTTTATATTATAACTATATGTGAATATTAAGATACTCCTAAGTTTTGTATTATTTTTTTTTAAAAAGTACACGTGACAGCAACTACCCAACTACCCATTTTTTATTTATTTAAATACTTACTTAAATAACAAGTGTTATTTAATATATGAGTAGTTGAATTTTGTGGACGCATATTAAATTAAAAAAAAGAAAAATTATATAAAATAACAATTATTGATTCAAATAAAATATTATAAATAGAGTTTCATTTAATTTTATTCTGTTTCGCTCGCTTACTTCTCTCACTTTATACAAACATAATGTATAAATTGTGTTTCCGTTTGTATAAAGCGAGGAAAAAATTGTATATATAAATACATATATTTTTGTCCTATACACTTAAAATTATACAAATACAGATCTTCCCTTGTCTAGTGTTCTTTTGTCTTTCTCACTTTATATAAAAACATATTATACAATTGATTCGTATATGTATACCGAAATATACATATTAATACCCATATTGGTATATGCATACTGAAATATACAAATTAAATAGTCATTCGTATATGTATAGCGAAATATACAGATTAATAGACATTCGTATATGCATAGTGAAATATACAAAATACAAGCTACATAGCAAACATAAAATTTATTACGAAGCACAAACTATAACTATAACATACGAGTATGATTTTTATGTTTGTTATATGTGAAAGTTGCTCATGTAAAATATTAGTAGAAGTATGACATCTTTACTAAAAATGTTGGTAATTTGTCATTAGAGCTCGGTGAATTCACGCCGAGAGGTCCCACATTGAGGGTAAACCACCCCTAACAAACTCGATCATGTACATGTTGGAGGTAAAACACTCCCTAACTAACTCGACCCTGTACCTTGTAAAACACTCCCTAACTAACTCGACTCTGTACACATTATAGGTAAAACACTCCCTAACAAACTCGACCCTGTACACATTGAAGATAAAACACTTCCTAAGAAACTCGACCTTGTACATGTTGAAGGTAAAACACTCCCTATCAAACTCGACCCCGTACTCGAGTGATTATCACATTATTTTGATGTTTGTTAGTTCTCTTTTTTCTTAATTCTTTCATATACATTAAAGGGATTGATGAAACATGTAATCATTTTAGTACTCAATGAGCCAAGGTTGAGTCCTATGTACTCAACTTATACCAAAATTGGAGCATCAATCTCCCATAAAAACCCTACAATACAAAATCCTCAATCTCCCATATAAACCCTACAATACAAAATCCTCAAAGCCTTCAAGGAAACTGACTTGATCTTTTGACGATTCAATAAAACCCCAAACGACACGTGAAGATTAAAGAAACAATCAATATAGACAACTATTAAGCAGATACTGAAGCATGTTTTTCGTCTAAGCTTACATAACATAAAGATCACACTTACTCATAACCAATCTCTTCACAATCAGCAAAACTACGCAATCTCAAACACAACATGTAATGGTAAAATCGAAGAATAAGACAACATGTTCTTCCTGAACTTCTAGTCCCATGGAATTCTCAAGTTAGCTAAACTTCCCGCGAACAAGATGGATAAATCTGTAGAAGGCGAAATTTCTTTCAAGGTAAACTCATTCACTTCTTGTTCACGCACATTGTACTCTATAAACTCACCATTCGTTTTCCTCCACAGGATATTCTCATTTTCCTTCAAACATATGATATCATCTAAATACCATTTCTCCTTCTCTCCAACTCCAACGAATGAGGGCATCGTTGGAATTTTCATGACGTTAGTCCATGTCCATCGTTCCCCATCTTTCTCGAGTGAACACAACAAAAAATCCATCTCAACAAACACGGAGAAAAGATAGAGACGATTAGCAAAATTATATAATTTCATACGAGTCCCATGATATTGCAATGGGACGGGCGTTACAATAAATTTCTCATTAGCCACAAATAAAGATATAGTCACAAACTTATTATCTAATCCACTATTATCATCATTGGCCATCATGTTAATCGTACCATCTAATGAAACTGGATTTTGGTCAAACAAACGATAACCAATAGGAACAAAGTCAATCTTTTTCCAAGACTCATTATTCACAGAGTATATTCCAATAACATAATGTCTATCTTTCGAATTAATCACAAATATAGCGATTATCTTATAATCATCACAGATAGAATCATACACGAATCCATACAACGTTGATTCGAATTCATATAGCATTGATATGTATCGATGAGTCTTTTGAACAGTTTTGTATTTTCGAATAGCTGGATTCCATATAAATATCGCGAACTTATACACCACACATAACAAGCCGTTACAAGAACTCACCAATGGATATGAAATATCTCGAGACATTAGATAATTTGGTGGATTAAGAGAAACAACTTGAGAATTCACACTAAGTGATGATGCACATGTTGTACCAATGTTGAATGCTAACATGTTATATTTTAAACAAGGTGATGGAGTTGTTTTTGATGAAATTAAGAGGATATTTTGACGATTAATATCGGACGATGAATCGTCTATATGCAACTTGATGAAATTGGGATCGTTGATGATTGAACACCATGATTTTTGAACAATTTTAAAACGTTGAAGAGATTCAACAGGGAGTTTTGAGAGGATGCAAGTAATTACATCATCTCCCAAATTAAGACTCATTGGACTATATGTTTACTTAGGGTTTTTTGTTCTTTTTATATATATATATATATATATACTACTTATAAAATTAATTTAAATTTGGAAAATCATAAAGTTTTTAAAGTGTTCTTTCCATATAGTATTTTCTATTTTGGCATAATACGTTTAACTTGGCTTCGAATCACATTTATGTCCTTCAACTTTGGGTGTACACAATTAGACACTTAAACTTGTATAAAGTTGAACAAATAGGCAGACATGTCCTACATGTCATCCTACATATCATTTTTTATCCTACGTGTATTTTGTCATGTAGGACTCATGCGTTTATTTATTTAAAAGTTGGATGGTTAAAGTGTCTGTTTGTGCATTATGAAAGTTGGAGGTCAAGTTAAAATTTGAAACCAAATTTAGGGTCCAATATATGTATTATGCCTTCTATTTTTGTATAGTTTTCAAAGTATTATATTTAATCGTATTCGAGTTGAATTAGGATTATTATATTCTATATAATTGGCTCGTGACCCAAAAAAAAAAAAAACTAACTTCTTCTATGGGTTGTATTCCAAATTTGTCTATTGATATTGTCTACTCCATCCTATTAGAGCTTCCTGTTAAATCTCTTTCACGATTCAAACTTACATGTAAGTCATGGTGTAGTACGATTAATGATCCCGAATTCATTAATTCTCATCTATATAAATCATTTAACGATATTAATCTTCAAAAGAATCTCATTTTTTTAAATGATAAAGATTGTAATTATTCGATTTAAGTATTATCGATGGAAGGTTCAATTAGCGCTGATTCCAAAGTTGCATTGATGAAGCACCCGAATATCCCAATATTATGTAGACACATTGGTTATTTAAAAGTGATTTCATGCAATGGTTTGTTCTTTATTCATGATTCTTTCACTGGCACAATATTATGGAATCCCGTCATTCGAAAATACAAACGGATTCCAACGTGTTATATATGTTGCAACATATGACTTATTTCATGAATTATTTCGTTAGGCCGATATTCGGTTTTGCTTATGATTTTGTGGCGGAGGATTACAAGGTCTTATGTATAGTATTACAACTTCAAAGTAATACAATGCATCCACGTTACGTTGTTGGAATTTATTCAGTTAAAAATCAATCGTGGAAAATAATTCAAGATATTTTCCCCCTTCCTAGTAGTGATTTATCGTTGTACGTAAAAAATGATCCAGTTTCATTAAACGGTGTCATTCACATGATGACTACTTCGATTTCATCCAAATCTGAACAAATGGTTATATCTTTACACGTAGCAGATGAAAAATTTATTGTAACACCCATGCCGAGTAAATGTGGTGAACTTGTGAAATTATGTGCATGGGTAATCGCGCATATGTGAGTCCGGAGCCTAAAGGGTAAAAAATGTTAACAAAAATTCCAAAACAGTATATGAAATTTCTTTTTAACCAAAAGGGCAAAATCGCTCGCGAAGTAGCGATTTTGTCCACTGAAAAAAGCAAAATCGCTGCTATAGCAGCGATTTGTTAAATTTGCTTTTTATTAAAAAAAAAATTATAACAAAATCGCTCCCTCGGGAGCGATTTTCAAAATAAAAATTTTTTTTTAATATTTTTTTGATATGTCGCTGCTTAGGCAGCGACTTGTGTATAATTTTTTTTAATTAATACTTTTTGTTTTTTTTTTTATAAAAAAAGTTTAAATCAATTTTTTAAATCAAATAGCTGCCAAAGCAATGATTTTTAATTAATATTTTTTTTTAAAAAAAATAAATAAATCGCTGCCATTTTTTTTAGTGATTTAATTTTTAAAAATTAAAAAAGAAATAATTAAAAATTGCAGCAATGTAATTTTAAAAAAATATTTTTTTCATTTAAACTTTTTTAAATAAAAAAAGCAAAAAAAAAAATAAAAAATTAAGGTAATGTCGCTGCATAAGCAGCGACTTACTTAAAAAGGTATAAAAAAAATTTTGAAAATTGAAAATCGCTCCCTCGGGAGCGATTTTGTTTTAATTTTATTTTTTTAAAAAAAAATCAAATTTAATAAAATCGCTGCTATAGCAGCGATTTTGTTTTTTCGAATGGACAAAATCGCTACTTCGCGAGCGATTTTGCCCTTTTGGTTTAAAAGAAATTTCATATACCGTTTTAGAATTTTTGTTAACATTTTTTACCCTTTAGGCTTCGGACTCGCGCATATGTTATGACGGATATTAACGAGGAAATATCAATTTGGCCACTCGAAAAAGATGGAAAAGCATGGAATAACATCATGAAGTTACCTATTTTGTATGGGGATCCTCATGATCAATGGTACTTAGGTAATGTCTTTTGTGTTAAGGAGAATGGAAATATATTACAATATAGAAAAAATGATGGTCGATTTCTTGAGTATAATGTGAGAAAAAATGAATATATTGAATTTAAATTGAAAAAAGTTCCATTAGGGGTTAAAATAGGACCTTTATACGTTGAAAGTTTAGTTTCTTTGAAGATTCCGTGGGATTAATTAGAAATAATAAGTTTAGTTTTCTTATAGTTAAGATAGTGATTTCTAATTTTTCTAGTATTATTGCCTTTTGATTTTCATTAATCTATTATGTAATTGTTTTTTATATGTGAGATTTCTTGAATAATTTATGTGTGAAATATTTTTTACGGCACAAAAAACTGTTTTATTTAGCATATGAAAAAATTACGGATAAATGACTAAAATTTCACGTTTGAGCTCTCTTATTACCATAAACCCTATTAGTTTTACAAATTTTTAAAATCCCTCATTTTCACACATCAGATTAATGTATCTCGCGCATCAAATATTTAATGTATCTCGCGCATCATGCTAATGTATCTCGCGCATCAGATTAGTGTATCATGTATAAAATGTTGTGCATCTTACTTAATAATTAAAGTATCTCGCGCATCTGATTAATGTATCGCGTGCATTAGTTTAATATATCAACGATTGTATCATTTTAGATTTTTATAATTATAAACTTATAAAGGATAAATGAAAATTTTACCTTTAAAATATCTGATTATTATCCTTTGCCCACAAATTATTGTAAGACCAATACGAAGTAAATATTAAATAATTCTATTTTCGATAAGTCTCCTAAACTAACTTGGTAAAATAAATGTAGAGTCCTAATAGTTATACTATTATATTTTATACATAAAATAAAAATAATTGAGAACTCTTGTGAGTTCCAAAAATGCCTATTGATATTATCAATTCCATTCTCTTAGATCTTCCTGTCAAATCTCTTTTACGATTCAAAATTACATGCAAATCATGTTTGTTTCATCGATGATCATTACTTCATTAATTCCCATCTACGTAGATCATATAATCGTCAAAAGAATTTCTTTTTTACATTGCTAATGGAAATAGATTTTATAACTATTCAATTAAAGTCGTATATATTGAAGGATCAATTAGTAGTTATTTAAAAGTTGCAAAAAAAAGGATTGCTGTAATGTAAGAACAATTTATGGTTTTGCCTATGATGTTGTGGCTGAGGATTACAAGGTCTTATGTGTTGTTGATAAATGTGAAAAACAATAGAAGGGATACACGTTATATTGTTGAAATATATTTCGTTTGATTAATTAGAAATTTCAAATTTATTTTTTTCCCGGCCTTATTAAAGATTGCAAATTCTAGTATTATCGTTATTCGATTTATAGAATATAATGTGCGAAAAAATGAGTATACTAAATTTCAAACCTTTATATGTTGAGAGTTTAGTTTTTTTTTTTGAAGATTCCCTGGGATTATTTTGAAATATCAAGTTGACTCTTCTTATGCCTTATAGTTAATTAGGTAACAATTTTTTAAATTTTATTCAGTCTATTATGTAATAGTTGTTTCTCATCTTATATTTGGGTGAATATATACAACTTTTGATTCAATTTCCAATTTTCTTTATTATAATTATTTTTATTTTATTAAAAATAAGTTATTTGGTTGTTACGAAACAATGAAAATCCATGTTTTATGGAACAACCCATTTGGTGTGTTCCCATTATTACTTAATGATAATTTTAATAAATTTATAAATTACAATAACAACAACAAACAATACATTTTAGCCAAACATTGTATCTACCATATAATACAGTACATGAGAACACAATACATTATAAAACAATGAATAACAATGATTCAAACAAACAAAGCGTTAAAACTCTTTTTACTTTTTGATAAATCAAGAAACAAAATCCAATCGTCAATATAATTATTAGATATAATAGTATAAGGCAATTAGGACTACACATTTATTATACCAAGTTAGTTTAGGATTTTGTTTCTTGATTTACCAAAAAGTAAAAGAGTTTTAACACTTTGTTTATATATATATATATATATATATTGAAGCGCGTGGGAGGTATTCAAATGCTACGTAAGTCACAAAGATGCATAAAATTAAAAAAAAAAGTAAGTTCAGAGATTAATAGAACCTTAGTTTTTGCTAAGAGAGATTTCAGTTATAGTCTAAGAGTGTACTTGTGCATTTTCCCAAAATTTAAAGTACAAGTTTGAATTGGAAATTTTCAAGTGCTCCCAACATGGACAATACTTTGAAGCAACCATTAAATAAAATTGTATATATATTTCCACAAAAAAAAATCATGAATATGACAATTACAACAGAAACTGGGAATTCAGAAAGATTAACAAGATAAGTATTCAGTAATCTAAAAAGTTCATAAAACCTTATTCAACACAAACTATATAAACACACTTTTCTATCTTCTCTGAAAATTGAATGCCTTGATTCCCAAAGCAAATGTGAAGGCGAAAACAACAGCAAATGCAACGATCACGCCTGCAACAACACCGAGAAAATCGTGCTTAATTCCGTAGTCATTTCTCAAGTATTCTTCCACAGTTTGGCCATTGACGATATCTTGAAGGTCTGCAAACTGCGATGCAATCAAACCATACAACGTCCAGGCAACAGGGCACGCCCAGTAGTACCATCTCCACCATATGGGAATACGCTGTTTTTTTAGTCAGGGGAAAATGATCAGTTGTAAACGAAAATGACAAAAAACTCAACTATGTGTATATGTTATAGACGAACTTACAGGTCGTGGAACGATGAATCCTGAGAAGAGATTCCATACTGTATAGAAGAATCCAGCGACAATGGAAGCAACGTTTTGATTCGGGGTAATAGCCACAGTCATCATGCCAAAGAAGGTGAAGTATAGGAAAGTGAAGAACATGAAGAAAAAGTACCAAAAGAATTTTGCTACGGTCCATTCGAATCCAATCATAGAGTAGACAATGAGACCATAGACAACAGCTTGTACAAATACATAAGGAATTTCAATAAAAACCTGCACGAAAAAAACATTGAAGTTTTCGTAAATAAATGTGAATGGTTTTTTGAAGTTTTAATACGAAAAATTTTCATTGTTCGTCTAGCTACTTACTTGTGCAAAGGCATATGGTATGGCAGAGTACATCCCGGCAGCTTTTTCTCTGTAGAATACAGTACGTTCAACCGATACAACAGGCTGAACTGATGATGCATTTTGTACACCGAGGAAGAGAACAGCAGCGTACATAGATCCCATCGCGTTGGTTAGATCTTGAGGCCTACTCCTGTAATCGGAACCAAAAAATAAAGAAGCAAAATGAGACTTTCTTAGCATTTGTTTAAGTTAAAAGTTGAAAGTTTGTCTTCTTATTTCATTTTTTTCGTGTTATAGTACTTACACTTTGGTACCGAGATCCCAGAACATTGACCCGAACATGAGTGCTATGAACGTAGTGAAGAGAAATCTGACTGCAGTGTAAGCCGGATTACGCCAATACGACCAGTGTTGCTTCCATAAGCAAGCCATACATTGGACCCAAAATGGCTGTGAGAATTGGTTTTCAAAATGCAGGTCACTTGTGCCTGGTCGTGGCACACTTAGTTCCGTAATCAAGGCTTTGTTCCTCCTGCAGAGGTCTGAGTTCTTGTATAATTCGGTGAAATCGACCCCTAATGACATTTCTTGAGATGAAGATGTGACTTCTAACATCCAAGTTGCTGGATTGTAACCTTCCTCTATTTTGCCAACACCGGGCATGGACTGAATTCACGGTGAAAATAAGCTCGATCAGTACTTGATTATCTAAAATCAGTAAAAGGAACATACTTTTCCAATTTCGAAAGAAAACTAACTTGCCTCAAAATATTTAATCAAATGGCATGATTCGCGACCCAATGGACCAACGTATATCTCTTGTCCTCCTCGTTTCATTAGAAACAACTGTAATGACATGTTTGTATTAGTATCTTGGTATCTCGAGGGAATTAGACGTAAAAGGTGTTACATTTTACCTCATCAAAAGCCTCAAAAATGTCAATGCTAGGCTGATGAATGGTACAAACAACGGTTCTTCCTGTATCAACAGTGTTCCTAACAGCTCTCATCACAATTGCAGCAGCTCTTGCATCTAACCCTGAAGTTGGTTCGTCCATGAAAATGATCGAGGGGTTTGCTACTAGTTCAACAGCAATCGTCAACCTTTTACGTTGCTCAGTTGACAGACCATTGACTCCTGGCAACCCGACTAAGGCTGATCTTAGTGGTGTAAGCTCGACAAGATCCATAACTTCCTCAACAAACATCTGAAATGGGATAACCCGTATAAGATGATCAGTACAATAAATTCTCATTAGGGAAGGAAACAGAATGATATAAGGGGAACTTACCATTCTTTTGTGTTCATCAACGTCTTGAGGTAAACGCAGCCAAGCCGAGTAAACCAAGGACTCGTGAACTGTAACATAAGGTGAATGGATGTCATTCTGTTCACAGTATCCAGAAATACGTGCAAAAGTTTCTTGCTTCTTGGGATATCCAGATATCTTGATGCTCCCGTCAATGTAACCTCCGGTTTTCCTTCCAGCCAAGACATCCATCAACGTTGTTTTACCGGCCCCACTAACTCCCATCAAAGCTGTGAGAACACCTGGCCTGAAAGCTCCACTAACACCCTTCAAAAGTACCAATCTATCACTGCTACCCTGCTCTCTCATTTCCTGCAAGTTGTCAAAAAATCGAGTCACATTTCGTTTTAAGGGAAGTTAAAGCATCGGTTTATGATACTAGTAATTTTTCATTACTTACCGGAGGCATGTCAACGGAGTATACAACTTCATCAAAGGTGATGGAATGGGGTTCAAATGGAAGAACCATGCCCTTCTTCTTATTCTGATTCTCATCGACAGAATCTCCTTCTGTTGTGCTAGTTATCTGGGACGATGATCCACTACTTTCGTTGTTCTCACCCTCTTCTGAAATCGTAGCTTGTGGCTTTCCAAATGCTGCAGATACTCATTCCATGTTAGTACATGTCATCTTTTTATTTATGGATATATCGATGAAGAAACTCAAGATACTCACGGTTAAGATAAACGAGAGCAAGACTGTAGGCGATGTTAAACAGAATTGTGAATCCAGCAAGTGCCCCTATACCTATCCAGTACCAATATGCATCGGGAAAGAATCCTCGAGATCTCACCACCGAAGGTCCAAGTGGCTCAGTCCCATTTGGGGCAGTCTGTTTCAGTGTGAGGTCATTTCAGGATTCATAGGTGAATAATAAAAAAAAGTTACAGGCCGCGTTATGTACACAAACTTACATGTTTCCACTTTTCTCCATCAAATTCATTCACAAGAATTGCATTCACCGAGTACATGAGTGGTGACGTCCAGTATCCCCAAATCCACCAGTCCTTCACATCAGCTACAACATTCGGAGATAAGAGAAAAGTAAGCATATGAACAACACAAGAGCTACCATAAATACTTAAAGCACGAAACTTACTTCGTGCAAGGGCGAAACCACCCAATGCAAATTGTAAAAGAAGAGCACATGCTCCAAATGTGCTAGCAACTCCCATGGTCCTTCCAACTGCTGCGATAAATCGGAACAATCCTGATGCCATCTGGTTTACTAGTACGAGTAGCAAAAATTGTTTGAAAAATCTGCGGAAACAAAAGCAGATCAATATATATTTGTGATGTTATGAGAACGATTACACCATATAGTCTTTCTTCACATACCTTCCAACATTAGGATCGAATCCAATGACATAATACGTGAGGAACGTCCACATCCCAACTTCAAGAAAAGTTACAGGGATTTTTAGGATCCATGAAGGGATTGCATAAGCCCATGAAGGATAGAAGAGAAAGTCCCTTTGTTTGTAGAAGACCGGAAGCTTGTAGAGTGCCAAAGGGAGCTCCGACAAACCATTAAACATAAGCATAACAACCGTAAAAAAGAGAGCACCAGCATATATTCCTCCATCTGTTGCAGTATCCCGAGGCATCTCAGTTCGAAAAAATATGGTCATTGTCATAAGTGCAATGACCATGAGCTGAGGATAAACAAAGAGACGATTAGCGATTTTCACATGGATATGACAAAACTATGACATAAATCGATATAAGAATAGACCAAGTAGTTCACCTGAAAGAATTTGAAGATGTAAACAAACGAGTTCCGCTGCATTAGCAGGAATTCTCTTTCTGTGCAAACCTTCAAAAGCTGTTTCTTTCCGATACCATACTTTTCAGTGGTCAAAGCAGCAGGGTGGCTTTTGCTCTTGTCAAATGCAGTTGAAAGCTCATTGCTTACTTTTCTCCCAACATGGAAAGACTGATACGCCTCAGCAAATTCTTTCGATGTGATAAATCTGTAAGGCTCATCCCTCCTTACCCAATACTGCTGTTGATCCTTCTTAGATGTCACCTGCAAGAAGTTCGAAACATTCCACGTTAGAACTTAGAACTGAACACTGCATCAACGTTTCGAAAACTTTAATATCCTTGTTTCTTATAAAACATACTTCTTGCAAGAAATCGGCCACGCCTTTTCTGTCAGGGCATTTGAATCCCATGGATTCAAAGAACTCGAGCACGTCCTCTCGAGGACCCTGATAAACAATGTATCCATCTGATAGCAAAATGATATCATCAAACAAGTTGTAAGTCTCGGGAGCAGGCTGCAAGAGAGAAATCAGAGCTGTTCCTTTCAAGATTTGAACAGATTGCTTTAGGGAATTCACAATGGAGTAAGTTGTGGAACTGTCAAGTCCAGTTGAAATTTCATCCATGAAAAGGGCTTTAGACGGTCCGACAATCATTTCACCAGTAGTGACACGCTTCTTCTGTCCTCCCGAAATACCCCTTATCATTTGATCTCCTACCATAGTATCCGCGCAAATATCCAGTCCAAGTATCTGAAAAAACAGAATTTACAGACAAATGAATAACTTCTCCAACCTTTCAATAGCTCGAACATATGAAAAACAATTGGAAAAAATGAAAATTACCTTAAGAATATAGTCTGTAATCACTTTGGATTCTTGTCCTTCTGTTGATATAGCCTGCATTTCCATTCATCAATAGTAATATTAATTATTCGGTCATAGCACAAACGTTTATCAGTTAAGAGAAATTAAAATCGTTTTTCCAGTCTTACCTTCATGAACATGTCAATATCAACATCCGGTTTGATATTAGCTGCTTTCTCTCTTCTCGATAGTTCAGCCAACATTTCTAAAACATAATTCAAGAAAGATAGTCAGTAACGCGAACAAAACTAATAAACAGAACTAGAAAAATAGAACTAACCATAACGTGAACCAACTCCTTGACATCTTGCGGAGAACTCCAAAGTTTCTCTGACAGTCATTTCTCCAATGTGTAAATCATGTTGGCTAATATAAGCCGCTGTTCTTTGTGGCACAAATTCATGTAATTCATGTCCGTTATACGTCACCTTTCCAGTAACCTGATTTTATCATATCATTATAAACTTTAGTCTTATATGTATTCGAATCTAAAATTATAAGTTGTTTTAAATTCTTACCCTTAGATCAGAATCGAGTTTTCCAGCCAACGCAAGTAACAAAGTTGTTTTTCCAGAACCAGGAGGTCCTAAAAGAAGAGTCATTCGACAGGGCTTGACGTAGCCACTAACATCCTTGAGAATGGTAACTGAACGTTTTTTCGATGGAGTGATGTGAATTGAATCCAATAAGCTCTTTATAAGACAACAAACAACAACAACAAATGTTAATTTTTCAGAACACTTATATAAAATCACACTGCAAATGAAGAACGTATAATTTACTAATATCTTCGAGATTGATCATTATCACATTTATTATTGCTGTTCTTAAAGGTTCAAATTTACTCCTAAAGTATGCGAAATTGTCTACTTTTGCCTACATTTGCCCCTTTCCACTAATGGAAACAATTAGCACCACAAAAATCGCCTGATTTTAATCGAAAAATGATAGAAATGACCATTTCACATTGTTCTTGAGGTATATTTGAACTTATATCTCTTCTTCATCGATGATTCTACCATACTAAGAAATCACCGGGGCGAAAAGTAGACAACTTTTAAGATTATAAGATTGCCATCAATTCAGGTTGATTTCTCAAATGATCACTCAACTAACAGTTATTAGCTTAGAAAGTCAATAAAGAAAAGTAATTTTACAAGATAATAACAGTTAATTAAGTGACTATATGAGAAATCAACTCCGACAATTCAAGAGCCATACGACTCTTGAATCAAACAATCTTTTTTTTTTTCATTGAAACAAACACTAAAACATAAGTACTCCTATATGTGATAATATATAGTTATACACAATATAAATCAATTTTTTTTTTTTTACCTCAATGAAGTTAGAAATGAAGTTTGTAAAAGTAGGCAAAGCTCTGCTTCCAACATATGCATCTGCCTCAATATTCAAATGCTCAAATCTCACTTCTATTGATGGAAAATCAATTCCAACCCTGTTTTTTTTATCATTAAAAATAAAAGTTAGAAAAATTAGCACCAAAGATATATTATGTTTTACTCGTATACATCGACCGTATAAAAATTTTTTTTGGTTATTAGGGTATTATAACAAGTTAATACTCTTTGTATATCAATTTATACGACGAGTTTTAACTGAACGCATAGTCAAAAAAGAAATTTTAAAAAAATACTTCTGAAATTTTGTGTGACTAAATTATCCCATATAATTTTTTCTAAATATAAAAAAAAATATATCATTATTTTTTAAACGCATAATACATAAATATGTCTGTTAACTTTGCTTCGAATCAGATTTATGCTGTTTAACTTTGGGTGTGCACAAGTAGACACTTAAACTTGTATAATGTTGAACAAATAGACACACATGTCATCCTACATGTCTTTTTTTGTTGTACGTGGTGTCCTACGTGTATTTTGCCATGTAGGACTCATGTGTTTATTTATTTAAAAATTGGATAGTTAAAATGTCTGTTTGTACATAATGAAAGTTGGAGGTCAAAATTATAATTTGAAGTCAATACGTGTATTATGCCTTTCTTGAACATATTAAATGAAAATTACATCACATGAATTAATATTTTTTTTTTCAAAAAAAAAAATCACTTTCATTTCATTTTATTTGTACAACATATTTTCCCTTTTATACTTATCCATTTTAGCAAACCACTATAATTAAATTTTCAATTTTTTAGTAAAATAAACTCTTGACTCTATGTTCAAGTAAAACCAAATATCAAGTATCAATAACACTGTCTGTGATCGCGTAAAAATTCTTTATACTGCATACAAAAATTTAAAAAAATAAGTACCTGTCAATCCTGTTTTTGAGTTTCAACAAGAACTTTTCATTATCTTCATCAGCAACTTTAACAAGTCTTTCGAGTAAACTTTTTCTTTGTGAAACACCAAGATCATCAACATCAACTTGAGCAGTAACACCTTGTGATCCAAACAATATACCTTTTCTTAATCTATCATAAGTTGGTAATTTTTCAAGTGCTGCCCATTTTAATGCCTCTTCATCGTCTTCGTCTCGATTTGATCTTGAAAATACTTCAACTCCATTATTTCTCCATATCGAATTACTATTTTCTCTCATACTTCCTCTAATACTACGACCGCGTAAATTACTTAAATCTAATGGCTCCATATTGGAACTAAATTTTAAAAAAATAATTGAACTTATACTAATTGATCAATATAGTTGTTGTTATATTAATATGTTATGAAATGAAGTTTATATTTTTTCTTATTGAGTTTGGAGTTTTCATGTTAAATGTAAAGGTGTTATATAGAAGCAAGAAAATGGAATATTGAGGATTTTAATGTTGATTTTTTTTAATTATATATTTTTTTAAGGTACATGTATTGGTCTTTTTTTTGGATTTATTGACTAGTTGACAATTATTTGATGAAATAGTACTATACTTCTAGAGGGATTTTTTAAGATTTACTGTTTATTTGCAGTCACACGTTTATAGATTTTTGGAGGAATTTTATGTTTTCTTCCTGAGACATAAAAGTTTGTTACGGAGAAAAATATTTTTAATTTTTTATTTATGTCTAATTGATAATTTTAATTTTTTTTTAGATTTTTTAATAAATGAGGAAAATGATTATTTTAATTGTAGTGAAATAATTAAATTTCATAAATAAATTATGCGATGATCATAAAATAATTAGTTTTCTCTAATTTTTATTTTCTGCTCGTTGATTAATTAGTAGAGGTTTGTTACTTATTAGAATTGATAAGAGAATGTCTAGCTTCGCTTGTATTTATTTCTGTTGAAATCTTTATTATTGTTTAGTAATAAAAAGTTGTTAAACATTGTCTAATGATATAAATTCAATTTAAGAAAAACGTTGATTATGTTCTCTCCAAACTCTAACACACCTTATCTTCACTTTATCAGCATAGCCTCAACGATGGAGTCACATACAATTGAGAGATGTCGCTCGTCAGAAAATTATATATAAATATATTCTTTGTGTATATATGTTATATATTGACACTTCTCGATTTTTACATAATTTAACTTCTTTATATTTTGACAGTTCTTAGTTAAAATTCTGGCTCCGCTATTGCATAGTCCTCATCCCCTCCACCTCTCACGACCAGACCATTTATTTAAATTATATAAAAATGTTTTAAGATATATTTTTTATTTATATTTAATTACGTATCAAACACACAAAAAAAAAGAATCTACTCATTATTCTAAATTCTAAAATATTTTCTACACCAAAATCAGAAAACTAGATTTTGCATTTAAGCTTGGTGGCAAAGTTAACGTATAGAATAATATAATAAAAATAGAAGCTTATAATTTGTGAGTCAAAAAGCAGCCAAAAAGGGCCACCAGCGTCTAGAAGCACACGAGAGTCAACAACATATAGTCATTCCTTCCTCAACTAATAATGTATGGGCTTATTTATGATGTCGTTTGTTCGGATATTTTTCTTAACGATATATTAGATGTTATTATAGAAAATATGTCAAAAATATGTTTAAAGTATTTGATTTTTTGAGTTTTTTATATAAACGATTAGATATGTGATTTGTTTTAACTAAATTATTAGCAAATGTTTATTTAAACTCACTTCGATTATTAGTTGTTTGATTTTTGTACCGAAAATATCACCCACCAAATCAGGTAGGCAAAGTGAGCAACTTATAGTTGAGGTGTGTATGGATAAATATTTGATGACAATTCAGGTAGAAAACTCGGAAAATTATAATAGCTTAGGCGTTTTTTTACTTTTCGTTAGTATATACACATCTAGACACTTCAATATGATCTTAACTAATAACTAATACTATGTTTGGATCATTGTTATCCATTGTATTGTATTGTATCGTTACTATACATACGATATTTGTTTTGATTGTTACTTAAAATATATTGTATTGTATTGTTAAATTTCGTTGTTACGTAACAATGAAAATCCCTATTTTATGGAACAACCAATTTGGTGTGTTCCCATTGTTACTTAATTTCTTTTTCTAATTATATATTTACATAATATTTCAAAATACGATTTTATCCTTTATCTTAATTATTTTAATCTAGTCAAACCTCCTATCCAAAAACAATTAAGGATATTTCAGTAAATTTATAAATTACAATACAGTATGATACGACCAAACCAAACAATTAAAATGCTATTAAACAACAACAAACAATACAGTCTAGCCAAACATTGTATCTATCATATAATACAGTATAATAGAGTACAATACAATACTTTATGATACAAATGGTAACAATGATCCAAACAAAGTGTAAGTGTTTCAGTTCGGCTCTAATGTGTCTCGTGAACATTCAATATTGACGTGCATAACACATATATTTCAGAGGTATTTAGATGATTATAAGTTGCAGTGTTCAAAGAACACAATAAAAATAAACTAAGATATCTAGATATATAAATATTTATATGTCAGCTAAAATTAACTTTACGTGTCTTTTTTATGCCTATTTTTTACTTTGTACTTGTGGAGAGCTACTTTTATTTTCCTTAGGAGATTATATTCTTCACTAAAAATTAGGAAATTTTAACTTGTCCTTTATATTTTTGGTAATAAATTTTTGTTAGGTTTTACATGAAAGTTTACATATAATAAAATACTTGAAGTCATATGGAAAACTTTCTTCCATATTTTTCTTCATATTTTATTGCATGTGGACTATTGGGGAGACGATGAAAATTGAAAGTGTACACATAGAAAAATATAAATTTTAAATTTCTCTAAGTCATAGTCCTTTTTTAATCTTTTTATTTATATATGGAATGTGATGAAAATTCAAAATTACCAAATCTAAATAGCATTTAAACATGACTCTTCTTAAATATCTAAAAATTCAGTTTTTTCTTCTTGCTTAGAAGTTGCCAAATATATCAAATGACAAATAAAAATATTTATCTATACTGGGTTTTTACATTAAATTGATAGTTTACAGATTTTAGAATTTTAGAAAATTAAAGTTTTTGGATTCTTGATAAATTTAATCGGACTCGAGTAGGGAGTTGTCTTTATTAGGACATGCTTCACCCTTAAATATACTTTCAAGCACGAATTTAAAATCAATCAAACTCTGATGTAAATATCAAATACGAGATGGAAAAAAAAATAAAAATTCAAAAGGTTCCCCTCTTGATGCCAAATTAAAAAGTTGATTATTATAGACAAAAATAATTAACAGACTTTGATTGACAATTAAGAGACCTTCTGGAATGGCTTACTAATCCATTTTCCATTTGGCTACAAGATTGACTAATTTCTCTTCCAAACAGCTCACAAATCTTGAATTTCAACAAATACTATTTGGGATCATATAACCACAAAAAAATCAAAATCAATGAGTTTAAGCCTATCAAGATTATATGTGATTGTTTTTTGTTTTTAATTCAGTATCCGCTTTATTGAAGTCTAATTAAATTTGAATTCGCGCATTACAAGGCGAGACTGATGCTCCTAACAAAATTTTTTTAGTTTCAAAGACTCGTATTCGTGAAACCTTTGATTAAAGATATACGAATAAAATTATATAGGTGTTTGCCAATAATAAATTTAGCCATCTTGGAAAAAATATAGTTTATTTATCTATGTTACATTTGTGCAATATATTTTGTAAATGAGAAAACATACAATATTGTGGTGCATCAAATCAAACAATTAAATCATAAAAAGACACAAATTAAAGTTAGAATACAAATTTAATCACGGCTAAATGATAAAAATGTATACGCATAATTTATATTTATTAGTTTAATGTAAACACCTGATACGAATAAATATTTTTTTTTATCTATGTGTTTAAATTAATAGACATGATGTGAAAATATGTCTTAAAGTTGAGTTTTCAAAGTCTTGAACAACATTCAAGTATGTGTGTCTAATATATAAACCCTTAAATTGATGTAGTTATGTTGTTACACCCTACACATTTATTTTTCTTCTAGAGATGTATGAGAAATTTTTATTTTATATTATCCAAATTTAATTTAGTCTTCTTTTTCATTCCTGTTGAATGCCTTGGGCCCTTAATTTTCTGTTGATTCTGTATGTTGGGCCCAAGCCTGTTAGGGCGTAGCTTAGCACTATATATAGACGCTATGGGAAACCCTATTTTGGAATTCTGTTTTTTGCCTCTCCATAATAAAACTGCTCCCCCTCTTCCCGTGGACGTAGCCAATTTATTGGTGAACCACGTAAATCTGTTGTCTTGTTTTTCACGTTTATATTTTCTCGTATTATATCAAATTCCGCACAACAATTCCCTTAACTAGTCTCATAAACTCTATTATTAGAAAACTACCATTTCTTTTTTCATGTTTCATTTTTTTAATATATGGATCAAAAGTTTCTCATCTTCCTAAAGGAAATTTTTTAATATATATAATATGAATGTTAGTTTGATACATATGAAGATTTTGAAGGATTACAACAAAGTGCAAAAGGTGAACTCTTCTTTATTACCATCTCCAAATTTATATGTTTTGGTGAAAATATGATATATGTCTTTTTATTTACAATCCTTAGGTGATATTCAGATGTAGATTCAGAATATAGAATTAGTAATAACGGGTATGATTTTTATAATATTCTCTCATTTCTTTATCTTTTCTTTTGTGTTCGATTTCAGATATTTATTCAAACTCCTCAAACATGAGATTCAAGAAGCAACTAATTCTTGATTGAACCAATTTATACAACATGTTTGAAGTGTAAGCTTCACTAAATTAACGTGCATGGCTACTGTGTTTCAATATCGCGTATTTTTGCTTTTAATATTGTGATTGCTTTAGTGGCTTTATGATCGAGACAGACCTGCCTTTGTTCCCTTATGATGTATTATATGGTTGCTCACTTGTTCTATAAAAAAAAATTGTTGTATTTTTTTGGTTACTTCAATGTGTATACATTTGTTCTACCATCTAGCATATTGAGGAGTCCGGAGTTTAAAGGGTATAAAATATTAACAAAAATTTTAAAACGGTATACAACATTTTATATTAACCAAAACAGTAAAATCGCTGGAACAACAGCGATTTTGCAAAATGTAAATTTTAAAAAAAAAAATTCAAGAAAATCGCTGCTTAAAAAAATCATGAAAATCGACGGCACACATCTTCATTTGAATTTTTTTTGTTTTAAAAAAAATGAAATCGCTGCCTTTTCTTGAAATTATTTTTTTTTTTAAATCACATTTTGCAAAATCGCTGCTACTGCAGCGATTTTGCTTTTTCCAAGCGTAGGAAATCGCTACTGTTCCAGCGATTTTGCCGTTTTGGTTAATATAAAATTTTATATACCGTTTTAGAATTTTTGTTAATATACTATACCCTTTAGGCTCCGGACTCACATATTGAGAGCCATATTATATCAATATTCTGATCAATGTAAATTTCCACATGTTGTTTCCCTTTGTGTTAGTATCTTACTTTAACAAAGCCTTGATATAGCATATATTATCAATATAGGTTAGTATTCGTGTCGAATCCTCCAAAAAATATATTATTTTTAATTTTTTAGGATCTGCCACACATCTGAAAATACTTTTGATGAGTCGGAGCAAGGTACTTTTCAATCATTATAGATAGGATCGGATAAGTGTTCACTTAAGTAGCATTTTTTTGTTTCTCATCTAGTGTCGAAGACTTGCTTTGGATCTGACTAATCCAGATTACTTATAGGTTATTATAGATAGGGTTAGTGTCCAATCAAGTAGGGTTTTTTTTTGTTTCCATACGGTGTCGCTTTGGATCTGACTAATCCGAATTCATGCATGGGACATTCACTCCTTACCTAAGACAATTTTATACCTAGGACTCGAATCCACGATCTTAATGCAATTATTCCCACTAATTTTGATGTATTATCAATAATCATTACTTCGTTTTTTTTTTCCAGGTTTTTAAGGAAGCCATGGAATTTTAACCTTTGTTACACTTTTGAAGGTATGTCCCTACTATCTCTGCTCATATAGTAAAATCCCACAAAGTGGAGTATGATAGGGTAACATGTACGCACATCGTACCCCTAAGGAGGTAGCTCAATCATAACGTACCGAAAAAATAAAAAATATTTGGAAGGGAATGGTAAAAACTAAAATGAAGACAAACCTTGTAACAAAACTCTTGTTATATTTTCATTGTACATTGACAAATAAACATAAAGAGTTAAAATGAATATTACAAAGAAAAATTATACCTAGTAATCATCAAAAAGTGGAAAAATATGAACTTTCTTAAGTAGTAACTAATCCCTCTATACTAATTTTGTACCCACTGTTTCCTCAAAGTTCTTCATTTGGTTAGATTTCACTTATCTTCTCTGGAAATTGAATGCCTTGATAGCAAAAGCAAATGTGAAGGCAAAAACAACTACGTATGCAACGAGCACACCTGCAACGACTGGAAGAAAATCGTGTCTGAATCCAAAGTAACGTCTCAAGAATTGCTCCACGGTTTCTTCATCAGTTAGTCTACTTTGGATGTCTCCGAATTGTGATGCAACCAAACCATACAAGGTCCAGGCAACAGGGCAACACCAGTAGTACCATCTCCACCATATGGGCATACGCTGTAAGGAAAGAAAATGAATCATTTTTCCGAGCTCTAGATGTGTATCTTGAAGCAAGAATATAAAAGGTATAGGATCTTACAGGTCGTGGAACGATGAATCCTGAGAAGAGGTTCCATATAGCATAGAAGAAGGCAGCAACGATAGAAGCAACGTTTTGATTTGGTGTGACAGCCACACTCATCATACCATAGAATGTAAAGTACAAGAGGGTGGTAAACATGATGAACAAGTACCAAAAGAACTTGCCAGCTTCCCATTCGAATCCAATCATAGCATAGACGATGATACCATATACTATAGCTTGTACGAATACGTAAGGGATTTCAATGAAAACCTGCAATATAGGAACGTTTCAATGAACTTCTATTATAACATTAAAGTTGTTATCGCTACCAGAAATCGAACTTGTCTATTCACCTGTCCAAAGGCATAAGGTATGGCAGAGTACATTCCAGCAGCTCTTTCTCTGTAAAACACTGTTCGCTCAACGTCTACAACTGGTTGCACTGATGATGCATTTTGTACACCAAGGAAGAGAACAGCAGCATACATCGATCCCATAGCGTTGAAAAGATCTTGGCTCTGGCTCCTGTAACAAATAAAGATCAAGTTAAGTATGTATGAAGGATTTTAATAAGTATACTTTTGTAAGCTTTCATGTTTCGGTACTTACACTTTGGTACCGATATCCCAGAACATTGTTCCAAAGACTAGTGCTATGAACATTGTGAAGATGAATCTGACTGCAGTGTAAGCAGGATTACGCCAGTAGGACCAGTTTTGCTTCCACAGACAAGCCATACATTGTATCCATATTGACTGTGAGTATTGAGTTTCGAAATACAGGTCTTTTGAACCAGGGCGAGGGACGCTTAATTCAGTAATCAACGCTTTGTTCCTTCTGTACAGGTCAGAATTCTTGTATAAGTCGGTGAAATCAACGCCTAACATCATTTCTTGAGCCGAGGCTGTGACTTCCAACATCCAAGTAGCTGGATTGTAACCCTCCTTGATTTTAGCTACCCCGGGAATCGACTGCATTCAACCCAAAACGGAGGTCAGTATTTTCTCGTATAATATCGGAAATAGAGAAGTCGTCATTTTCTCTTTAGTACAACTTACCTCAAAGTATTTGATCAAATGGCAAGAATGGCGACCCAATGGACCAACGTATATCTCTTGTCCTCCTCGTTTCATGAGAAATAGCTGCGAAGCCATTTTGATTTTAGTACTCGATGTTATAAATAGATGAAATATATATTAGCTAGATTTTGCTTAAAAGATAATAACTCTACCTCATCAAAGGCTTCAAAAATGTCGATGCTTGGCTGATGGATAGTACAAACAACCGTTCTTCCTGTATCGACAGTGTTCCTAACAGTTCTCATAACAATAGCAGCAGCTCTTGCATCCAGCCCTGAAGTTGGTTCGTCCATGAATATAATAGAGGGGTTCGCAACCAGTTCTACCGCAATGGTCAACCTTTTGCGTTGCTCGGTTGAAAGACCATTAACTCCTGGCAACCCTACTAAGGCAGATCGTAAGGGTTCAAGCTCAACAAGTTCCATAACTTCATCAACAAACATCTGTAAAAAAAAATAAACAAAAGAAAATGTTATGAGGCTGCTACTTTCTCTTAGAGGTTTGTCCAATCTGTAAGAGATAGTCTTATTAACGGATGAAGAAACTTCAGAGGAACGGACCTTTCTAGTTTTTTCGTCAACATCCTTGGGTAAACGCAGCCATGCTGAGTAAACCAGGGACTCATACACTGTAACGTAAGGTGAATGGATGTCATTCTGCTCACAGTATCCAGAAATACGAGCAAACGTCTCTTGCTTCTTGGGATAGCCAGAAATCTTGATGTCGCCATCTATATATCCTCCTGTTTTTCTTCCAGCTAAAACATCCATTAAAGTTGTTTTACCAGCACCACTAACGCCCATCAAAGCTGTGAGAACACCAGGCCTGAAAGCTCCACTCACACCCTTTAGAAGTACCAATCTATCTTCACCGGCACCTTGTTCTTTCATTTCCTGCAAGTCATCCGAAATCAGTTTTAGTATTAGTCAGAGACGAGAGTGTGGCTAATGCCTGACAGCTCCAATTTTGCGTTTACTAAAACATTTGGCATGTTACCTGAGGCATGTCAACAGAGTATACAACATCGTCGAAGGTGATAGAATGGGGTTCAAACGGAAGAACCATTCCCTTCTTCTTACTCTGACCCGCACTGACGATATCTCCTCCGTCTGTGCTAGTCATCTGGGATGCAGCTTGACCATTTTCAGCATTCCCACTGTCTTCTGGTCTCACTGTTTGCGACTTACCATATGCTGCAAATAATTATACTACGTTAGTAAATTATTTGTTTCTCTTGGTGAAACATAAAAAGGAAATAATTCAAGGAAACTCACGTTTGAGATACGCCAACGAAAGACTGTAGAAGAAGTTGAAGACAACTGTAAATCCAAAAAGTGCCGCGAAACCAATCCAGTACCAGTATGCATCGGGAAAGAACCCTCGTGATTTCACAACTGCAACTCCAAGGGGCTCGGTTCCATTTGGTGCAATCTGTTTTAGTGTGAGTTGATGTCAGCATTCATAGAAGAAAAAAATAGACTATTGCAGGTTACTTTATGTAATACAAACTTACGTGTTTCCACTTGCTCCCGTCAAATTCATTCACAAGGATTGAGTTCACGGAATACATCAACGGTGAGATCCAGTACCCCCAAATCCACCAGCCTTTCACATCCTCTGCAGCATTAGGAAAAATTACAAAATATTAATATGTCAGAACAAAAAAAGAGTTTCTGCAAATACCTATATCATCAAAACATACCTCGTGAAAGAACGAAACCACACAATGCAAACTGTAAAAGAAGAGCAAATGCTCCAAATGTACTTGCAACTCCCATGGTCCTTCCAACTGCACCCATGAATCTAAACAATCCTGATGCCATCTGGTTTACTAATACGAGCAGCATGAATTGTTTCAGAAATCTGCAAAAACATTAGTGATTAATCAAGAGTCGGGGGAGAAAAATGATAACTTCATCATTATTTTGTGTGGCCTATTCTTTCCGTACCTTGTAATATTAGGATCAAATCCAATGACGTAGTACGTAAGGATCACCCAAAGACCGACTTCAACAAGTGTTACGGGGATTTTGAGGATCCATGACGGAATTGCATAAGCCCATGAAGGGAAAAAGAGAAGGTCTCTTTGCTTGTAGAAGACCGGAAGCTTGAAAATTGTCATGGCCATCTCAGACATCCCGTTAAACATAATCATAACCACCACGAAAAAGAGAGCCCCAGCGTATATGCCTCCATCATCTACTGTATCTCGTGGCATCTCAGTTCGGAAAAAGAGGGTCATTGTCATAAGAGCCATTATTGTAAGCTGAGAAAAGAAATGAAAACAAGGTAAGCATTACAACGTGCACGCGGATATGACAAGATCAAGACTTAAATCAACATTTCTAATATAGGTCAAGTAAGTCACCTGAAAGAACTTGAACACGTAAACAAATGAGTTCCTCTTCATTAGTAGATATTCTCTTTCAGTGCAAACCTTCAAGAGCTCTTTCTTTCCTATACCGTACTTTTCATTAGTCAAAGCAGCAGGATGGCATTTAGTCCTGTCAAATGGGATCGCAAGCTCATCGCCTAGTTTCCTCCCAACATGGAAAGACTGATACGCGTCAGAAAATTCTTTCGATGAGATAAACCTATAATGCTCATTCCTCCTTGACCAATATTGTGGTTGATCCTTCTTTGATGTCACCTGCAAAAATTTCCGATTTTCCACGTTAGAACCAAAATTGCATCAACACTTCTAAATTTTTAAGTACCGTTCTCGTTTCTTATAATGAAACATACTTCTTGCAAGAAGTCGGCCACGCCTTTCCTCTCTGGACATTTGAATCCCATGGATTCAAAGAACTGAAGCACATCATCACGAGGGCCTTGGTAGACAATGTACCCATCCGATATCAGAATGATATCATCAAACAAGTTGTAGGTCTCGGGGGCAGGCTGCAACAGAGAAATAACAGCAGTTCCCTTCAAGATTTGAACAGATTGCCTTAGGGAATTCACGATGGAATATGTCGTGGAACTGTCCAATCCAGTCGATATTTCATCCATGAAAAGTGCCTTTGATGGTCCAACAAGCATTTCACCAGTCGTTACACGCTTCTTTTGTCCACCTGAAATACCCCTTAACATTTCATCTCCCACCATAGTATCCGCACAAATGTCTAGTCCCAAAATCTGCAATATCATTTTCATTATTAGAATTCAACGACAACAACATACTCAGCGAAATCCCACAAGTGGGGTCTGGGGAAGGTAGAATGTACGTAAACCTTAACACTACCTCATGGAGGTAGAAAAGTTGTTTCCAAAAGACCCTCGACTCATTTCTTTCATAATTCAAATATAAGACTAATCGGATATTCTAAACGTTACCTTAAGAACATAATCTGTGACAACATTGGCTTCTTGTCCTTCTGTTGCTGAAGCCTAAATTCCACAAAAGAAGTAATAAGTATGATTACTTTCCAATAAAGGAACAAAAAAATTCACTTGAAATTTTTTAATTAGAGGTGTATTTTACTGAAGTAACCTTATTAACGATGTTTTGTAACTATAACAACTACTATATGTAGTAATTAAATTCGAAGGATAATATAAGAAAAAGTAATAAAACTCTCTTAATTTGTTAAAACGAACAAGTAAAATGTATTTTAATTTTTTTCTTAATACTATAAAATGCATCTCAAATTACAGGCATAATGACACTACAAATTATATGCACAATATCAATGGATCTTTTTATTTTATTTTACCAAAAGATTTAAGTTATATGCATCACGTAAAAAAAAAATTTAAACTATCGACGTAGTTTAACCTATTAATAATAGGTTAGTTACCATACTTATAAGTATCAATAACTTATAACACATGTGTAAATATATATTAATCGGCCCATAAAGCGGTACCAAATATCGAAATTAAGAAAAAAAATTTATCTTACATTTAAAAGCAATTAATAAAAAGTAAACTATAAGTATAACTTTGAATTTTCTAATAATTTTCTTTTTTACTTTCCAATTTTTTTCTATTTTTCTTGATTTCTTTGTCTCCTATCTAGGATTTTTTTGGGAGTGGTGGGGTCAAAATATACCACGAATTAATTAATTAGCCTACTCTTTGGACCACAAAAAGAATACTTTTTAATATTTTTTCCTTAATATCTGTCCAATAATTTCTAATAAAAAATCATTTATTTCTGTGGGGGTTCTATTAATAGATCAATAATTTTCAACTTCCTTTCATTTTTATTTTTTATTTTTGGATTAAAAGTTACGATTATTTTCACTATAACATAATAATTGAGTTTCTAAATTTAACATCTCTACATATTTAATGAATATATTAATGCATCGACTATTAACTCCCCCGCTGATGTTCACACACAGGGGCGGAGTCACCTTGTACGAATGGAGAAAAAAATTATATTATTTATATATAGTTAAAATAATTTTATTTATATATAGTAGATGTCGAATATTCTTGGGCTACTTCTACTTCATGTGTCTATTTCTACACATTTTAAATCTCTTTATTAAAAATTCTAGCTCCGCCTCTGTTCACACGTGTAAACACAGTATAGGTCCACATACTAACCTTCATGTAAATGTCAATATCAGGATCCGGTTTTATATTAGCTGCTTTCTCTCTTCTTGATAGTTCAGCTAACATCTCTGCAGAAAATTTTCAACAAATAAAAAAAAAAATTAAGTTTTCGATATATCAAGATTTACCAAACAATATCGATTCATAGAAAATTATATTTTTTTCAAAAAATAGCGATGAATTGTTACTAACCATAACGAGAACCAACTCCTTGACATCTCGCGGAGAATTCCAAAGTTTCTCTTACAGTCATTTCTCCAATATGTAAATCATGTTGGCTAATATAAGCTGCTGTTCTTTGTGGTACAAATTCATGTAGTTCATGTCCATTATATGACACTTTCCCAGTCACCTAATATTCCAAGAAAAAAATTTAGTCTTTTTTTCGCGAAATATTAACATTTTTAGTCCCTCAAATATCAACAAATAGTAGTTCTGGTTTCTCGCGATTTCATGATATTAGCATTTTTAGTCCCTCAAATATGAATAAATAGTAGTTTTGGTTCCGATTCCTGCTTAAAGAACAAATGATCTTTATTTATTTGATATATATATATATGCAGTTTTGATCATTCAAACGGTAAATCTTTGAAAATTTTATGATTTGTTATGATCAATTTATCATGTTTACTCCATATTAAAAGGTTAAAAAACACTCTAAAACTCACATATTTGGTACCAAAAACACATGTTTTATATAGTTAACTAAATAGTACAAGGACCAAACTAGAATTAACCAATAATCGAGGGATCAAAAATGCAATAATCGCTTTTGAAAAAAAAAAACACCACTCTCCTCGATTGAAATTCATATTAGTCAGACCAGTAAATATCGAATATGTTACGAGAAAAAATTATACCTTAAGAGAAGAATCAAGTTTTCCAGCTAAAGCTAATAACAATGTTGTTTTCCCAGAACTTGGAGGTCCCAAAAGCAAAGTCATTCTGCAGGGTTTAATTATTCCGCTAATATCCTTAAGAATAGTAATTTGCCTCTTACTGCTTGGAAGAATATGCAGAGTATTTAACAATGTCTACAAAACAAAAATTATTTTTTTTGTTAGATTCGACCTTTTTTTTTGTAATAATGAATAATTAAAAAAATCGATTTTTTTTTTTTTGTAATACCTCAAGAAAATTAGTCATGAAGTTGATAAATGTGGGTAATCCTCTGCTTCCCACATATGCATCTGCTTCGATATTCAAATTTTCATATCTTACTTCTATTGTTGGCAAATCAATCCCAACTCTGCAAATTTTATAACAAAATAAGTATCAAAAATCAAATTTTTAACCACTTAAATTAACAAGTGTTAGTAACGGGATTGTTAGGTTGTCTCTGTTCTTAATCAAAAATCTCGAATTTCAGGTGTAGATATGAACAAAAAATCCTAGTATGAAGACCTTCCCACCGATCGCACCACAAAGCATTGTGGTGAGATTGTTAGGATATCTCCCTTTTTTATTACGAGTTTTCAGCTCTGAATATGAAAAAATTCTAATATGAAGACCTTTCCGTCCATTTGTTAAAAGATATTTGTATTTTTAAGCGAAAGTCTTGAATTTCAACTCTGAATATAAAAAAAAAATCCTTATATAAAGACATTTCCGACTTATACTATGTGAATCCAAATAAGTCGGATTCAATATGAATCGTAGACAACATCTATGGTAACCATTAAAAAAAACAAAATTTAACTTCCCACCCAACAACAACTACAAGTTCAGTGTAGTTTCACAAAGTGGGGTCGGAAGAAAATAGTACAAGTATTTAATATTCAGGATTCGAACGCGAGATTTGAATCAAACAAAGATGAACATACCTATCAATCCTGTTTTTGAGTTTCAACAAGAACTTTTCATTATCTTCATCAGCAACTCTAACAAGTCTTTCAAGTAAATTTTTTCTTTCTTGTAAACCAATATCATCAATATCAATTTCAGCAGCAGCACCTTGTGAACCAAACAATAAACCTTTTCTTAATCTATCAAAAGTTGGTAATTTTTCAAGTGCTGCCCATTTTAATGCTTCTTCATCATCTTCATCTCTAGCTGATCTTGAAAATATCTCAACCCCAGTATTTCTCCATATGGAATTACTATTTGCTCTTAAGCTTACACTTCCTCTTCTACTTCCACTTATACTTCCTCTTAAACTACTACCTCTCAAATTACCCAAATTTGCAGGCTCCATTTTTTGGAAACCCCAAATTCTTAAAATTAAAAAAACAAAAATCAAGATTCAATTTTTTTTCAAAAATTAACTAAGAAAAACTTCAAATCATCACAAATTAGAAAATGGGGTTGTTAAAAAAAATTCAAAAGAATTTTTTTTTTTTTTTTTTGGTTGTGAAAATGAAGAAGAGATGTTAAAAGCTATAAAGAGAAGAAGGGATTTATATAGTTAGTTATTTCAGAAAAGGCGGCTTTAGAAATTTGATATATTCAAAAGACTCCCAAAAGAAAATGTAAATGTGTGTTTTGAGTCCTTCAAAATTGACAAACTCTACTTTTGGTTCTTGTAAATTTTTTAAAGAAAGAATCTTTCGAGACAAGGGTTTATCAGAAACAAACTCTCTATCAACAAGAATCGTAATGGAGTGATAAGTACTTGTTCATCTTTAACTAAGTCTCGAGGTTGAATCTTTCTGATTAGGAAGTTGCCTTTATTAGGGAGAATGCTAATGCCTGAGTAGAATTTTTCAGCGTGAATTTAAATTTAATCGGACCCCAATATATTTTATCATTTCTGAATCCCAATCGTATTAAGTATGTTGTTGTTGTTTAATTTAAATATCAAATATTCGTTGTACAAAAAAAAAGGAGGACCAAATTACATATTTCTAGTAATTCAAGATAAATGTTTTTATTTAGATATTATGATGATCGATATTAAAATTTATTTATAATCGAATGACTAAAAGCGCAACCAAATTTAAAAATATAAATTAGGTACGAAGTCGTTTTATTGGGAGCATTTTACGTCTTATGTGAAATTTTTCAACTTGAATGTGAATTAAACCGCATTCCAATATATTTTATCATATTCTGAATCTCACTTATGAAATCGTATTAAATGTGTTATTATTACTTAATTTAAATATCAAATCTTCGTTGTACAAAAAAAGAAGGACCAAATCCATATATAATAAGTAATTTAAGATAAAGATAAATATTTTTAGTTAGATATTATGATGATTAGCGTCGAAATTTATTAATAATAAGGAGGCTAAAAGTGCAAAATCTTAAATATATATATGTGTAATATTTATATTTATTGAACTTCAAGTACTTGTAGCTAAATAGTAGCATCTTTGGGCACACATGTGGGAGAATAAAGATATCAAAAAATTGGAAACCCCATATGTAACTTTCTTTGAATCTTCATAAGAAAATACCACTTGCTTGCTTAGAAAAAGAAGTAGCCTAAAATAAGCTAAAAAGGAAAATGAAATAATAAAAGTTAAAAAAGTTGTATAATATAAATAGAAAATGAAATATTTTGTATGGGGCATATAGGATCAATGCTGACCAAATGTATGGGCACAACTTCAAACCGTATAATACTACTAACCTAACTAATTTGTCTTTTATAAATTTTATTTTGAAAAATAATTATACATATAATAAATATGTCGAGTATGTTTAATATGTATGTAAAAGAAATTATTATTTCAAATATTTATATATAATCTAGACAAATATACAATAAGGTGATGAGGAGGTGGGGATGGGAATTAAGTGATTTGGATTTGAAGACGAAGTCAGTTGGAGGATAGAAAAATCAAAATCGAAATGTTAGTTCTCGAACTTATTTTCTCTATTTCTATTAAAAAATATAGTTTATCATAAAAAAAAATTAATTTTTCAAACTTTTAATCAATCAAACATGAAAAAATTGACAGTTATCACACATGTCGTCTCCTTAACAGCAACATCAATTGAAACAAGTTTGAATTTTTATGATTTATTGAAGATAATGCATGTAATTAAAGTAAAATGACACACTTTATGTTACTAACTTATTTACGAAATGAACACTTAGAAACACAAGAAAAAAATTAAAAAATATAAAATTAAAATATTTTATTATATATTCAAACGCTTCATCAAAATAAACTTTAATATTTTAATAAAAACTTTCACAAAGTTCATATGCTATCCACGTATAAATCCAACATTTATTAATGTGACTTACTTTTATCTTCTTCTATTTTGAAATGTCTTTTGTTGGTTGATTTTGCCTATCGTTCTAGAAGTATATTGACTGAATTATTTCCATATATATATTCATGTGAATGCATTAAAAGTTTTGCTAAAAGAAATATCGTCACATACAAGGTTGACATGTTAAAATTCTTTTTTATATCCCTTTAATTATTATTTTTTTATTTTTTATTCGATGTCAGATATATTATAATTCTCGTCTTGAATATATACGTTTTGCTTACTTGTTTTTCTAAAACAATATTGACTTTTTTAAATAAAAGAAAAAAAACACTATTTCTCTAGTTGTATGAATGGAAAAATAAGGAGAGATAATGAATAATAATTTAAATAAATATTTCCATAATTTAGGCTATTATATACTATATCGTGTGCGGCAGCGGCTCTTTCATTTTTTGTACCAGACTTCAAGAATATAAATTAATCATATTGTATAAATATTTTTATATCATAAAAATATTTTTAATTATTTTAAACGTATAATTTTTTTTATTGAATGGCCCATGATCCTACCTAGCGTCACCATAGTTTGAGCTTAATCTCATTTATAAAATATAAGGAGGATAAAGTGTGTATATATATATATATATATATATATATATATATATATATATATTATGTCATTATACTATATATGTACAATAGTTTACTTTTTAAAAAATATGGATGGTCCTTTAAGTCTAAAATATATGCCACACCAATAGTATATTATTACTTGCATAATATATAATGATAACGATAATACTAATTATACGTATTATAAAATTTAGTCAATAATTCCAACTAAACTTTCCCAACTTTTTATGCAAAATCAAAATTCTATTTCACGTGCAATTTTTTTAATTTAAAATAAAGAAGTATCGATTCTATGTCAAATGCTGAATTAACAAAAGCTACTAACAAATGATTGTGTTGTGGTGTAGTGATAAAACTATTTCATTTATTTATTAAATATTTTAAATAGAGTTGTTAATATGGATTTGATCTGCGAGACCGGTTCAATTCAATTCTTGAATTAAGTGAGGTCGAGCCTAGTTTTTTTGGCTTATTTAGGAACGAGGCTTTTTAGCTCAGCCTCACTTGGTCCGCTAGCCTCAAAGATCAATAAAAATGTTTTATCAATAAAAATGTTAAATACATAAAAAAAAAAATCAAGTCTTTTAAATTAGCTTTTTTTTGTGAGAGTTATGGTTGAATGATCGACATTTTTCCGCTAAATCTTACGTTGACTATTATGTACTTTGATAAGTGTAGACAGTGAAGTTTTATTGATAAATTCATATTAAAATTGGATTAAATCTTAAATCAGCATATCTTGACCAAGTCAAACTTCTGGTCGATAAAGTCGAATTAATATCTAAGTCAAAATTGTATGACTTAAATAAAAAAAGACATACATACAAAAATACATAGTTGTTCTTCAGTGGTGATCTGCAAGTCTTCTGCATACAAAGAAGTTTCACTTCAAGTATTCCATCAAATCAAGATCATTCGTGAAGAGAAAAATCAGAGGATTACATCTTTTATTAAAGATTTCATAAAGATTGTAATATTCGCATAAATCCAAATTCAAATATTATTGTTTGCTTGCTATTTTTTCTTTTCTGTTTGTTGTTTTTCAGGAACGAAACTTTAGACGCATACAATAAGCATTCACCGAAGTGTGAGATTCATAAATGTACTTCTATAAGCATTCATTGAAGTGTGTGATTCACAAATGAAAATTTGTATGTATTGATATCTGGTTCATAGATGTCAACATTCGATTCTCTTAGATACTCCTTCTAAGAGAATAATATTGTTCATTTTTTCATTGAAGGGTCAACCCGTCCCAACCCGTGACCCGCTTAGGGTTGGCTTGGGCCGTTATTTTGTTGGCGCTTTAACTAAAAGGATCAGTCCGCCCCAACCCATTTAACTCTCTAGCCCGTTAGGATTGGATTGGGTTGGATTGGGGCAGCCCATTTTGACAGTTGTAATCTTAAATTTGAGCTCAAATATTAGGAAAATCTTATTGAAAATAATATTTCAAATAAATCCTGCATGCACGATTTAAATTTGATCAGAGCTTTAATATCACCGAACCCGAATGAAAAAGTTGAAAAAAAACTAAAGTTAGTTAGTAGGAGTATTTAAATACTATTTTCTTCTTCTTTTTTCAACCTAGATGTGGCATTCAATAAGAGAGTTAATTTTATAATTACGTGATTAAGAAAATAAAATTAAAGTTAGGCAACCAAGATTTTTAGCTGTATAAACAAATACTGATTACTAATGATGCAGATGATTTCAAATTTAATTATGAATATCCTCATAATTTAACCTGAAAACTAACTAAAATCTGCATCATGCGCAAATAAATTAAGGCATATAGTATAACAATAATTATGCCTCCGTCTCAAATAAAATGAAATTGATTCATTTTATTTCATATCGATCTTATTATCGTAATAAATGAAACAAATGTGGAAAATTTAATTTAAATATATATAAATAATATTATTAATAGGAAATTTGGTTTCATACTAGATTTTCTTTCTTAAAAGTTAAACTAAATAAATTTCAATTAATATTTTAAGACTTTTATTACTCTTGATATACGAGAAGGATTATAACTTGTAATATTTTTGTATAACATCAAAATTCCTAGATCATTATTTTAAGATATCGAAAGTAATCTAATTCAATATAACATATTTTTTTTTAAGTTAAATTGATTCTCGAATAACGAAATATTTAACTGAACAAAGTGAGTAATTGCCAAGGGAATGAATAGGTTCAGACTTGAGAAATAAGACTTTGAAATTTCAACTAATAGTGTTGAAAACTTGAAATCGTGATTACTATGTTTCAACTTTCAACTACAAACGCCTTCATTAAATTTGTTAATAAATTACTCCAACAATTCTTTAAAGTTTTTTAATTTTCATGTTTTTTTTAAGAAATGAGTAATGATTTAGGCATACTAATTGATATATAGTCTTAGATCTTAGAGAAATGATTTGGAAATAACTGATTATTGAGGGTAAAACTGGAAAAAAGCATAACAAGAAAGAGTGTAATTTTATTTTTTTTAATATTAAATAAATGAAAAAAAGTGAATAATATGAAGTATGATACACTTTAAGGTACGTGCCAAGTCAATAATGAACAATAATTATTAAACAGGGAGAGTTAACATTTTACTGTAAAAACATTTTTGCCTTCAATTAAAAACTTTTTTATCATACGAAAAGTAGTAAAAAATTGAAAATAAAACGTATGTAATTTTCATAAGGTTAAAGAATGATAAAAAGTCCCACATTCGTATGGAATTTTCATAAGGTTAAAGAATGACAAAAAGTCTCACATTCGTATGAAATTTTCATAAGGTTAAAGAATGACAAAAAGTCCCACATTCGTATGAAATTTTCATAAGGTTAAAGAATGACAAAAAGTCCACATTGGTGGTTAATGAGATGGATGGACTTTTTATAACGTCTGAACAATCCTATTCCCTTTAAGCTAGCTTTTGGGGTGTGAATTAGACGTAAGACCAAATTTCAGAGATAAAAACATTGCTTCTATATTCAAATTTTAATGGATCATCTAAAAATAAATTCTTTTATAGTATTTCATTCCCTCTCCCTCTTGTTCTTGCTTCTTCTTTATTTAAAGAAAAAAAATCGACATTTTGACACATATATTAAAATTCAGCTAATCTAAATTCAGATAGGATAGAGACTCATTCGAAAGGTAATTATTTTTCCTTCAATCTTGCTTTTATTCATGTCTTATTCAAGACAACTCCTAATTAGGTTAAGTTGACAAACAAATAATTTTCAAATTTTAATTATTGTGGAATTCGTCATCAAAATATGTGCTATTATTATGCGGTCAACTAACTCATACTTACCTTCACAACTAAATGTTGAATATTCATAAGAAAAAAAAAAAAGAGACAATTTTCATAGACTTAATTCTAAGGCTTGACCTTTGACAAAACATTAGTATTTGAAATCTTTGTCATATAGCCTTTAATGTTTTAAATTTTTGTTAGGTCTCTATAGGTACGTAAGTTCGTATTAATACAGATTCAATATATATTATTTTTAAATTTTAATATTTTTTAATATTTCATATTTGAGTGCTCATTTAATTCCAATAAAGACATTAAAGAAAAATATTCACAAGGTATGCCAACATTTTTTTTGTAATCTTTTGATGAGTTGTGTTCACTACCAAAAAAATAAAAAAAAATATTTCAAAATTAGTGGGCTAATTTATGTTGCTATACGGCCAAAAAAAAAGGGGATTAACTTATTAAATTTCATGTTACTTGAAGTTAATCAATTTCAATAATCTCTTGATGAGATATATAAATACATTATCCATGTGCTTAATACAAGTTGAAGCTCTAAGATAATCATACTATATACAATACTTTTATATATATATATATATATACATGTTGTCTACAATAATTTACAAAGAAACAAATAGTCCCCCATCTAAATACATGGCACAACACTATAATTATATTAATCCATACGAATGATTGTGTTGGTGCAGTAGATTATATTTCAATAGAATTATTCATTGTATTTGACTTAATCAGTAAGATTTACGTTTTTTTATTTAATTTGCTAGCCTTTAAATAGAAATAAATTTACTTTATGTGCATTCAAAAATAACAGAGGTTAAAAAAAACATTAGGATATTAATAGCATAAATCTTATGTGAATTTAAATTAGGACTTCATAAAGTATTATTCCCTCTAATCCAACAGATGTAAACATCGACAAATATTTCTTTTTTTTTTCTTTTTGGGTCAAGTTTAATTATTTTTTTTATATTATTTGTATCAATGATTTGTCGAATTAGGTTGAGATTATTCTTTCACTCTATTTTTTTTCCTAATTACATGTGCTTACGTCTAATTAATAACATTCTTTTTTCTATTCATAGAAAGATTCAATCGTTACATAAAACAAAAATAAAATAATACTCATTATTATAGTTTGTTCAAAGTTACATAGTTGTCACATAAATGAACCGTAAAGGAATTAAAACGATTAGACTTTAGCTATTGAAATTTCAATTACTTCACAACTTATTATAAGTATAATATAAACCATTAATTTGATAATGTGTCACATCACTTTTAATTATGATTGAGTGATAAATTTATAAATGAAAACACATAGTTAATATTCATTAATTATAGAGTGTTTTATTAAATTTAGGGATAATGTACGAGTAGTTTTCCAATTTATGTCCGAAATTTTAAAGACACACTTACATTATACTAAAGTCTTATTACCTCTGAACTTATTTTATTAATAATTTTTTACTCCTTTTCGATCTGCGTGACATTATTTTGTGGACCCAATGCCGATTGACTTTTTTTAAGCTAGCATCACGTAGGCCGAAAAGGAATAAAAAATTACTTATAAAATAAGTTCAGGGGGTAATAGCACCTTAGTTGATGATGAATAATTTCTGTCGTAAACCATTCGAATTTTATGTTAACTCTATTTAGTAACGAATTATCAAAATGTATTTTTAATAAAGGTCTATTTATATATATATAGTAATAAATAAACAACAAATTTTATAGTTAGTTCTTATTATCTCTCTCTTTTTCTTTTTTCTTTTTTTATAAATGTTTGGTCTAGAATCCTTCTTCCCTGCTATATTAGAAAAAATATTATGTTCAATATTTATCCTACAATTGATCTTTCATTAAAATTTATAAATTATTTTATTCTTTTAAATTGTAATCAATTCATAAAATTAATTGTAGGAGACAAGATATTCAAAACTAAGTTGACTTCACGACAATTTTTTTCAAGTCATATTTTGACCATGTAATGTTTATCCAATAACTATCTTTGTTTCATATTATTTTGACACAAATTTTCTTTAAAAAATGTTAGATATTTATTTTATTAAATTATTTTTGTTATTTGCTATATTTTTTTTATTGTCTTCTTTTTTATATCGAAAATTTTTTTAGTAGAGTTGAAGGTCTTTCGAAAAACAGTATTTTTACCTCCGTAAATATCACTTATGAAATTGGGAAACTTAGATAAATATACTATGATAAAAAATATTTATCATTTATAGCAATAACATTTTTTTCACTTAGATCACTTTTAATTCATTTATAATACAAGTTTAATACATATTACAAAGAACAATTTATTATTCACATATAATACAAGTTTAATGATGGATAATGCATTTATCACACATTTTAATACACTTATAATACCATGTGATAATATTTTACCAAACAAACATAAGATATTTCAAAACAATTATAATTCAAATATATTGCATACATAATTCACTTTTAATACATATTACAAATTTATCACAGTATTGCTATAAATAGTAATAAATAAAAAGTATCGCTAAAATCAGTAATTATTTTTTAAAACGTATTAATTCATGTAATTTTCCCTATGAAATTTTACTGAATGTGTTTTTATTATTATACTATTTTACTAAACTATATTACTTTAGAAATCTAAACACAATTATTATTTTATATAATTATTTAATATTAAAGACAAAAGATAACTTTTCTTAATTTTTAAAAAATTAAACGAGTAAAATTTATTATTATTTTTGGTATAAAAATCAAATAATATAATGTATTTTGGAACCTTCAAGCTTGTTACATCCGTTTAATTTCTTCTTTAATTTTATTGACCTTTTTGTATAATAATAGAAGCTTCTTTTGGTCAATTTCACCAATATAATTAGTAACCAGTAAAAGTCAATAATAACAACAATATATTCATTATAATTTTTTAAAATAAATTTAAAATATATAATTGTTATAATTTACTTTTTCCACACTGTATACGATAGTTTACTAAATAATAATAATAATAATAATGATGGTCCTAAGTCTAAATATTACATGCCACACCATTTATATATTATTAATATAATAATACGATTTAAAAGAACTTTATATAAAAAATTTTGCTTAAGAATTCTCAAAGTAATGATTATCCAAGTCAATAACGTCCACTAAACTCTTATACAAAGTCAAAATTTTTACTTTTTGAATTATCTTGTTTATTTGACCTAATTATTTCTCCTAGTTAAAATTAAAATTTCAAACATATTAGAATTCAATCTCCTTTAATTTAAAAGAAATATAATGAAGAAAGGTGAATGCAACATGTTTATTTATTCAATTCTATCGAAGACTTTATCTTATAAAAATATTAGATCAAGAAAACTAATAACTAAAAAGTTAATTAAAAAAAAATTATTAAGAATGTCTAGACAATGATTGACAAAATAATTTAGTGGGACTACATATAATTTGAATAAAAATCAAATTTTATAGTTGTTATTTTCAAACTTTTAAAAATGTATATAATAAAAACCTAGTATAAAAAAATATAAAATATAGTAATACTCATTCAAAGGGATATATGGTCATGGATAATCTTAATTAAAAAATAATTTTACAAAGAATTTATTGATTTCTAGTTTCATTAAATTAAAGGGTCCCATAAAGAATTTTTCAACCTTAGTGTGCTGTTTCCTTTTTTTTCTTCAATTATTAGTATTTATCAAGATGACTATTCTTAACTAAAATAATGTGATTTTGACATGAAAAATAGGATGTTCTTTTGAGGTGACTCAACTATCCCAATTAAACTAAATGAATGAATATTTATTACATAATTTAATAAGAATATTTTTGTGTGAGAATTTAAAAGTATTTTCGAAGAGAGCAATATTAATTTGACTACTTAAATTAAAAAATATTTTTACCAATATTAAATTTATATTTTTTGTTCAATAAAACACCCATAGAAAAATCATATTCGTAATTTTTTTTTTAAATTTTTATAATCTTGGCAAAATATATAGCTTTCTGTATAAATATTTTTTATAAATAAAATTAATAAGAACTTTCATTTCTCAAAAGCTTGATTAGGCAGATTAATAGTCTAAAAAAGAATTTTTATAATTACATGAATTGTTATTCTACATGTTCATAGTTATTATTATAAAAAGATATTTATCACTCCAATATGTTTATTTAATTCTATTATTGATTACGACTCAAGTAGTATGAACATATTATATACCGTTATAATAGTTAAATTTATTAATTATAAAAAAATATTAAACTAGCTATTTATTTTTTTATCCCTATTACATTGTTGTCTTTTACAATTGTCAACATCAAAAATTATTTTGCGAAATGTGCGTATCTAGAATATGATAATTAATTCTATAATATTAAATAAAATAACATAGGCTAGATCATACTTTTTCCACTTTCTATAATTTAGAATTAGAAATTTGAGTGGATACAAAATAGTACTGTACCCACTATATATATATATATTAATCTTATTATATGATATGCTTTTTGCGTGGATGAATCATTAAATTAATTAGGTACAATTTAGTGGATTCATCTTATTAGTGTTACTATTAAGACTTAAAGGAGCAATTCAATTAGAATAATTTCTAGTTTGGCATGATTGGTTGACTTTCTTAACAATATTAAATGATGAAATTTTTTATTAACTTCATCATAATACATAACAGGGAAATTATTATATTACGATATAAAATTTTATAAAGGATCTTTTACACCTGCACTGTTTAATAGTGTATTCTAAAGGTATATATGTGTCAACGTGGACATCATAAATATTGCATCACTATAAATAGTAATGTATTCACGTTGACATATATATATATTTTTTAAATATACAATTAAATAATGCAGAGCTAAAAGGTCCTTGATAAAATTTGGTATCATAACAACAATTTCGGCCAGAGTTGAAGCATTTTTCAGATTTTTTTCCTGCATTTTCCCTTTATTTTTAAAATAAATGCCCCCCCCCCCTGCTTTTTGGCAGTTTTTTAATTCTATTTTGTCATATAAAATGTTTAAGACGATAAGATTATAGACATTTACGTTTACTTAATTTCAAGACCACAAGATTCAATAATATTTTTTAATTCGTCTAAACCGTATCAAATCAAAATTGATAAATAAAATAGAGTAAGATACTTAAGAATATTATCTATTCTTTCACCACCCGTTTTTCTCTAAAATAACAACAATATATCCACTAAAATTTCATAAATTAATTTAAAGACGATAAAATATGTACAGATCTTATTTCTATCCGATGAAATTCCCCCCTAATGTAGATTTCTTGAAGTTCAACAAAGTTGTAGATTCAAGGAGATGTAGAATTTGTAATGGGCCTACTTTTGAATATAATTGGGCTTATTACCCACTAAATAATGAATTTCTGTTATTATAGCTAAAATTTAAAGAAAACAACTTTAAGTTCCAGCAATTTTTGTAACCAATTTTCTTGTTCTAAACATGAAGCATTTAGAACTATTTCTTTTTAAATATAAAAATTTTGTTGAAATTAAGCTTTTAGTTAATTCAGGAAAAATTAAATGACTTAATATGATAAAAATAATACTTAAAAAAGAAAAAAACTTTTATGTGATAAAGATAATTTAGATGATCTCTATGCGGTTTGCAAGCTATTGCATAGTAGCAAGGTTTTACAATAACCGACTTGTTACGTAGTTTGGTTTTGGTAGAGAAAGAAATTAAATTCCACCATAGCATAATATAGTTTAAGAATAAGTAATGGAAAAGGATTATATTGTCTTTGTAATTAAACGAAAAAGCTACATTCCAACTGAATTTAAAACCAACTTAACATAAATGATATTGGTAATATACAGTAGTTCTGTTTTCTTCAACCTTAACTACTATTTTGAACAAAAAATCAAAAAAAAATAAAATACAAGACTTGTATGATATATTACTTCAGAAATTCGCGAATTCTTACTAGTTTCTATAATATGTTACTTCAGAAATTCGTGAATTCTTACAGGTCTCTTGACTGCATTGGTGTACCCCTGTATAGAATGAACAAACAAAATGTCGAAATCAATTGACATTCACTTTCTTCACTGTCGAAAAGTCAAGTTTATAGTACTATTAGCATTGCTAGAGTAAGATGGTAGACAAGTTAAGACGCAGATACTCTGTTTGAGCTCAAGGATATATGAGATTGGTTAAAATACCTCGTTAAATTTGAACAACAATGGACGTGAATCCCTCTCCTCCAATTTTTGCTTGAGTTTAGCATGGTCGTTACCTTGAGGGGTTTTGTCACTTGGCTTCCTAAACCTGATAAACAGAGAATCATCATTTTGAGTAGATGTGTCTCAGCTGACTACATAGTCTCCGAAAAGCTCATCAAGTAGCATGGGCTGGAAGCATTGGTCTTAAAGCAGTTAACGAGTACCCAAAGCAGAGATATAAATGTCATTTGTGAATAATGGCCATAAGATCATTTGTTCACTTTGCTGTGAAACAGAAGATCAGTCAAAACATGAGATGAATCTAAACACCAAGTGATGACCCTCCTACTGAAGGGAGACATAACTTCTTTTTTCAACAAGGTACTACAAATTACGCTAACCAGATACCAAGAAGGTACTGGAAGCAAACAAGCTACAACAAATTTATGCAATTACAATCTCAAAGCTTCTATGAAATCCATAAGCTGACCCCTCATTCTATCATATTATCCCTTTTAACAATTAACTAATTGACTCTATTGATTTCCAAAACATCTCGTATTTCTTTCTAACCAAATAGTCCAGATGATGCAAAGAGGTATGATCCATAACATAATACAAAAAGATATTGATCCTTTAAGCTAATTGGAAAGACGAAAAGTGTGCATGTTGTAAGGCTTGCTACCTCTTATTGCTCTACCACAATTTCCTAAGGATTAGGCTCATCTCATACATAAGGTACTTAGGCTTTGTTTTTAATAATAAATATAGGCTTGAATACTTCTGCTTGCTCTCACTTATTTGAACTGCACATGACATTATTGAAAGAAGACAAGTTTGAAAGTGACTATTTCTAGGAATCACATGCTAAGGAAATGCCTCACTTGGTATTTTGGGTTAGATATTTTGCTTAAATAGGATCTTTCTATATGGTGTTTATTGTTTTCCACTCTAAATTTGTTAGTCTAACTACTTGGACTGATTTTGTTCTTTAAAACATGTGTGAAACAGAAACACGAGGGGAAAAGACTGACCTATCCTGCCTCAAATTTACCGTAACATAATCAAACCAAAGTTGATAGTGATTCTATAAGTTTTCGCATAATTGATTCCAACAGAAAATAGAGGAATGTAAGCCTGACAATACCTGTCAAAAAAGGAACGAGAATCGACAAACTGTTTCTTCTTTCCTTCAGGCAACCCCACTTTCCCGCTAGCTGTGGTACCACCAGCAGATCTTTTATTCTGACCAGAAGCGCTAGGCAAGTCAAATTGCTTTTGTCTAGAGGGATCTCTGAAATGTGTTGTTTTATCTAACGATGCTGATGCTTTAGACATAGTACTACTATTCTCACACCTCAAAACTTCCTGGCTTTCTGCACCTGTGGATGGTGAGTGAAGGTTGCTACTTCCTTGCAAAATTTTTTGCCTTTCCGCCTAAAATAATGTTCAACATATACATGAAAATACGACATAAAAAAATTCCTATAATGCACCACAAAAGGAACATAATCTAGAAATAGAATCTCGGGAGAATCACAGGAATGCTCATTGGACAAGGAAGAATGTCACATGAAAACTAGATAGGCACACATGCACATACATGCAACAGAGGGAGAGAGAGAGAGAGAGAGACATTAATAAAAAAAGGTTCGCTCAGCAAGCGGCAAGAGCTAGGCTCGTTGGTGCTGGTCACAAACCCCTAGTTTGGGTCGCGACCTAGCCATCCAACAACTATACTCTACACTGAGAATATCCAGCACAATATACCGCATTTAAATGTCGGTGTCCACCTACATGTGTGTCTTGTCGATACATAATAAAAATTAAGTAATTAAAAGTGCGCTATCTTTGACAGTTAAGTTTTTTGATGAGACGGCTACAGCAGGCAACGTTTCTGGGTTCAAATCTCACTACCTCCTAAAGACAAAAATATATTTCCATGTGTTTGGCCCATGAAAAAAAATCAGGCCCACGAGTGAGGGCTGTGTTGAGACATATAAATCAAGTAATTAAAGATGTGCTCTGTCTAATAGCTTAAGTTTTTAAGTGGGACGGTCACACACTTCAATACACATATATATGGAGGAACTACTTCCTAGAGATCCAGCCGATGTTCACTGATGCGGGACTAGTTTGGGATCTATATACGTGTCAAAAGTATATCAACCTAGTTTTATTTTTCAGCTATATAGTGCATTAAAATTCACGAGCAGAGAGTTGAGAGTACTCTACTTACCTCATGTACCAAGAAAACTTTCACAGCCGATGCCAGAACAATATGACAGGAATCATAACCCTGTCCAAGAAATACCAAATCAAAGAGAACAGATGAAATCTTAAGTTCATTTCAGTTTGATACAACGTTGGGATATAAAGACTACTCAAATCTAATTTCCTTCTATGGGTGCAGTTGACCATGCTAACCTTGAAGTTTATAAATTCACCAATTGGGGGATCCAATGAAAGCATTGATACATCTGAAGCACCATGATGCATAAACCGAGAAGGATCAGATTTTATGTTCTTGTATGTCGTGGCATAGGACACCATTGTATTTACTAACTGAGCCAAATCAGCTTTTTCTTTCTCTGAGAGTAAATGCAAAGCTACCTGCAAAAGGAAGAATATATCAGTTCCAATTCTCACCAGTAGGTGAACCCAAGTTCTCACTGCAACATTCACAAACTATAACTAACTTGGGTTAGTTTCCATAATAACACCAGCCTAAGCATAAATAAAGAAATTAGGCAGAAGAATGATAACCTAAAGAGGCAGTAACCACAAAATCATTTCAAATGAGCGAAACATTTTCTTTCCCATTATGGTGAAATATCATTTCAGAACTCAAATTCACCATGTTTATACACTTGCAAACTTTACAAATGATAAATAGACAAAGCCTGGGTAAAATCCTTTTCCAAATATGCATAACTGGACAAAACCCTAGGGAACACAATATGATAGTCAAAACAAAAGTGCTTTATGTGTATTTAAATAGGAAAAGAAAACTCAAATGCAACTAAACCAACAGACAATTCAGCAAGAATTACCGGTTTCAGTGTTGATGGGGACAGAATATGTAGGAATGGAGAAATCAAGTCTTCCACAAAAGATTTAGTTGACAGATGCCTAGAGATGGAAGGTGGTATCTTGTTCTTCCATGAGTGTAAGATTTCCTTCTTTTCTATTGACATTGTTCGATATCTGCAGTTTATGATAAGAAGAAAGATCAGTCACCACTATCAATATTCAGGATGAGCCGATGAGTATCCAGGGAAAGCTAGCAGTACCTTTGGAAAGACTTGGGCCATTCAATATTTGGTTTTCCAATTTGAGCTACAAGACCATGTATAGACATTGCAAGAGGAGACTGATAAACTGCAGAGAGAATAATAAAGTAAGGCTTAAGGCTTACAAAAATATTAAGTTTCAAGCAAGCAGATAGTAGTATTTCATTTACCTTGAAGGGAGAGATGTTGAGTGCGCATGGTGTATTGATGAAATATATCTGAGTAACCAAGAATATCTGAGCATTGGACCTTCAAGATAAGTAATTAGCATATATGTGATATTGCCAAACTAGATGCGGAAGATCAGATGAAATAAAAAGAACAAAGAAAAACATTTGTGGTAACTGGTACTCGATGCACTTACTGTCTTTTGCATCACAGGGTCTGTATAATGGAGTTGCAAAAGGTTCTCATGGATCCCATCAAAAATTAAGTCATAGTCACCCCTAAAGAATCATCAAAGGTTTAACTAGATAATCCAGGACATCAAACCAAGGTAATCCAATTTTTCACCTACCGATGAGATATTAGAGAGTGCAAAGTCTCAAAGTCATTGGACACACTGCTGAAGCAATTAAAGGATTTCTTTGACTGCTTTACTTTCCTCTTTTGCAAAATCTTCAAATATCAAACAAAAAGAAGAAGAATACAGAGGGTCAACAGATTGATCACAAAGGAGAAAAGACAAATAATATAGTTAGATGGAAGTAGAACTTGATGATTTAAGCAGTTATGCTTACTTCTTTCCAAATATCAAAAGCACTCCTTGTTGCATCCTTCCGCCCAACAACTTGAGAACTGAGCTCCAGCTAAGTTTAGAAAGAACGCATCTCTCATCAAACAGAAAATAGAAGGATGCGCAAAAGAAAAGCTTATATAACACATTTAACATTTAGACAGTGAAGTTCCCAATTTCAGTGAAGTTCACTTACGTCAATTGCAAATTGAGTCATGATATAATGTTAACTGGTAATATGCCTTGAAAGTGTAACTTGTTTCCTACTTGAATTTGATATTTTTCAGAGGTTGAAGCAAAAAAATTATGCTTTACAAAACAGTTCTTAAAGATGTCACAACGGCTCCATAGAAATTAATTTAGGGTGGTGATAAGAACCATGAACTAGTATCCCTAGAATTCACATGATAAGTGAAGGGTTGGATTAGTCAAAAAACAAACAGATTCAGATTTAGATAGTTAGCAGATGTTACATATTGTTCACATAAACTGAGTCAGGGTCGATTGAGGCAATTCTTTATCTGATAAGCACTTCCAATCTCATCCTTGTGGAGGAATCTTAGTAGCTCAGTTGGTTAACACTACCTGAACATTCAGCTTGTTGGTGAGGGTTTGATTCCCCACGTTGTAATCCCCTTCCCCTTCCCCCGAAGTAATTAGAAAAAACATCCTTGATGGAAAGCTAGTAGTTGCAAGCAAACTGATCTTTACAAGTCATAATAGTATGATTTTTTACGAATTCTTAGTCTTTTTCCTCTATTGGACTAATACCCTATGTTGCTCGGACTCTTAAAAAATGCCAACGGGTGCGTGTCGGATTCGCCAAAGTAGTGTATTTTTGAGAAATCCGAGACGGGTGCGGCATCAAAAGTGACGAGTCCGCGCAAGTAATACCACAAAAACAAATGTATGGTACAACAAATCCATACCACATTAAGAGTCTCCTTCTTCTTATTAAGAAACTGAAGGGTGTTCAGGCACGATCTTATGTCACAGTCTGCAAAAAAAAAATATTTGAAATCAAGTTCAAGTTGCAGATTAACAGGAAAACATACTTGGCAAGATGTAACAATCCAAAGCACAAAAAAAGAAGGAATAATGCAGGATATTGAATAAATAAGCTATTACAGCAGCTGAGTAAAGATCCAATTAGAAGAATTTTCAATAATACAAAGAAACAAAAAAAACTGCAATTTATAGCATTTCCCTCTCAAGAACAACAATTTATTTTATGATATGATATGATCAGTAAAGTAAGAATGCCATCTGTAGAGAGAACCAAGATGATGCGTACAAAATGTATAGCAGTAACAAAGGCAAAGAAGGAATAAATAACAAACGGCAGAAACTAAGGTGTGCTAAAAATTACAACTCTCTTCAACCTTGCTGCACATTCTTCCATACATCAAAAGATGTATTTAAGTACTTGGTATCAGCATGTGTTTCACGTCTTCACATTTTCAAAGCACCTAAGAATTCTATCATAGAATTGGTGAGGCACAAGTTCCCCCAATCTTTGTTATATCAAGTCCCATCAAATAAATCATCTCATAAGGGTGGTATAACCCACTGAAACACAAAAAATAAAGAAAATAAAACAGGCTCATTTACACTTCAGTTTGTCTTGATGCAGTTTCTCTCCTTTTGGTATATGACTTGTATACAGGGTTCCTCAATAGTTAATAAAAGTATTTACCTTATTAAAAAAGGGCAAAAAGACAACTGAAGAGACTAATTTCTCATTGTCTTTACCAAACAAACTGTATGTTCCCTCCCCATCAAACTGGAGTTTATATCGAGGTATAATCGAGCAGAATTGGTGTGGATTTCAATCATTACTCATTCTACTAGTGACATCTGCAGTCACCCGTCATTACTGTTAGATGTAACTGCAGATCAAGGCACTATTCTCAACAAATTTTTAGTTCACAACAAGAATTTGAAGTTCATGAACTCAAATAATTTTAGTTTCAGATAATTACACCACATCTCATCAGAGAAATTCAGACTTAATAAGTGATGTCTTCAACCAAAACGAAGGAATGGCACTCACCAGTATACTCTGCTAGAGCAGTAAGAGCGATGGAACTTGTCTTCACTCTTTCTCTGTTACATATGTATTTGAGCCTACAATTGCGCATTACAAATTAGGCTTTTGTTAGACTTAGAAATATCTTGTGAAGATACTGGCTCTGCTAAATAAACACATTGTTCTAAGTCTAAATCAAAGCAAGGTCCTAAAAACTGAAAATTGGAACAAGATTCGTGCTTTTCCACTATTTGCATACTCCTAAAAACATAAACGGTTCTGGAGTACATGAAAGTGTCAATACTTTTTGAATTATAACATGGAAACGTCAATCACCCATTTGATCATATCCAAGAAATAAGAACACAAAACAAAAGCGAATGGACAGAATGTGTTTGATGCTTTATCAGATTCTGTCAATCACCTTGTCAGCCAAGATACAACTTTCCAATAGCTTCAACGGGAAGATTTTTACAGGTAATTAATAATTTAATATAGCATGACTTTTTAGACATCTACACCAAATGGCAAATAGAGTTCTTGTTCGTCAATATGATAGGCTAAGAAGCCATCTGAAATATAGAACTCCCAAAATAAAAAATTTGTTAACTCTAAATGTTAGATAATAGCATATATATAGCAGAAAAACGTTCTGATTTGCAATTTTGGATATTAATTAGCCCCCTCAATCTGCGGTATCTTAAACTCCATTTGAATGAAACTTTGAAGTCCTTTTATAGGCCATAAAATTCAATGAGATGCAAATCCTTTTGTTAATGTCTAAGCTTTTTTTAATATCCTCAATTGTATCTGACTCAAAATCCTTGCCTTTTGCGACTTTACGACGAGCAATCATTGAATTTTAATTATTTTATCTGCTCAACATGGCCAAATTATTAGGAGATTTTGTTACAAGTTACAAAATCTCCCTAGGATTTGAAATCACTCAAATTGGTTGGAGTATTGCATTACTTATATCTGAAAGATGGCCTTATGCTTGGATGTTAATCCAGTAGGTTTTCCTTTATACTCTGCCAAGCAGTAAATCAGACAGAATGGAAAACAGATTCCAGGGGATTCGTCTGATAATTTAGTAGTAAGTACCTGTTAACAACCCGACTTACAGTTGGTTGGACAAATATATGAACCCTGCAATTTCAACCACATAATAAGCACTTTGTTAGTTATGTAATTAGATATAATGTAGGTAATATATGAAAGTGTCCAATAGAGAGTGTTAAAATATCACTAAAAAGGGAATCTGGATCATACATAAATAGACTGCATCCAATACCAGAAAAAGAGAAAGGATAAGGACTATAAAGTTACACCAGGAGAAAAGCACTAATTGAGCGACACATATTGTTCGTCCTAGATGTGAAGCAAAGGAGTAAAGCGAAAAGGAAGAGAAGTAGAAATAACAATTTGATGATGGACATTAAAAGGTAAAAACCAAAAGCATTTAATGACAAATTATTGATAGGGGTTGCATGGGACTTACATGCTAACACAGATACCTTGGGGTAGGAAACAATGAGTTGCATTAAGAAAATAACAAGTGAAGCACTATGCATGTCTAGAAACCTTTTGACCAAGAAACATGTCTTGAAACCTATGACCTCGGCCACAGGAATAATGGTGGTGGAATTTGAAGGAGCAATAAGCTATTAAATCAAAACAGGAGTGGTGCAGCAACTTATCATCAACAGAAGATAGAAAGTTTTGAATAGTATAACAATAGAGGAACTAAGCAGACTATTAATGGAAATCAAGGAACTAAGCAGACTATTGGCGGACCAGTACATAAGAAACCAGTACCAAAAGCTAGGATGCAGATAGGAAAAAAGAAATGTTCAACTTATTGAAGAGAAGAGGAGTAAATACTTCAACCAAGTTAAGTGAACTAAAGATCTCCACTTAAGTGCACTTAAGATCTCCACAAGTTTAAGAGATAATGAGATCAAAGAGATGGAGAAGCTACTTCAATCAATTGCTTAACACAAATCACAAAGATAACTTCATAGATATTCATACATCCACAACAGATAAAAACCTTCTTAGCTGCACAACTAAATTTAGGTATAGTGAAATAAAAAGATACAACAATGAATATGAATTAGAAGACTATTCGCCAGATAATATCTCAATAGAAGTTTGGAAGTACCTTGAAGAGGTTGAAGTGGTATGGCTAACCAAACTATTCCATATACTTAGTGAACAGATGCTAATATATAAGAATAAATGTGACATTCAAAGTTAGGCTAACTATTGTGGATGTACTAACTTAGTCATGCATGAAATTATGGGGAAGAGTGGTAGAATATAGACTTATGGACATCACGAGGGTGACATAGAACCAACTGATTTATGTCAGGTAGACCTACAACAAAGGCTATTATTTTGTTAAGATGATCGACGGAAATTTCTAGGGAGATGAAGAAGAATCTCCCATTGATATTCATCTACATAGAGAAGGCATACAATAAGTGGGTAAGTGAAGTCCTTTGGATGCTTGGGAAGAAAGAGTTCACATCAAATATAAAATAACATAATAGGATATGTACGAGAGAGCGGTCACGCATGAGAAAACAATGGACAGAGCTACAACATGAGTTCTATTTAACCGTGGGCTTACACTAAGGATCAAGCTTCACCCATTCTATTTGCCCAAGTCTTGGATGACCGATGACCTGACCACTAGTATACAGGCCAGTGTTGTCAAAGACAGACACTCTTAATGCAAGCTTTAGCCCTAAAGCAAGGCCCAAAACATGTTGAGCGCTTTGACTCGCTTAATGTGCACTTCAGTGTTGTCATTAAGGTATAAGACAAACTTTTCCTTGTGAATGAGTGTTTCTTGAATAGGAGACACTAAGCAAATGGTAATTCACTTTATGTAAAAAAAAATACAATTTCTTTGTCCATATATTTGTTATTCATGCTTATATTTGTTAGTCTATATTTGTATTTTTTTCTATTAAAGTCTACACTTCAACGCTTTGTGCTTACAGCCCCAACAGAACCAAAAACCAAAAAATGATGCATAGAACTAGAATAAGACAACTGAAGGTAGGCAAGCGAGTGCATAGCAATAAGAACCTTAACTAACTCAGATCAAGTTCAAAGAATCCATGTGAAACCAGCAATGTCATATAAAAGTGATTATTCAGTCTATGGCTTTCTTCATGGACCTAGTATTTAGATCTCTAGATGCTAATCTATGCACTTCAATCTGATGTCCTGCAAAACTTAAGCAATACTTACTTTGCTACCTGACGCAAAGGCCTTAAGGCAGGAGCATAAAGGTCATTACATATGCAAATAACCTGCAAATGAAACACACAAGTTGAGATTAGAGAACTCCATGAATATAGCCAAGTTCACATATACAAATGAACATTTTTAGACAAATTCACTCTTACAGGTCTTAGCAAAGATGTTTTTTGATGCTTCTTTTTAGATGACTTCTGCCCAGCATTTCCTCCCTCAGGTTCATTTTCTTTGCCTGCACGCAATTTTCTTTCAGCAGAAACCTGCATTGATAAAGCACACACTGTTATTCTGTCAGAAAACATACATAGTTTCAAAAAAAGAGGTCCAACCAAAGGTTGAAATTCACTTCATAATTACTACGAATAACACATGGTGCCAAAGTACTCCATAGTACTGATATTATCGTTCTATCAAGTTCCAAGTAACCAAGTGGAAGTTTCTACCATGGTATTTTAAGGATTTGTGAGTCTAAGCTGCTTGAACTGATAAAGCAAAGCTAGGGCTAGAAAAAGGACAGCTCGACTCCCACTTTTGGAGTGATTAGTTGATTTATGAAGTTGAACATATATGTATCATTCAAGCTGCAAAATAGAAAGATAGCAACAAATAGACTCCATTGAAATTTAATCAGCAGTAGGTACACAAGACCTTAAATCAATCTATCAATGTCCAATTTAAAATTCTTAACAAATCTTAGTTTCTTTTTACTTTCTAAATTTGAATATGAACAAGAAAGAGGGTTCAAGGAGTTGAAGATAGTTCAATTGACTCTTCAGGAGCCAGTAATATTACTGTACCAATACAAAAGATTCACATACAGTTTTCTTATTACCACTCCTACTGGGATTACTAAAATTACAAAAGTGAAACAAATCAAAAGTGAATACGTAAATTACCAATTTCAGGATGACTTCAACAGCTCCCTTTCCATCATTAAGAGCCCCATCTATTTCATCAATAACCTAGAACAGCAAAAGATGAACCATGGTTCAGAAAGAAAAATTTGTAGATTCCGCTGATAAATATTTGAAATCGAAAATCACAACTACATTCTGACAAAATATTTGGGCTTTAATCATCAGAGGAAGATTTAAAACCAAAAAAACAGAACTTAAAACTGACCAAACATTTGGGCTTTGAATCAGCATTTACAGAGTTCATTTGAACCACATCATGTATTTTAGCTTCAATACTGGCGGATGATCGATCATCACTTGCATTAATCTGCAAAGGAAGTATTTCAATCAACAGATAAACAGACACCTATACTCATATTAATTTGATTCGAAGATATTCAAGGTTGGTGGTAGGTATGAAGGCATTTTGAGTTTTGCCATCAACTTATCCATGAAACTTATCCATGAAACTTGAGAGAAGTCAAGCATACACTAGAATGCAGGCACAGAGCATAGTGTCCAATCGGTTTCAGGCTTCTAATATGTAGGGCCGAGTTGCATCGCACATTTGTTGTTTCAACTGATTTTAAAGAATATACAATTCACAGAAAAGTTTTTATTTAAAATAAGAGACAAACTACTAGCACCATGAGATTTAGAGATATGTAGAATTTAAGTATGGAGTCAAGTACACTTGTTATTCTAGCACATACTAAAGAGTAGAATAAGTAAACCTGTTCAGATCTTTCATGGTAACAAAATAATTCATAAATGTGACTGGCAATGAGCTAACACTCTCTCACCAGACCTCATTAACAATGATGCGATGATAAGATATAAAGGAGATAAAAGTTTAAATGAACAACTATATGGGACTGTTGGGAATGAGTGGGTTACAAGACCTCAACCACTCGATACCCACAATGCTGAGCAGCAACATGTGCAAGTGTTGTTTTCCCAAGCCCAGGAGGACCGCAAAGCAAAAGAATCTGCAAGCAATTGGATTCTCACAATTTAGTAAAATTAGAATAAAAATGAGTAAGAAACAAGGAATGAAAAATAGAGGACAAGCAGATGACAAGTATAGCACTAACATAATTTCCATATGTGCAATATGTACTATAAAAATTGGGGAGAATAGTAGCTAACAGAATATAATGGGGATATGACCACAGATGCAATATTAGGAAGTACATGATGAGAGATCATCGGGCATCTGGACCACTAATCTATTTCCAAAAACACCAATCCTTGCATAACTAAAACCATCATAGCTTGTCTACACACCAAACAACCACTAAGGGTTTACAGTCATTCGTTTCACTGTTGTTGACTTCATCTTATAGTTACAAAAAAAGAAAATGTGTCCGGACCAGCATGCACCCACCTTGACTAATTCCATAGGATACCTGCCACCTCCCACCGGCAACAGGTACCAAGTAACTCTGTCCACCAAGGTTAGGACAAGTGGAAAGAATCACCAAGTATTTTTGTCTCCGTTGCCTGAGATATCATGGCTCTCAGCCACTTCATTGACGACTACGCCACACCCTTGGATGCTAACATTTGAGAAGGAATATGTATTTCAAAAGAAGAGAGGTAAACAGTGCCTACAATAATATTGTGCAAAATGGAGAAAAAAAAAGAGAAGATCAGAATCAACTCTTTGATCATGTGCTTATATAAAAAATCAGAGCAAGGCAAGCGATAAAGCACACAAGCTAAGGGTCCTTCCAAACACAAACTATAAGATTGACAAGGGAGGGATAGCCTAGCTAAGGTCATCCACCTACAACTACAAGGTTAGGGGTTCGAACACCAACAAAGAAAGTGGAAAAAGGGCCAGTTTGACTGACCTTCTGTTCTGGAGGGCCACTTTTTCTGTGCTTCTTGTCCCATAGGTCCTTCATTCTGTCCGAATCACTATTCTCTGGATGCAAATCATTATGAGCGTTCTCATTGTCTATTCTGGGTCCTCTGCTATTTCCAAAAGAACTCTTGGAAGAACGTCTTGGATGTTGGACAGCCAATGAATGCCGTTTTAGAGAAGACAAGACGTCATCTGTAGTACTCTTAATTTCAACTCCAAAAACACAGGAATCCCATTGCTTCAACCACATTAGTACCTACAGGAGAGTAACCAGAAAGTCAAGACCCCAACTCAAAATATCTCTAAGCAAACACCTAAAAAGATTATATAGGTGAGAAATACCTTAAATTTTTAAATGAAATATACTACATAGAAACCATATGCTTTGGACTGTTTTTCTCAAGCCGGGGGTCTATTAGAAACAATCTCTGTACCTTTGAGGTAAGGGTACGGTCTGCGTACTCTACTCTCACCAAACCCCACTTTGTGGGACTATACTAGGTATGTTGTTTGTTGTACTAAATAGAAACTATTATAAGAAAAAATAAATTGCTAAGATATGCAGTACCTGACGATTTGTTTGCTCATCACTGAGGAGCTCTGTAAACGAACTAGGGGCATATTTATCCACCCAAAGTTTCTCATTCACCACAGCTCCTATTGGAAGATTTGCTTCACTTAGATCTTCAGAACTAGCTTCCAGGACCTTCAAGAGAAAGGAGGAAAGCTTTCAAGGAGGAATAAAGATCTTATACATAAAAAGTAAAAAGCACGTACAAAATTGTTGGAAACTTTAGCTACAAGGTTAATGCTTCATTTCACAAATCTCCAATTCATCCAAAGGAAAATTGGGAGTGGAATTGGGCAAAAGAGACAACCCGTGAACCGTCAAAGATATTATCCCTCCTATTAAGCAAAAGGGCTTGGGGAACTAAGATATTTTCTTCAAAATCCAAGTTGAGATGAATTCTCAATAAAAAAAGTTGAGATGAAATGAGGAAGTACTATTAGTATGTTTAGTAGAAAGAAAGAAGGAAAACAATGAAGGACTTCAAAAAGAACTATAATTGACAGGATTGGACAAATATCTCCTTTGCATCTTCTTAAAAGGAGTTTGTAGTAGCGAATTGTTTTCCTCCATTTAATATGCAAGACGATTCAGAACTGTTGTGGTATTTTCAGAGATTTAGGAAACCTTATTCAATAACTCAACTCTTATGAACTGATCGGGTTCCTTTTGCATTTCACAACTACTCGTTATTACTTATTCCATTGAGAAGTATGAATTCATTGTTCTCTAATCATGGACCTGAGAAGAATCTACAAAGGTCAAAGAGAATTTCAAATTCTTTTCTCCTCTCATCTTTCTTCTGTTTCAATTTGACAGGATCACTCAGAGTAAATTTAGCTATATATTCAACTGTGGAAGGCCAGTTGTGTTAACTGGACCTCAGCTTTGTAATTTTTCTCCACTTCGGTGATTAATTCAAGTTTGATCACCAAAAAAAATTATAGTTATAAATTGGAGAAGAATTGAGGCGTAGTTGATAAATGATTAAATGATTTGATTGATAGAATGATAGTGGAGCAGGGATAGCAAAATAGAAACCGCACCTTTGTGAATTGGTCGTGTTCCACTCTTTGCATTAGGGCCCTGACAGGTTCCTGAATAAGACCTGGATAACATTTGCACTCTCTTAGATATTCTACGATTTGCAGATCCGAGTAAACAAAAGATGGAAAAAACAGCACAGGCCACAGAGTATGCCAATAAGATGTAGAGGATGGCTAATTACACAGAGAACACATATAATTTGGAGTAGTACTTTCACATTCATAAGCTTTTACAGCAGGTACTGAAATGCTTGATCAACTCCAGTATCTGCAATCATCTAATTACACAAGGACAGATATGAAGGAACCAGGTAAAAAGTTAAAAGTACGTAAAAGTAAGAACAAAGGGAGTATGTGAATGAAAATCAACCGATTAACACTTAATAAAGATATGGTCTGTAGGCCTTCCTCAACCCAAAATCTTAACTCGTGAGGGAGGATTGTTCAAGTCCATATAAGTAGATCATCAATCCATTGTTCAACCAATGGGGAATTCTAGGCCACTCTATCACCGCTTTCACACCAAGCCAAACTGGAGCAGTCAAGAGCCCAAACAAGAATAGACTTGGTTTTGATACCATGTAAAAGAAATGGCATTTGGGCTTAACTCAACCCAAAAAAGCTAGTTCATGAGGGGGATTTCCAAATTCGATTCCCAACCAATATGGGACTCTAACACACTTCTATTCCCTTTCCTTCTCATAAAAAATTCAAATTCACTTATCCACACATTCTTGTGTTTGGCATCTCTCTTTGTTTACTCCTTCATAAACCTACAGCAGAAACTTCAACCCAAAATCTATGCCTTTAACCATTACACTAAGACTCAGACATCCAACAATCACGACACAAAGTGAGTAGCTCATCAGACATATTAAATTATAATCCATTGTGAAAATAAATGACTAGGCATATGCACTTGACGTGATATAAAGAAAAAAGCCACATTTTTAGATAACAATAAAAATTGAACTCACCAGTAGAATATTCCTTAACCTCTAGCTTCTTAACCCTTTCATCTTCAACTCTGCATATCTTAGCATAAACCCTCTCACCGTCCAAACCAGTCACCGGTGTACAATCACCATCAATCTCCAAAGCATACTTAGCCAAAATCTTCTCTTCCGGTTCCGGTTCCTGCTCAACCACCATAGGTCCATCCTCCTCAGGCTGCTTCGGAGGCGAATACCTAAGCCAATCCTCATCATTATCCTCAACTCTACTCCTCTTCTCCTCAGTTATAACTACTACATTTCCATCATCCGACGACAACTCTGGATCATCAGGCAGGAACCGTTTCCTATTGTTGATCGGAAGTTGGGGCTTCAGTAGTGAAGGTTTCGGGGGAAGTGAGAGAGTTGGTTTCGGGTCGGGTTGGGATGCAATTTGTTCGGATCCGGGTGGTGATGGAGGTTGTTGAAGAAAATCGTCATCGAACTCGAGGTCATCTTCTTGTTCATCAGGGTAAGTAGCGTTTGCTTCGAGCCATTCGAGCTCTGCTGCATCTGGAAACTCCATATCCATGGCTTCTCCGATCTCTCTCTCTCTAAAGTGTTCTTTGCTATATTTTTGGCGGGAAATGGGAAGGTGAAAGGGGCGGCAAAGAAGAATGTGATTTTCCATAAATACCCGTCTGAAAACAATTTTTCTCCTTTGTATTATTTAATTGATCCTTCAAATTAACAAAACTTAAATATTTAACAGAATTGTTATTTAAAACAAATAAATTATGATGCTATATTGGGAGAGTGATAAGATAGAATATAATGCAGTTTTAGATTATCGAAATGGAATTAGCGTGAAATTGTATGTTCAAACACTGATTATCGTGAGATGATATCGTATGGCTAAATACCTATTAAATATGAGGTATGGAGGACTCGTATTAGGGTACGTAGAAGAGTAGAAGGCAGTGTAGTGTCGTCTTGCATTAGGTGGCTGGTGTTTGCGATGGCATGGTTTACTATTTGTTAATAATAATCTACCCTAGTGTGTTGTTCATGACATTTGAATTGTCACACAATTTTATTATTGATTCGGCTATTTTTGCGTTGTTTTCTATTTCAATTTTCTCGTTATTATCTTCTTCTTTATATTAAAATTTATTACATTTGAATAGAGAATCTTTCAAAAAAAATTCATAAAATAATAATAAAATTTTATTAAATATGTTATTATTGTCATAAATTCCATCAAAATAATAGCTTCTTTGACCAATTGGAAAGGTCTTGTTTGTTAAATTTGAAGATGGGCATAACTTTTCGCTTGTTGAAGATGCTTTCTCAATTGTACATCAATATAAAACGAGTTATTTAAGAATTATACTTTTTTTTTATTTGTTTGTTTTTTATTTGAAATTTTAAAAAATTAAAATTTATGATTTTAAAAGTAAAATTATAGTAACGATATTAAATGCTACGTTGAAAGTTAAAATTAAACCTGTCAAAAATAAAAAGAAACATCTTTTTTTTAAATGAACCTAAAAATAAAATAAGATTAAATAAATTTAAACGGAACGAGCATATAAGAAATACTTAGAATATAATTGTCAAGCAATCGACATAAATAGTTTAGAACTACTAGATCCTTACCAACATAATTATTTTTGAAAATTAAAAAATAGTTTAGAACTCCTATCTCCTTACCAACATAATTATTTTTGAAAATTAAAAAATAGTTTAGAACTACTAGCTCCTTACCAACATAATTATTTTTGAAAATTAAATAATAGTTTAGAACTACTTGCTCCTTACAACATAATTATTTTGACAATTAAAAACAGTTGTTTGATAAAAAAAACAATTTAAAACCACCTCAATAAAATGTATTGTATTGGAATGACTACATTGGTAGGGGGTCCAAAAGTATATGGCATTTAATATTTATATAATTTTAATAAATATATGACATGGTTTTATGTATATTAATTATTTCCTTCATCCGATATTGTTTCTATTTTTAGAGTCAAACTATAAAAACTTTGACTAACATTTTAAGATGCATTTTTTCATCATATAAATATGCAAAAAATTATAATTTATAGTACTTTTCATATAATTTTAGAATATCTAATTTTTTTGTTTAAAATATCAAATTAATGTAATCTAATTTATCTTTGGGAATTAGTCAAATTAACTTTCGATAAACGCAACGTGACAAAAAATTCTGGACGGAGGGAGTATATCTAAGGAATACGTAGGATTTATTTGATAGGAAATTAAATAAGAAAGAAAAAGATAAGAAAGGGGAAGAAATTATGGTTTTAGGCAAAATTGGAATAATTTAATTTAAAAAAAAAGGAAAAGAAAAGAAGAAAGAGCAAAAAATCAATGTCCTAAATTAAGTCATTTAAAAATGGGCAACTTTCACATATAGCAAACAAAAAATTCATATTTGTATGCTATAGCAAACTTTGCATAATTGCGCTCCATAGCAAACATAAAAACTGTATAATTCGCTATACATATACAAGTGTATAATTCGCTGGCCTAAATTGTATAATTCGCTGGCCTATTTCGCTGCAGTTGTATAATTAGCTTTGCATACAGTTGAATCGAATTAAAATGTATGTATATTGCATAATTATAAGTGTATAGAAAGAAGATATATATTTTTCTCGCTTTATACAAAAACAGAAACACAATATATACACTTCTGTTGTATAAAGCTAGAAAAAATGGTATTTCACTGCAATTGTATAATTCACAATTGTATAGTTCTTTGACATTTTTCTCTGCAATATTTGAAGTAAAATGTTTATAAATTATATAATTAAGTGTATAACACGAAGATATACATTTTTGCATGTGTATATACAGTTTTCTCTCGCTTTATACAAAACAGAAACAGAAATTATACACTTCTGTGTATAAAGCGAGAGAGGCGAGAATGAGAGAGTGGCGAGCGAGACTTTTGGGAGAGAGACGCCTGACAAATTTTTGCCAACGTTTGCTATGGAGCACAATTAAATCAAACCCTAGCTATTTCATTTAATTTAGGTTATTAGTTTGTTATTATATACAATTTTCCCTTTAAAAAATAAGGAAAATTAAAAATAATTATTTTAATATATTTTTAATAAGTGATTAAGAAGTATGAGGAGTAAAAGTTAAAAGGTAAGCACTTAGCATCATCTCAAATTACACTACTTGATATAATTCTAATTAAACATAATTTATATACTTATAAGGTGTCTGGTTTGGTAATTATAATGAAAGCTAATATAGAATTTAATTTTTATTTTTTGTGTTTCATGTTGTAATAATGTAACTAAATTATTATCTATACCTCAAAAGAAAGTCATTTTATAGACTATTTAACAATTCTTTGAAATCAGTTTATTTTGAAAATATTTTGTGAGTAATAATTAGTGTTTGAGCAAATATTTAAAAACTGCTTACAATAGTTTTCTTTTAAAGTACTTAGTGAGAAAAACTATAGGCAAAATTGGATAAAGTAATTAAAGGAAAAGGGAAAAAAGAGAGAGAGAACAAAGAATTCAAAGTCCAAAATTAAGTCATTTACAAAAGAGGAAAATTAGGAAAATTATTTTAATATACTTTAAGTAAGTGATTAAGAAGTATGAAGAGTTAAGTTAAAACGTAAACACTAATATAACTATCACATTAAGATTTGGGATGACACTCGTAATAAGATTTTTTTTATATCGAGGACTCATATTCGAAACCTCTGATTAAGGCCTAGGAACTCACTACTACACTATAACTCATATTAATAATATTATTTAATTTAAATTATATAATTATGATGTGTAAGTAGTTGTAATTTGGAGTTATGTAGAACATAATGTTTATTTTTTGCTTCATGTAGCAATCAATGTAATACAATTAAATTAAAAGCCGAACACATTAATGCCTTTAATGTAAAAAAAAATGAAATTGATATCTTTATAAATTAGTTTACTTTGAATTAATCTTTTTATACTATGAGCCTCTAATACTAGGATAGAATTCGGGATAAGACCCACGACAATTCAACAATTAACATAAAAGTAAATTGTGTAATCCTCCGGAAAGCAAGGAGGTTTACCAACGCTATCTGAAGCGCAAAATGGTCTCAACGAAACGGTTGATGATCTGAACATTTGTATCTACATCATAAAAGATTCAAGTCGAATGACATAAGTAAATTGAGTGTACGAGTATGTAATATAGTTGAATAGCGAACAATTGAATGAAAGGACTACAATATGTGTAGACATATAATCGACTGAATGTAAATAAATAAGGAAGTGAAATCATCAAAAATTTAGGAAAATACTTTTTCATTTTATAAGCTTTAACATAATAAGTGATATATGAATATACACTTTAAATCTATTGGGATATTCTCTTATCGACAACTATCATTGTGAGCTAAGCAATGATATAACGTCTTGTCCATGCTTTCAGAATTGTCATATATCGTGTCGAAATATAGAACACCTCAAATAAGTGGATTCACTAAGCTATGCTCGAAGGCGCTAAGGATTCATCTAAAAAACATTATCTTGTACCCATATTGACAAGACATGAATTATGGGGGTTGTGAGTTGTCTAAACTCTCCCTTACATCGATGCTCAATACTACTCCCGATAATATTTACCTTTGCTCAATGAATAAAAACATTATTCTTTCTCTGGTTTGAGATAATTGTTCGACTATCCTCTTAAAAGAGACGACTGCTCTGAATCAACATTGAACTCATTACTCGTCGAGAAATCAATGTTTCTCTTTTGTCAACGTAAAACTGATAAATTTTGGAGCCAATAATTCCCTTGAGCTTTAGTCAAAATGTCTCTTTTAACTTTCCTAGAAAACGTCTCTTTATTCGGTTAAAAAGATTCTCATCAATAAATTAGTTAATACTTCAAATAATACTACTGTTCATGGTGAAAATCAGGTATGAATAATTAACTCAAAAATCTCAATACATAATATATAGCAACTCGATAATATATAGCAACTCGAAAATCAGGAATAACAACTTGGAATTCAACAACAAACTCATCTCAAGAATTAACAAAACTAAGGATGTAACCCTAGATTATTATTTACTGATAGATGTATATGTAGGGTGTGAGGACGAACACATTCCATCACTGTAATATCCTACATACATGTGAAGAACAAAGTTCTTGGCGAAATTGATGAAATTTGAAAAATAGTAGAAAATCCTACCTTTTCTCCTCTTGAATCCGTGCTCTAAGTTTTTAAAGTGTTAAAAAACGTAAAATAGTATTATAACACTGTTTAGACCTTAATTAGGTGAAAAAAGGTAGTGGGTTAAGCTTAGAAAAGTCAGGAAAAAACTAAACTATTCTTCTGAAAACTAGTGAAAAAACCTTTTTATGTGTCCATTTACATGTTGTAGTTTGACCCACGGACCGTAGATATCATCCGTGGATCTATGTTGAGTTTTTCAGGCTCAAAAGTTCATTTATGGGTCTAATGACAGCATGTAGGTCCACCTACGGCCCATTGGTAGGTCCGTAGGATTTGGGTCGCAAGAGTTGACCCCAGTACTCTACCGACGGCCTTACAAGATTGGTCGTCGTTTAAGCTACAGTCATCGGTTGGGATCATCTTTCACAGACTCAGAAAACTCTTGTTTGACATTTTTTGGTGAAACAGTCATAACTTTTTACTCCACACATGAAATGAGGCAAACTTGGTGGCGTTGGAAAGGAAACTCAAAAAACCTTTAATTTGATAGGTCATAGACCACCTAATTCATCATGTGATAGGAGATATGATCATTTGAAGTTGACCTAAGCAGAATCGATTGTCAAAACATAATCCGAAGTGATGATTCCAACTTAACTTTGTGCTAGGGGGGTTTTCTGACCTTAATTCATATCCAAATCCATTCGAATATCAAAGAAATGAACTCTTCATGTATGAGTAACTTAAGGATCACTCGATCCAATTCTACATGCAATTAAAGAATGATTCGGCCTTATCTTAGAAATTTTCGGGGTGTTGCGGTGTAATTATTTTCAAAGGTATTTTTAATAAAATTTTATCTCTTAGCTTTTGAAAATCAATTTGTGCTAGTTTCAAAATATTTATTTTTTTCTCAAAAGTTTGATCAAAGATCTTTATTTTTAAAAACAAACACCTTTTTAAAAGGAATAATAATAATAATAATATTTTTGATCTCATAAAAGTTTAGATAAATTGGCTATTCCTTCGCTAATTGCAATAGGAGAAAGGGCGAACACAACAAGAAATTTGGCAAAAGAACACTAAATGACGCGACGGTTACAGTCAAATGATGATTTTCTAGCTGGCAAAAGTAGGATACACGTGTTTAGATAGAGGAACCTTCTACATGCAACCAGAAGCATGTGAAATGACTATCAAACAAATTGGCTATTGGTTTACTATTAGCAATGGGAAAGGGCAAACATAACAAATTTTGCAAAAGATCACAAAATAACGCGATGATTACAATCAAATGATATTTTTTCTAGCTGGCAAAAGTAGGATACACGTGATTAGATAGAGGAACCTTTGACATGCAACCAGAAGCATGTAAAATGACTATCAGAAAAATTGGCTATTGCTTTTACTAATAGCAAGAAATTTGGCAAAAGAACACAAAATAACGCGATCGTTACAGTAAAATAATAATTTTCTAGCTGGCAAAAATAGGATACACGTGTTTAGATAGAGGAACCTTCTACATGCAACCAGAAACATGTGAAATTACTATCAGACAAATTGGCTATTGCTTCACTGATAGCAATGGGAAAGGGCGAACATAACAAGAAATTTGGCAAAAGAACACAAAATAACGCGACGGTTACAGTCAAACATCAGTATACACGTGTTTAGATAGAGGAACCTTCTACATGCAACCAGAAACATGTGAAATTACTATCAGACAAATTGGCTATTGCTTTACTGATAGCAATGGGAAAAGGGCGAACATAACAAGAAATTTGGCAAAAGAACACAAAATAACGCGACGGTTACAGTCAGACATTAGGATACACGTGTTTAGACAACAGATTCTTCTACATTCAACCAGAAGCATGTGAACTGACTATAACTAAGAGAAGCTTAAATACCCCTCTTGTGGAATAACAAAATCACAAAGAAAAACACTACCCAGAACCTATTAGTTTCTCAATCCAAATTAAAAAAAAATAATAATGCATGATGACATCATCCTTGATATACTTCTAAGACTTCCTGTCAAATCACTTATACGATTCAAATGTGTCTGTAAATCATGGCGCACTTCAATTGAGGATCCCAATTTCATCGAGCATCACTATGCTCTGTCTAAAAGTAATGTGAATCGTCATAAAATCTTTATAACAGGAGGTGTATCTGACAATATGGACAACTATTTCTACTCTGTAGATGCTCCACTTCAACATGATTCTGTTGTCTCTCTTCTCGAGACTCCGGTACCCGGAATCAATACCTTAAGTAGAGTAAGTTTCATTAGTTATTCCAGTAATGGAATAATTCTTATAGTTTTTCCTTATGATTTAATCATTTTATGGAACCCGGCCACCGGAGAATCGAGAAAAATTCCTAGCCCTATTCCTAAAAAGAAAAAGTCAGAGAGAAGACAATTTCCTGCTGTTTATGGTTTTGGCTATGTTTCATCTATCGATGATTATAAAATATTTAGGGTAGGGGGAAAATATAACTCACATGCACATTTTGAAATCGAATTATTTTCCACCAAAAGTAACGCTTGGAAATTAATTGGCATGTTTTCTCCTAACAACTTTTGCTTCGAAGGGGGCATTGTTACCATCGATGGTATCGTTTATATGATAGAGATGGCGGATTTATCTAGAAATATTGATCGATCTACTATATTAAGTTTTAGCTTGGAAAATGAACAGTTTGAGTATGTTTTGTTTCCGGATCAAATTCAAAGGTTCCAAGATCCTATTTTGTATGTTTTAGGAGAAAATCTTTGTTTGACTAGGATGCACAATCTAACTAGTCGAGATTTTGAAGTTTGGCATATGATAAAAGATGGATCAATGAACAACATATGGAGTAAGATCTTGACGATTCCATCGATGCATTGTGGACGTTGCTTGAGTCCGGTGTGTTTGATGAAGATTGATGGATACATAATGCTTCTGAAGCATAAGGGTGATTTCGAGATCTATAATTCAGATGGAGAGCAAATCGAAATAGTTGAAGTTCCTGGGCTTCAGTCTTCCCTTTTCTTCAATTGTATTGTACCATATGTAGAAAGTTTGTTTTCTCCTAAACAGAGACGGATTTAAGATTTCAAGAAAATGAATGTAACCTTAGGGTCTAGTTAACTTTTGTTTAGTAATCATTTCAATGTACTTTTATCTTTTGTGTTTGACATGATCAAATCATCTTGTAATATTTTAATTTTCTTTTTTCGTTGATGTTTCTCTAAATTTATTATGAAAACCTTGATGCAGATATATAAAGATATATTTTTCAATTTTCTCATATTAGATTGCTCAAAGTTATTGTATTTCACGGCCTAATTTGATGTTGTAGATGCTTCGATTTTGAGTTTGCTTGATAAAGAAGTGAATTTTATATACAAATTATAAATTGACAATTGAAAAAAAAATATTAAAGGATTGAAAATAACATGTAGACATTGAAATTTTGTGGGACTTTACAAGATGTGTTCGATTCGAACTGGAACTTTACAAGGTGTGTTCAATTCAAACTAGAATTCTTGGAGGCTACTCAAGCCTAAATCCCAGTTCACGCCTATATAAAGGGTACCAAATAAAATGCATCTCAAAAATTTCATAAAGAGATCAAGATCTCGAAATATTCCATAAAAGTCATATAGAGGTTAAATCTAAATCATCATAGTTCGAGAAATACGGCACTAACGCCCTCAAATCATGGATAAATCTTTGTAGATGAGAATCAAGGAGGAACAGATTTGTACTCACAATCTTTATTAATAAAATCATGTTTCTTCATATTTTATTTGTGTGGATTATTTATTTTTTCATATGTTTAACATTTATTACAAACACTACTTTTAATCTTTTTATTTTTATACATTTGTGAATATTTGATACCTCTAGTTATGCCCAAATTTAGATCAAAGTTTTAGAAATAATAATAGTTCGAAGCCTTAGTATCAAACACAGTTTACTTTATTACGATTTATAGATATTATTTTGAAGTTAATATATATACAAAAAAATTTAATGAAGGATTTTGTATTTTTATTTTATGACTGTGCTTTTTATTTTTAATTCTTACAGAAAACACTTGATAGTCACGAGTCTTGTACGGTCCAAAATAGAATTAACATGCCAGTTAATTCTAATATTTATGACTTTGAAAACAATTATTTAAGATGTCAAAATTAATTAGAGTTTCTATTAAATCTTTACTTTTTATAATAGTATTTAAAATTGATTAAAATTAAGAAATTCTATATCAACTCGAATTACAATTACTAAATTAAGAGGTTACAAATGATATCATTATTTTCTTATAAGAAGTGCTTATTTTTTAAAAGTAAACGTATTTGATCAAACTTTTGATTAAAAAATAAATATATTATAGAGTAGCACAAATTGAGAAAATCCTTTCTAGTGTATTATTTATAAAATTGTATATTATATAAATTCAGACATATACGTATATTGCATGTGCAATGCACGTGTCAAGAAATTAGTAGTATTATATTAAGGTACTATATATAATTTTTTCCCCTTTTTTTAATGTGAGTCGCCATATAAGAATTATCTAATTTTCTTAAGTTTCATATCATTTATTAAATTACATTTCAACTATTAATTGTTTGAGTTTCATACCTGAACATTAAGTTAACAAGAAAAATTGAATAATAATCAATTGTTGAGGTATGTTTTAATAAACAATTTTCATTGTTTGAGTTTCATTTGATATCTTATGGGTTATCTAACTATCTTGTATCGAAAATTATGGTTATTTGAAGTTGACCCAAAATGTAAAGAACTTACAAATAACTTGAATGAATTCTCTTTAGTTCTTTTTTGAATTCAAGGTGCTACATCTAGTGACCTTAACACTTAAAATTTTTTAGATTCATTGGTAGAATCCTACTCACAACGAAGGATAGTTTGAGCCTTAGCTCAAATATTTTTTAGGGTATTACAAACACATTCCTCAACTTTCCAATACATTGCGTCCCGACAAATTACTTTTGTTGATACAAATACACATGCCTCGATGTGTAATGTCAAGAGTGATGTATTCGAGAATAGAAGAGAGAATAAATTTTTTTAATGAATGTGATAAAATAAATTATGTGTTTTGATATTTTTTCCTAAAAATAATCTTACTACAACACAAGGAAACAACTGGAGAAAAATCAATGAAAGATAACTAAAAGCAAATTAAATTATCAGTTAGAGAAGAAACATAAACTCCAAGATCATTTGCCTTTTTCCTAACTTCAAATCGTGTAATCGAATCCCAGATCTCGAACCCAATATTATGATTAAGGTTGAATCAATTTTATTACTCGAGATTATTGGTTAAGGATGAAGCACAATTTAATGAAGAGAGAATAAAGTGTAGTAAGGTACAAGCCCACTAACTTTAACTTCTTCAAATTTATGGTGTATTGAAGGATAAATGACAGAAATCTCACCTTTAAGTTCTCTTATTACCATTATCTCCTATTAGTTTTATAAATTTTTAAAATCTCTTATTTTCACACATCAAATTAATGTATTGGCGCATCAAATTAATGTATCTCGCGCATCAAATTAATGTATCTCGCGCATCAAATTAATGTATCGTGTATAAAATGTATATAGTGTATCATGTATAAAATGTAAGTTATCTTACTTAACAATTAATGTATCTCCGCGCATCATATTAATGTATGAGCGCTTATATTATTGTATCATTTGAGGGATTTTTGTTATTATAAACTTACAAGGAACAAATGGTAATTTTGCTTTAAAAGTATATGATTTCTCTCTTTTCCCATTTATTGAATTGTAAACCATAATTAATGCAATACACATATTTCAATTTAACAATTGAAAAAAAAAGGAAAGAAAATTGTACGAAATAATAAAACTATTAATTCAAATTAAATGTGATATCCATAGTTTTTTATTCGTAATTTGCAGCAAACACTTCATAGTTTTTGCCAACCCATTTGTCTACCGAAATATATAAATACAGGACTCATTTATTTATCAAAATATACAAATGCAGGTCCCATTTGAATATCGAAATATACAAATGCAGGACCCATTTGTATACTATATATAAATAGACTGATATATACAAATGCAAAACCCGTTTATATACCAAAATATACAAATAGAAGACCCATTTGTATACCGAATATACAAATAGATCAAATACATATGTATACCAAAATATACAGATTAATAGCCATAGCAAACAAAAAAATTGCTATAGAGCGTAATAATACAAACTATAATTATAGCATACAAATCTAATTTTTATGTCTGCTAAACCTAAAATTTACTCGAAAAAAATTAAGGATAAACTACTATTAATCTCTCATATGATAAAGTATGAGTGTGGGCCTCCATTTTTGGGCGGACCATCTATTTTTGGATCATATTTGATACCTCTAGTTATGCCCAAAATTAGCTTATAGTTTTAGAAATAATAATAGTTTGAGGCGTTATCTATTATTAAATACAATTTATTTGATTACAATTCATAGCTATTATTTTAAAGTTGTATATATATAAAATATTAATTAAAAATTTTGTATTTTTATTTTATGAATGTGCTTTTTATTTTTATTTCTTATCGTAAACACTTGACTCTCACGAGTCTTGCACGATTCAAAATAAATTAATATGACTGTTGATTTTAATATTTATGACTTCAAAATTAATTATTTAAGATTTTATGACGATTCACATCACTTTTAAACATATCACGGTGATGCTTGATGAATTAGGAATCTTCAATTAATTAGCGTCATAATTTGCAAACGCATTTGAATCGTAAAAGCGATTCGACTACAAGTCTTAGAAGAATGTTAATGATGATATCATTAGGCATTTTGAAGATCTTTCTTTGGATTGAGCAATTGATTGACTGTGGGTAGTGTTTTGAGTTTGAGCTTTTCTTATTCCATAAACGGAGTATCTAAGCTATTCTTTGTCAACATATTTTCTTCACGAGGGCTCTTGACATTTCATGTGCTTTACGAGAATAGTGATCATCATTTCTTGAACTTATGGTTGCAAGTAGAAAAATCTTTGCATAAACATGTGCTTTCCCCTTTTTGTCAGTTTAGAAAATCACAACTTTGACCGTAACTACTGAGAAAACAAATCTTTATACAAAAGAACTTTCTACTTGCAATCATATGCTCGTGAAATGATGATCTTTATCCTCGTGAAACACATTAAATGACAAGATTACCTTTGTGAAGAAATAAATATGTTGACAGAGAAGAGCTTAAATACTCCCTCTTATAGCATAAGAAAAACTCAAACTCGAACACTATCCAAAACCAAGCAATTACTAAATCCAAAGATCTTTAAAATGCCTAATGATATCACCATCAATATACTTCTAAGACTTCCAGTCTAATCGCTTTTACAATTCACGTTTGCAAAATCACGATTCTCATTAATTTTTATGAAAATCTTTAATTCATCAAGCATCACTACGATATGTCTTAGACGTAATGTAAATCGTCATAAATTTTTTATAAATGGTAGTCTATTTGACACAGGAACGACTATTGCTACTATATAAACGCTACACTTCAATATGATTTTGTTGCCTCTCTTCTTGAGCCTCCGATATCAGGAATTAGAGCTGTCAAATAGGTTGGGTCCGACCCGACCCAACCCGTTATTGGGGTAGGGTTGAAATAGAATTATTGAAGCTCATTTAAAATTAGGGCTTATAAGTTCGACCTATATAAGTCCTTGGTCCTTGAGGCTTGATTAAGGTCGGGTCGGGATCAACACATCAGCCAAATTCTTTTATTTAAGGGTAACTTACACTAATACCAATAATATATAATCTAGTTACTTCAATGCACACAAACAAATTTTAGTACATTCAGATACATGTATCTCAATATATATGGACTCAAAATTAAGTTAATTTGTTCTAAATACACTCTATCCGAGTAGATTCTCATGTGTCTAGGATACATACACAAATCTCTCACTCTCGCTTCCCTCCCATCTTACTTGTCATTCTCTTATCTCGCTAGAATATTTGGTATGCAAGATACATGCTAATTACACTAAATTTTTTGCTTGTGTTATTGAAACAACATTATTCATCATATTTGATTTGAAAATCTTCACATTTTCTTAATTTTATAGAATTATAAATTTGAAAAGAAAAAATGAACGGCTAGTCCGCCCCAACCTTTTGGCCCTTCTGGGTTGGGTTAGGTTAAACATTTTTAGGTCCTTACAAATGAAGGGCCGGCCAGCCCTAGCCCTTCAAATTTCTTGACATGCGAGGTTTGGGCCCGCTAGGCTGGGCCAATCCTTTTTGATAGCTCTACCAGGAATCAATCATTTCAATAAAATAAGTTTTATTGGTTCTTTCGAATAAAAAAAAAGCCAGAGAGAAAATGATTTCATACTATTCAAGAAGTATTGTTTCCAAATCAGATGGTTTATTAATTTGTAAACCATAAATTCATTTCCATATCTCAACAACACCAAGTCTCCATTTTTGGATCCAACAAAGTTCATAATAATTTGTATAGTTTATTAATTCAACCATAATCTTACTCCATGATGCATTCTTTTCCATATACCAAACTTCAAAATATAAAATCGAGTCAAACAAAGATTTTCTCCTACAATATACAGTTGTGGATTATCCCCAAATTTAATTCTACCCGGAAATAATAATGTCTAAGGATTAGAAAAAAAATTAGACTAAGGATTTCTTTTTTTTTTTGATTCTCCAGTAGTTGGACTCCATAAAATAACTTCATCATAAAGGAAAAATTCCTTTATACTTTACTTGAATCTGATTTTATGCTATTAGCTATTTTGTTGATTCTTCTCCAAATACGAACAAACAATTTACAAATCTCATTAACCACATAATTTAGTGAGCGGCGGAAAATCTTTATATGAAAAGTATTATGCCATTGCGAGAAATAATACATACCCTACTAAATTGATCATAGTTGATTCAAGGAATTACCTCAACAAGAGAAGCAACAGAATCATGTTGAAGTAGAGCGTCTACGGAGGAGTAGTAGTAAGAATCATCCTTCTTGCAAAACGAAGACACCAGCAATTTTTGTCTATTTATATCACTTTTGCATAGATCTCGACGAAGATCGAGGAATTTGCCATCTTTAATTAAAGAACATCCTGATTTACAAAAACATTTGAACCCTGATTTGCAAATGCATTAACCTTAGAAGTGATTCACATAAAGTTACTAATTGATTCAAGGAATTACCTCAACAAGAGAAACAACAGAATCATGTTGAAGTAGAGCGTCTACGGAGGAGTAGTTGTAAGGATCATCCTTCTTGCAAAACAAAGGCACCAATAATTTTTGTATATTTGTATCACTTTTTCATAGATATCGATGAAGATCGATGAATATGTCATCTTCAATTAAAGAACACCCTAATTTACAAAAACGTTTTAACCTGATTTGCAAACGCATTTGAACCTTAGAAGTGATTTCATAGAAAGTGTATTGCGGCTGCTTGTTTCTAGAGTTAGAGTTTTATATAAGATGGGGGGAAACAACTAGGGTTAGGGTTTAGTATAAGATGGGCCATCAATTTTGGACCATATTGACACCCCTAATTGTGCCCAAACTAAGCCCACAATTCATAAACAACAATAATTTGAGGCCTACTTATCAAACATAACAATAGTTTGACTTATTACAACTCATAGATATTATTTTAGATGGTATTTCTTCTCTCTATATTTTGTGTATCTATTCGTTCAATCTAATTTTATTAACATGTAAAAATTTACTGAATACATTGTGATTTGTTCGCTTGAACTTGTTATATTTACATATATATAAACTAAAAATACAAACAAAAGAAACAAATGAGTGTGTATACAAGGATAGATACATTCAGCCAAAAATTGCATACAATCAACAACATTTAAAAAAAGAATAGATATATGTATCAAGAAGTTCACTTTTAATAGCTAAAACTAATAACAAAATAAAAACCTCATACTAGAAAATTTGCCCACCCAAAAAAAAATCTTATATAATCATTGGAAATGAAACAAAATTTTGATTCTGGAGTTGATGAATTTTCGGGCGGTATGTTAATAATTTGTCAAGAGTCTGAAGTAGCCCAATGCATTACCCATTATGTTTTGAAATATTTCTAAATATAGTTTAGACTCCTTAATTTAATTCAAACTCATAAAACGAAAAATGCAAAACTACTAAATAAATTGATGTTTGTCCTAAAAAATACGCAATAAATTTATCATTAGCCACAAATATTAATTCAAAAGTTATACCTTTAGTTTTTATCGATTTCAACAATATTATTATTAAGCAACTTAACAAACGCACTATATCAACGAAATTAAATCATAAAATTGAACACTATTTTATTATTGAGGTGTGTTTAAACTTTTAATTAAAAGAATATTGATGATAATTCAAATAGATAATTCAAATAGAAAATTCAAAAAATGGAAATAATTTAATGTCTTACTTACTATCAACTCTAGGCTTGACTCTAACAAATTTTAATGTTAGTTGGTAAATGGAAATTTAATTGGTTACAGTAAATCTTTTTTTCCCCTAAGAGATGTTAATATATACACATCCCTTTAGCTCAATTGGCACGTGATGTTGATACAAATTTGTATATTTAAAAATAACATAAAATAAAAATTATAAATTATAATAATCATAACCTAAAATAAAAAGACAGACAAAGAAAATACTGATTGAAAAAAATATTTTCTTTTTTATTTTGGTTGACCTTCATATTTTTCGTGATTTATAATCAGGATTGAAGCTACAGCTTGATAAGATTGTGCACGTGATCATCCTTCATTCAAAAATTTCACTATTAAAGTGAGTAAAAATTTATTAAATACAAATATATAGTTCATTTTGCACTACCTCATTAATAGAGGCTTTGGCCTAGTGGAAAGGGTGTTCTAAAAGCTGATATTTTTGAATTTACGATCTAAATTTAAAAAACTGAACCTCGAAATTTTAAGTGTTCTACATAAATTAAAAAAGGAAAAATAATAAATTTAACTGAAACCTTAGTTTGGATTTATATGTAAATATAAAATATATTTTAAATGAGTTTCTATTTAAAGAGTTACTATATTATAGAATTATCTAAGGGGAAGCTGGTGGTCGTCGTGATGTCTGCTTATGAAGCTAGAAAAGTAGAATGAATATTTCTAAAACGGAGTCTTCTAACTATTTTGCTTATGAACGACATTTTTTGCTTAAATTTAGCTGATATGGATGAAACTACCTTTCACTATGTCATCGAGGATATGGTTAGTTATGTTTATTCTAATAAACTCAAATAATTTAAGTGACGAATCTTATATATGTGATTCATGAGTACTAGTCCCTCGCCTCTCTAACTTATGTAACAGATGATGACTATGACTGAAATTATACCTCAGCTAACCTTATGAAGCATGCACATCCAAGTTATTACACTTTGCTTTATCCATATTACTGTATTTTAGAGAATAATTTCACTTTGTGCCATAAAATTATAAATGCGATATTGCTTACTTACAGGTTGATGCCTTCTTATTGTCGAGCTACCGCAATCCTATTTGTTGATTTGATTACTATTTTTGTCTAGAGGTTTAATGGGATTGACAATGCACATAAAAGATCACCAAGTATCATTCAACTTTTGATTAAATGATTAAATAGAAATATTTACTATAGAAAGAAAAATACATTTCATTATTACAATACACGTTGGTTCGTTATAGTGATCGACTAGATTTTTGTTGTGGCTACCAAACAAGAAACAAGAACATCGAAATGCTTAGAAGAATTTATCTAAGCATTTTCTACACACTTCAGTATACGACAACTCATGAGCTTCTTTTAGATTGTCACTGAGTCTGTCTATTTATTCTAAGGCACCCATAAGGCTCACTCGAGCAAAAATAGTCTCTCAATTTTTCACCACACAAACTGCAGCTCACCCCCAATTCCGCAAATCTGAAACCCTTTTCGAAGAAAAGATGAAAAGAACAAAGGTTTATTGAGGGGTTTTATGGTTTTAGAATTTAGCACACAAAAATGAAGTGTCAAATTCCATAATTACATAAAGTAGGAAATCGATTTATTATTATATGTGGTGCAAATTTTATTTTGTTAATTCAAAGCCACCTAATTTTATCTTTTGGTGCTCTTTAAATGAATAAAAAAGAGGTATTAATATTTTATTGGACTAATTTTTCGACACATGTGTTGCACGCGATTATCAATTCAGAAAATATATGTAATAGCAAGTAAAGTCGCTTATTATTACATGTGGCGCAAATTTTGTTTTGTTAATCTTTCAAGACACCTAATCATATATTTCAGTGTTGTTTAAATGTATAAAAAAGAGCTATCACTATTTTATTGGATTAATTCTTCCACACGTGTGTTGCACTTGATTATCAATTCAGAAAATATATGTTATAAAAAAGAAAATCGCTTATTATTATACGCGAGGCAAATTTTGTCTATCTTTTAGCGATGTTTAAATGTATAAAATAGAGATATCAATATTTTATTGGACTAATTTTTTAACACGTGCATTGCAGGTGATTAACAATTCAAAAAATGTATGTTATCATAAATAAAGTAGCTTATTATTACACGTAGCGTATATTTTGTTTTGTTAAAATTCAAAAGCCGCATAATACTATCTTTTAGTGCTACTTAAATGTATAAAAAAAAAGAGCTATAAATATTTCATTGGACTAGTTTTTCGACACGTATATTGTACATGATTATCAATTCAAAAAATATAGCTTATAGTACATAAAATCGCTTAATTAAGTGAAGATTTGAATAATTAACTTTACACAAAATATTATTGTAAATGGTCAACGAAAAATTTTATTAGTTAAATGCAATATAATATATAATTATTTCAATTTGAAAAGGTCTAATCATGTAATTAATTATATCTCACTAATATTATCTCGTAAACGTTATTTGTTGATTATTTTTCTTGTCATCTAAGCACACGTGCTTTGCACTTGTATTTCACGTTAAATTATATAGATGTCATATGAACATGTGAAGAGAACAACTACGTTTTATTTTTTAAAATTACTTTTTTATATATTAATTTTTACTATATAAATTATAACATAATAGATATTCTTCATGTTGTTGACTTTTATATTTGATTTCACGATTGATTGGGTTTTGCAGAATTTGCAATTATAAGTTTTGCCTTCAAGATCCACCAAAAATAGTTCCACCATTTTTCACTTCACACGAACTGCAGCTCAGCCTCAAGTTCCCAAAACTGAAACCTTTTTTAAAGAAAGGTTTTATAATTAAGCCTACATAAGTGTCAAATTTAAGAAAAAAGAGAGTAAAAAATCGACTTATTATTACATGTGGCGCATATTTTGTTTTGATAATTTAAAACCACATAATCTATCTTTTAGTGTTGTTTAAATATATGAAAAAGAACTATTACTATTTTACTGGACTAATTTTCGGCACGGGTATTGCACGTGTTTACCAATTCAAAAAATATATCTTATAGCAAATAAGATCGCATATTTAAGCGAAGATTTGAATAATTAACTTTGTATAAAATCGTTTATTGCAGCATATCTCACTAACATTATCTCGTAGATGTTATTTGTTGTATATTTTTCTTGTCATCCATGCACACGTGCTTTGCACTTGTATTTCACGTTAAATTATGTAGATGTCATATGAACATGTGAAGAGAACAACTATGTTTTATTTTTTAAAATTATTTTTTTTGTATATTAAATTTTACTTTATAAGTTATAAGATAATAGATATTCTTCATGTTGTTGACTCTCATATTTGTTTTCATGATTGATTGAATTTTGCAGAATTTGCAATTATAAGTTTTGCCTTCAAGATCCACCAAAATTAGGTCCTCTATCTTTCACTTCACACAAATTGCAGCAGCCTCAAGTTCTCAAAACTGAAACCCTTTTTAAAGAAAGGCTTTAGAATTAAGACCACATAATTGTCAAATTTAAGAAATAAGAGAGTAAAAAACCTACTTATTATTACATGTGGCGCGAATTTTGTTTTGATAATTTAAAATCACATAATCCTATCTTTTAATGTTGTTTAAATGTATGAAAAAGAACTATTAATATTTTACTGGACTAGTTTTTAGGCACGTGCGTTGCACGTGATTACCAATTCAAAAAATATATCTTATAGTAAATAAAAACATTTATTTAAGTGAAGATTTGAAAAATTAACTTTGCACGAAATATCATTGCAGTATATCTCACTGATATTATCTCGTAGACGTTATTTGTTGTATATTTTTCTTGTCATCTAAGCACACGTGCTTTGCACTTGTATTCCACATTAAATTGTGTAGATGTCAGCGAAGAGTACAAGTACATTTTATTTTTTAAAATTACTTTTTTGTATATTAATTTTTACTATATAAATTATAACATAATAGATATTCTTCTTCTTTTTCACTCATATTTGATTTCACGATTGATTGGGTTTTGCAGAATTTGCAATTATAAGTTTTGCCTTCAAGATCCACCAAAAATAGTCCCTCCATTTTTCACTTCATACGAACTGCAACTCAGCCTCAAGTTCCCTAAACTGAAACCCTTTTTTAAAAAAATGTTTTAGAATTTAGCCCACATAATTGTCAAATTTAAGAAAAAAAAAGAGTGAAAAATCGATTTATTAATACATGTGGCGCATATTTTGTTTTGATAATTTAAAACTACATAATCTATGTTTTAGTGTTGTTTAAATATATGAAAAAGAGCTATTAATATTTTACTGGACTAGTTTTTCGACACGTGTGTTGCACGTGATTATCAATTCAAAAAATATATCTTATAGCAAATAAAATCATATATTTAAGAGAATATTTGAATAATTAACTTTGCACAAAATCGTTTACTGCAGTATGTCTCACTAATATTACCTCATAGACGTTATTTGTTGTATATTTTTCTTGTCATCTAAGCACACGTGCTTTGGACTTGTATTTCAAGTTAAATTTGTATATATGTCATATGAACATGCGAATAGAACAACTACATTTTATTTTTTAAAATTATTTTTTTGTATATTAATTTTTATTTTGTAAGTTATAACATAATAGATATTCTTCATGTTGTTGACTCTCATATTTGTTTTCACGATTGATTGGGTTTAGTAGAATTTGCAATTATAAGTTTTGCCTTCAAGATCCACAAAAATTAGTCCCTCCATCTTTCACTTCACAGCAGCTCAACCATAATCTTACTCCATGATGCATTCTTTTCCATATACCAAACTTCAAAATATAAAATCGAGTCTTTATGTTATTAGCTATTCTGTTGATTCTTCTCCAAATACGAACAATCGATTTACAAATCTCATTAACCACAGAATTTAGTGAGCGACGCAAAATCTTTATATGAAAAGTATTAATGCCATTGTGAGAAATAATGCATATTCAACTAAATTGATCATAGTTGATTCAAGGAATTACCTCAACAAGAGAAACAACGGAATCATGTTGAAGTGGAGCCTCTACGGAGTAGTAGTAGTAAGGATCGTCCTTCTTGCAAAACAAAGACACCAAGAATTTTTGTCTATTTATATCACTTTATTAAAGAGCACCATGATTTGCAAGCACGTTTGAACCCTGATTTGCAAATGCATTTGAACCTTAGAAATGATTCACAGAAAGTTACTAAATTAATTCAAGGAATTACCTCAACAAGAGAAACAACAGAATCATGTTGAAGTACAGCGTCTACAAAGGAGGAGGAGTAAGGATCATCCTTCTTGCAGAACAAAGACACCAACGATTTTTGTCTATTTATATCACTTTTTCATAGATCTCGACAAAGATCGATGAATTTTTCATCTTTAATTGAAGAACAACCTGATTTACAAAAACGTTTGGACCTGATTTATAAACGCATTTGAACCTTAGAAGTGATTTCACAGAAAGTTTTAGTATCATGGGAATGGTATTGTTTTATGCATTTTGATATGTATTGTGGCTGCTTGTTGCTAGAGTTAGAGTTATATAAAATGGGGGGAAACAACTAGGGTTAGGGTTTAACATAAGATGGACCATCAATTTTGGACCATATTGACACCCCTAATTGTGCCCAAACTAAGCCCATTGATTCATCTTCATATTTTTCGACACAAGCGTTGCACGTGATTACCAATTCAAAAAATATTTTTTGTAGTAAATAAAATCGTTTATTTAAACGAAGATTTGAATAATTAACTTTGCACAAAATTTTATTGCAGTATATCTCACTAATATTACCTCGTAAACGTTATTTGTTGTATATTTTTCTTGTAATCTAAGCACACGTGCTTTGAACTTGTATTCTACGTTAAATTATGTAGATGTCATATAAACATGTGAAGAGAACAAATGTATTTTATTTTTAAAAATTATTTTTTTTTGTATAGTAATTTTTACTTTATAAATTATAACATAATAGATATTCTTCTTGTTGTTCACTCATATTTGATTTCATGATATATTGGGTTTTGCAGAATTTGCAATTATAAGTTTTGCCTTCAAGATCCACCAAAAATAGTCGCTCCATTTTTCACTTCACACGAACTGCTCCCAAAACGGAAACCCTTTTTAAAGAAAGGTTTTAGAATTTAGCCCACAGAAGTGTGAAATTTCAGAAAATGGAGAGTAAAAAATCAAATTATTATTAAATGTGGCGCAGATTTTGTTTTGTTAATTTAAAACCACATAATCTATCTTTTAGTGTTGTTTAAATGTATGAAAAAGAGCTATTACTATTTTATTGGACTAGCTTTTCGACACATGCGTTGCACATGATTACCAATTCAAAAAATATATCTTGTAGTAAATAAAATCGTTTATTTAAGCGAAGATGGTCAATGAAAATTTTTATTAGCAGTTAAATGCAATGATGTATATAATTATTTCAATTTGAAGAGGTTCAATCATGTAATTAGTCATATCAAACTAATTGTATATTTTTCTTGTCATCTAAATATGTATTCTTTGCACTTGTATTTCATGTAAAATTGTGTAAATATCATATAAACATGTGAAGAGAATAATATATTAGGTGGAAATATTGCGAATATGTATATGGCGTAGTTACAATATAATATGGTTGGTTTGTGACGTAGCTTATTAAAACTTTGGGTGTCATTCATCGTTATAAGATAACATATCAACATTTTCGAATTTTACATTGCAATCTATCAACATTTTCAAAGAATTTGTACGACATTGGAGTAAAGTATAATTAATAATGTATATATAAGAATTGACAAAAAAATATCATAATCACAAATGAGAAGGCTAGGATTGATTGACACGTTGCCTTGATGATTCTGTCAAAAGTCTAATATACCCTCACGTTGAATTTCAATTCCTTTTAGCACACAAGTTGATACAAAAATCTCAACGTATACTTCTAATATATTTTACTTGATTACGATTCATAGCTATTATTTTAAAGTTTTATATATATATATATATATATATATATATATTAATTAATTAAAGATTTTGTATTTTTATATATAAATGTGCTTTTATTTTTATTTCTTACCGTAAACATTTGATTCTTACGAGTCTTGTACGGTACAAAATAGAATTAATATGCCAGTTAATTTTTAATATTTATGACTTTGAAAATACTTATTTGAAATTTTGTGACGATTCACATCACATTTAAACATATCATGGTGATGCTTGATGAATTAGGATCTTCAATTAAATAGTGTCATAATTTGCAAACACATTTAAATCGTAAAAGCGATTGACTATAAGTCTTAGAAGAATGTTAATGATGATATCATTAGGCATTTTGATGATCTTGGATTGAGCAATTGATTGATTGTGGGCAATGTTTTTGAGTTTGTAATTTTCTTATTTTATAAATGGAGTATCTAAGCTTTTCTTTGTCTAACATATTTGTTTCACAAGATTAACTTAGTGATGAAACAAATATGTTGAGAGAGAAGAGCTTAGATACTCCTTCTTATAGAATAAGAAAAATTCAAACTCAAAACACTACACAAAACCAACAAATTTTTCAATCCAAAGATCTTTAAAATGCCTAATGATATCACCATTAATACACTTCTAAGACTTCCAGTCAAATCGCTTATACGATTCACGTTTGCAAAATCATGACTCTTGTTAATTTTAATGAAAATCTCTAATTCATCAAGCATCACCACGCTATGTCTAGACGTAATGTAAATCGTCATGAAATTTTTATGAATGGTAGTCTATTTGACACAGGGACGACTATTGCTACTACATAAACGCTACACTTCAATATGATTTTGTTGCCTCTCTTCTTGAGCCTCCGATATCAGGAATTGGAGCTGTCAAATAGGCTGGGTCCGACCCGACCCAACCCGTTATTGTGATAGGGTTGGAATAGAATTATTCAAGCTCATTTAAAATTAGGGCTTATAAGTCCGGCCTATATAAGTCCTTGGTCCTTGAGAGTTGATTAAGGTCGGGTCGGAGTCAGCCCATCGGCCAAATTCTTTTATTTAAGGGTAACTTACACTAATACCAATAATATATAATCTAGTTACTTCAATGCACACAAACAAATTTTAGTACATTCAGATACATGTATCTCAATATATATGGACTCAAAATTAAGTTAATTTATTCTACGTACACTCTATCCGAGTAGATTCTCATGCGTCTAGGATACATACACAAATCTCTCACCCTCGCTTCGCTCCCATCTTACTTGTCATTCTCTTATCTCGCTAGCGTATTTGGTGTGCAAGATACATGTCAATTACACTAATTTTTTTTGCTTGTGTTATTGAAACAACAACATTATTCATCATATTTGATTTGAAAATCTTCTCATTTTTTTAATGTTATAGAATCATAAATTTGAAAAGAAAAAAAGAATGGCTATTCCGCCCCAACCCTCGAACCCTTCTAGGGTTGGGTTGGGTTAAACATTTTTAGGTCCTTACAAATGAAGGGCCGGCCAGCCCTAGCCCTTCAAATTTCTTGACATGCGAGGCTTGGGCCCGCTAGGCTGGGCCAATTCTTTTTGATAGCTCTACCAGGAATCAATCATTTAAAGAAAATAAGTTTTATTAGTTCTTCCGAATCAAAAAACATTTTCCTAGCTTAATCCCTAAAAAGTAAAAAGTCAGAGAGAAAATGATTTCATACTATTCAGGAAGTATTGTTTCCATATTATATTCAAAACTATGGTTTATTGAATTGTAAACCCTAAATTAAATTCCATAATGTCTAAGGATTAGAAGAAAAAAATTAGACTAAGGTTTTTTTTTTTATTATTTTCTAGTAGTTGGATTCCATAAAATAACTTCATCATAAAGGAAAATTTCTTTTATACTTTACTTGGATATGTCTTTATGTAATTAGCTATTTTGTTGATTCTTCTCCAAATAGGAATATTCGATTTACAAATCTCATTACCGTACTAAATTGATCATAGTTGATTCAAGGGGGATTACCTCAACAGGAGAAACAACATAATCATGTTGAAGTGGAGCGTCAACGGAGTAGTAGTAGCAAGGATCATCCTTGTTGCAAAACAAAGACACCAACAATTTTTGTCTATTTATATCACTTTTGCATAGATCTTGATAAAGTTTGATGAATTTGCTATCTTCAATTAAAAACATCCTGATTTGCAAACTCGGTTGAACCCTGATTTGCAAATATATTTGAACCTTAGAAGTGATTTCACATAAAGCTACTAAATTGATCATAGTTGATTCAAGGAATTACCTCAAAAAGGGAAACAACATAATCATGTTGAAGTGGAGCGTCGGAGTGGAGCGTCTACGGAGTAGTACTAGAAAGGATCATCCTTGTTGCAAAACAAAGACACCAACAATTTTTGTCTATTTATATCACTTTTGCATAGATCTTGACGAAGATTGATGAATTTGTCATCTTTAATTAAAGCGCACCCTGATTTTCAAATGCATTTGAACCTTAGAAGTGATTTCACATAAAGTTACTAAATTGATCATAGATGATTCAAGGGATTACCTCAACAATAAACAACGAAATCATGTTGAACTGGAGCGTCTACGGAGGAGGAGGAGTAAGGATCATCCTTGTTGCAAAACAAAAAGACCAATAATTTTTGTCTATTTATATCACTTTTGCATAGATCTTGACGAAGATTGATGAATTTGTCATCTTTAATTTAAGAGCACCCTGATTTTCAAATGCATTTGAACCTTAGAAGTAATTTCACATAAAGTTAATAAATTGATCATAGTTGATTCAAGGAATTACCTCAACAAGAGAAACAATAGAATCATATTGAAGTAGAGCGTCTACGGAGGAGGAGTAAAGATCATCCTTCTTGCAAAACAAAGACACCAACAATTTTTGTCTATTTATATCACTTTTTCATAGATCTCGACGAAGATCAATGAATTTGTCATCTTTAATTAAAGAACACCCTGATTTACAAAAACGTTTGAACTTTAGAAGTGATTTCACATAAAGTTAATAAATTGATCATAATTGATTCAAGGAATTACCTTAACAAGAAACAACGAAATCATGTTGAAATGGAGCGTCTACGGAGGAGGAGGAGTAAGGATCATCCTTGTTGCAAAACAAAAAGACCAACAATATTTGTCTATTTATCTCACTTTTCCATAGATCTTGACAAAGATTGATGAATTTGTCATCTTTAATTAAAAAACAACCTGATTTGCAAACATATTTGAACCTTAGAAGTGATTTCACATAAAGTTAATAAATTGATCATAGTTGATTCAAGGAATTACCTTAACAAGAGAAACAACAGAATCATATTGAAGTAGAGCGTCTACGGAGGAGGAGGAGTAAGGATCATCCTTCTTGCAAAACAAACACCATGATTTACAAAAACGTTTGAACCTAATTTGCAAACGCATTGAACCTTAGAAGTGATTTTACAGAAAGTGTATTGCGGCTGCTTGTTGCTAGAGTTAGAGTTTTATATAAGATGGGGGGGGGGGGACAACTAGGGTTAGGGTTTTAATGTAAGATGGGCCATCAATTTTGGACCATATAAGATGGGCCATATTGACACCCCTAATTGTGCCCAAACTAAGCCCAAAATTCATAAACAACAATAATTTGAGGCCTAATTATCAAACATAACAATATTTTGACTAATTACAACTCATAGATATTATTTTAGATGGTATTTGTTCGCTCTATATTTTTTTATTATATCTATTCATTCAATCTATTATATTAAATTATAAAAATTTACTGAATACATTGTGATTTATTCGCTTGACTTTGTTATATTAACACATATATAAACTAAAAATACAAACAAAAGAAACAAATAAATGTATACAAGAATAAATACACTCAACAAAAAAAATGCATACAATCAACAAAATTTACAAAAAGAATAGATATATTAAGAAGTTTACAAAAATTTACAAAAAAAATGTACTAAGAAGTTTAGTTTTAATACCTAAAAAAATTAAGTATTAGAATAGTAGAAGTAAGAAAGTGAGGGGAAACTAAATTATACTGAAAAAAACAATGAAAGAAATTGAAAATATGCATGCTAAAAATCTATAGGGATAGTTTATAGAACATATATCACTAGTATATAGTTTATAATAATAAAGAAAAATTTGTGTATATAGTTTATAAAAACTAATCTAATATCATATATATCTAATATAAAAAATGACAAAAATCTCATAACTCAATTTGTTCCCTCAAATGTATATAGACGAAATAAGAGAAACTAAAGAGAATCACACAAAAATAGCAGGTTGAAACTATGAAGAAGAAAATAACATAAAAGATTACCACTTTATACCTTTAAAATTAATAACAAAATAAAAACATCATATTTGAAAATTTGCTGATTCCAAACATCATATTTAAATTTTAGTTTTTATCAATTTGGACAATATTGTTCTTGAGCAACTTAGCAAACACATTATATTAATGAAATTAAATCATAAAATTGAATACTATTTTATTATTTAGGTGTGTTTTAACTTTTAATTTAAAAAATTGATGGTAATTCAAACAGAAAATTCATACCTTAATAATTTAAATATAACTTACTATCTAACTCTAGGCTTGACTCTTAACAATTTTTAATGTTAGTTTGTAAATGGAAATTTGATTGGTTATCGTAAATCTTTTTTTTTTTCCTAAGGAGATGTTAATACACATCCCTTTAACTCAATTGGCACGTGATGTTAATGTAAATTTGTACATTTAAAATGACATTACCAAAATATTATGAATCACAATAATGAATAACCTAAAATATTTAAAAGGCATATACAAAAAAAATATCGATTGAAAAAAATATTTTTCTTTTTCATTTTGATTCACCTTCATATTTTTCGTGATCTATAATCAGAAATGAAGCTACATCTTGATATAAGTGTGCATGTGACCATCCTTCGTTAAATAATTACACTATTTACATAAGTCAAAATTTATTAAATACAAATATATAATTCATTATGCACAACCTCATTAATAGAGACTTTGGTCCAGTGCCTCTTTTTCTCCATTTCAATTTATATAACATTGATAATTATTGTGATTATATTATTTATATAATATTTTAAATATGTAAGTTTTATTTCAAAAGTTAATATTTCCAAATTTACATTGTAAATGTAAAAAAATTGAACCTCGAAATTACGTGTTCTACATAGATTGAAAAAGGAAAAATAATAATATCAACTGAAACCTTAGTTTGGATATATATATATGTAATAATGTAAATATTAAATGAGTTTCTAATTAAAGAATTAGAAAAGAAGATTATATGCAATTATATTTCTCCATTTCGTCTAAGTAGGTCATCTGGAGGTTTGAAAAAATAATTCATAACGGATTAATTTACACATCGTCTTTCATAAAAAATCTAGCTCTGTTGCTGTTTATAACTCTCAAAATTTTCAATTTCTAACCATGACATATAAATTTAAACAGAGGAAATATATATTGTATATATATATATAACACATTTTATATACCTTTATTTTAATAAGGAAATTACAAGTGTACAAATTAATGAAATAACATTTATATATACAAACAACTTTTCTCTATTTTATTTTTGCATGCATGCAAAATTATATTATCCCTATTTCTCTCATCTACATTCTTCTCCTCTTTTCCCCTTCTTCTCTTTCTCTCTAGAATCCTTTTTTCCCCTTCGATTAACAAAAAGGATTCAAGAGAAATCGAAAGAGGGGAGAGATGGGGCAACAAACGTTGATCTACAGTTTTGTTGCCCGGGGAACGGTGATTTTGGCTGAATATACTGAATTCACAGGTAATTTCAATAGCATTGCCTCGCAATGCCTCCAGAAATTACCTGCATCCAACAATAGGTTCACCTACAATTGTGATGGGCACACTTTCAATTTTCTCGCGGAGAGTGGATTTAGTGAGTTTTTCTAATTTCTTTCTCATTCATGATCGTGGTGGATTCTATAAATAAATATTTTTTTTTATATTTTAAAAATGGAATCATATGAATAATGAAGATTCAGATCATTGATCCTAACTAGTTTCTTTTTTGATCAATTGGATCTATTTAATTATGAGGTGAACGCAACATGAACAATGAAGATTCATCAATCAGATCCATTTAGAATTTTTTTTTTGGTTAGTTTGTTGTAATTTTTCATGCATGTGCTTATATTGATCTATTGTGGTTTGTGTAAATTTCACAATGGATATGCATGTGTTCATTTCTAACACAATTAAAAATAATAAAATATATATATATATATATATATATATATATATATATATATATATATATATATATATATTTGTATTTAATGTAATAGTAGTCATTTTTCATCAATAAATTATTTTCTCATGTTTGATTATCGAAAAACATATTTTTCGCGAGGAAAACATGTTCTCCACAAAATTTCTTGAAAAATGACTAGGGTAATTTTTCGATATTTGTTTGATTTTTTTTTTCATACGATCAATCAAATATTGTATAAGTTATACGAAATTTTTTGCTATTATTGTAGCCTATTGTGTGGTTGCTACTGAATCAGCAGGCAGGCAACTTCCCATTGCGTTTTTGGAACGTATTAAGGATGATTTTAGCAAGAAATATGGTGGAGGAAAAGCTACTACTGCTACTCCTAAAAGTCTAAGCAAAGAATTTGGGTACTTACTTAATTTTATCTTTTTATTACTTCGAGTGTAACACGTTAACACGATCAGGTCATTTAAAATGTGTCGTCCGAGTTTAAGTTATGTATATTGACAATATAGAAGATTGTGTAGTATTATGTTATTTATCATACTTGTTGTAGTAAGTAATCTAACTTATTTTTAAGATCGTATATCGTGCACGCGTGTTTTGAATTATTAATTAATATTATATTGTTGTAGGCCAAAAATGAAAGAGCAAATGAAATATTGTGTTGATAATCCTGAAGAAATTAACAAACTTGCTAAGGTGAAAGCTCAAGTTTCAGAAGTTAAGGGAGTGATGATGCAAAACATTGAAAAGGTAAGGGTTTTTTTTACAAAAAAAAAGAAAATTGTAAGGAGATTATGATAAGATAAATATTCAAATTATAAATGGTTTGAGTTGGACGGATTGAATTATGATTTATTTCGTATTAAACCTAAATTAATTGAAATAATTTTACGACCAAAATAAATTTTGGGAGTATCATCAATTCAACATGCTTTTAACAAGTTCAGATTTAGTTTAACTCGTCTATTTGAATCTTAAGTACGACACAAAAGAAATGTCACACTTGGATCTTTTTCACACCATGAGTTTGCTTAAATCATGTTTATTTAAATTTTTTTTTCCAGGTTCTTGATCGTGGTGAGAAGATTGAACTTCTAGTTGATAAAACAGAAAATCTTCGATCACAGGTTAGCTTAATGCAACAATACATATGTTTAATTTTTTTCCATTATTGATCTTTTTGAGCTTAGAAATTTTCGTTGTTTGGCCCTATATTATGATCCGCCTACTCCGTTCATGTTTTTTTTAACTCACACAATTCAACTTATCAAAAAATTAGATTGATATATATGAGTAATTTTTGTCATGATATGTTAATATATGGTGACAATGAAAGATAATTTTTTTATTATAAGTAATTAAATAAAATGATAAAGAAAATAAAATCAATAAGAGTTTGAATACGATTAAGCCTATTTATGACCCAACTTATATTGAGTGGATTAATGACAAGTCTATTTATTAATTAACTCTATATATATTGATATATTCAAATTTAGTCTGACTCGTTCATTTGATATATGATAATTTATTAATTTTATGTGATATTTTCAGGCTCAAGATTTTAGGCAACAGGGAACCAAGATAAGAAGGAAGTTATGGTATGAAAATATGAAGATTAAACTAATTGTGTTAGGGATAATCATAGCTTTGATTCTCATTATCATTTTATCAGTTTGCCCTGGCTTCAAATGCATGTCTTGAATAATTAATTTGCATCAAAAACAATATTTATTATTTTTACCACAAAATCTACTAATTACCGTTAAATTAATTGATTTTTCTTTCATAATATGGTATATTATACACAAGAGGAGGTGAAATTGGCCTATATTATGATGTAGATTGTATATTAATCAGGATTAGTTTGTCCTAATTACTTTTCACTTTTTAGGGGAATTGCTTCAATTGTACTATGTTAAGTTTTATTTAATGTTGTTTCTCAAAAAATGAGATTTCATAATTCTTATGCAAACTATTTAATTTTCATATTTAGAGATTATTTATATTATATTTTTTTTCGAAACGAGATAAGTAAAAGAAGATATGTAATAAGATACGAAATCTTTTTATTTTTATTTATATTTGAGTTGTAAATGGACAGAATAGATCATTTCCTATTAATTATCTAAGTAAAAAAGAATATTATTTATGTTTGACATCGCTGCTAGTTTAGTGCCAACACCAAATTGTACCTCGTAGACATCGCTATTAATACACCAAATTGTACCTCGTAGACATCGCTATTAATTGAGTGCTAGCACCTAACTGTGTTATCAATAATTTTTCAAAAAAAAAAAAAGTAATCGCTACTAATTAAATGTCGAACACCTACTTTTTCGATTTTCCATAAGGTGTTAATAGTGATTTTTTAAAAATGTTTATTTTAAGTTTTTCAATAAATGAAAATTGACTATAAACACTCATCAAAGAGGCATTTTATGTACTAAAAACTCATTATACAAGGAACATAATCACTCTTCAAAACCATACCAGATATTATTGTCTGCATTTTTGTGAGATAAGAATGAAGCCTCAGACAACTAATGTCAGTCATAATTAAACTTTCAACCAAAATATATATGCATATAGACACACAAAAGAGCTAATACAACTACTACACTAAATCATTAACAAGTATGATTCTAACACTCAAACATGAAAGATCAACAAGCTAATTGATCTCTACATGGTGATATTTCTTCGAAAATGGGAAGTCGTCTGGATCGAAAGGGAGCATACTGGTTTATCAACTGATCAAGACCATCAAGAAATGCATCTTCCAAGTTGAGTTTAGGTGAAGGAGAAGTGTATCCAAATGGCTCCAATTCTTTCAACAGTTCCTCTACGCGATTTTTTGATTTAGGATCATCCGAGCCAGAGATTTTACCTCGTATAACGTCTTCAAGGACTGATCTAGCTTCAGTATATCGCGATTGTTTTTGTAGACACGTGCATAGATTGCACGCCTTATTGACATCAGGATCGATTTCTTGAGCCTTACGATAAACAACTTCAGCAGCTGCATAGTTTGATTGTTGCATATATGCCCAGCCAAGATTACCCTACACAATCATCCATGTATACAACTAAGACAATGGTTTTCAACCGCGAAAAGTTCAAGGTCCTTATATACTTCGACAGTATAAAGAATAGATACAGTACTACAATGTAGCTTTCAACCAGTTATTCGTATCAATTCAAACACACGATGTAAAAAAAGCTAAAACTCTTAGTTGAAAGTACCAGTATTCTTGAGGTTTCTTGCTTGATAGTAACTTGAAACTTCCTTCCATGGGAACGAGCCGTCTTAGTAGGTTTACCATTGAACACTTCTCCTTGGTAAATCATTCGTAACTTTTGCTTCAACAGTTCAATCTGCTCCTCTAATTTTCCGCATTTCTGCAACATTCATCATATTGAATTAATTTAGTGTATCGATCAAGAGAAAAACTCTTGCATAAAGCTAACCGTTTCAATATATATACTACGAATAGGAAAAGAAATGCACTACACTATTCTACTAATAAGTACCTACTATCTCTCATCACTCATCAGCACAGATAATGGACAACTCTGTCCATCAAAACTTAAACAAATACGGAAAAGAACACATAAATGTTCATATCCTGTTTTAACACATTCAAAGCTAAAGGCAACTTCTCCATTGTGTTTTAACAACTTGAAACACAAAAAATGTGTGAGACTCAACAAGTCGAGGTCAGCTGTATGAATCCTCAATAACTCATATCAATACGACAATAGAACAACAAGTAATACAAATCGATGTGTTTAATATATGCACCTTGTATAAATCGATGAGGACATTGTCTAATGATTCTTGTGCTTGTTTAGAGCATCGATCTCTAAAGGACTTAATAGCTTCAATAGCCTCTTCAGCGCGATCTTGTTGTTTCATAACGACTGCCATGTCTTTCAACGCGCTATCTACTCTATCTCCTGCATTAATCGCCTTCCAAAACAGAACTATAGCTGCCTCTGCATCTTTCTCTACTAGCTACAATTAACACGCGGATAAATTAGTCTATCACCATATCTACTTATAGACTCGTTTTTCTACTATCGATCAGCATAATTTAACTTGTTATAGCATGTCGCTCATCATTTTCACTTAGGTGCCTTATAAGTTCAATTTTCTATATACTGACAGTATAAATAGATTCAATTTTTCTACTATTGGAAAATGTTGTAATGAACAAAATTATTTTTCTTTATTAGTAAACAAAAAAAAAGTCAAAACAACTATTGGATTCACTTTTTTAAAAAGAAAAAATTGTAAGAGAAAAATCATTTTGTTATATTATTATTATTATATCACATCAAGTATATTATTAGCTACCAAGTATATTTTCGATAACGTGCCACACACAAATCTTAAAGCAAAAAAATAAAAATCAATCATTTTAACCCATATGCATATTGTACATCACCCCACCCCCACTACCCCACCACCCAAAACAAATCTGGTTCAATTTTTGATAAATTATATAAATTTCTAATTTAAAATCACAAGATCTAAAAGTTTTTTCGACTTTTAGGAGGTCAATCGAACATTCAAACCAAGACACAAAAATGAAATACTGTTGTTCCATTTTAACGGACGTTTTAACTTAAATAATTCATCCCAATTTAACTGTTATTTCAGAAATTCAAAACTTTAAATTGACAATTAGTTTCAACTTTATACCCTTAAACATTAAATTAAACAATAATACACAATATTTAAGATTTTTAAAAAAAAATCAAAATCTACTTTGTAATTATATGTTCGAGCTAAAACGACAGTTAAAATGAAACATAGAAATTACCTGAGCATATTTGGCTCTAACATAAGGACTATCACCAGGAGGAAGCTTATGAACAATATGATTACACTCTAATTGTTCCTTCTTTGTGCATCCATTATTATTGTTCTTCATAATTATTAATATGAAAAAAAAAGGAAGAAAATTAATAAAATTAAAACATAAAAAAAATGGATCCTTTTTTTCTGAGTTTTATACAGAAAAAAGTTGAAGATTTGTTCTATAAATGGAGAAAAAGTTGAGAAAAATATAAAATATTGTAATATAATTGGATTTTGTAGAAAATGAACCTGGCTTGAAATGCGTCTATGTTCATTTGTTTGTTGGCTTGCTAGACGTGATTTTTCAACACGTATGTAATCTAGACACGTGTCAGTTTTTTTTGCCATTTTCCTATTAATTATAACTCTTTCGTTTATTTTTATTTGTCTGATATTGACTTCACATAGGGACGGAGCCACCTTTTGGTCAGGGGATGATTTGAGTTCTCTTCGACGAAAAATGATACTATCTATATATGATATTTAGTAGATTTTGAACATCTTTAATTAGTTCGTGTGTCTACTTATTCAAATTTTGAACTCCCTTAATTAAAAATTCTTACTTCGCCATTGAAATCATAGATTTTTTATTTTTTTTTGTAATTCCTTAATTTCAATTTTTTTTAATGTAATTTCATGATATATTTTAGACTATAAGATAAAAATATGTTTTGATATTTTTATAGGAAAAAAGAACAAGATATATATACCCCTGAACTATCGTAAATGGTATGTAGATACCCTTCGCCATTCTTTGGGGACGTTGATGCCCCTTCCATTTAAAAACTAAAGTATATACGCCCTTCAGTCTAATGAAAAACTAAATAGGGACACATGGCACAATCTTATCCATCGATCCGATGTCGGCTCGATGAATAAGATTATGACATGTGTATGTCTGTTAGTATAAAGGGTATATATGTTATAGTTTTTGGACGGTAGGAGCATCAATGTCCCTAAAATATGACGGAGGGTAATAGAAGACCATTTACGATACTTTAAGGATATATTTGTCTTTTTCCCTTTTTTATATATTGAAGATAATAAGATTCAAAGACATTGTTTACTTTTTAAAATTTCACGTCAATTTGAACTTAATAAACAAATTAAAATGAAAGAAACATATACTGACTAATCGTAATAGCTTAATTGATTGATTAACTGAATTTTTTTGTGATCCCCAACTTTTCAAGCTTTTACCTTTTCCAATTTATTCAAACTTTTTACCTTTTCGTCTATTTAGGTTGTTAATTAGTTTTCTAAATTGCAAATTAAGCAAAAACGGATTATGACCTCTATTTCTTATAAAATGATATTGAATTGACCTATTGGAATGCCTGCATTTCAACTCAAATTAAAGTTAAATCGTGAAATAATCATATCACTGCACTGTTACGTATATTAATATTAATATATTGATCAGTAAATCGACATTTTCACAAATATCGAACGAAGAGATATATTTTGCATAAGAAATTTAAAAAATCATATTGAAAATATCATCCACATATTTGATCGAATTCTAATACAAATACGAATACTAAAATAAGAGTGGGAAACAAAGAAACATACTACAACTATTTCTATAGATACCATTGTTTAACTTTTCTTTGGAAGACCCCACAAATACATTTTGTGACAAGCTAAATATCAACTATGAGAAATTTTTGTTGATTCAACTCAATCATAATTGAAAATTCACTATTTCATGAACCAAAACTCATATCTATCGATAGACGAGAACAGACTGCTATTGACTATTTTCACCTATCTAGAAGACAACAAATGTAGACCATCATCTCCATCTGAAAGCAATCATAGCTTCATTTATTCGTTTAACCTTGCACATTCACACAAAAGTAAAGTCGTCCTACCGAAAAATTCAACATTCTCAAGGCTCAAACTCGAAATTACTACTATGGAAGGGAGGTGAAGTAAAGAGTCTATATACACTAAAAAAAATGAAAACTTATTACATGACAGACATCAAAATAAATGAATCATATGAAAAAACAAGAACCAACCAAAGTAACAGAACCTTTAGCCAAATAACATCAAACAAAACTGCATGAAAATTCACTCAAAAAAGTTTCACACCATGCCAAAGGGTTGTGCAATATTTTTTCCTATCAAGCTTTGACAGCAAATTCTTCTTGCCTATACTGGTTTCCACCACCCCTTCCTCCTCGACCACCCATCCGGCCTCGTCCACGACTATAACCTCTGCCACCACCCCAGCCTCCGCCTCGGCCCCTTCCGTATCCCGTGCCTATTGAGAGTAAACAAACAGGTCAAAAGTAAAGAGATGTGGTGCATATACTTTCAGTCCTCAAGCATAAATACACACCAGTAAAGAAATAAGTTACTTTTTTATTTTATAATGTATGAACAGACACTCAAACTTGGGATCATCTAGCAAGTAAGCACACCACTCCAACTTTAAGAGTGCACATCTTAACACCTCGTCTTGGCAACTGACAGAGTACAGACGAGTTGAAATGTCTATGCACGTCGAAGTGTCTAGACGTGCATGCTCAAAGTTGGAGTGCTTACTTGACAGCTAAGGCCAAGTTTTGAGTGTTTGTTTATGTATTATAAGTTCTATTATTGGAGGCTATGACAAGGTAATGTGTTTTTCCTGCAACTTGGAATAGAATCACTTGCTGACAAAAGATGGAGAACAGACATACGAACTAAACAAAGAGATGTTACTTTCATGTTGGCCTTGACTATGAAGGGAATAACTAAACTAACTTCTAACATGAACTGATATAACAAATTAACAAGAGAACCTAGAGATCTGTGTTGTGTAATCTTTCTGATTTCTCCTACAGCCAATGTAGCTGACTGGCTTTGTTGTTTACAAAAAGTGCAAAATATTCAAGATAATTTTCATAAACCTCAAAAATCAAATTCCACTGCAAATTTGAACCACAATGTGATTTCTCCATAAAACAAAATGTAAACTCCATTTTAACGTTTTCCCTTGCTCTCAAGAAAATATGGGAGCATAGGATATAAACTTACCACGGTATCCCCAACCTCTGCCTCGACCACCACCTTGACCTTGTTGATAATATCCACCATTATCTGCAAACCCACCGCCTCGACCTTGATTATAATATCCATCATTATCTGCAAATCCGCCACCTCGACTTGGGTTATAAAATGTACCATCATCGGCTAATCCACCACCTCGACCTGGGTTATAGTATCCACCATCATCTGCTAATAGCATGTATTAGTTAGAGTATTAGTCATAGCACACGACTGGAAAAGAACCTAACATCAAAAATAAAATAAACATAGAATTGACTAAAACTTATATCCCGGTGGTACTGGTGGCATGGATACAAATTTCACTGTCCCCCTTCCCTTTTTCTATTCCCAGTCCCACTATGGCCAAAGAGAAAAGAAAAAAAAAGAGGATTGAAATTCTATGTTGCTCGGACTCCTCAAAAATGCCGACGGATGTGTGCTGGATTCGCCAAAAGCAGTGTATTTTTGGAGATCCGAATAAAAAATGAAGGGTTCGTGCAATTTAGTTGAAATCAGCTATGCAGAGAACTTATGCAAATCAATACCTTGATAGTAGTTTCCATAACCACCCCTGCCGCGTCCCCTTCCACGCCCTCTGCCTCTGCCCCTACCTCGGCCTCGACCACGGACATCATAAGAATCTGAATATCATGTTTTGTAAGAAAAAAATGTAACATTGAAACGGCTGCAAAGTTTTGTTTGCAGTGTAGTGATGAAACGTAAACGTAAACAAACACCAAAAACTATGCTTCAATCCACACTCATGAACATAAATGATAAACTTCACAATTGATATGAACCATGCTAGAAAATCTAATTGCTGAATGGCCAAATTATCATTGTGTAAAATCTCAAGAACTTTTCAAAAACAATCAAAAAGAAAATAGGGACAAAAGCTGCAAAATTATGGTAATATGTAGTTCAACTCAATATCAAAAGATTCACCTTGATTAAAATCAGAAGGAACATAGGCTTGTTTTCCTTGCTGCAGTTGTTGATTCTCTGCTCCTGACTGATCAAAACGAGACGGAGCTTGGTAGCTAGATACACAGCACATACTCCAGGTCAGAGAATATATATATTCAGATCTTGTCGTTCTAAATAAGAATGAAAGTTGTTCAACAAGATGTGCTCCTTTGGTCGGGTTTGAGAGAGTTAAATGTTTTACTCCAAAAAAAAAAAGAGGGAGGAACCATCCTTCAAAATTAACACCGAGCTTACCCAGGAGAGGTTTGATTCAACTCAGCAGTTGACAAAGTAATTGTTATCAGCGAGACCTGACGAGTCATCTCCAAGCTACTCAAGCATACATAAGAGGTAAATCAACTGACTGACTGAAGCACATAAAGGAGGACTGGAAGCAAGAACAACGTGAACTTACGGTTGTAGACCCTCTTCAAGGGGCTCATATGCATCAGTTATGGTAGTTGAGCTGATAGATGTATCTTGATGCAACCCAGGAATTCTCTTCTGTTTCACACATGCAAATCGTGCAAATAAAATCAGCGGCCACTCCTGTGCTTAGCAAATTAAAATGGCATAACACTGATAATACCTTAATAATCTCTGCAATGGCAACTGTTTTACTGATAGCCTGTCCCATTGCCTTCAAAACAATTTCATTTGTTCGTTGGTCCTGAACATGACGGTAATGGCATGTTAACAAATTTCATGCAATGCAGAATAACATTTATTACATACTTCATAACACTGAGATAAGGCAAACACTTTTAGGCTTTCAGCAGCATTTAAATTTGCGGAGAGAGAAGGAAAAATAAGACACTTTCAGACCGAAACGAGAATGTATAACGAGAAAACAGCACACACAGGCAGTGTAAAGTCACTGACTTTACAAAAGTTTGATAATAAATATAATGTCTAGGTAGAGAACTAGAGAATTCTCTCCCCTTGACTGTCATTGTTTTTTAAACAAGACAATAGCCACATGATTACAATTGATGCAAACATAACTAAATGAATAAATGTCATTTTAGCAGCCTATAAATAGATATAAAAAATGAGCAGTTTCTCTCATAAACTCGATAGGGAGAACCTGACAAGCCAAGATTTAATTCACTTGACCAGCATCTGTGCGACTAAAAAGGTCTACAAGCAGATTAGGTTCACAAGAAGGTTATAGAGAATAATTTATGCAACCTGTGCCCAATCCTAGCATTAGCATACATGAACATGCAATTGATAAGCCACATAGACAGATGAAAACAAACTTGTTTGATGAAAATCTGAGAATGGAATTCCACCACCTGCTTCAAGGCCTAATAATAACTTTCAATACTATTTTTCCACAACTAGTTTTCAGTTCAAAGTTTCTTTTTATCATCTTCACTTCACTTGTGAAAAGAAATACGATGAGTAATGAAACTACTACAAGCTCCCAAAAGAATTCATTACTTTTCCCCAATTTTGAGAGCAGATATAACATCCCAAGGTAACAGCCACAAAAACTGAAAGAAAACATGGTCAATTTGAAATCTTTCCAAACCCCCAGATGAAGATACACTCAAAGCGAGCAAAAAACAACAACTAGGCTCATAGACAATTAGCCACACACATAACCAAAAAAAAAAGTTAGAAGAAGACAGCAATCATACCACTACAAATTCAAATGTAAAATTTTTTCATTACTTGTCCCATTTTTTCGTGCAAAAACAACATCCCAAGAGCCAAAGGACTGAACTAAACATCATCAATTTGAAATCTTTCCAAACCCCCAGATGAAAACACACTCAAAACAAGATTAGCCACAAACATAGCAAAAAAAGAAGTTTCTTTTTATCTTCTTCACCTCAATTGTGAAAAGGAAGAAAGACAAAGCAAACATAACACTACAAACTCAAATACTAAAGAACTTCAATACTTTCCCCCAAATTTTGTAGCAAAAGAAACATCACCACAAACAAACCCCCTTAAACCAAACCAAAACATCATCAAGCTTAAATCTTTCCACACTCCACATGAAAACACACACAAAACAAGCAAAAAAACAACAAAACTAAGCTCATACTCAATTAGCCACAAACATAGCCAAACAAAACTTTCGTTTTATCTTTATTACCTCACTTCTGAAATGCAAAAAAGACAGAGCAACCCATAACACTACAAATTCATACACACAAAAATTTCACCACTTACGCGCAAATTTCAGAACAGAAACAACATCACCACAACGAAACCCCCCACCCCCCCACACACCACACCAAACCAAAACATCATCAATATGAAATCTTTCCACAACCCCACATTAACAACACACTCAAAACAAGCAAAAAAAACATCAAAACTAGGCTCCTACTCAATTAACCATTACATAGCCAAACAAAACTTTCTTAGAATTTCATTACTTTCCCCTAGATTTCACAAAAAAAAAAACATCACAACAAGCAAACCCCCCAAAACCAAATCAAAACATCATCAAGATGAAATCTTTCCAGAACCCTACATTAAAAAAACACTCAAAACAAGCAAAAAACCCATCAAAACTAGGCTCATACTCAATTAACAACAAACATAGCCAAACACAACTTTCTAACAATTTCATTACTTTCACCCAAATTTCAGAACAAAAACAACATCACAACAACCAAACCCCCCAAAACCAAACCAAAACATCATCGAGATGAAATCTTTCCACAACTCCACATTAAAAACACACTCATCCACATTAAAAACACACTCAAAACAAGCAAAAAAAAAAAAACATCAAAACTAGGCTCATACTCAATTAACCAAAACATAGCCAAACACAACTTTCTAACAATTTCATTACTTCCACCCAAATTTCAGAACAAAAACAACATCACAACAAACAACCCCCCCAAAACCAAACCAAAACATCATCAAGATGAAATCTTTTCACAACCCCACATGAAAATACACTCAAAGCAAGCAAACAAACATAAGAAATGAAACAAAATAACACAAAAAGATCATACAAAATTACCTGAAGAAGAGTGGTGGCATAGCTAATGTAATTTCGAATAAGACCTTGTGCAGTGACTCTGATCTCATTCTCCTTAATGGGTTCCTCTGGCCTAGGTTTCTCCACCTTCTGGTACCTATCCATTTTCTTCTTTTCTCAACAAAATCACTCTCACTCTCTCTACACCTTTTTTTCTTTAGGGCCAAATGTTACACTGAAAAAACCAACAGAGAACATGGTGTAGAAATATAGGAATTTCAGAATTTATATATTTAATAATAATCTAAACTCCTGAAAAATAAATTGATTTTTTTCAAAAAAATATTTTAGGCATATTAGTAAATGCACGCATAAAAAGGTTGTACTGCGTGCTTAAAAGTTTTGTACTTTGTTGTGTTTATTTAAGGAAAAAAAATGTTAACCCTAAATTTTTTTCTATTTAATGCGGCTTGACTTAGATTATAAAGAATGCGTGAGAGTAGCTTAATAATAGGCATTAATAAAACATTAAAATAAAAATGTTACTTATTTTTTTAATCGAACGAGACATAAAATATTATAATTTTTTCTGCTCAATTACATATTTAAATTATGTGAGAGTCAAGCGTCTATTCTTTTTTCGTAAAATTTGTAAAGATAGAAGCATTTATGGCTTCTTCCGAAATGGGATTACTATGTGAGCTAATCTGAAGACTTTCTTAGAAGACATTTTCGAACTAGCAAGACTCATAGTTTCTTTCTTTATATAGAATGGGGGAAGATAGGTTTAAGCTTGATTGAAAAGAAGATTTACTGGTTCGAACTCGACTACTAATTTTTCATATCATTGAAACCAAAAACAAACTTGTAAGATTTTGCTAATCGATAATTTTATTAAGACATCTATTCTGACACATATCTAAATTGTAAATAGATTTATTAATTACACATATAAAATGGGAGGATCATTCTCCTATAACTTTTTGTTTCATATCATTTATCTCGTTAGTTAATTATTTGATAAAACAATAAATTAAAACAATATATGTGCAAAAGTGTGCTTACTCAAGACTAAAAAAAGATATTTAAAGAAGAAAAATGTTTACAAAATGTGCAATAAGTACATTTTACTTGAGAAAAAGGAAGATAAATTTACTATCACATAGAGCCATGGTGCAAGGTGTATTTTAATCATGGTGTTACATTTTCATACAATTGAAATTAATTTGAAGGTTTATGATTTATTGAGGTTAATGCGTGAAATTAAAAAATATGATATATTTTAAGTGATTAATCTATTTTTATGATAAATATCTGGAAAAAAAATGAGATTATTGATATAGCAAATGTCATAATTGGCTCTTAGAGAAGGCAATAATATTGTATCAAACATCCTATATATGTACATAATTGATAGAATCACTACGATGGAGATAATCATTTAATGTAATTTATAAATACGATTAAAAAAATTAATAAATATATAAACTTTATTTCTATCTTATAAAGATATTTAAATATGTAATAAATAATAGTATAAATTTTTTATATAAAATAATAACATCTCAATTCTTTAGTTGGTTTGATTATATATGAATGGTTTCTATTAGAAATGTTTTGTTAGGATCCATAATATTTCAATACATTACATCTACAATATATTAGTCTTTATCAATATGACATATTGTGGTGAATAATTCACTCTTAATTATACATTTTGACTTTTAGTACTCACCGACTGATATTATAATGCGCGATCTAAATTTAATTGAAATTTTAATTAAATAAATTTTATAAAACATGATTTAAATTTAATCGAAGCTCCATTCAAATGAGTCTTAATATACGAAATTTAAATTTAATCAAAAAAATCATACTATGCACATCCAAATTTAATCATAGCTCTATAATACAAGTTGGGGTGAGAAACCAAAAATAAAATAAAATATGAAATACAGTAAATTATTGTCCACAATAAAGAATACCGCAAAAAAACTAAAAGAAAATTTAGATAAACCAAAATAACAACCAAAATATAAAAAAAGGACCAAAAAGCAAATTCACCAAAATAATGAACGGTACATAATTGTGTATAGATCCCGCCAAATAAAATTGCAATATAGTCCCTCAAGTCCAATAAATTTTACTTGTTCCACATTGTTCCACGTATCTTTTCAATTTCCATAATTACTCCTTACAATCTTCATCTTCTTCTTCACTCTTCACTGGAACTCAAAAGCTTCACTCAAAAACCTATACATACATACAATTTTGTATATATAGTTATTTTTTGAAGCTTTGATTTCGCTATAATGGATGCAGCAGCTGCACAGTTGGTTTACTGTGGAATTGATCCTCTGTGTCGCTCTTCATTGCCGTATCGTGGTCTGTCTTCTTCGTCTTCATCATCATCGTTGAAGAAATTGAGGATTCGGAGGAAAAACGGAATCGTTAGAGCAATTGCTACTGAACCTAAGCCGTCGGAGTCAAAGGCAACCGGCATTCCTAAACCAGTCAATGGTTCTTCTACAGTAGGTTATGCTAGTTCAATTTTTGAAAATTTTGAATTGTGTTACTAATTTGTGCTGCTGTTTGAAAAAAAGGAATGATTTTTAGAAAAGTTTCTGAATTTTTATTGGTTAAAGGGAAAATAAGCTGCAAATTGGTTTATTTTTTGGTGTGATTAGTATATTGATGTTTGGATGATGGCTGATTGAATTTTTTGTATTTGTGGGTTTGTAGAGAATACAGGATGTATCACAAGAGATCAAGAGAGTGAGGGCGCAAATGGAAGAAAATGAAGACTTAGCTATACTCATGAGGGGGCTTCGAGGTCAAAACCTGAGGGATTCATTGTTTGCTGATGATAACATTAAGCTTCGTCTAGTAGAGGTTCGTTTGGTTGACTTCCTTATCAAAGTATATCAAGAACTTGAGCTTTTGGTTTGGAAAAGTATAGATGGATAATCTGTTGTATCTAAATATCTTTAGCTTTTGGTTGTCATGGGAATAGCTGTCCTTTGGCAAAGGATACATATTTTAATGTTTTGTGTCTTTGAATTATTCAGGTTGATGAGAGCAGTGAGTTCTTGCCCTTAGTTTATGATCCTGCTAGCATTTCTGCATATTGGGGTAAACGACCGCGTGCTGTTGCAACCCGTATAGTCCAGCTAACATCTGTTGCTGGAGGTTTTCTTTCACGTCTTGCCTGGGACTTGATAAATAAAAAGGTTAAAGAGGTAAGCTGCACTGGATGCTTATCCGCTTTTGCTGAAGTTAGTGAATTGCATGTAGAGCTACGTACGATTAACTTTTGAAATCCTATGCTTGTGGGTTCTGTGTGGTTTGCAGTCCCGTAAGATGGACTTTTTTGCCTTTCTGTAGTTTTCCTGATTGAAATAAGGAGCTATTATTTCGAACTAATTACCATTTTCTTCATTTCAAATTCAAGCATTTTAAGCTTCTTTATTGATCTCTTCTCTACAGAGCTTCATTCATTTGATACCTTACAGTAAAATTTCACTATGGTACCTAACAAGAACAAGGATAAGTTGATACTGAGTCAATGGATTTGTGAGGCATGACATTCAATCAAGATGGAAGAGTAATAGGACACAAAGAAGTGACAGAGTAAATGTAATTCAAAATGAATTTTGAGGTTAAAGTTAAACTATTAAATATAGTAATTCAGAATTTTAACATGTCACAATGCCAGGATGTAAAACACTAATTGATGAATTCTTAAAACCAATAGTGCCAAAGTCTATCCCTTTGAAATAGTTACTAAGCAGTAACTATTTTTCGTTTTGTTTGGTCTGCTTGAGTAACCCAGCCACCCCCACCTCACACAAATATAAGAAAACCAGGAACCAAGATGTGTTGTAACCCTGTAACTTTTTGTAGAACTAGTTAATTTCATGAAATTCTATTTGGAAATAGGTCATCTTTATGTCATCAAAGAAAATTCTATGGGTTGGAACAGTTGTGTGGTGAACATTGAGATAGGGCTTTGATGCATGCATTTATTAAGATATACGCATATACTACACGTCTTTAATTATTTCTTCAACCCATAACTATTGATCTTTTCCATCATTAGAATGAGGTTGCTCGAGCAATTGAGTTGAGGGAGATTGTAACATCACTGGGTCCAGCATACATAAAGCTAGGGCAAGCTTTAAGCATCCGGCCAGATATACTATCACCTGCTGCGATGGTTGAGCTGCAGAAGCTTTGTGATAAGGTCAGATTAGAGTCAGCAGCATGACTTATATCTTGAAGTTTAACTTTTATTTTCAGGAAACTATTATATCTACAAACTTAAACCATACTATTTGTTTTAGTTTAATTACATTGATACCTGAATAGTGGATTCCGAAAAATTCTCTTGTTGCTTTTCCATAATCAAATAATTGTCTCGATGAGCTCCAATTCATTCTAATGCCATCTACCTTTCTATGTGATTGTCCTTTGATTGGAGACTGACAATCTTTGTAGTGTACTGTATTGGAGATTGACGAACTACTTTGTTAAAACGTCTTTCTTCGGCTAACCCTTTTCGCTATTATCTGGAATAAACCATAACAATGGCAGTTGTTATTTGGTGGGAAGTCTTTCTGATTTTCTGGATGAAATATAATGTCTATCCTTGTCACATAATGACAATGGAAAAGCCTGCTTCTGAAACCATTTTAATAATAAATTGTTTCTGTAAAATTAAGACATTGCTTTCATGTGAGAAGAATCGGTGAATCTCTTTACCTAGTAATGTTCATATCATAAAGCATCTGAGGCATTGACAGGTTCATTCTACGATCGTGAGAACTCTTAGAGCCCTTTTGAAGAGATGAGGCTCTTTTTGCTATATGGAATGGAATACATTTAGAACATCCTTGCTATGTCAGAACAGTAGAAACATTAGGAACTAGGTGCACGTCATGGGGTTAAGAGCTGCATGCGAAATTAGACATAATATGAAAGGGTGAAAGCTGGAATATTGTGTAAGCTATCTACAATCTTTACTGTTGGCAACATGTTACACTAATTAATCTAAACAGACTACAATCCTTACTATTGGAAACATGTTGCACTAATCAATATAAACAGAATGATGGATTTACCATGATTATTCTTGTGTACAGCCTGCACTAGAGACCTTGTGACTAGTTGTGCCCAAGTAATTTTCTTTTGGGGAAGGGGCTAAGATTGACAATGGTATAGTTGTGTAATCGAAAAAAAACTCCTTACTGTTGCTTTCTGAACTTTTAGAATTTCATGATTGCTTCAGGTTCCATCATTTCCAGATGATGTTGCTATGGCCCTTATAGAGGAGGAATTGGGAGAACCGTGGTCTAACATCTATTCTGAGCTTTCTCCGTCCCCAATTGCTGCTGGTAATCTTTCTTACCATCTCTAGAAATCTCTTTTTGAATGATATGCTGTGAGTTATTTCTTCACTTTCACTATGTATTTCCTTAACCATTCTCTTTTTGTTGGGTTAACTTATTAGAGTGCTTCTTTTTGCACATTTTTCTTCTGTAAAATATAATTTTTTTTAGCTAATTTCTAAAGAACCTTTTTCTTCATCATGGCATTGGCAGCATCCCTTGGGCAGGTTTATAAGGGCCGACTGAAGGAGAATGGAGACTTGGTTGCTGTTAAAGTACAGAGGCCCTTTGTCCTTGAGACAGTGACAGTTGATCTATTCATCATACGGAACTTGGGGCTAGTTCTTCGCAAGTTTCCGCAGGTATTGATTGCTCAGTTATATTTCCACATTATTTTCCAATCTCTGTTAGTCTGGAAAAAATAATGCATGTTGCTTCTGCCTTTAAGATTTCCATTGATGTGGTTGGATTGGTTGATGAATGGGCTGCCCGGTTCTTCGAAGAACTTGACTATGTGAATGAAGGAGAAAATGGAACAGTTTTTGCTGAGATGATGAAAAAAGACCTTCCTCAGGTATCAGCGATTCTGACGTCTACCTCTCACCTCTTCTAAAACCCGGAAATGATTAGAACTAAATAAAGCAAGAAAGTGCACTCCCCCCTTTTTCCCCCAACTTCCAACCTCTCCATGTTATAAGAAAAAGGAATTTTGTCTGTAACCAGCAGCGCCTTGTTTTAAAATAGGAGAAACCCTCCCTAGGGGGTGTGCTCCAATTTAGACAAGGACATAGAGATTTTGTTGCTGCAAGTTTATTTTCTTAAAAGCTGGCTGCGATAGGCTAATCTAGATATGTAATTCTCTACCTTAGTTATTAATGAAATTGTTTGATTCCAAAAAGGAAAAAGCAATGTGCAATTTATTACCTATTTAGGAAAAGAGGATAAGGAGAAGTCTGTGAACTTACTCACAGAAGAGTACATATATGCCTATATTCTTATAGATGTATTAAAAGTACAGATTTCTTAAACCAGAAAGTATGATGCTTGTCGTCTCTAACAGTATTGTGATCTGTCTTGGCAAACCTTTTTCAGGTTGTTGTCCCTAAGACATATAGCAAGTATACTTCAAGGAAGGTTCTTACAACAGGATGGATTGATGGAGAGAAGCTATCACAAAGCACCGCAAGTGATGTAGGTGATTTGGTAAATGTTGGAGTCATATGCTACCTTAAGCAGGTGCTATGCTTAAACTCTTCACAATTTTGATGTATATTAATTAAGCTTTTAGACTCTTATCTTGTTAACATTATTAAGATCTCGTTTTCTTTATTTTTTGTTTTATACTGCCTTATTCTTTAACTCCACATTAATCTATGTGGTATTTTTGCTATGGATATCCTCCTGACAATTAAAATTTGTTCTCCATCTTATATTTTGTCTTTTTGGTATACAGTTGCTTGACACTGGTTTCTTCCATGCGGATCCACATCCAGGGAACTTAATACGTACGCCAGATGGAAAGCTAGCTGTACTTGACTTTGGTAAGAAGCTTTCATTTGGTTTCCTCTTTTCCTAATAATTTGTGGAATAGTTCATGAAAGTAACTCTATGGAGAGAATTGTTTCTGATGAAGAACTATATCGACAAACTACCTTCAGTTTACTTTGAACATAATTTGATTTGGCCTTTAAGGTGCTTATTTCCTACTCCCTCCGTCCGGAATTGTTTGTCATGTTGCGTTTTTCGAAAGTCAATTTAACTAATTTTCAAAGTTAAATTAGATCATATTAATTCGATATTCTGAACAAAAAAAAATAGATATTCTAAAGCTATATGAAAAGAACTATAAATTGCAATTTTTTGCATATTAATATGATGAAAATTACATCTTGAAATGTTAGTCAAAGTTTTTATAGTTTGACTCTAAAAATAGAAACCATGACAAGCAATTCCGGACAGAGGGAGTATTTTCTTTTGTAATTGATCAGTTTGTTACTCTTTCCTTGCTGTAAGTTGACTCGTCTTATTTTGCTTTGACAGGCTTGGTTACAAAATTAACAGATGATCAGAAATATGGTATGATCGAAGCCATAGCTCACCTTATTCATCGAGATTATGGTGCCATAGTCAAGGACTTTGTGAAATTAGGTTTCATTCCCGATGGGGTCAATTTGCAACCCATTTTGCCTGTACTTGCCAAGGTTTTTGACCAGGCACTTGAAGGTGGGGGAGCAAAAAATCTTAACTTTCAGGAGCTGGCATCAGATTTGGCACAAATAACATTTGATTATCCATTTAGAATACCACCCTATTTTGCTTTAATAATTCGAGCAATAGGCGTGCTGGAGGGGATTGCACTGGTGGGGAACTCTGATTTTGCCATAGTGGATGAAGCTTACCCATATATAGCACAGGTACAGTCATACGGTACCACAGTTCATTTGTTCTCTATATCTACATTTACATGGATCCGAATTGCTATAATTGCGTGAAACAACAATTGCCGTCTCTGTGAGGGTACTTTGATGATCTATGTGATAACAATAGCAGATAGCGTTGTTTCACACTTACAATCTACTAACCTGGGAGACTATATATGGTTGTGCATTTGAGTCTTACTTGGGAGGCTGTCGAACACCATTGAGACATGTCTTTAACCAATTTATACATTTCCTACTTAATGCAAAATAGTTCAAATTTGAATTGTAGAGCTTGTTTAAGTCTCTGGTACCAACATGAATAGGACACACTTCCCAATATTTTACTCCTTTGGTTTTATATTAATTCGGCATGATCCTCTTTGGTCCATAATAAGAATTGGTTAGTTTCATTGATCAGAAAAAATTTACCCATTATTAATATATGGCATAAAGTTATACATGGGACCAAAATCAAAACTTCTCATGATAGTTTCCTTTTTTTGTTCTCATGGTGTAGTAGCATGGAACTCTGTGGTCTATCTACTGCACCACTTGTGATAAATGACATTCCTGTGACTCATCTGAAAGCTTTAACTTCAGAGGGGATTTTGTTCATTGATTTTGTTCTGCAAAACTTAGTTTGTCCATTGTTGTCCTTCAGGTGTCACTTTTAGATAATTTAAATTCTCATTGTTTACACTATGTGCGTTTTCTTTTCTCAGAGACTGCTGACAGATGAATCTCCGCGGTTACGGAGTGCTTTACGTTACACAATATATGGGAAATCTGGTGTTTTTGATGCTGAAAGATTCATAGATGTTATGCAAGCATTTGAGAATTTTATAACTGCAGCTAAGAGTGGAGGTGGGGAGAGTTTGAATGGGAGAATGGCAGAGCTTGGCATTCTGCAGAGCCAAACAAATAGCATAATTCCTTTTCCCTCAAGTGCTTACCAAACAGAGCAGCCAATTCAAACCAGAGCAGCATTAGCATTTCTGCTCTCTGATAAAGGGAATTTTTTCCGTGAATTCCTTTTGGATGAGGTATGTGTACAGATTTGGGAACAGTCACTATTATATTATCCTTGACACATGCTGTTCTTTCTAGTTTTATACTTTATTCATATTATATCATACTCCTAACCCATTTCTAGTGTCCTAGTTTGACTATGCATGGGTGCACTGCTTTTAGGGCAATGGTCAAAGTTTTGTCGTAGTATTTAATTTATAGTGAATCCACAACTAGAGATAAAATTTTCTTTTAGGATTTTGACACTGTTTTGCATAAAGTGAGTCCCGTGAACATTTTTTAGGAAAAAGTACTGAACAGTAAAAACACACTAGTATTGAACAGTATGTGGAAATTTTTTTACTTTCAGTTGAGTCAGAACATCTTCTGGTTAGATAAGTATAGATCGTGATTGTCGAAGTTTGTGCTTTGCAAATGGACTTCAAATGATCATTGCCTTCTTGTAATGTCTGGTAGATGTACTTGCTTTCTTGTCCTTTATGCCTGAGCCATTGTAAACTAAATATATTGCTAGTCTGCTTTTCATAGAACATTTGATCTCATTCTCTCTTCTCACACACACAATATGGAACCACTATTAGAAACCTCAGCTATCACAAGATTTTAAGTATGTGCTTTATCCATTTGTCATACTTACTGGACCATACATGTGGCATTTCAATAACATAATTCTCTTCTTAATGCAAGCAGATAGTGAAGGGCATTGATGCATTAACAAGGGAGCAGTTGGTTCAAATAATGGCATACCTTGGAATTGGAAATGCAATTCCAGTATTCAGTATGGTTCCTGCTGCTTTTGTACCTATTAGACCGGCTGCACTTGTACCATATGTGACCGAGGAGGACAAAATCATATTGAACAATGTTCAAAAAATCATCCAATTCTTAGCTGCTGGGACTGCATCTAACCAGGTATCCCAATTTTATATTATGGCAAGTTTATCTCAGAGGAGATTAAAGTACTTCACTTTGCACACAGCAAAAGAGAAGTGGTTGCTCCTCTGTTGCCTCTGCTCGCAAAGAAATTGAAATTGCTCTTGCGCTAGTACGCTTAGTTAAACATCAAATCGTATTACCAATGTCTCGTTTCTAGGTTGTGTTGTTACTCCTCTGAGTGTGTGCTAGAGTCAACATCTCATGGACACATTATCGGTAAAAATAACTGTAGGCTGTCACAGTATTTCACAAACAGGTTAAAGAAAAGTACATAGGAGTAATAATCTATATCTTAAAACACTTGCATGATTTTGTAAAATATACTCTTTTAAATGTCTGAATTCGAAACACAAAGGGGACTTAGATTCTGAGTAATTTGCCCGAAAATAGCTCAAGTAAACTAAAGTGCATTTTCATTTTGCTATTCAAACACATTATAACTAAGTTTCATCCGCAGGGTTTGGATGGAGCAAGTGTCCCTAGAGTGATCCAGGAGCTTCTTCCAGTGCTTCCAGGCCTCTCCGCTAAGGTTCTTCCTGAGATTCTTAGTCGACTTACTTCTCGTGTGATGGCACGCTTGATTCGAGATGCACTGTTGTAATTCCAATCCTTCTAATCTTACAGTTTCCTCTTCTTGAATTGTGCATATATCATTTTCACAAACTTGAGGAGTGTGTAGAAATAGAAAAAGTATATTTATTGTATCCTCATATGAGGTTTTACCAATTAATACTGACCAGTATAGTTTCTGTACTCTTATCAGAACAAATGTAAACTTCCATATATCAAAAAGAAATATGATACTAACAGCAATTCCCTTACATTTGTTCTACTTCTCTGGATCCACATATTGCAAGAAAATTATTTATTCATATCGATGAACAGAAGTTCTAAGACATTTCTACCAAGAGTATCATTGGGAAAATCCAACAGTTTTACATCATGTGAAAAGAGGAAGCATCTGGTTGCCAGAGGCATATGAAATGATCTTCCTTTTAAGTGGAGAAATGTATTGTGCCCCATTGAATGCAAGAGCCCTGAGTACATTTATTGGCATGAAGTCGATAGAATATGCCTTCTGAAAACCATCTAGGATTGCCATCATTGTAATGTTTGCAGCTTTCCTCTCTGATTCATATCTCTGTAAAAGAGTTATCTGCACAGAATAAGATTTACCATTATATCCTGTAACTGAGAGGTAAAACGAGCAAGCAGTGTCGTAAAGGATACCCAAAAATTGTAAGCCCAATGGCAATAATAACCATCAATGTAAGACATTGATTCTAGATTATACCAGAATAGAGAAGCTTCATGTCTTTGCCATTTTTCTGTCTATATCTACAGGGAAACAAAGGATTAGGAACATACCTCCCCAATGTCAGATCCGACTGCAACGCCTTCAGCAATAACTTTAGAAAGACACAGTGCATCTGCAAATCCCATATTAACTCCTTGGCCAGCCAGCGGATGAACTGTGTGTGCTGCATCACCAATGAGGACTAAACGTTTTGATGCATAGCTATTAGCATGCATTAAAGATAAAGGGAAGGCCATTCTATGAGAGGCTAGCTTCGTAACTTTTGGTGGAACTTCAAAGCCCTCATGTGTTGATGATGTGCTGTCAGCTTTGAGCCAAGAAAATACATTTCCACCCTCAAATGATTTCGACCGTGGTTGAGGACCATATCCATCGTCCAGTGCGTGGTTCACTGCTTGTACAAAGTCGTCCTCCGACATTGAACTCCGGTCAACAGCTTCCTTGGGGTCCATTGACCAGACAATATTGCTGAATTTTTCACCAATGGGCAGAAGTGCAATTGGTCCATTAGGAAGAAATCTTTGCCAAGCACAGAAGTTCTCTACTGCATGTTCTACTGTACAGATGATTGCGCTTTGTGAGTACTTCCATCCAGTTGTTTGTATTCTTGCCAGCTCCCTAACACTTGATTTTGACCCATCAGCTCCAACCTGTTACATGTTATCTAACTCATCATTTGTATTCAAGAATCCTTCAGAACATTCACATTTGGTGAAACATGAAACAAGTTGAGTTTACCACTAACTTCGCATACATGCTGTTTCCATTATCCAGTTCCAACTTTGCTGAACTTCCACTAGCAGATGATGATGTGCCACTGGAGCTCGTCACTGATGACATTGCAGGAAAGGTTATTGAACTTAACCTGGATGAGTGTATTGTCTTTTGAAAATCTGTATTCTGTCCAAATTATCACCTCCAGTCAAACATATCACCAGGCAATCATTGACATAAATCAAAATGAGGAATTTCAGGAGTTCCAATTGAATACTAATAAGCACAAATCAAAACTAGAAACAAAAAGATTTAGCTTTCCCTGTTACGCCAATCAATTACTCAGTAGAACTAGAAACAAAAAGTTTTATGATCTTAAGAACATTTGACTGCTCACCCTCAGTAATCGTTTTGTCCGCTCTTTTCATTGATTGTACAGCTTTCTCTAAACAAGGTTACAATAGAAAATTACATGTAAAGCAAAAGGTGTTGATCAGACACTGAAACATCATCACCACTAGCACGTCCTTCATTGATTGTACAGCTTTCTCTAAACAAGGTTACAATAGAAAATTACATCTAAAAGCAAAAGGTGTTGATCAGACACTGAAACATCATCACCACTAACACGTCCTTGAAACAGTTCGCTTCATTTTAGTTTTATGACTGATGAAGTAATTACTGTTCACCCAAATATGAAGTAATTACTGTTCACCCAAATGGGTTAAATTCTGTATACTGAGATAAAGAGCATAAGCAAGAACATGGCTCTCCACAAGAAGCAAGGAAGCATGGAATACAAAGATAGGGAGCCCGATCCTTGAAATAGATTTGTAGCAAGCTTCTTAACAACAACAACAACGCCAGCTATGCTTCAATCCCAAGCTAGTTGAGTTGGTTATATAAATCCTCACTGTCCATTTTACTCTATTTGAGGGCATGTCATTTCAATTCTTCAAAAGATTAGGTTCTCTCACACTAAAAGTTCTCTATAGTTTCGACTGACATACAAATCTCCTTTTTTAAAATAAGTAATTACCGACAGATAAGTCTCTATCAAGATTAGAAGGATGACTAGCGAACATTAGACCTAATGTAAGCTTCCTCAGTCTTAGTCCCAGCTACTTGGTATCACCTCTGGATCTTTTTCTTTCCTAGTGTTCTATTTTTGTTGCTAAGCCTATATGTACTGCAAGATATTGTAGCAAACTGCTTACAAGTAGATTGTTTTTTTTTTGAGGTTGGGTAACTTTATATTCTCCATAACTAGGGAGTCAACATGCTTTTAACTGCATAATTAAAGTCGGTCATATGCTCAAATACCTGTATGCATGATAGCAGGGATTTGTGTAGCACCTTATTCTCCACCACGCACCTAAAGACAAAAATCAAGCATCATCTGGTGAGAGAACATCATGACTATGAAAGCAAGTTGTTACCTCAATAAAAGGAATTCTTACCCGAGAACATCTGCATCAACATCTCTTGCATTGTACCTTGTATATCCCAGACCAGTATAATCCCAAACCTATAAAGAAATAAATTGCTAATGGGTCAAAAGTGAAATTTTTCCACGATTGGATCCCATAAAAATGAGGTCATTTGGATGTCATGATGCAATTTGTATCAAGGTAACTTAGCAATTACAAGAATGTATAGTCCTATCAAAGACAAGTGACAATTATCACAAGAAACAGCTTTCCTGATATTTTCTTGATAAATATATGAGAAGAAGAAATTGTTGGCAACAATGTTTTTCCAATCTTCTATTTCTGAAAACTAGGATATCTTGATGGTTGGAAGTGCATAGGCAGCTGAGAAGTCAAGCATTGCAAGTTTAACAGGTTTAGCTAAGATGTGCTTTGCCAGTTACCTTTTAAGTCTCTCTTAGTTAGAAGCTATTGGTGTTACCATCTGCTGCCATTAACATGACAAGGATGAGTAGAGACACAGATACTGAAATTCTGAAACAAACAAAGACAACCATTTCCTTGACATATATTTGGAACACAGATCCATACTCCACTTTCCCCTAATTTTTATTGGAGAGGGGCTGGAGAATAGGTATACTACTCTTGGTCACTGATAAATCCTTTTAGAGACCCTTCAGTCCCATGTTTTTCTTGAAACTGTTAACTTAAAAAAACAAGATGTCTAAAGGCTAAGTCCCATTGCACAGAACTATGTCTCCTTCATGATCAAACTCTCTTCCTCGCCAGGAAGGAGTTCCTTTCTTCTACATTGCTAAAGGATATATATCACTACTGAACAGTAAACATAAATACTAAAAATCTTGACTTGCCATAATTTGAGAAAGCAGTCACTGAAGCTTGTGCACATTGAAGAATTTGCTACTCGGTTCACATTGATTGAAATTTATTTGGCAAAAGGTAAGATGTCTAAAAGCACGTTTCAAGTATGGCAAAGACATTCTCCTTGTGCTTTCATAAATTTCTGATATACAAGCATCCTTGGACATAAATTACTGTACCCCAAAAAGAAGAATAGGAACACATAATATGGAATAACTATAGTTAGAGTTTGCAATGAATTAAACCTTTTCTAGACGCACATGATAAAGACAATGACTATAGAGAGTTAAACTGGGCATATCCCATTAAACTAATTTTTTTTTAACAAAGTCCCCAAATATTGGCATTTATAGTAATTATATTCTCAATAGAGGATGGGCTTAAATTACTCCATAAGAAAACTTACAACAATGAAAATGTTAGTAGCAAAATTACCTGCATTTTATCGAAGTAGGCATGACGGCTCTGCTGAACAAATTCCCATGCACCCATATCTGTAAACCAAATGTTTTTCTCATGATAATCTCACATGCTTTCCATTAACAGGTGATGATGTTTTCAGCAAATCAAACATGTTCAAGCAGAACGTAACAAGTACTGGTACACGTACAGAATACGTCATATAATGTCCTTTTGATTCAAAAAGTAATAAACTTTCAACAGGTCTTTCATCTTTTTCTGACTGCTTTTCAATGGCTTTACCCATACAATGATTTTATCATACATTTTCAGCATAGGAAAAAAGAAACTTCTATTTAGATGCAACCAGTTAAGAAATGGCAGGGAACACAGATCAAACCATTATCAGTAAGACAGAAAACTCTACAGAAATATCAGAAAATAGAATGATAAGTTTGAGGATACCTTTGAAGAAAGAAATGGTGGCAGGTGTGACTGTACTGACCCTTGGATCTGGGGGGTCCTCTTTCTTGATGTGAAAGTTATTTATCAAAGCAGGATTACTGTCAATGATGGCAACAGTTAGTTGCTTTGTCAATGGCATAGTTGCTGCATAATAGTCAACAAGTTAGAAGAAGAGTTGTCATGTTGTTGACGAGTTTAATTTGGTAAGTATATATTCAAATGATGCACATACAATAGTGTCCATCTTTTACCCCTTCTGGACTGCTGTATCAAGAGGGGTGATAAGCTCTTATAAACTAGTATTCAACTATTTTCCAAAAGGCAGATTATCGTTGCAGGTAAGCTTTTCAAGGAAAAATAGAGTACCAAGTGCAAATCGAGCAGATGACTGAAATTTCTAACAAAAAAATATTCTAAACCATCTTAGTTTCAACTAGTAATTTAGAGGACATCTTAAACACTGTTCAAGCATCAAAATTCAAATTTAAGAAGGTTAAACAAAACATATTTACCTAAGGAGCACGCTAGAGCCATCCCAACCATACCACCTCCAACAATAGCAATATCATATTGTGGTATGTCATCTGTTAATCCAGGCTTTTCCAAAGGCTTCTATGCAGTTAAAAGAGAGGCAGAGAAAAGTGAAGACTGGAATTGATACAAAAAATCAAAAAGAGAAGAGATCAGAATGTACAAACGTTCAAATTGATAGTACAAGAATAATACCTTTTCACTGACCAAATTGGGATTTTTAACACCTGTATCACTGCATAAAGTCCTCTGTACAGATCTAAATCCATGAATATTCGTCACAATTCTTCTGCTAACAGAAAGCCTAATACAAGAATATATTAGATACATTATTATCTGGTATCTGTTACAATTTCCACATGCACAACCACAATTTTAAATGAGACTGGAGTTAATCTACACACTAATACAAACATCACTGCTCTCTTGATGAGTATATCCTCAATCTCCTGTTTATCTAATGTCCACAGGCAGGCTATTTCCATCAAAAGGAACCAAAAGTTTGTTGGTAAAACAAACAACGTTACTAGGATATCCAAGCAATCTATCTGCCTATTCCTACATGAAGTTTTTCTTCCGATAGATCTACACAATTTTCTAGGTAGTTATGCAGCCATAATCATAAGAAAGACAAATGCATTCGGTCAATTGTATTGTCTGACTCTGACTCTCGGACACTAGAGGGCTGCTCCAGTGGTACATCCCTGGTAGGTCAGGAGTTCGAGTTACAAAGGGATAAAGTGGAAATTCTTCGCTGCTAATATCTTCAGGGTGGGGCAAGAAAATAACTAGCCAAAAAATCATCTCAGGAATTCCATTTTGTAGCTCTGCATCTAAGTACAGAACTCCAAACCAGAAAGACCAAAGATACCTTTCAGATAAATAAGCACACATCTATTAACTTAACACAGACATCATGCAGTTCACATTTTCTTCCCTCCCAATATCAAATTTACTCTACATTTAGTTATCACTATGCTCTTAAAAACCTTAGTTCCTTTTGTCCATTCGAGCACTATGAAGCTTCAATTTCTAATTCACCAAAATTACTGATAAGTGTCAACAAATCTTGCTCCAATCGACAGTAGACATTATTATCAATTTATACTAGATAAATCATCAGACTCTATAAAATTTGCTTATATTCTTAGACACTACTAAGATTCAACACATCTATTAAGAAAAATAATTTTCATCACCAGTCAAAAACCATAAAACATTTGATAAGCCAAAAAAAAGTCATTTTTACCATTTTGATTGAAACCATTTTCCAAAATTTCAAGGAAACCAAACACAACAAAATCACTTTACATGATTAACACATTTTGTTTCATACCACACACACTTAATTTTTTTTTGAAAATCCACAAAATCACAAAAATGCATACTCAATAACTTGAAATTAAACTTTCCCAATCCAAAGCACTGCCAAAAAACTGATACTTGGAAATACCTTACAATTATACACAAAAACCTTAACAAAGAAATATTTTTTTTAAAAAAAATTAACTTCATAAAACACACACAGAATTACATAAAATCAATAACACAAAATCGCATACATACTCATTTTGACATTCTGACAGTCATAAATTTCAGGAAAAAAAAAATATTAAAAAATTCACCTGGTAACTTCAAATTCATATTACTAATTTTCAACTAACTGAAAAATTAAAGTAGTAATTTCAAATTTTTTAATTTTTTTTAAAAAAATAGATCAAAGAACATTCGATACCTGTTCATGCTTGCTATGTTGCTACGTGGAGAAGAACCAAAGAAGCAATTCCCTTATAACTCTCGTTTTGGAGAGTTAAAGAGTTGGGAAGTTTTTAATTTTGGGCCTAATTTTATTGTACTTATTTGCACAAATAGCCTATTTTTTTACATAGAACTATTTAAAGTAAAGCCACATTTTAATTTTTGATTTTTTTTTGTGTGTTCATTGCTATGAAGAAGTAGGTTTTGAATATTTGTGTGAATCAAGTTCAATCATATATGCATGAGTTTCATGCAGAAATGCTTGAAACTAAGTCGTATATGTCTAAATGTTGAAAGTTCGCTTACTTCTGAATCGTGTAAAATTAGGCTTTAAGCAAGACAAACTACAAATGCGTGTGTATCTTAACTTCAGATAAAATGTTTGAGATTAAGTTTAAATGTTGAAAGTTCGCTTACTTCTGAATCGTGTAAAATTAGGCTTTAAGCAAGACAAACTACACTTCTAAATCGTCTAAAGTTAGGCTTTAACAAGATAAACTACATACGCCTATGTCTGAACTTGTTGATTTGAAGTGGCTAGAATTACAAAGATTTAAGTTTCAATTACAGAGTATTCAATGTTTTAAGAGCTTCATCATCAAATTCAGACATGCAAGACTGAAGCTGATCTCTGTCAAAAATTCAGTATGTATTGCTATGTCAAAGCCAACAGGGAACAGAATTATAAATCATGCAAACTGTGGGAACATTCACCTGAAACAATAACATTTGTTCCACACATTGATCACAAGAATTTGGAAGAATCGCGATTTTTTCAACTTTTATACCACCCACAATAATTTACTAAGATCTCGAAAAATACTAAAACAAGATCAGTCAATGATGAATGTAATAGGTTGTCGTGTGAACGAAGTGATTCCAGCTACTGTTTTCTACTCTTTCCTTTCTTTGCCTTTTCCTTTTCCTGCATTTTCTTTCTCTTTGCTTCTGCTGATATCCATGTGTAGTCTTGAGGGACTACAAAGGGATCTTGAACGTTTTCGATCCTGTTACTTGGACTGCCTGTAGAAGAAACAGGGCGTTGATATGGAGCTTTTATCCATTGAAACCATGATGAACTTGAAGGCTGTGCCCCTGAGGGACTCTCCCTGCCTGAAGCAGTAGGGCTCGAAGGAGGAGTTGCAAACTCATCTAGTGGCTGCAATTCTTCAAACTTAGTGAATGTCACCAATACTCTTATCGTTGGAACAACCGGAATTGCTACCTGAAACACAGAAATGTATTGTTAGTCGAGTAGAACTTGACGTATAGGTAATTAGTATCATAGATTGCATGTTCCTTGTGCATGTGTATATCTAAGACGACAACAACAACATACCCGGTCTAATCCCACAAGTGGGGTCTGGGATGGTAGAGCGTATGCAAAGCTTACCCCCTACCTTGGAAGGTAGGGAGGCTGTTTTGGAAGACCCTCAGACATGTTTATATCTAAGACCTTTAATAATTAGCGTAATGTATATCGAGTTGACAATTCATGTCAAACACATGGCAGGTGGAAAGGGATGTCAAGCATTAGATGGATGAGACTGAAGGTACAAAATTGAGGTATCTAGTATGCGAAGTCAAAAATTCCTATGGCAAAGCGTTGAAAATTTCAGTCAACACCCATCAAAAGTTATATATCACAAATAGGCAATAGCTGATCTAAAGAATACCATGGTGAAAACGTTTCTATAATACTGACCAATAATATAAAAAAAAAAGAGTTTCCAGAATTGCAATTTATGGGGAAATTGTTACAGAAATCTTCCTAGTATATTCATTTCCCAGGAATGATGTTCAGCTGGAAGTTCAACTATCATTCCATAGGGAATTAGGCCAACCTTACTCCCTTTTGAGCTTAACTCCTCTTTGATTCTGTACTCTTTTGATCCAAATACCATTGCAACTTACCTGTGCAAAGCTACGACTGACTCTTTTACTGCACATTAAGTATCTAGTGGCGTGATACACCAGGGCAATTAGAGAAACTACACCATACCTAGAGATGCAGGAGCTTGCCTTAGGACAGAAACTGCTTTGTTCCCTCATTATAGCTAAGAGCATCTGCAATATACAACCGTCTAGGTACAAGTCTCACCAAAAAGTAGCTTCATACAGCTTGACCACGAAAAACATCAACAGAAATTATGCCTATCTTACATTCAATTGCACTTGTGTTATTGTTCAGCTTCATTAATAATTTGTACATGTCAAGTGCTGGTCGGTGGCACCAAAAGATGCAGGATTCAAATACAGTTAATTTCAGAGGCTGAAAATGCAGAAAGCTGATGAAAACTACGGATTCTTGAGCATGACACTAATATCAAAGACGGCGCCCATGAAAAGAGAAATGAAGAGGGAAAAAACGGTTTTTTAATTACAAAAAAAAAAGAGAGCTCCTTGAAATTTCGAAGTTAGAATATTCCTAATTGCTATGAGATAACATTAAGAATATTTTACACACTATTCATAAATATTGTTTCATTTTCATAAATGACATAATCATCAAAAATATTCAACACATATGGTTAATAAGTCATTGGACTTTCAACATGCCTCCTCCAAATCAAAGTGGAAAAACACCTCGAGTTACAACACAATTGGAAAATCAAGTTGGGACAGTCATTGAATAGTGTCACCCCCTGAGAATGACTAGGACATTGCACTATGTTCAATCCATGAGACAACACTCAACTTGCGCAAGATGTATGATGTCAGTTTGATTTAGGGTGTTGACCAAAACAAATACATTGCCAGCGGTCCAAAATATTGTCAGCATATGGCGTTGACTAAGTGATTATTTAGTGATGACATGATGCTGATTGGGCATTGACATGTTTAAGATATGGCATTGATCACCACACTCTAAGATGTAAAATACTGGACCTACTGGTTGGACAGTACACTAACTAGAAATTTCAGCTAATATGGACTATTAACTAGATAGGACAGATAGACCACAAACTTTTTTGGGGGGGACAGTGGTGCCTGTGCCAGCTTGTGAACACCTCAACTATTCCACCAGGTACTTGCAACCTCCCATATAGACTGCTAACTCGAGAGGTTATCTGATGTAGACCAAAGAGAAAAACATATGGGGTGCTGATCTGACAGGTTGACTGAAGGGAGTTGATCAATCAGCTTCTGAAAAATGCGGGCTGCTGTATTTACAGATCAACTAACATGGACTGATGACTAATTGGGACTGTTGAAACTTAGCACAAGGACAAGTGGAACAGATGCGCCATTGGATCCTAAACTGCATATCAGGAATTTAAGGGCTGTCCTCATTTGCCTTCACTGCAGCCCCCATCCCTTACAACACTTTCCTCTTCTTATATTAGGTTTCACAACAGGGTATGGTTTTCGAAACATTGGTTATGTACTATCTCTGTTCCATTAAAAGTAAAGGCTAGGAATAATCCGACTACATCCCATAGTTGCACTTCACTAGACTCTGTTTAAGCATACCAGATGAGTATCAGGGGTTCAAGTTACATCATTGTGGCTATGGTCCATTTTGCAATATAAGGGGTCCCTAGGTACTAACGAACCTTGTACCTTATAACCTCATCCATGTGAATTCTTTTTCGAAAGGGTCTTTGCTTTTCTTGAGAAAGCCTCATCCTCCTTTTTTTTTTTTATGAAAAGGCCTCATCCTGTGAATTCTTATTCCAATAAAGTTACAACTTCTCTACAGATAGATATGATACTCTATGATAGACACATCATACATCCAACCATTTATATAAAAAAGAACCTAGCGGTGCACCAAAAGGACGTAAAAATAGCTGTCCCATATGTATAAAGACATGCTCTCCCCTTCAAAACTATTATATGCTCCCTCCATACTATTCACATAAGTGCTACTGGAGGAATATTCTACACCCAACATCGTCTCTTCCGTCCTTGTAAAGGCCCAACTAAATATTGCGGAAATAAGTTGAAGTTATTTATCAATTATCATCGTACAATCTCAAATCCTGAAAAATCAACTTTGTGCCTAATGTGACCCATATTTTTTATAGCACACCAGAATATCACCTCTAGTCTTTATCTCAGAGCCAAGTCAACTAAGCCAAATGAAAGAGGGAGTTTCGGAAGGGTTAAAAGTCATCATGTCTAAAGTTATTCTATGGACAACATTTAGTTAAACCAAACCTTAATCATTATAACTGTGTGAACTATTTCCTCTATGATGGAAAGATGCTTTTTCTTCGCAACTGCGAACTTTTATATACAGTTTCCTGTTACATTTATATATAATATTTCTCAAAGATTGGATGGCTAAGTTCCAACACGACCACAGTAAAACACCATTCACCCCTTCAATAACTACAACGCGCTGATTGTCGCAAATATTAGATATTAGACAAAAGAAGAAAGTATCTCTTTCCAATCAGTTTAGAGATCCTTGGAGCCACCTGGTTGTCTCCACCTTACTGTTACCTTCCTAAAAATATGCTGTCTACAACTATCCTAATACAACCTTCCTTTAACATTCCCTTCCACCAGCAGTGGAGATTAATGTGTACTATAACATTTTCTTCCCAAAATTAAGATTTTCAAATATTCCCTTAGTTCAATGACCTATATTCTCAACAACCTGTAAAATCGAATCCTACAAAAGGACATCGACAGTTTACTACTTAAAAAAATATATGATTACAATTAGCAACTTCTAGTTCAAGAGCTTGATCAAAATACAAAGTGAAACACAGAGAAAACCAAAAATTACTATTTAATGTTTTTAAAACTCTTTTGTTTCTTGCTCATGGAGGATGTATAAGTATCAGATAGGACTATAATACAAACATATCACTGTTCAAACTTAACAATAATTCAAAATCACATGAGTGTTGGACTAGGAGTTAAATTTTAACCACAAGTACATGATGCATACCTTAACTGGGAAGGTTCCTTTTGGAAGTTTTGTTGTGAGCATTTCCCTCAACCGCCGGATAGCTTTAACTTTGTTAGCTAAAATGTCAAGCAAAGGAAGGAGCTCTTCGGTTCTCAACGGGAAATCTGGAGAAAGCCAAAGAACAGGCCTCAGTCCTTTCTTATACTCATTTTCTCGGCTTCCATCTTTGCGGCGATTTCCATTTTCAGCATTGCTAGATGTAGAAGCCTTCGCATCTCTTCCTTGTCTAAGCTCGTCCCTCGTCACCCTTACATCCACAGAATGCCTCCCTGGCCTAGTTTCATTCAAAGGTGAAGAACCCTCAAGATAATTGCCAACCTTCTCCTCGACACATATGGAACTTCTTGGTGGAACAACTCGTTTCTCCCCTTCTGGCTTAATATCCCGTTTCCTCCAGCTGTTAAACCACCTCTTCTTTTCCTGCTTATTATCATCATTTCTGCAACCATTTAACTCCTCAATGGGAATATCTCTTTGTTCATAACAACTATGGCGATGTGGAATGATCCCATCTCCATTCTCGTTGCTTAAATCAGAAGAGTCTGACTTGAGAGCAACCTCAAGCTGCCTTCTTTCTTCCTCTGTCAGGATATCATCGAACTCTTCATTCTCTGCTTCATTTTCATTGCAAGAATTGAAAAATTCATCATCCGTCATAGCTCCAGGAACCCTCCTTGATTTTATGCTCACAACAACATTATGCATATCATATACTTTAGCTTTCCAAGAACCTACCATCTCTGTTTTCTCCTGACGCCTCCATGTCGTTTGTGGCAACAGAACTGCCTCGGTGACATCAATCCCAGGCCTGAATATGTTAGTTTGAGACATAGCAGAAACTTCTTGCTGAACTTCTGCGTCAGTCGCTGGAGCACCAGCACCGTCTAAAGCATTCATAATTTCCTTCTCTTTATGTGAGATCATGCAAAGTGATCCAGGAGCAACTTTACCATCCTCAGAACCATCACCGAGGAAAAGAATGCTCTGATCTGATCGCTGAATTCGGAAGCCATCAAAGCCAGCCAGTGTCATATCAGCCCTTAAATTTGCACCTCTCTTCCAAATCTTATAAGTATCTGAAGGGGCAATCCTAGAAATGAAAGGTATAACAGAACTCTCAAAGTGAAATGTTATTTCCATATAAAAATCCCTCATCCTCTTCATCGTCCCAATTAACCGAGGCAACCTTCTACACCATTTTGCCCAAGCCAAAGGCTGGTAGTGCCTAACTATGATCTTCGCAATCCTTTCTTCTCTATTACATATTGCCTCCTGCAAGGCACTCCATCCATGTTCATTCTGCAAGCTCCAATCAGCACCAGCAAGCATAAGCATCTCGGTTGCAGTCTCATCACCGAGTTTAACAGCCAAATGAAGAGGGCTATCCCGGTTAGGGACATCCCTTCGATCAATCACTGCAGAAATAGCATCAGCCTTAGCTTCCTCGGCCAGCGATACTGCTTCAGTATGAATCTCAGCAGGATCACAAAGCCGAGGCAACGCAGCAATTATCTTCCTCAAAGAAGCATAATCTTTCAAGACTATACCTTTATGCACAGGGCTATGTGCATATTTCGAAACATCAATACCAGCCATACTTCAGAAGTAGAGTATTCAAAGGCCACACCCTACTCTATAATTACACTGCCAAATCCAACTCAATCATCAAAAACCAGGAAGCAATCAACAAGCAAAATTAGTAAACCAACAACCCTCCACCCAAAATCAAACCACTAAACAGAATCCCCTAAAAGACTCAATTTTTTTCCACTTAAACAACAACATGTACCAATTTCTCCCAACACCCTTTACATAAAGTCTTTTCCCAAAACCATTCCAACCCAGTTCAAGTTACACTATTTAAAACCAAGAAACAATACAAAACTCAGAAAAGAACAGATTTTTACCACAAACAACAGGAGTATAGAATCTTTAAGAGGGACCCAAAGAGTAAAAGTCAAGAAATCACACCTTATTGTTCACAAACAAGCACAGAAAAGACCCAAAATTGGTTAACCAAAAGGCACACACACCCCTTAGCTCCTGAACCCACCAAATAACCCCCCCTTTCTTTACAAATAAATAAAAATGAGAGATCTTGGTGATCTGATCCAGATCAGACAAACCCCAAAAACATGCATGTGGGGTGGTGCAAGAATCTTGAAACAAAAAGGGAACACTTTTTTTCCCCCTTTTTATTCTTTATCAAGAATTTTATAAAGAAATTATGAGTAATTTTTGGTAGAATCTTGATAAAGCAAAACCCAAAACTGAGTCAAGAATCAAAAATGAAGAAAAATACACAAAAAATATTTAAAAGTATTGAAACCCCACTAGTCAAGCAAAGGGGGGACACAAATTGTTTCATGTAAAAAAGGAATAAAACCACACTATCTTTAGAGAACCAAAAAAAAATGAGAAAAATGGCAAAAATAAATAAATAAAAAAATAAAAAATAAAAATTCCCCCTGTTATTACCTCTAGAATGAAATAAAATTTGTGAAAAATAGGGAAATTTTGGAGTAACAAGAAATCAAAAAAAGGTTATTGAAGGTAACCATTTTTGTGTAGGGGGTGAGGAGTCTCAAAAAGGGTAAGTGTTGCATGTGAGACTGAAAAGAGGGAACTATGCTTTCCTAATTCAAAATTTTTATTATTAAATGATATTTTTATTTAAATATCGACGATAACATATTCAGTATCATTTTATGAACGTATTTATGATAATGAAAAAATGTAGGTAGATCTTATTCTAGAGATAGTGAAGTTATTTTCAATAATGCATCATCAACTTTAATGCAACTAAGTCAAAATTATTCAAACATTTCGATATAATCCTACAAATATGTTGTGAGAATGATAAAGTATACGTACGTAGACTTTATTTTAAAGATAATGATGTTATTTTTCGATAGAACATCTACTTCAAATAAATCAAAGTCCAAACTATCCAAAAAAGAGAATACAAAATTGAAGTTTTTCCTTCTTCTATGCACCTTTTTTAACTTATTAAAGTTACTTATATAGCGTTATTTAATTAGATATTAAAAAAAACATAAAAGCAAACCTTAAATATTTTTGTGACTCTTTAAATTATAACTAGATCGAAATTCTTACTAAAAAAATAGAATGTTAAGCAATATAAAGACATGAATAAAATATGTGTTATATTAAAAAGATATTATTAAGGAATTTAGATGAACTTTTGAATGCCTCTGGTTAGTAATAATCTTATTAAGAATGTGTAAATTCCTAAAAATTAAATTTATTTTAAATATAAACAAATTTTCTTAATCTGAGATAAAAAATTTTAAAAATATATCACAAAAATTATGATAAAAATATTATATGATATTATATTTTTGAATGAGGTAAGAGTTGCCACATGCTTGGATGAGGGCTCAAGAAGAGTGGAATAGGAGTAGGATAGGTCTAATAGTCTTGCAGATGATTCAGATTCTTGTTGGGAATTTAAATTAATTTAACAAAAATAAATTAAATCAATAAATAAAAAAATTGCTATTTTTGGCCATTAGAATTATAATATGATCTTTTTACTCCTTATATTTATATATAAAATAAATATTCTACTAAGATGATATTTATCGTTGTTATTTTTTTTTCATTTCTTCGTAAGTTTTATTGAAAACGATCTTTATATTAGTACACAATGAGATTAAAATTTTTCTATACAGTTAGTTCTCTTTTGGATTTTAGTTAAATTATTTATTAGGGAAAATACAAGAGTACTTTTTTAATTTATGTCTGAAATTTCAGAGACATACTTATGCTATATTATACTAAGGTCCTATTATCTCCCTAAACTTATTTTATAAGTAATATTCTACTTTTTTTCGGTCTACGTGACACTAACTTAAAAAAAGAATCAAACAGCGTTGAACACACAAGATAGTGCCACGTAAATCAAAAAGAGGTAGAAAATTATTAATAAAATAAATTCAGAAAATATTAAAACCTTAATATAATATGAATATATCTCTAATATTTCGAGCACAGATTAAAAAGTACTTGTGCATTATTTTTATTTATTATTATCGTACGATAGGTATATATATATATATTAATGTGATATGGTTGGTAGATATAACGGATGAAGAGGAGTTTATCCACGATATCAACTGCATGGGATGGCAGAAATTTCAATTATGAAGGATAGTGACTCTACAAATAGGCCAACGGCGGTAGAGTAATAAATTTCAATTAAATATTTACATAAAAAAAATTATTTTAATATACTAATAATGGATTGAAATGTATAAATATTTATATTTGTGCGCGATAAATTATAACAATATATATATGAATATAACATATTTATTATGAACTAAGTTGAATTCAATATTTTTTTTTTATGATTCATGCATTGAATATGTTAAAATTATTATTACATTGGATAAGTATTCGTCGAAAGTAATCTATTTGTTAATAAGTGTTTGAATATTGATTTAATTTTACTTTTATCGATTGAATTGTATTTGCTTTTTTTAATGTCTAATTACTATACTTTTAAACCTTCAACGTATCTTCAATCAATTTAACAATGTATTTTATCTAATTTTTGCTATATATTATATTTTTTCATATTAAAAATACTGTATATTTATACCAAGTCAATATATGTATGTCGTGTGTTTAACTTTTCAATTCATTTACTTTAACTATAATTAATTTACATATATTTTACTTTATTAAATTACGTAATATACGTAAATATCAATAAATTTTTTCCAAAGTAAAATAGTAAAATAGTAAAACATGGAGACGACAATTCAAACTTTTGACCCTAAATTTTAGGTATATAACAACTTTATTTTTATTTTTATTTTATGTGAAACAAAACACTGTCTCAAGGTTGCCTTGTGTTTTTTTATATGATAACAATGTAAACAGATAACTACTCTCTGTACTTTAATAATTAGTTAATTAATTATCTTATTAAAAAATTAAATAATGTTTTTTACAAAAAAAAAAATGTCGAAGAAGATAACAAGAGCATAACGTTTACACAGATCGATAGATTTTAATCATTTCAATCTTATATTATTAACTTAACTACATATTTTTTAATTAACTAAATGATATTTATTTCAAAAAGTATATTATTTTTAAATATAAAGTAAATATAAAATTTAATATAATATGTTAAATGATCGAATAATTTAGCACTTAAAAGCAAAAAAAACTTAAGAATTAATTTTATTTAAGTAACATCAAATCATATTCGAAAGATGGTAACATGACAAATCAGATCAAATCGAGAAGCTTATAATGTAGATAAATTTTTTATTCATAAACAGAATAAGTTAAGTCGACAATAAAAATAATTTTTTAAAAAAAGCATGAAAAAAAAAATCACTTCATAACTATAATACTTCGACAGTTATACAAATTCAAAAAAAGTATAACAATTAATCATATATAAAATACTGTAATAATAATATATTACAAAAATCAAAATTATAATTTATTGATATTTCAAGAAACTATAAGTGCTAATTTCTCTTTTACATAGAAGGATTAATTAACTAATAATTATATCACATGATGGTCATTATTTTGTTTAGTCAAACTAATTAATCACCCTTTTTTGCCGACATAATTGTCTGAAAAGTCTCCACATAAAGTTAATTAAATACTATATAGTATAAAATAATATATCACATGATTCACTGGATGTAAACAAAAAACGACAACACGGTTTATGCATCATCAACTTATTAGTACACTAACAGACAAAACAATTTAAAATAATATTAATATAAATAAGTGACATTTTAGTATAAGATTAAAATTAATGATTATGGGAAAGATACATGTGATTAGACATGTTACTATTTGGATTATTTAAGCATACAATAATAGAGAAAAGATAATATTTTTGGTAATTCTTTGAAGAGTACTACAAAATGTGGAATAGTTACTAGTTTGTTTTACGTAAAGTAAATCTTATTTATCGATGATATATTATATTCAGGTAGATTTATATGTTTCGTGATACATTGATTCTTTTGCTTGTCACTCTACGCTCGATCTCTTCCTACGTACGTATCTATATTTTAAAATGTATCTCATATCCCAAATGCATGTATCTAGTGTGATTCACATATATTCGAAATACAATTACTCTCTCGCTCGTCTCTCTCTTATCTCACTCGCCTATCTCCCTTTGTATATCTCTTTGTATAAAAGGCCCATAATATGGATCCTTGGCCCAATGGATTCATATTATTAGGCCCAACCCAACTAGGTAAAGGCCCAAGACAATATAGTATGGCAAGGAATTTTATTGGAAACCATGATTCGAAAAATTAATATAATTATCATATCTAATTGATTATTTGTGTAAAGATCTCCTTTTGATAAATAAATAATTAATTAAGCACATATCATCACGTATATAATTAAAAATTATAGATTTCAATACAAATATGAAATGTAATTATATTTTTATCCATGCGATCACACAAAAATCAAAAGTATATAGTAACTCCATTAAATAAAGAATCACATATATATGAGCTATAATTTAGTGTTGCTCATCTGTAGCTAACTAGGTAATTTGTCCGCGTAAATAATATTTTACAATTATTTATATATTAAAAATAATTAAAAAAATAGGTTCTTTAAAATATTTTTAGCAATATTATAACATGAATTTGATTATTTGTAATTATCTTATAACTTAAGAACTTCTAATGAATGAATTTTTCACGAAATAATAAATTATTGATTTTTAATCAACATTAAAAGGAAAAAAAAAGAAGAAATAAGAATATATATACAAGGGTATTTCGTAATAAAAAGAAACATTAAAGTTGTATAGATTATAAAAATTTGATACATATCTTAGGAGAAAATTCAAAAATTTGTTAACATATTAAAAAAAAAAATTACACTTGAAAATTAAAGCAATTATAACTTTTGAACTTGCATAATAAATTTCTTCAATTAATAAGTGAAAATTTTCATATTTATGTAAAAATAGATAATTTGTAAGCTTGTATATATAGTACTTTTAAGTTATAGAATTTAATGAATATCAAAACATAAATTTTTAAAACTAAGTACAATAAGTATTTTCTACACAATAAATATACGTACTATATGTGTATATGTTTCATATAACTAGAGACAATAACTTTGCAGAAACATAAACAATAGAGTTAAAAATATATGCTCAAAAACAACAATTAATATCATAAGCATAAATTAATGAGTGTAAAAAAAATGTACTAAAATATGTAAAAATATAATGAAATAGAGAGAAAAAAATCGAGTTCACTGAATGCACAATGTCCCCTTAAGAAAACTATTCCCCTCTAATACCAGAGGTTTAAAGAATAACATCATCTCTAGATAAAACGATTTTATTCACCAACTTATTGATATAAAAACAATGGTGTCAGTAAGTCACTCAACAGGACCAAAGTACACGAATACTTAATTTTGCGGAAGTAGAAGAAGAATATAAGAATTTTTGGTGTTTTAAAATGATAGGAAATCTCTCTATTTATAGAGAACAAAAGATAGTATGAACAAATATTTATTTTGCATTATCACAAGTGTTACAACTATTTGAAAAAATTGCAACCTTCAGAAAAGTTTACAATCTTTCATAAAAGTCACAATTTTTCGTAAAGTCGTTACTCTTCATTAAAGCCGTTTCTTTTCATAAATGTCACAAATTTTGATAAAAGTCGCAACTCTTCATTAAAGTTACAATTTTTCATAAAAATCACAACTTTTGATAAAAAGCTGCAACTTTTCTTTAAAATCGCAACTTTTCTTTAAAGTTAAAACTTTTCATTAAAGTCACAATTTTTCATGGAAGTCACATATTTTCATGAAAAAGGAAGGTTAATTTTAAAAATAAATAAATTTAAAAGGAATCGCTTATGATGGCACTAGGTAGGCGAACCTAAGATCATATAAATATATGATTATATAATTGAATGTTTTCTTAATTATAACAAATAATATATCATGCTATTAATTAAACATTTCATATCCATATTGCATGTTAAGTCCTACGTCAAGGGGGAATGATCCCTATTATTTTAATTAAGTCAATTTTTGAGATTAATTAGTTTTGTGATTTATTTTTTCATGGTATTAAACTATTAATAGATTCAAAGCCTATCCTAATTTGTTATTTGTCATTATTTTGTCCCTTTCTTGTATCGAAACTTACATTCGTAAATAGAGAGATATTGCGAACCTCTTTATACTAATTATTTTACGAGTTAATTTTTGAGATAAAGTTAAATTATATTAAAAAGTTTCTTTTTTTAGTTAAGATTCTCATTTAGTGTCCAGAACTTACTCTGACTAAATCAAAATCTCACGCTACAAGATCCATTCGAGAGTAACACTCCCGAAAGGTCTTCTCATTTATTATTGGCATCGCTTTTATTATATTATTATATACTCCCCCGTCTTATTTTATGTGGCATCATTTCCTTTTTGATCGGTCCTAAAAATAATGTTACGTTTCCTTAAATGATAAGTATTTAAAAGTACAATTCCTTTTTTATCCTTATTGATCCACTTAATTTTAAATATATTTTAATACATTTACGAGGAGAGAAAAAGATGAGTTCACTTTTAAAGAATAATTTAATAAATAATTTAAAATCTTTATTTATTTCTTAAACTCTGTAACAAATTAAATAATGTCACATAAAATGTGAGAAGTAATTAATAAGAAATTGTACTTTAAAAAGTTTCACTTTCAGTCATGCAACGTTTCAATCCAAACATTAGGATTGCACTGTCAAAAATATTTCTTACTTTCAAATTTAATGTTCTTTAAGAAAACACTGATTATGTTTTCTTTTTCTTTCTATTTTATCTTTATTTATGTTTTATGATATTATTTCTTTTTATTGAATATTTACTTTATTGATAATATATCATTTTTTATAATCTTTAAATATTTTTAAAATTACGATAAATAAATGGAGACAGGAGAGTTGATAATTCATTTTTTATTGTTCTTTTTTGGGTAATGGTTTGGCGCGCATTTCAAGTAGGTGGAGTCACTTCTATTCTTTCTATTGACAGAATATATATTCTTATCTCTGATAAAGTGAGAAAAAAAATTAAATATAACATAAAATTAACGTAAATAGTTTATAGATATTATTTATTTTATTTTTGGGATATTGATATTTTTATTGTTAAAAAGTTAGAGTATATATATCCTTGATACTAACGGATATATATGTGTCAGAATTTTATTTATCAATTCAATATTTGTTAAATATCAAATCGACGGAATGCGCCACATGTTCCTTTTTAGTATTTCGTTAGGTAAATGACATATATGCTTTAGTTTGTGAACATAAAAATATTAATATTTCAAAAATATGATATCATTTATAATAATTCGACATATATTTATCTTTTTATAGAAGGACTCTTAATTTATTTTTTTTAATTAACAAAGATGATATGTCATATCTCTTTTTGAACATCGCAATAATAACGTTTTTTAAAAAAAAACTATATATACAGTAATATTAATATTATTATTGTTTAACTTTGAATATGTGACGAATGATAGCATTTAAAAAGAGCAAAAAGTGAATATTACAGACCATATATAGGGGGAGGAATATTCAAACATGGGATGTCGGAATCATGGCCTTAAAAAATAAAAAATCTTTGCGATACGTAAAATCAAATTTAATTAAATTTTGATAAGAATATCAAATAACGAACATGAGATAAACTTTGACATTCAAATTAATGAAATTCAGATGAACTCCCTTCCACTCCTCAACCTCTCTAGCTTTTTTTCAGCTAATGGTAAGAGAGCAACACGAGAACAATTTGATAAAAATATATTTAAATAAAGATGAATAGAAAAATAAGCTATTTATTTATCGAATTTTGAACTTTTCATCAGAGAATATAATTGATTTTCTTTAATATTAAGGAAAAAAAAAACAAATAGTATATTAAAGTATGAAAATAAGTGGTTTCTTTCCTCACACCATTAGTGTAAAGGAGGAAACAAATTGAAAATAAGACAAAACTCATGATTTAATTAAAGCAAATCTAAGATAAAAACAATTACTCAGATCCTCATAATATAAGTATTGAACAAGTTTGAACTTTGAAGTACATTAGATGCCTAGTTCTAGTTAAATCGAACTCCGTTTTAAAATAGTTATCGCGTCTTATTTTTAAAAAATTAATTTATAAATTAAAGTTAATTTTTAAATTAATTTAATATTTTAAAATTTAAATGTCGATATTCAAAAAACTATACAGAAAGATAGTATAAGTTTTAGCTTTCTTCATGTTAATTAATATGGTTAAAAATACATTATTTTAAGATATTGATTAAAATTTAAATGAATTTTACTTTGAAAAAATGAAACATTTGAGATAAAGAAAGTAGATTTTGAGTCCTCGATTGAAATGTTCCTAACATCTTTAGATTTTGAGTCCTCGGTTGACCGTCAATTAAACATGATAAAAATTTTATCTCAAATATAAATTCAAATTTAATTTTAAACTTATCTATCAAATTTGATATTACTTTATTTTACCTTACCAATAAAATAGATTAATCCAAAATATTATAAATTTGAAATAATTTAATCTAACATATCAAATCACTTTTTATTGCTGTTCAATATGTTGGGTGACATGTTTTCCATTATTATATCACTTTTAATAACATGTATCATGCTAAAAGTGGCTCAATAAATAAGTATATGGCACAGAGAAAAAAAAATTCCTTAAAAAGAAAAAAAGAAAGAGACTTTCGTACTTTTCTAAAATAATTGTTTTACTAAAATATATATAAAAATATAAAACAACTTTTTAGGAAGTTTGGATAATCCAATTAAAAAAAAAGTTTCGAAGTATATTCGAATTCTAATCGAAATTATAATAATTTTAAATTTTGGGGAAGATCTATAATTTTTACACTATTTAATCGTATATATCAAATGTATATTTATCTTCACATAAACAAATTATTATTTACAATAATACAATATTTATAATATCCATATAAATACATATATATCTTTAAAATATATTATTAAATTATTGAGACATAAAAAATTCTACCCAAAGATTAAAATTATTACAGAATAACGATCAGGATTCAAATATATTTCAGATAGTAGCACTTTGTTTCACTTTATTCCATTCCCTCAATGATGAAACGCAACTTTACATTAAAGGGTAAATATATTTTTTCAATTTTACGATTTAAAGTATATGTAGTTTTTGTTTAGAAAAAGGTAGATGTGTATATACTATTTTCGTTTAATAAATAATGTTAGTTGTCTAATAAATGGTGTGGATTTACTTTTTTTTCAAAAAAAATTAATAGACTGAAATAAAAAGAGTCTTAAAATTGATTTTTAAATTCTAAAATGCTAATGTGGCTTTAAGAAAAAGTGAGATATTTTTTAAATTAAAAGAATAGCTATTATAAATATTTTCAATAAAGTAAATATTAGTAATAAGTTTACGAAAATAGCAAATATACGCCATTTGTTTGATGATAAAGAGATATACAAATAACATTTTAATAAGAGATTATCTAATTTAAATTGCAAAGTTAAAACGTATATTTACTCTTTTCTTTACATTAAATCATATCAACTTTTATTATATTAGTATAAATGGTTGTGTAAAATTAAAAAAATAGTCAATTATAATTAAATAAAAGAAATATATGTCTAAAAGCATATTATATTCCATATTCATTGATTTAATGTAAATATATATTGAAGATATAAGTTTTCTCATATATATATTTTTTAAGTTTCAAGTCAAATATAACTTTATATTACACGAATATAATGGACGAAATCAAAAAATTTATTAAATATAAATAAATAAATACCGACAAAGAAATCTAATGAATACAAATATATAATATATAATAATTTTAATCTTATATAATAAAAACAACACAACATCATTTTTTCCATTGATCATGAATACCAAATACACTAGGATATATTCCTTTGGAACAAAGATTTATTGGAGAGGCATAGTTAAAAGCACACTAGACAAAATTACATAAATTAGCACTTACACCACACACTGAAGGAAATAAGTTTTCATGACGAATTTAAAATTTAAATTCAGTGAATTCAGAATAAAATTCACGACTTCACACATTCACTAGACTTATTCTAAATTCGCCTTTAACATTAATCGTTCTTATTTTTTCTTGGTCAAGGAGACAGTAACATTTATAAACTCAGTATCCTCTTTAGCCATACACTTGGAGACAATCTCTTCATACTTTTGGAAGACTAAATCAATCAATTTTGGATCAAATTGGCTCAGAAGCAAAGGCTCAGCCACAGCTCTCATGCACTTTGACACATTGTAACCATCATTATTAATATTTTCAATATTATTAGAAGCATTATTCCAATGAACTCTTGTAGTTTCCAATTTATTTATAGTGAATGAACCTTCTTTATCAACTACATATTTCACTTCTCCTTGTGATGGTGTATATTGAGGAATATTAAATGAATCCACTTTCTCTTCTTCAATCAATCCCTGCATTAATTCATAAAGAATTTTTACATCATCAGAATAATTCATTCGCGGTTAAGAATAAGTACTTGTTATTATATATCAACTTAATAAGATAGATAAACGTATACGCACATAACTTACCTCTAAAACCAATTCATTAAGAGCCATGGATAAAAGCTCCCAAATATAACAACATTCTTTGCTAAAAGGATCTTCACTTTCTCTTCCTAAAAATGTTAATACCATTTTTCCACCTTTCATCAATTCTTCCGAACGATATTTCAAAAAAATTGAAAAATCTTTTTCATATTGCTTGTAATATGCTTTTATAACACTTGGTGGACTTGTACTTGCCATGTAAATATTCCCCTTGTTCTTTTCAATTAAATTAGGAACCTAATAATACACAAAATCAATTTTTTTTTTAGATAGAAGATATATATAATAATTTATATCACAATGCAACTTAATTAGTATAAAATTAACTTACTTGAGATAGCCACATAAGACTATAAGATGAGTGAACAAAATGCAAACTTTTTGATGGAAAAAGTCTAGAATAAAATGAACCAGCCACACCACTAAAAAAACATGGACCAAGTTCTTCTCCAATTTGTTTTTTCAAATTTTGTTCAAATTCCCCTAACGATCGAAAAATCGCGTTAAAATCATTTCCAGGGAGATCATTGAAGTGAAAATAAAACTCTGGTGATTGTAGATCGTGTTTTTTTCGTTCTTTTTCAATGACCTTAACAAGTTCTGATACCACTAAAAAAGTGTTCGCTCCAGAAGAACAACCCAAATCAGCAATGTATAATGTTTCTGGGAATAGGTTACAATAGAGATCACTTATGGCTTGATCTCTTATTGGCTTTGTCATGAGAATCACCTTTTTCTGTTCATAAAAGAATAAATATTATAAGGAAATATATATTATAATTCAAAATTTAATTAACTTTCACATAATATCGATAAGAGTAGTTTTTATTTTTATTTTTAATATATATCATGTTATCTAAAAGATAAGGGAAAATACACAAGTATTCTCTCAACCTATGCCCAAAATTTCAGAAACACACTTATACTATACTAAGATCCTATTACACCCCTAAACTTATTTTATAAGTAATTTTCTATCCCTTTTTGGCTTACGTGATAGTAACTTGAAAAAAAAAAGTCAACAACGTTGGACCCACAAGATAGTGTCACGTAGGCTGAAAAGGGGTAGAAAATTATTAATAAAATAAGTTCAGGGGGGTAATAGGATCTTAATATAGTATAAATGTGTCTCTGAGATTTCGGACATAGTTTGAGGGGGTACTTGTGCAATATCCCAAAAGATAATTATAAGTCATGTTGGCTAAATTTGGAAAAAAAGCCTGAAATATATTTGAACTTTGACTGAAATTGTTGTTATGATATTGAACTTTGAAAAGGATCTTTTACCCCTCTGCACTATTTCATAGTGTATTTTAAAGGTATATATATGTCCACGTGGACATCATAAATATTGCATCATTATAAATATTAATGTTTCCACGTGGGCACGTATATATACTATTAAGATACACTATTGAATTGTGGAGAAGGGGTGGGGGGGGGAGGGGGTAAAAGGTCATCCATAAAGTTTGGTATCGTAACAATAATTTCAGTCAAAGTGAAAATATTTTTCAGACCCTTACTTATAAAGAATGTTATCTTGTATTTTTTATCCTCCAAAATTATATATTTTTGAAAACCTGATATATACATGTACAAGTTTAAGCCTAAAGGTTGATCCAATATTTAAAGTTTTCGATATCTAAATCTTACGACAACCTCAATATATATATAATTATATGTTTAGTACCTGAACCAAGGAATTATTTGCATAGCTAATGTCTCCATTTCCTCCATTCATGTGAAGAACTTCAACAACCTTCATTTCTACTTTGTAATTATTATTTTTCCTCCTTGATTTTTTTTTTAATGTGTTATATTACTCTTTGCTTGATAAAATCTAAATAATGTATCACCTATTTATAAGAGGATCATAGTGTAGTGTGAACTATATTGGACAATTACAATATTGTCCTTGATAGAGATGACTCAATGCATAAATAAGTGGTCCAAAATAAAACTTTGCTTAAAATCTTTTATTGGTGTACTGCTTCGGAATTTGTGTCTTCTCCGCCCTCCAACACATCTCACGTAGGGTTCATTCGCACGGTCGCCCAACACCAAATTCCTACCCGACTCACAGTAATCTGATCTTTTTAATATAATAAAAATAATTTTTAATGGTAAATTATATTAATAAAAAATGTTAAAGCTTTTATCAACATTTGTTAACATTGAATTCACTATTGCCATAAGTTTTAAAGATATTTACAAAAAGTGTAATTGCTGCTAAAAATATATATTTTAACGTATCAAACATTAAAAAAAACTTTTTATTTTTGTAAGAAATGTTTTTAATGAAAAACACACGCTAAAACTCATACACTGTCTGTAGTTGTTAATTAGTAATATGATTCATTAAAATTAAAAACTTGTTTTTCTTTTTCTTTTAATATACGTAACAAAACGTTGACTTATCAAAACATAGAGAACGCGGTTAGTGATGAATATGATGAATATTGTATAAGTTTCTTCGATTTGAATCAGGTTTAAAGCGTGAAATATATTTATATTATTCTAACTTTTAAATAAGTTTTTTTTATGATAGCACGATGATCCATGAACGACGTAGGATTTTTAAAATTAACAAAATATCATTATAAATATCGAATATAAAATAAATTAAAATCAATTGAAACAAACAAATTCATTTTTTCTATGATTATAATAAAATCTTATAATTAAAAAAAAATATCTTCCCCCATATATTTTAATTTATTTATCTTACTCTAACTTGACTAGTTGCATTATTAATTGTCAACATTAAAAACTCCGACTCTTGATTTTAGCACTTATAAAAAAACATTGACCTCGTGAGACATGGTGATTATGACAAGTATGTAAGACAAAGAAATACCAAACTTACTTTTGTTTCTTTGTTCATTTTATATAAATAAATAAATATTATAATAAGAGAAAATGATTCATAATATATTTGAATTGATCGAAATTGCACGAAACAATTTTTAATTTTGACCATGACCTATTACTTTACGTACAATTTAATAATATATTTTGAAAGATATATATATTTACGTAGATAAGTTACTATGTATAATAATGTAATATTTATCATGTCCACGTGGATATATATATGCTTTTAAAACATATTATTAAATAATAGAGGGGTAAAAGATCCTTTCAAAATTTGGAATTGTTTCAATAAATTTGGTTAAAATTTAAATATATTTTAAACTTTTTTCGTGTATAGTAACTACCAACATAGTAAACATATATATATATATATATATATATATATATATATATATAGTGTACAATATAATTAATTATGTCATCAAAAAATGAAATTGTCAAAAATCAAAGATATGTTATTTCATTGGAAAATCAATCTTTCAGTATGAAAAATTCGTAAATGATCATCTAAAATAAGATTTTTATTACGAAGTCTTCATTAAAAGCTCGATATTGATATCAAATAATATCATATTTTGTATCATCAAATATGTGTTTTTTGTGGAGGTAAAATACTCCATTAAATTGTTGAAAATATATGGATGAATAATGTGATTTTCAATGCATCACAATATTGATATGGATATAATTTATATATAATATTATATTTATATGGCTATAAAAAATTGATCAGATATAATAATAATATGGATTTTATGATTAATTATTATGACCTACCCTGCATATAAAAGATAAAAGGTATAACAATCATTTATTACAATCCAAAAATCACGAGTCATGATAACACCCATGTCCTTTGATTTATGCATTATTTTCCTTGGTCTTTTTTTAAACTTTTTATATTATATATAAATAAAAGTAGTACCTTAATTAATTAGATTGTTTGAATCATTCAATTTGCATCATCTTTACATAATTTATCATACGTTAAAGAGTGATGTCAATATAGTTGCAATTATTTTTACATGTCAGCATTAATATATATATATATATATATATAAAGTCAATATTACAGACATTGTTATTATTATTATTATGGTAATTCTTTTTAGAAATCCTGGGATTATCAACAACGGCAATAACCTTGGTCGAGTGAAAATTCGGTGATGAGCACTTTAAATGCAATAATGATTAGGATAACTATATACATCATATTTGACTCAGAAGACGTTGAGAGGAGATTGATCCGAAACCATCTGTGTAATCTAAAAATGTGACCACACATCACCATATGAGGTCACATTCACCATTGTGCAATATTATTCACGACTGAAATTCTTTTATTTTTTTATTTTCTCAATTATTGTGATTCATAATCTAATATATATCAAACAAAAGTACATTGTGTAGGCTGTAGAGATTGTGATTTGTGAAAGAGAGTATTGATAAATTTTTAAGTGATAGAAAAAATAAATTGTAATTACATAAAATATGATTTTATTAATAACAAATATTGTGGGGATAAATTTGTTTATTCCTTGATTTTGCTTTTCTCTTAAGAGTTTTTCATGATTCGAGAGTTATTAGTGTCGTATTTCTAAGATGATTTAAATTTTCAGTGATTCGAGGACCTCTAGTGACATATTTCTAGAACTAGGAACATTTGGACTTGATCTCATGAAAAAAATTGTGAATCTCTTCTTGAAGTATTTGATTCTCAAGAAGAACATGAAATATTTTGATATATTTTGATTTCTTTGAGATTATTCTATGAATTTATTGTAACGACCCGCTAGGTCGTTTTGAAAACTAGGACTAGTTTGACTCCTTTTGAAAATTTAAAGGGGTATTTTAAACTATTTAATAACTATGAGTATTAGAATTGAATAGTTAATGAGTCACATTCCTAATTAATAGTTACCACTTAACCCATGTATGAAAGTAAATAAGTAAAAGAATAATAATAATGATAATATAAAATAAAACCAAGACGTGATATTAGGTCGAGGAGTACAAACTGCTGCTGGGTTACGGTGATTTCCTGGTAAGCACTCCAATTTCATCACTTGTATATGTAATTTGTGCAATGCATCTGAAGGGGGTATAGTAATATTTTATTTTAGTTTATTAGAAGGTGATTCAAGTTTTTGTTTTATTATGAAACTGTTATCACGAAGGGTCGGTTATGATAGGTTTGAAGAAATTTGTTGAATTAAATAGTGATACTAGATGAGTGACTGATTTCTTTTGAGGTTTATTTAATGTGACAAATTTTTGGTGAGTCACAGTAAAACGTGGTGATTCTTGGGATTGAAAAAGAAAAAGAGGATGAAATACAACAAGTTATAATATTGTTGGGTTAAAGTAGAAAAAAAAAACGTTTATGTTAACTAAGGAAAATCATTAAATAATGATAAAGTGTAGTATAGGGAATTGAGTGATCATTGGCACCAATTGTCTGCATGAGTGGAATCTGCATAGTTCCATTTAAGTATTATTTTGTTATTTTTGTGGGTAAAGTTGCTTATAATAATTAAGTATTAGCTTAAAACTTGAGAGTTTTCTTATAGTATTACTCATAAGGTTAAGATATGGGTATAGTTAGCAAAGTGTTTTATGGGTATCGTATTATAGAACACGAATGTTATTGGATTCATGATATGAGGGGAATTAAGGCTTAAATTTAAGTTTGAAATTTTATAATTTTCGCTTAACATTAGAGTTAGGAGTTTGGTTATAGATTGACGTGAGTTTGAATTTAGGCTAGACCTATAGTAATACGTGTATCTATGAACTCACTTGTTTGCGGATATTACACATTTGATAGATTGAGAACGTTCCAAACCTTTGCAAAAAGGAGGAAAATTTTTGAAGATTCGTGGAAGGAGGTTCGACATTTAAGGTATGTTAAGGCTTTTAGACTTGTTGAAGGACGTTTTCCTAATTAAAGATTAAAAAATGAAAATAGACAAAGGAGTAAGGGCAAAAGATGGGGTCTCGTATCAATGGTGTGACGGACATTGGTACGAGTACCGGTGTTATAAAAAGGAAAATTTCTACTATAGAATGTGGATTTTTCTTTTTTTTTTTTGAGAATGCCAAAGCATATGGGCATTAGCTGATATATTATTGACTTGAAATCTTTGTGTGATTGTGTTTTCTTTATTACATCCGTATAGTTCTGATAATTGAGGTGGTTATGAATTATGTTGATATTGATTGAGTGAGATGCATCATTATCCCCTTATATTAAAATGATATTGTATACATGCATTGACATGAGATTGAGTATAAGTTGGGCACGTGGAGATCGTCCGTGCTGGGGATGGTGAGATGTTAAGATTGTAATTTGGGCACGTGGAAACCGTCCGTGCGGAAAATTGTTTGATATTATGATAGTGCGTTGAGATCGTCCGCACAGACACGTGGAGATCGTCCGTGTCGGTATATGGACCTCGCGAGTCCCCCATGGGTCATGAACTCTCGATGTATTTCCGAGGAGTATCATGTATATACGGTTGAGTGAGTACTGGGTATTCTGGGCCATATCATTACATGGCATCATATTGCATTGCATTTCATCCCATCATTCATTCTTGATGACTATATGTTTCGTTTGGTGTTTGGAAAATATTAAATGTTGATTTCCTTTATTGATGAAACTTAAATAGTAAGTGTAATATATATATATATACTTGTACAATCTAAGAATTTATTTTCTTATATAACTCCCGTCACTACTTCTTCATTGTCGGTCAATGAGACATACTGGGTACACGTGGTTTCGTACTCATACTACGCTTGTTGCACTCTTTGTGGTGCAGATTCGATTCCAAGTAGGAGCACATCTCGAGGAGCAGTTTGAGTCCGAGTTTGGAGTGTCTTGGAGTTGTGGTGAGCTGCTTGGTTGTTCCGTGGCCCACACCTCCCTCTATCTTTTACTTATTCTGTTATTCAGTATTCAGACAGGATATCCCTAATGTTAGATTTGCCTTTTTAGTTTCAGACTTGCATCGTATTTTAGAAGCTCTTGTACTCATGACACCATTTCTTGGGTAGTATTTTTTTTTCCAGTTTTCCGCATTCGTACTTATAAGAACTCAGTGTTGGAGATTTGGAAATTGTTGTCTTTTCACTTCTTGTTAGTTAAGTTTGTTAAAATATGTTGGTTGGCTTACCTATTGGTTGGGAATATAGGTGCCATCACGACTCGTGATTTTGGGTCGTGACATTTATGGAATTTTCTAAAAATTTTATCTTTATAAATATCCAAGAGTTTATTTGATCTATATAATTTTAAGGTCGTTAGTGGCATATTTTTCGAGCTAGGGCCATTAGAACTTGATTCCATAATTCAAAGGTCATTAATTAGGATTTAGGATGATATGGACTTCCCTAAGATTTATTTGATCTCCTTTGTGAATATTTCATGAAATGGGCAAATTACAAAAATCACATATTTTAAAGGCAAAATTACAATCCATCCCCTAAAAGTTTATGATTACAAAAATCCTCAAAACGGATATAATATAAGTGTTGATACATTAATCTAATGCACGAGAGACATTAATTTGATATGCGAGATACACTTATCTGATTTGCGAGATACACTAACTTGATGCGCGAGGTACATTTTATACGAGATCCATTAATTTGATGCGCGAAATACATTAATGTGATGCGCGAAACTGAGAAATTTTAGAAATTTATAAAAACTTATAGGGAATAAAGGTAATAAGTAAACTAAAAGGGTAACATTTCCGTAATTATAACTACTTTTTGAATTAAGGATATATATATATATATATATATATATATCAAGCTATTCAAAAGATAATTACAAGTTATGTTTCAAAATCTTAAAGAATACAGTCGTGTGTCGAGTTATTCAAAAGCTATATATTTTTTGAGGATCCGACGTATATAACCCTAAAGACGAATTCAAAATTTGAAGTTTTCTACGACGTATTATAACGACTCTAAGTGGATGTACAAAAAAATTGGATTGACAATCAAATATTTGCAATTATTTATTGAATAGTTTTACGCAAACACACTATATGAATAAAAACTATTAAATTCTTGTGAACCCACACTTTACTCTCCGAAACAAATCCAAAAACACCACTAGTACACAATACACCATAAATTAATTAGCACTTCGACAACATATTGAAGTACAACCTAAGTAAAAACAAAATAACATCGATGGACAGGAGCGAATCGAAAATAACTTGAATTGATAAATCAACTGAACTGATAAACTTCATGAATTGAATCGAAAATAAGTGCAAACCCTTAGTTTTTTCTTGTCATGGAGACAGTAACATTTATAAACTCAGTTTTCTCTTTAGACATCCAATCAGAAATAATCTCTTCATATTTTTGGAAGACTAAATCCATTAATTTTGGATCAAATTGGCTCACAAGCAAAGGCTCAGCCACAGCTCTTATGGCCCTTGACAAATTGTAACCACCATTATAAATAATATTATTCTCATTATTATTATTATTAGAAGCATAATTCCAATGGACTCTTGTAGTTTCCAATTTATTAATAATGAATGAGCCTTCTTTATCAACTAAGTACTTCACTTCTGCTGGTGATGCTGTATAATTAGGAATGTTAAATAAATCCACTTTCTCTTCTTCTATTAATCCCTGCATTAATAAATATATAAAGTTACAAAATCGATATTATATATCTTTAGTTCATATTATCTGTCTTTTGAAATATTCGTATTACATTTAAGAATGATATTCAATAATTTTAATGTAAAGAATATTTTTCCAATTTTTTCTATCCTTATATTACTTAGTTTATTACATGATAATATCATTTTTAACTCTTTTGTGAAAATAATTTCATTATTATTAGCTCGTTTGTTTATGCTATAGCAAATAATATATCTTATTTTTAATTGCTTTCTTAATTTATGTATACCTATTTAATCATCAAATATTATCACATAAAATAAAAATTAATCATCAAAGAATGTACCTCAATAACCAATTCATTAAGGGCCATTCCTAGAAGCTCCCAAATATAACAACATTCTTTGCTAAAAGGATCTTCACTTTCTCTTCCTAAAAATGTTAATACCATTTTCCCACCTTTTATCAATTCTTCTGAACGATATTTCAGAAAATTTGAAAAATCTTTTTCGTATTGCTTGTAATATGCTTTTATAACACTTGGTGGACTTGTACTTGCCATGTAAATATTGCCCTTGTTCTTCTCAATTAAATTAGGAACCTGATACATAGATAAAAATAATAAATAAATAAATTATAAGAATATACAACAACAATAATAACATATTCAGTGAAACGTTGAAATCCCACTAAGTGGGATCTGAGAGGGTAAAATGTACACAAACTTTATCACGATCTTGTGGTGGTAGATATGTCTCAAAATAGAAGAATATAATAATTTGAAAACTAAGTAATTAATGTTACGAATAAAATATGGAAAAAAAAAACAGTTTTTGCTCTTGATACTTATAAGTAAAAGTGAATATATATTTTTAATATAGTTGACAAGTAAAAGTAAACGAAAGGGATAGAAAACTACCTGAGATAGCCAATGAAGACTATAAGAGGAGTGAACAAAATGCAAACTCTTTGAAGGAAAAAGTCTAGAATAAAATGAGCCAGCCACACCACTAAAATAGCATGGACCAAATCCTTCTCCAAATTGCTTTCTCAAATCATGTTCAAATTCTCCCAATGATTGAAAAATAGTGTTAAAATCATTACTAGGAAGATCATTGAAGAGATAATGAAACTCTGGTGATTGAAATCCGTGCTTTTTTCGTTCTTTCTCGATGATTTTAACAAGCTCTGATACCACCAATAAAGTATTCGATCCAGAGGAACAACCCAAATCAGCAATGCATAATTTTTTTGGGAATAGGCTACAGTAGAGATCACTCATGGCTTGTTCTATTATTGGTTTTGTCATGAGAATGGCCTTTCTCTGTTCATTAAAAAAAAATATTATTTCAATTAACATTTCATGAAATTTTTATCAAGCGATATAATATAGTTATCGAATATATATTTAATCCTTAAAAAAACTATAGAGTTTTTTAAATTTTGACACATGTACAACTAGAAATGAATCTAGAATTTAAAGTTTGTATGAATTTTTATAGTACTCTCAAGTTAATACATATTTAGGGGATCGAGACAAAAAGTATTGATTCGAATCACTTAAAATGTAATTAATCATGATTAAATTATATATATCTATATATATATAGAGAGAGAGAGAGTAGGTAATTATTCTATTCATTGAATAATTAATATTTATATTTACCTGAAGCAAAGAATTGTTTGCATAGCTAATGTCTCCAATTCCTCCATTCATGTGAAGAACTTCAACAAGCTTCATATTTATTTATTTTTCTCTTGATTGATCTTTTTTTTTTCTTTTTAAATGTGAGAAATCACTTTTTGTTTGATTTAGTCTATATAAATTTGTCACCTATTTATAGAGAAAAAAAATAGGAATATGTGGTTCAATATTAAAGTTTGATATCGAAGTTGATAAACTTTTAGTTTTATGCTTCTGGTGTTTTTTTAAAAAAACCAATAATATACTAAATTATATACTTTTTCCTATGATAATATTGATTTTTATGTAAATTTTAATAAACTAACATATGAGCATTTATGTGCTAACAGAAACACTAAACACACACACACATATATTGAGAATTTGAACCCATCTATTTTATCATTTTAACCCATTAAAAATTGGATTAATATAAGCTTAAAATTAACCCATAAATGTTTTTATTAAAAAATTAATCTTTTATTGACACGTTATGTATGATCATAATAAGAAAAAAGTTATTAGATATATAATTAAAAATTCCTACATTAATTATGAGAAATTAAAACATCATACAATATTAATATGTGAATATTCTATTTTCTGGAAATTAAATTCTCTTTACCCCATAGTATGACTTTATGAGAAATTAAATTTAAGGTCTTATATTTGGTGAGCATTAACTTTTATCATTTATTATGTCTGCAATGTTTATTCTTTTTTAAACGTGCTCATAATAATTTTCTCACATATTTGCAATCTGCACCCTTAATTTATACACTGTTATAATCTCGGGATAAAGGTCTGAAAAATATCTCAGTTTTGATTGAATTTATTGTTGCAATACCAAATTTTCATGAGTACGTATTACTTCCTCTGAACTATTTAATAGTGATCTTTTATTGTCTGAACTATTTAATAGAGTGTTTTAAAGATATATATGTATCTACACGGACGCGTCACTATTTACAATTTTGCATTATTTTTTTATGTCTATGTGGGTAAATATATATATATGTTTTTTTTAGAATATGGTATTCAGTAGTCTAGGGACGGTAATAGGTCCTCATAAAAGTTTAGTATCACAACAAAAGAAAATTCGATCAAAATTAGAGCATTTTTCAAATCTTTATCCCTATAATATATATATATATATCTTATTCTATATATTTTTCACTATTAGTCTATTTATTGTGGTTCGCCTACATATTTTTCGTGGTCTATATCATGCCTTGGTTTTCTTTTTTCAAGCAACCCTAGAACCAAAAGTAATAGGATTTGATTCTCATAATAATAAAATAAAATCTGTCAAAATATTTTTTATTAATTCTCATAAAATCATAAAATCTCCATTCTATAACCGATAAAAGGTGAAATTACAAGCAAAATTTCTCAAATGATTTAAAATAAATTAATTCTTGATATGAATATTTAAATTCTAGTTAACTACCCTTTTATTTGGTCATAAAATTAAAGCTTGAAAATTTAAATTTTTAAAATTATAATTTTTGAAACTTAAAAGTTACGTTAAGTTCTATCTTGTATGATGTATCAAAGCATTAATTCATGACCCATGGTTTATTGGCTCTCAATATCTCACAAGTCATAATAGACAATTAATACCTAAATTCTATCATGTCGATACATCTATAATTATATACACTCGCAAAATTTATTTACCATTTCATAAGTTAATTTCTCATATAGTCATTAAATAAATAATTTTTATTATAAAAAAGATATTATTTGATGATACAAATATTACCTTAATTAATAATAATTATCTCAGAAAATTACTGAAATTTATTTTATAACAAAAAAAATCATTCAATTATAACGATTTCGGTTACAAAATCATTCAACCATTTATGGTTGACAAAAGTTTCCACACAAAAGGTAAACAATTAACACATCAAGTAATGTAAGTTATATAATTTTATTTTATAATACAAATATCGCTATCGTCTAAATTCCTTGTCTCGATACTCAAGATTTAAAATCGAAATTTTTGATGAAGGGTGAAACACTTTCACCACTACGCCACAATCTATCTTAGATTCTTCCAATATACATCACAATATACATGTGCGTGGTCTAAATGAGCCAAGCAAACAACCACCTTGAAATTGTACTATACCAAACAACAACCTTAGTGCATTAATTGTTGAACATCGTAATGAGACATATATATGATTATTTATAATATCAATGTATTTATCGATCTTTGTCCTACTACTTTATCAAAGTCAAACGATTGTTGACCACCAGATCCTATAAAAAATAGCATAACTCAAATATTTGATAAGTTCAATTACTTTAAAGGAAGGTATCTCATAAAAATTGAAAAGACATTAAAACGTAAACAACATTCTTGTCCATAACATAACAAGTAACATACTTAAGAACAAAAATATATAGTAAATAATCATTTTTTTTATACTAAACTATATAAAAAAATGTTTTAAAAAATGACGTAGACGCCAAATTACTAGGATCCTACAATAGCTTTTTAACAACAACAAAAAAAAAGAGTAAGCATTAATAAAACAAATACTAGAAGGAAAAAAGAAAAAAATAAAGGAGTAATAATTAGTTATATGATAAATTTAGTAAAGGATTAAACTGCAATTACATGTTAAAATATGCCCTACAATGTTAGGGTATAGTATTACAATATTATAAAAAAAACCCTAACTCTCATATATTTAGATGGTAAATTGAACACAAAATTTTGAAAATAATGGAGTGAGAATAGTACCTTAATTATGTAACAAGAATAATAAAAAAGAACTAGACTACGACAATAACATATTCAGTGAAATCACACGAGTGTAATTCAGATTGAGTCATATGTGTACACGAACTAATACCTATTTTATAAGAGTAAAAAAATTATTTCCAATCGACCCTCATCTCTTAAATAGAACATATTAAAATAAATAGAAAAAATAGAAAATACCAGTAACAACAATAAATAATGCAATATTACATTTCTATCGATATCAAGTAGGTAAAGAAAAAACAAATTTTGATTAGCGATCTTTTATATATTAAAAAAAAAAGGTGAAATTATGAAAACTCTTTTTAAGTTAAAAAATATAATAAGGTTACTTGTGAGATAACTCTTAATAACTTCAATTTTTTTTATGGTATAGTAACAAATTACCATGCTAATATTCTTGTAACCATTAATGAATGGCGCAGCTTTAATTGTTTGGGTAAAAATTAGCAAAAAAATAAATATGATCAAACGTTTACTAATTAATTCAAGATATATTAGTAAAAACATCTTCACGTATAATATGTATTAAAAATTTGCTTATAATAATTTCCGAATAAATTTGTAAAGAAAGATTCATTAGGGTTAGAGGCATTGTTTTACTAATACATCACAAAATATTGGACATATTAAAATTTAATTAGAAAACGCTGAAAATGAAATCATACATTTTTTTAATTTATAGAAAACGATTTATATATTCTAAAAGTAGCACCTATGAGCATAATTTGAATTGATAGGATACTTCAATAACAAATATCAAACATCAAATAAGAAAAAAAAATAAAAATAAATTATAAAGCGCACACATCCTATATGTAAATTTTTCGAATACGAATTCAAATTACATCAAACTCTAACATAGATATCGAACGTCAAATTTTTATTTTTTTAAAAATAAAAACAGCACAACAACCATTTTTTCTATTAAATTAATAACAAAGATAAGTGGTACACAATTTTTTATTTTATTTTAGAGATAAAAATCTAAAAACACCACTAGTCCACAACCAACATAAATTAGCACTTCCCTATGAAGTGCACAAAAAAAGAGGGGGAAAGGAACAAATTCCAAATTTAAAGTTAAAAATAACTTTATTATACATATATTATTTAAATTCATTAATTAAACTCTAGATCCGACTTCGATAATAAAAAGCTAATATCCTTAGTTGTTTTCTTTGGTCAAAGATACAGTAACATTTACAAACTCAGCTTTCTCTTTAGCCATGCAATCGGAAATAATCTTTTCATATTTTTGAAACACTAAATCCATCAATTTTGGACCAAATTGATTTATAAGTAAAGGCTCAGCCACAGCTCTCATACATCTTGTCATTTTGTAGCCACCATTGTTACTTTCATAAGAAGAATTATTCCAATTAACTCTTGTAGTTTCCAATCTATTAATAGTAAATGAACCTTCTTTCTCAACTATGTACTTCACTTCTCTTGGTGATGGTGTATAATTAGGAACATCAAATGAATCCACTTTATCTTCTTCTATTAATCCCTACAATGTATAATATAATTATAAAGATTATGAAAAATGGTACTATACACGTCTGGTTCATATTATCTGTCTTTTAAGACTTTGTATATGATATTTTAAAAAAAAAATATGCAATATAATTTTACATAAAAATATTGTCCAAATACTAACATGTATATATTTATATGTATTCGTAGTGTAATTATATCGTTTTTTTATGTTATATAAGATAATATGTATTATTATTAAGATTTTAAATCTTATATTTTAAGGAGATTTATCTCATGATAAAGGAGCAATAACTTTCTATGTTTAGGCACTCTTTGAAGTTATTCATTAGTGTCATTTTTCAATAGTGATAAAAATATATTGGTCTGACATATTTAAAGCTCACAAGTTTTTAAATATTTTTGGCGTTTAAATTACATTATTTTATATTAATTTTAAGAGCTTCCATTCTTTTTATATCTTTAATAACTTTTGAGATATAATTTTAGAATTGTACGTAAATGATACACCATTTGAACAACCTTCTCTCTTGTCAACAAATTACTTTTGACTATATGTATATTAAAATTATTTTTTTATTCTTATTTAATTATCAAACACCGTCATATAAAATAAAAAATAGAAAAAAACATTCATCAAAGAGCTTACCTCAAAAACCAATTCATTAAGGACCATTGCTAGAAGCTCCCAAATATAACAACAATATTCTTTGATAGAAAGATCTTCACTTTCTCTTCCTAAAAATGTTAACACCATTTTTCCACCTTTCATCAATTCCTCTGAACGATATTTCAAAAAATTTGAAAAATCATTTTCAAATTGCTTGTAATATGCTTTTATATAACTTTGTGGACTTGTACTTGTAATGTAAATATTTCCCTTGTTCTTTTCAATAAAATTAGGAACCTGATATATAGATAAATACAAACAAATAATATTAGAAAAAGACTTAATATAATATAATTAGTCAAATGTTTAATTAATCTTGGTAAAAAAAATGAAACTTCTTTCTAATCTAATTTTATATTCTTGAAGAAACATTGATATTGGTGCAAAGATGATTAGTCGAACACCCTTTAAAAAGAGACAACTCCAATCAATAACAAAATGTAAAATCATGGATATATAAAAAAATATTTTGATTTATTTCATGATTGAACTATTTAAATTTGTGTCACAACTTAATTAGCTCTAACTTATTTCCAATAGGGCAATTTTTTTTAGGAAGAACTTAATCCCCATTGAAAGGATTATATATATATAGTATGGATATGAATTAATCTGGTCAATAAATTTCAAATACGAATAATTTTAAAAAGGATTAAAAGAAAAGGAGTGATAATTTATATAGTAAACATACCTGAGATAGCCAATGAACACTATAAGAGGAGTGAACAAAATGCAAACTCTTTGAAGGAAAAAGTCTAGAATAAAATGAACCAGCCACACCACTAAAATAGCATGGACCAAATCCTTCTCCAAATTGCTTTCTCAAATCATGTTCAAATTCTCCCAATGATTGAAAAATAGTGTTAAAATCATTGCTAGGAAGATCATTGAAGAGATAATGAAACTCTGGTGATTGAAATCCGTGCTTTTTTCGTTCTTTCTCGATAATTTTAATAAGCTCTGATACCACTAGGAAAGAGTTCGCTCCAGAGGAACAGCCCAAATCAGCAATACATAAGTTTTTTGGGAAGAGGTTGCAATAGAGATCACTCATGGCTTGTTCTATTATTGGTTTTGTCATGACAATAACCTTTCTCTGTTCATTAAAAAAAAATAAAAATTACAAGCTATGTTGCATGTATTTTTTATTAATGAATATAATTATCCGCATGTTGGATCCTTCAAAAGCTATGCGATATTTTAAATTCTGGCACATATACAATTAGAGGTGGATTCAAAATTTGAAGTTTATGAATTCCTATTGTAATCTCGAACAAACTACAAGTAACTAAATAAGAATATAAGCTTTACTTAGTGATAATACGATGTAAACAAAATTTACACCTTCGAATTATTATTATTATTATTATTATTATTATTATTACCTGAACCAAAGAATTGTTTGCATAGCTAGTGTCTCCAATTCCTCCATTCATACGAAGAACTTCTACAACCTTCATATCTTTTTTTTTTCTTGATTGATATTTCTGTTTTTTTTTTGTTTTTTTTTAATGTGGAAAATGTATATAACCTATTTATAGAAAAAAAAAAAGTGGGAATGCAAGTTTCTCCATTGAACTTAATTATTTCCAATATTATCCCTCACATTTATGGATGGATCTATTTAGGGAAATTCTTTCAAAATAGCAAGACATTGGACACTCCCTCTTAAAAAAAAAATTAAAGAATGAAGTAGAGTTTTAGGTGTGTTCGGTATGAAGAAAACTGTTTTTTCATGGAAAAGATTTTCTTGAAAAACAAGTGAATTTCAAATTTATTTTCTCAAGTTTAGTTTGTAAGTAGAAAATATTTTTTAATGTTTGATTGGTGAACGAAAAATATTTTTTAAAGTATCTTTTATTTCTGATTTTATTAGACTAAAAATGCTCTTTGGGAAAATATTTTTGAACTATAAAGCAACCTCGATAATTAATTTAGGACTCCACCCCAACACCAAAATTAGGACAATAGCCCGAAGATCGTTCCAACATTTAAGGTCAACCAAACATGGAAAAATTAGAAAATATTTTCCATAAAAAATGTTTTGCTTAATTTTGGAAGGGAAATTAGTCATTTTCTTTAAATTTGAGGAAAATGAGTTGATTTGGAAAACATTATTCAAACATTTTAAGGCAACCAAACATGAAAAAATTAAAAAACAAAATGTTTTCCTGCATACCAAACATGTCATCTATAGGATAGTTCGCTTAATTATGAATAATAGCAAAATGTTAGGGGAAGAGGGAGGAGAAGTGGCGGTGAGATTTGGTAGAGAGAGGAGGGTGTATCATTTTGGATGATAAAAAGTACAAATACAAATTGATTTGTGTGAAAATGAATACATAATAAGAGGAGAGAGGCGAGCGAGATTGGGAGAGGCGAGTGAGATCGAGAGAGGGAGGGAGGAGAGAGGACTATACTTTGTATTTATTTTGCATTTATTCTTTATTTATTTTGTATCGATTGTATCGAAATACAATGATTGTATTTTATATTTATTGTACATTGTATTCTTTATTTATTTTGTATTAATTGTATCGAAATACAATGAATCCTCTCTTTGATTGGATAAAATACAATTGATAGAGAGGATAAATGCAATGACTATAAATACAACTGATACAAAATATAATTTTTCGAATACAATTAAAATAAAATACAAAACTCTCACATATATTTGATTAAATACAATTAGTGAATTTCTTCTTATCGACATGTATGTGCGTGAGAGAGAAGGGCGAGAAAGGAAGTGTTTACTATAAAACAGATCCTTTTTTATAATATTTTTAAAATATAGCTATTTTTCGTAAATAAATTGTTAATTTTAATTAGCTACATAATTTCTCATATATATATATGGAATAAGTGGTCCAAAATCAACTAGTCACACCCTAAATATACCAATTATATCAAATGGTATATTAAATTTTCAATTAACGTTATATAATTAAGAATTAGAAATATATTATTGATTGAAAAAAAAAAGGCAATAATAGTATATTATTGAATTAAAAAAAAAAGCAATAATAGTACAAATTAGTATATTATTGTTTGCAACAAAGACAATTTCATTTTTTCCTCTTTTCATATATATTATTTTCGAAACATGTCAATCAATATCCTTATCAAAATCATAGGTCTTGAAAAAGAGGTCTCCCTTTCATTATTTTGTTATCATGCACTTGGGCTCCACATATTTTTGCACAATTATAAAATAATCAATTTCACAAAAAAAATGAAATTGATTGATATATGATGATTCACTAAAATTTCATCCTATAAGATCATTAATATTGTATATTGAATCTGATTAGATGACAAATAATAATTTTGGGAGCTTTCGGATTAGTTGCCCTTGGTCTGGTCCGTGTAGGAGTTTGTTTCGATAATAAACACTCCTCATTTCTAATTTGAAAATTGTGACTTCGAGTCAGGAGAAAAGAGGTGGAAGTTCTTAGAGGAGGATAAAAAAAATCCTTATACAATTTTAGTTATAAAATTAGACCTTAAATAAATATTCATGGACATTATATTTTTCTGAAAATTAATTTATCTTTATTTCATCGAACTATATATATTTGGTGGACCTTTATTTATTTTACACATTTGTTATGATTGCAACGTTTATATATGTTCTTGAAAACGTGTTCATTGTAATTTTCACAAACTACTCTTAAAGAATTAATATCTTATATTTTTGTGTAGCTTTTTTAATAATTTACATTTTAATATTGAATAGAATCGTTATTCTACAATTATACAAAATGAAACAAAAAAAAAATAATTTAAACAACAATATAATAAATATTGAAATATAGATTATTAGATCGACTCGGTATATAAAATTTATAATTAATTGATTACACCTTAATTTGTTCATAAATTTTGAAGTTGAATTTTGAAAGTTTGAGTTTTTGACATCATACTTTTTGGAACTTAGAAGTGACATTTGAGTAATGGATTTTATTTATTAAAAAAAATAAAAAATAGAGAGTGAAATAAAAGTCTTTCCTCATATTATCTTTTGAAACTTTAATGTTTTTTTGAAGATAAATATTTTAAAATTAATCCAAAATCTTATCTTGTATCAAAGCATACACACCTCCAAAGGTAAAAATTCGCAATTTAATTTAGGGAAAAAGGATGAATGTAATCTCAAATTATTATAAATAATATACAGATATATTTTGCTATACTTTTCAGATGTTGGTGTTTTCATCGTAAGAAAATTAGAATATATATATCATTTATATTAACGGATGTACACGTGTCATAATATTATCGATATTGATGTTTCTGCCGTCAAAAAATTAGAGCATATATATGTCATACTAACGGACATACACGTGTCATAACATTATCCATCGACCCGATATTTATTAGATATCGAATCGACGGATAAGATTGTGTCACGAGTCCCATTTAGTCTTCTGTTAGAGTAAAGACATATATATGCTCTAGTCACTATATCAAAAAATAAATTTTTAGCGACAATTAATTAGCAATTGCTGCTAAATATGTACTTTTAGCGGCAATTAGCATTCTTTGTATATATCCATAAAAGGTTTGAGCGATATTGGATCCAATGATACTTAACTAAACTTTGTCACTCTATATTAATATGTCTTTTTATTGTGACTAAAAGTTATTTTTATTATAGTGAGTCTTTGGACGACAAAAATATTAATGTTCCAAAAGTAGTTTGAGAGTATATTTATCTTTTTTATTTTAATTTAACTAGAAATTTTTACCTCAAAAAGTTACATAACTTTGTTTTGTGACACAAAATTACTTACTGATAATATTTATTATCTCATAAAATCAAAACAATTAACACACAAATAATGCAAAAAAAAAAAAACAATTAGCACACAAAAATAATGCAAGTTTCGTTCAATTCACCTTGAAAACAGCACTTTAAAAATGTACTATATATCTACTACCCTAGTACCCCACCATGTGAGGAGGTATTTAATTTTTTTGGATTTGGTCGAACAAATAGTAATCTTTTTTTATATAAAAAAATGTTTAATTTAATTTAGTAATTATAAAATTCAAAAGAATTAATTATTTCACAACTCAAAGTATTTGATAACTAGTTAAGATGTAACACAAACATAAATAACATTGTGGTCCATAACATAACAAGTTAATATAATTAAAGAACAAAAATATGTAAAAAATGATTGTTTTTGCGATACTAAATTATGAAAAAAAATTAATTAATCTAATCATCGAAAAGACCAAACATAGCATCATCCTCTTCAGATTCCGCTTCTTCTTCCTTCTTATCTTCAGTCTCAACGATACCTTGAGAAGTTGTAGCAGACTCAGAAACCACAGCAATTGCAACGGCAAACTTACTAGGATCCTACAATAATTTTAAGAGAAAAAAAAGTCAAAATTAATAGAACAAATAATAAAAGGAAAAAAAATAATTAAGTATTAATTATGGAGATATTGTTTCTGATAAATCAGCATCCAGTCGACATACGCATATAAAGTAGGAAGCGAATAAACGTAAGAAAGTCACTTGGTAATTCTTTGTAACGGCATTAAATATTTACATTAATAAAGAATGTTAAAGCCTTTAGCACCATCAGTTAAGTGTCATTAGAACCAATGTCGCTAAAGGCTTTAAGGACATAATTGCCGCTAATAATTATTTTTATTGTAGCGTATCAATGTACATAACAAGGTCACTAATCCTTCGTAATAACATCAATGGCTAACACATGCTATAATACTATCAACATAGTGTTAGGAAAAATACTACAATATTGATATTAGATTAGAATTATAAATTAGTAAATTATCACAAATACTGTATCATGGCCGGCTCAAATCCGATGCAAATCAGAGCAGCCGGTCACTCCCCAAGGTACCACAGTTACTCTCAAACACGTGCACTCGTGGCTAAGAGTTTGTTTATGTTGGTAGTGTGTTTTTATGCTCACTCAAACTACATCTTTATATAAATGTTGCAAATAGGAGTTTCAAAAGAAAGAAGTGAATTTTTAAGAAACGTAGGTAAAATCTTAAGTCATTACATCACACTTTAATAAAAATATAATTTGAAACGAATAAGTCAATTCTTTTGTAACGTAACATTTTGTATACTTTGCATTACTCTTAACACATAACATAACAAGATCACTAATTATAACATCAATTGCTAACACAAAAAAAGAGTTGAGATCAATGAATTACCTTGAGATATTCTTTGACTTGTTGAGCTTGTGGATATGTATACTCAGTCTCAACAGCAACACCCAAAACATTCTTATAACCATTAACAATCATGTGTGGTGCAGCAGCAAGTGTTGGGTAAGAAATAGCCAAAGATAAAGTGGTGATCATTGTAACACCAGCAGCAAATTTTTCAACAAGGTCTTCATCAGTTAAGTCCAATACTTGTGGGCTAAAAACTGATCCATTATCATAAACAGAAATAACAACAAGCCCATAAGAAAAAGGCCTTATTCCAAGTTTTGATAAAAGGGCTGCTTCTGATGAGCCCACTTTGTCACCCTTCTTTATTAGTTCAACTGGGGTAATGATTTCAACTGTTCCCTTATTGATCTTTGTGGCAATGTTGAGTACCTAAATACAAGCGGCGGATTCAGAATTGTCATAATATACGACCTTAAGAAATTATAACAATACGATAGAATAAACATTTAACTTATGTAAAGACGTGTCAATACTTGCATATATAATGTAATTTTCCGGCCGACAAGATTTCAAGGAGTGTCAGTGAATATAGTAAAAAATATAATTCTCAACTCATGACCTTAAGAAATTGTAAAAACACGATAAACATTAGAATAAACATTTAACTTATGTAAAGAGGTGTCAATACTTACATATATAATGTAATTTTCCGGCCGATAAAACTTTAAGGAGTGTCAGTGATTATAGTAAAAAAAATAATTCTAAACACATGACCTTAAGAAAATGTAAAAACACAATAAACATCAAAATAAACATTTAACTTATACAAAGAGGTGTCAATACTTGGATATATAATGCAATTTTTCAGCAGACAAAATTTTTAAGAGTGCCAATGATCATAGTAAAAAAATATAATTCTGAAAACCTTAAGGAATCGTAACAACACGATAAACACTAAAATAAACATTTAACTTGCGTAAAGAGGTGTCAATACTAGATATACCCATAGCTAAGTATTGTCAAAGAAAATAAACAAATTGTTTTAATAAGTATTTTTTGAAGAATTAATTTTGAAATACAATTTGCGTTTTGACTAATCAATTCGAAAAGAAAAAAAGGAATTTATCAGTACTAGAACAACAAACAATTTTTTAAAAAATAAACTGATTTTGACTTTCAAGAAAATGTTTGACAAAACTTATAAATAAAAAATTAAATTAATAATCTAAAAAATAAACCCTATTATAAGGGTTAAAACACATTAGTATTCTTGTTATGTATGAGTAAAATCTTTGTTAAAATTAGGTAACGTAAATATATGAGATCATAAAAAGACCTGAAAGAAGGAAGTTTGAGAAGGATCAAGGCCAGTATTGCCGGGAGGAACAATCACATCAACTGGCGCAATTAATCCAACACGTGCAGGAGCTCCCACCTATTTGCAATCACCATATTCACGTAACAATAAAGTTAAGTTCACGATATATAATAACCATACATTTTTATTATATATTAAAAAGTATAACCTAATTACACATATTAGCTTCTAATTAAATAATAAGAAAATATATATTACCTTGTATTTTGCAACTTCTTCCTTTATCTCCTTCAAATCACCCTTAGTGAAGATCAAACCAACATTGCCCTATAAAAATAAGTATTTTATAAATAAATTATATTTTACTAATAAGTTAAGAAAATTACAACTGAATATTATAAATATCTCGATATCAGATATTTGAACATGTTACAAAAGTTAAATGAATATTATAAATATTTCGATATCAGATACTTACGACAAGAAGGGGAATAAGATTAAGAAATGCATCGTTTCCGGTATTTCCAGCATGGATCCTAACGGACCTTTTCATCATAGTATTCTTTCCCATCAGTACGACGGAATCACCTCGGAGACCCTTACGAATCCCTTGCATTTGAGTAGAACCAACATTATCAGCATTTACAATCAATATTTGATTGTAAGAGTCTAAATATTTGCATAACTTTTGGTCATACATAACCTTTTTTTCACTTTTTGTTGGTTTGATAGCCATTGATGATAACAATTCTTAGAGAGAAAAAAATAATCTTAAGAGATAAGTGGTGTAAGAATTTAAACCCTAGAATTAATTATGAGGTATGTATATATATAAAAAAAAAATTAATTTTTGGTTGAGGGGTACGTAACCGTTGTTAATATTTTTATTTTTATTTTTTGGGGGAATGTGAAGAAGTTGGTGGAGTTACAAATTAGGACTCTATAAGAATCCAAATTAAAATAAAATTCTTTTTAAGTAGGATAGTGTTTTATTTTGAACCTGTTTAACGTGGGATATTTTGTATATTTTCTTTAATTAAAGAAATAAATAGAAATCGAATTTCTGGAGGGTTTATTTTGATTTTTGAACTTGATTAACTCGGGATATTTTGTGTATTTTTTATTAAAAAAATAAATAAAATATTGTATATTGGATGAACAATCCGAATAAAATATAATTCTTTTTATTTGGTTTGGTTTATTTCGAACCTGGTTAACGTGGAATATTTCGTGATTTTTGTAATTCTTTTTGGATTGGTTTATTTAAAAAATGATTAATACAAAAAACTTTGTGCATTTCTTTTTATAAAAATATATTATAGAATAAAAAATATATTATAGAATCGTAATTTTGGATATTTCGATTTTGGGTTAATATAAGTAGTAGTATTTTTGGTAAATTTTGATTGTGGTCTATTATTGCTAATTTGTATTTTTGGTTAATAGTAGTATATTTTTGGTAAATTTTGATTTTGGTCTACTATTTTAATTTTACTTTTTGGTTAATAGTAGTATTTTTTTGGTAATTTTTTATTTTGTTCAATTATATTGCTAGCTAAGTAGTACTTTCGTTGAATTTTAATTTTGGTCAATTATTGAAATATGTAATTTTGATTCTTTTATTTATAAATAACGTTGACTAATTTTACATCATAACATTGATGATTAAAGATGCTAAAAAAATAAAATAATTTAATGAGATTATTATTTTTATCAGATAATTTGTACGTTTCAAACTTTTAATAATTTGATCAGTTCGAAGTTAATAGAGACAAAAAAAAAATTAAAATTGTGGCAAAAAACATGTAGATATTTCGTGGCTATAAAATATAACCCCAAAAATAAGATTTAAAATATTAAATATAAAAGTATCACATTTATAATACGTGCATATAGTGTTTCCACAAATTACGGATTTAAATTGTACTCTTTTACTTTTACTTTTTACGTTTACATTTACAATATAAATAAATGGTCTTAATTGTATTTAAAAATTGATAGTTCTTTTAATCTAAGATTACGAATTAAAGATATTATTTTCGCAATATTATTCGATTTTTAATTATTATGGTAATCATCTAATTCCTTTCCCAAATAGAACTTCAACAAATCTAGGAAGCCTAAATTTGGGCACCTTTATTCTCGTCACATACATAAATATATTTCTTATTAAATTTTTCATTGTTAAAAAACATTAAATATATTTTTTCTAAGAAATTAAGTTTCTTAAAAAAAAAAATTGACTTCAAAAAAGAAAAGTTTCACAAGTAGTATTTTTATGGACAACTTTCACATATAGCAAATAAAAAATTTATATTTGTATGCTGTACCAAGGTTTGTATAAATGCGCTCCATAGCAAACATAGAAACTGTATAATTCACTATACATATACAGTTGAAGCAAATTGTATAAAACAAAGTGTATAAAATAAGAAAGAGAAAGACATATGGGCAGAGCTCTGTATAAAAAGGAAGTGTATAAAACGATTTGTATTATTATAAGTGTATAAAACGATTATATACAATTTAAATTTGTATAAAATGAGAAAGAGAAAGACAAAAGAGACTTGACAAGGAATATACAATTGAATCGAATTGTATAAAACGAGAAAAAGAGAAATTAGATACAATTTAAAAATTGAATAAAACGAGAAAGTGAGAAAGGCAAAAGAAACTGGGTAGGGATGTATTTTTATTATATAATTATAAGTATTTATGACGAAAATATATGTACTTGCATGTGTATATACAATTTTCTCACGCTTTATACAAACAGAAACGCAATTTATACATTTCGCTTCTGTTTGTATAAGTGAGAAAGGCGAGGGTGGCGAGCCAGATTTTGGGATAGTGGCAAGTGAGATCTGGAAGAGGGGAGAGAGAGGAACAAAAATATATGTATTTATACAATTTTCTCAGTTTTATACAATTAGAAACAATTTTTATACACTTGTGTTTTTATAAAAAGCGAGGAAGCGAGCGAAAGATTGGAGGAGAGTGGCGGGCGAGATATTTGGGAGAGAGGCGCCTGATAGTTTTTTTGCAAACGTTTGCTATGGAGCACAATTATCAATGTGTAGCACACAGGTCCGGAAATATGAATATAAAAAAAACTTTCTGTTTTTGTAATATCATATTCTCAATAATTTCCAATCATTTGAAAAAAAATATAAAAAATTTTACACTCTCTTATTCTCGAATACATTACTTTACGCGATATATTGATTGGATACATCACTTTACGCGATGGTACATCATTTTGCGTGATGTATCAGGACGTTGAGCAATCTATCCGAAATTGAGACGTATTGTATCGGAATGGTTTAGGATGTATTCTGATTCCACGAATTTCAAGAGATTTTTGTAATTTAAAAAAAAAGTAGGGATTTGTGTAAATTTACCATAATTTTAACTATTTTTTATTGATAACAACCTAAATGTCAAATCAATCAAATTAAAATCTTAGATTCACCTTCTCACCTATTATCATAAAATTTTAGATACGCCTCTAGCTGTATTCAACTAATTAAGGAAAAAATAACCTAGGATATAGCCAATATAGAGCACCTAACTTTTTTTTAGAAAATTATATAAAAAGTATTATATTTTAACTGGTTGATAATTTTAAAAATATTAAAAACTTCAAGAGAGTCATATTCAATGAAAAGTTATTCAACCCTAACAAATATTAAAATCTTAACATAAAATGTAACATAACACATAAAAACAATAAGGTTAGGATTTTTTTTTTTTTTTAAATGAAGATTAGGAGTTATCTTACACATGCGTTTAAATTTCTCTTTGAGTTCAGTTTTTTTTTGCATGTAGTATAAAATTTATCATTTATTTATATGTGAATTCCAAAAGAAAAAATGGTGTTGACAACCTGGGCTTTAGACAAGAGTAATTTGAGACGTAACTATATCAAGAGTTCATATTAAAATAAGATACGAAATCGGAATCAAAAGTTATATATATATACATAAAAAATAATTTTATTTTTATATATTATAAAATTTAAATGAATCGAGGTTTTTTTAAAAAATAATCTAATTCATGAGTTAAGAGTAAGATAACATACACTTATCTTTCCTAGACTTTACTGGTGAAATTACACTTTATCGCTCATGCCACCTATAACTCAACGTTAAACCCTATTAGTACTCTTTTGGAAAATCAAATATACTTCTGTATAATCACTACAAGAAAATATAAAATTAAATACAATAATCCCTAACTAATTCATTTGAAAAGCTTCTAGGTAAGTGAATATTTTTTATAAGCCATCATTAATTCGTAGCCAGATGAAATTATTTTACGATTATAAGCTGAAACTAAAGCAATAATTATGCAAATTATATTAAAAAATTAAACTTAGACAGAGATTTAGGTATAGTTCTCATTATAAATATCTTTATTTGAAAAAAGACAACATAAACATTAAACAACAAAATATAGCAAACACATTAATAACCAAGAAATTTTAGAGGCCCACAATGTAAGCCCAGCCCACTAAGCAGCAACACTGTGAAGGACAACAGTCTCAACTGTAAGCCCAGGCCCAAATCCAAAAAGGACACCCCATTCAAGCCCTTCACCAGTAGTTCCTAGGCCTTCTTTTGTAGAGGCCTTTCTCATTTCATCCAAAATAAACAACACACAAGCACTTGACATATTGCCATAGTTACTTAGTACTTCTCTTGTAGCCCTAAGTTTCTCAGGCTTTAGGCCCAACTTCAATTCAACTTGGTCCAAAATCGCAGGCCCGCCAGGGTGAGCGATCCAAAATAGAGAGTTCCAGTCAGATATACCTAGAGGTTGAAATGCTTCTAGAAGGCTCTTTTCGATGTTTTTCGAGATAAGCCCAGGAACATCCTTGAGTAAGTGGAATGTAAGCCCAACCTCACGTAGGTGTCCGTCAATAGCGCCTTCGCTATCGGGGACAAGAGTTTGGGCTGCTGAGACGAGTTCAAATAAAGGTCTTTCGACCCCTATAATTGGGTCCGAACCTATAATAATTGCGGCCGCCCCATCACCAAAAAGGGCTTGGCCTACCAAGCTATCTAAGTGAGATTCACTGGGTCCACGGAACGTAACTGCAGTGATCTCAGAGCAAACAACAAGGACTCTAGCACCCTTGTTGTTCTCAGCCAAGTCCTTGGCTAGCCGAAGTACTGTTCCCCCGGCAAAGCAACCTTGTTGGTACATCATGAGTCGCTTGACTGATGGGCGAAGCCCTAGGAGCTTAGCGAGTTGGTAGTCACACCCGGGCATGTCCACACCACTAGTGGTACAAAAGACCAAATGGGTAATCTTGGATTTGGGCTGGCCCCATTCTTTGATGGCCTTTTGGGCTGCCTCTTTTCCAAGTTTAGGCACTTCAACAACAACTATGTCTTGCCTTGCATCAAGGGAAGGTGCCATGTATGCACACATGTTAGGGTTCTCTTTCAAGATTTCTTCGGTTAAGTGCATATATCTCTTCTTAATCATTGATTTATCACCTATAAAAAAAAATGATAAAAAAATGAAGTTCCCAACTATTTGGACAATTAAAAAAATTATAATTGTTAAGCAAAATTAACATGTAGGGATAATGCCCAAGTATCCCCTGCACGAAATCTCAGAGACACACTTATACTATACTAAGGTCCTAATACCTCCTGAACTTATTTTATTAATAATTTTTTACCCCTTTTTAGCCTACGTGGCACTATCTTGTGGGCCCAACGATGATTGACTTTTTTTCAAACTAGTGCCACGTAGGCTAAAAAGGGGTAGAAAATTACTTATAAAATAAGTTCAGGGGGTAATAGGACCTTAGTATCGTATAAGTGTGTCTCTGGGATTTCGGACATAGGTTGAGGGGGTACTTGTGCATTTTTCCTTTCTCTGTGTTTTATTCAATTTATTAAGGAAAAGCAACATAGGATATATAGTCAGTATCACCAAAAGCATATCACATGTGATGCTATTTAAGGAATTAACCCAACTGATTAATACTACATCATTATTTATTATAAGATGAAAAAAGAGACAATTAATTATTAGATGAATATTATGTAAAATCACCTCTAACTATCAAAATTCAATTAAATTAATAGCGTTTCAACCATTATTCTACAACTCCAACATACATTATATTATTCATAGGAAATTCATAAAATATAACCAAAAAAAAAAAAAGGTAGGGAGGAGTATATATTATCTTACACATGCGCTTAAATTTCTCTTTGAGCTCAGTCTTGTGCTCACTGTTAGTGATACGAAAATAATAATCAGGATAAGTACTCTGATCAACACAGTTAGAAGGCGTAGATGTTCCAATGGCTAAGATCGTAGCTGGACCCTCTGCACGTTGCGCCTTACGATACTCCTCCACGGTGACCATTTTCGCCGGAAAAAATGGTGGATATGCTAGGTTTTTTTGTGTTTAGGACTACGTGAATGAAAGAGTGATAATTGTCTTGGTGTATTTTTGTTGCATGGGGGTTGTATGAACTATATATTTATATATGAAGTCCAAAAGAAAAAGAATGGTAGCTAGAGATCACGTGCTTCAACAACTAATGTCACGTGACTTTGTGTTTTTTTTTTTTGGTTTTCCTTTCTAAATTTAAGATAAATAATAATAAATATTGGACAGCTACCTACTTTATCAAGATCAACGATCATAAAATATTGTTAATTATATTGAAATAAAAATTGACGGTGTTGATGAAATCTTACATAAGATTTCTGTTATTTTATTGCATCACCTTTGATATACATTTGGCTTTTGGACAAGAAGTTGACACGTAACACTATATGAAGAATTTTAACTTTTTTAGGGTAAATTCGATACGGATTAAACTTCTCAATCTTTATAAGTTCGGAGTTTCGAAATGGTTCATAAGGTAGGAGCAAGATCTATATTTATTTGTGGGATTATATATATTACATGTGTCGTTATTGTATATATAGCATAATTTTATGATAAAAGAGACTTTAAAACTGATATACCTCAACTTCGAACCGTAATATTCTTTGAAAAATCAAATATATTTCTTATTTAATTATGACATTATAACCTATGTGTTATGAATTTAATTTTGTGGAATTTAATATTTTACAAGAAATTTTGGACATGTAAGTTAATTATGAGATTTTGACTTATGAGGTGAGAATTTAATTCTGTAGAATTTAACAATTTACAGCACATTTTACAGAAATTTTGAACATAAGTTTGTCATTACCAAATTAAATAAATAGTCAATATGTATATTTACACATAAATTAAGTAGATTTTTTTCTTTCTTAAAAATATAATAGGCAAACCTTTTTGGCCAGAAAATTTGATCAAAATAATATTTTATCTATATTATTTTACTTTTTGAAAAAAAATATTAATTTATTCTTTTTTAAAAAATAGTATTATTTTCTTAATTTTCTAGCCAAAATTTGATTAAATTTTCTAAATCATTTAGCACTTTCCAAAATAATAATTCTAACTCATCTTTTTTAGGAAAACAATGAATGCAGAAAAAAACATATCATATGTTTTCACATTTTGAGTCTTATGAGGTGGCCACAAAAAAAATTATTAGCAAAAGTGATAGATGCATGAATGAAATGAATTATGTGTAGAATTAGATATATCGAATTTAAATTTTAAAAATTTCAAGAGCATTTGAAAGAGTTTCAAATAACAGATAGTTATTTGTTTTTTAAGGAGATAATAGAACTTTTGATTTATTTATAATTTGACAAAATAATTTTAATTTTAATTTCCATGATTCAATATATTTAAACTTCAATTTGTAAAAAATATATGTTGAATATTCTTTGATGTCGAAAAATGTTGTATTCAAACTAATTTTTAGACTACATTAATTACTTTTAAATATGACGTAATTAACAACCTATAGCTACTATACATTTTTATAATACACAAGTAATTACAAAATTTGTAGAATATGTTCATAACCTAAAGGTTAAATGTTAAATATGCTTGGTCATATATTATTTAAGTTAGAGTTTTACCTAATATATGGGGGAAGTACATGAATGAAGTAAAATTTGATGGACATATAGAGATCAAACGGTAAAAAAAATAAATTATTTTTAGTTAGATATCATACATTTAATTCGTGAAATAGTTATTTTATCATTAACTATCAACACACTAAAATATTTCATCGTAAATTTTCTATTGTTTAATTAAATTCAAATTAATCGGGTCAATAAATTTCGGACGGATGTTTGGTAAAATGAAAGGTAAGTAGAATGTACACAACATATATAGGAAAACATCTAATGTGACAAAAATTTAAACATTTCTTTGGTTTGGTTCCATTAGGAGAATGTACTGTATTTGTATTGATTGTTAAGTAGGTATGTTGTGTGGTGTTTGAAGATTGACTTTAACGTGTGGAAAACAAGGGTATAACGTTACATCATGACTCAATATAAAATATCGAAAATTGAATTTTTTATTAATATGATATTTGAGTGATATTTAAGTTTGAGTTTAATACGAGATAATAGTATTATTTGAATTTTTGAAATTCGCGTGGTATTTTCCAAATACCAATTATTTAATTAATGACGTCATATATTAACAGATCTATTGCTTATTAGTACAAGTTTAGAGAAAAAAATTCAAGACTAATGTGATATGGTATCATGATTGGTGTCGAAATATGGAATTATGAGATGAAATTGAAGTTTTGTTTGGACATGCGATATGAAATTTTGGTGTTGTATATTTTTCATAAACATAAAATTCAGATAAGTTTTAAAACTATTAAAATAGCTCCAATAGTTTATTTAATATTATCAAATAAACAAAAGATCATAAAATCGAATAATAAATTATTACAAAGTTATTTGTTTTCCACTTAAGTAATTGTTTCATCAATATATTTGAATAAAAATGCAACACTTTTTACGGGCTCTTCAAGATTTTGTTACTCTACAATCGTAAAGTGTGAATTAAACTGACTATATGTTAGTGAGAATAATAAATTAAATGTCGGTGAGAATAATAAATTTTAAAAAGTAATGATGTAATTACAAATTTTATTTACATGTAAATAAATGGTTAGTAGATATAAATGTGAGGTTGTTTTAACAAAATATAAATTTGTGGATCAATTTTTATATTAAAATAACTCAAATCATGATATAGTATTCTCATATGATTTCATATCATGATTTTTTAAGAATATGGTATCACATCTCATGATATGAAATCATGAGATGAAATCAACGTAAAATTACATGTCCAAACGCTGATTCCATCTCACGATACCATATCGTGATATGGTATCACGTGGCCAAACATCTAATGTAAACAATTCAAATACATATGTTTATTTAATTGTATCAATAGGTTTTTCTTGATTTCTCTTTACTGGTTGATAGTCTATTCTAATAATTGGAACAATAGTATATAGTATTATCGAATACCATATCGAACCAAAGTTGGGCTCTTTAAATTTTACAAGTTTTCCTTTTGTTCAAAAATAAATAACGCACACAATATTTGCCTAAATTCATTAATTTGTTTTTATCTATTATTAGTATTTTAGGTTCCTTTATTAAGTACACGTATGTGCGACCTAAAAAAAATTAAAATTATGATAAAGTTTTTTGAACATTTCTTATAGTATTAATGTTACAAAAAAAAGTATTTTTTGTTCACAGTAGAGTAACTACTCTTACCCTTGCAACAAAATTCTCATTTCACAAGTAATATTATTTAAAATCAAACAATATTCGCTTAATAGAATTTTAGACATTAAAATTTTATGAGATTATACAATAAAAATTTTGATGTCTACAATCACATTTAATAAAAATTGGCAATTTGCTGCCAAACTAATACACATTTCATGTATAGATTCTTCATTTGCTCTTTCGTGTGATCTTCATTAATCATTATTTTTTGAGTCAACTTTTGAAGTCGAGTTAAATCCTAATTTTTATTTGTTCATTATCGTATCAAAGCTAGATTTATTTTAATTTGTAGCTTATTCGATGTTGATCTCTCATTTTTATCTTATTTATTCACGCTCTAATTGTTCAGTTTTAGTTATATAATGAATTCTTTGATCTCTTTATATGATTTTAGACAATTTTTATATTCTGCACTAACTTTAGAAGTTTGAACAAGACCTAAAGTTCAAATGAAAATTTTCTTAATCTCATAATTGTGTAATTTTCTTGTCATTTACAAAAATATCTGAATTTGTTAAATTTTAACTTTTAGTTGTGTTATTTAATGGGCTTAATTTTGCCAAAGTCACTATTAATGAATTTAGACATTTCCCCTTTGGCACAAATATTTATAGTAAAGTATAGATGTCTTTTTTTGGCCTTTCAAAAATTGCACTTTTTCTACAAATTATCCCCAAAAGTTTGGAAGGATGGGGTTGATGATATTTAACAAAAATAATAATTAAAAAAAGTATATTCCTAGTAGCCGGATATATTAATATCCAATCTAGTTCATATTAAGTGAATTATTGAATATAATATAACTTTCGAGAGAAAAATATTTAAGGATTAAACTTAGATGTTACTTTCATTATTATTCTTTTAATCATTCCTAGATTATTCTCCTAGAAAAATTTGAAGATGTTGCGAACTTTGTTAGTTAAAAGAAAGATTAATATGAAGAGAAAAAAAAGTCTCAACAATTTTTTTGAATTTTGAAAAAATCAAAACTATATATAAAAAAATCTCAACAATTTACTTAATATAGACTAAAGAACTATAGCTTAATTGACTGATTACCTTTAATTTCTACCTTATTAATAAAATTTCGACTCTCCATCTTATAATCTCTTTCCATACTTTACCATCAAAACAAAAAAAGTGAGGAGAATTTTCCCATTAATTTGGGTCTTAAAGGCAAGCAATTAATTATTCTCTTGAAAAAATTAAGTATATAGAAAGTACTAGATCTTATTTTTACGTTTGAAAAGTAAAATAAACTAAATAAAAACATTAATTTGTGTTTTTCTTATATTTTAGATATTTATATTAAAATCTAATTAAATTTAGATTTGGTATTTGGATGATAGACAACAAATACAATATTTTACTTCTATTTCTTTTTCAAAATTAATATGTATGAAATATGGTGAAGCCAGAAATTTTAATGAGGGGTTTAAAACTGAAAGTAAACATATGAACTAATGGGAGATTTTTTAACATCTATTATACATAATTAAAAAATTATTTTATAAATAATAATATTTTTTCATCGAGCTGAACTCCCTCATTATATGATGCCTCCGCACCTGCTACGAAGTACTTCAAGAGAAAAAGAAAAAGGAAAACAAATAAATGAACCAAGGAAGTGATTTCATATTAAAATAATTTATTCTGGTATAAGTGTTTTTTTAAAAAGATACTTTTGAGTTTTGAAGAATAATATTTTTGATTGGTCAGAAAAATATATATTTTTGCTAGTATTATTGGAGCAAATTGCGTTTATACAAGTTTTTTTAAAAAGTATTTTTAGATTTTCTGAAAACATTTTATTATTATTATCAAAAATATTTATTTTTTCATTAAAGCTTGATCAAACACACCAATTTTATAGGAAAAAAAATATTATTTTTCTAAAAAAATAAAATAAATACTTTTAATTTCTTAAAAGCACGACAAACTATAATTAGTGAGCTACCAAATTTTGAATATTAAATAAATATATAAATAAAAATAGGAAACAAGAAATGGACCATTTCATTAATTTGAGTTTCAAAATTAAGAGGAATTTAACAAAACTTTAATCACATGACAAAATATCCTCTAAAAAGGTCCCTCTCGTGGCCAAAATCACACCTTATAGCCTACCTAACTTTTCACTAAAGCACAACAACAATAAGTGAAATATCATTCGATAGAGTTTGAAAAGAATAAAATATACGTAAATTTTAATTCGAGTAATAAAAAAAATAATACAACACTTAATAAAATAACAACAAAAAGTCTAAAAAAATAAAATAGTGTATAAGTATTATTACAAGGCCGAGCTAAAGCTTTCACTTAGGGGTATAAAATATGAATAGATAAACATTCGAACTGGTGGAAGCCTTCATATGTTTTCACTTAGGGGTACAAAACTCGAAAGGGGTTCAACATTTATTATTTATACAAAAAAATAATTTTAATCATATATAAACACTCCATCTGTCTCATTTTATGCGATAATTTTCGAATTTCAAGCTTCAAACAAGTCTATCTTTGAACGTAATTTTTTCATAGATCTTTTAAACATTTTAAATTATCAATTATTGTGACTTATAGTATTTTTTTACTTAGTTTATAAATACATCAATTTCATTTCAACAAAATTGAAAATTTCATGCGCAAATTCCCGATCAAACTTAAATTGTTTGACTCTTGAAAAACGAGAAGTACTACATAAATTAGGACATAAAGAATAATATAATTTTCAATCGAAGGGGTTCGGATGACCAACCTGGGCATAAGCTAGCTCCGCCCCTATCAACAGGCACTAACAAGACTAAGCGAGATACTTTCTAACCCATTCAACTATCTACCCGAATATGTAGCATCAACTCCACCTTATCTAAAGTCATGCCCTTAATAATATTTGATTAATTTAGAGTTTTAACTCAATAAATCGTTTCTCAAATTTAAAAATTCATTAATTTTTTTGTGAAAGTTTTAGTTCCGTGATTTATTTTAGGAGTTTAGATTCTATAAGTCGTTTACCCAATTTGAAATTCTAATGAATTTTCGTTATGACTGTCAAAAGATTTTACTCCGTGAATCCTTTTCAGAAGAATTCAATATTCCAACATAATTTCACACCATAATTGTGAAATTTTAAATTAATAAAAAATTTAAACTTCATAATTTTTTTCCGTATAATTTAGAACTCTTAATCAGAACTTCATTATTTCTCGATTACATTCTAAATGATAGTGATACGAAACTTGCTCAATTGACCACAAACTATATCTAACGTAAGTTCTTCCTTGCGATTTATTTTCAAGTTGAGATCGTTTTATCAATCAAGAACAAAAGTTTAAAATCGAACACTTTCAAAGACATCATGCGTAATTTCCTAGTATCCGTTTCCCCAAATTCTCAAATTTAAATGGGCCAAGCCCATATACCTTAAGAAAAGGAAAGGAGAATCTAAGCCCATTATTAAGAGTCTGATATTGGGCCATTGGCAAAATCCAGGCCCAAAAGGCTCAAAGTTTATAAAATGTCAATTTCAACCCTTCAAGAAATCACCCTAAACACAAAAGCCCCTAAAGTTGAACAGTTTTAAGCTATTTCAGTTCACCGCCATTACTCCATTAGAATTTTGTGAGCAAAAGAGAAAAACTTTGTGAAATCTCAATCTCAGCTATGTCTTCGAACAACCCTTCTCAGCTTCTTCCTTCTGGTACTTTCTTTAACTAGATTTTATCAATTGGAACTTTAAGCCTTGTGTCTTTTTGATTTTGTTCTTATTATTATTTTTTTTTAATTAGGGATTTGCTGTAATTTTTGTGTTATTTGGTTATTTTTATGAGATGGGTTTTTGAGTTTATGGGTTTTAATATGCAGAGTTGATTGATCGTTGCATTGGTTCAAAGATATGGGTGATAATGAAGGGTGATAAGGAGCTTGTTGGTACACTTAGAGGATTTGATGTTTATGTTAACATGGTTCTTGAAGATGTTACTGAATAGTAAGTCTTTTGTATCTTTCTTTTCATACTTCTAATGGTGTGGTGGTGCAGTTCTTTTTGTTGATGCTTTTGCTGTTGTTTTGTTAAAGATTGGAACTTTAGGGTTTTGAAATGCTATAATTTTGCCATTGTTTTGTCAATGATTGTGACTTTAGGGTTTTGGAGTGCTAAATGAATTTAGTAGATTTTCAATTGTGTGCATTGGATTTGGAGCAGAGATTGATTAAGTAGACCAGTTTTGTGTACTGTTAGGTGCTCGGTCAAATTTGTCTAGTTCAGAATTGCAATCTGTGCACTTATAAGAGAATTGGGGTTTAGTGTTGTGTGTAGTTGAAAATCATTCAAGAATAAAGTTGTGTGCATTGGATTGCAGAGATTGATTAAGTAGACCAGTTTTGTGTAGTGTTAGGTGCCCGGTCAAATTTGTCTAGTTCAGAATTGCAATCTGTGTACTTATAAGAGAACTGGGGTTGGTGTCGTGTGTAGTTGAAAATGATTCAAGAATATAGTTGTGAACTTTTGGTGAAGTTTGAATACACCAGTTCTTGAAGATGTTACTGAATAGTAAGTCTTTTGTATCTTTCTTTTTATACTTCTAATGGTGTGGTGCAGTTTTTTTTGTTGATGATTTTGATGTTGTTTTGTTGAAGATTGGAAATTTAGGGTTTTAGAATGCTATCATCTTGCCATTGTTTTGTCAAAGATTGTAACTATAGGGTTTTGGAGTGCTAAAGGATTTTAGCATGTTTTCAATTGTGTGCATTGGATTTGGAGCAGAGATTGAATAAGTAGACCAATTTTGTATTGTCTTAGGCGCCTGGTCAAATTTGCCTGAGTTTAGAATTGCAACCTGTGTACTAATAACTGAATTGGGGTTTAGCATCCTAAAGAAAAGGGCAGCCTGGTGCACTAAAGCTACCCTTGTGCATAGGGTTCGGGGTTTAGTGTTCAATGTAGTTAAAAATGATTCAAGAATGAAGTTGTGAACTTTTGGTGAAGTTTGAACAAAAACACCAGTTTTTATGTTAGCTCTGCATAAACGTTAATGCCTGAATATTGATGTTACATAGTTTGTGACATTTGAAAAGTTATCCGTCCTGCTTCTGCCTCATAACTCTGCTATGAGCTATAGTTGAATGGAATATTTGTCACTCCACTGTGCAACTATTTTTCAGTATTTATTTCACTGCCATTTCTATCAAATTTTGTATTACTCCTTTGTTTTGCTTTACTTGAGTTGAAGTTCGTTTGGAAACAGCCTGTCTACCTCCACGAATTAGGGGTAAGGTCTGCGTATACTCTACCATCCTCAGCCCCTGGGTATGTCATTGATGCGGAGGCCTGATCTGTTGCGCTGGGGGACTAAAATTAGCTTTGGTATCTCTATTAGAGTGAGGATTTGGTTTTATTTTAGTACAAATTTAAGATAAATGTTATTTGCATATTCCGTCTTACAGATCTTAAAGGGATCATTGTAAATAGGAATAGTTTCATGAGTTGACACCTAAAGGCTAAAACATACTCCTTGAGTGTAGTAACTTCACGTTCAAAGCAACTTCGTTGTATATCTTGCAACTTTTGATGCTGACTGATTCTTTCTAAAAAAAAACTATCTTTACATATTGAAAATGGAGGTTTTAGGATGCATTCATCTGCTGTATTGACAATTCAGTATAAGATGTGGTCTCTCTTTAAGTCTAGTTTATTATTCGCATAAAAGTTATTATATCCTAAATTTTCAATGAAAAACAGTATGTCCGTCATTTGTAAAGTTCATGTTATTCCCCATCCCAGAATGTAGACAGGTTTATTTTTCCCGGTCATGGGTTATAGTTGAAAAGAGCATTTTATCATTCCTCTGCTTAACAAATTTTCAATCATGTTACAGCGAGATCACTTCTGAAGGGCGGAGGATAACAAAACTTGATCAGATATTGCTCAATGGAAACAACATTGCTATCGTGAGTATAATCTAGCCCTCTCTGACTATAATAGTATTTTCTTTCTTCATTTTTTTCCTTTTTTCATTCGCATAACAATATTGTATCGTGAATATAATCTTTTCCCCCCCTCAATGCAGCTGGTTCCTGGAGGGTCGCCACCTGATGAATGATAACTGCAACGCAACTTGTGCTGTTTAGTGAGACTAGTTGATGAAGATTTCCGCGAGATACATGTATTTTTAGTAATTCTCATGTGTTCAGCTAGGATCTACTATCAATTGTAGTTGCATTATATTGAAAACATTTATGGTGATGATTCTTGCAATGGTACTTTGGCTCTGGTGTTGCCAAGCTATTAGCTTTAAACTCTGTATGGAGTTTCTACAGGAATGGTAAAACTCAAATGGATCGTTGGTTACTGTTGACGATCCATTTTAATTTCTTTGTGCCCCGAGGGTGTAGTCTAATGGTTAATGAAGTGCGTAAAACATCAGGTGATTTCGTCTTGTCTTTGATTAATCTAAATAATAATAAACCAAGCAGGGTAGAGTAAGACTCTTTGCCTTTGCAAATTGTAAATTCAAATTAATCAATTTTTTTTAAGTCCATTTAAAAATATTATACTTTTTTAAAGTAAATATTTAGTTTTAACTTTCTAATTAACACATGTAAGACAACAAATTTTTTTTTTTTTAAAAACACTTTGGTGTATTCTATCTATCTTTTAATTTAACATTACGAAATTGAAAAGTCTTTTTTATTCTTCTTAAACTTAGTCCGTTTACTTTTATTTATTACACTTTGATTTGACACATTTATTAAGTAAATAATTATCGATATAGATATTTCATCAAACTATCCCTTATTAAATGATGTCTCGAAAAAAAAGTATTTAAACCTGAATAAAATTAATTATATTTCTTGATATATCAAAAGTGATAAATAAAAATGAAAATATATTTTTAAAATACGCAACAATTAAAATGAAAGATGAAAATATATACAAGATTCAATTTTGTTTTAAAAGTTGATACTATACAATAACACGCGATTCAAAGTGAATAAGTAAAAGTGAACTGAAAATATATACAAGATTCAATTTTGTTTTAAAAGTTGATACTATACAATAACACGCGATTCAAAGTGAATAAGTAAAAGTGAACCGAACAGATACCCAAGTAAGGCATGCTAAGTTATTAGAAAAGGAAAATCCCGCGCAAACCAAAAAGACTTTTCACTTTGTATTGGGATTTGAGAGTAGAATCTTAGCTGATAATTTTCTTTGCAGGTAAAAAGAAAAAAAAAATGCAAAACAAGAGAAGAAAATTAGATGTCCCAATTGTGATCATAGATATTAGTAGTAGTAGTAGTGAAGAAGAAGAAAATGATGATGATGTTGATTATATTGATAATTACGCTTCCAGTAATGATGATGATGATAGTTGTGATAATACGAATTCGAAGAGGAAGAAAATGAGTTTTTCTAATAGTAGGAAGAAAAGGGAGTCCAAAATGTGTCATCAATGTCAGAGGTCTGATAAAGAAAGAGTTGTGTGTTGTTCTAAATGCAAAGTGAAAAGATATTGTCTTGCTTGTATCAGTAGATGGTAAGTATGTCAGTGGCCGATTCAGGATTTGAACTTCCGGTTTTTCTTTGTTTGAGGTTTATTTGGAAGATAAAGATTGAAACTTATGATGATGTAGGCATATTAATCCTAGTTTTATGTGACGTAGTTTGACTTGATCTGGAGTTTTAGACTTTTGAAATATGTGGTTTAAAATTATGTTTGTGTGACTAATGAGCTTCTTAAAGTTAAATTGTTCGTGAATATAGAAATATGTTGTTCTTTTATGGACAGAGTAAAAGAAAAAAGTGAGTTGTATAGATTTGGATAAACTGCATATTTGATTTATCATTTTGTGAGAGTTTTCGGAGAATTTTTGGGATGATCTTTTGTTAATGGCAATGGCCTCGTCCCGCTTCACCCTGCCCTAGTTACAGCTTATATACCTATGTTTTCCTAAGTAGTTGTGCATTTTTTGTTTTGGTTATTGAGGTTGATGCTTGAAGACTTGGATCTTTGACAATCATATGATGTAATAGTGTTTACGCGAACTCTTTGATGATATTTATAGCATTGATGAATTAGCATATTTGTATGATCAAATATCAATCAAATGTACTACATTATATGTGTAACCATTGCCCCGATCACTCGGGGCTACATCTGTTTGTCTGCAATCAGTTTCTGATATCCTCTTTTGTAGGTATCCCGGGATGCTAGAAGAGGACTTTTTAAAAGCTTGCCCTGTATGTCGTGACTTTTGCAACTGCATATCATGTTTGCGGTTAGATGGGACAGCAAAAGTAGGATTCTTTCTCTTTGTCTAATGCTCTAAAATAATTATTTACTGCAAATTGACTTCTTCTCTTGTTTGCAATACAGCATTTGATGAATGTAGAAGTGAAGTTCAGTGATGAAGAAAAACTCGAGTACTCTAAGCACATTGTACGAGCACTTTTGCCTGCGTTGGAACAACTTAATACCGAGCAAATGATGGAAAAGCAGATTGAGTATCAGATTCAAGGTATTATAAATCTCTCAATGTTTTGGCGCTGTAATTCTTCAAGTAAAAGATTGTTTCATTGAGTACCATTTTTTCTTTCTTTGGCAGCATTACCAAATTCGGAGGTTAAAATAGCCAAAGCAGAATACCAGAAGGACGAGTGTATTTATTGGTGAGCATTCATATTTACTTTAGATTGTAATTACTCCCCCGTCCATAAATAAGTGTCACTTTAACTCATTTCACGCCTATTAAGAAAGGTGTTCTTTACTAAGTTACCTCTATTCATTAGATGTTTTTGAGAATCGTTAATTAGGAAGTACTAGTTCTTTAATGTAAAGGTATAGTTGGAAACAATACTATTTTTGTCTTGAATTTCTAAAGCGAAGTATATTTGGGACAATTTAGGGGTAGTTGATAAGTTCACTAAATATTGAATGTCATCCGTTATTTGCAGCAACTATTGCAGTGCAGTTATTGTTGATTTTCACCGGAGGTGTTCTAGTTGTTCCTTTGAACTTTGCGTTACTTGTTGCAAAGAATTAAGGAATGGCAACTTGCAAGCAGATGTATCTGAAGTGATGATGCAATATATTGACAATGGACCGGATTATTTGCATGGTAAAGGCTGTAGCGTAACTTCAGTCAAGAATGGAACTTGTGCTGGAACGACTAAGGTGGCGATGACATCTAAATGGAAACCCGTGGAAAATGGTGCCATTCCTTGCCCACCAAAAGATATGGGAGGCTGTTGTAACGGAACATTAAATTTGAGATGTATATTTTCTGAGAATTGGATATCGCAGCTGTTACTCAAAGCTAAAGAAATATCTCAAAAATGTAAAGTGAAGGAGATGTATAATGATTCAGAATTGCACTACTCCTGTTCAAAATCTAAGGGTGAAAATGGTACTTCTGGTAGCAAGCTACGTAAGGCAGCTGCTCGGGAAAGTTCAGATGATAACTATGTATTCTGTCCAGCAGCTGTGGATACTCGGCGTGCAAATTTGAGGCATTTTCGTGTATATTTAGCTAAGGGTGAACCAGTTGTTGTAACTAATGTCCATGATAATGCGTTGGGATTGAGTTGGGAACCTATGGTAATATGCCGTGTTTGTCGACAAACCAAGAAGGCTACTGATGTTTTAAATTGCTTAAATTGGTGTAAGGTTTGTGTAAACATGCTTTGTAAAATCAGAAACAATTGATGTTATATTTTCCATGTTCTTACCTTACGTTTACTTTATCCCGGATATCGTGCAGTTGGAGAAGAACATACACCAGTTTTTTTTAGGATACACAGAGGGTCGTTTTGACAGTTACGGGTGGCCTCAACTCTTAAAGTTGAATGACTGGCCGCCATCAGGTCTATTTGATGAGCAGCTGCCGCGTCATGGTGCTGAATTTTCAAGTTGTTTACCTTTTATGGAATATACACATCCTCAATATGGCTATCTCAATCTTGCTCTAAGACTTCCTGATAACTGCGGGAAGCCAGATTTAGGGCCTAAGGCATACATTGCTTATGGTTTTCCTGAGGAGCTTGGACGCGGAGACTCAGTCACCAAACTACACTATGTTATGACTGATACGGTATGTTGGGATTCTTCAAAATGTAGTGTAACAAGTTGCTGGTACTGTAGAGATCTAAATACTCGGAAATATTAGTATGCACTCTAACATTCTGTATATTTTAGGTCAACATGTTGATGAACACTCAAGCAGTAGTCCCAACAGATGAACAACTCTCCGTTATAAAGAAGTTGAAACAGGTTCACAAAGAGCAGGATCAGAGGGAATTTGCAGCTGATAATGCTAACAGGACACATGAGAGCATTAAGGATTACGTCCCTAATGTAAATGAAAAACCTGTGCTGAAAGGGATGAACTTTTCTCAGGAGAAACAGAAATGTGATGGTTTGAAAGTTGAGAATAAGAAGTATTGCCTGCGAAGTGTAAAAGCTGCTTGTGAAACAAAGAAAGACGGAGAGGATAGTAGTTCTCTTTTCGGGCAGGATAAGCCTGAAGGATTTGAAGACGCAGATGGTGGCGGTGCTCTATGGGATGTCTTTAGGAGGCAAGATGTTCCTAAATTGGAGGAATATCTCAGGAAACACTTCAGGGAATTTAGGCACATATATGGCTCACCGTTGCCGCAGGTAAAAATAAGCTGCAACTTTAATTTACTTCTCCATTTTTGAAATTTCTGAAGTAATTTTATCTTTATCCATGTTTTGCCTCCTTCATGACTATTAGTGCTCGTCACAACGGAAATTTGATTCTTCATTAAACTCCAATGTACTATTTTACTTGATATCCTCATTGAATAATCCAAAAATATATTGATTAAACTCCAATATACTGTTTCCATTACAGGTTGTTCATCCCATTCTTGACGAAACTTTCTACTTGAGCACCGAGCATAAAAGGAGGCTAAAGGAAGAATATGGTCATCTTACTCTCTGATTCATTGCCATTTCCTTGCATGCCTCGTGTAAAAAGCAGTTTCGGAGTCTGCATCTTGTGTTCACCATGCTTTCATTTCCTTTTGCAGGAATTGAACCATGGACATTTGTTCAAAAATTAGGCGAGGCTGTTATCGTTCCTGCTGGATGCCCTCATCAAGTTAGAAATTTAAAGGTATGGAGTTAGTTCATCTCTGTATCCCACGTCATCCTATCGCCTTTTTTTTATAGCAAGTTTTTGTAGTATTAAGGAAGTTCAGCAGCGCATAGAATTCTTTACCAGCAGTTTCTGCTTTTAGATCCCTGTAATAGTCCTTAATATTGCTTTAGAAAGTATCATCTATCCTATACAGCTTCTTGAAATGGCATCTTTTGTACCGCTTTATGAAGAGAGACAAAAAAAAAAGACAAAAAACTGAGCAATTTCAACTCGAGTGTCTTACAAAAAATTAGATGCTACTAAGGTGTGGAAGCAACTAGCAAGCTATGAATGTGTAAACGTCGATATGTTATCATGCTTGTCTTTGTTATCAGAAGTCCTTTTCATCAGTTCTGAGGACAAAGGTAAAACTCAAGATTCTGGATGAAATGAAGTCGGAAATTTTTTCATCAAACGTTGAAATAGATAACTATGTCTTCATTTTCTCAAAGCACACATCATTCCGTAGATGATTTACAATAGTAGAGGACTTATATAAGCTCAGCTCGGTGACTTCTGGCGTTTCATCTTTTACAGTCCTGTATCAATGTTGCTGTTGATTTTATTTCTCCTGAAAATGTGAATGAGAGCATTCGTTTGACAGAGGAGCTTCGCAAGCTTCCTAGAAATCACGAAGCTAGGGAAGACAAGTTGGGGGTATATGACTTCTTTTTTCACTTCATTGATGTTACAATTGTAATATTAGTTTCTCGCTGAAATGTGTAAAGATCACTAAATTCCGCGTGTGCCACTTCAGGTAAAGAAAATCATTGTTCATGCAATGAGCCAAGCGGTGAATCAATTGGAGAAAACACTATTGTAAGATTGCTGCTCCTTGTTTTCACAAAGTTATGCTCTTATTTGCTTTTTGTTTAACACGAAACTTGTATGTTTCGTTGAGAAAATGAACTCATGTAACCTCTTTTCTCCTGTCTCGTAAAGTTTACCTTTCTTATTTTTCTTTTCTTTTCCGTGGATGCAAGTAGAAACTCTGAAGCAGGCATCGATACAGGATTACTCTTATCAAGTTCGATCAGTAGAAGTATAAATGTGAGCCACAGTCCCAACAACTTTCATTTCCAAGTCGAACTTCATTATTTTCCTGTTTTTTTCTTCATTTCCTCCTTTCTAGTCTATGCCAGGACCAAGTACACCAAAACCTTCCTCCTCCGTTTCGGAAGATCTATCTAGTAGCAAGACTGACAAAAGAGAAGAATATGTTGTTCCAACTGAGAATGAGAAACCAAAAACTGCTGAAGTAAATCTACGTTCTCCGCTCCCAGTTCTTGATCATCTGTCTTCATCAAACAAGGTTTGCTCAATTGATTACTGATATCTCAACAGTCCCAATATCTTTCATTTTTAAGTCAAAACTTCATTATTTGGCTTCATTTCCTTCTTTTCTAGTCTATGCCAGGACCAAGTATGCCAAAATCTTCCTCCTTTTCGGGCAAGACTGACAAAAGAGAACAATATGTTGCTCCAAGTGAGGACGAGAAACCAAGAACTACAGAAGTTAATGTACATTGTCTGCTTCCAGTTCTTTCAGCAAACAAGGTTCACTCACTTAACAACAGATATCTTTTTCTTCTGGATTAGTTTTTCCTTGTTATTGATTTATATAAACGTATGCACTATATTTGTCAGGCTCAAGAGAGGACATCGGTTCCTAGTCAAGAGTTGAAGCAGTTCATCGATATAGTGGATGTTGAATCAACTTTCCACACAGTTCAGTCATTCTTGAAGTCTTTACCAGATCAGTATCCCAGCCAACAGTCCGGCAGCCTGCAGAGCAATAGTACTTCTTCAGCCCAAACACTTGCAAAGTTGATATTTGAATGTTCAATCAGACTACCTTTAGAGGCATTGGCTCATGACCCGATAAATGAAAAAGAAATGTGTGGTGCAATTGCTGCTTTAAATGAAAATCCCTCATCGTTATTATTTAGCGATGAACAAGCCAAGCAATTGGTAAAACTCAAGTATGAATTCCCCGTCATGGTTAAGAAATGGAGGGAGTTGGCACGAGCTGAGTTAAGTTACCAGGAATTCTTGAACAACTTCGAAGAGGACAGGAAAAAGCTGGATAACTGGATTAGATCAGAAGCAAAGCTGAAGTCGGAGTATGATAAAAAGGAGGAACAAGCTAGAGAGCTGGAAGCATTACTTCAAGATATAAGAACCAGGCAGAAAGAAATCATGGATGAACGACAAGAAGGGTCTCAAGAAGCTCAAAAACTCGTGTCGTTAGCTCAAGAAAAAGCTGGAAAGATAGAAAGCACCAGCAATGAATTGGTAACAACAAAAATGCAGATGGACGGGTTGAGGAAAAATTGGTCCAACTTTCAGTCTACATTCCCATAGGTGTTACATTCCAGTCTCTCCTTTTTTTGGTTCCTCGGACTAGATACATTTTGGAACGCGGAGTTATAGTTCATCTGTACGTATAGATCGTTGGAGGTTTTAGGCTGCTTTTGCCTGGTATGTTGATGTTTTTTTGTAGAAGAGAGTGATAAGACATAGTTGTGTGTTGTTCAAACTGTAATGATAAATCATTTTGCCTTCCTTACATCAAACAACGGTAAGAATTTAGACGTCGATCCGGGATTTAAACTTTAGATGGTAATCTTACTCGTCATACGAGGGAGATTTGATTGAGATTTTTACTTTGTAAAAGATAAAACATTTTTGCCTAAACATTTTGTTTTCCTTCCATGGATGCAAATAGGAACTGTGAAGCAGGCATCAAATTCAAATCATTCTCATTACAGCATTTTTCGTCAAAAAATAATCTTAAAGATTTCCCATCTCAATCTCATCAATATGGGGCCTTTTAATTGCGATCGGTATTATGATATGCTTTTTAATTATGATGTTTATATTAGTCAAGATTCGAAGAAGCATCGCAATTAAAAGACCTCATACTGATGAGATTGAGATGGGAAATCTTTAAGATTATTTTATGAAAAATGCTGTAATGGAATGAAATGAATTTGATACATGAATAAGTTCATCTTGTTGCACAAAGCTGAGTTAACAGTGAGACAAGACAATATATACATAGCAATGTAAAATGAAAAACATAAAAGCAAATGACACTAAAAAGAAGAATATAGATAAAGAAATGGAGAATTTCTTTATTATAATCAAAAGAAGAAATATTTTTTGTTATATTAAATAACTACTCAAAGAATTATTATTTATACACGCAGGCTCGACCAAAATGTCTAGACAAACAACTATACTACTTTTTGTCTTTAATATCTTCTTTTTATATATTTTTGAACATTTTATTGAAATTAATTTTAATTTTTGTAAATAATTTACCACATCATTTTCTTGATATCTATTTTTTGGCTTGCTGTTTATTTATGAAAAATAAAGTAAATCTCTCTTATTTAAGTGACCTTTCCTAATAATGGCAAATAATCCTTGTATAATTCAATATGGACGCATTTGTAAGTTAGACATCCTTTTCAACATATTATTTTATCCCATCGAATCTTTATATAACAACACTTGAACTAACAAAACATCACTTTTAATTAACTAACTAAGAATTATTCATGGTTTCACATTTATTAATAATCTTGTTTTCTAACATGTAACAAGAGTTTTACAAGTCATTAATTCTTATAACTTGCCTTGGACTCAATACAGAAATTTGTTATAGGGGTGTGAATAAATTTTTCATATTAAAAGCCCTAAAAAAAAGAAGTTACGTGTATGCAAGATTAGTCGTGATATATATTTGATAATTGGCTAAAAGTATATACTTATAGCACATTGTCATAGTGTTTATTTAAATCATAATTATGTTGATACATCGTTATTTTGGATGTCTTTACACTTATTACAAGGAAGAGTTTGGTGAATAAATTATAACAAATCATTCATCAATTCTCACTCATAGTTTCCTACTATGATTTGCACCATATCAGCACGCTTCTTTTGTCACATCAACATCTGCGAGTGTATTTATTTATAACATTCTTCAGACAAAACCTAAGATTGCGGCTAGTAAGACAGAAAAGATTAGTAGGAATTATCTCTAGAAAAAGCTGGTAAGAGAGAAAATACCAACAATGAATTCGTCAACCAAAAGGCTCGTAGTGGAATGGTAAATATTTTTCCATCCATAATCAAATGTCTTTAAGTTTGAGCCCCGTTGAATCTTTGTTTGGGAGCATGAACTCTTCATATGGAACTTCTCGATGCACAAATAGATTTAGTGGGGGCTAATGTGAGTATTGAACAAAGAGACTTTTAATTAATTGTACTCTTCCAACGTATGTCAACATTTTTATTGTCCAAGAAGTAGTAGCATAACATGATTTTTCGTTAGCAATTTCACCTTTTAAAATGAGAAAGGAGAAACAATGTGTTTTTTCGTTTCTCAATATCTTTTTAAAAAAATGTGTGGGGAAATATAGAATAAGGAATGAAGCTATTCAAAACAAGCTAGCGAGAGTGGCCTTTGCGATGGAAAGAATAAGAAAGACGAAATTGAAATAGTTCATACACGTGAAGAGAAGATGCAATTATGCCCTAGCTAGTAGTACATACGAGAGTTTAGCTATAGTGGATATGTACAAATAGGTTTACGAAAGTGATTCAACATGACATAACGCACCCTACAACTTATCAAGGATATGATTCTTTAAAAAGAAGATTTAGACTTCAAATATAAAAGGCAAAAGGTTAGTAAGTCGATCTTGTCTAGTTTTCTATTTAGCATTGTTATTGTTACTCTCCAAGTATCTTATTCTTAGATTTAAGTATTACTTATTGTTTCCTTTTCTTCGGTTAAAAGTATTATTTTGCCATCTTTTTTATTGTTTTCATCTTGATCTTTTTGTTATTATATTTATTTTAACATACTTGTGTTTTGTTAATATGCTTTACTTATCGAGATTTTATCGAAAATTATTTTAGATATGAGATTACATTAAATATGTTATTATTGTTTTTATTGTCTAATTTTAATATATGGACAATTTCCTTTCTAGCAATGAAAACGATATCTGATTGTTGATTAGAGTTATGCATATATTAATAATACAAAAACTATATATCATGTAAAATTTATTCATGTATTAGTTTTATCGTCTTTTAGTATATATATTACAAAAAAAACATCATAGTAACATTGGAAAAAGGTCAAAACTACCCTTAAACTATTCGAAATAATTTAAATATACCTTTACACTATATTTTGTATAAAAATGACTGTCCGTCTATCTATTGGACCAACAGTGCCGTTCCAGTATAACTGTTAAACAGAAGGGCGCTCTTGGTCCAATAATTAGACGGAAAGGACATTTTTCATACAAAATATAGTTTAAAGATATATTTAAGTTATTTCGAATAGTTTGAGGGTAATTTTAACCTTTTCGTAGCAACAATTTTATATTTTATAGAAAGATGAAAAAGAATAACCATACATTATAAAATTTATTTTATGCTAGATTCTACATGACAATCATTTTTACTTAATTTTAATACATGAATAACTCGGCTCTATCCAACAACCAAACACTCTTTTTTACGAACTTTGTACTTTTGTGTGTTACGGTGCACGGTAATAATGAACCTTAGCCAATCAAATCATCACACTCGCTCCTCCATCAAGAGCGTGGAAAACACGTAAAGTCTGATTTAAACTATCTTTGAATTATCAACACTCCACGTCAGCGAGTGTTGTACACTTACCAAAGATGCGAGTGGTGCTATCTCCCGTCAAATTCAAAAACATCTAAGGGTAGTTTGGACATGGCACTGTAACATCACCACCTCCATTTCTCCCAAATCAAACCCTAGCTTTGCTTTTTTTCATATCAAGATTGAGTTTTTCTGTAAAAAAATTGTGGGGTTTGTGAATTATCCATTAAAGGTTTGATGTTTACTTGAATTCTTGATTCTTGAGTTTGTTATCATTGATTTGCATTTTGGGGTTTTTTTTTTTTTTGCTTGAAACACAATTATTTGAAATGGGTAAGAAAGAAAGAATTTTTTTTTCCTTTTTTCATATCTAAGGCTAGGCAGAATCTTTCTAATTTCCAGATTTTAATTTATTTTTTTTTTTGTATCTTTTGCTGAATTGTAACAAGGGTCATTAATGGACTTGGGAGATAGTGATTTTGTTATCTGTAGTAGTATCTTGTGTATGAAAGATTTAATCTTTGTGGTTATATGTGGTCGGTTTGTGGATACTCTACCCTCCCTGGACTTCACTATGTACCATTGTTCTTGTGTTTGTTATTTTGTGTTGTTAATTATGATATGTTGATTTGATTCTGCACCTTATATGATGTTATGATTTGTGGGGTAGTTTTTGATTTGTTACATTTGTACACCAATGTGATGTATCCGCTCGCGGCTGTGCTGTGCAGATTATGGATCATTTGAGTTGTGATAATCAATTGGATATTCCTGATACCCCTAATAGATTAGCTGCTAAGGATATGAACGGGAGGAGGTATGCCGATGTAGAGAGTGATTTGTCTGCATCAGGGAATTCAGTAAATGGGAATGGTGTTGCTGAGAATGGAAATCAACTTAATGATAATGGTTTTGGAAGAAAAAGGTTGTTTATGCGTCCTCCAAGAAGAATTTTCATGAAATCTGAATGCGATGCAAATTCATCAGCTTTTGGTATGGGAGATTCTTTGCCTTCTAGAAATGGTGTTCCGTTCAAGGTTCCCTCAATTCCTAATTCCAAGGAGAAACATAACTTGCATCTTGCTAAAAATGGAATCACAGAATCAAAAGGTCAGCAAGACCGTCCTGTCATAGACCTGGCAAAGCAAAGTGGGTCGTCGACTCGTGTGTTTGTCAAGTCTCCTGCAGTTGGAGTACATAATATTGGTCAAGATGAAAAATTTAGATCGCGATCAGCCGTGATGAATGAACACTCTAATTTGGACAGTACGACTTCCACACCATCCAGCAGTACCAGCAAAGGAAAGGAAATTGCTGATCTAGCTAAACTTGGTTTATATAAATCTCATGGAGAAAAGGATTCTACCATTGATGCACAGCTTGGAGCTCGGAAGGATGGTTCTACATCTCTTGCTAACTCACCAAGAGTAACTGGGCAGAAAAGATTGGTCCGAAATGGATGTATATCCCCTATGAACATAGCTAAGGCTAAAAAGCCAGCGGAGATGGAGGATAACAGTATTTTAATCCATGGGCTAACTGATACCAGTCTTACAGCATCATCCCCTGGTACAAGCTCAGTTAGTGCTAAAGAAATAATATCTAACGATGGTACCTCTGTGAAGGGTAAGGGGGTGGTTATCCATTCTTCCTCTTCAAAAGAATGTGACACAGGACATACGTCTAGCAGGTATGTAATTGGTGAACATTGTCTATATATTCACATAAAAGATAGCTTTCATTCTTTTCTGTCAACAGTTTATATCAAATTTACTAGGCTGTTCAAATAGGGAGAAAGGAATTTTGATTTACATCATGTATGACATTAGTGTAGCGTGCATGTCAAGATGTCCTATAGTGTAAGCTAATTACTTTCCTACCAAGGATCTACACTTTGATATTCAACATGGAACCCAGTTAAGTTTGTTATCATGTATGGATTGATGCATGGATTTAAACATCTGCTCCCGTGATGCATCTGAATTCAAATCTGCATTTGGACTTATTTGCTGTGCCAAAATTTATTCAGAAAAACTTATATGTGCTGTGAGTAACTCTATTTTGGCTAAAATGAGTTCTTTTGTTAGCGCTTGCTGTATCTTGTTGTATGAGATATTACTACTCCTATGTAAACTTAGAAATGGTATGTGACATTATTCTAGTCATTTTACATTATTACTCATAATCATACCTCTCTATCCGAGGGTCTATATGAAACAACCTTTCTACCCACATATGTAGGGTGAGTTTTGCTTGCATTCTACCCTCCCTAGACCCAACTTGTGGGATTACACTGGGTACTCATAATCATACCTACTTTTGACTGTTGATTTATCTCCAACAATTAACTATTGTCCTGGTAAAGGTCTCATACAAAAGTGTTTTCATTGGAAACCAGTGATTCCAGTAGAGATGTGTTCAGAAGCTTTGACGAATCAGGAGGATGGAGAAGTACGCGTAACCGCAGTTCACACTTGTCATTGCCCAATCTGCACAGGACTGTAGAAAGAGATAGTGCACACTTTGTCACTCATCCCAGTGGGAGTAGGGTGATGAGAAGAGATGATGCAACTAGTTGTCATGATTCAGCTTCTATTAGACATCTTTCTGGTATATCTGAAGGGCCAAAGGGACCCCCTGCTGAACCTCAATGTCGCCAAATTAATGGTCATCGTACTGCACCAAGCACAGTTAAGAAAAGACTAAAGCAAGGACCTGCCTCAAGCAGCCATGGTGAATGTTCTACATCAGTCTCTAAGGATGTAGACATCATTTGCCTTAGCTCACCTGAAAGTAGGGTTAATACAAGGTCCACAAGAAACCCGAGTCATGTAGGTACGGACGTAGAACCAGTGATTGTAGTGGACAGTCCTTCCTCTACCATAAGACATGAAGGCTCTCGTGTTGTCTGTAGCAGTAGTAGGAATGAAGATGCTAGAGCCAGTCAAGTAGATGCTGATGAAAGGCTTGCACGGGAACTCCAGGAACAGTTGTACAATGAGGTCCCTTCCTTCGGTGTTGGCGAGGTAGTACACTTTATGTAGAATAGTTTTAGTTATTTTCCATCAATATTTAGCTGTTCTTGTCTTCACACCATGCTTAGATGTTTGATAAGTTTTCTCTTCTTCCCAACAGATTGACGAAGATGTAGCCTTGGCTTTAATGCAGGAGGATTTCCGACGTGCGTCCTCTGGATTAGAGAACCAATTATCTGGTCCTGTATGTTGGCTTCCTTACATTTTATTCTCCTCTTGTACTTTCCATCACTTGGTAGTAATATATGTGCCACTTAGGTCTAATATCGATATTGTCATCTGACATTTAGATATCTATACATGATGTTTCATGTTTGAAAGCTTTATCATGCGTCCAAGTTAAAAACTGATTTTTAATTTCCTGCTAAAATAGATCTTAGGACACTAAGTTTTTCTTTGACATTAATTGGTATTGAACCATCTGTTTCTTTCTAGTATAAGTACTTATGATGGTGCATATGGAACCAAATTTATCTTCTCAAATGTGAGGGGTAGCATTGTTAGAGTCTTTCTGGGCAACCTTGAAGCTAGTAATAGTGTAGGCTGGGTACATTGCGACGCTTAAGCAACAAATACATATACCTGAAGATGATGATATATGAAAATTAGAAATTTAGTAATAGAAAGTACTTACTATGGAACTTAAACTTCATCTTTGCTTATATGAAAAATCTTAAACCATATTGTATCTTAATATGTATATTTTTTCAGATTACACCAAAAAGTTTAAGCCTAAAGGTTTTACAAATCTAAATTTTATGAAACTTAGTGTTTCTGCCTTAGTTAAAACATATATTGTTCCTAGCTGCTCTCTGAACTGTCCAGAATGAGGATATGGGGATAGTGTTTCGAAGTGTTCTGACCTCCTTGATTTTCAGCCCTCCGGCTAGCAAAAGTATATCCAGCAGTCCAAAGAGATTAAGGAACTTTTCCCCATCCGGGCATGCATGCGTCAGGAATGCTTCACACACAGCAATCAAACCAGATTAGACTACTTTAGTGGTGCTCTCTTTCTACAGTATTTCTAGGGTCATGGTTCCAGACTTGATGAGTAGTTTGTGACAAGACTTCACAGAAAAATAACCATCATTCTCTTTTCCAGATTGTTGAACCTGGTTAAGAAGAAAGTTCCTTCATTCTCTCCATTTCTGTTAGTAGCCCGAGCTTACCAATCAAATTCTTAATCCTATAAATTTCTTCTACTTATCCCAAAAAAAAAGTCTGAATTTAATGTCCCGTTTATTAATTTGACATTCATCTGCTGTGGCAAAAACTAAATATCAGGAAGGATTTTCCTTGGTGGGAAAAGATATGTTACAGGTTTTCTGCCAATGTGTTCTGATAATGCTACAATATGAGAGGACGTTATGGGTTTTGACCAACCGAACAAGATCTGTTACAGGTATTGTGCACTGGGACCTTCCATACTCCCGTAACATACCTAAAGACCTTACTCATTCTCTATAGAACTTCCATAGCCATAAGATATTCAAGTATTACTCCACAATTGCAATCTCAGATTATTAACACCTTGATCATCTTCCTTATTAGATCCTGTCACTGCTTACCACTTTGGCAAGTAGAATTCCTACCACCTCCCAATATAAAATCAGTTGTAAACTGATTTAGCTTCCTTTCTGCTCTTTCATAAGTAGGGAAGAACATGACACTATAGCATTAACCAGGGATATGAAAATCTAAGGTTTTCATTTTGCTCTTTTAATTTGTTGCTGGTTTAGTATTTCCATCTTATGTATCTTTCAAATTTTAAATATCACTGATTAATGAAGAAGTTTTCTCATTAATCTCATGATTTTAGAGTGATCTTATATCAATGTTCTTCAAAATGTGCATAGAAAAAAGGCCTTTAATTCCTATTCTGCTTTCTTTCTGTAATGATTGGGCCTTGACCTCTGACTGAAATTCTCTCTTTTCCTCGTCTAATTTTTGGGATGTGGGGATTTTTGTTTAGAATGGATCATTGGTCACAAACTTACGCAGAAGGCAACCAAGAAATGCATCCAACATATCTCGTAGAGCTTCTCAAGCTCGGGCGTCTACCTCGAGTAGGATGACAAGGTTGAGGAACAGTTTCCCTGGACAACCTCGTACTATCTCATCATCTAGAGGAAGAAATTCGCTGTTTCCTCCTAACATGGATGTGGACATGGTATTATAACTTGCACTTTTCCTCATGATTTTGGTCAGTAATATAATATTTAGTCAGCTGAAGTTGTGTTTCTTATCATTTTACATGCTGCTTGTGTTCATTTGGCTACAAGTGACGGGTTTTTAGAGATAAATGTGTGCAATTAAATCAATCAGTAGTAGTTCCACCAATTATTAAATTATATAGTCCTTACAGAAAAATCTCAGTATGCATTTTATGCTAAGAGGACATCTATAGTTGGACCTAAAGCACACTTTGGAAGCTCTTTATACTCTCTTGTGCATCTCCTTGGCCTGATTGGTTCTTCTGGTCTGCACTTTCTGTTGTATACTTCTCCTTATAGACACGATCAGCTTCTTCAAAACAGAACTTCAGCATCAAGGAGATGCTCTTTCCACCTAACTTAATAATTGTATCATTTGACGAACTGATGGAAATGGGAAATGTCTAATTGTTGACGATGTATTTGCTTAATGTGTGTCCATTTTAGCTAACCTAGAATGTATGATTTGCCTTTTCTGAATACTGCAGAGGATGCATATATTGGAAACCTTAGAGGCTTTCAGTAATATGGATGTGGACAGGAACCTCCTTCAGACTCAGCGCGACTTCAATGAGTAAGTTTTCTCATGTTTATCAGTGTTCATGTGTTCTTTCTGATAATGAAATTAATTTTTGTTGCATTAAAATGTAAATAGAGCCATTGGCGACTGAGTGCTTAGAACTCTCTAATGTATGTTATTAGTAGACTTCCCCTCCTATATCCATGTAACATAATTTGATCCTTTCTGAAGTTAAGGTCCAAGGGTATGGGTTACTACAGGGAGATATGTTTTTTCGTGAATGTAGTGTCTGCGTGTTGTAAGCTTCTTTGTTGTTTTATGTGATCCACCCTTATAATGGCGGTATTACTATTACCTCTTCTTAGCATTATTATTTTGGTTTGGACAATCTTTTCTGTGCTGTCTAACATGTTCTTTCCTTTATTTGGTTTAGGAATGACTACGAAATGTTATTGGCCCTTGATGAGAACAACCACCAACATGGTGGTTCATCTTCACGACAAATCAACAACTTGCCACAGTCGACAGTTCAGGTAACCATGATCTCTTTGTTGTGTCGAATCTTAACCTAAGATTAAGCTTTTGTATCGCCTTGATGTTTTCCCATAATATTCAAACAACTGTACACATAACAGTTGTTTGCTATACGGGCATCCATCTATTTATCCACTCTAGGAACATCATTGGAATTGTAGTATTACAAGTACAGATTTTTGTTTGCGTACTGCTTAAAGCTGTGAGCTTGAAGTACATGTTGCTCACCCTCTCTAGCTCCTTGCAGAATGAGAGTCTTCAAGAACCATGTGCTGTTTGTCTCGAAACTCCAACCATAGGGGACGTTATCCGCCATCTCCCTTGCTTACACAAGTTTCACAAAGACGTAAACTTCTAAATTTTCTTCTTCAGAGTGTTGTTATAAGTTTGTTAAGCAACCAACGTTCTAACGCTCATTGAACTTACTGCAGTGCATTGATCCATGGCTGAGTAGAAAAACATCATGCCCAGTTTGCAAGTGTTCGATATCATAACCTGCTGTGGAGATGATATGTGGAATCCATGCCAGTTGCAGCTTAGATTTTGATACAAATCTTTTACTTTTTGTTCAAGGTTGTTCAGAACAAAGTGCTCTCTTTTGCTATATGGTTTTCTTCAATTATTTCTCTATACTTGATGTTAAATGTCCCAATAGTTGGATGAATTCGCCAATTATGGATAGTACATTAACCATTCAACCATGGATGCTGCGCGATAGAGGGCTGAACTTGAAGAGTGAAGTGAACTATGCTGGCTTAGCGGTGTTTTTCAGTAGCAAGCTATGATTTAACGACCCCCAAACGTTGGTTGCCGTGAGAAATAAATATTACTTACTTCTCAAATCTACTTAATGTGTTTAGTATATTCAAACTTGGGCATTATGATTTAGGAGTCTTCACGAACTGTTTATGTTAAATATATGGTGCAAAATCAAACTCACAATTCATACAGAGTAAATCGAAAACACCCTCCTAACCAAAAAAGGTAGTAATAATCCTAAACGTAGTAATAACATCAACGTACACTTTACTACATTAAATATATTGTAACAATGATCAAAAACTCGCTTTTCGATAAATAAAAATAAACCATATAAACACTAAGTCATTCATCAAGCTCAAACTCAAATATAAACCGATACCGATCGCCTTAACATGTACTAATCTGCATAAGGAAGCTGTTTTTTTATTATCTTAAAACCAAATGAAAGGAACACAACTGTTCTTATAGTAAAAATTCAACAGAGAGAGACCAAGTTAGTGCAATTCTAGAAAATGATCTCTTCCAAGAAATTTCTTAAAGAACTACACTTATTTTTTTCTTTGTAAATATTATTCAATGAAACTATTGTGTATGCCTTCCTCTCTTTAAAGAGCATCTTTAGATAGAAGGTGGTTGTGGCTGTCAATTTTACGGGCGTTGCGTAGCTCATCGCAGGAGTCTCCTCTTTCAAAGACTGCAGCAGCACCCATTCCAGTGCCTGTTGTGAAATGCAAAACAAGAGCATAAGATAACCATTCCAAAGGTTCAATGAAGGATTTCAGTCTGGGCTTTTGGTGTGCGAAAGAGCAAAGAAAGGAGAGAGAAAAGATTACCTATGCACATGGACACTACACCAAAGCGGCAGTCTTTCCCACGGCGCTTCATCTCATGCAACAGCGTTGCAACACACCGTGCACCTGTTTTGACAATAGAGAAAGCATTCCTCATCAGGATAATCAATGATGTAAATAACTAGCAAGAACATAGAGAACTGTCCCAATCAAGTATTAAGAGTGGTTTGAATGTGGAAGAGGCCCTACAAGTAAACCTTCATTGATCTGAATGGATAGTTGTTTAGAGCCAACTGATGACAATTTATCATTATGTCTAAACTCGCAACAAAATTGTCGTGGTACAGAGCAAACTCATAGATGACACTTCCATTTGAAACATCGCAATTACTATCGTATGGAACGGTCAAAAATTTACCTGTAGCACCCAAAGGATGACCAATGGCCATTGCACCTCCATTGACATTGATCTTTTCTGGGTCAAGTTCAAGCTTCTTCCGGCAATAAACAAATTGTGATGCAAATGCCTAAACAAAAATCATAGTAAAAAAACTGTACAATGGGTTGAAGAGAAAGAGCTTATGAATTTATGCAAATTACCTCATTTATCTCAAAGAGATCAATATCTTCAAGTTCAAGGCCTGCAGATTTGACAGCAGCTGGAATTGCAACAGCTGGACCAATTCCCATAATGGCAGGGTCTACACCCACCGCAGCAAAGGTTCTGCATGAACAGCGGGAGTTAGTTCTCTTTTAAGACGAATACCAAAAATAGAAAAAAGATGCAAAAACTGTACGAGCTTTACCAGACTAAGGTCAGGCACGAGAAGGAATTGTAAAGAAACCCAATAAGCGTAAAGGCAATGATTTAAGAGTTTCTGACGGTAAGTAATGTCACTGCAACTATAAATAGCATGTGAAAAATTAGAAAGGGGAATACCTGAATACACCAAGGATAGGAAGTCCCTTTTGCATTGCAATGCTTCTTTTCATTAGCAGTACAGCTCCAGCACCATCAGTTACTTGGCTGGAATTCCCTGCAGCAAAAGAAGAGAACTTCATTAACCATACTCCAACTTAAAATTACATTTCGGACTTGAAGACTACTAAAATACCAGCAGTAGTAGTTCCACTCTTCTTGAAAACTGGCTTCAATTTTGCCAAGTCTGACACACTGGCATTTGGTCGTATTCCATCATCGACAGAGATGGTTACCGGTTTCTCATCTCCCGTTTTTGGGTCAACAATCTTTTAGAGAAGAAGATAAAACATTAGAGGGCGTAGTTGATATACCTACTACTAAATTCCAAGTGATCAAAATTTAGACGGATGCAACCTTCGTGGCTACAGGAATTATTTCATCCTTGAATTTTCCAGAAGCAGTGGCCGCAGCAGCCTTACGATGTGAATCAACCTAGCATCACAAATAAAAATGAGAGGTTATAGAACACCAAATACACCAAATAGACATGGTCATAAATTGATGGTCTATTTAACTTACCGCAGCCTGATCTTGTTCCTGCCTTGTCACACCAAAGCGATGTGCAACATTTTCAGAAGTAATACCCATAGGAAGAAGACAGTCCTGAGCTTGTACCATTGACTTAACCTGAGATCAAATGTTACAGGTTATGGCAATCTTCCAGTAGCACTCATCTCTACTGAAAATAAGCCTGACAATTATGTAAAAAAAAGTGTAATAATATGCTTCAGTAAAACGAAGATATACTTTTGGGTTGACTGATCCTTCCCAAGCCATTGGGTTTGTGGTCATAGATTCCAATCCCGCACCAATACCTGATTTGTGAGTGATAAGTCAACCAAAAAATTAGAAATGGGAAAAACACAATATACATGGTATACAGCTACAGTGCACTTGTAAAAAAAAGAAACGGTAACACACCAATGTCATAAAATCCAGCTTTAATAGCTGCAGCTACATCAGCAACTGCTTGAAGGCCTGATGAACATTGCCGGTTTACAGTTCTAATTGGCACGGTTTCTGCTCCAGAGGAAGAGAACTTAGCATCTTGAAACAAGACCTCATACATAAATGACGATAATTAAAAACCACCTACCAGGAAAACCAGCATAAAATGCAGCCATCCTGCATTCACTTGCCCTCTGGGAACCTGGGGCCAACACCGAGCCAACAACAATATCCCCAACTTCACTAGGGTTCACATTAGTCTTTTCAATCACCGCCTGTAGTGAAGATGTAAAGAAAAATACAGGTAAATATCTTTGATAATCTTGGCCGGCAATCCACAACTCAGCTTAGTTTAACCCACCTTTAGAACTGCAGCAAGTATATCATCAGGATAAGTATCCTTGAAGCCTCCTCTCTTTGCTTTGCAAAGAGGAGTCCTATACGCACTGCAATAAACAAATAGGTTCTCACAGTAAAGATACCATTGAGAAATGAGATGCAACAAAAACATGAAAAATGGAAGGCCAAGAAAGCAGTGCGAAGTTGTAGCTCGAGTATCAACTCAGAAACTAAATCTAGAGATGTCATTAGCTATAACAACTTACGCAACTATGACAACATCATCTCCAAAAACGGAAGTTCTCTGGTAAGCAGCACTGTCTCCAGCAGAGCAGACAGATGCCTGGTTGAAAATTGAAAGAACATAAGGAACAAAGATATAATGTATTACTTTTTAAGACACCTGATGTTTGAAATTAAGACAACCCTGTTTACTACTCAAGAAAGTAATAGACTTCTCATGAAACCTCGGATGCACAGTGAAATGAGTATTCAAGAACAAGCCAATTAACCAAAAAAAAGGACTCAAGTATTACAATAATACACTATAAGATCAACTGGATATTCTTGTAGTTGCTAAACATATAATTGTCAAATTTTATAACATGATCAAACATGATAAAGGCACATCCACCATTGGACGTCTAGTCTAGGATTCACCGTCTTTTATATCAATCATAAAAAGTATTCCCTTATATCTATGAAAAAAAACAGCAACTCGAGGTGCCTGTTATGTAGTTATTAAATTTTAAGTTGTGGGGCGTTCCTTCACAGTTCACACAACACAAATCAATTTGTCAGCAGATTGCAACTTCTAATTATACTTCTGTTTTTCCCAAGACACCAATTAATATACTTCTGCCGTTCTGCGCTAACTCAGAGAAACAGTTAAACTACCATTGAAATTAACGAAGTCAAAATATATATCCATTTTCTACATCGGTAATCGTCCTGATAATTTGCAGATTTCTAAACATCAAGGGAAAAAAAAAAGAACAAGAGTAGTAACTTTAAAAGTAGAAAGGGTACACCCTAATTAGGAAAAGAAGAACTTGAAAAGGTATACATGTCATAGGCTTTCTGTTTTCCAATTATAGTATTCATTACAACTGTACCAAGTTGCATTCCCAAAAAAAGATAGAAAAAGTTAATAGGCCGTCAGATCTGCTGATCCGATGAAATAAAAATTCCATAACTGTATTAGAAGCACTATACAATAATTGATGTTGCCCCCTAACCAAAACATGAAGCAATTAATAGCTTCTTATCTCTAGGCCATCCACCTATGAACCTAAACAAGAACTACTACTTCACCATAGCCACAAAGACAAAAACTACTACTACACCATTAACCACAAAGAGAAAAACTACTACTAAACCATAGCCACAAAGACAAAAACTACTATTACACCATTCCCATAAAAGACTTACAACATTCGAACAACAACATAGCTAGTGAAGTCTCACAAGAGGGGTCTCGATCTCGTAGAAATAGACAAGCTTAAAGACTTAAAACTTTCGAACAACAACTAAATAGCTCATGTAATCCCATAAGCTGGGTCTCGACCTCGTAGACATAGACAAGGTTAAAGATTCAAACTTTGATCAAAACAAACCATATACAAATCTGGAAACATAAAACTTCCTCTTAAAAAACATCAAATCGATCAAACTGAACCATACCCACATAAAAAAAAGGGATCATCAACACTCCAACTAACACAATTAAACAAATCAAATCCAAAATTCTACTGAAGACACGAATCAAAAACACACCCAAAACCACAAAAACAGAGTGAAACACAAATCAAAAACAAAAACCAACACACACCCACATCATTAAATTGAAATCAAACCACAAAACCAAATCAAAAACTGAAAAAAAAAAAAAACACTCACAGAAATAGATGATTCAATGTTTTCCAAAGAAGAAGACGTCTGTGAAGGACGTAGATGTTGAAGAAGAACTCTTTGTCTCTCGATTGCTTTATCCATAATTGTTAATCTCAGATTTCAACGAGTTGATGATCCAATACAATGAACTGAATTTTCTAGACTTCTCTGTATATATATAGCAAAGAGAAAGGCGGTCCACTTTGTATTGAACTTCGCAAAATCAAGAAAAAACGTAAAAGTTTATCTTAAAAGTATGGGTTGAATAATCAAAAGATAAGAGTTGGTGACGCTATTCGTATATTCTTTTGGGGCTTAGGGAGCTACATGACAAATCTTTCGAAAAATATTTTATTTATAAACTCAAATAATTCGCAAATATTTTTCGCTAAATAGATTATACGTAGAATTGGATAAGTAAAAATAGACATAATTTAAAAAGTATGATTCGACAAATAAAAATGAACATAAATGGTAAAATTGAATTACTTTTTACTTAAAATCCGTTTAATCATAGATTTTTCAAATAAATTTTGATCAATAATTTGACAAATAGTATTTGCTGATATAATTTGACAAATAAATCAAATTTCTAAATATCAGGAAAAAATTAATATTGGGTCAAATCTCATTATTTGGATCTTTTAAAGATTCAAATTTTATATCAAGTTTTTTATCTTTACAAAAATATCCTTTATAGAATTGTTTATCCTATAATACATTTTTTTTAATGTGAACACAAATAGTAATAAAATGTTTAGAGAATATAAAAGAGAAACGAAAATGATTACACAATTGATTTTGAATATTATATATTTTGTATATTGTATAAAATGATGTTTGTTACACTCACGAGACTTCGCTAGTTGAATTCCACACGTCATCGTCATGAGTGATCAAGAACGTCTTGAGATGCGTGCCTAGTTGATTAGCAATTGACAGCTCTTTCTATTAAATAAAACAATAGTTTGATTAGCTGTTGAAAATTTATTGATTCAATTAATTTATAGTATATAGTGTTTAAAAAATTTACACATTTAAAATACATTTTTATCAAAGATTAATGTAATTGTATGTAAATTAAGAATAATAGCATGAATTACTCGTGATTTAATGAATCAAAAAGTCTTTGTTAAGAATAATGAATTACTTGTAATTTTATTAACAACATTTAGAGTACATTGAACCCGAAATTTTATATTATCAGCATGAGGCAATATATTCATTGAGTAAATATTTGAATTATTCAGAGAATGTAGTGTTTGATATATATCAAAAGGATGAATGATGATCGAATATATTTCTCGATTCACTCGAGGAAGTGAATAAGATCTTAATAGAAATAATGTAAAAAACAGATCCAATAACAAAGAGGGGCAAGTGAAGTAATTTGGAAAGGTAATCTTGTATATCAATTCTTTTGGAAACAGACTTTCTACCTCCACGAGGTAATAGTACGGCCTACGTACACGACTCCACTTGTGGGATTTCACCAGGTACGTTGATGTTGTATATCAATTATGTATCCAATGTTCAAAATGATGTGCTATTTCATCATTTACACACAGGAAGCTGGAAGTTTTAACAGAAAGGACAGACACTACTTTTCTTTCTTTCCTATAAAACTTTTCTTTACACAAACATTGACTGTACAATTTCATGTCCTTACTCGAGTCTTTGGCTGGAGCGCTTGTGACATAGCGCGAAGTCTGTTTGTTATCTCTGTAAATGACGGTCTTGCTTCTGAATCAGGCGACCAGCACTCTTCCATCAGTTTTCCCCATTCAGGATCACAACGTTGTGGGACGGGAGGTCTGAGTGTGTTATTTACAATTCCACCTTCATCCACAATTCATAAAATTAGTTCAAATCTTCAAGCTTGCACAAAAACTCTCAAATGTACTATTTGTTCATCTTCATGTGTGTGGAATGCTATCTTACAACAGAAAAGAAGAAGTGAAACAACTACTCCCTCCGTCCCAAAAATAATGGCGAGCAAGGGCAATGTGTCTAAGTTCTTGTGAGAATTGAGATATTGAAATGTTTTATGGTATGAGAATGCAACTTTGTACTATTGACAGTGTAAAGAAGTGTTTTATCATCGAAACACAGTTGCAATTGCAAGCCTACTCTTAGAATTCCATGATTAGGCATTAAATTAGTTAGAGTACCATCTCGAAGAAGCTTACCAATAATAGCACCACAGTGCAGGTTTGCATAAGGCTCCTCCCCTGTCAAGATCTCCCACATTGTGATGCCAAACGAAAACACATCAACCTGTCAAACGGATTAATGACATTACTTCATATCTGGGATATAAACATTCTTTGTGGTCCAGTTTTGAAGTTAAGCATATTAAAATAGAGATCTTACCTTTTCTGAAACCCGACTGCTGTTTCCATTCAATAGCTCCGGCGCCATCCATGGAAGTGTTCCTCTAACGCCACCCGAAACAAGGGTATTTCTCTTAATCCGTGATAACCCAAAATCACCAACCTAAAAAATTACGTGTCAATCTTGAACTAATACGTTGCAACAGACTTCGTTGCATCTTCCAGAACTTAAAATTTGCTGGCTACTGGCTATATACCAGATAAAGTAACACTTAAGAGAAGCTTGGTATTTTATAATTAAAACAGACACATTTGAACCTTTACCTTGCACACAGGACGATGTGGATCTCCCAAGTTGACCAGCAAGTTTTCACATTTCAAATCGAAATGAACAATATTTTTCAAATGTAGGTACTCCATGCCAAAAGCAGCATCTAATGCAAGCATAAGTTTTTTTCGCCGATCAAGCGCTCTGCAAGAACTGAGTAATTCCATAGGTCATATTCCGGAAAAAGGCAACTATTTTCTTCGATCAAATATTTTGAATGTGACTAGTGTCATGGGCGAAAAATATTGGAACTACAAATAAGTGGAAATGAGAAGCAGCAAACTTACCGGTCCTTCCTAGCCAGAACATTCCTCAGAGACCCATTGACCATATATTCAGTAACTGTAGCCACTGTTCCACCAGGTCCATTTGGAACCACCCCATAGAGTGCCACTATATTTGGATGGTGTAGTTTAGATAGAATCTTAGCCTCTCTCCAGAATTCTTTGATCTGCAAAAATAATTAGACACTTACCAATAGAGGATTACGAGAAACGTTTTTTCTTCACTTAAGAATTATTAACTCGACAAAGAATTAGTCGGTATGGTTCATTTCTTTATGAGTAACTTCTCTTAGCATGCTTTAGGAATGTTATATTTCCTTCCACATCTAAATGTAACTTGACTCTATGAATCTGAGTCACGCCTACCAGACGTTCTTGTTCAGATGAACTCCCAGCAAAACAACTTTGTTTTATTCTCTTGATAGCAACATCTGTTCCCCTCCACTTCCCATAATATACTGTACCATATGTTCCAGATCCCAATTCTTGTAGCTCTTCAAGATCACTGTTTTTTATGATCTGCGAGTAGTAACTCACTGATTTAGTTCAGATTGAGAAAAAACTATCTGTCAGTTATGTAAAATCTTAATAAGGAAAAAAAAAGGCAAATAAAAATTTCAACTGTTCCATAATTGAGTCATACACACAACTACCTATGGCAGCTTATGACCACAAAAAGCTTAAACATTAAAATGAAACAGAAGTTTCTGAAAAATTAAGTGCATGCTTAACAGTGTATAAAAGGAAAAACACATTCAGCAGTCTTGAAAAGAACAGTCTCATCAGCATTTAATTGCCTCAGTCATGCCTTCTTGTTTATAAAATATGAATGGGAAGTGAAAAATATGAATTTTATTCTGCGAACTTCATCATGTGCTATTCCTATGTGGTATCTGGTGTAGTCTACTCACAGGGGTAGAGCTGTAGAGCAAAGGGTTTCAACGGAGTCTCTTTCATCTGAAAATTATACTATGTAAATAAGTAAAACTACTTCTTTTTTGGTCATATACAAACATTTGAATCCCTTTGACATAAGGGAAGCTTCCAATGTAGTGGCAAAGGGGTTCGAAAAATGCTTTAGGCTATAGGTTCAAATTCTAGATGTGATATTATAGTACTTCTTTTAGTCCACTTGCATAAATTTCTGACTCTGCCACATCTACTCCTTCATTCACTATGATACAGTTGGTAAAGTACTGAGCTTGAAAGATCCAATGCATAAAGAACACAACATATCAGGCTTTGTGCCTCAGAAAGCATTTTTATTTAGCAATAAGGGATAAAAAAGTAGCATTCACTAGATGTCAAAAACCAATATTAGACTTCATATTTAATGGAATTAACTCTGGACCTGTAAGCCATAGATCCCAGCCTCCTTTTCAATGATCGCAGAATCAGTGACAGATTCTTCCTTTCCATTAGAACCATTTCTGCCATCCTACAGATTCATAAACTGATCAAGTTTATTTCATAAAACAGATGAGAACTGATGCCAATGAATCAATAATTATTACCTCATGATCAGATTCTTCAAGAACATTCTCAACATTGGTTCCTTCCTCAGCAGATGGAAGCCCATCACTAGGTTCATCTTGCACATGTGGAACTATTGTTGAAGATAAGGGTATATCAGGAGGCACACTATCGGTTACATCTTCCACAATAACAGCAATTTCTCGTAATTTTCTGTCATATGAATCATCTGACTGCTGCAAATGGAGAAATGAAACATTCCCAGATGCTGCCTTTTCATAAGCAACTCTATCAGCATTTTCCTTTTCTGTAGATTTATGAGGACCATCCACAAGTTTCTGGTGGAAAGAGACCTCATGAGTGTAAGCCACATCTGCAGCTGAATTTGGAATTGATAGATCACCACTCAAAGGATTTCTCCAATCCAAATAAAAAAGAGACTCTTCGGAAGGAAATGGCACAGATTGTATGTTTTGGAGGTCATTATTATCCTTTATTATAGAAGGCTGCAGCTCATAATATATGCAGGATTCAGTTGTATTGTTCATTGTTGTAGCTACAACATGATGGTCATGTTTGGATTCCTTCTGGTCCTTGACGAGACAACAAGGTGTTGAAGGACTTAAGTTGTAATTAACATATCTACCTCCAGCAATATTTGTTAAACATTCATGAGAAATAGACGGTACAGAAGTTGTTGTGCCTCCACAAGCTTGAGTATAAGGTGCTGTTATGTGAATTATATCGTCATCTATGTGGTGCTGTTTGGAAGTGACTATTGAATTCTTTTGAGGCATAGGGGGTGAAGAAGTGTGTGTTTCCACTTGGATTTTGGGATCTGATGATGATGTGTAGACACTAAGTTCTGGCTCCGAGTAGCATAGAATTTTTGGCAATTTCAACTCATGTTCCAGGCCATTAACAGTTGGTATATCGCTTGCATTAACCTCAGAGCTTCTACTGCACTTGTTGAAAGTAGGACATGTCTTCTTTATCCAGTTATTTGTACTTTGACTCCATTCAGTATACTCTTGGTTGCGTTCTCTGGCTTCTATATTTGGCTGATGCTCCTTCTTGGCAATTAGGTAATTTTCATCTCTCACCTCATGCTCTTTCGTTGACCATTCTTGAGATGAATAAGACATTGCAAGTGATGGAGATTTTTCTCGTAGAAAATCTGAAGGGGGTAAGCTTATTGAATCTTCTCTAGATAAATTGGGCCTCTCTACCAATTGTGATTGATCAGTGGCATCTTGGTGCATGCTGTAACCAGATGAAGCTTGAATATCAGATCCAGGAGACATTCTTGTATCTTGAGAATGGTTTAGCTTTTCTATGTGCATTTCCCTTTTGTTTGACATTAGCCTCCTAGAATCCAACTCTGTTCGACCAAACTGTGCAGAAGACACAGATCGTTTACTAGGGTAATTTGTCCTTGGAGTAGTCTCAAGGGGACAATTATAATAGTAGCCTGTGGTATCAACATGATAGGAATTTTCATATAGTGGTTCGTCTACTACATATGGACTACCGGCATCAGGAAAGTCAATGCTTGCAACATTATCATTTAAAAGGACATGGGAACGGTTAGGATCAGTGATCTGAAATGTCGCTGGAGATAAAGGAGATGATTGAACATATGAATTAGAGGGGACCTGAGATATGTTAACATAAGAAGTACTGGGATTTCGGAGCAGAAACTTCACATTCATTGAATTACCTCCATTATGGTTCTCAAATGGGAGATAAGTTGGGGAATCTCTTTGGCACATAGGACTAAAGTCCAAAGTGTTTCCAAATTGACTTGCTTGGTTTGCAAAGGCCTCCCTGCTAGAGCTTCTACGATGACCTGGCTCAAGCATTCCGTTTACTGCAACAACATACTGATAGTCAGCTTCACTTTGCTGTAATGTCATTCCTTCAAAGGAACAAGTGACCTCAGAATCAGCACAAGGCACAAGAAACAACCGTAGCCTTTGAGAACTTTTTCCCAAGTCATGATATTCCTCAATCATGTGCAGAAAATCCTCATCGGATGAAACGGATACAAGTGCATCAAGATCTTCTTCAGGAAGCTGATACTTAATTGTATGAGGTTGATTACAAATTGCTATTGTCTTTTTTACAAGCTCGTTGAAAGCTAGGTTCTTCCTAATTGATATAATTCTCGTCTCCCCACCTACATATCTAAGCTTCCCATCATTCGGCCTTGGTAAGATTCTACCCCCATAGCTGCAGAGTAATCTTATCTTTCCATTCCCACAGCTCTCAGAAACTCCTCCCTCAGGGTTTCGGATTTGATGTGAATGAGGGGACTCTGATGCATATATGTCTCGACCAGTTGCGCAAGGAGCTACTACATCTCTGTTCTTCTCATCGAAGAATCTTGATGGTTGTTGTCCACTGACACTACATTCCCTGTTACATCTGCTTACTGTATCAAAATAAGTCTTCTTGTCACCTTCCGGTGCATATGCTATCCTAGGAGAATAGTCCGAAAACTCAGCACCACAGTCTGAATCACTTCTTTTTATCCCAAGGAGGTCATGAAGTTCCCTAGAGACAACGTGGCAATTTTGAGCGGGATTTGAAATACCTATAATTGGCTGATTTTGTTCTGTATCTCTTGTTATGTTTGCTTTTCTTGGTGTCAAAGTTTTCATAAAAAACTCTTCTGAAAACTCTTCGCCTGTCTGCATGGATACATTATGTCTATACCTGTCATTGTGATTTTCAGTAAGCGGAACATCATTGCCAACGTTTTGACCTGAAACTCCACAAGACTCACTAGTCATGGTCTATACTTAGCTGTACAATATCCTCTCCTTGTACTTTCACCTTTACTTCTCAAACATTTAACCAAATTCATAACCAAATGTGCAAGAGCTTCTCGAAACTACAGCAACGAGCTCGCTCGTGACCCCAAAATAAATTACTCTATGTACAAACTCAATCCAAAAGGGTATTTGTGGAGTTAGCCTCTATGCTTCCAACACTCTTCAAACACCACATAAGAACCAACTGAACAACCAGAAACAAAAAGGTTATTCACTAAATAATTTGGTCAGCCGAAGTCTAAATTCATTACAAATATTTTTCATATTCACAACACAACATAAGTCCTTTTTTTTTCTTTTTACTTGAGTCGAGTATCTTTTATAAACAGATTCTCTACCTCCACGAGGTAGAGGTAAGGTCTACGTACACCCTCCGCTCCCCTCCCCTCCCAGACTCCACCTGCTGAGGTTGCACCGGGATGTTGTTGTTGTTAATGTAAATCCTCTTTTTTTGTCAGCAACTACTATACATAACCTAAAATGCAATTACCCACAATACATTTTTCATATTTTCACAGCACAATGTGAGTCCTCAGCAGCTATACAACAAAAATAAACCCAGTAAAATCCCAAAAGGTGGGGTCTGGGGAGGGTAAAGTCTACGCAGACCTTACCACTATCTCTCCGAGGTAGAGAGGCTATTTTCGAGAGACCCTCGACTCAAGCAAATCAAAAGAAAAACATGACAGCTAAAATACAATTTACCCACAAAAACTGATCAATCATCACATAAGAAAGGACAAGTTCACCAATCACAAGAAATAATCAAAGTTTCCAGATACATTAACACAAAAAGTCAGCTAACAATTGATAAAAACACAATCTTTTTCAAACCCCACAAACATAAATTGCAATATGAACATTCCCAATTCAAAAATAAGGATTTTTTCTTCTTTTTTCATAGGGGTAAATGATAAAAATTAGTTCTTTAGCCAAAAAGTACCTTCTTTTTTGGTTCTTGAAAATGAGGCTTTGAAGATTGGCCTATTTTTCTCAAAAGGGGTTCCAAAAAATCAAAAAATGGAAGATGAAAATGGGTTTTCTTGATATATGAGGTAAAGGTTGATGATGAAGAAGGGGATGTTGTAAAAATGCAGAGCTTTCGGAATATCAAAAGAGGAAGAAGTGGGAGAGCACCATTGCTTAGAATTACGCGGCATCAACTTAGGACCCAACTATATTATGAATATCCCACCCCACCCCCCACCCCCAACCCATCACATAGCCGTCTCGTTTCATTTTATTCTATGTGTCTTAATTTTACGCGATATATATTTTAGTATATTTTAATTTTATATAAAATTCGAACCTAAATAGACATCTACAAGATTTATTTTTATAAAAAAATTAATAAAAATATTATATTATAATGATCGGTGGAGATAATAGCTAGGGTTGATAGTTTTGGGTATTGAGGATGGTGTAATGGCTAATGGTGGTGTTGTGTGTAGTAGTTATAGTTAAATGATGGTTATAATAGTGATTGATGGTTGTGTTGGACGATAGTGACGGTTAATAGTGTAAGTAAGCGGCATTGATTGACGTTTTATAGTGATGATCAATAGTGGTGATTGTGTGTAGTAATTTGTAGATAATTATGACTGTAAATGATGGTTAATGTCGGTAATGCTTGATTATACTTATGAGCAGCAATAGAGGTTGTGTGATGATAATTGAGATAGATGAATTCAACAAATTGTCATCGTTATAAATATTAATCGTTCATACCTAAAACCAGTGGTTTGGGCTTGAAACCTATATTGGTGGTCTCAATTTCGAAATATTTTGTCACCGAAAGCACGGAGTTAGCCTTTTAGGTCGAGCTTGTCACACCGGACTTGTCTAGTGTGAATTACCTCTTCTATGTGATTTGCGAGCTATTGCAAAGAATCAAGGGTTTTACCTTATGGGCACCGAAAGGATAGCAGCTGCGGGTTTCACTTGTCATTAAAGAAAACGCTTAATGATTAAGATTTGAATGTTAAAACATCCTGATCAGTTTTCATGATTATGAAAAATATGAAAGATTTCAGCAGTAAATTAATCACACAAGAAACAGAAAACTTCAGGGCAAATAACATTAAAATTAGAGTCAAGTAGAGCATATCTCTAAAGATACTTAATAGTACAGCCAGCTGCTGTACATCTTGTTGTACATATGATACCTTTCCCAAAAACCCCAAAAGAAGAAAATGAAAACGGAGAGGCCATGGAACTAGATGTAAACCAAAAGATGGGAATAGTGCAGAAGGGGGCTAAACGCGACCATCCCACAGGCACTCATTGCGAACTTTGTTAGACCTTAAAAGGCGCTCCACGTCTGCTGGAGGGTTCATTCCAAGTTTCTTGGCACGCTCCCACCTGTCCAGTCTGTTCATTCCAAGGCATGGCCCATAAACCATATTCATGTCGAATTGCCTCAACACTTCCTCATTCTGATCATAATTATCTGCAGATTTGGCAATAGCAAGGCACACAAAAGCTACCTCTTTCAGATCACGAAATATTGGGGGGAAAGAGAGAGAAAGAACCATAACTTTCAGAATTTGAAAAAAACCCACTATCTTTTATAAGCACAATACCAAAAGAACAGAGATTATATTTCGTGCCTGGTGGACAGATGTTTCCATACTTACAGGTCGATTATATAATTCGGCAACTCTTCTAGCACAATATTTTCTATTTGAAGTAGTGACAACTTCCTTTTTGCTAAACGATAGAGACAAGTGGACAAGCAAATTTCAGTAGCTATAGTACTAATTCATGGCTAAAATGAGAAAATAACAACTTTGACCTCTCCCACCCCGAAAAAGAATATAGGCAATGTTCAATATGATATTATTATGCCCAAAAAATCTTGACAAAATGGTTCTCTTGAATAAAAAAATTCATAACTATGTCTCTAATTAATATAAGTATGAACTTCTAGTGTTAGTATGGCAAGGCATAGGCATAACGACTAAGGCAAACATTCAACAAGAGAGATGCCAGTTTTTAAGCAAGTTCAACATCATTGACTCGACAAAAATAGACGTGTTCTTCTTCTGAAAAAATCTGTTTACCCCCACTCTTCAAGCATTTTTCAATTATTCATCACAAATTGGCTTCTAATATTTAAGGAATAAAGTATCTTAAAGACGATGTCCAAACAAAACGGAAGAAGAACATATGAAATGAGATAATTGGCTATAAGTGGAAGACATAGGATAGAAATTATTCTACCTTGCAACAATCAGATCTTGGGAAAAGCTATCTTAATACCTTGGAGTAAATCTCTTTTACACTACCTTTTTTTTTACTAAGTGACTACCATACAAAAAGCTTCTTTTTTTTCAAAATAACGGTGGTATTGAGTAGAGCTTTAGCATACCTCGACTATACCACTTTACTTACTGAATAACTATTATACAAAAAGCTATTGCGCACTCCTAGTCCCTAAAAAGCTTCTTCTTTTTCAAAATAACGGTGGTATTGAGTAGAGCTTTAGCATACCTCGACTATACCACCTTACTAATTGAATAACTATTATACAAAAAGCTATTGCGCACTCCTAGTCCCTAGTCAGTCAATACTAATGCAAGAACAGCTGCACCGCCAACCAACATGAGAGTTGGTTATAGACTATCCACCATCTCGCTTGAACTTTAGCTTAAAGAGACTCGCCAACTCTAACGAATGGAAATATAATATAGTAAAACAGCAAAAACACAAGTACCATAATCAACCTCCCTAAATGTTTACAGAATTCAAAATATTTTCTTCGTTTCCATTTTTTCTTCCAAAACTATATCAAAGTCAACAATTTGCTAAGCAAGTCGAAAGTCCCTACTCAACCATACCTCGAAAAAAAAAAAGCTGTAAAGGTGTCCCTTTTCTCACAAAGCAACACAACAAGTACACACATATCAAATTGCTTGAGTCTGAAACGAAGTTGTTTTCGTCTTCAACGTTTTAGACTCATAGAAATCATTAATTTTGTGGGTTTAGTTCGCATTTAGGATTTGCAGGAATCCCTAATTTATAACAAACCAGAAGCAAGATTCCACTAAAGGATCACCATAACTCAAACCACAAGCATGTGAACGAAAACAGAGAACTCCTAATTCCCCTCAAAAACAAAGACAGATAAACAAGATTAAACAAACCCTAATACCGAAATTAAAAAGTACCCAATACGCAATAGAGTTAAAATCGAAAAGGGGTGAAAGAAATTGGTGTTTTAAATTGAAAAAATCTGACCTTTCAAATCAAGAGAGCCATGGGAGATGAGTGCTGAAGGCTGAGTAACATTAGAACCAATAGCTGCAGCATTTTTTGGTTTGGTGGATTTTGATTTCGATGGTTTTGTGATGCCTCCACTCTTCTTCTGCTGCTTGTAGAAACCTTTCATGCTCGATTTCGACGCCATTTTTTCTCTCCTTGAGATTTTCAAATTTCAAATTTGTTCTTGTTGAGGAAGATGAAGATTTTATTGAGTATTTTTGAGTTAGAAATATACATGTTGGCTTTTGGGCCAAAATAATTGGGCCTCTTCTCTTTTGAGTCCATAAAAGATTGATGGATATGTATGGTTTTGGGGTTCGGTTTTATACGTTTCTAATTATTATAAGATAATTTTGAATTTTATATCTCGCTTAACTAATATGTAACGAAATGACTTTTGATGTCATGGAGTATAAGTTAATAGTTCGGGTTATTTCAATATAATGAACCCTGTAATAATTTGTTATAGATTTTGTGCTTCATAATCAAAAGTTGTTCTGATCATTCAAGTATTCATAAGTCAATAAAATTGAAATGTCTGCTTAATGGATAAAACGTTACATTATATTCACTTGTTGTAATTTCTTAAAACGTCTCGAATTATGCGTTAGAAATAAAATTAACTTATATAAACATTGAACTTATGTATGAAGGATGGACAATAAAAATTTTGTTTTTTTAAGCGAAGTTAAAAATTTAAAATAATTTCTATATTTTTCATTTTTCAATAATTTTCTGAATGTCTATAGACTTTGATTTTACCTTCAATTATGTTATAGTTGGGCAAGTGTTATCATAAGAAATGATTTTGCATAACATATAATCTATGAATCAAAGGTGATTTTCTTGTTTTTTTTAATTTGATTTCGAGATAAGAAGGAAAATTTTATTTTAATATGTTGTATTTAATTTTAAAAACAATTTAAAACTAAAATGATTCAATTATGATAAGCATGTAGAAGTATAACACAAATTTTACACGCATATATAAATGATAGAGGGACCAATCAAATTTGTTGTTTATAAGACTATTAATTAATTTAATTTTTTATTTATATATAAATTTTCAAGTGATTTCTATTTTTTCTGTTTTTTTTTTCCACATAATTTATAGAGTGTTATATTTATCATCACATTTATGATTTTAACCAAACATAAAAATTATTTAACACGTTTGAGGAAACAAAAACAAAATTTATTAGCTCTGATTAATTAATATTAATATGTAATGTAAAATATACTTATAACTAATTTTTAAGCTGACGAACTTGATGGAACTTGAGTTATTGTGTTATATACTCACCTAAATTGTCATTATGTATAAACAAAGTTTAAATTGTTTTATATGTTAAGATTAAACATATATATTTGATCATTATATTTTGATTTTTTTTTTGAAAATTACGGGGTTAAGTAAATTTATACTACTTAATTACTCATTATAATTATAGTTTGCTATAATTATTACAAGCAACTAACATTATACATTAATTATGTGGGTTGACTTCGAGTTTGTATGATTAGTCACGTTTGTATATGTATAATTCGGCAGAATATACAAATACATATGTATGATATACACTTATCTAACCAATATAATATACAATTCACCTCTCTCCCACTCTTTGCGCTCTCTCTCGCCTCTCTCAATTTCGCTCGCCTCTCTCTTCCCTCTCCCAAACTCACTCACCTCTCTTCTCTCTCTCCCAATCTCGTTTTTCCATATATACAATTACATATATATAATATACAAATATCTAACCGATATATATATATATATAGAGAGAGAGAGATATGTATATATGTATATATATAGATATGTATATATATATATGTATGTATATATATATATACAATTCGCCTTCTACCAATCTTTGTCCTCCCTCGCTTGCCTCTCTCCTCTCTCTCAATCTTGCTCCTCTCTCTCCTCCCTATAGCTATGAAAGTAATTAGGTTATTTTTAAGTGCTTTATGTGAAAATTCCTTTATTTTTTAATAAGAAAGAGGAAGAAAGGATTATTATACATTTGTAGAAATTAATTTATAATTATAACAAGTTCTAAAAGTATCATGAAAAAAGTAAATATTAGAATAACTTGACACAAAGAAAAGACATGAATAATTTGCCAAAATTCATATAACTAAATCCAATATGTATTAGAATTAGGACAATATTAATTAATTGATATTCGAAAGATAAATGAATAAATAAATAAAGTGTTAAAATTGGGACAATATTAATTAATTGATATTTGAAAAATAAATAAATAAATGTGTATATATTTTCCATTAGTTTGAAGACATAAATATATTTTACATCTGGTTTTTTCTTCTCTACTCAACCTTTAGCGATCTCTACTGTAGTGGCCGCTTCTTCTGGTTTTCACTTTCAGGTTAGCTCTTCTTGTCAATCCCCCCCTACCCCCAAACAACCCCTTCATTTATTGGACTCTAAATTGTTGTATTAACATATGAGGGGGAAAAAGAATGGGAAAGTTGTTGTCTTTACTGTTTTTCTTGTACAGATTGTTGGGTATATGGTTTAACTGAGTACCCTTTTGGCTATATGGGTGTTTGAGCAAAAAAAATGGGTCTTGGCCATGATTGGTTGGTTGGTTCTTGCAATTTGCTTATTTGGGTTGTTAGTTGAGGAGATTTAAGTAAAAATAAGTGGGAATATGGGTGTTTTTGTTAAAATTTTGGTTGAAAAATTTGATGTAGTTAAAGTACTATTGATTTGTTTGATGGGGTTTGTTGAATCTTGCTGATTGTGTGGTTCTATCAAAAGTTTTGAACTTTAAGTACTCTTAAATGCAACAAAATTGAGTCTTTATGCTTTTTATTTTGGTGGATTTTGAGGTGGGGGTGGGGGTGGGGGTTTCATGTTTGCATATTGTATTAGGAGCTGCTAAATTATACTAAGGTTTTGGATTCTGGATTCATTTGCTCACATGTACTGTTGAGAGGCTTATTTCTGTATTTTATATGTTCAGTTGTGTGTTTTTTTCTGTCTATGAAGAAGTATTGTTTTTATTATTAGTATAAAAGAAAAATACTTTGTTTTGTTTCAGTGTGGTTGATGTACTTTGTGTTATAGTGATTAAATTCAAGCTTTAGTGTCTTTAGGCAGGATGAAGCAATTTTTGGTGATGAAGAAAAGATAACATGTTCTGTGTGGTTACATGAATAAATCATCTTCTTGCTGAAACTGACTAGATATTATCATAGTTTTACCAATTGTTGTTTTTGCTGTCTTACGTTGACTCTTAGACTGTACTCAAAATTTTCTCCATTTTGAAGCTTATTTTTTGGACTAATTCTCTGACTAGTTTGGGATTGAGGCGAAGTAGTTTTCTTATTGTTATTGTATTTTGGGGCTAATTCTTCCAAACTAAACCCAATTTGGCAAGTCATAATGACTCTACACCCTTCTTAGTATTAGTGTATGGTGGTGTCTTCTGTTTCTGTTTGGGTGTCCATATTTAATCATGCCTTACTCTTTGTTTTTTTTTTTAATGATTTATATTCTTTATTCTAAGAGAAAAGATCTAAATATATGTATTTACGTCAACATCCTTTGTTGGTTGTGAATATGTGTTTAGATTTACTTTGTATTGCTGAATTGTCCTTATGCCTTTGCTTTCCATCTGTTAAAGGTTTATCCTTACTGGTTTATAGCTTGGGAAATGGATGTTGGAGGAAACTCCTTAGCATCTGGTGCAGATGGAAAGAAGAGAAAAGTAAGTTATTTCTATGATCCTGAAGTTGGTAATTACTATTATGGACAAGGCCATCCAATGAAGCCACATAGAATGCGGATGACACATGCTCTTCTTGCCCACTATGGTCTATTACAACACATGCATGTTCTGAAGCCAAATCCTGCTAGAGATAAGGATCTCTGTAGGTTTCATGCTGATGATTATATTGCTTTCTTGAGAAGCGTAACACCAGAAACACAGCAAGATCAGCTGAGGCAGCTGAAGAGGTTCAATGTCGGGGAGGACTGTCCAGTTTTTGATGGTCTTTATTCCTTCTGCCAAACCTACGCTGGAGGTTCTGTTGGTGGGGCAGTTAAGTTGAACCATGGACACTGTGATATCGCTGTAAATTGGGCTGGTGGATTGCATCATGCCAAGAAATGTGAAGCATCTGGTTTCTGCTATGTGAACGATATCGTGTTGGCTATTCTGGAGCTACTCAAAGTCCATGAGGTATTTCATTATTGCTGTTCTTACTCACTTTTTTCCAAATGGAGGTTGATTGACTGATTGACAAAATTGGTCAGGACACATTTTTCACATTTTCTCACTATTCCTTTACTATTCACACATTGACATCGTGTCACCAAGCTATGTTGTGATATTGTGATAATCAGCCATCCCATGGACAGGCTATGTTATCATGTACTCTTCAGGAAAACACATTAAATAAAATAACTAGCCTCATTGGATTAGGTTAGAGAGTAAGTTGCTCGGACTCTTTACTTTCGGTATCGCATCTGTGTTGACACGACATGGGTGTGGGTGTGGGAGCCGTACCGGCTTAAGTCAACCGGTTTTGGATACTTTGACCAAAAATCAACGTTGAAATATGGGACAGCTACAATGAAATCTGTAATCAAAACAAAAGCTAAGTTGAAATTGGATTTTTTTTTGGGAGTATCTTGTATATATAAAATTCTACTCGAGTCGTTTTCTGTAATCAAAACAAGAAATGGCGTTAACCTCTCATCCCTCACTACTCTTCCTTCCATTTCATTTTAACCCACTATGACATGTTCTTATTAGCTTTAGAATTATCAACAAAACAACACAATGTTAACTTTACAATTCTTTTTTAATTTTGTTTTGAAACTGGTTAAGTTGGTGTTAGCTTTACAATCATTAACTAAATGTCAATCGTACGCTTACATCCAACACATAATAATCACATTTACATTCCTAAGCTGTATAAGTTCTTCATTGCTAATTTACCTTGTTTATATCACTGTTGCAGAGAGTATTGTATGTGGATATTGATATCCATCATGGTGATGGCGTGGAAGAGGCCTTCTATACTACAGATAGGGTCATGACAGTTTCCTTTCATAAATTTGGAGATTACTTTCCTGGTACAGGGGATGTACGTGATATTGGTTATGGAAGTGGAAAATACTACTCTCTAAATGTTCCACTAGATGATGGAATTGATGATGAGAGCTATCAGTCCCTCTTTAAGCCTATTATGGGCAAAGTGATGGAAGTTTTTAAGCCTGGTGCTGTGGTTTTGCAATGTGGTGCAGATTCCTTGTCTGGCGATCGGCTAGGCTGCTTTAATCTCTCTATTAAAGGTCATGCTGAATGTGTCAAGTACATGAGGTCTTTCAATGTGCCATTGTTGTTGCTTGGTGGAGGCGGCTACACAATACGTAATGTTGCTCGTTGCTGGTGTTACGAAGTAAGCAAGTCATTTATCCTATCAATTTGTGCATACATCTAATAAGTAATGATTGAATTAGACTGACTTCTCTTCTTTTCAGTACATTTTGATTGTGAATATGTTTTGAATGAAGTAACCTACCAAGAAAAGGAAAAGAGTATGATTTTTTACTGTAGTAGTTTAACAACATATTACCCATGAATAGGGATGTTCATGGTTTGGTTTGGTCTGTTTGTTAAAAATAAAACCAAACCGAAGGCTCACATTGTCAGATTTCTCATTTATACCACGAACATGCCAGGATATGCGAGTTCAGTAAATGTATGTCTATGAACTTGAGTCTGACATCTTTGCTTCTTGCAGTTTAATCTATAGTTGTGTGAGTATAAGTGGACACAGTGTTTCTTTACAAAGTGTTTCAGTCTAAAGAATGCAAAGTTCTGAAAATGAATGTATTCTCCTTCCATTTTGAATCAAATGTCTATTAGAAGGTCTGCGTACATCTCACCTTCCCTAGACCCCACTTGTGGGAGAATTACTGGGTTTGTGGTCGTTGTCGAGTTGAAAATGCATGCTCGTTGGTAGTAGAAGTGGATAGCATGTGGGGCACAAACTGTTAATTTTAGTTTTTACTGTCTAACGTTGAAAAGGAGACTACTGTGGAAATGGTAGATGTTTACTTCTCCGCATACCCACCATAGCCAACCTCTCACACCTCCTGTCTGGGGAGGGAAGGACTTAAGGTACCGTAAAAAGGATAGCCTAACCATGCTTTGGAGGAGAATGTTGTATATTCCCCAAGTACTCTATTGGACCTTTTCTTCTAAAAAAATTTGAACCGTTGACTGTACTTTGTAATGTCTGTTGTGATTTTCTTATACTTATGAATTGTTCTTCTGTGTTTGAGCAGACAGGAGTTGCATTAGGAATAGAGCTTGAAGATAAGATGCCGCAACATGAATATTATGAATACTTTGGTCCAGATTATACCTTGCATGTCGCTCCAAGTAACATGGAGAACAAAAATTCTCGTCAGATTTTAGAAGATATAAGATCAAAGCTGCTTGATAATCTTTCAAAGCTTCAGCATGCCCCAAGTGTGCAGTTCCAGGAGCGACCACCGGATACTGAATTGCCTGAGGTTTGCTTTCATTTACCTTACATTGCTCTCGGAAACATTACCATTCACTACTAAGTGTTTGAGTTTCAGTTTCCAAGATTGGATTATAATTTGAAACAAAATCGTTGGGTCGTGCTGCTATTTGTTTCCATATTTGCCACTTTCTACATTTAGCTTTTTATGTTCCATTTCGAGAGATGCAAAAATAACTCTTCCCTGTGTATGATAAGCTTTCATATTTCTGTTGTTGATAACAATATTGTTGGATTTTGAACCCAGGGCTTTGGTTCAACGGTAAGGACACAACACCTGATGTGTGGGCTAAGCACACATCATGGGTTCAAATCCTACTGTGGACAAGACCTTGTAATTAAGTTGGAGGAGGGTATAAGGTTCCTAGTAAGCCATAGGAGATTTATCTGATATTGAAAAGAATTGTTGGATTTTATGTTGGAAGACGTTGATGTATTTTTGTAACTTTCAGGCTGATGAAGATCTAGAGGATGCAGATTCAAGATGGGATGCTGATTCTGACACAAATGGCGAAGAACGGTACTTCACTTTTTCTATTTTATTCATATTGACAGAGATATATTTGTTCTTCAACCTGTACCCTGTTATCTTGCTTATTATGAAAAGGGTGATTTCATACAGTAAGCCCAATCCTAGCAGAGTGAGGAGGGAACATGTTGAACCTGAAGGAAAAGGCACGGTATGTATCAGCCTTTACTTTGTATCTGAAACAATGTTTAGATGCAATCATCTGTTTTTTTGACGTATGTCAATGATTCAATTCGGTGTCCGTTGTTTCTGTGCAGGCATTAGTTTAACAAAAATAATTCCTCCTCCATTTCTAATGAGCTACAAATTATTTCCTTGATGTTGATGGATTCTTGCTTCATATGAAGCTTGTGGTTGCTATTCTGTTCATTTTGAGTTTGCTTTCTTATGCTTTGGCCTTGTATGGTCGGTGGGGCCTTGTGTCAAGTTCACTAAATAAATAAAACGATGCTCGACTTCCACCCTTCTCTCATTATAATGTAGTATCACCATATGCTTCTATTGCATCTGGCAAATTTTTTGTTATTCCATGAACACTAAACAAGATCCCTCCTCTCGTTCTTGCTTAACCCTTATCGATCATTTTCTACTGATTGCCATAGGAAACTGTTACAATAGTTTCTTCCCGTTCAAATTTTCAGGACGATATGAAAACAGAAGAGCACCTAAGAGAAGTAGAATCGACATTCGCAGAGTCAACAAGTTTGAAGGTTCTTAGAGCATTATATTCACTTTTATAAACCGTAAAACGAAAGGATTGCATAGATCTAACAGCTCTTTCATTTCCTCATTTGAATGTTGTTTTAATTCAGGGTGGCAATTCAAGTTCTACACTGATAGATGGAGGACAGATTAAAGTGGAACAAGGAAACTCTAACAAGCTTTTTGATCAACCAACTGATATTATCTCCTAAATAGACTTTTTCAATCTTTTAAACTTTACTGTAATGTATGATTCTTTAAATTATACATTTGAGTCTACTTGTTATGCACACTAATTTACAGATATGATATGATCCATGAACAATCTCCCTCACCTCACCTCCCCGAATCGAAATCGCGCTTCTTTCATTCATATTAGTTGGAGAAAAAGAACATGCCAATATGTCAATTGACAAGAGTTTGGTGGAAATGAGGCCCAAATAGATTGTGGTTTAATCATATATGTTGAATCAAATCAATTTTATTTGAATGTCTGATAAAGTCGTCGTGATGTGATTATGGGGTTACATGTCGAGTTGTGTTACATGTCGAGTTGTGATAGTCTTTCGAATTGATTCAAATGTTTGATAAAATTATTGTGACCTCATAATGAGGTTACATGTTCGAGTTGTGATAGTTTTTCAAATTGATCAAATGTCTGATAAAGTTGTTGGGTGATGTGATTATGAGGTTGTCCGAGTTGTGACAGTCTTTTGAATTGAGAAAGAATTGATTCAAATGTCTGATAAAATTGTTGTAATGTGATAATGAGGTTACATGTTCGAGTTGTGATAGTTTTTCGAATTGATTCAAATGTCTGATAAAGTTGTTGTGATGTGATTATGAGGTTACATGTTCAAGTTGTCATAGTCTTTCGAATCGATCCAAATGTCTGAGAAAGTTGTTGTGATGTGATTATGAGGTTACCATGTTCGAGTTGTGATAGTCTTTCGCAAAAATGTTTAACAAGATTGTGGACCTGATCCTTTTCGGAGTCAGTGCATAGCGGGAACTTAGAACATTGAGCTCTGATTTGATTGCTTGATTTTTATTTTATCGTATTAAAATCACTAAATAACTGGCACAGAAAGAACTATTGTCGGTCAATTATAAGCATATGTTGTCGACGTTCGTAAAATAGCGTATGCCTAGATTATACATAGATGTTTTCAAACAACGTACATTTTCTTCTTATTTACCAAACACCAGAAAATAAGTTGAAATCAACAATAAAGTTGGCAAAGTTCAATCAAATGGGTAAACTTAAAAAAGGTGAAAGAAAAGTACAGGATTAGGACCAATAAAAAAAGTTAAGCAAATGATAGTTTGATTTGACTAAAACAAAATTATGGAAAAATTAGAAAAGTGAGTTGAAAAAAGTATATAGTAATTTTAGCATATAGTTTTACAGCTGCAAAATTAGTAATGAAGACTTTTTAATTGTCAATGGAACGCGTCGATGTAATCATAATTAAATTTGTATCGCATGTCACGGCTTTAATTTGTTCTTTTGTTTGGTAAACAATATTTTTTATTTATCAACTAATGTACTTCGTTATTACGTCAAATCGTATTAACTTATCGTTTAAATATAAACATATAAATTATAATTGACATGCATTTATTGATTTGATGTAAATATCGAGTGTGCATGAGTGTATATTTTTGGTTTAATCATTGGAGATTTGAAATTCGTGTAGTGTAACTAAGTGAAGTTACATTTCACAAAGAAATACTCTATTTCTAGGATTCGGATTCAAGACCTCTGATTAAGGGGTGGAGGGATATATATCCTTCATCCAATCACATGACGAGATACTATTGGATTGTATATATTATACGAGGACGGATCTAAATGGTTGATTATCATGATCGAGACATAGTGTAATTTAAAAAAATTTATATTACTTTGTGATTATTAAATAATATCTATTTTAATTTGCCTCAACTTACATTTGATCATGTCAAATTATAATGTATACATAATATAAATATTGGGTGCAAGCAATAATAATATTGGCTATGCTTTTGTTTGTAGCATTTGACACACAATTATTGAAAATTTCACGATTTTTTTTAGTTCAGATTGAATATCGATATGTGAGTCGTATTGAATTTTCAGATCAAATAAAAATCGTTATCAACATAGGTTATGATGCAATGATTGAGATTCCTATATTCTAAATCAAGAGTTTTCATGTTCGAATTTCTAAGAATGTCACCCTATAAATGAACCTACAATATACAAATTCAAATTTAATCGAACCTCGTAGTTGACTTCACGTTAAAACACTATCAAAACATATATATTTGTAAATGATCGATCCGAAATTATATCTAAATATTCATAAATAAAGTAAAATATGAAATTATAATATATTGGTGACATAACAAAACCTAAAAGCAGAATCAATTATGGTCCAAATTTGTACCTCTTTTATTGATTATTATTATCTTGATAAAAAAGAGTGAAGAGCTTTATAAGACTTCTTTTTTCAAATATTCAAAATGGAAAACATTGTGAAAAAATAAAATTAAAAAAGTACTCTTTTCCTTTTTAAAATTAAAAAAGTGCAAAAAAGAGCTCCCTTTTTAACTATAAAACAAATTAATGATTACGCATTGATGCTAATGTATTATTCATCATACATGCACTAATAATTCTTTATATCATTTTCATTTTTTTTCTCGGCGTCTAATATTTATTTTCGATCAAATTAATTTAGATTTATGTATAAAAATTTAACATTGAAAGTATAACGTTCTTTATCAAAGATAATTTTATTTTTATAAAGATTGAATTTTAAATATTTTAATAAACCGTCAATGTTTATATTTTTTTAGTACTAGTATCATTTACTTGTATACTTACGAAATTGCAATAGACATACTTAAATTGACTTAACGTACAAACAACTTTTAAATAATTTGGTTGACTTTTATGTAAGAAAAAAAGTAGAAAAATGATGATAAGTAAAAGTAAAATTGTTGACCGCTAGAAAAATATTTGTTAAATAATTTGTACCTAACTCGAAGTTTTTTTTAAATAATTATCACTAAATAGATTTAGCGATGAATTTTTGTTATTTAAAAAAAGAAGTTATCCATCGCTATTTCCTAATTTTTTTATTAGAGATTACAACATAGAGTATAATATTCACGAATTACTTAAATAATATTTTCATAAAATAAATTGTGTGACAACTTAAAACCACAAAGTTATGTGACCAAACAACCAAGTCACTTTTTTTTTAAACTCAACGTTCGATATTCTATATTCGAAAATCAATATAATATAAATTCTATTTTTGATAAAACATTACATCAATTTTTTTTTCATAAATTTAACGCTGAAACTTCTGATTATGAATACGAATTATCTCATTACGATCCATAAGTATAAGTCACATCACTTATTCAAGAAGGTAGATGTGCTCTCCATATTTTACAACATTTAATTTTATACGTACAAAGAAATAAAAGTCAATATATTTAATTAATAATTATGGATATAAAATTAGATTTTAATCGCGTACAATTTCTTTTTAAAAATAAAGTTTTAATATAACCAATGATGTATTTTATTTTTTTTTCAAAATTTATAGTTAAAAAGACAACTGAATTAATTGCAATAAATGTAGGGTCAAATGGATTTAGTTGTGAGTCACACAAAAGTTGGATCAAATTTGCCACCAAATTTATGATACACAATTTATTTATTCAATTATTTTAATTAGTTTTGCATTATTATTATTTTTATTGTTATAATAATATAAGGCAGGCCCTTTTAATAAATCTGACAAAATAAAGTGATTCGTAGATAAATTGGTGTTCTCTCTTTTGATGATTTTAATTTTATTAATTTTTTTTTCTGTTGGGATTGTCTTTTGTACCAACAAAACCGTACCATCACGTGGGATGTTAATATAAAAGTTTAATTAAACTAAAAAAAATATAAAAGATTATATTTCTACGAAGCTTTTTACGAATTTAAATTAATTGAGTCAGTATTTAAAAAGAATAACAAAATTATGAAATACAGAAGAATTTGAGCGAAAGTAATTTCTTGTGAGTAAATAAATATTTTTCTTCTATTTTAATTTATATAATTATTTACTTTTTAGATAATTTTAAATAAAATAACAATATTTAATTTTTTAAAATTTTATATCAAATTCAATACGAACAAATAACTCGAAACACATAGTAATAAACAGAAGGCCACCAATCACTGCGTGAAGGCAAAGCTGAAAAAGAAAAAGTTCATTTTTTTATTCTAAAAAAAAACTGACTTTTTTTTTACAAAAAAATATTTATTGAATTGGAAAGGAAAAAAGAATTAAAAAAATGTGAGTTTATTAAATGCGTTTATATATTCTATCATAATCGTAGCCATGTGACTTCCGACCCGTGATTGAAGGAAATATGAAAAAACGGGTCAAACTAAAAATTGTTTTTATACGATTTTGATAATTTGAATTACAAAAAAATAAATAAAAATTGTTTTTATACGACTTTGATAACTTGGATTACAAAAAAGTTAAAAAATTATATTGACGGTATATATAAAACATAAACTCTTTCGTGTTATTTGATAACAATCGAAGGTTATTAAATCGTTTGTAAGTAATAAGGAAATTTATGAATTATTTTATACTGAATAAAATATGAATTTATAATTTATAAATGAATAGCTCAATTTGCATTACATAAAATAATAAAATAATATGTTAATTCTCTTATAACTAATTAATGTATTATTAATATTTGTATAACCAAACCATCACTTAATTAATATTCTTTCATTTTTTTTTATAACTTAATTATGGTGAGCTAATATAAATTCTGAAAACACCAAAAATTCACCACTTTCTATTTTAGTTAATATTTATATGGTGCATTTAGGAAGTCAAACAATTCTCCTTTGACTTCCATTTTTTTGGTCATATTATCTTTTAACTTTTCTTAATTTATAAAAAGTTGTAATTAATACTAACTTTATATGTTTAGAAGGACTATAATTTATAGTTATTTTAAGAAAGTTTGACCAATATAATAAATTGTGAAGTCCTTTATCGTCTTAAAATTGAGAGTGTTTTGTAAATTATAGTGAGACAGTTGATATTTTTTTATTTTTTGGATAAGATATTTTAAGTTGGATTTTAGAAATAAAAAACTTTTTGATGGAAAGCGCTTCGCTATGCTTTTTATATTATCAATGCGAAGTCAAGTTATTTTGACCAGTAAAAATTAAAAAATAATAATATCGAAAGTGTTTCATGAATTGTGGTGAGATGATTGATATTCCTTATTTTTTATTAGATGTTTTTCAAGTTTGATTTTGAAAATGAAAATTTTTGTAATGGTAAGCACATTGCTCCGATTATAATACTATTGACACAAAGTGAAATTACTTCGATTAGTAAAATTTGAATACCAAATAATTAAAAAAATAAATAATTTTCTTACGAACTTGAAAAGATGGGTTTAATCTTTTTTAAAAGTTGTATGAGAAAACTATAGAAAGAGTAAATAATACACTATTGTCTATTTAATTTTGTCTTCACAAGGCGCCAATAATTATTATATATTTTCCCACTAATTTTTCAAAATTGTCTTTTTATTATTCTTTATTAGTCTTCATTCTTCACATTGAAGTTATTAAAAGACTTTTATTATTTTATTGCTTTACATAAAATAAACTTTTTTAGATTTTTAAAGTATTTGTAGTTTGGAATTGTTTTGTTCATGTAGGTGTTTTAAATACCTTTTAAATTTATCCAAAGTACTTCAAAGAGTTAAACTAACCATATTTCGAATTTATATGTTTTATTATATTATTATTTTTAAAATCACAGAATAAGATATTTTTTATACACGAGTGGACTATGTAAATCCTCATTTGTAATATTCATACATAATATTTATAAATACATAAAATTTTTGTGTTTTATTGCATATTTGCATTTATCACAAGTGGATATAAGTATTAGATGTTGATTGCTAGCTAGATATTTGTTACATTAATTAATTGATGTTATAATCGTAGGGGCCAAAATGTCTTCGTATTGCCATTTACCTAATAAATAATTTTAATGATTATCAGCTTTTAATAAACATTATTTAATCTTGTGATCTTAACTTTTGAACATGTCATGTCAGATATTAGAATTAAAAATCTGACAAATTTATCAAATAAGTGATTAATTAGATGCATTTTTCTTAAAAGTTATAAGAATGTCGACGACGATTTCTCATTCAAGTGAGTACGAGAGAGAAGAGATGTCTAGCAAGCTTTAGAAGAGATATTTTAGTATAACTTGAAGGATGAACCAATAGATTCAATTAGATACGGGAGCGATTTATCTTCAATATGAGACTTTTCAGTATAAAATTAAATTTAGTTAAATTACATTATGGAACGCAGATAAAAAAAAGTGCAATTAGATATTAATTACTAGCATATGATCAATAAAAAGTGATGTGATGGATAGAATTGTTTTCACATTTTAGCACATGGAGTACACATGCAAAGGTTCATTTTTACAAAATTAAAAAGAAATATATAAAGGGACCCTAATTAACTAGTGAGGTGTATTGATAGAGAAAATTTTAGACAAAAAGTTATAGGGTGTCCAACTATTTGCTAGAGTATTTGAAGAACAAAATAAATATTCCTATAATATATGGTTGGATTTAGATGATGATGCATCATTTTTTGATAGTTCAAAATAAATCAAATCCATGTGCTACATTTGTATTGTTGACAATTTAATGGGGTCATTTGCTTGTAGCCTTGGCCATTATTAAAACTAGATAACAAACAATAATTAATTTCATGCTTAATTATTTTCTCATGATACCATATAACCCTTTGGCCTTTAGAGTCTTACAAAACTCGATTTGTAATAACAGATTCATGATAATTTAACGATTATAAAAAATAGTAGCATCAGAAGATGATAAATATGAAAGTATAATTACACATATAAGATTTAGAAACGATTATTGATTTGATTTATTTATTGTAGCTACTAGTTTAATCTAGAGTTTTCTTTGTCTCTTTTAAGGTCTTATTGGATTAATAAAGTTTGGGTGATATATACATCAAATAAAATTGTTATTGTTTTGCACTACATATTTAATAATTGCATAAAGAAAAGTCACATCTTGTTTTTATGAATATAAAGAGGATTAATATTATTGGTTGTTAGGTATCTGAATAATAATTATTCATGAACATATAAATAAATATTTTTTTGGTTTTATTTTCATCAAAATTGGCTGGTTGAAATTGAATTCCATGTGATATATTTGGATGGTAGGGAACAAATGGGTCAATTAGAAAACTATAGTCTTAATTGATCACAAATGCAAAGAGTACAAAGCTAAAGTTTTCAATAATTTTGCTCAATTGGCAAAACTTTTGTTCGTATAATACCTTTTTTTCTAATAATACGATGTATGATCATTTAATTTTTACTTTATTATGTCAGACTTAAGTAATCGATGGTTTTTTTTATTTATAATAAAAACATCAACTCAACTTTAATTAATTAACCTAAGTTTATATTTACTTTTGTCTCATAATTTTTCACTTTGAGAGACTTCCTAGAAATTTCTTACTTGTTTCTTAATGATGTTAAGGTTATTGAAGCTTCATAGCCTCTTGCAAAAGTTGTAATTGTACAAACTAATCCATCTATTTTTACTCCATTTTAAGTCATAATTGAAGCGCGATTATCAATTCTGATCCTCGATTTTAGTGTGAATTTATATGTTATTATTACGGATGTAATTTTACTAATGAATATTATATCTTATTTCATACGGATAGAATATATATGAAGTGAGTCAACGTATAAACATCTCGAATATGATTATAATTCCTTTAATATTTAATATTAAATCGAGTTAGTAATTTTGCGAAGTTTCCATATCTTTTTCTAAGTAAAAGTAAAAGAACTTCTTTACTATAAAGTACATATAAGAAACTTCTTATGTCTTGTCCTCCTTTAAGCACCATGATAAAGATAAGTCACACAAGTAAATAAAAAAGATTGTATTATATAAGTACAATTTATGCTTCTTCTCTTACAGTATCTTACAAAATATTTAACTTTTCGACACGAATAGAAATGTAATCGAACATACATAAACCTAAATACCAAATCTTCTAGTTAGCATACTTATTGAGGGCATAATAGAATTGCAGACTTACTATCAAAAGAAATAAGCTGAGAAGTTGAAAAGCTCACTATAATAACAGTTCGATCAGAAAATTCTAACACGTAATATTAATAGTCAAATGATTTGATATACTCTTTTAAATTACTTACATTTCCTAAACCTCACTCGTGAAATTATTGGTAGTTGTTTTGTTTGGGTGGAAATTAGTTGTAGAAAAGATGTAGAAATTGATAAATTGGTTTAGTTGGACTAAACATGCAAAATTATAAAACTAGTGAACCACTAAAATGAAAGAATTAATAAATGGGGCCCTACATTAGCAATTTATTAAAAAGCTGTTAATAACGTAATTCCACGTGAGGTGCATTTGTCGTTTTATTAACGGCTCTGCCAAAAACATTATTTCTAACGGAATTTTACCCTCAAAATGTCATTTTCCTTTTAACGGCTAAACGTTTTTAATATTAGCTGTAAAAATTTTATTTGCCGATAATTGTTATCGTAAATCGATAGATACATAATATGTGTTTGTATGAATAATAATATTATTATTGTATCGAATTATATAAGTTAATATACATGCATATTGATATATAAAAAGATCGTACAATAATCACGTTTTGCGTCTTTGTATATGTTGTCATCTTTTTATTTTCATTATAGAAAGTGAATTGAGTACGGTAAAATCATAATGAAGTTCAGATCTCAATAAAAGCAAACATATATACTGGATGATTTTTTTTTTCACGTGTCTTAATTTAGATTCTGACGGATTGAATTGCTCGATATCTATATTACTGAAAAATTTATATATTTTACAGTTTCATGATCTTGTTTGTTAGTTATGGCCCTTATTCATATTTTTGTTTAATATATTATTTCTTTTTTGTATCAAAATTATTTATAATGTAAAGTATTTATAAGCTAAAATCATAAGTTGTCCAATTTATAACTTTTTAACTTATAATCACTTTTAATTTAGTATAATATTAATATATTTTGTACTAATTTCAAGATTACACCTTCCTAAACAAACCCTTAATTCCCTCTCCATTATGTCTCCACCATGTCATTTTTCATTTTTAAGAACCTTTAAGTTAATATTTTAATTTTAAAAAACTTTAATTTAATATTTGAAGTGCATAATTTAAAAATATTTTAAAAAATAAATCATGTTAGCATTTTTAATTTTCCGCTAAAATATAATTCCAACCAGCTATTATCTGTTTAATAATTCTATTCAAACACGTAACTCGTAATTAATAAAATTATTTTAAAAAATTTAATACTTATCAATTATTTTTATTTGATTAGCCTAAATTAGGAACTTGATTGATGGCCCGTTATTCGAGGTAAAAAAAGTGGTAATTTACGTACAAGTAGACTATATAGTACTGTCTCGAATCTTGACCAATTTAACTAATCTTATAGTTTAAAAAAAAAAAAGTAAAGGTGAAGAAAACTTTTAAATGCAAATAAAAAATAAAATTATTCTTTAAATGCAAATATAATGGTAACCAAAAAAAACTACACATTGGCCTACAAAATAAAAACTTTTACTTTTTCAACAAGTAAAAAGAAGATAGTAATTGAGTAACAAAACCCCACAAACTCTTGTCAATGTTAGAAAAATAAATAAAAATTCTTGCTTGTAGGTCAAGATAATGTAAAAATGAAGGCATGCAGTAAGAATCGATTTCTACTATGGTAAAAATAATAATTCGTGTGGTCCTCGATGAAATTGTTTTTTGATAAAATAATAATATAGTGAGTACAATTTCAAAAATAAAATTTGTGGAGGTTAGGATATATGTGAACTTACTTGTTATCGCGTGAAATACTTCGATGGGCTCAAGAAAAGTTATTTTCAGAATAGATTTGAGAAATAAATGATGAAAATAACTAAGAAAAAAAATACTGATGTCAAAAGAGGTAGTCGTATATAGAATATTAGATATGATTTTAGTTGCGTAAATTTAATAATCTTGGCTCAAATCTTGGATATGTGATAAAAACTAGTGTCATTTGATCACTTTTCGGTCATGTCTAGTAAAAATAGTCAATATCTCCAGACTTTCGGTGAAATTTCATGATAATATCTTAAAATGTATATGTGGAATTTAAAACTTCGTGATAATAGTTGAAAACTTTCCCATTAAGAAATTATCTATGTATAGAAAAATTAACAGAATTGAATTACTAACACTTGAGATCATTATCATGATAAATTTCATAACTTATAAAGGTTAAATCTTGAAATCGCTTTATATCCAAATTGCTGAAGAATGGAACTATTGGAAACTTCAATATATATAGTAAATAGTGGATTTAACTTTATAAAAGGTTTCAAATTATAACCATACTCATAATATTCCATTGATATTGATTACTATATTAGGACAATAGTAAGTTTAAAGTTTTACAAGTAAAGATAATTTAGTGTGATACAAGTCAAATATAGATTATGGTAGTTACATCTAATAACTAAAACAAGTGGAAAATTATCATTAATAATATATTTGATTAGTTTCTATGTTACCATACACTCAACTTTTAATCTGATCACTGACATAAATTGTGATAGAATAGTTAAGATTCCTATAGTATTAATCAGAGATTTTTAAGCTCGAGCTCATGAAATGAAACAATTTTATTGAAAGCATCGTCTCGAATTATGAACCTTACAAATAAACGAGTTCAAATTTTATCGATCTGAATGTGAATACTGAGATTAAAAAAAAAAACTTCTAACCTAACCAAAAGAGCAACAAGAAATTAGTTCTAAAGCAATTTTCTCAATTATGTTTTTTTTTTTCGAACTTTTGAAATTCCACATTAGTTAGTTAGTTATTGTAGGTGTTGACTTGTGAAAAAAGTATTTCAATTTGCTAAAATTGTGAAAGATTGAGATTTACTAATTAAACAATGAATATAAAATGTAGCTTCCATTTTTGTAGCTCAAATACATCTTTTACTTTTTTTTACCTCACAAGAAATAAAATAATTATGTTTCAAATTCAAATTAAACCAAATAAATATACATTCATTTTCGATCTTTGATAAAATTATCCAATAATATTATTGGTGAAAGCTAACAAAAAACAAGTGACTTAATCGATACAAATAGTATATGTATATAAGTTATCGTGTTAATATAAACTCGTTATAACAAGTTACATTACATTAACGTCAAGTATAGAAGATTATTACACTATAAATGAATATAACTTAAATTCTAATAAAATCTAAAATTTCCAAAAAAATAATAATAATTGTTATTGAAGCTAAATGAAATAAAACAAGAAAAAGAAAAAAAAAAGGTTTATAACTACATGACAGAAGTAGTTGTATGAGCCGTTAGCAGTTAGATCATTAGATGCTGTTTGTAAGGTAAAAATTATGATAAATTGGACCGTATAATGACCAAATTTTTTACTTAGTTTGATATTCATATTAAAATCTGATTAATTAATTTAAAATCATAACGGTGGAACATTCTTTTAAAAAACGGACTCCATATTCAATGCTCAAATACGAGAGTCATGACCTTTCACTATACTTACTACTCAACCATAATCAATACTGATGACTTTTATTAATTTATAGAATAATGTGTTTATTTCATTATGTTGTTTTTATATGTATAATGTATGTAACTTTTTGTGCATGGAGCCACCCACCCACCCACCCTACCCTAGTGGGGTGGGGGTAAAAAAAAAAACTTGGGATTGGGAAAATGTAGTGTATAGAGGCGTGAAAATAATGTTATGATGGAGGTCACTTGGTGGTTGCATGGAGAGAATAATATTGTCCCATTTTCCCCTTCTAAAAGTACAATATTTTAGCCAAATTAAAGCTAAAAAAATTGTAATTATTCCCAATTTTGACTTTTGCCATAAGTTTAAGGGATTTTTAACTATTTTTTTTTAAGTGTTGATATATAACTGGGAAAATGCACGAGTATCCTCTTAATTTATGTCCAAAATTTTAGAGACACACTTATGCTATACTAAGGTCCTATTACCCCCTGAACTTATTTTATAAGTAATTTTCTATCCCCTTTTAGCTTACGTGACACTAGTTTGAAAAAAAAAAGTCAACCATCGTTGGGCCCACAAGATAGTGCCACATAGGCTAAAAAGGGGTAAAAAATTATTAATAAAACAAATTTAGGAGGGTAATAGGGCCTTAGTACAGTATAAGTGTGTCTTTGAGATTTCGAGCATAGTTTGAGGGGTACTTGGACATTATCCCTATATAATATATAGAAAGTTAGAGTTTTTTTTTATAAAAATATATTATTAATAGAAAATTTGGGGATTTAGTTTTGAAATATTGACCTTTTATCATAATATATAGATCGAAAAGTATTGGAGTGAGGTGATTAGATAAGATATCGCACGACTTCATATTATCGAGGACATGATTCTAGATAAGGAGTGGAGGTCGCATATTATGATAGAAGGTTAGTAGGGTTGGAGTGTCGTCTTGTATATTTGTGTGATTCGACTACTAGTCATACCCGTGTAGTTCTTGTTTCTTTCACACAGAATTTACACTACTTTCTTATTAACGACTCTTCTTCTTCTTCTTTTTAAAATAAATTTGATGCACTTGAACAGGGATCTTTCGAAAATAGTCTCTCTATCTACACAAGATAGTGATAAAATCTGCATACATTCTATCTTCTCCCAGACTCCACTTATGCGGTTGTAAATCTTTACAAATTTTCTTTTTGCCTGTTAAAACTAAGAACAATCTAATTAAATTTTTTCTTTTGTATGTTTATTGTCTCTCTTTTTGTATGTAATCCTAATGATTTAAAGTGCCAATTTAAGAATTTTGAAAATCATGTTATATTCGAAAAGCAAAAAAATAATTAAATTTAAAAGGGTGAAGGGTGTGGGGAGCAAAGTGTTAAACGTAAATGTTAATTATGTTAAATTAGGTGATGATTATGCTTTTGATAACTAGTAAGTAATTAATAACAACCAAATATAGCATCATATCTGGAAAAAATATTAATTCTTTTTTTTTGAATGAAAATGATGTAATTGTTAAACCTTTTTGCGTGAAAAAATAAGATGTGATTTGATATGAGATCGATGATCTCGAGAAGATTGATATTTCAATTTAATTGGTTTGACAAAGTTATAACATTTTTCAAATTAACATCCTAGCTTGAGAATAACATAAGCAAAAAACCATATAATTGATAAATCAGGTAAGATAAAGCTTCGATTATTAATATATTACAGAAAATTTCAGATATAAATTCAATTTTTATTTTTAAATCATTGCTTTAGAAGTAAACAATAATTATAGAGTTGGAGTAAGGAATCTAATACACTTAATAAAATTACTCTTAAATTTTAAAAGGTGAAAAAATTTAATATTATATCTTAACTAGTCGTTTGTCTATATTTTGTAGAGTTAGAAAATCATCGAGAGTTATGGTAGAGTGATATATTTTTTTATTTTTAGTTAGAATTTCAAATTCGAGTTTTTTTTAGGTATAAAATCATTTTTATCATAGAAAATTTTATTCTTTAATGTGAAATTTTTCATCACAAATTTAAATTTAATCTAGCTCCAATATAAATACGAACGCCTAAAAATTAAAGTCAACATACATAGATAAATTTAATATTTAGCTGGTTTCAATTACTCTAAACAATCATTTTAATCATTCCAAACAATCAATCATAGGCAGCAATTCATGCATACACCTCATATTCCTTTTCACAATGTTAGAATTTCTCGTTAATTTATATACATCTCGATCTATCGAATATTTAAATATCATTATTATCGAATTTCGAACATTATTTATAAGATTATCGGTTTATTTTTTTTAAACAGTCCAATCTTCTTCTTATTATTATTGTGCTTATATAAACAATAACTAGAATCACGCTTCAATTTCAAACAAATTACGCTTAATTACATGAATCCTTACTTAATCATACCATATCATTTCACTCAAACTCATTTTAATTTTACGTTCACTATCAGTCTATTATAACTCTACAATCTCGTATACGATTTCCGCACCCTAATGCTACAATACTAAAAAAAAAATTGAAAATTTACTGAAAACATGGTAGCAAAAATTCATGAAGATGAATTATAAGTTTATCTTAATTTATACGTCAAATTTATTTATTTATTTATTTTATATTTGTTTGACAAAAAAACATAAATCATCACCCAACAATAATTTTCATCAATGAACTCCGCCGAGACTTCCGCGGATAGCCCATAATTTTTTATTATTATCTTTTTTTGCACTCAAACTTTCATTTATTCTCTTTCTAGTCCTTTTTTAAAAATTTATTTATATATATATAAGTGAGACATATAAATTCCTTTTGTTTATACTTTGGAATATATATAAAAATAAATAAATAAATGTGTAACACCGTAGAATAAGGTAATCCCCGTGAATATTATTTTCCCTTTTGTTGGAATGTTGGTCAAAACACCAAAATGGAACCTAACCAATTACATTGTCCACTTGGGAATAAGAGTTTCATCGAAATCCCGAGGTCTGGGTAGGGTAGAGTATATGTATACGTTATTGCTAACTTGAGGATAGAGAAGTTATCGTCGAAACATCATCGACTCAAGTGAAAAAATTTATGAAGAAAATATAACAGTAATAAAAAAAGTAGTGTAAAGTCTAAAAGAAAGAAACAATGATGACAACAATTACATGTGATATTTCAAGCAGACGTAACATAAGACGAGAAGTGCAAGAGTACAACTAGAACTACGGAAGACACTAATAAGTTTAAACCTACACACGACAAGAAGAGTACAACTAGAACTACGGAAGACACTAATAAGTTTAAACCTACACACGACAAGACAATATTTCACCCTTACTAACATTCTATCTTGATACGCGACCTCCACTTATTTCCTATCTAGAATCATGTCCTCGATAACATAAAGCTACATCATTTCTTGTCTAATCACTTCTCCAAAATACTTCTCGGACTACAATTAACCTCTCGCACCTCCTCACTAGGGTGTCAACGCACCTCCTTTGCACACGAGAAAATCATCTCAATCTCACTTCCCTCATCTTGTCCGCCACAAAGACCACTCCTACCTTCTCTCGAATAACCTCATCCCTAATTTTCTCGCTCCTAATATATCAATACATCCACATCTCCACAACAATATCTTCTGAACATATAAGTTCTTGACTAACGAGCATCCCACTCTATACAACAAAACTACACGTAAAGCCCCAAAAAGGGTTAAAACCATATAAATTTATTATATATATCTATATACACACGTATTATTATCCTACATTTATGCGAATTAAATTCATGACCTCTTCATCACACATTTAACAACTTTATTTCAAAAGTAACTTACACCTAAATAGATCTAATGAAATAAACTTTCAAAAACCATATTACAATCATTTTTATTATTTTTTAGATACAATCATAAAAAGGGTGATAAGAAAAGAAAAAAGAAAAATATTAGTACTAACTTTAACTTAAGCAGTTAGTGGCGGTTACTAAAGTGGTTAGAGGTTAGGTTAAAATGACAATTTAACCTTAGGACAGAAAAAAAAAACCAAACCACTAACCATTTAACCATAGTTAAAGTAAAGGTGATTTTAGTTGATAAACGGCCGTTAAATTTAACGTTTTCTGTTAACAGCCTCTATATAAACCACCTTCAGAGGCCGTTACGTTGGGCTCAGTGCAACCTTCTTCTCTTTCTTCTTCTTCCTCTGACTCTCTCTTCCTTTTTTTTTTTTGAAAGAGGAAAAATGGCAATGGCTTCGAAGAAATGGCTTTCGTTTAGCTTCAGTTTTCTGCTGATTTTGTTGCTTCTCGTCGGAGTTTACGCCGCCGGTGTGCAGCAGAGCAACGACGGTTCCGACACTAGGTTTGTTCGAATTTCTCTGGGAAAAAAAAGTATAGATATTCGCTTTTTTGTACAGTGTTTGAAGCTTTGTTGGAGTTTTAACAGTGAATTTTAGCTTCTCTGCTACAAAATTCATCTGCATTTTCGGGAAATTTTAACAAAAGTTGTGTTTCAAGGTTTTGTAAGAGTTTTAGCTGTGAAATTCTAGTTGAAGAAGAGTGTGTTATGGCTTTTCTGCTACAAAATTCATCTGCATTTTCGAATTTTTTTAAAATGTTATGTTTCATGGCTTCTTTACAAAGTTCTTCGAATTCCAGCTCGTTAGACTCTCTCCATAGAAATTTTGGCAGATTTCTAGAGAATTCTGCGAAGTTTACTGTTTTCGAGCTTTGATTTCGTAACTTTGAGAACATTTTCTTCGTTTAGAATCTTCTAGAAACACTTTTTTTTGCAGAATTCTTAGATATTTCTACGAGGTGTTCTAAACCACTACATTACACACAAAAACACTACAGTTTAAGCTTTTTCAAGCTGAAATTTCTCTACATTTTACCTAACGAAACGCTACATTTTGGTTTTGGTTAAACAGGACTGTTGAAAAAGAGCAGTTGCTGAGCTCTGAAAACTCAACAATGGCGGTGAGGTATGCAGAAACAATCTTAGCCGTTAGTTTTTCGTTCCAAATGTATTTATTAAATATCCACCGTCGGATCTCACTGTTCTGATCCAAAAGTACTTTGTATTAGAATCAATCTCAACCGTTGAGATCCTTTCTTCCATTAGATCTGAACCGTTTAATTCGTTAAAAACATTCATTCCCCCCACTCTCATTGGATTCCTTCTGCTCTTCTACCAGAAAATCTTCATTGGTTCCTTAACTCCCAAAACTACCCCTGTAAAACTCCTTAATTTACAGATTTTACAAACCAAACAGTTGTATATTTAATGGGTATTTTAGTCATTTTACTCCCTGCTTAACGATTCGCCTCATCTCACAGTTTTTCAGTTGCGGTTTTATGTATAAAAAAATATATACGTATAGAGAGAGAGAGAGAGTGTATGTATAGGTTTATACTGTATCGAGCAGTGTAAAGAAAAGAAAACACACAGTGAAAGTGTAATGTGTGTTACTTTTTTGCTGCGTGAAATAGTGGATAAATGTCGGTTGCTGCCTGAAATTACCAATATACCCCTGTTTTTTTGTTTTTTTTTTAAAATTTAATTATTTTTTTTTAGTTTGGAAGATGTTGAGGAGAAATTAAGCAAACATGCAGTGGATGATCCTGAAGAAGTTGTTGCCATGGTTGCACAGTGAGTTACCTTTTTTTTCTCTCTCAATTTTTTTTTTATTAACGTGCGAAAATGGATCGGGAGACGAAGAAAATAAAAAGTTTGTATTAATAGTGCAGAAACTGATCGGGATACGAAGAATATAAAAAGTTTGCATTAACTCATAATTGGTTTTGGTTGTTAGGAGTAGCTTGTTTTTTGTGGTCCTATTAAACGGCTCCTCTATGGCAGCAGACCTACTCAATCCCCCACATGGTCCAAACATCTCTTGCATTCTCTACCCCAACCACCCCTTCCCTTTTCTGTGGGGTGAATCTATATTTGTGTGTATGTGCTATTTATTGTGTTGGCTAATTTTAGTACTTGTTGGTTCTTGTTTGATTATTAAAAAAATGTAGAGAGACCCCCCTAGTAAGATCTCTACTGTCTCCTTCGTCCTTTTTTTCTATTTCTAATGAAAAAAAACTAATAGTTTCTATTTTGTCCTTTAAAGACAATGAAAAAGGTTTGGGTGGTATTGTTATTTGTGATCTGTGGAAAGTCATTAATTGACTGGTTACACATGGGGGAGTAGTGAGTTTGTGACAGTTTTTGATAGTGCATGTGCATGCAAGAAAAGATATATCAAAATGACAGAGCAAACTGAATGGTGTAATGCCTACTAAAATGCAATTGGATTATAGTCACTCAGATTATACTGTTTCCTTTACATGATTCTTTATATTCTTTTTTTATTTTCATGTGGCAGCAATGCATCACCATTCACCTATGTCCTTGGCTTTTTAAACTTTAGTGACTACAATTATTATTGGTTTGCTTATTTTACCAAGAAAACAAACAACCCAAACCTGTAAAGACCAAAATAGTCCTTGTAGGATGACAAAATCCTTTAATGCATTTTCACTGGCTCCAAACTTATGGTCCCTACACTTGTAGCTATTGCTAGTTATTCCCACCGACACTCTTCAAAGTAATCACAAACACAGTATTTTGAATTTGACTATCTCCTATGAATGAATGAATTCCCCTGTTGTTAAGACACAATAATTTTACTGTAAAGAAAAGAAAGTGACATGTTCCTAAGAAACTGTTCAAAGAATTTACTGTCAATGTGTGAAAATGACTTTGTTTCTTTGGATGCTAAACAGGAGCATTAGGAACAGCACTGAGAGGCGAAAACTAGGATATTTTTCATGTGGGACAGGAAATCCTATTGATGACTGCTGGAGATGTGATCCCAACTGGCAAAAGAACCGCAAGCGTCTTGCAGATTGTGGCATTGGATTTGGGCGCAATGCTATTGGTGGTCGTGATGGTCGTTACTATGTTGTCACTGATAATCGTGACGATGACCCTGTGAACCCCAGGCCTGGTACTATTCGTCATGCTGTTATCCAGGAGGAACCCCTATGGATTGTGTTCAGTCGCGACATGGTCATACAGTTGAAACAGGAGCTCATTATGAACAGTTTCAAGACAATTGATGCACGTGGCTACAATGTTCACATTGCCAATGGAGCTTGTCTCACGATTCAGTTTGTTACCAATATTATTATCCATGGCCTACACATCCATGACTGCAAACCAACTGGAAATGCCATGGTGAGGAGTTCAACAACCCATTTTGGCTGGAGGACAATGGCTGATGGTGATGCCATTTCTATCTTTGGCTCAAGCCACGTATGGGTTGATCATAACTCACTCTCTCACTGTGCTGATGGTCTTGTTGATGCTGTAATGGGATCAACTGCCATTACTATTTCTAACAATCATTTCGCCCATCATAATGAGGTGCTTTTAATTCTTGAAACTAATTTTTAGATTTTTATCTCTGATTTTCAGAGCTGTGGAGCTAACTTCAGGAGCTCTTTTGTTATTGCAAACAGGTCATGCTATTGGGCCACAGTGACTCCTACACTAAAGACAAGCAGATGCAAGTGACAATTGCATACAACCACTTTGGAGAGGGTCTCATTCAAAGAATGCCTAGGTAATTTCTTTTCTTGGACTTCAAAACCCGAACATGTTGAAATTGGCTATATAACTATCCTTCCTTGTCAAACAGAAGATCAGAAGTAAGCATATTGATGTTGAGGCTTTATTTAAAAATTGCAGGTGCAGACATGGCTACTTCCATGTAGTGAACAATGACTACACTCACTGGGAGATGTATGCTATCGGTGGAAGCGCTAACCCCACCATCAACAGCCAAGGAAACAGATACCTCGCCCCAGCTAATCGTTTTGCCAAGGAGGTAACTTAAAAGCCAAAAAGAACTATAGATGATTGCTACTTCATGATGTAGTGAATTTAACAGATATCAATTGAAACACAGGTAACGAAAAGGGTTGACACAGCAGCAGGTCAGTGGAAGGGCTGGAACTGGAGATCATCGGGAGACTTGATGCTTAATGGTGCCTATTTCACTCCATCAGGTGCTGGAGCTTCAGCAAGCTACGCAAGAGCTTCAAGCTTAGGTGCCAAGTCCTCCTCGATGGTTGGTGCCATTACTTCAAGTGCGGGTCCCCTTGCCTGTCGTAGAAGCCGCACTTGCTAGTACAGCCAGCTTCACTCTACTCTATCATTTATACAGATTTACCAAAAGAAAGTGTCCCTTTTTCCTTATTCCACTGTTAGATTTCCATTCTTACTACTAAAAAACACTACCCTATAGTCCTCCCAAATCAAAGTTACATCCCATTGTTTGTCAATCAGTCCATTCCTCTTGGCAAGTGTACATTTTTTACACTGTCAATTCATCAGTTCCTATCTCAAAGCGTTGTGCAACCTCGGCCTGATTTCAATTCAAGAAAAGCCAATGTCTGTTCTTGAAGCAGGTGCAGAAGCGTTGTCCATGCCCATTTTCTTGTTTTCTTTTTTTTCTCGATCTCAAGAGTGCTCGTCTTCCTCATCCATTAGTTTCTTCTAACCACCCACCACCCCCATTCTATCTTTGTGATGCTGTCTTGAGTCTTTTTAGTCTGCTATATTGTGCTTTTGGCTATTGTGTTTTTTTTTTTCCTTTTTATTACTATAGGAGTGAATGATTTTGTTAAGTTTTTTCTTAGCTTTTTTTGAGTCATACAAGCTATATAGTGTGAATTGTCAAGAAAAATGTTATTGGAAGGGAAAGAAAAGAAAGAACCTTTCTGTTTGAAATGATGCAAAGCTACTTACTACCTTTACTTATTACTACCTTTTACTTTCTTGCTTTGTCATTTGTCAATGCAAACATTAATATCATCTTGGTTGTGCCCGTTTTCTATGTTAATTTAATATCAATTACACTTGTCCAAGTTTTTTGCTTTTCATCCTCTTGGTAGTTGCCATAATGGTGATAGCATGTGCTTAAAAATTGCTAAAGAGTGTAAAACTAACTTTAGTAATTACTAATGAGTATGTCTTTTGAAGTAATGAGACACTGTTAAACACTCCACTTAAGCATAATCTAATATTTAATGATGTTCCATCACATGGGGTTACATTTCTTAATTCTCTTTAATTTTGGCAAATCACCAGATAGTTGGAGAGATGATGATGATGTGTCATTTTGGATAAAATTAACTATTGCATTGTTAATATCGAATAACTATTAGTTCGCATCGCCTATATGAAAACTGACTCTTATTGTGTATACGTCGTTCTATTCAAGCTCATCTCAGTCCAATATAATTCGATAAAAAGGAAAACAACTTTTAATTGTTAGTGTGAAAGGAACATAAGTGAATATAGGTGGTGCACCTAACATATATTGCTCCATTAACTTGATAGGACAATAAGCTAAAGCGTCTCAATTTCACATTATGAGGGGAAGAAAAGAATTAAGATATGCATGTGAGGATGGACCCTATAGTTGCATGTGACCTATTCTTTAATTTTGCCCCAATTGAAAACATTGCTTTTGTAGTGTTTGAAAGAGGGGTGGGTGTCTTTCAATATATTATTCTTAATGAGATAACCAACTTACCACATGTATACCCATGTTACATGTTATAGGTAGATTGGAAAAAACATAAAAAAGTTATAAAACCCTAATTTGGAGTTGTCACATTCAATACAATTAAATTCATGGTTGTTCATGTTAATATGTGATACAATTGATTGATTTGAGTTCAAGTGGTATAATTAGTTTCCATCCTTTTTTTATGATAAAAGGCAATATTTATTGATATTAGAAAATATACAAGATCAAATTTGGTTAAACCACAATGATTATGTTGGTGAGTCTATTCTAGCATGAGAGCAAAATGATAAGTAATTGTCATAATTGATAACATAACTAATCATTGGATGCCTTTCAACTTTTGTACAATATGGTACCAATTGTTTTAATTATAGTTTCTTAAACAACACTACTCTTTTCTATGCTATGACAAGAAAGGTCATCTAGACAGGAAAAAAAAAAATTTGTTGTCCAGAGAACATGATCTTGGATGATTTCCGACCTCATAAGCTTAGCTTTTAGGTTGAGTTAGATGTCAGATACAATTTCCTAAGATCGTATCAAGTTAGATCTGTTCATGGTTTACTCAATGTTCACTCCAGATGTCCAGTCCTGAACGTTGCAAGGGAGAATATATGTTGGTTATCAACCTCATATGGTAGGGAGCGATTATCATTTCCTGTTAGCTTCTGGGATTGAGTTAGATCAAATATTCATGTTCCTGAGTCTACCCCATACCAAATGAAACTTGAAATAAAAAGAGAAGATGTGCTAGATCGTAAATTATATAAGCAATAATCATAAGTTCTAAAAATTTCACGTATCTCATCCTTCACGATATTTTATATAGGAGAATAAAAGAAGCTTACATTGTCATCAATTATAGCTCTTGAGCAAGAACATGAAGATCATGTCACTACCGAGGCATAGATTGTAGTCTTAGGTAGTGGAGTCGGTCTGGAAAGTGTATCGAGCCTCAGCAAAGTGTAACTTCACTAGTTCAAGAGCTTTACCTCGGTGAGAAATCTTGTGCTTTTCTTCATTGGGCATCTCAGCGTAACTACAACACAGTTATATAAGTTAGTACTGTCTTCATATCAGATGTTCTTACGTTTCAATAGGAAAACATTCTCAAGGGGGGAGGATTTACGTCTGGTCATAGCCATGAGGTTGAAATATCGGATCCCATCCGAAATCATTGGGTCCCCTAGCTGGTACTATCCTTCCCTGAAGAGCCATGTTCGCAATGTTAGTTCTATTGTTCACATAGTTCAACAAAGAAACATTAAGCAAAAAATCTATCAAGTTTCATGAGTTCCTCATTTTAGGATAGGTTCCAAAATATGTTAATGCAGGGAATTTTCGAATTATACGCTAAAGTATATAAACAGCGGTAACATTGCAAGAAATTCACCGAAAGCTCAAAAATTGAGAGCTTACAGACATGCCTATCTCCTAGAACTATTTTTCGTCGAAAAATCAAGAAGAGAAACCACTTTCACGAAGAATATCGTATATCTCTGGAGTTCTCTTAGTTGAGTGAAAACTAAACTAAGTTCTCTGTGTTGATTTTATGGTGGCGCTGACAGAAAAAGAAGCACCATTGCAAAAATATGGAACTACTTTCCATTTCTCTTCATGATAAAGAAATAACCGGAACTTTGATACTTAATATAAATGAAATAACCGCCAAGGACCATTCTAGTTTGCAACATAGCCCTGATCAACAGAGATAATAATGGAAAAAATTGACCACAAAGTCTAAAGGAAGTATTCATGGATTACAGAAGCAAATACTACCTGCGTTTTTCCTACAAAAGTCATTGGCTCTGCATTTGGCCCAAGAGCTAGAGAAAAGATACACATGGCATATGCTGTTTTATCCTCATAAGCCATCAATAAGTTGTTGAGACCTAGAAAATGTCCGGAAAAAATTTAGAAGCAGAACAGAAAAATAGAGTGATTAACCGAAAAGGAGGACATCAAAGAAGAAGTTCAAGGCAATTGTATATGAGGAAAAACAAGCTTAGCAATTACCTTCATGACCGATCTTCTGCAAAAACCACTTGCTGCAGAACATAATATGGCAAGCAATCCCAGACATAAAGCAACAATTACCAAAGTATATTATGTCAATGGAAAAAGAGAATAATTAACAAGAATTGGAAAATAACAACATAAACAAAATATACAAAAATTTGACATGTCCGCCAAAAGGGAGTTAGGCCGCGTTTTATTAAAATTTAGATTGAATATGATCCAAGAAGGTAAGTTAAATCATTGGAAAGAATTCCAACCTCTTATAAATTCACCTAAATTCGTTAATGCCCAACATTCTCTCCATTTTAAGCGTCAAACTTTGACTGGCCTGAGGTATTAATGTAAGGTTTTAACTTTTATTTAAGTAGTAAAATAAGGGTTAAAAGAATTGGAAATAAAAGAGAAATTTCTAAGAGTAGAATTGCCTCTCATGGCGTGTTTACATTATCAGGATAGCATAAAAAGTGCAGGAAAAAAGTTCTCCATCTAGGTAAATGATATGAGCAGGGTACATTCTCAAAGGTAAGTTCCACAATTTCGCGTGCCACCCACTGTCATAACCAATTTCAATGCGAAAGGGTACCTAAAATCCAATTATTAAAACAAGATTCTGTCCATTAAACAGTGACTAGCGATTGCAACAAATTTATTTTCTTCCTCACAGTTATGCAGTTTTAAGTTCATCCAACAAGCACTCCTTGTTGGACAACAATTGATCTAGAAAACAGTTTCTACCTGTTTGGATTGGCTTTTGGCTTATGACTAATAGAATTTCTAACTTATGACTTTGGCTTATTTTTGTTGTTTTGGCTTTAAAATAGGTGCTTATAAGCATTTTTTAACTTTACCCAAACACTTCAAAACTGCTTGAAAGCTATTTTGGCTTTAAAACACCTCAAATAAGCCAATCCAAACGGGCACTAAGTAAACACTGAAATTTGACTATTGGTCATTTGGTTGAAATAAGTTGAAGTGTTGAACAAGAGTTAACAATTGTAATGACTCACACACATCAATGTAAGTCAGTTTTCCCTATTTGGTGTAAAAAAATCCATCACAAAACATTATCAACAATTTAACACAACCAAACAGTAGAAAATTGTTTCATCAAGGGAAACACTTGTTGTTAGAAAGTATCTTAAAGCATACCAAACACAACTTATAATTCTGAGAACACTTAACTTTATAAACCACATGCCTCGAGGAAGGAAGTAGCTTGTAAGTACTAACTGAAGTCTAAGTGACTGAAATAACTTATCACTATAAACAAACAAAATATTTCACACATATTGAAGTTTATCAGTTCAATTCATCTGTGAACAGAGACAAATTGAGAGCTATAGGCCTCATATTGAGGAAATGGCACAATGGTTTACAATATTGGTCAAGTGCAATTAGCAGAATTGCATAACAAGAATATGACTCTAAATATTATAAGGGATATTATACAAAAAAGTATAAAAAGAAGACAAAACACAAAACTCAAGAGCAGAATGATAAAAGGATGAACTTACATGTAAGGCCCTGCAACAACAAAAAACTCAACACCTTAGTTCATTGTCACAACTCAAATAAAAGCACATACACTGAGATTGAAGCGTGTACATAAGTTTGTTGAGTACCTGGGAGACCCTTAAGAGCGTTGAAACAAAGACAAGTATCCTCAACTAGCACTGGTCCATTCACCTGAGAATATTTCCAACTCAGTCAATTTCCGAACGATCACAAACAATGAATTTAAAATCTATCTCTCATAGATGGGGCGAAAAAAACAAGAGGACAATTATAAAATAAACAAGCGTCATATCTCAATGAGTGGTGGTTCGTGTACTTAGCAACATACTATTAAAATATCAAGATATTAGCGTTATATCACTTGTCTCATATTGAAATATCAAGGCATTGCAAATGTTCAGGTCAAAATATATACAAGATACCATAAAGGTTCAGTATCTCAATAACCTGATTCTAAAGTTGAGGCAGGAACAATAGGATGACAAAATCCTTCAGAAATTAACCAACAGAAACCAGAATTTATTGAATAACCTTTAGAGTGGCATGCAAAGCTACCACGTGCCTGTGTTGGTAGGAGTTAGCAGGTACATGGTGGAATACTTGAGGTGCTCCGGCATTATCCCCCAAAAAAGCCTCAGGAGTGGACTACCAATAGTTATTGGTTGAACGGATGGATACTCTAACGGATTAACATAATACACAGGATAAGAACTTGAAGTACTACACCGATGTTGGTCGACACGGATTCAACTAAAATCTAATGAAAGGGGAACTGGCACCTACATGAAATATCTACTTTGCTATTGCATACAAACAGACAATACACACTTATAAGTTGGACGTATAATGATTTATAAGTTAGGAATAAGTGCTTAAAAGCACCTAAAAGAAGCAAATCCAAACATCCTCTATAGTACTTAGTTGAAAGGATCATTGAAATGGATGCTCTAGAGTATTAATTAATATAACTTTGGCAGACATGGATTCAACTAAAAACTAACAAAGGGAGAATTAGCACCTACATGAACTACCAGTTTTCGGCTTTCACTATTGCATAAACTAGCAACACACACATATATGCAATAATACCAGGGTACAGTACCTCTTTAGCAGCAATTCTTGCTTTTTCTTTGGATATATCTTCAGGCTCACCTTGAAGTTCTGGCACTAAGACCAAATTTTGACACAAAGGGGTTCAATTTCTTAACAGCAAACATTGAAATTAAGCTCAAGTTATATATATGAAATCGAAAACACTGTCAACTTACAGTCAAGCTTAAGGGACTGAAATGGAATAGACTGCCCAAGGATTGTCCTAACTTCCTCCAATTTTTTAGCATTTCCGGTGACAAATGTCACCGACCGCGGCAACACCACCCCAGAACCCACCGTCCTCGCCGCCGCCGCCGCCATTGTCCCTTTCTCGTCGGAGAAAAAATTGCTCAGTCAAATGAGGAAAATTTATGGTCTATGAGTTTGGGGAGTGTAAGCTTAAGTATTAGTATAAACCTTTTTCTTAATCAAATATTTATAATATAATTATAATAATTTGATGGAGAAATTTCATATAAAAAATTTAGAAAATATAATATATTTGAATTATTGAAAGTTGTAAAAGTTAGAAAGAAAATATAATCATACAAAATTGAATCCATAGAGAAATAAATATTTGAAAGATGACTTGACCGAGTCTACGAAGCTTTGCTTTTCTTGTAGTCGGCCCGTAATGTCTCCAGTGGTGCTTGCGGCTTTTCCTATTTCGGCTTGGATTGAAAATACTGGACAGGAAAGGAAAACACGCGCAATTCAGCTCTGGAAAAACTCCCTGAGGTCCAGAGAGAGATGAAGTTTATAGTCAACCTCTGCCTCTCAGATAGCTTTCTTTTCCAACACTTCTATGTGGAGATAGATCTGGAACAACGGCCAACAAAGACCGTAATTACATAGATAACTGCTCTTCCCCCTCTCCTTAAGGCTTTAAGGCGAACCGTATGGCGGCTGGAAAGAAAGACGCCCTCACCGAGTCATCTACAGGGCTAAGAATCTTACCTTTACTTAGAGAGGGGTAGCGGTACCACGCTCTTCCGTGCTCGTAGGTTGACTCACCTATGCATCCCGACTAAGGTCTCACAAACGTGCACTTCCCTTATGCATCCAACCGCTTCACTAATGTGAATAGGTTATACAGAAGGGTAGGTTGGTTATATACTCTTATGCGCCTTCCTTCTTCGAACCTTTTGGTATGTATTGCCCCCTAACTATAGATCAGATCCACCAGACAAGAAACTCAATTCCGCACTGCTGCTGAGTCGTCGGACTTATCCACCAAGGGATTCGTGGAATTTCTGTGGATTGCTCATTTAGTAGACAGCGAGCGAGCTGCAAGCACCTACTCCTATCAAAATGAAAAGCAGCAAGCGGAACTTGAACTTGAAGAAGCGGGCCTCTATCAGAGAAAGCCATTGCGCGCTAGCCCCTTGTATAGGGTTCCAAACCTGCGCACCCCTAAACTACAAGCTTTCTTTGAAGCACTCCACCCCTGTAGAGGATACAACACATTGAAATAAAGGAATTGATTGGTGGATCTCTCCCATCAGACAGATCAACGGCACCGGGCATGGGAGGCGTAGCACGTTCTTTTTTGGGACACATAGGCTATTACAGACGCATCAAAAAAGACTTTTCGAAGCGCGGAATCCGGGAGTTGAAAGCCAATAGGATTGAAGTCAGATTCTTTCTTGCTTGTCAGCTGTCGGGCCAATGATGCTCTTCTAGCTTTACCTACACGGCAAGGGAAAGATCAAAGGCGAGGTGGGAAATGCCCCGCACGAACGAATCTATATCTGTGCACGGAAGTTGCTGGCCGGCGGCCGCTCAACTGTTCGATCATTCTTTTCTGAGTGAACTAGAAAGTTCTTTTTATAGTTATCGAAACTCGAGTTATCTGAATAATGGATTTAGGGGCGAAGATCCCTACTATAATTCTTACATGTCTTACATGTATGATACTCAATATAGTTGGAATAATCACATTAATAGTTGCATTGATAATTATCTTCAGTCTCAAATCTGTATAGATACTTCCATTATAAGTGGTAGTGAGAGTAACGGTGACAGTTACATTTATAGGGCCATTTGTAGTGGTCAAAGTCTAAATAGTAGTGAAAACGAGGGTTCCAGTAGACGAACTCGCACAAAGGACAGTGATTTAACTATAAGAGAAAGTTCTAATGATCTCGAGGTAACTCAAAAATACAAGCATTTGTGGGTTCAATACGAAATAAAATAAGTCTGATAACTTTTGACCATATTTAATTAGCGATAAATTTGTTGATTCACAAATATAAATTTCTAATTAGATATTTTGAAATAAGAAAGTAAAGTGTTTCAAAATTCATCCTACTTTTCTTAAATTGAGTTTATGTTTTTTTACAAACTTAATTTTTTGTTATATTTTAAGTTAATTGAAAATAAGTTTTTTTTATTAAAATTATTATAATCAAGTATAAAAGATCATTTTCACAAAAAGAACATGTGCATACGTTAATATGAAACGATACATAAAGATTAGAGTAATCGCAATTTTTCAATATTGTGTTAGTCATTCTATAGACATCGTATTAAAACTATATAATTGAAAATTATCCAAGAGCTAAGTAGTTGATTTAACTAAAACAAAAAGTGGTGGTTTAATCGAAGCAACCCACGAGGCTCTTACTGGGTCTGGCCGGCACTGACTCGTTATCCTTCCACTGTACAGAGCGGGAACTGTTCGTTGCTCTGTGAAACCAGCCTCACGCGCTCCGCCCAACTTTAGGAGCCCATCAGCCCATTCTTTCGATTGGACCACAAGGCCCAACTCTGTACTTGGACAGGGCAGGCCAGATATAAGCCCATCAGGCCCAACCTTTTTGGACTAGCCCAATATTCCACCACATTATTGCCCCCACTTGGGTTACAAGCTAAAGTTATTGAGCTCGGCGATTAATATTGTCTCATCGTTCTTTAATATATGAATGAAAATAGATTTTCCTTGACGATGTGGGAAAAAAATCATGAATTATTAACTCATGAGAAATAGAAAATAAATTATAAACTTTAAATCATTGACAGAACATATATATTTAATGATTTTATATGTATCATTTATAATGAGAGGATTTTCCCATCGATCTCATTAATCTTTTATCGTCTAGAATAAACATAAAGTACAATTAAAAAATAAAAAATATTTACTTATAAATCACTTGATTTTATCAATATGACATGTAATAAGAACAGATTGTGAAGGGTGACAAGTATGTTATAAGTCGATGCATCTTCTTGCAATTCCTATACCGATGTCGATAATCTAACGATGGGAACAAATAAATATATACCAGTCATTTGCATCCGTTTAAATATTGTGTTAGCACCAACTAGAACATACATGTAATACCTTACAAAAATTTAGATAGTTATTTAACAGTTTCTCATATGCTTTCGTTGTTCAAAATAGATCTTTCAGCCATGAACGAGAAATTTTATAAATTGTAAGAGATATAAAAAGAAAATCTTATACTGAAAATGAGAAATGCTTTTTGTATAGGATTAATTTGTGGCCCATTTCTTTGTTTAGATTATATAGGGATAATGCCCAAGTACCCCCTCAACCTATGCCCGAAATCTCAGAGACACACTTATACTATACTAAGGTCCTATTATCCCCTGAACTATCTTGTGGGCCAAAAGATGGTTGACTTTTTTTTTAAAACTAGTGCCACGTAGGCTAAAAAGGGGTAGAAAATTACTTATAAAATAAGTTCAGGGAGATAATAGGACCTTAGTATAGTATAAGTGTGTCTCTGAGATTTCGGGCATAGATTGGGGGGTACTTGTCCATTTTCCCGATTATATATAATAACGTCCAAAAATTAGCCAAAATATGTCGTTGACTGGATGATTATTCTCAAATAAAGTGTTTTAAAATGATAAAAGAAAAATGGAAGTCACATGATTTGTCATAATAATCATGTGACTTACCCCTAATCCATATTTTAATAAATACTATAATTTTATTTTTATTTATAAATATGCCTTTCTTTTGTATTCCTAATAATTGAAGAAAAGAATCAATACCGCAGACCAATGTTCATAAGTTATTTTTATTTTTTTTTTAACAATATCTATATGAAGACTTGAGTCAAAATTTATTAATTAATTAGCTATTTTAATTTAGTCTAAATATCTTTTATTAATGTCTATGACTATGAGTCTATCTACCTTGCACATAATTATTTTTACCCAAAATAAGTTTCACCTCTTGTTATTTTTCTCATATTCTAAAGTCTCTTTTGCCCCCTTTTTTTTTTGGCTAATTATTGTGACACTTTATATGAAATTTAAATTTCTAAATAATCAAGTCCTACATTTAGGAAAAATCTCTTACGTTTATTTATTAATCAGACAATTATATATTATTTAATATTTGATCACTAGAAATATATTAATATTTATTTAACGAAGTCTTTTATCAGTTTAATCAATATTTGAGTTACTTACATATGTTATGTCCTAATCCAATTTAATTGAGCTTTACACTTAAATGATAAGAGTTGAAACTCCTTATAATTAGAAATATATATATATATATATATATATATATATATATATATATATATATATATATCACCTAAATTGACCTCCAAATCCATATATAAAAGAGAGAAAATCTCATTTTATAAACAATATAATCTATGAAAAATACAATATGAAAATTGTTATAAATATATTACATTATGAATATCTCTTTTAAGTGCTCTTATAACTTTCTAAAGAAGTTAACTGATCAAACAAATAACTATATCTTTATTGCCTTTGTACAATATTAACCTATAATTTTATCCTTCTTGATAAACTTTGCTTTTCGTAATAGTCCACAAAGTTCAATCAAAAAATGCATGCAAATAACATCAAAATAATATCAACTCAGCGATTACTGAAGATGATATCAAACTCAAAATTTCTCCATTCGAATGATATTTTATTCAATCAATTTATCAATCACTGAAAATGATATCAAATTCAAAATTCCTTCATTTGGATGATATCTTATTCAACCAACTTAGCGATCACCGAAGTAATTGATATCTTATATTATGATTTAATAACAAGAATATATATAATACTACTCATTGTCCCTTTTTTTTTATAAGCCAAAGTGTGAATGAGTATATGGTTTTTAGTTGACACTTAGACATAGCAAAACGTGTAAAGATTCCAATAGGTAAGAGTTTTAGTTTTCCAAGGCCACAAATACCCTTATTTTAGGGAAATAGGTTCTTCTTTGCAGCGCCGTTTATCTTTATCTTTTTTGGACCTTATTGTCCAAAAACTTTTCTTTATGGACCAACAATACTATATAGTAAAAAAAAATAATCATGATAATAATTATTTTAAAAAAATAATACTTACTATTTGTGAAAAATTTATTCTTTTCCCCTTTAGGTATACTATGCTTGAAATGTATCATTTTGATAATTTCAAATTTTCATCGATAGATCAGTTAAAAATAGGTTTGTAGAATGTGGTGTACTGATAGGAGTGTTTCGCCTAAATTAGAGGTTTTCGGTTGGAGTCCTGGGTATGTAGAAAATTCCATTGAGAGTCCCATCCTCAAATAGGTCCTACAGAGTGCAATTCGAATTTAGTCAGAGCTCCGGATACCAGATGGGAAACAGAAAAAAGAAAAGGGAGGGTATTGTTATGGGAAAATGAGAGGAAGTGGTCGAGGGCAGAGGTGAAAATAGAATTCACGCCTTTCGTGTGTAAAACTCGTACAATTAGATTTACTAAAGGAATCGAGTGTTACATATGCTAAGATTATTAACAATTTATAGTAGACAGTAGTTATTGGATTATATCGTTTGAGGTATAGACTTATACATAATAAAATATTTTGTATGTTTCAATTTATGTGGAAAAAAAAAACGGATACACCTATTAATTCGAAAAGATTCTATTCTAAACTTCTTAGAATTTTTTTATTAACTATATAAATATTACAAATTCAAAAAACTTTTAGCATACAAAAGCTATGGAATAATTAAGTCCACCTACTTTTAAGTTTTATTTATTTATTTCTTAAATTTCCTATAAATTCAAATTATAACCTCCCCACCACACCTCATCCCCCCCCCCCCCAAATTAAATAAGAAACAATTGAAAAGACAAGTCAAATACTTATAGACAAGTTTCTAATATGAAATTATATAAACAAAAAAAGAAGAAGCATTTCATATATATATATATACACTATAGTTTTTAAAATAAAATATATAGTCCAACTCTAACCAATAAAATAAGAAGAAAATTGCAAGGGGGATTTGGTATATATATGTTGAAGCAATTAGTGGACATAAAATTAATAAATTTGGTGAGATTGTTAAGCTCACGTGAAGTACCCTCAAAATCTGGAATTTTGTTTGCCAAAAGCTATCATTATTCCTACTCAATTCCACTTACTTACAATTTTATATTTGTTTTCTTTCTATTTTTATATTTCACTAGTGATAAGTGATAACAACTCTATGGTCTGGGGCGGATCTAGAAGAGGCGAGGATGTTCACTCGACAAAGAGTTAGTATATTGTATATGTATATAAGGTATTTTTTGTATTTTTAGTTTATGTATAGATTTTGAATCGGTTGAACACAAGATTAATAGCTGACTTTGTTGTTTATAGGGTTCTAAATTCACTTTGAGCTTTCAAATTCAAATTTCAAGTACTATATTTTATTTACCGAATTTCCTTAGTGAAAATCTAAAATTGTCATTGTCTATGACGATCTTTTTTAAAATGAGAAAAAGGACAAATACACCTCTAAACTATCGTAGATGGTATGCAGATATCCTCCATCATACTTTTTGGACCATATATGCCCTTCACTCTAACGGAAGACTAAATAGGGACACATGATGCAATCTTATCCGTCGATAAATATCGGATCGGTGGATAAAATTATGACACGTGTATGTCTGTTAGTATAATATGACGGCAGAGGCAGAAATGTCTCAAAACTATGACAGGTGATATTTACATACCATTTACAATAATTTAGTGACATATTTTTTTCTTTTCCCTTTTAAAATTAAAAAAAAAAAAGTCTAGGACAACTTGGAATTTTTTTTACTTTTTTTTAATTGTGCATTTGATAAATTCACTTCTGTATAATAGCGTAAAAAACATCAAACGAATATGGTGCAATGAACTCGATTGTAAAATATATTAAAAGATAAAATTAATCTCTACCTTTTCTTATAAAATATCGCATGTTACGTCAACTCGATTATTTTCATTGTATTTTGTTTTTATTCTACTCTATTTATTTTTTTCAAACTTTTTTTAAAAAAATTAATTTTCTAGGTTTGATGTTCATTTTAGGAGGCTAATGGAGCCTACATATATAGGTCCCACTCTTTAGATTTGATTTTGACTTTGGTCTACATAATCACAATCAACATGTACGTGTGGGTGGATCTTATAAATTCTCTATGTCCTTTACCTAAATTTCATCTTTTTTTTTTAACAATCATTGTTAGCTAAATTTGAGGAAAGTATTACCAATATTGATTGTTTTGCTCGGAGCGATAAAATTAACCTATGAAAATATATTATGTTTAGTTTTTTAATTATTAAACTAATTATTTCAATATGTTGATATTAGCTTAGCTAAATATTAAGATAGTTGAAACTAAAATGTGTAGTTCAAATTAATTTTATAAAAAAAGTATTGACTTTTTTTTGCTTCATAAAGTTATAAATAGTAGAAACATTTTGTTACTTTTGTTTGATAATAAATAAATTATTATAAAATAAGTAAAATAAATTGAAAGAAACATTAAATTTTAATTTATGACTTTTGACTTATAAATCATAAGTTAAAAGATAATTTCAATCGACTCTAAAAAGTGAAGTAAAATAAATAAATTAAGACAGAGAAAACATTAAAATCTAAATGGGAGAGAAATGAAAGAAAAAATGTTGAAAAGAAAATCATCATCAGGTGGAAAATAAACTATCATTAATTATTAACAAGATGAAAATTAAAATAGTCAATTAATTAAATTATTAAAATTCTTTTATATTCACATTTTTTTTTTTTTGCTTTAAACCGAAATAAAAAGATAATTTTGCCAGTTCTTTTTTTACCATAAGAATGGTTGAATTTTTCTTTTAATATTATTTGGTTTTGATATAAGGTGAACACCAATATTGTACAATCCTTGGGAGTAACAAAATAAAATTAATGAAATTAATTAGTGGAGAATATAGTAAAAAATAAAGATATAATAATTAGTGTCAAATAACTTTTATTTTATTAAATATTCCATCCTTGTGACTCCCATAATTCAGTTTTCTTTTTAACTATATAATAATTTAATTGATATGACACTGCAGACTTTTAACCATAAAACAATAAATAAACACATATAGGATTCCCTAATATTAATTAAACATAATTTTGAAATAGTTATGGCAAGATTTTGTTTCCTAATACATAATTAAAACACAAATTACATTGGATCTTGAAGCAAAATTTTGCTAATATCGATATATGCTCCAACTTTATGTGTGGTAAAATAAACTTTGGAATAGTACTTATTACCCCAATTAACTTACAAAACACATACATGATTTTACGCGCTAATTAAGGTTTAATAAATAATTAGGGTAAATAATTCTTAATTTTTAATTAATTATTAGTTGATGTAATAACTTGATGAAAATAATATATATTATCCAAAGATATCACGCTTATATACGCATGATATTGCATGTTTATGATTAGTTCTCATGTTCACTAAATTAAGTTACATAAACAATGGAAAAACATTAAGGAAAAAAGTGATAATTTTGTGAATTTAAACTGAATGTGCTGTAATAAAAATAACTTTTAGTCGTAATAAATATATACAGTAATAAAGAGTGTGTTAAAGTCTTTATAATCAGCAACATAAGTTAATTGTTATCGAGTCAAATATCGTTAGCTACTAGCTTTATAAATATTTTATAGACGAATTCATAATTTTTTATAAATTCAGCTTAATCCGTCCATTTTACACCTCGATAGCTTTATAGTTCAAAATCATGCTAAACATTTCACTAACATTTAAACATAATACATTATGATAGAACATGGCATGGATTCTTGTGTCCTAGAAATATTTTCCCATCCATTGCTTCAATTTTAAGATATTTAATCCAATAATGTGATTTTTTTTTACGCAAGTAAACAGAAAAATAATACAATAAACTTACAATGTTTTTTGTTTTTGCTTAGCAATGATATAAGGTTAATCAAATTGAAGATATATCATCAAAGATCAAATGACGAAATCAAAATTTTGAGATGATAAAAAATAATTAAGAACATAAGAAAAATCACAAATTTCGATATAAATATCAAAACTCCAATACTTATATTCAACTTATTATCCATAAATAAATAAATGTAAAATATTACACACAAACACTTGGTTTTGGAGCTAACTGCTCTCTCTCACTCTCTTGTGTTTTCTTGTGTCGGCTGTTTCCCCTCTAAGCGTTACTTTTTTCGGGATGGATCTACAGTGTAATTTATATTTTAAAAGTGAATTTAATAATTTTTACATTACCTTATTAATGATTATGAATTTTGTTATTATATATTAACTCACTATCATAAAATAAAGATAAGTTTTTGAGATAATTTTTTCCTTTCTTTTTTTGTTATTTTATATTTACAATATCACATCCTTATATACAACTTAGAATTGTTGGACTACAATGGTATTTTTTTTCTTAATTAGATTACATTTACATAATCACCATTTAAAAAAAAACAATTTACCATCATATTTACTTCATTAATTATAATTTCCTTTTCAATTTCATAGCATCTAACTCTTTGTCCAAATTCTAAATCCGTCAATTAAAGTTATATTAAACACAAATGTATATGTATAAAAAAAGGAAAGATTTTATTTTAATCTAAATAGTTAAACCATAGTTAAAATTAAACAAACAAAACGTAACGGTGTAAATAGAAGTGGAATCACCTTATGTATCTAAAACTCTCTGTCCAAATTCTAAATACGCAAATGAAAGTAAAGTTATATTAAATTCAAATGTATACATATAAAAAGGGAAAGATTTTTTTTTTATCTAAATGGTTAAACCATAGTTAAAGCGGCATAAATCGGACCGGAGTCGGCTTAGGTCAAATAAAATGATTTTTATCTATATATACTACATATCAAACCCTTTTTGACTTGTTCAAGAAAACTCTAACTCCGCCGCTAAGCATGCTTTTTCGATATTTCATAAAAATTCTAACTCCGCCGCTGAAACTCGCCGAGTGCTAATATATCAAAGGAGGGTGGTGGTAGTTGTAGGGATCCTAGGGGAAGATGGTGGAGGTGGATAAGAGAATTGCCAATCTCAATGTATTCTTTGCTTGGTTTATTTGTTAACCATTTTTTTTTATTATTTGCCTTTTATTTGTTTAATTAATCTCCTCTCTTTTCACCTTTTAGCATGTTATTTTAATGTTGTTGTTTTGCAATATCACCAATAGAAAAAAGTTGAAGTTTTTGAAACTCTCAGTTTGAGTAGAAACCAAGAAACTACACAAAAACAGAGCAAAACCCAAGAAACAAAAAAGAAGTGATTTTTACTTGGTTTTTTGATATGCAATTGCAAACCCAAGAAGAAATTTTTGGAATTTGAGGCAAAGATGTCTTCTTCTTCTTCTTCAAATCCCAACAAAAAATACCATTTTTTTCTTTTCTTGATTACCCTTCTCTTCACTTCTTCTTCTTCTTCTTCTGTTACTGATGTTGTTGCACCATTTTCTAGTTGGGACATTCTTGATAACACCCCATGTAAATGGTCTTTCATAAAATGCAACTTCCAAGGTTTTATTACAGAAATCAATATTCAGTCTATTCATCTTGAACTTCCTTTACCTACAAATCTTTCTTCATATAAGTACCTGAAGAAGCTTGTCATTTCTGATGCTAACATCACTGGTGTAATACCCTTTAACATGGGTGACTGTTCTTCACTTGTTACTATTGATTTAAGCTCAAATGGTCTTGTGGGTACTATTCCTTTAAGCATTGGAACACTTGTGAACCTTCAAGATTTGATTTTGAACTCAAATCAGCTTACTGGGAGGATCCCAGTTGAGATTGGGAACTGTAGAAGGTTAAAAAATCTTGTTCTTTTTGATAACAGGCTTAGTGGTGGTTTACCAAGTGAAATGGGGTTGTTATCAAATCTTGAAGTGTTAAGAGCTGGTGGGAATAAAGATATTACTGGGAAAATCCCAAATGAGTTAGGAGATTGTGGGAATTTGACTGTTTTAGGCTTAGCTGATACAAGAATATCTGGTTCTTTGCCTGTTTCTTTGGGTAAGCTTAAGAATCTTGAAACTTTGTCTATTTATACTACAATGTTGTCTGGTGAGATACCTGCTGATTTAGGTAAGTGTACTGAGCTTGTGAACTTGTATTTGTATGAAAACAGTCTTTCTGGTTCAATCCCATCTGAGCTAGGGAACCTTAGAAAGTTAGAAAAGTTGCTTCTTTGGCAGAATAATCTTGTTGGTGTTATACCAGAAGAGATTGGGAATTGTACTAAGCTGATTATGATTGATTTGTCTTTGAACTATTTGTCTGGGAGTATACCATTATCCTTTGGTGGTCTTGTTGTGTTACAAGAGCTTATGCTTAGTAACAACAATATTTCTGGTTCAATCCCTTTTGTTCTTTCACAATGTACAAGTCTTGTGCAGTTGCAGCTTGACACAAATCAGATTTCAGGTTTGATTCCTTCTGAGTTAGGGAATTTGACTAGTCTTGTTGTGTTTTTTGCTTGGGATAATCAACTTGAAGGAAGTGTGCCTTCAACTTTGGGTAGTTGTAGTAACCTTCAGGCACTGGACTTGTCACATAACTCACTTACTGGTAGCATTCCTCCAGGCTTGTTTCAGTTGAAAAACCTTACTAAGCTGCTGTTGATTTCTAACGATATTTCGGGTACTATACCTCGAGAAATTGGATATTGTAGCTCATTAGTGAGGTTAAGACTTGGAAACAACAGGATAGCTGGTGGAATACCGAAAGAAATTGGAGGTCTTAAGAGCTTAAACTTTCTTGATTTGTCCGGGAATCGCCTTTCTGGACCAGTTCCTGATGAGATAAGTAGCTGTACTGAGCTACAAATGGTAGACCTCAGCAGCAATACACTGGAAGGTCCCCTGCCTAACACTCTGTCTTCACTATCAGGGATTCAAGTCTTGGACGTTTCAAATAACCGGTTTGCAGGGCCTATACCGGCTAGTTTTGGGCGTCTTGTGTCGTTGAATAAGCTGATTCTCAGTAAGAATTCGTTCTCAGGGTCTATACCTCCATCTATTGGCATGTGTTCGAGTCTTCAATTGCTTGATCTTAGCAGCAATAAGCTCTCGGGAGGCATACCGATGCAGTTAGGAAAGATTGAGTCCCTTGAAATCACTCTCAACCTTAGTTTAAATGAACTAACAGGTCCAATTCCTGCTGAAATTTCTTCACTAAGCAAGCTGTCGATACTTGACCTTTCGCACAACAACCTTGAAGGGAACTTGAATCCACTAGCGAGGCTCGATAATCTTGTCTCACTGAATGTCTCATACAACAACTTCACTGGTTATCTTCCGGACAATAAGCTCTTTCGACAGTTGCCATCATCAGACCTAGATGGAAATGAAGGTCTATGTTCATTCGGAAGGCCTTCGTGTTTCCTCAGCAATATCGATGGAGTAGGAGTAGCTAAAAACGAAAATGATGAGGGAAGGTCAAAGAAGCTCAAATTAGCCATTGCATTGCTAGTCATCATGACAATAGCAATGGTGATTATGGGAACTATTGCTATCATACGCGCACGAAGGGCGATGAGAAGGGATGATGATTCAGAGATGGGAGATTCTTGGGCTTGGCAGTTTACTCCATTCCAGAAGCTCAATTTTTCAGTGGACGAAATACTCAGATGCCTTGTGGATACTAATGTCATTGGAAAAGGGTGCTCGGGGATGGTTTATCGTGCAGATATGAACAATGGTGATGTCATAGCAGTGAAGAAGCTTTGGCCAATAACCATGACTACAACAAATGGAGGCAATGATGAGAAATGTGGGGTACGTGATTCATTCTCTGCAGAAGTTAAGACACTCGGTTCAATTCGACACAAGAACATTGTCCGATTCTTGGGGTGTTGTTGGAACAGAAGCACAAGATTGCTCATGTATGATTACATGCCTAATGGGAGCTTAGGAAGTCTTCTCCATGAGAGAAGCGGTAACCCTTTGGAATGGGAATTGAGATACCAAATATTGCTCGGGGCAGCACAAGGGCTCGCCTACTTGCACCATGACTGTGCTCCTCCAATTGTTCACAGAGACATCAAGGCCAACAACATTCTCATTGGTCTGGAGTTTGAGCCTTACATTGCAGACTTTGGCCTCGCAAAACTAGTCGATGATGGTGATTTTGGTCGTTCCTCCAATACAGTTGCTGGTTCTTACGGCTACATTGCTCCAGGTAAAATTCTTTTCTATTTCATGTCATCATTTTCCTTACACCTAGCATATTATTCCGAGTATACGTTTTACTTAGTTATATTATAAGCATTGATTGTGTATTGCAACCATAACAACAACATACCCAGTGTAGTCCTGCAGAAAAAGAAGTTACGGATGTGAAAGCCGAACACTAACTACATCAAAATAATGCCTCCTAAAATAATCCAAGTACAAGAAACAAACAGTAGTAACAAAAATCGAAGGACAATGATTGCACATTGCATTTATCTACAAAGAATATCAGTAGTTCTTGATGATCATTGATCGAAAGTGTATCAATATTGTTCATTTTGCATTACACAGAATATGGCTATATGATGAAGATCACTGCAAAGAGCGATGTCTACAGCTACGGAGTAGTTATATTAGAAGTCTTGACAGGTAAGCAGCCAATCGATCCAACAATTCCTGAAGGAGTGCATCTAGTTGATTGGGTAAGACGGAAAAGAGGAGGAATTGAAGTCCTCGATCCAAGTCTACACTCGAGACCAGAATCAGAAATCGAGGAAATGTTACAAGCATTAGGAGTAGCCCTGTTATGTGTCAACTCCACTCCAGATGAAAGGCCTACAATGAAAGATGTTGCAGCAATGCTAAAGGAAATCAAACATGAAAGAGAAGAATATGCAAAAGTCGATGTTTTACTCAAAGGCTCTCCAACAACAACAACAACTACTGATCATAATCAAGAAAACAACAACTCAACAAAGGGTGTTTTAGCAACATCTTCATCAGGACAGAAAGCAAGAAGTATGTATACAATGAGCAATAACACAAGCTTCTCTGCTTCATCATTGCTTTATTATTCATCATCATCATCAAATGCCAAAAGTGGAGTTTAAACTGTTTAAGTGATTAAACAAAACATATTACATTTGCGTTGAATATTGGAGTTTGTCATATTAGTTACTATTAGTTTTAAGTTTCAATAATCCTATGTTTGTTTGTTTGGAATTTTATGTAAAGAGAATTAGAAAGGTGGTAGATATGTGTGACAAGTTGAAACAAAACAAGCCAACTTATGCTAATTTGGCTTTTTGAGCATTTTTAAAGCTTTCATGTAGCTACTAAAGTCAACTTTATTCCTCCTTGTTTTAAGGTTCATTTTTTAAGCTTTCAAACAAATATTTGGGACCTACATATAAATGAGTAAATAATAAAACAAAGTGCATGAAACACTAGTGATTATTGTACATCTTTTGTCCTTGATATAGGTATTTGAATAATGATACTCGAACACCTGATGAATAGGGGCAAAGTTTACGTACATCCATTATTTTCTGACTTTACTTGTGAGATATTGTTGTTGTATACTATAATGAGTTCATTTGGTACGCGGAATAAGGTGGAATATGTCAAAATTAAGTTTGGTATTAAATTTGTACTGAATATCTCACCTTATCTCATTCCATCTTTCAAGTGGAATAAACTAGTTCAAAAATTATAATTACAAAACTATAATTCTGAAATAATTTAGTTTGCGAATCAAATGAACCTAAGACTACTTTACTTTTTTCTTTTGCAACTAAAAAAATCCTCTTTTTCTTGAAAAAATTTGACTATTAATTTATACAATAAACTTCTTAAGGATCATGAACAAACTTTATCAACTTTGTGGATTTGTAGTGGAAAATAAAATTTGGGAGAGACTTTTAGGGGCAAAGCATTCCCCACAAGCCTTTTTTAAGGGTGGGTTTGGTAGGTTGGAAATTATTTTCAAGAGAAAAACATTTTCCACTAAAAGGGGTGTAATTATACTAACTTCTTAATTTGTATCAATATTTTCTTTAATTATAAGTATCTTGATATTTAATTCAATCTTTAATACTCTGATTCTTTTTAGCAAAATACTATGTAGTTTACTATTTGTAATAGTATTGTTCATCATTTGAAAAATAATTCACTCATCAACCAAAATTGAAATTGTTTTTGTGAAAAATGTTTGTCGATCGTATTATAATTTATATATTTTTCAAGTAATAACACTTGTTCTAATTTAATGATTTTCAAGATATAACAAATAGGTATACTGAATAAATTGTAATTGTTTCAAATTTTATCAGATGTGGTGCAGTAGATGAGTTACTTTCTCTTAATCGAAAATCTCAATTTCGAGCTCTGAATATAGAAAAATCTTTATTAAGAAACACTTTTTTTTGATTGAATTTTATGTTTGGACAAACAAATTCAGTTAGTACGACTGTAATACGAGTAATTCGTACTAGGGAAAAAGTATCCTCCATTTATGTGAAATAATAATATGTGACTTAACTTTATTAATCTTATGAAAAATGATTCTCTTACCTGATTTGAACAATAATGTGGTCAAATATGAGTACTGAAACCCAAAGCAATCAATCATGAAAAATTCTCAATACTGAAAAAGTGTAAACAAAAGCTAATAATAATGCCTTTAACTTTGAAAGAGGCATGCATGTGACTGATTTGACATATGTAGTTAGAATCAAATTGTACTATTAGCCCTCTTTTGCCAAATTGTCATGCATGTGTGCCTAAACAATGTAAGTTCTACCCTAGCTCTCACTTTTTTATTTTATTTTAATAACAATGTAATGAAATAATATGAAAGTAGCAATTTCTAGTTTGTCACATCAAAAAATATGATTTTTTATGGTTATTTATAAATTGAATAGTATGTAATGAAACGATATGGAAGTAGCGATTCCTAATTTGTCAGATGGAAAATAATCTTCTATGGTCATTTATAAATCGAATGGCTATGAATGAAACAATATGAAAGTAGTAATTTATAATTTGCCAAATAAATATAATGATCTTTACAAATTGAATAGTATGTTATGAAAGTAGCAATTATTAGTTTGCCAGATAAAAAAAGATGATTTTTTATATGATCATTTACAAATTAAATGATATGTAATGAAACAATATAAAGTATCAATTCCTAGTTTGCCAGATAAAAAAAAAAAGATATCTCCTGATCATTTACAAATTGAATGGTATGTGATGAAACAGAATGAAAGTAGTAATTTCTAGTTTGCTAGATAATTAAAATTGAATAGTATGTAATGAGACAATATGAAAATAAGAAGTTCCTAGTTTGCAACATTAAAAAAAAATCTTATGATCATTTACAAATTAAATGACGTGTTTTGGAACGAGTGTCACGATCGTATTAATCTATAAATGGTAGACACATTAACTGGGATGGAATGTAACATGTTGACATACATTTTGGAACGGATGTCACGATTTGACACATTAACTTGGAACGGGTGTCACGATCTGACACACTAACTTGGAACGAATGTCATGATCCAGCACACTAACAATTTGGGTATGAGTTCCATGAGATGACCACTGACTTGTCATATATGTGTATTATTGAGAATGTGAAATTGTACATTAGTCTTGAAATGATGAGTGATATTGTATTTGTTCGGTATAAGCCTATTTTAATGTTGTTGTGATTATTTGCATATGTTTCACTAATTGGAATAGTCGCGTGATCCTACCAGTGCACTGTGGTTGTGTATTGACACTACACTTGCTCTTTCTTTGTTGAGTACATCTGTACATACATCTTCAAGCTGTTGCGGTTACTGACAGACCTCAACTAGGAGATCTGTGATCAATCAAATTCAAGGGTGAGTCTGTTCTTTCGGGTTGTCATGAGTTCTCTTTTTTGCTTAGTCCATCTTATTCGGCTTAGATCAGTACTTTAGTTATTCTCCGGCTAAATGAGTTGCACCCATTTTCTTAGACTTGTTGTTCGTAGATGTTTTAGTACACTGACTTCCACTTTCTAGGTTAATTATTTTCGTAGTTATTTTTTTAGACTTCGGAGTTTATGAGAATTCCCTATTTTTCCTTTAGACATTTAAATCTACTTCCGTATCTTTAAATGTTTTAGTTTTCGTTAATTTATTTGATTGGGTTGTAGTAACGATTCTCTCGCCGGAGGGTTAGTGTGGATGTCAATCACGACGGTTTGAATCGTGACTGTTACAATAAGAATCCTTTTGTATCTTTACCAAGCAATAATATAATAGTCGAAGTAGAGCAAGACAGGGCCGATGAGTTCATTCAAATTTAGTTTGATGGAAAATTTTATTGTTTATATATAATTAATTATTTTTTGTATACATAGCAGATATTAAACTCTCATAGACTTTTTCACGTGTTTGCGTTTTTATATTTTTAAATCTATTTAATGAAAATCCTAACCCTATACTCACATGATCAAAACGTAATCTTAATTAATTAACATTATATTATATATATAAATCTTTTGAGATAAATCTTCATCACCAATGGGTGGCCAAGTTATTGGGCCTGAGGCTAAACCACAAAGAGGCCCAATTAAAAAACCAAACAATTCAATAATAGATTTGCTTGAGATTTAGATTTGATAAGAGTATAAATGGAGTAAAGTAAAATAAAAGCAAATCTACATTTTTAAAATTATTTAAAACTTCAAAATTTACTTGAGTTAAATTTGGTTAAAATGATATTTTAAAGTATAACCATTGGTTGGGAATATTATTTTCAAAAAAATTATTATTATGTTATAGTTTATATTATATAGTTTATTAAATAAATTTGCAATTGAATAAGCTTGAAACTAGATAAGTTTGCAACTAAACTAAAATAGCTAAAGACAACATAAAATAACTTTTATTTAATATATTAAAAAGTCAAATATTACATCCAATAGAACCATAAAATTTAATTTTTAAGGATCACAACAACAGAATTGACCAAAAGGTGGAACACATTGACCAGACTTATATCCAATTCTTATGCAAAATGCATTACAATCTGGATAGTTCTCACATTTTCCTTGACACACTGGTGATTTTTGTTCACCAACTCTTCCACTTGCCACCATCACTTTGACAAAACAAAAAAAATAAAATGAAATGAGAAATAATAAATGTTGAAATGAACGAGTCTGGTTGAATCAGAATTTTCAACGAAAAGAATCAAATTAGAAAGAAATAAACATTCGTCAAACAAGTGGATTGATTCATATCTACTATAAAATGTAATTTTCTATCAGAGTTCGTAATTCGAATAAGCCCTTTTTATCCTTATAGCTATAAAAACAAATATTTAATTTAAATATTAATAATAAATATATGAAATAGATGAGAGGATTCAATGTGGTAAAACCTAGTTACACCTCCTTAGCTCCGCCCTTGAATATAAGTAATTGATCTATGAACATGCGATGTAAAAAAATTTCTAAAATAATTTTTTGTATTTTTTTATATTAACTTCTGCATCGAATAAGCTTAACCAACGCAAAAAGATATGATCAAATTCAAAACGAACACGATGGATTTTTGTGAATTTATAATCAAATGAATAGAAACAAAAATTTACATATATACTTACCAACTGTGAGAAGCAAGAGAATGAGAAGAGCACTTCTTATGATTTTTTCAGCCATTAGAGAAAAAAGACTGATTTTGATTTATATAATTTAGGGTTTATAAATTGACTTTAGAGTGGTACCATAGTATATATAGGTGGTAACATATATATAGTGAGTTTTATTTTTTGTTTAAGAAAACTTTTTTGTACTATAGTATATTTTGGTCAAAATTTATACTTAAATGAATGACTTTTTTTTTTATGAAATTAATATAAGTTCAATTAACTTGGTCAATCTTTAAAATATTACTTTTAACAAAGATTATCCTTTCACATATTTTTTTAATTTGAGCAATTAATGGTTTGTCACCTCATATGTTAGATTAACGTAATCTTCCTTTATTTTAGAATATTACTTTTAAGTAAAAATTATCCTTCAAATGTTCCTAATTTAAGCATTTTTAACGATTTGTCACTTCCAAAAATCACGTGATAAATTAATCTAATCATTCTTAAAATATTACTTTTAACAAAGATTAATGTTCTAATGTGCTTAATTTAAATACTATTATCTCCGTCCCATTTTATATGTCACATTTCGAATTTCAAGAGTTACACAAGTTTATATTTGATCGTAAATTTTTCATAGATCTTATAAACATTTTGAAATTATTAATTATTGTGACTCATAGTACTTTTTACGTAGTTTACAAATATATAAATTTCATTTCAAAAAATTTGAAGATTTCATGCTCAAATTTTCGATCAAACTTAAACTATTTGACTCTCAAAACTATTTAACGGCTTGTCACCTCACATATAAGATTAATCTGATCATATATATGACTTAAATTATTATTATTAACAAAAACTATCATTCAAATATTACTAATTCTACCACTCTTATTTCGTATCTTTTAGAATAACATAACAAATTCACCTATTACCTTCAAAAAACCTATTTCATATCTGATTAATTCAAATTCATATCGTGTAGTAAGTCACACGCACCACTTAACTAGAATATAGTAGAAGTTCATTAATTATTGATGGGTCAAGAAAGGTAGTTGTTCAAAGTTATGCAACATATTAATGTGTTTTACTGCATTCTAATTGCTAGATGTAACTGGTCGCCTACATTCCAAGTCAGAGAAAATAACTTTGCTTTAATGAGACTGATAAATGTGCTAAATGAAAAATAAAGTATGAAAAATACTTTCAAACGTTTCAATTTATGTGATAATATTTAATTAAAAGTCTATTTAAATTAATTTATTTTAAAATTTTTAAAGTAGTTATGTAGTGTTTTCTTTAGACCGTTGTGTCTAGACCACTTCTCATCAAGCAACAAGTGGTATCAGATAACTCTATTCACCAATGCTAAAGTAGATGGAAGAATCATTTAGTGTTTTTTTTTGTCTTCGCTGAGTTTAATTTGAACCCAGAGTTCTCAACTACTTCATTGACCACTATACTACACCCTCGGATGTATTTAGAAACCCCAAATAATCTGTAACCGCTACAACTTCTGTCACAATCTCTAGCCTTTCGGGTTACTTTTTATGCACTGAACAAATCTCTCAATACCTAATAGCTTCTAAATTATCCAAAAGAAAATGTAAATTGCACTAAGCAAGCCTTGTATACATAACAAACTCAATTTAAAAAGTATTGAAGAAATCAAATATATAAGTCACTTTATAATAGATAATAAAGTGCAATATTCGATATTCTTAATATAATCTGATCAAATTCAATTTAAGTATGTTAACTATAAATCAACGCTTTTAACATGATTTTTTCCCATAAATCCGTATTCGGATCTGATTTATTTACTCGATAATTCATCCAGTGACTTTACATTCGCCAAAGAAGCCCCAAGAAGCATCAAACATTTCCGATGAGATAATTGTCCTACTTAAAAAGCAACAAGTGTCATACAAAGAGCAATAAGAATTACATGCATGGCCTCTGAATGGCTTGAATAACGTGAAATACTTTAAATCATCATATCTTTGGAATTTGTTTTTAATTTTTGGTCCACCTAACTTTGTCATGTCAATAGTCAATACACAGAAAAAAGACTACTCTCGAGATTGTTAGGGCTTTATTTAATACCCTTTCATTTACTATAAAGTATTTACCTTCTTTAATTTCTTCAATTCTCACAACTGTCCCCTCCCTTTTTTTCACCCTATAAATACCCCTCATCACCATTTTTTATTCCACAACAATAGTAGTAAAAAACATTACCTTATATTTTCTTGTGTGAGTGAAAAAATGGCAAGTAATTGGTACATAGTGTTAGCGTTTGCACTTGTAGTACTTGTCCATGTTGTTACTGCAAGAAACATTCCTCAGGTTTGTTGTTTTGCGATAAAAGTTATCTGTTACTATTATTTTTATTATATTATATATATAATAAGAGTAAGAGTGGTGGGAGGGGGGAGATAGAAGGCAAAGTACAGATTTGATGAACTCAATAACTTTTGCTCAAATGATATATATATTTAAATATGTACAAATATTAAGTTTGTAATTGATCCTGTTATTAATTTCAGAATCCTAAATTTTAAAATAATTCTGACTTCATCTATGAATTTTACAATTTTTTTAGTGATTGGATAGTGTAAAAATTAAACTTCTACGTATACTAAACATTATATATTATTGTAGCGTGCATCGTTACGTATTTCTAACAAAAAGAGTTCCTACTTTGTCTGCTTCAGGCTCAGACGGAGGGTGTAACGGTAAACACGGAGATTATAAGTAAAGCTCCAACGCCTAGCAAAGGCCTTGATGACAAAAAGAATTTCATTTCATTTGGTGGAGTTGGTGGTTGGGCAGGAATTGGTGGTGGTTTTGGTGGTGTATTACCTACTTTTGGTGGCATTGGTGGCGCTGGTGGGATAGGCGGTGCTAGTGGTATCGGAGGGCTAGGTGGTCTTGGTGGCGGTGTTGGTGGTGTTGGAGGACTTGGTGGTGGTGGTGGTGGTGGTCTAGGTGTTGGTGGTGGAGTTGGTGGTATTGGTGGCATTGGTGGTATCAAACCCTAGGAGCATTTTAGTTTGTTTGTGTAATTTTGTCTAATGAAACTTTATTTTAGTATTGCATGCATATCTAATTATTATCCTAAGTTTGTATTTTTGAAGTTTTCATGTATTATTAGGTAGTATTTTCCTAAGTTTATTAGGATATGATACTACTTGTTTAGGTTCAATTTTCAAGTAATTGGAAGTCATGTTGGTTTGACTTGTTTCTAAGTTATCATCTACTATATGTTTCTAGCTGAAAATTATTGCTTCCTTTTGTCCTATACAGTATACCCTTCCGTTCTATATTAGTTAATCGTTTTTCATTTGACACGGTGCTTAAGATTAAATCATAAAAAAGAAAATAATTTTACTAATTTATTCCTTAAAAACATCTTGGAAAATTTAAAAACAAATATGAACACTTTCAAAAAGAATTAATTATAAAGATAAATAAGAAAAAAAATAATTTATACTTTCTTGATTTAGTAAGGTGATCAACTTATATGTGACACGAAGGAAGTACTAAACAGAAAGAAAAAAGAACCAAATGCATAAAGGTCCTATCATTCTAATTCGAGTGAGTCCAAACTGGTGAGACGAGAAGATCTAGATCGAAAGCTCTGTTAGGTGATTACATAAAGCTAGCTTTGAAATTTTAAATTTCTAATAACTAAGCTATTACTATAGTAAAATATATAATGCACAAAAACATCATATACAACACTAAATTGTCAAAGCAATATAATCATGAGATGTTATATTGTTATATCATGTTTATGTTTTTTATAATAACATTTCCTTATAGGAATTTAAAAAAAATGCTAGACAAATGAAAACGATAAAATTTCTGTCTAATTATTGTCCAAATTGTGCAAAAGTTCTCTAAGCTCCTGAAATTCTGCTTTTTTTCTTCTTTTTTTTTTTGATTATTTTGCGTCACTTTCTGTTTGTAACACATTATTAGTCGATACACTTTCTTCCTTAATTTCTTTCTTTCTTGTTTTACTTTAGAATTCAATATTCACTTTATAGAATTAAGCAGCTAAGAAGGCAAATATTATGTCACTTTTAACCACAAAAATGGTCTTTTTGGTACGTAAACTATGTTTATATTTGTCAATTCACGTGAGGTACATGGTTTTTTCTATGTATATATATATGTGCATTGTCTACTCAACAATTATAAGCATTCAAGGTGATTTAATTCCTTAAATTTTCATAATTTCAGAGGCATGACTCGATTATTGTTGTTAGTGTTAGCATTTTTTCTCATGATGATGAACATTAATATTCGTCAAATTTCATGCGCTCATCCTGATATAGTGACCATTCCTTCCCCAATAATTAGCCCCGCATCTTCACCATTACCTAGTGGAGATAGCGGTGCAGGAGGTGGAGGAGGAGGAGGAGGTGGAGGTGAAGGAGGTGGTACGAAAGGTGGTTATGGCTATGGAAGTGGTAGTGGCTCAGGATGGGGACGAAGTGGTGGAGGGGGTGGTGGTGGTGGAGGAGGTGGTGGTGGAGGTAGTGATCGAGGACAACGTGGTGGAGGTATTGGTTGCGGTGCGGGTCAGGGTTCTAGTGGTAGCGATGGAAGTGTTCCAATTCCTAGTCCTAGTGTCAAGCCTTGGACGACCAGGAATATTTTCCCAGGCTTTTACTAGTCATGAGTCATGATTAGTAAAAATGTCATTGTACTTACATAATTGTAATATGACGCAATAATATTTTCTTTTGTATTATAGTACAAAAGATAAAAATAAAGATATGATTATGAAATCACTTATGTTTATTATACATGCGTGTTTGAACTTTAATAGTGAATGAGTATTTGTGATCTTTCAATATATATATATATATAATTTCAAATTGATATAGTAATATTGTTGTATTTTGATTAGTAGTGTTTCAAAAAATGTTTTTGGGGCGAGTTTCGTGTACCAAAAACGTTTCGAGGTGTAAATGAAAGACGTATATTTATAAGACGTAAGTTCTAAAATTTGAGGCATAAGTCCCGAGCATAAAAATACAAAAGTATTTTCAGATGAATCGAGACGCTTTATAAAACACAAAAGTATAAAACGCCTCCATTCGGTTTGATTTTGATTTTGGCATAATCTTGACCAAAGTCGCAATTTAGACGCAAGTAAAGGTTTTTTTCCATCTAGTTTCTCGCGAATAAAAAGACTAAAAAAATTTGTTTTGAGTTAAGCTAGAGTATATCTTAAGTTAAGGGATTGACACCCTTATCTTAAAATCATTCAGCTTCGACATAAAAGTTAAGGCTAACCTATATCGTATAAAAAATTTAATGTTATACTCTATTATAAATGTTCATTTGATTATATGATCTTTTTTACGGAGATCGACAACTACTATAGAATCTACAAATTAACACTATAAATACTCACAAAATTATCTTCTTTTATTCAATTTTTTTTTTAAAAAAACATTTTATCCTCAAAATAGTGAATGGACGCAAAAACATAAAAAATAGTAAAAATTGGGGTGCCTGTGCAAATACTAAATCGAACAGGCATCATTATGTAAATAAACTTAAATCAAAGGGTACTAACAAAACTTGTAAATTAATCCAAGTCCCTCTCGTTCTCACTATAAATAATTTTCCTTCCCTAAAGGCGGGAAAAATTGGGAAGAAAAATTTGCACACAGAGAAAAGATGAAGAACTCAAATTCAAAATCCGGCAGAGATCTACAAAGTTTGGTTGAAGCTATCAAATCTTCAGATGTAAGTTTTTTTCTCTAATTTCACTCATTTTGATTCATCTGTTGTATCATTTTTTTTAGAAATTCTTTGTATTTTCAGAATTTATTTCGCCATAGTTTCGTTGTTATGAGTTACAGTTTGATACTGGGAGTAGTTTTACGTTGTTTTTAAGTTTAGTTTCTCACTTAAGGCGCTTGTGGTTATTGTGTAGAGGTCAAATTGACTGATTTTAGTTTGTCATTTGATTCAACTGTTTGCACCGTTTTCTGTGTAAATTTACTCGTTTTCAGATATTAATTCGATAAAATTTCGTTATTATGAGTTGCGTTTGATACTGGAAGTAGTTTTTAGGTTTAGTTTCTCACTTTAGATGCCCTGTGTTGATAGTGTAGAGGTAAAATTGACTGATTTCAGTTTCAGTCATTTGATTCAACTGATTTGCACTGTATTTGATGTAACTTTACTCGTTGTCAGATGTTAATTCGATAAAATTTTGTTCTGAGTTGCAGTTTAATACTGAAAGTAGTTTTACGTTGTTTTTAGGTTTTTTAGGTTTAGTTTCGCACTTTAGATGCTCAATGTTGATTGTGTAGTGGTCAAATTGACTGTTTCAGTTTTAGTCATTTGATTCAACTGATTTTCACTGTTTTCTCTGCAAATTTACTCATTTTCAGAGGTTAATTCACTAAAATTTCGTTATTGTGAGTCACATTTTGATGAAGTTGCTGTTGGAAATAGTGTAAATTGTCATTTAGGGCTTAGTTTCAGTAATTTTTGACTAGATTCTACTTGTTTCCCGCTCTTTGGTGCCCTAGAGCAAACTGACTTATATCATGTTTTGTCATTGGATTCAACTGTCGTATCATTTCCTCATCACGTATTTTAAAGTTTCTGTATAGTTTCAGAAGTTTATTTCCTATAATTTCATTGTTATATGAGGTCTAGTTTGATTATCTAGAAGTTATTCTAGATTAAATGTGAGGCAGGATTGTTGTGTGATGTCCTGTTTGTAGATAATGCGTTGAGTCTGCCAAATTAAAATGTTTTTAGTGAACCTTCTCTATTAAACAGCATGTAGAAATTTCTGTCGCCTTTGTAGCTTTATGGGCATTGTTCCTCCTGTCTAATGTATCTATGTTTTTTTGTTCTTTTCGGATACTTATATACTTGTTTTCTCTTCTTGATGGCTTTCACTAAGTTAAATGTTTTCTTGGATCATACCTAATAACTCTTAGCTTTTTGCAAATCTTAAGTTATTCCTTGATATAATTTGCTAGTTATTTACATCCTAAGCTTGATTCAATAGTGTCGTTTCTATCTCACAGGTGGTTGAAAATCGTGTTGAATTGCTTGATGAACTTGGTGAGCTAGATTTGACTGAGAAATCAGAAGTGGCTTCTCTTATAGAATCCATACAAGTATCCTGATGACTATTAGACATACTTTTCTTGATTTCACCGTGCAATGCATAGGTTAATTGAATTGAGAAAGGAGAATTTAGATTTCCATGTAAAAAGGAATCATGAGTCAAAAACACCAGGCGATTTCTTCCCATCTGTCCTAGCCTCTAGGTAGAGTTAACTGGTTCCTGATGTTGGTGGGAGGTGACAAGTATCCCACAGAATTAGCTGAGGTGCGCGCAAGTTGGTCTGGACACAACAGTTTAAAAAGAAGAAGAGATGAAATAGAGAATTCATTTGTTGTCTGTAAAGAATAATAAACTGGGAACTAGATTATGGTTTTATCATCATTGCTATTGGTGTAGGAATTCCATAATCCAGTTACAAAGAAATAATTATCTATAATCACATAGAGACTACAAAAGAATTTGGTTGATAGAGCTGATCTTCCTAGGCTTGAGATAATTTTCCATGATTTCTTCTTTGCTATGTCTAACTTGTTTATTTTTGTAAGCAAACAGAACTCCTGATAATATGTAAGGGCTTTGGTAGAATGAATAAATGCAAGCTACACTAAACCAAGTCAGCTTTCTTTCTTCATGTTTTATGATTAATGTTGCAACCAAATATATGTATTTTTTCGGAAGATGTGGATCTCATTCTTCTGGTTTAGTAAATCAGCTCGTTTGATCTCATTTTAATAGATGCTCTTTGTTATCTACCTTAACATTTTACTGGACACTCTGGGAAGACTTCACATGTCTTGACATTTCTCAATGCAAATTGAACAAAACCATTTTGCACGTGGCTGCAAAATATTTGCTGTCTGACATATCTGCAAGCTTAGGGCAGTTTCTAGGCCTAGGAGCCAAAGTAAGTGTTGTTTTATTCCTCATCTTCTTAATTATGTAACCAGTATTCATGATTATACATATTGCTTACATTAAGTTCTTAATCACTAGGCTGCTGTATGGTGTAAAAAGCATCTACAGATGACACTCATGTCGACTCAGGACTCACCTGAAGAAGAACATAGCAGCCTCTTTTATCAGGTCAAATCATTACTTTTTAGTGTACTAAAACAATATGACTGATAAATCTGGATTTGGTTATACATTTTTAAGAGAGGTTCTCATCTATCCTTTGAGTCCTTGAGATCAATCTAGTTGCAATTTTCTTTCTATGAGTGTGAACTTTATATCATAGTCATCCATCTGCATAACAATCAGAAGATTATAATTACTTGTCTTGTGAAAGCGGTGAAGGTACTCTCTTTTGTTGCTTTCCCTTGCATGTAGACCTTTTTCCTTTGTAGTATGAATTTTTTCTCCATTAACTTTGATAAATTCGCGGCATTTTCTAGTTACAGTGTCTGGCGTGGCAATGTCAAGTACTAGCACCACATGGATATGCAAGTGTAGTCAACCAAACAAAACTGACCAAACTATCTGTAACACTTTGAACTGAACTGGACCACATGAGTTGAGTTTACCTGTTGATAACATTGTTGTTGTGTGTCATGAAGCTGATTGATTTAACTGGCTAAACATCCAAACTGAACTGTGCAAAGTGGAACCCCCTTGTGGATTCTGTAGTCATGTTTCTAGCATTAGACATTTAGCTGGTGATTGTTTATGTGCCTTTGCATTTCCTTCAAATGTAAGTTTCCTTAACTTTGAAATGCATGTAGCGTCTGACAAGGCTATCAAGTTGTACTTTTCTAACAGATCTTGTTTTTATCAGTTGCTGTTGGATTTGCTTGGCTACTCTGCCTCTATTTTCGCAGCTTTGACCAGATACCCCTCTGCGGTTGACAAGGGGTTAATGTCTATTATTGAAAATTTCATCTTGGAGGAATTAGACCTTATAAAGGGTTGTATTTCAGCAGTGAAGGTATTGATTTCTGATTTATACTGCTCCACATGTTGTGTTTCATGTGAGTACTCTTATTCTAGCTTTTCCCCTCTTCTGGTAAGTACTAGTTTCTCTTACCCCAAAAATGTCATGAAACTCTTCCATCATGGAGCTATAATTGTTATTTGTGATACTCTAAATATTAAATCGTTAGCACTGCATAAAACCACTGTCATTACGATGTCCAAACTTGCTTCAGAACCTTTGTTTGTCCAAGTACCTGCCACCATGCCGTTGCAGCAGTTTAGCATTCGAGTTAAACTTTTATTACATTGGCCATTTTGATATAAAAAACTGGTCAAATGTTTCCAATTTTTTTTATACTACTAAAAAGCAACAGGGTGCGCATCACTTGGTAACTATATCGAGTAACGAGTACTCAAGTAATTGCTTGATTTCGTTGGACTTGTAACAGAAATATAAGTTGGGAGATGTTGACCAAACCTACTGAGTGTTGGTCGAAAGCCAAAGTGATTTGCATATTCTTGAATTGAAAAAAATTTCTCAACCAAATATTAGCAGATAAACTTCTCAAAAACCATAATATTGGATTTAACCATACATTGAACACAATACAGGAATTGGTCGTATAGAAGCAGTCATAGTACTTCCATTAATTAAAAATGAAATGGACAAAAAGAAAGCACTTGTACCGCCTTTTTATGTTTTACTCATATCCTTTGCCCGTCTTTTCTTTCTGAACAACCTCTAGCAAATATGATACAGAAAATGCCTTCTTTTCTCACAAGTAGGTGTAATAGTCAATACATGCAGAATACATACGTAGTTATATGCTGTTATTATCTTTAGCTGAACTTTTAAGGACTGTATGCTTTTGTTATCTTTACTGCTCTAAACTTTCATGATTATCTCCAGGCAATTTCCTCATTTGGTTCAGACGTGCAGAAAATTGCATTGGAAGTTCTTGATGCTCTGATACGATTGTGTAAGGTATATTCCCATGGCGTAAACTGGGATTCTTACCTTAAGATGGAGGAGGAAAGAAAAGTTATGGAAAGTGAAGAGGCTGAAAGTGCAGATCATGTCAACAAGATAATGAAATTAACGGTTGAAAAGTTGTGTGAGTTGGGCATCCTTGCAGCTAATGATGGAGGAAATCTTGTGAGCTTAATTAATCTGTCATGGAAAGGTGTAGTTAGCTTACTTCAGCTTGGCAAGGGTTCTTTGGCTGTAAAGTTGAATATAGGAGACATTATTCTGACTCTTATTTCTCTGGCTAATGGATCTTTGGGATGTGCGGCTGAGACTTGGTCATCCCCATTGAAAGAAGCAGTTTCTGCAATGGAAGCTAGAAGAGTGTTTCTTCCAGTCAAGTTTTACCTGATTAATGCTGTGCGAATTATCTCTCAGTACCCATCCGAGGCATTTTATGTGTTCAAAGATATAATATTATCTGTCATAATGATCTCAACCTTTAGAATATTCCTCATTAAAGATGATCAGCTCAAATTTGCTGGTGATGCAATTTCAGAAATCTTGGAGCCGACATCCTTTCATATGCTTAACTCTTTCCTTAACTCAGCTCAAGTGAAATCAGAGCAGAAGTTTCAAATTTTGGAGTGGTTGTTTGGCGACGAAATTGATTTAGATAATGTCACCATAGGGTGCAATATTAATCAAGCTAGTTGCATGAGTGCAATATTTGCTGTAAGTTCTGGCACTATGCAGGGAGCAAAGATACTATTTATTGGTCGAGTAGCCTTGTTTGTAAATCTTCTGAAAAACTCACCTGATATTGAAGATGATGCAAGACTAGGGGTTGCTAGAAAACTTGGATGGTTATTGTGCATCTGCACTGATAAAGATGTGTATTCTTCCATTCTTGTCTTGGAACTTCCTACAATGTCTCGTACTAGTCAAAAACAAGAATCCAATGAGCCCCTTTTCCATTTCATTATTAATGCCTTGAAAACCTTCATGATAGTGACCTCTTCAAGTCAAGCTTGGTGTGAAATCGAGTCGTTTCTTCTTGAAAACCTTTTTCATCCTCACTTTCTTTGTCGTGAGATTGTTACTGAACTTTGGTGCTTTATCTCACGTCACGCTGACGAAGTTGTGGTAGACGACATTGTTGAAAAGTTCTGCTCATTAATGAAGTACACAGAAGCTCCGGAAGTTGCACTAAATCCTGATAGTCTGGTCAGAAAAATGGCGAGATTTCTCTGTGTGCTTGTTACATCTGGTCCAAATTCTATGGTAGATAAAGTTTATAAGACAGTGGTTGGATTTAACACATCAAACTATTCATCAATTACTTACTTAGCTTTGCTTATGGAGGGATTCCCACTAAATGCACTTTCAGAAAAATTGAGAAGTGATGCAAAGCAACAAATTGTAACTCAATACTTTAACTTCCTTGGGAGTTTTGGGGGTACACTACCGAGAGAAGGCGGCTCTGCTGTTTATGGTGCTCCAGTTTTTGCTCTTTCTGCCGCTCTGCAGTTTCGGTATGTGATCAGCTCTCCTTAGCATGAATTGTCTAATTCTCTCTAACTTAATTGGCTAAATACAAATGTTTAATTCTTGTTAAACAGAAACACGGAATGTTGAAATATACAATTTTAAGCTTATTGCGGACCAGAACTATTTAATTTTTTCTTATTATCTGCATTGAGTGATAAAATAAAAGACTTCGAAAGTTGGTGTTTTAGTTTTAATGCAAATGACTATCAGTGTTAGTGTCTTTTGGCCTCTGCTTTATAATTGCAATAGATGTTCTTTTATAAGACACTATCTATGTTTTTACTATTGATAAGTTCAAATTACCAACTTAGATTCAATATTTCCTTTTTTCCTGTTTTTTTCTTGTTGCAGCCTAATCAGCATATCAGATGCTGAGATGAAGACTATAAAGTTCCTTGTTGCTATTATTCACAAGTACAGAGAATGTTCAGACATCAAAATAAAGGATAAATACCGCAGGCTTCTTAGTGAGACACTAGGAATCATTTCTAACATGAAGCATTTGTATACTTCCAATGAGATGGAAGAAGTCATTTTGGCCCTTCAGAACCTCTTCATCTCTGGACCAGCATTATCAGATGGAAAATTATTTCAATGCAAGCCAAACTTGTCATCTTTTATGGCTGGCCTTGGTGAGATTGAATTGGAAGACCGAGAGGACAATGCAGTGAGTTCAGCTGTGTGGGAGCTGTATCACATGTTGCTTAGAGAGCGACACTGGGCACTTGTTCACCTCGCTATCACAGCCTTTGGATATTTTGCTGCCCGCAGTAGTTGTAATCATCTCTGGAGATATGTACCCGAAGATGCAGCTCTTTCGTTTGATCTGTTAACAGGAAAAGAAGCTGACGAGGAGAGATTTATGTCTGACCTGAAAACATTTCTTGACAAGGAATCCGCATGTCCAAAGATAAAACCTTGTCCGGACACAGTTAGCATGTTTGCTATGGATGGTCAAATGCTGAAAGAGACCTTGAAAAAGATAAAAGATGTTGATCCAAAGCTTATGGTCTGTGATCCTATGGAGGTTGACAATGAAAAGCAACCCAATAGAAAAAGAAAATTTCCTAACAGAGTTACCAAAGGAGTGGAATTACTGAGAGACGGCATGAAGGTTATGGGTGATGCTCTTTCTGAGTGGAAGCATAACCATTTCGACTCCACTGATATTCGTGAAAAATTCTTGACTCACTTCTCTCACCTGGAAGATGTGGTTACCCACTTAGTGAGCCTTGCTGACAGTGGCTAACTTCTACTGGAATAGTTCACTTCTGCAGTGACTGGTGCAAATTATCATCAGGTATTTGCATTGGACTTAATCTATTATGGATAATGGTGCATCTCTAAATTTGTCTATAATTCTCTAAGTTTAGTTTTGGTTGAACTCAGGATAGCACGGTATGATTTTCTTTGTACTTGATTTTACATATAAGTGAAGTAAGTTCAGAATTGACATAGTTAAAACAAAAGTACTTGTACACTGTTGGAGAAAATAAACGTAGTGAACATCTTGAAATTTTGCAAGTCATAGTGGTATTGGGTTATTAGACTTTCAATACATAAAGATCTCTTTGACGAATCCCAGTGCTGAGTCTAGGTCTTATGAATGACCACTAAAAACTATAGGACAAGGACGTATATAATGCTTTGCATATAAGATGAATCCAATTGATAGCGGAAAACTAATGAAGAACATACTAATGATTATCATGTCATAAGCAAAATTCAATTCAACTTTGTTGAAAAGCATTGCTCTTACTCTATATATTCTAGGGAGTTTGAAACTTGCTTACCATATTTCATAGAACATCATATCCAGTATATTTCTACAAGTGGGGGCTGAGGAGGGTGGGGTGTATGCAGCCTTATCCCTACCTTGTAATTATAGAGAAGTTGTTTTCGATAGACCCTCCTCTCTAGTAAACTAGACTAACGGTGCAAAAGATTTCTTTTAATAATGTCTTTCAAAAAAACATTTTAAGAGATGTAGAAATTCATCTACGAAGAAACTACCAAATATTATTCACCTATGAAACAAAGAAATAGTATGAGATTAAATTTCTTCTTCCCACTCATAGAACCTAAGTAGTAGGAAGGCTCCATTCTCATTGATCTGCCAAGTGCATCTTTTGTCAGCACACCTATTCTTATCCCTTTGGTAATCAAAGAAAACCCAACTATCTCCATAATATTGACCAGCTCCATAATCCATAAAGCATGACAATACATAATTACCACCAGGTTTGGGGAGGTCAACGTCGACTGTAAAAGTCTTACTCGTGCCTTGTGTTAGTGTAATTGGTACATATTGCAATCCGTTTAAGTCACACTCTAAGTGTAACTTATTTTTGAAGGATATCGAATCGTAGATATCAATAGTGTATCTCTCTGGTTCAGAAGCTACAAATAAACAAGTGATGAACAAAAAAAATAGAAAAAGGATTGGAATGTTTAGTACTATAGAAGAAGCCATTTGTTCTCTTTTTGGTTTTTCTTCTTCATTCTTTAGGATTATTATATCCTTTATATAGTACATAGTTTTCTTGTTCCCAATCTTTACAATGAATTGATTTCTATGAATATACAGTATCTAATTTGAAAAGGATATCTGTTCTCTTCCAAATTAGGGAAAGTTTTATTTTGTATATCTTTATATATCCAATTTGAAGTTTTTCTCATTTTAGCCAAATATATAATTATTTGATTTCCTTTTTTTTATTTATAAAATTTAGATTTTCTGTAATAGGTGCATTCTTTGTGTATATATTAACTATTATATGAATGAAGTAAAGATTGTGTAGGATTTTTATAGTACTAGATTAGTGTACATGCATTTTTATGCAAGATATCACACCTAGGTTCATCTCTATAAAATTGAACAGTCATGTTACATAAAACAACAGACTATAATCAGCCAGTATTGATTTTAATAGGATATCTATGTATATTGGTACCCGAGACGAGGGTCTCTTAATAAAAAACTCTCTATCTCCACGAGGTAGGGGCAAGGTCTAGTTATATATACTCTACCCTTCACCCTTCGGAGTGGCCTAGGTTTGAGCTTGGGACTTTCATGTTGGAGGTCTGAAGTTCGAAACCCCTTGCCAGCGAAAGTAAGGAGTTTGCTTTCTGGGTCGAGCTCGTCACACCAGGATTGTTTAGTGCGGGTTACCTCTCCTAGGTGGTTTGCGAGCTATTGCATAGGACCTGGGGTTTTACCATGTGCTCACCCAAAGGATAGTGGTTGCGGATTTCCCTTGTCATAAAAAAAAAAATACTCTACCCTTCAATTGGTTAAGTTCTTAATTAATTGAAGTTAAATGGAAGACTATATAAAACACTACATCATAACATATATCATCAGAGAGAACATTACAAGGAGTGCTTCTAGGCCTTCATTTACTAAGAATTTAAAGTACGCTATGATCATCATAGAGTTCATAACATATTGTCATGATGACATTGTCCAATTGAAGATTAGATTCTGTTGTGAGTTAACGAAGAGATATAAACCAGTTGGCATTAGATTCCAAGTGCACCTTTTGTCCTCAATTTCACACCTAGGTATATCTCTACTACAATTCAAAAGGAAGAAAACTTCCAGACCTAGGACCAGAAGTCATGTTACAAAGTAGTGTAGCTTCTGCCTGGGTGCCAACATCAACATAATATTTATGAAAATGAGATTGTCTAAGACTAACTCTTGGTTGAGTAATACCATTAATTGCACAATTCATGTCTAATGGATCGACTAACTCATCGATGACATATACATTGAAGAAAGGCATGAAGAACTTTGTAGTTGTGCCAAAGAAAGGGGAATGATGATAGAAAGAAAAAGAGGCAAACTAAAATTGACAGTGAAGAAGACATTTTTTTCTGTTTAGTAAATAAGTTTTTGGAGTTTTGAGTTCTTTAAATAGGTAAAAACATAAGAAAAAAACTAGATAAAGTGATAAACACAATATAGGTTAGATTGTGTGAACTATCTATTTTGACAAAAAAAACTTTGAAATGATTTCTATTAGAAAAGAACTTTAAATTTGATTATTAACTTAATTCTTTGGAAAATAAGAAATGTTATGAGAAAAATTTAAAGATATTTTTAGGAAAACCTACCAACACTCTTTAATTTATTAGAACATAAATTTTTGAAAAAATAAAATGAAAATATTAAGCTCCGATATAAGCCATAAATTTCTGAGTAAGTCTTTATATGAAAAAGTATTTGTCCTAGCAAAACTAGCTTAACCCAACTCCTTCCGTTTCATTTTATATGTTTCAGAATTGAATATGAATTTTTAAAAAGTAAGGACTAATCCTTAATACTTTTTGTAGATAAATTAAAAAGGAAAGAAAGACAAAATTAAGAATATTATATAGGTTAGAAGTTTTATAGTCAGCAGCTCATAATAATCTTCAAATATGACATAATTCATTTGCTTGAAAAGGTAGAAGTCAATTCAACCTTTAAGCAAATACAAAAATCAATAATAAAATAAAAGAAAACATTTAGCCATCAAAATTAGAGAGCTAAAGAAACCATATTGTAAAACACAATACTTGCTACTACTAATTTACAACCCAATCTCAATGAGTCTACCAATTCTCTATTCACTTAATTTCTAGCAAAATTATTACCACACACGAGAAAAAAAACAAGTACAGTAGATAACAGGCGTGTTCGTTTTGACTCTCAAGCAAGAATCATAAATAGGTGATTGCTGCACTGTCCTTCCTGCTACATATATTATTCTTGATGACTTCTAGATTCATTCAATTGAACTCACGAGGACGAGAAACACCTTTAGGCACGACGACAATGAGCTTTACACATATGTCTACAATCATAATAACAAGGTCCTCCACAATGAAGAGGACAATCCAAACGCATTCCTTTGCATCTATTTTTAACCATGCATTGTGCAAATTCACCTATTTTGTAATCTTGATTATTGTTCACATGCAAATGTTTGTGATGATTATTATGCTCTTTTTGTTTCCTACATCCCCATGCCCACCACCCACCTCCACCTCCTCCCCAACCCCATCCACCACTACCTCCCATACCCCCACCCCCACTCCCACTCCCACCCCCTCCACCACCACCACCACCTCCTCCTTTACCATCGTTTCCACCCCCGCCTCCACCTCCACCACCCCACCAACGTCCACCACCACCACGACCTCCTCCTCCTCCACCTCCCTTATCCGTATCCTTTTTATCGATAACATCCCTAGTAATATTGTAGGAATTGTTGGCATTTGTTGGACCTTGAACATCATTGCTACTTCCATCTACATTTTCATCACCTCTCAAACACACCACAAAAGCAAAAAAGAAAAACAAGAATATTAACGAACTTTGACTAGTAGGAATACAATATTTCTTCATATTGTTGCTTTTGCTTGATTAAGATATTTGCACTATTGTCTTCCTTTTATAGTTGTACCTATAGGCAACTAGATATTGAACATATATTAGGTACCTACTTGGTCTTGTTCTAGTCATGTTGAAGCTATATATCAAAGTTCTAACGAACTATTGTTGACAAATATAATAAGTATATATTTCTAATATACAATTATTTAACTGCCTTGAATTTTACTCTGTCCCCACTATAACACAATTGAATGGTTGGGACTCATTTTTGGCTTGCATGAAAAGGGAAGGCAACTCATGAATGAGGATCCTAGCACTTTCATTTGCCTAACTTTTTATAATATATATAAACATAGCGTGACCAACATGTATAGAAAGTTTGGGCTTCATTAGGTTTTATCAATGGGGCCTACTAGTTTTCTTGTTGGTCCAAGCACTAGTTCGCGTTCAATATTTGTATTGGTATCTCAGTAAACTTAGATATGCGATATAGAAACGTCCATTTAGGGGGGAAACACTTTTTTATCTGAACTTTTTTCAATATCTAAATCAAATTTGAAAACTTTAAGTAAAACTGAAACATAAGTTTTCTTGTTGGTCCAAGTACTGGGTTATTTTTATTTGGTGTTTAGTATTTATATTGCTATACCCAATTAATTTAGATTTACGACAGGTAAAACTCATTTAAGGTGGAGACACTTTTTATCAGAATTTTCAATATCTAAGCTTGAACTTGCGAACTTTAATTAAAAGTAAAGAAATCTTATCCATCCTATTATAACTCTCGATAATTCAACCACTAATTCGTTGGCTGGTAAAGCCTAGCAACTTGAGTACATGCGTAATTACAACCTGAATCTAATGTGATGGTGGTGTTAAAATTTTATATGCTAAATTAATACTATTTTAATAGTACTAAATTTAAGCATCATTTACATATTGTGTATCGCAATTTGATGTATTTGAAAAATAGAATCGAATAACACTCTTATTTTTTACTGATAACATATTTATCGCCTTTTATTGTCCCATCTCATAGTAAGCTTCCTATTGGCTCTCTTTGCAGGTCGCATGCAATTCTTCTATATAACAATTAATTACTTATCTAATTACTTGCTACCATAATGATTTTTTTTAATTTGAGATTTCAAAAGTTACCAATAAATACAATTTTTAAAAAGTTAACCGCTCTGCCATTGAGCTAATGAAAAACAACAACAGATTCGATCTCATAAAGTTTAACTCCCTTAAAACTCATCATTTATAGGTCTATTTCTAAAAGTTGAAAGGCCGTTATAACCATAAAAGCTCGTTAATTTTTTTAAAAATATTTGCAAATAAAAATTATATACTTGTATATCTAAAATTAACTCAAGAGATATTACCACTTTACCCTCATTAATAGTGGAAAACAAAAATATGTTATTAGTCTTGTTTACTAAAATGGTCAAGGCATATTCGATTAGAATATTCCTTTTATTTTTTGAATGTGACAAATATTTTCTTTTTACCAAAGTGACATTATAAAAAGGACCATAGATGAAAAAAAATAACACATAAAAAATAACTTTAATGGCTTCCCAAATTACCCCTGCCTTTTACTTTCTCTTCACTACACTATTTTTCTCCATTAATTTTACTTCTACCATAGCTTATGAAACCTATACTATTCAATTGCACAACAAAATGACACAACCTGTAACAGTCCATTGCATGATGAATGGTAAAATAGATCTTAAAAAAAGGACCATAGGTGCTTTAATATTTATTTATACAATTTATGTTAAATATGCTCATGAACAAACTTATATTTTGTGTGATTTGTGGGCAGATAATAAAACAGGAACATTTGATGTATTTGATTATAAGAGAGATGAGTATCTTTGTGCTGAAAATAAACTTTGTTATTGGATTATTAAAAATGATGGACTTTGTCTTTATAAAAATAATAATGGATGTCTTGTTCATTTTGATTGGTATTGATTTAGGTTTCTAAGTGTTGTTTGTTGATTACGTAGTTAAATAGAAAGAAAGAATATGTATTCTAGATAGGATTTGGCGTATAACGAAAGTTTAGTGCAATGGACTGTCTTTTCCGCTGATTAATAAGTATTATGCTTATTATATATATGCTCTTTTCTTGATGTCGCTCTTTGTTTTGATTTTCCCTTCTATATATATATATACACATAACATTATTTATATAGCGTGTTTGATTAAGTTTTTAAAAAGTTTTTTTGTTTATTTTTTATTTTTTAAAAGCTTGTTTTTAGAAGTTTGAAGTGTTCGATCAAAAATTTATGAAAAAACATGTGTAACTTTTTTGTTAGTTAATTAATTATTTTTGCATTAGTGTTATGTCACCTTGTATATAAAATAAATTCCTTCATAATTTGTACATATTTTAATTATCTAGATTTTTAAATTGCAAACAAAACCTTATATCATTTTTACACATAAATGATTTACCTCTCAATCAATTACTAAACACAATATTACACGAATATCTACCAACTACTACCTAACACAATATTATTTATCTTACATCTAAACCAATTACCAACCATCCCAATATGATTTTTTTTTTCTATAAAAAGGACCAAAGATGAGAAAATAACATATAAAAAATAGTAATAATTTGATGGCTTCCCAAATTACCCCTCACTTTACCTTTTACTCCTCTCAATTTTATGTATAGCGAGAACTTAGTACAGTTGATTGCGGTTTTAATATATTTAACTCAAATTTATAATTTTTGTATCTTTTGTATAGGGTTCTATTTTCGATAAGTACATAGTTGTGTCATATCGTATCCGATCACCTCTCTATTTTTTTTGGCCTATATACTCTACCTAGCACTCCTTATACTCGCAACAGTCAACTTCTCACACCTCTTCATTGAAGGATATATGTTTGTATCTTCTCTTCACATGCTTAAATCATCTTAGTTACCTCACATCTTATTCATTACGGAAGTCACTCTTCGAAAAGCTTTATTCATGATTCTATCTCTCCAAGTATATCTACACAACCATCTCAATTTTCTCATTTTCTCTATTCTCATCTTCTGGACATGCAAATTTTTGATTGGTCAACACTCTGCCACATATTTAATAAGATAAAAGACCAACTATCAGGAATAAATTTCTTGTACTTTAAATATATATTTATAATTTTATTTAATTATAATATTTCTATTAAAAAAGAACTTTTTAATTTTTTAATTTTAGGTGTAAATTTATTCTTTCACTTCAAAATTATCTTATATATAATTTAGTCAAATTTTTATTTGTGTAGGATTTCCTTATACATAAAAAAGGTTTGATATTTCAAGATCAATATAATAATGTGTAACAGTACAATTCCAATATATAATATAGAAGATATGAGTGTTTGATTTTATCCTTAATTAACTCATAATTGATTTCCTTTTGACTAAAATGACTTATAAAAAGGTACCAAAAGAGGAGAAAATAACACATAATTTTTTTTTTTAATGGCTTCCCTAATTACCCATCAATTTACCTTCTACTTTATCCTCACTACACTAATTTTCTCCATTAATTTTTCTTCTTCTATCGGTGAAATTTTTACTCCTAGAATTACAAATACAACACCAAATGTTGTAACAATTCAATGCAAATTAAATGGAATTTCTCTTAAGAAAGAGATAATTAATCCAATGGGGGATGTTTACAAAATTAGTGTTCCAATATATGAAGATAAAGAAAATACCCTTTGGTGTTCAATGTCAACAAAGGATAAATCAGGAAATTTTAAAATATTTGATTATAAAAGAGATCAAATATTTTGTGATGAGAATTATTGTGATTGGTTTATTAGAAATGATAAAATTTGTTTAATGGCTGTTGGTATATTAGATTGTGCTTTATCCTTTAAATGGTGATTTTATGTTTCGAATAATGAGTCATAATCAACTCGTTTGAATTATCAAATTTTTGTCTTACTGTTTCATTTTTTAAAAAAATATATAATAATTTATTTAATTGTATTAAGATAATAAATTATTTGACTGTGATAGAATAAATATGATTTCTCCATCTTTAATTAAATATTTTAAATTTGAGTCGTAGACATAAAAAATATCCCTCATATTGTCCAAAATCATATTAATTATTTTAATCGAACATTATATAAGAAATTAAAAAAATATTCATTATTATTGTTTATTTTGGCCACGAACAATATAATTCTTTATTAGTATGGACATTTCGATATTCATATTTCATACTGATCATTCTTTGTATTAATTTCTTTAATAGACTATTTTTCTTGGTTCATAAATCACAAATTAATGCAACAAGAAGAATCAAGTGAAAATAAGAAGCCATGCGATATTAAATTCTTTAATTAATAGGTTAAATTAATTTAATAAATATACGATATATACTACATTTAAGAATACGTATCACTTAATTATAATTAAGTAATATATAATATTATGTTAATTTATATCAATTCTTCTTCTGTCTATTTTTAATTGTCGTGATTTTCTTTTTCTAGAGTCAAACTCTAATAACTTTGACTGACATTTTTTCATCATATTAATATGCTAAAAAATTACAATTTTAGTACTTTTCATAGTCTTTAAATATCTAATTTTTTTTTGCTTAAAATACCAAAAATCTAATTTTATGTTGAAAATTAGTCAAATTAACTTTTAAAAAATCATTTAATTTTGTGATTCTCGAATTTAACTATTATTGACTTTATCTCTCATTATTTTTTCATTTACTAAACACAAGAAAACGTTCAAAAAACTTTATTACATTTTCCCATAATTTGTACATGAATTTATGAGTCATATACTATATAATTATCATCATATATCAATACTTTTATTTCATTCCCCATTTTATAAACAAATTTGATGGCTTTTCTTACCCATCAATTTGTCTTTTATTTTGTTCTAACAATTTTCTCCATTTTCATTTCTCTTTTAATAGCTGATGATTATGAAATGCATGTTGCAAATCAAACACCAGATATTTTAACCGCGGAATGTTTTATGGACGATAAATCGTTAGGAAAACAAACAATTAAATCAATGGAGATTTACAAATTTAATGTAACTATTGATGGTGAAAACACAAAAGACGTTTGGTGTCCAATGTGGTTAGGGAAAAGGCCTGGATTATTTAAGATATTTGATTATAATAGAGATCAATCTAATTGTGGTGATCAAGTTTGTCATTGGTATGTTAAACAAGATGGAATTTGCCTTTTTAGTGTTTATCAATGTGTTGTACACTATAATTGGGCATGGTGAAATATTAATTAAATTACGTGGGATAAAGTTCATTTAGTTTTTTATGATGTTTAGAAATTTTAATGGTGTTTTGAAGATGTTATGGTTTGCTAGACTTGGATGTATAACGGAAGCTTAATGTATCAGGTTGTCATTTGTTGTACAGGTTTGCGGCTATATATGATGATTTTATCTTTTTTTTTGTTGTATTTCTTCTGTCTCATTTTATATGATATTTTTGATTTTTGAGACTGAAATAAATCTATCTTTGACCGTAAGTTTTTTATTCATTTTTTAAACATTTTGAATTATCAACTATTGTGACTTATATTACTTTTTATGTAGTTTACAAATATATAAATTTCATTATAAAAAATTGAAGATTTCATGTGTGAATTATAAAATACCAGATATATGATTGAGATAATCGTACCTTATAAATAACTTGATTGTATAACAATATTTTTTTTTTACTCTAAAAACATGGAAGTTTCCTACATAATCCTCTTCTTATTAGCTATTTTCTACTCAATTTCATTTTCAAGTGGTCTACCACCACTTATGATAATCAATCATGGCCGTCAAAATTTATCGATAAGATGTCAATCCAACGGCTATAGTTACACAGATCAGATGATTAGACATAATGATGCTTATGATCTTAATAATGTATCTTTAGGGAATGGTACAATAGTTAAAGCATGGTGTACAATGGTATTAGGAGAAAAATGGGGATTTTTTGAAGTGTTTAATACAGGAAGAAAAAGTTTGTTTTGTGTTGAAGGAAATTATTGTGGTTGGTTTGTAAGAGAAGATAGACTTTGTTTGTCTTCTAATCCATTTAGTGGATGTATTAAGAAGTATTTTTGGCCAAAGTTTGAATAATTATTAATATCGTAATGTGTTTTCTCGAGTAATATGACTGTTTTTACTACTGTATTATCATTTTTGTATATTTGATTATTTTATCTGAGTCGAGGTTTATTGAGAATAAAATTGTATGTACATATTTTTTTCAAATCTCACTTGTGAGTAGGACTGTTTAATACCGAATCGAAATTGATAATCTGAACAGAAAAATAATAATTTGTTCATCGTTAGTGAGTTGTTGGTTTAACGGTTTTGATTTATTTTTTATTATCGGGTTAGCGTTCTTAATAGTTTCAGTATTTTTCTTAATGTGTTAATTGATAACTCGATAGTAAATTAATAAATTATATTTATACCGTTTGATATATAAAGTCCTTAACTTAGGATTTAGTTTCTTGTTTTTATTTTTAATAGTCTCAAACCTTTGATTATTCTACAATGTGTTAGTGTTGTTTTTGAAAAAGATACAATCGATCAACTCATGTGCATGATTTATTTAGTTTGTCACCATGTTATTAAGTGATTTTCAAACATTTACTTTTTGTGTCAAATTATAATAACGATCTATAATCAATAATCGATGAGTCAATATATCAATAATTCTTAATAATTTAATATGTCTATAAATAGATAGTCGATAAATCAAACTAATAAACTTTAAAATCGAACCTAAATACTGAATTTGTTACTGTTCATGTCTTTGTCTTTAATTTGGTAAATTGTTTTTACAATAGCCCCCTTGATCTTAAAGCACTTACATACTACTAGAAATTTTAATTAAATTTTAAAATATCGAAGACAATCCACAGCAGTATAAATTGTGACATATTTTTTTGGTAATTAAAAATTTTTAGTAGTGATATTTTATAATTAAAATTCATGCACCTCTCTTTCCTTTTGATATTAATTTCGGTTTCATGGTATATTCCCTTTTTCATGTATTTCCTACACGAAAGCTTACAAATTTATAGTATAATTTTTAAATATTTAAATTATGAAATATTAATTTAATTAATTTTAAAACTGAATTAAATTAACTTCTAATAAATAAAGAAAAATATGAAAATTAGTTTGGGATGATAATATATGATAATCAGTCGTTTACATCAAATCAATAAATACATAATAATATTTGCACGTAAAACTAATAAATTAATTACCAAAAATAATTACATAATACTTATGAGATTATGCTAAAATGGAAAAAAAAATATTTACTTCCTTAATAATGAGATTATTATTTTTCCTTTCACACAATCAATTCACTTATAAACTAAATTACACACCAAATCAAAACCATTATTTTTCAAAATTAAAAAAAAACACCATGTTATCTTCCCTCTTCACTCACTCCACATTATTCCATCTCATTTTACTAATTTTTTCTCCATTTTCAATTTCACAAAAAACCAAAGAACTTAGAATTCACAATTATGGTACTGCTGGAGTTTTGAATGTAAGATGTATGTCCAATGGTTATGATTTAGGTCAACAACAAGTGCCATTTTATTCATCATATGCATTTAACCCTAATTTAAATAAAGATTTGTTAAGAAACAAGAGTACAACATGGTGTTCTTTGCAATTAGCTTCATTTTGGGGAATATTTCTTATGTATAATGATAATAGGACTGAATATTCATGTAGAGGTAAAAGTTGTACTTGGTATGTAAATGCTGATAGGCTTTGTCTTTGGGATGATCTAAGTGATTGTAGTGTTGTGTATAATTGTTCTAGTTGTGCTAGGGCAAAACATTGGCCATTATTGGCTTGAGTTTTTCATTAATCATTCTAATTAATGTCTTGTGTTCTATTGGAATTATCAAGAAAATGGTAAGATTTACTTTGATTGTTTAGAGTATTCTTTCTTTGGTGTCTGAAATTTATTGACTCGACTAATTCAAATTCGCATCATGTAAACCCTAGTTTATGGGGGAAACACCCCTTTAAAAAAATTGCTTCATTCTTATAATTTCGAGTTTTATTAAGGACAGAAGAGTCATAATTCATTCATCTACTGATCTTTCTTTCATGATCGAGTGAACGACTAAAAACATACCTAAAGTATTATGATTAATTATTTGAATTTTATATCTAAACTAAAATGCATGGGATTTCTTCGATACTCCGTTGAATAAATTCATCATAAAATATTAGTTTTCTGTAAACCTTACCCTTACCTCGAACGATTTTTGCAATACTTTTTTATGGTGAAGTTTTAAAATTAAGAGAGGAGTGCTTTGCACATATGAAGAAAATAGAAAGGGAGGAAGAATATTTGCACAATATTTCTTTAACGCCATGAAAAATTACATTAAGTGTCCTAAAAATCGATTTACACTACATGAAAAAAAATGGAAGAAATTGGGGTCTTAGATAATATTGGATATGTACTTTTACTATAAGATATATTTACATAAAATAGATGTATATCCTAGATACATGTGAATACACAAGATATATATATCTGGGATACCAGATGTATCAAGATATATGTGAATCTCTTTAGATGTGATGTATATGAAAAAAAATTACATTAAGTGTCCTTAAAATAGATTTACGCTACATGAAAAAAAATGAAAGAAATTGAGCTCTTAGATATATCGGATATGTACTTTTACTATAAAATACATTTACATAAGATAGATGTATATTCTAGATACATGTGAATACACAAGATATATGTATCTGGGATACCAGATGTATCCAGATATATCTATGAATCTCTTTAGATATAATGTATTTGAAGAAAAAAAATTACATTCATTTTGACCCATATATCTAAAATACATGAATTTGGACATTTGACGATCCAAATTTGGCATGAAATGACAACTTTGAAAATTGAGGAGAAGACGCATAATTAGGTCTCCAAATTAATGAGATTTTGTTGTTTATGAAATAAACAATAAATATTTGTATATTTATAAATAATATTACTAAGGTTAAAATAAAATTATTTTCAAAATATAAAAAAAAGAATCATTTTATTAGGACAAACTAGGAAAGAAATTAAAGTGCTATCACATGAATTAATAGATAAATAAAAAAGATATAGTACTTTTTAATTTTCGGCTAGTAGCAATAAATGATGTTTACTCTTTTTGTTTGAACAATTTATTTAATTTATTTTTGTATAATTAATTACTAACTCCAATTTTTAGTCAATGCACAACTACTATAAATTGGAACCAAATCAACACAAAAATAAAAACCAAAACACACACAAAAAAAACCAATAACATGACTTCCCCATTGTGTCAAGTCTTTATCCTTTGTTTTGTACTTAGTTTTTCCTCAACTTGTGTTAATTCAGTTATCTTGTTTGACTATAAAATTTCGATAAAAAATAAAGCTTCAGAAACAAATGAGGTTCATTGCATTTTGAGAGGAGAAGATCTTGGTGTTCATCCTTTTAATCCAAATGATTTTTATGAAGTTGATATCCCTATAGTTGTTAAAGGCGATAATAGCGTCTTTTGTGACGTTAAATTGATAGTTAAACAATTTAAACATGGTAATTTTGAGCTTTTTAACTTTGATAGAGATAAAGATAGTTGTGACGATAACAACACTTGTCATTGGGAAGTACAAGATGGAGGATTGTGTTTGGCTGTTGGAGATAAATGTAATTTGTTCTTTTATTGGAGCAATTAACTTTGATTGATCGAATCAATTTTATATAAAGTTAAGTTGTTAAAAGACGTATATATGTATATGTATTATATAATTAATCGTGTAATTTTCTAATAAAGAGGATTCCGATAAATTCCCTAGCCTCCACCCCCTTGATAGTGTTAATCCATATGACATATATGAATCCGTAGAATATTTAATTTATAAGATCCATTAAAATTAGTGGACTTTAAACATGGATTAAAATCAATATTAACTCAATAAATATACAATGTAATTAAATCTGAGATTTTTATGAATTTTCATAATTTAGGTATATTACATAATGAGCTTCTATAAATGGTATAATTATATTATTTTTTCTTTATATGTGATTTTTCTTTAATTAGGTATGTATTTAATAAAGAAAGGAATAATATTGAATTTTAAAAAAAGAATATCATTATTTGTAAGACATTAATATAGAAAATACATTATATAATGGATAAGAATATTTTTAAATTTTACATAGACTTTTACTTTATAAATTGAAAATAATTATATTTTTATATTTAGTCAAAAGAGAAAAAAATAATCAACACATATTTTTGCTATAAAATTGGAGTAACATCAACACATACACACACAAAAAAAAAAGTATTTGACACACCCCAAGAAAAACATGACTTCTCCATTGTCTCAAGTTTTTATATTTTCTTTTATGCTAAGTTTTTTCTCATCAAGTTATGTTAATTCATTGGTCTTGGTTGACTACCATGTAGCAATTATTAATGGTGTTTCATCCGAAGTAGACGTAAAATGCACGTTGAGGGGACAAGGTCTTGATGATCATTCAATAAATCCAAAAGATTTATATATTATCGATATTCCTATAGTTGTTAAAGGTGACAATCATGTCTTTTGTGACATAACACTAACAGGTACTAAAAAACATGGACATTTTGAGATTTTTAACTATGATAGAGATTTCAATACCTGTGATGGTGATAGAAATTGTTATTGGAAAATACAAGACGGAGGATTGTGTTTTCTCGGTGGAACCAAATGTAATTTGTTCTTCAAGTGGAACTAATTAAGAAATTGATTAATATATTTTATTATTGAATTTTATAGTATTTTTTTCCTCAATATATATGAAATCAAGTTGATTATATTTTATGTGTTTACTTTATTTCATTAGTTTTATTTTACTAATGTATCTCTTTCTTATTTCATTTGTTTGAAATGATTTTTTTTATTCGAGAGTGTATCAAAAATAACTTAATTCTTTATAGAAGATTTATCATGACTTTGATGAATAAAGAGTATTATCACAAGGGTCACGACTAATATTTGACAGATGGAAATTCAAAATTTAAACTCAATAAGTTGAGAAATAACTTTTTTAAATTAAAATGTATAACACAAATATATATTCAAGACATATATATTTGAATTAGATACTATTTATAATGATAGAGACAGATAATTTTTATTTTTGCTTACAAAGATAATAATCCTTTAAGAAATTTTGAATCCTTTGTTTATTATTCATCTAAATTTATGAATTACGCAAGGGAATTCAACATATAAGGTATATATACATATATAAAATAATGTATACATTATTTTATGTATATGTACATAAAATAATTTTTATTCTATCTAAGATATATTACCATTATTATGCGTTTGTTACGAGGGAATAAATAAATAAATAAATTGATAATTTATTCATTCTTGTAGTGCACTCTCATTTTCTCTATAAGAGTTCAATTCAAACGATGAATTACAATATATATCAAAAATATTTTAATTTTCTTTGAGCACCCAACTCAACACAATATAGACAAATTAATGTCCAAATTGTCATAAATTAATTTAAATATTTTTGAGTTAATTTTTTAAGTGGTCATTAACAATTGATTATGAATTGATATAAATATTTGCCTAATAAAATCATCTTGATCATTCATATTTTTTTCAATCGTAACTCTTATGCTTTCTTTGTCTATAACCCCCAAATATTTATTGTGTAATTTATTAACACATAACGGTGTATCATTTTTTTAAAAAATAAGTTCAACTTTTATATTATATGAAAGTATACACATTCACAATAATCACTAAAATATAATTTTATCGTGTTGTATAAATGACTTTTGCAATTCGTCTAAAGTATAATATAATCATTATCGTATAAATTTTATGAATTATATAGTTAAAATATGAAATTACAATCTATTCCTATTTAGTTTGTAATTAAATTAATTTCTGAAAAAAAAGTAAAATAAATCAGATATAATATGTAGCTCAAATATATTAAAAACTAGCTCGATACATGAGCTACACGTGAAAATATATATGGGCCTAGAAATTACGAATGGAACGTGTTGGGATCTCAAAAGGAATTAAAACATTTTGAAGATTTTTTTTTTTGACTACTTATAATTAACTCTTTATTTATGGAATGTTTAGTTGATTTTAAATATGGGTTAAGAATCAATATTAACTCTATAAAATCTAAATTGTGATTTATCCTAAAATTTATTTGAATTTTTATAATTGAGGTATATTACGTACTCTATAAATGGTATACTTATATTATTTTTCCTTTATATGTGATATATAATATATTTTTATTATTAGGTACTTGTTTAATAAAAAAGGATTAATATTGAACTTTTTAAAAAAGAATAAGCATAATAAATAAATAATTTACATAAACCGATATAAAAGGAATACTATTTTTATTTAAGCAGTTTTTTATTTCTCTTCCTGTTTAATCTCTTTTTTTTTTTCCATAGGCTTTCACTTCCATAAATTAAAATTAATTATACTTCTATAATTAGTTAAAAGAGGGGAATAAATATCGACACATTATTGTTATAAATTGGAGTATTATGAACACATACACACACCCCATCAAAAAATGACTTCCATATTGTCTCTAGTTTTTATACTTTGTTTTTTTTCATCTACTTTTGTTAATTCATTGATCTTGTTTGATTACCAAGTAGCAATTGTTAATGTTGCTTCATTAAAAGCAGACGTAAAATGCACGTTGAGAGGACAAGGTCTTGGTGATCATCCAATAAATCCAAGAGATTCATATACTATTGATATTCCTATAGTTGTCAAAGGTGATAATCGCGTCACTTGTGACATTGCATTGATAGGTACTAAAAAACATGGAAACTTTGAAATCTTTAACTACGACAGAGATATCAATACTTGCGAAGGTGTCAGTAATTGTCATTGGGAAATACAAGATGGAGGATTGTGTTCTCTAGTTGGAAACAAATGCAATTTGTTCTTCAAGTGGAACTAACTAAAAAGAATTTGATTGATGTATTTCATTATTGAATTATAAGAGTAGTTTTTTTTTCAATATATATAAGATTAAGTTGATTATATTTTACATGTTTATTTTATTTCATTATTTTCTTTACTACTATTATCTCTTTTCAAATTTTTATTTAAACCTTCACAAGATAAGTAATTTTTTAATCGATTAATTTGAAATTAGTTTAGCTGATCTTTTATACACCATTCAATATAATATGAAACATTTTAATTTGAATTAGGAATTATGTCCGTGGTGAAAGAGGTTAGTCTACAATTTATTAGATTTTGTCGAGCATTCTGTAAAAAAAATTACTTTTAACGGTAATAAATATACATATTAACAAAGAGTGTTAAAAATTTTATCGCCATGAATTAATTTTTCATTAGATCCAATGTCACTATAAATTTAGCGGCATTTACAAAAAATGCTAAAATGTAATTTATCACTGATAATTATCTCTAAGAAAACATATTTAGTGATAATTAATTTATTATTAATAATTATTATTTGATTTAGTGAATATGAAATTCAATTTAATTTTCTTTGACCACCCAACTTCAACGAATTGCCTAATTTGTTAATGTTTGGGTCAAATATACAAAATTAATTACACTTCTATTTTAAGTCAAATGGTCATTTACTCAATAATTAAAAAAAATAATAATCAAATTACATGCTTTGAATCTTAAACAACACAAAATAAAATTATAAATTTTACTCACACACACACACAAAAAAAAAAAAATATCATGGCTTCCAAATTATCTCACCTCTTGGTCCTTTTTTTCCTACTTAATTTCTTCTACTTATCTTATGTTAATTCAATAATCTTGTTTAGTTACAATATTTATATTGTTAATGGAACTCCAAATTCAGTGGATACACATTGTTATTTAAGAGGAGGTGATGTTGGTGACCATCCACTAGCTCCAAATGAATTTTACACAATTGGAATTCCAATTGTTGTTAAAGGAGATAATCATGTATTTTGTGATATTATTTTTGGGGGAAAAAAAGGAAAATTTGAGCTTTTTAATTACGATAGAGATCTAAAATCTTGTGATATGGATACACATACTTGTTATTGGGATGTACAAGAAGATGGATTATGTATGAGGGTAGGAGATCATTGTATTTTGCACTTCAATTGGAATTAATCATTAATTTCGATTGAAATCTTATAATAAGTTCTATTTGGATATAAAGTCTATGAGTTTTTCCTTTGATTTGAGTCTCTAAATCAATGCAATTTAATTAAATAAATACTTACAACATGATTCTGAAGCTAACAACACTCACATCAAGCAATTTGAAAAATAAGATCAAATCGACCCAAACAATGAATATCACCAGAAAAACAGAAACCAACACTATGCACAACGCGTAAATATTCCCAAAATGGACTCTTGAAATTTTTTTGGAAGCATGATTACATGAAACAAATATGCTACGCAACCAAATTCAGCGTTTTGAACTCAATGCGATCATCAAAATACGAATCTGAGGTTCTCTTGGCTCGAAATTCATGAAAGTTGTAATAAATTAAATCAATGTTCAAAAAGACCAAACTAACCTCGAGACCTTTGAAAATTCAACAAATGCCTCTTTTAGGACTAAAATCATCATTGAAACCTACTGAAACTGTTGGAAATCTGACTCGATCAAACGAAGTCCGAATGTTGATCAAAGTCAATTTAAAGATCAAATTTAACTTAAGACCTCAAATCAATAAAACCCCTCTGAATATGAAACTGACGATCTTATAAACCAATTTGCACATTTTATAACTAATGAAGCTGACAATTTTATTTCGAGACTCAAAACTCTCATTGACGCTGAAAATCACTTTTAACTGACTTAAAGCCTTTCAAAACTTCAAAACTTTTAAAACCCACAATTTTTCACTTAACTTTCAAAGCCAACCTCACGAACCAATCAAAAATGACGCTGGACAACTATGAAAGAGGTAAAATAATAATTTTACAATTTTTTCTAAAAGTGACCTTTCGACTTCATGTCTTTAATTACAAAAAAAATAAAATAAAATGATGGGGAAAACCAAGAATGTTAACTCTTAAGAATAAAAAAAGATTTTCAACGACAATAAATATTCACATTAACAAAGAGTGTTGAAAGTTTTACCCGTATTAGTTTGAGTTGACCATTTACAAAAAAATGCTAAAATGTAATTTATTATTAGTAATTGTCTCTCAAAAAAAATATTTAATAATAATTAAACTATAATTATTATTTTATAATCACTAAAAATTATTTTTTACGTAACGAATATGTTAAATAATTTGATTTTTCTTTGACCACTCAACTTAACTAAATATCTCAAAAGGGGTTTTATGTATATGATATATTTTATCATATTTAGAAAAAGTTTAAATTGACCATGAATTGTGACACAAATATGTAACTAATTTGGAAAAATAATTACTCTTCTATTTTAAGAACTATGGTGATTTACTCAAGAGATTAAAAAAGAATCATATTACATACATTTGAATCTTAAATCACACAAAATACAATTATAAATAATACTTTCACACACACACATAATATCATCATGGCTTCCAAATTATCACACCTCTTGGCCCTTTTTTTCCTACTTAATATCTTCTACTCATCTTATGTTAATTCAATAATTTTGTCTATTTACAATATTAATATTGTTAATGCAACTCCAAAATTAGTGGATACACATTGCTATTTAAGAGGAAGTGATCTTGGTGATCATCCATTAGCTCCAAATGAAGTATACTCAACTGAAGTTCCAATTGTTGTTATAGGATTTAATAATTTATTTTGTGACATTACTTTAGGGGATAGAAAACAAAATTTTATGCTTTTTGATTATGATAGAGATGGTAAATCTTGTGATTTGGATACAAATACTTGTCATTGGAATGTACAAGAAGATGGATTATGTTTGACATCAGGAGATCATTGTATTTTGCAATTCAATTGGAGTTAATTATTAATTTCAATTGAAATATTATAAGTTTTTTTATCTGGCTATAGAAGTTAAGTTGGTATTAATCGTTTGAGCTAATAAATGGACGGGTCATTTGATCAAGTAGTCAAGAGTGAGTTTATGAGGTAATTTTTACAAATCTAGCTATTACTATCTATCATCAATGCTAATTATCATCATTTACCATCAACAACTTTTATATTTAATTTACTTATCGTATTTTATTGATTTACGTTGGATTAATTTAGTATTTTTTTAAATATAGTGGTTATTAATTTTTAAATATAGAAAATTTTAATACACATAAATGTTGAAAAATAAATGATTTCAAAAATTTTAATATTCAAATGCAAACTAATAAAGATAATATAAATTCTCTTAAAGAAAAAAAAAGAAATATAATAAGGGCAACTTTCACATATAGCAAACAAAAAATTCATATTTGTATCCTATAGCAAAGTTTGCATAATTGCGCTTAATAGCAAACATAAAACTGTATAATTCGCTACACATATACAATTGTATAATTCGCTGGCCTAAATTGTATAATTCGCTGGTCTATTTCCCTGTAATTGTATAATTCGCTATCCTATTTCACTGTAATTGTATAATGCACAATTATATAATTCGCTGCCTATTTCGCTGCAATATTTGTATAAAATTTGCTATGCATACAATTGAATCGAACTAAAATGTATGTATATTGCATAATTATAAGTGTATAGGAAGAAGATATATGTTTTTCTCTCGCTTTATACAAAAACAGAAACACAATATATACACTTATGTTGTATAAAGCGAGAGAAAATTGTATTTCACTGCAATCGTATAATTCGTTGTTTTTTCGCTGCAATATTTGTATAAAATTTGCATTTGTCTACAATTGAATTGAAGTAAAATGTTTGTAAATTGTATAATTAAGTGTATAGCACGAAGATATATGTTTTTGCATGTGTATATACAACTTTCTCTCGCTTTATACAAAACAGAAACACAATTTGTACACTTTTGTGTATAAAGCGAGAGAGACGAGTAGAGGGAGAGTGGTGAGCGAGAATGGGAGAGTGGCAAACGAGATTTTTGGGAGAGAGGAGACTGACAAACTTTGGCTAACGTTTGCTATGGAGCACAATTAAATCAAACCGTAGCTACTCTATTTATTTTAGGTTATTAGTTTGCTATTATATACAATTATCCTATATAATAATGGAAAACTTTCACATATAGCCACTTAAAAATAATTAATTACTCACTATAGCTATAGTTTGATAATTACACTTTGTAATTACACATTGTAATTACATGTTATTTGGAGGAGAGAGGCGAGCGAGACTGGCAAAGAGAGGAGAGAGGCTTACACATTTTTTTTGGGAAAATGTGTAAAATAATCAACGTAACTACATACGATAAGATATTTTCTGGATTTTTTTAGAAAAAGTTATTTCCTCAAATAAAATGTTTTTCAAAACAATTTGATTAACTAAACATGATATATGTTTTTGAAATATTAAATACTCAACTTAATTTTCATCAAAAGAATGAAAACTTACCTAAATCTTACTAGATTAGGAGCTAACTAACACTTTAGTTTACTAAATTATGTACCTATTAGACTTTTGTGCATTAAGATTCATCCAGATGCATGTATCTCAAGATACATGAGTCAAAATTAGATATCATTTCTTCTAAATTCATTATATATATCCAAGTGGATTCACATGTATTTGAGATAGATAAGAAATCTCGCTTGCCTTCCTAGATTCTCTCCATCTCGTTGAACACTCTCCTACGTATTTGATATCCTAGGTACATGTGAATCACAACATATGCAAACATATACATGTATCTATTGTGTATCTATTTGAAAGAAGCCCAGTGAATTATCCAATTTTTAATTTAGCCAATGCTCTCGACATCAACTTTTTCTGTAAAAAAAACCCTCAATATTAATTATCTTCGTCTCAATTTATTTTAAGATTTTAAATTTTAAATTTAGGACATAGAAACTTTAAGTTTTTTATATATTTGAAACTATTTAAAAGTACATTAAATCACAAAAAGTAACAACTTAAAATATTTTTTATATAACTTATGAATAAAATTTTTAATTAAAAAATTTAATTGACTCTCGAAAAATTCAGCTTTTATCATATAAATTGGATTGAGTAATAAGAATTTAGTAAAAATCATAAATTAAGCACAAGATTACCTACCAAATAAAGATTCAAGTCATCCAATTGAACATTGGACTTCATGCAACATGAATCATATTCTTATTTGGAAATAAAGTAAATATGATTAATAATATGTAGTAACTAAATCTTATCTTCAAACAATCACTTACCATGTCTATATATTTATTAATTAACTTTCTTTTTTTTGGGGTTTAAAGTGGTCAAAGAATCACTAATCAAATTGCCATAATTGTATAATATTCATAACTATATATATAATAACCAATTCTCCCTTATGTTATAAACAAGTAGAACAATCAAGTTAAAATGGGGAGATGTGTAATATTGTTCATTATGCTAGGCCTTGCTTGTTATCTAATGACACTAATCTCAATCATTCAACCAGATGATTACTTTGAAAAAATTTACAACATTCACATTATCAATGGCTTCACAAATAACTCATCCGTGCCATTAGTTGTTTGGTGTATTTCGAGTGATAACGTTGATCTAGGAGGTCGTGCCCTACAAGAACGCGATGAGTTTAGTTGGAGTGTGAAATCGACTTTTTGGAAGAACACAAAATTTTTATGTACCATGAAATTTGATAACCAAAGAAGGAGTTTTCAAGCTTTTCAAAGAAGAAGGGATATTCAAAGATGTTACCCTACTAGAGAATGTTTTTGGTTGGTGAAAGAAGATGGCTTCTATTATAGTAATGATGAAATTTATTGGAGAAAAGATTTTAATTGGACCTTGAATTAAACTATTTAATTTTTTTGTGTGTGTGTTTACCCTTAGATGGGAAGGTTAAAAGAAGGTAAAAAAAAAGACAGAAAGTTAATAGATAGTCGAGTTCTTGCACTTTATGTGGAGAGATAGGGGTGTATATAGCCTCCTATCCTCACCTCTTCTCGTTAGTAGTCGTGTAGACTATTAATATCTATTCCTCAATATATATATATTACTGGTTGTTTTGTAACATGTCTTATTATTTTCTTATTATATATATATATTTTATTCTGACAATTTTATTTTGAAAATATTTCTTTAAGTTGTAGATTTATCAAAAATAATATTTATCTACTCTCACAAAAATAAATATAAGATTTGTGTATAACTTACCTTTTGCTCAACCTTTTATGTGTTTGCTGTGCCTTTTGTGAGAGCTGTGAAATTTATCCCCTTAATAGTGAAGAATTTGATAAAAAATAATATGACCAACAATAATAGTGAAGAATTTGATAAAAAAAAGGTATACCAACAATATATTTGGGATACTTATAATATTTCCATTAACAACTATACATTGATTCTAATTCAAATTATTTTGTGGAATATTTTGATAACATAGAAATAAACAAACTCTTTAGAACTCGGACTTCAAATGATCTCAAGCATCGTCCATGCAATTTTCTTCCGAACCCTAGAATATTATCACTTCAACGAAATAATATAAAGTAAATACGAAAGAAAATCGACTCTAAAGTAGTATCAAAATAGTAATAGTTATAAAAAAACAATATATTGTCCTCTTTAAATGCTGGACTATCCGTTTTACTATATGATTTTTATGTAGCTGAAAAGGTTTAGGTCAAACAATTTGATTTTTCTAATTAAAATGAATTGATCGTACTTATTTAATCAATAATTATTTATATCTCACTCACTAACTCACTATTCACTCGAACTTTTTCCTCTATAAATAAGAGGAAAAAATCGTCAGCCTTTAGTGATGAGGTGACATTGCCCTCTTACGTCCATCTCAGCCAAAAAATTAATCGTATTTTTTTAAGAAAGTATTCATATACACATATAATTATTTTGTGTTAAATATTTTTTTCGTTCGATAAAAAAGTGTTTTAAAGAAAATAACACAAAATATGAAATGTGTGATGACATTTAAATATTCAACTAAAATAATAATGAAATATCATAAAACAAGTATTGTAAATTAATAAGTTATAATAAAAATGATTATAATTTAAAAAGTAATAAATCATGTTAAAACATGTCTAATTAGTATCAATCATACGACTAAATATTATAGAGAAATTAAAATTGAATTATTTATTTTAATTGTCTAATCCAAAGAAAAACTAAGAACAAATGTTCACTATTATAAATTCAAACTCATAATTAAATAAGTATAAAGGAAGAAGATAAGAGAAGCAGACTAGGAGAAGAATTTCTTCTTATTCAAGTGTATATTACAATGGTGAATGATATCTGTATTTATAGATAGAGAAATCAACCAAAAATGTCACCATATTTAATATCACATTAGTAGATACATTTTTATCCCAAAAAGGTTCATATCTTCTAAGGAATACATATCCATGATAAGGATAATTTTATGATAAGCTTAATCGATAATCCACTTAATTCAATAGATTTATAACATGAACATTATTTTCATTATCAGTGTTGAATTCAAAATTCTAAATTTCAAACTTTAAATAATATGTTAAAAGATAAAAACTATGAAAAAGTAAAAAATTTTTTAGAAATTATATTAAAGTAAATATCTTTTTATGTATAAAATAAAATTTAAAAATTATATTATAATGTCGAATTTAATTTAATCTCAAATTAATCTTCTTTTTATAGTTAAAACAAAATCAACTCAAGTATAATCGAACTTTTTTGGATACCCAAGTTAAGACAATAAAATCACTAATTGATTTTATCTTCAGCTTGACTAAATTAATGATTTGATTCAATTTTCGATATATTTACCTTGACAAAAGAAGCTAACAAGTCAAAACTCTTTTAAGTAGTACAACAACTTTATATATATATATATATATATAAAGCAAAAATATATTTCCTCGATATGAAGCGGATATTAAAGAGAAAAATATCTGCATTTATATATTTGTAAACAATACGTTAAAATGAAAAATGTTTTTTTTCTTTCTATTATTGGTAAATTTTGAATATTATTCTTGTAATGTTTGACCAAGTATAACTTACCTTCAATATCAATTTATTAAAATATGTCGTGCTGATCCTTCATAATTATATTATTTATGAATATGGAGCAACAATAAATAAAATTTTCTTAACAAAACACATCGATAATTGAATGGCGTAACACTTTATATTAATGGATTAAATTCTTGAAAATTTATAATTAGAGAGACTGTAACTCCCACATCAATTAATTGAAAATTAAATATATTTGATCGAAACCAATCAACCAAAATCAAAATTAATTTATTGACATATCATTTTTGGTGAAATTAAGTAAATGAAATTCACTTCTTATTTTGATTTCCACTTATAAAACGTAGATATATAATTTTACACAATTCCAAGAAAAAAGAGGAAAAATAAGTTGTATTTATTTGCGAGTTGAGAAGATATATTTTATTTTAATGTATTGTTTTATCTGTCTAAATGAATGAATATTTTTTCTCATGAATCTAATTTTCATTTCATATGAGTAGAGCTATTTTTTTTCAATAATGTTCTTATCATTTGTTATAGATACGTATAGATGCACGTGCAAATGTTATTCACATGAATACAAATATTTTATAGATATATTATATGTGCGCGAATACTCTTAATAAACATGTATATGCAATGTATAGAAAAATGTTTTTTACATGAAAATTTTGTTCTTAAAATTACTTTTTAGAAAATAAGTGAATTTCTATTTTTTTTTGGTTAGGTATAAGAGTAAAATTATTATCTTAAAATATTTGTATATAATTCGGGAGGTGGAGGTGAAGATAGTAGCGATGTGGGATGGTGGGGATGATTGTTGTGCTGTGGGGGTCTGGGGTGGACCTACGTTGGTTTCAGGGGTTCACTCGAATTTTCTCGGGGTAAAAAATTATACGATATATATAAGAAAATCTTCTATATTTATGTGAATATATAAAATTTGAACCCGCTAAATGACAAATTGAAATAGATAGCCTAGTAATAGGTCCCTTGGAAATTAACCTCCATGTCAAGGGTTCAAATCACTGCATTAGCACTTTATTTTTTAGTTAAGCGTGGTTTTAAATCCCAAAAAATTTGAATGATCTGTCATCAAAATTATATACTATTACTTCCTTGAAATTATATTTTGTTGGCTTATATACAAGTTAATATTTTTATTTTTCAAACCTCGTAAATAAAAATCTTTGACCAGCCACTGGTGGGGTGAAGTGGTAAGGATAGTTAGTAGAGCTTGTTTTTCTAATTCTTTTCTTGTCTTGCGAGCTCATTTTTCTTTCAAAGAGTTAATGTTTTTTAGAAAATAATATTTTCAAAATATTTGACCAATCAAACATCAGAAAATGTTTGCCTTCATAAGAAGCACACAATAAATAATAGTTAATTCAATCAGATTCTCATATTAATTTATAGTTTATTATATTAATCAAAAAATTTATCAATTGACCATTACAATTAAAAGTGAATGAAATTTAGTCTTATTATAGTCAAACGTCATTATGATAATAATATTTGTTTGAAAATTTTATCGCTACCACTGAAGCAATAGGTGTTATTGATATTTGACATTTAATATTACAAAAAAAAAAGAATTTATTGGAAAAATTATTTTACTACACATCTTTTTTTATTCTATTTTTTAAAATTATTTTCTATCATTTTAAAAAATAAAAAATTTAAGAGATTTTTAAACTGAAAATGAATAAGAATTGAATGTAATTTGTTCGTTACACTATGAGATTTCTAATAATTTTACATTAAAAACAAAAACTAACACCATCAATTTTAAGCTATTATCATAAATGATGGACATCATTTAATAATTTTTTTATTCTTTTATATATTCATATTTGAGATTTACTACGATGACATGATGATTATGTCACGACCCAAACCGGGTTGCGACTGGCACCCACACTTACCCTCCTATGTGAGCGAACCAACCAATCTAACCTTAACATTTCAATATAATATCAACAGAAAGTAATGCGGAAGACTTAAACTCATTAAATAAAGACCAATTCATTAACTTCTAAAATTCAACATCTATTATTCCCCAAAATCTGGAAGTCATCATCACAAGAACATCTACGATTAAACGACTAAACTAAGAGTATTCTAAAAGCTAAAAATACATAAGAAGCTAGTCCATGTCGGAAGTTCAAGGCATCAAGACTTGAAGAAGAAGATCCAGTCCAAGCTAGAAGCATTAGCTCACCCTGAATTTCCGATGTAGTAAGACTGGCTTGAATTATTGTTGAGTTGAAGACGATGACACGTTTGCTGCACCCCACAAATAAACAAGAAGAGAACATAAAAGTAGGGGCCAGTACAAAACACGGGTACTGAGTAGATATCATCGGCCAACTCAAAATAGAAATCAATATATACCAAGTAATATCATAAAATCAACTATGATACTCAACATGTAGCAACAACAAATACTATATCATTAACAATTACCGTCAAGTTCACACATGAGGACTCAAGCCTCGATACCATACTCATTTGGGAATCATGTCCATTAGATGAGTATATTAACATCTTTCAAGATTCATTATCTTTATTTCTCTTGTGTAGGTACGTGACACTCCGCTCCCTCAATATTCATTAATCCTCTTGTGTCGGTACGTGACACTCCGATCCCCTAAATCTATGTGTCGGTTCGTGACACCCGATCCCCTAAATCTACGTGTCAGTTCGTGACACCCGATCCCCTAATTCTACGTGTCGGTTCGTGACACCCGATCCTCTAATTCTACGTGTCAGTTCGTGACACCCGATCCTCTAATTCTACGTGTCGGTTCGTGACACCCGATCCCCTAAATCTACGTGTCAGTTTGTGACACCCGATCCCCTAAATCTACGTGTCGGTTCGTGACACCCGATCCCCTAATCCTCATTCTATCAACTCATCAAGCCTTCTCCCTTACCAAGGCATCATCAATCTCATTACTTTAGTTCATCAAGCCTTCTCCCTTACCAAGGCATCATCATTAAAAAGAGATTAGGTTTTTATCAAGATTCGGGATTCAATAATTTCATCATGCTTAATATAATCACAATTATATAATCACGTTCATGCATGCATATAATTAAGCATATAGAAGGGTTTACAACACTACCCAATACATATCATTCGCTATTAAGAGTTTACTATGAATAGCATAAAAACCATAACCTACCTCCATCGAAGATTTCGTGATCAAGCAAGCAATTCCTCAAGACCTTTGCTATCCTCTTCGTTTCCCTTTTCTCTCGTTCGATTCTCCCTCTCTCTCTTGTTCTTTCTATTTTCTTTATTCAAAACCCTCTTCCTTTTACCCTAATTAACATATAATTAAGAATAAAAGATGGCAATAATGCCCCACTAATTAACTTAAGGTTACCTCTTTTAACCCCCAAGTAATTAGACTTATTAACATTAACCCACTAACTTTATAATTAAGGCAAGAATAGTCAAAAACGTCCCTTAAAACGTATCAAGAAATCCGACCCAGACTGGGATTTCGCAGTCTGTGACGGCCCGTCGCACCTGCGACGGTCTGTCCTACTGCCCGTCACAGAGTTCAGAGACTCAATTTCTCTGAAGAATCTGTGACGGTCCGTCACACCTGTGACGATCCGTCCTGCCATTCCGTTACGAAGTTCAGAGAGTCGATTTCAGTACCCAATTTTCAGTTTTTCTAAGTGTTTTGAAACGAGACCCTGTGACGGTCCGTCGTGCCCATGACGGGCCGTCGTGGGGTCCGTCGCCTCAGCCTGTTTTTTCCAGAAATAAAATCTGCTGCTCAAAACGACTAAACAGGTCGTTACAATAGATACCAATTTACCCATCGTTCGTCCCCGAACGATCACAAGAAGGAAAACAAGGGCGAAAAGGAGTACCTGAATCTGTAAACAGATATGGGTATTTTTCTCGCATACCCGCCTCCTTCTCTCAAGTGGCTTCTTCAACGGGTCGATTCTTCCATTGAACTTTGATGGATGCAATCTCCCTTGATCTCAACTTGCGAATTTCTCTATCTAGAATGGCAACAGGTTCCTCCTCATAAGACAAATTCTCATCAAGCAAAACTGAATCCCAACGGATAATGTAATTTCCATCCCCATGGTATCTTTTCAACATCGACACATGGAATACCGGATGCACTCCGGACAACCCTGGAGGCAAGGCTAACTCATAAGCCACCTCCCCTACTCGCTTAAGTACTTCAAAGGGACCAATGTACCTTGGACTTAGCTTACCCCTTTTACCAAACCGCATCACCCCTTTCATGGGCGAAACCTTCAGCAAGACTTATTCACCCTCCATAAACTCCAAGTCTCTAACCTTCCGATCTGCATACTCCTTCTGTCTACTTTGAGCCGCTAGAAGCTTTTCTTGAATAGATTTCACCTTCTCCATCGAATCTCTCAGAAGGTCAGTACCCCAAGGTCTAACCTCGAACGCATCAAACCAACCAATGGGGGACCTACATCTCCTACCATACAATGCTTCAAATGGAGCCATATCAATGCCCGAGTGATAGCTATTATTGTATGAAAATTCCGCTAAGGGTAAGAAGCTATACCAATGGCCACCAAATTCTATCACACACGCACGAAGCATATCCTCCAACACTTGAATCGTTCGCTCAGACTGACCATCGGTTTGAGGATGGAACGCAGTACTGAGGTCCAGCCTAGTACCCAATTCCGCATGCAATGTTTTCCAAAACTTAGAAGTAAACTGCGTACCTCTATCTGATATGATGGATAGTGGAACCCCATGCAATCGCACCACTTCCGAGATGTAAAGTTTGGCTAACTTTTCTGCATTGTAAGTCATCTTGACTGGAATGAAGTGAGCAGACTTAGTTAACCTATCAACAATTACCCAAATAGAATCATACTTACCCATTGTCTTTGGAAGACCAACCACGATGTATAGAATACCTTGAACTATGAGCCTCTGTCAGAATAGTGTTGATCAAATCATCGACGCGGGGTACACATACCCTTCCCTTGATCCTCAAAACACCTTCCTCATCGATTTGTGCTTCCTTAGCCTCTCCTCGCAATACCTTATCTTTGATTCTTCTTAGTTTCTCATCATCAAACTGTTTTCCCTTAATCTTGTCAAGAAAAGAAGATCTTGCCTCCACACAAGCCAACAATCCTCCCTTCTCATTTACTTCTAATCTCATCAAGTCATTAGCTAGAGTCTGAACCTCTCTAGCCAATGGGCGTCTAGAAGCTTGCAAGTGAGCTAGACTTCCCATGCTTTCCGCCTTTCTACTTAAAGCATCCGCTACAACATTCGCCTTCCCCGGATGATACAAAATAGTGATGTCATAGTCCTTCAGTAGTTCCAACCATCTCCTCTGTCTCAAGTTCAAATCTTTCTGAGTAAAGACATACTGTAGGCTACGATGATCCGTATAGACCTCACACTTAATCCCATATAAATAGTGTCTCCATTGCTTTAATGCAAACACTACCACGACCAATTCCAAATCATGAGTTGGATAGTTACGTTCATGCACTTTTAATTGTCTTGAAGCATAAGCAATCACATTCTTCTCTTGCATTAGCACTGCACCCAAACCCGAATAAGATGCATCACAATAGACAATGAAATTCTTACCTTCCACTGGCAAGGTGAGAATGAGTGCGGTAGTCAATAAAGTCTTGAGCTTCTGAAAGCTTTCCTCACATTCGTCCGACCATACAAATGGAACATTCTGCTTAGTCAAGTTCGTCAATTGGAAAGCAATAGAAGAGAATCCCTTGACAAATCGACGGTAGTAGCTAGCTAACCCAACAAAGCTCCTTATTTCTGACACATTAGTAGGTCTTACCCAATTCTTCACTGTCTCAATCTTAGAAGGATCCACCATCACTCCATCCTTAGAAACCACGTGCCCCAAGAAGGACACTGCATTTAGCCAAAACTCACACTTGGAGAACTTGGCATAAAGCTTTTTCTCCCTCAACATTTCCAATACCATTCTCAAATGCTCTTCATGTTCCTTCTTGCTCTTTGAGTATACCAATATATCATCAATAAATACGATCACGAAGAGGTCCAAATATGGCTTAAAAATCCCGTTCATCAAGCTCATGAACGCAGCAGGGGCATTCGTAAGATCAAAAGACATCACTACAAATTCGTAATGCCCATACCTCGTTTGAAAAGCAGTCTTTGGCACATCCGTTGCCCGTATTTTCAATTGATGATAACCGGATCTCAAGTCAATCTTAGAGAAGACACAAGCACCTTGTAACTGATCGAACAAGTCATCAATGCGGGGAAGAGGATACTTGTTCTTTATGGTTACCTTGTTTAGTTGTCTGTAGTCTATACACATTCGAAAACTCCCATCCTTCTTTTTTACAAACAAAACCGGAGCACCCCAAGGAGATGCACTTGGTCTAATAAAGCCTTTGTTTAACAACTCTTGGAGTTGGGCTTTTAACTCTCTTAACTCCGCGGGAGCCATTCTGTAAGGGGGTATAGAAATGGGGCGAGTACCCGGTTCAAGGTCAATACAAAAATCAATATCCCTATCTGGTGGCATACCAGGAAGATCTGCAGGGAACACATCCAGAAACTCGCGAACCACCGAAACCGACTCAATCGAAAGTACTTGGGTAGTGTCATCCTTAAGATGTGCCAAGAAAGCTAAACACCTTTTACTAATCATTTTCTTAGCACGAAGAAAGGAGATGATACGCACCGGATTGGAAGTGTAGTCTCCCTCCCAAACTAACGGATTTGTCCCAGGCTTGGCTAACGTCACCGTTTTAGCATTACAATCCAAGATCGCAAATTGCGGAGAAAGCCAAGTCATACCCAGAATTACATCAAAATCATCCATTTCTAAGATAACCAAATCTACATAAGTGTTGCTCCCCACAAAGTTCACCAAACAAGACCTATATACCTTTTCAACTACCACAGACTCACCCACCGGAGTAGAAACACGAATAGGCATATCAAGTAATTCACAATGTAAATTTAGACCATTAGCAAATGAGGAAGATACATAAGAAAACGTGGATCCAGGATCAAACAATACAGAAGTCATGCAATCACAAACCAGAAGATTACCTGTGATGACAGCATCAGATGCCTCCGCTTCAGACCGCCCAGGGAAAGCGTAACAATGGGCCCTATCGTTTGTCTGTCCATTGCCCCTACCATATTGTGATGTAGTGGCTCCAGTTTGCCCATCACATCGGCCGTTTTGGTGACCACCATTACCTCGACCACCACGTCCTCCAGAATGACGGCCTCTACCATGACCACCTCTACTTCTAGCCATTGGGGGTCTATAACTCTGTTTTGGACAATTCCTCCTAATATGTCCAGTCTCCCCACATCCATAACACTCTCTGGAGTCAAGCATAGGTCTCTCAGAGAAGTGTTGACCGGTCTGAGGTGGACCCCCAACTACAGTCTGTAGTGAAGACTGAATGGGTCGAACTGAGTAACCTCCGGAACCTTGTCCTCTAGAGTAAGAACTATTAAACTCGTCTCTGACCTCAACCCCTTCACAAAACGGCGAATCCGCTCTTGTGGACTGAAACATAGTTGGGTGGCATACCGGGATAAAGCATGAAACTTAGCCTCATATGCATTGACCGACATCCTACCTTGCTCTAGGCTCAAGAACTCATCCCTTTTCCTATCCCTCAAAGTTCGGGGGATATACTTCTCCATAAACAAGCTAGAGAATGAGGCCCAAGTCATAGGTGGTGCCTCTGTTGGTTGACAGTCAATATGTGACCGCCACCACATTTTGGCGTTCCTTTGAAACTGTTAAGTCACAAACTCCACACCAAACCATTCTACTATACCCATCTTGTGTAGTAGCTCGTGACAGTCAACCAGAAAATCATAAGCATCTTCCGATCAGCACCCTTGAAGACCGGAGGTTTCAATTTCAAGAACTTACTGAAAAGTTCATGCTGATCATTTGTCATTATAGGCCCAGTAGTCAGACGTGGAAATGTGCCTATGTCCAATGAGGCATCCATACGAGGAGCCATAGTGGCTGCATGTTGCACTTCTGAAACCGGAGGTGTTGGCGCAGAAAACACTGGAGGTGCTAGACCTTGATCAGACAACCCACTGAGATAGGCGAGAACCTGATTGATCATCTCTGGGGTAGGTTGGGGTGGCAATCCCTCATTCTGCACTTGTTCAGTTTCCCCATCCTCCCCTTCTTTTATTACTTCCTCAGTCGGTGGAGGGGTCACTGCCCTAGTATCAGATAGGCTAGTTGCTCGTCCTCTTCCCCTAGAGCACGTCCTCCCACGACCTCTACCACGGCCTCTTGCCGCTGTTTTTCCTCGAGCAACAGCCCCAGTGGCTTGCTCAGACGCACCCTATCCCGCCGGTGTTGGTGTTGGTGTTGGCGTAGTCGTTGCTCTAGTTCTAACCATCTGCGAAAGAGAGTGAAGATGGTCAGATACCAATTTGTATCACCTAGATACCAATTGGATTCAAGTAGTAGCACGAAAGAAAGAAAGAAAGAATGGATTTTTCCTAAAGTCTTATAGCCTCTCAAAGAAAAGTAAAGGCGCCCCCTACCGTTCCTTAAGACTCTACTAGACTCGTTCTTGTGTGATGAGACCAACGAACCTAATGCTCTGATACCTAGTTTTGTCACGACCCAAACCGGGTTGCGACTGGCACCCACACTTATCCTCCTATGTGAGCGAACCAACCAATCTAACCTTAACATTTCAATATAATATCAACAGAAAGTAATGCGGAAGACTTAACCTCATTAAATAAAGACCAATTCATTAACTTCTAAAATTCAACATCTATTATTCCCCAAAATCTGGAAGTCATCATCACAAGAACATCTACGATTAAACGACTAAACTAAGAGTATTCTAAAAGCTAAAAATACATAAGAAGCTAGTCCATGTCGGAAGTTCAAGGCATCAAGACTTGAAGAAGAAGATCCAGTCCAAGCTAGAAGCATTAGCTCACCCTGAATTTCCGATTTAGTAAGACTGGCTTGAATTACTGTTGAGTTGAAGACGATGGCACGTTGGCTGCACCCCACAAATAAACAAGAAGAGAACATAAAAGTAGGGATCAGTACAAAACACGGGTACTGAGTAGATATCATCGGCCAACTCAAAATAGAAATCAATATATACCAAGTAATATCAGAAAAACCAACTATGATACTCAACATGTAGCAACAACAAATACTATATCATTAACAATTACCGTCAAGTTCACACATGAGGACTCAAGCCTCGATACCATACTCATTTGGGAATCATGTCCATTAGATTGAGTATATTAACATCTTTCAAGATTCATCATCTTTATTTCTCTTATGTCGGTACGTGACACTCCACTCCCTCAATATTCATTAATCCTCTTGTGTCGGTACGTGACACTCCGATCCCCTAAATCTATGTGTCGGTTCGTGACACCCGATCCCCTAAATCTACGTGTCAGTTCGTGACACCCGATCCCCTAATTCTACGTGTCGGTTCGTGACACCCGATCTCCTAATTCTACGTGTCGGTTCGTGACACCCGATCCCCTAATTCTACGTGTCGGTTCGTGACACCCGATCCCCTAAATCTACGTGTCGGTTCGTGACACCCGATCTCCTAATTCTACGTGTCGGTTCGTGACACCCGATTTCCTAATTCTACGTGTCGGTTCGTGACACCGATCCCCTAAATCTACGTGTCGGTTCGTGACACCCGATCCCCTAATCCTCATTCTATCAACTCATCAAGCCTTCTCCCTTACCAAGACATCATCAATCTCATTACTTTAGTTCATCAAGCCTTCTCCCTTACCAAGGCATCATCATTAAAAAGAGATTAGGTTTTTATCAAGATTCGGGATTCAATAATTTCATCATGCTTAATATAATCACAATTATATAATCACGTTCATGCATGCATATAATTAAGCATATAGAAGGGTTTACAACACTACCCAATACATATCATTCGCTATTAAGAGTTTACTACGAATAGCATAAAAACCATAACCTACCTCCACCGAAGATTTCGTGATCAAGCAAGCAATTCCTCAAGACCTTTGCTATCCTCTTCGTTTCCCTTTTCTCTCGTTCGATTCTCCCTCTCTCTCTTGTTCTTTCTATTTTCTTTATTCAAAACCCTCTTCCTTTTACCCTGATTAACATATAATTAAGAATAAAAGATGGCAATAATGCCCCACTAATTAACTTAAGGTTACCTCTTTTAACCCCCAAGTAATTAGACTTATTAACATTAACCCACTAACTTTATAATTAAGGCAAGAATAGTCAAAAACGTCCCTTAAAACGTATCAAGAAATCCGACCCAGACTGGGATTTCGCAGTCTGTGACGGCCCGTCGCACCTGCGACGGTCCGTCCTGCTGCCCGTCACAGAGTTCAGAGACTCAATTTCTCTGAAGAATCTGTGACGGTCCGTCACACCTGTGACGATCCGTCCTGCCATTCCGTTACGAAGTTCAGAGAGTCGATTTCAGTACCCAATTTTCAGTTTTTCTAAGTGTTTTGAAACGAGACCCTGCGATGGTCCGTCGTGCCCATGACGGTCCGTCGTGGGGTCCGTCGCCTCAACCTGTTTTTTTCAGAAATAAAATCTGCTGCTCAAAACGACTAAACAGGTCGTTACAGATTATCATAAATATTTTATTTTTATAAATGATATATTTCTGAGAAATTATTATTACACAATATTCACTATTAAAAGGTCATAATTTTTTCAATAAAAAATATTTAATAACTATTTTTATAGATATTTTGATTGACTCGTTGAGAAAAAAATATATTTTCACATAGGAAAATGAAATCCCCCCTCCCCCCCCCCCCCCACCCCCCAATATTTCTATGCATTTTCCAAATAAGTTGATTCAACGAAAAATAAATAGCAAATTATATTTTATAACATAATTAATTTTTTCATTCTTTCATCAAAGATTGTGTGTATACCAAAATTAAGAATGAAAAATCTCTTGATATAAAATAATTTTTTTTTCATTTGATTGGGTCTTAACTGTAGTTAACCTTAATTTATTGAGTTGTGATTTTCGAATACTAAATACTTAAAATAAATAAATAATGTGGATTGTTATAACTACATAAATAGTTTCATTTTCCTTTTTGACATAAGAATGCAATCATAAATAAATTAAATAAATAGAAAATTCATATATTATTTATTCTTTTAATATGCCTTTTACAAAAAAAAAATAATTTAATCACCAACTACGATATTTTTGAGAATTAAGTTTATCACCATCATAATATCCCAAATAGATACCATCATTCTTGACTTGCCATATGCATTCATTAGTATCCTTTGGAATAATATTAACTCCATCGTGAACGCAATAATGTTGATCGTTAAATACATCGAACATCAAAATTTTATTATCCCACCAAAAGTGACAAAAGTATAACGTCCAAGTCCACGCACAAAATCCCCATCTGAAATCGTCTCCAACCTTAAGGATTTTGTCACCCAAATCATCGTCTCCAGATGCACAATGAATTTTTAGATCTGTAGAATTTGGAGGAAGATTATCGAGAACATGTACCGAATATTTTGGAAGAAAAGGAATTGCACAATCATAACTTTGAATGTTGTAGGGCATGATTAATAACAAAAAGAGGATCTTCACAAACAAGTGAACCATCTTGAGAAAATAATAAGAACAATATGAATTTTACAAGTGTTTTGATGGTATATTTATAGGAGAAAAAATATGTTGAGATTTATATATTTTTTAGAAAATTATATTTTATAACATTAATTTTCCATTATTTCATTAAAACTTGTCTAAATACGGTCACTTGAAAATGAAAAATATCTTGCGATAAAATAGTTTTTTCCATTTAATTGGGTCTTTTGTAGTCAAATCTTAATTAATTATTATTGAGTTGTGATTACCAAATACTAAATCCTTAATTTTATAAATAAATAAATGGATTGTTGTAATTACGTAAATAGTTTTATTTTCCTTTTGACATAAGAATGCAATTATAAAATAAACTAAATAAAAAAAGTCAATGTAATATATTGGCACTTAGAAAGTTCATATTTTATTTATTCTTTTAAAATATGCCTTTTACAAATAAAATATTTATGTATTACCAATCACTAGATATGTTATTAAGTAAATGATAATAAAATCTGCTAGAAGAAACAAAACAATAATTAAATTACCTATAATAGAAAACTATTGAACACATTATTCTTTATGTAATCTTAGATTTATGATTGCATATGGAAAGTTATTTAATTTCCATTTTTTTATGGTCCATGGTACAAAAAAGAATATTTAATTTTATTTTCTTTGTTAAAAAAGTAATGAGATAATATATATATATATATATATTTTTTTTTTTTTTTCTTCTTATTATTAATTACTATATATTTCCCAAATTTTAGTTCTGTTGAATTTATATTTTCAGTTCATTTTTTTGTTACTTATCATATTTTACTTTATGAGAGTAAATTTAATTATTTTTTCTGAGCTAAACTATATTAGAACAAGGTAATACATCTAAATGATAATACAATAAAATTGTCATTCTATCTATTGTTTTTTAAGGGATAAGTAAAATTAGACGAGGACAACATATTACTGTTAATCTTTTATATATGAAAAAAACTTCACTCGTTATATACAAAATTCGCATTAAAGTCTTGACTAAATTTATGTCGCCCTGGAGTTTAAATTTACAACTTTGGGTGGTCTAATTATTAACTTTGTTGTCGAATCACAAACCATAGATGTCTAGTAAATTAAGCAAAATCCAAATCAAAGAAAGTTCACTAACTATATTTATATTATCTCTTATTAATAGTAATTATATCTGTTTTATGATTTTTAGATCTGTCAATATGAGCTAGCTCACCCCATCCAAGTTAATTCATACAGACTTCAACATTTTACGGGTCAGGTCAGGCTACTCCTATTTTTTATGTGGGCCAGAAAACGGTCGGTCCAACCCACAAGTACGTAAGCTACACAAGCTTGTCAGGCCAACCCACTTTTTTAAAATTTATGTAAAATTATTAAATTAAAATTATATATTATAATTTTAAAATATTATCATAAATATCGACAATACAATACATATTATCTCTTTAATAGTAATATATTTGTTTTATGATTTCTCATTATATATATATATATATATATATATATATATATATATATATATATCGTTGGTGATATTAAATTTAAGCTACCATGACTTTCTTTCACATTTTCTGTAAATTATTTTTATATGTATAGCGTTACATAATTATTATATTTGATTTAAATAAAAAAAATATCAAACGTTAGTTACATGTTATTTTCCTTTTAACATAAAGAATGCAAGTATAAATAAATAAAAAGAAAAAATCAATATATAATATATTGACACTTGATAATCCACATATTATTATTCAATCTAACAAGCTTTTACAAATTTATTTATGAATAAAAGACATAATTATTTAATTACCAAGTATCCCAAATAAATACCATCATATCTTACATCCCATATGCATTTTTTAGTACCTCGTGGAACAAATTTATCTCCATCATGAACGCAATAATCTAGATTATTAAATACATCGAATACTAGATCTTTATTGCCCCACCAAAAGTGACAAAAAAAAAAGTATTAGACAATCCTCAAAATCTCCATTTGAAATCTTCTCCCACGTTAGGAAACGTGTGTCCAAAATCATTGTCACCAGATGCACAATGAAGTTCTAGACCATACTCGAAATCTAAAGGAAGATTATTAAGCACATGTACCTCACATTTTGGTAAAAAGAGGATTATCACAATTATAACTTTGAATGTTGTAGGGCATGATTAATAACAAAAAGAGAATCTTCGATAACAAATGAACCATCTTGAGAATATATTAAGAACTATATGCTTTTATGAAATATGAATTTTGTAAGTATTTTGATGGTATATTTATAGGAGAAATATTATTTTTTTGGAAATTCTTTTAATTGAGGATACCAACATCGTAAAATATCTTATTATTTTGGGAAGCAAAACATCATAAAAAGACATCAATTTATTTTCATGATTTTAGTAATAAAAAAGTAATGGATAAAAATGACACTTCATCAAATATGTCTTCCATAAAATGGTGATAAAATTAACTAGAATAAGCAAAACATTTATTAAATTACATATAATGGAAAGCGCTATTGAACACATTACTCTTTATGTAATCTTATTATATTCATGAATTGCATGTAAAGTTATTAAATCTCCTTTTTTGCTTGTTCACGAGGTAAAATAATATATTTGATTTTCTTTTTTTAGTTTAAAGAATTAAGAGATACTTTAATATTTATATCTATTTTATCCTTATTATTAAATATTATATTTATTTCCTAATTTTCCATATTGTTGAATTTATATGTCCATTTACTTATTTTTGCTTATCATATTATTGTTTTACAAATTACCAGTCAACTTGATTAACTTTTTGAGCTAAATTGAATTATCCATAAATTAAAATTTAGATGTTCGAAAATTATTTGAAAAATACTATAAGGTGCAATACTTTTCATTTTAATAAGACGAAAAAGATATATTTTGAAATATTTTTTAAAGTTCATGCAATTTGATTTTTGAAAATCAAATTTTGACAAGTAAAATGAACGGAAGGAATATGTTCAAATAGTGATATTAAAATTATCATTATGTCTATTTTTCTAAAAAGATAAATAAAAATGAACGGAAGAAACAACGTATTACTAATTAAATCTTTTATTTTGAGAACTTCGGAAGACGAAACCCTCATGAAAATACGACGATGCAATAATGTTAACGACATTATATATATCCAATTTTTTTGAATTATTTTACATTTTAAAAAGTATTTATTGTAATTTAATTCTTAGGTATTACTTACATATATTTGTTTTATGATTTTTAATTATTGGCGGTTTTATATTTAAGCTGTCATGACACATTTTACATTTTATGTCATTTTATTATAAATTGTTGTATAATTATTGTATTTCATCTAAATAAAAGAAATATTAAGCATAAATACATGTTTTTATCGTGTATTTTTATGTTCTTTTTCCTACGTAGAAGGCCTCACGGGCCGTAGAATTTGAGGGGCTAGAGCGGATAGACCCTTTATTTGAAAGGATCTGAAAATGCTCAACCTATTCCGACCCAATCCTAGAAGGGCCGAGTGATGGGGCGGGCTAGTCCTTCTTTTTTTCTTTTCAAACTTAAAATTCTATATTATCAAAAAAATGAAAAGATTTTCAAATTAAATATAGTAAATAATGGTGTAGTTTCACTAACACTAAAAAAAAATTTAATACATTTAGCATGTATCTCACGTATTAAATATGTGAGCAAAATAAGAAAGTGATAACTGATAAGCAAGATAAGAGAAAGTCCTATTGAAACAAGAGTTCAAGCTCGAGAGCAATTGAACCAAGATTTATTTGTTCCGTTGTTTTATCTGACACAAAATTTAAAATATTAAAAGAGATTTAAATTTTATAATTTTAAACATGTCACGTAAAAAATTGTAAAAAAAAAATTGTTTTAAAAAAAGGCACATTCTTTTTGATATAAATGAAAAAAAGTAATTAAGACATATAATCTAAATCAGAGAGAAATGAGAATAGTATATATTATAGCGCAATCTCTCTAAATAAATGGAAGTATAGAAATATCATATGAGATTAATTTGATGTTAGTTATTATAAAAGCAATAAATCCCTTCAAAATATCGTCCACTTTTTATCATTTAAAAAAGAAAGATATATATTCATGTAGTATCCATAGCAGGGGCGGTTCCATCTTTATCTGAAGAGTATCGAAAAATTATATTATATATACAGATTAATTTTAATTTAATAAATATATATATACAAATATTGATATGTATTTGACACAAATTAAAGATTTAATCTAGTGCCTACTAGTTAAAGCATTTGTAAAAATTTAATGAGATCCTATATTTTAATCCTACTAGTCTTATTATTATAGGACATTTTTTTCATGGTTATTTTTATAAAATTTCAAAATAATTTTTTTTAAAAAAATGACAGTTGTTAATATATGCTTTTAGTTAAATTAAAATAATAATAGACATGAGCTGCCAGAAATATTATCAAAATAAAATCAATGTATATAAACCATCAGCATTGCTCACTTAGAATTTTCACTAAAAAGTTTAAGATTTATTATATAAATTTATATTTATAAATGAATAATATTCGAATAAATAAAGATGATAAAAGTTGTTTACCAATCACGATATTTCGTATAAATAACTTTGTCAGCATCATGATTATAATAACCCAAATAAAAGCCATCGTCCTGGACTTTCTACATGCATTCACTAGTATATTCTTTAACACAACCACTTCCATCGTGAACGCAATACTGTTTATCGTTAAATACATCGAATATTTGATCTTTATCACCCCACCAAAAATGACAAAAGAATAATGTTCATTGTGCCGCGCAAAATTTCCAATGAAAATCTGCTCCCACGTCAGGAAAGTTATATCCCAAATCATCATCTCCAGATGCACAATGAAGTTCTAATTTAGGAGATTTAGCAGGAAGATTATTGAGAATATGCACTTGACGTCCACAATATGCGGCTTGACTATTATGCATCATGATAAATAATTGTAACGTAAAGAGAATTTTCACTAAGAAATAAACCATGTTAAAGAAATAATTATTATAATGCTTTTGAATATGATATATGTTTTTGTGGTATACATATCTATATATATATAGAGGGAGAAGAGATATAACTTCTCTCGAGCCTTTTAATTTGAAGGGTAATTTGAATTAATGACAACAAGCTTTGCCTTTAAAAATATAGTTTGATGGTGAATAAATAGAGGGGAAAAATATTTTATTTCCTTATCTTTTAATTATGACAAGAAAATCTCTATCTTTTGGTGACTTATAGTAAATAAATATTATATGGGTAACTTTCATATATGGCAAACAAAAAATTCATATTTGTATGCTATAACAAACTTTGTATAATTGCGCTCCATAGCAAACATAAAACTGTATAATTTGCTATACATATACAATTGTATAATTCGCTGGCCTAAATTGTATAATTCGCTGGCCTATCGCTGCAATTGTATAATTTGTTTTGCAACAGTTGAATTGAATTAAAATGTATGTATATTGCATAATTTTAACTGTATAGCAAGAAGATATATGTTTTTCTCGCTTTATACAAAAACAGAAACACAATATATACACTTCTGTTATATAAAGCTAGAGAAAATTGTATTTCACTGCAATTGTATAATCCGCAATTGTATAATTCGTTGGCCTTTTTCTCTGCAATATTTGAAGTAAAATGTTTGTAAATTGTATAATTAAGTGTATAACACGAAGATATACATTTTTGCGTGTGTATATACAATTTTCTCTCGCTTTATACAAAAAAGAAACAGAATTATACACTTCTGTGTATAAAGCGAGAGAGGCGAGCGAGAATGGAGAGTGGCGAGCGAGATTTTTGGGAGAGAGACGTTGGCAAATTTTAGCTAATGTTTGCTATGGAGCACAATTAAATTAAACCCTAGCTATTTCATTTAATTTAGGTTATTAGTTTGCTATTATATACAATTTTCCCATATTATATGTATTAAGAATTTAATGGGAAGTAATGTAACATTTGCTTTATATATATATATATATAGAGAGAGAGAGAGAGAAAATTAATAGAATATACAATATATGATTGATTGATTGATTTGTATATGGAATATGCTTTGATGGTGAATATGTATAAGAGAAATATTTTATTATTCATTGACTATTTCTTCAAATGTGTTCTCCATGATTAGAGCTGTCAATATGGGCTAATCAACCCCATCCGGGCTAATCAATACAGGCTTTAATATTTTACGGGTCAGGTCGAGCTAGCCCTTTTTTGATATGGGCCAGAAAATGGCCGGTCCAACCCACAAGTACGTGGGCTACAAGCTTGCCGGGCTAGCCACTTTTATATATATATATATATGTGTGTGTGTGTGTTAATTATTAATTTAAAGTATAAATTATAATTTAAAAATATTATCATAAATATCGACAAAACAATATTACATGATGTTAATGTTACTACTTGTTAATCAAATTCACAAGTAAAATTGTTTTTATAAATTATTTATTAAGTTAAGTTACCATTTTCAAGAAACAAAAAAAAATTATTAAGTTTTTTCAAGTAAAAGTATAAATATCTAAATAGAAATATTAACCTAATTGTTTTGAGCATGGGCTCTCTTTAATTTTAAATTTAATATTATATTATATTTCTAATTAAATTTTATTAGCCCACGGGCCGGCCCTACCGATATTTCTCAAGCCCCTCAAATCAACAGACTTATTCAGGCAGACTAAAAAACTCTTTTCTTAAATGGGCTCCAAAAATCTTAGCCCATCCCTACTAAATCCGGGTTAGGCCAGGTCAGCCCAACGGGTCTAGCCCATATTGACGGCTTTATCCATGATATATGTTGATATTCAATTTTGATCCTCTTCAATAATAAATAATTTTTGAAATTTTCGAACGAGTTGAAATAATTGACGTTATAAAATTCAAAGTTGTCTTTTAGTTATTTGTTAAAGTTGTTTTAGCCGTTTTATAATCTTTAAAGCGATAATTCGACCCAATTTCTTATATCCAATTAACCGACCCACCCCTTATCCATGCTCCTTAGTTACGTTTGTTTGTGATTAGGAGGTAATCATCTTAAGAATATTATTTTCAGCTACTAATCTTATTTCTTATGATTTCTGGTGTTTGATTTACATGTGTTATCAGCTAGCATAGTAGTTAATGAATTGTTAGTTATTAAGTGTCCTCTTAATTGCTTATATGAAGTTGTTACACTTAAATGCCGCCTTGTATGAGCATTCTTGAGTTAGAATGCATTTTTAGTGAAGTAATTATTATTCATTAATTGACTGTTTAGCTTAGGACAGATAAAAAACAATAAGAGGTTCAAATATCGGTTCAGGCAAATAAAAATTGGATTTGGACTTAATTCTTTCAAATAAGTGTTTATTTCGACTTAAAATAACTTATCCATTTTAAGTCGAACACGATTTCAGTTCAGAAAGAGGAGAGAGTCACAAGATGAGGAGGAAAATAATGGAGATAGTTGTATTTCCGGATTTCTAAGGAAGAAGAAGAACAAAAGAGAGAAAGTCGGAAGAAGGAGAAGAAAATAATTTTTTGTCTTTTTTTTTTTTTTAAATGGTTTGGATTGAATTATAAAAGTTGAAAAATGAAGTGTTCTTTTCTTTATATTATAAAAGATTAGAAAATTTTGAAAATATTAATTTGGTCTTAGATTTGCTTTACTACATTTAAAGAGGATTTGACCAGCTCTTGGTCAATATATTACCAATGACCAAATCAAAATTTATTTGACACCTTTCATTTAATTTTCTAATCAAACTATATAAAAGGTAAATTAAGGTTGACTGTCATTAATTCAAATTACCCTTCAAATTAAAAGGATCGAGATAAGTTATATCTCTTCTCCCTATATATATATAGAGAGATATGTATATCACAAAAAACATATATTATATTCAAAAGCATTATAATAATTATTTCTTTAACATGGTTTATTTCTTAGTGAAAGTCCTCTTTATGTTACAATTGTTTATCATGATGCATAATAGTCATGGTTGTAAACCCTCATTTGACATTCACAATGATCTTCCTAAAAATACTCCTCGGCTAAAATTTCATTGCGCATCTGGTGACGATGATCTTGGTTATCATTATCCTGCTATAGGATCGGATTTTCATTGGTCATTTTGCGCAACTCCTTCTACGTTATTCTTTTGTCATTTTTGGTGGAATGGAAAAGATTTATCCTTTGATGTATTTAACACACTATTTGGTTGTGTTACTGATGGTCATGTTCCAGACTATGTTGTTAATTGTCATTGGCAAGTGAAGGCTGATGGTATTAATTTAGGTTATTTTGATAATGATGTTCAGCAAATTATATATACAAAATACCGTGATTGGTAATATGTATTTTTTTTGATATTATATATAAATTACCATATGATTTATTTATTCACAATGATAGTTTTATTTGACATGTAAATAATTATTATATTGAGGTCAAGTTGTAGGATATCGAATAGAAATATATAAATTATAACACTAATATCTTTATTAATATCTTCATATCGTTAGGGGTGTACAAAAAATTATGAAAAATCAATCGAATTGATTTATGTCATGTTTTCAATAAAATTGTAGAATAATACGAAGTTTACATTCTCAATAATCTGCCTCCAAATACACCAATGCTATAATTTCATTGTGCATCTGATGACGATGATTTTGGTCATCAATATTCCGATTTGAAAAAGGATTATAGTTGATTATTTAAAGATAAATCTTTTTGGATCCATGTTTAAAGAAAATGTATTTAATGATGCACAAAATATATTTATGGAGTGTAAGAATGATGCACAAAATATATTTATGGAGTGTAAGTAGATGCTTTCAATTTTGGTACTGAAAATTTATGGGTAAACAAAATCTCACCAAGTATGCAGATTGGTTATCATCATGAAAAATATTATTAGTTTTTGTATTTGGTAAAGTAAAAATTAGAAAAATTATGTAATGGGAATTATTTATTATTTGTTTTAGTATATTTGCATTCTTATTATATAGTATCAATTATCAATTATCTTATTTATCATTATTTAATTTGTATTTTATTCTATGTACTAGATATTAGGTTACTCGCGCCAACGTGGGTATAATATTACTTCGTCTTTTTATTTTATGTGATATTTATTTTGATTTTAAGATTTAAAGAAGTCTATTTTTTATTGTATGTTTTTGATAGATCTTTTTAACATTTTGAATTGTTGATCATTTTGACTTATAGTACTTTTGACGTATTTAAAATTATATAAATTTCATTTTGAAAAAACTGAAGATTTCACACTCAAAATTTTAGTCAAAATTAAAATGTTTGACTCTCGAAAAATGAAAAACATCACATAAATTTAAATTAAAATAAATTTTTAAATTTATGTGACATTCGAATAAAATTTTGATAATATTATTAATGATTGTGATTTATAAAGGTAAAATGATCAAAAAAATAGTAATGGTCACTCAATGTATATGTTTTCCTGAACAATATATGTAGTAATTAATTCTCAACCAACATAAGTGAATCGGACAAAGATTAAATTAAAGCAAAATTTTGATGGGACATATGGGTAATTATTTAAAAGTTGTTGTCTTTTTGGTCTAAATGGAGAAAAGGTACATTTATAAAGCACTAAGGTACAAGAAACTTAAGAAGCAAAAGATAATAAAATACCAATAATATCCCTATTATACAAGCAGACATGTTAACAAACAATTGCGAGCTCGTAGACACCTATACTAAGTATAACTATATTTATTGGGAATTTTATGGGAAGCAATTTAACGCCTTTGATAACTTATACAAATATCTTGAAATATATATATATATATATATATATATATATGGAAACTAATCCAACACTTTACTTTTTAGGATTTATATATTGAAAGTGCTAAATGGTCAAAAAATTAAAAAAATTATAATATTTTTTATTTTAAAATGAACTTATCTTTTTTCCATTTTAGTTAACATATATTAAATTAAAAAAGGTAAAAATGTTTAAAAAGCTAAAATAACATAGATATCATTCTGGCTAAATTCTGACCAAATTTTCTGGCTAAAAAGATTTTCTCTCTCTCTATATGTATATTTCCTCGAACCTGATGAAAACCAATTTAACATGACCTTACTCTTTATATGTTATACTTATATATATTTGAGTAAAGGGTCTGAAAAATATTTGAACTTTGACCCGAAATTGTTGTTACAATATTAAACTTTGGAAAAGATCTTTTACCTTATGTACTATTTAATAATGTATTTTAAAGGTATATATACGTGGACATAAAAAATATTGATTGATTATAAATAGTAATGTGTCCACGTGAGCACATATATACCTTTAAAATACACTATTAAATAGTTCGGGGGGGGGGGGGGGATAAAAAGTACAATATTAAATAGTTCATGGGGTAAAAAGTCCTCTATAAAGTTTGATATCATAATAGCAATTTCGGCCAAAGTACTAATATTTTTCAGACCCTTTTCCTTACATTTCTTGGAAACCAGTTTGAATACCTTACTCTTTATATAACTCATATATTAGAAAATTAATATCTTATATTGAGGAAAATACACTTAAATATATGTATTTTTACTATTAAATACATAAAATAGAGAGAGGGCGAGCAATATTTATTTGTATCTCAAATACATACAAATGTAATGACTCGGAAGGTAATTTCTGGAAATTATCATAAAATTATCATTTTAGCTCTCTCGACATTTATCCCGAGTCATTTATGCTCAATCGTCAAATTTGGTTTGAGAATTTTAAACTATTAAACAACTATTATTATTTTTAAAAAAAGTTGTTTATTATATATTTTAATAAGTGGTTAATGAGACAGGTCCATAACCCTATACCACTGGACCCATGTACTAATTAAATTAAATAGGGTTAAATTTTGAGTCATAATTAAAGAGGAAACGGAAAGAGTCCGATTGGAACTCCAAAACCTTAGTTGCGGCGTCGATGGAGTTACGTGTGTGCTTCAGGTATATTAGTTTCTAGACTAGTTCACTTCGTTACTGTTTGAGGTTCTTCTGGTGCCACAGTTAGTGGAGAAATATGATGGTAAACTAATGTCAATGTAATGATTAGTTAATTATTTGGTCAAGAAAAGTTTTTACATCTTATTTTATATTAACGTCTTTAATTTGTAGTTGTTTGAGTACTTGCAGAGGTTAGTGGAGCAACTTTTATGATTTTCAATTTTCTTTTACAATTAGAACTTAGAATAAGTTCACACAAATTAATATTGTAGTTCAACACAATGAATGCACTCCGTCAGGAAATAGTGGAGGAACTTACTTATAATTTCCTTGTTAATTTTTTTGGGATTCATGGGTTTTTCATATTAATATGGTTTAGTATTTTGGAATAAGTAATTAAATATTGGTATATTATATCATGTCAAAACTATTAGATTGTGATAATTGAAGAGAATAGAACTTAACCCTAGATTTGAAATTTGGAGAAAATTGAAAGAGATGACATGTTATTGACATCAACATTAGGTATTTGATTATAAATTTGAGTGATTTCTTTTTTTTGTTCGAGTCTAGACAGAAAGTAATGTGGGTGTTTTGAGTTTGAAAATCTTATTGTGATTAGTTATGTGAATAGATTGCATTATTATGGAAGCTTAACGAAAAGGAGGAAGGCTAAAGTCCCGAAGTGATTGTTCGATAAATTGAGGCAAGTGGATTTCTAAACTCTTGTTAAGTGTATGGAATGCGTGTATTTCCTTGTGATATATGTTTGGGAGTAACGGGATTGGTGATGGGTTGACTTGTCCATATTGATTAATTCTAATGATGAAATAAAAGGGATAACAAAAGGCGATGTAATTAATTATTTATGTGTGATGTGTTGAGAAAAGTTTGATGGCTTGTTGAATTATTGTTGATGTGATTTCATGTTTGTGTGGTTGTGAACTGTGCAATGTTATGAAAATGGTCATCTTCTCATTATTTGTGTGAACATGTCATTGCATTATTCTGAGGCATGGTTGTGGAAGTGTTATGTGCATTGAGAAAGAATGATAACTTAAAGAGGATGTACCATTTCGAGGGACGTATCGCGCGCCGCGATGGTTACTATATTTCGAGGGACGTATCGCGCGCCGCGATGGATACTATATTTCGAGGGACGTATCGTGCGCCGCGATGGTTACTGTTATCGAGGGTCGTGTCGTGCGCCGCGACAGATATGTCCCCCATGGGTCCCAGACTGAGAGACAACGGGTGTGTATCACTAGGTCAGACATGCATCATTATACTTGACATTGCATTCCATTACATTGCACATACTTATCATTAGTGAACTTGATATTGTGTTTTGCTGATCTAGTGATTGTCTTTTTGCGGAACTTGTGATTGTTGAATACTGAGCTTGTTATTGAGGATATATAATTTGTTAAAGTGTTGTTGTGGAGGATATGTAATTTGTCTAAATGTTTTTGTTGAGTTACGTTCTATGTAAACTGTGAGTTGTTAGGTTGGACTGTTGTTTATGCAGGTTGTAGTTGTGGAGGTTCGGTTGGGGGTGGTAGGAGTACCGTATTTCATCCCCTTAACTTGTGTTTAGAGGTTTACTTGCTGAGTACCGTGTGGTTTGGTACTCACCCCTTGCTTCTACAAATTTTTGTAGGTTACTAGCCCGGACTTTTATGATATATTCTCTTCTTTTCCGAGGCTTCCTGGAGATTTTGTGAGGTAGTTGTTGGTCATCTCAGCATCCCTCCTTACTCTTGTTTATGATTTTGTTCTACTCTAGAAACAATATCATATGAGACTTATATTTTCTTTTGATCCGATTGTAATATTTTAGAGGCTTGTACACGTGACTACCAGGTTTTGGGGGGTTTTATTAAGTTGCTTATATTTTATTTCCGCACTTTATTGTAATGGTTGAATTTTAGACTGACTTGTCTTGGTGGGATAAGACGAGTGCCATCACGTCCATTTTTGGGTCGTGACAACAAATTACACTAAATACATGTATCTACAGAGGCAAGTCCACATGAAATCTGCCTAGTGATCGAGCACCCATTAACCTTGTTACGGAACATATATATTGATGACCAAAATCATCGTCAGCAGATGCACAATAAAGTTGTAGCATTGGTATTAAATTTGAAGGAAGATTATTGACAATGTTTAAAATAATTAAACATATGGTAATTTTTTTTTATATATATTTATATAAATAAATGATACAAAATACAACCATGAATATTGCAAGTCTTCAAAATTAAACCATATATATATATTATATCAAAAGAAATACATATTACTACCAATCACGGTATTTTGTATATATAATTTGCTGAACATCATTATCAAAATAACCTAAATTAATACCATCGGCCTTCACTTGCCAATGACAATTAACAACATAGTCTGGAACATGACCATCAGTAACACAACCAGCTAGTGTGTTAAATACATCAAAGGATAAATCTTTTCCATTCCACCAAAAATGACAAAAGAATAACGTAGAAGGAGTTGCGCAAAATGACCAATGATAATCCGACCCTATAGCAGGATAATGATAACCAAGATCATTGTCACCAGATGCACAATGAAATTCTAGCTGAGGAGTATTTTGAGGAAGATCATTGTGAATGTCAAATGAGGGTTTACAACCATGAATGTTATAGGGAATGATAAATAATAATAAGAGGATTAATAATTGTGCCATTTTGAGAAAATTGATAGAATATACTATATTGTATATATTCTTAGTTTTGTATATGGAATACTTTTGTTCAAGTGTTTTGACGTTGTATTTATGTAGGAGAATTTTTCTTGCTTTTTGCTTGGTGACAAATAGTATGGAAAATATTTGTATTGTTTTACGTTTTTTCCTATTTAGGGAGCAAAACATCTTAAGAAAAAAATTAATTTATTTTTATATTCTTTATATGCTTAATTAGGATAATTTTTTCATTGAAAATCAAATGGGATTATTCTTATAGAATACCTTTTTTTTATATGGAAAAATAATAGATATATCACCAAATGTGTTCTCCATGATATAATCACAAAATCAACCAGATTAAGAAAAATATTATTGATTAAATTTTATGGAAAGCAATTTAATACTTTACTCTTTTTAATTTATATAAATATCTTGAAAATCTTATGGTAAACAATTTAACATTTTACTCTTTATAACTTATATAAATATTTTGGTAATCTTATGGAAAGCAATTTAATATTTTACTCTTTATAATTTATAAAAATATCTCCAAAACATTATGGAAAGCACTTTAACACCTTACTCTTTATATTATTATAAAAGTTTATAACTTATACAAATATCTTAGAAACCTTATGGAAATGAATTTATCACTTTACACTTTATTTTTTTTAAAAATAATTGTACGATTACTAAAAATCATAATGATTAATAACTTTAAATATTTACAAAATCATATTAAAAAATTAATTAACTTTCAAAATTTTATTCTTTTTACGTAAATTAAAATAAAGATAATAAATATATGCAAGCACAAGCTCCTGTATCTAGTTTGAGTACTAGCTTCAGAATAATTCTTTCAAAAGGATATACAAATTATTTCATACCTTTAAAAAATCTAATATTATTTTTTAACTATTATTTCATTTAACTCAAATTAGTGAATGTAATTGAAAATTCATACTATATATCCAACAACTTATTGAACACATCCATATACATAGAATGAAATACAAAAATAATAAATAAGAAATAATTTTTACTTTCTCAAATATAAATAAAAGCTAATAATATTTCTCATGATGATAACCAATCAGCATACTTTGTGAGATTTAGTTTACCTAAAATTTCAGTACCAAAATAGAAACCATCTTCTTGAACTCCATAAATACATGTGGTAGTATGTTCTGGAACAAATTTATCCCCACCATCGATACAATAACGTAAATCGTTAAATACATCGAATACATTTTCTTTAAAACCCCACCAAAAGTGACAAAAATATAATGTGGTTGCCCAAAAATTATCTTCAAATGTCCAACTATAATCCTTTCCCATATCGGGATATTGATGGCCAAAATCATCGTCACCAGATGCACAATGAAGTTCTAGCATGGGTGTATTTGGAGGAAGATTATTGAGAATATGTACTTCGTATACCTCCGCAATATTGAAGGGCATGATAAATACCAAGAAAAGGATTTTCACTAAAGAGGAAATCACAGTGAGAGTAAAATTTTAGGATGAAAAATATAGTTTTATTCACATTTTAAGAGTTTTGATGGTATATATATATATATATACATATATAGTCATATCACCACAAATTAATTTGGTAAGTGATTTTTTTATTTAAGAAAATTCAATGTGAAGGTGATTTGTAGCCTAAATAGATTTTTCATATAATTATCTTTTTAAAGAATATTAATTATTTGTTAACAAAAGTGTATCATAATTGATGACAAACACAAGTAGATTATGAAACGCATTTTTCAAAATCACAACAAATTTGATACTTGATATATTTTCTTTTTAGGGAAAATTAGTTTTTAGACATACATTCATGTCATATATTTTTTTTCTATATTTGCAAATAATTAATTACATATTGTCGACATCTCTCTCCATCTTTCTGTAACGGATGATAAGGCTCCACAATATTAGGGATTGCGGGTTCACCAATGTTACGTTAGTAGAGTTCAGTATCGATTAATTTTTATCACTACTTAAGAGTTTCTATCATATATATTGAGGAACATATACTTAAATATATGCATTTTTGTTACCAGATATACTAAAAATGGAGAAAGGGGAGTGAAATAATCATGCATATTAAATACATGCAAATCATATTAGATACATAGACACACACATATACGTAATCGTTATGGTTATGGTTCACATCCAGATACATAGGAAAGTGGCGAGGGAGATGGGAGCCACGAGTGGGATTTGTAATGTATGTGAATCTACTTGGATTCAATGTATACAGAACAAATTAAACCTAATTTGACTTCATGTATCCTGAGATACATGTATCTAGATGCACAAAAATATTGTAAGATTCGTAATAAGGTAAACTAGAATATATTTAAATAATTAGTTCGTAAACTAGTGAGATTTCTATAAGTTTTTCTATATTTAGAAAATTCTTTTTGTTTAACTAATGCTATTCTTAATTTTTCTTTAACTTAGTCTAATTCAGATTCATATTACAAGAAATTTATTTAATTAAAGAAAATTTAATTAAAGAAAAAATAATTTCTATCGAGAATTTTCTATTCAAAATGTTCCTTCACGATACAAAAACAAACTAAGGTAAAGTCATCTTCATAACTACTTTTGAACAACACCATCCTTGCTAATATATATAAACAACCCAATCGCAGTCAATATTTATCGATAATCAAAGTTATTATGATTAATTAATTGTCACTAAAGATCATTTTTCATGTAATGACCCGAAAGATCATTTTTTAAAATTTTATAAAATTATCAGTTCACCCTTACCTGAGTTAATTTTGATTTGTCAGTAAAGTTGGGTTGAAAAGTTCAGAGCTATTCTTTAACCTCAATTATTTAATTGACAGATATATTTATTTTAAGTAATAAATTTAGTTTGTGACTAATGAGATAAGTCCATATGTATAATTTATTAGTGTGGTATTGTTTGAAACTATAAGAAAAGAACAAAAGGGTTGTCATTATTATTTTTGGGTATTGTACGGTAAGAGAAAGGAAATTGAATTGGGGGATAGCCCATCAAAGTGGGTCATATTTTATTATCGCATTATGATCTAATGTTTGATACATTAAAATTTTTAAGTAATTAAATATCGGGTGTATTATATTATACTATTAGAGTTATAGTGTTTGGGAGAAATTATGATTTAACCCTAAATTTAAATTTGAGTAATATGAGAATTGAAATATTAATTGGCACCAAAAATTACGAACAAGATTATAAATTTGGATGAATTTTTTAAGGCCAAGGTTAAATACATAGTAATGTGAGTGTTGCTAGTTTCAAAATCTTATTGTGATTATTATGTGAATAGATTGCATTTATTTGGGAGCTCAACGAAAGTGGAAGGCTAATGTGGCAGAGTGAATTCCTAATTATTCGAGGCAAGTGGATTTCTAAACTCTTGTTAACTGTATGGAATGCGTGTATTTCTTTGGGGTATATGTTTGGGAGTAACGGGATTGGTGGTGGGTTGACTTGTCCACATTGATTAATTCTAACAATGAACAAAAAGGGATAACAAAAGGCAATGTGATTAATTGTTTATGTGTGATGTGTTGAGAAAGGTCTGAAAGCTTGTTGAATCATTGTTGATGTGATACCATGTTTGTGTTGTTGTGAATTATACAATGTTATGAAAATGGTCATCTCCTTATTATTTATGTGAACATGTCATTTGCATTATTCTGAGACATGGTTGTGACAAGTGTTATGTGCATTGAGAAAGAATGAGAACTTAAAGTGGATGTACCATTTCGAGTGACGTATCGCGCGCCGCGATGTATATTATATTTCAAGGGATGTATCGTGCGCCGCGGATGGTTACTATTATCGAGGGTCGTGTCGTGCGCCGCGATAGATGCATGGACAAATATATCTCCCATGGGTCCATATTTGTAGGTTATGAGCTTGGATTTTTATGGTACATGTCATTCTCTTCTTTTCCGATGCTTCTTGGAGATTTGTGAGGTAGTTGTTTGTCGTCTCAGCAGACTTTCTTTCTCTTAGTTATGATCTTGTTCTATTCTAGAAACAAGTTCATTTGAGACTAGTGTTTGCTTTTAATTCAATTGTAATAATTTAGGGGCTTGTACACGTGACAACCAGGTTTTGGGGGTATTATTAAGTTAATTATATTTTATTCCCACACTTTATTATAATGATTAAGTTCTAACTAACTTGTCTTGTTAGGATAAACCGAGTGCCATCACGCTCAGATTTTGATCATGACATTTCATATAATATCAAATGGTATTTATTGGGATCTTATATCCATGATGAATCTATTTTCAAGCAACATTATTCTGATTGAGATTAACTATTACCAAATATTTAGTAATAATATTAGGTGTGCTTTTTCAATTTCTGATTTATTATAAAATCATTTTCTTCTTCGATATTTAAATCAAATCAATAGATATATGAAGAAATTATATGTTAAGATAATTATTTAATATCATATTCGAGGGATTGTGTATCTGATTTAACTATTAAAATATATGATATAATTATTAAAAAATAATATTATAAGTAATATTTTTAAACTATAGATTATATATATATATATATATATATATATATATATATATATATATATATATATATATATATGATAGTTAAGTATGTCTAATGATATAATTTTTCCCATAATAAAATCACAAAACTTTGATATAATTGAAATTATGGAAGATGATTAATTAAACATAGATATACTTTCCATTTGATCAACACTCTCCTCTACTTTTATGTTTTTTGTAAAAAAATATATTTTTTCTTTCCTTTATGCTCTAATTACTTTCCATAAATAATATATGGAAACTGAGTCATCATTGCTTAATTGATGAGAGAACTCCACAATTAGACATATTTGTACTATCATATACCACATTATTATCTGTGTTTTTAATTTTTTTTTTACATATTTTACCACTAATTAAGATTTTTCTATTATATATTGAAAAAAATACACTCAAATACATATAATTTTACTACCAGATACACTAAAATAGGGAGAGAGACGAGCGAGATTTGATAAATATGAACTATAGTAGATACATACAAATTCATGTATCTATACATAGGGTGTTGCTAGTGAGATAGGGCGAGATTTGTCATGTATCTCAGATACATACGAATCTACTTAAATACAATGTAAAGTACAATTAATTTTAAATTCATGTATCTGAATGTATCTAGCCGTACTAAAATCTTAAAAGTTACGTAATATTTTAAGCTAGAGTACTTCTGCATTAATGGAATTTATGTAAGTTTTCTATTATTGATAGAGTCATATAAGTAATTAACTTCTGTATTAATGAAATTTATGTAAGTTTTCCATTATTGATCTTTTGCATACCAAACTTCTTTAATTTTCTGATTTAATTTAAGTCACCATTCATTAATTAGCAAGAAATTCCCATTTACTAAACAACATCCAGATGAGAGATATTTTTATTTGATTTATTTGGAGAAATTTTTTTATCAATTTTTATATATATATATATACAAAAAATTAAAATAAATCCTACTTAAAAAACAAGATGAGGACAAAAGAAACATAAAATAAGTTTTTAATATTCATTAGTCATAAATAAACCCAAAGTACACAAACATTGGCCCTTATATATTCTCCTAAGACCAATCATATAATAGATTCATATGATATGCTTTTTCAGTTTCATTATACTGTTCCAAAAAAAAACCATTTTCTCTCACCTCCCATTTACAATACTCTAAAAAATTGAAAGCTGATTGACCTTTAATACAAGTATATGGGTCGCTATATACATCAAACATTTGCACTTTTGAGTACCACCAAAAGTGACAATAATATAATGTTCTAAAGCCAATCAACTCGCAAAACGACCAATTAAAGTCTTCCTCTGGGGCTGGTGAATATTCTCCAAGGTCAGTATCCTTCGACGCGCAATGAAATTTTAGTGGTGGGCCATTAGGAGGAAGTTTGTTGATAATATGTACCTGTAACGGACCTTCTACGACGCAATGTCTGGCTAATGAAACGTCAAGAGGGGAGATCAATAACAACAAGAAAAAGAAAATGTTGAACAAGGAGAGATTCATTGTTGGAAAAGAAATATGACAAAAAGTAAAGGGAGTTTTTGGAGTTATATATAGAAAATTTTTGACTTTAGAATAAAATATCCATGTTTTAAATTTCCTCTTCATTTAATTGTATAAATGGAAAAATCATTAATTAAACCTTGATATTTTAAATTTTATTTTCTTTTTTTAAGAAAGTTAAAGTATTATCTCATAGCGTGGACTTCTTTTTAGCAAAAAAATTATTTTTTTTTATATTTGATTTATTCTTTAATTAGAAAAAAAGTTTGAAGATCTACAAATTAAACATTTATATATTTTCAAAGCAGAACACAATAGAATCCATGATTTAATTATTTGGAGACTTTTATTTATGGGAAGATTTTCTTTATACATATTCTATGCCTTCAATTATTTTTTTTAATTATGTAGGCCAATTGTATTGACAATCTCATATTATAATATTACTTATTTTAGCAGATATAGTTTAATTTAATTATTATTCTGACAGTATAGGCTCAAAATAAAAGTAGATTGTAAATGTAATTAAAATAAAAAAAATATTCACTGCATAACTTAATTAAGCTTTTAGAAATGATTGAACAAATAAGTCTCCGATGGGGAAAAACATAAATAGACATTTAAAAATAATTATTGCAAATATATTCTTGGTAGCATTAACTTATTATTCAATTGGGAGGTAAGATATTTTTTTGTTTAGAATTTTCTATTTGAAAATCAATTGTTTTGACAAATTCTTAAAACTATTTTAAAATAAAAGTAGAGGCATGTCACATAAGTTTGATTAAGATTCCTTAAAGAATATTATTTTTTATTTTTATATAATAATTTATTTATTTATTTTCCATTTTTATAATAATATATTATATTTTATGTTTTATATGTTATTTTATAGAATTAGAAATAAAGGTAACAATAATATTTTTGTAGGATTAAATATGTAGAATGGTTTTTAAGAAAATAATACTATGTTTTATATTTAGTGATCTAATTTATAGAATGATTTTTAAAACTTATTTTTCTTGATATTTTAATTATATTTAAATTAATCATATTAATATTATAATAATATTTAATTTTTTTATTTATCTATGTGTAATATTGATTGAAAGTTACAATATTTACGTTTTAATTAAATTAAAATAAAATTTTAACTAAGACTTTTGAGGAATTTTAATTATACTAGAGTCATCTGAGTAATTACCTCCTATATTAGTGGAATTTACTTAAGTTTTTCATTAAAGATCCTTTTCATACCAAACTTCTTTAATTATTTGATTTAATTTAAGTCACCTTTCATTAATTAGCAAGAAAATCCTTTCTACTAAACAACATCCAGATGAGAGAAAATTTTATTTGATTTATTTGGTGAAATGTTACAATTGTTCATTTGTAAAAAAATAGTTAAGATTTCCTCTTAATTTAATTGTATTTATTGAAAAATAGTTAAATTAGACATTGATATTTTTAAGATTTTCTTAAGATTTACTTATGATACTTTAAGTTTTATTTTCTTTTTTAAAGGAAAGTTAGCGTATTATAAATAAATGTTTTGACTTTTTTTAAAAAAAATATTATTTAATTACTTTTTTTATTTGATTTATTCTTTTCTTAGAGGAAAAGTTTGGAGATTTGTCAATTGAAGATTCATATTCTCAAAGCAGAACACAATATAATCCACAATTCAGTTATTTCGATATTTTTATTTATTGGGAGATTTTCTCTATATATTTTCTATGCATTTAATTAATTTTTAAATTATGTAGGCCAATTGGCAATGTCATATTATAATATTATGCATTTTACTAGATTTTAATATATGTGAGACTCAATTTATATTTAATATTTAAAAAATCTGAACCAATTCAAATATATACACCCATAATTCTAAGATTGAAAGTCATAATACTGATTCATCACATTGATACAAACGAAAAATAACATCACATTTTATATCTAAAGAAAATGATATAGGTATAAAGAAGAAAGAAAAAAAATAATGAAATCACAATAATTAATTAATCTTATTTTTCCTTACATAAACAAGAACACAAACATTGATCCTATTCCCTACCAATCCAAATAGTGATACATATAATATGTTTTATCTGTATCATTATATTGTTGCAAATAAAAGCCATCAAATCTCACCTCCCATTTACAAATATTTGTTAAATTGGGCCTATCTGGATTATCAACACAATAATATCGATTGTCAAACACATCGAAAACCTTGTCTTTTGAATCCCACCAAAAATGACAAAAGTATAAAGTCTGGCCAAAAACATCATGGCAAAAAGACCAATTAAAGTCTTCATTTACGACAGGATAATGATCTCCAAGGTCATCGTTCTTTGACTGACAATGAATCTTAAGTTGCGGAGAGTCAGAAGAAAGTTTATTGATAACATGTACCTCGTACTTATCGGAGAGGATGCATGTTTTTGCTGGTAAAAGGTTAAGGTGAATGATCAATAACAAGTAAAATATGTTGATAAAGGAGAAATACATATTGAGAAAATGATTATGATAAAAATAAAGGGGGATTTATAGAGTTTTATATAGAGAAAAAAAAAATGAGTTGAATACAAAACTTATTTTTATTGTTAATTTTTGGGAAGTTGACTAAAACTACAACAATGATGATTTTTGACCATGAGTTGTTTAGCTACCATATAAAGTTTTGACTTATATAGTATAAGAGTCTGTTTGACATTTGACATTGTTATTAGGAGGTAAATATATTTTTTTTGTTTCGAAAAAATATTTTAAAATTATTTGTAAATCATTAAAATTGTTTTTAAATAAACGTAGAAGTAGATTTTCTACTTCGGGTAAGTTAGCATGTCACATAAGATTGATTAAGTTTTATTCAAAATTATTATTTTTTATTTTTTATATAATAATTTTATTTATTTATTTTACGTTTATATATTACTTGAAAAATTATGCTCGATGGTTTTTAAGAAAATAGATATATAGTGATTTAATTCGTAGAATGATTTTTGAAAATATTTTTCTTGATATTTTAATTACATTTAGTTATCATGTTAATACTTATATTAATATTTAATTATTTATTTATCTATGTATAATATTGGTTGAAAATTTCAATATGTACATTTTAATTTACTTAAGATAAAATTTTAATCTAAGACTTTTGTAATAGATATTTATAATATAGTTATGGACTAGTTAAAGACTTAGATAACACACCGGATTTACATAAGAAAAAGTTTACGTAGAGAAAAGAATAAAATAATCTTGATATTAAAAAGACATTGATATTTATCCTTTTTCGTAATTTTACTTTCAAAAAAAAAATCAAACACAATTTACTTGAAAAAAACACTTTTTAAATAATTTTTTCAAATACAAATTGTTTTTTGTCAAAAACACTTTTTAAAAAATGCTTCTAGAAGTAAGCAGTTTTCACTATGCCAAGAAGACTAAATAATTTTTAAAATCATCACAATATATTTATTTAATCTACAAATTATTAATTAGTTAAGAAATAAAAACTTTTTTAACTACCATATAAATATGTAACTATTTATTTTTTATGACATAAATTGTATTTTACATTTTTTGCTAATTTTATAAACAATTAATGATAAATTATATTCTTCTTGGAAATAGTTAAATTTTAAATACAGAAAAGATTTCACTTAAAGTAATAAAATTTTATTTATAGTTAAATGGTGAAACTTTCTCCATAGAAAATTATATTTATTGTGACCTCAATTTCATTACTAATAATAATATAAATAAGCAGTGAAATCATACACAATATATCTATTTAATCTACAAAATAAAAATTTAAAATAGAAACTTGTCATTAATATTCAACTTTCAGGACGAATATTGCAATTCGTACAAGTAATATATTCTTTGTGATGATACACATACTATAATCAAAAAAAGAAAAAAAACTTTCAAATAAAATTGTAAGAATAATCGTCAAATATATTTTTAAATGTATTTACTTTTATATAGACTCAAAATAGCGAATTTGTACACGCATATACATATGAACTTTAAATATTTATACAAATTATGTTATATAAAAATTATACAAAATTTAAAAACTATACATTTATACAATAGAAAATCGGCTACGTAGTTTTTCCTAGAAATTAGTGGTGAATGATAATTAATTTAAATTTTAGTTATATCAATTAACTAATTAACTAGTATATATTTAATTATTCATTTGCTTCCTTGGTAGATGGGGGTTCATCCAAACCCCCCTTCGACAGAAAATTATACTATTTATACATGGTTAAAATTATACTTCATACAATTCCCTTATTTATACTATTTATACCGTGTGTCTATTTATACGAATTTTAAACTCCCTTATTAAAAATTCTGACTCCGTCACTAATTCCCCGATAAGATTCTAAGTTGTAATATTGACTCAACTCATTCATACAAACAAGAAAATAAAATAGCATCATATTTTTTAATCATAAAAACAAGATAGGCATATAAATATATAAGAAAGAAGAATATGAAATATCAATCTTTATTTTCCTTCTTATTGTACATAAATATTTTCTCTAAGACCAACCCATATAATGACTCATAAAATATTGTTTAGTATCAGAATTATACTGTTCCAAATAAAAACCATCTGACCTCACCTCCCATTTACAATACTTAAGATGATTAGGAAATGTTTGATTATGAACACAATAATCTTTATCGTTAAACACATCAAAAGCCTTGTCTTTTGAATTCCACCAAAAATGACAAAAGTATAAAGTAGTTTCACTAAAAAGTAAACCGCAAAACGACCAATTAAAGTCTTCATTTGTAATAGGATAATGCATCCCAAAATCATTATCTTTCGATGCACAATGAACTTTTAATTGCGGAGAATTAGGAGGAAGTTTGTTGATAATGTGTACCTCGTACTTTCCGGTAAAAATGCATTTTTTTGCTAGTGAAAGGTGAAGGGGAGTGAGTAATAATAACAATAAGAAGAAGATGTGTACGAACGAGATAGCCATAACGAGAAAACGAGGATGAAAAAAAATAAAAGGGATTTCTCAAGTATTATATAGGGAAAAAAATGAGTTTAGTGTAATTCATAAAATCTTTTGATTTGGAAATTTATTCACATTTTCTCCCTTAATAATAAAAAAAGATTTCTAGAGTTTTATATAGTTTGATACACAAAATCTTAAAAAATTTATTCACTTCTTCTCCATTAATATTAAAATAAATTTCTGTTGTATTATAATTTTTAAAAATGAGTCTAGTCTAATCCACAAAATCTTGATTTGGATAATTTTTTCTCTTTTTCCTCCCTTAATAGTTAAGTAAAAGGATTTTTTTTGGAGTATTATATATAGAAAATAATTAAGTTTAGTTTGAAAATTTATTCACTTTTTTCTCCTAATATCACTGAATTTATGGGCAATTAATTAAAAATATTATTAAGTGTGATTAATAACCATGAATGATTTACCTACCATATAAATTAATCAGTTAATTATTCACTTTCCATGATTAAAAATAAATTTTACATTTGAATTTATAATTAAATGATGCAAACTTTTTTCCATAAAAACTCATATATATTGACACCTTAATTAATTCATGAAATTAATACACAATATCTCCATTTAATCTACAAAATTATTTGTTAAGATAGAAAATTGTTATTTATATTCAATTTTTGGGACCAAATTCTGCAATTCTACTTAATTGCACATGTAAAATATATTCTTAGTGATGATACACATACTATATAAGCCAAGTAAAAAAAATTATAAATAAAATTACTAAAAGGGTCAAATATTTTTTTTTTATATGAGCTTTCATTTATTTTAATTCACTTATGTCCATTGAAAAGAATATAAGCAAAGTCATTTATGTAATGATATATATATATATATATATATATATATATATATATATATATAAGTTTCTTTTTTAATAAAAATGTATCACTATGAGTTATTTTTTTAATAAAGATATATCACGTCTAAATTACAAAATTGATGAATATATTAAACTTTTTTTGTTGTAAATTTGATAACAAGAAGAAAGATGACAAGTGATTTTGACCCATCCATACAATAGAAAAAAATAGAGCCGTCAATATGGACTAGGCTCGTTGGGCCGGTCCGGCCTAACCCGGGATTTAGTAGGGTTGAACAAAGATTTTTAGATCCCATTTAAGAAAAAGGTTTTTTAGCCCGGCCTGAATAAGTCTATTGATTTGAGGGGCTTGAGAAATATCGATAGGGCTGGCCCGTAGGCCAGTAAAATTTAATTAAAAAATATAATATAATATTAAAATTTAAAATTGATGAGAATCCAAACTCATACCAATTAAGTTAATATTTCTATTTATATATTTATACTTAAAAAAACTAACTTAATAGTTTTTTAAAAAAAAAATGGTAACTTAACTTAATAAATATTTTATAAAGACAATTTTATTTGTGAATTTGATTAACAAGTAGTAACATCAACGTCATGCAATATTGTTTTGTCATATTATGATAATATATTTAAATTAAAATTTATAATTTAAATTAATAATTAAAAATATATATATAATTTTTAAAAAGTGGACTGATCCGGCAAACATATAGCCCCGTACTCGTGGGTTGAACCGACCATTTTCCGGCCCACACCAAAAATGTGCTAGCCCGGCCTGACCCATAAAATGCAAAGCTTATATTGGTTAGCCCGGATAAGGTGGGCTAGCCCATATTGATAGCTCTAAAAAAATAAATAGCATCATATTTTATAGGGAAAATAGTATATAATAGCAAACTAATAACTTAAATTAAATGGAATAACTAGGGCTTGATTTAATTGTGCTCCATAGCAAACATTAGCTAAAATTTTCCAGCGTCTCTCTCCCAAAAATCTCACTCGCCACTCTCCATTCTCGCTCGCCTCTCTCGCTTTATACACAGAAGTGTATAATCTTGTTTCTGTTTTGTATAAAACGAGAGAAAATTGTATATACACATGCAAAAATGTATATCTTCGTGTTATACACTTAATTATACAATTTACAAACATTTTACTTCAAATATTGCAGAGAAAAAGGCCAACGAATTATACAATTGCGAATTATACAATTGCAGTGAAATACAATTTTCTCTAGCTTTATACAACAGAAGTGTATATATTGTGTTTCTGTTTTTGTATATATATTGTGTTTCTATTTTTGTATAAAGCGAGAAAAACATATATCTTCTTGCTATACACTTGTAATTATGCAATATACATTCATTTTAATTCGATTCAACTGTATGCAAAACAAATTATACAATTGCAGCGAAATAGGCCAGCGAATTATACAATTTAGGCCAGCGAATTATACAATTGTATATGTATAGCAAATTATACAGTTTTATGTTTGCTATGGAGCACAATTATGCAAAGTTTGCTATAGCATACAAATATGAATTTTTTGTTTGCTATATGTGAAAGTTGCCCAATAAAAACCATCTGACCTCACCTCCCATTTACAATACTTTAGTTAATTGGGGATCTTCTGATCACGAACACAATAAATTTTATCGTTAAAAAACATCGAAAGTCTTATCATTTGAATCCAACCAAAAATGACAAAAGTATAAAGTATCACCAAAAAGTTTGCTGCAAAATGACCAATTAAAGTCTTCATCTACGACAGGATAATGGTCTCCAAAGTCATCATTCTTCGATGCACAATGAATTTTCAATTGCGGAGAATTAAGAGGAAGTTTTTTTATAATGTGTACCTCATATTTTTTCGGTAAAAAAGCATTTTTTCGCTAGCGAAAAGTCAAAGGAAGTGAGTAATAACAACAAGAAGAAAATGTTGATGAAGGAGATAGTCATAGTGAGAAAATGAGTATGACAAAAATATAAGGGGATTCTAAAGTCTTATATAGAGAAAAAAATGAGTTTAGTTTAATCCATAAAATCTTGATATTTGGAAATTTTATTCACTTTTTTTGCTTTAATAGTAAAAGAGATTTTTGGAGTATTATATAGAGAAAATGTGTTCTTATATGAATTTATTTAAACTAATTAAAAAATTATAAAAGTATTGTTTTTCACTTCCGTCAGCTGAAAAGGATATATCTTATAGTAAATTTCATTTTGCATTCAAAAGAGAACATTTTATGACAAAAATAAAAATAAAATAATTTATTTGTTAAAAAAAAATCTTCAATTTAACTTTTTTTGCAAGGCGTATATCAAAAAAATACAAAAAATAATTTGATACATGTCACGACCCAAATCGGGCCGCGACTGGCACCCACACTTACCCTCCTGTGTGAGCGAACCAACCAAATCTAAACCTTAACATTTCAATGTACTATCAACATAAAGTAATGCGGAAGACTTAAACTCATTTATAAAAACCAATTCAATAACTATTATTTCCCAAAATCTGGAAGTCATCATCACAAGAACATCTACTTCAAATTACTAAATCTAAGAGTTTCTAATAAGCTAAAAATACATAAAAGCTAGTCCACGCCGGAACTTCAAGGCATCAAGACATGAAGAGGAAGATCCAGTCCGAGCTAGAAGCATTAGCTCACCCTGATATCCGGAGTAATGAAGACTGACTAGAGTTATTGTTAAGTCGAAGATGACGGCACGTTTGCTGCACTCCACAATTAAACAAAAAGAAAACATAAAAGTAGGGATCAGTATAAACACGGGTACTGAGTAGATATCATCGGCTAACTCAAAATAGAAATCAATATATATACCAAGTAATATCATAAAATCAACTATGATACTCAACATGTAGCATTTACAATTACCATAACCCTTGGTTACAACACCAAGCTCATCAATGAGGACTCACGTCTCCTCATCATACTCATTTGGGATTTAGGTTCATTAGATTGAGTATATTAACATCTTTCAAGATCCATTATCTTTATTCCTCTCGTGTCGGTACGTGACACTCCGCTCCTCAATATACTATCCTGGTGTCGGAACGTGACACTCCAATCCTCATTCTATCTTGGTACCGGAACGTGGCACCCGATCCATATACTATCCTGGTGTCGGAACGTGACACTCCGATCCTCATTCTATCCTGGTACCAAAACGTGGCACCTGATCCATATTCTATCCTGCTGTCGGAACGTGACACTCCGATCCTCATTCTATCCTGGTGTCAGAACGTGACACTCCGATCCTCATTCTATCCTGATACCAGAACGTGGCACCCGATCCATATTCTATCCTGGTGTCGGAACGTGACACTCCGATCCTCATTCTATCCTGGTATCGGAACGTGGCACCCGATCCATATTCTATCCTGGTGTCGGAACGTGACACTCCGATCCTCATATACTATCCTGATACCGGAACGTGGCACCCGATCCCCTAATCTCCTTCTATCAATTCATCAAGCCTTCTTTCTTACCAAAGCATCATCAATCTCATTATTTTAGTTCATCACGCCTTCTTTTATGCCAAGGCCTCATCATTAACAAAGAGATTAGGGTTTTTCAAAATTTGGGATTCAATAACTTCATCATGCTTATATAATCACAATTATATAATTACTTTCATGCAAGCATAAAAGTAAGCACATTGCAGGGTTTACAATATTATCAATACATATCATTCGCTATTAAGAGTTTACTACGAATATCGTAAGAGAAACCATAACCTACCTCCACCGAAGATTTCGTGATCAAGCAAGCAATTCCTTAAGATTTTTGCTATCCTCTTCGTTTCCCTTTTCTCTCATTCGATCCCCTCTCTTTTCTTTTTGTTCTTTCTATTTTTCTTATTCAAACCCTCTTTCTTTTACCCTAATTAACATGTAATTAAGTGTAAAAGATGACAATAATAACCCACAATTTAACTCAAGGTTACCTCTTTTATCCACCAAGAAATTGAGTTATTAATATAAACCCACAAAATATATAATTATAGCAGGAATAGTCCAAAACGCCCCTTTAAAACTTAACCAGAAATCCGACTCCGACTGGGATTACGCAACCTGTGACGGCCCGTCACGCCTGCGATGGTCCGTCATGCAGGTTCGTCAGAGACTCGATTTCCTTAAGGAGTCTGTGACGGCCCGTCGTACCTACGACGGTCCGTCCTGCACTTCCGTCACGACGTTCAGAGAATCGTTCCCTGTACCAAATTCTCAAGAGTTGAAGTGTTTTGAAACGGCGGATCACGACGGTTCGTCGTGCCTGTGACGGTCCGTCCTGCAGGTCCGTCACAGAGTTCAGAGAGTCGATTTCAGCACTCAAATTTCAGAATTCCCAAGTGTTTTGGAACGAGACACCCTCGACGGTCCGTCGTACCCATGACGGTCCGTCGTGAGGTCCGTCGTCTCAGCCAGTTTTTCAATAGACGTATATTAACTAAATTAAGGTCCTAGTTACCTCCTACACTTACTTTTTAGTAATTTTGTGCACCTTTTTAGCTTACGTGGCATCCAAATATGTCTCATACGCCTCAATTGTGTGGAGTCACGGAGTGTGCCACGTAAGACAAAAGGTGCACAAAATTACAAAAAAAAGTTCAATAGGTAATAGGACGTTATTTTAGTTAAGGTGTGTCTCTGAAATTTTGGTCATAGTCTGGGGGTACTTGTACACTATCACATTAATTATATCATTCACATGTATATGTGATACCTAATATATACCTCTCGCCTCCCTCCCATCCATCTCGCTCACCAAATAATCTATTATGTATGTGATATCAAAATAAATGTGAATCACACCAGTCATTCAGATACATGTATCAAATGTGATTTTTATATATTTGGAACACATAATAAATTTTGCTCGCCTCTCTCCTATTAGTGTATTTGGTAGGAAAAAATACATATATTTAATTGTACCTTTCTCAATATATGATAAAGACCTCTTAATTAGTAATAAAAATACAAAATACTTTAAAAATACATAATAATAATAATAATAATAATATATAAGGTAATGGAGTATATCTAATTATATAATTTCATCTATTATATTTTACATTTCATACTTAAAAGCATGAGTCATGTAAAATGATCCATCAGTAAATGAGGACATTTAGGTCTCTAAAACAAAAATATTTATTGTAAAACACATCAAATATTTTATCTTTTGAATCCCATCAAAAATGACCAAAAAAAAATTAAGTCCCATCAATAAATTACAAAATGATCAATTAAAATCTTTATTTATGACACGATATATAATGGTCTCCCAAGTCATTATTCGATTGAGGCACAATGCACTTTCAATTGCGGAGAATTAGAAGGAAGTTTGTCGATAACTAATTCGATTTCAATATTTAGTGCACACTTTTTAAAAATTGAAAAAAAAATGAATCGGAACCAAACGTCCGCTTATGTTGAAGTAAATATTTAAGCCATTATCTAAATTCTAAAAACAAGATTGGTATAATAATAATATAATATATAAGAAAGATTAAATGATACTCCAAAGTATTGTAGTCAAACACAAAAGAATTTATGAAATTTTTTTTATTTATTTCTTTTATCTAGTCCTATTCCCTAATGCCATTCATGTAAAAAAGTCATATAATATGTATTATTAATAGCATTATATTGTTCCAAATAAAATCCATCATATCTCACCTCCCATTTACAATAGTTTAGAGGATTTGGAACTTTTAAACCATAAAGACAATATGTCACATCATTGAATACATTAAATTTTTTATATTTTATACCCCATCGAAATCGACAAAAATATAAAGTATTTTCTAGAAGTGCCTCGCAAAATCTCCAATGATAGTCTTCGTCTATCGTAGGAGAGTGGTGTCCAAGGTCATCATTCCCTGACTCACAATGAATTTGCAATGGCAATAAACTAAAAGGAAGTTTGTTGAAAATATGTACCTCCATAGTCGTAGTGAGACATGTTTTAGCATTTGAAAGGTCAAGAGGAGTTATTAGTAACACCAAGAAGATGTTGATAAAGGAGATAGACATATTGAGGGAGAATTAAAGTATGGAAAAAGTTAAAATTGTTCTTGTTTATATATATATATATATATATATATATATATATATATATATATATATATATATATATATATATATATATAGTTTAGCCAAAAGTCTTCAAAATCTTGATTTGGATTGCAACACATTAATCACTCTATGCCTTATTTAGTTGCATTTAATGAAAAAATAAATATCAATTATGAATTATAAGACTTATTATGAAACAATTCTATTTTTAATCAGAAATTTTGAATTCGAACGTCTTAATTTATAGTTAAATTATGATATATGAAGTCATCACACTTTGAGGCACAACGAATTTATAGTTTTGAGGACCAACTAAAATGCTTTTTAATAATATTTACCAATAAATAATAATAATAAATGTTGATCAAATGAGAGAGCTATATTGAGAAAATGAGTTCAACAATTTTATACAATAATAATAATAATAATAATTCAATTTAGTCAGATCCACAATATCTTTGACTTTCACTCCAACAATTAGTACTTTAGTTTGAATCCATTTAATATTTTTACTATTCATTTTTAGGGGCAATAACAATAAATTCAGTAATTCTTGTTACAAAACAATATAATGTTGATGTCCACTGCTTCAACAAATTACTACATAATCTCCTTAATTATAAAGATAATTATAACCTTTAATTTTATAAATATTACTCTTGTAACATTTTTTTTCATAACCTCCCTCATTATATTCATATAATGTCATGTTTATGATTAATCTTTTGTATATCTCTATGTTACGCTATAATGAGTCATAAGGACTCATATTGTATACACTCGAAGATTTGGTGAATACTTGAAAGAAATATTGTGATCTTATATTGTTCCTCTTGTCTTATATTCTTCTTGTCATATGATATGTGTCATTAAAAACATTATATTGTTGCAAATAAAATTCATCATCTCCCGATTGACAATGAACTTGCCATGGTAATAAATAAATATTTAAAAAAATTTCTAGTTTAGTCTAATTATCAAAATCATGATTTGAGATAGTAATATTAATTACTTTGTATTTGATTCTATTCTTTCAATTTTGGCATGTGCAATTTTAGAGGACATATATTCATGTATCTATTTAATTTTTAAAGGTAAAAATTATATTATATTTAATAAAACATAAAAAGTAATCATCAATTTTTTAAAGAAAAAATATTCAACACAATATACCTATTATATTCATCTTATATTCTTATGTTTTATATATTAAAATTGAAGACATAAACCTGCGCTTTTGTTTAGCCTAATAAACAGTTTCCCTTAATTATAAAATCTTATTTATTTTTTCACCTTACTTAAACAATAACACAAATATTGGTCCTATATCCTATTGTCATTCATGTATATAAGTCATGTAATATGTATCACTAACCACATTATATTGTTATAATATAATGTTGTTAGTGATACACTGCTATACACATCAAATACTCTATATTTGTCAGCCCCATCGAAATCGACAAAAATATAAAATTTCGAATCTCTAATGATAGTTTTTATTTACGATAGGAGGGTGAATTCCAAGGTAATCGTCCTTCTAATCGCAATAAATTTTCAATAAATTAGTATAGGAAGTTTGTTGAAAATACGTACCTCAATGGTCTCAGTGATACATATTTTTTACATTTATTTCCGATTTTGTCCTTTGGAAATTATTGCAAAATAATCATTTTTTTTTATGATTTTGCAAGCAATTAAAGTGCAAAATGCTAAAAATGATAGAATAATAAACAAGAATGATAAATCTAAATGATACTAATAAACAACAATTTTTATAATTATTTATTTAATTTCTTACAATTCCCTAATGCCATTCGAATATATAAGTCATAAAATATTGATCAGTAGTAGAATTATATTGTTCCAAATAAAAACCCTCAGATCTCACCTCCCATTTACAATAATTAAGAAGATTTGGATATTCTAGACCATGGAGACAAGTATAATCATCATTGAACACATCAATCCTTTTATATTTTATACCCCAACGAAATCGACAAAAATATAAAGTACGTTCACTAAATGCCTCACAAAATCGCCAATTATAGTCTTCATTTATAGCAAGATTGTGAATTCCAAGGTCATCATCTTTCGATTCACAATGAATTTGTAACGGTAATATACTTTGTTCAGGAAGTTTGTTGATAATGTGTACCTGAAGATCTGTAGTAGCACAACCAGCATTTGAAAGGTCAATAGGGGATATGATTAATAATAACAAGAATATTTTGATAAAAGAAGTAGCCATATTGAGGGAGAAAAAAAAATATGGAAAAGGTAAAAGGGGTCTATAGTTATATACAAAAAAAAAATATTACATTTTAAGTATAATAATAATAATAAATATTCTAGTTTAGTCTACTTGGAAAAGTCTTGATTTTTGGATAGTAATATTAATTACTTTAAATTTGATTCTATCATTTCAATTTTGGCATGAGATGACAGACAGTATGTATTTTAATTATTTAACTTTTAAAGGTAAACATAATATTAATAAAAATTTTAATTAAGTTATAAATTTTAAGAAAATCTTTTTTAAAAAAATATATGTAAAAAATAATCAACATAAATTACCTGTTAATTTCATCTTTATGTTTTTATATTTAATTCAAAATTGAAAACGTGAACCTAATAACATTTTTGTTTAGCCTAATAAACAGTTGTCTTAAAAAAAAATTTATCTTCTTTAGTCCTTTTAAATAAAATAAATAAATTCTTCAAATCATTAAATGCATTTGTTTTTAAAAGTTTTACAAATACAAAATTAAAGGAGTCAAAATTTGTGAATTGATCAGAATTTAGACATATTAAAATAAGATAATTTGATCAGAATAATGTTCTTTTATTCATTATGATTATATATAATATATTAAATATTTTCAAAAAAAAAAGTATTTTCATTAGATTTCCATATATAAACAGGTAGTCTACATATCAACCCAATTCTGATGGATTGAACAAATAAATAGGTAAATTACATAAATTACATACTTTTAAGGAAAAATTATAATTTTTTTTAGAAATTTATAATTACAAAAATTCCTTAAAATTATACAATATTAATAAGCGCTGATACATTAAATTAATGCGCGGGATACACTAATCTGATGCGCGAGATACACTAATTTGATGAGCGAGGTTCATTTTATACATGATTCACTAATTTGATGCGCGAGATACATTAATTTGATGTGAGAGATACACTAATCTGATGTGCAAATACAATAATTTGATGCACGAGGTACATTTTATACATGATACAGTAATCTGATGTGCGATATACATTAATGTGATGGGCCAGATACATTAATGTGAATATGTGATGCACGAAAATGAGAGATTTTTAAATTTGTAATACTTATAGGGAATAATGGTAATAAGTAAATTAAAAGGTGGGATTTTCGTGACCTGCAAATGAACGGAGGAGGAATTAATTATTCTGAATAAACAGATCTATAATTAAGTCATTTATAATACCTAATCAATACAAGATTGTGATATATAAAAAAATAAGAAAGATAAATAATATTCCAAGAAGTTATGAAATCTTATTTATTTATTTATTTCTCACTTTACGTGAATATTAACACAAACATTGGTCCTATTCCCTATTGCCATCCATGTATATAAGTCATATAATATGTATCACTAACCACATTATATTGTTCCAAATAGAAACCATCTGATCTCACCTCCCATTTACAATAGTTAATGAGATTTGGAACTGTGAGATCTTTGAGACAATAAAGTGCATCGTTATATGCATCAAATACTACATATTTTGAACCCCATCGAAATCGACAAAAATATAAAGTCCTATTGGTAATCGCCACGCAAAATCTCCAGTAATAGTCTTCATTTATGCGAGAGATCGACTTCCTAGGTCATCGTCCTTAGATTCGCAATGAATTTCCAATGGCGGTAAATTATTAGGAAGTTTGTTGAAAATATGTATCTCTATAGTCGAAGTGACACATATTTTAGCTATCAAAAGGTCAAGAGGAGTGATTAGTAACAACAAAAAGATGTTGATCAAGTAAATAGTCATATTAAGGGAGGGGAAAAAAGTATGGATAAAGTAAAAAGGGTTCTAGACTTATATATAAAAAAAATATGGATATAATAAGTATAATAATATACTAAATATTCTAATTTAGTCAAATCCTCAACTATAATAATAATAATAAATAATTATAAATATTCTACTTTAGTAAATTCCTCAATATTTTGATTTTGATTTGATTTGATTATATCCTTTAATTTCATTGTTCAAATTAAGTTGAATTTTTCAAAGTTGATGGATCGTTTGAAGTATTTTCTATATCTGCCATTTTCCTATAATATATTTTTATTAATATTTTGTAAGAGATAAATTACATTATTTGTAAAGTTATATTCATTCTTTTACAAAAAATAATAGTGAAAAATATAATATAAGTTATGTCATTGATTGTTTTTTTTAATAAATATGTATTTCGCCAATTCAGTTAATATGGAATAGAGAACGTAATAAAGATCATGACATAATTAAGTGGATACATTTTGAAAAAAATAATCTTCAAGTTTTTAAAGGAATAATATTCGATAACAAATTACCTATTATTCATCTTATATTTTTTTTATATTTAATTTCAAAATTGATGACATGCCCCTAACTTCGTTTTGGCTTAAGCCTAATAAAATGCTTTTAAACAGTTTTCCTTGAAAAAAACATTTTTATCTTTAGGATAATGTTTCCTTTTATATCACAAATGCATTTATTTGTTAAAGTTTTACAAACACAAAATAATGTCAAATGAGTGAATTGGGCAAAATTTAGACCAACCAAAATAAAAAATTAACAAATGACTAAATTATGTAGCAATTTACCTAAATCGGTAAAATTTGTGTTTAACTGTTTTGGGACTCATTTGAACTTGAAAATGTGTGTTTTTCCTGTGAGACGAATTGGATACATTGCTAACGTCTTAACGGGCGTCCATGAAAAATCACAACTCTTTCATTTCGAGAATTCCAGATCACAAAAAATTCATTAACTATAGCACATGAAATTAGCAAAATCTGCATTTACCTATTTTTTCGCTCGTTTGAACTTGAAAATACACTAATTTTCCCATCGAGACGAACTAAGTACATTGCTAACCTCTTAATGAACATCCATGAAAAATTTTGGACATTTCATTTTATGAATTCTGAATCACTAAAAATTCCTAGATTATATAGCACACAAAAATTGACAAAATTCCTGATTTACATGGTTTGGGCTCGTTTAAACTTGAAAATGCGTCTATTTTCCCTGCGAGACGAACTGGGTACATTGCTAACGTCTTAACGGGCGCCCATGAAAAAATTTGATCATTTCATTTTGAGAATTCTGGATCATAAAAAATTCATGAACTATAGCAGACGAAAATCGACAAAATCTACGCATACCTGCTTTAGAGCTTGTTTGAACTTGAAAATGCGTTTTTTTTCCATGTGGGACGAAATGTGTACATTGCTAACGGTCTAACGGATGTCCACTAAAATTTTTGATCATTTTATTTCGAGGATTCTGGATCAATAAAAATCCATGGACTATAGCACACAAAAATTGACAAAATCTGGATTTACCTACTTTGGGGCTCGTTTAAACTTGAAAATGTATATGTTTTCCCCGTGGGATGCATTTAGGTATATTGCTAACGTCTTAACGGACGTCCATAAAAATTTTGGCCATTTCGTTTTGGAAATTCCGGATCACAAAAAAATTCTTGGACTATAGCATACCAAATTGATACAATGTGTGTTTACCTATTTTCCCACTCGTTTGAACTTAAAAATATGTCTGTTTTTCTCGCGGGACGAACTAGATACATTGCTAATGTCTTAATGGATGTTCATGAAAAAAATCGGCTATGTTATTTCGAAAATTGCGAATCACAAAATACCATAATATATACACACACTATAATTGTCCCTTAAACTAAATTGGAGTACTAAAATTGAAGATTTATGCACTTGCCCTTTTTTTATCCGAAGGAAGTATACAAGTCCTCCCGTGCATTATAGTAAATGTCGAACACCATTAATTATGAATAAAAAAAGCCTCGCATATATCGATGGATCCCTCCATGTATCGAGGTGTTAATATATGATTTTACGTCGTAAAAATAATTCTTATTTAGAAAAAAATAAATAGAAGACATTATAATGTTCCCACATAAAGGAAAAAATTGAGAGTAAAAAGATAAGAAATTGAGAAATAATACACTTTGGAATTCTTTTTTTTTTTTACTTCTCATTTTATCTAAATTAAAATATGACACAAACATATTAATTCCCTAAGACCACTCTAAATAATGATACATATAATATGTCTCACTTGTACTATTAAACAATTCCAAATAAAAACCATCTGCCCTTGCCTCCCATTTACAATTAGTTAAAATATTTGGATTTCCTGTACCTTTAACACATGTATATGGATCGTTAAACACATCGAATGCTTTCTCTTTTGAACCCCACCAAAAATGACAAAAGAATAAAGTTCTACTGAAAATTGCCTCGCAAAACGACCAATTAAACACTTGATTTATAGCAAGATCGTGATATCCGAGATCATCATTTTTTGAAGCACAATGAAATGACAATTTTGAAGAGTCGAAAGGAAGTTTGTTGGTAACATATACCGTGTATCTCGAACCAAATGGACAATGTTTTGCTATTGAAAGGTTGAGTGGAGTGATAAGCAAAAAGAAAAAAATGTTGATCAACATTTTTAGTGAATGAGTATTGAAAAGGTATGAGAGTTTTGGAATTTTATAAATAAAAAACAAAAAGAATTTAATTTAATTTAGTCAAATATAATTTTTTGACTTGGACTATGACAATTTGAAGTAAGTTTGAAATCATTAAATATTTTTTAGCTTTTTCATCTTAGGTATAATAATATATACAATTGACTTGTTTCAAAGTTTTAACTATGCATTTAAACTTTGTGGGATCGAGTTCATATTAGAAAGATAAGTAAATAATCTAATTATTTTTATGAAACTACATTTTGTTGGAATTTTTTTTCACATTTTGTTACATTTGGTTGTTTTTGTACACCTGGTGGCGTTCCACGTTTATTGTCTCCTAAATTTCCATCTATTTAATCCCCTTGACCATCCCAACCACCCTGTCACCCTATTCCACATTGCGTTCCGTCTCTATAGTGTTTTGCTGAATAAAATATAAATATTTTTAAATTAACGCTTTCTTATTTACTTATCAAGCACTTAAAATAAGTAAGAGACCTATTTACTTTCAAAAAAAATATTTTTTAGAAAATCATTTTGTTTTCGTACCAACACTTTCAAGAAATGGATCCTATGTTGCGTAAATTGGATTTAGTTGAACATCAATTGAAAAAAAAAAGAGTAAAAAATGCTATAGTTAAACCTTCTTTTCTCCTACACGGAGTTCAAAGCTAGATCGAGCATCATTTTTATCAGATCGTCCACAACTATTTTTCATAGAGATTCATCTGTAATTACCATTAAAATACACATACACAAGACTACCACTCAGAATAACGATACATATCTGTAACTTTTCCGGGGCCTACATAAGTCCCTAAATAAAAACCATCTAACTTCACCACCCATGCACATTGTGTTGTAACCTTTGGAAGTAATCCATCTTCAACACAATGTACTGGGTCATCAAACACATTAAAGGATTTAGTCTTTGAATTCCACCAAAAATGACAAAAGAATAATGTAGTCCATGCAAGTGCTTGACAAAATGACCACTTAAATTCTTGATTAACGGAAAGATAATGATCACCAAGATCATCGTCACCAGAAGCACAATGAATTTTAAGATTTGAGGAGTTGAAAGGGAGATTGTTGATAACATGTACCTCGAACCTTCTAGTAAGGAAACATGCTTTTGTTGTTGAAAGGTTAAGGGGAGTTATCAATAGTAATAATATTAAGAAAATATTGATCGAGAGGAGAGTCATTTTGAAAATTAAATTGATGCTTATGATTTTACTTTATTTTATAGAGAAAAAAATAATCGAGTTTAGTCAACTCTTACAAAAGCTTGATTTGGGATTCAACTATATATTTATATCTTTTCAAAAGCATTGAATTACACCATTAAATGTCTTTTACCTTAATTTTAATTTGTTTTACTTTGAGTGAAAATTGTTAAATCTTTTACCTTAATGATTATTGTAATGAAGTATGTGATTTTGTGAAGGGGAGAGAAGGGTTATGATTTTATTTTTTTAAAAAAAATGATTTTAGGGTCCATTTGGATGGGCTTATTAAAAGCAACTTTAAAAAAGTACTTTTAAAAGTGCTGAAACTTATTTTTAAAATAAGCAGTTATGCATTTGGATAAAAGTGCTGAAGTTGTTGTGTCAAACGTGAAAATGGAAAAATGAAAGAAAGAGATGTTAGGGTTATGTGGGTAATTTGGAGATTATATGAAAATATTAAGGGCAAAAAGATAAAAATGTGGTCAACTTAAAACAGCTTATAAGCTAAAAAATAAAAAGCACCCGTATCCCAACTTTTAACTTTTAGCTTAAAATAAGTTATTTTGAGTATTGTCAAACAGCTAAATAAGTCAAAAATCAGCTTTTAAGTCAGTATGACCAGCTTTTAAGCTGAGCCAAACAGGCTCTTAGTCAAGTCAAACAAATCTTTATTTGGAAAAAGAAATGAGTTTGAACATGATCAAAATATATTGATTTGGAAAGGTAGAAAAGGAAAAGATAAGTATTGAAAATGAAAAGGGAGAGGGAATAATTTTATATTTATGTTGTTTCTTTTTTCTTTCTAAAATTAGATAACATTTCTGTAAGTGGTAATTGGTATATACGAATTAATTTAGACTAACGATTTTAAAATTTTAACGTTTTTTTAATAGTAAAAATCTAAATATCGAAACGATCAAATATATATCATAAATCAACCTTTATATAACAGTGCACCCATCATCTCAAAATCCTGAATACACCTCTGTAGCGTCCGATCAATGAACTTATTGTGTGAATTATCTAACAATTTTTTCTCTCAAAAATATAGGCTAAAGGTGTTGAATTGAACTGAAATTAATTTTGATGACCATTGAAAAATAACTATAGAAGAACTAGGGCAAATTCCAAAATTAAAAGGACAAAATTTCATCATAATATATTTGCTTCCAACTTTAAATACACAAAACATCAATGGGACATTTTATATTTCCTAAGACCAATCACTTTCATGATCCATAAAATATGTCTTATTCCCAGCAGTAGTATTATATTGTTCCAAATAAAAACCATCTTCTCTTACTTCCCATTTACAATATCTTAGAAGATTTTCATATTTTCCATGGTGTATACAAAAGGTGATATCATCAAATACAGTAATAGATGTATTCTTTGGACCCCACCAAAAGTGACAAAAATATAAAGTCTTAAGGACAAATGACTCGCAAAACGACCAATGTAAGTCTTCATCTATGGCAACATACTTGTCTGCAATTTCATCGTCCTTTGACGCGCAATGAACTCTCAATTGTGGGTTATTAATTCGAAGTTTGTTGATAACATGTATCTCGTACTTTGGTGTAAAAAATGAGCATTTTTTCGCTAGTGAAAGGTCAAGATTAGGAGTGATTAATAACAACAAGAAAAAGATTTTGATGAAGGAAAGAGCCATATTGGGATAGAGAAGCTAAGTATTGAAAATGAATTAAAGGGTAGAAAGGGGTTCTTTGGTTATGATATGTTTTACAATTATATATATATATATGTATACAAAAGATTTTGAATTACCTTACCATTGAATATAACCAAAAAAAAAAAAAAGGAAAGAAAGTGGAATATAGTCAAGTCAACTAAATCTTTATTTGGAAAAAAAATGAAATGAGTATTGAAAATGAAAAAGGGGAGGAAACTTTGGTGTTTTATAAAATAAAATAAAAATCTAAACTTTATAAGTTAGGAAAATACATAATTACTTTCATTTAACTTATTTCATAGTTTTATTTAACCACATATCTAAATTTTGTGAGAGATTTATCAATTAGCTATGTCCTTCTCTAACCTTTATATAAGGCGCTTATTTGATTCATTTAATTATCGATATAAATAAAAGACTCGATATGTCAATAGTTCGACATGGCTCAAGTAAATAAGTCTTCTGGTCCTACTAACCTTTATTTATTTATTTTTAATCTCATTATATTATTTCCACAAAATACAAAAGCTAATCTAGAATTTTATTTTGTTTTCAAAATTAAAAAGACAGATAAATAAGAATGTAAGCCACACTAAAATTCCATGATAATATATTTCCTTCCAAATTTAAATATACAAAACATCAATGGAACATATTATATTAATTCCCTAAGACCAATCACTAATGTGATCCATAAAATATGTCATATTCTTATAATTAAACATCTCCAAATAAAAACCATCTTGTCTTACTTCCCATTTGCAAGAGTAATGATAATTTGTATACTGACCACTATGAACACAAGTGCCTGGGTCATCAAACACTGTAATAGACTTATTCATTGAACCCCACCAAAAGTTACAAAAAAACGAAGTATTACCAAAAAATGACTCGCAAAATGACCAATGTAAGTCTTCATCTATGTTAAGATATGCATTTCTAGTTTCGTCATCCTTTGACGTGCAATGAACTTGCAATTGTGAGGTATTAGTAGGAAGTTTGTTGATAATATGTACCTCATAACTTGGTAAAATAAAGCAATTTTCCGCTAGCGAAAGGTCAAGATTAGGAGTGATCAATAACAAGAAAAAAAAGATGTTGAAATAAAGAGTCATATTATATTTGGGAGAAGCTAAGTATTGCAAATGAATTGAAGAGGAGAGGAGGCTTATATAGTTATAAGTAGGGTAGGGGTGTCAAATGGACGGGTTCAGTTGAAATAGAATTGGATTGGATTCTGACCCGTCCAAGTTTACTTTGGGCTCAAATTGACTCAAAAACGGATTGGGTCTTTGACCTGCCTAATTTGATTCGCTTAATCTGAAAAATTTTATTATATAGTTAAGTTTTATTACCACTGTTTGAATTTCAACACAAGAAGATTCTTTTAAAAAAGTTATAAATGAATAGATAATTTCTAAAAGATATAAAATAGATACTAATTCAAACATTTAATATAGGAAGTAGGAATATACATTACATCAATACAATAAAAAGTCTTAAAATATGTTGAAATTAGAGATTAAATTGGGCTCAATTCTCATAAAATGGGTTAAGACTTGAATGAATTGAGATGTAACTCAATTCAAATTATCTTGAGTTCACCCCTTAAAATTTTGGATGGGTTGGACGGGTCACCCATAGTTTGACTCATTTTTTACACCCGTAATTATAAGTATTGTGATGTCATTAATGTGTGTCAATAGTTGTAGTAAAAAAATAATTATGAGGTTCATAGGATAAGAATACACAACTTTAAGAAATTTCTACAACGCCTTAATCACTAGACAAAACTTTTGAGAGAAAAGACTCAAATATGCCATCAAATTTTCAGAAAAGGCTCATTTATGTTATCAGTTAAAAGTTTGGCTCATTTATGTCATTACTGTTAAAGAAAAGACTTATTCATGTCATTATTTTTTAATGGTGATTTTGCAAAATCATTTTGACACGTTGTCAATTATAATTCGGCCACATCATCAATTTTTTATTTTAAAAAATTATAATTCTGAAAAAAAATTGAATTATTTTTTTTATTAAATAAATTGATGACATGGTCGAATTATAGTTGGGCCATATCATCAATTTTTTTAATGAAAAATCAAAATTCTGAATAAAAATTGAATTATTTTTTTGATTTTTTTATTAAAAAAATTGATGACGAGTCCGAATTATAATTGGTCACGTGTCAAAAATGATTTTGCGGAACAATTGTTAAAAAATAATGGCATCAATGAGCTAAATTTTTAACTGATAGAATAAATGAGTCTTTTCTAAAAGTTTAATGACATATTTGAACCTTTTTCCCAACTTTTTACTTGCATTAAAAGGTGTTAAGTATATATATATTTATCAAATTATAATTTGACTTCTCTATACGTTATAATTTTTCAACGATTAGGTAATGGTGGGTCCGCCCCGCTAGTAAGTACAATTGATATATTTTTTTTCTTTGTATTAATTCTCAGTTGATAATAAATAAAATCAGTTTATTTACTAAAAAAAAAGGTAGAAATATTAAAAGGGGGTTTTAAGTGCAGGGGTTGAATTTATGAATTTATGACCTGTTTCCCCTTAAAAGGTAGTAGTAGTTTTTGGGGAAAAAGAACAATTTGGCAAAAACTGTTAATCATACAAAATTGTCATTTTTGTAGATAATTTTGGTAAAATATTTCTCCCAAAAACTAGAAAAAATTAAGTTTTGGGGACAAATCCTATCTTTAGGAATTCTTTTACAAATTTAGAATTTATCCTAAACTTTTTTTTTATATATAAAAATAGTTCATCATTTATTAATCCCAACTTGACAAGTTTGAGAAACACACCATAAACAGACTCACTAAATTTATGTAATTTATTTTTATTTATAAAGAGTTTGTTGTTATTTGATTCTCAAGTATGTAATGATATTGTTTCATAGAATTTGTCAAAATAAAATTTGAAAATTGTTTATATGCATGTAAGAGCTTATAACTTTTAGTTTAATTTTATGACGAAATATGTTTATTATTAAATGATAATACAAACTTATGAGTATTATTTTTTATAGCTTATAGATAAAAATTATATTTTTCTATAAAAAAATCAAATATTTTTTAAAAATATTATGATCAAACATATGATGAAACTTCTTCCTAAATAATTATATTTCCGATTAGAGTGTTTGAAACTGAAAATAAATCATCGATGTACTCAATAAAAAAATACAAATGATGACTATTTTTCCTTAAAATGACTAAAATACCCTTAAAGTTATTAACACAAAAAATAAACACATTATTGCAATATTTTTTATTCTATAATTATGTCAAATCTTAATTAAATTGAATCTCAAATTCACACTAAGTTATCCATTGATTAGGATCAAAATCTTGATTTAAATTGCAACTGTTAATTGTATCTTTTCAAAAGCATTGAATTACCATTAAATGTGTTTTGACTAATTTTCTCTTTAATTAAATTGTTTATTTTAATTTGGTTAAATTTACTTAATATTATCAATAGTTACACGCCAATTTTTTTTATTTTTTATTTTTGTTAAAAATAAGCCATTCACAATGATTAATTTGGACATGTTAGTCTAGCTATAATGTTGGTTTGTCAATGATTTAGTGACAAATTCAAGCTAAAATTATAACAGCAAGATATAAATAAGTCAAATTTTTAATCGAGGACTATAACAAAGTAAAAAAAATGATTTTTTTCTAATATTAAAAAAACAAGAATATATATTATAAATAAGAAAGAAAGTCTCAAGTGAAATTTCCATCTTATTTCCTTTCACTTAATATAATTAACAAGATCACAAACAAAACATTATATTCTCTAATACCACATATTAATACGATACATGTAATATGTTTCATTACTAGCATCATATTGTTCCAAATAAAAACCATCTTCCCTCACCTCCCATTTACAATACTGTAGTATATTTAGATTTGGTCCATGATGGACACAATAAATTGGGTCATCATACACCGCAAAAGACCTGTCTTTCGAATCCCACCAAAAATGACAAAAGTATAAAATATCAGTAAAAGTTTTCTCGCAAAACGACCAATTAAAATCTTCATCGATGGGAAGAATTATGTTTCCAAGTTCTTGATCCTTCGACGCACAATGAACTTGTAATGGTGGACTATTAGGAGGAAGTTTGTTGATAACATGTACCTCATATTTTTTCGTAAAAAAACATTTTTTCGCTAATGAAAAGTTAAGCGGAGTAACCAATAACCACAAAAATAAGATGTTGATGAAGGAGAAAGCCATACGGGAGAAAAGATAATTATATTGAAAATGAAAGGGGAGAGGGGGATTATGGTGATTTATATAAGGAAAAAAAAACATTAGTGTAATTAGTTTGATTTGATCCAACCATTTATATCAAACTTTCCGTGTGGCATGTTTAAAACCATAAAATATAAAAATCTTCTTTATACCCTTAAACTTCGTGCCAAATCAAACTAGATCATTCTTTGTTAATCGGAGAAAAGTAATAAATAATTGAGTTGTCATACTCTTACAAAATCATGATTTGGGGTTGCAACTACTTCGTATCTTTTTCAAAAGCACTTAATTAGCATTTAATGTCTTTTGCCTTTTTTTTTTTCTCTCCATATCTATTTATATTTTTGACTTATATGAAATATTGTAAAATTTTGATAAAATATAGTTGTTTGAGTGATAAATATTTTTTTTTGTTTTAATTTGAAAATTATGAATTTGAGTCACCAATTTTAAATGCCTCGTACATTATAGTAAATTATTGTGAGAAGATTGAAGAGAAAGTGTTTCAAGAGAGTAATTAGCAATTTGTGTTTAGTTAAGTTATTTTAGAAGCAATTTTGTTTGTAGTTTTTAAGTTACTACAAATTTTATAATCTTTTATATAAGTCGAAAATATTTGATAACCGTTTTCAAGTTACTATTAATAAATCAATGTGGTAAAACTTAATTTTTCAAGAAAAGTAACTTTTGCTACCAACCAACTAAAAAAAAGAAACTATTTTTGACTTTTCACAAAATTAGCCAAAAATACTATTATTACCACTCCATGGATGAGTCTATTAAATTAGATTAATCGTTAAAACAAAATGATTAATCTATCAAACTTTTAGGCAAAATGATTTATAAAATTTAACATAATAATAATGTAGATTGATATCTTCGATTCACGTCTTGTTTGAAGACGATTGCTATCAAGTAATATCCAGTCGATGACTATATATATAACATATCAAAGAGATGGAAAAACTTATCTATCACTAAATAATATAAACAAAAAAAAAGATAAATGAGATAGAAATTAACTAAAAAATTCATTAAACTTTATTTAAACAGTAACACAAATTTAAAAAATTATATTCCCTACCATTGTTCTAACTTCTCCATATAATAAGTACTTGTTCTAGCATTATATTGTTCCAAATAAAAACCATCTTCTCTCACTTCCCATTTACAATATTTTAGAACATTTGGATTTTTACCATTTTTGACACAATAAGTTGGATCATCAAACACATCAAAAGACTTGTCTTTTGGACCCCACCAAAAGTGACAAAAATATAAAGTAGTATCGAGAAACGACTCGCAAAACGACCAATTTAAATCTCCATTTATAGGAAGAATTTGATCTCCAATTTCTGTATCTTTCGACGCGCAATGAAGTCGTAATTTCGGAGAATTAGCAGGAAGTTTGTTGATAACATGCACCTCGTATTTTTGAGAAAAAACACATTTTTTCGCAAACGAAAGGTCAAGGGGAGCGATCAATAACACTAGCAAGAAAAAGATGTTGACGAATGAGAGAGTCATATTGAAGGAGAATATATGAGTATTGAAAATGAAAAGAAAAGGGATAGACTTTGGGGTTTTATAGCACGAAAAAAATAATCTAAATTTAATCAAATCAAAATAAAAAGCCAAGAAATATTGCAAACGTCAGACGATGGTATAATATTATCTATAAAATTGGATAATATATATGTAAATATTATATTCAAATCATATATTACCTAAAATGTTATTATTATTTTTCAAGAGCTAAATACGCAAGTGACAAATCGTTAAAAAAAAAAAGGACATTTACGTTATAATTGTATAGTTTTTTTTTTCTTTTCTTAGTTTTTCTATTATAGGAATAATAATAAAATAAATAAAACCTTTTGCTATCACTAAATGATTTATAGTGATCTTATTGATTCATTTTCTAAATAAATAAATAAATCTTTTTGCCATCACTAATTGATTTCTCTTGATCTTATTGATTTATTTTTTATTATAATAAAATTGCCACCCTAATCATTTGAACTAAAGTAAAATCATTATAAACTTAAGTAGAATGATATAAAGAGAAAGTGATATATATATATTAAAAAAAATTAATTTTTTATAAATTTCAAAGAATTTTGTAAATTCCTTCTTATATTTTCCGACATTTCTCATTTTATAAAAAATTATGGGTCAAAGTGTGATTAATTATGACCAAATTTATCAAAGTTTTATCTGATATAAGTTGTGTTACTTCTAACCCACAAGGTATAAATACAAAAAAAAAAAAAAATTGTCCTACATAAATTTAGAAAATTAAAATATTCTTACATAAATTTAAAAAAAAATTGTCTTGTTCGACATAAGAAATTAATGTAACAATTTTACTTTAGAATAAATTAATCGGAAAAAAAATTTAATTTAGCCCTTATTAACTACTTTACATATTTCATATAGTTTATGATCCTTTAATTATTAATTATCATAATACCATTTACCCCATATATTTCTCTTACCAAATATTTTAGACTTCTTAATTTTAAAATATATTTTCTTATTAATCACATATTTTAAGAATCATAAATTATTATTTCTCTTAATTCCTTTTTACCATATATTTTTGTCTTGTCATTTATTTTAGAAATCCTTAATTTTTAAAAATATATTTTTCTTTGATATTATATTTCAACACTCCTTAATTTTAAATATTATAAAGATAAATGATAGAAAATGTACTCATGGGTGCTTTATTTCCTCTTTGATTGGCTATAATTGTGAATATCTTTTTTTTTTAATCATTTTAAACCATTATTTCTCAACTAAAAGCTAGCATTAAAAATACAAAATAAATACGGAGAATCGGATTCGAGAATATTCAAATGAGATTTGATAATTTATCGATTTAAGCTAAAAATATTAAGATGATTGATTGATAGTTCAAAGAGACAAGGAAGAAGAAATTGATTTGAACAAAAAAAAAAACTTTTACGATCATCATTTGTACAAAAGTATTTAAATTTATTAAAAAGATATTTTTTTAAGAAAAGATAAATACTCATAAAAGACTTAGATCTGAATTATTCAGATTCTTTTCAAATCCTCGTTAATTGCAAACAAATGAGGTCATAAAAATAAAAACATAAAAATAAATGAGAAAGAAAGTCACACTAAAATCCAATCCAATTTATTATTTAAATAAGAATACAAATTATAAATATCATATTCCCTAAAGTGTCCAATTAAAAATGTGATCCATATAATATGTTTTACTAGTACCATTATAATTTTCCAAATAAAAACCATCTGCCCTCACCTCCCATTTACAATAGTGTAGATAATTTATAAATTTTCCTCTTTTCACACAATAGACTGGATCATTATAAACAATAAAAGATCTATCATTTGAACCCCACCAAAAATGACAAAAGAATAATGTCCTATCCATAATGTACTCGCAAAAATCCCAATTAAAGTCTTGATTTATAGCAGGATAATGATATCCAAGATCATCATTCTTTGACGCACAATGAAGTTCTAATTGTGGAGTATTAGCAGGAAGACGGTTGATAACATGTACCTCGTACCTTGTTTGAATAACACATTTTCTTCTAGCTAGGGTAAGGTCTAGAGGAGTGATCAATAATGACAAGAAGAAGTAAATGTTGATAAAGGAGAAAGCCATATTTGGGAGAAGCTAAGTATTGAAAATGAAAAGGAAGAGAGGGGTTCTTGATTTTATATATACCAAAAAATAAAAATTTAGTCAACTTGACAAATAATTATTGATTTGGATTCTAAAAATTTGATGTGTTTTTGACCGAATTTAAGGTTTTATATTATTTTTTATTTTTTAAATGTTTTTTTTATGTCTAAGTTAGATATTTTAATTTTGTTAAGTTTATTTAAAATATCTAAAAATAAAAAAAATATATATATATATATTTTATTTTTAATTTTAGATTGTTAATTAATTTTTATTTTTTTTATGTCTGTGTTGCTAGTTTGAATGAATTCTCTGTTTGATCGTGCTTAGAAAAGTTTCAGTTATTTTTATGCTATATAATATGTGTGTTGCTTTGATCTTTTAGGTGCTTATAAATATAATATAAGATAATTTTCAACCGATTTACTAACTACGGTATGTATGTCTAAAATGAAATATTATTATCACTATTATTTAAAACTACATGAGATTGATAAATTTTGATCAAACAATTGTAGTGCAGCATCACTTGATTCATGCTTAAAAATTGACAAACTAATTTTTGTAGGAAAATTTAGATAGGTTAAATATTGTTTCAATTAAAAATGTGAGTACAATATCTTCTTCGAGACACTTAAAAGAAATTCAAATATGTGGTGACGCACCTTGATCAAATTATTTTGATAATTTATTTTTATTTTATTCAAACCAAGAGGTGTAAATCGAGAATATATGTAACACACTCGAGAGAATAAAGCAGTTATGCTTCGAAGCTATTAAATATAGAAATCAAGAATGTGGTTACGCATCTAGGTTTAAATCAAATAAATGTTCAACAAATAAAAAATGTGAGCAAATCATGACCTATAAAAATATATCCGAAAAATGAATAAAAGTTAATAAAAGCGATCGTGCTAGAATCACGGGATTCGAGAGATGCCTAATACCTTTTTCTTAGTCAACAAAATTCATTACTCAAACTTCTAGCTCGCAGACCACATAAAGAATCATTTCCTTTTGATTAGGGATTAAACAAAAATGTGACTTGAAACACCATAACTCAATTCCAAGTGACGACTCTAAAAAAAACATATTTCCTAATTATTACCGTCATTTAAATTGAAAAAACCCTACTACCATCGTGCAAAAAAGGAGGGTGACAATTTGTACTATTATGTGGGGGTGAGGTGGGGGTATTCATTTTTTTTTAAAAAAAACTACTTAAATTTTTTAAAAAAATTTATTATATTTACTAATTCTTCCTCCAGTTTAAAATAATTATAATTTATATCACTAATTAATAATTTCATACCAAATTCAAGTTAGACTGATACACCTAATTATACATTTTTTTTACTATTAGATACATTGAAATTGAAAGAGAGGCGAGAGAGAACAACAAAGAGGCATGTATACTAAAAGTAGATGTCTAAAATTAATTGTCAATTTAAATAATCAAGAAACAATTAGTCATCTTTTTCCAAATTTTCGCTTAATGATAGTGTAGTTCAATTGAAAAGTTACGTAGACTTTTGATATTCTTGGTATAGTAGGGTTATATTAGTCAAATTACACATTATATTAATTTTTTCTTAAAAAGTGTGTATAACCTAACATGACAAACAATTATGAACGGAGAAAGTATCAAATATCAATAGTTAGGCATCATCACAAGATTGGATCATTATTTAAACTTCTAATTGGAACTTCATAATAAGTTGAGGGATACATAAAAATAAGTAGGTTCACCTCTTATTATCAAAACTCCCTTCAATAAAATAGTTTTTATCGGCTATAAATATATACATTAATAAAAAGAGTTAAAATATATATCAATATTAGTTAATTGTCATTGAATCTCGTTATATATTTTAGAGACACTTACAAAGGGAGTTAATTAACTCTAAAAACACATATTCAGCGGTAATAAAGTTATTATCGTTATAATCAAATACCGCTCGAAATCAATTTTGGTATAGTGACACCATTAAGATTTAGAGATGAGCCAAAACACCATTTCCGAATTTCGACCTTGATTTGAAAATTAATTCGAGAGTTGACTCGAGATCTAACTTTTGACTCCATTTCCAATCCACTGCTCCCTAGCTACTAGTGATTAGAATTTAGAACCCAAGCTTGATTCGAGACTCAGATCCCAACCTTGATTGGGGGCTTAAGATCCAACTCCAAACCCCAAACCCCAACTCGATGCCCTAACAATAAGTCGACCGACAGGGATTTGACCCAAACGCAACCCTAATCAAGAGTTTTAACCTTTACTTCCAACCTAAGACTCACTCTGGACTCGAGATCCAACACCCGATCTTGAGATCGGTTATTAGGGCAGTGGCCTAGCTAGAGCCAACCTGGGGTGTCCAACTGAACACCCTGCGTCAAAAAAATTATGTTGTATATGTATGTCAAATTATTTCTGTAAAGGATATAAACTTAAAGTTCGACACTCTTACCAAAAGTTGTGCCTTTGGCGCAGTGGTAATAAGTGTCCATTTAATGAATTTTGACAGCCACACCCCATTATCCTTGGACATCCTTAGTAAAATTTCTGTCTCCGTCACTGTACTAGGGTCATATTCGAATTGGGATCGAACCGGATTGAGTCCAGGATTGTGATAGGGGGCTTGGATTTAATGTCATAATACTTGCTCAGATTATAATCAAATTCTTTTGAGATAATATTTTTTTTTACTAATAAAATATCAAAAAAAAATTGGCTTAAACCACCAAAAGGTTTTCTCAAACTTAACATTCATTTGAACCTAATTCAACTAATGGTTGCACTTAAGGAATGATAATTAAAGTAAAAATGAATCAAATAAGCAAGGTAATAACTTAATTCATTCTTATTTTTTTGACTTGTACAATTAGAACATCCACAATAAAATTCATAATAAATTTTCACCATAATTCTTAAAAAAAAAAAATACATCATATATTCCTTTAAGACCACTCAGTATATCGATACATATTGATATTTCCATTATCATTATCATGTCCCAAATAAAAACCATCTGATTTCACAATCCATATACATTCTCTTGAAAAATATGGAACTTGTCCATCTTTAACACAAGTTTCTATATCATTAAAAACATCAAAAACTTTATTTTTTTCGTCCCACCAAAAATGACAAAAATACAAACTTCTTCCAAAAAGATCCCCACAAAATGACCAATTGACATCTTCATTTAGCAATGGAAAATATTCTCCGAAATCATCGTCTCCAGATTGACAATGAATTTTTAGCTGTGGGGAATAACTAGGAAGATTGTTGATAACATGGATCTCGTATTTTGGTGTAAAGAAACATTTTTTTGCTATTGATAATTCAAGAGGAGTGATTAGTAAAAATAAGATAATGTAGATTAATGAATTAGCCATAGTGAGAAAAATAATAAGAAATTTTACAAGGTTCTTTGAGATTTATACAAAAGTAATATTTTTTTTTTGTTTTGGTTGATTTTTGCAATGCGTTTAATTAAGGTAAGATAATTAAGGTTTTTGTAATGATTTTTCTGTATTTCAATTAGTAGGATATTAGTTTTTAAAAGAAAATAAATTAATATAGAAATCAATTAGTTATAGCAAATGATTTATTTATTTTATTATATTTCCTATAATAGAAGAACAATGAAAAGAAACTATATGAGACAATATTAACGTAAATGCTCTTTTTTAAGGTCACCATTTAATGTGGTGCGATGGATGGAGTTGTTTTTTTCTTAACCAAAAGATGCAGATTCGAGTTTTAGATATGAAAAAATCCTTCGTTGGGAGCGCTACTCCGGAATGGAGCCCTACCTCCCGCAAATCCAAATTAATTGGGCTCCGATATGAAAAAGGTTTTAAAAAATCCTTGGTAGAGAGTGCTACTCCAAATGGAGCCCTACCTGCCGCAAATCCAAATTAATTGGGCTTCGCTATAAAAAGTTCTCTGCAGAGGGCGCTACCGCTAAATGAAGCTCTACTCGGTACGAATCCAAATTAATCAAGCTGTATGAGAGTAAGTCCTTCGTAGAGAGTGCTAAATCCCCCCCCCCCCCGAATGTAGCAAGTCATTGGTAGAGTGTTACCCCTGAAGGTAATGGAACCCTACCTGCCGTAAATCCATTTAATCGGGCTCCGATATGGAAAAAGTATGAAAAATCTTTGATAGAAAGTGTTACACCCCGATGCTAATGGAACCCTACCTACCGCAAATCCATTTAATGGGGCTCCGATATGAAAAAGGTATGAAAGTCTTTGGTAGAGAGTGTTACCACCGAATGGAACCCTACCTACCGCAAATTTAAATTAATCGGGCTTTGATGTGAAAAAGTCCTTGGTAGAGAGCATTACCCCCAAATGAAGCCCTACCTGGCGCAAATCTAAATTAATTGGACTCCGATATGAAAGTCTTCCGTAGAAAGCACTATCCCTATTTGGAGCCCTACCCAAATTAATCAAAGAAGCTCCGATATAAACAGATCTTTGATAGGAGAGTGCTGCCCCTCCAAGTGAAGCCCTAACCAGCATGAATCCAAATTAATCGAGCTGTAAGGTAAATGCCTACGCCAGGTAAGATCAAAATATATACTATTTTAAGAAATTGTGCACATATACCTCTAGAAAAATACCAATTCAGATATTGCTACACTCAAATCTAACATTTGATTATCCTTTGCATATTCTTTTAGACGAAACATAAACTATCGTCTAACATTTTGCAATTGTTTTCCAGTAGACAGTACAACTAACAAGTTTAATTGCTTCAGCAACAACATCTGCAGATTCTTGGCTATTTTCTTTTCCTCAAAAAAACATCGAAGAGAACGAGCATCGTTGTTGAGAAAAATCAGAGAAGAACACCAGTGGTGTAATGTACAACTATTACTCTTATTAAGGAACAAGACTATCTATCCCTATATATATTCCCAGAATCAGAAATCAACAGTTAAAAAAGAAGCATCGGGTTGGTGGCGGGCATTTTACATAAACATACCGCTCATTCAACACCCCTATACATCTCTCTACGTTTAGGATACCCTTAAAAAACTAGGAAAAAGAAATGTCATAATCCGAAAGCCTATTTACAGTGCAAGTTTGTCCAGGTATTAGGGCTCGGGCTGCTCAGTCTTCACAGCTGCACGAGGTGATGATATGCAGTTCCCGTTTTGAAGGTAAAGGGTGTTGGCAACTATGGAATCACTAACCAAGCCCACAGCATCAACGTCATCAAAATTAAGAGCGCCTCTGAGCTTCCGATTGCTGCAGATGAGAGGATTTGAGTCGAATTGTATTTAGATAAAGGAGTTTTGCTGATGGGTAAAAGAACCACGTACCCATTCAAGCGGTTGTTGATTACTGTCAAATCTTTTGAGGGGCTCTGATAAGCATGAGTGCTTTCTCCCACACAAGCATAATAGCTTTTAGAGCTATGGGAAATCAACGCATCCATCTGAAATCAGAAATAAGAGATGAATGCGAGAAATAATGGACCAAAGAGGGGTCATGAAAGGTGGTATATTCATTCAAAATCCCATATTTCTCAACTCTGAAACATTCGAAATATGAACTTCAAGTCACACTGGAAAAACATAGACACTAACCTTCGATGATCGCAGCGGGGAGACATAAACATTATGAACAGCAGATACTTTCTTTGGAGACATGTCGGGGAGACTGGGAAATGAAGATGATCTGGGGGATGCTGGTCCTTGCCCTGAATGAGATGAAGAAAACAAAAAAGGCCACAGGTTAGACAATTTTGTACATGAGAAAGAAATCATATAGAGAAACCAAACGAGAAGAAAAATAGTACTTCACAACCGCATAATAAAGAGAACTCACCGTCCTTCTTGGTTTTTTCAACATGGTTATTCTTTTGCTCATTTCCAGCAGGTGCAAGCTCAACTAATAATGGCTTAACAGAAGGAATAAACATTTCATTGTAGAACGTGATGATATCCACATGTTCTGAACCTGTTTTCTGTTTTAAATCCAAAAGAAATTGGTCAGTGGTTCTAGAAACTGTAAGAGACTCGTGTCAACGATCTAAAGACTGATGACATTACCCCATTGTGACGCGCTGATGTCCAGTCAACAAAAACACTTCGAAAAACTTGTGGTTTGCACTGAGGTTGCTTTCGGTAGTTGTATATGATTTCTTTGAAGGTCAAGTTAAGTTGTGAAATCTGCAATATAATCAAGAAACAAGGTGTGAAATAAGAGAATTACAGACTATCAGCTCCAGCTATCTCCCTTTTCCCCCAACGTTTACCTTGGCAACTCCATAGAAAGAGCAAAGGATGATCTGGTCAATATGTCTGCTGAAGAAAAGACTTGTCCTCTGACTGAGAATCTTCTGAAAAAGGCAATATACAGTCTCTCTTATTTGTTGAGAAAGCTGTAGCCGCTCAATCATGCCATTGATTCTGACAGCAGCCAACTTCACAATCTAGGTGGAACATGACATAAGAGAAAAAAGGAATGGTAAAATAATCAGCAGGCTAAACCAAAGAACTTGATCGAGAAAAAACATCTAATTAGCATCTAACAGAAGAATCAGAATCCAGGATATCCATATTCGAACTGCTAGATCCCACTATTTGCATCTGCCATTCACAGTTCACATTTACTTAAATATTGTAAGGAGCTACCAGAAGATTAAAATCAAGATCTCATGTCAAAAATTACTGGATAAAAAGTTGGTTGTTAAAGAGATGTAAGTTCTTTTCCAAAAAGAAGTTGGAAATTGAGAACCCAGAGGAGCACTTCTGGCACTAAATGGCTAACCAGCATGTGAGCATTTGAACAACTTAAAAATGTGATAACCACTTCAAAAAGAGATTGACACAGCATAATCAACATAAAAACTGATGGAATAATTGACAGTTTTACCTTGCCAAAGAATACATTGATGGATGTCTCAGCACATGTTTCCCCTCCACCACCAGGGTTTGGTCTTGTTGGACTGTTAAAGTTCAAAAGATTAACACTTAATAGCAAAATACAGATCCCTAGATTATTGAGCAAACAAAAACTTAAGAATCCAACTGTAACTCGAAAGTACCTTGCAAACGCAGACTGCAAAGGTGGAGGAAACTTTGACTTTATATTGGTGAGAGCCAGAAAACGATCCTTCACAGGTGATGTGAAGGAATTTCGCTCAACCAGCACACTACGATATTCAGTACACAATCTCTTCGGTGACCGGATATCACAGATATGACCTAGTAAGATTAATGATTTAAGATTAAAGTTGGGTTAGTTTTCCTCCCAAGAATCTAAGAAGGCACACCATTCAGGACTAAACCTTCATAGTATTTACGAAACTTCAAGATTAGGGGAAAACATGATACCATTAGGGGCCAAGTCACTCTTCTGTAAAGGTGGCACTGGTGGTAAATTTCCCAAAGATGGGTTAATGTGCATTGCAATAGCATCCAAGGATGGCATCGGTTCAGCCAACAGGCCCAGACGATTAATTTCTGCAGAAAGTGATGGTTTTGCAACAGTCAAAGAGTTGTACATTGAAGAGCCCTTTTCCCAAACCATGCTCTCCAAGAGTCTTTCTTCGAGTGAATTCAAATGGCGTCTCAGTTCTCGAGGAAGACTTTCTTCATGCCTGATGAAGCTCTCTATCACCTTACTGAGATCAAAAGATGTAATTCCTGTTCTCTCCAAAACAGCTGGAAACAACATTGTAACTGTCTTGTGAGTGGCAAGAACTAGTTCAGCTGAGCAGGCAAGCATACATCTATGAAACCTCTCATTGGTTAGCAACGAAGTTAAATTGGTCACATGCAAAATCTGAGATTCTGCGACACACATAGTCTGCAGAACCCTATAATACAACTTCAGAGACTCAGATCTACGTTGCTCTGCCCATATGTTGTCCATTAAGCTTGTGCTTTGCAGGCTCCCAGCCGCACAATGCTCCCCAGGACCACTACTTGGAAATATAGCCTCCAGAATAATGTGAGCCCTCCGGATCACATCAGCTGATACATTCCTATCACAGGCAGACAAAAATCTCTCCAACTCAGGTGAAGGTTTTGCCTGTAGTGGAGCTATGACGGTACGCAGCCACCTGGCAGTTGTCATCGCTGTGGTTACAGGGGTAGCTGCCATCTTTGAGTTACCACAATTTAGATTGCTATTAACATTGGAAGCACCAGGAGAACGGTAAGGAGAGAGTGGGCTTGTAATTGTCTTTGTTGGGGAAGCCATTGCATCAAATTTCTTCTGCACAACATAAGACAAACACAAATGGTTTCAAAGAGTGTTCAATTTACTGCATGATGGCTTTAACAAAATGAAGATATCCTTGGAACAAACCTTGATTCCATTCATATTGACTGCACCTCCAGACAAGCTCCCTGACCCCAGCAAGCTATCCTCATCATTGACAAAAATCCTCTCATCCAATTCACCCTTGTTCTGAATTGCATCATTGTAATCCTTCTCCAGTATACATATACTTGACGATAAAGATGATTCCTCCAGTAAATTTTCGAAATACGTCAAACCATCTGCAACAAACATCCTAACTTTCAGAAATATCAAAATTAACTAAAGAAAGAGATTGCTGATGTCGAGACAAACCTGCGTCGATATTGTCCAGGTTCTTTGCCCTGCATTCTGAAGCCAAACAAAGTTCCTTCTTCAACTTTACTGTTATTAGATTATTAACTTTGTCCATGGTCTCCCTTAAGTCATCTATCGAGGTCTGGTAAATGCTGCTTAATGAAACAAGCAAGTCCACTTTGTCTCCTTTCTTAACTGTAAGAAAATCAGCTTTTTAGTACAAGGTCTACGACATCACAGATCTCCAAACAGAAAAGTTGAAGAGGTAGTGGACCAAAACCCCAACTCTCTTAATGCAAAATATGTAAAGATAATTACCAAATCGTGGGGAGTCATTGATGTTGAAATTTCTGAAGCATACAGGCACATGTATTATTAAGATTGCCTGCACCATGGTTGTAAAACAGTAGTCAGACATGTCACCTATTTCTTAAGAGCAACATGGTAAGATCCAATCCATAGAATTGCAATGGGAAAGATGATTAGATGCACTGTATTTAATTCTTGAACACATAACTGCTGTGCTAGTTATGTCAAAGACAAAAAGGAGTATAAATGTGCCAGCTCAGCTGGTGTAAATGAAAAGATTTGCTGAAGTATGCATTTTGGTGCAGATGATCAATAAAGCCACTGGCCTCTTAAGTTACCAATTTAGAAAAAAAAAGGAGGTTTCCATTGAGTTTCACCTTAAGCACTCTAGTGCTTGTACTAAACATTTACGTAATGCTAAGCACCGAACCTGAGGTGCACCTAGCTTCGTGACTTAACCTTTACAACATTGCACACAAGTTAAACAGAGTCTATTATTAGCATGCCCAATACAACATACACACAACATAATAAACCAGACAGAATCCAAGGAATCAACTAAATAGAGTAGAAACTGACCAGCACAGAAACTAAACCATTTGTGCATGTCACAAGGTCCTTGAAGCGGCTGAATACATGTTCGCGAAGTGAAAGAAAAAGCAACCAGCCAAAACGATAATACTGTGGCAAGAGGACAATCGAATTAGAAGTAGCAGACTGATTTACTTCATTGTTATCACTTGACAAAAACAGCTCCTGATATGCGCGCTTGTAGTACCTAAAAGCAGTAAAATTGTTATCAGATGTACCACAAAAAGCCACATCCTGAGTATTAACGGAATGAGCATCACAAAGCAATATAAGTAGAGGAAATTAGTGCTTGAAAAGAGTACTCACTTGCTTAAAAGGCTCAAATGCACAAAGTTGGTCTGCAATTCCTTTGCCTAATACAACAGTTCAAATAAATTTTAAGTGCATGAATAAATGCTTAATAATAATATATAACTCCTCTGTCCTAATACATGTGGCACACTTTCCTTTTTAGTGTACAAAAAAGAATGTCACAGTCTATAATTGGAAACAACGGTGTCACCACCAACTGTGCCACATTGTTAGGACAAAGAGAGCCAATAGAAACAACAATAGCTGCAGAACATGAGATTAACCCTCCACGTCATCATTACCTGAAGTCTCTTCTCCCAATCTGAACCATATAGGTTGCTTAATACTGGACCAACTTTAACAATAAACTGTGGTAATTCTTTGAAGAAATCTAGAACACTAAAAAACGAAACAAAATTCATAAGAACAGAGATAAAATCACGACTTTTACAAGAAACACAAGAACATTAGATAAACGCACTTGAGTTTCGCCCCTCGCAGAATTTGGCATAGATCAAATCCATTTCCTTCATTCCCATTACTCGAATTCCTAGCTTCATTCTCACTTAATCTCTTCACCGAGAACAGAACAAACACAAACCAATACCGTTCAACTTCCTCCGGCTGTTAAAGAACACACTCAAGTCAATTCTAGTCCATATTAAAACCACCTAACTTGTCATTTCACACTAAATTAGCAAAAGATAGAATCATGAGGACTTACCGTTATAGCTCCAATAGCAGCATTATTTGACAGTAAAAGATGTTTACTGTCCATAAACAGCTTTCTAGCTTCTACCATAAAACTCTCACCCATCGACAATCCATTCTGTAAATCAAACAACAAATGTTAAAAAATACTAAAATCCAAAGTTTACCATATCAGTAACAGAACAAAATTTTTGCATCATGGGTCTTTGAGCTACAAGTAGAAAATGCAACACAAGAAACTCATTCTGTAAATCAAACAAATGAAAAAACTACTAAAATTCGCCTAAAAACAAAAAATTAAAATGGCAACACCCATAAAAGAAACCAGAAAAAGAACAAATTTTGCACACATGGGCCTCTTAGCTACGATTTCAAAATGCAGGAAACAAGAAACACATTCTGTAAATCAAACAACAAACGTAATAATCCCACCTAAAAAAAGTTAAAATCGTCATATCCATAAACAAAACCAGAAAAGAACAAAATTTGCATACATGGGTCTCGACGCTACAACTAAAAAAATGCAGAAAACAAGAAACTCATTCTGTAAATCAAACAACAAATGCTAAAAATACTAAAATCGCCAAACGCATAACAGAAACCGTTAAAGAACAAATATTTCACACATGGGGTTTCACAAAAATGATTTTTTTAAACAAATTAACCAACAAAACACAACAACGACCAAATCTTCCTTCTTTCTCAACTAAATCAAGCCCAAAAAAATCAGCTGAAAGTATTTACAACCTAAAATCAAACTCAACAAAACTAAGCGTACCTTGCAGAAATCAGTAAATCGAACTTCAAGAGAGTCCACCGAACCATTCTCTTCAGAATTCGAATGATTCTTCAGCTCCTCCATATTCATCCACAACTAACTAAAGAAACCCAAACCCAGAACCCAAAATTCTACAAATTTCTCAGATCTGTATAATTAGATCCAAATTCTTCAAAAACTAAAAAACCCCTAATTTTCCCTCGCCTTTCTCTCTCTATCTCTATGACCAATTTTGCTTCTTTTTTTTTTTTATTTGTTTGTTTGCTCTGTTTAGCTATAAACCCTAACTTTAGGGCGGGAAAATACATAAAGTGTATGTCATATGGTTTATGTCCATACATAGCCGACAACGTTGTAGGATTAGCCAATCAAAATTCGACACGTGTTTTGTCTGTTAGGTTTTTTACCGCCAAATTTCCGTCTTTAGCTTAACGAGTCTCCCGCGAGAAACTACTGTTTGTTAAAAAAATTAAAAAATGAAACGCCTGAATTATTATTTATTACCGAATTTTCGTTTTTTGGGTAAGTTATATTAATTTATTTTACCTAATATAATTGATGTTTTAGTGTGTAATATTAGTTGTTACTGTTTTCGTAATAGTTATTATATCATGATTTATCGTATTCGAGGTAAGAATCTTTTAAAAATAACTTTTCTATCTCCACGTATAGAATAAAATTTGTGTATACTTTATTCTCTCTGAATCCACGTGTGGAATCTCAATATTGTTGTTTGTTGTGTATTAATGAGATAATGAAATTATGAATTTATTAATTATGTGAAATTGCAAATGAAATTAATTAATTAATTTTTACAATTGCAAATGTAAAGGATATGTATCTAGGCCCATAAATAATCTGGATATTGACCAAATCCAGCCCAGGCCCATTAATAAGCATATTTAAGGAACATAGCACTTTGTTTTCTCCCTTTTAATATTTAAGGACCGATATTCGATGTCTTAACTTGACATAGCATTAAAACATTTGATGTTTCGATAATTACATTATTTTGTTATTATTATTATTTTCGTAGTAATTGTTATATCTGTTTCACTGTCGTTTTTCCTTTTCATGTACTCGAGTCGAGAGTCTTTTGAAAATAGTCTTACCAGCTTCACGTGGTAATGATAAAGTTTGCATATATTCTACTCCCAAAGCCCCCACGAGCATGATTTAAATATTGTTGTTGTATATTAATTATATATTAGTTAGTAAACGTAAAGGATATATATATATATATATATATATATATATATATATATGGAAAAATTACTGAAATACACGTCAATGTTTTTCTTATTTCCAATATCTCCTTCTATTTTAAAAAAAAACTCTAAAATTTCTTATTCCTTTAGTGTATCCAAGCTACATATTAATGTATCTGAATCAGTCTTTAATGTATCTGAGCTACATATTAATGAATCTGAGTCAGTCTTTAGTGTATCCGATTTATTTTATAATATATTCGGGCTAGTTTTTAATGTATTCGAGCTAAATGTTATGTATCTCAGATGGTTTTAAATGTATCTCGAGATATTCTTTAATGTGTCTGAGCTACATATTATGTATCCAACTTGTGTTATATATATATATATATATATATATATACCCATAAATGATCTGGCTTTTGGCCCAATCCAGCCCAGGCCCATTAATAAGTATACATGATATAGCACATTTTGTTTTTCTCCCTTAGTTGCGACAAAAGTGATTACTATTGAAACCTCATGACAATATCTTGTAGTTCCATCGATGGAAACTGACATCTTATAACAAAAGTTTGTCACGTTTCGAGCCTAAAATTTAAGGTGGAATTGACACTTGATATTTTAATTTGTTTGAGTAGAACCAGCTAACTCGATTATTTATAAAGTCATAAATATTGAATAAATTATTGATTGGGACAAGTTTCTCCACGCAACTATAAATAAACTAATAGAACGGGTTAATTATGCTCCAAAAACAAATGATGCTCATCAATAACTAAAACGTATAGGTTAACATGTTGATCAATCGTTAAGAATAACATATATTGAGAAAAGTTTAATCGAACTCAAATAAAATAAAGAATAACGCATCTTTTTATCACTAAATTATAGTTAACCAATGTACATTTTAATTATTTATTAATTATAATAAATTAATATGATTTAATATTTAAAAAATCTTGAGTATTAATAACAAGAATAGACAAATAAGAAATGCATTGCCTACCCACGTGAACTCTTAGTTTCGAAGAAACAAAAAAGAGGCAGGGTACATGTGTTTTAGAAATATTTTATATTCGTATATAATCTAGATAAATAATATAAAAAGTGAACATAAAGGTGTGACGTGGGAGTAGTGGGGCGATGGAATGTGGCGGAAAATAGTTTTGAAAGGTGAGGCAAACACAATCAATATGAAATGATATCTGTAGAACTTATTTTTAACTACGACAGTCATTTTCCTCGTGAACTATTTTTCAATGAACATGAAAAAATTTAACTGACAAACATGAAAAAATGAAAAAACATTTTCGTACCAAACAATCTTCTCTTTTAAAAGAAAACAAAAGAAAAGAAGATAAAATAAGCTTTGATTCATCACTAAGCAAAGAAAAAAAAAGGGAAATTAAAAAAAAAAAAGAATAGACGAATAGGGAACTTACAAATTATAATTATATTGAACTTTATATATCTTTTTTAGCATGTGTATTAAAGTGGAAATTTTATCTAATACACTAAAATACTTTTTCATATAATTGGTCTTGATTAGCTTCTAATCATGTTCTTAATCCCAAATTGGATCCAGTAGAACGTGAGGTGTTCACCCAAATTTCTCCATAAAAAGTTACATGGTATATATACGTTATTTTTTTGTGAATATGTATATGGATTTTGAATTTAAGACTATAATTGGCACAATAATTAAGAAGGTTTAAAATTCAAGCAATTTCAAATTCAAATTCTCAACATTAATAAAATTTTAAATCTACTACGATCGATACACTTTTTTCCCTTTCGATAAAGCAAGAATCTTTTTTCCCCTACCAATTTATATAGGTATCAACCAATAAGAAAAGTGAAATTTAATTTGAGTTACTTCATGGAAAAGTTATTGATGTAAACTTTATTTTGTATTATTTTGTTGATAGTGAAAGTAGGAAAAGATACTGCTTTTGTTTAGGCAAAAAGACAAATATATGGTAAAGTTGTGAATTAGTGCATAGCATGTGGTGAGAAAAATGAAAAGTTAAAAGAAGAGAAGAAATTAAGAAGTATGAAAATCATAAAAACAAAGATAATTATGTGATTTCTTTTGTTTATCTAGACTTTTATAAGTAAAAACGGAAATTATATATATAATGTTAGTTATGGAATTCAAAAAATTAAATAAATTACATTGTTATAGAATATCTGACCTTAAACTCATAAAGTTCATATTCTGAATGTGCCTCTAACTCGAAAATTAATTGTGATCCAAACACAGATAAAATTAGAAGCTAGCCAGGAAGTATAAGAGAAAAAGAGTTGTAATTAAGATTTAACACTTAAAAATGGAAGTGTAACGTGGTGAGAAAGTTGAAGGTTACGTACTTTACTATAAATATTTTAGTAAATATAATATATTATCATGTCTTTGTCGAAGGCAGGGTCGAAAGGAGGTTCAGATAACAACAACAACATATTCAGTAAAATTTCACAAATCAAACTTAGAAGGATAGAATGTACGCATACATTATTACCATATGTTTCCACATATTTTACACCATAACTATCCATTATATTTTAATTATCTAACAAAAATCATCATTTTTTTCGCGAATTTCACACTTCAATTGTCGCTCTTTGGATTAAACACACCTCAATGTTGAGCTGGCCTGCAAGCGCATGTTGTCGTCTAGGCACAAATATTTGGTCAACTCAGCGTCGATATGTATTTAAATAAGGAATATAATTTAGATAGACAACGAAAACTACGAATCAATTTGAAACTCACAAAACGCGACACTTTAAACGTGTTTCCGATAGTAAAGTCTTTTTTAAAAAGGTGTAAGGTGGGGAGAAAGTTGATGGATGTGCACTTCCCAAGAAATATCAAAGTTAGCTTTATATATTGAAGTTGAAAGAAACCATATAAAGTGTCCTACAAATACTTTTGGATGTGTCACACAAGGAGCTAGAAAAGAAAAGTTGTGAAGAAAATTTTGGCTGTTTAAACCATATCAAAGTGAGATCACTTGTAATTTTGGCCAAGTATAAATTGATATTCAAAAGAAGTTTGCTCTTGGGTTGGTGTTGAACAATTTCTTTAAGGTAAGATTTGTGAATAATAACTCTTCTTATTCTATGTTTGGAGTACATTATATACTTTTCAATAGTTTGTAATTCTGTCACATGTTTGTACGATTTAGCTCGTAACTAACAAGATTTTTTGGTAATTTGTAGTTAAATTGAATCAGTAACGAGTTATTGTCGTTTAGCGATAGAAGTTGTTTGTCACTAATTCTTGTTGTTCTTACTCCACAAAATGGACATACAAGATCCATCCTATAAACCTGCTAACGCGAGATGCTTTGTGCATCGACATATATAAAATCTTCTCCAGAACTCTGCTAACGTGGGATGTTTTGTGCACCATCTTTGTTAGAATCCTGCTAATACAAGATGCTTTATGCATCGACGTATATAAGATCTTTGCTAGAACCCTACTAATGCGGAATGTTTTGTGCACGACATACAAACTAGAGTTATCATGTCAATATGAGTACTTCATACAATACTTTATATCTTGACTTAAAAACTTGTTTCCTATTTGATGATTTTTCAGATTATTTCAGTAGTGATGAAGAACAACTCAGCAATTAAATTCCTAAAACATGTCATTTCAGTACTATCCACACTAACCAAATCAAAATCAACAGCCATCAAAAGCAAAACTGAGGCAATAAAAGCTAAGTTAATGGTCTTATCATTGCTCAAATCCAAGAAACTCTCTTTATCTGGCCTAGGAACTAAGGCCATTTCTCACAAGATCCATTCACTATTAGGACATAAAGATCAAGATCACGAAGACGAAAACAACAAGGCCATTGTACTAGTCTACAACCACGCCCCTGAAGTCGGTGAGGATCATGTACACTATCAGCATAACGAGGCTAACGAAGAGATACTACTACTATTAAGCAATGGAGAAAACTACGATTATGATGATGATAAGTATCCGGATTTAACACATTCATTGTTCGATGAAGAGGACGAGTACTTAGGTGATCCAAATGCATCAGCTATAGACATGGTAAGGAATTTCAAAGAGGAAGAAGGAGAGAACTTTGTGCTTGAAGACGAGATCGATAACGTTGCAGACTTGTTCATCAAGAAGTTTCACAAAAGGATGAGATTACAAAAGCTTGAATCTTTCAAGAGGTATCAAGAGATGCTTCAGAGAAGCACTTAAATTATAAGTAGATTAATGAGTATTATTAATTGCTAATTGAAGTTTTTATCTGTTAAACTTCTGCAGTATTATTATTATTGTTGCAGTAGTTCTTTTGTTTCAACTATGAAGTGTTTGCTTTTTTTAAATAAATTTTCATGTCCTTTGTTCCCTAGTAGCAAAAGAGAGAAAAACTAAGGACTTGTACTAATAAGTTGGGAGAAATAGGTAAGTATGAATCAAGATTGTGTGTGAGTTTCTAACTATGTAAATTTAATCTCTGATATCAGTAATCACGATGAACTTTTGGTTATTTGACTTTCGTACTCTGAATCCAGTCGTTCTTTTTCAAAACGGAGAAAGTAATAGTTTTATAAGTACTAGAATTACTATTTGAAGAACCAACTTTATTCTATATTGTATAAACATTATAATCTCCTATAACAGAGTGACAGATAAATTTCTATTTATGTTTCTTTTTCATACATATATAGTCTTTTATTTAGTTTTTTTTTGCATTTATCACATTCAAATTTCATAAAGATTAGAATTTCAATTCCTCTATAGACATCTGTTGAAGTTGTATCTTACTGTATTTACAAGAAAATGGCTACGTTATTCAGACTCTTCAAAAATATAGCCAGGTGTGTCTGATTGTTCTAAAGCTATGTATTTTTGGAGGATCTGAGCAACAGAGGTTGAAAGCAACTCAAAGCAGATTGTAAATATCACACCCAAGAACACATCTAGAGGCAACATTTTCGGCTACAGACTAACTTTTTTTTTTTCATGACGGTGTTATTCGGGCTAGCTCCCACTAGCACAAGTATCAGGTAATATTGTCCACCAATGCTCAAGTAGATTGTTGTGATGTCCATGACGGAGAGTGGGCCAATGAGGGTGAGTCATGCTTTTACTTTGGTAAGCTTTTGAAAAAGGGGTGCATGTGATACCTTAGGTGAATTCCACATCAGAAAGGGGAGAGAATAGTGAAGAGCTTTGTAAAGCATAGCATTAGTCCACATGGTACGTGTGCTTTTGGGGCTCGATGTGGCGTAGCCCCAAAGACAACTCCATGTGGACCTAGGCCTGAAGCGGACAATTAAATATGAACCATAAGGCAGTGCTCAAAGATGATTTAAATTTAAGACCTAACTGTCCCTGCCAACAACATGACAGTCCTTTGTGACTCGGATATGTCTGGTTCAAGCCCCGGAAATGGAGAACTTCTTGGTAGGGAGCTTTACTCCTTAAGTGGGCCTGCCTGGCACGAGTCTCGATTAGTAGGGACCAATGGGCTTCGAATACCAGATGGTTAGACCAAAAAAGTCCAGAAATAGAGACAAAAGATACCAAGTACTTATCAGTGAACATATGCACAGTACATTACAACAGCTACTACTACGGACCTAGTGTAATCCCACAAATCTGGGGAGGGTAGAGCGTACGCAGACCTTACCACTACCTTTGAGAAGGTAGAGAGGTTGTTTCAAAAGACCCTCGACTGAACAAACAGTGAGAAAGAGGCAATAGCAACAAACAGAAACAACAACGAGATAATAAGATACCGAAACTAGAATTTCATTATAGAAGATGCATCTAGGAAGCCCTCGATATATAGTGAGAAAAGCATAAAGCATATTATTTTCCATAACCTTCAGATGGAGAACTATTGAAATAACATCAATCACCTCCAAACTAGTTCTAGAAAGTGATTGATGAAATTTTCACTATGAGAAATATACATGGGAATATCTATAATTTAGCCATTAAGAAAAAAAAATACAAGGAGAATTAGTACTAAAAAATTATCAAAGTTAATTGAGATGTGCTTCTTACATGCTCATCTAGAAGGAATTATCTTTCAGAGGGAGATCATAAACTGGAGATGAGATAAAGTTCCCTTCTTGCTCATCAGACTCAATCAGCATCAGAACAACCTCGCGCATTGAAGGACGATCATACGGGGACATGCTAGTGCACATTAGAGCAATTTTAAGAACTGTAAGCATATGACTAACAGTAATTACATCTTCCAAATCCAATCGGCTATCGAGTACCCCTGGTGTCAATGAATGGTTCCTAACATAATGCTTCACCCATGTGACAAGATCACCGCCTTGTTCTAAGGGCTGTACGGGTGCTTTTCCAGTTAGCAACTCCAAAAGGACTACCCCATAACTATAGATATCACATTTTTCCGTAACTTTCATGGTATAAGCATATTCTGCAACAGAGAAGGAAGAAAACATCAATTGAAAAGGATAAAAATGGTTATATAACACAGAATGAAAATTACGAGAGGGATACTACATAGACAGGGAGAAAGTTAAAAGCATTTTTTCTTGTATTCTGTCATTTCATCAAAGAAATTAACTTGTTCCATAAACAATTTTAACTAAACTTCAACAAGATATCCATTTCATATCACAAAGAGAAAAATTAGACTTTCAAAGTAGAACAACACATGGTCGAATATCTAAATGAACATAAATATGTGGAACAAGAATGATCCACATGTATCATGAAGAGTCTCCAAAGTTCGCGTAAGATACATAGAGCAGTTTGTATGGCTTCTCCTGGCATAGAACACATATAAATTGAGAAGTATAAACAGATAAAAGTTAAAAGCATTTCATTGTTGTCTTCAGATAATTGAAGAAATAGACGTTGCATACAATTCAAACTATCTAATATCAACAAGAAAATCCTATTCAAATCAACAAAAACAGGTAACACTTTCAGAGTGAATATACAGATAGATATGTGGGAATAAGGATCAAATGGCAGTACATTTCTCGACATATTTCTATAGATAACAAAGGAACATAAGAAGTTGTCCGGGAGAAAACAGAACATACCAGGGGCTATGTAGCCATAAGAGCCAGCAACTGCAGACATCGACTTAGATTGAGGCATATCAACAACTTTTGCCAAACCAAAATCACCAACATGAGCTTCAAACTTCTCATCAATCAGAATATTATTGGACTTTATATCACGGTGGATGATCCGGGGCTTGCAATCATGATGTAAGTAAGAAAGTCCTTGAGCAGCTCCAACAGCCACCATAAAGCGAGTTGGCCAATCCAATCTGCAAGATGTACTGTGAAGCAGTTCACCCAAGCTACCTCTGGCCATATACTCATAGAGAAGTAAATTAGAACCCTGATGATAGCAAAAGCCATATAGCTTTACGATGTTACGATGCCTAATCTTTCCTAGAGTTAAGATCTCTGCACGGAAGCTATTGTCGATGTTATTACCCTCTCTGTTAGAAGCAAGCTTCTTGACTGCAATCGTTTGTCCAGACTGCATGACTGCCTTGTAAACTGTTCCAACGGCTCCTCTTCCAAGAACATAACAATCCTGAAAATTGTTTGTAGCCTCAACCAAGTCCTGGAAAGTGAACCCCTCTTTCGGACGGAAATAAATGTCTGGATCTGAAGATTCCAGGTCTTTATCCTGGGTTGCAACCATCTCAACTGGATGCTGCCTCATATAGTACAAAATTACCACAATCAAAACAAGAGAAACTCCACCAATTACACCGGCAACTGCAGTAATAATCTTTGCTCGAGGAGAATCTGCACTCTCGACTCTAGGAGAATTATTGGCATCATAAGCTGGAGATGCGTTACATTCACCTAGAGGCCCACCACAAAGACCTTTGTTTCCAATGAAGCTGCTGATATCCATGTTCCGAAAGAGTGGTATATCCGGCAGTGGTCCAGTCAAGTCATTGTATGAGAAGTCAATACCCAAGAGACTTGTCAGGTTTCCAAATGTGCTTGGTATTTCACCACTCAAATGATTGTTGTTGAGATAAAGGTACTCTAATAGGATAAGATTACCAAGGTTAGGTGGTATACTTCCAGAGAGATTGTTATTGCTAAGATCCATTGCAATTTGTAAGCCACTAAGATTACCCAACTCTGATGGTATTTCACCTGACAGTAGATTACTGCCCATCTGCAGCTCAGTCAAATGAGAGAGGCTCCCCAATGCTGCTGGTATCTTTCCAGATAACTTATTCTCTGAAAGCAAAAGACGTTCTAGCTGCGACAAGCTACCAATGTCATCAGGTATAACATCAGTAAATCTGTTCTTGCTGAGATCCAGTCTTTGTAGTGCCTTGCAGTTACGAATTTCTGGAGGTATTGGTCCAGTGAGCAAATTTGCTGAGACATTGAATGTCACAAGCCTGGTAAGATTTCCTATCTCCTTAGGCAACTGGTTGAAACTATTGCCTGAGAAATCAAGCCTCTGCAACTTCTGGCAATATCCAATATCAGGAGGTATTGGACCAGTGAACTGGTTCTGCCCCAGTTCAACAGCAGACAGGTTTATCAATTTGCACAACTCAGAAGGAAATGTCCCTGTTAGCCTGTTATCGTTCAGACGAAGTTGCACCAATGAATCACATTTAAGAACACCGGATGGAATATATCCGTGCAACTTATTTGATGCAAGATTCAGCAAAATCAAATTGGAATTCTGACAAACGAATCGAGGAATTCTTCCTGTGAGTTGATTGTTATTTAAATCAAGCACCCAAAGTCGACTATAAATGCCAAGACGTTGAGGAATAGTACCAGTTAAAGAATTCTCAAAAAGCTGTAACTGAACCAATTCCCTTTGATACTGAAAACCAAATGGAATAGGACCTGTTAGGTAATTAATTGACAAATCAAGACTAACCAAATTCTTTAAAGTAGTAAGTTCATCTGGTATAACGCCTTCGAGCTGATTCTGGAAAAGAAACAACAGTCTCAGACTTTTTATTTGGCCAAACTCAACTGGAATTTCTCCTTTCAGAAAGTTTTCTGAGAAATCAATTTCTGTTGCCATAGAAAGATTTCCAATCTCCCTTGGAATGCTACCATTTAATCCATTCCGGTATAGGTATAACTTCATCAAATTTTTCAGTTTACCTATTTCAGCAGGAATATCTCCAATCAGGTTGTTCTGATATAAAGCAAGCAATTGAATTTGTGTTAAATTTCCAAGTTCCTTTGGAATATAACCAGAGAACTGATTTCCCCAAAGCACAAGCTCTTTCAACTTACTAAGCATGCCAAGTTCTTTCGGTATGTTTCCTTCCAGGCAATTCTGTGTTAGACCAAGAGATTCCAAGCTCTCGCAACCACCTATCTCTGTAGGTAAACTTCCAGAAAATGCATTCTGCCCCACTCGAAATATTGTCAAATTTTTCAAATTTCCAATAGATCGAGGCACTGGACCGGTAAGATTATTGGTGTATGCAACAAAAGTAACTAGAGATGAGAGTTTCCCAAACTCCTCAGCAATAGGACCAGAGATCATGTTGCTGCTAATGTTCACATCCTTCAAATTAGACAGGTTATACAGTTCAGCAGGAATTGGACCGTAAAAAGTATTATAATGGAGCTGGAGAGACTGCAATTTTGAGCAATTTCCAATCTCTTTGGGAATGTTCCCAGTGAGTTGATTGTAAGGCAGGTTAAGATAAGCTAAATGTTCAAGACCACCAATGCTAGAACTCAACGTGCCTGAAAGATTCATAGAGCCCAGATAAAGCGATTGCACAACTGGATTATAATCAGAAGTGCAATTCACACCTACCCAACCACAAGGAGTTTCATCATTTGCATTCCAATTCCCCAAATAGTTATACGGATCCTGGAAATTCTTCTTCAATTCAAGAAGGTACATTCCTTCCTGATTCAATCCTTCTGCAGGAGAAACCAGCAATAGTACAGCAGCCAACAAAGCACTTATCCAAATTAGAAAAACCAAACCACTTCTTGATTCAAAATCTCCAGACATCATAACAAACTTCCAATAAGACAGTCTCAGTTAGACCTGTTAATCCAACTATGTGTCAATACTTATAAAATACAACAACATAATCAGTGTAGTCATACAAAGTAGGGTCTCGGGAGGGTATAGACTACAGTGTACGCAAACCTTACCCCTATCTCAGAGGTAGGGAGGTGTTTCTATAGCCCCTCGGCTCAAAGAAAAACAGTCCAGAAAAAGAAGTAAAGGAAATACAAGAATCAACACATAATAGCAAAACAATAGAGAGTAGCAGAACAGAAACTACAACAAAACAGTACACAATCAAGGTATAAGGAATCAATAGATAGTAACAGAATGAGCAATAGTATGTCTACCAATATGAACGGACAACAAGACAACGCATTGTCACCGCCCACCTACTATCCTAATCCAAGTCCTACCCTCCACACCCTTAAGGTCAATCATCAAGAAGAGACAATACTAACTAGACAAACTAGACAAACCAGAAAAAGTTCTATATATACCAATTAATCAACTAACTTCAAAGACTCCAATCAACTCAGAAATGCCCAAAAAACTCAACTAAATAATGAGGAATTCAGGAATAAATAAGAAACTCATTAAAGATCTAAGCTTTAGCATACCTCTAGGCTATTGAGTCCATCACCTTGTCAAAAAGAGCTGAATTCCACCAAACACCCAGAAAAAGCAAAGAACTTTCAAGTAATTCCTTTAGATGATGACAGAGCAAAGACCATAGAATTCATGAATTGAGGAAAAGATAAAATCAAAGATTATACTATATCTAAAACCAAGAACCTCCAACATTTTTCCAATAATGGTGGGGATCTTCCTATATACATGCAAGATTTTGAAAAAAGGGTTGGATAAAAATGAGAAAGATTCAACCTTTATTTCAGGACAAGCCAAAAAAAAAAAAAAGGAAAAACTCAAATACACTGAATCAAGAAAACCCCTTTATTTTATTCAAAGAAAATATAACTCAAAAAACCAATTCTTTTCCAAATGGCAATGATAGTGAAGGATCTTTTAGGTAAATGGAAAGGATGGATATGAGTTCTTCATTGAAGCTTTAATGGCAGACAAAGCATGCTTTCACTAAGCTTTAATTTCTTCAATATATATGATGATGATGAGGACTTCAAAATAGCTTGATGTATTTTTTCTTCTTCTAATTTATATATAATATCTTTGATTCTTTAATTTCACTCTATCTCAAAAGTCCTAATCTCTTTTGGCTTCTCTATATCATAAAGTTAGCCTTTTTGAGTGCTTGAAAAAGTATAAAAATTTGTGAACCTTTTAGGCATTACAAGTTAATAAATGCAAATAATTTATTTATTGTGGAATTCTGAGATTAGGACAGGTTTTGGAGTTTTTGTTTTAAATTGTTTTTTTTGGGGGGTTTCTTTTGGCACTGAAAATTGTGTGTAGTGAAAATGAAGTCAGATGTGATGCTTTGCTATGGTATCATTTTCTAATGTACTCTATTCGTGAAATTTGAATACGAGACTTCCGATTATGACATTTCATGATGGTATTATGTAGTTTATCGCTTTGACTCATAACTAGAAGGAAAATTGAGTTTTGAAATTTTATATGAGTGAAAAGCAGGTAAGTCATACTCAAGTAGAGTCGATATTATTGTAAGGACATAAATAACTCATATCATGATCGAATTCGATAATATTTGAAACTATATAACTAATATATATAGCTGTGAAAATTACAACCTTCTTGATTGTAGGTTGTTGAGGGATCGATTTGAACGTTCATAGATAAACATCGTTTTGAAGAACACAACATTCTTATTTTCACTTGTTCAATTTCAATCCTTCTATATTCGTTTATTCAGTTAAACGATAAATATGATAAAAATAATTTTCATAATTAAAGGTATTCTAAAATGAAACTCATATAGACTATGTATAATGTATTTATCTAATTATTGATGATATAATATTACCATCTTATATTAAAGATAAAACACCCAAATATTTTTTTTGTCTATTTTCTTTCCTTTTTGGTTCTAAACACCAATTTCAAGTGGGACCCATTTTGCAACCAAGTATAAGGTGGGACCTACCAAACTCAAAAAAAAAATGTGGACCAATGGAACCATGAGTATTGAAGTTGATAGCCTCTTAAAGCACTTACTTTATGTCAAAATCAATGATTCACACAAACCTATATTGGTGATTAGTCTTTGGTATTAATTATTTGATCCTTGAAAAAAATTGGTAGGGTTCCATTTTTGGTGGACAATCAAATGTAATAAACTATAGTGTATAATTCTATTAGTGGTCATTTGTTTTAAAACTTAAAAAATATCAAAATTAATGGAAAATTTTCCTTCAAAAACTTTGGGGAAAAAAATAGAGAAAAGGGATGGAGAATAATATTGATTCTTCATATATTGCTCTGAGTAATTTTTTCGTTTAATAATAATAGATGTCCATTATACTATATTAGCTAGTCCAATGGTAATTATTCAGTTTATGAAATCAATAGATAATTTTACATATAGTTCATAATTTATCCTTATCATTAATTATAATAATTTTTCTGCTATATTTTTAAATATATTCAAAGGGTAATATGATTAAATACCCTTCTATTTATAATTTTTTAAGAAGTATGCACAATCAATAGTAGACAAATATTGTTGGATAAAAAATTAATATTTTTACAAAAAATCAATTAACTTTTATATCATACATAAGAGATAAGTATTTTTTACTGCAATAATTACTAAGAGTTACAATGATATAGATATGATTTCCTTATTATTGATAAAAAAAATTGAGTAGGCCAAAAATATAAAATAACCTTACACATATTTTATACGATATAAATTTAAATTAACTGAGACTTATAAACTAATTTAAAAAATAAAACATTATGTGGAACTAAATTTCAAATGGTATTTGGAATTAAAAGAGAATAGAAATGATACTCCCTCAATCCGGTAATGTTTGTCATGGTTTCTATATTTAGAGTCAAACTAAAAAAAATTTGACTAACATTTTAAGATGTATTTTTTTATTATATTAATATGCAAAAAATTGTAATTTATAGTACTTTTCATATAGTTTTAGAATATCCAACTTTTTTGTTTGAAATAATCTAATTTACCATTGAAAATTAGTTAAATTAATTTTCGATAAATAAAATATGATAAATAATTTTGGACGGAGAAAGTATTGGTGTGGAAGAAAAATATAAAAACAAAAAGAATATTTTGATGGAGGTGTCATATCATGAGTAGACTTTTAATTATTTTGAGTGTTTGCATCTAATCCCTATGTTGATTTTCTTTTTTTTACTCTTCTTGGGGTTTGGCTCTTTTTTCCACTCAAAAAACTTTCAAACACAATCAAACCAATAAATAAATTACACTTCTCTTAGCCTTTTTAAATTTAATAATTATGTATATTTGATGTACTTGTCTTCCTACATTTATTTAAAAATTTATCGATCGTAATTTATGATGGAATAAATAAAATTATTTTGAGTTTTGGTAAAATATATTCTTAGAAATATATTGTATGCGGATGTTTATCCATCATGTTACATCATGTTGAAAGAAATTGATCCATGTATCATGTTAAAAAAAAATTATGCTAGTGATGTTGTAATGTTTGTTTATTTATATACTCGATATCTCTTTTATAGTTTGTCTATTTCTATAGTTTGTTTATGTGAAATTATTTTTATCTTAATTTGGGATGTCAAATACACTCTCCTTTTATGGAATCAGTATTCTCGTCTCGAGGTTTGCCCCATCATATGGAACTTGCCTAGGCTCAACATTGAGATTTGTTTCCTGAAATTTGTCATAATTTATTTGAATTTTGGCTCACATCGACGAGATTAATATAAGAGTGACTCTAATAATATATGTATTGTGTAATGGCACGACTCACTAGTGGACATTACTCTCTTTAAGCCAAGAACTTCACGACTTTAAAGCATGTCATTAAAATGTAAAACATATCTACTTATATATCCAGTATCTCTCATAAAATTTCTTTATCTAAAACTAAGATGTCGTAAGTAAATTTTTAAAACTGTCATTATACTCAGTGCAAGATGTGGCCTACCTAAATTATTTTTAATTCTTGGAAAAATGAATAATTCAATTTTATATAGCAAAAATATTCAAAACTAGTTGACCCCCACCCCCTCTTTTTGAATCTTGTATCGTACGTTATTATGTTGTACGACATATAAACAAATGCCTAATTTATTCAAAATTATCGAATAATTACTCTTTTATCCTTGGAAATTTAATTATCTTATTAATTAAACAAGGGTAAAAATGTCAATAAGAGCAATTAGATTAAATTTGTATTCAGCGGGTATCGAGCTGGCCAAAGTTGACAGCGTGGTCAACGCTGAAGGTCAATATAAACCCAAATTAATTAATACATTATTATAAACTAATTAATTAAATTAGTACATTAATTACTATATATTTGATGTACCTAAACTCCTCTGACAAATGCATCATTAACGCGGAGAAGATCGAAATAATTATTATTTTCAATAATTTATCGTTTTGTTATTTTTATCTGTCCATTTTGAATTTTGTATATCCCGTAAGAAAAATTATTAATATTCATATTAATTGGTGCAAAGTCTTAGACTTTGAAAAATAAGTAGTTAATGTTGAGGTAAAATAAGAAAAAGAAATATCTTTTTTAATATGTTAAAAGTGACAGGTAAAATAAAAAATTTATGTGTGAAAATACTGAACGATTAAAATGAACGAAGAAAGAATTTCTTTATTGATCTATATTTATAGTACGAAAGATTATCAAGTAGCTCGACTAATAGAGGCCCTCGTGAAAGGGAACCACTCTGTCGCTCAATACGGAGAACTTTTTTTATACTCGGAGTTTGAAATCGAAACCTTGAAAATATAAAAGAAATAATTAGTACTCTAATTTGATCTACATTATGTCAATTGTTGATCTTGTTTTTATTGGGCCTGTCCACTTTTCTTTCTAAACATCCCAAACCATCTAAACAAGGCCCAATACCCACACTTAACTTTAATTGTGTTTTTAATTATAATATATATTTTTTTATAAAAAAAAATAAACGAGGTAGTGGAAGAAAATTACAAAACGCAAAATTGGATCATCAGACCTTGGGTAACCAATCGACTAAGCTACTAATAATCAACTTATAATAGAGGTTAACCCGAGACTTATTTCGAACCATAAACAAAACCCTAAAATTGATGAGTAAGAGCGTACATTTATTTTCTTTAAATTATATATATATATCAAATATTTTACTGAAAAACAATTTTCTTAAAGTTCGAGAAATACTTCTATAAAGTGAGGAAATAAAACAACTTTTATGAATCGTATTTTAGTACCTTGACCACCCCACCCCAATTCCATGACACCTACCCTCATTTTTTTAATTACTTAAAGAGATATTTTCGGAATATTTTTTTTTTATTTTTCTACTTACTTACCTAACACTAGAAAATAAATAAATAAATTACTTATTTTTTTTAATAAAAAAATTAATAAGAAAACATTTCCCTTCATATACCAAATTTGAACCTTTCCCATTAAGTTTTTTATTATAACAAAAAGGCACGTGCTTTCTTATAAAAGTCAAAAAAAGAAAAAGTTTTTTGGCTTTGGAAGCAAAACCCAAAGAAAATAACTTTATGTAAATAATTAGAAAGTTTTATATAATCTTTAGATTAATCGAAACAAGACATAAAACTTTTTCCTAAGAAAAGTGTAAAATCTTTCGAGATATGAATCGATAATTTATCTTTATATACTCTTTCTCTTTTCTTATATAGATATTGTTTTTATCATATCATATAAAAATCGATTTCATAATTTGAATGATTTAATACATTTATTATCAAATATCTTAAATTTTAAACTCATTAAATTTAACTTCTCGATTTATTTTTGTCTAAATAACTATTCATTTCTCATTTAAACTTAGCAATTACTATTTATTTTAACCTGCTTTATAAAAACTTCTCATCTATTAAAGATATACTCGATCAGTCTCACGATTGATAAAAATAATTTATTTTTACTCCTACTAAATTACAGACGATTCCTACCAACAATATTATTTTAAAAAAAAAAATAGAGGAGGAAATGCATTAGATGCACTAAAATTTTAAAATTATATTTATCAAAATTTCCATGCACTAATAATTATCTCTATTTAATTAGAGCAATAAGTATCTTTTTGTTCCATGTGCTATGCATGTTAGGGTTAACCGACCAAAATAATTAAACAAAAATATCTTCTCAATCATATGCTTCTGATCTTTATTAAAAAAAAATATTTTTTAATTCTTTTTTTTATGTGTTTGTGATGATTTTGTCTAATATTTCTCATTAGCAATCATAATTATTACTAATTAGAACGTATAATTACACTTATGGTCCCTAATTGATGAGCAAATCGTAAATGTTAGCGTAAGCATATATGAGAATCCGAAACTAAAACGGTACAAAATTTTAACAAAAATTCCAAAACGGTATATAAAATTTTATATTAACCTAAACGGTAAAATCGCTGCAGGCGCAGTGACTTACCTCACCTGAAAAAGTAAAATCGCTGCTGAGGCAGCGATTTTGAAAAAATTATTATTTTTTAATAAAAAACTGAAATCGCTGCCTAAGCAGCGATTTCAAAATTTTGCTTCTTCCAAATCGCTGCTTTGGCAGCGATTTCTTATTATTTTTTAATTATAATTTTTTTTTTAAAAAAATAAGGTATATCGCTGCCAGTGAAGCGATTTACCAAAAAAAATTATTTTTTTATAATATAAATCGCTGGCACTGCAGCGATATACCTTTTTTTTTTAAAAAAAAAATTCTAATTAAAAAATAATATGAAATCGCTGCCAAAGCAGCGATTTGGAAGAAGCAAAATTTTGAAATCGCTGCTTAGGCAGCGATTTCAATTTTTTATTAAAAAAAAATAATTTTTGCAAAATCGCTACCTCAGCAGCGATTTTACTTTTTCAGGTGAGATAAGTCGCTGCGCCTGCAGCGATTTTACCGTTTTGGTTAATATAAAATTTTATTTACCGTTTTGAAATTTTTGTTAAAATTTCGTACCGTTTTAGTTTCGGACTCGCATATATGATACGATTTGCTAATATGAACGAATTGAAAATATAACAAACAATAAAATTGCGTGCCTTTGGATAATTTTACAATAAAAAATTGACTATTTTCTTTTATTTTTTTTAAGAAAATAGAAGAAAAATAACATTTATTTTTCTAAATAAAGAGTCATAATAACGGTTTTATATGGCATTCTTTTCAACATTGAATGAGTTCGTATTTATGGTTTTTGGTTGATTATTTCAATGTTGAAGCATTTAAGGCGTAATAGATAAAAAAAATATATTATATTTTCTTAATTTGTCAAAAATAATAACTGAAGAGTTAAAATTAGACGAGTAAAAAGGGACGGGGGAGTAGCCGACAAATCATACAAGAAAAAAAACTACAAAATTAGATAAGTCTCGTGCATCGAGTACGACCAATGTGGGGTGTAATGTCAAACTCTCTTATTTGTCCACTTTTGAATTTGCATACTGATTAAGAAAACAAATTCATATAGTGAGTTGACCATTTTACCCCTATTAATTATGAAATGGATGAATTAAAAACTAGTTCCACTATTTTCAAAGTAATTAATTGTAAAACTTTTAAATGTGAATAAGTATAGCACTCATATTCATTATGATTTTATGATAATTAGTTTAAGAGATTCTTTTAAGATATCATAATTACTAGAGTTAATTTTTTGCTTATTCATATAGGGACAACCTTAATTATTGATGAAATAATGTGTGAAATGTCTTACAATTTAGGCCCATTTTGTGACCAAAGATGAAAAACAATGTTTTAAATTATTGAAAAAATTCTATATTTTTTCATTGATTTTTGAAAGAGAAATTTCACTAGGCAAACAAACATAGCTAGCTACCACACAATTGAAGTTAGATTAGTGTATTATTATTGGGCCAAATAGGGCCTACCCTCTATCACATTTCTTTTCAAACAAATGGGTGAGATAAAGGTGATATGGGAAACTATCAGTTCGGTTTGATTTTATGTATTATTAATTATTAATTTTTGAGTATACTAAGTTAATAAAATACTTTTTCGATTTTTGGTGTATTGATCTTAATTTTTTCTGGTTTGATCTTTTGTTTAACCAATAAAAAAATGTTCTTACAATAAATATATGACTTCTCCAATAATTTAATCCAACTGTTGAATGGACAATAATGTAACTTTTGAAGAATGCTCATAAAATAAAGAGAACAAACACGAAAAGAACTATACAGGTGTAAACACAAATAAAAGAATTGGGTCAATAGTGTGAATAGAAGGATAAAGGGCAAAGACAATAACTAGTAAATAAAATAAGTGATTTTAATATTTAATATTTATGTAGAGGTAAGGAATAAATTGCTATCCTCTTAATGAATTATCGATAAACCATATAGCCCAATATTAAAGAGCCAAAAACAAATCGACAATTTTCTTATATAAAACCATTGAAATATTGTTGACCAATAACTGAATAACAATAAATCGATTCGATTTATTGATCGTTTAGGCTTTTGCACACTCTTGTTTTTTTTTCTTTTTTGATATTTGGATCAACAAATACACACACATATATACTTTCAAATGTGTAAATAATTCAAACATATGCAAATCATTTCATAAAAAACTATTTTATATTGTATCAATAGTTTATACAATACCAATAATGCTAATTTTAGAAATTAGGAAGTTCAAAAAAAAAATAAAATATATATATATATATATATAAAAGGAATATATCCACCACTAAAACCTAAAAGAAAATCTTCACATAGATTGTGTGATGTCCTACTTATTGTATGTGAATATTTCTTTTGTAGACATGGGACACATGTCTCACTTATTCTCTCAATGAAACCAAACATGAAAAGACCATTCATTCATTGTACACAAGAAAATTGTAGCTTAGTCATGGATTGTATGAGTTATTTTATTAGTATGGGAGTCAGAATTTTTATAATCGGTCAAAAACATTTATTAAAAAAAGGTAAATATTCGAAAGGAACCATAATTTGATTTGTAAAAAAAGCTAGCATGGTAGTGAATTATTATTTAAAGGCATTGAGTATTAATTATGTAGTGCAAATAAGTTGTCAAATTGGCAAAGAAAAAATATCTCCTAATATAGGTTTATCCATAAGAGCTGGCCTATGAATATGCTTTGTATTTATAACCACTAATAGTACCCTAGCAAACTCTTATTTATGTTCACTAATTTAGTGATGACAAATGGACGGATTGAGAGCAGTCAATATAAAATATGAAATAATTTAGTCTGTTTATATTTTATAAGGGTAAAAGCGGGTCGCATGACAAACTGAGTTAGGTGATAGATAATAATTTACTTTAGACTTCAATATTATAAATCTGATAATTTGATCATCAATTTTTAAAGAAATAGTTTCTAATTATGTTTATCTACATTACATTTAAAGTCAAAGTACAATTCACCAAAATTCGACTTTGCCCCGACCCTACGAACCGACCTCGGATGGAAAGGTCAAGGTCGAGAGTCGGGTCTTGGGTTTGGAATAGTTTAGGTTTGAATTCTGAGTCCCAAGTCGAGGGATGAGGTCGGGAGTCGAGTCCCAAGTCAGGGTTAATTCTCATGTCGGTCTCACGTCAAGGGTTAGGGTCAGGCAATGAGTTCGGGAGTCAAGTCCCAAATCATGGTCGATTCTCAAGTTGGTCTCGAGTTAGGGCCACAATTTGAAGCAATAATTTACTTGTGTCACCGACAGTAATACTTGTGTCGAGGCAAGCCACCTACAAGTAAAACACATACCCTAGGAGTAGGACACCTTGCATTCATGTAAAATGTTTCGTACACCGAACAACCTGAACCTTGAAACTATGCAATGAGTCAAAGCAAGTAAATCATTTAAAATCACTCATTATTGTCATCATCATATGTGACCATAAACTAGCAAACAACACACATATTAGTGACACCATGAGAAAATAGCAGCCACTCAGAGAAATACATATATAGTATATGAGTGCAGCCGCCTTTGACTAATATGTAAAAAAATCTAGTATAAAATTGATATAATTCACAAACAATAAGGTTTATAAAATGCACAACACAACAAAAGTTCAGTGTCATCTACAGGAACTGACTTAAAAGCAAATGTTAAAGCCATCAAGATCAAAGAAAAAAGCCAACCAAGACCACTATTAAAAGATAGAATCCAAGTCACTGATAAGCACAAAACAAAGAAACAAAAAAAATCACTAAACATTTTGTATTGTCACTTCTACTCTTACCTAACTAATGAGCTAATAAACTAGATTTAAAAAAATTGGTGGACATTGTCAAATCTTGTCCCAACAAAAACTTGAAGTATTTTACTCGATACATGTTGACTCGCACCAGCACAGGTACTGAATAACTCAGCCGAGGTTCAAATTTCAGCAAAAACAAAAACAATAAGCAATTTCCAACTATGGAGGACAGAGTTACTAGCACGTGTGCTGGAATGAGGTAGCGATACTCCATGAATTAATCGAGATGTACTCAACCTGTGACACAAACACCAAATATTACAGATTATACTACAAGAGACCAACTCAATATCTGTGTCCCAACTCAACATTTCATACTAGTCCTTCAGCACTAGTATATCAAGCCAAAAACACTTACTTAGAACAAGAAAAACAAGCAAATCATAGTCAACATAAGGTCATTATGTTAAACTCACTGCTTTTTTGGTCGAACAAGTAGAGTTAACTCAACATAGAAAACAAAGAAGCCCTCAGATTCGAGTTTCAGAATCGTCTAGCAAACAACTCTTCAGCTTCAAAAATCAAACATGAAGACTGCTCAGAATATAATCATCATTCAACAATGAGAAGAGAACTCTGCATATAAGTTCCATCTTCTTTCTTTTATTCAAACAAATAGACAATACATTGCAGAACGCTTCGTTACATAAAGGGGTAAAAACCAAAGCAAGATGATCAAACCCCTGAAACAATTAGAACACTGTAAACTTCAATACCTCCATCTCGAGCGAACACCACCTTCTGCAACTGTTAAAACTGCTTAGCAAGTACATTCCCAGCAACTGCCACAAACATCATTCTCAAGATTCAAAAATGTATCATTTCCAATCCATGCAAATGACAGAGGTAAGAAGGAAGGATTAAAAAAACAACCAAATCTTTGTTAGGAGCTCTTCTTTCTGGATTTCTATCTTAAAAGCATATAATAAAACAAACTAGTTCAAAATTCCTAGTGGATTTTGATGGAAAACCAAAGCAAATCACCGACCATCAAGACCATTACAACAAAAACCTATAGTCTATGCTAACTATAGTAAATGAAGAAAAATATCTGAAAAGACGCTGCAGATGACTCACTACTGTCCTACCCTATATCCACAAGCTTCATGAATCAACATTCCTCCCACACCAATCTTATGCTTTCTCATCTCCAAAACCTTCCGGTGGGAGTTTGAATGCGCAGCAGCCGAGAAAGTAGGGCTATTAGCCGGGCGATACTCTGGTAACAGCCTGCCTGACTTATAGCGCACACCACAAGCATTACACAGTGTTTTTGGCCCCAGAGGGCCTGCCCGCCATTGTGGGGTCTTATCGGCTCCACAGTGTTGGCACCTCCTCCCAATGCTAGCAGCACTCTTAGCTGAATTCATTGGTAAAGAAAGCAATGGCTCACGCTGCTTAACGTTCTTGAAACTCGGTTGTGTCACCGGCAGACAATGCTCGCTTGGCATGTCAGCAAATCCACCTCTCCGTCTTCTACGTCTTCTCTTGCTCCGTGCACGAACAGGGTAATTAACCGGAACTTTTAAGTTGACGCAGCAGCTCGTATAAGCATTTCCACTAACAACACCATTGCCACTGCTGTGACTAGTGCTGCTACTATTCTCCAGCACTGAAACCGGGCTATGGTGATCAAATACCATACCCGGGTTCTCCGAAAGAATGCCAAACTCTATCGCTGGAAATGCATCTTTGTTTGACAGCCATTCCAACTCTTCCTCTACACACTCCTACAGAATGCAATATGTTAATACATAATAATCTCAACTAAGCCACTTATTTCAAACAAGTTTTCAATTTAATTGTTTAATTTACAAGTTTTCTTATAATAAAAATCAATTAACTGTATTATTTAGATTATATCGAAAAATAAAAAATATCTAGGAAGGAATCTAGTTATGTACTAGGCTTAAGACATTGTACACAGTACAAGAACAACAACATACACCGCGAGACACCACAAGTGGGGACTGGAGAGGGTGGATTGTACACCGACCTTACACCTTTCTCGTGTGTGCACCGGTAGAGTCCGAATTTCCACTAAAAGATAAGTAAAATCGCCTAGACGTCAAGGGGTGTCAATACGTAATGTAAAAAAATATATTTTTAACTAGTTACACAATGTAATTTTCCAACAAAAGGAATGTACTTGTGTGAGGTGGATAGGTCATTTCCGATAAACACTCGACTCGACTAAAAGGAAACAAAAAGTCAATATTTCCAACTAGTACAATTCACAACTTTGACAAAATGGAGTGTAAATAATCATTGATGTTAGGGGCAAAAATGTCTTTGTACATTATGGAATGCAAGTTGAAACTGATATGGCACATTTATTTGTACAGCTCAAACATAGTGACAACCAATATAAAGTCATGTTGTAGACATTTCAAAATTCCCAAAATAACCCCACATTTCATTTCTTTCAACAACAAAAAAGTCCCAATTTTAATTAAAAATTAAATTAAATTCCAAAAAAAAAACTTTTTTTTGTTAATCACCAGTCCCCCATATGTCATTCATCCATGATTCTTAGGGTTACAAGGGCAAAATAGTCCAAAAAAATTCAATTCTCTCTAAACACCTCTCAACTTTCACCCAGTCAATCAACTTTCTCAGTCTTCCCTCAACAACCGTTTCAAAACCACCCACCTTTTTCATCATCATTTACAAAATACCCTCCAAACCCCCGGAAGTTTTGTTCACTCACCGGAAAACACCATTTCCGGTCCATAAAAACTTCTGGGTAGTGTATAAAAGGTGAAAATCGAACAAAAAAACTTAACAATCAGTGAAATTTAAGTGACTTACAGGGTGGGGAAGAAGGCTAACAAGAGGGTTTGTTGAAGACGAAGAAGAATAAGAAAGTGGGTCTTTGCTAGTAATAGTTGATTTTTCATCATCTTCTTCAACAGTTTCATCTTCCAAAGAGAAGTTGAGAAGGTCATCATCCACCATGAAACATGCAGTTGGGTCCAAATCCTCCATTTTCATTGTTTTTTTCACACACAGAGAGCAAAAGGGAGAAATTGAAAGAGAAAAAAATGGAATAAGGGTTTGGTTTGATTTTGTTTAGAGAGAAGAAAAAAAAATGAAAAGGAAAAAAATAAATAAATAGTGAGTGGGTGGGGTGGGTGGGGTTAGGGGGTGGGTGGGGGGAAAAAGATTGGTTCTCTTTTGAAGGAGTTATTAATATTATCGGAGGTAAAACGCTCACTAATAAGAAAATAATTTGTGTCTTAAAAATAAAGTTGTTTTTGATAATTATAATATTAACTCTAAAAATGTTCAATAATATAGTCAAAAATATTAACTAATTAAATAAAAATATTATAAAATTAAATATTTATATAATTTAGATATTTAAAATCTATACTGTTATTTTTTTATATTAATATTGTGAAATAATATATATTAAATATTGGTCAAAGTATTTTCCTTATTTTCTACTAGATTATTTTCCTTTTATTTCTCTTCTCCATATTTCCATTGGGAATTTATAATAATTAAATAGAGATATTATAAAATTTAATATTTATATAATTTAAATACTCAAAATTTATACTTGTAAGTTTTTTATATTAATATTATGAAAATATTAATGTATTAAATATTGGTCAAATTTTGTAGTATTTTCTCTTTTTTTTCTACTAGATTATTTTCCTTTTAATTCCCTTCTCCATATTTCCAATGGGAAATTAATATTTCTTCATATGATATTTATTTTTTAGTAATCTTTTTCATATTAATGCTATGAAAAAATATATATTAAATTTGGTCAAAGTTTATAGTATTTTCTAAAAAATTCTTTCCTTTTTATTTCCCTACTTTATATTTCCAATGGGAAATTATTTTTATTTTCACATGATATTTAGATTAAATGAATTAATTAAGTTTGTATAATTTAGATAGTCAAAATTTATATTTGTAATCTTTTTCATATTACTATTATGAAAAGCATGTATTAAATATTAGTCAAAGTTTATAGTATTTTCCTTTTTGCTACAAAATTATTTTCTTTTTTATTTCCCTACTCTATATTTGCAATGGGAAATTATTATTTTTCACATGATATTTAGATTATTAATTAATTTTTTATATATATAATTAAGATATTCAAATTATATATATATATATATATATATTTTTATATATATATATATATTGGTCAAAGTTTATAGAAATTTCCTTATCTTATACAAAATTATTTTCCTTTTATTTCCCTGTTCTATATTTCCTACGGAAATTTTTTATTATTTTCTCATGATATTTAGATTAAATGAATTAATTAAGTAGTGTATAATTTAGATATTTAAAATTGATATTTGAAATCTTTTTTATATAATTAGTACTATGAAAAAATATATATTGAATATTGGTCAAAGTTTATAGTGTTTTTATAAAATTTTTACTAAATTATTTCCTTTTATTTTCCTACTCTGTATTCCCATTGGGAAATTATCATTATTTTCACATGATATTTAGATTATTAATTAATTTTTTTTATATATAATTTAGATATTTAAAATCTATATATGTAATCTTTTTCGTATATATATGTATATATTTTGTTCAAAGTTTATAATATTTTCCTTATTTTTACTAAATTAGTTTCCTACTCTATATTAAATGTTGGTCAAAGTTTATAGTATTTTCCTTATTTTCTACTAAATTAGTTTCCTACTCCATATTTCCAATAGGAAATTATTATTATTTTCTCATGATATTAAGATTAAATTAATTAATTAATTTTGTATAATTTAGATATTTAAAATCTACATTTGTAATCTTTTTTATATTAATATTAATTTTTTTATACATTAATTATGTATAATTTATATTTGTAATTTTTTTTCACATGTATAATAAAATTACATATTTTTTCATAGTATTTTCCTTGTTTTCCACTACATTATTTTCCTTTTGTTTACCTAATCTATATTTCCAATAGGAAATTACTATTATTATCACATGATACTTAGGTTGAATTAATTAAATTGTTTGATAATTTAGATATTAAAAATCTATATTTGTAATTTTTTTTATATTAATACTATGAAAAAATATTTATAATATTGGTCAAAGTTTATAGTATTTTCCTTGTTTTCTACTACATTATTTTCCTTTTATTTGCCTACTCTATATTTCCAATAGGAAATTATTGTTTTTTCACATGACATTTAAATTAAGTTGATTAAACTATTTTGATAATTTAGATATTGAAAATCTATATTTGTAATCCTTTCTATATTAATATTATGCAAAAATATATATTAAATATTGGTCAAAGTTTATAATATTTTCCATGTTTTCTACTACTACATTTATTTTCCTTTTATTTACCTAGTCTATATTTCCAATGGGAATTTACTATTATTATCACATGATATTTAGGTTAAATTAATTAAAATGTTTGATAAGATAGATATTCAAAATTTTTGATAAGATAGATATTCAAAATTTATACTCGTAATCTTTTTCATATTAATACTATGAAACAAATATATATATCAAATATTGGTCAAAGTTTACGGTATTTTCCTTATACTAAATTATTTTCCTTTATTTCCCTACTCTATATTTCGAATGGGAAATTATTATTATATTCACATGATATTTAGATTAAATTAATTAAAAATTAAGATAATATCATGGAATATGTAATAGTGATAAATATATTTATATTTATCATTAATCTAATAAAGAAAATTAAAACTGTTTTCCTTTATTCTTTTGTAGTTATGATTAAATTAAATTGGAATTGCCATTTGTTTTTTTTTTTAAATAACATGGAGAAAATAAAGATGGAAAACAATATTTATGTGATCTTGGAGTAATTTGATAGCTGCAAATCCATATTTTTGCAGTTACTATTATTTTGACTTTTTGAATATTGAAATAAATCATTTTTGTTTCAAGTTTGAATATTTTATACTAAAGTAAATTTATATTTATTTCAAATTTGAATAATTTTTATTTGTCGTGATATGCACATTTATTATATAATTAAATATGATAAAACATTAACATTGCGTTATTTCCATGCAAATAATTATTTAATTTGAATAAATTTAAAATTATCTCAATTTGTCGCGATATGCACATTTATTATAGCAGAGATATACAATAATAGAAAATATTGACTTGGTGTTATTTTCATATAAAAATATGTAATTTTATTTTTATTTTATAAAAATAGAAAAGTAATTTTCGATATACCTCTTCAATTAAAAAATATGGCGAAATTGCATATTGATTATTGGATATGCTATGTACTACTATTGGAAAATTAATATTATTTATCACATTTAAGGAATGAAATCTTTTTTGCAAATTGTAACTGTTAACATATTTTTATCATATTATTCATACATAAATGCTGATAAAAATAAATAAATAATTTGAGAAGGCGTTTAGAATGTGGAAAAGACGTCAATTATTTTCACATTGAGGAAAATAAAATAAAATAAAATTACATCCTTTCGAATTCATTTACCAAGAAAGAAATGTTCGATTTAGTTATACAATTAAGTTCCTCTAATTTATACAATTACTTGACTAATTTAACACTTGTATTAGTAAAATAATAATTAATATTCTGTATTTATAAATTACTTTGTAGTCAAAATCTTATACTTCTTGATTCATTTCACGTGAAACAAATTATTTTAAGTTCAAATTCTTAAAATTTTATTGTATTTTTTATTTCATTTAAATTGTTCATGACTTATTATACTTCTTTTGTTAATTTAAATAAATATGCAAATTTTATTGCTAAATAACTAGATCATTCGTCCAAATTCAACAAAATTTAGATAGTTAGATGCTCAATAAAAATGAACTTCATATTTTACGACTTATTGAGGCTAATGCATGCTAACTAAAATGAAGAGACGACAAAAATATTGAAAATATTTTGACACCAAATTATTAATTTCAGCTTCAAACTATTGATAATCTTAAAAATACTTTTGAGCCTAATGCATGTTAGCTAATACTTAAAAGAAGACATGACAAAAATACTGAAAACATTTCGATAATGAATTATTAGTTTCATCTTCGAATTATTAATAGTCTTAAAAACACTCCTTAATTTGACTAACTGAATGTAAATACATTCTGACTGAGCGAAAATAGGTGGGGGTTCATACGTCGAACGAATATAATAGTTTTTTCGTAGACCCTATTATTATATGACAAAATTAAGGAATTATAACTTGTGAACCCTTAAAAAGAAAAACTTACTAATAGTTCAATGGTAAGGAAGGAGAAGAAAATTTAGAACCCTGAACTCTTAATACTGACTTCACGTTTACATTTCGATCTCGCAATATGAGTAAAATACATTTTTAAATTTTGAATCAAACTCGTTTAATATTAATATTTTATCATATATTTAATTGCTCGATTATAATAATGAAAAGGCAAAATATATGAATAGGCCAAATGATTGCTACATGACAAGTGAAAGTACACATTAACATGAAGAATACCTGTCTTATTACTTGTTAGGATATGACTGCCAATAAATTTAATCAAAGGGGTATTTATGTCTTTGAATAGATTACGGGTCGCTTACGTAACGGGTCGGGCGATTGAACCGATGTCTCCTTGTTTCCATAAAGGTCCAAATCACACGTCATACAGCCAATCATAAACTGACACGTATTTTTTGTTTTATTTTTAATTTACGGAAAAAAATAAATCTTTTTGACTATCAGACACCGCACGTGGCGGCGATAATCTTGTGATTTTTTTAATTATCCATTCAATTGTAATAATTGGAGGTTTATTTTTTTAAAAAATCATTTTGAAAAAAATATTTTAGTCAAATGTTTGAAATTTAATTGGAGAAAATCTAGTGAAAGTTTCGATATAAAAATTGTGGAATTTAAAAAAATATTATTTATTTTTTAAGTTGAAAATATGCTATGAATATTGATTTTTTTTTTAGTTTTTGAGTGATTTTATAATAATGTTATGTTCTAACAATTTACAAAGTGAGAATTATTCATAATGCATAAACTAATTATTTATGTGATTAATGATTATGTATAATACAATTACCTACTTTTAAAAAAATGTTTCATATACATATGGTTAAATAATTTAAATACTTTTCAAGTTTGTACTCATTGAATTTACTATATATATGTTTTTTTTTCAATTACTGTATTTTAAGTTATTGATATATTATCTTCTTCTCTTACTGATTTTGTTAGGTTCGAATTGAGTTAATTAAACATAACAAAATATGATTAATACTATATATATATATATATATATCACTCTTTCGACTTTAAAAATTTCACTTGTAAAAATATACTGATAGTATATATATATCATCTTTTTGTCTTTCGAGATCTCACTTGTAAGAATATATTGATAATACGTTGTTATTGTATATTCTATTTTGTTCTTAATAATTAATTTTCAAAAAATATACCATGTAGGGTCCACTTGCTGTTAAAGTGGGACCCACCACGTTTTTAGCCTCCGTGAGTAGTTTTGATGCCTCCAACTACTCTCCCATTTTGCATGTGACACTCACGTGTGTATCTTTAAAAAAGAGTCAAAATGTTATGTGCCTTCCATAACTTTATTCGTTATTTTGCCGCGAGTATCGGACATCGAATGAAAAATAAAATAAAATATGAGTTGAGGATATGACATCACATTTGTTATGAGGAACTTATAACGTAGAATTTTTTATATAAATTTAAATTTTATCAAAATTTAATATGAATATCAAAGATTAAATAATTATATTAATGATTTAATATTATTTAAATAAAAAAAAAGAACTTGAAAAAAATCACTAGTACTTAGTGACCCTCAACTCAATTATTGATTTGTCAAGGGTTATATTAGGATCTTAATTTTTTTATTTTTTTTTAACAAAAGTCAATCGAATTACGTATTAATAATTAGACATTTAACTTTTAGTTTGTTATAGTTATAAAATATGTAAAGCTAGCCGGCAAGTAAAGTGCTATTTATCCGTTTGTTCGATTTAATTTATCGATTATCATAATTAATAAAATGTTAAATTGTTTTTTGATTAATAAATTTTTGATGTTTAATCGCACGTGATATTTTAGATAAATTTTTATCAAATTGAAAGAAAAAAGTAATAAGCTTATATGACATACGAAAATTAACATGATACGTGTACTTTTGCATCAGATAATGATATAATTATAATAACATATTCATAATATTTATTGAATCAAAACGATACGTGCCACACGAATTTAGTTCTTGACATATCTAAATAAAGTAATATTTATATAATTTTTGGAAGTACATTATTGTCCCTTCTAAGTTGAGATAAAGCAATCATATGAACCTAAACAATTATTTGATTGTAAACAATTAATTTTTTTTTTCTCCCTAGTAAAGTAAAGCTACAAGAACAACAAAGTCTAGATTCCTCTTTTTGCTTTGTTGACAAAGAGTATAATTAGTGCTTCTAATTACTTAACATTTTAAATTTGTAACGTTCAATTTTCATTCGTATCCCTAAGTTTTTATATTCCTCTATCATGTATCACTCAGAAAACAAATAATAATATTCATTCTTAATTGATATTATACTTTTTCTAGTTGACACAACTGAAAAGAATATTTAAATTTATATTCGAATGAGATAGGTTGTTCTTATTTTACTATAGCAATTTTGAGTTAATCGAACGTAATATGCTATATAAATCCATGTTCAAAAAAGGTCAAACAAGCGAGCTTACTACGCATGATCAACTAAATTTATCGAGTTATTTCAAAGAATAAAAAATAAGTAATTAATGGCATTCACGTTTGAATTCAAGAGACTTTTTTTTTTTGAGAGGTGATTTCGAAAATCAACAATAGGAAAAGATGACTCATATTGTTTGTCTATCATATCAAATGCATTGTTGGTAGGGCTGGGTATGTATAGTCCATACCGAATCGTCATATTATATAACGTATTGAAATATCAAATACCATATCTAAACATATAGTTACATTAATTACATATATATTATTGAAATATTAACGGATATACAATATAGTATTAATATAAATTAATTGTTTACAAGTTGAAATTTTGACTACGTACTCTATAAAAAAAAGGAATTATACGTATTATACAATTAAGTTTGTTTTGATTGTCGAAATCGTAGTACTTATTACACAAGTATATATTAACCGAAGTTGAACAAACTATGATTATTAATTTGTCATATAGCAAAATATCAAAATTGAACATTAAAATACCAAATCATGTTAAATTAAATTGAAACAATAATAACTAATAATTTTAAAAATCGAATATGTGACCCCCCCCCAACACACCCACCCACCTTTTTTTTTTTTTTTTGGTTATCAAACTAATAATGAATCGACACATTTTTTAAAAAAAGGCTGCACCCATTAGAAATGTTGTGAAGGGAATATATATGTCATATTAGAATATGATTCTATATATGCAAATTGTCAATAAAAATTCTTGATTTGATGGAAAGTATATATATATATTAAATATAAATAAGCTAGGATTTTTTAACCTCATGAATTATGACTTCTTAATATTGAGATAAATTCCTAATTTTTTATTCCTTTGAAATAAGCTTTTAATATAACTTGAGATTTATCTTATGGTTCTTAATATTGAGGCTTATAGTCTAATGATATTAGTCTCTCACATAATGAATGTATTTATGGGTGTTTGATTTTTGTCATTTTTTTTTTCTTTTTATGCTTACGATTTTCTAATTAATAATAATATGTATGTAGTTCTTTATATGAATAAATAAGTAAATCATTCTAACGTATAATGATAAGCGACGCTAATTAAAAGTTTTATATATGAAATTTGAAACTCTATAATAATTGTTGTTTTTGGGTGTGGATTATTAATAAGGGAGAAGAGTCTGATATATCCTTCAACTTTGTCATTTAGAGCTGATATACCATTTGTTACGAAAGTGACTCATATATAACACTGCCTGTAACCAAATGAGTCACATATGCCCTTTTTCTCTAACGGAAATGAAAAAAATATAATTTTATTTCAACTTTTTATTATTTTTTCTACAAAAATATAATCTCATATAAGTAAATTTAATCCTCGTCAAATATACTTTTTTTTATTTTTTTGTTTCAATGACTAATTCAAAATTATTATTTTGATAATCAAATTTGTTTATGTTTCACTAATATTCTTGTAAAGATGACCAATTTTTTGTTCGAATATATAAATCAAATTACAATATAGACACAAAAAATAGTTTAAATTTTTTTCTTTAAACTAAGGAATGAAAGAAAAAAATAAAATAAAATAAGAAACTCAAATAATTATAATAAAAGAGGTCAAAAAATAATTTATGTAAGAAAAAAATTAAAATATACCTTGAACTTTGATAGAAGAATCATATATATCCCTAAATAATTTTTTAAAAAGATTAAAAATAATAAATATAAATTTAAAACTAATTTTTTTAACTTCCGTTAAATGAAGGGTATATATGAGTCATTTTGTAACGGTAAGGGAATATGTGAGCCGTTTGTATAACGATAAAGAAATATATGAACCACTTTCATAACGAGGGATATATCAACTCCAAATAACAAAATTGTAGGGTATATCAGATCCTTTTCCCTATTAATAATAATCTAATACAACGTGCATGATTCTTGATCTCACTTATTTTATTTTTTATAGTATATCAAACGTATATAGAGAGCATGTAACATGCTTATGGAAATTGTTAAATTGGTATTAGGGTTAAATGATGTCATTAATTACTTGGTCAATTTCATTGATTAACAACATGAAACATTCTTGATCAAATAACCACCCAACAATAATAACAATATATGCCTAGTATAATTTCGCAAAATGAGGTCGGAAGCGATAACATGACCATTTAATAATAATAATAATAATAATATATTCAGTTTAATCTCACAAAATGAGGCGATAAAATGACTATTCAACAATAACAATAATATATTTAGTATAATCCTATAAAATGAGGTACGAGATGATTAAATGACTATTCAACAATAATAACAATATACTTAGTATAATCCCACAAAATGAGGTCTAAGGTGATCAAATGACTATTAAACAATAATAACAATATACATCTACGGATTGAGATCTGAAGCGATCAAATAATCATTTAACAAAGTAATATTCATATTTAAGATCACAAATTTTTAAAATATTTTTTATTTTTCTTAAACTTTTATGTCACAGATTTTCAAATTACACATGTGAAAAAACTAGATGACATTTTTAAATTTGAAAATTGAAACTTTACGATAATAACCATTTTTTAAATACTTGATTGAAAAATTATTTAGTAAACGTTGTTTCTACGTTACACAACAATACACTCAGTGAAATTACACAAATAAGGTCCGGAGAAGACATAATATACGCAAATTTTACCATTATCTCGTGAAGGTAAAGAGACTGCAACTAAAGTCTGGAAAAGATAAAATATATGCAAATCTTACCATTACTTTGTGAAGATAGAGAGACTGTTTCCGAAAGATTTGTCCGGAGACTTAAAACTTTCAAGGAACAACATCCCTTCAGCCTAAGGTGAAGAAAAGCCCAAATCCATAGCTTCAAAAAACGACATCGTTTTTAACTTCATCAGTTTATCTGAAAAGATCCATGATGACACGTGGCATCTGCAAAATCCCAAGAACTCCACACTCTCTAATCAGTTCTTCAGCTTCTTGGTTACAACTAACTTCCTGAAAAAGTGTAGAGAATCCAAATATTTTTTATTAAATTTTTTGTTCACAAATGACTTTATAGTAAAAAAAAAGCTATCTTTTATAGTTTTTAGTATATTGAATTAAGAAAAAAATGCAGGGGTTGGCTCTTCAAACATCTAATTCTATAGCATCAAGTTATGGTGGGAAGAAAAAGTTTTCATTTTTGAATGTTTTGGATTCATTGCCTAGCAAAAAATCAATACCCACAAGGAGAATTTCCCCTTTTTCAGCTGGAATTTCATCTTTATGTAAGTTTTTTTATGAATACCCTTTTTGATTTTGAGTTCAAGAATTTGATTTGATTGAGTGATTTGTGGGTATGTTAGTAGTTAAGTGAATTTAGAGATGCCCCATTTTGAATTTATGAGAAATTTTGGTATAAGTTTTATTGAAATGTTGTTCTTTGCCCCCATTGTAATGATTTCACTATTGTTTGATATGTCTGCTTTGCATCTGTGTGTTATTTTTAACATTGCTTTGTTATGAGTTACTTGAGTCTGAGGGTCTTTTGGAAACAACCTGTCTACTTTCACAAGGTAGAAGTAAGGTGTGTGTACGCCTTGTCCTCTCTAGACTCCACCTATTGGGATTACACTGGGTATGTTGTCGTTGTTGTTATGTTTACTGATTGAGGAGTTGGATGGTATCTTATTGCTCCAGTTGGATGTTTGCTATTTTGGATTTTTATTGAGATAATATGATACTCTCTTATGAGGAAGCTTATTTGGGCTAGTCATAGTGGTTTAGCTCAACAACCATCATTCATGTAAAAACAATGGAAAAATATTCAATGAGCACCCAAGAGGGTAGCCTAGCGGTTAATGCTGTGTGTGAAAACCAAGGGAGACCCGAAAGCCCTTGCCATCAAAAGCAAGAGATTTGCCATCTGGTTTGAGCTCGTCGCACCGGGCTTGCCTAGTGCGGGTTACCTGTATGGTTTGTGAGCTATTGCATAGGAGTGTGGGTTTTACCTTGTGCGCATCCAAAGCATAGCGACTGTGGTTTCCCTTGTCATTAAAAAAAATCAAGGAAGACCAAGGTTCAAATCCTAGGAGAGATAATAAAACGGTTGGTGATTTCTTCACTTTCCCCTAAATCTTAGTGGGCCTAGTTACTTGGTAGTTGTGCTGGTGGGTGGTAGTTAGTACCCAGTGGAAGAGGTTAAGGTGAGCGCAAGCTGGAGTGTAGCCTAGTGGTTAATGTTGTGTTTGAAAACCATGGGAGATGAGGTATTTAAATACTATCAGAGACAATAAAGCGGTTGATGATTTCTTCACTTCTGCCTATATCTTAGCGGGTAGAGTTGCTCGGTAGTTGTGCTGGTGGGTTGTAGTAGGTACCCGATTGAATAGTTCAAGGTGTGTGCAAGTTGGACATCATTGTTATCACATTTGAAAAAATAACACTAAATGAATCTATATTAAATTAGAAGCTTTAGGCCTTTTCTGGCGTTCCTCTTTTGGTTTGGGGGAAGGTGGCTAATTTGAAGTTATTCCAATTTTGTGCTGTTGGTGTATTCAGTTGGATTTATTGCTTTTTCATGCACTCAGTTAGAAAAATGTTTGAACATATCATGGTCAAAGATAGTGTAGCTTGACTTATAGTCGCTAGGGATCTAATTCAGGAAAAAGGACTATTAGTGTATCAGATATATTTATGGCTTAAGATGATTTTTTACATTACGATACATGACAATTGCTACTTAATACATATATGAGGGCTTTTGAACTCTATATTACTTCAATCCTGCAAGTAATTTAGTTTATAGAATGAAAGTCCTTAAGATGGTAAATAAATTCACTTTATATTAGATGCGAGATGCCACTTTCCTGTCAGATGACTTTCTTACTCCCCACCAAGATCATTTCTGGATTTTTGATCCGCCACTTTTTAATATTCCTAGTAGAATTAGATTCTTATATTTCTTTCCTTCTGACTACTACATCTTGTTGCTCTATTTCGTTACTGACTCATGCCTTTATTACTTTTAGTAAGATGTAGAGCGCTCCCTAAGTTGCAGCGAAGGCATAGCAGAATTATACCCTATGCATCTAATGTTGGTGTCGGATCTGGAAGTTTTGAAGAAAGTCAAGGAAATGAAAGCCACAATGTTTCAGTCAATCAGCCGTCTACTGATGGTTCATCGAAAATGTATGCTATATAACTTGGCAATTAAATAACGAGAATTTCTATCCAAATACAAAATTGTGAAAGGTTTGGTGAATACTTTAAACTTCTTTTCTGCATAAAGAGCATGTTGTTAACAAGTATATGGGGAGAGGAAGATAGGCTGTTAAATCTTTGTAAAGGGTCCCTAGAGTTAGAGTGCATTTGGTTTGTGGGATAACTATTATCCAGCCAATGGCTGGATTTATCAAGAGTGCATGTTTAAGTACTTGATCCTGTTAAACCTCACATCACAAGGATGATTGGATGATAAAGTTTAATGGCTTATGAAAGTTTGTTGGGGATGGATTAATATGATGTGAACAATATACATTATACTTAAGAAATTGTCTTGTAGTGCTGGTAATTTGGTGTCAAGAAACAAAGAAGTAGTGTTCCCTGATTCTTCCAATGCAAAAATTTTCACATTTAAATTCTCAATATGACAAGTATATCACCTTAATGCAGCTTGATCAAAAGCATCTGTCAATGTCCAACAGACACCTCTTCTTTCGGCATGTGGCCTATGTTTCGGGAGTTCTGCTTACATAATAAAACTTCAAGAATTCTTTTTAGAAAAACACAAATAGAAAAGAGTATCTATAATGACTTCAACTGTCAGTGCAGTCACAATTACAGATGGCTTTGATTACATTTTCTTTCCTTCAAGAATGAAAGGAAGAGGTTCAGGCTGCAATCATATTTCGTTACACATTTATTAAGTTATATAATCCTAATCTTTGATATATCAAACATGAACTCTTCTGACTTTCTAGGAATCTTCATGCATTTTAATATGGGGAAACATGTTTTAGTTTGATTGCAACTAACTATGAAACTTATGTATGTTTAACTTTCATGAATGGCAGTGAGGCACTTCCAAGTAAAATTCCTTATCCTCTCGCTATAGCTCTTGTGCTATGTGGATGTTCGTTAGTATTTTCGGTGATTGCCTTCACGAAAGGAGGACCGTCATCACTCATTGCAGCATTTTCGAAATCAGGGTTCACTGCTGCATTCTCATTGATATTTGTTTCTGAGATTGGAGACAAGGTAAATGGAGAGATTGACACAATATGCTATACTTATTAGCTTTCGTGAACTCATGACTGTTTGTTGCCCTTTCATTTCTTTGGTTCTTAACCTTTTCATTCTCTTTGATACGGATAGTGCTCGTGGTCTCATCTCTGGCTGTTACATAAATACCTTGTAGGTGTAAAAGTGGTGTAACACATAATCATGGCTAAGCATTTATGCATCAATTTGCAAAAAATTCACTATTTGGTGTCTTTTATTGAAAAACTTTGATGCTTTCAGAATGAGCCTTATGACACTGTACATCATTCTACTGATACGAATGTATTCCCAGCTAATTGATTGAGTTATTTAATCTGGGATCTGCTTTTGTGCTATGCTAGTTTGCGATAATTCGTCTTATTCAAAATATCTAACTAATTCTTTCTTTAATATGCAATTCAACAGACATTTTTCATCGCTGCCCTCCTGGCCATGCAATATAAGAGAATACTGGTATGACCTTTAGCGTTCTGTCCCTTACTTCTCCTTTTCTATCTCTTTTGCATCAAATTATCTTAAGTTTTAAGAGAATAAAAGTGAATAATTGTGACTGAACTTAGGTATATCTTTAAAGCATTCTGCTTGAAGGTTTCATACCTTAAACTTTTTTCTTTTTTGTATCTTGTAGCATTCTTTCTTTATAGGCTATCAGTACTGCCTGAAATTTTGAGGATGGGGATCCTAGATTACGATCATTTGGTGATTGCAGGATTTGTTTGTAGAATTATTGATCAAACTGAAAAGGACGCAATCCATTTTTCATTATATAATTATTATTTAGGAGTTATAATCTTGCCTAATTATGTGAAAGCAAATGAAATATAAAAACTCATTGAAATACAAAAATGGGGCTTAATATAGAATGCACACACAAGTTTGTAGATTGAATATTGATATATTGTAAATGCACTTTGGTTTTTAGTGTTTCTTGCTACTGCTATACAGAAATGTAATATTGTGGTCACTTCTGTTCTGTTCAATTCTATATCTTACTTGAATTGCATCAATGACCAGGTCCTTTTGGGATCAATGGGTGCTCTTTCACTTATGACGGTCTTCTCTGTCATAATAGGAAGGATCTTTCATTCAGTACCTGCTCAGTTTCAAACAAGTAAGTTCGACCCGAGGACTGTCATTTGTTTTTATTCTTGGTTTTTTTATTGGCTTCTTGGGATCTTTATATTTGGCACATTTTGCTTAGCATTTGCTTTTGTTGAAGCAAACTTACCCTAAATTGTGTTCATGTTTTCAGAAAGTAAATGATTAATATGCGCATTAGTTGGCAGAAAGCTTACTGATAAATTTTTTTTGGTACATTATGACTGGCTCATCAAGTATGCCGATCATTGGATATTAGAACTTAACATTCTCTTGGCAAGTTTGGTTATGCAGTGCTTCTTACTCTTGCTTGATAATGTCTCTTCCTGCGAAGTATAGACTGTAGTGGTATTTTATAGTGTTCATTTCTCCTAGTGTACCTTTTCTTGCACATGCACACTGGAAAACACACCCTTTTGGCCACCAGAACTACTCGAGTTTCACATAAAATCCAGAGCTTGCAATGACCTATACTTCATACGCGATAGCATTTCCCTCGAAGAATCTAAAGTTTCCCTCTTTCCAAACCATCAAAGATGCATGCTGCAATGGTATCCAAACTATCTTGAGCTTTGTTTGATATTTATTTTAAAATTCCCAATTGTTTTTCATTACAGCCTTGCCTATTGGAGAATACGCGGCTGTTGCCCTCTTGTTCTTTTTTGGCCTCAAATCAATTAAAGATGCATGGGAACTTCCAAGCAATGATGTTGAGACTGGTGAAAAGAGTAGTCAGGAACTTGATGAATTTGCAGAAGCTGAGGAGCTTGTGAAGGAAAAGGTGAAAAAGCTGCTGAATGCCACTCATAAATGCTGTTTTATTCTCTGAGATTTCTGCGCTTCCTAATGTCTTTAACACCAGAACATGTATTTATGAGGATGACTTCTATCTCTTTCCTGTCTCCATATTTGCATCACTTGCATCTTCAAAAATCTGGTTCTAACGATTTTATAGATGGATATTTCAGGCATCAAAACGGCTCACAAATCCACTTGAAATTTTGTGGAAGTCTTTTAGCCTCGTATTTTTTGCTGTAAGTATCTTCATCCGGTTGCAGCATTGTTTCTTTTGTACTTTCTTCTTCCAATAAAGAGCCAATGCAAACAGGGACAGATGTCGTGTAGATGGTAGATAGAGTGCAAGCTTCCATGACGCCAACATATATTTAATTACAAAAAATAGTTATTTGTATCATTTTTATAGTGTTCATGTAAGTTGTTTGAGTGTGACATGGAAGACTAGAACTGGTTTCTGTGGTTTTGCATTCACAACATCAAAGTCTAGAAAGTGTTATGTAACTATATCCAGTTGCTAAAGAACATCGAGGCCTGTTGTAGTTTTCAAGTTAGGAATCTTAATACTTTTTTTGCCTCCTAGGAATGGGGAGATCGATCAATGCTTGCAACAATAGCACTCGGTGCAGCTCAGGTACAGTTTCTATGAAATTCAATACTAACAATATATTTTCCGAGCTTGCCATAAAAACAAGTTCCAAAACCTCCAACTTCCATTTATTTCCTCACTGCCATACTGCCTCTATTTCGCAGTCTCCATGGGGCGTGGCAAGTGGTGCCATTGCCGGACACCTGGTTGCTACATCTATTGCAATTCTAGGAGGCGGGTTTCTTGCCAATTACATTTCTGAGAAACTGGTAAGCTAGCGCCTATTTTTTCCCCCGAATCTGCCCTGAACAATTATATTTTGAATTATAAGCATTTTATCTTGGTTCTACTACAGGTTGGCTACTTGGGCGGAGTTCTATTCTTAATATTTGCTGTTGCTACTTTGTTTGGAGTCTTTTAACCAAGCTCTACAGAAAAGAAGACAATGTCGATAAGTTCTAAGACGCCTATTTAGACTGGATAGATACGCGAGAAATGCCAATGGTAGAGGGCAAGAAACTCCTGATGGTACCATGGATCAGTAACATGATTTGGCATAAAACAATGACATTCTTGTACTACTGTAGAAGAAGTAGAAGAAACTATATTAGTGGTTCTTAGGCAACACAAGAGAGCTGTGTGTATGTGTAATACTATGGCCCCCATCAGAAAATTTTTCTGACAGTTGATGCTTTTCCATGATTGTTGTACAAGTTTTGTATATGTGAAAGAATCAAGATTTCTGTTCTCTCTGTTGTAATAAGTTGATCGAGTTGTTTGAACAGGTAATCTCTTGGATACTCAACACTTGTGAATTCTTGTGTCATTGTGGTTCATAGAATATACTCAGCAACTAATGAGTTAATGCTAAGCCAGTTTTCAGATCGGCTATACAAGTCTTCACTAACCATATCGCTCCATTTAAGCTCTTGCAGTTGAATGAAAAACACAAAGTTGAACAGGTAGTAAGATCCATGATTTTATAAAATGATTTCCATTGCCCTAGTAGTAGCTAGCCAGCCCAACAGACCAATATACAACCTTACAGTAACAAAAATAATCAATATACAACAATGAGCTCTCCATCAAAATTGCTAACATAAAACTACATGAGGGCTGAAGCACTCGGTCTTCTGTATATTTTTGCTCGTGTAATTCTTTTCGAGTCAACAACATACCCAGTGTGTGAGTCTGGGGAAGGTAGTGTATACACAAACCTCAACCCTACCTTGGGAGGTAGAGAGGTGGTTTTCGATAGAAAACATTTTTCGAGTGTTTGTCTCTTCTGTATGTTCTCATCTTGAGGGAGCTCTATTCGTAGACACATCGACTAGAACGAAATGTACCATTACTGAAAATCTGGACAAATCTTTCTTCCAGTCTCTGTGCTCCTGGACCTGGTCTTAGAACTTCTGCGTCTCCCCAGACAGTACATTTATCAGTTTCATTTTCACCTAAACACCATCCGCCAGGGACTGGTTCATCGTACTTGTGGTGGAGAAGTTCACTGTCGATCTGGTCAAGAATCGGATTGTTTGCCTCGAATGGTGCAGCAAACACTGCTCCACTCATCACCAGGTCATTGAAGTTACTGGTATTGAGTGGAAGGGCCTCTTTTCTTGAGTTAAATGAAGCATACCGCAAGTTGTGGTTGATTGTTGTTCTATTGAATTTCCTTGAATTGCACAGAATGGTCGGGAAATACACAGATGACGAGGATGGTGAATTTGACAAGTACATTAGCAGAGTCCTGGGTAGGTTATCCGTGCCCAAGATGCAGAACTCGATAAACTTCCGACTCAAGATACTAGATGAAGACCCTGTAGCCAAGAGGACATGCTTGTTAGTATTAGACTTCAATAATTTAAACACATACCGAACCAGTAACACAATAGGATGGTTGCTTTACTACTACTACACACCCTTGCCCTAGTTGTCGCATATCCAAAAAGTTTTAAATTCCAAAAAAACATTGGGGCCTTTTCAAGGTGAAGGATAAAATAGTAGACACTTGGAACATGGGCGATGCTTTGTAGACTGAAAGATTTTGATTCTAAACTGAAATCGATTTTCTGCGTACAATGTAGCTAAAATGTGTAGAGTCATGGCCATCTATTGTAGCATTTTTTGCATTAAGATTCGGAGAAGGATGGACATTTAGACGTACTCAGATGCTTGTGCTTTCTAACAGAACACTTGAAACAAAATTCTGCCCACTTAACTACTTTAAACTTTCTGGTCATCTGCTTCATCGAATACCAGAAGGGGAGATTTGGAGCAACGGTAAAGTTGTCTCCGTGTGGTCGTATAGGTCACATGTTCGAGCCCTGGAAGCAGTCATTAATGCTTGCATTAGGGTAGCTGTCTATATCACACCCCTTAGTGTGCGGTTCTTCAGAGGACCCTTATAAGTCTTGGGATGCATTGTGCACTGGGCTACTTCAACTCAAAGTTGCTTTTAAAATGTCTATGCTGTACTTTATTTTTCATTCTATTTTTTTTAGCACGAAAAAAGGTTGTGACTCAATGTTATGGTTGTCCACTTCATATCAAAACTATTTTTCTCAATCATACACTCAAGGGGATTACTTAACACAAATATATTCATCCTTTCATCATTCATAATGCCAAAAATATGGCTACCAAGCATCTGACCTGAAAATAATCGATAAGCATCAGGCAGTTCCCTCTTCTGAGTTGCATAAAATACTTCATCTTCTTCTTCAAGATAGAGCCCAGGATCAACAACTATTGGTTTCAACTTCCTTGACCTGGAACATCCAAAACGCTCATATAATAAGATCTAAAACCATACATTACTTGCTTAGACAGAAATATAGAAACTTATAATACGAAAAGGATATGGCCATACTCTCTCCACCCTATGTAGCTTGTGTGGTTGACAAAATTAAGATCCTTGGGAAGATATGACAGAATGTGTAGAAGATCTGAAAATCAACAGAAAACAGCATCAGATTACTCATCAGTCATTACCTAAGTGAAAGTGTGTTGTAATGAGAAATGAGTCCGATGGCATAATTAGATCCATTCGATAGAATTTCAATGCCTGAATCGAAGTGATAAACAGTAATGGAAAAGGAAAATATATCTGTTCATGTTCAACAGCACGGTTAATACATCCAATAACTGGATAATCAGCACACACTAAATCCAATAACAAACAGTTTAAAACAACAAACAACAAACAACAAACATACCTAGTATTATCCCACAAGTGGTGTCTGGGAAGGGTAGAGTGTACTCCGATTTTAGTCTTACCACTACCACATGGAGGTAGAGAGGTTTTTTCCAAAAGAACCCCGACTCAAAAACAGTAAACGAAAGTATTCCCGAAAAAAGGGAATATGATTGTGAAGAAAACATGTCAATTAATAAGGAAAGCATTACAAAATATTACGAGAATAGAAATAGTAATATTTGTGAAACAATGTGTTAACTGAAAAGAAAATACATGCACAAGGCTAATACTACAAATAACACAGTTCTCTCAGACTCCCACGGAGCCTAAACCCGTCGAGAAGTGAGTCAAAGCTCAACAACCTACTAACATTCTACCTAATCCGCAACCTCCATACCCTCCTATCTAAGATCATGCCCTCCGTAAGCTAAAGTTACACCATGTCCTATCTAATCACCTCTTCCCCAACACTGCTTTAGCTTCCTCTAGCCCTCCTCATACCCACCATATCCAATCTCACACGCCTCCTTAATCGAGCACGTGCACATCTCCTCTTCACATATCCAAACCATCTTGACCTTGCTTCCCGCATCATGTCCACCATAGAAGCCTTTTCCCACCTTGTCCCGGATATCCTTATTCTTAATCTTATCTCCCCAATTACGCAAATCTTGAACATTATCCAATATGCATATAGAGTTTTTGACTAGCAACTGGACAATAAACACACTAAATCCAGTAAAAACATCAAAAAGATCAAATCTTTGTACATACTTCTCAAATAAAGACTCAATTTTCACACTGAACAGAGCATATCTTCAACATTACCCAACATGCATATAGAGTTTTGACTAATCAGCAGACACTAAATCCAGTAAAACCACCAATAGATTAAATCTTTACACATACTTGTAAACAAAAAAGACCCAATTTTTACACTAAACAGAACATATCTTCAACATTACCCATCATGCATATTGAGTTTTGACAAACAAATGGGCAATCAACACACACTAAATCCAGTAAAAACATCAAAAAGATTACATCTTTACACATAATTCATACCATCTTGAGTAACAAGTGGATAATCATCAGCAGATAGATTAATAAACCAATCCCAATGAGCAGAAACACGCAGAAGAATAGAAGCTCCATGAAGAGTAGCAGACAAAGCAGAAGCCCCCATTGGGTAAACAAAATCAGCTTTTCCAATAAAATTCACATTCTGGGCAGCTTTAAAAAGAGGCACAGATTGAACATACAGTGCAAGATCATCACGTTCATATTGAGAAGCTTTTTTATCAAGATGAAGAAGATACTGATTTCTTGGATGGTACACTGCAAATAGCAAACGTATGATTCTTGAAGTGTCTTTTGTGGATCCAGATATGAGATAAGCTATTGCAGGGGGTGGGGGTAGAAGGGTATTTTGGTCATTTGGGTTTTGATGAAATAGGAGACGATGGGGTTGATGATTTGGGAAAAGGGAAGGGTGGGGTTGGTTGGGGTGGGGGTGGGGTGGAGGGGAAGTGAAGGAGAAGGTAAGAATAAGGAGAAGTGAGAAGATAGTGGTGGCAAGAATGATAAAGGGTGTTGAGATTTTGGTGGGGGTGGTGGTTGGTGGAGGAGGGTGGTGGTGGTGGTGCATTTTCTTGGGATTTACAAACAGATTCTTGAAATAGTTTTTTATTTTATATGTAAGAATGTTGAGTTTGGTTTTCCCAGTCACACTGTCTTCTTCTGTTGTCTGGTGATTTTGATGAATGATTTGATTCTCATGACTTGTTCAAATTTGGGATGTGAATGGGCGGCATGACAAGTTTCTAGAAATATCCAAATATAGTCGATGTAAAAAATATTTCGAGTTTACTATGATTCAAGAAAGTAATCGTACTCAAAAGATATGATGTAGAAAGATTAATCTAATACTATAAAAATCATAAATAACTCTTCTGTTTCTTTTATTTCTCCTTTGATATCTAATACGTTTGTTGAAGTCTCGATTAAAGTATGATTCAAGAAAGAGATCGTATCCAAAACATGTGATATAGACGGGCTAATCTAATGTCGAAGATCTATTGATATTCCTTTTGTTTCTTTTATTTCTTCTTCAATGTCTAATGCGTTCGTTGAAGTCCAAATATCTCAAGTTAGTATGAGTCGAGGAAGGATCGCACTCAAAAGTTGTGATGTGTGATGTAGACAGTTTAATCTGATGTCAAAAAAATTATAAATATTTCTTTTATTTCTTTTTATTTTTTGTTTGATGTCTTATACACTTGTTAAAGTTCAATGAAATTTAAATATATGCCGAAAAGTACTATATCAAATATAAAATATTCTCTAATAAAAATAATTGCACACCAATACTTGAATCAGATAAAATATTATTTTAAACGATGACAATTACCACTCTACCACGATTTTTATAGATGAAATGTCTATTCATTGAGTTGCACAAACATTACTCAAAAATACACAAAAAGGGGACTTAATTATAAAAGTTACTATAAACTTTGTGTTTGTTGACTCTAGAATATAACAACAAAATCACAGGATATGTTAAAGAATAAAATTAATTGATTAATTATAAGAGTTGACAATTGGAGCATCAAAAAAAGAAAACTTTGTTATCAAGTTTGGTATTTTCATTTTATGAGTCAACTTTATAACATTCTTCAAAAAAATTCTAAAGCCAATAATGTCCACAAACAATGAGATGAAAAACAGCATTCCCAATGATCAAACACATACTCCAAGCTTCCCACTAGAAATCATCATAGAAATACTTTCAAGATTACCAGTCAAATCACTCTTGAAATTCAAGTCAGTTTCGAAATCATGGCTTTCGTTAATCTCGTCCACTCATTTTTCGAAATCCCATTTAAACATATCGTCAAGAAACAACAAATTATCACACAAAAATCTCCTTTTACTCTCTATGTACCTCCCTCATACTCTATATTCTTGCACCCTTTACTCTACATTACATGAAAAATCCAATCTCTGTGTCAACAAACTCAATTTCCCTTGGAATCCATCTAATATTATAGCTGGAGTTTCTTTATGTAATGGCTTGTTCTTGATTTGTATTGGCATGTACAATAATAACTTGTATTTGTGGAATCCATCTACTAGAAAAAACAAGATTTTGCCTTTTTCTAGTTGTACTAAGTATCCAAGATGTGATGTTACTTATGGTTTTGGTTATGATGAGTCTAATCATGATTTCAAAGTTGTTGAGGTTTTTGGAGTTTATGGTGTACATTATGTATATGGTGCAAATATCAAGATTTATGGTTTAAGGTCAAATTCTTGGAAAAATATGAAAAAATATAGTAATGCACTGTTTTCCTCTGACTCTGGTGTTTTCTTGAATAAATGTGTTCATTGGGCTGTGGCACATAATGATGGATCTTGTATTTATTGGGATATAGTTTCACTTAACTTAGAAAATGAGAAATTTGGGAGTTTAGCATTGCCTAGTTTTGGTGGTTTTGATGGTTCAAGGTTATTAGGAGATTCATGTGATTTTGAACTAGGGACTATGAATTGGTCATTAGGGAAGTTAGGGGATTTTCTTTGTTTGTTTTGTGACTATTATAAAGTTAAGTTGGATGTATGGATAATGAAGGAGTATAACGCGGAAGGGTGTTGGATGAAATCGGTTTCCCTTCCTTATGTAAAAGGAGTAGGGCCTTGTATATCACCGTTATGGATATCAGACATCAGTGGTGAAGTGTTGTTGCATGATGGAACGCGTGTTATGGTGTATGACTCGAGGAATGATGAGTATAAACGCGTGGAGATTTGTGAAATGAACGGTGATGATGGTGTTGGTGCAGCAACTGTCTATGCTGAGAGCCTTGTTTCGCCTTATCTTGATAGTGTAAGGTAAAATATTCGCTCTGTATTCTTCTTCTGTTTTACATTGGATACATTCCGTTTATTGTATATGTTATATTGTTGTCATCATAGTGTCCAGACCAGTCTTCACGCACCTCGGCTAATTTCACAAGATACCTGAGAAGAGTCGCCTAGTGTTTTTTTTGTCTCCGTAAGTTTAAAAACTTTTGTGTTTCTGCTTCTGTTTTCCCATAAACTCTGCTATCTGCACTGGTTTTAAAAACATGGTAATTGAAACATATTCGTTTGAGTCGAGCGTCTATCAGAAACGACCTCTCTGTACTACAAAGATGTGAGCAAAGCAATGTCTACATACATCCTACCCTCTCGGAAATGTTGTATTGATCCACAATACATTCGTTATACTCTACGGATAGAGGAATACATAGAGATATATATTCACTTTGCCACAATGAAACAAGACAATTAATATTCATATTGATCAAACAAAACAGAATACATACACACACACAAAATTACATCAAATTAATGAAAATTCAGTAAGTAAGATGAACAACAATCCTCAACAATGTCTCAGCACCATTAGCAACATGTTGACCAGCTGGTATAAGTGAACGTATTTCCGCGAATCCACGCGCGTTTTTAAATTTACCAGTTCCTCCTGTTACTGAAATTCTTGACATTGTACTTCCAATTCTAAAAACTCCAAAGAAATTTAGACTATCACCATATTCACCTCCTTCAAACATAGCTGTAAATGCCATCATTTGAGTACTTCCGTCTGCTGAACTTGCTACATATACTCCTTGTGCTTTTCCAAGTTTTTGTGTACCTGTTAAAAAAATGTAAAAAGTTCATTCAATACGTAGCGTAGGCGCGGAGCTAGGATTTGTTTTCACTAAGAGGAGTCGAGATATAAAGACTCAGAGATGAGGTATCTCGACGTGCATACTCAAAGTTGACGTGTTTACTTGCCAGGTCAGGCCAAGTTTGAGTTTCTGTTTATGTACTATTTTTTGCACTTTTCGATAGGCACAATACATCAACATGCCCCTCAACTCACAGTTATGCTCTCCAACTTTAGGTATGAATAAATAGAGAGACGTGTCTTATGTGACATCCTACATGACAATTTGCATCCTACGTGGTGTATATTATGCCACGTAGGACTCATGTGTATACTGGATCAGCTTTATGCAAGTTTAAGTACCTATTGATGTACTCCTAAAGTTGGAGGATATATATGTGAAATGAGGTCAAGTTAAAAGACACATTTATGCACTTTTTGATATCCTCAAAATGAAATCCAAACTTAGGTATTAAAGTGACACATAGAAGAAATATTTAAACTTGAAACTAGTAAAGTAAGAAAGAAGAGGAGGGTCAAGAATTACGTGTCTACAGTACCTAATTCAGGAGACGAGGTCAAGAAGTCATCGATAACCGTGATTGTCCCGAACCCTAGCCCTAGACCATCAGGGCCTAATTGAGTATTCACATTTTGTCCATTATTATTATTATTTCCTCCAGCAAATATTGTGCCTGCTAGACCTGTTCCTAATGGAACACCATTGATATTGAATGTTGGCATTGCACCATTAGCATTTGGAATTGCAACACCATCTTCTGGAGGTTCAAAACCAAGTGGTGTAGCAAATGGTATTTGTCCACTATAAATATTGCCTAATAAACCCGTTATTGGTCGAGCTGTTGGATTATTTCCTCCCAAGATATCGTGCATGTACAATTCAAGAACCGGTTCTTGTGGTGTACTTGTACTTACATGATCAATTGCAACTACAAATGGTACAAATACAAATAAAATTGCAAATTTGATAAACATTTTTCTTTTGGGATTTTTGATTGAGATGTTTTTTCTTCTTCTTGATTTGAGTATGAAAATGAACATAAGATTGATAGTTTATATAGTTTTTTTAAAAAAGGTGGATTTGTTGTGAGAATATAATTGTTGTTGTTGAAAGTCTCCTTAGTGTGGCAAGTACAACAAAACCTTACATGATTTTGCTTAATATTATAAATTTATAATAAGGTCTGAAAATTCTTCTACATGACAAAATAATAAGTAATATATTTTGGGGAAAATTATTCGTAGTAATAACTTTATAAATTTTTATCGACTTAAGTAGACCTACAACAATTAGCTTAATATAAAATGCTCGATACGATACTTCTCAATGGTTAAATTGAATTAATGGCGTGTAAACTGTTTATTATGAAAGTGGGTCTGATTCAAAATCGGTGACTGAATTAGAAATTTATATATATATTATATATATATATATATGTTAGAATATGTATAAATTATTTATTCTCTAATGTCATTATACATTCTTTAAATATGTATATCTAAGTGGAAAGGGAAAATTATTAGTGAAAAGCTAGTATTATTAGTTATAAAATGGTTTATTACAGAGAAAATAATGATAATATTAGCCCACTTGTAAAACCTAATCCATCTTAGTTCTCAATTATTATTTTTCATTTATAGCTTCCACTTTTTTCATCTTTTTTTTTTCTTTTTTCGATTGCTAAGATAATTTACTTCATATTACTTTGGTTTTATTAATATCTAGTAGCAATAGAAGTCTGCTTAACCAAAGTGTTAATTATATTAGTGAATATTATGAGTAGACAAAATTTATCAGTATGTATGATAGAATACCTCACTGTTTATCTTTATAAACAATCGATTATTTAAAAATTCGTTAACATATATTCAAAAGAAACAAAAAAGATTAGGGGATTTTATTATTCATCAAATTTCCCATGATAATAAGAAAGAATCTACAAGTAAAATTACATTTTTTTAAAAAAAATTACAAATGCATAACACAAAGAAGTGGTAAATGGGTAAATGAAGGGTGATAATAATTAGCTCATGTAAATTTTGAATCTTTACCAATAAATTATTTTATAACATGAAAATTTTCTTATCCCTTGGTGGTTCATTTTACCCATTTTGTCACCTCGTGTCTTATTCTCCAAAAACGATACGATTTTTTAAGCACTTGACTATTCATAAGCATAACTGTTGAAATTTTTAAGAAGTCCGAACAACGTATAATACGAAACAAAAATCACACTGAAGTTGAGTTGTCCATTTGTTGTTCTGTCTCTTCATGATCCATCACTTTTGTTTGTCTCACTACTGGCAATATTAATTTCCACACTGTATTCATGATATAATTGAAAAATATAAGAAATACATGAATAGCGCATATATATATATATATATTCGGATTAATTACACGTATGATCACTCCACTTCAAGTGAGTCACTGACGTGCCTATACTTATCTGACAACTTTATACATATGAGTTGTGATAACCTACTTACCTTATTCGAGATCGGATTTGATATTTTTGACATTTTTTTTTAATTTTTCTATATATAAGATATAATTTTATGACTCTAGCGCGATTAATGAAAATTACCATAAAAGATAAGTACAAACTAAATTGACTTACAATATATTGTAGCAGCAAACCATTCATTCACAATCTTCACCCATGTACTAGCCCAACCAACATCAATACTCCATCTGTTAATTAAAACAAGAAAATTGAATCAAATTAATGTTGCTATAACACATGTTCAACTATAACATACTCAGTATAATCCCGCATTGAGATTTGGGGACGGTAGAGACTAGAGAGGTTGTTTCTGATAGATCATCAGCTCAAACGAAAAAAAAGAAAGATATACTTACTTTCGAGGCAAACCATCAAGATTCCAACTGATGAATAGCATAGCAAAGTACATTGCTCCTAAGGAGAACACTAAGTGGAAGAAGCCATACTTGTAGGGAACATCGTCCTCCGACTGAACTTTATCCTTGCGAAACTATGACCACGAGCAAGGAGATATAGTCATGTCTCAGCAAAACGGAAACATACACATGATGATGAAAGATGGTTTGGGACTTTTGCGCGTTCTGTCCATGTAAATGGGGCAGAGAAAGCTAAGATCACCTGAAATGTTTGTGAGTCGATGCCAGTGGAGAACGTTGCCATGACGATTGCACATATAGCAATCAAGAAGCCCTATTTTACAAGGAAAAAGAAAGATAGTGAACAAGTGAATATGCATGTGAAATGAGAGATTCAAATGACGAGAAAAAGGACTGACAGATTTTTAGATTGACAGGCTATCGAAGGACTGACAGATTTCTAGGTTGACAAGCTATCGAGGACAGTGAAAAGTTTTATAAGGTATACAACAAACTAAACAGAACAAGGAAAAAGTTAGCTTACGATTACAGTAGTCCAACCACCATGCGCGTTGTTTTGTTGCTGAGAGCTGCATTTCTGAGTGGCGGGCTCACTGTAAACAACGTGTCACCAAATCGACTTCATCACATAAATGAAAACCAAACAACTACTACATTATGAAGGGGAAAGAATCGTAAATTTTTCAGCTAAACATGTGTTTATCGCCCTGTCAAATATGCTTTTGTTATAAGGATGATCATCCAACAAACTAAACATTTTGATCTATGAACTCGCTGAGACTGAATATCGAGTTTACAGACTAAACAAATAAGAGAAGGGAACAATAATATCAGCACGAGGTTACATTTCTGACCTTCGAATAGCACTCCAACACAGAAAAACAACATAAGAAGCCATAATCCCTGAAGACAAAAGTCCCCTATTTACCTGTATAATAAGTAAAATATGTATTAACAACGCGTGCACTCATCAGTAGAAAGGGACTTTCAGTTTAAGCAACCTTAAAGATGATCGAGCAGATGGGACGATAAAAATCAGAAAAATGTGTAAGCATAGTGATAGATAAGTCCATCACAGAACTTATTGCATCTTTCCATACTATGGCTGAAAAGAGTTTTCAAATTGACAGACTCTTATATCATTCGGGGAAAATATCCAAAGGGGAACTAACTAGTTCGTAGTAAAAGCATACCTTAGAGTGTAAAGATACAGCCATCATTACTACCAACAGAATTGCAGTCCAGGAGATGAAGAATATGTTCAGAATGCATGATGTTTTGGAGGCGTAAAGCACATACATCACGAAAATTCCACAAATGGAAGCGATGTAACAGACTGTTGACATGAATAAACCAAGGGAGCAGCTGTCTTGACAAAAAGGATATACTGTAAGTACACAATGTGACAACGTGAACGCTGAAAGTGATAACTATACCTTTGTTTCTTTCGTTCATCAGGCATCCAATAGTTATTCCACCACGTGATGAACTCGATCACACTTATTAACTGGAGGATGAGAAAAACCCTGCAAATACATAACACAACCAGTATCAACTATCAATCATTGCTTTCGATACTGCAAACTTAAAAAGAACATTATCAGTAAAGAATATTATAAGAAAGTTTGAAAAATTTTGAGCCACTATTTTGCAGATTCTTGTAAGTAGTATTACCCTGCACCTACTCGAGCAAATTCACCTGCAGAAAAGATAGCAATTTCCGTTTACTTTTGGTATTTCATGATCGAGTGACTAAATACGATCAGACAGTCTATAGAGAAAATAAGATGAAAGTTGCATTTCACAAGAAGCTAAAATGAAATGCTTTGATCAGAAAGCTTAAGCATTTACTTACCATATAACTGGATGTAATCTGAGGGGACGAAAAATGGAATCACCGTAAAAATGATCGACATGAGAAACTTCAAAATCCACCAGCTAGAATGCCATTCATTGCGAACATCATACAACTTGCTTGTGAAACATGTTGTAAGAAACATTACTAAAAAGAAAATCTAATGATGTATGTCAAAGAATGCAAGAGTGAAATATTTCTCATTTTATTTATCAAACGAAAACGATAACATTAAGGAACAGACGAAAGCCTTTGAAACTTCCATATAGTTATACAGAACTACATTCTTAAGAAAAAGGATACAAAACAACCTAAACTCACACGAAGAACCCCCATCGTATGAGAACATTCACTTCCGCCATCCCCACATGCTTTTGAGTCTGCAGATAAAATTTGAAACACGAATCAAGAGGCATATATTGTGAAATCATTAAAAACAGTTGTATAGAAAGCAGAATCAAGTCATAGCAAGATTGAAACGAGTCATAAGACTGTTAAGGCCCGTAGAAATGGAGGAAGTGAATTGAGAGCGGGAATTGAACTCTATGTCCTCGTACTTACTAGTGTTACTCACGAGTAGCTCAGTGGTTAGAGCGTTCAGCTGTTAACTAAGTAGGTTAGTACTTATTCACCTATCATGCAACATTCTGTAGCAACTACAGAAACAGATAGTAAGATTGCAATGTCAACAACGTGGAGCGATGTTGGGACTTACAATGAAGCAGAGGAAGAATTCTTTCACCATAATCGCGGACAAACCAAGCTATAAGATTTGTAATCAAGAATATAATGCCATAGGAATAACGAGCTCTCGATGACCTCTTGCTTATAATTGAATATTCCATACTCTTCTGTTGTAACAACACTACAGGAAATTCTCCCCTTTGTTCTACCTCATTGTCATCTATTTTATCTTCTACCATCTTGCTTCAACCTTTAAAGCAATCGCGCATTAAAAAAAACAATCACATTATAATTTTGCAAAAATTGGATAGCTTGCACAAACATACAACACCAATCATAGTCAAACACTCAAAAATTTCTTAGCCTTTGTTCAGAAACTAATGAATAACTTGTTAAAGGAGAAAATTTACTTTTTTTACGAATAAAATAACTCTGCTTGTATGAGCTTGCTCACATTGCTGGTGCGTAAAACTAGTCAATTTATGATGAATCCTCACAATACTGAACAAAATAAGTTACATGAATAGTTAGTACTAAGTAAAATCATTAAGTTTTCTCTATTTGTTTACCTACTATTAACTACTAAGGAAAATTTTAAAACTTTTTTGAATTTCACACCAAAAAAGCATCATATATAGAATTGTTTATAATGTACCTTCATTTCTTTCACTTGAATTAAACTTTATAACAAGAAGTTAATTGATTAATCTTTGTTCAAAATATACAAGCAATTAAGAAAGTACATTAAGAACTTGTAATAGAGAATGATTAGAAAATAATAAACAATAAGTTAATACTAACCTTTTGTTAATTTACTTGAAGATAGAGGTGAAGGTGTGAGTTTAAGACTTGAGTTCAAGTAAACTAGACACTCTAAAGCATGTGAGAGAGAATGAAGCTCCTTATAAGAAAGAGGAGCATTGTCGTAACTGATAAAGTTATTGCTACATGCATCAAAAGGTCAAGGGTTTCGAGCCATGGAAAAAGTTTTCTGCAGAAATGCGGAATAAGATTACGTACAACAGATCCTTGTAGCTAAGCTCTTTCCTCAAACTCAATACGCAGTCAGAACTTAGTGCACCAGACTATATATTTTTTTAAATAGAGAGGTTGTATTAAATAATTCACATGAATAACAACTACCAATTTTTTTTTCACATGACTATAACTATTGGAGTGAATATGTGCTGGAATTTATTATACATAATATATTTTGTCTTAGCTGTGTGGTACATTTTGAGTTTCATTTATTTCACATTTTGTTACATATATACACAGAGGCGAATTTAATATTTAAATTTTATAAATATTTCACAATCAATAGATTTTGATGGTCCGACTCTTCTCTAGATCTCACCAATGCCGGTTCTTGCCTTAGAAATTTTAGGCTAATGCCTTAGGCCTCAAATTTCTATAAATTAAAAAGTCATGTTTAATTTTTTTATGAAAAAAATAATTATTTATAATAAAAAATATATATATATATATTTGCTAACACTCACGTTATTTATATTTTTTAACTCTTCATGCACTCTATTTCTTCAAATCTTTAATAATTAGAGTAATATTCTGTCAAAAATATGAATAAATAGCTGAAAATTGTGGAACAAAGTAAATTATTATTAAATATTCTTTTATTTTTTGTAACTTTTCATATTAAAGTAGGTTATACCAAGTTATCAATTTTTTGAATCAAATCATATGATTCTAACTGTTATCTTTATTTAAAATTTAGCAACTTATTATTTATAAAACTATATTATCGATTCATATAATAATTGTCTCAATAACATGATGTTTCAATGTAAAATTGATAAAAACTTACTTTAAAATAATAATTAAAAAAAAGTATTTGAAAACATCATTTGTAAAAAAGATATTAAGTAATAATTTACATTTAAAATTTTAGAAAAATAAATAATATTTATTTAAATTTTAAGTCTCTAATTAAAATTTTGTTGTAGACCTCGAATTATATTGAGTCGCCATGATCTCGCGAAATTTTTACCTTACCCTATTAGAGGTAAAGCCACCATTATGGTTATATCAATTCAGTAGAATTCAATAATTTTATTATGATTTATATATCAATTCGCGTTTTAAAAATTACTTAATTAATATGTATAAATAATCATTCAGAACATGAATGAGCATCGTAATTCAAAATCCATAGCTTAAAAATTCTAAATCCATCTTTGAACCTCATTATCACAAATAATTTGAACACATGGTTTTATTTTATTTCCCACAATATAATATATAATATAATACTAGCTAGGATAATCATGTAGTATGCTATGTTTGATCATTTCAAAACCAAATCAAGGAAAAAAAAAGAAAACTTGAAGTAGTTTTCTTTATCCCTTTATAATTTTTGTACACAATTAATTCATCAAATGTTTCCAAATCTTATTATTTTAATTCTTAAAAATTATTAGTCTAAAGGAAAATAAAATAAAGTAAAATAAAAAAGTAAAAGAGTGAAAATGAAGAAAGAGGATCTAAGGCTGTAAAAGCAAACACTTTGATTGTTTTTAAGACTTTTAGCCATGCAAGACAAATATAAGATGACAAAATTAGGTTAGTGCAAATAAGTTTGACCTTATTATATCCATGCCAGCCATGCATGTTTTTTGAGATTTAAATCAAAAAAATGTCTAATCGAAAAATATCATTCTACACGCATAATACATATATTAGACCTTAAATTTGACTTTAAATTTTAACTTTAACCTTCAACTTTCATAGTGCACAAACAAACACTTTAACTATCTTACCTTTAAATAAATAAACACGCGATTTTTGGAGCTAAAGAGAGTGAAATGCAAACGCTCCCACGTGTATTAATGAGTCACTCAATGACTGTCAACTAATTAAATATTTTACACGTCATTTTTAGAATTAAAAAAAATGAAATTTTGATTTGGAAATATAAAAATATATATAAAAGGAATTCATTAAGGGTAGAGTTGTCATTTTATTTTTATTCTGGTTTGGGCCTCAAAAATTACACCTCACTCGCGTAAAATACGTGCACATCACGCGTTTTGCCAGGTAAGTCTCGTGTGTTTATTTATTAAAAGGTTAGATAGTTAAAGTGTCTGTTTGTGCACTATGAAAATTGAAGGTTAAAGTTAAAATTTGAAGTCACGTTTAGAATTTAATATATGTATTATGCCTATTATATATCATATACTTAATCAAAATCATAGTTCAAACATCTAAATAAAACTTATTAACAAGTTACATTCTAAGTGTTACATTTTCTTTATACTCTAATTTACCTTAAAGATATCTACAAATAAATTATTTTAAATTATAAAAACATGTAACTTGTTTTAACAAATAAAGATGACATGATGGTATAAAAATTCTTTTATATTAATGTTTTGGTCTATCATTTAAATTATTTTTTAATAGAAAAGAATATATGGGGTCCTTGTTAATTACGCGTTTAAGGGGAATTATAATTAATTAATTTATTATATTACTAGTGATTAGTACCGTTGGACAGAAAGGAACGGTGCTCGAGGCTATTAATTTTCATAATTTTGTTGATTATACATTAAGCAAATCATCATTAGCAAGTGATTTCATTATTTTTGTTGTATGAATTTTGATGGCTTCTATTAATTTAATCACTTTAGTCACGTCTTAATCCGAATAAGGTGATTAAGAAAATCGTGAATTTCGTAGAATGAAGTTATGATTGTATCCAGATAGAAATGATGATCGGACTCTCGTGATGTCTTCAAGTCAGCCATAATAGAATGAATAGGCTAAATAGTCAATAACAGTCCGTTTTCACCTATTATAGATGCAGCTCAATTGGTAAGAGGCGATCTCCTTGGGAGGGATGTAAAGGAGCCATAGGTCACGGGTTCGATTATATATATATATTTTAAAATGTCTTTTTTGCATTACCCTTTTCAAATGTTGTTTCTATTATTTGTTTGATGCTATTTTTAAGATTATACCGACAATGATAATTATAAAAAATGATTTGAACTGCCTTTTTTGTTCTTTTTAGTACATTGATAAGATCTTAGTAATAATGATATTAAGTTGTTAGGTATGAATATGATATAATTGGTTTTATTATTTGTTTTTTTGTGAGTGAGTTAGTGACCTTATTTTTGGGAACAAGTGAATATATGGATTTGTTGAAGTTTAGTTAGAATATAGCCATTATATATGAAAGTGTTATGTGAAAGAGGGTTCTTAAATCGATTATTATCTTTCGACTAATTTAGTTTTTCCGTTTTTTAACTAATAAGAGATATTTGTATATGAATATTGACCAGTTATTCATCGACTTGATTTTTTTTTTATGAAATAAAGTTAAATTATGTTTATGAAGATTTTGTAACTATATATATTTTAAAGTTCAGTGGGGATGCTTAGTATCCGAGCAACTCCTTCTCGTCCTGTCATAAGAAGTTCATATGTGCACAAAAGATATAAAATCATTTTTTTTTGCGATAGTTATCAGAGAATTGATATTCAACCATGTTGAAGTTTAAAACTTTGAAATTTGGAATTTCGATTTTTCCGGAAATAAGCTAAGTTTTGAGGGATTGTTGTTTTGAAAAATCAGTACGTGTTGAGGATCATGATTCTCAATTTTTGAGTGATTTCATGTAGTTTTTGATGTGTTTTGGACGAATCTAGTGCTTCGATTCAAGGAAACAAACGAAATAAGTTTTTATTTGTAAAAGTGTATAATAATGTATATTAGGTGTATAATATTGTATTAGCAAATTTTGTATATTTGATTGAATTTTGGGCTAAATTTTTATAACTTATTTTAGGCTATATGTTTACGATATAAATTAGGTAACAATATTTTCTTTAAAAAAATTCAAAAAAAAAAGAAAAAAGAAATTTATAAATTTCCTACTATTTTACGAGCTAATTAATTAGATTCATGCCAGTTAGCAATATTTGCAAATGTTACAAAATTTTGGACTTTATATACATGAGGTCAAAATTAAGTATAATTTGTTTTAAATATATTATATCCTAATGGATTCACACGTATATATGACTTTTCGCTCGCATCCCTTCTCTTTCATTCGGCTCTTTTGTTGTATCCGATATCCTAGATACATGTATTTAGTATGATTCATATATATTTCTCTTATAAATACAGTGACAGCAAAACAATATCTTAATAATATACTTAAAATAGATTTATGAAATCCGTAATTCACCCCGTTCTACGTGAGATTTTTAAAAGAATTTTACTTTAACTCGCTCTGCCTTGCACCTATCCGCAAGAGGATCAACCCGCCCCGCGAAAACCCACCCGCTCCGAATCCGCCCCGAGCCCGTTTAAGAAACTCTATATAAGATTGATTTTTACAAATTTCAGAAACTTTTAAAAAGTAAAAATATGTTGAGCTAATTCTAATCGAAGCCCATATTAGGGCTTCAAACTCAAAATCAATAATTCATCGTTAGCTGTTTAAAATTCTCAGAAAAATGTCATTCATCGAAGAATTTCAAGCCAGTAAGTTTCAATTTTTATTTTTTTTTGAATTTTTTTGAATCCGTTTCAGTTTCTGTTCTATAGATTCATGTAAAGATTGAATTTTTGTTTCGAATTCATAAGCCTGAAATTGAGAAAAAATAAATTCAGTACAATTCTAAGGATGCTGTGTACTTTATATGTGTTAAAATAGTTGTCATGTTTCGCTTCGCGAGGAAAAAGGGGATTTTTTGTTAATAGAAAAAAAAAGAAACAAGTGTTTATAGCTATAATGATATAAATAAATATACTCATCCGAGCTGGAATACGAGAATTTCCACCTTGTTGAAGATCTAGTGGTGCTACCCGAAGACTTAAATGAATAGCCAATGAGAATTTGTGTGTAGCTTTTGGTCAATATGACTAATTTTTTCGAGCTAAATTGGATTAGATTAAGTCGATTTTAGTGATTAAGTGAAATAGTTATTGTTTAGTGATGAGTTCATGGTAGAAACGATTAGCGATAAGATGCACGGTTTTTATTGTTCTGGTCCCTGAATTGAAGCGCTGCCTAAGTGACGTGGAACACTCGAGAGTGATTTTTAGTATTCGAGTGTGATTTTTAGTATTGTCTGTGTAAGAGTGATGTGTGATTAATTATATAGGAATTAGTTATTCCTCTGTGCAATCATGGTTTGATTTTTAACAAGTTGCTATGTTGATGATATTATCTCAGATATCGAAGCTCTTCCGAACCATTTGCGGAGGAAGTATGCGTTGCTGCGTGATTTGGATAAAAGTCTGCAAGGTATTACTTAATAGTTCAAACTTTATATATTATTGGACTAATAATGTTCTCTTAGCGAGTTAGTTTCTTTCTGACTTTCCATTTTGATGTGCTTATTAAGAACATTTGTACATTGTTGAGTCGATTGATAATTTTCTGAGTGTGGAAATGTTATGTATTTTGAGTCCCATTGCATTATATCTAATGAAATGTCTACTAATGCAATTAGCTTAGTGGAACTGTAGAAGATTCACTGGTATATCCTCATTAAATTGCTGAAACAGAACAGTAATGCTTTGGTCTTCTGGTTGCCACTGGCTCCTTTGTTTTTTTTTTAGAATGCAAAAAACGATGTTGATAAATATACTCCTGATTGGCTAAAAGAAGATAGGGTAATTTTCTAAGATTCTCAATAGCATTTATTATTGCTGTGTTTGTAGCTCGACACAAGCACATCAGGTTTAATGTGTATGCTGTTTCTTCGTTTCTTAGTTTGTGGCATTATTACCAAATAAGTGCTTTTTTTTCTGAACAGGAGTCCAGACCCAAAATGAACAACGTTGTGACAAAGAAATAGAGGATATGATACAGCGTATTAAGGCTGGTAATGTGACACCAGACTCTTCACTAATCAAATTCTCTGACGATGCATTGGATGAGCAAAAGCATGCAATCAGGATTGCTGATGAAAAAGTTGCACTAGCTTCTCAGGCATATGATCTGGTAGGGATTTTGGAAACTGCATCTTCTTTCTACATCAAGCAAACTGTTTCGTTCAATGTTCACAGTTCCTTCACTTCAATCTATTCTAGGTGCATTTGCTATAAGCTTAGTTGTTCAGACTCCTTATTTTAGCTTTCTTTGTAAGTTGGATTATGATGATCGTCGTGAAGTTACTTAGTCTTATTCACTTGATACTTGAATGGGATAGAATATAGAAATGTTTATGAGTTAATCTTTGAAGAAGAGTGTTAATCCTTGACCTTTAGAAGAAAGTATTTGTCTAAATTCCCTTTGTTCCTGAATTACAGAAGAGAAAACTTACGGCATTACTTAGAGGCTGGTTTTGAATGACAATTATTACCAAGTTCCTGTTTGAATATATGGTGGATAGGTAAGTTTTCCAATTTTATTTCAAGGACACAAAAATGATCATGATTGTGAATTGTGATCATAAAATCATGTCCCGAAAAGTTGTATAAATTCCTAAAGGCCACTAACTAAGGAGCTTCTGTAAGATTTTTATTTGAGCAACCCAGACATGAACTTAGTTTTGGTTGCTGAATCCCTTATTAAACTAAATTTTAGGTGTGAACTTCCTTGAAAATATGCTCCAAGATGCACTTAGACGAGATCTGCCAGGTGTTAACTGAATGAATATCATGCATAAATACAAACTGATACAATGAGGAGGAGTAAATGATTGGTTGTACACATTGCTTCACTGGTATATACTTTTGTTTTTATTCCTTCTCAGATAAGTAATAATTGTGTGGTTTGAAATTGAGGTTTGGTAAGGGTAGTAGGTTTTGTTTATTATTGGATCATTAATCTACTCTTTATGGCAATCAGTGAGAAAATTCTTGCAACAGGTAGATGCTCATATTCAGCAGCTTGATCAGTACTTGAAAAAGTTTGACGAAGATCTCCGGAGAGGTATGTCTGTATCAGCTTCCTCATCTTTTCACCAAGAACAGTGGCATAACTTATGCATTCTCTGACTGTAGAACAACTTTCTCTTTTATGCAGAACGGGATACTGCTGTTGTTACTGGAGCTCCTGCTACCACTGTTGAAAATAATGTCAAATCTGGAAGGTCTGGTGAGGGTAAGGGAGGGCGTAAAAAGTAAGTGCTATATTTTTTTCCTGAATATAAAGCCATCATAGTAATCACTGAATGGTCTTTTCGTAGGAAACTTGCTTTAGCCGCACCTTTCCTTATTTTTTTCAGTTAAATTTTTTCTTATAGGGAGCTTTTAGTTGTGTTATTCACCAACCTATTCTAGACAAGTTCCATTTTTTTTATATGGTATCAGGGCTTCTATGACGTCAGTAAAGACCAGTGTAACACCGGCCTACTGTTGGCCTGCTTCTGATGTCTACTTTGCCAAAGCTGCTTCTTCTTTGTATAAGTTTGATATTCCTTTTCTTTTTCCTATGACTATTATGTGTCTTTTTTGGTTATCCTTTTGGTGGCACCTAGAGGCAGAGGTGGGTCCAGGAGTTGAATTTTATGGGTTCTTTCGACGACTTCTGATACACGATAATACTAGTTCACAAAAAGTATAAATAGTTAGGGAATATTTTAAGACATGTGTAGGATTTCAGCAAAAGCTACTGGTTCCCAGAAACCTGCACCCAACATGTTGCATCCACCCTTGGTGGCACCATCTCTCTAGACCACTATTCCATCTATTCCTCCAACAATTTTCAAGTAAAAATATTCCTCCAAACTCCTTTACATATTTTATTAATTGTGCAAGTGTACGAGTATTTAGTTCCTTCTTTAAACATTGAATTCTGCTCATTGTCTTAGAGATCTTCTCTTCTTTCTTCATGGTAATAGAGTTTGTGCACTGAGGCCCTTGTTTGAGTTTTATTTTCAATTGTGCCGAGAGTTTTCTTCTCTTGTTTTTTCCTCTTACAAGATTTTGGATGTTAATCTCCCTTGAACATTGAATTTTTCGCCATTGTTTGATCACTTTTTCCAGTTACTCTTTAGCGGCCTATTCAAGCTAATATGAAATTCAACAGGCTATTGAAGTTATGTTTATGTATTAAAAGTATGTAAGGTTCTAAATGGTACTGATACAATTTGGAGTTTTGGGTATTTAGGAAAGTTTCCCTTTGTAAGGGAGGAATTGGATTTTTCATATTTACTAGTTTGAATTCCCACGGCACCAAAAAATGTTCGTCTTCTTACTCGCCTGAAGATTTACATAAATAATAAGGTATATCATGTTGCTTTGCCTTGTACGTTTGCCCCCAAATATTTTACCCTAGGTTGCTATTCTTTATCGGCAATGTAGTCGCCCTGTAATTTCTGAACAAACATTTTATCCTTTTCCTTTATGACCCACAAAAAGTTTCATCAAGTGTAAGCAGAACAACTTGCTTGATCCATGAGTTTGGTAAGAAGTGGCTTCCCTTGGAAACTGAACCAGCTTAATTTTCTAGTGGTGTTAGTTTTCCAAGTCCCAACGTTTTTTTTCGCCATTCTGTCGGCTTCTGTGGCCAAGGGAAGCCACTTGGGGGAATAGTTGTTATCTGTCGGTTTCTGTGGCCCAACTGATGAACGCTTGTGTGAATGTATATATCTGTCCTTACGTGGTATTATATTGAACTTGTTGTGAAGAGAATAATTTGTTCTGCAGAACACGTCTTGCTACAGCAGCTGCAGCTACAGCCACTGCAGCAACACCAAGTGGAATGGATTTGGATCTGCCTGTTGATCCAAACGAACCAACATACTGTTTCTGCAATCAAGTTAGCTATGGTGAAATGGTTGCTTGCGACAATCCTAATGTACGTACTCAGCTCAGTCTTACCAATCATCTCCTTAAAACTTTAGTACATTGAACAATTGCTAAAATTTACTATTCCCTTCAACAGTGCAAAATAGAGTGGTTCCACTACGGCTGCGTTGGCCTCAAAGAACAGCCCAAGGGGAAATGGTTTTGCGCAGATTGTGCAGGAACGCAAAAGAAGCGGAAAGGGAAGTGATAGAAATAGGAAGAGATCACCCAGTATACTGATGGATAAAATTATTTTGTTACTGTATGCGACTGTAATTTTGTTCTATGTTGGCTGTTTTCTTGACAATGCTTATGTATATTGTTTTGACTCTTCTGGTAAAACCTTTTTGGAGTCCATTACTGAAATGATCATTCAACTACTCGAAATTACTTACTCGAGCATGGGATCCTTCAGAAACATTCTCCTTTTCTTCCACGAGGTGGAGGTATGGTCTGTGTGTACTCTACCCTCTTCAAATTCCGCATGCGAGATTCTATAGGGTGTTGTTAACTTATGTAATACAATAGTTCCGTTCAAATTCTTATCAATGTATCTTTGTCCTCGGTATCTTTAATTAGTTTAGTCATACTTTTGTAACACCTACTTAATTTTTTAGGAGTTCTTGATGACACAATATTCCAAAAAAAGGCAATACAACAACATCAACAAATACTCGTGAAATCTCACAAGTGCTGTCTGGAGAGTGTATACCTTATTCCTATCTCATGGAGGGGATTACAAGGTGCGCAATCAAACCCAAAAAAGACCAGGTAGTCAACCAACTAAGCTACTACGGTTCCACCTAGAATTCAACTATATTTCTTAAAAGTCATAGATTACGAGGTGGAAATCACACTCCCTAAAGTTCAGATAGCCAACCAACTCAGTTCATTAACATTCCAAACCAGTTATACAAGTAACATAATTATCTCACAAATATGCATATGCAGTTCATCTCTCGCCACTCTCTGCCCTTGATCTGTCGCTCGTCTCTCTCCCAATCTCGCTTGTCAGATATACAAATATACATATATATCAGTTACATATATACAATTATTTGACGGATATACATATACAATTCACCTTTTTGTCTACTCTCGCTCGCCCCTCTCATCCCGCTAACATGTAGCTACGAATCATAATTCAATAACTATAGCAATGGAGCATAATTAAGTTATTTTTGAATGGTTATATGCAAAAATTCCCCCCAAAAAATTATACTTCAAATATTATAAATATTCATATACAAAAATGAGTTAATGTATTCAATAAGTTTACAAGTTATTCTTCACATTTTTTAGGAGGTTTTTATAGTGTTTGCTATCATTTACTTACGTTTGTGCTAATTGTCGTATAACTGGTGAATTCTTTAAATCATAGAAATGCCGAAATCAATAGATATTGAAATATGAAATATTTTACCACGTCGAATTAAGGTAATACTTTTCTACGAAATGGAACTAGCGTTCTGTCTTGATTGATTCTACCTCAATGTAAAGATCAAAAACCTAAGAAAATATTGTTAAACATTAACCTAGAAAAGGATTAGAATCATTTCAAACACACCAATTAATAATTCAATATATTGAGAAATCAATGACAATAAAAAAAAATTACTTTTATTTCTAACAATATAAACTATTACATATTAAAACAAATAAACTATTTTTTTTCACCAATCACCATATTTATAACCTACATTTTGACCATCAGTCAAATAAAAACCATCTTCCTTCACAGTCCACTGACAAACAGTTGCACGAGCTGTAATATTTGAATCCTTAACACACGTATCGAGATCATTGAATATCTCAAAAGATTTATCGTTAGATTTCCACCAGAAATGACAAAAGAACATAGTTTTCAACAATTTACTAGCATGAAATGACCAATTGATATTAGTTGTTGGAGCAATATTATGAAACCCTATATCATCGTCTTTAGATGCGCAATGAACCCTCAGTATAGGGGAATTATTTGGTAGGGCATTCCATACATAAACATTATATTTTGGCCTATCAAAAATACTCCCTTTTGCTTGTGCAAAGCAAAAAAATAAAATACATAGCAAGAAAATAGGTTTGATTTGTGAACAAGTCATTTTAGAAAGTTCAAATTTTCTTGTGTTTGGCTTTAACTATTATATTAGATGGTTTTTATACTGTAAAAATATTTTTACATAAAATATCATTAAAAGCCAAATATGGAAATTCATTGAATAAGTTGCAGTAACTAAAAGAGAATATTCTAATTATACTTCATATATATGTATTGGGAAAACAAGAATAAATATAATTACATTTAAATTCTTAGAATATTCCCATATGAATAATGTGAAAATTGGTAACTTACATTTTATTAGATCTCAAAATTGTTTAAAATTTTACTTTGGTCATATCGTTCTAATTAGGGGTGTCAAAAGAATATGAAAAATCGATCAAATTGAATCGAAACCAACTTATACTATTTTTCAATAAAATCGCGGACTTTTATATAAAAGTAATATATAAAAAGTATATTATTACATTTCTCAAATATAAAAATAACTTAAATCCTAGGCTTCTGGTGGCTAAATGATTTTGGGTGTTTATTCTTTAATTAATTTTTACTTAATTAGCTTTATAATGAAAAGATACTGCAATAGATACTATATCAAACAATACAACAAATCATATCCAAGCACTTCTATGAAATATTTAAGATCAAACAATACTACGGCAACAAGGTTTTACATTCTCGTTTATTTTGTAATGAATTAAAGTGCATTAACACTAGTATATCTTGAGGTGATACATAAACGGTAAAAAATAATGGAAAACTAATCAAACCATACCAATACCGAAGAGAAACCGATATGATTGAAATGATTTTAAAAAGTTATATACCATAAAACAAAAAATTAAAATTGAAAAAATTAACCGATCAAATCGTACCATTATCACCCCTAATTCCACGAGCCAGAAGTTTTCTTAAGCTATCGTTCAAAAATGTTCATATACAATATATTAGGAATATTCAGAATTCTTCAACAATAATAGGGTCCAATTTATAATCAACCACTCTTGTATTTGGACACCTTAATCTGATGCTCCTAAATTTTGGTCAGGGGTGCACCTATTGAGTCTAATTGTTTCATTTGTCGATTTCAACTGCGGAAAAAGTTTAACCATAGCTTGCTACTGAAAAACGTTGCTTGGAGAGATTCAATCTCCATAGTCAAAAAGTTTCGAAAAAAGAACAGTAGAACAAGTATAAATGAATTCATCACACCTCAATATAATAGTAAAACCAGAAAGGAACACTGAAATGGACCTATATTTAAGCTGCGTATTCAAATGAAGACTACAAATTTTGAACCTACAAAAACATGAATTCACAATGGTCTTGTCTCTCTTGCTATTGATACAATAGGCGCGTTTTCTATCGTAAAAAGATTCATCAAAATAGGAAATAAATCTAAATTTATTTTTTTGCTTTGTTCTATAAACCAAATGTGTCAAGCAGCTGCAATTACTGTTTTTGGCTTTTCAATCAGAAGTCCATGCCACCCATACCACCACCCATACCGCCACCCATTGCAGGAGATTCCTTCTCGTCCTTAGGAAGCTCGACAACAACTGCTTCAGTTGTGGTCAAAAGAGACGAGACACTGCATAGAACACAAGGGGCGTTACGTTGGCAAGAATGTGAGGCCAATGTCTCAAGTCTTAACGATGGAAGAACAAGAAAATAGGAAGGGGGTTATATGCTAACCTGGCAGCATCGACCAAAGCTGTCCTGATCACTTTCACTGGATCGATGATTCCTGCCTTTATCATATCTACATATTCACCCTTGGCCGCATCATATCCAAGATCAAGGTTGTCCTGATCCAACAATTTGCCAACCACGACAGCACCCTCTACTCCTGCGTTAGAGGCTATTGTATGTACTGGCGTCTGCAAACACAAAGTTCAACCAAGTCACAAGTCATTCACAACACAAGATAGTACTCGGAGTGAAACTACTTTATTACTAAGAAGCTAATTAGCAGGGTTAGAAGGGAGCATAGCAAACCTTCAGAGCATTCTGAATAATTTGTACACCAATCTTCTGGTCAAAGTTGGCTGTTGTCAAATTATCCAATTCTCTTGCTGCATAAAGAAGAGCAACACCACCACCTGCAAGACAAAAGAGGATCAATAATCTCGGACTATTGGATCTTCCCATTTTGCTACAAACTCACGGACATGTATTAAACCTGGAACAATTCCTTCCTCCACTGCAGCCTTTGTGGCGTTCAAAGCATCAGTTACTCTATCTTTCTTTTCACCAACCTCAGCTTCACTGGCTCCTCCAATCTGAAAATTAATACACATTCTGTGATGGCATGTTATAATAACGAGTCTGAATTAACAGTTGCAACTATTTCCCTCTAATAAAAAAGTTTGAATTCTTCTTTAGAAACTTAATTTACACAGGTTGCTAACAGAGGCATACCTTTAACACAGCAACACCCCCTGAAAGCTTAGCTAGTCTTTCCTGCAACTTCTCCTTGTCATAGTCAGATGTGCTCTGTTCAATGGTTGATCTAATCTGCAAATACAAAGAGCACGAGTATATGCTCAACCTCATGCAGAAGTACAGTGCTTTTACTGATATTGGTGAAAAAGTAAGCAAAACGAACCAGTTCGCATCGTTCCTCGATGGACTTCTTCTCACCAGCACCATCAAGAATGACAGTATCATCCTTAGAGATAGTTGCCTAGGGAAAGGAAAGCATGAGTAAAACAGTAGGAGACACATATATAAAGTCGACCCCCCCTACCCAGCGTATAACTCACTAGAAATACCAAACATGTATCACATTATGCACAATTTTTCATGCACTTATATATATTCAAAAGAAAACATACATAGTAAAAGAAACAACTACAGCCAAATCACGCAGCAAAAATACCTCTTTACTTGTTCCCAGCATCTCGAACTCCAAATTTTCAATGTTCAGTCCAAGCTCTTCTGTTATGACCTACCAAACAAGCAGTAATACACGTTGGTTAGGTATCATTAAGACAAATATCAACTATCTCATACATTAGCACAGTTCAACAGTTCTCACTTGGCCTCCAGTTAAAATAGCAAGATCTTGCAAATAAGCTTTCCTGTTTTCACCAAAGCCTGGTGCTTTGATGGCACAAACCTGTAGACATTTACAGACAATACATAATCACCAGACTGAGGAAAAGTCGAACCACAGAACAGGAAATACCGATCACTCATCAGTATACCTTGATTCCAGCACGGAGTTTGTTCAAAATAAGAGTGGCGAGTGCTTCATTGTCCACATCTTCAGCCACAATTAAGAGGGGCCTTTGTCTCTGCATAGATGAAATAAGACTGCAAGAGTAAGATAGACAGCAACATGATCAATCTCATAGACACCAAACTGATAATCTCAGTAAGAGGATCACCTTCAGAGCTAACTCCAATGCTTTCACAACAGCATTAATGCTTGAGATCTTTTTCTCATGAATCAGAATTAGTGGGTTATCCAGTTCCTGCCAGACATCAGGAGAATAGTGAATTTTAAACAAGAGAATGGTGCAAAATATGTAAAGAATGTTGGCACAGCGAGCAAACTCATGTGAGCTTAACTAAGATTAGCAAGCCAAAAACATACACATTTCTGATTCTTCTGATTTGTGATGAAGTATGGTGATATGTAACCTCTATCCAACTTCATCCCTTCAACAACATCCAACTCATTGAGCAATGTCTTCCCGTCCTGTGTGATAGTAGAAATGAGTTAGCTACACATCATTAAAGTAACAAGTCTCCCACAAATTAGCCGAAGTGTATAACAAATAGATACAAATTGGACTATGAAAAGATGTTTCTCATAACTGGGCAACAAATAACTTATCAAAATCCTATATGCTTGATTTCTAGCCCAAATTCTCCCATATAACACTAATATTCATCAGGTATCAATTAGTTAAACTCGGCAAATATATCTTCTACTCCAGCTCCACCCACATCCCAAGAGCATATTGAAATCAGAAGCTTCATTTTGAAGCTCACAGAGATAAGTAAGGACCACAGTGACCAAAAGATGCATACAGAGAATGCATAAATAGATAGACAATACGATTACTTACTTGAATAGTGATGACTCCCTCCTTGCCTACTTTCTCCATTGCCCTTGCAATGAGGTCGCCAATTACTCTTTCTCCGTTTGCAGAGATAGTCCCAACCTATCAATAGTTACAATATCAAAATCTTATGGGAAGAAGAAGAGTATCACTTAAGCAAAGAAGAAGTTACACAGAACTCTTCAGTGCATTATTAAATCTACTTTCACGGGAAATCTTTTACTTCTGCCTTTTTCTCCTTCTACTAGTAGTACTGCTTCCCTATGAGTTCCTTTTCACTGTTTATTTTCTTTTCTTTCTCTTTTTTTTTTTGGCGTTAGGTTGGGAGGGGTCAGGCTTAGAGGCTTCTAGGGAGGGAGGAGGTTGCCTGCAAAAGATAGAGAATTGTATGTACCAGAAAAGCAGTATTTTTAATGTGCAAGTTCAAAAACTTGCAAAGATACCTGTGCAATTTCCTCAGATGTACTGATCATCCGTGCTCTGCTTTTCAGGTTTGTCACAACAGAATCTACAGCCATGGTAATACCCCGTCTAAGGTCCATTGCATTCATACCAGCTGCCACTGACTTGCATCCTTCAGCAAATATTGCTCGGGTGAGAACTGTTGCACAAGTGGTACCTGAAAAAATAGAGAAGAGACAGAATCACCAATTATATTAGGCTGGAAATTCATAAATTCAGTCCAACAAAGAAAGAGACATCAAACTCCAGCACTGGAGGCAATACTGGACGCCTAAAGACTTACCATCACCAGCAACATCATTTGTTGCATTGGCGACTTGTTTTACAAGGCTAGCACCAACATTTTGTATCTTGTCCTTGAATTCAATACTTTTTGCAACAGTCACGCCATCTTTTGTCACTTTGGGTGCACCCCAACTTTGTTCAATCACCACATTACGCCCCTACAAAATAGGCATCTAGTATCATTTGTCACCGTTGATGATGAATCTGTTACCACCAGAACATAGGAGACAAACGTAATGAATAATAATTCTCATCTCCAACAAGTATGTCGGCAGAGAAAGTATTGCTGCCTTAGTGTTCTCCAAGCTCAAACAGCAGAAGCAAGGAGCAATGAGGAAAAAAAGCAACTATTTCACTTTTGCTTCAACAGAACGAGTTGTCCCAAAATGTAGGAAGTTTGGCCAACCAGAGAAAGAAGCTTATAGACAGTTAGACATAATTTTCAGCTGGGACAACAAATTCTTCTTAGTAGGGACCAAAACAGAGGAGTTCCTCTAAATGTCATTTAAGTTGCATATGCCCCAAATCCTAACGAGTACTTCCCAGAACACAATAAGAAGCATGTGAGCATCTGAAAATGGCAATAATTTAATGTTTGATGGAACCCATTTACATGTCTACATAACTGAATTCATGTTATCAATTTCCAAAAGATTAAGCATGTGCGTATGCGATAATTTTGCAATTTTTGTATGAACTTGAACCATTAGATCCAACAAATGAACAAGTCAAATGAAAGAGAAAAGCCCCATCAGATCAACATAATATTCAATGTACACGAATAGGAAAATAGATGTCTATAATTTGCTAAAAACAAGATTCTTTCACCAAAATTCAGATTCGTAGCATGAGTTTCACTACTATCTTTTGTTTTTTTTCCATGGGTAATGAATTCTGCTACAATCTTGAGTAACAAGTAACCCCTCCAAGGTTCAAACAATTGAATTTTTGGACAACACACAATTGACTTCACATATTTGGAAACAAGGTAAAAATATTATCAAAAGCAAAATGCACAAAAAATACAGCTTGCTAACGAAAAAAATCTTAATGAGTATGGACGACGACATTAAAGCACACATTATCCAACGAGAAGTGCTCAATGTGTTTTGAGCCTCACTCATGGGCTTCAAGGGCGCCTTCAACAAAAATGCTAGGTAACAAGTTATAACTAACCATATTTATCTATAAGAACAACATACGAAACAAACTACACAACCCCAAATAGCAATAATGCCACATACAATTCAACAGAGCAAACAGAGTATATCCACAAATGGGGTTGATAAAGCATTTCACCTTTGGACCCATAGTGACTTTAACAGCATCAGCAAGCTGCTCAACACCTTGAAGCATCAAAGCTCTAGCTTCAACTCCAAATCTGATATCCTTTGCAGCATAGTTTCTACTCCAATTCAACCTCCCACCAATCTACAACAACCCCATTTAAAACAACAATCCAAAACATACCACATCTTTAATCTATACATAAAAAAACAAACATACAAAACACACCTTTTGGGAACTGGTTCTTGCAACACTGTACAAACAAATAAATGGGTATTTGTCAAAATCAAATCTTTCACTCTTCCAACACATAAAACACCAAAAAAAAAAAAAAAGCAAGTCACATAATATGAAAAATACCTGGCTTTAGAAGCAAGATTTGCTGCAAAACGATACATTTTGAAGCTGAGAAATGCTGCTGAAAGTGAAAGTGGAAAGGGATTTTGAAGTACAAAGAGAGAAGTGGGGATGAAGAAGAAGCTTCAAAGGTATTTAATTTAGTGAAGAAGGGCCTAGAAGATCCCAAGAAGCACCTTCTAGGGTTTTAGGGTTTTATGGAAGAGGGTTTACTGTAATCATATATTCAAGATAATAATTAATTAAAATAAAAATAAATAGTTCACATAAAAAGTTGGTAATTTATAATAAAAAGTAAAAGAAGAAAAAAGAAAACATAAATTGCAACATTAGAAGAAAAAAAAACTAGGCAAATGTTGACGTTTTCATCATAGTAAGTTGCTCCCTTTTATTTAAATATATTTATTTACGATTTGATTGTTAGTTTTTCAGAATTATTATAGCATTTTCTGGGTCAACCACCGAAATAATAATCTAAATAAGGTTGTAATTTATTCAACTTGCAGTCAAATAAGTTGTATCATCTTTGTTTGAGACATCTTTATATATTTTTTGATCTGATTTTATCTAACTTTGTTTACTGTCAATATTGAGATTATTCGCAATATATTCGTAGTTACTATCTATTATTTCTTACTACTTATTGGCTATTACATTATTTTAGTATTGTTATTATTCCTTTTTTTTGAATATTATGTAATATTTTTATGGTATTCGTTATGTCTTCTTTACTTCTGTATATTATTTATTGCATTTGTTATGTGTTACATAACCTAAAGGGTTTTTAAAAATATTTTTTTCACCTAAATCTCAATGGTTGAATTTCACTTGATATATAATTATTAATATTGTAATACCTCGATAATAAAATATACGTATTCACTAATTGAACAATTTTTCACTCCTCACAAAGTCTTAAACTAATGAAACACTTAAATTATCACGTACTTTAATAAGGTGAAAAATTATTCGCACTCAATATAAATATCAAATTATATATATTTATTATATTTAAATATTTAAATAAAGTTAAAATGTGTCTTAATGAAGCACATACTTAATAGTTTCAGACTATAAAGATTATATGTAATTTAATATGACATTTCAAGACCTCAAACCTTTTATCTTTAACATTGATAATTCATTCTTGCCTCTATTTCATTTCACTATCAATTATTTTCTTAATATATACATAATAATAAATCAAGTTAAATAATAAAAAATTAATAATTAAATATGAAATATAAATAATAATAAATCAAGTTAAATAAATAAAAAATTATTAGTTAAATATGAAACTCGCAATTAATAATAATATTAGGTGTATTTTTAACATTAATAATAATTAATTACTTTAAAAAATAAGCATAATTATTAGGATCACTGGACAGTGAGAATTCACAATATCACCCGCAGGGTCAAGCTAACGTGTCAAATTTCCACTGGTTAGTATACTGACCCGACCCGACCCGACCCGACATTACCATCATCTCTTCTTCTTCTTCTCAACTTTTTTCCAAATCGCAGTTTTCTTCTCCATTGAATCGCCATCACTGTAGCCCTGTAAAGCAGCTCAAAATTACAGTGTTCCGGCACAGAGGGAAAATCACACTGTAGGAAAAATGACGGAGGCAATGATAAGGAAGAAAGCCGGAATGGCTAGCGTGAAAGACATGCCCTTATTGCAAGATGGTCCACCACCAGGCGGTTTTGCACCGGTTCGATTCGCTCGCCGGATCCCTAACACTGGTCCAAGTGCTATGGCTATTTTCCTTACTGCTTTTGGTGTTTTCTCATGGGGTATGTACCAAGTCGGCGTAGGAAATAAGAAGCGAAGGTATGAATCGAGTTTTTTTTTTTAAGTTTGTGAGAAGAAAATTCATTTGGGTGTGTTTATTTTGGCTTGATTTGATCTGGGTATGTGTTAATTTTTGTTGTTTGTGAAAAAGTTTGTTCCTTTTCTTTTTTTTGGGTTATGTGGGTGATAGCTGATTGTGGTTCTTGGTAAACCCTAAAAATGTTAGCTGAATTTGTGTGCTATGGTTGAGTTGAGCTGATTAAGAATCGAGCTTCTTGTTGTTTTTCTTTTCAGTTTATTTGATTAAGGTAGGTGGAATTTGACAATTCATCTGAATTGGTAAGTGGAATTAGATTGAAGAAAAGGTTTTTAAAATGTGTGGATTCCGATTAAAGAGAAGTATTAGGCTGTGACTCATGATGAGCATACGCCCGAGTTTTGAGTTAAGAATGGAAAGTGGTAGATTTGAAACCAGTCCTTGAGCAAGGGTGTTGATCTGTGGTGATGGGTGTACACTTCAGCAGAAATGTGATGACTCTGTGAAAAATTATATCTTGAGTAGGTTACTTTTACGTGCTAGTACAAATTGGTCTTGATTTTTTACTTTCTATTAAGATTTGTGTGCATCATTGATAATCTTGTCATTTGTTGACTTGAAGCAAGTGATTGCTACTCTAAGAAGTTGTTTCTTTGCACAGCAGAACTGCTCCAGTTAGAGGAGAACCAGAATGTCTAGTTTGCTGGTTTGTCTGATTGTGAAATAAAAGCTAGTACCCAATGTGGCATGCTGGCTGTGGTTATTTCTCATACTTCCAAAATCATCGAAATCAGGATCCTTTCACAGTAGATAGAAAAGTTTGCTCCAAATGGAAGGGGCATTCTGGATTTTGGACTATTGAGTTGTTTTCATTAAGTTAAATAGAATGTATTATCCCCTTAACAGTTAACATACTCCAGTGCTTATAAAGCTTCTTGAGATGGAAACACCAGTTAACAGATTTGTATCTGGTAAGCAATAATAGATCATCAAAATAAATGTGTTCCATCCTTTCTATGGGACAGACTCCAGCAATTGTCCTGGTGCTTCCAGTGACTGTAGATCTTATAGATATGAATGAATTTTAATGAAGATTCCTCTGCTAACAGGAAAGCCTTTAAGGTATTGCATATGTCAGATTTCATGTTATGGCCCTTTTGAGTTGTGTATCTTCTGAAGAAGGATATTATAAACTTCATAGAGTAGTCAGAAATCTGATGAATCATCTTTTTGAATGATAGGTTCTCTCGAAAAATGGAATTTAAGATGGAGTGAAAGATAACGGAGTTTCTAGTTAGCAGGATATTTAAGCAGGTTGGAGGGTAGACTGTAGATGGGTGGGGACACATAGTCCCTGGAATTTTAAACCTGTTGGCCAACAAAGTCGGGATGGAATCCCAAAGGACATTTCTCTGACGTAGGAAAAAAGAAGAAATAGTGCGAGATATTATTTTCAGATCTAGCCAATTGTGACTGTCTTGATGCTCTGGTGAACTGTCATCGTGTGGTTATTGCAAACCCTTGGATGGAGATATTGGAATGTATAATCCTAAGAGAAGTTTTCATTAACAATAAAAAAAATGAATTTGTTATCTTATCCAAAAAAAAATAAAAATGAAGTTGTCTTCATTAGTTATCTCTTTCTTATAATTCATTTGGCAACACCAAAAAGATTTATCTCGTGGAGATGATAAATCCTTTAAATTCAATGGCTTGAAAGTGAGGATAGTCGTCATCGAGAATCCGATTTCCAAAGCCAGAGCTTTACTGTTTCTCATGTCCAACCTGAAAGTTTTTCTCACGCATAAAATCTGAACTCAGATCATGAAGAAGAGAGTACGAGAGCTGCCAGTTTTTTCTCATCTGCTTGAAAATTTATTTGTCTGCATTGTTTTGGTTTGGGGGTGGGGGATAGGTGTCACCAGTTTACAAATCTTCAACTTTAGAGGGTTTCAACTGTAGAGGCTTGTGATTGTCACCAATAACTACAATACTAGTGAGTCTTCTTATGTGCTCCCCCCTGGGTTATCTTTCTATACTTTGAAAATAAATTAGTAAATTTATGATCTTAATCTCCTTCAAATACAATAGATAATCTCTTAGCATAGTGTCATACTTCCCATATTGAAGTTAGCTTTTAGCTATGATCAATTTTGCAGTTGATATTCCATCAAAACACATGTAGTCTCTTTCATTTCAAACAACCTGAAAAATGACTGCGGGAATCATTTTCCAGATCTTTTTTGATGGCTTTGTCAACTGTCTAAAAATTGCAGTTGATATAGGCTTCCTTGATGGACTGGGGCATGATCCAAAACAAGCCAAAATGGAGAGGGATTAAACTACACAATTTATTTGGAATTCACATGCTTTCTTTTTTATTTGGGTAAATCACGTAAAGTTGGGGTGTTCCATAAGAACATAGAATAACCAGCTGGGGCAGTTCTTCTTAGATATTATTTTCAGCTAAGATATTCACATCTCTGGTTAGCCAAAACTATCAATTGGATCAATGGAATTGGCTTTATCACTGCGTCACAATGAACAATTCACCTATGATATTGTTAGTGATTCAAATCAGCATGCATCTCATTCCTTCTACATGTTTGAAAATCTATTTTGTGTTGCCAGCTTTTTCTCTTTATGTAAAACTCATGTTTAAGCATTTATCATATGATTAACTAATAGGGGGATGAAGTTCTACTGCTTGTGGGACTCTGGATGTTGTTTATTTACATTAGTCATCAATTGTTTGGGTTGAAGACCTAATACAAATAAATAAAGGTGCCTTCACTCTAATAATTTTGAAGTTTTAAGATAAGGTAGTCACACAATTCAACTTGGTATTTAGAGCCAAACCTATCCTGGTGTTTAATTACCTAATGTTAAACTGCCATGTTATTTCATCTATGCTCTAAATGGAGCATGCCCGTGTTAAGCCCCACATGGTTTGGGGGTCTCTGTTCTAATATCTATATGTTGTCTTGGTCACTTCTCACCTTACGCATACATTGGTTTGAGGGTGTGGACTCTTGTCTTTCTATATGGTAGTGGAGTATTTTCAATTCATGAGCTAACTCTTGGATTTGAAATAGTCCCAAGGTCCATTTTCATTCGAGCATAATATCAGGGCTAGATGCATCATTGATGTTATTTTAATCAATATTGGGTCATCATTTGTTATCCATGCTCTGAAAACATAGGAGTCAGAGCTCTCTGATATCGGGGTTCTTGGAGGAGCTTGGAGAAGTTGTTTGATCTGAGGACATACCTAAAACTCCCTTCTTATGTTTTGGAATATGTGCACTGGTTGACACCTCCTCCATAGTTCCCAAAACCACCGTCAATCTCAAACTTCTTTAGAAGAAGTTCTGATAATATTTTCACTATGTAGGGTGATAAAGGAAGAAAAATATGCTGCCCGAAGGGCTATATTACCCATGCTTCAAGCTGAAGAAGATGAAAGGCGAGCCTCCTTGAATTTGTTTCCATTCCATGCCCTGTTTATTTATCGTACTCTGGAACTCGTTATAACTTATCCTACTTTTTTTTTTTTTTTGCTTATTTAGATTTGTTAAAGAGTGGAAGAAGTATCTTGAAGAAGAGGCGAGAATCATGAAGGATGTTCCCGGTTGGAAAGTTGGTGAAAGTGTTTACAACTCTGGGAAATGGATGCCTCCAGCAACTGGAGAGCTTCGTCCTGATGTCTGGTAAGAGATGCTGGTAAAGCTTCCAGGACATGCAGCACGAAAAACTGGTTCATGTCAGTGGAGGTCATACTTTCTTTCGGATTTCTTTCCTCATTGGAATAAAATTGTATCTGCAAAATCTGTGCAACATGTTTAAGATGATTGCTTTAACGCTATTAGCATTACGAGTTGGGATCATAAGAGACAATGCAACTTCATGTTTCTCTTATAGTTGATTCAGATCGTTTTTTAATGAATAGGCGTCCTTCATCATCCATCTTCTCAATGTGTTTTCATCCAATTACAATATGGAAGTGGCTTTTCCAGTTGCCTCAAAACACTAGAGAAGCCAAATCTAGCAGAAATTATCCTTGAATGTTTCTGACAAATATTAAGTTATGCTAAAGATTGTTTTCCTAATTATTATTATCATTAGAGTACTTCTTTTTCACTTCCCTTTAACAGTAAATTGTCTTATTACTAATCCCATGGTGTTTGAGAACTACTACTACCCTATTAGTTTTACTAATCTCCGAAATTTCTCATTTTCACGCATCAGATTAGTGTATCACGTATAAAATGTAATGTATCTTATCAAACGATTAATGTATCTCGCGCATTACTTTGAATAAAGTAGCAACAATTAAAACTTGCAAAACTTATTAATATCAACAAAATATACTTTACAAAAGGCCTTACAATTATTCAAACAAACATCTCCATAGTTTGGCTTCAAAGTAGAAACTACTGTAGAGGCCTAGTGAAGTAGAAACAAAGGTCCAGTGCCATCTTTTTTATCAGCATCTGGTATGCTCTTGTAGGTACAAAAGTTGTTAGAGATCTCCCAGCTCCAATCTTCCTTCCTTGTCACATACATAGGCGGCCAACGGTTTATCCTCACGTAGTGTTCTCTTATATTTCCATCTGCAAGCAAGCTAGTTACTATGGAGTAGCAAGATTCATGACCACCCCATATCTTGTCATCTGGTTCTGCAGTCTGACTTCCATCTGGAAGAAAATAACGGCGCAGGGGACGTCCAGTTCCATTCCTGTAGGGATCGAGCATTCGCCAGTACTCAGGAGCCGCCTAAGGATTCGTCCACACAAGTAGTATAGGTTGTAGTTATACAAGGATTATGTTTTATCTTTGTTATCCTATGACGGAAACTAGCGAAAGGAAAGAGGGAAATCTGCTTCACTTCGTTTTTTTCACTCTCTTGTCAAACCAAAAAACTTCTCTTCCTTCCTCTAGTTTCCAATCAAAGCTTTATTGAATCCAGATGCATTAAACTGTGAAGAAATAGCAATCAAAGGCAGCAGCAGAAGTGGTTCAAATAGCACTTACAGGATACAGAACCATGCAAACCGTTTTCAATTTTGGCAAAAGCTCTATGAAACTGACCAGTGAAGAACAAAAAGTTAAACATAATGAACAAGAAATGAAGGTATTATGCAGTCTTACCAACTACTTGCAAAGCTACACAAAGACCGACCCTCAAACGGACGTTTTAACTTCAATCGTACAGATTTAAGTTTTCTCAAGCACGTACAAACTATATCTACTCAATTTGGTGCGAGCTGCAGCCATGCATGATTTATATGGGTGGATAATGCCTATTCATGGACTTCCAAAATTGGCAAGTAAGACTTAGAAAGAAGGAATATAAATAGGCTCATACCTCGGTGAAATGGAACTCCCACACATGATCATACAAATCCTCCTTTCTTATTCGCTTCTAAGAAAAATAATATATGAAGAAGTAACGTCAGACAAATCAAACGAAAAAGATTAACGTATATTGTATGTGGAAGTGCTAAGGAGAGAGTTCCAATACTCACACGTTTACCATCCATTACAGACAGTGAGTAAACGACCAACTTCGACAAATCATTTACTTTTGCTAACCGAGGTAAATGTGTTTTGCCTCGCCATAATTCTTCACACTACAAAGAGATGCCAAGAAAGATCATTGATCTGCTGTCATTGATCTGCTGTGAAGTTGTAATTAAATTTGCACATGACTTCATCTCTTCTTATTTAGAATTTACTGTTGTTTACTCGCTAAGAGCATGAAGGAAGAAAATAACGTCATTTTACAAAGGACGAACTCTGAATCATTAACATTTAGTGAAAGGAAACAACAAATACTGAGCAAAACTCATTTCACTTTTATGGAACTGTTGATGACTCCAAGAAAAACAGTATCATAATATTTTTTTTTCTCTTTATTTTCTTCATTAATAGTATCCGGATGCATGCACCTTGACTATGGTGCAGCCAGTCCAACTCGCAAGTATAAGCCACCATGGTAATCCTACCACCATGACTTGAGTAGATGGTCCCACACAAGCAGTGTTATAACTAAGACTGAAACCTAGGATTTCCACATATTTATCCCAAAGCTCAATCTAATTTTCAACCCCTAGAAAGTCTACTTTCCTTTTAGGCTGATTGTTGGCGAGGCGGTGGTTCAAACTCCCAATATCGTGATGGTTCATAACCATTAATCTTCTAAGCTTTCAGAAGTAGATGGACTCACATCAAGTGTTTTAGTAGAGATTGAAGCCTGGGATGTCCACGTTGGTTCAACCAATTTTTCAAATCCCAAAAGAAGTTATCTTTTGGGCTGGTTATTGATGAGAAGGGGCCCAAACTTCCAACACCGTGGTTCATAGACACTAAGCTTCTAAGCTTTCAGAAGGCCATATTCCACAATCGAAATTTCTTATGGAGTCGTCGAGTGTGTTGGCATAGTTCTCCTCATACATGACTTCCATAGTTTTCCTTGAAACACTAACTGGTTACTACTAATTCTACCACTTAATCTGCAGTTTGTTTGCAAGTCATTTCCTTTTCTAGCTCCGCTTTTTAGCTTTAAGTCTAAGACACTATACCTATATTGGGCGGTCATTGGTCTTCCTGGAATAACCTTACAGCTTGAAATGAACTTCTATCACATGTTTATTTGACTATGGTTACCTCCAGTTTCATAAGTTACTCGGTGATAATTTCCCTTTCTTAAAATATGTAATAGCTACCACCAAATCATAGGCTGCAGATTTTTTCTTTCCAACTCTTCAAAATCCAAAACTACTTTCTGACCACTAATATGATTCAATTAACACTAGCTACCACCACATCATATAAATAACTCACAAGTAGAAAGAGAATATGTAAGGTCTTATTTGCTTGTTTGCGACGGGTAAAGGATGAAAATTCCTTTTGAGGGGGGTGATATTTAAAGATAACATAGCATAGTTTTAGCAAAGAGCACACAATGTGTATACTTGTAAGGGCTAAACTCCAGATCAAATGGGCAAGAAGATACACAAAGACAATGTGTTTTTTACATAATTTGTAGTCTCTAAGGGAAGACGTTAAAATAGAAGAAGATCCAATGTTCTTAGGAAAAGAAGATCCAATTTTAAGAATAGTCCCTGAAGAATTTATGTTCCAATACCTGGTAAAGCAATTAAGAGCAAGAAACATAAAGAGACAATTCATCTTCAACAATTTATCATCTTCCCAACAAACCAACTAGAAATGTTCAGAGAGGACCTGCAGCTGCAAGTGAAAATTGACCCAACAATAATGTAAAACTTGCAACAACAACAACATACCCCGTGTAATCCCACTTGGGTCCAGGGGGTGTAAAGTATATGCAGACGTTACCCCTATCTTTATGAGGTAGAGAGGTTATTTCCAATAAGACATTTCAAATCAGGTTAAAAAAATAGCAGAGGTGAAGAAACTATATCAAAATATTACAAAAAGCAAGAAAAAGCATTTTGAAAAAAAAAGGAACAGTAACTAAACAAACAATACAATAATCAAGTACATGAAACTACAGGAGTATTAGCACAGCAGGTAAGTGCCAAGAAATTTCATACTAGCTATTTCCACTACTGTCACCCCTAAGTATTTGCATTATTTGTGAGAGTTCGGTCATTTGAAGAAAAGACATTGGATTATACAAAGTGTTCCTAAAGCTATAATTTGACACAATCTGGTTGGCGGCATTTTTGAATTCAAAACATTAAGATTATTTGGATCATTGTTCCAATGTATCCCAACCTTTTAGCAAGTTCCAATTTAGAAGGCTGAAATAGTTAGGCTTTCATTAAGGTATACATAAGTACACATAGGAGTTTCTTGCAATACATAGAGGTTAGCATCGAATCACATGAAACTTTACTAGTATGGAAGGATTAGCAAGATAACACGCCACTTCTTACTAATAATCTACCCTAATCCATATTCTCCACAACCTCCTATCTAAGGTCATATCCTACGTCAGCATAACTATACCTCTATAGCCCACCTCCACACTAAGGCATCCGTCTACTCCTAAACTTACAACATAGTAAATGTTCTTGCTTTGATATACCAATTTTGATAAATAAGTAGTAAAAAAGCATTACAATTTGCGACTGAGGAGCGATTTCGGGGATAAAACCATATAACAAAAAAAACACAATTGTAGTAACAAAGTTTTGACATGAAATGAACCTTAATTTACCAAAATTGAATTTTGACAACTCAACTAAATGAAAGTTCAAACCTTGGAGCTCCAAATCTTATCAGAAGAAGCAACAGCCCTCCATCCACGAGATACAAGGAGACACAGTGCCACGCTGCGTGCGTCTAGACAGCTCAAAATCATCAACATAACATCTGTCCCAAGAACAACTAATGGATCACTCAACCAACCCATTTCACAAATTCTCCTTTTCTTCTTCCCTTTTTCTGCAAACCGATCTTCCAAGATTCCACCTTTATCATCTTCAACCCCAAAACAGGGCAACCCAGAAACCCCATCTTCACTACTCATGGTGGTCTTCTTTATATGACCAAACTCGCAGGTTCTGGTTTCTGTCATTGGAGGTGATTAGTAAAAGGGTGTCCAGAAAATCAAGAATCTTGAGCTGATTACTTCGCAAATAAGTCTTTTGGATTTTATAAGGCTGAGGCGGTGGCCGGCGGGGTTTGGGTTTTACCGGGGAGGGAGTTAGTTGTAATAAAACAACGTCAATACGCGTACGAAATTATTTTTGTTAGAAAATATTTTATTTTTTTTATTTGAATTTACTAAAACTTTATATATAGACATCAAAAATCAAAGATAAAATAAAAAATAAAAATACTCCTACAAGAAACTTGCACGTAGCTTAGTAAACAACTTTCTACATCAATTTGCGAGTAGCTTATAGAGCAATTTTATTTCGATAAGAAAAAGTCTATTCAATTCATTTGTACATCAATTCGAAAGAAAATTCTCTCGAATTCTTTTTAGCTATATCTCTTGTTGTTCCAAATTAATACATATTACAAAATTTAATTAGTGTTAGTAAAGAAGAAGAAGAAAAACACAAAGTTGCATAGAAGATTAATGAGTAAAACACATTTCTCGAATGATGAACAATTTTGAAAAAAATTATACGAGGACATTCGTAATGATTTGAGGAAATAATACGTATACAATAACGAATTTAAGACTTTTATTCATGAGATTTGAAAAATATAAATATAAATGTGTGATACATAAAGAAAATAAATACAATTCAAAAAAATAGTAATATATTTTATAAATAAAAAGAGTTAATTCTGTCAAAAGAGACTTTTTAGCTAAACTAAATAAAGATTATATATGTATTATAAAGAGACTTTTATATATTATATATTATTTTACGTATTGTTTTGTAGAATTAGAAAAAAATAATAGTATTTTTATAAGATTAGGAAAAAGAATTAAAATACTAATAATTAAGGATTTCAGCCTTCCAAAAAAAAGTATAATATAACAATAACAAATAACATATACAATTTTTTGAAAAAATAAAATATACGCAAATCACCTTATAATTTAATCTATTTCTCTTAAACTTTTTTTGGGACCAATTAGAATGATGTCAATTTTAACTCTGAAATCAAAATTGTTTCTTATGATTTATTTAAATCTTTAATTATGTCATAATTAATCATGATTGTACCTAAATAATATGATTATGTTTTCCATCTACTTTTTTATCATCAATCATGATTTTACCTAAATAATATGATCATATTTTCTATCTACTTTTTTATCATAAAAAGGACATCCATACAATTAAGTTTAATAATATTAATATATTAATATACATCAACTAAAAAGGGCAAAAGATATGGAATCTCATGTAGCAACTAGAAACAAAACATACTTATATCCTTTATCTTTGGATTTTAGTAATTTTATCGATAACAATAATATTCTCAATGAAAATTCACGAAATAGAGACTCAAAGAGATTTGAATATACATGAATTTATTATTATCTCGTGAAGGTTAAAAAGTTATTTTCAAAAGATCATGTACTTAAATATTGTAATTTTATCATATTATTACGTAATGTTATCAACATAATTTTCTTACACTGAAACACATCAGAACTTCGATGTTAAGATGTTTTAGCTATAGAAGTGATAGAATATTGTTGTTCCTATAAAACATGGTGACTAATTGATAATTACTCTTTCATATACTATTTAATCAGTGATCTTGAATTCTCGAGCTTGAGAACTGACTTCTGATGAGTATGAAATTGTCTTTGTTAAGAAACGTTTTATTCCTATGTGGATATCAAACACTTGATAAAAGATTATATATGTATTATAAATTATCTGATTTGTATTTTTATATCATTAGGTAGTACTTAAACTCTAATTTTTTTATTAAAAAAAAAAAACGCAAAGTGGTCCATGAAACTATAACATGATAATTTCATATATATAGGGCTTCTATTATTTCAATTATATGCATTAGAGTAAAGTTTTTTGTTCTTGTATTTATCAAAAATGGATGAAGTAAAACTCCATGGAACATCTTATAATTTGTTTACTTATAGGGTTATTTGGGCTTTAAAGCTAAAAGGAATACCATTTGAGTATATAGAAGAAGAACATTCAAATAATGGCTCTTTAATTATGAAATATAATCCAGTTTTTAAGAGATTTCCAATTCTTTTTCATGGTGAAAAAGTAATTTCTGAATCTATGGTGATTATTGAATATATTGAAGATACTTGGCCTCAAAATCCACTTCTTCCTATTGATCCTCTTGATAGATCCATTGCAAGATTTTGGGTTAAATTTGCTGGAGATAAGGTATGTCTTTTCATTTCGATACTCGTTTTAGAGCTAAACTAATCTGTTTGCAATATTTGATTGATCGATCACAATTCTATATATTCCATTTGACTATAGATGTTTTCAGTGAATTCATTAGAGGAACGTTTCCGATAAAAATTGTTTGTTCTTGCATATCCCTACTGTTTTTTCCAAATTAATCCCGCGGATACATATAATTCAGAAGAATATGTGAGTGATTCATACACATCATATCTTTCCTTTATCAAGGTTTTCAACCAATTGATATTTTTTCACAAATAATTGAAATTCAATTTCTTGATCTGTATCTTCAATTTTTAATTGGCATATCAATTTCATGAAAGTTTGACTTTAGAAAGTAACCTTTAAATAGATAATAGTAAAATATTTCGATTATGCCTGTATATCAAAAAGAATTTTACTTTAGAAGGTAACTTTTGCGGTATATAATATCAAAATAATTCAATATATATCAAAGAAACAATTCTATTATACCTACATATCAAAGAAAACATGAGGTTGTTACTTCAACAAGGTAATTTATCTTACCTAATATCGATGTGACACAACATTTTTTAAAAAAAAAATCACGATGATCGAAAATGAGATACTAATTAGATTTCATTTTCTGCGTTGTATCAACGTAAGGTGAGTTGTTGTTGACGTAGTCGTACTCACATAAGAAAAATATGATCCTTAACTTGGCGTTAATTGATAATTATGACCTTTAACTTTGGATATACACTTGCCAGACACTTAAACTTGTATAAAAAATTGATCAAATGAATACATTAGTCCTACATGACACCCTACAAGACAATTTTGTACTATACGTGGCATTTTACGTGTATTATGCCATGTAGGACACTTGTGTCCACTTGTTCTTATAAAAGTTGGAGGGCATTGTTCGTTGACGTCAAGTTAAAGGTCATGTTTATGTACTATCACTAAGAAAAAATTATATTTTTTGGCATCCTACATATGTTGTTCTTGGGATACGATCATATTTAATATTTCTCGTGATGTTTATTATAAACTTAAAGTTAGATAATCGTCTGTAAAACTAAATTATCTAGTTAAATTTTAAATCGATCTGTATCAATTATATTGTCATATAGGGTGCATGTGTCGGGACAATGTATTACACAAGTGGTGAAAAACAAGAAAAGGCCATCAAAGAAACAATGGAAATGCTCAAAATCATTGAAGAACAAGCCTTTATTGAAGATGAAGAAAATATTTTTTTTGGTGGTGAGAAAATTGGGATTGTGGACTTGGCTTTTGGAGTAATTCCTCATTGGCTTGAAATTATTGAAGATATTATTGGTGTGAAATTATTGGAACCTAATTTATTTCCTAATTTATTAAATTGGGTACAAAATTTCAAAGAAGAACAAATCATCAAAGAGAATCTCCCTAATTATGATGAAATGTTTGTGTTTTTAAAGAATCAAAGAGAGATGATATTGTCATCTTCTTGAAATTTTTAATTTGTCAAACTATGTAATAAATAATTACTTTCTCCGTTTTAATATGTTTGTTAAGTTATTATTTTAATAAAAATATTTTTCTTTGATTATTATTTTTTTCGAACATCTCCTAAATATTTTGAATCATTTGTACTCATCATCCTATAATTCAATAGAAAATAAGCAACTAGTCAAAATTCAAACTTTTACAAAAAAAAAAAAAAGAATTAATCAAATTTAATCCTCAGAGTAGGAAAAATATTTTATTGAACTAACAACCATCTACCTACCCAATAGAAAATGAAAGAAAAAGAAAAAAAAAGGATAAAATATAATTAGAAGAAGAGTTTAAATATATGATTAATTGAGTTAGCTGTATATAACTAGATTCGAGAGTTTATAAAAAATAATATATTTATCTTCTCAAAAGATAAAAAAAAATTAAAATTTAGATACATTTTATCTTCTGTATGCCTCAATTATAATGATGATGGAGTAAGTCTACGTACTCTTTGAATAAAATTGATAATAAATTCATAAATAACTACTAATATTTATTATAGTATAAGAAAAAAAATGTACATTAGTCAAAACTTCCTCTTAAAAAAATTTCAAAACTTTCTTGTTGATCAAGCATAACATTTCTTTAAAATGACACTAAATGATGAAGAAAATTAAAGAAATGGATCAAGATTTGAAGCTCCATGGATCATGGGCAAGTCCATATTCATTAAGAATAATATGGGCTCTTAAATTAAAGGGCTTATTATATGAATATATAGAAGAAGATCTTGCAAATAAAAGTGATTTGCTTTTGAAATATAATCCTATTTTCAAGAAAATTCCAATTCTTGTTCATGATGGAAAACCAATTTGTGAATCTATGATCATTCTTGAATATCTTGATCAAATATGGCCAAATCAATATCCATTGTTACCTATTGATTCTTATCAAAGAGCTTTGGCTAGGTTTTGGGTGAATTATTTTGAACAAAAGGTAAGATTCATTTCCATCTAAGGTGTGTGCTTACACAGAATCGTTACTCTGCCCTGTCTCATATTAGTTGTCATGTTTCATTTCTTGATAAGTACATTTCAGTAGACATAAATTCAAAATCCTGAATATATACGAGTTCTAGATTCTAAAAAAGACAATTTAATGATTCTTGATAAGTTATTTTATATTTATATTAAGTAAATTTATTAACACACTAAATAAAAAAAAATTCACTATAATAATTATAAGTGTATTTTTTTTTCAAATCCATTTCCCATTTATTTTTAGTGACAAATTTTATCTTTTAAAAATCTTTTTGCAGAGTGTATCTCTTTGGATGATATTTAGATCAAAAGGGGAAGAACAAGAAAAGGCAGTGAAGGACAGCTTGGAAATGTTGAAAATTATAGAAGAAAATGCTTTTAAAAATCAGAAAAATAATATATTTTTTATTGGAGGAAAAATTGGGATAGTGGATATATCTTTTGGATGGATTTGTCATTGGCTTAAAATTATAGAAGATGTTGGAGGTGTCAAATTAATTGAAGAAAATTCATTTCCTAATTTGCAAAATTGGATGAAAAAATTCAAAGAAGTACCTTTGATAAAAGAAAGTCTACCTAATCACCAAAAATTGTTTTTGCCTTTTAAACTCATAAGAGACATGTTGTTAGCATCTTGATTTTTGTTGAACAAATTGTATGAAAATAAATAAATGAACTTGCTTATGTTTTACGTTGCTGGTTGCAAGTTCGAATAGAAATTTAAAGAGAGTCGTAGTAAATTGATGACTAATGTATAATTAAGTAATTTTATATCGAATCTGGTTTATTTGGGATTGAGACATAAGTATTGTTGTCGTATTTGGTGTTGGTGTTGTTATATGTGTGTGTATGGACATGTTCTATAGTTAAAATTTGATTTATTTCTTTGATAATTGTGGTATTCGGTTCAATTTGAACTTAATTCAATTAATTTTATAGAATATTTAAGATAAGAAGAGGCTGATATTTTAAATATAAGATCTTAAGATTCTCAACCAACTTTATTGATTGATCATTAGGCCTCATTCTTAATTACTAAATGAAAATATAATTTTCTATGACATATTACTACACTATAATGTAATAATTTGTACAATGTATATATACAACTTGAATTATTCCATAGTATAAGTTTCAAATAGCTTTCTTATGGTCAATTGAAAATTGTCTTGTTTCAAATAATTTTTTCTAGATTTTCAAATCATTTTGTATAGTTGTCTATTAACGTATGTCATCCTTAATAGTTAATTACTATCAATTAAAATTACCTATATTTAGAATTGTCAATATGGGCTAGCCCACCCCATCCGGACTAATCCATACAGGCTTTTACATTTTACGGGTTAGGTCGAGCTAACTTATTTTTGGCGTGGGCCAGAAAATGATCGGCCCAACCCACAAGTACGTGGTCTACAGGCTTGACAGGTCAACCCACTTTTTTAAAAAAATTATATATTTTTTATAATATTAAATTAAATTTTAAATTATAATTTAAAATATTGTCATAAATATCGACGAAACAATATTACATGATGTTAATGTTAGTACTTGTTAATCAAATTAAAATAAAATTATTTTTATAATATTTATTAGAAATAATTATAGAGACCTCCATGTTTTGCTCTATAACACTCACCTCCCCTTTGATTTACAATATTACGTCTACCTCCCTTATTTTCATTTACTTGTAACCATTCTTTAAACCTATTTAAAATAAATATAAATTAATATAGATTTGACAATTTTACTCTTTTTTATATAAATTTCTTCTTATTAATAAATATTATATAAAAAATAATTTATTTAACAAATACTTTAAAATAAATTAACACAAAAACTTGTTTTTTAAACCAACAAAGATCAAAGTCTTCAACTAAGCTGACTTACATTCTCACCAAATATTAAATCTTTATCTCTATTTCACATTTACCAATTCACGTAAATTTTCCCCCCACAATAACCCATCATTTTTCGATAACAATTTCTTCAAATAGAAGACAAAATTGAACTTCCCATGAAAGAAATTCGACAAGAACGATAAGATTTTTCTAGTTAAACATTTACACAAGCGAAAAAGTAACATGAACCAACGAATAAAGATAAATCATTGAAAATTAGATCTAAACATTCATATATAAGGGTAAATTAGGCAAATCTAAATTAATTTATATTTATTTAAATAGGTTTAAAAATGGTTACAAGAAAATGAAATTAGGGGAGGTAGACGTAATATCGTAAACCACAAGGAAGGTGAGTGTTATAGAGCGAAGCATGGAGGGAGGTCTCTGAAATTATCTCTATTTATTAAGGGTTTTTTTTCAAGTAAAAGTATAAATATATAGATAAAAATATTAACCTAATTATTTTTAATTTGGACTCTCTTCAATTATATAAATTTTAATATTATATTATATTTTTTAATTATAATATAATATAATTAAAATGGGCGTCAAAAATCTTAGCCCAACCCTATTAAATCCCGGATTAGGCCAAGCCGATCCAGCGGACCTAGTCCATATTAACGGTTCTACCTATATTTATAGTTAAAGTAAGAAAATCAATAAATTAGACATATATTATTATTATTATTCATATTAATAAATAGAAAATTATTAGTCAAAAAATCTAATTTATGACCTTTTTGACTTAAGAGTCCTAAATAAATAAATAAAATTCCAAACAAGCTCTCTATGAAACAACTATAAATAAGGGTGTATACTAGAGAAGATAAAATAATAATAAAAAAATTGATTATAAGAATTTGAGTTCTCTTTCAATGGAAATTAGTTTTTCTTCCTTATTGTTTTTATCATTTTTGTTATTTTTTCATCAAACAAATGCTATTACTGTCCATATAGTTGATGGTATTGCAAAAAATGATCCCCAATTGATATTTCGCTGTAAATCTCATAAAGACGATCTCGGAACGCATCATCCCAAATTCAACGATGATTTTCATTTCTCGTTCAAAAAAGATTTTTTTTTCGAGACGGTGTTCTTTTGTCATTTCTGGTGGGGTAAAAAAAATATCTCATTTGAAGTGTATAGAGAAACTGGAGCTTGTGGGCATGAAACAGGAGGATCTAACAAAGGAATATGTTATTGGTTAGTTAAAGAAGACGGTTTTTATTTTGCTATCAATGACAATCCTCCTCCATCTTCTTTTGTTAGACAATTTGGTTGGTAAAAAAATTAATGTAATTTAATATTTGTTATCTAATTACATTATGAAATGAAAAAAGAAATTTATTATGACTATGACAATTCTTATAGTGGCTCTATTTCATTTTAATTAATTAAATATGTTTTGCGATTCATCAAAATGATCGAGAGATTGAAATTTTGATATTATGAATATAGTTGAGTTATTAAGGATAGAATTAATTTATAATTGAGATGCGGTTCTCCTCGTCGCATCATCTCCTCTTAGTCAATCAACTAAGAATTAAATTATGTCGTATGAATTTCCTTTTTATTTTTTCCCTCCGTCTTAAATGTCTTTTTCTTGCCTATTAAAGACGTCTTTCAGTGAATTTTTGTGTTGCTATTGATCTATTTCTTTTTTAATCCATGTAATAATCACGAAATATTGAATCATCATTCTCATATAGATAGTCATCTATTTCGAATCAAACATCAGATTACTCTGAAACCATATTTATAAAACATGTGCTTCTTCACCTAGTGTTTTGGTTACGACTGAAATCTAAATGTAAGATTTTAAAATTCTTAATAGACTTCATTGATCATTAAGTCACGCCCTTAATATACAAAATAGAATAAATAATTTGCTATTACATGTTACTATGCTACAATGTAATAGTATTGTTCAATGTATACAACTTAGAACTATTTCATAGTATAATTTTTAAACAACTTTATAATCAATCGAAAATTATATTGTTCTAATAAAATTGTCTAGATTTCAAAATCATTAAGGATAATCAATTTATCATCATAATTAATTAGAGTGTGTTTGGATTAATTTAAAAGTTAATTAAATTTATTTTTTTATTTTTTATTTAAAAGTAATTTCAGTTTGAATTTTTTATTTTTGACTTAAAAATTATTAAGTTTGAATTTTTATTTTTTGACTTAACAGTCATGTAAATTTGACTTTTTATTTTTTGACTTAACAATTATTTGAGTTCGATTTTTTATTTTTTGACTTAGAAATTATTTAAGTTTGACTTTTTATTTTTTGACTTAACAGTCATGTAAGTTTGACTTTTATTTTTTGACTTGACAATCATTTAAGTTGACTTTTATTTTTTTACTTAAAATTATTTAAATTTGACTTTTTATTTTTTGACTTAAAAATTATTTAAGTTTGACTTTTTATTTTTTGACTTAACAGTCATGTAAGTTTGCCTTTTTTTTTTTGACTTGACAATCATTTAAGTTCGACTTTTATTTTTTTACTTAAAAATTATTTAAGTTTGACTTTTTATTTTTTGACTTGACAATCATTTAAGTTCGACTTTTTATTTTTTTACTTAAAAATTATTTAAGTTTGACTTCTTCTTTTTTTAATTTAAAAACTATTTTCTTAAATTAATCAAAAGGGATCTTATAATCTATGTCATCCCAATCTCATACTCCCTCCGTCCGGTATTATTTTTGTCATGGTTTCTATTTTTGAGTCAAACTATAAAAATTTTGACTAACATTTTAAGATATATTTTTTCATCATATTAATATGCAAAAAATTGTAATTTATAGTACTTTGCATATAATTTTAGAATATCTAATTTTTTAAAAAAATAATATTGAATTAATGTGATCTAATTTAACTTTAAAAATTAGTCAAATTAACTTTCAAAAAACGTAATATGACAAATAATTCCAGATGGACGGAGGGACTAGTTACAATCAATTAAAGCTACCTAGACTATTAGAGAGAAAAGTAGAATATGAAACACAAATTACTATCCATATTATTAATTGAAGATTATCTAACTAACATAGTTCATTAGTACCCAAAATGCTTTAAAAAAAAAAAAACATTAGTCAAAAAATCTAATGAATGAGTTTTGACTTATGAGTCAAAAAAAAACTATTATAAATAAAGGTGTTTACTAGAGAAGACAAAATAAACATTGAACTAATTATAAAAGTATGAGTTCTCTTTCAATGAAAAATAGTTTTTCTTTCTTCTTGTTTTTATCAATTTTATTATTTGTTCAACAAACAAATGCTATTACTTGTCATATAGTTGATGGTATTCAAAAAAATTATCCTCAAATAAAATTTCATTGTGCATCTGGAGACAACGATCTTGGGATACATTATCCTAAATTCAACGATGACTTTCATTTCAAGTTCAAATCAGGTTTCTTTCGTGAGACGGTATTCTTTTGTCATTTTTGGTGGGGTACAAAAGATGCTAGATTTGAAGTGTATAGAGATAGTGGAAATTGTGGTGCTGATGGAGGATATGATTCAAAAACATGTTATTGGGTAATTAAAGAAGACGGTTTTTATTTTGCTCCCAAATATAATCCTCCTCCATCTGAGTTGGTTAAAAAATATGGTTGGTAAAAATTAATGTAATTTAATTTAGTAATACTCATGATATGAAAACAATTACTTTTATTTTCACTTTCAAAATTATTCGCAATCAAAATTTAGTGATTAAAAACATACAATTATTTTTATTATGTTCAAGCCTATATGTTAGAGTCAAGAACATTTAATAGTTTTAACCATATAAAACTATGAATAGAAAAGGACTAAAATAAGAGTCATTAATAGATTTAATTTAATAAAGTATTAGTATCATTGACCCTAATACTTTATAGATGAGGACATAGTATAATATGATAATTGATACGAAGACTAATATAATTTAGTTCCAAAAAAAATATGAAATAATAATAAAAAATGGATATTTTTTCTAAACTTCGTTAAGTCTATCTACTCATTCGTTTCAAATTATAGTTTATAGTTTTGAGGTCGTACTTTTAAGATACATGTGTGGTAAAATATTTCAAATCTAATATCTACTGATTTCGTCATTTTTATGATTCAAAGAATTCGTAATTACACGACAATTAACACAAACATCACGTATAGCAAACACTATAAAACATCCTAAAACGTGAAGAATATTGTATAAACTGATTGAATAAATTAATTCATTTTTATATACAAATATTTATTTTGGCTAATATTTGAACTGATGTACAATTTTTCCAAGGGAATTTTCTCATACATCGATTCAAAAATAACTTAATTATACTCCATATCTATAGTTTGTTAATTATGATTCGTAGCTACATGTTAGAGGGAGGAGAGAGTCGAGCTAGAGAGGACAAATAGTTGAATTGTATATGTGTATTTGTTGGATTGTGTATGTAAATTTGTCAAATAATCATATATATATATAACTGGTATACATATATACTTGTATATCCGGCGAGCGAGAGACGAAAAGGAAGAGAGAGGAGAGAGATGAAACAAGAGGGAAAGAGAACGGTGAGAGATGAACTGTATATGTATATTTATCAGATAATTCTATATATGTAACTGATATACATATGTATATGTATATCTGGCAAGCGAGATTAAGATACAGAGGAGAGCGGAAAGCAAGATTGAGAGAAAGAGGAGATAGGTGAGCGGGAGAAGGCAGAGATGTGAATTATATATGTATATTTATCGAATTATATGTGCATATCTATCAAATAATTGTTATATATATGTAAAAAGAAAGAGGTATACATATATATTTGTATATCTGGCGAGCGAGATTGGGAGAAGAAGGAGAGACGAGTGAGAGAGGGCAGAGAGCGGTGAGAGATGAATTGTATATGTATATTCGTCAGGGTAATTCTATATATGTAAGTGATTTACATATGTCTTTGTATATCTGACAAGCAAGATTGAGAGAGGGAAGAAAGATACAAGCGAGATCGAGAGAAGTAGGTGAGAGGAGAGAGCCGAGAGAGACTAGTTATATTTGTAGATATGTTAGATAATTGTATATAGAGAAACTTACATAAATATACTACAAAAAATATAAATTTACCATTTATATCAATAATTTTTCTGTCACTTATCACTTTTAACACATTTATAATATACTTTTAATTCATATTACAAAAATAATTTATTATTCACATATAATATAAGTTTTATTGATAGATAATACATTTATCACACATTTTAATACACTTATAATACAATGTGTCAACTTCTTACCAAACAAGCATAATATTTTTTTTAAAAAAATAGTGTAATACATATATATTTCATATTTAATTCACTTTTCATATATATTACAGATTTAATATAGTATCACTATAAATAAACAATATCGATAAAATCAATAATTATTTATTTTAAAAGACATTCATACAAGTAATTTTTCCTTGTATATACTGTGTATAATTTGTATTTGTGTACTTATAAGTGATGTATTTACAACTAAAATGTAGTTTTAAGCCTAATTAATGAATATTAGCTAATAAATTAGTATATATTTAGTTATCCGTGTAATTTTTATATTAATTAATTATGATTTTGATTTGAAATTTTTTTTTCTTTTCTTTAAAAAGTACACGTGTCAGCCCATTAAACCTCACCCCACGTCATTGCTGTAACTGCAGGTGGGTATAACAAATAAATATATATATATATATAATGTAAATAAATAACAGTATTAAAAAATAAAAATAAAATACAAAAATAGGTAACAGAAATTTAAATTTTTAATGCTGTAATTTTACAGAAAAAGAAAAAAAAAGGTTTTTTTTTTATTTCTTCTTCTTCGATCTCATCAGATCCCCTGTTTCTGAATCGAATTTAGGGCTTTTTTTTCGCCCCATTTTCTCCGAAAGTTCAATTTTGGCCCGTTAATTACTCGGATTTTTATCCGTTTTACTCCGAAAATTGAGGATTATGATTTTTTTTTTTTTGTATACAAAAACATTTTTTTGTATATGAAATGAAATGTAGATTGATTGATCTGTTTTTTATAGGAGAATTTTGGGGCTTATTTTTAGGGTTTTTTTGGATGAGGATTTAAGGGGAAAGATTTGATTTTTTTGAGGATTTTGGATGGCGTCAGCTCAGGTACTAAAAAAGCAAGAGCATTTGCAAGCTGGGAAAAAGAAGGTAATTGGGTTTTGTTTGAATTATGGAGAAAGGGTTTGTTTTGGTTTGGTTGAGTTTAGTTTGTTTGCTAAGTAATACTTCTATTTAACTCCTTGATAATGTTAATGAACTTCTGAAAAAAGGTTTTGTTTTGTTTTGGTTGAATTTAATGTATTTACTTGAATTTTTGCTAATTAATAGTTCTATTGAACTGGTTTGGAATGTTATGAGCTGAGTTCTACTGGGAATGTTAGTAGTTGAGTTGCTTGGCTACCTGAACTTTTGGGAGCTTGATTTCCACCTTTTGAAATCTATTACTTTTAAGAAATATAGCTGAATTCTAGGTGGAATCGTAGTAGCTTAGTTAGTTGACTAGCTGGACGTTTGTGGGTTTGATTCCCCACCTTGTAATCCCCTCCTGTTTTCCCTTAATGAAAGAAAAAGAGCTGAATTCTATTTTTGGAGAAGGTTTCAAATGGATGGCATTCTACTCAGAGTTAGAAATAATGAGTGGTTGTTATTTGTAGAGTCTTTTGAATTGTTATAAATACCTTTAGATAGTTATTATCTAGTCGAAGTGATGGACGGACTCCCCATGTATTTTGAAGAATGTGAAGAAAAAAATTGTGGCGCACTGTCTATTTTATCCTTAATCATCCCTGAACAAGAATTACTGCTTGAATTTTGATTTGTGAACTCGATCTGTAATCAAGATGGGAATGGTATGGCCTCATCCTCACCCCATCAGTAAATATTAGTATTTTACTTGGAGGTGATCTCATGTATGAAGTTAAAACACATCAAGATTTAGGTTTGAGGTTGAAGATTCCCGGTAGTTGAATAATTTCTGGAGTTTCAAGTTTTATAGATAGTTCTATTCAAGTGGGGCTACGGCGAAAGATCACTGCCTAGATCTTCTTCCATAGGGGCAGTGCTTATATGTCTTAATACTTGAACGAATCTAGCATGAAATGAGCTTATTATGTCAATAAGATACTTCACCTTAGTAAAAAAACAAAAAAACCACTAGGTGATGCTTTACAGATGGCCTGGTTGTACAGAGATTTGATTATTTCAGGCTTGTATTTACCCAAAAACTCTGAAACATACAATCAGGTAAAGCTGGTCAAGGACTAATTCAGAAGATAGCAAACCAGTGAGTATGATCTGAAGCATATCTTAGTTCTGATCAATCTGATCTTTTTAGGTAGAAGTGAACATTAGCAAATATCAGTGTGTTGAGAATTGAGATAGCTTTTTTTATGCTTATCTCTAGCTGTATAGATTACAATAAGTAACAACAGGTATATTTTCAGGGCATCTTCTATTGAAGCACTTGTTAACATAGGTAGAAGATATCAAACCAGTGAGTCTGATTTGAAGCATATCTTAGTTCTAATTAATCTGATCTATTTAGGTAGAAGTGAACATTAGCCGAAATCAGTGTGTTGAGAATTGTGATAGTTGTTTTTATGGTTATCTCTAGCTGTATAGTTTACAATAACTAACAACAGGTATTATTTTAGGGCATGCTCTAATGAAGCACTTGTTAACATAGGATTTGAACTTGCAAAACATAGACATTTGTCAGTGCAAAGATTTTACTATGTTGGGCTGACTGGTCTCGAGGTACTTCTTTTCTTCCTTAAGTGCAACCAAAGGTGGTATCCTAGGCTGCCACATCGGTGCTGATATATTTTGGAAGCACATTGATGCTGATTCTTTTGAAAGATCGCTCCTTAAACAATTTGAATACTTGGATTATCCGCACTGGCAATTCCCATCTTTAAGGAATCTGGTTCATACCCCGGTAGTGGAAATATCCTTTCTCGAGAAGGGTTCTTTGGAAACAACCTCTCTCCCTTCATGAGATAGGGATAAGGTCTGTGTAGACTGTATACTCTACCTTCTCCATACCCCACTTGTGAGATTTCATGGGTATTTGTTGTTGTTGTTGTTGTTGTATTTCCTTTTTTTTTTCTTTCTTTTTTTAATATTGTGACATCAAGAACTCCTAAGAAATTATGTAGGTGTTGCCAACATGTTGTAGCATACTGCTAAAGTTATGTTTATCATCATAAGATGTTACGAACCTCTAAATTAATCTTCTTGTATAGTGAAGTAGGTTGTAGGATACTCCCTTTTTGCTTTGTCTTTTCTTTTGATTTCACTAAGTTGCAATTGCCTTGTCTTACTAATGAATATCACCCGGTTTTGCTCCTTATAAAATTTGGTGCACTCCTTATTTATCTGATACTTCTGCAACTGTATCATTTGCAGCTAGAGGAATTTCGTAAGAAGAGAGCAGCAGAGAAGGCTAAAAAGACAACTTCAAATACTCAACAGCTTGCCTCTGATGGAGGCGTTGATAATCGGCATTCAGGAAATGAACACACTAAAACTAAGGACTCCAGTGGAGCTGCTACATCTGATGCTGTTGGCAGATCTGTTCTAGAGCCATCCGAAATACATGCTAAGCATGATTTTGCGAAGCCTGATCTTACCCAGAAGTCTGATCTAATTTTTCCTAGTGATTCTAGAACTGGTGCTACGCCTAGTTTGCACGAATACTATGATGATGCTGTTGTTATAGCCAACAGTTATGATTCTGGTTCTTCCATCTCAGCATTGTCTCATTTAGAAAATAAAGGGTCTAGAAGTGATGAGAATCTCAAGGTTTCTCAAACAGCAAGTGATACTTATGACAACAATGGGAAGAGGGAGAGTGATGGGGCCTTAGAAAGTGTTCCATTCGGGTTTGCGACTAACCACTCTACAGCCACTTTTCCTCCATTCCTCAATCATGACAGAACTTCCAGTCATTTCACTTATGATGATATGGGTAAACACATATCAGAGGAGAGCCATGCTAAGGATCTTTCTGTAACTAACGATGGTACTTCTCGTGCTTTTCCGGCTAATGTATCACCTTCAAATCCATTTGGGTCTCGTGACGACAAACCACGTTATACAGATCCCTGGGCTAGTGACATGACTTCCGCTTCCTATGGTGATAAATTTTTTGTTAACATCTGTTCTGTTCATCTAAGTTGTGCATTTGAGGGATCTTCGTACGCATAATATCTTTTTCTCCTTTTTTCCGTTCTTCTATGGTTTTTTTGACCCAGCTGACTGATTAGTGTATGCACTATTTATTTAAACCAATTTGATGGTGCACAATCTAATATATATATCTTCTATGTTTTGTAGATTATGTGCCTGGTGCTACCACTGTCACACAATTTTATCCTGAAGTTGGGAGAAATGTTGCTGGTGTGGGATCTAATAATTTTGTAGTGCCTGATAAAGGATACAGCCAGTTAAACAGCTCTGCTCTTCACTCAACTAAAACTTCTTCTTGGACATCGGACTCCAAGTATGATGGTTTTAGTTTTGATGCTAGAAGTTCTTCTAGTTACTCACAGATGTCCCCGCCCACAGCTGGGGCGACTGGGAGGAGAACTCCCTCTTTCCTTGATTCCATGAACATTTCAAAAGTCTCTGCTGCATCCCCTCCCTCAATCGGATCAGTTACTACAGACACATATGACTCAATGGCTTACCCTAGGGACACTCTGGGTTTATCAAGTTCTGAGAACTTAACAAATTCTTCAAAAAATTCTGGTAATGGGACTGTTCTGTACAAGCATGCTGTTGAGAAAGATATGGGCAATTTGGACAACAGACATCCATTTTATTCACAGAAGCAAAATGAAGATTTTGCTGCGTTAGAACAGGTATTTTTACATCTTCTGCAGAGTATGCACAGTGTTGTCTTAAGCCCTGAAGCAAGGCACGGAACTTGTTGAGCACTTCGCCTCGCTTTGTGGGCACTTCAGTGTTGTCATCAATGCTCTATGGCATGCTTTTCCATGCCCAAGTAGTGTAATCCTGAAGATGTGACACTAATCAATTGATATTTCTCTTTATCTAGTTTTTTCAATTTCTTTGTCCATAGATTTATTATTCATGCTTGTTGGACTACACATGCATATTTGTACTTTTTCTTCATTTGTGCCTTTTTCCAATGAAGCCCCCAAAGGACCTTAGAGTTTTTTTGGGCTTTTCGATTTTGATAACACTGGGTATACACTATACAATTGTGGAACGCCCATTTAACTACAAAAATTCAGTCTGCTATTGATGGAAGAAAGAAACAAATAAGACTGACGTCTGGTTTTTTTCCTTAGATTAAAAAATTTATGAAAACACAAAAACAATATACGTTATTCTCAAGGTTGTCTTTTGGAGTAATAAACATATGATCTCTATTTAATAGAAGACTTAAAGTTTTAGAGAATTTTCTAAAATAGCTTACACTCTCTAACGTGTGTAAATAATCCAGCCACTTCAAGAGATTCATTGTCTAGATCTTTGTTAATTTGTACCTTGTCATATATGTGGTAGGTGCAAGTAGCAAATTTGGGTCCTGCTACGAAACCAGGTTGGTATTCAAGTGGGGAAGGCTGGAGGAGTGAGGCCATTACCTATCGAACTTTCTAAATTAAATACGACGGTTTTGTCGATTATTTTAAAAATATATGCATACATATTTAGTCTGTGCATGTACAATTTAAGCTGAAAAAAGAGAAATGATATCGGTATGTTCAATGTCTTGAAAAGGTAACTTGATGTGAACTGAACGCTGCCCAATTGTTTCTCTTCTTTGATTGTGAAATATAGAATGTCCTGTGTGTTTATAAAGGTAAAAGAGTTTTTTGTACACTGATCAGTTACAAATAATAAAAGGACATCTTTGTCACTTCATTCAGATAATACTGTCAAGATTTATGAAAATCCCACATATTTGTTTAATTTTTGTTCCAGATGGAGAATGGTCCCATGCATTTGTACATGTCTAGCGGTTATGGAGCTAAAAAAAAAGAGAGGATAGTCATTTATGATGTATACTAATAATTAGAGCACACTTATCTTCATCTTTCAGATGATATCCTAAATCACAAATGGTATCCTCCATTTCCATAGAGGGGTGGGCTGCCTATCAAAATACTGGGACATGCATAACACATATTTGTCAGGATGTAGATTGTGTAATAGGATCTTTAGTGGTACACACTAACATGCTTTATGCTTATTTTCCACAGCATATTGAAGATTTAACACAAGAGAAGTTCTCTCTACAACGTGCTCTTGAGGCTTCGCGAACTCTAGCAGAGTCTCTGGCGGCTGAAAATTCAACTTTGACAGATAGTTATAATCAACAGGTATACTGCTGTTCGTAAATATGCATTTTTTCAAAACTATAAAAAGTTAACCGACTTCTTCTGATGATAATCTTTACAGCAATTATTTTTTGCATTTTTATTGTTAATCATAATGCATTACTAAACAATTACATGTCATCTTCTTAGTTTTCTGGTAGACGTATCTAATGATTATTTTATTACTGGTCTTTTCCTGCATTTGTTGTAAATCCTAGATTTATTATCAAAGGATTATTGTACCGTTGTTAGGTACTAACACAGAATAAGGACCGGTGTTACATAGCTGAGCAATTACTTAGTTACCTAGCCAGCCTAAAAAAAATTACTTAGTTACCTATTGAAACTAAGTGGTGTAAAGAAGTGTTGATCATAAAATTTGGAAAAAGATGGATGATAATAGCTCCTCCTCATCCCAAAGTGCGCTGCTCCTAGGTGTGCAACACTAAGTAGGAGTCCACATCAACTTATGAGTTACATTCTCCTTTTAGTTCTGCCGTAGTTCTTACGTGTGCTTTTGTTTCTTATTTTTTTTATAGATTTACATGACATGTTCATATGGCAGGCCTCTCCTTGAAGTTCTTCATACTTTTTTTAGTGATGTGTCCTTATGAAAGTGAACTGCTGTATTTCTTTTGCAGGGAAGTTTTGTTGGCCAACTAAAAGCTGAGATGGAGAGGTTGCAAGAGGAGATTAAAGCCCATCTGGTTTGTAGTTTGCACAATCTTGCTCCTTACCCCTAGCTATACAGTATTACCTAATCTGCATTTTCCTTTTGTAAACTCTTGTGGCACTTCTGGATGTTCTGTTTCTGCAACATATTTGTACTTTTGGAAGTTGTATATGATGACTAGGATTTATTTATCAATTTTGTAAGGACTTGCATTTATTTCTCATCCAGCACCTCTTAAAGTTTTGTTTTGTTCTCTATGATTTATTAAGAAATATTACTGGTCTATTCATTTTGGGATTGTTGATGTGACTTCGTAAAACATTAACACCTGGCACTATAATGAGTGGAAGAGAACTAGTTGAAAGACATTTTTTGTCTTCTAAATAGACATGAATTGCTAACTTTTACGTAAAGTTAGAAGATGAAGCAATACATATCTGGATCTTCCATTTCTTTACAGCATGCTTATTTTTTTCTTACTGTGGTGTGTGCAATAGTACTACTTATGTATCTTACTTTCCTTTTAAGTCTCTTACAAAAGAATATCACTTTTTATATTTAGTGCTCCTCGTGTTTCAATTTGTTTGTTCTGCTTCCTTTTTAGTCCCTTTAAAAAAGAATGTCTCTTTCCTACTCTTTAATCCGAACTTTCCACATGCCATGTAAGAACACTAGACTAAAGGATATTTTGGTACATTCAACATATCTTTAGTTTAAGATCAAAAGATTTAAAAGTCTTATTTACTTTTTAAAACTCCATGCCAAGCCAAAACCAGACAAACAAATTGAAACGAGGGAGTAACATGTTATTTCCAATATCCCATATAACATGTTTAAGATCACACGATTCAAATGTGATTTTTGTACATCACCCACATCTTTAGTTTACTCTCTTTCTGTATCCGGAAACTTTTTAATTTTGAACTTTCCATTCTGTGGTATGGATTGTAACCTTCCATAAATTTCCCATTTGTCACGCAACGATGGAACCTTGCTTTAACCGTACTTAAAATGCTTTTTTAGCCATAGAAGTGCTATGTGATATTTTAAGTTCATAAGTTCTAAGGATACTTTTGATAAGTTCTCTTTCTTTCTTAACCTATTTTCCCAGTCAAGACCAACATATAAAATGAACCCGAGAGAGTCTTTATCAATTTGTTACTTTTCTTTACTCAAATTGCCCTCTTAAAAGATCCATTCATGATTAAACCTTAGTGCTTGGTTCTGTCCTTTTCTTTGATCTGTCTTTATTTTTACCATCTCATTGTCTGACATTTGGTCTGGCAAGTGGTAACGGATTCTCTAACTGATTATAATTGGTTCACTTGTTTTAAATTTTGTCCGAGGCATACTTGTTTAGGTGTCTATAAAATCCTGTTGAAGGATGTAATTAATCACGTCGCTTATCAAAAGATGTATTTGATCATCTAAACTCCGATTACAGATATTTCTAGGATTGTTTGGACAAGGTTTCTGGAACTGTATGTTGTACTAATTTTATTTATTGGAATTAGTTTAGATGAGTTGTCATATATACATGGAAAGTCACGTTCTTCTTTCTTTCTATCAATTTTTGTAATTAGATGACTGGATGAGTCAGTCGTTATCAGTATTTCTTTAGTTTGATGTATGTGATTTGCTTTCTTGGTTGAATTCAATGAAAACCAGAGTGAGCTTGAAGCCGTGAAAATGGAATATGCGAATGTACAATTGGAATGTAATGCTGCTGATGAGCGTGCCAAGTTATTGGCTTCTGAAGTGATTGGCTTGGAAGAGAAGGTAATTAAATGCAGTATTCTCGTCTGTTGACCAAAATAATTTCGTAGGAATGTCTATACCAGAATAATTGTCAGGCATGTAGTGAGTTTATTAATTTTAATCCTACATGTAGTTATCCTCTTTGTTACTGGTTTCACATTTAAATTTGAAAGTTGTTCAACTTGATTACCATATATCATAGATTGAATCAGTGTAATGTCATTTACATTTTAAAATTATAAGTTAGTGAGAGTCGAGTGTATAAATAAGTTAACCAGATTGATCCGTGAGATAAGGAATTATAGACTCTGTATTCACCATCAGTTGTTTGGTTTTGAGCTATAAGTCGGATTTGAGATGTCAAACCAGTGTTTTCCTGTTCCTTTTGGGTAAGTGGATGTTGGTTCTTTTTTTCGTTTTTCCTTTTTCGTGTTGCCAGCAAAATATGAACAGTCACTTTTGTGCCTGTTCTTTCTTTTTATTTTTCCCATTCTGTTTGAGACTCTTTTATCGGTCAGATCTTTTTTCTTTTTTAAATTTGTTAATGAGATAGATTATCTTTTCTGCTCTTTATATTTTTGTTTAAAATATTTTGTAGGCACTTCGTCTAAGATCTAATGAGCTTAAGCTGGAGAAAGAATTGGAGAAGTCACAAGCTGAAATGTCTTCTTACAAGTATGTTTGAGGCTAGACTGTAAATTAATCAAGGCTGTCATGTGCCCATGCAACTCTGTTCTGGTTATAGTTGTCCTTTTATTCTATATTCTGTTTTTCTCCTTCCTGTCCTTTTGACATCACACCCTTTTAGAGTGGGCATGACTCTTTTCTTTTTGGTTTAAGAGGGAGGTGACTTGTGTGGCTTAATTGCTTCTTGGAGATGTAAGTACAAATAGTTTTATGAATATGAAAAGGATGTGCCAAATGGCAGCAGAATGTATTGCTTTTAGTTATGATACCTTTAAAAGATTTGTGGCTCTGAAAGTAAGTAGTTGGGAATCATATTGAGTAGTTGCATGTACACAAGCTCATACTAATTTGGCATAAAAGTTTTAGCATTGATGTAATGTGCGTGAATGAATATCAGAATAAAAAAATTAAATCTTATTCTCGTTAAACTGCAGATTTCTGTTGGGATGTGTTTTTATCTCATCCAACTTTCTCTATCTTCTTGCAGAAAGAAAATCGCAAGCCTTGAAAAAGATCGTCAAGATCTGCAATCAACAATCGATGCTTTAAAGGAAGGTAAGATATGGTTATATCTGCTTGTGCCTAGAGAAAAGGGTGGTTTGCGTTTTTCATGAGATGTGTCATTTTTGCAATTTTTCCATTTTCACTGCCTTAAAGTTTCTTAAATAAGCATCCCAGGCTTGATAAAAACATCCAACTATCAGAAATGAAATCAATGATTCCTCTCTGTTTCTCTATTGTCTTCTTCTAAACAGAAAAGAAGCTCTTGCAATCCAAATTCCTAATAGCTTCTGCTAATGGAAAGTCAGTTGATCCTAGCAGGAATATGCCTACAAAAATAGATGTATCAACTTCTACAGAGGATCTCCGTATGTATTTCAGATTTCTCAAATTACTGCGACATATTGTTTTTCAGTTTTTTTTTAAAAATTATCTTTTGCTTTATATATATTCATAGAATTCAATTTGTGTCCATTCAGGTGAAGATAATATTGCAAGTGGCACCATAAATGATACTAATTTGGTTGGTATTGATGGCCCCACCACATCTTCCCTGCCCGATTTTGGACAGTTTAGTCTCGGAAGTTTGTCACCAGCCATTCCTCCAGATCAGATTAGGATGATCCAAAACATTAATACATTAATTTCTGAGGTAGCATGATATCCTTGAGACTGATCATTTTCTGCTCCCTCTAATTTTGTCCCATCATCTTTGTTCCCTTAAAAATCAAGGCATATTTATTAACTAATAACTAAAATATTGCACTACTTGGAATGACTACAGTTAGCCTTGGAGAAAGACGAATTAACAAAAGCCCTGTCAGTTGAATCATCTCAGTGCTCTACATTGAAGGTAACTTGAACTCATGTGCTAGACAGCAACATCATTCTAATCGGCTTCACTTTTTTTGTGTGTAGTTAAGATCTTCACCTGGAACTTTGGATTTCTTTCTGTTTCCCTTTGTATCTTTGAGTAAACTACAAATGCATAGTTGGACATGGTTTCTTTGGTCATATATGGATGTCTAATTTCTAAATAGCCATCCCCTACAACATGCTCAGACATTCTTCTTAATATCCGGCCAGCTTTGTTGTAGTGTTAGCAATAGAAGTCTCCTTGCATAAGTTTTCTTGATCTTCACAGCTAGTTTGAAGGCGGATACTAATAGTTCTTCTCTCTTTATAATTGTCTTGGGGGATTTGCCTTTCTGTTCATTTTGGGTATAAAGGAGTTAAACAAGGACTTAACTCGGAAGCTTGAAGTTCAAACACAAAGATTGGAGCTTTTAACTGCTCAAAGCATGGCAAATGATAACAGCCAAGCAAGACAACCAGATGCGGTATCTGTACATGACAATATGCCATATTCTGATGAGAATATGCCATATGCTGATGAAGGAGATGAGGTAATTTGACATATCTTGCTCTGTAAGGCTTTAACTGATATGGCTTCTAATTTACTGCTTTTGGAGTGCTAATAAAATGCCAACCTTTTAAAAATCTTTTGTTGCCTTTCTACTTACAAATTAATAGTTCTGCACTTCTGCTGTTACCTTTTTTTAGCAAATGGAACTTCAAGTTTCAGTAAGAGGGGACACAATAAATGACAAGGCCTTTATTCTCTAGGCTGCTCTACGCAAAGGCTATTTTGTTCACTTGAAACTGTAACTATTGCACTAGATCTGCTCATATGCGCTGACCTAGTATGGCCCTGCTTGCACGGTGGTGCATATTGCCAAGCTGATAGTATCCAGTTTGATTAGTTTGGTGATTGTTGTAATCTCTCCTTCTGTTCATTTTTCTCTTTTGCTTCTCGTTTTGATCAGGTGGTGGAACGGGTATTGGGATGGATCATGAAACTATTTCCTGGAGGGCCACCAAGACGACGAACTAGCAAGCTTCTTTAATCTCCATGGCAAGCGAACAATGATGAGTTATCCCTGCGAAAAGCTGGTCTTTTTCTTCTCTCCAGCCCTGCATTTTTGTAGCCAAACGGAGTCTGGATTTTGTACATTATCCATGGTTTATACACACACATTGCATTCTTTTCCCCCAGAAGAAGCAAATTGTATCTAAGAGGCATTTTGGAAGATGGAATAGCTGTTCTCGACAGTTTTGGCAATAAAACATGACCGTGTTGTTTACAAGAGAATTCGTTTATCAAACATTGTAATGAAGATCAAGATGTGTTTTAGTTGTCAATCATGAGAGAAAAAAACTTCAAATGTTTCTTACTTTTCATGTGGAAATGATGTTTAGATCTTTTGACATTGTATTCCTTGTGTTGTATTTGTTGAAAGCTGGGGCTTAAGAAAAGCCCAATATATCAAAAAGATGATTTTGGCTGTCCTTTGAGCTTTTAGCAACCATTTTTTTTCTTTGGTCTTTCTATTTACTGCCTCGTGAAAGATAGAGAGACTGTTTCTGATAGACCCTCGATCAAAGTAACCTATATGAACGATAGTATGAAAAGAAAATACAAGTCATAAAAAAATGTAAAAAGTTGAAGATATAAGATACCAGGCGAGTAATACTAATGTCGATAAGAGAAATTAGACAATGCTTGATTACGTACTGACCTTCCTCTTCATATTCTCTTTTCTAGATTATTTATTCAATAAACTATAGGAGTCTAGGTGTGTCAATCATCTCTCTCCGGTAACTTTTTCGGCCTATCTCTATCTTTCTTGAGACTCCCCACAAGTCAATATCTTACGCCTTCTCTTCACTCCCCTTTTGTCTAGAATATCTGCATTTCTAATTTTATCTTTCTTAGTATGCTCGTTCATACATCCATCTCAGCATACTAATTTCTGTTACTTTCAGCTTTTGAACGTACAAATTTGATACTGATCAACACTTCTTTTCATACAACATTAGCTAATCAAATATCCACTTTATAAAACTTACACTTATCACTCCAATATATTTCATTTCTTTACATATTAGTTATAAAGCAAAATTAAGTATTAATTGTATGTTTTGATTTTTCTTAGAAATATATTTAGATTTTATATTTATGACAACAATGTGGCACATTGTCATTGTATAGTAATCTTCCTTTGTTTTTATTATTTTATGAAGCAACACTGCTTGCTGGGCTCAATAACATGGGCTTGTAACCCAAGTGGGGGCATTAGTGTGGTGGAATGTTGGGCTGGTCATCCAAATGGTTGGGCTTATATCTGGCCTGCCCTATCGAAGTACAGAGTTGGGCCTTGTGGTCCAATCGAAGGAGTGGGCTGCTATTTCCTAAAGCGGAACGGACTGCGTGAGGTTGGTTTCACAGAGCAACGAATAGTTCCTGCTCTAAGCGTTGGAAGGATAGCACGTCGATGCCTTCCGAGTCCCAGAATCGTCAGATGGGCTGCTCCACTTTTTGGTCTATAAAACCATTTTTTCATTCGAATGTATTTTGAATCTCCCTAGTGAGAATTCTAATTTCGACGATATCTTTTCTTCCATAGAAAAACAACTTATATCTAAGAGATGTTAATGTTTTGAGTAAATATTTCATGTACCCAAATGTGGCAACCAACGAGTAAATTACTACTTTATGAAAATGCTTCTCAAGGAAATAATTACCACAATAAATCTAAAAATATTTACTCCATATTCATATTTGCTTGAGCTTCACGTGTATCATAATTTAAATTCGTTTATATCTTTTATCTTGGTTTTCACCCATTTAATTTCCCAAATACTAACTACGTAGATGTTACTCTTCTCGAGAATTTTCACTTATTCTCAATCGAAGACGTGGCCTTGATTTACTATCCAGTTCCTAAATGCAAGTTAGAGTGAAGCAAAATTATTAATGAGAACAAAAAAGGCAAGAAACAAACAAATATCTAGTACTAATTAAATCAAGTAACACAACAAACTAATAAATCAAAATATATTAATGATAAAATCAAACTTTATATTTTCAAAATAGTATATGCTTTGTTTATAGAGAACAAGCAATATTCCAATTCCCACATCGTTAGTGGACATATTTCTTTTTATTTTTATAATAATCTATGATGCAATATTGTATGTCGAGCTTAGTAACGTGGGCTTGTAACCCAAGTGGGGATGTTAAGGTGGTGGAATATTGGGCTGTCCCAGATGGCTGGGCTTGGTGGGCTAATTTCTGGCCTGCCCTATCCAAGCACAGAGTTGGATCATGTGGTCCAATTGAAAGAATGGGCTACTAGATTCCTAAAGTGGGGTGGACCGCGTGAGGCTGGTTTCACAGAGCAACGAAAAACTTCCGCTTTGTGCAGTGGAAGGATAACGGACCGGTGCCTTCCAAGTTCCATTAATGCCTGATGGGCTGCTCCAATTAAACCACCACTTTTTTTCCGATATAGTGACTCATGAACTTCTCAATTTTGCTGGTTTTGTAAACGGGACTTATGATTTATATCGTTATCGGTGCCTTCCAAGTTCCATTAATGCCTGATGGGCTGCTCCAATTAAACCACCACTTTTTTTCCGATATAGTGACTCATGAACTTCTCAATTTTGCTGGTTTTGTAAACGGGACTTATGATTTATAAGATATAGCGAGTAATGAACTTCTCTAGGTTTAATCTTCCAAGTTTTGAAAATGGAACTTATACTCCCATCGACATGTTATGTAGGACTTACGTCTATACCTTATAAGATATAATTTGTGACTTTATGAACTTTTTAAGGTATAATGTTTTGAAATTGAACTTATGTCTACAGAGGCATAAGTTTTGTATGACATAACATATGCCTTACGATTGTATTTTCAAAGACTATTGATCCGACGAACAAAAATTAAAAGCCACCCTATTTTGAGTATTCATATGAACGACTATATGATTTTACTTCAGTGAAATGATATGGTATGTGTTGTTTATCTCATCAAAATTTCAACACAATATGTTATCGAGTACTTATTCAGGAGCAAAGCTAGGTAGGACCAAAAGGATTCGTTCGAATCACTTTCAGCGATTCATTGTTTATAAATAATTAAAATTATTTCTTAATTTTCTAAATATTTAATATTTCACTTTTTTTACTCATCCAAAAAAATAAAAAGTAGAAATTAATTAAATACCGGACGACACCGTTTTGGTTCCACCCTTAAAAGAATCTCATTTGATATATATTTGTGGCGCAAAACACTTGTGCAGATACACAGAGCAACAATGGCGTTTCTTACTGGAAAAATCTCTACTTTACCCTTCAAATTTTACACTGTTTCATCTTCTTCACAACAACAAGGTTTTGTTTCTCTCCATTTCTACATTCACTGAACAAAATCCTCTTAGAGGAACTTTTTTTTACAAAAAATGACAAACTTTTGCTATGAGTTTTTTTTTTAAAAAAAATTGAAACTTTGTGTGTTGATGTTGTTTGAATTACTCAACAGATGCAAACCAAAACCTGAAATCAGTGAAAATTAGAGAAGATTGGAGGAAAAAATCTCGACCTATTCCTCCTGGTGGGACTTATCCAGCTAAAGACCACTGCAGGTTCATAATTCTGCTTTTTTTTTTCTTAATATAATTGAAATTTTAGCTTTTAATGCTGTAATGGGAGGTAAATTGCGTAGCTTGATCATTTTTCTATGTATTTTTTTTTTGAAGTTTTTAGTTTTTGTAAGTTAGACTAGTGAAAAAGTTGTTATTTTTATTTGTTATCTTTAAACTATGACATAAATACATAGATAGATATCTTAGGTTGGGCTCAATTGGCAACTGAACACTCAAAGTGTGCATCTTAACTGGTCTTGGCTGTGTGAGTTAAACACTCCCAACGTACAAAATGATCATCTAGACATATAGTGCCGGGTGTCTCGGAGACCGTCTAGATGTGCATTCTTAAAGTTGGAGTATTTAGTTGTTAGTTAAGCAAAGTTAAGGTGTCTATTTATGAATCACTCCCTCTCCGTCCAATATTGTTTGTCATGTTGTGTTTTTTGAAAGTCAATTTGACTAATTTTCAAAGTTAAATTAAATCACATTAATTCGATATTTTAAACAAAATAATTAGATATTTTAAAACTATATGAAAAGTACTATAAATTGCAATTTTTTGCATATTAATACGATGAAAAAATACACCTTAAAATGTTAGTCAAAGTTTTTATAGTTTGACTCTATGAATAGACACCATGACAAACAATACCGGACGGAGAGAGTGTCTTAAACTAATATGTGTTTGAAGAGTTCTCCCTTTTCGGAAACTATAATGGTTCAATTTTCATAGTAAATGTGAAAGAACTATAAATATGAGGGAGATTGGGCATTAATTTGGCATGAAGTATAAAAAAGAACCTGAAGTATTCAATTTGAAATGGAGGAAGCATTTCATTGGGTCTTTGAAGCATCGTAGCTTTCCATATCAATTCGTCCTAAGTTGGGTCAAATTTTGTAGAATGGAAAAAAAAGGAGCTTGAATGATGAAGTATTGTTTGGAAGACTGAAATATAAGTTTTGACGTTCACAAGAATATCATATATATTAATTAGCATTTTTTTTGAAATTGGTAAATAATAATTAACATTATTTATATACTAATTCAATGTTTTTGAGGATTATAAGTTAGTATCATTTAATCACTCATCTTCATACTTATTTAAATTAATTTCTTGTATATTTTGTGACTATTTCGTAATCATTATAGTAGTTTTTTGTCTGATGGTAGTTTTTGTTTCTGGTTTGCAGCCACTGTGGTTTGTGTGACACTTACTACATTGCTCATGTGAATAATGCATGTGCTTTCTTGGGGGATGGCATGTCTAGAGTTGAAGTGAGTCTTTCTCTACTTTAGTACATGTAGATACTGTTGCTTTTAGTTGCAGTTCTTATTGTTTATGCCTAGTTTTTGTTCCTTAAGTTTGTCATAAATGACCTACTGGAGTTTGATTATTGCATGCTTTCATTGTCACATGCAGATTTTCCCTGTGAATTTTGTTTTGTCTTTTGTGTCCTTTGAAAAGCTATCTCATCCATATGGATTTACATCTTATGAATATGTACAGTGTATGCAGTGAAACAAGACTTGGCTGTGATATTGCAGTGTGTTGTGGAAGTCATAAGAAAAGTTTGCAAGCTAGAAAGATGCTCAGAGAGAGTACTGGTTCATGTTCTCTGAGACCGTGTAATCCACTATTAGCTCGTGTGCAATTGAATTCATCTTTCTTTGGTCACTCCACTTCCATTAAAATCCCTTCTGTTGGGAGCATGAGAGTTTTTAACACTTTGTTATTAGGAAAAGTTGCATACTAGAACTTGATGGGTTCACTGGTCCTCGCCTCCGACCCCAACTAGTTCTTTTGACAAGCATGTTTGAATTTTATATTTCTGTTTCACTCTCTTGGGTAAAAGGTATGCTGCTTTGAATGTTGACAAGATATGGAATAAATGAAGTTTTAGGCATTATTATAGAGCTATAAATTACACAAGGTACAAGACACGTATAGTGGATCTTCATAAGAATGATTTCTCTAGTTGTTAACATAATCTCGACATACTGAAATTTATGGGGTTGATAATGTTATACTGAAACACAGTATGGTCGGACTCTAATCAGACTCCTCATAGGGCGATGGGAAAACATTCATAGACCTCCATCAAAGTCTTCGCTATGGTGTACATCTGTCCTCTTCTCTTTTCTCTTTTCTTTGTTTTTTCTACCTTCTGTTTAATAATTTCATACAGCTTAGCATAGTTTACAGGTACAACGTAATCTCGTGACAGGTCAAACTTTTTTCCCCAATTCTATACAATTTTTTTTTTTTTTTGGTTATTGTCCAAAGGAACTTGGTAAAGTTTGAAAATTATTCCGTCTTTAGTTTGACTGGTGGGTGGAGGGTGACAGGGGGTGCATGTAAGTTCTTTTATGAGAAAGAATGATTTGATTACTCACTAAAAAACTTCAGTGCTTGCTACGAGTAGCAGTTCCTTGGAATGCGTTCTCAACTCAGTCATGCTATGCTATTAGGACCTTCTCTTTTGGTCAAATTTATATGAAGTAGCTCAAAGTACAGATAGTATTTCTTATGGTAAAGTGACCAGATGATGTTGACTGTTCCTTATCATCTTCTTTAGGCTTTGGAACCTATTGTCCATGGACGAGGACGGAAAGAAGATTCCTTGGATGAGATTTATATGGGGGTGTATGAGAATCTATTGTATGCTCGTAAAACTAAGCCTGTGGAAGGTACAACTTTGGATGCTCTTATGTAGTATTCTAGTTCAATTTACTGTTGCTTGTTTTCTTGTGCTCTCTAGATCACTAAAAGAATGTGCCAATTTCTATGAATCATCTGGTCATATTCCTATCTTTTTCTTTCTGGCATTCAGGAGCTCAATGGACGGGGATAGTGACAACTATTGCCGTGGAGATGCTAAAAGCTGGGATGGTGGAAGCTGTTATTTGTGTTCAGAGGTATGGCTTGCATCCAATTTGGTTAAAAATAATTTAGTTCTCCCTCCTGGTTAATTTCACTGTACATGAGTTATGCACTTGAAATTTTGGTTTCTTTCTTCTACTTATTACCCAGCAATTCATGGACTCTTTACCTTCTTTTTTTTATGTTGTTTAGTGATCCAGAAGATCGATTTGCTCCTCGACCTGTCCTGGCAAGGTTTGTGACTGGGAATTCCTGAGCTATTTGTATTCATGTTGATTTTTTACCTGTTAATTTAACCATTTCGATCTTCAACTTTAATTTTATGTTTCTAATAGGACTCCAGAGGAAGTTATAGCAGCTAAAGGTGTTAAGCCGACACTGTCTCCTAATCTAAATACTCTTGCCTTAGTTGAGGTTTCTTCTTTCACTTCCATTATCATCAGAATCTTTGATTGTTCTGTTGTCATCAATGCATTTATAATCTGTGTAACTCTATTGAATTCTTAATGGAGCATGTTGTCATGGATTGAAGATGCCATATCTCTCCTCAATAGGTAATTGGAACTTGTGTAGCTATGCTTTCTTATTCTTCACCACACCACCAAATTAGCTTTACTATCACCCCCCCTCCCCCCGTCAGACCACCACAATCTAATACTGTAATTGCCCCAATCGGGGATTTTATTAAGATAAGCTCTTTTGATTTTCTGATTTGTTCCATATTATGGTTCGAGCTGAATTCCTTTCCTGACAATTTCAGAGTCTTTTTGCCAAATTTTTCCTCTCTATCCATTTGAAGGTCGTAGGTTATTTTTTGACTTTATTTTAACTATTTGAGCTTATTTCTCCCCAAATGCTTTCTCCCTTTCTTTTGGTAAGCATCAACCATCTGCATATCACACTTGTAAGGGTAGGCTTCTTGTTATTTCTTTTCATAACAATGCAATCATGGAATTTCACACTTTCTAGTCGTGCATGCTCTAATGCATTAAAAACTGGGCTTTAAGAGATTCCAGTTTTCACTGAGGATTGTCACACAAGTGTATAGTATAACTTGTAGTTCAAATGTTGAAGTAAGCAGTATTGTTTCCTGGAAACAGGCAGCTGGTGTAAAGCGCCTTCTCTTCTGCGGGGTTGGCTGCCAAGTTCAAGGTATCCAAGTTGTTATGATCTCTTCATCTCTGCTTCAAACTTGATGTTGTCATTACAATTTACATCTCTGTATTTTAAGCAGAACAATTTCCTAACTTGCAGCTTTAAGATCAGTGGAGCAATATTTGAATCTGGAAAAACTTTATGTTCTAGGCACTAACTGTGGTGAGTAGTCGGTGGTATTCATAGACTCCTTTCCTACATCTTTGATCAATTCTAATATAACTACCAACTGCTTGAAATTTGATTATGTTTGTAATTACGTGTGTTTGGAGATCTAATTTTGATCTTTTTTTAAATTAAATAACAAAAAGTTTGATCTATTAACATCACCAGTAGGAGTACTTGTTTGTTGTTAGTATCTCAAAAAAGAGTCAACTTAATTTTTTCAGTTTGTCCACCACAGAAGCAGGGAGAGAAAATAAGACATATAGTAAGTGGACAAACTGGACAAAGATTCAATGGAATCTTTTATGATACTCCCTCTGTTTCAACTTGTTTGTGTGGTTTTTACTTGTCACAAAGTTTAAGAAAGTAAAGAAAACTTTTTGAATTTCGTGGTCTTAACTCTTAAACTATAAATATGTAGAATGTACCAAAATACCTCTTAACTCGTGGTTTCAAACAGGCTATGTGGAAAGTTGGAATTATAGAGTTTCAGGAAAGGGAAAGAAATATTTTTTTCGAAACGGACTGAAAAGGAATAAGACAATTAATTGAAATGGAGGGAGTATATAGTAAGAGGGATGCTCTATAAACTGCTTTTTATTAGAATCTCCTTTCCCCTCTTAGATATTTTTAGTCAATATAGACCTATACTAACTGTCATTTCTCAACAGTGGATAATGGACCACGAGAAGGTTTAGATAAATTTCTGAAGGCTGCTAGCAGTGAACCTGAAACAGTTCTCCACTATGAGTTTATGCAAGACTACAAGGTGTGCTACTGTTATATTTCTTCCATAAAGAAAAAAAAGTAAGCTCCTGTTACTCTTTTATGACAAGCTGAGCTTCATTGTGAGACAACTTATGCATAACCTCTGTGATCTTGGAATTCTATCCATTCAAGTATAAGAACAAGGAAACCAACTTCTACATTCTGTGTTTGTCATGACGATATGTTTTCTGCTTCTGTTGTATTCTAAAACATCAGTAAACAGCCTTTCTTAGTCTGATAACTAGGGTGCTTTTCTAGAATATGTTTTCATTTGGTTGGTGAGGTAAGTTCACTCATGAAGATGCACTTCAATATATCATATTGTCTCCATCCTGATAAATTTTATATGACACATCTTTATTTTGGGCGTACAAAAATCTTTGACACCATCTTACTAACAATATAACTTTATACAACTTCATCAGTTTCTCAAATTTTAATATGTTTGAATAGTCAAATTATTAAGGTTTGATTTGGCATTTCTATGTCAACCTAATTTCGTTTACAAAAATATTTTAAAATTTTCCTCAACTACTACCTATAAAATACACAAATCAAATTAATATCTCAAGTACCATGCCTCGTCCGCTGGTGTCGTGTTGAATTTGATGGAGGGTTACTATCCTTTGTTGGATCAGAAATTTACCAATAAGTAGGATCTTGCAAATGAGAAAGACTAAATTAAGCTCACATGTGCTTCATCACCTTATAGATGAAAACATTTGACAGTTAATCCTGTAAACCATATTATAGCTTTCTTCTTTTACTATGATTTAAAGGATATACTATTGAATTGCATGTGATAGTTTTCTAATCAGTTGAAGCATCTGTCTAAGCTCTACATTTCAACAGGTCCATCTGAAGCATTTGGATGGCCATATTGAAGAGGTAAAATAGCATCTTCTTTTTCGTATCTTTTGTTTTATTTGAATGCTGTTTATTCAGATCTATATTTCACTAAGCAGGTTCCCTATTTCTGTTTACCAGCAAATGACTTGGTTGATGTTATTGCACCATCTTGTTACAGGTATTTCAATTGCTTATTATTGATTTACTGAAGCCTTTAAACAATATCTGCATACTTAACCTGTAGACTTTTTGGGTCAGAGGTCGGTGGTGGACAAGTCTGAATATAATTTTTTTGTTCCATCTCTTTGTGCTCATGGAAATGATTCTTTCTTTCCCTCTATGAGTTGATCCAATTAGTCAATCAACTATAAATTAATCCTACATTAGTTTGGGTGGCTTTATGTATCCTCAGCATCCATTGTGCTCTGTTAGGTCAATTTTTTTCCAATATCTAATAATTCGTGTTATAAGGTATCGTCCAGCTCCCTAACCTAAAGCGGCACCGGGTTTGGACCGCAGGGAACCGTAGCAAACTAAAGATGTGAAATATCACCCTTATCCCTACGTGGATATACTAGTTTTCAACAAGAATAAAAAGACCCTTGACAAGCACTTATGCAAGCGTAGCAACAACTATGCTTCAATGACTGCATCCTATCTAGTTGGTATCACCTATATGGATATGGAAGTTTATGTGGGATGTAGTCAAACCGTCGTAGGCGACATTCTCTAAGTGAGCTACTTAGACGATCTACTGGATATTCTTTTTTAAAAAAATGTGTTAATTACTCGAAAAATTATTGCATGCCAACTATTTTTCTTATGAAGTTCATAGAAATGTAACTTCCCATCTCATTTTTGGACCCACTTATGAATCAAAAGAAACAATGATCTCAATAATGCTCGTAATATCCGTTCTTGGTCAAACTATTCTAGATACTTTGTTCATGGAGTAAGGGTGAAAATCTGTGGAAGAAAATTTGGTGTGCAGACAAAGATTATGTAGATTAACAAATTTGATGACAAACAAAATCTTCAGGAACCGTCTTTCTTCCTAATAGTTAATATATTTATTTTTCAGTTACATTCGTATTGAGAAATTCCTTCACTTGTGGAGCATAAACTAGGGAGAAGTATACATAAGTATGTTAGTATGTGCACGAAGGTAGTGTCATGGGCTTATTACGTTCTATGTGATCTCTGGTTCTCACTTGTAAGTTGTCGCTCTGATATGGACAATTGGGTTAAATCAAGTTGGATAAGCCATGTAAAACTATACTTGTCGTTGGGTTTATTGCATATGGTAGCATTCCCTGCCGTGTCAGTTTAGGCAACAAAGAAATCAATCAAACTAATAACACATTCTTTTAGACAATGTCAACATGGATTTCAGCTTGTCTACAAATGTAAAGATGCTATGCAGTTGGAGAAGTCTAAATGAACATTCTATACAAGCTTCACGTTTCCTACATTCGCATTTATCATATATTTCATTCCTGTCTCTCATTCTTCAGAATATGAACTTGTGCTGATCTGTAAACTGTTATTTCCTTCTATTACAGCTGTTTTGACTACACAAATGGCTTGGCGGTGAGTTCTTTGTTCATAATTAAAGGCCCTGATATATTGCACAATACAATTTTCACAAAGAAACAGACAAAATAAACATCCAAGAGAAGCATGTGCACAGTACATACACATGTGTTAGACTTTCAAATAGCAAAGGAAAGCATACTCTTAAATGCTACTTTGATTAGTCTTAGATTCTGAAAGGTGATGTGTTACTGGTGGAATATTAAATTTTACTGGTGTAATTTCCTGCATTTGCAAATGTCTATTTGTCTACTATGTTTGGAACTTATAAATAGGTCTGTATTATAGTCATCAAATCGTTAATCTTGAATAGATCTCTTCTCTCTTTATGTCTCACAAACAGATCTTTTTCTAGTGCGTAGTTTTCTGACAGGGAAAGAGGTTTTGCAAAGGCAGCCTCGATCATTGAGGAATTTATAGGTTCTAGAGCTAGACCTGGCCACTCATTTGCTCCAACTGTTTTCAAGTGAAAGCTTGTGACAGATCTGGAGATAAGATTCAGTGGTTGAGGTCCAAGGGGGATCTTTTAGCAAACTCATTTTGGTCTTGGATGGTAATGCATTATGGTTCCGTCATAAGTTTACTCTTTAAGGTTTCTAGAATCGTATCATTGAAGATTCGATGCTGCATATCTTATTATCCATGAAAATTAAGTATTTTTGCTCCTTGGAAGATTTATTAGTCGATGTCTTTCTCTATTACAGTAGTTTCCAAACATTAACGTGACAGATTATTTCGTTTAAATAAAAGCAAAGCTTGATAATCCCGGTGCATATGCCAACATTTCAAATCTTACCTTCAAGGAACTTGTCAGGATTTGGTGGTGGGATACATGGGTGTGCCGAAATACAGTGGAATCAGCATGATGCAGCATCCCCAGTATGTTACTGTCAGGTAAAGTGTTGCCAAATCTTATAAGCCGTTGACAGATTAAAAGGACATGCTGATAGCTCTACCCTTAAATAATCTTGTTTAAGATATACTTTTGCACATTCCAAATGCAGAAATGAACGTGGTAGAGAAATGCTAAACCTTATCGAGAACCTCTTGGAAATTACTCCGACGATAAGTAGTGTAATACATGATGCTTCATCTCACAACTTTTTCTTTTAACTCTTTCTTGTGATATACTTATTTCAAAGCATGCATCTTTTTTCAGGGTAAGCGGCGTCCATTTGTCGTGGAAACCGTGAAGGCAGATGATGAAGCAAAATTTGGTATGTGGTATTTTGTGATATTTATTCATTTCATAAGTTGTTACTAAGCTGGCTCTCTCTGTACACATACTGCTGCTGGTTCAGAATTAGATATCTGCTCTCGGGTTTTGTACTGTTCTTTGTTGGGTCCATGTGCAAGTATCAAACATCTGACCTTTTTCCCTATCCCTTTTCGCTTTGAATGCTGTTAAAAAGTATGAAATGTTACACATCTCATCGACTGTTTATTTAAGATTAACCTTAATTTGTTTTAATCCTTGTAAGTCAAGTGAATTTAGCTATTTAAGTTGCTTCAATTACTTCATTTGTTATGATACTCCCCGTTGATTACAGTATGCTGAAGGCAGAACCCCGAGAAGTAAATCCTTTTCTGACATGTTCTTGAAGTAAATATTTTTGTTGAACAACTTCTCAGTAATCTCACAAGACTTATGCAGAAACTTTCTGAATTTCCAGGAAGAGGTCCTTCTCAACCTGCTCCAAAGTTTGTTGGAAATTTAATAGCATTTCTTCTCAACATAGTAAGAACTTTTTGTTCACTGACTTGTTACTTTCAGAAAGGACAACAAATTCCCTGTGCTTAAACTTGTTTGTCTTGGTTCAGGTCGGACCGAAGGGTCTAGAATTTGCACGTTACTCGCTAGATTATCACACAATCAGAAATTACTTAAACGTAGTCCGCAAATGGGGAAAAGAAAGGTCTGTAGAAATTCATATTTGTTCCATTATGATGGATTACATTAATTTTTTCTCACACGTGTTTTTTGTGTAATTGCAGAGCGGACAGACATATGCCTGAATATGCAAAGAAAATTGTTAGCATGTACAACGAGAGTGGAGAAATTGATCAAATGCTTTCCAAAAAGTGAATAATTTGATGGTAGAACTTTGGCATTTGCAACTCAAGCTTTGGTGAACAAAGTTATCCGGTACCTATGCTGGTGGAAGGTAGCAAGTATCCCATAGAGTAGTCGAGGTGCGTGCGAGCTAACCCGTACACCATGGTTATCAAAAAAATGTTGGTGATTGCAACTCTTCATGTACGTGTATAGTGTCTAATTAAACACACATCAGAATTAACTCTTTTTGATAGAATTGTAATTCCTTTTATAATAATTAACTATGTTGACCATTGGTAAAAACAACTCTTCATGTATGTGATTTAGTTTCAAATGCTTGTGCTTTTGATAGTAAATCCATGATATCACATTTGATTTAGCTTTGCTTAAGATATTGTTCTGTTTGTCTTCTGGTTCAAACTGAATGTGATATGTAGTTTATCAAGAGTCATTTCAACCTATCTCCAGTGTGAAGTCTGAAAGATGATTTATATTTTTCGAAACATCGTTTCAATCCATGTTCAAAGTACTATGATATGTAAATTCATTTTTCAAATTTCTTTTGGAAATGGTTAAAAGTATTAGTCAATGATTATGAAAGATGATTGGTGGACTGTGATTTCACCAAGGGAAGTCGGTAAAAATACACGAAGAAGTAAAGGAGATTCAACATATAGTATATATGAATTTTCTTATCTATCTATACAATGTGATTTTTCAACAAATTGACACCCCTTGGACAAGGGTGCTCCACCACTATTATCTCATGTTTTATATGGGACACCTATATAAGCTTCATATATTTTAACTTCACCAATCACAGGATACACACTCTTCTAGTAGGACATGCAACAGTAAGATACAAAGATGTAGTGTCCACCATCCAACTCAAGTTAACACTTGCAAATTGACTGCTTATCAGGGCATGAAGGAATGGGCTTTCTCATGGAACTTTGAGGATATAGTTAGTGACCCAGGCCATGTGTATTTCTCTCTCGGTAAAAGTGATATCTAATAATAGGTTTGCAAGCTGAGGCGGAACAAGAATTTTGAGTTTACGAGTTCTGAATTCTAGAAAATGTAGCTTACTGATTTATGGATATATTATTTATACATATTAAATAAATTTTAACCTCCACGAGATGAGGTAAGGTGTTCAAACACTAAACCCTCCGCAGACCTTGCAGGTGGGATTACACTCTTATCTAATCGTAGTAAATAAATTTTAAAACACAAATACAGCTATTGAGTTGTGTCTGTTGAAGTGTTTGATCATCTCATCTAAAAGCTTTTACTTGTATTTCTCAATAATGTCGAATCCGTAGGCAGAACTGTAGCTCTGCCCCTGGTTGCAAGGTGTGGAAAAAAATACAAGTTACACTGCAAAAAGACATAATAGAAACTGTAGGTTCCTGGTAGAGAAGTGTTAAATTCAAACACTTTGCATGGATCAAGTTGAGGAACATGAGCTGTGTGTGTTTTACATTCATTAATTTAAGGTTTGAAACTGTCTTTTTTTTGTATATAATATATCTATATTTGTTTTTACAAGAATTTTTTTTATGTGGTGGTGAAGCAATTCTAGATGGGACAGTAGATAAAGGTTTGCTGCATGGTTGATTCAACAGCATGGGAACTCATATGGGTTGTCTATATATGTACTACTTCTTTGGATTTTCTTCTTTTTGTTTAAATCTTTTCTGTCAGTGGAATTTTTTTTATGTTCTTTGTTCATTGTGCAATGGGAAATTTAAGTCATGTTGGATCTCATTGAAAAGAAGTTCAATTCCCATTTTTTTATATTATAAGATTGTTACATAACAGGAAATAATATTTGTTACCAAGGAGACAACCATGGACCACTCCTCTGAACCTATAATCAACCTTCTTCTTCCCCCTTCCCCAATGATTCAATTGAATAGTTTTCTCGAGATTTTTATTCATCGAACTGACTATCAAATGTATATTCTGTCTCCCTCATCCTATCTCTTTTAGATTCTTATTAGAAAAGATAGAGAGAATTAAAAATTCGAATGATGAACGAGGCATCTATTGTTACAATGTGATGCTCTTAGGACATTTCAGTTTATGGACATTGTACAGGAACCAAATAAAGAAGATTGATACAGGAGAAAAAAATTTAGGATGCTAACATGGCAATGATTCATATAGGATTTGCTGATAGGTGTGGCTAGGCTAGATGGATAAAATTATTCATTGTTTCTATTTTTCATATTTTTCTATTTTTGGTAAGGCAATCTGTTATAATGAGATATTGTGAGTCAATGTTATAAATATTTTGACTTGTGAAGAGGGGAATATGATAACTTCAGGATGACTCTTTGAACTATCCAATCCATGAAGTTGTACCCCTATAAAGTTCAAGATAATCTTCTCACTTTACTAGGTGACAATGACTGAGCTAGCTAGACTCATATGGCATTGGTCTGAGGTATGGTGTTCTAAATTCTATCCAATTTGAGAAACCTCTTAAAAGTATATTATATTATACATGTGAAAGATTTAGAAAGATCAAATAGTATCAAACTATTCTCCAAGTTTGACTTTTTCGTTCTTATAATCGAGAAATTTCTGAGGGCTAGTTAGCTGGTGCATGGTTCGAAACTCAATGAATAGTGAGTTTGTTCCTTTACCTTTTCTATATACCAGGTTATTGTCCACAACAAAGTGTAAAACACTCATAACATGTTGTGCTTTTACCATTGAATTGTATGTTGCTAAGACTGGTTAAAAAATGTGCTACTTTCGGAGGATAGATCCGACATGCACATAGTGACATTTTTAAAGAGTCCTAGCAATATAGACAGAATACCTTCCAAGTTTGACTTGAAGGCAAGGGGATCTTTTTACCCCCTATGTTTCTCTCTTCTCTGTGGGCTCTATCCATGTGCTTGGCAACATGGAGGTGCTCTAAGAGTTATGCATAGGTATTTTCTTGAACTAAACTAGTGAAAAGTCTATGTCATCTTTAAATTTAAAGAATGGATGTTGTGGAATTATGGATATTTTGGTCCACCATATTTAATGGGGCCCCTAGGTGGACCATGTTCTAGAGATAGATCCCATCAGTAGAATAAATGACTTAGGTGGACCAAAATTTATTGAGTGAGAGAACCTTCCTATTACCCTTGACCATTCTTTAACCAACTTTTACAATATCAGAAGGTTAATTTCCCTTCACAGGCCTTGAAGCCCTCATTATTTATGTTGCTCGGACTCCAAAAATGTTGTCACATCTATGTTAGATTCCCCCAACGATACATATCCATCGATCTTTTTGAAGAGTCTCTACAACTTAGCTCATGATTTACATAATATATGTGTGGAATTGTGTATAATCTATATATATATATATATATATATATATTGGCTAGGGACTACTGTATAACCTCCCTTACTATTTAAAAGATACTGGTTAAATTACTTACCAAGAAAAGGATATATATATATATATATAGTCACATTTTTTCTATTAGTACATATATTAATAAACCTTTTGTACAAATTTCTCCTTAGAAGTAGATGCTAAAAAAAGCCTCTTCTTCCTACTAAAATGCCCAAAGAAGAATTTGGGTATTTCTCTGGACAGGGCTGCTTTCTGTGTTTGTCTCTTGTCACAAAATGGTCTTTACTTTTTTTTTTTTTTGGTTACTTTGCAAGTAAAAATTACAGGAAGAAAAGGTAAAAAGTTAAAAAAAAAATATAAAAAAATTATATTAGAAGGGTAACTTGGAGGGTCTATTAGAAACAATAGATAGAGGTAAGATGTGCGTACACACTACCCTCTCCAGATTCTACTTGTAGGACTATGCTGAGTATGTTGTTGTCGTTTACTAGAAGGAAGATAACTTGTTTCTTCTATGACATGCAACAGCAACAGATTGATTTTTCTGTTTAATTTCTTCTTTCCAAATTTTTCCAATATCTTGTGATACTTTAATTGCATCCAAAGATGCACCAGAAAGTCCTCTCTTTGTAAATCCAACTGCATATAAACCAGCTTTTCCTTTCCATCCATTTGGAAATGGACTTCTTGGAAATCCCTCCCTTGAAAAGAATTCACTTTCCTGCATTTTAAAAATGAATACAAACTCATTATACCAAAATTCAATGAAAATATTCTTGAACATAGAAAAAAGGACAAAAAACAGAATTTTATTTGCTGCTCAGATCTCTGATCTAATCCATTCAACTATTTTCTTGGAAAGCTCAATCTTGTTTCTGAAAATATTAATTACCATAGTATAAAAGAATACGTGTATCATCCACCTGATCATACATAACAATGCTACAAGAAATAGGAACAGAGAATCTACAAAGAAAAAAACCAACTTCCATAACTGTCACAACAATCCATAAATTAAAAAATAAATACACAACCAAAATAAAAATAAAAAAAATATTTTTTTTTCTTACCTTTAACCAAGAAGGAACATTGCTGCAATATCCTGTTGCCAAAATGATACAATCAATTTCTTGTATTTCTCCATTGACAAATTCTACTTTTCCTTGAGAAAATTTTTTGATTGCTGGAACTATCTTTATGTCTCCTGTTTTAATCTTTTGTAATGCACCTATGTCTAGAACTGGAGTTTTTCCTTCTGTATTCTTGAGTTGTAAAGGTCCAATGGATGGCCTTTTTAAACCATACTTTTCTATGTTTCCAAGAAGTAACCTTGCTGCAACTAGTAATATCTTGTCAACTACATCAATTGATAGCCATTTCATCATTGATACTCCTAACTCAAACGTTGATTTTCCGAGTATTTCCCTTGGTAAAACATGAACCTGTTTCATGAAAAGATTGATTATTTCATTAGATATCATATGATTATATATTTGTGATGAGGAATTAGCGATGTCAGGTGCAGATTTTCTAGATTGATTATTTCATTACATATCATATGATGATTATATATATAGACTTGTGATGAGGAATTAGAGATGTCAAGTGCAGATTTTCTGGCAAATGAAGGACATAGACAAAACGCGCTCAAGTTAATTGAGTGTTTTTTTCTCTTAGAAAACGTAAATCATGTAGATTATTAAAGGAGTGACCTCTTATGTATGTGTCATGAGGAATTCGATATGTCGTGTGCAGATTTATGAAGGAAATTGAGTGTTTTTTTTTTTCTTCTTTAGCAGATGTAAGTCATGAAAGATTTTGGATTAGATGAATGAGACTTACCGAGCTTCGAACGACCATGAATGGACTTGCATTATGGTGACAAAGATCAAGTGAAACTTCCATGCCTGAATTACCACATCCAACAACTAACACATTCTTCCCTTCATAAACTTCCCCTGTTTTATAGTCACAAGCATGCATAATATGTCCACCAAAATCTTCTAATCCTTCGAATTCGGGCACTACTCTTTCTGCATTCTCTCCTGTAGCCACCACAAGCCACCTACATATATATTCAATGACTGAACCATTTCTACACACTGTCTTCACCCTCCATAAACCACATGTTTCATCATACTTAGCAGAGTGGACCGACTCATTGAATCGTGGGCTGATCTCGAAGTTCTTGGCATAAGATTCAAGGTAGCTAATGAATTGATACTTGGTAGGATACTCAGGGAAGTTTTGTGGAAATGGGAAGTAACGCAATTCACAGAATTGTCGCGGGAGGTGAAGTTTAAGGCGATCATACGTCCTGTTTTGCCATAAGGATGCAATGCAGTTGGCGCGGTCTAAGATCACAAAGGGAACCCCTTGTTGTTTAAGGCCCGCGCCAACTGCTAGTCCTGAAGGACCAGCACCAATAATAACAGGACCATTTACTAGTATACATCTACCAGCAAACAAGTCTTCTTGTTCAAGTTCATGAACCATTAGTGGTGAACAAGGACTATTACAATATTGATTCATCAAGATAAGTTCTAGAAATATGCAATGAACTCAACTTTTGTTTTTCTTGCAATTTTTTTTTTTGTTTTGTTGTTGTTGAAGATCAAGGAGGAGAAAAGAGAAATATTATGAGTTTTCAAGTTGACAATGAATTGTGTGGAGAGGGTTTAGAGGAATAGAGAGGTTTAAATAAGGGGGAAGTTGGCCATGAGAGGGGTGGGGGTTGGGTAGGGGTGTGGGGGGATGTAATTAGGATTTGAAAATGATGTGTTTATTGTCCTTTTCATATGATTAAGTTTGTGGTCTTCTCCCTTACTTTGTTTTGATATGAACATATATTCTTTTAATTAATGTATCTACCTATAAGCTATACTATATAAAATTGTTTTAACTCCCTTTGAACCTATATACTTCCATCTGTCTCAAAATACTTATCGTGTTCATCATTTACACGACCTTTAAGAAAATATTAATCAGAATAGGTATTTGACTACTAAATCTGTATACTTCCTCCGTTTCAAACTACTTGTCGTATTTTTCATTTACATGCTTAAGAAAATATTAATTAAGAAGGGTATTTGATTATTTTAATCTTATTTTCGTCCTTTTATACTTGAGCCGAGGGTTAATTATAAATAACCTCTCTACCTCATTGAGGAAGTAGTAAGGTCTGCGTTACGTTCTATCCTCCTCAAATCCTGCTTAGTGTGATTTTACTGGATATATTGTTGTTGTTGCATCCTTATTTATATCTGAATGTTATACTCTATTTACATGTCGTAGTCGAGGTATTTATAGTCTTTAAGAACAATTGACGCTAATGGTAAAATGAGAGAAAATTGATTATTTTTTTCTTGAATTTTTATTATGACAGGTATTTTGAGACGGAGGGAGTATATTATTAATGAGAGACCCCACATTCAATGTAAAGACTTCTATAAAGTATTTCATCTATGTCCAAGCTATGCATGCTATGCTACTATATAGTATGGCCTGTGTGAACTCAAACTAACTTGTACATTAAATATAATTTATTATTTTTTGCAACCAAAATAAGTCATAAATTTGTCACATATTTGGAGTCAACCTACAAATTTGAGCTTTCATGTATTTGAATTGCACTTTGTTACATATTTGCTCCAGCTAAGATATATCAAGTTGAGGGTAAATATGATAGTCAAAAGACTCCGACTCAAATTTCAATTTTTTCATGTTCGGTAAATTAATATCTTTTTTTATAGTTTTGATGTTCGGATCTTCTTGCACACATTTTGTTCATGAGATATTGTCTCTTTCCACCAACGAGTATCAGTAATGGTATCCAATCTATCAAATTTCAATTTTTTCATGTTTGGTAAATTAATTTGTTTTTTTAATAATTTTGATGTCTGGATCTTCTTGCACACATTTTGTTTATGAGATATTGTCTCTTTCCACCAACGAGTATCAGTAATTGTACCCAATCTATATCATTGATCACTCGACTTGACTACGATTAATCAAAGTGTTCCTCCTGCTCTTGTAGCTTCCCTTCCGAGTTCATTTTATGACCCCTTTTGAAACATACATTTCTTCCTTAAAAACGAGGAAATTGTCTTCGCTAATTTTATAACTAATATTTCAAGTTTATTATTCTTTTCACTCCGCAGCTATTTATCCTCCCACCCCCACATAATGTTTTTTTGGTTAAATTACACATAAATTGATTTTGGAATAGCAAAATAATTAAGATTTTTGGAAAAATCAATTTGCCCTATTTTTAGTAAAAAGCATCACACGGCTTAATTAATGTGTTGACTTGATACAAATGCTTGAGTTTTCTTATTTTAAAAATGGACCAAAAAAATAAAAAGAAAAAAAGGGAAGCAATTAAATTATTTGCTTCATTTGTTTGTTATTTGGACGGAGAGAAAAGTTAAAATTAAATTGAATTGGATATAGTGATTAATTGCTTATGAATTTTGATATCATATATTAGAGGTTCATACTTTTTGATTAAAATTAAAATTAATTAATTCGACTTTTATTTTAAATTCGATCGAATAAAATAAAAGTCATCGATTTATTTTTTGATACTTATTATATAGTTTTATTCATGTGAGGAGAGAGAGAGAGATAAAGAGAGTGTGTGTAAATATGTCTTCTCCTCCTTATCCTTATATTTATTTTCTTCCAAGAAATAAAATATATATTTTCTAAAAATAAAATAAAATTTTACACTACATTCCAATTTTTTTTTTTTAATTGTTATTATCTCACTTCCATTCTTTTCCACCTAAAAGTACCATTGAGCATGAAAACCCATAATCACACCCTTCAAAAAAACAAACAAAACCAACAAAAAACATGAGGTGTAGCTATTTCCCAATATCTTCTAATTTTCAACTAAAATTTTATAGGAAGTTTCTTATAGTAAAAAAAAAACAAACATATTGAGTTGTCTACATGCCCTAAGAGCACAAGTTTTTCAAAATCGTCACTTATCAGTTTGAAAAACACTCGTAAAAGAAAATGTTCTCTAAGAATTTTCCATCGAAAATCTCAATATTTTTAGTTTTTTGAAGAATATTGGCAAAGTTGATTGTAGTGAAATCTCATCATATCATCTTAGGACAACGCACATATCAAAGCTTGAGTTACTCTAGGTTGATCAAATGTCTATACATCCCAAAAAAAAAAATATTTGGTTTCAACTAATACTACAATAACAATAACATCGTATCTAAAAATTATATCAGAATTAAAAATTTCGTAAAAGATATTTAAAAGTGATATTTCAGATATTATATATGCATAATAAGTCTTAATTTGATCAATATGCATCATATGTTTATTTAGTTTTTGATAGGCTGTGTTTAACTGATTGCTCTTTGTTCTAAGCAAGTTGAACATGGTCGCTACTTTATTTAAGATCGATATTGTAAAATCTTAGTTTCTTGAACACTAGAAAATCTTTATATTTATACTAATTAATAAATTATATATATCTAATTAAATTAAAGATTAATTCCTAACAAATATGGTTTAAAGTAATACTACATGACTAAAATATATAATCTCAATTAATTAATATAGTCTATATGTGTTTTTTTTTTCCAAACTTTGGAAGATGTGCATAAAATTATTAGAAAGATTGTTATACTCATGTATCAGGACTAATTATTTCTGATATAATTAAATCATATGATAATTAATTAAGGATTGAAAATATGGTTCTTAATCACTTTATGTTAATCAAAAGTATCATAATGATTAGGCAAATAAATCATTACTATTCATGTGATTATATATAATATATGAGATTAATTAATTGGTCTTGTGAGCATGTAAGTGTGTGATTATATGGAGTATATTCTTTCTCTTTAATTTATAAAAATAATGATAGACATATGCAACCATTATTCAGATACTTTTCCTGTTTTAATTTATGTGATTTAACTTTAATCAGTTTAATATTTTATTTTTTTTTGATAATTAATACTTTAATACATGTTAAATTAAATGCATCATAATATTTGTGTGATAGTAAATTTTTCTCATTAAAAATATATAAAATTAACTATTTATTGATTTAGATAAAAATATCGTGTCATTCTTTTTAGAACATAATTAATGAGAAAAAATGTATCACATGAACTGAAACGAAAATAATAAAAGAGATAAACAAAAGCGCTCGACTAATCAAAAAATTGTAAAAACCAAATTTTCATAATAAATATAAGAAAAACAAGTTTCATAAATTACATTTTATAGTAAATATAACCTTTGAATCCTTCAATACACTTTTATCTTTATTTTTCGACTTTTTAATACATTTTCTATATCTAAATAACATATAAATATCTTAAGATAATATTTTATTTACGTATTAGACACAATCTCACTTATTTTCCTTAAAAAAATATTTTTCGCGAAAAATATTTTCTTCCTACCAAGCGCACCCACAAAGTACAGTGAAAAGCCTGTGGGAATAAATGATTATATTATATTTAGTTGTTGTTTTTTAAAAAAAAAAAACATAAGAAAATAGAATAAAATATGTTTTAGTCGGCGTAACTTTCTGCTTAGCTTTTGAGATTATAGAATTTAATATTGATTTATTCAACAAACTTTATCTTTGGATTAATTAAAATTAATTCAAGTTGTAATAATTTTAATACTTAAACGTACTTGATCTCTACGAAAAAAATAAGTAAAAGAAATATTCCATAACTTTATGAAATCACGAGGAAGTTCGTTAATTATTTTAGCTTTTTAAATGGGCGGTGGATAATTAAACCAAATTTAATATACAAAAAGGGAAAAAGAAAAAAAAATTAATTTAACCAAATTTAATATACAAAAAGGCAAAAAAAGAGAAAATATAATTGGATGGAAAAAGGAAGAAGAGAAAAGTCAATATTATAATAATCATTCTAGAATTTTAAGTTTTATGCTTTGAAGGTTTAAAAATATTATAATTATATAATTAAGTCATTTTATAATAAATATCAATGATAATCTGATAAAATAATAAATTAACTTACTCACGTATTAAATTACGCTCAGTTTTTTTGTACTATTGGTATATATATATATATATATATATATATATATATATATATATATATATATATATATATATATAATTTTTTTAAGGAAAAATTCTTAAAGGAGAAGAAATCGTAATATATATATATTTCTAGAACTATATGAATTTGGAAATATAATAATAAAAATAACACAAAATTTTATTTCTAAATATTATTTGTCCTTTAGATATCCAACGTACACAAAAATTAAAATAACAAGATAAAATGCAAGAGACATGTGAGGTTTTGCATTTCCAAGATTTTATTTCTAATTATTGGTATTCCCAAAAAAAAAATGAACAAAAAAAAAGAATGTTTTCTTCGATGAAATAAGTATAGCTCTTCCAAAAAAATATATTGTTAAATAGAAAAAAAAAATTCGCCAGAAAATTTGATTAGAATTTGATTGATAAGAATGGTATTTGTTTTATTTTTTAAATATTTATATTCTTGTAATTTTAATACACTTTAATTATAAAATTAAAAAAAATTAATTTTAAATTAATTTTTTTAATAAATTTCTAACTAAATTTTCTAGCCATTTAGCATTATTCGTTATTACTCCAACAAATATGTAATTTATTTGGCATTCAGAAACAAATATTCATTATTGGTTTATAGAAATTTCTATGTACAATATAATTTTCTCATAAAAAGGTTTGAATAAATCATCTTAATTCAATCATTTTAATTTTACTTTAAAAATTAAAGTTCTATGACTAATTTACGATCTAAATAAAGCACGTGTTGGTAAGAAAGATTGATAATGGAGCTTACAATCAAACTAACTTATCATTATTGAAGGCGAATTCATAATTTAAATTTTATAAATTTGAATCTTATATTCCATTTGGTACTGGTCCAAAGACAAATGCATGGTGAACCACTGTACCTACAAGTATTATCTCTATGCATGTCACAATAACACATCAATATTATCAAGGGATAAAGTATTATATTACAATTGCTTAATACAAAGTGAGTTGAATTTAAACAGATCAAAATAAATTAAATTAGTAGATATGAGCAGGTAGGTTATTGATTATCTATTCAAAAGTTATTTAAATTAAAACGAGCTTTAAAACGGAGCATAACTTAATCCGCCCTCCATTTCTTAACATAATATAATGAATATCAAATTAAAAAGTATGTCGTTTTGAAAATATTTTGATGACTTATAATAACATATCGATTGCATATAATGTAATCGAATTAAATCAGAAAGATTTTAATGACTCAAGATTAAACGACTAATTTTGAGGTAAAGAGACATAAACTCACGTGTGACATGGTAGAAATAGAAATATCTTGGATAAGAATTGCATTAAAAATTAAAGTAACCAAAATTATATTATCATTCGAAGTTGGAATAATAACTTTTGTATTTTTCAAGACTAATAACATGTGCCTCGATCGATCATTTACACTCTCTCAAACATATATGAAGTTATGAACATATTATATAAAAAAATAATAATGTAAACTTATATGCATATTTTAATGCACTAAAAACCTTAACGGTGAATTTATCACATTTAAATCTTAAAATCATCTATAAACACGTATACGTTTTATATACGAATTTTTTTAAATATTTATCTTATTTAAATTTTGAATTCGTTTCTACGAGAAAAAGTTGACAAAACCATCCACATGGAGTAGGTGGAAGAAGAGCGGCTAGTTGTGTCTTGGGAGGACTCATATTTCTTTGTTTTGGAATTTGGAACCAAATATATATATATATATATATATATATATATATATATATATATATATATATATATATATATATATATATATATATATATATATATAAACCATATAATATTTAGGTTGCAATTAAATTAAATTAAATTCCAAATAATTAACCTACACTTAATTAGCCTTGAGATTTACACACATGTTGATTAATCCCCAAAGTCCAACTATTTGCCTACCCTCTTCACAATCCTAGAACCATTGTATTTTGTAGCATGACAAACATTCACTACTATTAGTTTAATTTGATGAAGAAATTGAGGAAAAAAATCATTTCTTGGTTCTTGCTAAAATCAACTATACTAAATATTTATTCTCTTTTATTTTGATTTGACTGAACACGAAGTTTAATCAAGAAAAAAAAAGACTTCTAGTTCATGCATTAAAAAAATAAAACTCTTCGAGTACTTGTTGTTCTAAACATGTTAGAAGTTTTCAGTAGTTAATATTGACGGAGTCAGAAATTTCATAAAGTATGTCCAAAAATAGCACAATAAAAGCTTTGCTTCAAAAAATAGAATTAGTGAGATTTAATCACACGAGTACTACCTGATTCAAAAGAGATATAATCACTGAACTACAATAACTCATTGAGTTAAGAATATTTAAAATATATTATTTAATCATTTCATATATCATTTTAATTATATATACAATATAATTATCAATAAGTCGTCAGGCGTATGAATATATAAATTAATTAATGTTAAAAAAAGAGATCATTCATTCTAACATGAATTTGAAAAGAATGTCATATAAAATCAAACGGGACAAAGCATATATGTAAACGAATACGTATCATTATCATAGGTTATATGAATAAAATATAATAAAAGAGATAAAAATGTTGTGGGGGAAAGAAGAGTTGCATGTGCATGGAACCTTAGGTAACAAAGAAATCTATTCTTTTCATGCAAAAAATAACAAGTTAGTGTTTGTTCTTATTGTGTTTAGATAATTCCAAGGGCTTTGGAAGAAGAGTAACATCATCATTTTTAAAATTATTATGACAACTTTTTATTTCCTAAATTATATTTATTCAGGACGGCTCAATAAAATTGACGATATAAAATAATTTTGATGATTTCTTGCTTAATATTTTCTTAATGAAATGAAAGAAGATAAAATTGACGATATAAAATAATTTTGATGATTTCTTGCTTAATATTTTCTTAATGAAATGAAAGAAGAGTATCGCAGTTATAACTTAATTTATCATGACAACTAATTTATATATCCTAAATAATATTAATGTTGAGACGGCTTGACAAAATTATTGATCTGAAAATAATTTTAGTAAAAGATCTTATATTTTTTCTATCATATAAATTTTTATTGTCGAAATTTGATTTCATTCTTCCTTAATTAAAGGTCTAAGGCTCAAAGCGTAAGGATGAATTTTATTCTTAAAACAACACTTTCTTTTAATCGAATTTAAATATATAAATTTAAATCAATCAAAATTTAATATAAGCAATTAAATAAGTTAAAGCCTTCCCTTAGTGAATCCGACCCTCTGACAAGCATTATATGTACAACTTTTACTTATTTTTGAGGGATAATGTCCAAGTATCCCCTCAACCTATGCCCGAAATCTCAGAGACACACTTATACTATACTAAGGTCCTATTACCCCCCTGAACTTATTTTATTAATAATTTTTGATCTCTTTTTAGCTTACGTGGCACTATCTTGTAGGCCCAACGATGGTTGACTTTTTTTTCGAACTAGTGCCACGTAGGCTAAAAAGGGGTAGAAAATTACATATAAAATAAGTTCAAGGGGGTAATAGGACCTTAGTATAGTATAAGTGTGTCTCTGGGATTTCGGGCATAGGTTGAGGGGGTACTTGGATATTTTCCCTATTTTTGACTTATCATATCTTTTGAAGAAAACTTGGATGACAATGGATATAATGATAAATATTTTTTTAATTTTAAGTAAAAATTTTAAATTTATGTATTAAGTATGAAATTATTTTTGATAAAGAGCTATCTTTAAAAGTTAAATTTTTTGATGTAAATCTAGATTCATCAGACTCTAAAATGACATGATTATGAAGTCACTTTAAGTGGGACTTCTTGGCGCGATAATGCAAATTAATAGGCCCCAAGATGTTGTGAGTATTATATAGTCGACTTAGATATGAATGTATTACCTTCAAAAACTGAATTTTTTAATATGGATCAAAATAAATCAAACTTCAAAGCAAATTTCAATCATCAAACAAAAACGAAATAATAAAAACTTAAATATTAAATTAATACATAAAAATTAATCAAAATACGTGAAAAAACTCGAACACCGTAAAAACAAAGTGCCACCGTCCCCTAGAAATGGAATTTTTCCTATGCCTAAATATTGCAACTTTTCAAAATTAGAAAGCACATAGAATGTTCATAAATCTTCTATTCACATTGCTTCTTTAATTCAATCAATGTAAAGATAATTTCATTTATTTAATGTATTTAACCACTTTTATAAATATATAAAATAGTAAAAGATCTTATAAATCCTACTTTCTGTTTTAGGCAACATTTTATTATTTTTGCTTGATATAAAGAAGCAAACGCGTTGATCAATTTTTAATACTACTTAATTAGTAAAATTTTGTTTTATGATGTTTCCACGTAGAGTCAAAATTAAAGCACTTTGACCCCTTAATTATTCAATAGAAAAAAAAAAGTCAACTCTATAGTAGATATTACTAATAATTGAATTTTAAAATTACTAACAAAAGTCATAAATAGGAAGGTTCAATTACATTTCTAATATCTCGTAATATTACAAAAAAATGGAGAAAATAAGTTAGCGTGGAGTATATTATGTCACTAAATAATAAAAATTTGATCGTATAAAATCAAGGATTATCGAAAATCAGTAAATTAGGAAAAAATAGGGGTAAAGACATTTAATTAGGCAAATTTCATATTGGAATGTAAGCAGAAAGAGATTTACGAGACATGACACAAGTTCACATGGACAAACTAGACATTAATATATGCCATAAGCTTACTATAATATAATTACCTCCTGAATAAAATTTATATCCAGAATTCACCTCTGAATATTTAATTTATGAATTATTGAGATCGATCGATGTTTGTTTTGAGGCAATTGATCAAGATTCTTGAGACAAAGCAAACCAATAAAACAATTGATTTGTTTATAACTAGACCTAAACAAGCGCGAATTTAGAAGGTGAGATATATACATGTTTCGATGAATTTAATAACTTAATTTGATTCGCTTTTTTTACGTGTTAAAGTACATTAAATAAATACAAATAATTGAATTCAAAACCACTAAATTATAGGAGCAGATAAGTCGCGATAGAATTTTAAATCTAAATCCTATAAACTTTAAATTCTAAATACGCCTTTGATCTGATTAATATATATTTATTGTTTAATTACATGCTTATAAGTAGCTTTAGAACATGCATCAGATTCTCTACCACTTTTTATATTCATATGTTTATGCACAACTACCAATAATCATTTCCTTTTTTCCATGGTGTAGCCCTACCCAACATTAATTTTTTTTTTAAAAAAAAACTAAGTAAATTGGATTTAACATATTAAATAAGCTTAATCTATTCTTATATTAATTAATCATGTGATTTGAGAATTAACAAACACAAGTTGGTACCTAAATCATTTGTCATGTTCTAATTATAGAAGCCATGGTCAAAAGACACAAGAAAGAGAGGGGAAAAAAAGACAATAAATTAAAACTTGATACACTTATGATTGGCATTGACCATGGAATTAATTAAGTTCATGTCTAACTAATCTGGATTGTGGTGGAATGATTTAACGTATTTTTACTCATAAAGGTTTTAGATTTGAGATTTTGGATATAAAAAAAAACTGTGTTGAGAGTATTATCTTCCAGAAATAAATATGTTATAATGCGTGAATTCAGATTCAATTGAACCTCACTAATTCAAAACAATAAATTAAAACTTGATACACTTATGAATGGCATTGACCATGGAATTAATTAAGTGCATGTCTAACTAATCTGGATTGTGGCGGAATGATTTAACGTATTTTTACTCACAGAGGTTTTAGATTTGAGATTTTGGACACGAAAGAAAAAAACCATATTAAAAGTATTATCTCTTAGAAATGAACATGTTATAATGCGTGAATTCAGATTTAATCGGACCTGAGTAATTCAAAAAGAAGTGCATGTGTAAGAGCACATAATTAATTAGTTAATATTAGTTATGAATCATTCTTTGCACATTCAATTGAGGCAGTTTTTCCAATAATTAGATTCAGTTAATGAGGTCAATTGATATTTGAATTTGAATGAATGAAGACTTGTTTTTCTATTAAGTCAAATTAATGTCTATAAACTCTATCAATAATTATGTTAAGCAATTATCTAGGGAATACTCAAAAATCTTTTCTTGTTTTTACCAACTTCCCTTAAGATCTTCATGTTGTCCTCAATTTTGATGTTTTCTTTGTGTGTACATCTTATGTTGTTTTGATGAATAATGAAAAGATAAGAACATTACTTAGAAAATAATATCGACTTAATGACTTCAGGCGCAACTTGTGTTTAAATACTATACATATTAGATTAATGTCTTGTTTGTTTTTTTCTCGCTATTGTTTTTCTTTAAATAAGTATCCGTACGTTATATAATGTCATCGTTCTGATTAAATTGAATTTGCATCGAAAAAAACTACTGAATAAAATGTTTGCTATCAGAAAAGTTATTTATAATATTCGACTAAACGGTCTTTTAATTGTAATTTATGATAAAATTTACATGTATTTGACGTCTATATCAAATCATACTAATTTATCATAATTTAAGTTAATTAAATGTTAAGACACACACACTATATTAAAAAATTAGCGGCAATTAATTCTTAATTGATGTTAAATATGTATTTTTAGCGGTAATTATTTAATAGTACTCTTTGTATATATTCCTAAAATATTTATCGAAATTGAATCTAATGACATTTAACTAATGCTGGTAAAGACTATAACACTCTACATTAATATTAATATTTATTGCTGCTAAAAGTTATTTTTATTATAGTGACACACATGTTAAATATTAACATATGATTTAGTGATATGTATATATGTATTATGAAAAAATATGTCATGTATTTATTTAATCTGTGTAAATACTGAATTTTCATGGTTGACAGATGACACCTATAAAGGCTAATTAGGATGAATTTATTATTTAATAAAAGAGTAATTAAAATCTTGGTACATTATTTGAAATTGACGATCAAAAACGTAAGTTTGAGATATACCACGTTTGCCATTATTCAAAACAAATTATTGCCTCTAATATCATTCATAACGATTTAAAATAGATAATGTTATTTATAAGCCGGATAATAACAAAAATAATTTTAAAGTAGTTCTCACTTAGTTGAACTCTACATCGACAAAACTGACATAAAATTGATTCTTATACTATTCGTAACTATCCAGAATAGACAATATCACTTGTAAGCTAGGCAATTATATCGTAATAATTTTACATCTTTTGCTTAATGCATTTTCAATCATTTTTTTCCTTTTTTCTCACAAATTACATAGTCCATTAAATACAATTTTGTCATAAATGCTAGTAAACAAGACCATATTATAATAACTTGTTCTTCAATCATTTTTTTCCTTTCTTGGGAAAAGTACTTTTTATATTTTTGGTCTCATCATAATGTCTTAAATCTCTTAATAGTTCATTGAATTAAGATGTTAGATTTTTTTAACTTTGTTGTGAAGCCATTTCTAGATTTCATGTTCAAAGGACAAAGTTTTCACAGATCCTTTTAATTAATAATTAATCAATAATATGACTCAATCCAAAGAACCTAAATAAACTCTCAAGTTTAGATTCAATTTAATTTCCCAAGAACATTTTGTCCCACAATAAATAAATAAATAAATAAGTGGGGATAATATAATTGTGTCCTCAAATTATAAGTATATTTTGATTTCGATTCTTTGAGATATCTGACGAAGCATATGTTATAACTTTTAATTAATTGAAATGTATTTTTTAGCCAGTGTATGTAAGAAGTATGGACTAATAAGAGTAAAAGTTTTAACACAGCACGTGAATAATTAAATGGTGGAACGATTAATAATTACGATGAATTATTTGTGAATATTAACAAGCAACATGATAGAAAAAAATTGCACATTTCAATTATTGAAGGTTAAATGTGTTCAGTTAGATTTTTGAGTGCGGTCATTGTACATTTAACCATCAATAAATCGAAATGTATGTTTTAGTCCTATTAGGCAAGAAAGAATTATATTATCGTTAAATATAGAGTAACAATACAAGCTTAACATAACGCACTGATAATTAATTAATTCGTGGAACGGCTAATATTTATGATATATTTATGAATATTTAAAGGAATCAAAGACACATATCAATCAGTTAAATATCAAATGTGTTGAGTCAAATATAACAAGGATCAAAATTAGAATTTATTAATAATTGAAGGACCAAAAGTGCTATTAACAAAAAAAAAAGTTAATAAAAAATTTCTTATATTCAGTTGTGTGATTGTACTATAAAATTATATGATTTTAATGCAACTAACTCCATAACTGTAATAACTGAAAACCCATTAAAATATTTGATATATTTATATCATGTGATAAGTCAAATTAATTAAAGATATTAAAGGAATCAATTAGAAAACATGGAAATTCATGTGATTACACATGACCCTAAGAATAGTTAATCTTTTAGATCATTACTAAAATTAAATTAATTAGTCAATGGATTTCTTAACAAAATTTAACATGGCATTTGCAGCTAAAGTTAAATTAATTAAGATTAATAATTGTGACAAATTATCCCATTTGGAATTAATTTATTTTGATTTTTTAATGTGATGTGATTATCGAATTTGAGCAGATAAATAGGTCGCGGAGATAAAATATGCATACATTCTAAGTTTATTAGATCTCACCTGCAGAATTATATTGAATATATTGTTATTATATAAACGGTTGAATTTCTAATAGATTTTTGTATTCACCTTCCATGCTTTATAAATTAGTTTTTTATTAAATTTTGAGATATATATTAGAAGTTTGAAGAAGTTAATCATGTATAATTGACATGCTCAGTGGGAATTATTGAAAGTTATATGATGAAAAATTATATTAAATATTCATAATTATTAGACAAACAAATCTCATAATGAAATCCCAAGCCATTTTAGGACCACATAAATACACAACAAAATCATAAAAAAAATTAAGTTAAGTACTGTGTTAATTAATATTATGATAATTAATTCATAAATGGTGATCATGCATTAATCATACCAAATGATGATTTATTAAAGAATATTCTTAATAGGTGATTAGATAGCGGGTCTATTGATTTTATTGTGTTTCGACTTTCTCCCTATAAATCGAGATAAGCTTAGAGAATTGGAAAAAAAATCATTGTATTTTATGAAATTTTAAGCATGTCCCATTTCCGACAATGAAATTATTGAATCGAAATATTTTCTGATACAAATAAACAAAGAACGGAAGATTCACAAGTAATGACAGTGAAATGAGCGATGTTGAATTTTTTTACCTCGTTGGCGTTAGGTCAATGGCTAAACTTTTGACTTCCGATCTTGAAGGTTTGCTCATAGGAAAAAGTGCGGGTCAAAAGTTCAAGACTATCCATTTTTAACGTCGTCGTTGCGTGTAATATCTTACCAAACACAAATGAGGTGTTGTTTTATTGGGCTTATGTTTGGATTGTGTTCAGTCCAATAGCAACAGAAATGAAGCCCAATACATTAAGCCCAATCTCACACTGAGCCCAATCCCAAGTAGTCTTCTCAAATGTAAGCCCATTTCTTTGAGCTTTATGAGATAATAGTTAGAGTTCAACGTCTTTAGGCGATCTAATTTACAAAATAGCCAGAAAAAATGTATATAATTCGTATATATTAGTATCATATACATATAATATACATTATCAATGTATAGATTTTGTATATCTCAACCATATTTGGGCAAACTGTATATATCGGCACAGAGGTGTATGAGGAGGGGGTCACCGCGTTCCCAAAATCATATATAATAGTGTTATATTTTTAATTTTTTGTATTTAGATGTGTAAATCCACACTCGGAGTATCATATAATGCAACTATGATTAGGTGCACCTATTAGTGAGGGTAGAAATTTGAAATTGGGAAAAAGGTCTGATATACCTCTCAACTTTGTCATTTAGAGCTGATATACCACTTGTTATGAAAGTGGCTCATATATACCCCTACTTGTAAACAAATGACTCACACATACCCTTTTCCTCTAACGGAAATGAAAAAATAATAATTTTCAATCTAAATTTTTATTATTTTTTTCTAAAAAATATAATTCCATATGAGTAAAATAAATCCTCGTCAAACATATTTTTTTTTGACTTTTTTTTTGTTTCAATGACTAATTTATAATTATTATTTTGATAATCAAATTTATTTATGTTTCACTAATATTCTTGTAAAACTTATTGTAGATGACCAAATTTTTTTCCGAATACGAAATTAAATTACAATACACACAAAACAATAGTTTAATTTTTTTTCTTTAAACTAAGGAATGAAAGAAAAAAACAAAATAAGGATAAGAAACTCAAATAATTATAATAAAAGAAGTCAAAAAATAATTTATGTATGAAAAAAATTAAAAAATATACCTTGAACTTTTATAGAAGAATCATATGTACCACTAAATAATTTTTTTTTAAAAATTATAAGTAATAAATATAAATTTAAAACTAATTATTTAACTTTCGTCAAATGAAGGGTATATGTGAGCCATTTTGTAACGGTAGGTGTATATGTGAGCCATTTGTATAACGGTAAGGGCATATATGAGCCACTTTCATAACGAGGGATGTATCAGCTCCAAATGACAAAGTTGAGGGGTATATCAGACCCTTTTCCCTTTGAAATTTATATCTATCTTCATTTCCTTTCTAAAATTGGATAAACCTCTCTAAGTGGTTATTGATAGTACTTTTAGCGTTTTAATTAATCAAGCATTTCAATTTTTGGACCTATAATTTAATATTTTCAATTGTTTTCAATGATAAGAACCTAAATGTCAAATCGTTTAAATCCACCTTCTCATAATAGTGCATTCATCATTTCGAAATCCTTGATACGCCTCTGTCGCATGTCTCCCTCTTTTGGGGAGTAAAAAGAATTTCATATAGGAATCTTTACTATATAGCCTCTACTAGGTGTCCATATGCAAAAAAAAGATGACTTTCAAGAGATCTCTCAACACTGGCTAATGTTGCAACTAATATAATGGAAAGGAGGTAATAGTAATTTGCCACTTAAATCGCGTACTCGTGTAAAAATAACAATATACTCAGTGTAATTTCACAAGTTGAGTCTGGGACTCGTGTATGAAATGATAATTTTGAATGAAAAGAGAGGGAAAAAAGAGACACTGAATTGGCCATTTTTGCTCTTTACAATAATATTGTACTCCAATTAGTCCTTGTTACAAAAAATCTAGCTAATGACAACTCTAAAATGAATGACAAAAAGACTAAATGGAACAAGCTCTAAGTTGGAAAATTTCCTCACTTTTATCCCCCCTTTTCTCCTATCTAAAACTAGACCTACAATTTTACAAGAAGACTACATTTTGAGCAACTTTACAAGGGGCATTGGATGTTACAGTATAACGAACAGACGCGTCTGGAAGGAAAATGAATAGGTTGATGGATGTACAATAGTTGGTATTCATGGCGTGGAGACTTGGACAACGTCGTTCCAACAAAACATGCATTTCATGCTGGAGAAAACTCAGCCTTATTCGCGTAAAAATTGGAAGGCTGCATTTTCAAGCAGTTCATTTGCAGGTTTTACACCGGTGAAATCAACGTCCTTGAGGGAACTGTTAATCTCCTCAACAGAGATTGGAATGCTGCATTGGTAGCAAATAGATGAATGATAGAATAGGATCTATTGTCATTTTGACCTTATGTTGCTCGGACTCTCAAAAAATGCACTACTTTTGGAGGATACAACATGCACCTGTCAGTATTTTTGAAGAGTCCGAGCAACATAGATTTTGATAGCAAATGAGATTAATGAAGTACCTGGAATTATCATCCAATATAAAGTTGTTATCTGCATCATTTGCATTATCTGCATTCTTTGCGTCTTCTTTTTCTTGATCCTTAAAACTGGAAATGACCTGTTCCGAGCAGTATGGTTTAGGATCCAAATGCAGAAAAGTTCAGTTAAAATTTGCCATTGAGAGAGAGAGGGGGAAACGTTAAAGCTAAGGTTTAGCGTCCCCGAAAGAAGAAAATAATCAGAAAGACAAACAGTTGGAGGATGCAAACCAATATCTTATATTGATATACATTAGTCGACTAACAGATCGTCTCGAAGGAGCATTCCTTATACACATAATCAATAGAAGACATTGAGTGAAATAAAATAAATGAAGAAAGGAGGACTTACCTCTGGGGATACACCTTGAGTATTAAAATCTTCGTCCCAGTAAAGTGTACATATCCGATACAACTGTTGACTACTCAGAATCTGAAAAGATGATCCCAACAGAAAAAAGACATTCAGTGACAGATGCACAAATGTGACAAGATAAATGTCAAGGACTCGTATCGTAGCATGAAAATTAACTTCAATATTTTAACACCATAAATAATTCGGTTAAGTCCCTGTCGATCTATATACACTTCATAAAATTCTCCAATAGGATTCTTTGTTTTAGCACTCAAATAACTAACAAAGGAACACGACTTCCAGAAGTGGCAGCCTGGAACCGCCATGTATTATCAATATTTGGAATCTCTAAATTAAGTACAACTAAGAAGACTACGAAGATGAACTTACGGGACAGAGATCAGTTGTTAGATCTTCAGATGTAAGTCTTGACTTCTGATTAATAACCTGTAAAGGAGCTATTTAGATAGGGAAAAATATATGGAAGGGGTTCGGTGATAGATAATCTCAAAATGGGAGTTAAATATCCATATATGTGGTGTCACTTGCAAGTAACAGAAAAGAGTTCCCGTAAAATCATACTTAAATGTAAGACGAGCATTATTAGGCTATGAAGCAGAGCGACATTTTTCCAAAAAAAAAAAAAGGTTCATTGGAGAAACATACCAAAAATCCTACTGCCTGCCTTGCATGCTTTAATTCATCCAAAGAAGAACCAACGTACTGCGAAAGGAAAAGATAAATTATATGTAAATACAGTTCATATATATTAATCTACGAACAATGTACCCTTACAGTACTAATGATACAGTACCTCTTCTTTCATATTGCCGCACCAAAGTTCTATTTCTTGCAATCCAGCTTTCACATACTCCCCGCTGCTGAATGTACAACACTCTCTTTGAAGGAGAAGGCTGCAATGATGATTAAATAGAATGGTAAGTGGAGTATCTATGAGTTTCTTTCTAATCTTCCTGCTATGAGATACGAAAAGAATGTACCTATTGAACAGCTGAACATTTATGTAAGAGAATATCTGGTTTAGAATTCTCTGGACGAAAACTGGATGAACCTGAAAAATTTCACAAGTCCACTCATCAGTTTTAGTAATATTAGCACATCACACTGTTTCCTACAATGAAACTTACACAGTTTTCTTTCAGTGTACTGAGAAGCCCATTTAGGCTCTCAATTACTCCATCCCAGGGAGTGGGTGGAGAAGAACCATCAACGGACTTCCGTGGTGATTGCAAGGATCCACCTTTTGATGCTTGAGATGCCTAATTAAGATGGGAAGTGCAAGTATAATTAGAAGTTTGAATATATGAAGTACAAAGACCATAACCCGAAGAAGTTTTGAGTCAAAATACAATTAAGTTACAAGCACAACGGCTTATCACAATTTTGAGATCCAACAGAATTTTTTTGAAAGGGCCATGAAATCAAGATAAACCAGAATCCTAATGAAAGCAACAGTGAATATGGTGCAGTTAGTCCTTGTGAGCTAGGGAGAAGTGCCATTTGAGAAGAGGACTTACTTGAGAGATATTCTTTTATTAACAAGCATCAAATGATATTATTCATATTGTTCAGAATACATACATATATGTACAGAACATACACATATATATAAAACATCCTCATAGAACTTCTAGAAAACATGGTGATTTACCTGGATACATGAAGTCAGCAGTGAAGACAGGTCTCTTTTCCAGTTATCTCGAACAATTCCATAAATCTTTTCGACATAAGCACTGAGCTGTAGCTTAAAAAGTAAAGCTGGCTGCTTTGCCTCAACCTGACGTACAGTGTCGAGACCACCAATTGCAAGGTTGACAGATGAAGACCGGAAACTCTAGAAAAGAAGTACAATCATTTAATCAATAAATTTTCTGAAGAAATGTGTTGGAATTCTGTTTTAAATAACCTGCATATACCTCATTCTAGGCTACTAGTATGTTTTATACAGAGAGAGATTTACTAATGTCCAACCAATGCAGCTGTAAACAAGTAACAGTTACATGGTCTATCTTGGAAATTCGCAGGATAAGAGTAGAAAAACTACTAGAAAGTTAGGACACAGGAGGTCACCTAAAAAGTAAATCAATGGTGAAATAAATGCAGGATTGTATCTTACATAGTGCATCACACCTATATATAAGTGAATATTGTATATCATATTAATAAAGTTAGAATCAATATGGCTAGTTCTCCTTATTCCTTCCCCGTCATTCAGATCTTCATCACTCTATATGATCCAATTCAATCTGTATGAGAATTTGAAAATTATTTCCGCCTACTGGTGCGGTGTTACATCTAATTCACTTCCTCTTCATCACAGATATTAAGCATGGTACCATTTTCAGATCAGCGCACAGAATATATATACAATTAGTTCATGAACTATAGAAAATTATCCCTCCTAACTTCTACCGACTCTGCCTTCTGAAATCTTCTGATTGTCTGACATCGGTTCTGTAAGGGCTCTCAAAGGTTTATAAGGGTCTTGGACTACTCCACTCATGGCCTTGATGTATTAGGTTGGAAGCTCATCTTCTTTGACATGCTATCAGAGTCAACCTTTGACAAACCTATTTGCCATTGGTAAGTCAGTAATACAGATCACTGAACTCCAAGTATTGGGTTAAATGTGCAAAAGGATGTTGATTTGTTTGTTGTCTCGCATAGGTTATGTAAGGACTTCCAAGGGGATTTATATAAAGGTCTTGGGACACTACTCCATCGTTTATCTTTCTTGTATGGTGAATGATTTCGACTGATTTGTATCTCGATCTGTTAGCCATATGTTCAGTCTGTCATCTTATTTGATTTATATGCTTCTTTAATATTATGTGAATCTCTTTTTGCTTTGGTGTTGCTATTTTGTTGTTATATTATTCTTGCAATTCTTCTACGCCGAGGGTCAATCGGAAACAACCTCTCTACCTCAAAAAGGTAGGGGTAAGGTCCGAGTACATCCTACTCTCCCCAGACCCCACTTGTGGGATTACACTGGGTATGTTGTTATTGTAGTTTCCATCTGCTCCAGCTTCACTTCCTCCTCTTCCTTTCCATCAGTTTCTTTTTTATTTTGAAGATATCTAAACTTCAATTATGAAGTATGCTTTGTTCCCACAAAACATTGATATTTGATTTCAATTCGAATCATCCAAAATATACATAAAGGAACTATGTTCCAATCTCTGCTTGTTCCGCAATCTATCTTTAACAACTACTAAGAGCATGCTTCAGCCTTCCATCACACACTAGACAGACAAGGATCTTACACTATTACTTTTCAACCTCAAGTGAGTTCACCATTATGAGTTTGATGGACGTGTTCGGTCGTCAAGGACTGGTTCCAACTTAATACATAGCAGTCCAATAAATGCACCACCGTATTTTGTATATTGTGTTCCTAGTTTTCTTCTACTTATGAAACAGTTTATGACACATATCAATACAGTTATTTCTCTCTGTTTTCTATTTTCCACCTCAGATCTTCAACATCAATAGTAGCATCAGAGACATGTTCAATTTTGTTAAGTAACAGGGAACTCAAATAATAGCTGCAGAAACTTTCTATAGAAGTGCTTTCAAATACACAAAGTAATACTGCAAAATGTATAGCCAACAGAAACTTCAATTCAATAGCTTTAGGAGCACATTTAATAATAGAGATGAAAGAAAGAATCAAGTACCTGTGCCATTCTACCAAAAAATGATGTTGGTTGGGGCGGTCTACTTGGAGCTGAATCAGTAGTTTTCAGTGTATGCTGAAGTAAAAACAACAAAGTTGCACTGTTGGACAGCCAATACGCCATGTGATTATTGTTTGTCTCATCCTGAAATTGATATAAAATGAGTATATATGTTTGTCATTGAGTTAGAGAGACAGCATTTTTGACATAGCAGTATAATACAGGCTAGTATGTGTATTACACTTATGTTATGACTCATGAACTCCTACGAACAATACAACATGATCGCTGATTTCGACATGATATTGAAAGTTACCTCTATCGCAGAACCAATCATCTGAATAAGACGATCGAACACGTTAGTTTTTTCTGCTTCAAAGGAATTCCAATTAAGTAGGCATTTGTATATGGTAAATGCTGCCACTGGTTTCCCTTCACTGAACCCTAGATCTTGACTGACACATTTGATAAGAATATCCACACTCTCCTGCAACATAATGTTAAAGAAGATATTAGAATTAGTAGCCACGGGATCACCACATTCATACAACAATAAAGTGGAGGAATATTTACTGTGCTGATGTATTATGCCGCTGTGAATAAAACTTCTCAAAAACTAGTAACACGAAATTAGAAAAACAACTCAATGTTTTTGTACTCATGCAGAACAGTATATGCATGTCTACATCTTTAAGCATTGCATACACACATAAAATCATTTGATTCAGTCCCCAAGGATTAGCTCACTTGGAAAAGGTACAGCAATTTGAGGCATGGGTCACAAGTTCAAGCCTGACGCCAAGATAACTAAGCCTAATACTCAAGTTGATAAGGGTAGAGGGGAAGTCCTATTATCCCTGAGTTTCCAAGGTAGCGGCTAGTCCTAAAGGTTGGCTACAGTTGGATTTCTCGGTATCAAAAAAAAAATTAAAAAGCATTCTGCCCAGGGTTTAGGATTAAAAGGGAACTCCATCGATAAACATATGCAGCTATGTCCTTCCGATACTATCTTCTGCAGTAGATTTTCTCTTTTTTATAGGTATAACATAACTTCTGAGAAAGAAAAAGCTAAGGAAGGTAGTTTTCAAGATGCATCAAGAGAAGTTTGGAGTGTATCAGCACTCTTTATTTGTTCATTATAGACAGTGAACAAGGAAGTACAAGGTATAATACAGGAATGAGGGTGAAGATAAGGAAGAAGAAATATAAAATTGGAAGGGTTTGAACGCCCATCCCCCACCAGAAAAGGAAAAAGTTCAGCTGTATCAACCTCTTAGCGACATCAGAGAAAAGAAATTCAATCAGCCTTATCTTTTCCCCACTTCTCATTAAATCAAAGATAATGTTTAATCCTGGTTTTCTTTCGGGAAAGATTTTGACTAAGCCATCAACTCGGTATCTGTGAATCTCACTCATACAATAGAGTTCAAACCACAAGCCTTTTAAAATAAATGTTTGTATAGCATGTTTTAGGAACTCCAATTTTAAGATATCTTGTTCCATATATTCCCAAAAAGTGCGAAATCGGAGAAAGATGGCAAACAGAAAAAGAAATCTGATTGAAAAATATTTAATCACTTCCTGGGTACATACCCGCTGCCTATCAGCCATGGATCTCCTCATAGACTCTGTACCAAACCATTTTGTTGCTCCCGCATTGGATCTCCTCATTGAATCTGTACCAAACCTTCTTGATGGTACTGCAGCCAGTGGTTCCTGAAAACGGTCATCATGTCAGAACAGACATTATGCAAAGCACCAACATGACTGTTACTCCCTTCATCCCAGTTTATATGACTATTCGAGTGCACACAGTATTTAAGATGTTAATTTAACTTATATGTTATACTAGTGATAGTGTAAGAAAACATTAGAGTATTATTTAAAATGTTAGTTTGATAGAGAAAACATCATCTCAATATTTAAAACTTGAACACTTAAATGAATTTGAATTCTTAAAAGTAGTGAAAGTTGTTCAGAAATGGAATGGTGTCGAACGTTTTGGGATGTACTAAAATGACAAGAGTATCATACATTGGGAAAGAGGAAGTATATAACAAAGCACTAAATAGGTGAATCCTTCACTTACATGATGACCGTTTTCAGAAGTCTGCAGGAGGAAAACAGAAAAAAGTTTTAAAAAAGTGAGGAAACGCACAAGAAAGCTATGAAAAAAAGATTGGCATTTCTATGGCATCAGAGGCAGAGTTTTTACTGCAAAACGACTTGAAGTTCTTCCAGTTGGTAAATTTAACGCTTGCTGTCGAAGAATCTGCTGGTCTTCTATATCCGAAAGTTTCTCTTCAAGCCTGAGATACAAATGTTAAGTTAAAAAAGATATTCAAACTAACTTATTTCACATGATAAAGAATCCTGTAATTTAACTTGTACAAATATGATGGATTATGTTGAAATTTTGCTCTAAGAAGAAGAGAAGCTATAAAAGAAATATTGGAGAACACACAGAAGCAATATACATGGATCCGTCATCTGCTTTAGTCGAACAGATTTGACTAGGTTAAACTACAATTTGAATTTTTACCCAAAAAGTTCAAATCTTTACAAAAGCTAAAAAACCTCTCAAGAACACTGGCTATTGATATTCATGAACCCCAAGTAAACCAGCTGTCATATTCAATGCAAATCATAGGCAATCTATGATTTGGTTCTTCGTTAATGTCTGTAGTTACCAATTTGAACTTAACAGCTGATTGATATAACAAGCATTTTTCAAGCTTGATCCACATGTTGTGACATAGGTATGGGTACGACGATAAAATACTGATTCAGTTCCAGCTTAAGACTAACAGCTACCATATTTAAATGACATACAAAACCATATTTTGAAAAGAACAAATAAGATAAGAGGCCAGAGCTGTTGAAGAAACCAAGCCATATATGAAAAACTTTTCAACCTTTGCATATTAAGCTTCAACTCAATTATCTTAGCCTCTGCATCCAGAGCTTGCTTCAATCGCTCCTCACTTATTTTGCTTGTTTCCTCATATTTTTTCTCTGTTTCATCAATTTTCTTTTCCAATGAACTAACAAGAACCTGCAACATATATAATAAGCATGTTAAAAGCTAGTTCAATTACTGAATTATGATAATCACACATCGAGACTGCAATCCTGGATTTATAATCCTATGAAAGAAAAAAGTAAACAAGATAAGAAAATTAGAAGCAGCAAGAAAACTGGTCCCGACCACAATTTCTGGTAATTATTGAAATTCAAGAAGAGCATCTATTAAGTAGTACATCACAATGTAAATCTAACATCTTCACCTTGAGCTGCTCATTTTCAGCGCTAATCTTGCCCGATACGTCCTGATCTGCAACCTGGAACTCTACTTCTTCCAACAACTTTGTGGCAGCCTCAGGATCCTTCATTAGCAGCTCTTTCGAACTGTGGTTCTCTCAATCAGTATCAAATGAAAAAGATGGGAAAATAAGGATCTAAATTGGTGCGAAATTCAAACTAACTTAGAACTGTATTGACAACAAAATACCAACAATTGCAAAAGTTATGAGAGGATCTGGATTCAGCGGAGATCAAAATGCAATTTTGGGTCAACTACATATTAGATTCAATTTGGAGGAAGCTAAGGTGGATTGAAACAATTGAACCATGAATCTGCTAGGAGGTTTATGCAGTTAATTTTTAGTAGGTATATCATGAATTAAAAATATTAAACTTAGACCATTCAACTCCCCAACTTATTTGGCACTGAGGCGTAGTTGTTATTGTTGGACCATTCAACTATGCGGAACGAAGGACGATGTCATAATTGACATTCTGCTTTAGAGAAACTATGATTGATAATCCCAGATTAATACTAAACCATATAAAGGTAGAACAAGTAAGGGAAGACTGTTTCAAACAAAGAAACTGACATAAGTAAAATTTCATTACCTTTGCATGGCATCCTTCAACTGATTTATCTTAGACTCGGCCTCCAGAACTTGCTTCAGTCGCTCACTACTTACTCTGACTGTCTCCTCATATTTTTTCTCTTTTTCGTCAATTTCCTTTTCCAATGAGTTAACAAGAACCTGCGACGAATTTGACAAGATATTAAAAGCCAGTTCGACAACTGAACTATGAAAATTATGCATCAGAAGCTGTAATGGATATAATCTTGAGTGAGAAAACAGAGGATAAAAGAACAAATTTGAAACAATAGAAAAACTTTCCCTGTCAGGATTACTTCATATACTTTTTGAACTTCAAATAAAGTATCCAATATCCATTAAGTAATACAACAAAGTTAAACCTCACATTCTAACCTTAAGCTTCTCAGTTTCAGCTGTAAGCTTGTTGACCTGCACCTGATCTATAACCTGGACCTCTTTTACAACTGATCCCTGTTCCACGATCTTTGTGGAAGCCGCACGTTCCTCTGTGACCACCCCCTGATCTATAACCTTGGCCTCTTGTATAACGGACCCTTGATCCACGACCTTTGTGCCAGCTTCACGTTCCTTCTTGAGCAGCTCTTTAGTTTCTTGAAGCTGAAGCCTCATCTCTTCCAATGCAGACTGTAATTTCATTGTTTCCTGGATTTTAGCTTCCTCAAGTTTGTCCTATATAATATAGTTTTTTGTCAGTTAGTGGTACAGAAAGAAGTTGCTACTATGAAATAGAATCACATTACATTTTCTGTTAATTTTTCCAAATCTTGTTTTACCTTGGTCCAACTCCAAAGTCCAACAATAACAACTTCATAGTGAAATTAATTTTCATCAACAATTCAATCATGTATGCATCATAAGCAGAAACAAGTATATGCTTTCTTTTGATTCAGAAGTTGAGCACTAAGATAGGCGATCACCAGTTCACTTTTTTTGTTTCAACAAACAAATGTTTGCAGAATTTCAGAGTCCTAAACATATAAAAAATAATAACCGAAGCATTTTCGGAAAAAGTTTATAGATCATTGTTAGCTATAGAGGAGAACAGAATTATGCCATATATATAATGGGGTACTGGAAAAGATGCACAATGAAAAGTCTAGCATTGTGCTTAAACATTGTAGCTCATCATGTTGGAAATATCATGCATCATAGTTCAACATTAGGTCGCAAACAGAAGCCTGCATATCATGATTAAACACTAAGCAACTTACACCATTTCAACTAGCAACGCCTACTATAGGATAATACTAGTTTTCCGCTAACTGTCAACAAGTTCTCCTCATAATAAACTAGCATCTCTTTATCATTTCCATGTTTCTTTATTGCATTGTGAAATTAATTCATTCAAAGAATAAAAGTACTTCACCATTGTCTAGGCATTTCTAAATTGGACATTCTCTTCAAAAAATGGTTTGCATGAGAATCATTCAACAAAGTTAATTGATATATACATGTAGAAATGCATATCCCATCCAGGTTCTTAACTTGCATTAGATATTCTGTACATTCTTAAATGCTACGAGCTTTCTTCTTTTCAAAAAAGTGATCCTTCAGGTACATCATTTCAAGGAGTATTGATTTCTGAGTGAGAATCTGGGAGTGAACCATTAGTTCCTCAGTAGTTTCTGGAGTGTTTTTGCCTTTGATAGGCCTAAGTGATTAAAGCTGCAGTAAATCGAATCTATTTTCAATTCCTTAAGTTTAGGAATACTATTGGATATATGTCTCAATTATCAAGTGTAGGACCTGTAACTCACGGTGATGTGCAGAAAAGACGGGCCTGAACAAATATAAGATGAACTCATTTTCGTCAAACTGAGTGGAAGGGACGACATTATAGATAATGAAACTTTTAGAACCTAATTATCAATTATAATACTGGTAGTTATCTTGAAAATTAAAAGAAATTTATTTACCCTCATGCGCTTCTCCACCTGTAGTCTCTGTGTCAGCTCTTCAACTTCCTTTTCCAGCTTGCTTTTGGCATCTTGGAGAGCTCCAGTTTCTTTAGCTGCCTGAATCAGAAAAGAAAATCAAGACATTTAATGCACTTATCAAGGTTTTGAACTCCACCCCGTGAAACACGAATCCAACAATGGCAGATATAGATTTGCAAGTTCAACATGGGGAAATCTCATGTACTATCCTGTGAATTTCATCAAAGAATCTTAAATCAATTTAAAGGAGGAAAATGACTGAAGAGAGTTTTCTTGCAAGATAACAGTTGAATATATAAATTGGCGACCTGCATTCAGCAATTCAAGTACAAGACATGGATATTCAATTATTTAACTTTGACATATTCATGCTTCGCGTTGAATGATTCAGAACTAGTTGTTATTCTGTCATAACTTCATACTTGGAGAATGAATGATAAATACAAGTTACACAGATCAAGGGGCATAACAAACTAGCATGTCATACAAAAAAAATTGTGAACAATAAAGGCCAACAGAAAGAGAAGTTCTCACCATCCTTAGCTTCCGCAGTTCTTTACGGGCCAATTTAGCTCTCCAGGAACATTGTAACACAACTGCTGCTTTCTTCATCCTCCTATAATGCCGACGTTTCACACATCTCCGCCAATCACTCTATAATCAAGGTAAGAAAAATTACAGCAAAGCTAAGTGTCAGTCAAAACATGTAAAATGGATTCGTTACTTGAATTCTAATTATCATAATGCTGAACCAGATCAGGATAAAAATCTGGCTCTGAAATGGTATGTAAAAATTCAGAAAAGACAGTACAAAGTCCCTCTATTACCTGGATAAAGACAGCTGCTTTTTTTCGCTTTCTGAATTGAAGCTCATTTCGAGAAGCCATGCCCCGCAGTCCTGCTTGAATGGAAACAGCTGAAACACACAGAAATCCATAAGATCTCCTTGCAATGTACTTGCGTGCATCTTTTTGGATCCTCAGACAGGCAGCTTCCCTCCTCATGCACTCATAGAGAGCCCGTTCGGTCTGGCCTGCATAGGCATCATGAAACAGTTATTACATTTTTTTATTGCATAAGCGAACCATTAGAGGCATTATTGAATTTAAAGGAAAACAAATCCCAGTGTCACAGACGGTGTGCGCAGGACCCAGGATGTACTCACTGCCAATCTAGCTTTTTGTTGGCATGTGGTCGTATAACTAATATAGAAATCAAGCAGGTTCATACCCCTACAAACAGCTTGGACTTGGATTGCTGAAGCTCGTAACAACAAAAACTTTTTTCGAGCGTAGTATGAGCGAACTTTTCCCTGGATTATGATAGCTGACTTGCCAAGGACCTCATTTCGGCGAGTGTCTAATTCTGGCATTTGACCAGCTCTAAGAAACACTTTTGTTTTTCCAACCTACAATTACGTAATAATAGATAGAATGATCGTCACAAGTAAAATTTTTATAAACTTAAACAGAAGTCAGAATCATACCAACAGATGATACCAAAATTGAGTTATGTAATACAAACAAAAATCTGATGTAACAAGAGAGTAGGAAACCTTGATTACAGGTTTCCCACAAGATTCTCAACTAAATCGCAGCAACTAAATGACCAAATACTCCAATTAAAAAGAAAAAAGGCACTGAACTTTCAGAGCAGAAGGAATAAGCACGATTTCGAGTTGTCCTAATTCTGGGGATGGATCTCAAAGATCCTGAATGGGCTAAGAAACTGTTCTTAGACTAGGAAGCCGGATTTTATTTTGTTTCTACATTAGAGAGATTCTATATTAGTTTAGGTAGGTAATTTATTTGTAATTTCTTGCCTAAAGGAAAGAAGAATAGGGAGATATTTTACTGATTGTTTCTTGATTTCTGGCTGAAGTATTCAGCACATAAACATAATCTCTCTTTAATAGATAATTCTTAATGATTTTTCTACTTATGATTAACCATTACCAGAAGAATGACAATCAGTACCTGATAACCTTTGAGGCCAGATTTCTCTAAAAGTCTTTCGCAAGCAGCAACCTCGTCAATTCTATCAAGGAGAAGACTTAACATGAGAGCAGAAAATTTCTAAATGTTAACAGACCAAAGAAAGAAATGGATAGAAACCTTGAGAACTCTTTGAATTGTGCTAAATTCTAATGCAAATAATACCTTCCATTTAAAACTTCAGGAGCAAGGACCTTAAACCGACTTAAGAATTCATCAAATGGTTTTCGAGTAGGAAATCCAGCACAACTGATACGAATAGCCTCCAGAACTCCCTAGAAAAGATTTAATTGTGAAGCACCCAGTTTTGCAGAGACAGTATAATTTGTAATAGACAGAGTTGTTCAAGAGTACCCCACAACGAAGCTGCTGGAGTACATTTTGATTCTCAAAAATTTCTGGCTTCAAAAGATTATTTGGCTTCACGCAACGAACATAATGAGGCTCTGTGGCATTAAGAGTCTCAAGCAATGATTGCAATTGTTGCTACATCAGGTACAGGGTAAGATATTTCAGAGGCATGAAGCAATAATGTAAAAAGGTTGATCAAAGGCTAGAGGAAAACATACTTTAAATCGAGCACCAATAGAGGAAAACTTGGTTTGTTTAGAAGAATCTTCAGGTAAAGGTGGAAACAAGCCAGAAACAAAGGGGCACTTTGAAGCAATAAGTGTTGCTTGGTGCTCTGGAACTACATAATCCTTGTTCTTATCCAAAAAGAACTCAGTTTGGTACTTGACCTGACATGAAAGAAGTCAAAACAGCTTTGAGCGACACTTGCTATTCTAGGCAATAATTGCATAACCCTCATTCTGTGATGTTAAATATATCTTGATGAACTAGTTTTTATACTTACATCACCAGCGTAGTGGCAAACAGTAAAATCCGTCCGAGACAACTTTGGCTTGCTGAACCGCTTATGATCTTTAAATGTCTGATATAGCTTTTCAGCGAAGGTCTCATGTGTTGATCTTGGGAACATACTGGCAGAAGAGCCACATAAGTAGTAAACACCACAGCCAATGAGTTTTGTGATTAATTTTGACAATTATACCAAGAGAAAGAAAAATTAGAGTAAATTAAAGAATTGAAGTGCCTGCATACCAAGCCTCATCAAGAAGAGCAATTATCCCCCCAGGTTTCTGAAAGAACCAAAGTATTCAGAACATAAGCATGGCAAAATGGAACCAAAACATATCAATACATCAACAACAACATATCCAGTGAAATCCCACTATGTGGGGTCTGGGGAGGGTACACAGACCTTACCTCTACCTCGTGGAGGTAGAGAGGCTGTTTCCAAAAGACCCTTGGCTCAAGTGCAACCAAAACATATCAATAAAATTTAAAATCTATGACATCACAGAAAAATGATGATAAAAGCACATATACTGTTTTCCTTTTTTACCAGAATAACTGTGGAGGAAAGAAGTGAATCAAATAGTAATGTAACCAGCATAAGACAATTTGACATGCATTGATGATTAAATATAATTGGTAGACAGATCTACTTTGTATAGAACTCTTTATGTGTATACACTTGTATATGCTCTTATCCCATTTTCTGCCAATAAATCTTACTCTGTACATTTTCCGAGAAAAGTCAAAGATGGTGATAAATTATATTCATGTTCTACATCACCTTTTCTATAAGATCAAGAATATCTTGGTTATCAATGAACTCTATGTAACTCCAGTCAATTTCCTCCTTGGTATACTCTTCTTGCTCCATCTTGAAAACATGCTGGCAAAGGGAACAATAAAAGGTTTTAGTATTTATATTAACATTTCTCAGCTATGAGAGACTATCAAATTAATGACTACACAAACCTGGTTGAAATGTTGCTGCAGTTTTTCGTTGGTCAAATTAATGCAAAATTGCTCAAAACTGCATAGAAGAAATCAATAATCATAACCAAAGAAAGAGCACCAAAAAGCAAATTGAATAAACTAGCACGAGTAGTTATTAAGGCTATTCATCTAAATGTGAACTCAACACCTAAAGTGCTTTAAGAATCAGAATGTGTGTATAGGCAGCAATAAATATAGCAGGCACAATAAATCGTATCCAAGATAAATCTGGTAAAAGAGGAAGATGTTGATAGAGAAAAAAATTATGGTTAAGTTGGATCAGAGAGGAAAATGAACATTCAATTCCAAAAATCCAAAATGGAAGAACAGAACTTTCATCCAGCACTCTGCAAGAACTTAACCTCTGTGAATGATGAAAACAAAAGCATACCGGTTAAGCACCTGTTTGTCTTGAAACTCTCAAATCCATAGATATCTAGAACACCAATTGAGAGAGTTGATTCGGGATCTTGGCCAATAGAGTTATTGATCTTGTTCACTATCCTGAACAATAATACAATATTTATCTTGGGTCAAATATCTTTGGTACAACTAAACAAGCAATACAACTTAATCACCCTGAACTCAACTAACCAATCAAACAGTCTTGAGTAAACTATCTTGGCTAGAGCATCTCTACTGAGAGCTGCAGCTTCTGGATCAAGGGACTTTGTAATGGTCTCATCACGAGTGACCATGACACGTTTGCACATGGAGTCCTCAAGGGACTTCTCATCACACCTAAACAAAATTTCACCAAAATGAAATTTCCTTCGGAAAAAAAAAAAAAGGAACGCGATGGTATCTGGAGACTATAAATAGAAGAAACCACTTACATGAATAGTTCAGCTGCAATCTTTAGATGGAACCGAGACTTATCATCCTTAGGTTCCGAAGCATCAGTTTCTGTTCCCTTTGCAAATTCAATGTTTCCCAAGTGAAGAATTGCAGCCACTACTCTAAAAATAGCATCCTGCAGTTGAATATTAAAACTAGAGACTTTCATGAAGTAACCCATGTATCGAAGATGCAGTGATGCTAATACCTGCTCGTCGTGACTTATCCCTACAACATCCATGGCTTTCCTCGTTGCCAGGTATTCCTCCGACTCATCCACTCCAGCTAGTTCAAAAAAATTTGATTGGTTCAGATAATGAAATGTCCTTGGGTTCCCTACTTTATATTTTTCAACATCCTGCAAGAAAAGAGAAGGAAAGAAACCAAGTAGCTCCAACTTAGAACAACATTGTATGATCCTAACCTGTTGAACTATGTGATAGCTCATCTTGATGCTTATATGGTTTAAGAGGAGTCACATCTATTTATTTAATAAGATCTGACATATTGCTACGGAACATGTTCAGACGAGAATATTTTCTGGTCTTAATAGTCCTTAAAATGAAAAATAGAACATAGCACCTAATGCTACGGCTTCTGCGGTCATACCACACTAGGTCTATTGTACACAACTTTACTTTTTATTATTGCAAGAGGATGCATCCATGTTGCTTACTTTGTAATTCTTCAAAAATAACGAAAATAACAAGTAAATAAATAAATGAAAAAAACAAAAAACTTCTTTCTCTTTGTTAACATATTAATGGTGCTTAATTAGAAAATAGACAAATTGTATCCAGAGGAGCAAGCAATAAGAATGATGTAAATCCTAATACAGGTAAAGTGAACCCCAAATACTAGAAGAAGGCATTTGCAAACATAAAGGCACAGTGAAATTACCTGAGGTGGCGCAGCACAAAGCAAATAGAAACAGTGATAATTTCTCTCAGGATCAGAAACTTGACAAACGCGGGATCTTTCCAGCAGATATGTTTTGATGGCGGCACCAGATATCCTCCCCCTTTTATCAAACTGGAGCTCCACAAACTTACCGAAACGACTGCCAAAATACATGTTGGTGAAGCCAAAGTATTAGTTAAACAGAATGTGCAATATGAATAGGAACAAGCATCTAAGTTTCTGGTCTCCTCACCTTGAGTTGTTGTTTCTGACTGTCTTAGCATTACCGAAGGCTTCTAAAACTGGATTTGACTGAAGAAAGCAAAAGTTAAAAATGTACATATATCCAGAAATGTTTTGAGGTATTGTTGATTGATCCATATTTATTTTGAACAGATTTTATAAAGCCAGTCTTGACAAGAAAGTGGCTATCTCAAAATTCCAACAGCAAAATTAATTGAAACAAAATCGAGCAGCGAAAATTTACCAAAAGTTAACCATACCTCAAGGACTTGCTGCTCCACGCTCCTTCCCTCAGCTGCAGCTCGTCCGCCCATATACGCAAGATATTGCATAAGCATTTTTGTGCTTTCTGTCTTGCCCGCTCCACTCTCTCCACTTACCAAAATTGACTGGCTTATCCCCTCATGAATCATCTGCCTGCATTCAAAAAGAACAATGTTAAAGATTATATAGTAATTTGATATTTGAAAGCCACTCGAAAAACATGAATCTTGCCTGTAGGCAGAATCAGCAATAGCAAAAGGATGAGGGGGCAGATCCCCAAGTGCAATTCCTTTGTACTGTTCCATCACACTTTTAGCATATAGATGGGGTAACCGCTTGAAGGGATTCACGGCAATCAAGATACTCCCAGTGTAAGTCTGAACGCATCCAATCATATCTTAGCTTTCTTAACCAGTTTATTCAAAATATTACAAAAAAAAAAAAAACTTGAGGAATTGTTTGGTTGAAAGGATTAGCAAAAATCATCCCAACAAAAAATCTTGCATAAAATAAATAGAGTGTAAGCCAGAGGAATTAGAAAATAGTCTATGCATAATTAATTAGCATTTGATTGTTATATTATCCCTGACATAACTAGCATAACATTTTCTTGACAGTATTAAAAAATATCTGCACTGAGTTTATATGGAACTTATGTATTATTTTATGCTAGACTGAAAGAGGAATAAGAACACGTAAATAGCAACATGTCCATAAAAGTACTTGAAACAAAAATTCTTAAAGTAAGTAGTCCCTAGATAATATGTCATGTATTATAATTCACCGCATACAACTGCAACATTATTATTCATCGCACAAAATTCCTTCATTATTATTCCATGAATAAACAATCTCTGCGTTATAATCCTCACATAACTAGCATGTGAACCAAACAGCCCTTCTAATGTAGAACAAGAATGTGTATTAACATACAGAGAAAAAATATATTAATACAAAAGTTCCCTTTAAGTAAACAGTCATTATATAACACTCTCTGCATTATTTTCTGGCATCAACCCTTTCATTATTATTCACAGCTTAAACAGTCGCTACTCTACAGTTCCCCGCATAACTAGCATGAAGCAAAATACATTAATACTAGAATTTTATTATTATCAAGATAAAAAAAGAAATACAGTTGATTAGAAAAATGCATAAGAATCGTCCTTAAAGTTCTTACATATATTTCATTCATGTCATATCGACTTCGCAAATTCTGCAATACTCCTGGTTCATGCAGATAAGAAAGTTTTGTCATATCATCCACGCCACAAGAAGGCGCGTCGGTATCTCTTGCGTACACATTGGATAGATTGGCCGTAACCTACAAAGGAAATTCAGGGAGATTTTTCAAACACATTCAGATACCAGAAAAAAGAAAGATGTAATCCAGAGTTTGGTAGCAAGCATGCTGCAAACACTAAAAATGGACACCATTTTAACTCATAAAGGCTTTCCCAAAAATCTCTATACAAACAACATAGTGAACAGACCTTCACTCAGTATAACCACATCTAATCTTGTTAATAATATTGCCTATTGTGGCAAGAATTTTTCTTCTGAGATAAAAAAAATTGACTACATTAGTAGTTTTTGTAGCGGGAAACAAATAAACAGAATCACATTATCATTTAATTATTCTCCACGGGCACCATCCATGTTGATTAAATACAATACAGATACAACAGAATATTAAAGCTTAAAAGCCAATGAAAAGGTACACTGAATGATAAATAATAGTAAGCCAATTAAGGCGTATACTAGTGTAAAACTTACCGTCTTCTCTGAGTTGCAGTCCACAGTGATCTCTTCCCCATTGATTTCAACAACGACCCCATCTAGCCAAGCTACCTCTGGATCCTCAACCCATACATGAGATCCAACCACAACACTGGCAGAAACACTCTGTACAACATTTAAAATTGTGGAAGTCTCAGTCAGAGCATCAAAATCATTTGTGCATTATAAAGAACGATGCACGTTGAAAGTATGCTGTATATACTAGAGAGAAGATTTCATAAGCAAAAAGAACAAAAGAACATGACATAGAATCAGGAAAAAAAGAAGATAAGAGACATCATGTATACTACACATGGAATGTGAATTTGTCTACATATTTTACTCTTGCATAAGCCAATTTGACTCTCAGTAACATAATGATTTAAAAGCTGAAAGATGAAGCGTCTACTAAGGTCGGTCTAACGGAATATTTTTTACAAAGTTATTTATTAGGCCTGGAGAAAAAAATACTTCGCAGTGAGTAAAGCCAAAACACATACGTGTACTTCCGTATTGTTTCAAAATAGAAACTTCAGGGACAGCTGCTTTAATCTTTCAAAAATCTCCAACTTGAAGGTGCATACGCAGCACTCGACAGTAGAAAGTGAAAAAACTCTTCTCTGAGTGATGAAAGTTTGGTTGCTTATGCACTCATTAGTCAATCAACAAGATGGACACGGCCAAGTTAAAATACATTTGCACCTTCATGTGGACAGCTATAAAACTACCACTCTCTTATAATAAATATTAACCTGCTGAAAAATATGTTATATTTCCCTCTCATGAAAATGTATGAAACTAGATAATAGCTACAAACTATATGGCTATTGTATCCAAACGAATAAACCTAAGTTGTTCAAGAGCCTAACACGTGGAAATTCTTCTTGATACTCGGTGGAGACGAGTATTGAACCATGTCGAATTATGTACTCATCTCGTCTAAAAGCTTAAGTTGTTAGCCCAGACAGAGCTAGGTAAAGCCAAGGGGTTCTTCAAAAACCCTTCGGTGAAAAATCACATTGTTTATATATAAACAAAATTATATTTTATGTATATGATGTTGAACCTCTTTGGGTTCCTCGTGTGTTTACTCTTCATAGTTTGAACCCCTTAATAAAAGAATCTTACGTTCGCCACCAGTTGTTAGAACACATATATGCACTGAATTATACCTCACCATTATGTTATCAAGAAGCAATAATAACCCTTCACAAGAACAACACATAGTTTAGCTTTTACCACCTTTCTATACTCCTTCAAGAGAAAACAATACTCATACAATCCAACCACAACTGTCAACTATTTCAAGAGAAAGCTCAAAACTTTAAGCAAAACCCAACATGCAAACTATAGAAATTCTTCAAAAAAAATTCAAGAATGCCATACCATTTCTCAAGAAACACAATGGAGACCTATCAAGACTCCAACTTTTCCCTTCAAATTCACAACCCCACAAAAACCATTGATATATTATCCTTTAAAACACCCATAATGCACCTCATTATGTAATATATATCCCAAAATGCCTTTAAAGGTGTGACCTTTGGCCTTCACTTCAACAAAATTCCAAGAAAATGAAGAAATTGAAAAGGTAAGTGTTTAGAAATGAAAAATGGGAAAGAAAAATATGAGTAAGGGGTATGAAATCAATCAGTCAATATTTTTGTTTTCTTTTCTTCTCACAAAAAAAAATATGAATGAAAAGGAAAAGAAAACAAACAACCCCTTTGGTAAATCTCCCCTTTTCCTTTTCCTTTTCCTTTTCCTTTTCCTATGAAAAATTGTTGTTTTTTTTCTCTCTTTTCACAATGCCAATGATTGTATTGTTATTAATGTTTTGCTCAGGAATTTTGTTTTGAGGTTTCTAAGGTTGGTTACTTCTGTTCACGTCAAAATGCAGGGAGAATCCACAACACGAATGTGTCTAAGGAGAGAGAGATCATTTCTTTTCAAAATTCCCATAATGCCCTTTTGTTCAATCCCATATATATATTAATTCGGAAACTTTTGACATAAATTTCATAGTGTTAAGATTTAATTATATCTTTATCTCTATTGTTTTTCAAATTACAAATATATTTTTAAATTGGGAAAAAGACAAATATACCTCCGGACTGATGTAAATGATATGTAGATATCCTTCGTCATACTTTTTGGAATATTGGTGCCTCTGTCGTCAAAAAATTGGAGCATGTATACCCTTCACTCTAACGAAAGACTAAATAGGGACATGTGTCACAATGTTATCTATCAAGCTGATATTTAATAAATGTCGGGTCGGTGTATAAATAAGATTATGAAACGTGTATGTTCGTTAGTATAAATGGTATATGTACTCCAGTTTTTGAATGACAAGAGCATCAATTTCCAAAAAGTATGACAGAGTATCTGCATGTCATTTATGATAGTTCAGAGGTATATTTATCTTTTTTTCCCTTTTGAATTTGGTGGAATCCGGATGCGTCCCAATATATCACGTCTTAATTATTTCGAATACATTCCTCAACGTCCCGATATATCGCGTCTAGATTTTGAATACATCACAGAACGTCTCGATACATATCTTGTAAAGTGATGTACCCGAGAATATGATTTTTTACAATTTTTTTCAAATGATAAGAGAATTTTAGAAAATTTGATAAAATAAGTTGTGTATTTAAATAATTTTTTCATAAATTATTATACTTAATAGTTGTTACATATGTTTGATAATGTATGTTGTGTTGTATGATACACTGTATTTTAGTAAGTACAATATTTGAATAGATGGTATCTTTCTAAGTCGTTAAACAACGTCAAATATTTATAATTTGAATGATAAATCTAAGAGAAAATGTTGGATAAAAATAGAGCTACTATAATAAGGTAAAGTAAAGGATAAAATATGATTATTAAATAATAAGTAAAGAAAAAATAAGAAAAATATATAATCAAACGAACAACTATTATATAAAATAGGACTTTCTCTTATTAATTAACGATGAATTTAAACAATATTACGCAATAATATACGAGTAAGAATAAATAAAAGTCCGAAGAAGGTGTTAATAACAAATGTGATTTCATATTAACAAAAGAATCAATTCTAATATTAGAAATGAAAATAATATTGAATTTTTATGGTATAGTTTTGCATTGGTTTAGGCCGTGAAATACATAATATAATTAATTTTATTTTTCTTTAATATTTAATCATATAATTAATACCTATTACGTATATTTATTTGAAAAACACAAACCAACTTAACTTAAGAAACGGATCATATAATTAGTGAACAACATTTTAATGGTATAAAAATATTATAACCATCTAATCTGAAATAAACAACTAATAACATGATTTTTGGAATAAATAATCACACATAATAGTTAAATACAAAACATATATAATAATATAAAATTATACTTAAAATGTTTTAGTTTTTTTGCAAAATATTTAATTCAATTATTTATTGTATGCATAGTTTTTTGCTTCTTGAATTTATGACACTTTAGCTCATCCAATTCGCACAAAGAGAATATAAATATAGTACCTCCTCTTTACCCTAAATAATACAAGTATCATATTAAAACTTAAAAATTTGATTAATATTATAGAGAGCGAAACTTTTTTCAAAAATAAACACCAATAACTACCAACAACGCTTAACAAAAAATTAATAAGTGTTAAAACAAAATAAATTACAAAAATATATATCAACATAGACCTTGATAGTATATTTAGACTAGAAGAAGAATTTTTTAACCAAAAAGTAAAAATAGAGAGGGCGAAAAATGGATGGAGGGTTAAACTTACCTTTTTCTGTTCAATTTATACTCTAGGTATAAGGTAGAATGTGGGACTTTCATCAAACACAAGTAAATAAAGCAAAATTTCGGCATGCATGTCGTAGACACGGAAAGAACACGCTCTATGATTTATGGTTGCTTTATTGTTTCACGGCATTGTGACATTGAATTCAGTAATACCATTTATTGTCATGGATTCAATAATACTATTTTTTGCTGGCTAATGATGTTAAGGCCCATTACTAGCAATAATACTATTTTTTGCTGGCTAATGATATCCAGGCTAGTTGCAAGCGATTTAGGGATACACTATGCTTCATCATGAGTATTAGAGAATATGGTGAGTTTCGTGGTTTGTGTGTGTTGTGTTTGTTATTATACGTCGAAAATCTAAAGAGTGTATCTATATTTAATTAATTTCATTTTCTTATTATTTGAAATAATAAATTCGTTGATATTATTAATAAAAGACAAAAACATGCATATTTTGATTCTTGTTGAAAATTGATTAATTTCATTTTATTACTCTTCAAATAATAAAATTTATCAACTTGATATATCTATATCATTATATGATGTATCCAACAAACAAAACAATAAATATATGATGTATCCAACAAACAAAACAACAAGATCTATGAGTATCATACAAGTGCTTTCATATGTATCAATTATCATAGAAGGAAGTATCTAATACTAATTTTATGTATTTATTATATGTGTAGTATGAATCCAAATTTAATTTCATGTATATTTTATATGTATCTATTATTAATTCGATGTACCAAGCATTAATTTCATATATTATATTTAAAATCATGTATCTCAAATACATTGTAAACACACATATAATTATGTGTATCTAAATATGAAATGTAGTTGAAACACACGAATTAGGAACAAATCACAACTGTGGCCTTATCATTAATCCAAAAAAAGTTTGAAATTTTCAAAATTCTCTTTTTTCTTTAAGGATCTGAATTTTTTTTTTTATATACATGAACTCTCACTAGATACATGTAAACATAATGTGTATCCAACATCGTTACACTTGAGTGTGCATCTAATGGTGTATTTTATTTTTTTGTTAATTAAAACTTGGCATAATTCTATCATCTTGATGGAGTTGCTTCTATACGTAGGTCTATTCTCGATGTGAATGTTGGCGTATGAAGAGTCGGTCCCTGCAATAATAAATTCATGAGTGAAAATGAATAAATAAAAGTTATTTGATTTAGCATAATATTGTTAGTGTGTGATACATTTAACGAACCATCCGATTTCAAGATGTTCAACCATTAAAGTGTTTGAGAAACAACAAAATCAAAAAATATAAAACCTAATTTGTAAAAAAAAAAAATTAAAATTGAACTTCAAAAACATTATGAACCCTAAGGAGTTTAGATTTAAGATAATTATTCATTTTCTTTATTTAAGGGTTTTGTGTATTTAATTAAATCTTTTAAAATATATTGTATAAATATTAAAAGTGATAGTATGAGTAATTATTTTAAATTAGAGATAAAATATAGTATATATGGTAGTGATGTATGTGTAGTTATATAGTTTATCCTTAGTAAATTATAATTCAACATTTAATTTACTACAAACAAACTTAAAATATTATGGTGAAAGTATTTTTTATTTTTAATAGTCCTTTTGTATTTAGAGTTGGATTTATCTTATAGGATTGTCTTGAGTGCATTGGATGTTCTCACAGAAGTAAACAACGAGAATTTATTATATAACACAATATGGGGAATTTTTGTATATAGTCATTTAAAAATAACTTAAATTATGCTTCACAGCTATAATTTTTTAATTATAAACTATATCTCCATGTAAAAGGGAGGAGAGAGCGAGCGAGGGCAGAAAGTGAAGAAATGTGAATTGTATATGTATATCTATCAAATAATTGTATATATGTAATTGATATACATATATATTTGTATATCAGACAAACGAGATTGGGAGAGAGACGAATGAGAGAGGGCAGAAAGTGGAGAGACAAATTGTCTATGTATAACTGTCAGATTATATATATGTGTATTTAGCGATCGAGATTGGGAGAGGGAGGAGAGAGATGAGCGAGACTAGGCAGAGAGTGGAGAGACAAATTGTATATGTATATCTGTCGGATTATAGTATATATGTAAATGGTATACGCATATATTTGTATAACTGGCAAGCGAGTCATATCTTTCTTGGTCATACTCTCATAGAGGAGTTTAATATGTTGGGTTCATCGAGTTTAAGTGTTTAATTATCAAAATCATGAATAAGAAAGTCCGATTCACAATCTGAACCAAATACATAGACCTCCAAAAAATGTGAATATACGAAACACTTGAGATAAAATGGACATACAAATTTTCTAGACAATATGACAAAAGAAATAACTTATATTGGAGACTCGAGTAGATTTAAAATAATTCCTTAAATATGCTTTTGAGTGATTTTGATTTATTAAATATTAAAAAATTTAGCATTTTTAATTTATCTCCATTTATATGACATGTTAACAACTTTTATCTATTAAATTTTAAGGAGATTTTTGGGGGGAAAAAATTTAATCATCCACTTCTATTCTAGATTATTATTTTTTTCAAAAATAGCCACCAATAACTATTCTAGACTTTCATATATGAAATTTTAAAGTCGAAAAAGTCTGAAGAGGGTAAAGTGTTTGCAGATACTTTTATCCACCGGAGGACCGACTCAATGAGCACCTGTAGTCGGTGCTTTCTCGAACACCTTCTCCCTAACCTCACAGGGATAGAGAGATTGTTTCTGATAAACCTTGAATAGAGTTCTCGAACACCTTCTCCCTAACCTCACAGGGGTAGAGAGATTGTTTCTGATAAACCTCGACTAGAGATGAAAAGGAAGCAATAACAAAACACTAGTAGAGTTCAGACCAATAAAAAGAATAAAGGGCTTAGTAAGTTCAAACCATGCAAAAATTGTCATGTTGAGAATCTTTTCCTATAGTTAATCTAAACTAAACTCTTTCTCTAAGCACTCACTGTTTGTTTTTGAGCATAAGCTATCCCTTTCTCAATGCTAGCTTTCAACTCTATCTTTAGAGCTTCTAATGCCTTCTGTTCATACTCAGTTAATCCACGGAGATCAGACGAAATCAATGCCTCGATTCCATTCCTTCCTAGTTTAACTCGTGATGCAAAGAATGGAAGTTCCGTCAGGTCAGATTGAACGTAAGAACACTCGTAAACATCAGCATCACCGTCAAGGGCACGAAGTGAGGATTCAACAAATCTAGCTGCAGCATATGCCATTGACAGTGTTGCAGATCCTGCTCCAGCCTTTGCTTCAACGACCTCGGTCCCAGCGTTTTGGATCCTCACGGTTAGTTCCTGCACTTCTTCGTCCGTGAAAGTAGTTGATGGTCTTGTCTTTGACAGCAATGGCAGAATTGTTATCCCTGCATGCCCACCAATCACGGGGACGTCAACGTCAATGAGTTTCAGGTTTTTCTTCTGCGCGACGAATGTGTTTGCTCTGACAACGTCCAGGGTGGTAACACCAAAGAGTTTTTTAGGATCATACACACCCTTTTGCTTCAGAACCTCGGCAGCAATCGGCACTGTGGAGTTGACTGGATTGCTGATAATGTGGATAAAGGCATCTGGGCAATTGTCAGCAACAGCCTCAACCAAGCTTTTCACAATATTAGCATTTATGTTGAACAAGTCGTCCCGTGTCATACCAGGCTTTCTCGGAACGCCAGCTGGTATGACAACTACATCTATACCTTTCAAAGAATTGGCCAACTCAGAAGCTCCCGTAAAGTCAAAAACCTGAGCGGGAGTGTTGCAATGGCTGAGATCTGCTGCGACTCCTTTGACATTTGCAATATCATAAAGGTGCAACGATGATACTAGCGGTGACATCTTAATCAGAAGAGCTAGAGGCTGGCCTATACCGCCAGAGGCTCCGAGAACAGCCACTTTATAAGATGCTTGAGGCTGAACATGGTTCGAAGATCTCTGCTTTTGGTTTCGGGCTTTAGGAGTAATGGATTGTCGAAGAGCTGCAATGCTTTCATTTCCTAGAAATGACGACTCGGATTCACATCGTACAAATGCCTCTGCCTTAAGGCCACTGAAACTCCTAAGGTAGTCCCTGGTATTGCATTTCGCAATAAAGGCCTTTGATTGTAATTTTGGGCTCACTATGGAGCCAAAGGATGTGGCGGAACCAACTGAGAGAGTAGTTGCTGATGCTGCTGCCATTTCACCGACTGCAAAAAGGATCGCTGACATTAATTTCTTCTATGCATTGTAAGACACGATTTTAGAACATACATGGGAGGAAATTCAGGAGTTTTTTACACTGATAATCGATGAATATTTATTGCAAACCACAACGAATAGATGAACAACGGGTTACTTAGTGTCGCACTTATTCTACATTCTAAAACATGTTGTGAACACTCTCTACCAAACACAGTATATAATGATCTACTTAAGCATTTACTCTTATTGTTCCAATTTCATCGGATGTCCCCAAATGGACACTTTAAAACTTCACTCTTAGAAACCAGCAAAGTCTATTTTTCGGTTGTTAATAAGATTTGTCGAAAAAATTAAAAGAAAAGGGAGTTCATTGCTTCACGACCCCCTAAACCAGGGAAAAAGAAAGAAATTTCCGACTAGTGTAAAATCATCGAAAAGGAGTTTGAGCCTAACAAAGAAAAATAGTCAAATAAGTTGTTTAACAAACAATGCATCCAAGTTCATACATTTATTATCCAAATCAAGCTATAGAAGACACGTTTTGAAATGTTTACATTCGCAAACAACTGTACTAAATCATCTCATATGCACGGAACACCAGTAAAACATATAAGCCAACTATTCAGCTCAGCAGAAAAGACAGGAAAAATACAGCATCAGCGATTTTGAAAGATTGATGACAGGAAAAGTGTAAGTATTCACTGTATCATTCATATTAGACATAATAAATAAACGTTTCCCTTTAACTTGGCATCAGCTAACATCTATGCCTTCCAACTTTGGGTATGCACCTGATTGTATAAAGTTGAAACAACTAGACACATACGTCCTAACATTTCGCGTGAGATACCTCGAAGTGTAATTGAACAGTTCTGCAGAAATCCTAAAAGGACCAACAGCAGAGAGAGAATTCTGCCACAGTCAACTGTTAAGGCTGCTAGGAATGGGATATCCTCTTTCTTTTTTAAATATCGTGATGTCTACGCCAACTTGCATGCAACCGACTAATTCCTCGGGTACCCTACTACCAGCATCCTTACAAGGTAACCCTATCCACCAAACAAAGCTTGGACACATTGCCTTAAATAAATTAACTTTCTTTGTGGTGTCTGGACCAGCTTGCACACACCTCGATTAGTTCCACAGGTGCCTTCTACCTCCCACCATCATTGGTACCAGGTAACCCTATTCAGTATCCACCAAACAAAGCTTAGACACATTGCCTTAAATAAATTAACTTTCTTTGTGGTGTCTGAACCAGCTCGCACGCACCTCGATTAATTCCCCCGCTACTTACTACCTCCCACCAATATAGGTACCAAGTAACCCTATCCACCAAAGCTTGAACACATTGGAAGAAATCACAAATCAAGCTAACCCCTTAAATAAATTAACTTTCTTTGTGGTAAATACAGCCTTCAATTGAATAATCAAATGAAAAGATTCAAACTTTATTCTTCTTTTCATTTTTCAAGAACCCCCTTTAGCCTAACACAGACAAAGAACATCAAATATAGCAAAACTCTACATAAAATTGACAAATTACACCAAAATGGCACAAGAAAATAAACAAAAAATCAATAAAAAAAAGTTCAGGAAATCATATATAATCACAATAAAAAATTACCTCAAATTCTCAGAATTTTTACTGATTTTTTCTTCACTTCTACCTATAAGATTATAAAATTCGGAGGTTCCGAGGCAGATAACTAAGAATGTTCCTGAAGATATGGGGAAGGAGTTTTACCAAAACAAAGATATGTATAAAGAGGGTAAAATAGTCATTTTCACTTGGTGAAAAAAAAATAAAACCTTAATGATTTTTTTAAAAAAATTAATACAATAAAATATGACGAGATATTTACATCATATCAATAAATATATAATAATATGATATGTACTAAATAATTATTATTGGTTAATTGTAATTAAATGACTTAAATTTAAGTTTTGTTTAAATTGAACACTTCTGTTTCTTAATAAAAACACAGTGATAGAACATTTTCAGTTAAATTTTGAATTTTTTTCTGTGTGTTTGTTCTTATTTATCTAGTAGTTTTACGTATATGCGTTGAACTAATTAGATAGAAGTGTCAAAAGCACTCTTGAACTTGGCACAAATTATTAGTTTCATCCTTGAACTATTGAAAACCTTTAAAACACCCCTTTATTACTTGACTAATTGAAGTTAAATACATCCCCGAACTTGTAACATCAGTGAGAACCCCTAAATTCTCGTCAAGTTTAGGAGTATTTTCAACACTTCTCTCGACTTTTATTAAGAATTTCATGCTCCTAAAAGGGTTTGAGACACATGTTATTTCACGTATTGAGAGTGTATCGGGGGTGTATCTGAGTTTAGTTAGTCAAGTACAAGGTTGTTTTTGATACTTGTCTCATGTAATTATGTTGTGTTCGCTTTGATAAGTCCTAAAATTTCAAACATTTTTTACTTAAGATTGATGAACTAAAGAGATGAAATATTTTATATGATAAACTTAAATTACTAATAGATAAATAAAAACATATGTAAAAAGAATTTGAAATTTAAATTAAAAGTGTCCAATTGAAATTCTTTTATATACTTATAATAAAAGGGGGAAACAATTAAACAATTTTAAAGCAAATATAACTTGGCATATTAAATAAACAATTTAGATTTCTGTTAATTAAAAAAACACCAAAATTGATGAATTTCCCCTACTAGAAAGGGAAAATAAAAACAAAAATTTCATAAATAAGACATTTGTATTCGTTTTTGTATAAAAAAAATAATATATATTCTAACAAAGTCAAAGAAATGCATGTCAATTTTTATTTTTGAGCCACGTTTTAAATAAGTTAAAGACTTTATTTTCTTTGTAAAAATAATATAGATGCAAATAAAAAACTAGATTTTTTACTACGTAAAAAATTAGACACAAACTAAATGATTTTTTATTTTATTTTCTCTTTTTTTTCTCATTTAAACAACGCTAAAACAAAATTTGATGATTTGACTTGACAAAAGTCTTTTGTTTTTGGTACATAAAATTACATTTTTTTTCTCTACCTAGAAATACCTAAATGTTGAAGAATTGCCTAGTTAATAAATAAAATATTCCAAGACCAATAGTACATCCAATACTTTAATTATTATTTGATCATTTATCAAATACTTCCCGCGTTTAAAAAATGATATATCTAATTTGACTTGGAACAAAGTTTAAGAAAAGAAAGAAGAATTTTTTAATCTTGTGGTTCTGAATTAAAATTTCATCGAATGTAACAAAATGTCCTTTAATCTTGTGGTCTTAAACATGCCACGTGAAAAGTTAAAATTAAATTATTGCCAGAAAAGGAAAGGGGTCATTCTTTGCAAGATTATAGATCCCAACTACAGTGAAAATACAATAAATTATGTCTGAAATAATAGAACGATACTTAATCTCATCGACACACGATCTGTTGATTAATTCTTATTATTCCTATTCTATTTTATAAGAAGCTTATATTAATTTTTCATAACTTGCTAAATTTTACCGTGTAATAATTGTCATCTGTCTTTGCTTCGGACTTTATTATTTATATTTCGTATCGAAAATACTGAACTAGTTAAATCCATGCTCCATCTGGTGGTCAAAGTTTGAGATGAATACAAAGGCATAATATTCAAAGAAATATTCTTTTGTCAATAATGTTTCCCATGTTTTCAGCAAAGATTGCAGGCCCCTTTAATAGCTGGCAAAATATGTACAAAAATTTGATGTATAATACAATAACTCTTTCCCCATGCTACCCCTCCCCCACCCCACCCCCACAACATATTTAAAAATAGGTAAATTTAAGAAACGTATAACTTCGATACACTGTTAGTTTATAAGTTTTAAATCTATGATTAAGTATAATATTGTGATTATCGCGATAATGTATATAACTTAAATTCGATTATCAAGAGGCTCCAAAACTCTTCCCCCATACTACCCCCCACACAACTTTTTTTAAAACCTAGATTTTATTTGGTAAATTTCGAAATGTATAATTTCGTCGATAGATGATATATAAGTTTTAAATCTTTAATCACGCATAATACTATAATTCAAAAAATAAAAGAATAACCTGTTATAAGTGATTATTGCGATAGCGCGTATAACTTAAATTCCTTTTAAATTTTAAATGAAGCCCCCACCCACCCAATCACCCCACCCCACCCCCACCTTGATGAAGAGGCTCCAAAATGATGTACATGTGATTTTTTGGAATATGTGGATTTTATTCCCCAATAGACACATTATGTCATTCATTCATGTCAATATCTTGAAATGTGACTTCTCTAATTTATTTGTTTTTTTCATACAAGGCATCTTTCACAGTATGTATATTAATAATAATTGAATTGATGCAAGAGCCACAAAACAAAAATCAGTACAAAACTCTCTTTGTATCATTTAGTGCCATCACTTCATATTGCATGGTAGGAGCCTCCTTTTTTCATAAAAAAAAATAATAATCATGTTGTCCCATACTCTATTCTTATTGATCTAACATACCCTTTAATGCATTTTTGTTAATGTATTGTACCAAGTGTTTGTATTTTTTTTGATAATATAGAAATCTCCTAGAGTCGATCGCGCTTTATATACTTCACTTAAATATCAGACTTTTACTTGTATCGTGTTTCAGTCTTCGAATTTTACAAGACTCCACCTAATTTTGAAAAAAGAAGTTTCCTTACCTAAGATTTGTGACTAATTTATCACACATACATCTTACAACACTCCCCCCAACACACACACACACTATCTATATATACACAAAACTAGAACTACTAAAAGTATAGGAGACTTTTAGGGATTATAAGAAATGGGAAGTTTTCAAACCAAGGACAAAAGCCAACCAAAAGACAAAGTGGTTGAAGTGTTGAAATACAATGTAAGGTTTCTTCAAGGTGAGGTGAATGAAATTATGTGTATGAGGGAATATGAGAGTCAAGTCAATGCACAAGAGATGATCATATTTGCATTGAAAGAAGCAGAATGGAAGAAGGAAAAGAAGAAGCTAAAAGAGGAAGTGAAGAAGTTGAAGAAAAACTTGGAAGAAAAAGATGAAGAAGACAAGTGTAAAGCTATAGAGAATTTGTGTGTAAAAGAAGATAAAGAGTGGCATGAATTAGCAACAAGTTATTTGTTGGAGCAAATTAGGAATGAAGAAGCTAGAAGAGATGAAGCAATAGAGAAGTGGAAACAACTTTATTTTGCTATCAAGATTGAGCTTGATGAACTTATTCATAGGACAAATCAAGGTACGTTTGAATTTCATCAGATTAGTCACTCAACGAACAGTTGTTATGTCTACAAGTCGTCTTGTTTTGTCCTTCTAATGTGTTTTGATCTTGTTTGACTAGGAAGAGGACTATGTTGGAAAATAGAACAAATGGAATTATTAGAGGAGATGCATAAAGAGTTGAAAGAAAAAGAGGAAAAAATTGCACTTCTAAAAGAGGAAATAGCTTCAAAGGAACAACAAGAGCTCAAGAGGGAAAGGGAAGTTGACATTTTAAGGCAAAGTTTGAAAATCATGAGCTATAATATGAAAGCAACAAATTTTTCTAAGAATCTTTCAAAAAGCTTGCATATGTAAAAGGTAGTATTAGTTTTTTTTTTTTTAATTCAACATTAAGTGAAACTAGAACTCCTTATCGAGATATTCACTATACTCATAGTTTAAATCTCGAAACCTCTGATTAATGATCGAACGATTTTATCTGTCAAAGATCTAGGTAGTAATGATACTATTGGTTAGTAAAATATAGAAGAAGTGGTGGTTCTCTAGATTGTATGTTTCTTTCATGCCATTTCTTTATTGTTTGTGAAGTGTATTTTTTTTTCCTTCTATTTTTAGTTCAAGACAATTATTTTAGAACAATTACTTGTTCTCATTATTCTATCATTTAAAATTTTGTAACAATTAACATAAATGACCAAAGAAATGTACAATTGACATAGATAAAAATCAGTACATATATACAATAAATGTAGCCAATTTTTTGGTGTTATTGTTATTTACAACCTTTGGAAATTAAAACATCAACATTAATGAATTTGGATAATTTCCATTTTAGCCAATCGATATGTTCTTCTCTTCTGTCAGTTGTGGCCTTGGAACAGTTCTGTAGTTTGATCTCACATTCTGGAAAAAAGAATTAGAAAAACATTAAAGAAAAAAAAATGTTTAAGTACATATCATGTTGGATACGTATGTTACTCAAACTCTTCAAAAATGTTGCAGCACACATGTCGGATACTCAAAAGTCCACTACTTTTGGAGGATTTGACATGTACGTGTCGACATTTTTGACGAGTTCGAGCAACATAGCTACAAGAATGGTAATACCTCTAATAGAGTGATGTAATAGAAGTCTTCCATGTGCTGCATAAGTGCACTTCCATCTCTAATTGCTAGAAATATGTTAATCTCTGTGTTCAGTATTTTCTCAATAAGTTCTTTTTCACCTTTCATCTGCACAAAACGTTACGATAAGTAATCGCGAGATTATCAAGAGTTCTTTACCTTTAAATAAAAAGGAAATGTGTTCCATATAGCAAAAATAACTCAGAACAAGCTCCCCTCCCGCAATTCTTGCTCGGACCTCCCAAAAATGTTGCCAAACCTGTCTCGGATCCCCTAACAATGCATAGCTTTTGAAGGATCCAACACAAAACTCCGAGCAACATGGCTTCAACCTAATGGAGTGAATTGATAAGCTTATGCCTCAAGGAGACTCTCCATTAGGCGAAGTATTGAACAAAATGAATAAACAGAAGTCTCAATTGGTCAAATGTACGGTAAGTAGCAGTACAATTTTAACAGTTGAAGATCTTAATAGAACAAATCACGAATGGATGAAATGGAGCACAGAACCAAAACGAAGGAACTAAAGATACAGGAGAACAAAGGTGGAGAAACATACAAATTCACTGACAATAACATCAGGTGTGGCCTCTCCGATAACATCACCTTGGTAACCATCTTCCAAGAGTTCCACATTATCCTGAAATGTGATGTGCCGAGACATATATAGTTAAACAACAAGCTCCTTTCACGTATAAAAGGAATGATGTAAAAAATGATCATATTTTCTTTCCGACTTTTTCCAGGGAGGTAACGATAGTAGGTTCCCATACATAATAAGTAAGAATGACATAGTACTTCTTGATACTTTCTACCTACACTATGAAGAAAATATCAAAAAGTTACTTCGAGCAATTGAGTTAATAGTTTTATAGAAGAAATAACAAAGGTCAATTGTTTTGAACCTTCTGTGATTTCCTTCAGGTTAAGCTAACCATCCGACACATTTTTCCACTTTAATCTCTAACGGGAAAACACAACTTCCTTAACAGTGCCAACATTCTGCCAATCCAACGTTTTATAGTGTAAAAAGTGAGAAAATGAAATCTACTCACCATTGTGTTTTGCGGATCTCCAGCTGCCAAATAAACAGGTTGAGCAACATGGCAGTAGCCCATCAAGCGAGGAACTGTTGGTATTATATCTCTGTGATTTACAACCCTCCAGCTGTCCTTAACTTTCTACAATATAAGAAGCAACTTAATTATATAGAGTCACTCAGAATTTAACAAAATTAAGCTCTCAGTATGATTCCAAAGCAGGCGAAAGTGATTTAGTTACAGCCGTTCACCACGTCACAATAGAAGAACAGGCAAGAAATTCCCATGAACTATCGGCAAACAATGTGATAAGGCATCTGATTATGGCTCAAACTTGCTAAAAGTTGGTCTGACATGTTAGACAACGCACCAATGCATATTCAATAGCATGTTCAAGAGTTTCACACTTCATTTATGACAAGCCACCTCCATAGGAGAGACCGAGAGAGAACATCAAAAATCATTTTCATCCAGTGTTATTGAGGAGAGCTAATTAGGTAAGGCTGAGTATGTGAACCAGCTTGTATGTATTTATTAGTGTGTCGGTATATTCTTTCTTTTCTTGGTTCTTGTTTGTTATTTTGCCTTTGTTAACTTGTTTCAGAAATAAAGATCGTTTAATTTATAACTACAAAAGATTGTCATAAATGAATGGTGAGACCAAAATGGCTATAGAATATAGTTAGTCTCAACATAAGCACTTCACTTCTGCAGAGAGTAAATAATACCTCATTATAAACTTCAGCAAACTTTTTGTTTCCAACTCTTGGAGATCCAAAGTTGTACATGGTCACACGTATAGCTCCACGCCTAACACAACCAACAAGAAAGATAAGACGGTCACGTATGTAGTGTTAGCATGATTAGAGATGGAGGACTTGGTTTTTCTCCACAAGTACTTCAAGAACAAGGGCAGCCCGAAAATTTGTATTTAACAATTGCAGACGTTCTTTTTGCACTAACTCCTTAATTTGCAAGATGTTCTATTATGATGGAACAAGCAGCAAGCAACTTAGCAATCACAATACTTGGGGACCTACAAGTCCAATTTGGTCAAAAGGATGAAACCATCAAGAGAAGATATCAAAGTGGCAACATGGAACAATTGAAGGGATGTGCTGCAGCTTGGTAGCACATTAGTTTTGGGTACAAAATGTCACACATTCAAATACTGATCAGTATAGATATAAGACTGGAATACAAGTCCATGGTTAGGTTTATTTACGTAACTAGCATCGAAACTACATTTGATAGGATTCTACCAACAATTCTACAACTTCTGCTCTTAAAAAAAAAAAAAACAGTCCACAGGTGGGGTCTAAGGAGGGTAGAGTGTATGCAAACGTTACCCTACCTCGTAGAGATAGAGAGGTTGTTTTCCATAGACCCTCTGCTCAAGTAAGGCATTTCAAATTCTCAAAGAACACTACAAACATGTTAAATACAAAGCAGAAAACCAAACATGCATGCCCTATTGGCGAGATGCTGGTAAATGGTAAATTATATAGAATGGATGGGAAACAAGCTACAGATACAAGCAGAGAAAAGGAGGAGCTCACTTAGCTAGTTGACTTGATGATAGTTCAAGAGCGAGAAGAGTAGCCAATGCACCACCAAGACTATGGCCAGTCACGTAAACATGCCATTTGTTTGGCGTGTCAAGATCATCATCCCTGGAAAATACATTAAAATTGTAATAAGCGATGTGACGTCAATGTTTAGTGGTGAAGTAAGTACATCATAAACAGAGAAAAAGAAGAAACCGCGAAGAAGGCAAAGAATAAGATGTACAGTAGCAGCAACAAGACCCACACGAAAAGAAGGATAAACAGAAGAAAAAAGACTAAGCCAGGTCTAGACATCTCAGTAAAGCAAAAGCGCATAACAAGTTTTAAGAGTTGGGAGTGTAACACTAAGCTCATGACACGAGTCCACTTAGTATAGACTTGTAGAAATATTTGACACGACTTCTACTTGAAGGTACGAAAGAGACATAGGAAAGGAGGAACAATGTTGTACAGTTTTGTTTAACAGTCCACTTACTGGTAGCCAATTGCTTTTTTGATAAGCGAGATGAGCCTAATCCTAACTGAATCATATGCACTTAGGAAACCACTGTGAACCTACAAAAATAATCTCTGGTTCTGATAATTAGAAAAATTATAAATATAAGTAGAATACATTCATATTTCAGGCACTAAGAGATAGAAAAGTAAGAATTTCAGTGCCACCTGAACTTCTTCCTTGAAGTCCCCGCCTATCCTTTCAGGATTCAACCTGCAGAGTAGGAGACAACTCAGGATGCGAAATAAAATGGACAGTGGTTGCTTAACCATCTAAAGTTTCTGTACAACATCCGAATAATGAAGATGCAAGAACGTACAATTCATATTCAAAATTACCAAAGTGTTTGGCTATTTCTTGTTGTTTCAAATTATGTTCGAAGTTAAAACTTTTTTCAGGAAAACCTTTAGATATGATGGTATTTGCAGTCTAAACTTAATAATGTAGGATGGAAGGTTATCTTCTACTCCTATTCCTCTAAGAAAAAGGAAATGTTTCTTTCAGCATAGTAAAGAGTTGTATTTCAATAAAAGTACACTTTCAGAGACTTAGAGAAGAAAAAATTACACCCTCCGTTTCGATTTGTTTGACTGGTTTTGACTTGGCACAGAGTTTAAGAAAGTAAAGAAGACTTTTGAATACTGTGGTCTTAAATTATGATATGTAGAATGTACCAAAATGACTGTAATCTTGTGGTCTTAAACATGTCATGTGGAAAGTTAGAATGAAAGAGTTTTCAGAAAAGGAAGAGACATTCTCTTCGAAACGGATTAAAAAGGAAAGTAAGACAAACAAATTGAACGGAAGGAGAATCTGTTTACTGTGATAGGAAAAACATCTTAGTAGTACAGAGAAACCAGAAGGGCAAAGTAGAGAAAGAAAGAAAAACTAAAGCCAGCCTGTGCTTGTACAGATTTGTGATTTTACCCTGCAGGAACTAGCATCAAGTCCGTCACAAGATCCTTCCATTTTGTCTGGATAAAAGAAAAACCGGTTATCCACAACTAAGCTAAATCAACAAGTTTTAAAGATGTGTTTAACACCGGAACCTACTTGTTCTGTTCCCCTGAAAGCAACAACTAACCGTTTCCTTGCTGAATCACGCCAGAGCGCTACCTGCAAGTCTTACAGAATCCAAAATCAGTAGAATAGCTTTCCTTGGATCAAATGAATCAGATCTAAGATACATTAGAAACTAAGAACTCATAGCCAGCAACATATGAACTTGCCTCTGTGTCAGTTGACTCATTATCTAAGAAGCATAATTTGTCAAATTCAGATTTGATGAATGTCGGATGTCCCAATGAAGTAGCTAGCAGTGCCCAAGCTTCCATGGCAGTCTCCGCTGTTGAGAAAAGAGACTTCATCTCCTCAGCTTTCTTCTCATCCAACACTATTCCATCTTTATTCATGGGATATAAAAGGATGTCATTTTCCAGTCCAGTTGAAGAATCTTCTTTAGCATCACCCTTTCCGAAAAGGCCTGCTCCTTTGTTGAATTGAGAAACTGTGGCATTTAGAACCATCAATGCTCCCAAAATGGTATCAGTTTGACGCAATAAGTCTTGTGTCACCTTCTTGATATCTGGAAGTGATGACTGAATGTTATTAAGAATAGGTGATTCAGTTGATGCACTACCATTAACATTTTCTCGTTTATCAGGAGTTGCAAGACCAGATTCAACATAACTTGCATCCGCGTCTTTTCGTGATTGCAATCCAATCTTATTTAACAAGTCAAGATTATCCCACTTTATTTTCTCAGGAGCAGGGAGACCAAGTCTTTGAACAACTTTTTGATTGACGGTATCAGCAAAATTCTTCCAGAAATGTTTATCTGATTGAAAGCTCTCTAAAATTTTAGTACCAGGGGAATCATGTTCATCGGTTACGTCACTTCCATCACGATTAAGCTTCACTTCACCATCAACTTTGGTGTCTTTCAAATTATTTGAGATTTCTGATGCTGGGGGCATGCTTGAGTCATCCAAGTTGGATGATTGCTGCGACTCCGGTAGTACATCTGATTCCAGGACAGGACTGCTGCTGCTATTTGAATCATTATATGCATCATTAAGTAGCTTCATCTGTCCAAACGCAAACTGTACAAATTGTCGAGCTTGAACAGTCTCGGAACCAAGAATTGTCTTCAAAGCAGACTCAAACCCGTTTTTTCTTAGAAATTCTGTAATGATTGGGATGTTCCACCACTTCTTTTCTTCTTCAATTTTCTCAAAACTCTTGTACTTAATCTGTATCATGTTAGTAGGACAATTAGTGGAATCTCGAATTGGATAAACAATGGTCAAATTGAGTATCATTTAAGAAGGATATTCTGAAGTTAAGATTAGCATACTAATCAGCTATAGAGTGTACACATCAAAATAATGTGATGGTCTGATAAATCCTCGTAAAATGAAGGTCTTAGCGATCTTGAACCTTGAATATGCCTCCAGATTCAAATCAACTTACCTCTATCTCTATCTTCCCACCACCGCCCATTCCATCCAAATCAACCAGCAGTTTATGAGAATCTCCTAGAAAACACATGTTTGTTATTTTCACAAATTAAAACATCAATGTTTGTATATCAGCCTAATCCTTATGTCAGCTCTCATATCAGTTATGACAGTATTCAGAAGTATATAACTATTGAAACTAATTTGGTTCCTTTAAGTGTTCTTCCTTTGTCAATTTGTTTTATGAGCAATGAGACACCTTCAACGTAGTCATCAAAACACAACCAAAATGCATACTGAAAATGAACTCTTAACTTCTTCCCCCATTTTCATGGGATAAGTTGGAAAGGAAGCCAAACCTTATTTACATGAATGAAATTTTAGCCAACATGATAACTAGACAATTATTTGAAGCACAATATATCACGAGAACCATTTCTTGAGCTCGTACCATCACAGAGATGTTCCAAATTAACTGCTGCATTTCCCATGCGTTTATGTGGAGTCACCAGATTTGCATCCCAAGCTGCAATCTGACAGTAGTAATGAATAATTCATCAGATCTGGAATCGAGAAATAAGAGCACCTAAAAACATGTCATGCCAGCATACTGCATCCGAAAGTCCTCTAATGAGCAGATAACGGTAAAAATAACGAAAAAATAAGTTGTTCCTCATTTTAAAGACTGCAGCTAAAAAGACAGAAGCAGACTCTTATGGATATCTTAGACAACATAAAGCAAGATGTGCAGTTCCGAGTCCGTAAGTTCTAGTCCGAGGCCGATAACCTTAAAAGACTGATTCTGTTTGTTCCAATTTGGTTAATACTATGGATCTCAGCAGGAAGTAGAAATGAAAAACTAGCATTCAGCAAGAAAGACATTGTTGGATATGGGAAGTTCACATACACGTTCATAATTGAATTAGCAGTCAGTCAGAAGACAGTTAATTTAGCAGTGTTAGCTTAAAGCTTTTCAAGTTGCATATCTTACCAGAACTGCTCATTTATCATTAGGAGATTTGGTGTACCACATACCGTGTCGTAAACTTCCTAATGTGGAAGAGCTAAGTTACAGCAAATTGAAGTCGTATTTCAAAAGCAAAATGTTACAGTTTCTGGAATGCTATCCTTTAATTAATAAACTATTAGAGAGAAAGGATTAACTCAAGTTATCAACCTGAAGATCATACAGAGGTGGCTGCTTAATATTTAAAGCAAACTCCTCATTCCACATTGGCTCTTTTGTCCTGCAAACATTAATTCATGAAATTAACATTTTTTCCGTTATTGGATTATGTTTCAAGATTGAAATAGTGCATAATTTGAACAAAGAAAAGGATAGCTTTATTCTCCAACAGAAAATAGCAATTGTAGACCTTTTGCCTTCTCGATGACAAATTAAAAGGATAAAGAAGCATGGAACTTCAAATAAGATACTGGTGGAATAATCACACTCAAGATAACAATAGAATATGAGTTATGGATGAAAAATAATTGTATTTTACTAAATCCAGAATAAGTTTTTGCTAAAAATTTGATACGTTGCTCAAACAGAAGAGAAGACTGAATTTAGTAACCATAATAGACTCTCATATTAGTTACTTTATCATTCGGCTTATGCAAGCAATACTTGCACAGGAACACGTTGACGACATGCAACGAACCTGACTCATTGTTAAGTAAACCTACAAGATCTAGAGAAGTTCTGACTGAAAAGAGTAGAAGGTTGCAGTTTAACACATGACCAACTACCTACCCCCATTTCACCTTGCTTTTGACAACTTGACTATCTAGCTGTAACACCACATACGGATCACTCGTTCCCTGAAATTTGGTTAGAGTAGGCAATTAAATTAAAACAGGAGTCAGCAGATTAAATAAATGCATAAGAAGCAATCATTTGAATAAGGAAAGTACAGTAAGGCACGTTTCAATTGAAATTTGATCATTTGCTAATATTAAATGGTAGAAACCTTACCCAAAGATCCATAGCAGGTAAATTGAGACCTTTCTTTAGCTTTATGAACAACTGGCCATCATAAATTTCACGCACAAATGACCTGGAAGATGGTTGTCAATTATGAGAGAGAATTATCAATCATGATCCACGCCAAATCCTACTACCTTCGAATGAAACAGGCATATCCAACTCATTTGCAGTTGCACATGCATGAATCTAGTTTTCGGCAAACTGAAATATTGTCTAAGTTGATTTTGATTTAAAAGAAAAAGAAAATCACACTAGCTGAATGAGACAAAAACAATCAGATATGAGCACTCTTCATAGCCTTCACCAGTGGAACATACGTGTGCCCTTTACTTGATCCGACCAATTTAACCTATAACTCAAGTTCCTACAGTTTAAGTTTACTATTTCAGTAGAAAGAAAACAACTACATACTCTGAAAGAAATATGGTTTTGCAATTAGCCGCATCCACCTCAAGCTTTCCGACATTGTCCTGACAAGCAATGTCAAACAAAGCAAATTGGATCAGACTTGGAAAACAATTCAACTGCTTAATTACCATTTGCTACATAAACATTTATAGATTTGTAGAATACTTGCAAGCCTAATTTACTTCTAAGCAAAATTTAGTTCAACGAAAATCCAGTTAGGCAAGTGATCATCACCTTATATATGTTTATAATGAAAATATTCCCTTCATTTACTATCATGAGTATGTGGGGTATGACTACTATAGGGGAAGCACATTTATGTTCATTTCTAAACTAGAATCACAACAGAGTGATAAGATGCCAAAACAATAATACGAATGAAAACGAATTACTGACACTCAAAGATCACAACTTTAAGGCAGCAGAAAATCATACTTTACAAGCATGTCCGCTATGACTTCTACACTGCCAAACCGAAAGAACCCACAATGCAAGATACTTTGGCAAGCAATTCCTCCAATCCACAGCTAATATCATCATGCTTATATACAAAAAATGAATCAACAGTCGATCAATCAACTCCAACTCAACCCCAAACTAGTTGGAGTCCACTATACGAATCCTCAATATCCATTTACTCTATTCGAGTCCATTTTCAATTTATTAAAAAAAAAGCAACAGAAAAATAAACAGCTACATACATAACATTCTTATTTACAAAAAAGAGAGAAACTTTTAGCCAATCAATCAACTACACCTCAATTCCAAGCTAGTTGGAGTTATCTACTACAAGAATCCTCAATATCCATACACTCTATTTAAGTCCATTTTCAATTAATTAATAAAGAAAGAAACAGAAAAATGAACAACTACATACCTATCAACACTCTTATTTACAAAAAAGATATGATTTTTTTAGCCAATCAACTACACCTCAATACCATTTTCTCTATCAGAATACAATGAACAACAACAAAATCCCACAAGAGGAGTCCGGGAGGGTAGATTTCCCATTTTAATATAATAATAAGGTAAGCTTCCAAAGCTCCTTTTTTCAACTGGTGCACAGGAATGCACTTTCATTTTCCCCTTGCATGCAGACCTTACCACTATCTCGTAGAGGTAGAGAGACTATACCCGAAAGACCTTATCTATCAGAATCTATTTTTCAATTTATTATTTCAATGTTTCAATTTTCAAAATAAGGTAGGGGCTTACAGGGTAAAAAATTGAGTCCCTCAACAAGTTTGATAACCAACCAACTGAGCAGAGAAAAACATAAAAATGAACATATAAAGATTGAGAATTTACTGGAGGACTAGTATAAGCTTCAAAAGCAAAACCAGCAAGAATGACAGCCAAATTGATATCAAAAGGAGGCCTTTCACTAGTCTCCTTCTCCTTCTGAGCTGATGAAAGGGGTAAAATTTCACCACTAGTTTGACTACAACAAAAGAATGAATCTTTTGCACCAAATTTAGAATAACTAAACAACCCATTAACTTTTCTTGAGAAAAAAAGCTTTTTTGAGAAAGAAACTGAATTGGGGTTCTTGAAATGAAACAATCTTGGTGAAGAACAGATGGGAAACTGGAGATGAGTTTGCAGAGTAGCCATGGGAGGAGAGTGAAGATGAAGTGGCAGTAAGGTGTAATTAAGTGGTTGATTTGAGGAGATTTTGGGAAAGAAAAAATTGTCCAGTGTTAAAGCAAAAGAATCTAAGAGAAGATTTTTTTATTATTTCTTTTATGGGAAACTATCCAGTTTCTTCCAGATATCTTTTTTTTTTTTGATTTTATTTTAATATGAGTTAGTTTGATTTGATACGAAATTTAGCTAGCGTTTGGCCATATATTTCCAAACATTCTTGGCAAATATTATTTGAGTGAAAATTTGGGTGAAATTTCACCATGTGTTTGGCCATAAAATTTGGGAAATATATTTCACCTTTTTAGAATAATATGATTTATACACACAAGTTTTAAAAACTATCAAAACTAACTAAAAGTTTGTATTACAAGTCAATGAATGTTCGTTACAACAATAACAAATAATGTCCATGACACTAAAGCAATGTGGTAATTTGGAGTGAGTGCAACAAGAATTATTTCATACATCGTGAAGTAGACAAAGTACATGACTTTGTTACCTAAAGCCAATTTTTAATAATTTTCATCAACAATCATATCATTATTTAATATTCACTACATATTTCATCACTATTTTGGTGTTCACGTAAAAAATGATGTAATACAACGCAAACAACTACTAGAGAGGGTGTTTTTGTAAAAGATAAAAGATTGGGGTAAATTTTTAATTTTTAAAATATCCCAAATAATGAGATTTGGCCCAAATACTAGAAAAAACTAGTATTTAGAAATTTGGGATATTTCCCAAAAATATTTGCCAAATAATGGCAAATTGTATGGACAAACATTATTTGCCAAATTTTTTCCAAATATTATTTGGAAAATTTATGGCCAAACGGGCCCTTAAAAAGAAGAAAAAAAGAAATTTTTTTATCTAAACCAAATGATAAATATTTCTTTACCTATATATTATATTATTTAAGATAAGCTAAATATTTTAAAATTAAATTATTACTAAATATAAAATATCTAAGTAATTCATATAATCTAACATATGGAGTATCCAATTTTCTTGGTTTTTACAAAAAATTCCTATAAAAATATATTTATTTTGAATCAGCATAGTAATAAACGTATTATTTAACTCTACTTCAGTCGTTATATACATTTTTTAATTTTAAATATCCACATATAAACACTTATATTTGTAATAAAGTTAAATAAAAAGATGCATATGTTCGTATATTATATAACGATATCTACTTATTATATAATGATTTTTTGTTTTTTTTACAAATTATCATATATATCACATAATGAAAAAATAATAATAGCAACATTAGAAAAGGGTGGTGATGCATTGTTTATAGTTATTTATAAATCGTAGGCAAATTCTAATAATATATGAAGGATTCTCAATATTATAATCGTTTTAATTCAATTTATTAATGGTTTTCTAAAAAATTACCTGCAAACAAATATAGGTATTTAATCTTGTGATAGAAATTGAACGTGCTAAAACTAAATTGTCTCTCATAATTTTCTTTCGGTCAAAAATCTCAATATAATGATAATATCATAAGAGTACAGCAGAAGATGTGTCGATTAGATACACGTCACGAATTTAAACTCTGTTTCTCAACATACGTTTGGCATTTAGATGAAAAAGGATAGTAGAAAAGTGAGTGTATTATTTAATTCTGAAATAAGTGAGACTTGTTCAAGTGGTTGAGCATCTCCACCATCAATCAGTAAATCGAGTCAAAAACAAATAACAAAAAATATCAATTAACAAAAACAAAATAAAACTTTCTTATTACGTACTTATAATGAGAATTTCTAACGAGAGAAATCTCGATCAATAAAACAAAATTCACTATAACACCAATATAAGGTGCATGGAATTGTTAAACAATAATTAAACCAAACCTATGAAAATCATCTCACTTTATAAGAATTAAATTTTGTAATTCTTTTGGTGAGAGATCTCACAAACTAATAATATTATGTTTTTTCACTTATGCTTAATAATCTAAAGCATATGTGAAAATCATAGAATTAAATGAAAAATTAATTAAAATTGAGATATATAAATTGATAAATGTGTTAATTAATTAATTAATTAATTAATTAATTTCATTTTCTCTTTTTCACTTTTTGTCTGATCCAATTCCAAGTGTGTTCTTCACTCCATCAACTGCACCTTGAGCCATATGGATCACTTGCTCTCCAGTCTGAATAATTATAATAAAATAAAATAAGAGAATTATTAGACATAGTATCATTAATTTGGAAAATAAAAAAGTGAAAAGTATAAAATGTGTTAATAATTTTTCAAGCAATTTAATTTATATATACTGATAATTTAGAGACCTTCTATACTGTTTTTATATTTTCACTTTTTATGTCAGGTAGCTAACATGTACTTATCTTGGTTAAGTTACACTTTGCGACAATTACTTTTTACATATATATTTTTAAATTTTGAACGTTCTTAACGAAATTTCGATAATATATTACCTGTTGAAGAAATCCAGGGTTGAGTTGATCTTTGTTTTCTTGAACAGATTGTTGAGCATTTTGGGTAGCATTGTCAGCCTTATCAGCCAATGAATGTGCTGTATTTCTTGCTGACTCTGCTAGTTGTTTGGTCTTAGCCTGTTTCATTTATTATTCGTTAAATTTAAATTTTGAATTGATTTTCTTATATTCAAAAAAAGATCGAAGGAAAGGGAAAACGAGAATTGGAAAAAAAATTTCACACCTATTATATAAAAAGTATTATTACTGATACGATTAGAATTTAAGTCGATATTCTAAAGAATAATAACAATAATAATAATAATGATGACTCTAATTTTGCACCACATGGGATCGTGGCTTGATAGGTTACGTTATTTTGATATTACTAGACTATAAGTCTAGATAATATAAAAATAATTTTGATTCGTAACAAATATTTATTATAGTATTACCTGAGCTTGGCCGTGGTATTCACCGGCTTGTTGAGCATTTGACATTTTGATTATTGATTTTAAAGAATTTATTTATAATAAAATAATAGTAGAAAAAAATGGTTTTTTTAACCTTTGATATATTATATATTTTTTGAGTATCTTATAGGTTAATTAGACCTATTTATAGAGTTTATTGGTTTATTTGATTGATGATCCATTTTTTTCTGCATTGGACTTGGTTTTCGTGTGGTTAATTAATACAAACTTTGGTAATGACAATTATAATTTTAATTGTAAAACAAAAAAGGGACAGAATATTAAGTTCTCGCTATGCGTGAGAATTGGATCATAAAAATTTACTTATTATACTTTATATTTCTTTAAGATATTATTTTCATAACTTATTGATCAAACTACATTAATTAAAAAAATTATATCTTATAATTCAATCTGTGTATATTATATCAAAAAAATTGTGTATTTTTGAAAATTTAATAGTCTCTCTATTTTAATTATTATCTGTTATGTATTTTAAAAGTATGTAAAAGATATTATAAATTATAATATTTAACAAAATAAAATATATAAAAATTCTTATGATTAAGTCATATTATAAAAATTTTGCTTTAATTTTTCATTATCAAAATTAAATTATGTGATTAAAGTGGCATCTTTTTAACATACACTAGAATATTCAGACCCTCTCATCCACAATAAATCAAAACAAAAGGAAAAAAAATTTATACCTAACTTTTACATGGTCCTTAACCATCTTATTGAACATTAATGTCCACTTCTACTTTACTTTATATGCATGTATGTGACGACGATTCAATACGAAATTTAAGAAAATAAAAAAAAAGTTAATATAATTAAACGTTGAAATAGTGTGTATGTATATTTACGGGGAAAAAAACGATTTTTATAATTTTGTGCATAAGAGTCGTGTGAAATAAAATTAAAAGTCAGCTATTATAAATTGTCTTATTACTTTATAATGGAAATCCGTGTGAAACACTTTTTTATGACTCTTCTTGGCCACAAAACTTAGACACGATATTAAGTAACAAAAAATAGATTTTTTAAACATAATATGTGACGTTTAGACAGACGTATCATATTTAACAACAATCACTATCAATGCAGATTTATAATGTAACGAGTGAGTTTATCTAGAAATTTTGGCTTTAATGTGTAGTAAAACACGTTAGATTAATACAAATAATAGATTGTAAAAATTAAAATTTTGAATTCATCTCCGATAGCAACGTAACGATTTTTTTAAAGTAAAAGAGACTTCACTAGCACATGAAGACCTTATGGACATGAATACTTGCCATTACTTAAAGCAAAGTACAAAATAAATTCTCGAGTTTGTGCACGTATCATGTGCTTAGAAGGTATGGGTTGACATATAAAAAAATGTCATACCAAAGTATAGGAAAATCATGTAACAATCAACAATGTTAAACTTTTTACCGTCTCGATTAATTTAAATTTTTATAATAAGTATAAAAAGACGTATCTTTGATTCTCCAGTTATTTTAAAATTAAGAACGAACGAACATCAACCAGTCAACAAATGAACGAAGAATCATATATGTGATATTTGGATTGAAGAGGTGTATTTACTACTGAATTATGTATCATTTCATTAAGACATAATGTCTAGCTTTAAAAAAACTACACGATGAACAGTTTTACAAACATTTAAGAACAACGATAACGAGCTATAAGATCCAGGTAACATGTTGAAAAACTTCATGTTAGCTAAAAGGATCAAATTAAAACAGTACTATTTGACAACGATTTGCTTAGTGCATTAGGGCTACTGCAGCTTCTTGTACTAACGGCTGAGTTATATGAACGAAATGCTCTGCTTCCCTCTCTACCTGTTCGCGGCATTTGTTAGCGTCTTTTCCTTCTTTCATTTTCTTCACAAAGGCAACGAATCGTCTCCAGTTATCAGGATGGAATAAGTCAGGATTCATCCTCAAGTATGTAAACGCGCTCATCTCTCTATCACCTGATTGATCGTTGATGCTCAACGAGGACGCTTGAAGGATCTGTTCATGAGCATAATCATCGTATCGTGGCAATGCATTCTCCCCAGCAAGTGGAACTTGAGCTTCCTGAGTTGCTAACGCCACCTGCCTAACCAACTTCTCAGGTGCACATTGTGCATCTTGTGGCTGCTCGTGGTCACGCATTTCAACACATGTGAAGTTGAAAACTGCACCGTGGCGGGCAAGCATTTGGGCGATGGGAAGGTAACCATCTCGGTTACGAGTGTTGTAGTATCCAGCAGTCAACTCAGGGGCATGGGACCTTGTTCCATAGTGCCAGTGGATACCTGCAATCTTAACTGAAATCTTCACACCTTTGTCCTCGAATATCGCCTTGGATGATTGCAGTATCCTCTCGCCATGGTTCAAAAGCATTTGAGAATACCAAGTGAGGAAGAACTCCCCGTATTGACTATCCCATCCACCACCTTCCTTCTTGAAAAAGTTTGTATCTTCTGGCCAATTGTTGTACTCACCAGCATCGGTTGGACCGGTGTGTCCCCATTCAGGCTTACCAAATGCTTCCGCTGCACCCTGTAAGCTACCGATCATGTACTGCAACGCGATACAATACATTTAACAGAACAAATCATCAGTAATAATGACGACGTTAAACACTAAAACACACCATAGAAAACAGAACTTGCTTTATACCTTATCATAACACTGAAAAGCACCGATTCCAGGGAACTTCCATATTCCATCTTTTTCGGGATAGGATGGATAACGGAGCTCACCAGCTGGACCCATCCCGACTTGAATTTCCTATATCACACGTCATTTGGATTAAAAAAGTGAGTCTTCTACTCTTCGATCAAAAATTCGAAAAAAACATAGCACTTACCACAATGGTATCACCTAAGAGATTCTCAAATCTATCTCTAAACCCTCTCATGAAATCAGAATAGCATTGAACAGGAGTCCTTCCTTTAAGAACTGGAAGTGTATCGCAACCAAGCGATACATATTCAAAATTCCTCCTTCCCCACTGATCTGTGTATGCAAGATCTGGATCCTTCTCCATCTCCTCAACAACCCACCTCGGAAGAGGGATCCTGAAATTTCAAAAATCTACTTAAGCAACGCCTATACATCGCGATTAGTAGAAATCAAAACGCATAACAGAACTCGAATGAAAATTAAACAAAGATAATTGAATTATTCATGAATCTTCCATATTCCATTTTATGCTATTCAGGTTGATTCCAATCTATTATAAAGTCATTTATCTTTCCAGATAAAATATAGTTACTTTAAATAGTTCATTTAGCACACATATAAAGGAGCATATTCTCACTATCCACTAACCTTTTTTTGAACTTTCTTCTTTAATCTTTTCCAGATCCTATGAATCTTTTATCTAAAAGTATTTGTTGAAGAGATTTACCACCTCGACGAGGAATGATATCTCTCCACTCGTTTCGAGCAATGCTTCTCCCTTTTAAGTTAGCTTTTTGTGAGGTTAAACTACGATAAAATACTAATTTGACATGTTATGATAGTCAGGCCACATCCGATGTGAAAATATCTCGAATTAGCTTTTGAGATGCGAGTTATATCATGTTTGATTTGACGGTATTCATTATAACAGATCTAGATTTTGAATCTGGTAATCACAAATTTGCAGTTAAAACGAATTAAAAATAGCATCGGAGAAAATATACATACGTGCAGGAATCACCGACGTTACCACCGCATTGATGGAAAGACATCACAGCTTGAACTTTGAGTCCATGTTTTTTCGCCATTTCCATAAGCTCAGCATAACCGCCCCAATTATACTCTCCCGGTGCATCTCTCTCCACCAATCCCCACCACACATCCATCATAATCCCTTCCACACCGGCGCTTTTCAACGCCTGTAAACTCGCATTCATCGCCTTTTTTCTATTCACAGTATGATCCGTTTTCACACTATCCAACGGCATCATAACAAACACCGGAACACCTTTCTCTTTCTCCGACGAATTCCTAACCTTATATTCTCTCTCAACTACCTCCTCTACCTGAGCCTCCATCAACGCTTGACACGCTACCGATAAATCCGGTCGCATTCCTCCTCCCATCATCGGACTCATCGGCGGCGACGGCGACGGCGACACCCTGTCAATTTCATTTCCTGTTTTTTGCACCGATACTTTTAAATTCGTCATCGGTGTTCTCCACATAGCTGATGTAGCTGAACTCCCCTTCGCCGGAACTTCGCATGAAACTCCACCGGTTTCCGCCGTGAGCGATGTTCCTGATAAGGCACCGATCTGGTGTGGCAGACTCATTGCCATAATAATAATAATATTATAACTAATTTTTTTTTTTGCAGATTAAAAATGATGAATTTTTTTAATTTTTTTTTTTGTTTTGTTCACCAAATTGATGGAGAAAAATGGAGAAGGAGGAGTTGAAATTGTGGATTATTTATAGAGTATACAAGTAAAAATAAAAAATAGAAACTCTAGATAATAAGATATATAAAGATAAATAGGACCGTTAAATTAATGACACGTGTAAGTAACTACACGTGGCGAAGAACGAGCGATGGCGGAGGCGACGGTTAAGATTGCTTTTGATCACGTGAAATGGACGGTGGATATTTGGAGACGCGTGAAGGTTCATGTAGCTCAAGTATGGGAAGAGTAATGGAGCGATAAGGTGTTTTAGAGTTACTTACTTCACGTCCGTGAATTATTATTCACGAATAAATTGAGAAAGTTAACAGAAAGATTTGATTTTAACTTCATAGAGTCGGAGGAAAATAAGATACGGAAAATAATATCGAGATGGCTGGAGTATGTGATGAGCAGATACACGAATGCATCGATATGGAGATATGAAAGGTCTAGATTATGAACGAATTCAAAAAAAGTAGAGTACTTAGGCGGAAAAAATAGTAATTTATGAAGTAATTAAACAAAACACGATAATATTACAATTTATCAAAGACGTATACCTAAATAGTAAAGCGTGTAAGATATTAACTATGTTAAAAGGTTAATAGATGAGACTCGGGAGTGTATGGACTTGTTGTCTTGTTTTGTCCGGGGCTTAATATTACTCTTATTTTTTTCTCTTCTATTATATTTTATTTATATAATTTAATTATAATAATATTTAATAACCATTTGTTATTGTTTTTTAATCAATCATCATATATCTTTGATATAAAAGTCTAAATTTTTTTTAAAAAAAACTCAATAATATAATACTGAATATATTATTATTGTTATCGACGTTACTTTCCAATAGTGTTAATTGACTAAATAAAAGTATAATAATATTTTCATTTAATTGTCATCTCTTCTTCAATTAGGCATTATTATTTTAAAAAAATTTACTATTCGTCATTGGACACGTGGCATAAAGAATAAGGTGCCGGTGAAAATGGAAAACGAAGTATTTTGTCCCTTTTTTTTTTTTTTTTTATGGTTACATTTAGGTACACGAAACGTAAAATATAAATTATTTTTGGAAGAAAGTAAAGAAGATAATTTTGATGTGACACGTGGTGGTTTTTGGACGGTGAATTTATTAAAAGGAGCCACGTAAAATTTGGCATATATATCTCTCTTTTTTTTTTCTATTTTTTCTTTCAGTTATATTAATCACATTATTTTACACTTTTTAATTTATTTATTATTTATTGGTGGTCCTCGAAAATAATTGATATTGACTATGGAAAAAGAAAGGAAATATCATAAAATGCATTAGAAATATTTTCAATTTATCACTTTTATTTTACTATTACTATAATATAATCATATTGAATTCAAAATTTGTTCTGAGTATTAATTTTTGAATTTTCACATATAACAAACAAAAAATTCATATTTGTATGTTATAGCAAACTTTGCATAATTGCGCTCCATAGCAAACATAAAACTGTATAATTTGCTATACATATATAATTGTATAATTCGCTGTTCTAAATTGTATAATTTGCTGGCCTATTTCGCTGCAATTGTATAATTTGTTTTGCATACAGTTGAATCGAATTAAAATGTATGTATATTGCATAATTATAAGTGTATAGCAAGAAGATATATCTTTTTCTCGCTTTATACAAAAACAGAAACACAATATATACATTTCTGTTGTATAAAGCTGGAGATAACTGTATTTCACTGCAATTGTATAATTCGCAATTGTATAATTCGTTGGTCTTTTTCTCTGCAATATTTGAAGTAAAATGTTTGTAAATTGTATAATTAAGTGTATAACACGAAGATATACATTTTTGCATGTGTATGTACAATTTTCTCTCGCTTTATACAAAACAGAAACAGAATTATACACTTCTGTGTATAAAGCGAGAGAGGCGAGCGAGAATAGAGTGTGGCGAGATTTTTGGGAGAGAGACGCTGGCAAATTTTAGCTGATGTTTGCTATGGAGCACAATTAAATCAAATCCTAGCTATTCCATTTAATTTAGGTTATTAGTTTGCTATTATATACAATTTTCCCTAAAAATATACTCGTTTGTATCATCTATTGGGATATTAATTGTTTTAACATTAGATTTCGAATTTAAAACGTCTTATAATTTAATGGAATTATAAGATGTTATCTTTTGGAATTTTAATTAAAAAAAATATATTCATTTGTTGATCGATATGAATCGAGTCATATTAAAATTTTTTCAGGTTTATACTCTAGTGCAATTAAATGATTTTAAAAGAGAATAACATTTCTTAAGTTATTTGATTAAAAAATTACTAAAATCTATATTATTTTTTAAAAATTTAAATTAAATATTATTAAATTCGTAAAATTGAACCTCTATAATCTTAAACGAATAAATTAAACTTGAATGAATCAAGCGCTATCGCTATTCATATTGATAAATAATCAATACCGTCTATTAAGTTAAAATTCTCCATATATTATATAATAATTTCATTAAAAAGAGATATATCTATTAATAAAACACAATTGAGATACATTAAAAGAAGGGATATTTTGGTTAAAAAAAAATACGCTTAAACCTTCTATATTGTATGTGAAACTTAAAAATAATGTGTTAAGTTTCATTTTTAACTTAAAAATTTAGTCTAAATTACAATAGTTGTCTACCATTAATTATGTACATTCTTTGAGAAATAATAAATAAAAAGATAATATCATTATATTATTTTTTGATTTTATTAAATTTAGTGCTTTAAAAAATATGTCAGTGATAAGTAATTTTGAATAGTAAGAATAAAATAGAACACAAATAATAAAGGGTAACTTTCACATATAGCAAACAAAAAATTCATATTTATATGTTATAGCAAACTTTGCATAATTGCGCTCCATAGCAAACATAAAACTGTATAATTTACTATACATATACAATTGTATAATTCGCTGGCCTAAATTGTATAATTCGCTGGCCTATTTCACTGCAATTGTATAATTTATTTTGCATACAGTTGAATCGAATTAAAATGTATGTATATTGCATAATTATAAGTGTATAGCAAGAAGATATATGTTTTTCTCACTTTATACAAAAACAGAAACACAATATATACACTTCTGTTGTATAAAGCTAGAGAAAATTGTATTTCACTGCAATTGTATAATTCGTTGGCCTTTTTCTCTGCAATATTTGAAGTAAAATGTTTGTAAATTGTATAATTAAGTGTATAACACGAAGATATACATTTTTTCATGTGTATAAACAATTTTCTCTCGCTTTATACAAAACAGAAACAGAATTATACACTTCTGTGTATAAAGCGAGAGAGGCGAACGAGAATGGAGAGTGGCGAGCGAGATTTTTGGGAGAGAGACGCTGGTAAATTTTAGTTAATGTTTGCTATGGAGCACAATTAAATCAAACCCTAGCTATTCCATTTAATTTAGGTTATTAGTTTGCTATTGTATACAATTTTCCCAATAATAAATCATCTCTTAATTTTCTAAATTAAACAATTATTGTTATACAACTATTTTAAATATATACTTCAATATACAATTATTATTAGACGAAGAGAATAACATATATCATGTCATTAATTAATGATTTTGGTTTTAGGCATTTGATATTTAAAAACTCATCAAATCGATAAAATTGTAATCACATGAGATAAATTTATTTAAAAAATAAAAACTTGTTAAACTAATCCACAAAAGGATAAAATATTTTTCGAGAGAGATGTTTTTATTTCTAACTAAGAAAATACATAATTACCTTATTAAAAAAAGTTTGTTTTTTAATAAGACACATAAACTTTGCGAGAGTTTTAATATCGTAAATTAATAAATATTTTAACGTGAATTCTTTGAATTTTTTAATTATGTCATTGCATACATAATGGTCAAAGGTGGACCAATTGCTAATTTTGACCGCCATATAAGAAAGTTTATCTAATTTTGATTTAATGGATAATGATTTTTCAGTGGATATCCAATCAATGGATTATTGGATATGGAACATACCAAAGGAATCTAATAATTGAATTTATTTATTATTTATATTCACCTAATAGAAACTAGAAATAATATCAATAATAATATAAAAGAAAAAAACTTTACAATCTTGAATTTGCAGTTTTTTTTTCCGAGTTGATATACATATATATATATACGAAAATAATACATAATTATGTATACATTTTATACATATATCATATATTTATTAATTTTATTAGAGCCGTCAAAATAGACTTAATCCATATCGAGCCAACCCAACTTATTTGTTGGAGCAGGATTGGGATAAAAAAAATTAAAGTTTATTTAGAAGTATGGCTTATAAGCTCAATACATACAAGTTTTTGGCCCTTGAGGCTTGAGCGGAATCAGATGAGAGTTAGCCCATGAATCAAAATTATTTATTTCAGGGGTAACTTAAAATAATTCCACTAGTATAGAGTTAATTACTTAAATGTATATAAGCTGTAATTTTATGAATCTTATCAGATTTTTGTACGTCTAGATATTTGTATCTTAGGAATATGGACTCAAAATAAGTTAATTTGTTTTAGAAATACTCTGTAAAAGTGGAGTCACATGTATCTAGGATACATAGACAAATATCACACCCTCGTCTCCCTCTCATCTCGCTTGCCACTCTCTTATCTCACTCGCGTATATGAAACATATTACACAAGATACATGCGTCTCGCATATATAGTATCCTAGATACATATTAATTTAATTACTCTATATTTTTTGCTAGTGTTGTTGAAACAACACCTTTTTTTTTGTCATATTTGATATAGAAGTCTTTCGTTTTTTTAATATTATAAAACTTTTGAAAAAAACGAAGAAGAAGCTATCTCGCCCGCCCTAACCCTCAACCCTTTTTAATTAGGTCCTTCCAAATGAAGGGTCAGTCAATCCTAATCCTTCAAAGTCATTAGCCCGTAAGAATTGAGCCGGATGAGGTTGAACAGACCCTTTTTAACAATTTTAAATTTTATAACAATCTAAGCAATTAAGTAGACGACTGTTTGAGTTAAATTTGAAAAAAAAATGGTAAATTTATCTTATTTCTATTTATAACTAACAGAAAATTGAGACAACCATTGTTAAATTGAAGCAAAGACGGATTTATTATTCAAATACATAATTGTTTGAGTCTAATTTTTTTCTCTTTAAATAATGTAATTTTTTTTTAATGAGAATTAAGTACACTCTCGAGTTTATTTTTTAATTTTTGTACTAGTTACCTTTTTTTTAATTGAGACATACAAGTCATTTAAATGAGATAAACAATGTTCTGCAAATTAAAAAAAAAAATATCGACTAGCATGACTTAATAAATTTTAGAGATAATGAATAATATTTTCAGACTTAAAAAAGGATTAGGTTATCCTATATAGTACTAGATAAAATTTTCTATTTTAGGACTATGAATATCATATTACAATTAGGCCCTTATCGAATTCATTTACTGGATATTAATTTTTAAATTTACTAATTTGCTAGTTAATTTATAAAATATCGATTAGTTTCATAATGAATAACACTTGTATTGGCGAATTGTATCCTTTTTTATGATAATAACGTAAAAATAAATTGTTTTCCTATTTTAAATACAGTTAAATTATAACATTCTTCTAATTACAAAAAAGAATATAAATTAATAATAATATAATAGTTAAAAATATGTTTTCAAGCTTTTTTTGCGGTACGACCTTAGATTTTGATTATATATAATTATATATTATGGAAAAACACTAATATCAATAAGCCAATAAGTCAATCGTGCGATTGACTTATGAGTTACAATCGATGTTGAATACTTCTAATTATAATAATACATTTCTCCGTTCTTTTCAGTTGTCATGTATACTAAACATATTTATTTCAAATAGTTGCCAATTCAAACAAATCAAAGAAAAAATTAGTTATTGTTTTCTAACTATACCTATAACATTAATTATTTTAGAGTTTAAAAGACATATATATTAACAAAGATTAAAAATTTAATAATCATATATTGATTAAACAACTTTTTTTAATCTTTATTAGAGATTATAACAGAGCTTATCATGACAACTAAAAAAAAGCGAAGAAAAATATTCTCCATTCCATATAAAATATCAGTTAAAAGTTAACCCTAATCAATCTTTTAGAAAACCAAAACACAAATTTTATATTATCCTCATTTATAAATATTTTTTCTTTAATTTATTTTTTTATTAGTTTAATAAATCAAACATCTACAAATAAAAATAAATTTCATTTTTATTAATAACAAATCACAATATTTGTACCTCACGCGCCAAGGTTATTTTTGTCATTTTACATTAAAGTAAACATATTACTGTCCGATGCCGGAAAAATCCTCCAAACTCTCAAAAAAAAAAATACCTTCCGTCGTCTTCTTCATTTTTCTCATTTTCCCCTAAATTTTTTTTTCTTCCCATTTTGCCCTTCTACAAGATCTCTATATCCTCCATCCCTCTATATTTCCCGGTGTAAATTCCACCAAATTTGAGGGCATTTTCGGATAATTTTATCGATTTTTTAATATTTCGCCGGAAAAGTTCCATTGGAAATGACGGGAAATATTGGGGCATGAGGTATTCGTTTGTGGGGATAGAATTATGAGGGGATCTCTTTGGCCGGAGAATTCAAGTAGTGATTCATCTACGTCAAATCCGATTCATGTACCGCCGCCGCCGCCGCCGCCGGGATGGAATTCGCCTGCTCTTCCGATTGAGCAAAACCCTAATTGCAAAAACAGGTCATAGTTTTGATCCTGAAACCCTAAAGATTGAATTTTTATTGATTTTGATTAATGTCATTCAAAGATCTGAAATTTAGTTTAGTTTCAGCTTATTCGATGCTAGATTAAGAGGCTTTGATTGGTTTTAGAATTGGAAATTCATGATTTATCTGAGTTAATATAATTATGATATTTGCATCTTTTAATTAATGAAACTGTATTACACAATATTATAAACTCAGAGGCAGACCTCCAGTTGGAGTTTTGTCTGGTGAACTAAGTTTGGTATTTAAGCAGAGAAGGGTTGAGGCTGAAAACAACTTCTTTTTTTTTGGTTTAATTAAAAATCTTAACCAAAAAATATGTGAGTTTTATCTGTTATGTTGGCATACTTATTGTTAGCTTAAAAGGGTTCATGGTGATATGGATAATTGTAATGCTTCTGATATGGTTGCTGTTGGAATATGTCTTTGCATAAAATGATTGATCGTAAGCTTTAATTGGGGTGAGTTTAGTTTGAAACTATTTTTGCAAAGATGGGAAATATATCAGTTTTTAATTGTTTAATGTTGTATTTAATTATATTGTAATTGCGGAGTAGCATAGCGGAAATGACCTTCAACTTCTCGCCTTGAGTGGGTTCTGGTGTGGGGTGGGATGGTGGCGTTTACTATGTAAAAAAAAGATATGTTTATGATACACATGGGTAAGTGTTGTTAGTGTTTTCTCAAAGATTAACTTTTGTGGTTATGTGCGAAGTTTGTAAATTAGATTGCACAAATAAGGTTGTATTTTGGTTGCTGAGGTGGTTTATTTTGTTTGCCAGATGTGGTAATGTCTTTCAGCTACTAACGAAGAGGGAGGTATCTCCTCGAGCTAAACGTAGTTCTAAGAAGTTATGGGATGAGAATTCTAAATATTGTGCTCATTCCTATGAGAAGTTAAAAAGCCAAGTAGCAAGAGACCCGAGACGGGGTCTTATATCATGGTAGTTATGTTTTGTCAGCTTTTCTCTTTCCCATGAAGTTAATATAGTTGCAAATCTTCATTTTGCTTTCTGACTTCGGCTAGTTTAATTTTATCAGGGTAGAGGCAGAATCATTGAGACATTTTTCAGCTAAGTATTGTCCACTGTTGCCTCCGCCTAGGTCTACAATTGCTGCGGCATTCAGTCCTGATGGGAAGACACTTGCTTCTACTCAGTCAGTCTCTCTTTTAATACATCGACATGTACAATCTGTTATGTTATGCATTGTAGTGTCTCGCTGCTCAGATCTGAAATTGTTTATCTAACAATATCTTTTGAGTCCAAGTATTCATTATACACACATTTCTAAATCCTCAGTGACTATATTCATATCATAAAAAAGGAAAAAAAATGCAATCCGTTGTCAATATTCATGAATTGAGAACAAAGGCAAACATTCCACTTTTTCCGTGCTGTCCATTTTTTCTTTTGGCTTGTATCTAGTTCGTTGACGTATTCTGTTACCATGGTGTCAGTGGAGATCACACAGTAAAGATAATTGACTGCCAAAGCGGGAAATGCTTGAAGGTGTTAAGTGGACATCGCAGGACTCCTTGGGTGGTAAGACTGTTTTGACATCTTCAGTCATCTTAAACAGTTGTGCTGAATTCTTGGATTATCTACTTGGGAAATATATTCCAGTCCACTAGGCAATTAAAATGCTGAGATTTTGGATTGACAATATAGTTGGCTTTACAAAATGTCGAAGTATTATATTCTTTTAACTTAATGCTTATTGATGTTCTTCTAAGATGGCTAAACTATCTTATTTGGTTAAAATATTAATGCAGATAAATGATTGGTATCTATCTAAAAAATAGAGAGATAAATGTTTGATGTGTGCTCACAGGTCTAAGCCTAATTCATTTCATTTGAACCTCACACTTATGGAAGAGGATTGAACTTTATGAAGCTTTTTTCTGTTGTCTGTAGTTCTATTTTGAAAGCCTCTGGTGTTTTTTTTTTCCACACGTCTTGGCTGTATTGATATTTCTTCTCTTGCCTTTGAATCTCATTCCTCAATTATATTTAGCATTATGGTTGGGACTTCTGCAGGTTCGTTTCCATCCACTCTACTCTGAGATAGTTGCAAGTGGAAGTTTGGACCATGAAGTTCGTTTATGGGATGCAAAAACCGCCGAGTGTATAGGATCACGTGATTTTTGTAATAACCTGTAACATCTTAATGGTTGAACAAAAATAATTACTCTTTACCATTTTTTTTGTTTAATTAATACATTATATGGGAATTTTATCCTCCAGACCGACCTATTGCATCCATTGCCTTCCATGCCCAAGGGGAAGTTCTCGCTGTTGCTTCAGGGCACAAGGTAAGAAATTTGGCAATACATAGTGGTTTGTTCGTTGCAAGTTCTGATGTATGACGATGTTTCAATATATCGTAGCTGTATATGTGGCACTACAACAGAAGAGGGGAGGCATCTTCACCAGCTATCATACTAAAGACAAGACGTTCACTTCGTGCTGTGCATTTCCACCCACATGGCGCCCCATATCTTTTAACAGCTGAGGTGTCATTCTGGTGCTGTTACATTGAGTTTTAACTTATGAATGCCTGTAAATCTTATCAACCCTCTTGTTTTTAGGTCAATGATCTGGACTCATCAGATCCTTTAATGACATTTACAACTTCTCTGGGTAACTTGCGGTATCCTCCTCCTACTGTGTATTTGACAGATGCTCACTCCACTTATCGATCTGCTTCAGCGAATGAATTGCCTATCATGTCTCTACCGTTCATGATCTGGCCATCAATCGCTAGAGGTGATCCTAGAATGCCTTTGCAGCAGAGTAATGCAGACATGGGTTCTGACAGTACACAGAACAGAGCAGACACTTCTGCCTCTGTCAGACTTCTCACTTACTCAACTCCTTCTGGCCAGTATGAACTTTTATTGTCCCCTGTTGAGCCAACTTTATCTCCTGCGCAAGAAGCTCAGACTAGTTCCTCTGTTAGGGATACAGAGAATGCATCTAACCCTGTTGGTGATCCTATGGAGACTGATGCGCCGACTGAGGAGAGAAACAATCAGTTTTTTCCTTTCAGTGACCCTGCATACTGGGACTTACCATTCTTGCAAGGATGGTTGATTGGCCAAAGCCAAGCAGGCCGACAAGCGATTCATTCTGAGCATAGTGGTGCCACAAACATTGTATCAGCTTATGGTGAAGTAGAACATCGTCCTGCAGTTCCGTCCATCATTTCAAACGGTAATCATCCAAGGTCTGGAAGATCTGGTTCCCGGCACCGTTCTTCACGCTCTAGAGTAATACCTGTTGCTGGATCTGGTGATAGTGCTGTTCCCATTAACATTGCACATAATGAAAGTGATTCTCAAGCTCTTATGAGTCGGTTCCAGTCAGAGATAGCTACTTCCCTGACTGCAGCAGCTTCTTCTGAATTACCTTGTACTGTGAAACTCAGAGTGTGGCCTTATGATATTAAGGTTCCATGTGCGCCGCTTGATGCTGAAAAATGTCGCTTAATTATACCACATGCTGTGCTCTGTAGGTGAGATAATTTCTGTTGTCGCTTAATGATACCACATGCTGTGCTTTGTAGATGAGATAATTTCTATTGTTTCAAAGCTTTGGCTTGAGGTTTTCATATGCCTTCAAGGATAATGGGCTATTTAGCTGTTCTCATGTTGTTCTAGATGCTTGATCTAACTTTCTCTAAGGGATAATTGATGATTCTCCTCTTACCGTTGTTTGACAATTCCTAATTGTTATTTCATTGTAAAACCTGACATCACGTGCAATTAACTGTCCTTAGTGCTTACATGATATACATTATTTATTTCAGTGAAATGGGTGCCCACTTTTCACCATGTGGAAGATTTTTAGCAGCTTGTGTTGCTTGTATTAGTCATGGCATGGAAGCTGATCCTGGTTTCCATGGACAATTTCGTCACGATGCTGCAACTTCACCTACCAGACATCCAATTGCAGCCCACCCGGTTATGTATGAGCTACGTATATATTCCTTGGAGGAGGCAAAGTAAATACCAATTCTAATGTCTTTGTTCCTTTTCCTCTCTGCTTACACTTGCTACTCTTTTTGTCCTTCATTCTTTGTTTCTTTTCATGTCTTTGTTTGGTGGTCATTTGGGAACTCTATTTCACTGTTGCAGTTTTGGTAGGGTGCTTGCATCTCGACTAATTAGAGCTGCTCATTGTTTGACTTCAATTCAGGTTAGTACTCCTCGGGCTCTGCACATATTGGTTTATAATCCTAAATTATGTTTTGTGGTAAGATTTTTTGGTTTTCTGGGAGTATGAACTATAGATGGTTTTCTTGTTGTAGCATTTTTGTCTTAATCCTTTGAGGAAGTAAAAGCAAAATATGAATTGTTAGATGAGAACAAAAATGAAGGGGAAGTGCTCTCTCGTTGTTTTGTTTGGATATGAAGTTTAAAACTGGTTGAGCACTTGTTCAATAAGAAATCCTGGGCACAAATATTGATCCTTCCTTTAGAGAGTAGAATTTCTTTTTTTGTTTAAAGTTCCTATGGGTTGGTGTTGTACCTTATCTTGTTTCGTTCACTTCTATACTTCGTTATATTTGATTTTGCTTACTGTTTAATTATAAATGTAGATCGTTCTGTGCATTGTTATTTGCACAAAAAGAACCTACTTTTTCCTGGATAAAGAAATGTGTCTCAAGTGATTTCACTAGTCAAGAGATGTTCACAATGGCAATTTTATGAAATGCACCTTTAAATTGCAGTAATAATTGCTCTTATAGACTGAAATGTTATCTTTCTGATATGGGAAACTGATTGTTGCTCCACATCTATTGAAAATGCAGTTCTCTCCAACTTCTGAGCATCTTTTACTTGCCTATGGACGTCGCCATGGATCACTTCTGAAAAGTATTGTGATCGATGGAGATACAACTCTACCTGTCTACACTATTCTTGAGGTGAGTACCTGATTATATCCTGGTTTCTTATGGAATGTCAGTTTTTCACCACCACCAAGACTGGGTCATGGTAGCACACTTCTTATTTTAGAACATCGTGAAAATGATTGACATAATTATATGACATACGGAAGTTTCAAAAGTTTGGTTTTAAACCTGATAAGGTTTTTGTTCTGTCACTTACATTTCTAAGAAGTTCTTCAAATATTTCATTTACTCTTTGCAAACATGCAAGGGTTTTTGACTTCTTAACCTCTGAGCCAATCAATCTAGGTTATGGACAGTTGGTTCTAGAGTCTAGTTAATCACAGAGGGTTAGCCATATAATTCCTTCTGACCCATGTTGTGTCACCCATGTTTCACTATGGTATGTCCATGAAGGTTTGATAATTGATATGGCACGAGAATATGTTGTGCACTATTTACAAATTAGATGAATTTAAATTACATTTCACAACTTTGAAGAATTTACCTTTGATTTCATGCTACTATGTTTTTCTTCTCTTTGTACAGAAAACTCAAATTGCCATTTTCTTCTTCACATCAGTCATCGGTCACATGACATGTTGATTGATCTAATTTAATCTCCTGTACCTGTCAAATAGTATGGCATAAATGGATTGTTGAGGCTATTTTCAATTGCAGTGCAACCAAAAACTAATTTTAGAAGCACAACCTCATTTCCTTATTAAAAAGGGAAGAAGAAGTACAACCTCAACTACTATACGTTGGTCCAAAACAAGTTGGGGTGGGCTAGGCAAAGTGATGCAGGATATGTTTAACTTTAGAAAGACTGGATTTAAGTTGATGAAAATGGGGCTAGATAAACTGGAGCTACTATAGCTTGATATGCAAGTGCAGTGACAATGTGTTTAGGACACTTTTAAGGTTGAAGAGGCCCAATTCAATTAGTTTACTAGTATGTCAAAATAATTTCTTTTGTGTTGATGCACTTTGTTTTTGAACTTCATAAAACTTAAAAAGGGAGAATTATGCTTTCGCTCACATTTTACTGAGATTATTTGGTTGAACCTGCAAGAAGAATGAATTTGGTTTGTTCACAATGTCGGTGTATATATTTGTTTTCTCTAGTTAATTCAGATTGTGAGTCTTTGAATCAGGTCTATAGAGTTTCGGATATGGAACTTGTGAGAGTTCTTCCCAGTGCAGAGGATGAGGTTAACGTTGCTTGTTTCCATCCTTTGGTTGGTGGTGGCCTAGTATATGGAACTAAGGTAGTTATGCAGACATTGTATGAGTTTCTCATTTTTTGGTTACAACTATAAAATTGTTCATATTCTCAAAAGTATTCGTCTTCTTTTTTTTAACATTAAATTGTGCAGGAAGGAAAATTGAGGATCCTGCAATTTGATAAATCAAATGGTTTGGACTCTACAGTATCCTGTTCCCCTGATGAAGACATGCTCGAGGTAGTCTAAAGCTTTTTAAAGTTTATCTTAATTCTGGTTGGACTTCTATAAATCATGACTTTAGTAGAGCAACAACTTGATCCTGCTGCACCAATTGAATTTTTTTTGGGGTGGGGGGGTGGGGTGGGGTGGGGTGGGGGATGATTGGTTGGTAGGTACAGTCAGGAGTATTTGATATCATTAGTTCTCTTTCTTAATATACTTTAGTTTAAGTTGTTGGAAGGTGTGGGGATTTGAAGATCAGTCGGAAACATGACTGATCACATACACTCTTAACAAGCATTAAAGGTAACAGACAGAAAATGAAATGGGGAAGAATAGTAGTTCAAAGATTGAGCTAGCTTTGTATGAATCAAGGGCGGAAAGAGAGTATCCGGATGTGGACACTCCAGTTAATTGACAAGTACCAACTCCTCTAGTGATGTGGTTGCACCTTTGGGAACCGAAGCCAGTCATCAAGTTTATTTGCATAATTTTGTGTCAACTAGAACTGTAATACAACAAAAACAACATGCCCAGTGCAATTCTACAAGCGAGGTCTGCGATGTATGCAAACCTTACTCCTACCTTACGGGTTAGAGAGGTTGTTTCTTATAGACAACTAGAACTAAAATCTTTAACCAAAAAAATAATAATTGTCCATGACTGATGCCCTGGGGGGTTTTGGTGTGGGATATTCATTTCTGCTAATGACACTGTTATTTTGCAAATGTGATGCAGGTCCCAACATATGCTTTAGAAGGCTAGAAACTATTGATGTCAGCAGATGGTTGTAGTTGTAAAACTCGGTAATTATCTTGTTTCTTTTCCATGGTTCTGTCAATAGTTGCCATATTGATGCTTCTGGCTTCTTTCCTATGCTTTCACATACATCCTTATGAGTTGAAAGCCTGCTTCTTGAAACCGATTTTGGATGAAGGGCCCTTATGGATTGGGGGTGGTTGACTTAGATTTAGATATTTGTTCGTTGATCTACTTGATAGGAGGAAACATATGACTAAATAGTACATGATTTATGTCTATTTTATTTTCAATCTATGGACCAATTTGTGTTTTGACATAACCCTGAGATTTGTCGAAACAACTATCTATAATAGAAAATACAACAAAGAACAGTTTGGAGGGAAGTACCAAACTGATGGAACTCGAAAGTCAAATTCACCCGGGAAAGTTGATTCAAGTGCCACCGTGTTGCATGAATTCCAATTCTTCATTTGTTTTAATTTCAGTCCTGAGTCATGTTCTGTCATCTTTTATCATCACCGTCAAACCATTTTTTCATGAGAGAGTAGGGTTATACCTCTTGATTATGCTCTTTTGATGTTCCTCTGAAACATTTTGTTTGTCTAACACATCCGATTATTCAGGCTGTAACGAAAATACACATATCAGGACAATGACTGGTGGCTTCAAAGTTGAGTGTGTTGCTGATGGTTTGCTGTATAGTTGGTTGAATGTGTGCCACTGGTGGCAAAGAGAGGATTTTTACTTCCGGTTGTGTACTTACGTTAGACATTACAGACTGACTGATCTTTTTCGTGCTACAAGAGAGTGCAAAAATCGTTGTGCTTAAGGTGGCTTCAGGAGAGCTGAGAAAATACTAACATGATAGAAGAGGAAATGTCGTCGAAAAGTTGGGATTGCTGTTTCTGCAAAGTTTGACATTTCGTTGTATTGATATATGGCTTCAAATGTACATCAGAAATTGAAATAGACTAGTTGGTTTTCTTTCAAGTGAAGGTTCAAGAAGAAAAAAAAGAAAATTTCCAGCCACAAACATGCAAGTGTTTATATATTATGTATTCAACATTTTGTACTTTTTAATGGTTTCTGTTTTGTAGACTAATGGTAAAAGAAAGAAAAAGAAAAGAGTTGGTTTTTCCATTTTTACTATTAATTGAATTCTATCAAGTTTGATTTGACAAAATTATTTAGTTAATCTACTTCAATTGGTATATGTTCATTAGATGGGAAAGGGGAATATAAAGTAGGGTAATATAAAATACTTCTATCATTTGCTCGTCTAATTTTGATTTGACACACAATAAATAAATTGAAACGAAGGATGCGAATATGTAAGTGTTTAGTTTAAGGTTCTCTCTATGAAAATTATATTTAGAGATATTCAATGTCTTCTAATTGAGTTAGATTTTAAAGTTTGGCCAATCATCTCCTTTCCTTTGTCCATATTTAGAGATTTCGAATTTAAAGTTTCTTTTGAGTATGAAGAAACATTCGCTAAAGAGAGTAGAACTTCAATATCGAATATTCATGACATGTATTTTACATCACTTTAAAATGTTAAAACCAAACAACACAAATATTGGGGACTATATACAATTCATTTATTGAAATAGTCATATATTTGAGAGGATAATGTGATGAGTAATATTGGCCAATGGAATGGACTGAAGACCACCATCAATAGGGGTGATGGTGGTCTTCTTCATCTTCACTTACCCTTAAACCCCAGCCCTTCACCTCTTCTTTTCTTTACTCAAAAACCCATTTCTTTAAACCCTCTAAATCCACTCTCTTCTCATCTTCTGCTGCAGAAGCAGCAGCAGCCCCTTCACATCTGCTGCAGTAGGCCTTCTAGTAAGTGGGACTCAAATGCTGAGTCCATCAAGAACCAGAATTTTAATAATCTTGAAGATGAGGAAGAGGAGCTTGATGAGGAGGAATTCTTGGAACAAGGAGCTCAATTTTTTGCTGAGTATATTGAAAGTATTTGGATCTTTAAGGTAGTGGCTTTTCTTGCTTCTCCCCTTTTATTTCTTGAATTATAAACTTGTGTTCCTGTTTTTTTTTCCTGTGAAGTTTGGTTTCTTTTTGGCATTTTGGGTACTTGAGTTTTGGGTTTTCTACTTAAAGTTTGGATTATTTTTTTTGCATGGATATGGAGTTTTGACATTTTGGGGTACTTGAATCTTGGGTTTTCAGCTTAAAGTTTGGATTTTTTTGCATGGATATGAGGTTATGACATTTTGGGGTACTTGAATTTTGAGTTTTGAGCTTAAAGTTTGGATTTTTTTGCATGGATGTGGGGTTTTGACATTTTGGGGTACTTGAATTTTGGGTTTTCAGCTTAAAGTTTGGATTTTTTTGGCATGGATATGGAGTTTTGACATTTTTAGGTACTTCTTGGATTGAAGGAAGATGAGGTTTTTGTGGAATCTGTACTTTTAACCTGAATCCATTTTATTTTTCTTTGAGAAAGATGGAAGTATGTTGTTATTTTGTTTTGTATTTTTTTCATGAAATAAGATGTTTAGTGTAAAGTGATGCCTTTAGGATTATGCTGAGACTGAACCAGATTGCTTTTGTGTATTTAGATACATTAGCTTGATTTAGAATTAAGTGAATTTAGTATAATGTTTTCTTGAAATGATAGGTTGTGTTCTTTTGAGTTCAAATTGTTGAAGTACATGATTCTAACTTAGTGAATTTAGTATAGAACAGTTGATTGTTCCAAGATTTCCGTTATGAAACAACGTGTAGACTGTACGTGGCCTTACCCCCCCTACTTTGTGAAGGTAGAGAGGTTGTTTCTGATAGGCTCCAAAGTAACTTCCGTTGAAGTGAATCAGTATCAAAACTCAAGAACTTCAACATTTTACTAGTTTCCTATGCTAATTATTCTTCTGAGATCTTCCATCAGTTTCAGACGTTCTTCCTGTATATCGTTTGGTTGAGTATTACCATTTGTCCTCAAACGTCCTCCCGCCCAATGGCCCAAGCCTTTCTTCCAGTCTTATGCCCAATCAAATCTTCCAAAATCCGAAAGTTTCCCCTATCCACTGTCCATGTCCGATATCCTGGCTCCACCGCAACTTATGAGTATAAATCGTGCATTATCTAACTGCAGTACTACTAACCAGGATCTCGAGGCTTTGGACTTGAAAGGCTCTTTGATTCTTGATAAATCTGTTAATATAATCATTTAAGAGCTATGCTCGATGTGTTCGTCTATACTTTCAATAGCTTTCTTTTCACTACATTTTCGACTGACTTCCTAATTATAGCTATCTAACTATTGACTAGTCTTGCTACAACGTTCTCGAGTAGAAATTGAAACGTAGGTAAGATGATTTTCGTCAAACAACTTACAAGTTATCGTTCTTGGCCAGTGCAGGTCTTCTGCTCCTACGGTTTTGTGTTAATACCAATTCTAATAGTATTGATTTCTACTGGAGGAGCTAAAGCTTTTGCTATGGCATTCGCCCTTCCCATTGGACAGTCTACGCTTTTCTTTGCAATCCAAAAGATACTGGACGTGATACAAAACAAACCAACGCGCAAGAGTACAGCTAAGAAGAGACAACGCGCTGCTCCCAACTCAAGCAAGACAAACTTTTGGAGAAGAGGAGGAAGCTCCAAGACACGAAAGAGAAAGACGGGCTATCAATCATGGGTGTCCAACAGTGACGTTTCAGCTAGTAAGGATGACCGAGAGGTATCTAGATTCGGAGGGTGGGATGAACTTGATCAAGAAATGCAATCTAGCAAAAGTTCAGATAAATCATCAGCTGAAACAGCAAAAATACCTGTGGAAAAAGGTAAGTTAAGTAGACCAGAAGCGACTAGCGATACGCCCCTTTTGTTAAGATTATTGATTTCCATGTTCCCATTCTTGGCTTCATGGACTAAAATGCTATAAATAGACAGCTTTTGTTGTCTATTTGAGTTGCTCCAGCGCAGAGGCGGAGCTTGATTTTTGAGTCTGAGTTCTCGATGTAGAACACATAGCTTATTGGATTCTCGATAAACTATATATGTATACATATTAAGTGGTTTTTTAACCACACATACAGAGTTCGAGCCTAGAATTTTGAGTCAATGAGTTCTGGATGTAGAAAACATAGCTTATTGGGTTCTCGATAAACTGTATGTTTACATAATTAAGTGGCTTTTTAACCACACATACCGAGTCTAAACGTAAAATTTTGAGTCAATGAGTTCTGGATATAGAAAACATAGCTTATTGGATTCTCGATAAACTATGTATGTATACATATTAAGTGGCTTTTTAAGCACAAATACAGAGTTCGAGCCAAAATAATATATGCTCTGCAAAAAAAGTGGTGGTTTAGTTGGAGCAGCCCATCAGGCGTTAACTGGACTCGCTGAGCACTGACCCGTTATCCTTCCACTGCACAGAGCGGAAGCTGTTCGTTGCTCTGTGAAACCAGCCTCACGCAGTCCACCCCACTTTAGGAATCAAGCAACCTGGTCTTTCGACTAAGCCACGTGATCCAACTCCATGCTTGGAGAGGGCAGGCCAGACTATAAGCCTACCGAACCCAACCATCTGGGTCAACCCAACATTCCACCACATTAATGCCCCCACTCGGGTTATAAGCCCACGCTACTGAGCTCGGCGATAAGATAAAGTCCATCAGGTCAATATATAGTACCAAAGTTTGATTTAAATTTTCGATGTGGTACTTGCAAAAAGAAAAATAAAAGTTTAAACTTTATTCAATGAGTGGATAAAAATAATAAAATATAGAATAAAGTATTTTATTGGATCTTTAATTAAAGATTATCTTATTTACTAATTATGAATTTAGATCTAGGCAAACATAATTTCTCAAACTTTTCTTTAGTTTCTAATTACTAATGTTTAAGTTTTAATCAATTAAAAGAATCCTCACTAAATTGGATTTCAAATCAATTATAATCATCAAAGGGAAATTTACGTAAATATATTATAATAAAAAAAATATTTACCATTTATAGCAATAACATTTTTTTTACTTGACCATTTTTAACTCATTTATAATACAAGTCTAATACATATTACAAAGATAAATTTATTATTCAAATATAATACAAGTTTTAATGGTGGATAATACATTTATCTCATATTTTAATACACTTATAATATAATGTAATAATTTTTTACCAAACGAACATAATATATTTCAAATACAATTATACTTCAAATATATTGCATAAATAATTCACTTTTAATACATATTACAAATTTATCACAGTACATAGTAATAAACAAAAAGTATCGCTAAAATCAATATTTATTTTTAAAAATGTATTAATTCATATAATTTTTCCATGATCAAATGACCCTTATAGAGAAAATAGGAATCGCAGAAGAAGTCTTCGTTTCAAAATTTTCTATTATCGAGTATCCTTACAAAAGTTAACAAATAAATACGTATAATAGGAGCATAATTTTATATATTTGTATCATAATATCTTACGATATATGTCGTAAAAGATACAACAAATATGTTTTATGTCCAAATAATATAATATATATATATCTAAAGAAAACACAATTTTATTACTTCTTAAACTATATTTCCGTTTCTAATTCTGCTAGTATATTAGCAACGATTTCTTCTACCGATAATTATGATTTAGCTTATATCTCAAATAAGAAACAAATATATATATAAATTCTCACTAATCAATGTCTTTTTATTTCAGATTTCGATTATATAAAAATAGTTATATTTCGATCACAAACGAGTTGAAATGTGGTATATGAATCATCAATAATCATATTTCTTCATTTACGTCAAAGTCATTTTAGTCTACCAAAAATAACAATAAAATTGTGAAATAATCGAAGGGTAAAAAACTACGAAAATAATGTTAATGTATACTAGTATGAAAGGAAAAAACAAGTACGATGCACCAACTTTATCCGCATGAGTGTGAGACAACGTTTAACTATCTACTATCGTAACTCTTCCCCCCCCCCCCCCAAAAGAAAAAGAAAAAGTTGTGGTTTATCGTAACTTCCCAAAAAAAAAAAGTGGTGGTTTAATTGGAGCAGCCCATCAGGCGTTACTGGACTCGGTCATAAACGAGTTGGAATCTGGTATATGAATCATCAATAATCCACTTACGTTAAAGTCATTTTAGTCTACTAAAAATAACAATAAAATTGTGAATTAATCGAAGGGTAAAAAACAACGAAAATAATGTTTAATGTATTACTAGTATGAAAGGAAAAACAAGTATGATGCACCAACTTTATCCGCATGAATGTGAGACAACGTTTAACTATCTACTATCGTAACTCCCCCCAAATGAAAAAGAAAAAATTGTGGTTTATCGTAACTTTCCAAAAAGAAAAATGGTGGTTTAATTGGAGCAGCCCATCAAAAGAAAAAGTTGTGGTTTATCGTAACTTTCCAAAAAGAAAAATGGTGGTTTAATTGGAGCAACCCATCAGGCGTTACTGGACTCAGAGAACACCGACTCGTTATCCTTCCACCGCTTAGAGCGGAAACTTATCGTTGCTCTGTGAAACCAGCCTCACGCATTCCGCCCCACTTTACGAATCAAGTAGTCCATTTCTTCAATTGGGCCACATGATCCAACTCTAAGCTTGGATAGGGCAAGTCAGAAATTAGCCCACCAAGCCCAACCATCTGGTACAGCCCAACATTCCACCACATTAATGCCCCCATTTGGGTTACAAGCCCACATTACTAAGCTCGGCATACAACATTCTCTCTAATTCTATTAAAAATAACTAAATGTACCTATTTTATAACGATGTGGTATAAATTCATTTCAGTCTCTAAAAGAAATGTTAATGTGTACATTTTATCTACTAATAATCACTGCTAAAAAACCATTCTAACGTAATCGTAATACTCCTTTTGTTTCAATTTATATGATATTAGTTAACTGAATACGAAAATTAGTCGATATATATACTAAGTCGAAACATTCTACAAATATAATAGTAACACTAACTGATCACCACAATTTTTATTTTCGAAAAGTAAAATATTTTTTTACTATTAAGTATTTGATAAGCAAAATTAAAGGTTGCTACATTATTAAGAGTTCTTAATTCCCAATGATAAACTTGGAAAAAGAACACACAACTCAACAAAAAGCACTATAACATTAATGAAAACTCAAACCATAAATCTCATTTAAAAGATTTTTAACTTTTTAATGAGGGTATATACTTTATTATATAATGTCACAAACACGTTATATAACACGTGTGGACCTGATTCTTATTTCATCACTTAAGCGTAGACAGAAGGATTCTCGAGGAGGTATGCTTCAACAATCTTGAAAAGTTCCATGGCTTGTTTTTTGCCTTCATTATGTTCTTCATCCTTCAACACATAATCACCTTTTGTGTGATACTCAGTTATAGACTTGCAAACACATCCTCCATTTCCATGAGCTTCAAATTTTAGGTCATAGGAAATTGACTCAAGTTTGTCTCCAAGAACATCTCCTTCAATCATTGAATATTTGGTCACCAAATTCTTGTCATCAACAACATGAATCTTGTGCTTCAAGTACTTGATTGGTGAACCTACAATTATTCCAAAAAAAAAAAAATGAACTTAACGAGCTGTAGGTCTATCAGAAATAACCTCTTTACTTCACAAAAGACAGGTTATGGTCTATACAACTCCGCCTCTGCTCCCCCAGTCCCCAGACCTCACTTGTGAAAATATAGTATTTTCTTGGAAAATTTAAAAAGTTAAACATTTTGATCAATGCAATAGAATTTTTGATAGAAAACTCACACGTCTAATATTTCAAGTATATAATTTAATTAGTCCTATCCACTAACGATGCAAAAAATATTTACACAATCAGATCGATTATTATATTACCTTCAACAAAGTTCATCTTTTTGATACTTCCATCTCCCTCAGCCTCAATATTTTTAACTTGTGGCATCAACTTAGGAATAAGATTATCAGAATCAACAACCAAAGCTTTGAACAACCTAGTAGGGGCAACTGGTGTTGTGGTTTCATGTGTATAGCTAGTGACACCCATGATGTTATTAGACAAAAAAAAAGAGGATATATAAAATGTTGTGTGTGAGAATGTGTGATAATGAGATATTGTTTTATGGTATTTATAGGTGAAAAAAAAAAAGTTACACTCTTAGAATTAAATCAACAATTAATTCCTTTTACCTTAATTTCAACATTCAAAGTAGTCCATTTTTGACATTTGTGTCATTTTATCTAGATGTTCTTGAAATGTACATTCTTTATATATTAAATTAATAGTACTATCTTAGATAATGTTGTTGGAGAATTTTAAGTTTTATTTGGTTTAGTATCCATATGAAAGTCGGATTAATTCAGATTTTATAAGTATATGTTTTTCTTCGATTCAGAATTCGAATTCAAAATTTGACGAAGGAAAAAGTAATTTTATTCACTGTACTAACACATGATTATGTGTATATTATATTATGTGTTCAAACCTTCAAAAAAAAATTAATTTTTTTGTGTTTTTTAACTCTATTATTAGCGTATCAATTATATAAGGTATGTGTTATAGACCAAATAAGAGTGTACACTTCAAAAGACTAGTTTGATTATTTTTAGTTTATATATTCATTTACATTTATGCTTTTTAAAGGATGCTAGAAAATTGATACATGAATGTTTAGTGGTTAATAAATCTTCTTCATCTTGCTTCTAAATTGAATTCTTCATGAGTAAGTTAAGATAAAGTATTAATATGAAAGAAAAAAAAATATGAGAATTTTGGCACACTTAAGGTTTTTGGTTTTCCTTAATGACACTCACTATTTTTGTAGGTCATGTTTGATTAATATATTATTTAAAAATATATAAATATAATATATATAGACAAATACAAGATTCAACCTCGATGTCGATTCGAGACCTAATCTTAACCTGTGTTTGGGTTGGAAATAAGGTTGAGGTTGTGAATAAGTTAAACCGTGTCAGGATCCATAGTTAGAGTCGAAACTAGGATTCAAATCCTAAGTCGAGGTTGAGAGCCGCTATTCGACACTTAATGGTGATGTTGAAAGATAGTTTTGAAAAAAAATTCTTACTTTACGAAGGGAATTCATTTTCTAAAAATTTGATAAATAAATCTATTTAGAAAACATATAAGTCAACTAAACATGAAAAAATTTAAGAACATTTTTCTTCGAAATAAATACATCCTAAATAATACGTCAATGTTTGATTTATCCAAGTACTCGATTTTATTTTTTATTTGCTTATTTATTTTCATTTTTATTAATTACCAAATCAAACTATTATAATTCTTTTAAATAGAATGCCCGAAATGACCCTCCATTTAGGTGGGTATTTCAATGTAAAATTTAGGATTAAATTTTAAATAAAATTGCTTTTAAAATTTATCAGTCAAATAGAAGCTTCTATTCCTCAAAAGTTCTATAAATGTATTATTTTAGGGGAAAATGTAAAAAATATTATTAAACTACGTGAAAGTTATAAAAATGATCTTCGTTTATAGTTTGACTCAAAAATATCTTTGCTATTAATATTTTGGTTCAAAAATACCCTTAAATTAAGCAAAATGAACAAAAATGCCCTCCATTTATAGTTTGGTCTAAAAACGTCTTTCCGTCAATACTTTGGTCCAAAAATACACGTATTGTTATATATAATGGGTCAAAAATGCTCACTTTTTAAATAAATATATTATTATTATTTTCTTTTTAACACATTTATTTTAATGATATTTTTTAAATTAACTGTTTATCTTATTTCAATTCAGAACAAAATGAATGATTTTTTTTATTATCATTTTATATATATATATGTTGTGTACACGAAATTATTCTATTTTAATTGATAAAATGAGATTAAAAAGAACTAAAATATTTTCTACATTTTATTTGTTAAAGTGATTTTAAAAGAAAGAAAACGAAAATAGTCTTCTTTAATAATATCTTAATTAGGAAGAAGATGTGTTTAAAAAGAAAATCATAATATATTTATTTGAAAAGGGTCATTTTTGACCTATTTTGTAACTACAAGGGTCTTTCTAAACCAAAGTATTGATTACAAAGATATTTTTTAATCAAAATATTGACGGTAAAGACATTTTTGAGCCAAACTATAAACAAATGATATTTTTATTCTTATCACATAGTTTAAAAGTATTTTTGAGTCGTTTCCCATTATTTTATAAAGAATCGAAAGTATAATAGCTAATAATTCTAATCAGTTATCAAATAACTCCTAGTTTTATTTATTTCATTATTTTTTAGTGATTGAAAATATATGAAGATTATAAAATGACAATAACATTAAAGAAAATAAAACAATAACCCTACTTAAAATATGAATCATTTATTACATAAATTTAAATTTATCGAACCTCAACATTAAGGCGGAGTGCATATAAAATTTATACTTTCACATTACTAATTGGCTTAGTCAAGATTTCATCAACACTAAAGATTTTACTATAAGACAATGTTTGGCTTAATTAGTCAAGATGCCAAAATTTAAATGTATATACTTTTTATTTTTACAGAGAATACAAACTATATATCCCTGTCCTCTATCTCACCAACCCAAATATCAAAGGAAAAATAGTCCCAAAAAAAATAAATTAAAAAAATATTTATTCGTGATCGATATTTTACATCAATTTAAATAAACAAAATGATTTAATCAGACGTTATATTATTGCTTATCCTTTCATATTTTAAGCTATAGCCTTATTACTTTTTGTATGTTAATTATCATATTATTATTCGTAATAATTTGTTTTAGTATAACATATATATATATATATATATATATATAATAAAAATAAAATTAGTAACATACATACTAGGTTTCCACCGTCCAATAAATTAATTATTAGAGAATGATGACACGATATATAGATAAAAAAATTAAAAAAAAACACGAATGTCAACAAAGTACTGCTCTGAATGTAGAAATTAAGATTAGAGTCAATGACTAAACTCTTATGATGCGTTTGATACGAAATAAAATATTTTTTATGAAATAATATTTGTTAAAAAGATAAGTAGTTTATGACGATTTAATAAATAAGTAAAAAAATATTATATATATGAGTGAGTTGAAGCGGGGAGTGAAAATAATAATATCAAGTCAAGTATTAATCTCGAATTTTCAATGTATTTTACGCGAATACCTTATCCTCCATCGACTCAAGTTAGTCAATTCAAAGCTGAAAAGGAAATATAATAGTGAGTAAACCCATGTTGAAAATAATGGAAAAAAAACAATATTTTTAAGTTAATCAAACATGAAAATAAATAAATAATTTTATTTTATATTATTTAAAAAAAAATTATTTTCCTTTTGTACCAAAACGCACCCTACAATATCCCTATAAATACCATCTTAAACTTTCATTAAAACACACACCTCAAAACATTAATTCATCTTATAATCCTCTTTGTTATAAAAGCAAATATAAATCAAAAACATTATGGGTGTGAATACCTATACTTATGAGTCAACAACCACAATTTCCCCAACAAGACTATTCAAAGCTTTGGTTCTTGATTTTGACAACCTTGTACCTAAATTGTTGTCACAACATGTTAAGAACAATGAGACTATTGAGGGAGATGGTGGTGTTGGAAGCATCAAGCAAATGAACTTTGTTGAAGGTTTGTTATGATTCTTTCTTTCGCTCGGCGTCTGTTATTTTTTCGAAATTCTACTTACTGGTTACTTAGATAGCGATTATAATACGTCTTACTTTCAAGATTTTATATCTCGTATCATTGGAAAACATATCCGTGGATATGCATGATAAATTAGTGCATAAAATTATAACCCGCCCAACTGATCACTTCATTTTTATTGACCTGCTTATTTATTAGCTCATAAACCTATCAATAATATGTAGCCCAAATTAACTCATAAGAAATCTTGTCTGAATATTTTTTTTAAAATTATTATTTTCTTTTGACAATTGACATTATATAGTCATAATATAGAGAGAAAATAATTTTATAAGCTACAAAAAAGCTACAAATGAACAAATAAAGAGAATAAAATTTAAAACTATTTATAATTGAATAAGTTAGTGTTATGACCCATATTTTAGACTAGTTCAACCCAAGTAACTTTTGACTCTTGAATTTATAAATTTATTCTATTTTAACCTGCTTAAATTCAATTTAACTAGTTAATTTAATACTTTTATCAATAACCTGATAATTGTAAAAAATATTTATACATCTATAATAAACGAAACTTAATTATTATTTCTTATTAATGACAGGTGGTCCAATAAAGTACTTGAAACACAAGATTCATGTGATTGATGACAAGAACTTAGAAACAAAATATTCACTTATTGAAGGTGATATTCTTGGAGAAAAATTGGAATCAATTACTTATGATATCAAATTTGAAGCTAATGATAATGGAGGTTGTGTTTACAAGACAACAACTGAGTATCACACAAAGGGTGATCATGTTGTTAGTGAAGAAGAACACAATGTAGGCAGAGAGAGAATCATGAATATTTCCAAGGCTGTAGAAGCATACCTTCTCGCGAATCCTTCTGTCTACGCTTGAATATTGATGAAAAAGAATCAGGTCTACACGTGAGAAATTATGCATGTACGTGAACGTGTTGTGATGTTAAATAATTTAAAATGTGTGTGTTGTTTTTAAGAAGTTTAAACTCTCGAATGAGAGACGTAGAAGTTGATTGATGTTGTGTGTGTATTTTCCAATTGTATGTCATGGAAAGAACTTTCAATAAAGAATATTATCACAAGCTAATCCTCAAATATTATTTTTCGTGATTTGAATTTTACGAATTTCTAGAGTGATTTAAAGTGATATTAGCTATAAATGATTATTTGTGTGGGTTTATAGTTAGATATTTAGAAATAATTAGTAGTAATTTTGATACTGAATTCATGTAAATTTGTGTTTCATCGTTCTTTTATGTTTCTAATCAAACATCTATTACGATCATAAATAATAAAGAATTTGTGTTGAAAAGTCCCATACTGAAAGCAAAGCGCTTCTTAACAAATGCGATTTCATATTTTAAGAGAATCAAACTCAATATCTCAATTATTGATAGAGTAATAAAAATTACGATTCTTCGGAAGTTCAAAACTTTCAAAAAAAAATAAAAATAAAATTGTGATGAAAAGCTAAAGAAATATTAAAAATGATTGATTTCCCATTTTAATTTGAAAGCAAATTTTTTTATGGAATTTCTATCCACCTCTATTTTAAAGGCGTGGAAATTAATATTATATTTTATATAAATAATATCATATTTAATAATAATTAACAGTAAGTTTTATAATACGATATTTAGTTTACGATTTAAAAATTCATACATCTTAATATATGTGTTGAGGGAACCATGCATAAATTATGAGGCATGTATTATTATTATTATTATTTTATGATAAATAGAAGGTAAAATGAATAATAAAATAATACAATAATACATATACCTAGTTGCAGCAAGATTTTTAGAAAAAAATTGTATATTTCTTTCTCATCAATATATAAAATAACATGAACATGCTATGTTACTGTTGTCTTATTCTAATATTATATGCAATCAAACATCCCATTTAATCGCAACAATAAAAACGACTTTTAACGATATTAATTATTAATATTAATAAAGAATGCTAAAGTCTTTTTTGGTATTAGTTAAGTACCATTAGAACCAATATCGCTAAAGGCTTTAGAAATATATTTTGTCGCCAATGATTATTTTTGTTATAGTGAATGGTTGAGATCTTTTTACTCTTAATCTTAAGTCTCGATTTAAATTTTATATTTAATTATTTTTTAATTAAAGATGACGAGCTCAGAATAACTCTACAAAATACAAATTCAAATTAATCAAATTTCACATTCTGAAAATGACCTTTGTTAATTTTTTTTAAGGGAAAAGACTTAAATATGCCATTGAATTTTTATGCTATTATCGTTAAAGTAAATGCTCATTCATGCTATTATTTTTTAACAATGATTTTGCAAAATTATTTTTGACACGTGGCCAATTGTAACTCGGTCACGTTATCAAATTTTTTAATTAAAAAATAAAAAAAAGTGACACAATTTTTATTCAGAAGTTTAATTATTTTATTGAAAAATGATGACGTGACCAATTATAATTCGATCATTTTATTAATTTTTAAATAAAAAATTTTTAAAAATTAATTTAATTTTTTTTTAATTAAAAAAATTGATGATATGGGAGAAAAGTTAGAGTGCATACAAAAATTGCCACTTTCACATTACCAAATGGCTTTAGTCAAGATTTCATCAACTCCATGATTTTTACTATAAGACAATGTTTGGCTTAGTCAATTAGATGTAGACATTGAAAAGATTTTTCTATAGAGAAGAAACTATATGGTATACACTACATATCATTATCCTCACACCCACCCACCCAATTATCAAAGACCAACTAGCCTCTCAAAAAGATAAGTATTAAAAAAAAAATTATTCGTATTCGATATTTATACAACTATATAAGATATAGAGAGAAGTATTTAAAATACATTTGAATTTAACGTAAATTATTAATTTCATCTTTAATATCAAATATATTCATTTGTTTGGCTAGCTGAACTTAAAAATATCCTTAATTTTATAAGATGAGTGAAATACATCTTTATAGTTTCACCAGATTTAGGAGTGTTTTCAACCCTTCTCTCGATTTTTTATGAAAAGTTTCATTTTTCTACAAGAATTTGAAACCACTTGTATATCAGATTTAGTTAGATAAGTAAAAAAATTCTTATAAAGCTATTAATAATTTAAAAATAAAACTAATAATTTATATCAAATTAAAAAATAATTCCATTACTTCTCTACGAGATATTTAATTAAACAATACATTAAGCTATACTACATTAATATTTGACAAAAATATTTTACAAATTAATTACCTAAATATAAACTGACAAATGGTTACTTTCAAAATGATTTTTTTGAAAAGTTTTTCTTTTTCCAAGCAATCAGAGTTAAAGTTTGATTAAATAAAGTATTATAACATAATATAAACAGTAATAAATATAAAAATATATTTTTATTTATAATACATAAAAACACCTATCAAAATATCATTAAATTCAAACTCATGACACCGTAATTTTCATTACTCATTTTCTTATTATATAATTTAATGAGTGAAACTAGATAATTTTGAATTCAAAAAATTAATATTGATGGATAATAATATTAGCAAACGAACGTTCTTCTAAGCTTCCAAATATAATGAACACTATTATTATTAAGGATCGTAGTTGAAATGATAATACTTATAATTTATTCTTAACGAGAGGTCTTAGAAAATATAATAAACTCTATTATACGAGATCTTTCAGTGTAAATTTATATTTAATCGAATTTCAACACGAATAATATCGATGAGAAAAAACATGATGAGCACTACCAAGTTGGTAGGTTCCTAAAGTCCAATCAAACTTAATATCGTGTCAGCAAGCCTTATTTTTATAGACCATATTATATAAAATTCTCCCAATGTCACAACTAACAAAATTAATTATCAAAGATAGTGACACAACATGTAGAAAAAAATAAAAATAAAAAATGGACAAAATTGTCAACAATGCACTGCTTTGAATGTTGAAATTAATACTAAAGTTAAGATTGTTCATGACTAGAATTCTAAAATTTCACCAAACTTTTCCAACAACTTATACACCTTCCAGATCGCGATCTAACAATTTATTTTAATTATAACTTTTGCAACAATTTATACATCTTTTAGATCGCGTTAACGATTTATTTTAATTATAACTTTTATAATTATTAGATAATATTTTGTTTGATATCTTCGTCTTTTTCGATCATGATTGATAAGATAAATTCAAAAGATTTTAATAGCTTTCACTCTACTTGTACTGAATACGAGTAATTGTTCACCATTTGTCCAAAGGTTTATATTTTTTCTGTCTAATAATATTTGTTCAGTATTGACGGTGGACACTTTTTTAAAAATTATAAATAAAAGGATAATTTTACTATATCACTCATTGAATATGATTATAAATATAACGTTTTAAAAAATGTAATAAAAATGACTATAACTAATAATATATCGTGGATAAGTATTATTGGACATTTTATAATAATATAGTACTGAACAACTATTGTCGAACATGATCGAGTTTTATATGACTTTTCAAGGTAGGGACAAAACTTACATAATAATCAACCAAAATCTCACTTCATTTTTTGTCCTATAAATACCATCTAAAACTTTCAATATATCACACACACTTCAAAGCATTATATTCATCTTATCCTTTCTCTTTCATATCTTTTTTTCTTTCAAAATATAAATACTTAATCAAACATTATGGGTGTAAACACCTTTACTCATGAGTCCACAACCACAATTGCCCCAACAAGGCTATTCAAAGGTTTGGTTCTTGATTTTGATAGCCTTGTACCTAAATTGTTGTCACATGATGTTAAGAGCATTGAGATTGTTGAGGGAGATGGTGGTGCTGGAAGCATCAAGCAAATGAACTTTGTTGAAGGTTTGTTTTATGTTTATGATCTCAGCTTAAACCAGTTTTTTTCGATTCGATGTTCGATATATATAACGAAGTCAAATCTCATATATTATTAAAGACATAAATATAGATAAAGGTGACAGAGTTAGTTTATCAACCTAACATGTCTAATCCACCTAAGTTTGGGAAATTAAAGTTATTGACCTACTCATTTATTAGTTTACTGGGTAAGAAATTAAAAATAATATATAGTCTAAATTAATTTATGAGAATTTTTGTCAGAATATTTTCTTATTTAGGGCCCGTTTGGATGGGCTTAATAAAAACAGCTTTAAAAAAGTACTTTTGAAAGTGCTGAAACTTATTTCTAAAATAAACAGTTATGCATTTGGATAAAAGTGCTGAAGTTGTTATGCCAAACGTGAAAAGCGAAAAATGGAAGAAAGAGATGTTAGGGTTATATGTGTAACTTGGAAATTGTATAAAAATATTAAGGGCAAAAAGATAAAGATGTGATCAACTTAAAACAGCTTATAAGCTAAAAAAAAAAAAAAACACCCCTACCCCAGTTTTTAACTTTTGGCTTAAAATAAGTTTTTTTTAACTTAAAATAAGCTATTTTGAGTATTGCCAAACAGTTAAATAAGTCAAAAATCAGCTTTTAAGTCAATTTGACCAGCTTTTAAGCTAAGTCAAACAGGCTCTTAATATGTTACTACTTTACACATATACAAGGTACTACAAAAAATTTATATATACATGAAAAAAAAAACTAAATTAGTAATAATTGGACATGTTGTGTTATATGACCTACATTTCAGTCTAACTTTTGGACGGATCAGTAATCTGCTTATTTATTAACTAAACCTGTTTTGACCCTGTTGTTTGAATGATTTCATAGTGTAAAAAATTATTTACATCGATAATATATATGAAACTTAATTTAATTTTTTTGTTAATGACAGGTGGACCAATTAAGTACTTGAAGCACAAGATTCATGTGATTGATGACAAGAATTTGGTAACAAAATATTCACTTATTGAAGGTGATGTTCTTGGTGACAAATTGGAATCAATTGCCTATGATGTCAAATTTGAAGCTGCTGGAGATGGAGGTTGTGTTTGCAAGACAACAACTGAGTATCACACAAAGGGTGATCATGTTGTTAGTGAAGAAGAACACAATGTAGGCAAAGGGAAAGCCATTGACCTATTCAAGGCCATCGAAGCGTACCTCCTCGCTAATCCTTCTGTCTACGCTTAAGTGATGAAATATGAATCAAAGATCCACACGTGAGAGATAATCATGACGTGTTGTGATATTATATAATTATATATACGTGTGTTCTATTTCTAAAAAGTTTAAACTTTTAGCTGAGACAATTAAAAAAAAAGTTAGATCATAAACTTGAGTTTTGCTTGAGTTTTATATTGTTATAGTTTTTTTTATTGTGTGTTTTGTTCCTTCCATTTGTATGTCATGGAAAGAACTTCCAATAAATAAATATTGAATGCTTTTGCTTTCTTTTTCTTGTACCAAGCCTTAAAATATCCTTTTCAATTATATTATATGAAAGCCCAAGGCACAACTGAACTTAACGTGAATTATTAGTTTCATCTTTAAACTATAAATAATTTTATAACGTATTTTTATTTGACTAGCTCAACTTAAATACACCTCAATCTTCTACATAGCATAACAAGTGATCTCAAAACTCTTAATAAATAATCAAGTTTAAGTGTTGAAAACACTCAAACCTTGAAGAGAATTTAGGGGTGTATTTTGCTCACGAGGCAAGATTAGGGGCGTATTTAAGTTCAATTAGTCGAGTAAAAGGGTGTTTTTAGGGCTGTCAATAGTTTGAGAATGAAACTAGTTTGTAATTCATGCCAATTAGTTTAAAGATGTTTCAATACTTCTCTCGTTAAAAGGAGACATATTACTATTTTCCCCTTTTTTATATTACTTGATCCTTGTTGACATTACATATCTCAAAAAAATTAATTAGAGGCGTTGAAATTTTGGAACACTGAGTTTGTATATTTACACAAATATTTATAACTTATTTTAGATCAAAAGTTTCAAAGATCTTTTATTTTTTCTTAAATTTTATGTCAAGTCTAACTATATCATGTAAATTGAAACGAATGGAGTAATAAAACAAATAATTCCGACCATCTATAGTATAGTTTCCTTACTTCATACGATATCATCATAATAAGTGTGGATGATTAATTCGAGTACATAATTATTTCTCTCCTAATATCTCAACGAGATAGACGAATTTAAGATTTAAAGTCGATAGCCATTGCGTACTTTGACATTGTCAAAGTTCCACATTAAAATTAGGTCTCAAATTTGTAGAAAATATTTTGGATGTTATAATCACAACAAGAGTTGGTAAAGATGGAATAGACTAGCAACAATCTGATAAAGAGATTTTTTTTTTACTATGATAAAATAAAAATTAATAATACATAAAATAAAATAATCAAATGAAAAAAACTAATTAACTCTCATAAAATAAATTGAACATAATCTAAAAAAGATCAAGTTAGATTCGAATAAAATATTTTTCAGGTTCTATATTCGTATTTGAATTTGATTAAATTTAAATTTATATAATATCAAGCTTATTTCTAGAGATATGCTCTTGACAAGATTTTTATTATTTTCAAAAATTTAAACTTGAGTTGATTTAAAAACAAAAAAATCTCAATAATTATTCTTTTTATCACAATCCATGTATATATTATAGTTTTTAGACATGTGTAACATCTCAAGCATACATAATATATAATCAGTATAGATATTTTAAAAATGACATAATACATAAATGTTTTTTTTAAATTGGTTTCAAATCATATTTACGCTCTTCAACTTTGGGTGTGCACAAATAGACACTTAAACTTGTATAAAATTAAACAAACAGACACACACGTGGAAAGTCGTTTAAAACCATATTCTTAATTAATTTATATTATCCTCCCCACCTACACACCCAATTACTACGAGGCAACAAACAATAACCTATTATTATTATTAGTTTTATTTTATGTGGAAACATTATCGAGTAAAAGTAACTTTTTTACTTTATATTTTTAATTATTTTTAAAATATATTTAATATTCAGCTATGTTGACTTGTTATATCAATCTAAATTAATTCGTAATTTGATAGAATTGGACTATGTTTTTCAAAACTTACCTAAAAATAAACCTCAAGTAAGCTTATTTATTAGTAAAGCTTGAGCAAGGTAGATTGAATCGATCTTTTGATATATATTTATTAAATATATAAAAAAAATATTAATTTTAACGTTCATCATATAAAAAATTATTCACTTTCACAAAAAAACTATGTCCAATAATCATTTTTTATTATGGATTATAATATCAATTTTTTTTTTTGATAAAGTTATTTGTATATGTTATCTTAATTATAATTATTATCTTGTGTATTATTAAAAAAAATACAAAGAAAAAACACAAAGGATTTGGATATATATGACACAATTTTGATATGGAGTATACTTTTAATGTGTCATCAAGCCTCATTGTTAGACCATTTTGTCATGAAGTTATCCAACGCCACAACCAACAAATTAATTTTGAACTAAGTGACGCGCAATATGAAACATATATTTTTGTTTTTTATCTGATATTCGATATTATTTTCAATTTCGATTAATGATGTAAAGTTTGTTAAAACGAAAAAAAATATTCTTTATAGAATCATCTTCATTTTAGGATTCAACATTCAAAATATAAGTGATTAAGAATAAAGTTGTTTTCATCTTTAGAATTCAAAATTGAAAAACTTTGATTTAGAGCAATGATAAAGGTGAATATCACAGATTCATTTAAACCTAATATTTTTAAAAATAAATTCATAAAAATTATGAAATTAGGTTTTAAGCCTAACTCACACCTTATCTAACTTTAACATCCTACCTAGTGCTTAGATTTGGTGCGTGGACGATTTTGATGATACCATGTGAAATTAGGTCTTAGGCCTAACTCACATCCCAAAAGCTAGCTTAACGGGAGGAAGATTGTATAAGCCTTGTTAGGAGTCCACTCATCTCATTAATCACCGGAGTAGAACTTTTATCATTCTTTAACGTTGTGTGCAACTAATAATAGATAGCATAAATCCATAACATTGAAATATAATGAATTTAAAACATAAAATTTAAATTCTGAATTTGCTTTTTACGAGACGAAATGATAACTATCATCACCATCTAGAAAAAATGGATATAGAAGTCAAGAATGGCCTACTTTGAATATTGAAATTAAACATTAAAGCTAAGGTTGGTGATGACTTCAAACTCTCAACTCACTCTATTTTCTAGCCTATAAATACCATCTAAAACTTAGCATTATAACCCTCAACTCAAAACTAGCTAGCACATTAATTTCACTTCTTATATATCCTTTATTTTATTACTACAAGTTTGGAAAAATATTTAACATTATGGGTGTCACTACCTATACACATGAAGACACAAGCACAGTGTCTCCTAATAGGTTGTTCAAAGCTTTGGTTATTGATGGTGACAATCTTATTCCAAAATTGATGCCAAATGTTAAGAATGTTGAGACTGAGGGAGATGGAAGCATTAAGAAGATAAATTTTGTTGAAGGTAATATAATTAGTTTTTACATTTATCATTTTTACTACCTTGTTAATATAAATGAACGATCTAATCTGATTATGTAAATATCTTTTACATATCGTTAATGCATATGACTAAATAAATTCTCAGGTTTTTGAGGTTCAAAGCTGAACTGTTAGGTGTTTAAGTCTGGACTATCATTAAATTTCTCGAAACACGTTTGAACTATCAGTCAATATCACTACTGTTCAGATAAGAAAAGTGAACAATTGATAATTTAAGTGTGTTTTGATATGTATGTGAGTTTTCTACGTAGACTATCAAATGTTTCTCCAAACACATTCGAACTATTTTTTCTACCTAAAATATCACTATTGTTCAGATAAGAAAACTGAACAACTAATAGTTTAAGTGTATTTTGATAAATATTTGGTGATAGTTCATATATGAAATTCACACATTTGATAATTTAGATATAAAACTCACTACAAGATATAAAACTCAAACTCAAAAAATCAAAATACTTTTTTAATGTGTTTTTAATAGAATACAATAGATTTCAACTCGTTCATTTAACATATCTATAGATATTCTTCGAAATGTTTACATCGATTATATTACGAAACTTATATATTATTTTTGTTAATATCATCAGGTGGTCCAATAAAGTATTTGAAGCACAAGATTCATGCAATTGATGACAAGAATTTGGTAACAAAATATTCACTTATAGAAGGTGATGTTCTTGGAGACAAATTGGAATCAATTACCCATGATGTCAAATTTGAACCTGCTGGAAATGGAGGTTGTGTTTGCAAGACTAAAACTGAGTACCACACAAAAGGTGACTATGTTTTAAAGGATGAAGAACACAATGAAGGAAAAAAACATGCCATGGAACTTTTCAAGGCTGTCGAAGATTACCTCCTCGCTAATCCTTCCATCTACGCTTAAATGATGAAAAAAGAATCAGACTTGCACGTATCTGAATTGAAGAGTCATACTAAGGGGTTTGAGTTTTAGTAGTTTTTATACTTATTTTGTTGTTGTTGTTGTAGAGTGTGTGTTCTTTCCAATTTCTATATAATAATAATGTCATGGAAAGAACTTTGAATAAGATAAGACAAGCTTTAGTTATGAAAAGTTTGTACTAAACATAAAATGTGTTGTTCAAATATATATGATATGATTAGATTTATATATTGCATCTTTTATTAGTTTCATAATTAATCCAACGCAGTTGACTGACGTGTCTGCAGCAAGTGTCTTCAACTTCCTTCTTCATCAACACTCGCTGCAGACACGTCAGTTGACTGCGTTGGATCTGTTTCTTTAATATGTTTCAGTCGTCAGTTTCCTTCCTCTTCAACAAAAAAGCAAACCTCAATGACGAATTAAATATGGGAGAACAGATGTCAATCGATAAAAAAAAGATATCTTAGAAACGTAGTGTTTTGGTTTCGACATACATTTCAGTCACCGCATCATTTCCTTATTATTACTATTCCTTCTTTTTTTTTGAATACTCAATACAATCTTGTATTCTCTTCACTATCGTATTTCCTTTTCAAAACTACGATAATCTGTCATGCACTAAATATATAGGTCTTTTAAAAATAATTTCTCTATCTCTGTTACGACATTACATATGTTTAGTACTTTTGTTTCCCATATTGTGTGGCTAATAAAACACCAACATTACAAAAAAAGATTAACCAAAATAGCCAATAAAAAAAGAGTTTCAATTCAATAAAAACAATTAAAAAAAAATATAAAAGCAAAAATCCAAAAACCTTATCAATTATACGATATCCACCTCATCTATATTTTTTTCCCTATCTCTTTGGATTTTCATCTCTCCATTTCACCACTCAAATAAATAAAATAAAATACTCACTAATAATATCCCTCCATTTTTTCTCTCTACTTTCTCTATCTGAAAAATTTTTCCGATCAAAAATTGAAATTCCGGCGAAATCATGGCGGCCGCAGCTGCCACAGCAATAGCTTCTTCGTTTTCCAGTCTTCATTCTATACGTACTAAATCAAATTTGACTAATTCCGATCATCTACTTAAAATTTCATCAGCTAGAACTCCAAATCTAACTTTAATTTCATCGTCGGTAAGTGAACTGACGTCGATTTACAAGAAGTGGAGGGTATTGCCCAGGCTGTCAGCTGCGGTGGCGCAAGAGGAGGCGGAAGCGGCGGTGACGGAGGAGGAGGTGCCGGCGCCGGCGGTGGATGAGGAGGAGAAGGTAGGAGAGGGTTCCGATGGGAGTAGTGAAAGTGAAGGTGTTAATACTAAGCTTTATTTTGGGAATTTGCCGTATCTTTGTGATAGTGCACAACTTGCTGGGATTGTTCAAGACTATGCTAGTCCTGAACTTGTTGAGGTATGCATTTTTACATAAATTAGAGTGAAGTATGAGTATCCGTATAGCCAATTTCGTCTCGTATCTCGTAATACATCCGAATCCATTTGAATACAATGTATCTGAAACAAATTACATCGATTTTTGACTCTATGTATTCGAGATAACGAAATGAGATAGTGTATTTGAGGACCAAAATATGGCACAAATGGTAATATCAAAAACCCATGGGAAGACTCGTAATTAGGCTCTAAACTAGTGGGATTTGTGTTCTTACTGAATTGTTTAGTTGAGGATTGAATTTCGATATATTATTGTGTTATAGTTACTTCTTTAAGTAGATTAAGGTGTTTGATCTATGCTCTGGTTTTTGTGTTATCATTTTGTGAACCACATTGACGCGTTAGGTGTTTACATAGAGTTGTTGATGTTGATGATCTTGATTACTATCTCATGGAAAATAAGTATTCGTAGAATAAATAGGTGCTAAAATATGAGTGTACGTCGTACCACCTTAGCTATGTTATGTAGATCCTTCACTTATATATCTTGACGTATTTGTGTCGAAAAAATGTGATTAGAGATGGGTGCATTGTCGAAATCCCTATAGATGTACTAAATAGAAAACAAAAAATGAATTTACCTTTCCATATACTTACACATACTCGTAGATACATACCCGTCTACAAGTTCATGTAATAGAGCCAACAAGTGCAGCGTATTGCTTCATGAATAAGTTCCAAAAGTGACTAGTATTTGAACCGGAACTTGAATATGAAAGTTCGCAATTGAACACTGTGATTGTATTTAGAAAATTATACTTTCCAGTTTTGACTGAGTTAGTTAAGTGAAAGTCAGTTGAAATAATGAGAGCGAAGGTGATCACTTGCGCGCAAAAAGGTTTGAAAAGCTGGGATTGAACTTGACGGAACTGTGCTCATAATTAAAACGTTACAAAAGCATGTATGCTCCGATTTAACCATCTTTTTAATGCTACGAGAAAACTTCCTCTTAATCAAAACCAAAATGTTCCTCCTATATATGTCCCAAATGTATTTTACATGCTAATTTATACAATTTCTCCAGGTTCTTTATGATAGGGACACAGGTAAAAGCAGAGGATTTGCATTTGTGACAATGAGTACTCTTGAAGATTGCAAGACAGTCGTCGAAAATCTAGATGGAAGAGTAAGAGATCACTTCAATTTGCTTTCGTGAATCGATGTTGAATATTACAAAATATTTCTGACGTTGAGCTTATCTGAGGCTATGCACTAAAGCATGATTTACTGATTTCAGGAGTATGGTGGCAGAACCCTAAGGGTGAATTTCTCGGATAAGCCTAAACCAAAAGAACCACTTTACCCCGAAACAGAACACAAACTCTTTGTTGGTAATTTGGCGTGGTCAGTCTCATCTGAAAGTTTAGCGCAAGCATTTCAAGAATATGGAACTGTTGTTGGTGCTAGGGTACTGTATGATGGTGAGACCGGGAGATCTCGTGGCTACGGTTTTGTGAGCTTTGAGACTAGAGAAGAAATGGAGAATGCTCTTAACAATCTCAATGGAGTGGTATGCATTTCTTGAACTCTCTTTTTCAAATCAGTTTGAGTGCATCTCACGTGAATGCATAAATATTGTATATCATAAGTGATATAATTGCATAAATATTGTATATCGTTGATACACGAAACTTCAATTTCGTGAGAAAAATGAAATAACTACTTACAATTTTACCCTTTTGTATATGTCTTTATCAGGAATTGGATGGAAGGGCATTGCGAGTTAGCTTAGCACAAGGGAAGAAACAATAAGATGGGACAAAATTCTTTGTATATTAGTTGTATAAGTTGAAATTTGCCATCTACATATGAACAATTTTAGTTCATGGATTAAGATGGCTAAAAAGGCTTTTACTAGGTCAAAAGGAGATGTAACTATTTGTATTACATCACACATACAATGAGCTTTCTTTTTTCTTCTTCTTCTCTTTCCTTTATTTTATGATTTAGAGAGAGAATGTAATTGTTTCTATCATATTTTAGAAAACTATTGAGTCATTTAGTACAAGCAACTTCACTAGATAATGCTTGGGACCTATTTCTTGTAGAAATATACTAAGTAAATAGGAATATATTTTCAATTATGGAGCCTAATGCTCAGTAGTAAGTTAACCTAGTCTCTCCTCTAATTTTCACCTTCTTCGGTGGCCAAGTTGAAGTGTTCAATGTTGCTCTGCAATCTTTTCTTTTCAAGATTGAGCTTGTTTAATTGAAACTAATGCTATGTTGTCCTTCCTTGTTCGAGAGAGGTCTAGACCACAGTCGGGAGCGGGCTGAATTTTAAATGAATTGAAAGTGAAAGAGTAAGTAAAGAAAATGTGAGCCTGTATTATAAGTCACTTCATTTAATTCGTATATCACCCCTGTATATTATAGTCAATCCTGCTTGGTTCTAATAATTACTTATTATTAAGTATATATAATCATTATGATTCAAGAAAACTATGATCATTGATCGTCTGTCTTATTTCCTCCATCCCTTCCCTACCTCACCCTATATGTACTTTTCAAGAAAATAAAATTTTAATTTATTTCACAACACTTCATTGGAGTAATTTCTTGTTTTGCCTCGCTATCTATCAGTCATATCTTGTCTTACTAATAAAATTACAAAATTAGGGTCGCTTCGGGATCATGGTTGGGTTCGGGGTTAGGGTCGAGGACTCGGGGGTCGGGTCTCGGATCGGTGTTAGGGTTGGGTCTCGAGTTGGGTGTCAAGGTTTGGGTAAGATCTTGGGTTTGGATAGGGTGTTGAGGTCTCGGGCCGAAATCGGGTTTAGGTCTCAAATGATGGTTGTCTTCAGGTTATCCCGATTCAAAAGTTGGATCTTGAATCAGATGTTAGGGTCAGAGTCAACAATCGTTTATGGGAGGTCTCGAGTCTTGGATCGGGAAGGTTGGAACCCAATTCAAAAGTTACATCACGAGTTCTCGAATCAGGAGTCGGGATTACATTCTAGGTTGGATCTCGAGATCGTTACCCAATTCAAGTCATAGTCAAGATTAGGTTTAGTTCGATTGTCGAGAGTAGAGGTCAAGGTCTTATATCAGGTGATGGAGCCCGGTGCCAGATCAACTATTGAGTTGGTTCTCACGTCAAAAACTATTTTCCTAAAAAAATAAAAATTCTATCCTCTAGCCAAAAATAATAGATATTTTCAAAAAAACAAATCATTCGCCAATTCTATTTCCCGTTCACCAACCAAATATAATTTTTTTTAAAAATAAAATCAACTTATTTTCCAAGAACACATTTTTCGTTGATACCAAAACATGTTCCATGGAAAACATTCACGTTATTAGATAATCCTATAAGCAAATATAAAAAAATAAAAAGAAGCCCTATCATGAGGTCTAAATCAACGGTGGATAACAAACGGACATTCACTCAACCAATAAAAAAGCAGCGCCACCGTCCCAAAAAACACAGCCAGCAACACCTTATAAATTTCAGCAGCTCTCACTCTTTCTCTCTCTAGAACCAGTGGTCTCAAGCGGTCACTCCATTTTCTCTCTCTAGAAATTGTAGAGTCAGTGACGAACGAATTCAGTGCTATTTACTGCTTGTGGAGTGTAATGGGAGAAGACCCTGTTGCTGCTTTTTTGCTTGCGGCGCAAATGTGAATGCTGTGAAAATCTAGGGTTTTTTTTTGGGGGGGATTTTAGATCTTTTGGTAGATCTAGTTTTTCTTGAGATTCTCACTCTAATTGGATTGACGAGTTCATTTCTACCGCTGTTTAAGCTGCCGCCGCCACCGGGTTTTACGAAATGGCGACGCCTTTTCACTTGCCAGTCACTGCTGCTCAGGTATCTCTTCTGCTGAGTCTTTATCCGTTTATTCTTTGATTGTACAAGTCATTTGAAGAGAAGTTGGGTAGAAATGTGAAGGAAAATTTGTGTTTTTGCTGTTTCTCGCATGCTTGTTTAGTCATTTGTAAATGGAGCGAGGAATGCTCTTTTTTTTTAATTTTATATATATATCTGTGGTTATATATATATATATATATATATGAACGGATTTTTGGCTGAAGGGGTTGCCTTGGTTTTTGGCCATGGTCATGTGCCCTGTTTTGCTAGTTACGAATTGGCTGTGGCTGTTAAGTGACTTGGAAATGTAAAATTTCTGTAGTGTAAATCTGAAATCTTTTTGTTCCAAAAGACATTTCTGTAGTATAAAGAAGAACTTTTTATGTTTATGATGTTACCTGTTTCAAGAAAAAGTCTTCACGGATACGAGTGTGTATATTCTGTATCAAGAGATATAGGAACTACTAGAGGAATTTTTTTTGTTTAATTTTCCTATAAATGCGTATGTATGTAGTTGTGATGGTGTAGTGATTAAATATCCTAAATGGAGACAGGTTTTCTGAAAAAAGAGTTTCTAATCTAGTGATAAATGCAAACTTAATTAAGCATATAGCACAATAGAAACAAACGATATATATAAAAACTACCAGCTAGTTAAGGATAAATGGTCCAAGAAACAGTTAGTTATGGAGTAATTAGGACTAACCTATCTAGGTTAGTTGTTATCACCTGACTTACACTAGATTAGGTAAGGATAAGTGTGAGATTTAGAGATCATTTATTCCATATAGAACCATTCTTTTTCTTTAGAAGTCAAATTACTTATCAGTGTTACAATGAAATTAGTCTAAATAGAGGGGAATATATTAAGAATTCATATTGCCTATCCCAACTTGTTTAGGATTGAAGTGTTGTTTGATTGATTTTTAATGGCTGGGATTTGAATTTCATCTTTCTGCGGTTTTGGGTAATGATTCAGGTGGGGACATACTTCGTGGGCCAGTATTATCAGATGTTACAGACCCAACCGGATTTTGTTCACCAGTTCTACAGTGATGCTAGTACTGTGCTTCGAATTGATTCCAGCACCAGAGAGACTGCTTCAGGAATGCTGGTATTTTATCTTAAGTGCCTTCTTTAATTTCCTTATGAGTAAAACCTTCTTTGAAGTTATTTCTAAATTAAGTGCTTTTGGAGTTTGTGTTGGACTTTGGTTGCTTTTTTCTAGAGCTTGGCTGATCCAAATTTATTCAATTTACACTGGTGAAACCTAGCTGCAATTTTTTTATTCTAGTGCCTTTACTATCTTTTTGGGCAAAAAATAGATTAACAACAAAGCTTAACCATTCTCTAGTTTGTCTATCTAGAGATTGGACCTCAAATGCACATAAACTAGTTAGATAATTAATATTCTTCATTTTGTTGCTCTTGATGTGTTATACGTGGCTGACTTTAACATTAGACCAGCATTTTTTGATTCTGTGTAGTTCTTTCTGTTGTCATGAGCAAATTTTGGAGCTCATTACCAATTTTGTAACACTAATTATTGTGTAACTGATTGTTAGTACTATATGGGTTGTAATTGGCTAACCAGTGATTGGTTGCTCTTTCTAGATGCATGTCCTTAACTGGGACCTCATGTCTACAGTCATGCCATCTATATGGTGTCCATACGTTCTAGATTAGTTTTGAGATTTTTCATGATGTAGTCCTGTTCCAAAACAGAGCACCTAATATGGAAAAGTATCATATGAGGCTGCCTTAACATCCATGTCCTAGATTTTTAGGTTAAAAGTTGTTTTTCCTGAAAAACAAAAATTGAAGCTTGTCAATCAAGTTCTCTGTCTCTCCAGTCAGCTGTATTAGTGTTTTTTCTCTGTCTGCTAGAAGTTGAAATCTGAAAGAGTGTCAAGTTCCCCAAGGCATACATTTCCATCAGAGGAGCTTCTTATTTTGCTGCTGTGACGAGTTCCTTTTTAATATCATATACCAGTGGGTTACTTTATCTAAAAGAATTCATAACTATACCTTTGAGTTGATACTTGCATGCTTTAATATACTAATAAAATTACATGATTTCTAAGTCACAATAAAGGGAGATTTTATCTTTGAACCGCTTCTATAATTAATTCTATTTCAGTGTAATAAAATTTCTATTATTCTCAGCTAACTAATAATCATGGTTCGTGATGTGTATTATTCCCTTAGCCCCCAATATAAATCATTCTACTTCTTTTTTCATTGCTCTTTCTGTGTTCTGCAGCAAATTCACACCCTTGTCACGTCGCTACAGTACACTGGAATAGAGATAAAAACACTCCATTCCTTGGAATCATGGAATGGTGGTGTCCTTGTGATGGTTTCAGGTTCTGTCAGTGTGAAAGGTATCAATAGGAGTAGGAAGTTCGTTCAATCATTTTTCCTTGCACCCCAGGAAAAAGGATACTTTGTCCTCAATGATATCTTTCACTATGTTGATGAGGAGCAAATTCTTCAGCAACCATTGGCCTATCTAGCACATTCGAACCTTGATTCAAAGCTGAATGTTTCCAATGCACTTCAGGAGCAAGGTATGAGTTCAATCTTCAAGGTTTTCATCCTAAGATTGGTCTGATTGTTTTTTTTTGGGGGGGGGGGGATTCTCTAACTTCTTTTGTTTCATATTACTGTCTTTTAGATTAGTGTTACTATCCTTAAAAAATGACTTTTTTAAAGAAAAATCATTCCTGTAATGGTGAAGCCATTTTTACCTTTCTCTTGGAGGATTTACCCCACACAGGTAGGGGTAACGCCTATGTACATCTAACCCTCCCCAGACCCCACTTGTGGATGACACTGGGTATGTTGTACCTTTTCTGGAGGAGGAGAGAGGGTCCTGGGTTGTGAAATTGGAACAGAGCCATGCTGCGAGGGGGAGCATGGTGAATGCCTCACCCCTAAAATAAGTTGTCATTGGGGGAGAATATTACTAGTAGCTTCAAGTGCTGAAGCTCTCTATTTTCCCTATGTTCGTACTTTTATTTTTCTGGTGAGAAGTAGTTTTAAGTGATGTGCTATATATTGGTGAGAAGAAATTATGTACTTAAATGACAATTCTTCTGAAAGAAGACTCAGGATACTTTTTCTCTGTAATTCTACATGCTAATGCTGCAATACCACGATACTTTTTTTCTGTAATTCTACATGCTAATGCTGCAATACAACGAGACAAGAGAATGTGCATATATGAAGGATTAATGATGGTGTTTGCAGTGCCCAACTACATGTTTGGTGGAGAAATCCAAGCAAGGGAGTTTGTTGATGCTCCTAAAATTGAAGATAACGGGCCAGTCAATAACTATAGTTTTCCGGAGGAACGGCTTCAGCATGTCTCTGAAGCTGAGAATATCCTTGAAGATAATTTTGCGGTTCAGTCGAACGGCCCACTTCAGAGTACAATTAATGCAGTACAAGACCATTTATCCTGCCCTGTTGAGGAACCTGTTGCAGAGCCCCAAAAGCATACTTATGCTTCTATTGTATGCCATGACCCTTTTACCTTCTTTTAATGGTTACATTCTCATATTGTCTTGAGTATGCTTTTTGTGATCAACTAATTTTATTTGGTTGATTCTAATTTGGAAGCTACAAGTTACTAAAGGGAATTCTGCACAAGGACTGGCACAGTCTTCTCTCAACAAATCTACACCTCCTCCTTCAGAGTGGCAACATGTGCCAGAGCCTCCTGCTTTGCCATCAGTTCATTCGACTAATACTATTGAGAGGTATACTGAGGCAACAGAAGAGGCTTCAGCTGTTGAAGATGAAGGTTAGTTTCTCGTACTTTGGCATAATGTACTCATCCTGTCTTCTCAGGGATGTGAGTTATTTTTTAAGGGACCTCATTTGAGTGATATGCTTTTATGATTTTCCTTTTTGAACCTTTTGCAGTTGAAGTCAAGTCTGTATATGTCAAAAATGTTCCTACCACAATGGCTGCTTATGAAATTGAGGAGGAATTCAAAAAGTTTGGTAAATTAAAGCCTGATGCTGTTGCCATTAGAACGCGAAAGGTTTGTTCTATCATCTTTCTTTTGCCCTATACTCTTAAATCTAGATAAGGTCAATATTAAGTTCAATTGGAATTTGATGTGATGCAGGACATTGATGTATGCTATGCATTTGTCGAATTTGAAGATGTAACTGGGGTTCAGAATGCAATTGAGGTTTGAATTGACATTTCAAAATTTTGAGCCATCTTTATTATCCTTTTCGTGTTAAAGTTTCAATGCAATTGAGGGTTGAACTAACAGCCTATGTTTTTGTTATTTGATTAATTGAGAATGATGCTACATTTTATGTATGAGGTCAAATGAAGTAATAAACTGGCACAAGTTTGAAGTATTCCATGTAAAATTATGTGGGAGTTATGAATATGTTCTTTTTCGTTCTATTTATCTCTCCTTCATTGAATTGTTATTAATACCTTCAGCTAAGACTAATTACTGCATTTACATTCAGAGTAGCTACTGAAATCTATGTAAACTTTGTTGCAGGCATCTACTGTTCAGATTGGTGGACACCAGTTGTACATTGAAGGAAGGAGACCGAACAGAAATAACTTAATTCGAGGAAGTAAGTGGCTTTATCTTCTCAATTGTAGGTCAATAATTAAACTACTGCATTTCTCATTCACAGAAACAAGCACATCTTCAAGCTAAATTCTTGTTTTTTCCTAAGCATTATATTTTTCTACTGGTGATCTCTAGACACACCTTTAGCAATTTGCATCCCTTATCATCCACCAAGTAGGAATCAAAGTCAATGACATGACTCTTGACAAAACAAAAGTAGAAAAGATGTCCAGCCTGCAAGAAGAACAATTTTAAATACTCTTCTTGCAGGTGTTTGGAGACCTTTTCTACATTGTTTTGTCAAGTGTCATGTCATTTACTTTGATTCCTACTTGGTGGAAGATAAGGGATGTAAAAGAGTTGGATCAACCAACCTGTCCTCATACCTTCTTTTTTTTTTCTCGGAGGGAAGTTTTAACTCTGGAGAGAGCTGTGTTTTCATAAAAGCAGTTCAGTATAAAGTGAACAGTACTACTCCCCCCGCCCCAATTTATGTGAGTTAGTTTGACTTGACTCAGAGTTTTAGAAAAAAAACTCTTCAAACTCGAGGTTTAAAATAAGTTGTAGATCTTTGTGTGACAAATCATTTCATGAAGGATAAAATGAGAATTTTAAAACCAAATTATTTCCAAGTATAAAAATGTTACGATTCTTTTTGAGTCTTGACTAAAAAGACGAGTCAATACAAATTGGGACAGAGGGAGTACTTTGTTGGATCTACTTGCAATACTTATTTTCGAGATGAATAATGAAACGCAGAAAGTAGAGAATAATCAGTGGGGGACTATTGTTACACCAGTTGACTTGCATTCTTGTCAGGCTGCAACTGATGTAAATATTTGGCTCCTACATCTTCACCATGGTATTAGTCTCAAAACAAATCATTATGCTGGTATCATTGGAATTTACTTAAGACCTCATAGTAGTAAATAACAAGTGGCCTTCATTTATACTTCAGGTAAATAAGGCTTATTATTTCGTTCCTGTGTGCATGTAATAGCCAAAATAGAACTGTGTTTAGGTATCATTTTGCTAAGCCTGTTCCTTGTCTGAAAGCTGACTCTTAACTTAAATTTTGAAGTCCTGAAATTTATTTTTTTTGCCATGCATCCTAAAAATATTAAGATTCGTTTTGTTTTTATTTAAAATGTGGACACAGGAGGAAGGGGTAGAGGCAGAGTTAGCTACTCCATGGACGGAAGGGGGCGCTATGGTGGCCGTGGTTTTGGGAGAGGTGGTCAAGACGGAGGTGACCGTGATTATGGCAGATCAAGGGGAAATGGTTATTATAGACAAACTCCTCGGCAGGAAAGAGCTTACCCTAGCAATCAGCAAAGCTTGAGAAATGAGCAATACTCATGGGAATAAGCTGGAAGTTGAATTCATGAAGGACAAACAATACACCTTCAGTACAAGCCATGTTGCCAACAGCTTTTTTGTCTTCATAGTTCTCCAAAACATTAGTATACTTTGAGAAGCATCAAAATTTAGATTTGTGGAAGGAAGCATCCCTAATTCATATAATTTTTTTGGCAGAAATAGCAAGTGTTGGTTTTCAGTACATGAATAGACTTTTACTTGAAGGATTATTTATGCAGTTCTGACCTGCTAGTCGATATTTTGCGCAAGTTTCTCATGTGATATGTTTCTTTTTTACTGATTGTTCTGCATACATACTCTCTCCAGGAGTGGGGACGAGGCGGTGAGGGTCTTGATTTATGCTGGTGTGGTGTGGTTTGAAATATTGGATGGCTATGTGTTCAAAGTATCATTTGTCATCACTTGCATTGGCCCTTAAGAGGCATTGTGAGTCCTTTGTGGATAGAATTATATGATACTTGTGCTGGTAGGAGATAGCCTGTACCCCGGAGTGGGAGATTGCGGGCTGTTAAAATAAGTAGAAAAAGTCCAATCATAAATCGTGTTTCTCGATTCCAACTTCATTGACTATTAGATCATGCCTTTGTCCATTGAGACTCATTCTTAATATGTATAAAACTTAGCATGTCAAACCATAGAGGAATCATGTTGTCATTTGTGAATGTTGTATACAAATAGAGGTACAAAACAGTATATTACTACAATGCAGAGTCACTATTTAATTTTTCATTCAACTCTTTCAACTGCTATCATTATTCCCAAAAATAACATTGTACAAAGTCAATTTAACATTATTGTGCACATTTTATTGCTCATTAAACAACACTTACCATCTAAAAATTTTCCCAGAATAGTTGATCCTCCACAACAAGAGAAATCTCCAAGTCTTTAGATAATGCGAAAAGCTTGAGAAACTAAAATATGAATTAGAATCTGGATTGTGAAATTCATTTGACATCAGGCTTTAGGCGACTCCTTGCAGAAGTGGCGCTCCATTGTGATCACCTAACGTTTCATCTTCTTCTCCGTCTTCATCTTCCTCTGTTTGCCAGAGAAACCTAGCATATGCAGCAAGCACGTCGCTGAAAAGCAAAAAAGCAAGCTAGTAACTCAGTGTCTCAGACAATGAGAAAAATGAACTTGATGTGCAAGTAGCAATTATAAACGCAACGTACAAATGCTTTGATATCACACCAAAGATCACCAAAATTCTTATATTTTTCCACGAATACATTCACATAATACCAAGTTACCATCAACCTTGTATAAGTATCTTTTGTCATTAACCTTTTCAATGTTATCAAACAGTAGCAGATTTCGTTCACATCACATAAATCTGTAAAATCATCTTAATAACTGACCAAGTAGGAAAAGTGCTTAGGTTATTAAGTTCCCGCTATACTTTTAATTCAACGTGTTGCGAATAAAAAACCGAGGGGCTTCAATTCAATATTACCTGTCTTGTGGAGAAGCTTGTACTGCCCTCTTAAAGTAGGTTGAGGCTTTATCTTTATCCTGATGAAGTTGCCATATCAACATGGCATACTGTGAAATAGTTTCTCCATCAGTAGGATCAGCTAGTATTGCGTGTGAGTAATATTCTTCAGCACCTAGTAGGTCTCCCTTAGACTGCCAGTCCAACAGCAAACATGAGAAATGTCAGAATTAGCAAGACCAGTCGATATTATTAATATGTAAGCACCAATGAAGGGAGATAGCTTTTCTTGTTTTTGGTTACGTTCTGACAAGTAAACGATAAACTGTTGTAGCTATTGTAAAGATCTGGTGAAAGGAATGACATAATGTTCAAGAAAATTTCATATTTGAGCATGCATTTATATTTCTCCATCCCAATCCTACTGAATTAGGATGACCAGCTGTTCTTTTGTACAATTTAAAGAAAGGGCTGAAATCTTAAAAAGCATATTCGGGAGGGAGCTTGAGACATCTCAGACACTTAAGGAGAACGACTGTGTCGATGTTTGCAGCTTCGGACAATCACACATTTCTAAATCAAGATAATATATAGATATCAAATGGGCATTGTCGTAAGCATATGATGGATGATATACATGTTAATAAAGAACATTTAGTGCAGAAAATATGAAACATTCACCTGACTAAGAAACTGAGCATAGTTTCTTAAAAGCACGGAGTGATGAGGATATTCTTTGATCATTCTCATGTACTCCTCCTCGGCATTTCCGTCCATATCAGATACAGCTGCAGTATAATCAACAGGAGAGCTGCCACCAACTAGATTAACCCCAATTCCTAATCCTGCTGCAAGATGTAAGGGAGGGCTAACAGGTCTGTCAGCTTCTTCGTAATCTAAGTTCCGGGATACAGTAGCTTCCCCACTTTCCTCAATCTGACACATCCAGAAGAAATTTAAAGTCAAACAGAGTTCACACATATATACTCGTTGAGGCAGAACGAACGGAAGAAACCTTAGTCTTATCACTCTGTGTGTTCATTTCATCCTCACTTTCATCGTCAGTAATGTCCCAGAGGAAACTAGCATATGCTCCAAGAACATGGCTGGAAACAATAATAGATTTCAACAACAATGACATAAGTGTAATTCAACAAGTGGGGTTTGGGCAGGGTTACATGTACCTAAACCTTACCCCCACCTTTGTGGGATAGAAAGGCTTTTTCCATAGACCCTCAGCTCAAAAGAATTTTAATCAAAGCAGGATTGAAAGAAAAAATAAAAACAACAAAATAGCAAGATGAACAAAGCAAAGAAGCTGCAATAGGTAAAATTTATGACTAAGATGCTACACAAATACTAATAAAAAGGAGAAGATGAGGAGAGGTGACTAATAGATTCTTCACATGCCCAGGTTTTGTAAATCAATATCTAATTGAACCAATAACTCATTCTCTCATTTCAACGAAAGGTGCAAGTCAAGTATAACCTGTTCTCAGGAGCAGTACGTACTGCACGTTCAAAGTAATCTGATGCTCTATCTTTATCTTGGTGCAGCTCCCATACTAACTTAGCATACTGTGACAAGGTATCTCCATCTTTTGGATCAGCTAGTGTAGCTTGAAAGTAATAGTGTTCAGCTCCAGGAAGATCTCCCTTAGACTAGAGACAAGAATACAGTGGGTTACATGAAGAAAAAGTTGTCGCCAGAGAAACATAATCAAGATTGGACTAGATCTAAAGAAAAAGACAAAAATAAAGATGGAGATATATCTAAAACCACATAGCATCTAAGCATATCATGTTATGTGCTTTTCCAGTCAAAGAATCACAACAGCTATAATGACCAGATTTCCGAAGTATCTATTAGGAAGAACAGAATAGCACATGAATCAGTTACTGTTGTATGCTTTTTACATTTCAAACCACTAATAAATTTATTGTCGACGTACATTGGCATCCTAGAACATCATGAAAGAAGAGTCTTCTCACTTACTCCCTTCTCGTGACCTGGTTGTGCAACTGCTAATCCATAGTATTAGAAGATTTAAGCTTCGAAATGAGTGAACTGATTATAGAAGGTTCAAAATTGGATTCTAATTTGTTTAAATTTATTCAATCTACTATTACTATCATGGCATACTCATCCAACTAGTTTATTTTATTGGGGCAACTTACAGCAAGAGCAAGAAGCCAAAGATGAGATCAAATTCACAGAGGTGACTTTAGTTCCACAATTATAATTCCAACTGTGCAGCTATAGAACTCACAAGAACTTACTTTTCACAATCCTAGAATATGTAAAGGACTTACAAAGAGAATCAAACAATTATACAACAGCAACAATAACTATGATCTCAATACCAAACAAGTTACAGTCGGCTATATGAATCATCACTAGCCATGTTTAAGATTCTAACTTTGCAGTTATAGAACTCACAAGAACCTTACTTTCACAATCCTAGAATCTCTAAAGGATTTACAATGAGGATCAAACATGTATACAACAACAACTATGATCTCAATCCCAAACAAATAATGGTCGGCTATATGGATAATCACTGACCATGTTAAGAATTCTAAGTTTGCAGTTATAGAACTCACAAGAAACGGACTTCCGCAATCCTACAATACTTGACCTCAATCCCAAATTCCAGTCCGCTATATGACTCCTCACTGACCATTTTTCTCCGGTTTAAGTTCAACTCATGCCATCAAACACTAAAAAAACACAATGACGACAACAACAACAACAACATGTCCATTGTAATCACACAAATGGGGTCCGGGAAGGATAAAGTGTACGCAGACCTTTCCTTTATCTCATAGAGATAGAGAGGTTGTTTCCGCTAGACCCTCGGCTTATAAATAAAGCATTTCTAAGCAACTGAAAAAGGGAATAAACGCAGTAACCACAATAAAATAATGTGAAATGGAAAGAGAAAAATGGTTTCTCAAAAGGAACAAGACATAAAGACTGACCTGCAAAAGTTGAGCATAATTCCTCAAAAACAAAGGGTTACAGGGATCTTCTTTAAGAACCCTTTTATAATATTCCTCAACATCTCCATTTCCATCAAAATCTAAAGGTTCAAACTCAACCCCACCATGATACTTTGAACTAATTACTTGTTCACTCTCTTCAAATCCTAGCTCATTAACCTCATAAAAAACCCTTTTTTCCTCATCTTCATTCTCATCTTCCTCAATCAACCCCATCCCCTTTTTCCCAAAACTGAAATCACTACTACCTATATCTGATACAATATCCCCTATTGTCACAGACCTAACCAAATCTTGATTTTCCTTCATCTCATCAACCCCATCTTCAGTATTATATATACAAAATGATGGTTCTTTAGGCAACATTTTGAACTTTCTTGCTTATGACAAGATAAAAATGTCACCTTTGAGCTTAATACAGTTTTCCAAGATTAGAAAAAATTGAAGTATTTCAAGACAACCCTTTTAAATTCCCATCAAATTAAGCTCTTCTAAATGATTTTATGTGAAGACTATGGGATTTTACAAGTAGGAGTATTATCCAAGTTCTTTTTTTCCACTCGGAGTTTGGAGTATGTATTGTAAAATTTATTTTAAGCTTATATTTTTAATAAAATTTTATTTATATTTGAAATTTCTAATTTAAGAAGTTCGAATTTAAAATTTTTAATTTAGGATAAGAGAAAATATTATATCTTTTTTTTGGACTTTGTGATTCTCAATCCCAAAGCTTGACTTAAAATAATTTGTAGAAATTCTAATTAAAAAAATATTTTACTTGTTCTTTCTAAAATTAGTACTCTACAACATAAGAGTTGTATTTTAATTATTTTCAACCCAAACTCTTGCATTAAATATTGATTTTTTTATTAATTTAAAGAATATTTTTAGTAGAGCTCAAATCTCGAGAACATATGATAAATATATATATATATATATATATAATTTTTTATAGACGTGAAAAATGAATTAAAATGGAGACAGAGGAGTAAGAATTAAATTTTAATAAATAAAGCTTTATAATTAAAGTGTTCACGTGGAGTTGTGGCTGCCATATCTGTAATTTCACTTCTTCTTTTTTTAAAATAAAATAAATATAATTAAATGGTTAAAGTGAATTTTTTTTATAAAAAAAATGGCATTTCAATGTATTAGAAAATGATAGTTATGGACCAAATTTGGACAAAATGGAGATTTTTGAGGAGGAGAAATTGACAAATGGATACTTTTGGATCGTTAACCAAGTTTTAGTTGTTAATTCGGTATCATTCATTAATTAGCTATTTATAAATACATAAAAAATATCTAATCAATAAATCATTTTATCTAGAAAAAGAAATAAAAATTTACAGCACATTATATATAGGGCAATTTTTACATATAGCAAATAAAAAATTTATATTTGTATGCTATAGCAAAGTTTGCATAATTGCGCTCCATAGCAAATATAGAAACTGTATAATTCGCTATACATATACAGTTGAAGCAAATTGTATAAAACGAAGTGTATAAAACAAGAAAGAGAAAGACACTTAGGGCAGAGAACTGTATAAAAACGAATTGTATTACTATAAGTGTATCAAACGATTATATACAATTTAAATTTGTATAAAATTACAAAGAGAGAAAGACAAAAGAGACATGACAAGGAATATACAATTGAATCGAATTGTATAAAATGATAAAGAGAGAAATTAGATACAATTTGAAAATTGTATAAAACGAGAAAGAAAGAAAGACAAAAGAAACTAGGCAGAGTAGTATTTTTATTGTAAAATTATAAGTGTATAGGACGAAAATATATGTACTTGCATGTGTATATACAATTTTCTCACGCTTTATACAAACAGAAATGCAATTTATACATTTTGCTTCTGCTTGTATAAGTGAGAAGTGCGAGGGTGGCGAGCGAGATTTGGGACAGTGGCGAGCGAGATCTGAAAGAGGGGAGACAGGTGAACAAAAATATATATATTCATATAATTTTCTCTGCTTTATACAATTAGAAGTAATTTTTATACACTTGTGTTTATATAAAAAAAGTGAGGAAGCGAGCGAGAGATTGGAGGAGAGTGGCGAGCCGAGATATTTGGGAGCAAGGCGCCTGACAAATTTTTGCAGACGTTTGCTATGGAGCACAATTAAATCAAACCCTAGTTACTCCATTTATTTTAGGTTATTAGTTTGCTATATACAATTTTCCCATTTATAAATATATAAAAAATATCTAATAAAAAAATATTCTTATCTAGAAAAAGAAATAAAAATTTACAGCACATTATATATATTAATGCATCTAACTTTAGTATATGTTATATATATATATATATAAACATCGAGTAAACCTCACAAGCTATCCGAGACAAGTTATTAGGAATATTTGACAAACGATAAATATCGGTGTAATTTTATAAGTGAGAAAATACACAAATTTTATGCTTTGTGAAAGATAGTAAAATTATTTCTGACGAAAGATTTAAGTAGAACATATAAAAAATTAAGTGTGTAAATAAAGAAAAATATAACAATAAAAAGATTATACCGAAAACATAATAAAATTATATTTGTTGCATGAAGAAATACTCTTGTTCGATATCACTTAATTATAAGAAAATTATAATGTAAATTAAATTAATTAGTATTCGCAATTTGTTTTTTTCTCTACATATCAGTAATAAGAAGTGTTTTTTTCTCTACATATCAGTAATAAAAAGTGTTATTTTCATATTACTTATAATTTAGCAAGTAGTGACTACGTAATATTTGTGAATTTTTCACAAATAAATGGACACACATTTTAATATTTGAATATTAAATATGCTTAGTCAGATATTAAAAAAATTATTTATTTACAATAAAAAGGGTTGAAGAACCTTAAGGCCAAAAAAAAAAACATTATTTCAAAAAAGACATTTTCTTCGTTTGTAACAATGCCTTAATGTTCTCTCCTCGAGAAAATCACCACCCCCTCCTTCTCCTCCTTCTCTCTTCCTTTCTCGATCGTCGTTCCATTCAGGGAACGACGAGCGAAGCTTTCTTATTTCATTATAAGGATTAAATTCGTGATTATTAATTTTTTTATTAAACGTCACGAATTTATCAAATTTTCAAAATGGGGATTTTGAAACCGTTTCAGCTCTTGGAGATCAACATCATCTCCGCTCAAGATTTGGAACCTGTGTCCAAGAAAATGAAAACCTACGCGACCGTGTGGGTCCACCCTACACGGAAGCTAACCACCGCGGTTGACATTGAAGGAGGTAACAACCCAACGTGGAACGATAAATTTGTTTTTCGTGTGGATGAAGAGTTTCTCCGGCAAGACACCTCAGCCGTACAAATAGAAATTCATTGTGGCCATTGGTTTAAGGATTCTCTTGTGGGGTCCGTTCGCGTCCTCGTCGGAAACCTCATCCCTTCTCCGTCTAGGACACACCATAATCATCATCCTCATAATCTTGGCATGCGTTTTGTTGCACTTCAGGTTTAATTTCAAAAACATTTTCCAATTTTTTCATATTTGACTGTTCGATATATTATTTCATGAAAAACATTTTCCTAACGTAACAACCACATTCTTCTTGATTTCATTCTTCCAATATTTTCTATAAATATGAAATTTTTTGTTTAACATGTATACGTAAAAGTTGCATGCATGCATGCATGTTATTTATAAATAAAAAAAAATGTATTTAATTATATACTTTTTTTCAAGATTATTATTCTTTGACCAATATAAAATTTTCATCGTACATTTGCTTAGAATATATGTTTTCTAATTGAATTTTCAATGATATGGATTAATTAGTCATGGATATTGAGATGGATTTGATTATTATAACTAACCTAATTAATGATTATAAATATTTTCTTCGTAATTTATGTATTATTTTTTTTCATTAGGTACGTCGTCCATCTGGGAGACCTCAAGGGATATTGAACATTGGTGTTGCATTACTTGATAGTACCATGAGAAGTATGCCATTGTACACTGAACTAAACAAGTCTGCTGTTGGATATCGCGATTTGATGGAAGAAGAACAACTCCCTCATCACCACCACAACCAGAAAACAAACAACGAAAAAACCACCACGAACAACAACAACAATAATAACAACAGGACTACTATAAAACCAATATTGTTACGTACAAAGAGTGAACGTAGCGAACGTGTCAAATTCGACGATGATGTACCAAAGTCTAGTGGTTCAATAGTTGCTAAACCTTCAAAAAAGAAGAATAAAGCACATAATTATGACAAAGAAAGCTCAATTCTTAGTATTTCTTTGGAGCCTCCACCACAAATGTTGGTAAAAAAGAAAGGCAAAGCAAGTTCAATGGTAAGTGGGCCTAAAGAAGAAAAGCCCAAAGATAAAAAGGGCAAAACAGGCTCAGTTTTAAGTGATTCAATTGTTAGTAAAGAGTCATCACTTTATAATATTGGGCCTAAAGAAGATAAGCCCAAACTCAAACTTATAGCTTTAGAGCTTGAGAACAAAGAAAAGCCCACAAATGAAAAGAAAGTTGATGAAAAATCCCTCACAAAGCCCAAAGTTGAAGAAAAATCTCTCACAAAGCCCAAAGTTGATGAGCCCAAAGAGCCCATAACAGTTATTGGAAAGCCCATTCAAAATTATAATGGATATGAGTTTGGGGGCCCAAAAGGGGTAGGACATAATGGAAAATTTGTATTTGGAGGCCCAATCAAGGGAAATGCTCATCATTGGACTGACTCAGAAATTGGGCCTTCAGCATCCGAGGTTGCGGCGGCCGTGGCCGAGAAAAAATACCCGTTGGATGATCAAAAGAGCTCGATGTTGGATGGTTGGAGTTTGGACGAGAGCGTTGAGGGGCTCAGGTCCAAACTCGAGAGGTGGAGGACGGAGGTACCACCAGTGTACGACCGGGGTCAGGCCTCGAGTAGCTACCGTTCGACCGGTCGCCACGCAAGGAGGCATGCACGTGGTTCGAGTGGATTGTTTTCTTGTTTTGGTAACATAATGGGGTTTGAATGTCAATGCATTTGTGGTAAGCCTCAAAAGAAATATAACACAAGGTTCTATAGCCCATCAGTTGGCAGCAGATCATTTTTTTGAAAAAAGCCCAGGCCCAAGCAAAGGTCATAATTTTTTGAAGGCCCAAGTGTAATAAAATTGAAGGCCCAAAGCCCAGGTTCTTATTATGTCACTTTTGCAATTTACTTTTTTTTGTTATTCTATTCGAGATTTTAAATTCGATACAATCGTACCATCGAACGTAACATAAATATATTTGTTCTATATATTTTTGTTATTGGCTTTTATCACTTTGTCATTGTTAATGTTGATTTGGTATTTGAATCAGCATTTTCTTTAGATAAATTTCAATATTGTAGCATGATTAATAGTAAGCATATTGATATAGGTATTTATTGTTTTCCACCTATATATATATATATATAAAGTACAATAGAATCACGTTCAATTAAATTTTAAATTCGACTCTAGAAATGATCCAATGTGGAAATTGAATTAGGGTGAAAGCGAGGATATGACCTTAGATAAGAGGTTCACATAAATTAGGATGTAAAGTTACTAGGTAATAAAGCGTTGTCTCACTTATCTTCCCATACTTTTGGTCCTTCGATTTTTGATACGTTACTATCTATTTTACATTTTGTATTCTGATTATCATATCATTTTATTATAATAATTTTTTCTTCAAAATGTTTTAACATGCTTTCTATCGTATTTTGTCATGTTCTTTTCTCTTTCCACTATCTTTTTACCGATCTGCTTTGAAATTTTTTCTCTTAACTCGAGGATCTACGGAAATAACCTCTTTACCTCCCAAAGTAGAAGCCAAACATGCGTACACCCTCCACAAACCTACTTGCACAATTATTATCATGAGTACATATAGCAAAATCATGATAAAATAAAATTCATCTGATTCTCAAAATTTAAAAGATATTCATCATATAAATTGAATCGAAATGAATAATTCACCGATAGCAGAAGTTGGTAAATGCTAAAAGAAAGAGATGCGAAAATAAATAAATAATATATTATTAATACCAAAAAATTATTTTAAAAAAAATACTGAAAATACAAAGAAAAGAAAGATTGGCGTGGAGACAAAATGATTGTTCGTATCTCATATTTCAGCTCTCGAATTATGAGGAATATCTTCCTCCTTCCATTTGGGTCCCTTTTATATTTGTAAAATCATTTTTTTTATAATAAAAATAAAATAAAAATAATATGTAATTTTAGAAAATTATTATTTTTAAAAATATTATTAGAGCCTAATTTTTAAAAGTTATTTTTATCGTAGTGCGTCGATGTGATGCTAGTTTGGCACCCTGAAATTGTGTTCTTTACCACTTGATCGGTTGCGATATATTCTAAATAAATAATATATATGCTAAATTAAAAATATCGTCATACAATTCGATTGGACGCCTATATTTTTGCTTTAACGAATTAAAATTAGTCTATAATTTCTGTTAATATATAGTAACTAAAATAGATATCTACTTTTCTACTAATTTGCAAGACAAAATGGAATCGTATATAATAAAGTTTTTATGTTAAAGTGAAACTGAATATTGTTATATATTCCTTTAATAATTAGCTTTTGGTTGCTATTTTTGTAAAATAATTCTTCTTTCTATTAAAGGTAAAATAGAAAACGTAAAATCGGTTAGTGTGTATACAAATATTTTACTTTTACTTCTAAATCGTTATAACTTAAAATTAAGTTTTATAAGTTTAAAATTTACAATTTATAATGTTAATTTTTTTATATTTTAAAAGTTATAGGTTCCAACATATTTATTAGTTCTATAATTTTAATAAATAAATTTACAATTTATATGAATTTAATATCGCAATGTTGTATCTGTACTCATGCTTAGCTTTTGTTTACAACAGAGGTAGAGTATTACTTAGAATTTAGATAAATTAGTATCTTTTGCTTAAATCATATTTCATATTTAAAATAAAAAATATTACTTAATACATATAAATATTTAATTAACGGAATAAAAATTAATTTTTTTCTTAAAAAAAAAATTGTAAATATATCCCCCTCAACCCACGTCCTCTACCACCCCAACACCTTTAAATCTTCATTTTTGCTTATTTTGATGTAATATTTACTCGTAAATATTATATACATTCAACCTTTTCTAAAAAATTTGTTATCCTAGCTAGAAAAAAAGTCATAAAGACAATAATTAATGTAAAATTTGCACGATCATGATGTTACAGGTCCTTGTTAAAATTTAAGAAGTAAGAAAAGAAAAGTAATCGAGCAATAACGATAAGAGTCTAGCTCAACTGATCATTCATTAACGTAACGAGACTTTAAAAGATTGTAGCATCGTTAACTCACCTCTATATCAGAATGACATATTATTTAAGATTACAAAATTTAAAAATCGTAACTTTAATATACTACTATAATCAAGAAATTTATTAGATTTTTTTTTAATTATTATTTATTATTATTGTAAACATAAAAACATAGAACAAATGTTTTTGTTGGTGTGAATGGGTGCTAAGTCCTAAGCTGTCTGAGGTAAAATGTGTGGGTCCCACAAACATACACAAAGCCACCCGGTCAGCCGCGCTCTTTGTCGGCTTACGTGGCTCTAAATCACGTGACTTTGGGCCCCACTTTGTCGGTTTGTCCCTACGATAAGACAAGTTTTCCACTTTTTGGATTCTTCTTACATTATCCTATTTTTTCAATTTATCGTATCATCTATTATCTCACGATATTTTCATTTTATTATCGATCGTATCGTTTCGAAATATCTAATAATATTTGACCATTTTATGAAATAACAATTGCATTTATTATAGGGAAAAAAGATAAATATACCTCCGAACTATCGTAAATGGTATATAGATACTCTTCATCATACTTTAGGGACATCGATGTCCCTGTTGACTAAACAGTAGAACATATATATTATTTATACTAACAAACATACACGTATCATAATTATTTCACAAATGTGTCATTAATTATATATTATATCGACAGATAAGATTGTATCACGTGTTCTTGTTTAATTTTCTGTTTAAGTGAAGAGCATACATGCTAATGTCTCAAAAGTATGAGGAAGAGTATCAACATATCATTTATGATATTTTAGGGATATATTTTTTTTTCTTTTTTAATATTCAAAGAGATATATGATAAAATTGTATTTTTATTTAAATATTTTTGAAAAACATGCAAAATCAATAGTGGACAAATATAATTAAACGGAAAAAGGATAACACAAATTATTTTCTTCTTCCCTTTTAACAAGCACGATAAAAAAGAACAAAAAAGAAAAAAAGTGATTTACTTTTATTCATATTCTTTCCACATTTTCGTTTTAATTTGGAAGATTGGAGCTAAAGGATAATAAATTTGTAAGAATTAAAAGAATAGTGGTATTAATTAATTAATATATACTAGGTTCTTGCAAAATATCACAACAAAATATTTTCTAATATATAATGTCTTCATTTTAATTAGAGATTGAAAATTAAATGGAAAGTTGAAAGAACTATTTCTAAAATAAACTTTGCAATACATAGATTTAAATTTAATCAAATCTTGATATCAATATCAATATTGGACTGTGTTTGAAATATATAGAAAAAATCTCAAGAAAATATTATGTTATGTGAAATATATATCGTAGTTGATATAAAAGTTGATTTTTGAGATAACGTAATACTAAGTACTCCAATCTTTACAAACACATATAAATGCATTTATTTATGTTTGATTACTTTTTCGTTGATCTTAAAATTCATCGAAGACAATATTTTTATTTTTTACGAAGGTAAAAATAAAATTTATATATATTATAATTTTTAAAAAAATTTAATTACAAGTTTATGTTGTTTATATTGTTATTTGTTGTATACTGGTCTATTTCAAATATTTTTGTTACAATTTTTTGCTAGGGTAAAAATTTATTTATTTAAGTTATCCTACTAATAAATCTTTTTTTTTTTGTTTATGTTTGTTATATTTTTTTTTTGTTACAAATTCTCAATAAAATAACAAAATTATTTATGGTGGCCCCAAATTGTGATTCTTGATCCCTTAAATTTTGGATTTCTAGGATTGTAGACCTCAAGTAGTATATTGCTAGTATCATATTCCTATTTTTAAAATTTTTTATTGAAAGCAACAAAATAATAAATAAAAAATGATTCAATTAATTCCACTAGGTTAAAAAAACAAATAATATTCTATTCCTTTTTTCCTTATTAAACTCACCTTCTCATAGAAATTATTCCCTTTAAATTTATATTATTTGTCTTTAAAATCAAATCATTTTGAACATGCACTCATTGGAATTAAGAATTAATAGCATTAGAGTGTGTTTAGTTTGTGGGGAAAAATCATGGAAAAAAATTAAATATGAAATTTGACTATTTTACCATGATAAGAATTTTTTTTTCTTTTTTTCTAAGGAATTTATTTACGTAGAGAAAATATTTTTCCCGTCAATATTTTTGAAATTTGGTCAAAAACAAATTAATGATTTTACTATTAATAAAATTGTTTTTTAAAATATAAAATAATATTTTTCAATAACATAATTATTTTTATCGATCGACCAAATATATTAACTTTTCACATATTTTTTCCTTAAAAAAAGGCTCAACTTTTAGATACTATCATTTTTCATGCTAAAGTTGACAAGTCATGTTGATTAAGATTTTTTAAATCTTTGTTTGTCTTAATGACAAATGCTTAATTAAAGATTATTATTAGGCAAAAGTCTTCTAAATAATCTTCATTAGTCTTCATCATGAATATGACACTTTGTCTTTCTATCTCTTTTTCTTTTCTTGCATGCCTTCTTCTTTTCTTTTACCTTTGATGCTTCACTCGCGGAAAGTTGATGAGATACGACATAATGTAATTTTAATATATTAAAAAAATATGATTTTAGATAGAAAAAATAAGTAATACATATTAGGATAAAATGTTAGTAGGTAATTGAGCGTTGTCTTATTTTTCAATAGAATTAAAGTCGGTGATAGTTTGAGATATTTTATTTATCCCTTAATGACTCGAACTTACAATCTTCGAATTGAAAATAAAAAATGTTTATCATCCGAACAACTTTCTCTCTCTTAAGATTCACGCTTTGGTGTAAAGGTTGAAAATGGAATTAAAAGTCACTTAGATTTTTTTTTCTCAATATATTTAAATTCTATTCTTGTACTATAAGTTAGTACTATATATAAAACAATTTGTCTAATAAAAAAGTTAAAGTGCTTTTATTTAAGACTAATAATAGGTCCTTCAACATATTGTGGCAGACATTAATGGGCCTTCATAAAAGATTCTTTGTTATCCTAAAGAAAATTAGTACAATTTTCCATTTAATTTCAATTGATAGTTCGATATTTCTATTAGGTTCGATAATTATATTTAAATTTATATATATAAACTTATTCTTTAAAGATGATATTTTTTAACAGGATTTTTTTTTAAAAAATTTTGATCAAACACATAATTTTTAAAAAATTAAGAAATCTCTATCATCTCGTCATAACTATACGTAATGTGATTAATTTAACCAGAAAATTGTGTGACAATAAACATTGTAGTTCATCACAAAATTTAGTCAAAACATCGTAATATATCAATGTGCATGTGTTTTTGGAAGACAATCACAGGAATTAGAGAGTTTTGTCAACTCATTTTGTTCTCCAAATAATCAAACCATCTCTCTACTCCTAAATTTTTATCTTTTTGGATGCAAAATTAAGGATTTAACTTATATATATCGATAATTAACACGTTGCTCTAATATAATATGGGAAAAAAGATAAATATACCCCTAAACTATTGCAAGTGATATACAGATATCTCCGTCATACTTTTGGGACATTAGTGCCTCTATAGTCTAAAAATTAGAGCATATATGTCCTTCACTCTAACGAAAAACTAAATAGGGACACACGACACAATTTTATCATCAATTCAATATTTAATAATTGCTGGGCCGGTGGATAACACGTGTATGTCAGTTAGTATAAAAGGATATGCTTTAATTAGTTTTTGAACGATAAGGGCATCAATGTCCCAAAGTATGCCAGAAAATATCTACAACTCTTTGCGACAGTTTGGGTGTATATTTTTCTTTTTACCCGTAATTATATATTATCTTTTGAAATTAAATTCCGGACCAACGTAGCTTATACGAAATTTATTTTATGCGTGATAGAACGTAAAATAAAATTTCACTTAAGTAGTGGTAATACATATTTATTGTAACAAATAATTTGTGTAATTAAATAAAAAAAAATGCTCCTTAGCTGTCCTGCTTTGCATGCTTGAGATCAAGAATGATTAATTAGTTGAATGGACAATCATGTAGTTGCTGCATGTTTAATTATAATTATACTTGTAACACTAAAACTTCCCTAAATATAACAGAATTTTTAATATATATTTTATAATATGAATTTAAATTGATAAAATTTCAAGATTAAATTATTCTCATAATCTCAAAATATTTTCATATTTATATTTATAATATATTTCAAAAATATTAGTTAAAAAGAAAATTTTGATTATTATTATTATTATTTATATTCTAAGATATAGCTTCTCTTCATCCGGTATTTACTTCACACACACATATATATATATATTTCCTTGAAAACTATTAACTCTAAAACAAAATGAGAATTTTTTTTTATCTTGAACACTAAAAAGGAATGGTATTTTGTGATAGCATATATATTTTTTTTAAAGTAAAATCATAAGTATTTTAATACAAAAAAGATACTTTCTTTGTTTCAATTTATTTAACATCTTTATCAAAAATAATTATTTTATTTTTTCATTTTAGTAAATTAAAAACGTTTTACTGGTGAGTTTTACTTTATATCTTACCTCACCGAAAAAAGTTTTAAAAAAAAAGACCATTATACATGCCTTAAGACGGACTAAAGCTTCCCTCTTCCCTAATTTCTCTTATTTCGAAAATCCTTTTTATTGCTTTTAAACGGCTGAAAGGTTGTCACGAGTAAATAAATTTGAGAGATTAAAAGCTTCTAAGCATAAAACAAGAAAAAATAAATGGACGAAGTATATTTTAATTAAAATTTGTTTAAGAGATATGATTACGAGTTAACGAGTCAAATAATACAAAACGAAGGGAGTAATATACTTTTTCCGTCCATTTTGAATTCTCATGGTTTACTTTCTTAGAGCCAAACTATTAGAAGTTTAACTAATATTTATATTGTCTTTTTATATTATATTGATATGTAAATAATTACAATTTATAATAATGTTTGTATGATTTTTTAAATATTTAAATTTTTTATTTAATTATTAAGATAATATAATATAATTTAATTTTTAAAATTAATTAAATTAACTTTAAAAAAAATACAGTATGATAATTAAAAGTGAAGAAGAAAATATTTTGTAAAGTTAATTTTAGACAATTACAGAACTCAAGAAATACAAAATGATTCCAATACTATTTTTTTTGTTTCCAACATTTTGGACAAAAGAGGTGGCAAAAGGGGACAAAGAAAAAACAAACACTTTCAAGTACTAATTAATACCAAAAAAAAGCAAGCATGGCAATACAAAACCAAACCAAAATGATGTTTTTTTCCGTGATATAGTAATGAGATTATTTTATTTTTAATTAGATATTTTAAATTTGAACGATGAATATAAAAGAAATTCTATTAAAAGTATTGTCTTTAAATAAATTGCGTGATTCAAATTTATTTAAGACTTTAATATAAATTACGAACACGAAATACTTGAAAATTGAAAAATTAAAGAAACTTGATGAACAAACAAGAAATATAATTCATTATCTTTGTAAGGACAGTGCTTGGTGCACTACCAGACATATGGGTCCCATAATCATCACTACCTCCACCATTTTACCCCACCCCCTACCCCCACAACCCCCCTATCTATACATTCTCTTCATCCCCTGTAACCCCATTTTACTCTTATACATTTTCTTGAAATTTACTCATACATTCTTGAAAACCCCCTTTTCATGGAACCAATTCTTAGTGAAAAAGGTACAAAAATGGAGCAAGATTACAATATGGGTATGTGTTCTGAGGATGAAACAGAGCTTGAGTTGGGGTTAGGTCTTAGCCTTAACAGTGGGGGTGGGGGTGGTGGGGTGGGGGGAAAGACTAAGAAATCACCATGGGGTGAGTATGGTAGGATTTTAACTGCTAAAGATTTTCCTAATGGATTTTCAGCTAAGAGATCCATTAATGTTGGTGTTTCTGGTACTAAAAGAGCTGCTGATTTTGCTGGTTCTACAACTGAGGTTGGATCTCCTCCTACTGGTGCAAGGTTAGAATTTCACAACTTTTTCATAAAAATGTGTTCTTTTTTCTAAAGTTAGTATATTTCTTGCATTTTTAGTCATGGTGGCATGTTTAGTTTACTCAAAGGGTCTTAGTGATTTTAGGTTCCCATGTAAAGTTTTCATTTTTTCCAAGAATTTCATAAATTTTCATAAAAATGTGTTCTTTTCGCTAATTTTAGTGATCTTTTTGCATTTTCTTCATGTTTAGTCATGGTGGTATGTTTAGTTTTCTCAAGAAATTGTGTATCTCAAAAGGGACTAAATGATTTTAGGTTCTTATGTAAAGTTTCTTTTTTTTTCTTAGGATTTTTGTCATGTGTTCCTTGAATTTCTCTTTGCTTTTGTTGTTTGTTGGTTCCTAAAGCAGAGTTCTTTCATTTGATTTTAGAGCTTTTACATTAATTTCATGACTAACAATGAAGTTTAAGTTTAGTTTACTCAAGAAATAGTGTATTCCTTGAAGGGTTTTAATGATCTTGAAGAAAAGTTCTTTCCTTTAATATTACAATTTTTCTTACATTAGTTTCATGTTTGTCTATGAAAAGTTGTGTTTAAGCTACTCAAGAATGGATTTTATTTTGTTTCTTGGATTTTTTTTGTTAGTTAGAGTATATTTTCCTTTAATTTGTTTTAGCTTTTGTCTTTGATGAGTTATTAGTTTAATTACTGATAGAAGCTGGCAGAGCATGCATCACCTTTTGTTCATCTCATTACCTTTAATCTAAAATCTGCCAAAAAAGTTGCTTTTGGTTGCCCAGTCATTATGATAATCTATCATTATATTCCCTCTAATCCTACTTTTAGTGCAACTTTGATAATTTTTGACAATTTCTTTTTGTACTTTTTTGAAAAGAAAAAGAAAATCATTTTGCAAAATTTCATATGCCCTCTTTCCTCTCTTTCTTAACTCTTTTCTTTTGACTTGTTCATTTTAGCTTAGATAACTAAGTTCATGAATTTGGATCTTGATGGATGATTGAGTATATAATTGATGATTCATTTATTTTGATTTCTAAAAGCAGTCAGGTTGTGGGATGGCCACCCATAAGGGCATACAGAATGAACAGCTTGGTTAATCAATCAAAGGTTCTAAATGCTGATGATGAGAAGGGAGTTGGCGGGAACGATAAGAAGGAGCACTCGAAGAAGAAGATCAATCATGGGAACACTAAGGATGATGCAGCATCGGTTAAAGAAAAGGGGCATCTTGGTTTTGTGAAGGTGAATATGGATGGTTTGCCTATTGGAAGAAAGGTGGATTTGAATGCTCATACTTGCTATGAATCGTTAGCCGAAACCTTGGAGGATATGTTCTTTAAATCTACCAAAAGTACGGGTTCTGTTTCGAAGTTTACTTCTTGTTTCGTTACTTAAATTGGCTCTAAATACTAGTTTTCTCGGCCTTTGGCTAAGATCAAGCGTAGTTATTTGTTTCTCCCATGCATTATACATACTACATAGGCGTGGAATACCCTATTCCACGCCATGTTTTACGGTAGAAAAAGGACTAAATGAAACAAATCGGTTGCATGTTTTGTGATGTTTTTGTTATGAAGTGATTGTTGATGTTCCATTTTTTTTTATAGGCGGTGAAAAGGAACAAGCAACTAAGTCTTTTAAGCTCTTGGATGGATCATCTGAATTTGTGCTCACATATGAGGATAAAGAAGGAGACTGGATGCTTGTTGGAGATGTTCCATTCGGGTAAGAAATTCCGTTAATTAGTACTATGTCATTTTTGCAAAAAGCATCGAAATATTAGAAGCCTAAGTTCTCATCAAGCCCCACAAACCAAAAAAAAGAAGAGAATATATTAGCAAACATGAGGTATTGATGATCTCAATTCTCATGTATATATATATATAATATCATATTATATGCATGGTGCTTTTGGTGGACCTAATTCATGAAAGCAAATGATCACACCTTCATCATCCAACGAGGAAGTACAAAACGAAAACGAATAAAACAATAGGGGCATAAAACTATCAGTATAAAGGATATCCATAGTACATCAGTAGCATGGAGAAACACCATCAACCTTGATGTGGTTAGATATATGTAATCGGTCCATCTCTAACTAGAGGTCTCATGTTTGAGTCTTGAAAATGAAGAAATTCTTGGAAAGTGTGTTTTTTCCTTAAACGGGCCCTACACGTCATGAAAAAGTAGCATAGAAAGTATGATCTTCATTTATGCAAAATCAAGTTGTTATCATTTCTAGCTCCCCACTCTAGTTCTTTATATGTTCTAATACTTTCATGTGTTATATAGGATGTTTCTCAACACTGTGAAAAGGCTAAGAATCATGAGGACTTCTGAGGCTAATGGACTTGGTATGTACATAGCCATGCCAAAAGAACACACTCAACCTCTCCTTTTGTTATATTACTCGAAAACTCTTCAAAAGTACTCCGAGGTGCAGGGTGTGTTAGATCCTCCAAATCCAAAAGTAGTGCATTTTTGGAGAGTCCGAGCAATATAACCTTTTTGTCATTTTGTTTCCTTAGCTCTAACACTAGTTATTGGTTTACTTTCAGCTCCAAGAATCCCTCAGAAGCAAGAGAAACACAAAGGAAAACCTATCTAAATATGCTTGGTGCAAGGAAAATGCTTGGTAAAAAAAAGTTTGGAAGAAACAAAAAGTAAAACAGAAATAGGGATATTGTTACTTTTTTTCATGGTTGCATTTTTTGTTTTGCACCATTTACTCTTCAAAAAGTGCCCCACTTTTTTGTGTTTTTTTTTTTTGGTTTAGGTCTCAAGCTCCCCCATCATATAGTTGATATACCAATGTTTTTGCCCCAAATTTTACCTACCTTTCTCATGATGTAAATATGGGAATGCTATTTTCCACTTTTTGTGTGTTTTGTGTTTGTTGCAAGAAATTCTATTTATTTATTTGTTTATTTTAATGTTGATCAATCTCTTTTTGTTTGGTGGTATATAGAGATATATATTATATAGAATTTGCTAGTGGTGAAGTCATTAAAGACACTAGTTGTTGAAAGTTCTTAGCAAATCCTCTATTGTGGATTGTGTCCATCATTACATGACTGAAAAAAAATTGAGAATTTAAGTTTGAGTTTGTCCAAAGTCCTATCATGTGCTTGGTGCTAAAGTCATCTTCTGAGATATAGTGCATGCACTTAAATTCTACAATAACATATCAATATAATATCGCAAGTGAAGTCTATAGTCTCATAAGTGAGGCTTGACAAGGGTAGAACATACTGCGTGGAAGAAACAATCATGTAGAGGGATCCTCTACTCTTTTGCTCGACTTTTAGACCCTCCTATTAACGGTATGATTTTAGTAAGTTAAAATCGAGTCATGTTTTATTATTTCTTCCTAAACACAAGTATATACTATGTTTAGTTTGTCTAATCACATAGTAGTAGTTTAGATAAGGTTGGAATACTAAAAAACAAATAGACTGCTATATATAAATTTATATTCTTATGAAGAAATAATTATGATTATGACTGATGTTAGTCATTCTAAACATAATTATTTCATTGATCAAGTGACAACTGTATTCCAATACTCCTTGTGGAGTCCATAAAGAAACAAGATAAAGTATGATAAAAGATACTTTCATTCGATGTTTATATTAAATTAATGAATACACGCTAATAAGGTTATATCTTAAAAGAGTATGTTATGTGTATACGTAGATATCTTATCGTAAAGCAAAGGTCAATAATTTATCTCACGGAACTTGAATATGTAACCTATAGACTACGTAAAAATATCTTTATCGTTGCTTCAAGATTTACTTTCCGATACAAATACTGATTATAATAGTATAGTGTTTCTAGGAGGTTCCTAACATAAAGTATAATAAACCTCATGCGCTATCCATTGTGTTTTGTTCTTTTTTCTTCACTTTTTCCTAACAATAGGAACCCTACACAATGATGAAACTATTTGAGTTCAGATCTCATTCACCAATGTGTGTCACTTCCAAATTATCTTTCAAAAAAAAGGTTTTTCGTTTTTTCACTCGATGTTCGAATTTCATATTGAAGCTTCTATTAAAAACAGGGGCTTGTTTTGAGGTGACGCTCTCAGTAAAATTTTCTCCATATCCAGAGCTCGAATTCGAAACCTCTGATTAAAAGTGTAACCATCATGATTATATATTATACTTTTTTTAAAATCTCTAATATATGAGGGAAAATTGTTGACCAATGTAATTTGTGGTTCATAGTTACTTGTACATCTATCATAACACAAAATTAGAAAATGAACTAACTTGTGATGATTTTGTATAGGGTGATTTACACAAATAGGATATTTCCATGTTATCAACATGTTATTAGAGTACGATAGAGAAGTTATATCGAGATATTAATCTTTTAAATGAGACGATTTTACAAAATTCAGCTCGTCTTTGACACATTCCACAAGCAAATATAAGTAACTACAGCTAAGAGTACTTGACAAAACTGCATTTTGTCACTGAAATCAGAAACACAAACATCTTCTGGTGTACATTACAAGCAAAAGTTCAAGCTTTATCGCGTTTTAACATGAACAATAACGCGTTTACTGCAGAAAATCTCGAGGATCAGTAACATGGCCAGTTAATGCAGATGCTGCAGCTGTATATGGAGATGCAAGATAAATTTGACCTTCCTTGTGGCCCATTCGCCCCGGGAAGTTCCTGTTTGTGGTTGAGACACATACCTGGAAAATCGAATCGTTCATTGATCAGCTCAATGTTGTTCCACACTTCTATAGCGCGATTAACTTTCCTATTTCACTTTTCATACTAGCATTGGTGAAACTTACCTGAGGTTCGTTCAACCGAGCATGAGTATCTCTAGGACCACCCATACAAGCACCACAACTAGGACTTGCTGGTGTATCGCAGCCAGCATCCTCGAAAATCTGTGAACATGTTTTGCCACCAGATTCTGGAACTGGGATAGTATATAAATCCATCCAGACCTGAAACATTGCTAAGTTTATAACGGACAGATAATTTCCGATTGTTGTCAAACCATATGGTATGCCACCATGACATTCATGTTGTATATAGGTGTGTCTGAGTCCGGAAGAACAATACATTAAGAGCACGAACCTTCTGCGTAGCAGGGACGAGAAATGTTGGAACTTTGACCTTCTTTCCCTGTGAGGATTAGCGATGAAACCAAACAAGAAATCTTAGTGATCAATATGGTAAAAAGTTTATGTCACATCCCAAACTTCCACCGAGAAGTATCATTTAAGCACGGTAAAGATATGACACCTGAGCTTAATTCAACCCCCAAAAGCTAGCTCACGAAGGGAAGATTATCTCAAGTCTATCCATATATGCAGACCACGATTCCCCAACCAACATGAGACTCTAACAGACTCTAACACCCCTCCCTTCATGCAACGGGAGCCCATACAGGGATGATTCATCCCTGGCTCTGATACCATGTAAAGATATGACACTAGAGCCTAACTCAACCCCAAAACGCAGACACCTTTAGGTGTAGTACTGAACATAGCTTAACAAGCACAAAATGCTTATTCAGCTATACATCAAAGGAATAGGATCTATTTGGAAAGGTACAAGGCATGCGTTTTGAGGGACTTTTGTGCATTAACAGGAAGACAGGCATGTCAATAAACGGACGGTATAAGAAATTACAGAAGACAAGTGTTACAGAATAGACATGTATACTTTTCATATGCATAGTGAAGTTATTGAGAAAGAGATATCATCTTACTGATGCTAGAAAAACTTTGGCAGCAGCCATGAAGTCTTCTGTTTTCCCACCGGTACAAGATCCAATATATACTCTGTCAATCTTAACATCTTCGCATTCTCTTGCCAAAGCACGATTGCCAGGAGAATGAGGCTGAAGAGACATAAATAAGTGCATGGCGTCTACGACAATGTGTTTGTATTTATGATGTATATGTCAAAGTATTAACAGCCAAATTCACCTACCTTTGCTACTAAGGGCTCCAACTTTGAGATGTCGAAATGATACTTAGCAAGAAACCTGGAATTTATGGCAATTACCTCATAAGTCATAATGAATATCATCTTACCAAACATGCTAAGCTATTTCTTCTACTTTAAAGGGGACGCTCATGCACGAAGCATCCTGTGTTCACATAAGGTCCAGGGAAGAGCCTGCACCCCAAGTGAGTGTACCCCGACACAAGCATCAGTGACTGATTCTACGGCTTGAAACAGTGACCTATAAGTCACACGGAGACAATTTTAACATTGCTCCAACGCTCTCCTTCATAAATGAAATTGGAGACACGTAATGGCTAAGGAAAAACACAAGTGGTTATATACCAATGTCTTTTGTGTTGGATACCTGGCTTGCTCATCACTGTAGACAGGTTCATAATGCACAGTAGTCTTGTCCTGTGACCAGAAAACACGAAAGACGTTCATAAGCAAGAGAACTGGTCTTATTTCACTTAACCAAGCAGATGAAGGGAGTAATTAAGACATCTATCATATGTTGATTTATCATAAGCTAAACTGGAAATGTTAAAACTTACCTTAAGGTAGTCATATGTTGTTTTATCAGCAGGAATAACACCATTCTTTCCACCAGCTTCGATAACCATATTGCATAATGTCATTCTCTCTTCCATCTTTTGTCATACGTAAAACATAGAGATATTAATAACTCTGAACAATATAACTCGATTACCTCAAATGAAAACTCAACAAACTTAACTGTTAAACTTTCAACAGCAGTACCGACAAATTCCATTGTTTTGTATGTTGCACCAGCTACAGAAATTTCACCAATAACCTGGCATGTCCTGAGTGATATACAAATACGTAGCACATGCCAAAAGGGGAAAGTAAAGAAAATAGTAAGAGGCTGTCGAAGTAACTCACTTGCAAAATCAAATCCTTAGCTAGTATGTAATTCGGAATTTCACCATCCAATACAAATCTGATAGTTGGAGGAACCTGTATGTCACAGTAGATCTATGTGAGAGCTGCAGGAACTTGACATACTATACATGTAAAATGAGACATGGACATGCGATCCACGCTAAATTAACTAAACTTTGAGATATTCATGACAGGTATATATCCTTTTTCTCTACTTATACACAATAACAAGTATATGAATCAAAGGAATGTGGTCTCCAGATGAGAAGTTACTTACCTTGAGCAAAATCTTTCCAGTACCCAGAACAAAACCAGCATCAGTATTTCCGATTCCAGATGCAAATTGACCGAATGCTCCTGCAGTACATGTATGAGAGTCTGTACCTACCAAAACCTGCAAACAAAACTGTAAAGTCAAAAGAAGGGCATTGAAGGACAAGCCGTATTAGGATCTTTGCGTGTGTAGCACAAACTTCACCTCTCCTGGTCTGCAGTGACCTTCTTGGGCAAGAGCAATGTGGCACACTCCTTTGTAATCTGGATTAGCCTGTCAACATATTCAGTCCACTATGTTTTAGCAACTGTTATAAAACGACAACAAAAGCTCGGAGTAACCATCATGTGTTGCTAAGGGATATAGACTCAATATCATACCTGGAAGTTTCCGAGGTCTTTAATGTCATAATAGTACTTAATATTTTGCTCATTGCAGAAGTCCCTCAGTGTATCCACATTACGATTTGCTCGTTCATCAGCTGTGAAAATGTAGTGATCGGGTATGACAACTACCTTTTCACGATCCCAGACCTAAGATATGAAGAAAACAAACAATCCCCGGCACTATTAGAGCCATAGAAGTGTCCCAACAGGAAAATCAAGGTCTGTTCAAGTGAATTTTTTACTGGATTAGAATTTAAGCATGGTACTCCGCATCAACTTTTCTCAGTACCTCAACTATGAATCACTGATCCTGTGCAGATGCTTCATCGCGGGGTATATTGTATAGTTAAGTTACTGCACAAATTCTACTTCCCTAGGTGATACAGAACCCAACTACACACGAGTCGAATGCTTGCCCTCTTTATACCATGAGCTTGGGAGTTCAAGTTACCAAGAGAGGAAAAGTTCAAGATATGAATGATTTTAAGTAGAGATACGAAAGCATCCCTTTTCAAGTTGTCAGAATGAGGAGTAAGATATTGAATCATATCTTTGGAGGCATCAAACTCTAACTTGCTCTTGTTTATACATGAAATTTCGTCAATTGTGAATGTTCATAAACCAAAAACTCCGGAAAACCTACAGACATAAATCTCTAACCATATATAACTACAAAGATGAAACTCAACTAAATTCAACGATATGGCTATTTTAGCATACCTTGGCATTTTCTCCAAATTCTCTTTTAAATACTCCAATAGCACCAGGCCCAGTAATATCATTTGTCATCAAAACATCGACATTGACCCACAAATTCTCACCTGGAACCACATGAAGCTTCTCAGAAGTCCTAGCCAGCAACTTCTCAGTCATAGTCATCCAACTCTTCACCTAAAAAAACAAAAAAATCACAATCACAAGCATCAAGTACCATTAAGCTATATGGAAAGTTTGCAACTTTATTCCCCAAATATGAAAAGGGGAATTATTTTATTATCATCGCGGTGTCTAGGTCAACTTTCTCGCACCTCAACTAGTTTCATGGGATACTTGTCACCTCCCACTAGTAACATGTAACTCTGTCCACTAAGACTAAGACAATGGAAGAAATCACCTAGTATTTTTTTTATAACTGTGGTGTCTAGGCCAGCTTTTGCGCACCTCAACTAAATCTACGGGATACTTATTTCCTCCGACCAACGTCACATATCAGCTAAGTCTGTCAACCAAGGGTAGGGCAGATAGAAAGAGATCACCTATTGTTTTTGTTTGTGCTAGAGTTTGAACAATAAACTTATCAAGTTACTTCATTGATCACTAAGCCACACGCATAGGTATATGATAGAAAACAATATAAACTCAACTGAGCCAGTGGTGGCAGGCATTCTTGAACTTGGTTGTGTGATCATAGAAACAATTTTCTTGGAAAATCTTCTCCTGGGACTTTGAGTGGGAAACTGATTTAGTGGAGAGAAATCAGATAAAAACACAACATTCTGCACATAAAAGAGAAAAACCAAAGTTGGATCACAGTGATTTTTTGATCAATTCTTGAAAAAAAAAATGAATTTTGCACGAATTCTCGTACCTTGCTGAGACAATAAGTAGAGCTGGTGGAAAAAGAAGCCATTTCCAGTAGCAGAGAACTCACTTAGCTTCTGAACTGTCCTTTGTGAATAGTAGTAAGAGATCATGTATGACATTTGTATATGGGGAAAAAATGCATGTTGTTGTTTTTTGACCATTACTTCCTCCCTCCGTTTCAATTTGTTTGTATGATTTTGACTTGACACAAAATTTAAGAAAGAACAAAAATGTGCGAAGGCAAAAAGTGACTAGTATAGCTGTTGAATGTTGAAATAAAGAATCATAATTGATCAATGAAGTATAATCTTACCAATTAGATTTTGATATTGACAGTAAAAAGATAAGAGTAGGTCCTTCATTTTCTAATATTGTACAGTTTCTTGATCAAAGTAGATCTAAGATAGCATTATACACATCTGATATGACAGCTAAGTTATATGCCATTAACATCAAATACCCCTTCAAGAACAAATCGAGTTCAACTTGGACCCGACATCCATGCCTGGACAACGAAATTTCTCGACCATATCAACATCTCTCAGCAAGTTTATATAGGTCTTAATAGTCTTCAAGAATAACACATATTAAGTACTTCCACACGTACACTTTAATCTAGCCACATTAATACCATAAAGTTACTAGATAATACAAAAGGTCATTCATACATGCACCTAGGACAGCTAAAAGACATAAATCTTGACATTTAGTTTTACCATTTTCAACATCTTTCATGTGTTGTTCAATAGGAAAGGAAGTTAACCAGAAACTAGAAAGTACTCACTCCGTCAGCTTTCACGCATCTCGATTGAATCCAATGAATATTTATCACCTCGCACCAACAACATGTACCGGCTAACTTTGTCCACCAAGGAATACCTATTACCTTCAACCAGCAACAAGTACCAGCTAACTTTGTCCACTAAGGCTAAAACCTCGACTAAATCCACTGAATATCTATATAATAATGAGATCAATACTTCATTCCACTACGGACGTGGTAAGACTTTTAAACATTTTGTTAGATGGTGAAAAATTTCATGATGATTTCACATTTTGCTTTACAAATTTAAAGGTTAAATATTTAGATCAACAGTCATAATGTTCATTGAATATGTTCTCAATCCACCTTCTAATTTTATTTATGAAATTACAAATAAATTTGTTCAATTTTGCGTATTTTGAAAAAATTATAAATAAAAGGACAATTTTATTATATTTTTTAAAATATATATAATTAATATGAAGAATGAACAATATTATTGAATATCTAAAAATAATATAATGGCAACTATAGTTAGACGGAGGGTGTGATTATTACTAGGTGATATTCATTTGTGCTTTGAATACGAATGGATATGGAATTAGTAATATTTGCAATTAAATCACATTACAAAGATGTGTAGGATAATTTATCATAAATACGATAGTAATATTAATAATAATATATTCGAGCATAATATCATAATCAGTAATTAAGAAAAATATTATATTGGTAAATTTTATCATTATGTGAGATATAAAATTGGTTTTGATAAATGTTTGGTTCATAAGGAGTATAATCAATAAATAAAAAATTAAAATAGTAAAATATAAGACAAATGCATTGATAAATAGTACTTGATGACTAAAATTATAAGTTACACATATAAATTTAATAAATTGACACTATTCAGCAAAAATAATTAAATTTTCTTCCCTTCTCCAACTATCAATGCTTATGTCATATCTCCAAACGCACTGAAACACTATATCTCAGAGATGGAATAGGTTGATGATTGGAGAAATGGTAGAACAATCACGTCATCCGTCCACCACTTCGCCGGCGTTTCTTGTCTTTCTCTCCACATACTCTGTAAGTTCTTCCATTTTCTTGCATAAAGTTGAAAGCTTTTTATGTAATTGTATCTTGGTGTGGAGAAAATGTCACTACTTGTGGAGACGGGGTGGTTTGTGGAAGCTCAGAAGGCATTAGCATGAATTGTTATCTTATTTGAAAAAGATGGGATTTTTCTACTTGCATAAAGTTAAAAGCTTTTTATGTATTTGTTTCTTGGCGTGGAGAAAAGGTCGGTAATTGTTGGGTTAGTTGAGGGTGGGGTGGTTTGTGGAAGCTCAGAAGGCAAGAATTTGTTATATTGTTTGAAAAAGATGTGAATTTTCTTCTTGCATAAAAAGTTAAAAGCTTTTTATGTATCTGTTTCTTGGTGTGGAGAAAAGGTCAGTAATTGTTGGGTTTGTTAAGGGTGGGGTTGTTTGTGGAGGCTCAGAAGACAAGAATTTGTTATGTTGTTTGAAAAAGATGGGGTTTTTCTACTTGCTTAAAGTTGAAAGCTTTTTATGTATTTGTTTCTTGGTGTGAAGAAAGCTTTTTATGTATTTGTTTCTTGGTGTGAAGAAAGGTCACTAATTTTTGGTTTAGTTAAGTGTGGGGTGGTTTGTGGAAGCTCAGAAGCAAGAATTTGTTGTATAAAATAAAATTTGTGCACTTCTATTCTGTCATCCTCCTGCGCGATTATACCCGAGAAACTGCCAGCAGAGTATGCTGAGTTTTCTGATGTCCCTAAGTTGTCGTTTCAAGATAAATTTATGGTATCTATTTAATTTTATTCCGTCTCCCTTTGTCATGTAAACTGTGTTACTTTTTTTTTTTTTGCAGAATCTAAGACAGACGCTGGATGATCTCACACGTAATGGTTTCTCTGTGGTTAGTGCCATCCCCAAACTGTCAGTTGGAACTTTCATTATACCTTTTGTTGGATAAGTTCTTATATATTTCTTATACATGAGTGGTGAAGTGGAACTTTAAATTGGTATGCTAATGAACTTGTCAGAGTTGGCTTTTTCTCTTGAAGAATTAAAATGATGTCTTTTGTGAGTGAAGTTATGATCTGATTAATGCCTTGAAGTGCTGATTTCTTATGATGTTCTTTCGACCATTTAACTTGATATCTTCCTACTTCCCTCCTACTCTTTTTTCCACATATAGCTTCAAGTGCCTCTCTGTCCTCACTTCCTTTTAGTCATGCACAAAACAGATTTAGTAATTTGTACAGCTGTGTAATGTTTGCATTTGTAGTGTGTCGTGGAGGAAGTTCAGGGTCCAACTCAAGCTCGTGCTCGTAAGAGCCAATTTATATCAGGCTAATTACTTATGAATAGCTCAAGATTTCTTACAAGTACAATATTATTTGTGGGTGCGATTATATTTATTTTTATATCACTTGGATTTTTTCATGTCAGTTGAATCTACTAATATCTGCTAAGATGCAAAAATGTTAGTTGTGAGAAATGAGTAAAGCTTTTCAGCATGGTAGCATAACCAAAGTATCATACATATTCGTAAGATTTACATCACTGACATTTTTATACTCTTAGAAAGGATTGCGGAATGATCCTAATCTGCGGTGTCTTACAATTGAATTGGTCTTAATATTTTAGGCATGCACATCCAGGCAGTCCCTATGTTTTTGGCCTTGTTGGAAATGATCAAGATCTTGATTTTCCAGAACCAATGCCTGTTGTTGGTCATGTCTGCTTGACCACTTATTCTCCAGCTAAAAGCCAGAATATGGCAGCAACTAATCACTCCAAGCTAATTTGGGTTTACTATTTTTTTTTATCAAGTAAAACTAGTCTCATTCATAAACATGACGAAAACGGCCTATACAAAGGTTATACCAAAAGATATGATACCTGCAAACTCCACCCAATCCTCTATTCAACGAGGAACTTTTTGTTCACACCAAAAGAAAATAAGGGAGCGGAGACTACTCCTCAACTGCAAGAAACTTGACTCCACACCATCAAAAGCTCTCCTATTTATCTCTCTCCAAACAACCCATTAATGCAATTAGAACCACGGTCGAAGTCCTTTGGCTTCTCCTCCTCCCGCTCGTCCAACTGAGCATCCAAATCTTTCACGGTTCTTGGTATTGTCCAAAGAGTGAGAAACCATCTAAACATATCCCACTATAATCTTATGGTAAGCCCACAATGTTGAAGAAGGTGATCCAGATCCTCGCCCGCCTCGTTGTGCATGTAAGACCAATTGAAGCAGACAATCTTCTGTTTTCTAAGATATTCCATTGTCAAAATAACCCTTCTAGTGGCTAGCCAAGTTAAAAAAACACCCTCCTAGGCACACATAAATCATCACTATCTGTTCCTCTCCATTTGGACCTATTTCATTCCAAGATTTTATAATTCGGAGCTTTCCTATGCTAGAAGTCCCATTTCTACTGACTAGTGACTGCTTCCTTGATCACTCAAGTAGCAAACAGCATTTTTGTTCATTAGCACCTCATATTTATTAGTTATGAAAGATTAAGCAGTTTCACTTGCAAATCACAAACTAAGATTCTTATTTGGTGTGTACAGGAATATCCCGTTCAGCGAAGGGGTATTGCATTATCTCTGTTTATGGGACTATGAAGACTTGCTTTCTGGAGGATGGCCTAACTGAAGAAGCCGTAGTCACCAAACTTCGTACTTTTTTTTTTTTGAGAATTGGTAAACAAACCAAACTTCGTACTTATCGATGCCATCATTTGTTTTTGCATAATTCATCAAAGAAAAATTCTTCAGGTTTGCAGATTGCAGTTTTGTTCTTACCGTTGCTTATTAGGGAATTAAGTAGCTTGGCTAAGGGACCTAATACCCACACACTCGGGCATTCTAGTTATAGTTACATATATTTGTTTGGATGTATGTAGGTGAAGTTAAATTTGAGATAGACCAATTCAACATGTCTCTGTAGGAGAAAAAATTGGTTTGATTGCATACAGTATGATCCCAATGGCTTTTTGAAATCTAGAACGTTATGATAGAGGCCCAACTGTACTCATGGAAAGTAGTAGAATAAACCTGAATGAACTTATCAAAAAAATAAGAAGTCTCACTGGAATGACATCGACAAGGTGTCCAACCTTTATAGGTTCCATCGTTTCATGTACAACAGCTGGAATCTTCATTAGGACACACAAAGAATAGTCTGTTTATTACAAATCTTCATGGGGATCAATCCAATACACTTCACAGTGGGTTTCAGATAATATGAAGTTGTTAGGAGTGATCCAGATCAGGGGAATGGTACGAATGGATAGAGAGAGGCCGTAATCTTATCAGAACAACAATGTTCAAGAGTAATACAATGAGGTGGCTGTGTGACACACTAAAGGAAGCATCGTAGGTGAAGGGGTATTCTATTAAAAGTTGGAGACTTTGTGACCATGTTTAAGACACTTGCTGCGCAAGAAACTATAACAGTCATGGCCGGTATGTTACAATCATTAACATTTAAGGTAGGAGGACATCAATTATTATTGTCCCTGAGATGACATTTAATTCAGGGTAGATGGAGATTGCCTTAAAAGATTGAGAAGTCAATTAATCAAGGTGTCAACCAGAATTCCAGAACCAAAACCATTTAAGACAACACATTCAGGGCTCTTATATTTGGATTCTGTCCTGATGGGCCTCAAGACAGATGGGAGCTGCGAAGTCCAGGCATGGGGAGATCCTTTATTGAGAGTGAACAATCACACTTCGAGCTTGGTTGAAAAACAGTCAACAGCAACCTTTGACGTCCCAATCCTGTTGGAAATTCACAGATGGGTGAGTAGCATATGGAAGCAGATACATATAAATATTTTTGAGATGGGTTACAATAGATTCTCGTTTCTCCTCAAAGCTATCAGCGACAACAACCACAACTTATCCAGTATAATTCCACAAGTAGGGTCTACAAGTGGGGTCTGGAGAAGGTCGAATGTACTTAGACCTAACCCCTACCTTTGTGGGGTAGATAGGCTGTTTCTGATAGATCTTCGGCTCAAAAGAAATGTTTCTGAAGCAAAATTGTATGAATAATATAACAAAATAGCAAGATACAAAATAATTGAGGCAAGAGGTAGATATACATATTGACGAAAAAGAGACTACGTGACTATTAAATAATCCCTACCTCTCCTCGAAGCTATTGATGGTACATATTCTAGAAGGAACCTGGTTCCTAATGAATTTCAAGATTTTCTTTCAATGGTGGAGCCACTGTTGTCAAAGGTGTGCGTAGAGGCATAATATTGGAGATCCGATATAAGTGTACGCGGTGGACAGAGTTTCGATGGGAGCGGAGAAGAATGAAAGAAGTATAAGCCAAAGGATAACAGAAGAATCCTACAGTCGGGATGAACTCAATTCAAATAGTCGGGACACTGCACGTGGTGAGCAGCAGGAAAGCATAAGATTTAATTATAACTAACATGGCCTACCACGTGGACATGAGCTATCTTTTTCTTAAGGCCCTGGGAAAGCAAAGGGGAAAACCGTTTGCCCTTCAAAATCTGCTGGAATCATGAACCAAAAGAAGCCCTTCCTCTATAAAGGTCTGATCCACTAATCGAAGAAGTGTCTGCTAATACTACGACACAAAGCAGTCAAACGGTTAAAGGGATTCTTGCGAGGCATATAGTTCATAGTTCTTGGAGAACTCAGAAGAAAAAGATAGGTAACAAGTTGAAGAAAACCAGCATGTGTTTACTTCTGTGGACCAAGCAATTGTACTTCTGCATGCAAAAGAAAAGCATGGAGTATTCACTTGGATAAAATTCATGATCAGAGGAATCTCTCTGATGAAATTTTACCAAGACATCCCTCTCCATGGAATATAAAGAGATTGTGAAACATAGAGAAGAAGCATGGGGACAAAGATCCAGAGCTTTATGGTTTAAGTTGGGAGTACAAAATACAAGCTATTTTCATAGAGCAGCCTATGCCACAGAAGATATAACAACATTGATCAGTTGCAAGTGGAAGGGGTACTGATAAGAGATCCAAAGATTATTAAAGAAGAGATAGTGTCTTTCTACCCGAACCTCTACACATAAACAAAGGAGTGGAGTCCTCAAGGTGGTATGAGGGATTGGCCCAGGATAACAGTTCAGGATAATGAGATGCTTCAAAACTCGTTTTTCCCAGAAGAGATATGGGATTGGGAAGCAGTGAAGTATGTTGCAGGGGATAAAGTCCCAGGTCTGATGGTTACTGATATTTCTTTATAAGGTGCTAAGAGGTGGTCAGTACAGATGTCATAGCTATTGTACAGAATTTCTATGAGCAATGCATATTTGGAAAAAGCTTCAATGCAACTTTTGTGTCCATGATCCCCAACAAAGTTGGTGCCAAAGAACTAAAAAACTACACATCCATCAGGCTAGTCAGGAGTGTTTACAAAATTATTTCAGAAGTGTGTTTTTTTTTTTTGAGGAGGTAGAACTGTTGAATGAGAGGCTAAAGAAAGTGGTGGCAAGGTTGGTAGATGCACAACAAATGAACTTTATAAAAGGATTACAATGATGGATGCAACACTAATTGCTAATCAATGTGTAGACACAAGGCAAAAACAAGACCCCTGACATCCTATGTAAGCTAGACGTTGAAAAGGCTTATTTATGATCATATAAACTGGAACTATCTGCTGGATTCAGTGAAAAAGATGAGTTTTGGAGAGAGGTTGATTAGGCGGATCAAATATTGCATTAGTATAGCCAGATTTTCTGTTTTTGTTAAATGCAATTCAACAGGGTTCTTTCTTTCCCAGAGAGGAAGTAGGCAGGGGGATCCACTGTCCCCATTTATTTAACTGTAGCAATGTAGGGTCTGATGATATGATATAGAGGGCACAGAAAAACAACTGGATTAGGGGCTTCAAGGTTAATCAATTGGCGACTGTTACGTGGAAATATCTCACCTAATATATGTTGATGACACTCTGATTTTCTGTGGTCCAGATAGAGGCCTATGAAAGCTATTGAGAGTAATTTTTGTACTCCTTGAATCTATTTCTGGACAATAGATCAACTTAACTGAACAAAAGTCTTGTTTACCTAGTAAACGGTTCCAGAGCGACAAGAATTTGCTTGAACTAGCTATATACTTTGGAGGGGGGGGGGGCGATTGGAGAATTACCCGCTGTTTACTTGAATATGCCCTTTGGGGCAAAACGTAACTCCAAAAAGATATGGAATGGAGAAATGGAGACGTTTGAGAAGAAACTCTCCAATTGGAAGAGCCAGTACTTATCGTTAGGAGGCAGCTTGGTGCTCATTAATGTTGTCCGAGATGCTATATCCACTTACATGTTGTCCTTGTTCCTAATTCTGTAATTGTGGTTAACAAGATTGATGCTCTAGGAAGAAACTTTCTTTGGGAAGGCAATAGTGATAAAAAGAAGATCCACCTAGTAAAATGGAGCAACCTGCCACCAGTGTTGCCAAAGGTGATTATTGGGAAGTCCTAGGGTGGGGTGTACCAAAAAATGCACGGGGGTGAAAATGAATGGCGTAGATCCATAGGGCTGTGCCTAGAATTTGAGTTGTAAGTCGCGGGCGTAAAAGCATCCCGCCTGGGTGTTAAATTTCATTTTTGTTGCCTTAAAAGTATTTTTTCTATAGATCATGTTTTTATTATTGGTGTAATGATAGTTGTGGTTTATGCTATCATGTTTTCATATTGTAGTGATTTTTCCTAAAATATGTTATAAAGAAAGCAGAAAACATACATATACGTTAAAGCAAATACATCATTTAGGTGTAGGTTTTCAAATCCAAAGAGAATTAAATTCCCTTGTCTTTATTAACTTTTTCAGTTTAACTCCCAACATTCAATTATTGTAACAATTCCTATGATCTTCCTACATATAGGGAAGAAAATAAAAATCAACTACAGAAACCTACGGTAAAAAAAGTTAAATTTAGTCTTGAGTTCCTTTTCAAGCTCAGCTTCTCTTTCCAGATAAGTAGCACGCCTATGCAGCAGAATACCAAAATCTCTAAGGTTGTATGCTGATCTAGCATCTCGCATTTGCAGCTCCAACCCTCTTAAGTGGTGGCGTACATCCTCTAGCTCCAAACAGATTTCGCGCATGCGACCATCACTGTGACCAGAGTTCGAAGCCATTTCCGCTGTTAAATAATTGTTAAAAAAAGGGAAAATAATTAGTTATTAAAGTCAAACCTTTCTATAACACTTATATCTATAAAACAACAATTAATTATAGATGATGCAGATATCAGGATAGGATAAGCAAGGGCATTTCCACAGTCAATTTTTGGAGCCCCAGAATAACACGCAACCTCTACAACCTCTGTCCTTCGGGTGAGTGTTTTGTGCGCTCTGGGTAAACTCCCCACTGTGTAATAGCCTGTAAGCTACACAGGGGGATTTAAATCGCACTAGGCAAGCCCCATGCGACAAGCTCGACTTAGTAGGTATTGAGGGGGATCCATCCCGGGTCATCCGTGTGGATAAACACCCTCCAAACCTACTGAGCCATCCCGAAGGACATATCTAAAGTTAATTAATCATTAGAAAAAACAGAAAAGATGTAGTTGTTACGCCTCTCTACAACGACTGTAAGAAGTAGCGACAGAGAGATTCAACTTCTATAGGAACAAACAATGTGAAGAAATATAAATAATTAAACTAACCTAATGAGGTGATGCTCAACTTTATGAAAAATGTGATGAAAATAAAATGTTAAGCACTTGGGTATTTATAGAGGTTTTGATTACCTTATTTCATATGAGTTATTAATTAAGCTACCAATTTTCAAGATACAGAAGAAATGGAAGGAACTTAATTATTATTATCCTTTTTTTGAGAAGGTGACAATTGATTACCAAATTTCATATAAGTTATAAATTAAGCTACCAATTTTCAATATACAGAAAAAAATGGAAGGAACTTAATTATTATTATCCTTTTTTTGAGAAGGTAACAATTGATTACCAAATTTCATATAAGTTATAAATTAAGCTACCAATTTTCAATATACAGAAAAAAATTTGGAAGGAACTTAATTATTATTATCCTTTTTTTGAGAAGGTAACACTTGATTAACTAATTTCATATGAATACGAATTAAGTGACCAATTTCAAGATACAGAAGAAATGGAAGGAAGTGGAACTTAATTATTATTATCTTTTTTTTTTGAGAAGGTAACACTACTTTTATTATTATTATTTGTTAGTTTAATATATATATATCTATGGCCCCTCGAAGTTATCAGCGAAATTCATTTAGATACCCGAACTCCAATTTGTTCTAATTGAGGTACTAAATGGGTAATTTTCATAGATGGTCATATAAATATGAGTCTTTTTCACTAAAGTCGGTTAACTATATTTTTTAACAAAAAAATCACAAATTTTGCCCTTAGTAACACAAATCATTTGCTGGATAATCCAATTTTTGATGGGTGATCTTTTAATGTACTTTTTCAATATAAGAAAGACCTTGGCAGATTGAATGAAGTATTTTCTAGGTATTGAGGTTGCTCAGTCTAGATCATGTATTGTTATTTCTCAGCGCAAGTATGCCTAGACATTCTTGAGGAGACGGGAATGATGGAATGTAGACCTATTGACACTCCTATGGATCCGAATGTTAAACTCCTTCCAGGACAGGGGGAGCCACGTAGTAATCCTGAAAGGTATAGACGGCTTGTTGGAAAGTTGAATTATCTCACAGAGTGACTAGACCTAGAGTGACTAGACCTGACATCTCTTTTTCCGTGAGTGTTTTAAGTCAGTTTATGACTTCCTCTTGTGATAGTCACTGGGAAGCAGTTGTTCGTATTTTGCGATATATTAAGTCAGCTCCCAGTAAAGGACTACTCTTTGATGATCAAGGCAATGAGCATATCATTGGATATACTGACGCTAATTGAGCAAGATCAACCTTTGACAGATGTTCGACAGAATGTGGTTGCTCGATCTAGTGCAGAATCAGAATATCGAGCAATGGCGACAACAACTTGTGAGCTAGTTTGGATCACAAACAGTTGCTGGGAGAACTAAAATTTGGCAAAATTGATCAGATGGAACCGGTGTGTGATAATCTAGCGGCTCTTCATATCGCATCAAATCCAGCCTTTCATGAAAGGACTAAGCACATTGAGATTGACTGACACTTTGTTAGAGAAAAGATACTCTCTGGAGATATTGTTACGAAATTTGTGAAGTCAAATGATCAACTTGCAGATATCTTCACCAAGTCCCTCACATGTCCTCGTATTAATTACATTTGTAACAAACAAGGTACATATGATTTGTATGCACCAGTTTGAGGAGGAGTGGGGAGTGTTAGAATAGAAATAAGTATTCCTACTTAGAATAGGATTAGCTATAGGAATCCTAGTCGGAAAAGGATTCCAATGTAGTGTATAAATAGGATATTAATGTAACAATTTAGATACACAATTCAATAATATTTTCCCCATATATTACTCACAATCTCTATCACATCTAGGGCTGCAATCAGCTGAGATTGCTTGACTGCATTATCGGCAGTGGTCTGCTTGACAGAATTCTGCACCACGATTCAATCGATAAAGCACATCTTCCTGACTGTTGATCGCCAATTATGAGTGTTGTGCGGAATTTGAGATAATACGAGAAAATATAAACGCGAAAAATAAGACAACAGATTTACGTGGTTCACCAATAAATTGGCTACGTCCACGGGAAGAGGGGGAGCAGTTTTATTATGGAGAGGCAAAAACAGAATTACAGAATAGGGTTTGCCATAGCGTCTATATATAGTGCTAAGCTACGCCCTAACAGGCTTGGGCCCAACATACAGAATCAACAGAAAATAAAGGGCCCAATACAACAACATTGTATACCGTCGGGCCGGGGGCGTCTCCGCCCCCCCGAACCCCCAGGCCAGGGGGCGCGTCGCCCCCCTGGACCCCCCGACTCGCTGACCGGGCAGCGAGACCCCCGTCCTTTCTGTTTGTAGCGGGTCTGATTCAAGGCATTCAACAATGAGGCATCACGTTTTGTGTTGCATCCAAGTTAAGGCAACTTGATTGCTGCTTAAGCTGAGTTGTCTCAAGTTAGTGCTTTCTGTTCAGCTCATTTAACTTCTGAGCATTAAATCGAGCTTACATACTTGGCTTTGGTGAGCATCACCTATTAAGATTTCTATTAACATATTTATGGTAAATAAGAAATTTCTTTTTAATTTTTTTTGTTATTTTGTTCAAACAAACACTGTTTCATGGACATTGCTTAGATATTCTCCTTATTGTTCTCTGTTAACATCTCCTTCGTGCTCCCTACCACTCATTTTGAACCCCCTTCTCTCTATCTGTTTTTATCTGTTTCATCCCTTTCCCATCACTGCCACAACCTATGCAAGTATTACAACCCAAGCAATGACTATGACCACTGCCTTCTGTTCCACATATAACCTATGACCTCCAGAATGCCTCTTCATTTCATCTCATCTAGTCTCTTTTTCAAACTACCAGGAAGCTCCGAGTTTAGGTCGTTAGGACTGGTCTTTCTACAGAGCCAACCCTACCCTTTCCCTCACACATTGTGTAGGTCGAGATGATTGCAACACTTCAAATAATTCAGGCATTTGATAAATAGTTCCTACTTTACTCACTCAAAGAATAATTGCTCTTCTTTTCTCTTGCATAGGTGGACCTCGATTATGGGGTATTTCAAGTACATTCTCTAAAAAGAAATTCTCAAAAAAAATAATTCTAAAAAATATGTTCTCTGTGAAGAGAGTTGTAATTAACTTTATGTTGTTTGTCATTCTTATCATGAGTTGAATCCACAATAACTATAGTAGTTTTTGCCTTCCTATCTCTTCTCTCCCCCCCCCCCCCTCTCTCTTTATTTCAGACTTCCTGTGCAGATAACACAATTGTAACAAACTTCAGATCTAGTAAGATTTTGGGATTGTGAAAAATCATTTCTCTTATAAAGAATTACTTCCTTTATAGGTGGAAAGTCACTGTGTACAAGTGGACCAAGAGGTTTATTGAAAGTGGAGAACCTACATGAGAACATGGTTCTCCCCAAAAGGATCCAATCACTTATGCTAATTAGGGCCTTATGGAGTGCACCGAAATTTAATAAACACAAAAAGTTTGTCCTAATATGCACAAAAGTTATTGAAGATCATATTTTTCTGAAATTGTTCTCTTATTTAGTTACTCCCTCCGTTTCACAAAAAATGACCTAGTCTGACTTGGCACGGAGTTTAAGAATAAAAAGAAGACTTTTGAATCTTGTGGTCTTAGATTAAAGTTAGATCAAATGTACAAAATTGCCCTTTGATCTTGTGGCCTTAAACATGCCACGTAGAAAACTGAAATTAAAATGTTACCAAAAAAGAATGAGGTCATTCTTTTTTAAACAAATTAAAAAGGAAAGGAGGTCATTCTTTTTAAGAAACGGAGGGAGTATTTATATTTGAAGCAAACATGTGGAGTATGTCTTTTCTCTGTTCTCTATTAGCTTACAAATATCTTTTGCTGCTAGTTTGAAAATAAAAGTTGATGTCAATAAGAAGCTCCACACTACCACAGTTTGCTAGCGAAGTTAAAGATCAAGTTGTAAGCTTTGAGATTTGATTTGAGTTAGAGGCTCTCCTAAAGCACAAGGGGTTGGTGGACTTTGAGATAAAACGAGATATTGAGAAAATGCAATGCCCAACTAGTTCATTAGAGGGATATGTCGCGTTGGCAAACTTACTCTTTGTTTGGAGAAAGTGTAGAGAATCTCTAGTAACAGATAAATCCTTATCTGCAAAAGACAAAGCTGTTAAGTATTGGAATGAAATTCTTCACATTGAGCTGAATTGAAAGATTCACAGAGCTGACTCAATTAGTATGGGATTGGTTAGTTGCTACTGTTTTCTTTTGCCACAATGTGGAGCAATTTTTTAAGTGTCTTATATGGCTAATATGTCTTCCTTATTTCTTATCTTCACCGCTTACAACAAACACAATGAATTTTTCTTTACTAATATGTTCTATTTGCTTTTGCAGAGGCATGCTGAGTTTCACATGTTCAATTCCTGATTTTACTTGTATTTCATCTGCAAAGGTTGCATTTCATTATTCAATTCATTCTCACTGCAAAATTCATTGTCAAGATTGATTTGTCTTGTTGAATTTTTATCTCTGGAAACATCACTCTCTTGCAGTGACACAAAACAATCATCACTCTTGTGTACTGACTGTTAACTCTTTTGATTCTAGCATATATTTTTCTGTACTAGCAGAGCTAACTGTCACGACCCGCCAGATACCCCGGCAGATCGCGACCCGTCCAGGCAGCTAGCAGCAGGCGCAAGGGGCAGACTGCCCAAGCAGGCCAGCAGGCAAAGGGGCAGGCAGCAGTTGGAGGGGCAACCGTTTCAGCAGTTTCAGCTGTTACAGCAGTTACAGCCGTTACAGCTGTTACAACAATCAATGGGGCGGCAGTTTTAAGCCTTGGAGAGGCTTGGCAGAACGTGGGGCAGACTAGTCAAGGCTAGGAGTCCCTTTTTGGAAGACTTAGGAGTCATGCCTTAAGTGCATGAACATAGGGGCTTGTATAGTTGTATTTATTTACTCTTAGTGGTTAGAGTAGTATAAATAGTAGGGTCATTGTATTTTGTAAAGCATCCAACAATCCACTAACATATCAATACAAGTCTTTTCTTCCAAAAATCTATCTTTGTTTTCTCTTTCTAAGTTCTCTTAGCGATCCAAGTAGAGGAAGGCTTACTTGAGTCTACAAGATCGTGCAAGAATCGTGAGTAGACCGTCAAGTGCCGTACGGAGTATTGTCCGATTTGAGAAGTCCGTGACATAACAGTCATCACTTTGGCAGAGTCGATTTCACCGGAGCTACCATTTTGGCTGCGACTAAACCATTGGGAGAAACCCCTCGAACATCCATGTGAGTACGAACTTGTTGGCCAAGTTTAACAAAATTCTTGCCAATCAAGAACTGGAATATGGATGCGTAAGTAGATGGCGGAAATGAGTTTTGGTACAATGGTTGCAAAATGATTTTCAACATCATTCAACAAAGGAAAATTCAAAGAATCAATTCAATATTCCTTTGCATTTTCTATTTCAAATATACTAACACTCTGAACAAAACCAGCATCAGTAATTCCGATTCCAGATGCAAATTATCAAGTGCTGCATGGAGCTTTAGTAAGACTCTAAGTCTGTGACATAAAAGACATAAATCTTGACATTTAGTTTTACCATTTTCAACGTCTTTCATGTGCTGTTCAATAGGAAAAGAAAGTTAACCAGAAACTAGAAAGTACTCACTCCGTCAGCTTTCACGCATCAACATGTACTAGCTAACTTTGTCCACCAAGGAATATCTATTACCTTCAACCAGCAACAAGTATCAGCTAACTTTGTCCATTTAGGTTAAAACCTTGACTAAATCCATTGAAAACCTATTACCTCCCACCAGCAACTTATGCCAACTAACATTGTCTACCAAGGGATATCCGTTGCCTCAACATTGTCCATCGAGGGATATCCATTGCCTCCCAGCAGCAACAAGTACCAGCTAACATTGTCCAATCGAGGGACATCCATACCAAATAATTTTTGAGAAAGTAATTATTTAGGGTGATGTTTATTTGTGCTTGGAAAACAAATAGCCATTGAATTAGTAAAATTTGCAATTAAATCACATTACAAAAATGTCTAAGGTAATTTATCCTAAATACAATAGTGATATCAATAATAATATATTTGAGTGTAATGTCATAATCAAGAATTTATAAAAATAATATGTCAGTAGGTTTAATTACTGATATATTAAAATTGTTTCGATAAATTCTTGATTTAAAGAGTACAATCAACAAATAAAAGAACAAATAGTAAAATATAAGATACGTATATTTTTAAATAGTAGTGTACAGTAGGACTAGATGACAAAATAAAATTGTAAGAAGAAGAGGATAGTCTTTACCATTCTCACACAAAATCATATCTCGTCACAAATGAATTTACAGTTACTCATAAATATATTTAATAAAATGATAGTATTAGCAAAACATAATTGATGTGTTAGTTCATCAGTTATTATGCACTTAAAGTTATTTATAAAAAAAAAAGGTCAAATGCCCCCCCTAATCTGTTGTCCGATTTCTAAGTACGTACGTAAACTTTAGAGGGGTCATATCACCCCTGAACTGTTTAAAATTGAAATTTTTGTACTCCTAAAAAGCCATAACCATATTTATGTTGATGAGTGAAACTCACGCGTTTTGACACATGAAAAATCCATTAGAAAAAGTTTTTCTTCAATTTTTTCATTATTCTTTATTCTTTTCTTCTATTTTTTCACCATCTCTCCAACACAAAAATATTTTCACTATTTTCTCCATTATCATAAACACCAAAGGTTCACTAATCACTACAATCTTCAAAACGAAAAGGTCGGCAGTGATTTTGATTCTTATTTGTCATTTCGCCCACTACTTAGTTGGTGCTAAGATCATTTTCATGAATACATGTGTCAAATTTCTCAAATTAGAGTAAATGAATAACAATGGAGGAAAGTCGAATGTGGGTTTTATTAAAAATTTAAAATTCTTCGTTTGTTTGAATTAAAATTACAAATTTGGAGCTTTGAAGAACCAAAAAAAGAATTTGCCGACCTAATTGACCTTAATTTGTCGTTTGACCATGTACAAGGATGATTAACAACTCCAATAATATCGATAAAGAGTTGATTTTCAAAAACTCTTAATTCCATACACAAATTAAAATCAAGAAAAATGCGAAAATTTTATGAACAAATCTAATAACAAAGAACGAAAAAATTTCTACGAAGAACAAAGAAAAGAATAAGGAAGAAGATAAAATATTTGTTTTGGTGCTCACTCTATCAGGGAGTGAAATACATTCACTATGGAGATGATAATTTCAATTTTAAACAGTTCAGGAAGGTGATATGCGTAAAGTTTAAGTTAATAGATAATCAAAGATATCTGTTGACGTATTGATTCAATGTTAAATATACAGTTGAGTTACTTATAACTTATAAATACAATAAGTAATTTTTTTCCTTCTACCATTTGAAAAAAAATAACGCGTACGTCATTGTCTTCAATCATCAACGATTTATTATTTTCAATGTGATTATATTATTAAGTAATTAATTCGTCCCAAATACCAATATCTACTAACATTCTTTGCCTAATGTTTAATTGTAATTCCTACAGATTTTATTTTTTTGAAAATAATATAAAGTACACCATTTCTCTGCCGGGAAGAACAAATACACAGAGAGAGAGTGTATTGTGCACTGATATCGAGCAATGTATTGGGTTACGGCAAAAAACGTCGTCGTTTCAGTTCCCCGTTGGCGTTCACTGTCCCTTTTCCTCCGTCCACCACTTCGCCGGCGTTTCTTATCTTTCTCTCCACATACTCTGTAAGTTCTTTCATTTTCTTGCGTAAAGTTTTAAGCTTTTTATGTATTTGTATCTTGGTGTGGAGAAAATGTCACTAGTTGTGGGGTTAGTTAAGGGTGGGGTGGACAAGAATTTGTTATGTTGTTTGAAAAAGATGGGGTTTTTCTTCTTGCATAAAGTTGAAAGCTTTTTATGTATTTGTTTCTTGGTGTGGAGAAAAGGGCAGTAATTGTTGGGTTAGTTAAGGGTGGGGTGGTTTGTGGAAGCTCAGAAGGCAAGAATTTGTTATCTTGTTTGAAAAAGATGTGATATTTCTTCTTGCATAAAGTTGAAAGCTTTTTATGTATTTGTTTCTGGGTGTGGAGAAAGTGTCACTAATTGTGGGGTTAGTTAAGGGTGGGGTGGTTTGTGGAAGCCCAGAAGACAAGAATTTGTAATCTTGTTTGAAAAAGATGGGATTTTTCTACTTGCATAAAGTTGAAAGATTTTTATGTATTTGTTTCTTGGTGTGGAGAAAAGGTCAGTAATTGTTGGGTTAGTTAAGGGTGGGGTGGTTTGTGGAAGCTCAAGAGGCAATAATTTGTTATCTTGTTTAAAAAAGATGGGATTTTTCTTCTTGCATAAAGTTGAAAGCTTTTTATGTATTTGTTTCTGGGTGTGGAGAAAAGGTGACTTATTGATGGGTTAGTTAAATTTTTGCCTTTAGTCTTAGATGCTGGATGCATAAATGAGGGTAACACCATTTTAATTTTTTGATCTACCAACTAGTACCCTTTTTTATTAGGTAGGTGTTTTGTGAGGATGTGGGTGGTGGTGGTGTGAGACTGTATCATGGATTTCGAGAGGAGGGACTCATTGCTTTGTGAAGTTGAAAGAGGATCCAAATGCAGTAAGATCATCAATAATAGGAACCGAATGCAGTATATCTTTTTTGAAATTGATTGTGCTTTTGAGTACAAGATACAGGGATACAGAGGTTCTGAACAGAGGTTCCACAAGGTTGATGTTTTCAATCTTTAGTACCTGAAAATTCACTTCTGTAATTGGAAGTGAGAAAGTTAATTGAATTCACTGTCATTCTTTATTTCAAATTGTTGGATTTCACTGTTAAAATTGACACATAGTCATGCTACTTTCTTTTTTGATGAAGTAATAAATTTCATTAGAAAAGGGCAAAAGCTTGCCTGTATACAACAAGTATACCTAAAATAGAAAACCTTACAATAGGACATGTTTTTTTTTACAAATAACACCCACTCATCTATACATGTAGGAGAATCCTATGGGTGCACCAAAAAGAAATAAGAGAAAACAAGCTATTCTTCAAGTAAACAAAGTCTTTCTCTACTCCCTCAGAAACTCCTCTATTCCTCTCTCGCTATGTGATCCACATAAATGCTAGAGGTGCAACATCTCATGCCTTGTAGGATTCTTAGGATCGTTGTAAGTATTTTTTTTCTCTTCTTTTGTTCCCTTCTGTTTGCAGGTCACCAACATATCCCTAATGCTGCAGAGTACAACATTACCATTTTCAAAAAATAAAATATAATATTGTTTCTTTCACAGTGCTCACCATCACTTACTCAAGGATGAACCATCCAGAATTCCCACCATAAACAAGAAGCTATCCGACAATGTAGATGAAGGTGATTCATCTTCACCTAATTCTTTGCATATGAAACACCAACTGGCATTAGTTATCTTTCTCTTCCTCAAATTCTCCACTGTCAGGATCACTCACCTCGTAGCTAGTCAAGTAAAAAAACATACCTTTCTTAGTTCCGATATATGTGGAAAATCACCTACTCATGCTACTTTCATGTCAGGGTGACTAGTTCTGCCCAAGCTTCCACCTTTTTCTACTTCAGACCAATTGAGCTTTCTGGAGTTTAGATAGATCATAAGCATGAATGAAGGATAAACTATATTTGGCCTCCGCCTCGCGCCAATGCTGCTTCCACCCTTTTTTCAAAAGTTATAGTACTATTGGAATCGGTGAACATTTTTGGTGGATTATTACAATAGTATGGTGTTGTATGTGGCACCTTTCTTGCCCAAGCATAAATTAAATTTGTTACTTTCTAAATTAAGAAGAAGTACAGGTGGATGACGAGGCACAATTATGGAAGTACTAGCAAAAAGTTATGTATGTAGATCATCTGTTCGATTTGTCCGAGTGAACTAGTTTTTATACATTAGCTCCCATATAGACACACGTGATGTAGGAGCTGCAAGATGGATTGTCCATCAAATGATAGGTTAGAAAGATGGGCTCATATTAAATGTTAGTTCACAAGCTACCTAAATGAGTTGTGCTTGAATAGGTGATTCATTTTCAAAAAGTTCACGCAGGAGTAGTAATACAACCCTTTCCTATCCGCTAGCTTGGTGATCTACTTAATCTCATTTTTCCATTAACTGTAAATGAGCTGTCTCATACTAAGAATTTAAAGCTCTCTCCAATTTGAATTTTTTTTTATCTACCAGAAACCCTTAGTTCTCCTATTTGACGAGGCTATCAAACAGTAGCAGCTGATGTGATTCCATACTTGATGCATTACTTTTGTATAAGGGTGACTTTATAATCTTTGTTGTCTAAAAAAGGGAAAATAAGATAAGTATCACTCGCTGAGTAGTCTCTCACCATTGCTTTATTCCTTCCATGTACACCATTTCTTTGTGAATGCTATATATGCTTTTTGTTGTGAAGTAACAGCCAGTTTCAGGTTCTCCTTGAGGCACCGTGTTAGCAAAGATTTGACTATACTCGATTTGAGGCTCAATGGTGCATTACAAGATAAGATAAATAAATGGGAAACTTACATAAATATACGATAGTAAAAAATTTACCATTTATAGCAATAACATATTTTTTTTTTCACTTGATCACTTTGAATACATTTATAATACATATTAAAAAGATAATTTATTATTCACATATAATACAAGTTTATTGATGAATAATACATTTATCGCACATTTTAATACACTTATAATACAACGATTCTTACCGAACAAGCATAATATATTTTTGAAAACAATTCTAATACATATATATTGCATACATAATTCACTTTCAATACATATTGAAGGTTTAACATAGTGTTGCTATATGTGGAAATAAATAAAAAGTATCGCTAAAATCAGTAATCATTTATCAAAAGGTATCAATCCAAGTAATTTTTCCATAAATAAATAGATGAATTATATAAGAAGCGAATGGCTCTCTCTTCTAATATAATCAATTTCCTCCACAATAAGACAACGTTTGATAGATTATCTAATCCCTTGCATTCCTAGTTACTAGCGGGGCAAGGGGCGTAGCTAGAGCTAGTCAGACACCCTTTTTTGGAAAATTAAGTTGTATATATTTGTCAAATTCTACATTTAAAGGATATATATTTAAAGTTGGATACCCTTAACAAAAGTTATGCTTTTGGCGTAGTGGTAATAGGTGTCCATTTAAATGAAGAAGTTCCGGGTTCGAACCCAAAATAGTATAATATTTTTTGTTTTATTTTAACAGCCACACACCTTTATTCTTGGACACCTTAATAAAAATTTTGGCTCCGCCACTGGGCGGGGGTTTGGTTTATTAACTGAAAACTTGCTCTTTCAGCCATGGAATGAGGAGCTTTCTCTTTCGTATTTATAATTTCTGGAACTCTCATACCTGATGGTTTTGATACTGTCTTGTTTGGGCTTGATGCACTATTAAAGCCTGCATATTTCATATTTTGGACAAGTTGTAGAATGTTTCTTGAAACTGCATCGAGGTCTTTATATCAGTTTGAGGCTGAATCATTGATAGCTACTGCACCTGTGATGTTCTTTAAATGGTTTATGGAAAGATAAAGCTTTGAGGACTGAATAGATAGAAATAGAAGGCTTTAAGGTGTAAAGAGGATCAGAGTTTTTCTTGTATATTTGATAGTTAACTCAGAATTCTTAAATAGAGTTCCTTTTAATCATTCTAAGTTTCGGGATTAGATAATATGTGCTTCTTTTGGTTAAATTATCTTATATATCCCTCGTATCAACTACTGATGACAAATTTCTGAATCCAAATAATTTTGTTTGCAATTTCTGTCACCCGCTGAGTGTCAGGTGCCGAGAGCAGATACGTTGCGTGAAGGAGCGGAAGTTTTTTGCCACAACGGCAAAAAAACTCAAACAACCAAAAAGTATTCCAGAGGAAAAAGACTATGTTAATATTATGTGGTGGAAAGAGGTTGTCTACATTTCTCTTTATGACTGAGTTGGTTTATTGCAGAATTTAAATATGTGATTCTTTTCCTTTTTTTAACAAGTGTAAACAATTGTTTAATTAGTTTATATTGTTGTGCCACCATGATTTTATGTTTTAGAGAATGGAATTCTTGAGAAAGCCTTCTTCCGCTCTTCTGGCTAAGAGGCTTACATATTGTAACTTGCTGGGTGTGGATCCGAGTTTGAGAAATGGAAGGTTAGTTCTTTCATGCTGTCCTTACCATTTCAAAAGGAAAAAAAAAGAGAAGGGTTCTGGGAGAGTTTCTTTGTTTTTCTCCATAAACTCAACTACAGGTTTTAATTTGTAAATCTACATGAATAGATTTTCTGTATTTCTTAGTTTATTCTATGAGAATATAGGAGAAAAATATTATTGCATTGTGTTGTATTCAAATTATTACAGGAGAGAGACCCTATTTAAAGACACCACCGTACAATCCTTTACCAAGTAGGATGCTATTTACCACTTCTATTCCTATTCTCATTCTTATTCCTATTTAAGTAGGATCGCATATACCTATTCCTATTCTAACATATTCCTATATAGATTGGAATCTGAAGCTCCGCTGAGAAAAGTTTTAAACTTTCTTTGAGATCTCCTTGTCTTTCCTCGTTGATATTCTTGTTGTTTGCACATTCTTGGTTTAATTTCCTCATATAGATATAATCTTGTCAGGAATGAGTTGTTGAGTTGTGAAAATGCAAACTCCAATATCTAGGTATTTCAATTTTTTCATGCTGAATTTTCTGCCTATAATCATATGGACATAAATATATTAAGAGAAAAATAATGAAAACACCCTTGAACTTGGTGTAAATTATTAGTTCCATACGAACTGTTGACAGCCTTAAAAAACACCCCTTTTCTTGACTAACTAAACATAGATACACCCCCGATATACAACATAGTAAGAAGTCTCAAACTCTTGTAAGAGTATAAGACTCTCAAGTCTTAATAAAAGCCCAAGAGAATTGTTGAAAACACTCTAAAGTTGGCAAAAATTTAGGGATGTATTTCACTTATGTTGCAAAATGGGGGGTGTATTTAATTCACTTAGTCAAGTAAAGGGGAGTTTTTAAGACTATCAATAGTTCAGGAATGGAATTAATAGTTCACGCCGTGTTTAAGGGTGTTTTCAATACTTCTATAATATATTAATAAAATACGCGCTGAATGATGATTGACAAGCTTTGCAAATTGCGAAAACCCATAATGATGTTCTTTGATTTTTGACACGGTTTAGGAAACCTTGTTTAAAAGCAAAATGAATCCAGGTTGCAACAAATTCGTCCAAAAAACAATTGTAGGGTACAGTTCAAGTTTGACCTTATCAAGAAGCAAAAAAAAGTTATGTACAGAGTTCTAACTGTCAGGTCTACACACAGAAATGTAAAAGTGTACACGTGTAATATACATATGCTTATGTCTCCTTGCGTCTTTGTCTATCTATTACTTGTCTCATATTGCTTAAGTTTCTTACCGAAGTCTACCTTTGTAAATTTATCATATGCTTGTGTCGCTTTGTGTTTTTGTCTGTCTGTTACTGAAGTTTTTTACCAAAGGTTACCTTTGTTAATTTATCAGTCTTAAAGAGGGAACACTTAACTCGGAGATGTTGCAGTTCAAGTCAAAATTTCCACGTGAAGTTTTGCTCTGTAGAGTATGCTTTTACCCCTTTCATCTACCCTTCTTTTAAAGTCACACATCAGTTCCTTAATTAACGAGGCCTGCTGTGATCAAAATCAATGAAGAGTGCTTCTTGTTCTTCTTTGACTTTCCAGGTAGGTGATTTTTATGAAGCTATTGGATTCGATGCTTGTATTCTTGTGGAATATGCTGGTTTAAATCCATTTGGTGGCCTGCACTCAGATAGTATACCAAAAGCTGGTTGTCCAGTTGTGGTACTGTTTTCATTTTCTTCTTATATTTATATTTTTTCAATTTTTATTTTCCGTTCAAAAGGTTTTTATATAACATGGATTGCATATTTTGCATGAATGCTAATGTAGGGTTCAGAACCGATTACTCTTGTGAATCAGATTTGTGACCATGTAGAAACCAAGCTTGAGACTGGATTTGTTTCTTTACCTCTTTTAACAGGGTGAAGAAGCTTTTAGTTATGTCTAAGCTGTTAATATGCCAATGAAATGGGGGATCATTTGATTTTCTCATTTTATTTCCTTCCTTTTACTTTTTTTTTAATACTTTCAAGCCTAACTGGTTCCTTCTTTTGAAGCTCGTGGAGTGAAAATACCTTTGACTGCCTTATTTCCTTGAATTGGTTCCATATCAATATAAAATAAAATTTCTGCACTTCTATTCCGTCATCCTCCTGCACAATTATACCCGAGAAACTGCCAGCAGAGTATGCTGAGTTTTCTGATGTCCCTAAGTTGTCTTTTCAAGATAAATTTATGGTATCTATTAGATTTTATTCCGTCTTTCTCATGTAAACTGTGTTACTTTTTTTTTTTTTTTGCAGAATCTAAGACAGACGCTTGATGATCTCACACGTAATGGTTTCTCTGTGGTTAGTGCCATCCCCAAACTGTCAGTTGGAACTTTCATTCCCTTTTGTTGGATAAGTTCTTATATATTTCTTATACATGAGTGCTGAAGTGGAAAATTAAATTGGTATGCTAATGAACTTGTCAGAGTTGGCTTTTTCTCTTAAAGAATTAAATTGATGTCTTTTGTGAGTGACGTTATGGTCTGATTAATGTCTTGAAGTGCTGATTTCTTATGATGTTCTTTCAACCATTTGACTTGATATCTTCCTACTTCCCTCCTACTTTTTTTCCACATATAGCTTCAAGTGCCTCTCTGTCCTCACTTCCTTTTAGTCATGCACAAAACAGATTTAGTAATTTGTACAGCTGTGTAATGTTTGCATTTGTAGTGCGTCGTGGAGGAAGTTCAGGGTCCAACTCAAGCTCGTGCTCGTAAGAGTCGATTTATATCAGGGTAATTACTTATAAATAGCTCAAGATTTCTTACAAGTACAATTTTACTTGTGGGTGCTATTATACAGTTTTTATTTGTATCACTTGGATTTTTTCATGTCAGTTGAATCTACTAATGTCTGCTAAGATGCAAAAATATTAGTTGTGAGAAATGAGTAAAGCTTTTCAGCATGCTAGCATAACCAAAATATCTTACATATTCGTAAGATCTACATCACTGACGTTTTTATGCTCTTAGAAAGGATGCTGAATGATCCTAATCTGTGGCGCCTTACACTTGGATTGGTCTCAATATTTTAGGCATGCACATCCAGGCAGTCCCTATGTTTTTGGCCTTGTTGGAGATGATCAAGATCTTGATTTTCCAGAACCAATGCCTGTTGTTGGTATGACGGAGAAAATTTTTCTTGCATAAATTGGTTTCTCTTGCTATTTAGTTTTAAAGCTAAATAATTGCTGCCCATGCATGGTACCAATGTTTATTTATGTAAATAATTTTCCAAGCCTGACTTCTTACTTTTTTCAGTACTCATAATGCTGACCTTGTGTTTATCAATATTTTCCCACCAAATGCACTGTCCAGGTTTGAACCTCTGTCATGACTGCTTGACCACTTATTCTCCGGCTAAAAGCCAGAATATGGCAAGCAACTAATCTCTCCAAGCTAATTTGGGTAGACTATTTTTTTAATCAAGTAAAACTATTCTCATTCATAAACATGACCAAAATGGCCTATACAGAGGTTATATGAAAAGATATGATACCCTGCAAACTCCGCCCAATTTACTATTCTACAAAGAACTTTCTGTTTACACCAAAAGAAAATAAGAGAGCGGAGACTACTCCTCAACTGCAAGAAACTTGACTCTACACCATCAAAAGCTCTCCTATTTATCTCTCTCCAAACAACCCACATTAATGCAATTAGAACCACGGTCAAAGTCCTTTGGCTCGTCCTCCTCTCGCTCGTCCAACTGAGCATCCAAATCTTTCACGGTTCTTGGTATTATCCAAGGAGTGAGAAACCATCTAAACATATCCCACCATAACCTTATGGTAAGCCCGCAATAATGAAGAAGGTGATCCAGATCCTTGCCCGCCTCGTTGCGCATGTAAGACCAATTGAAGCAGACAAGCTTCTGCTTTCTAAGATATTCCATTGTCAAAATAACCCCTCTAGTGGCTAGCCAAGTAAAAATAGAAACCCTCCTAGGCAGACATGAATCATCACTATCTGTTCCTCTCTATTTAGACCCATTTCATTCCAAGATTTTATAATTCAGAACTTTCCTATGCTAAAAGTCCTATTTCTACTGACTAGTGACTGCTCCCTTGATCACTTAAGTAGCAAACAGTTTTTTTGTTCATTAGCACCTCATATTTATTAGTTATGAAAGATTAAGCAATTTCACTTGCAAATCACAAACTAAGATTCTTATTTGGTGGGTACAGGAATATCCCGTTCAGCGAAGGGGTATTGCATTATCTCTGTTTACGAGACTATGAAGACTTACTCTGTGGAAGATGGCCTAACTGAAGAAGCCGTAGTCACCAAACTTCGTACTTGTCGATGCCATCATTTTTTTTTGCATAATTCATTGAAGAACAATTCCTCAGGTCTGCAGACTGCTCTTTTGTTTTTACTGTTGCTTATTAGGGAGTTAAGTAGCTCGGCTAAGGGACCTAATACCCACATACTCTGCCATTCTAGTTATAGTTGCATATATTTGTTTGGATGTATGTAGGTGAAGTTAAATTTGAGATAGAGACCAATTCGCCGTGTCTTTGTAGGAGAACAATTTGGTTTGAAAGCATAAAGTATGATCCCAATGGCTTTTTGAAATCTAGAACGTTTGGATAGAGGCCCATCTGTGCTCATGGAAAGTAGTACAATAAAATACTACTTTTGATCCGTATAAGATACAAAGTTCCACCTGAATGAACTTGTCAAAAAAAATAAGAAGTCTCACCGGAATGACATGACAAGATGTCCACCCTTTATAGGTTACATCATTTCATGTACAACAACTGGAATCATCATACAAAGAATAGTCTGTTTATTACAAATCTTCATGAGGATCAATACAATACACTTCACAGTTGGTTTCATATTTTCTGAAGTTGTTAGGAACGATCCAGATCAGGGGAATGGTATGAATGAATTGAGAGAGGCCGTAATCTTATCAGAACAACAATGTTCAAGAGTAAGACAATGAGGTGGCTGTGTGACACACTAAAGGAAACATCGTAGGTGAAGTGGCCGGTACGTTACAATCATTAACATTCAAGGCAGGGGGACATGAATTATTATTGTCCCTGAGATGACATTTAATACAGGTTAGATGGAGAATGCCTTAAAAGATTGATAAGTCAATTAAATAAGGGTGTCAACCAGAAATCCAGAACCAAGACCATTTAAGACAACATATTCAGGGCTCTTATATTCGGATTCTGTCCTGATGGGCCTCAAGACAGATGGGAGCTGCGAAGTCCAGGCATGGGGAGATCCTTTATATTGAGAGTGAACAATCACACAGCGAGCTTGGTTGGAAAATTGTCAACAACAACCTTTGACGTCCCAATCCTGTTGGAAATTCGCAGATGGGTGAGTAGCATATGGAAGCAGATACATATAAATATTTTTGAGATGGGTTACAATAGCTTCTAGTTTCTCGTCAAAGCTATCAGCGACAACAACCACAACTTATCCAGTATAATTCCACAAGTAGGGTTTACAAGTGGGGTCTGGAGAAGGTCGAATGTACTTAGACCTAACCCCTACCTTTGTGGGGTAGATAGGCTGTTTCGGATAGATCTTCGGCTCAAAAGAAATGTTTCTGAAGCAAGATTGTATGAATAATATAACAAAATAGCAAGATACAAAATAAATGAGGCAATAGGTAGATATACATATTGACGAAAAAGAGACTACGTGACTATTAAATAATCCCTACCTCTCCTCGAAGCTATTGATGGTCCATATTCTAGAAGGAACCTGGTTCCTGATGAATTTCAAGATTTTCTTTCACTGGTGGAGCCACTGTTGTCAAAGGTGTGCGTAGAGGCATAATATTGGAGATCCGATATAAGTGGACGTATTGGTCAGAGTTTCGATGGGAGCGGAGAAGAATGAAAGAAGTATAAGCCAAATGATAACAGAAGAATCCTACAGTCGGGATGAGCTCAATTCAAAAAGTCGGGACACTGCACGTGGTGAGCAGCAGGGAAGCATAAGGATTTAATTATAACTAACATGACCTAACACGTGGACATGAGCTATCCTTTTCTAGAGGCCCTGGGAAAGCAGAGGGGAAAAAGGTTTGCCCCGGTCATTTTGCTCAAAATCTGCTGGAATAATGAACCAAAAGAAGCCCTTCCTCTATAAAAGTCTAATCCACTAATCGAAGAAGTGTCTGCTAATACTACGACATAAAGCAGTCAAACGATTAAAGGGATTCTTGCGAGGCATATAGTTCATAGTTCTTGGAGAACTCAGAAGAAAAAGATGGGTAACAAGTTGAAGAAAACCAGTATGTGTTTACTTCTGCGGACCAAGCAATTGTACTTGTGCATGAAAAAGAAAAGCATGGAGTGTTCACTTGAATAAAGTTAATGATTAGAGGAATCTCTCTGATGAAATTTTACCAAGATATCCCTCTTTATGGAATATGAAGAGATTGCAAAACATAGAGAAGAAGCACGGAGACAAAGATCCAGAGCTTTATGGTTGAAGTTGTGAGTACAAAATACAAGCTATTTTCATAGAGCAGCCTATGCCACAGAAGGTATAACAACATTGATCAATTGCAAGTGGAAGGGGTACTGACAAGAGATCCAAAGATTATTAAAGAAGAGATAGTGTCTTTCTACCCGAACCTCTACACATAAACAAAGGAGTGGAGGCCTCAAGGTGGTATGAGATATTGGCCCAGGATAAGAGTTTAGGATAATGAGATGCTTCAAAACTCATTTTTCCCACAAGAGATATGGGATAGGGAAGCAGTGAAGTATGTTGCAGGGGATAAAGTCCCAAGGTCTGCTGGTTACTCTGACATTTCTTTATTTGGTGCTAGGAGGTGGCAAGAAATATGTCATAGCTGCTGTACAGAATTTCTATGAGCAATGCATATTTGGAAAATGCTTCAATGCAACTTTGGTAGCCATGATCCCCAACTAAGTTGGTGCCAAAGAACTAAAAACTACAGACCCATCAGGCTAGTCAGGAGTATTTACAAAATTATTTCAGAAGTGTTTTTTTTTTTGAGGAGGTAGAACTGTTGAATGAGAGGCTTAAGAAAGTGGTGGCGAGGTTGATAGATGCACAACAAATAACCTTTATATAAGGATTACAATGATGGATGCAACACTAATTGCTAATCAATGTGTAGACTCGCAGAAACAAGACTCCTGGTATTCAGTGAAGAAGATGAGTTTTGGAGAGAGGTTGATTAGGCAGATCAAATATTGCATTAGTATAGCCAGATTTTCTGTTTTTGTTAAATGCAATTCAACAGGGTTCTTTCTTTCCATGAGAGGAATTAGGCAGGGGGATCCACTGTCCCCATTTATTTAACTGTAGCAATGTAGGGTCTGATGATATGATATAGAGGGCACAGAAAAACAACTGGATTAGGGGCTTCAAGGTTAATCAATGGGCGACTGTTACGTGGAAATATCTCACCTAAATATGTTGATGACACTCTGATTTTCTGTGGTCCAGATAGAGGCCTATGAAAGCTATTGAGAGTAATTTTTGTACTCCTTGAATCTATTTCTGGACAAAAGATCAACCTTAACTGAACAAAAGTCTTGTTTACCTAATGAATGGTTCCGAGATGTTATGTCCACTTACATGCTGTCCTTGTTCCTAATCTTGTAATTGTGGTCAACAAGATTGATGCTCTAGGAAGAAACTTTCTTTGGGAAGGCAATAGTGATAAAAAGACGATCCTCCTAATAAAATGGAGCAACCTGCCACCAATGTTTCCAAAGCTAATTTTTGGGAAGTTCTAGGGTGGGGTGTACCAAAAAATGCTCCGGGGTGAAAATGAAAGGCGTAGATCCATAGGGCTATGCCTAGAATTTAAGTTGTAAGTCGCGGTCGTAAAAGCATCCGCCTTGGGTGTTAAATTTCATTTTTGTTGCCTTAAAAGTGTTTTTTCTATAGGTCATGATTTTATTATTGGTGTAATGATATTTGTAATTTTAAGCTATCATGTTTTCATGTTGTAGTGACTTTTCCTAAAATATGCTGATAATGAAAGCAACTCTGATAGAAAATGTACTAGCACATATTTTTTTTGTTGATTATGCCTTGAATTGATATGGCAGAGATTCCATGACAGTATGTTCTAGGCAACTTTAAATCCATTTTTTTGTCATTTCTTTAACACTTTTTATCCTTCTCTTTCTTTGAAATATATAAACAAGATCAATGCAAATATTAGTTAGGGGTGAGAAGGACTAGTAGTTGTTGAAATCACTGTACATTGTGTACTTATTCCGTTCTTTAACTATTTTACTTTCTTCATATGGGTTTTGGGTTGAGTCAGGTCAATGATTTTTAGTTGAATTGTTATTTATCAATTTCTTTTTTAATTAAAATTGAGTTATCCACCGGGAAGTAAGTATTTTCAGGTTATATGATTTTTGTGTTTGTATACTCGAAAGTTCAGTTATTTTTGTGTTAGAAATGCTAGTTAAGTGATTTTTGTGAAAAAAGTGGTAGTTACCCTACCTTGTGATGACAATTAAATAAAGAAAGCAGAAAACATACATATACATTAAAGCGAACACATCATTTAGGTGTAGGTTTTCAAATCCAAAGAGAATTAAATTCCCTTGTCTGTATTAACTTTTTCAGTTTTTCTCCCAACATTCAATTATTGTAACAATTCCTATGATCTTCCTACATATAGGGAAGAAAATTAAAATCAACTACAGAAACCTACGGTAAAAAAAGTTAAATTTAGTCTTGAGTTCCTTTTCGAGCTTAGCTTCTTTCTCCAGATAAGTAGCACGCCTATCTAGCAGACTAACAAACTCTCCAATGTTGCATGCTAATCTAGCATCTCGCATTTGCAACTCCAACCCTCTTATGTGGTGGCGTGCATCCTCTAGCTCCAAACAGATTTCGCGCATGCGACCATCATTGTGACCAGAATTCAAAGCCATTTCCGCTGTTAAATAATTGTTAAAAAAAGGAAAAATAATTAGTTATTAAAGTCAAACTTTTCTATACCACTTATCTCTATAAAACAACAATTAATTATAGATGATGATGATGTGTGTGTGTGTGTGTGTATATATATATACACCCTAGGATAACCCGCAACCACTACAACCTTTGCCCTTCGGGTGAGCACTTTGTGCGCACTTGGTAATCTCCCCCCCAAACTGTGTAATAACCTGCAAACCACATAGGGGATGTAACTGCACTAGGAAAGCCCTATGCGACACGCTCGACTAAGTAGGTATTGAGAGGGGATCGATCCCGGGTCATCCGTGTGGATAAACACCCTCCAAACCAACTGAGTCATCCCGAAGGACGTATCCACAGTTAATTAATCACACTAATTACACTAGGAAAAATAGAAAAGATGTAGTTGTCACACCTCTCTATAACAACTGAAAGAAGTAGCAACTGAGAGATTCAACTTTTATAGGAACAAATAATGTGAAGAAATATAAATAATGAAACTAACCTAATGAGGTGATGCTCAACTTTATGTAAAATGTGATGAAAATAAAATGTTAAGCACTTGGGTATTTATAGAGGTTTTGATTACCTTATTTCATATGAGTTATTAATTAAGCTACCAATTTTCAAGATCCAGAAGAAATGGAAAGAACTTAATTATTACTATCCTTTTTTTGAGAAGGTAACAATTGATTACCAAATTTCATATAAGTTATAAATTAAGCTACCAATTTTCAATATATGGAAGGAACTTAATTATTATTATCCTTTTTTTGAGAAGGTAACACTTGATTAACCAATTTCATATGAATACTAATTATGCTACCAACTTCAAGATACAAAAGAAATGGAACTTAATTATTATTATCCTTTTTTTGAGAAGGTAACACTACCTAATATTATTATCTGTTAGTTTAAATATATATATATATATATATATATATGTACATAGATATATATATATGTACATATATATGTACATATATATATACATATACATATATATATATATGTATACATATATGTATGTATACATATACATATATATATACATATACATATATGTATATGTATATATATATGGCCCCTCCCTCAAGTTGTCAGCGAAATTCATTTAGATACTCGAACTCCAATTTGTTCTAATTGAGGTACTAAATGGGTAAGTTTCATAGATGTCATATAAATATCAGTCTTTTTCACTTAAGTCAGTGAACTATATTTTTTAACACAAAAATCACAAGTTTTGCCCTTAGTAACCTAAAAATCATTTGCTGGAAAATCCAACTTCTGATGGTGTACTTTTTAAAAAATAATAAATACAAATTCAATTAAAAAACCAATCTGACCCAACCTCTATCCGATGTGTACTAGTCTCTTACTTTTTTTAATCGAATAATACAATATGCAAATGTTCTCTTAGGAAGCTCTACATTTCATCCCTTTCTCTCACCAAGTTCTCCTTAGACTTCGGCGATGAAGCTATTACCATGAGGCTACTTGGGTGTCTTACGAGTTTCAAACATTGTATTTATGCATTTGAGGTTTATGTTCCACGATTTATAAGATCAAAATCAAGCTTTGGTAGGTGATTTACCAGGTATTCAAAATGGCTAGCTCTTTTTTACTTTTGGTGTAAAGTGTGATGACCCGCAATGTTATCATGCCATGTAGGTGCCATGTGGCATAAAGTTATCCATGTGGAAGCCTTGCATAGGAAGAAAGCTAGTCCATACTGGAAGGTTCTAGAGACTTGGAGAAATCCCTTGGAAGGCCTTAGGATTCCATGGATTTGCATTGGAAGTCCTTGGAATCTTCTAGTTGTGTAGAGTATTCTAGAAATAACACTTATATGTAAATGTGTAGAGACTTGCAATTTTTACTTTGCATCTTAGCCCTTCGGTGTGTTGTATAAATAGAGAGATACTCATTTGTAACACAATTAAGCAAGAATCAGACAAATCTTCCAAGTCTTGAGCAATGCACAAACCCTCTTATGCAATTCTCTCATGTCTTTCCTAAATCCAACATTCCTTAGAGATCTAGTGTCAAAAAAGCGTACTTGAGCTTGCAAGATTCATTTTATGGCTCTAGCACTCCCGACATGAGACGTAAAAGCAAAGGAACGAGTTGTCGAGTGCCGCATGGTGTGTAAAAGTAAGAGTCTAAGTCCGTGACAAAAAAGACGTATTTAGAAGATCAGGTTTCTATAAGTGTTGTCTCATAGAAAAAATCATTGTGAGATTAAATGACAAAGGAAGAGGAGTACTATCAATTTGTTCGCTTTTGTAAGTAAGGATGATTCCTCGTTTTGAGTGGTGTTAATTTTATATCAATATACATACATGCTAGTGTCCTAAAACATTAACAATAACCTTTTAGGATAGGATAACACCCGGGGGGGGGGTATGAGCTAGAGATACATCGAGACGATAATAGGTAAAATGGAGAGTTTGATAAAAATAACTTGCATGAAGGACCACATTAGGTCATTGCCTTGCAACATGGATAAGTTGAAAGCATGAAAATCTCCATTTGTCATTTCATGTATGTTTCTTGCATTGGAGAATGGTTTCAGGGGAAATTCACTCCGAGAAGCAGTTTTATATTATGGGGAATTCTCCAAATCTCCTTATCTCTTTTCTGATAAAAGAAGAGGAATTTTTTTAGAATTTTCCCATAGGATAAAACTACTTCAACATCTTTTTGTAATTTTGGCATTCCGGGTGGTTGTTAAGTTGTTAACAATTTGGTTCTTCATATTTAATCAAGGAAGCAATTCAAGTTTATATGTGAATTAGCCTTCACTTAAATTTTGATAACCACATAGGATATGACTGGTTGGAAAAAACCTTGAAGAGTTTGTTGTGGACACTTCCTGAACATGCTCAATTTCTGTTTTAATTTTAGGTCTTCCATTGACTCAACCAATTTGTTTTGCTATCCAGTTCCAAAAAAAGAGGGAAGGAGAGGGGGGGGGGGGAGATTGGTATGTTTATTTGATCTAATATTGTGTTTTTGAGTCAACAATGATGTTTAGGCAGTTGCATGTAACTTTAGATTAGAAGGCAACACATCTGTTCTGAATTTACTCTATTTATATATGTATATGTTATTCAGTCCTTCATTTAGCTGGAGGGTCTCCTCACAGGAACATCGCGTTGGGGAGAGTTTGGTGAAGGTGGACTTTTGTGGGGAGAATGTAATGCTAGACAGCAGGAATGGTTGGATGGCAATCCTATCGATGAGCTTTTGTTCAAGGTTTGGCCTCACATTGTTTTATTGCTTGTGATCCTCATTACTAAAGTTACATGCAAAGTAATGGAAATTTCAGGTAAAAGAGCTTTATGGTCTCAATGATGACATTCCATTCAGAAATGTCACTGTTGTTTCAGAAAATAGGCCCCGTCCTTTACACCTTGGAACTGCCACACAAATTGGTAATGATTGTACTGTGTTTAATTCTGTTATATTCTGTCATTATGTGGTGTTGTCGCCCTAAGCTGAAACATCTGTTTCCTGGATTTGTTTCCTTTAGGTGCTATTCCAACCGAAGGGATTCCATGTTTGTTAAAGGTGTTGCTTCCTCCTCATTGCAGTGGTCTACCAGTCCTGTAAGTGAGCATTTTTTTACTGCAAACAATTGTCTGCCCTCACTGCATGGAGTTCTCTCTGTTTCTTTCTAGAACCCCAGCTCCTGTAAACCAGCAGTAATTGTTTTGTACCTGTGCTGCTATAGTTTTTGCTCCACCTAGCTGCCATTTCAATAATCCTTGTCGTAGCACAGAATTATCAAAAGATTTGGATCACTCGTCTTTACAGCAGCATTATACTATTGACTGTATTTGTTTTCCAGATATTGAGAACCTGTAGCTCCTTAAGAACTCATATGGTCATTAGAAAAACACAGTGTCGGTTAAGTAGATTTTGTACAAGCTATAAAAGAGCTGTCACCCCTAGGAAGCACAGACGAAAATGGGGTATTCCTTCTGATTTGGTTGCTTAATTTAAGACGTGGCTAATTTCACTCAGGCCTCATTATATCACTGTATTTCTCAACAACAACATACCTAGTGAAATTCGACAAGCGGGGTCTGCCCGTCTGGAGAGGGTAGTATGCACACAGGCCTTTCTCTGTATTTTCTATTTAGCATTTTCTTAGAAAAAAGTTTTTTTGTGGATAGCTTCCTCTTCTTTCAGCAGTTATGACCTTCTGAATACTGATTTTTGTTTCAATGCTACTTTGAAGTGATTATATAATCTTCCTGATAGTTCACTTATTTCTTTATGACATTTATCTATTTGTCTATCTTGTATCATTTTTTTTTCTTATTTTTACATTTGATGTTGTTCTGGTATTTGTTGTGTCCGTGATTATCTCTATCAGGTATATTAGGGATCTTCTTTTAAATCCACCAGCCTATGAGATTTCTTCAGACATTCAAGGTGAGAAATATATTGTAGATGTTCATGCATCCCTCACTTGTTCATGATGACAATCATTTTACTAACTACATCACATATTTGATCAACTTTAAGATCATATTGACAGCTTTAACTTTCTTGTTTTTGTCATATCATAGTGAGTGTAGTTTCATTATTTGGTTTCTTCCTTTTATTTTCGGTAAGGTAAATAATTTTATAAATAATGAGACAATCTCCTGTATACAAGTAGTATACCCAAAAGTAGACAAGAGGGAGTTGCTCAGATGGTAAGCACCCTTCACTTCCAGCTATAAGGTTGTGAGTTCAAGTCACCAACAGAGCAAAAAGGTGGGAGCTCCAAGTGAGGGGTAGAAAAAAAAGGTATACCCAAAAGTAGAGATTTACATCAAGTATGAATTTCTAATGAATGACGCCCAATATTCTGTACGAACTGAAACCTCATGTGTGCACCAAAAGATAACTAGGAATGAAAGTACTCCCTCCATTCCTTAATAACTTAAGCTTTGAGCCCTTTTTCATTTTTCAAATTAACTTACAATTTCAATTTTCAAAACTATTTTCAAAATATTCTTCCAATTTTACCCTTTAAGTTAGTATTGGAATTAGTTATTATAATTAATGTGTAGTTATTTTTGACAATAATTAACAAGGGTAAAAATGGAAAAGTATGTTCAATTTATGTCCTAACCTACTTTTCTTAAAGCTTAAGTTATTAAGTGTGTGTTGTAATTCTCTATCCCCTGGAAAGCTTTCGTATTTCTTTCCTTCAACTGGATCCACATGAGTGCTAGTAGGGAAACATTGCAGGCTCTGTGACTTGTCTTCGCCCTTTTATCTTTGTATTTGATTTCTACTGGCTGTCTATATCCTCCAAATGCATCTTTGTATTGGATTTCTACTGGCTATCTAAATCCTTCAAATGCACTCAATATAGCACGATGCTTTTCTTCTTGATGGAGATCTGCTCTATGATTCAATTGATAAATTTTGGTCTTTCTGGTTCTTAATGGGCCTGTTACGAGCTCTATCACATCTAGGGCTGCAATCAGCTTGAGAGCGCTTGACTGCATTACCAGCAGTGGTCTGCTTGACAGAATTCTGCACCACGATTCAATTGATGAAGCACATCCTCCTGACTATTGATAGCCAATTATGAGGCATCACATTTTGTGTTGCATCCAAGCTAAGGCAGCTTGATTGCTGCTTAAGCTGGGTTGTCTCAAGTCAGTGCTTTCGGTTCAGCTCATTTAACTTTTGAGCATTAAATCGAGCTTACATACTTGGCTTTGGTGAGCCGATATCACCTATTAAGATTTCTATTAACATATATATGGTAAACAAGATATTTCTTTTTAATTTTTTTTGTTATTCTGGTCAAACAAAAACTGGATCATGGACATTGCATAGATATTCTCCTTACTGTTCTCTGTTAACGTCTCCTTCGTGCTCCCTACCACTCATTTTTAACCCCCTGCTCTCTATCTGTTTTTTATCTGTTTCATCCCTTTCCCGTCACTGCCACAGCCTATGCAAATATTACAACCCAAGCAATGACTATGACCACTGCCTTCTGTTCCACCTATAGCCTATGACCTCCAGACTGCCTTTTCATTTCATCTCATCTCGTCTTTTTTTTTTTGATGACAAGGGAAACCCCCAGTTGCTACCCTTTGGGTGCGCACAGGGTAAAACCCCAGCTCCTATGCAATAGCTCGCAAACCACATAGGAGAGGTAACCGCTTGCCTGGTGCGACGAGCTCGACCCAGAAGGCAAACCCTTGCTTTCGCTGACAAGGGGTTTCAAACTTGAGACCTCCAACATGGAAGTCCCAAGCTCAAACCACTGGGCCACACGGAAGGGTTCATCTCGTCTCTTTTTTAAACTACCAGGAAGCTCCGAGTTTAGGTCGTTTAGGACTGGTCTTTCTACAGCCCCAACCCTACCCTTTCTCTCACCTAAGTTGTGCGGACTCTTCACTTTTGATGCCTCACCCATGCCGGATTATCCAAAATACACTATTTTTGGCAAATCCGACACACACCTCTTGACATTTTTGAAGAGTCCGAGCAATATAGTCTCTCACACGTTGTTTAGGTGTAGACAATTGCAACACTTCAAATGATTCAGGCATTTGATCAGTAGTTCCTACTTTACTCACTCAAAGAATAATGTTCTTCTTTTCTCTTGCATTGGTGGACCTCGATTATGTGGTTTTCCAAGTACATTCTCTTAAAAGAAATTCTCAAAAAAATCTCAAAAATATGTTCTCTGTAAAGAGAGTTGTAATTAACTTTTGTTGTTTGTCATTCTTATCATGAGTTGATTCCATAATAATTATATTGTTTTTGCCTTCTTATCTCGTCTCTCTCTCTTTGTCTCTCTCTTTATTTCAGACTTCCTGTGCAAATAGCACAATTGTAACAAACTTCAGATCTAGTAAGATTTTGGGATTGTGAAAAATCATTTCTCTTATAAAGAATTACTTCCTTTATAGGCAGAAAGTCACTGTGTACAAGTGGACCAAGTAGTTTACAGGAAGTGGAGAACCTACATGAAAACGTGGTTCTCCCCAAAAGGATCCAATCATTTATGCTGATTAGGGCCTTATGTAGTGCACCAAAATTGAATGAACACAAAAATTGTCCTAATATGCACAAAAGTTATTGAAGATCATATTTTGCTGAAATTGTTCACTTATTTAGTTATATATATTTGAAGCAAACGTGTGGAGCATGTTTTTTTGTCTGTTCTCTACTAACAAATATCTTTTGCTACTATTTTGGAAATAAAAGTTGATGTCAATAAGAAGCTCCACGCTGTCACTGCCAGTGAAGTTAAGATCAAGTTGTAAGCTTTGAGATTTGATTGAGTTAGATGTATCCTAAAGCGCAAGGGGTTGGTGGACTTTGAGACAAAATGAGATGTTGAGAAAATGACTAATTTTTCCTAATTGGGGCAATGCCCAACTAGTTCATTAGGGATATGTCACGTTGGCAAACTTACTTTAGGGTTGCAATCTTTTTAGTGTGTCGAGAGCTTTGTTTGGAGAAAGTGTAGAGAATCTCTAGTAACAAATAAATCCTTATCTGCAAAAGACAAAGCTTTTAAGTATTGGAACGAAATTCGTCACATTGAGCTGAATTGAAAGATTCACTGAGCTGACTCAATTAGTATGGGATTGGGTAGTTGCTACTGTTTTCTTTTGCCACGAGGAGGAGGAGGGGGGGGGGCTGATTTTTTTGTGCCAAGCAATTTTTTGTAGTGTCATATATGGCTTATATGTCTTCCTTATTTCTTGTCTTCAGTGCTTATAACAAACACAATGAATTTTTCTTTACTAATATGTTTCATTTGTTTTTGCAGAGGCATGCAGACTTATGATGAGTGTCACATGTTCAATTCCTGATTTTACCTGTATTTCATCTGCAAAGGTTGCATTTCATTATTCAATTCATTGTCACTGCAAAACTTACCTATTCTGTTCATATGCTGTAACAATTTTTGCTTCTTAACTTTTTAAGTTGGGTTATGTTATTTTAGTATTATTTCTTGTCTGAAATAAGAGCCTACATTTTATTGCTGATGCCTAAAAACTCTGGGCTGAGATTTCAATGACTGGTTGATTCTCTCTTTTGTGTACCGACATTATTTTGTCTGAACTCATCACATGGTTCCTGTCCGTATGTCCATCTTTGTGATTCAGGTAAGATTGATTTGTCTTGTCGAATTTTTATCTCTGGAAACATCACTCTCTTGTAGTGACACAAAACAGTCATCACTCTTTTGTAGTGAGTGTTAACTCTTTGATAGGGCATATATTTTTCTGTAATAGCAGAGCTAACAGTCCTCACTAATTTTTGCACCTTATGCATCTTATGCCTTTTTAATGTTAACACCTTACTTCAATAAAAGAAGAAGAAATCATAAACAGATGATTGCTATGAATTTCTTTTATAAATTTCGACTTTTGGGAGATATATTAAGTCCATCGGTTCTATCTACTATTCTGAACTTTGTCATCAGTTTAGCAGCATTGCTACTTCTGTCTACTATTCATTCTATAGATAATTGGTTCTGGCATTATGTCATGTGTTTTGAGTTTCAAACCTTGTGGTAGGTAGGAAAACTACAGTTATATAAAAGAAGAATTCTCTTCCTCAAGCTGCTTTCCCTTCCCAAACAATTCTTAGCTTTCTGTGCTTCAGTTTGTAAGCATTACTGCTGCGCTTTTTGTTATCTATTTACAGCTGGTCAAGCTGCTTGAGTTGAGGGAGGCAAATCACGTTGAGTTCTGCAAAATAAAGAGCATGGTCGAAGAGATACTGCAGTTGTATAGAAATTCAGAGCTTCGTGCTATTGTAGAGTTACTGATGGATCCTACTTGGGTGGCAACTGGGTTGAAAGTTGATTTTGATACACTAGTAAGTGATGTTGGGGTTTTTATTCCACTTCCAATTACGAAGACTTCCTGTACAGTTAAATATTCAGTGGTGCATAAAGAGCAAGTATCTCGTGCAGTCCAGTTTAGGATAAGTGGACAGGAATCATTCAGCTTTTTTCTTTTTTTTAATCTTTTTTTTCCTTTTTCCTTTTCTTGAAAATGCTTTTGCATTGTATGCGCTTGGAGATCAAAGATGACGGTGTGGAGCTACTTTAACCGTCTAGCAAGAATGTATCTTGTTAATTGAATGATTCCTGTATAAGTTTTTAAATTTCTTCTACATTGTAAAAGCATGGCTACATTTTATACCTGGCGAGAACCTTTTTTCTCATAACTGGTGCTCAATAGAATGTATAGGCATGAAGATCATCAAAAGAGTTGAGAAAATACTAAATTGTGATACTTCTTTAGATGGACATACTCTTTTATAGCTTATACATGGGCTAACAACAATTAGAGGCGTGTAATAATCGTTCAGTACACTAGAATTATTAACTTTGTTGATCATATTTGGTTTCCTGGTGGTACGACACGTGCATATGCCTCTAGTTTTTTCTGCAATTCGTTCTTTCTTGTAGGGTTTATATTGATTTTAGTTTTCGCCTTTTTTAGTTTGATCGATGTGCCAGGTGCTCTTCGTATCTGCTCATGTATTGACTAATTTGACTTAGATTTGTTTTCGCCCAATTCTTTCAAACGGTGCTTTGATTGTAGATCTGATTAAGATTAACCCCTTGTTACTTCAGGTAAATGAATGTGGAAAGATTTCTTGTAGAATCAGTGAAATAATATCCGTACATGGTGAAAATGATCAAAAGATTAGTTCCTATCCTATCATCCCAAATGATTTCTTTGAAGATATGGAGTTGTTGTGGAAAGGCCGTGTCAAGAGGATCCATTTGGAGGAAGCATATGCAGAAGTAGAAAAGGCTGCGGATGCTTTATCTTTAGCCGTGAGTCTCTTTTCATCCCAAATAATAATTCCTATCCTATCACCCCGAATAATAATTCTAATAATTACAAGTTGTGCATCTGGTTCTTTAGTACTCTTCTGGATAGCTAAAATATAAATTGCTTTTTCTATATAGTCATGTATAATGCTTTGGCTGGTTGACTAACCAGATTGAGATTCTGAGTCTAAACAAATGATCTATAAAAATAATTTTTTGGAGAAGTAGTCATAATTGCTCCAGGCAAATAGATCTTGAATTATAGAATTTCGACCTATACTTTATAGAAGTAACCATGCAAGTCAGTTCCAAGATTAGCAGCCAAATCGAAAAAAAATAAATAAAGAAGAAAGAGACAAAAATCTCAAATTAATGAACTTAACAACCAATCTCCCAAATATTTAAGAGGTCTTCCATTCTGTTTCTAGATAACAGAAGATTTCCTACCTATTATTTCAAGAATAAGGGCCACGATGGCCCCACTTGGAGGAACTAAAGGGGAGATTTTGTATGCCCGTGAGCATGGAGCTGTATGGTTTAAGGGAAAGAGATTTGTACCAACTGTTTGGGCTGGAACCGCTGGAGAAGAACAAATTAAGCAACTCAGACCTGCTCTAGATTCAAAGGGGAAGAAGGTTGGAGAAGAATGGTTCACTACAATGAGGGTGGAAGATGCAATAGCTAGGTTCTTTGCTTACATTGAAGCCAATTTCTGATTCTTACATGGAAATACTTTCTTTGGTAAAAAATTGTTTGGATGTTTTTCGCAGGTATCACGAGGCAAGTGCTAAGGCAAAGTCAAGGGTCTTGGAATTGCTAAGGGGACTTTCTTCTGAATTACTATCTAAGATCAATATCCTTATCTTTGCATCTGTCTTGAATGTGATAGCAAAATCATTATTTTCTCATGTGAGGTTAGTGACAGAAACCTACTGCTTATCTGAAAACAGTTTCTTACCTTCCATAAGGATTACTACTTTTTTTCCCGCCTTTGGTGGGTGGGTGGCACTTGCGCAATTTCTGGTTTGTTGACTCAAACTGCCTAAGAGTGTATTCATCTTTTACATTTAATCTGCTTCCATTCCTTACATGTGTATTTGCAACTGGATCATGAATCTATATAATCTGGAAGGTTCCTTTTCAAAAATATGACATTGCACTGATGAACAACTTAATCGTTACTTCTCTACACCGAGAATCGTAGTGTCTGTAATAAGCCATAATAGAACTTTGTGACATCATAGCTATTTCATCTATTGCATGATATGGACATAATGAGCTTGTACCTCGTAGTTCTGAATTCTGTTAAGCTGATGCGCTAGTGAAGAATCAGGGGAAGTGGGAGGAGAAGGATAAGTCATTGTCTATCCTAACACAATGGTGCACAAAATTCAAAAGGGACGTAACTGGGTACTCTCATGTCTTTTAGAGAGACTTTGTTCCAGATGCTAAACTGTTGCTGTATTTTTTGGTTACACATGAAATACCATTGTGTTTCCAGGACCACATTACTTTGTAGAGAACGATGTTGCATTATTAAGAGTAGGGTTAGTGCCTGTTTAGTTGATATATAAAACTTATTACTTGTGTTAAGTCCCATGTTGGTTGAGAGAATGAGTTGGGGTTTCCTTATATGGTCTTGACAATCCTCCCCTCATGAGCAAGCATTTTAGGTTGAATTAGACCTAAAGTCTATTTCGTCATTGTGTCAGAGCCAAACCCATCAATCCATGCTGTTGTGTTTCTCATTGTCGATCCATTGTGTTATGTTATCCACTCTCCTATTTTTCCAGTCCCTAGGTGGGTGTCAAAGTCTTATGTTGGTTTTGGGCGATCTTCATGAGATAGCTTTTTGGGGTTGAGTTAAGCCCAAAGTCTATTTCTTCATGGTATCAGAGCCAAACCCATCAATCCTTGTTGTGTTTCTCATTGTAGAACCATTGTGTTATGTTATCCACTCTCCTATTTGTCCAGTCCCTAGGTGGTTGTCAAAGTCCTATGTTGGTTTTGGGCGATCTTCATGAGCTAGTTTTTTGGGGTTGAGTAAAAAGCAAACCTTTTAAGTCACATTAGATTTTCTCTAAATTACATGTGGAATTTAGCTCCAGGCTGCACCAAGGAACTAGTGAAAGCTAAGTTGTGCTAGCATGTGGTACTAGCTGGATCTATTTCATAGATTTGTAAAAACTTATTGGTGCATATGGAGTGAATTTTGGATATAGATGGGGCTTTCTTGAATTGTCTCTAGGAGTTCTGTTATATTCTGTCGGTTTTATATTGATATGTCATAAAATTTTCTCATCAGTGCCCAATAGCTAAAGCCTTTTCATTTTGAAGAATTGTATATGAATGTGTTCAGAGCTATTATTTTTCAATCACCTGTTTACTTTTCCCGTGATTTGAGCCCATAATCTTAATATTTATTTCTTTTCAGTGAAGGAAGAAGAAGAAATTGGATTTTCCCAACAATCACACAATTTAACAAATGTCAGGTAATCTTCAGGATATTTGCTTCTTTGACATTTTCTAAATATTAGTACCTCCACATTTTGGTATAGACTTAACACGTCACTCATCACCACCAAATGACTTTAAAAACTTCACTCAGAATTTGGTTGTGGGCCTTGTGGCGACTGGTGCACTAGTATCTGTTATATTTTCCTATGTGGAAGAACACAAGGAGAAAAATACAACAATATGCTCAATGTAATCCCAAAAGTGGGGTCTTAGGAGGGTAAGTTGTATGTAGACTACTTACCCTATCTTTATGGGTAAAGAAGTTGTTTTTGGATAGACCCTCTACTCTAAAAGAGAGGTTATTCGGAGAAGGGTTGCAAGAAGGAGAAAGTGACAATAAAATGTGAAGATACGAAACAACATGGAGCAACAAATAGCAAAAGAACACATTGAATAACAAGAAATTACGTGATTACTAGATACTAATACTATTAAAGAAGAGAAGACGAGGCTAGGCCCCCATCTCTCCCACCTAACGGGTAACAGTTGCTACGTACTATTCTATGCTAATCCTTGACGTTTACACCTTCCTATGTATGGGCATATCCTTAGTAAGTTGAAGTTGTCATGTATTGTCTAATCACTTTCCTCCGATTTTTTTTGACCTACCTCTATCTCTCTCAATTTCAATTACAACCAACCTCTCACACCTCCTAATTGGCTCATCCGCCACCTTCTCTTCACATGCTCGAATCGTCTCAGCTTCGCTTACCTTAGTTTGTCTGCTATGGAGTCCACTTCTATCTTGCCCCATATTAACTTCATTTCTTATCATTTCTGTCATGATTTGTCCACACAGGTGTTAGTGGAAAGCTTAGACGAGGAGAATGAGAGAAAAAAAGGAAAGGTATAAGACAACAAAGTAGGAAACAAAGCTAGCAGTCATGATGGCTAAATCAGAAGCTTTTGAGCACATGTATTAAGAACTCGAGGGCAAGAGTGGGGATGGAAAGTTGTATAGGCTTGCCAAGATGAGAAAGAAGAGGGATTGTGACCACGACTAAGTGAAGTGCATCAAAGACAAGAAGAGAGGTGACAAACATATTTCACTAGCTCTTGAATGAATAAGTGCACATGGATATCATGTTGGATGGGTTAGAGTATTCCGTGAGTCGTGGAGATTTTGGATATTGTAGGTGTATACAGAATGTAGAGGTTAAGAGGGCTATTTGTAATATGAGAAAAGGAAGAGCAACTGGGCCAAACGAGATAGTGATAGAGTTTAAGAAAAACACTGGTAGACAAGTATGAAGTGGATGATTGTGTTGCTTAATGTCATTTTTCGAACTGTTGAAATGCCAAAGAAGGGAGATTGAGTACAATTGTGTGCTTTACAAGAAACAAAGGTGGTATTCAACATTGCAACAACTATTAGGGTATCAAGCTACCACGTCATATTATGAAAGTTTGGGTAAGGATGGTTGAAAATAAGGTTAAGTAGGCGTGTCTCTATATCCGAAAACCAAATCGAATCTATGTCAGAACAATCGACTAAAGAAGTCATTCGTCTTGTAAGGAGATTGTTGGAGTGGTATATGGACAAGAAGTGAGACTTATACATAGTGTTTATCGACCTAGAAAAGGTGTACAATGTCCTTAGGGAGGTCTTCTAGATGTTTGCCAGTGGGCTACATTTGGGCCATTAAGGACATTGATGATGGAGCTAAGACCCGGATATGAACAGTGGGAGGTGAGTCAAGACACTTTTCGGTCGTGATGAGGTTGTACCAGGGGTCAGTCCTTAGCCCATCCCAATTTTTCTTAGTAATGGAAGAATTGACATGGAGATCCAAAAGGAGATGTTGTGGTGTGCGTTATTTGCAAATGACATAGTACTGATAGATGAGACTCGCGGTTGAGTTAATGATTGACTGGAAGTTCGAAGATAGATCCTAGAGCCTAAAGATTTCAAATTAAGCAAGTCTAAAACAAAGAACCTGTCGTGCAAGTTCAGTGACGTAATGCATGAGGCAGTGGTGGAAGTGAAGATTGATGCACAAGTCATACTCAAAAGAGAAGCTTCAAGTACCTTGGGTCCATAATCCACGGATATAGGGAGATTAATGATGATGTCAAAGGTAGTGGAGTGAGGTGGGCAAAATGGAGGAGAATGTGCGATAAGATTGTGTCATCAAGGCTTATGGGTATGTTCTACAAAGTGGTAGGCTTCTTCGCTAACACTTTTCATTGGACCTCTCCATTCCAATTTAAACCCCTTTGTCCCTCCACCTGCGATACCCCTAAAACCTCTCTAGTTTCTTCCCTTATGCAGTTTATCATTTTAGCCGACAACATGCAACACACTGAGGTAAGAGACAAAGTCTGCTCAAATTCTTCTAAGAAGAAGGATTATGGTTCGAATAAAAATGATGGAAGAACCTCTCTCAGAAAAGGAAATGAAAGATGGAGCCTCAATATGGGTGAAATCTAACGTTCTTCAATTCAGCAAGAGGTTTGGAGCAGCTTTCTAGGGTTGTGATAAAACAACCTTTGAATTACTCATGAAGATGGGACCAAAAGAGAGGCTACTTATATAAAGAAGAGGCTACCAAGAGGGACAGCAACCAGCATAGTGTACCCAAGGAGCTAAGAAACTTAGAATCTCATTTAACTTTAAAAGACGGGGAAAACCTAGAGGCAGAGGGATAACGATACCTATTAGACTAAAATGAAGAGCCTGGCAAGGATATTGGGGTGTAAAGTAGAAAAACTTCCCACTACTTACTTGGGCATGCCATTGGGGCACAAACGTAAGGAGCTAGAATTTGGGATGGCAAAATTGAAAGACAGAAGAAACTGTCCAATTGAAAAGCTCAGTATCTTTGGGAGGGAGAGTCACTTTAATGAACTCTGTGTTGGACTCTCTTCCAACTTATGTTATGTCTTTATTCCCTATGCCTGCCGAAGTGGAAGAAAGACTTGACAAACTAAGAAGAGATTTCTTTTGGAAAGGGAATAGAGAAGGGAAGGTTTGCATTTAGTCAAATGGCAGACTGCACAGTTGTAAAAACAATCTGATGGACTTCGAATCAGAAACTTGGTTGGGTTGCAGAATTGATGCCTCTTGTCAAAATGGCTATGGAGGTTCAACACTGAGGAATAAGCACTGTGGAGGGAGGTGATAGTCAACAAGTAGGGGTTGAATAGAAACTGGGTCTCCAACTCTGTGAATAGTCCTTATGGGGTATCAGCTTGGAGAACATGGATGGAATTTTGTGTTTAGAAGGCATTTAAATGATGAGGAGATTGGGAGAGGGACTGAGCTATTACATGTTCTGAACGGGTTCAATGGGTTATCGGCAGAAAAAGATTCTATCATATGGAAACGCACTAGAGATGGAAGCCTTTCTGTCAACAAGCTATATAATAAGGAGGTGAAGGAGCATACAGGTGGTAAGCTTGGCCCCTGGAAACAGATTTGGAGGAACAAGGTGCCAATCAAGATAAAGTGTTTCTCTTGGTTGGTTGCCAGAAGAGCATGCTCCACACTTGGGAAATTGAGAAGGAGGGGTTTCTGTATTGCCTCTTGGTGCTCTCTATGTAATGAGACTGAGAAACCAACAACCATCTGTTCCTCCATTGCAGAGTGACTATACATTGTGGAACCCTTTTTTAGGACTAACACATACAAAACAGAATTGCTTAGTTGCTTGATGAGCAGGGGAGGGGTGGGGATGGGGGGGGAGACCTTAGAAAAAGTGGTGGAGTAATACATCATGCATTTGGTGGTCTATTTGGAAAGAAAGAAATAGCAGATGCTATGCTAACAAGGCTAATTCAATAGAGAAAGTCAAATGGAACTGCTTGACTACTTTTTATGTGTTGGTGTAAAGAGGAAGGGATAGAAGAAACTTCTCAAATTTGGATTTTGTAGGCACATTGTAATCTATTAGCCATTTTGTTTTTTCTCTTGTTGGAAACTGTTAGACCTGTTGTTACTAAGGTCTATAAGCGCAGAAAGAAGGGTGAGATAAGGCTTAAATGTAGTTGTTTTATATATTAATTATTATGTAAATCTATTTCTAGTAGTTATGTAGCAGTTTAGGTAGTATTTGGGGATAAATATTACTGGGAAGAAGGAAAATGCAGACAGTTTTTGGGTAACGATTTCTCAGGCAGATTTGGAGGTTAAGGTTCCTCGAAATTCCTTGAATGTTAGAAGTATTCTCTACTAACTATTTGTATAACTTATTCTAATTATCTGTAGCAGTAAATATTAGTTGAAGTGTTATTCCTATTTCTGTCTTGTGTTTGGAAATTTACAGACTTAATAGAGAGTTGTGGTTCCTAACAGAAACCAATTTTTGGAGGTCTTCAGCATATCCTTAATGCTGTGGAATACAACATTATCTTTCTAAAAAAAATATTATCTGTGTAACTACTACTCCCCTTAGCCACCAACTTCTCTCCAATCTCCTGAGCTTTGGCCTCCGCCAGGCCCTCCCATCTAATTTGTGGCCGGTTTCATATGGAGAAAAATATGACATGAAGTCTTCATATTTTTATCTGCTATTCATGTGATCCAATTACATGCCATTAAAATGCAGGACACAGAGGCACTTAATGGAACTGATGGAATGAAGATAATTGGTCTATCTCCTTATTGGTTTGATGCAGCACGAGGGACTGGTGTACAGAATACAGTAGATATGCAGTCCATGTTTCTTTTAACAGGTCCAAATGGTGGGGGCAAATCAAGCTTGCTGCGTTCGTTGTGTGCAGCTGCATTGCTAGGAATGTGTGGGTTCATGGTTCCAGCTGAATCAGCTGTCATTCCTCATTTTGACTCAATTATGCTGCATATGAAATCATATGATAGTCCTGTTGATGGAAAAAGTTCATTTCAGGTAATATGTTCTATATTCTTGATTTGTAGCATATATGATTTTCTTCTTGTCCTGTTTGCTCGGAACCTAGTAATTTATCTGCAATTAAAACAAGAAATGAATGCTGTATCATGATGCTTGGCTGCGATTGTAGCAGATAAGCAGTTTACATTTTGCTTGTTGTAGATGATTTTGCTTGTTAAGACTACTTGTATTTGATTGCAAACTGTAGTCATCAGGGATGCACAATTCCATGAGTGATTTCCTTAGACATTTGGCACAACTGATCTTATTATTCTCTCCATCCCAAAAAGTGGATTGAGTATAGTGGATGTACAACAAAAATTTTGTGCCTGTTGACAAAAGAATCTTTAGTACATAGTAGTTCTCAGTGTTTTGGACGGCGAGAGGCGACAAGGGCCTTCCTCGCCACGCGCCGCTCGCCTTTTTGAATCGAGGCGCCAATTAATACCAAAAATTAAAAATATTTAATTGCACATATAATATTCAAAATTTCAATAGCTCCATATATTACAAATACTATAATAATTACTATAGAAAGAATTAATTTTTTTTTCAAAAAATAATGGACAGCAGTCACAGACTCACAGCACAGTGAAAACAGAAGGCATTTTACAGTAATCTGGGACAAAAGAGAGAGTGAAGAAAATAGAGGAAAAAAAGAGTAGTGAAGAAAACTTGAAGAAAACAGAACTGAAAGTCTGAAACCAGAATTGAAGAAGAACAGAAAAAAAGAGGTATACCTCAGGTCTTCAGCAGCAGCAACTCGAAGATGATGAAGACAAGGAGAAGAGATCGCGAGGGGAAGAGTTGGGGAGAAGAGTGCGCAGCAGAAGATTTTGAAAATATAAAAAAAAAGCCCTAATTTTGACTAATATTGTTTAAGTCAAATATTTTTTTTTAAAAAAAGGCGCCGCCTTTTCTGGCGCCATTAGGTCGCCATGGGCCGCCTTTTGCATACCGCCTCGCCTTAGTGGGGAATGGCGAGGAGGCCTCGCCTCGCCTTTCGCCAAAGGCGATGAGGCGCTCGCCATTCACAACACTGGTAGTTCTACTGTGGTTATTATGGTAAAAAGGCAATCTCTCTTCTGGTTAACTTATTGGTTCTTATTTTGGAGTCTTCTTCCTTTGCACCGTTCTCTTGGATTAATCTGTCGGTGATAATGATGTTAGTTCCACTTCTATCATATGTTTTTTCTGAGAGAAGCTATTTCATTCGTTTGTGTACATAACAATCATGACTCTAGGTGTTGGTGTTTCTATTCATCATTTTTCACTTTTCCTTGCTGACATAGTAGAGTCTCATGGCATTTTGAAGGCAACATTATGACTCTTAATTGTCTAACATGCCTCAGATTGAAATGTCTGAAATTCGGTCTCTGATTACTGGTGCCACTTCAAGAAGTCTTGTACTTATAGATGAAATATGTCGAGGAACAGAAACAGCAAAAGGGACATGTATTGCTGGAAGTGTCATAGAAACCCTGGACGAAATTGGCTGTTTGGGAATTGTATCAACCCACTTGCATGGAATATTTGATTTACCCCTGAAAATCAAGAAGACCGTGTATAAAGCAATGGGAGCTGAATATGTTGACGGTCAACCAATACCAACTTGGAAACTCATTGATGGGATCTGTAAAGAGAGTCTAGCATTTGAAACAGCTCAGAGAGAAGGAATTCCAGAAATATTAATCCAAAGAGCAGAAGAATTGTATAATTCAGCTTACGGGAATCAGATACCAAGGAAGATAGACCAAATAAGACCTCTTTGTTCAGATATTGACCTCAATAGCACAGATAACAGTTCTGACCAATTAAATGGTACAAGACAAATAGCTTTGGATTCTAGCACAAAGTTAATGCATCGAATGGGAATTTCAAGCAAGAAACTTGAAGATGCTATCTGTCTTATCTGTGAGAAGAAGTTAATTGAGCTGTATAAAATGAAAAATCCGTCAGAAATGCCAATGGTGAATTGCGTTCTTATTGCTGCCAGGGAACAGCCGGCTCCATCAACAATTGGTGCTTCAAGTGTCTATATAATGCTAAGACCTGACAAAAAGTTGTATGTTGGACAGGTACATCTTTTCCTTTTTCCAGGTTGAGTCTTAAAGTGCATGCTTTGTCTAATCAATTCTTTTATGTGATTTAATTGTATTGAGATGCTTAACGAGTTGGGAGACCGCCTGCACATATTGCATGCCATTCAGAATCGAGCCTCATTTTGTTGTAAAAAATTGTCTTGCTGTCTGCAGAATAACTGAATTAAGTGTTCAGTTTCTTTTTCCGAAATGTTCTTTTAAAGTTGTGGAGGTAATTATGTTTAAAGTTACTCGAGATAAATGGTCAATAGACAGACATTATTTAGTCATACAAATGAAGTCTATGGGCACACAAGTGCAAACACTAGTCTTCATTTCGGTTATTGTGAGCTATTACTTCCTTCGACATATTATATCTTAACGTTCTTCTTTCTGATTATATGTACAGACTGATGATCTTGAGGGCAGAGTACGTGCTCATCGCTTGAAGGAGGGAATGGAAAACGCGTCATTCCTATATTTCTTAGTCTCTGGCAAGAGCATCGCCTGCCAATTGGAAACTCTTCTAATAAATCAACTTCCTAATCATGGTTTTCAGCTAACAAACGTTGCTGATGGTAAGCATCGAAATTTTGGCACAACCAATCTCTCCCCAGAACCTTCATCCGCGCTTAGATGAACTCATCATTCTGCTATGGAAGAGCTCAAGTTGGTGTATAAAATTTGTATTAGTTTTTGAAAATTTTCAAGGGATGAGTAATTCAACTTTCAGTGGCTGCAGCAATTTTGGGTTAGTTTTAGCTTCTCCACATGTATATCACATCATCACCTGTGAAACTAAGGGTTAATTAAGCCTTGTAACACTTTTGATATCTAAGTTTTAGTGTCCTGACAAAGATGTGGTCTACTAGCTAATGAAGTGCGTAAAAATTATGAGAGACGACTATAACAATATTTTTTAACCAATATTCTATTAGGGTTTACTTTGACATATTTATATCGAGAAAATAGTCCATTGACTGTAGGAGTAGGTCTAAAATGGTTGTTCAACTATACACTTGTTAATTTTAGTTCTTTAACAATTTAAATAGGGATGGTTCATCAATTATACATTTACCAGTTTTAGTTCCTTAACAATATAGTTGTCGATTTTAGTTCTAAGTATTTAACAAATTATCATGTCAAATTTTTATACAATAACTTAGATTTATATTAACGAAATTTATGTCTCAAGAAATTAAATCATTTAGCCATTTTCTCAAATGTTTCTCTCCCAACTATTTGTCTTCAAATATTCTTATACAAAGAATCTTAACCTTAGACTATTCAAACTAAGAGTCATGAGGAAAGATAATATAAGTCATCATTTCATTTAGGAAAATGAAATCACTATTGCTATTAATGATTTGAATATGCTAAATTTTACTATAAAAAGAAGAGAAAAATAAAATAAAATTAATATTGAAGTTGTTTTAAATTTTCAAAAAGACACGTTAATTTTGTCACGTCCTATTCCCCACAAATGTATTGAATGTCGTTGTATTTCTCATTTTGTTTGTGAAACACGCAGATGTCACGCATGAAAGTTTATTTTTGTTAAAAAAAATAATTAAAGTGTCACATTTTTTCATTTCTACGATAAAATTAGATTCTGAAATGTTATCTTCTCATGTTCATTTAATCTTTTATACAGTGACGTTATGATTGTTTCAAGTAATTTTCTTAGCTAATTGCACAGATGGAGAAAACATAATTGATTTGGATACTCTTTATCCTTAGAACTCTTAATTATAAATATGCATTTCACTTACGAAAAGTAAACCTTCAATTTCTTGTTTACTCAGCTAGTCTTTTAAGAATTTTGATTAAAAAAAACATCTTAACTGAAGCAAATGATCTTGAACAATCGCACTGAAAGAAATGGAAAACAACAAAAAGAAAGAGTTTTCTCTTTTTGAAACTATTTGGATCGAATTAATTTAAATTAAATTAATTAAAAACACGTGTGTGCTTCACATGTGAGAAAATGGATAAAATGATCCTTTTACAAAGATATTTAATATTTTATGAGGAATAAGTCGCCCGAAAAGTTAATGTGTCTTTTTAAAAATTTGAGACAATTAATATGTCTTCTTGAAAATTCAAGACAACTTTAATAATGTGTTTATGTCTTTACTCTAAAATGAAAAAAATATTACTTGTTAAATTCAAAATTTTATAATTCAACGAGTTATTAAGGAGAATTTGTTTAATTTTTTAGGAGTTGAAATTTATAAGATGGTTCATTTGCAAATTCTTTTTTTTTAAAAAAAAAATCTATTTTATTATTCATATTATTTTACATAAAGAAATTTGAATAGTAAGATCAAATCTCTTATTTTTCTTTCACATTAAAAGTAAAACTTTAAAAAATTGCATTGATTGTGAACTATGAACCGCTAAAAAAGCGAAGATATTCATTAACAACAGTTATATACTTTATATTATCCTCTATTGAATAAAATTATACTTAATATTTTTTTCCTTTTAAATTTTATTTTGAATCGTTGATACTATTTTTCTCTTCATAAGTATAATTTAACGAAAACTGTAACGGGGATAGAAAAATAACATTTTAAAAATGAGTTAAAGATTTAATTTTACAAAAAAAATTCTATTAATATAAATCTAAGCTGTTTATATTTAAAATTGAACAAAAAATTTTTTTTAAGGACTAAAATTGATAAATTACCCGAAAAAGTTCTTCTTCTTCCCACGAATTTCCCAAAAACCTTTTCTTCTCTGCAAAATCTCACCATTGAAGGAACCCCAAATGGATCAAGTGGTGGAAGAAGTAGAAAATGTGAAGAAAGAGTTGGAAGAAACATACAAACAGACTCAAGAACACATCAAATCTATTCATGAATATGGAAAATCAGGAACAACAAGATTAATTTCAGAAGAGAAAAGTTCACTTCCAAGATTGAATGGTCTTGCTCAAGATGGGATGAATCTGCTTCAATCACTTCAATTTAAGCTTGATCTCTTAGCCCCACAACTCCCTTTAGATGATCAAGTTGAAAAAACTCAGTCTTTGGCACAATCATGGAAAACTCAGATCCAAAGGTAGCTAAAAACGAATATGCATCTTTGCTTTGTTTTATATGAATCATATGTATCCCTTTTATTAGGACCGTTAGGGTTATTTTAACTGTAGAATAGTAATGTGAGGAATTTAGAAATTTTGGGGTTGGGAAGTTGAATAAGAAATGGGGTTGATTTCAAGTTTATTGCTTTCAGCTGGGATGGAACCAAAGTAAACTGCTTTGGTGGAAAATTACACTGCTTGGAATTCAGAATTTTGGGGTTGGGAAGTTGAATAAGAAATGGGGATGATTTCAAGTTTATTGCTTTCATTTAGGGGTGGAGCCAAGTAGGCATCCGGACCCCCTTGTTGGAAAATTACATTGTTTATACGTGGTTAAAATTATACTTATGTATGATATAGCAGATGCTAAATCCCTTTTGGTTTTTTCTTTGAGTGTTTACTTTTCATATTTTGAACTTCCTTAGTGCATACTGACTGCCATTTGTTTTTCTATGATTGAGTCGAGAAGTCTTCATACCAAACTAGTTGGTTCAGCTATATTTATTTATTCTTCACTATTTGCATCTGTTTCATTTCCCATACTGTGTAGAAGAGTAATGTGAGGAAGTCGGAGATTTTGGTTCAGATTAGGACAGACTAAGATTTGGGGTTGGGAAGTTGAACAAGTAATGGGGATGATTTCAAGTTTCTTGCTTTCAGCAGGGGCGGAACCAAGTAGGGTCATCCGAACCCCTTCCAATGGAAAATTACATTGTTTTTGTGCGGATCAAAATATGTATAATATAGTAGATATTAAATTCCCTTTGGCTTCTTTGTGTGTTTACTTTCATTGGGTTTTAGATGATCGAGTGGGCAAGTCTACATCCCGAACTATTTGGTTCAGCTATACTTATTTATTCTTCACTATTTGCATCTGTTTCAGCCCATAATCTATAGAAGAGTAATGCGAGGAAGTCAGATTTTGGTTCAGATTAGGAAAATTTTGATTTGTCTTGTTTCTTTTAGTTTTTCTTACTTGGTAATACATTATGGATCTTGACAAAATATGGTGTTTCCTTTTTCTGGTTGACTATTAGACTAAATTGTTTTGTATATAACTTAGTAGTGACATTTTAATGAATGAATTGATATCCAGAAGGATTACATTTTCCCTTATTGTTGTAATTTCGACTTTGAATATATATCTTTATGTAGAGTTCTCTACTTGTTGGTATACCTCTTGTACATGGGAGATTTCTCATTATCAATAAAATTACACTTGGCAGAAAATGTGAATATTAAGATAGATGCTGCAATGCAAGATTGAACAAGACAAGAGACGGTCATATCAAAATAAAGTGTTCAAATAACACACATGGAGGATAAGATAAGAGAAGGTTGTCTGAATAGTTTGTCCATGTATCACATTAGTCTCTGAATGTATGAGTTCGTAAGTGTGGCATTATGGTGATTGATGTTACTAAAGGGATACAGAAGATCTAAAATCATATGGAGGAAGCTGTTAAAAACACCTAGAATCATTGCGGATTAAGCTAAGAAAACAAAAGTAGAAGTAAAGGATTCATATATTTGATACACCAACTGTAGTTGGCTGATTTAGCTTTTAGTTACATTAAGTTTGGATTTAAATAAGAATGATAATTAGGGAACTCCTAGTCTGAAGAACTTCTGATCTGTCTCAAAAGATAAAATACTTACCAATATTTAAATCAAATATGTTCTAGTAGAGTGAAAAGGATTGTAGAGGATTTATGTGGCCAACCCCAACTGGTTTGAGATTGAAGCATAGTTATTGTTGCTGTCCTCTTGAGAAAAACTCCCTTCCAGGAAATAAGTTAAAAAAAATATATGCTTTTTGGAGAACTATTGGTTGATTTTTTATAGCTTTCTTTGGGTATCATCTGCTGTTTTAGATTTGGGCTATTTGTGAGTTTGTTCACCGGATGTATTATCTCTTTACTCTCTAACCGTGTCATGGTGGAAGACCGTGATACTATTTTCACTTCATGTGTATGAAGTTAGTTAGTACTATATTCCCTTTATGATCTTTTAAATGTATGTTGCAGTTTGAGGTTGAGTTTAAGAAATGCTAATTTACAAGCAAAGGCAAACATGAGGAAAGCTGCTCAAGAAGAGGTAGTATGTTTATCTGTATAGAAGACAAGTACAATTTAGCATGTCAGAATTATTTTTTGAGAATGATATGAATTGTGATTTAAAAAATGTGCTTCTCCTGGCAATTCCCAGATAGTAATACTGTAATAGCAGAGATTCTGCTCGACAAGGCAATAGGATATGAGAATGCCCTTTTCGGATGCATGTCAGAATTATTAACGTGTCAACATCCTGCATTTCATCCCTTATTGTGCCTAATAGCATAATACTCACAAGAGATATCATGCTGACATATGCCTTGAAAATGATGTTGAACCATGGAAATCTTTTACCGGCAATTTCTTCTCTTTTGGACCAATATTAGGAAAATGTTTCATACTAAAAGCTGCCTTCATATGATGTCAGAGGGAGCTTCTCTTGGGAGGTGGGGAAGAATCTACAGTTCGCAGACGAAATCTACAGTATGTGGTACCCTTTTAGTCTTTACGTTACCATGGTTATCTCCACTTTTAAAGCTCATATGTCTGTGCTTTTGAGGACAGAAGTATCAGAATGTTTTTTTTCTAAATTATGAATCTATTTGCCAGGACAAAAGCTGGAATGACATCTGCAGCTGAAAGCATCACGGAGAGCCTGCGCCGCACACGCCAACTTATGGTTCAGGTTATTGCCATCTTTCTTCTATTTTCATTTGCTTGGTTTAAGATCTTCTTTTAAATTTTTTTGCCTGATGTATTTATTTATGAGCTTTTTATGTTGCATAACACTCCCTGTTCTCTTGCTGTTTGTAATATGCTTACAGGAGGTTGAAAGAAGTGCAAGCACTCTAATGACAGTTGGTAAGTACCTTTCGGTGTTTATGAATGACAGTCACTCTTGTCATGACATGTCTTTATTATCTGTTTTAGCTTATGTTGCTTTAGCCAGGTGACGTTTTTCTTGTCTTCTCTAGTTCTTTTGCTATTTTTGTGTTGTTGTTACTTCTAAAAAAAGAAAAATTGATTGCATGAAATGGATGTTTAAGGAAAAGGTCATATTGAGATGAAAGGTTCTTTTCTTTTCTTCTAAAAATTTCCCCCCTTCTCTTTAAGGGGGGTATTAGATATTACTTTAAAGAATGGTCTTATAACGAAAGACACATCAAAGAATGCATTTCTTCATACCATACAAAGAGAATGATAGGATTGCTTCTGGACATATGTTAGTAAGAACATTCTATAGAATAATTTTTTTGTAGTTACAATGAAAACAAGTCCACTATTGAAAAGTATCCTGTTTGCTTTTGAATAAATTTTTACTTTTGTTTCTGTTGATTATGCATCTGAGTATTGGAAAATAAAACATTGTAAACCTCAATTTCGGATATATGCCATTTTTGGTTGTTAATCAAAGCTCAACTTACAGATAAGCATTGTTCCTTGTATAAAAAAGATGAGTTAGGCCTTGTGTTATTAGGACTGATTACCCAGGTTATCTACTAGTAAAGTGCACTTAAATATACCTTACTGTAAAAGTAACCCTATAGATAAACACTATCTGCAGCATCAAAGCTTAATTAATGGTTGTAAGGAAAAATACGACTAGATCATGACCAGAAAATACATTGATATTATTCATTACATGACTCGATGGGTCTACGTATCCAATGTGGTACGTTGTGCATGAGTCGGTTTAGTTTCCTTGACAATGCAATGATGTGTTCAAGAGATACACCTCTCATTAGATGACAACAATGTGGGCTTTGTTATCCAATTTTTTTATGATGGTGACTGCTTCCATGACTTTTGGATGCCATTCTTCATATCCTAAATGTGAAAAGTATGTAAGTCGAGGCTAGATGACAATGTACATATTCTGTATATTACAGATGAATCAACAGGCGTTTTAACGAAAGCCGAGAGTGAATACAAGGGCCACCGCTCCTTGCTTTCGCGAACTCGAAACCTTCTGTCCACAATGCAACGGCAGGACATTCTGGACAGGTATCATGTGATAATGACTTTGTAAAATAACATTGACCTTTGCTTTGCACCTGTACTGCTGAGTTTATAATGCCATTGCAATTTAATTACGTTGTTTGGAAATGCATTTAACCTCGACTGCAACACTAACACAATGTGTGAACAGGGTGATACTGGTGGTTGGATTTATTATTTTCTCCTTGGCTGTGCTTTACGTGGTTTCAAAGCGTATGGGGCTGCTCAAGTTGCAGCGTAAGCTCATTGAAGCTGTGAAGTCCGGTACAGCTGGACAAGCGGAGATAATAGCTGAAGCTGGTAGACAAGGTGCAAATGTTGCTCAGGTTCAGATGAATCCTGAGTTAAATGTACCCTTAGAACAAGCAATGCATGATGAACTTTAAATTCTCTATAACTTTGTACATTTTCTTTGTTACATGAAATTTCATCTATGAAGCTTCATATCTTGGTTACAGCCTTACAAGAAATCGTATATTCGTTTGTCTCCTTTATTCACAGCTCGAGTTGATCCTTCACCGGTTATATGTTTTTTGATCTTGGTATTGTAGAGACAGATAAACACTGCATGTCCAGTAACTTTCAGAGAATACAGGTACAATACTGTTTGTGTTCTTGTACTTTGGCATTACATAAGCCTTCGCAATGATTATAGCAGAATGAAATGACATCTATTCCTATTTATATCCACAAAATTGACAAACAGCAACTCTTATGTAGATATAACCAAATAAAATAGAGAAGTATATAGAGTGCAAGCCATTTAGTACCAGAAAAAGGTGGATGAAGAAACTAATTTATACATATAAAAATTAGTATTATGCTAAGAGCCAGAAATTTCTATGAGTTTTGGTGTTGAGAAGATATCCTGCTGTTTGGCCCTTCTTCTGAACTGCAACACAGGTGCATTTGCTGTTGTCAATCAAATAATCTGCCATATCCAGCCCCAGCCCTCTTAGTGATACACTTCTTTTAGGCCTGCCACACACAAATGCAGGATGATTCATACTTGTTCAACCAAAAAGAGAAGAAATAAAGGAGGTTTGTCTCTGTCTGTGTGTGTGTGTTGGGGAGTGGAGTTCACACTCAAAAATATGTATTTACTAGCTTTCTTCTCCTAAAATACCAATATGACTGAATTAAAACTCGTGATCGTGCTCAATTTTGAAATTAGATGATATGAAAAGAATGTAAACTCACCTTAGTATTACATTAGAAAGACTCCTTCTCTGACCTATAACAAGAATATCAATACCAAAAGATGCAGATTTAGCAAGAATGACAGTAGCTTTTTCCTTTGCATTACCATCCATATCTACTGTTTCTGTACAAACTTTTATCTTAGGTTGTGCAACTTCACATGCATGTTTCATTGTACCAAGAAAATCCATGTATCCCTTTCCTGTGCACCCTTTGACATCATCACCACCGTCTTCCGCGGCACCATGAGAGGCCGCAGATGTTGGCGGCGGTGATGTTATGTTTGTCAATGACTTTCTAAAGAAAGTACTGAACGGACTACCATCCGATGGGGACGTGGACGTGGATGTGGACGTCGACGTGGACGAGTTTGGCAATGGCTTCTTGATCAAGGCACCAAGGAGATTCCTCCATGCATTAGGATTACCAACATGCAGAAGAATCAACGTGTCATTTTCCGCGACTGCATGGGAAAGCGCGTATTGAAGGGCAGAGGCTGATTCACGAGTTGGATCAGCCACCACCATTATTTTCTTAGTTGATTTCTTCCCATTTGCCATAATATGGTCTCTGGTCATTATAATACGCGAACCGGGCCCCACCACCACCACTAACCGTCCACCGCCGCCCGTAAAACGTTGGTTTTTCTACCTAATGATAAAACCAGCGTTTGTGGGTATGGTAGTGGAACGGTAAACAAAGAAGAAAACAAGAATATGAGGCTGCCATAGGGTAGTTTTTTTTTTTTGTCTATAATAAATTGTGATTCCTAAAGTTAATGCCCTTTTTGTTGTTTGCAAAAGCCATTAGAAAAACCAAATGAATGTCAACCTCTCAAGGTTGAAAGGATAATAAATTTTTGCTATTTAACTTGTTACTGATAGAATATTTTTCCTATTTTTAAACCCTAATTCTTTAGGAAAATCAGGATAGAACCATTACATACAAATCCTCAGGAAAAAATTGCAATAGTAAAGTGTGATCTTGAATATTAGTCTCAACTTCTCCAATTTATTGAAATATCTCAAACTCTGGGCTCATAAGCAAGCTAAGCTAATTTATGCTCACACTTATGTCAAATAGGCAACAAAAGTCATTAACAAAAAGGACAATCCATAGTAAAGTGTATGCTATATTACACTTGAAGGAAGAAAGTATCAGTTGCAATTGCATTAACAATAAGCTTATTCTCCCCTGATGCTTAGTACATAAATCAGAGTTTTGGTAGTTCGAAATATACCATCATTGTACTTATTAAGAACTAGTCCAAAAAAATGTCGAAAATAATGACCTATCCTACCTCTGCTACATGTGTCTTCCTCAGTTCTGATGATTTGCAAATGATCTGAAAAGCTCTAATCAGGTGCTTGCACTTGCTGGTGATATGAAGATTATCACCGGTTAATATCGACTCTTCATCAGTAGCCAATCGCTGAAATCACGTTGCAAAGATGGTAATAGTCATCATGCCATCCAAACGGAACATAAGCAATATGATAAGAGAGGAAAGCAAATGACTAATGGTGCATATATGGACCAGGAAAAGAAAGAGCTAGACGGAGCTCGTACATGATCAGCTTTTGGCATTTAATTTCTCTAAAAGGATTTTGTTCAAAAGTTTTGGATTTGCTTTGCCTTTTGATTCCTTCATCACCTAGCAATCAGCACAACAATGTGAAAAGTAATGGTCAATAGCCAGCATGATATGAAAACAACAAACTCCAAGGACTGAATGAAAACATACCTGGCCAGCAAAATAACCTTGCAATTTAGTTTTACCACCGCGGTATTGTTCCAGCTGCTTTGGACTATCTGCAATCACCTTATCTACCATTTTCTCAATCTCCGCAGTGTCAACAATCTGTTTATTCAAAAATGAGAAAGTAGATTAGATTCCTTTAATAACAAATATGCTTCAGTTACTTACTTGGTTGTAAAATGCCAGTCGTGTAAATCGACAACACCACTTTATACAAATTGTTAACATCAATAAACACAACCACAAGGGCAGTCAGTCTGAATGACACATGGTCACTTAGGTCAAGATGTTTCTAGACAAGATAGCTCATGGTAGAATTCTGAGGCAGTGTAATCGAGAACAAATACACACAGTTTGACACACTTCAGAAGATAATTTTGGGAACTTTTAACCATGAACATTTATAGATAAGTAATGGAAACTTTAACAGTGATGTGTATGATATCCGCAATAGATTATCCACGCAGTTCATAGAATCAGGTTAACGGAACTGTGCTGAGGCTTTTATCAAACTGAGACAATAACGGTTTAGCATTCATTTGACTTTGATATCACAACAATACCAAAACTTACATCTACAACTTGTTATAAAAAGGTTCTACTAGGTAAATCCTGAAACCTTGGAAGTAAGATTAAGTATCAATACATCAGATAATTTACAGTCATCAAGCAATCTAAAGTTGATTGGCTCAGTGTCTTCGTGGGGTCAATATTCATCTTCAAGTATCTTTATTTGTAGTTGTTTCATGATCAGTTTCCTTATCCAATCAAAGGGTCTCCAAATAACTACGATTCAGGTAACACGGGCTACAATTTTAACTCTAATCCATCAGAATGAGAGAACAGCGTCATTGGTAACAGGTGATAAGTTAGTGGTCTTGAAAGTTTATTCAAGAAATTTTTTTTTTGAGATTTAAAAGAATCCAGTTCAACAGATGATTATAAAGCTCATCAACAGAACAGTAAAATCATTTTATTATATAATTATTTATAACAAGAGAAAAATACTAGAGCTCTTGCAATATTGCAAGCCAACTTGCCTGAACCAGATCCTTTTCTTTTATCAGCCCCTTGACTGTTCCACCCTTGGCGATTAGCTCAAATAAAATCTGTAAAGTTCAACAACAATTATCGGTCAGAAACATAGTAATTGAACAGAGTGGATCAAAGTAAAGCCAATGAAGAGAGTGACCCGTTACCATATATTTATGCATTTCTAAAGAATACTACTGATTATGCACAAGTGATACTCTTTCCCTCTCTTATATGCACACATCCATGCAGATATTAAGATGTATCATCAAAAATGATTCATGCCAAACTAGTCATGCCGGAAAGACTCTTGATCAGTACGGATTTCTCACACTCAAACAACAGCTTATGATAGTCACAAAGTACGGTACAACAATAAACTGAAGTTACAGAGAGACTACATTGCTGCTAACATAGGGACTTCTTAATTGGCCTCTATAGCAGATCTCATCAGTCATGACTGTCTGAAGAAGGTATATGTTAAATTCCTGATATATGTTCCATCTTCAGTTATAATGTTTCTAAAACATTGTAAACCAAAGCATCAACACCAATAAGAAACATCGGACAAGATGAGGGAAGTGGACTGAGATGGTTCGTACATGTGAAGAGGAGGTGCGAGGATGTGCCAGTAAGGAGGTGTGAGAGGTTGGCTGTAGCAGGAGTTAGGAGAGGTAGAGGTAGGCTGAAGAAGAACTGGGGGTGGAGGTGATTAGACAGGACAAAGCACAACTTCAGCTGACTCAGGACATGACCTCAGATATGAAGGTCGAGGATGAGGATTGAAGGTTAGTAGGTAGATGAGTGTTGTCGCATTCTGAATGGGGAAGGGACTGGGCTAGTTTTCTCCTCTCCTTTTAGTATTATTATCAACTATCACATAGTTTCTTATTCTTCAATGTGTATTACTATCTTTTGTTGCATCTTTTTTGTATCTTGCTACTTTGTTGTCTCTTTTCTCACTATCCTGCGTCAGGTACCTCACTCACAAAGGTAGGGCCGTAGGGGTGAGGTCTGCATACATTCTAGCTCCCCAGACCCACTTGTGGGATTACATTAGGTATGTTGTTGTTGTTATACCAATTCCTGGCTTCTCAAATACAACATGGACTGCAACCAAATGAAGGTCAGTGATTTGCAGAAGAATTAAGAAGCCTAACAGATAGTTACTTGTGACTGGACAAATCCCCAACCTCAACGCACCCAAAAATATTCTAAATGGTGAAGAAAATCAGCAAAACAAAAATTCTATTAGTAATGTATAGGAAAACCATAAGATGTGATTTTCAACCATACAAATTTAGTTATATCAGCGCCCAAAGTGCATTTACCTCCTTCCCAATCTTTCCGCTGATAGTCTCATCTTTAATGGAAGCTATGAGCTCCCCCAGTTCTTGAGGGGTAAGTTTAATCTCATTGATAGTCACTTTTTCATTTTTCATGTACGCAGCAATATCTCCCATAATCCAATTGGCAGCAAGCTTTATATCAGCACCTCCTGCAGTTGTTGCATCAAAAAAATCTGCAATCTGTAACATGCAATTATCAGTGGAACTGGATATTTCTACAAAGAAATAATGGGAAAAGCTGGAAAAGGCCTGATTATGCAGGCTAATAGTCCAGAATTTTAATAACAGGATGACGATGTCATACTTTCGGGCTCCTTTGAAGACAAACTTGATAGGGGAATCCATCCATGTTAAACCATAAGTCAATGAAAGGATGATAGTGTTCTTGAACAACATCATCCTTCACTTCTATTCCTTTACTTACTCAAGTCCGCACCCTCTTCTCCACCCACCACCAACCCACCCAACTTTGGTCTCATTGGGCCATTGGAACTCATGGAAGAGAAGGAGAAGGGAGAAGGGAGAAGGGAGAAGGGAGGGTAAATACTTCCAAGAGGCATATAGCTAAATGGACTTATGTGTATCTAAAAGTCAAATAATGCTTGTCCTTTTAGATGCTTAAGGATTTAAAGCATCATATTAAATTTCTGGCGAGAAGCACTTCACTCACAGGTTAAACCCTTACGAAATAACATCAGCTTGATAGATTTCAGTACTGGAGTGTCTACATGCCAATAAGGCAGTATAAGCAGAACCTGACAATGAGAAGCACTTACATTGATGTCATTGGCAAGAAATAGGACATCTTGCATGCTTAGGCCCAGTTTCTCGTACCTCCGACGCTTATCTTCTGGAAGTTCAGGCAATGACTCACGGATACTGTTCACATACTCCTCGGTGAGAGAAACACCAGGGAGATCAGGTTCAGGGAAATAACGATAGTCAGCAAGTCCTTCCTTTTTTCGCATGGTTACTGTTTTCTAGATGTATGAGAAGGTTAAGCATATAAGTTTTCCACGGAAAGACTTGAGTAAACTAGTCTGACATACATACTGCAGTAGTATCAAAAAGTACAGTTGCATACCTGAGCACCTTCCTCCCATAGACGAGTTTCCTGTACAATTTGATCAATCTGGCCTTGGTTATGTAGTTCCACCTGTCTTGAAATTTCATAATCAATGGCCCTACTCATCGATGAGAAGGAGTTCAAGTTTTTAATTTCAACCTGACACAAAAAAAAAAGATATATCAGTTCATTATATAGAGTGCTGACTTAACATATGCAACTTAAACTAAACACTCACTGCTGAGAATTTCCAGATCATAGAAAGGCAACAATAAAGAATTAACACCAGATGAAGTAAAAACTTGATCCATTATAGAGAAGAAACAATGTAATTGACATGAAAGTTGCAGAAATGGGGAAATCATGGTCACTCACTCACTCTAGCGACAAATACAAGGACAGCTAACTTAAAGTCTTGAATGGTATTTAATATGTAGTTTGACGAATTAAGACAAAAAATTTGCATGCTAAACATGTCTCCAGTTTCAAGTTTTATCAAACAAAGGCAGTCCCACCAAATGAAGCTGAGATTATGTTCATCAGAATACAAAATACTGGGTTCACAAAACTTGGAATGCAGATATAGACTCCTCTGGGACCCACCATAGACCACATTTCACATTCAAATGACGAGTAAATTCCCTTATTAATTTTAAGGCTAAAGCAAGAATTTCATAAATGGGCAATGGCCAAACTGGACTTACACCTGGCACTAAATTAAGTTGTCAATTGACCAGATTATATAGGAGACATTCTTTGTGGTGCATAGATGAACAATGGAATAGGAGCCAATGTATCACTTGAAACACAACTTACCGAACCATCCACCAAGAAAAATGGCAGAACAAGATAAGAAAGAAAAACATCCACAAAGGAAAGCAAACTAAAATTTAGAATCTTCATGCCTGAATCATCTAGCTATAAATTAGTATTTCCTATGCATAAGGGAAAGCAATAGAAACGGAAAGCAGATCATGCAAACCTTTGTACCAAACTCTAATTGACCAATAGGACGAACTGAAATATTGACGTCGCAGCGAAGTGATCCTTCTTGCATGTTCCCATTACCCACTCCCAGATACCTGACCAACCTTTGCAATTCTGCAGCATATTCTGCAGCTTCAATACCAGTTCTCATATCTGGTTCAGATACAATTTCCAACAATGGGACTCCAGCTCTATTTAAGTCAACCTGTATCAGAGAGCCAAACAAATCAACACCTGCCTAAAATTCACAGTGAGTACTTTATTAATAGAAGCAACAAGTATGTTAGATCAAATAATCTAACTCTATTCATGCACATATACAAAGTAAATCACTATAAATTGATACAAACATCAATGGCGATAACATTACAATGTGATGCGGGGGGGGGGGGGGGGGATGCGAATGTATGAAGGAGGAGTTCTTTCCTGTGAGTAGCTCCCCCCATCGGTATGAAGCAGCTTCCCTGCATCTTCTTCCATATGCACCCTGGTAATGCCAAACTTTCTATGGCCACCGCCATACTCGAGTGGAAGATCCACATCAAGATAACCACCACTAGCAATTGGGATATCAAACTGTGATATTTGATACCCTTTGGGAAGATCAGGATAGAAGTACTGTTTTCTATCAAACTTAGAATTCAAAGACAGTTTACAATTAAGTGCAAGGCCAACTCTTACTGCACACTCTATCACCTTTGAGTTCAACACTGGCAATGCACCAGGCAAACCCATACAAACAGGGCAAACACTGGTATTAGGTGGAGAACCATAGTTATAAGGGCAGCTACAAAAAGCCTTAGTAAGAGTGGAAAGTTGAACATGGGTTTCTATCCCTATAACTGCCTCAAAATCCTTCAGAAACTTATCAACTGCTTTAGGTTGACTTTGTGTGGAACCTTTCAACTTAGTCTGTTCCTTTTCTTGGGTTGCAGTTTGTGTCTGTGCACTTCTCATACAACAATACAAAACACCATGTTTTCTTGCAAAATATGAGGAAGGGTATAACATAGACGGGTTAAGCTGTATCCCTCTAAAGAATGTCAATGCCATCTTACTATCAGAACAAACACACTAAATTACACCTGCAAATCATCAAACACATGGTTCATAAGCTTCAAATTTATCCCTTTTTTTTTTTTAAAGAAAATGCCTTGAAGTGTATAAAGATTGAAACTTTACGCTGAAACTGATAAATAAAACTGAAAATATAGAATACCCAGGATTTATCTTGAACTAAAAAGCTTCAGCCACTGATGAAAGTCTCATACACGAAACATTTAGAAGAGGGGCCAAGATTTTACTCCGAAATGCTATGACATAAAAGAAAAATGGTGCAAGATTGGATTTTTGAACTGTAGGGAGAAGTAGTCAAGAAGTTTAAGCAGTTTCTATGGAGTATGAGCATAGAAAAATTGAAATACTGAAGAAATTCGAACACTAGAATGAGAATTGATGAAGATAAAGGGAAAATCAAAAATCACATTCATTTTTTGTTCTAGTAATAAATTTTTACTGCGAGAAATACGAACATCAAGTGGTCGTGCCGGAGTGGTTATCGGGCATGACTAGAAATCATGTGGGCTTTGCCCGCGCAGGTTCGAATCCTGCCGACCACGTTTATTTTTGTGTTCCCCGTTTTGTTGTTTTTGGACGACAAGGGCACCAATCTCCCAAAAGTATGACGGAGGGTAGCTGCATACCATTTACGAAACTTCAATTCCTGATTCACTAAAAAATAATTAAAATAATGTTATTTAATTAATTAGATGTTTGATTTAATCTATGCTTAAAATGATAATCCTACTTTCTATCTATCTTTGAAGCATCCCACTTTTAGTAAGAGTAAACGCGCTTTGCAGGTGAGTCCTGTGAAATAAATGAATTACTATCAAAATCAGTATTGTAAGCTATTCAAAAAAAATACTATATGATTTATAACAGATGAACCATCAATGTATTTAAATAACTTTTTTATTGAATTTCAAATGATTAGCCATTTGATAAACCAAATTTAGTTTGGTAACTAAAATAACGGGCTACATTTTTAAGTTATTAGGTCCAAACATAAGATATATTAGACGAGTATGCGCATTTATCTAAGATCAGCAACAACTTGCATAAACGAATAGAAAATATGCTTCAATATCTTCCTCTCCAGTAAATAGCATTTTCCTCATCTCTCTTATCAATTCTGTGTTGAAGAGCGTCAGCGAAATAATACACTATTTTCTGAACCGGCGTACCAGTAGCAGAAGCAGACTGGTTACACAAGCTTAGCAGCTTTCTAGCACGATCAAATGTTCGAGTTGCAACCAGTGGAGGGGAAGCTTGAAGTAGTTCAGCTAGGTCCAGATCCTGCAGCAGTTCAGGAGACAGCAAGGGGATTGATAATGATGGAATAAGGATCAGATTTCTGTGAAATATGATTGAGTAATCTTTGTTTGGCTATTTTCTTGATGGTCGGAGCAGATAGAACAAGAGATACAGAAGTGCCAAGTGACAATTGAAAACTTGACTCATTCAAACCTTGTCTAAGAGAACCTTGTCTTCCTTCAACATGATCACTACATTGGTTGGCTTTCTTCTTATTTCTGGCATGACTACAACTAGAAGAATAGTCCTCTCCTGGCTCCGGATGATCTCTGACACCATGCTTAGCACATTCAAGTCGTAGAGAAAGTGCTATTTCCAATGGTGGATGGTTGATAACGCGTAAGAACCTCTCTTGAGAGGGGAACGACAGCTGGAAACGGCTGCTAAGACCTGTGGACAGAGGAGCAAAAGGAGGAATCTGCCCGAGGAAGGTCTTGTGTCTGATTAACTATTGGTGAGGCAATAACTTACAAAGGCGATGATCAGCCACACTAGGGTCACAGAAAATATGTAGAAGTAGACTTTTAAGTCAGCATATTCACTTCACACTTTTTTCTATGAAGAGCATATTCACTTCACACTTTTTTACGATGGAAGAGCATATTCACTTTACACTGACTTATAAGCCTTTGGATTTGTTTTTTGGGAAAATCCTTTCTTGTTCTATCCTCAATGAATCAACAGAAATGACAAAGACAAAATCCAAGAGCAACAAATATGTCCATTTGACATCTTACTATGTATATAAAGAGACAAACTTATAAGAAGGCTAAACCTCCATCTAAATATTCTCTCTTAAAGCCGGCCTGGCATAAAAGAACAACATCAGAGGTCAAAGAAATGACAAAAATAACCAAGCAAGACTCAACATTAGTAAAAGAAGTGTTACACTAGAAATATGGAAAACAAACAGAAGCAAGACTCAACATTGGTAAAAGAAGAGTTACACTAGAAATATGGAAAACAAACAGGACTTGAGTTCTATGTACTGACGATGTAAAAACTTACATGATAAAGTCACTTATAATGTAAATCTCTAGATAAAGATTAATCAAATAGACAATAACCTTGTAAAAATGACAGACTAAATTAAACTGATAGTGATCAGAAAAAAACTTACCATAAAAATCAATGTGCAGCAGACCCTCAAGACAAGAGGTAAGGAACTGTGAGGACGGCATAATCAAATGATTGGACTCTTTTAAGTAGATAGCCATAGTTTTGCAGAACAAAATAGCTGTCTTAAAGCATCCTGCACTAGTATTAACACATGAGACAAAAAAAAAGCTTTTTGAATAGCCCCATTAGCCAATAATCTTTTCGATCACATCATCCTTTTTCCTAACTTTGAAATCTGGCTATGGGTAAACAACAAGACGTCTCTACTTGACTGAAAAATCAAGAGAAGCAAAGCAATTAACAAGAGAAATCACAGGCTTTTATCAAACAGGGTTGTTAATAAGAACAAATAGATGGGAGAGAACTCATGATCCCCCCATACCTCCAACAACAACAACATATCCAGTGAAATCCCACAACTGAGTTCCGGAAAAGGTAGAGTATACGCAAACCTTATCTAGTGAAATCCACAACTGGAGTCTGGAGAAGGTCGAGTGTACTTAGACCTTATCTATACCCCTTGTCAAGGTTGAGAGGTTGTTTCTGAAGGAGCCTCGGTTCAACTTTCAAGCGCAGCAAATAAGTCAAAAAGAAGACGAAAACATAACAACTAATAAGGAAAGCAACAAGAAAGGAACAATAACAACAACACAATACGTAATCCCACAAATTATGTCTAAGGACAGTAATGTGTACACAGACTTACCACTATCTTATGAATACAATCAGCTCAAGTAAAGCATAGCAAAACACAAGCATGTAAAAATAAATACAATAACGAACAAGTAGCAACAACAATCAATACGATAACTAAAGCAAATAAAAACAATAGTAATTATGATCAGCACAACACTTTCATAGCTTATCTCAATTTGAGTTTCAACATAATAAAACCAAAATATTATTCAGCTGAATAAAATCAACTCAAACTGAACAATTACATGCCATCTTCTTTGGGTGTCTTAGCTACTATAGATAGAGCATGTAAACCAGATTGGAATTCATCAGTCAAGAGATCATACACCATACGGTGACGTTTAACAAGATTCTGTCCGTCGAACTTGTTTGACACAATTTTGAGATTGAAATGTGTCTCGTTTGTTCCGGTTTCCCTGACGGCGGCATGACCGGCGTGCTGGTAAGAAACGTCTTCGACTTCAATTATGTTAGCTTCAAGTGCTGATTGTAGCTTCGTCTTCATCCTACTTGCCCTCGACAGAATCCCTCGTGACGCCATGCTGAACCCTAATTTCTTCTCTCTTCTCCGGTAAGCTCTCTGCCGCCGATACTCCTAAAAATAATTGACTGAAGGGTTGTTTGGGTGGTGCAAATACTCCAAAAAGTCAATTTAACTAATATTTTTTCGTTAATTCAATAACTTAAACAAAAAAAAAATTAGATACTTAATGTATTATTAGCGCTTATATTAATTTTTTAGCAAAATGGAGAAATCACGTACTTTTTAACGCAAAATTATCATTTATTCTTTATAAGTTTATAATTACAAAAATTTATCAAACTGATACAATAATATAAGCGCTGATAAATTAATATGATGTGCGAAATACACTAATCGTTAAGTAAAATACATTATATTTTATACATGATACACTCATTTGATATACATTTTATATACACTAATCTGATGTACGCGATACATTAATCTGATACGTGAAAATAAGGAATTTTGAAGATTTGTTAAACTAATAGGGGATAATGGTAATAACAGAACATAAAGGTAGGATTTCGATCATTTTACTACAATGAGACTTTTTATATATCAATACATTTAAAAAAAACATTGTTAATGTAAGTTAAAGTTATTATGATTTGACTCTTAAAAATGAAAAGAAAAATGAATAAGTATATTTCAAACTATCGTAAATAATATGGAGATATTCTATATCATACTTTTGAGACACTGGTACTCCTAATGTACAAAAACTAAAGCATATTATATTATTTATACTAACGGATACGTATATGAGATAATTTTATTTATCAATTCGATATTCATTATAATATGTGTATAGTCGGTTAATATAAATGACATATTTACTTTAGTTTTTGTACGATAAAAGCATCGGCATCTCAAAAGTATAACATTGGGATACCGTTTATGGTTGTTCGAGATATATTTCTCCTTTCTTTTCAAAACAAAATTAAAGTAATTTCCAATTTATGAGAAACTTCCATTTAGCAAATCAAGAACCTTGCTTCTTCTTTTTTTCAGCTGAGGGTTGAAAATGGAGGTGGTACATGTACAACATCGGTGGAGATTAAGGTGGTCGTTCAAGAATGCCACCATTATTGTCACTTTCGTCAATATAATTGCTGCCCTTTTTATACTTCACAGTTTCTTCTCTTCTTCTTCATCTTCCACCACACCATCTTCAGGTTTCCATCTCTTCTTGCTTTTTTTTCCCTTTAAATTTGCTTCATTTTTAGGTTCTTGGGGTTCTTAATCTGTAAATTGTGTTTCTTTCTGTTTGATTTTTTCTGGGTTTTTGCTAGGGTAGCAATAGAAAACATAAATTTTGAGAAAGTGCATATAGGATTAGAGGTTTTTTGCTGTTTGATTAAGAAATGTAAAAAATGATTACTTTGATCTGGAATTGCTGCATTTTCTGATCTAATTGAGTGTTGAACTTTGAATTTCAGAAAGGGGAAGCATAATTGAGAGTATATGAGATTAGGATTTAGAAAGTTACTGGCTTCCTTTTGTACTCCCTATAGTATAAACTAATTAGTGAGATCTCTTGCTTAAATAGCACAAAATAAGGTTTCTTGTAAGTTGCCATATGACCCTTTTTGAGTTTCTGCAACCCTTTGGAAGTACCTATTTGAAGTGATTATCTGTCAATTTAGAGGTAAAATTGGGTGATTACTTGGTAACCTCAGTCAAAATTGCATAAAAGCTTGTCCTTGCACCAGCTTGTGATTCGACGGAAACAAAAGATATCCACTTCTTTCAGAATCTGTTAAGGTAGTGTATACTGGCTGGAACATGAATAATAGAATGCCTTGTGAATGAACATTATGGCAAAAATTATCAAATCTCATCCAGAATAGCATGGTACAAGTCCTGTTAGAGGAATCTTCCCGTATCCCTCCTGCGTATCAAAAACAAAGGTGGACTTCTACACAGACAGTTTTGCTCTTTAAAAATTGTACATAGATAGAAATCAGCGACTCTTTGAAAAAAGAAGCAAATAAGTGAAAACAATGGCTAAAGATCTAGCGTACATATGCAATGTGCGAGCTACCCTTGACATTCAAGTTTTAGTCTCTAGTTTAAAGTTTTAATCATCAGTATGTCAGATTCTGTGAGTAAATTTGTTACAATTCTAGACCATAGCAAGCTGTTTTAGCTAGCTAATTCTGTAATGACTGCCCTTTGGTGATTTATAATACTGTTAGTTACCCAAAAAAAAAAAAAAGCTGTTGCAGGAGCACCTAATCTAGTTTTGGTGAGAGAATGGCTAATATGGCATCTTACTGTTTGGTTTGCAGTTGAAAGGTATATAACGGAAGCAGCAGAGATTCGTCGTGCTATGTTGCCTGTGGAGCTAATTAAAAGAGTAGGTACCTCCTTTTTCCTATTGTTTGGTTTTAGCTGAATAATTAGAATGATGTGTGCCTGTGCATCAATAGTATTAGTAATGTTTTGTTTTCTATTTTTTGTGACTTTTGGAGAATACAATATCTTCTGTCGTGATAGGTGAAGGAAATTCAGAAAGAAGGGCATGTCGAACCAGATCCTCTCCAACAGAAGGATGCAAAGCAGACTGCTGCAGTAGACCTCATATCTAGACTGAACAATTATCGTTCTTATACTGATTCAGGCAGCGTTAAAGGTAATAATCAACAACCCTCTTGGACATTCTTTATATCTTATCTTTAGATACAAAAAGACCTCTATAACGCTTAGCCACATGGTGAGTCCGTCAACAATGTCTTCTGCAGCTCTTGGAATCAGTAAAAGAAACTTTTTGCTAAACTAACTGGCATAGCAAGCTTCAGTCAATTGTACATCTTCTAAAAAGCACAATTATCAATATATCGGTCATCTGATTCCCTTGAATCAACAGTTCATTTGCTTTCCTCTGAATTCGGTCAATGAATTGAGGCTATATGAAGGACAACTTAATTGTCAGTAGGAACACATCAACTTTATTTGTGTTAACTCAATGCACCTTACCTCTTGGAGAAGTAATTTTAATCAGATGATGGCACGTATTGTGGGACCAAAGTTTGATATTCTACTTCTATAAGATCTAAGACAGTGTCCACAAGTAGATCATACCCAGAGAATATAGAATAATTATATCATCGGTTTTAGTACGAGTATGAGAGCGATGCAAGTAGGCTCGAAGAGGACTGAATTGTGATATAGGAATTAGTAGTTTGTCTTATCCAGTATTCTAAAAAGACACTAGGAAGAATTACGTGAAAGACTGAGAGACTCGTTGAGTTTGATTATTCCCTCAAGTTTGTTTGGACATTTATACTAAGTACACTGATTATTGCTTCGGTAATTTAGATGTTTTTGGCAAATTTACATCTCCTAATGAAGATAAATCACAGCTATCGAATCAAATCAATACAAATCATGTATGATCTTCAACAGAAAACACTGTTCTTAGTTAACCACTGTCCATCACAACATTAATCCATTTACATTTATCCTCCTCTGTTTAAATTTCAGACGTTAAGACATTTCTTGCCCTGCCGTAGTTTCCCTTTCCTTCTCTTAGGTGTAAACAGTATATGTCATCCTTCTTATCGTGCAGCATGAATTGTATGTACAGAAATCCTGTTTATTACTACTTGCATAGTCTGAGATGCAGCATTGATGTAGCAGTGTTAAACCTGGATAATAGATAGTGCACTGCAATCGAGTGTAAAAAGTCTGAAGTGCTAGAACTGCATTCTATCGCTGGTGTTAGATCCTGTTGATCTTCATAAAGACTCAGGAGTCAGGACTAATGGGTATCAACTAGTCACACAATAAGCATCTTAAATCAGGGATATCCATGAGGACTTTGTTGTGTGCATCTCTCACATGTGCTTTTGGAGCATATACGACAACCTCAAGATGGTTTTGCAGGGTTTCTCCTACCTTGTGTATTCTCCTTTCATGCATGAGTCATCCTACTTGCTAATGAAAACCAATAGTTATGAGAAATAAGCATGGCCTACATGAAATGGACATCAAAAGTTCTCGTCTTTTTGAATGGCAAATAGAATTTTGAGCTAGCAATGCATCTTTAGTATAGATTTACTCATCTGCTTCTTGCCAGTGTTTTCTGCTGTCATAATGGACTTTACCTGTGAGATACTGCTCCTTTAATTGTATGTGTCGCGCTACATGGCTGAAAACTGTTGCGACTCTGTTCTGGTATTGACTGCTAGTACTCTCTTCTTGCATTTTGAAACCATTAGATGTTAATAAGTCTTACGATGGTTCGTTAAACTCATTCCCTTCAATAATAAACTTGTGTACAGTTGTGGAGGAATGGCGTAAGCGAAAGATGGAAAGAGCCAGACAACGCGAACTTGAAAAGAATGGAACCACCATCTGACAGTCCTACATCTTTGACAAGGGTTCAAAAACGAGGCTATTTGATCGATACGACTCGTAATATCAGTTGTATATGTGTATACTATTAACAGATATGACTATCATCATGTATCCAAATTCTGCAGCACTTGGACAATTTTATGCCATATAACATGTTCAGTTTCTATGTGTCAAAGTCAAATGTACTAGCAATTGCTTTCTCAGTTCTTATCATATCTTTGCCTTTACCAACAGGACACAAGTTAGCTCTGCTGCTCAGTAACACACAGTATTCTTTTTTAACCAAAAACATCAAATTTAAACTCTTTGAATGATAATTAATTTTAGCTTAAAAATGGCAAAACAGGGCTGTAATTCAGTAGTCTCTATCTAATTACTCATCAAACCAACATTCCAAAGCTAATTCTCAAGTTACCATCTATGTCAATTGATGATCTTTCAAATCAAGATTTTTATATTTGTCTAGTAAGTTGAAACATCAGCATTGATGCAACATTTTCCAGTTAGCTTCCATGTCACTGTCCAATCAACAGTGCCACATCACCAAATATAGTTGCACAAATTAACTCAAAAATCTGATTTATGTGATGATGTTTGAATAAGCACTGACTTTGAAAATAAAATGACAACTTCTGAAATTGTGATAAGAGCAAATATACAACCAAATAACTGAGTTTTTCCTATTTAAGTATAAAATTTGACACTCAGCATCACAGCTCAAGTTTCTGAAATAACTTGGCTAAATCAAGCAAAATGAGTTTATTTCCTGTATTTCAATAGGGTAAACAGCACAATGAGAAGAAAAAAAAATATAGGTTTAAGCATAAGAAAGAATTCAATAATTTGAATAAAATTTGCATTGCCATATCCAGAGGGAAAATCTGGTAGTAACATATTTGCTGTGCCTCTTTGATCCTTCCAAAATTCCCAGCATACCTAACTTGGACCACATACTAGGTGCTTCCCTCTTTATCTAGCAAAAGCATTTTAACTTAACTACAGCTATCCGGTAACACGAAATCAATACAATCTTCTGTACAGAATAAGCAAGTTTGATCTTCATATATACAAGCTATTACTACAACCAAGGAAAGTTCTTACAATCAAGAACATCAGTGGCAGGTTAGCACACATAGGTTAAAAAGGTTCCTACCAAAGCGCTGATATATAGTGAGAAGCAGCAATATCACTTTCTTCACTCTTGTAGCTAGTCTTGAACACCATGCTATCTACAACATAGGATCTACAAGCTGGTGCAGAAAACAGCTATCAGAGCAACTTGTTTTAGGAATCTAGTGATGCGGTCTGGACTGTCACCAAGATAACGGGAATGTCAAGAACAGTGCCCTTCATCTGCATGAGATAAAAAAAAATAATTAGAAACAGCACAAGGTTAGGCAGTAAGCTGCTTTGAGCGACAACTGTAAGCTGATATCTTCATAATCAAAACCATTCCCTAGAAGGTTACTTCCTGACAAAACAAAGTATCTGCAGCACAAACAATGATTTCCAGAACCAGTAATCATGGCAGAGGTTGAACAATATATTATGAATTACGATTATGCAAACAATAAATTGCTGTGGATAAAATCCTTGAAGTAGAACTGAAAGGGTGTATGACCAGAAAAAACTTTGAAAGGTATGCTATAACTAGTACTGACAAAAAACCATAACTATGATCTCCATCTGACTACCAGCAGTAATGTCGAAGCGGAATTCAAGGACAGGTGATAATTTTTTAAAAAGAGGAAAGGAGTGTGATCTCTGGCTAATATCGAACACATTGCTAAGAGCAACAAAGGTGACTTTCTCCATAATTTAGCTCAACAGCACCAAATGAAGGGTAGGGAAATTCAATTTTGTATCTCACTAGACAGTCAGCTAATACAATCTAAACAACACTGGTTGGTCATGGAAGCACATTTAGTACACATACAGAATATCATAAAGTTGCTTTTGTCAAATGCACAAAACTAATAAGTTTAAAAATATGAACCACCTGGAGACTTTGTAGAAATTCACCCAACAAGAAGGAAGAAGCAAACTTCTTCAGGGGCGTCGAAAAAGCAAAAGACAAAAATTATCAGCATGCAAGTTCAATTTATCAGAAAACACGACAATTCAAGGTCAATTAGAAGATAAAAGAAGCAAGAAAGAAAAGAGAATCCTTCTGTGTATTACTATGACAAGAAGCATCCTCTACGTTTGACAGAAGTAGCTATCACTTCTTTTTGACAACCGAGAGATTCCAAAGGACCAGCTCACATACAAGACTTTCAGTGGATAATAGGTATTTCCCTCTACTCTTCTCCACTTGAATATCAGGCTTTTGACTGCAGCAGAGTTCGAACTCTTGACGCGCTCTTAATCCACACATCATGTTTTCATCTTACCACGGAGCAGAAGCTCAGGGAGCAGTATTACTATTTCTAACATATAAACAAATATATCCAATTCCTGCATACATTATAATATATCTATAATTTATCGTCTATGTGAACTTCCTAAATTTAAAATTTTCAACTAATGGAAGAGTAACTTACTACTTATCAACATGTAATGTCAATTCTTATAAGAGCATGGCTAAGCAAAAAAGGCTAGAATATCATGATAAAATTTTGTAAGAGCCGGTTTAGATTGGCTTAAAAAAAGTAGTTTCTAAATCAAAAATAAAAAATTCAAACAAAAATGACTTTTAAGTCAAAAAAATAAAAGTAGGGTAAGGCCTACTTTAGGTTTTCAACTTATTTTAAATTTTTTTAACCTTGTCAAACACTTACAAACGCTAAAAATGACTTAAAAGTAGGTTTGACCAACTTTTAAGTCAATCTAAACAGGCTCTAAATATAGAATGTGTGTCAATATAAAAGTTTCTAAATATAGATTCGGTGTCAATTGCATGGAACTTATCGACCTTATTGTTAAGATATTGTTAAGATATAGTACTCGGGCCTAACTCAACCTCAAGAGTTAGCTAACGAGGAGAGGTTTGTTCAAGTCTATATAAGGAGATCAATTTTCCATCTCTACCGATGTGGGACTTCTTAACACTCCCTCACACGCTCAAACCTTTACTGGAGCGTGAACACTTATAAATGGGGGTCCCACATAAGTGAACAACAAACTGGGATGGGCCTAGCTCTAATACCATGTTAAGATATGGTACTTGGGCCTAACTCAACCTTAAAAGTTAGCTTATGAGGGAGGTTCATCCAAGTCCATATAAGGAGACCAATTTCCCATCCCTCTACCAATGTGGGACTTCTTAACACTTATCTTTCGAGGGGCAGTTGGACTAGTGACTCATTAATGTTTGTCAGGTTGAACAAGTCAACAAAAAAAATTACTCCCTCCATTTCACAAAGAATGACTTGGTTTGACTTGGCACGGTGTTTAAGAATATAAAGAAAGCTTTTGAATCTTATGGTCCTAAATTAAATTTTGGTCAAATATACAAAATTGTCCTTTGATCTTGTGGTCTTAAACATGCCGCCTAGAAAGCTGAAATTAAAATGTTACCAAAAAAAGAAAGGTCATTCTTTTTGAAACAGACTAAAAAGGAAAGGAGGTCATTCTTTTTGAAATGGAGGGAATAATAAAATAATAATAATTTTACCAACATCACTACCAAAAAGGTACTAGATAGAGTACAAAAGTGAAGATTTAGAAATTAATGCATAATATCAACATTCAATATGTATTTCATGAATAATCTAATTTTTCAATCACTCGACAATTTCATTTTACCAAGTTCAGTGTCGGTCAGATTAGTAACATTATCTCTTTTGAACAAGAAGATCTTATTTTTATTGGTCACATTTTATTTTGTAAAATAACTTAGACTCAACAAGTACAAAGAACAAAAAATTTATTAATGTTATCTAGCATGTTTCTGCTGCAGAAAATTACAGATTTGGCAGACATGCAAACTTCAAGAAAGAAATAAAACCCTTTATTCTGATGATTTTATTTTTTTTGGGTGGGGGGGTCGGGACTATTCCATTGAGTACTTGCTACCTCCAACATAAATGTCGAATAGTCACCTAGTGATTTTTGCCTCCCCTAGGATTCAACCTAAGAACCTATGTTGCTCGGACTCTTCAAAAATTTCAACGGGTGCACGTCGGATTTGCCAAAAGTAGTGCGTTTTTGGAAAGTCCGACATGGGTTCAGCATCAAAGTGAAGAGTCCACGCAACTAAGCTAAGAACTCATGGCTCTTCTCCCACTACAACGACCACTAGGCCAAAACATTGGGGTGCTACTAAGGGTGTCAAAAATGAACCCAACAATAGGTAACTCGCCTAAAATTTTAAGGTTGGGCTCAAGACAATTTGAATTGGGTTCAATCTTAACACATTCAAGCCTGAACCCATTTTAAGAGAATCCTCAATTGAGCCCAATATAATCTCCAATTTCAACTCATTTTAAGACTATTTATTTGCATTGATGTAATGTATGTTCCTATATTGAAGGTATGAATAACTATATTTTATATCTTTTAGGATTTATCTATCCATTTGTAACTTCTTTTTTAAATTTTCTTGAGTTGAAATTCAAATTGTGGTCATAAAACTTAAATAACAATATATTCAAACCATTAGAGATTAAGCAGGTCAAATTGGGCGGCTCAAGACCCAACCCATTTTTAAGCTCATTTGAGCCCAAAAGTAAACTTGGACGAATCAAGACCCAACCCAATTTCTAATTCAACCCATTTTAATGTCTCTCGTTTCAATCCAACCAGCCCATTTGACACCCCTAGTAGCTACTAAGAAAATATAACTTGAAGGTTTGGTCTACTTTTTGGGTAAAAACTTTTTTGAAATGGAACAAATAAACAATAGGATCATATGAAATAAAACATAAAAAATGGTGAAATCATATACATGTGCATGCTCATTAATCATCAAGAACGCATCATATTCCATCTTTTTTCTAACCAAAGAGGGAACCTAAATTATACATCCGCCTCTTTGGACAGAAAGAGAGAAGAGTGGAATAGGAAAAGGCTTGGCCAAACTCTTAGATGTAACCCAACAGAGTGGAAGAGCAAATTATTATCTCCAAATTGGGAGCAAAGAGGTCATGTAACGGTGCACCTCTGGCATCCCATCTATCTACGGGCAAGGTATCCAGCAATATTATCTAAATGTCTTCTATTCTTTTGTTCATATAGAATATTGATGTTCTTCTTTCAAATGTTAAATTTAACATCTAAAGAGAAAACACACTTATTTGATATATGATATAAAACCAAACTTGGAAAATACAAAAAACAATATCCATTCTCATAGCCATATCCGTTCTGGCTCCCCAACATAGCCATATCCATTCTCCTCTAATAGTAAGGAATTTATTTACCTTTTAAACTTGACATAGTTTGTAAAGGTGATACCTACAATACTGTTTTTTCACAAAGATTGATAAGTCCCGAGACAAGTTCTTTTCCCCAACCTCTTTCTCTTCTTGTGCCCACAATCGACCACTTAAGGAAGCTGAGTCCCTTGTAATCAAGCCATTACAACCCACCTTGTAACTTGTCCAATCTGTTCAAGGTACTTCAAGTTATAACGGACATCCTTTGAGCATTTCTTTAAATGAAAAAATTAGCAATCACAGCATGCAAAACCTCAACAGCATAGCTCATGTCGCAATTGACACTTGGACACCAAGAAACTAATAAACTATGGCATTAGGGAGAGTATTTTTCCTCCAGTTGATCCTGTTAGTATTTAACTTAATATCATTACTACCTTCGTTTCAGAATAGTAGACATTCTTTTTTCCTAAAAACCAAAAGACATTTCCATTAGTATAGCTGCCTCCACTGTGTTCATATCTAACATACTTCACATTAAGGTTCATTTCCAAAATAAACCTCCCCTTGAACGAGGTTGATATTTGTATAAATTAAAAATTTCGTCAAGCTTCTCGACGTCTTCTCAACTAATTATTATCAAAACTTCCCTTTTAACCCTCTATCATACTCTAGGGTGTTGGTAAAACTTATAAGTTGGATTGACTTATTGTATAAGCACTAGCACTTTTCAGCTTATAAGCACTTCTAGATTAGACAAGATTTTTACTACTTCATCCCCAATTTTTTGGTAATCACCGAAGTACCCTTCCTAAAAGAAAACTCCCAACTCCCACTCAATTCCATTTCTGTCATTTGCCCTTTTCCATGTAGAATAGCTAGTCAAAGTAGTGTGTGGCGGTGACAGTGGCGGTGTACATGTCAACATGCAAACTTCAACTATTTCACTGGATACCAACACAGGTATTGGGTAGCTCTGCCCACTAAGACTAAGGTGGATGGAAAAATCTTCTAAAGTTTTTGTCCTCGCTCTCCTACAGTTTTACCCGCTTTATTGAGCGGCCACATCTTTGGGTGCCAAAAAAAGTTGTACAACGATTATGGGACAAGGAAGTACTACTCAGCAGTTGTGCAAACAGTTCTTTAGAGATGAAATCTAAAGAGGAAGGGATCTATCAAGGCAAAAGCACAACCAAATACAAACAAAATCACGCTATAAGCCATTAAAAAGACAAGCAAAGAGACAAAAGGGAAATTCTTATCAATTAGTATGAAACAACAACATAGCCAGTGTAGTCCCACAAGTGGGGTCTGGGAGTATACCATGTATGCAGACGAGCATGAAAAAAAGTTCAAATTCATTCAATAAATCAGTTAAGATGCATTCAAACTGAGATAAAGCATATTGATAGAAACTCAACAAAGCAACTGGAGTTCCAATCAGCTTGTTAAAATTCACAATAGAAGGAGAATAGCAAGTCCAGAAGTCTCCAGAGCCAGATAAATTTAAGACTGGCACAATATTTTAAAGAAATAGGTCTCAAATAGTCTACGAAGAGATTCAGAACAAAAGTAATAGGTAGCTGGAGTAAGAAGACGACTAATACCAGTAGACTGGTAATTAGCAGTCATCCCTCAAGAGAACATGATGCTGAAAGTCATTACAATTTTGAGTTTAACAGGAATTATTGTCTTGAATGTTTAAATTACCTCAGCAAATAATGTACGAGAAACAGCTTTGCCGCATCATTTTCAAAATTGAATCAACCACTATAAGTTAGTCAATCACAGATGGCAAGCTTTCCTGTCCATTCATCTGCTACCCCATAATCAATACTGATCTCCTTTAGAGGGGGAATATTCTCCATTGCAAAGAGCATCATGTGGGGGAACGCTACATGGTTGTGATCATAAAGCACAGGCTGCACCAAAGCATTGGGACTTGAACTATGACTAATATAACATGCTACATTCCTCATTCGAGACACATCCATAGCAAAATCCAGAGGAGGAATGGAGGGGTATGCTGGGCGCTCATAGTTAGGATATATTTGAGACAAATCTCCCCATTCTGCCCATCGATCAGGAAAGCGACTTGGATAGACTAAACTGTCACCATTCATTGTAAAAATTTGGGCTTGCTCTCGTGTGAGTACGACCCCAGTATATTCACAGATAAAGGACCCAGCTTGGATCAAGTCCAGTGACCTAACTCCCCAACCAGTCTCTCTAGACCGAAACACCTCAAATCTGTTCCTCAAACCTTTCTGAGTCACTCTATTCCGACAAGTTGGAGGACATCGACAATGTGGTCCACATTCGAATACTAACGGTTTGCCTCTCAACAATATCCCATTATAATCATAGGCAAATTGGCCACCATTTCTCATAGCACAAAAACAATTATCAGCACACCCATCAATGCACTGGCAGCCATTACCACTGTGCACATTCAGAGAAACATGTGGAGGATAAATAGGTTTTACTAGATATTCAAAATAAGCCGGATCATGATTATCATCAATATCGTTGAAAAGAAACACTGGCACATTTTCTTTTTTCCTTGATATATCGAGAGTAACATAACCAGTAGGCCTTGCCTCCAAAGGTCTGATCCTAAGATTCTGTGCAAAACGAAGAATAGCACTTCCCATCTCTTCCTGATTCTCTATCCTAACAAGCTTGTATTTATACACTCCAAATCCAGACTTTCCAACATCAAACCAGCATTCGACAATTCTATATAATCCATCATACACATAGACCTTACCACTTGCACTTCCACTTCCTTCATATTTAAAGCCACGAATTACCCTTACCTCAATTCCGTAGTGCATACTTCTCTCCAATGCCAAATTCCCACATTCAAGCTTCTGATGCACGCATTGCCGCGAATGCTTGTCCTGTCCACCATGACCTGTATATATAATCACATCTCCTCCATCTTGGTCATCCTCATAGCCACCTGAAACAATCACACTTGTAGCAATTGGCTCCCGGTTCGAACTCTGACTTGCAGGTACATAATCAATTCCAGCTTGAGCCTGCCCATGCAATCCAACAACCAAAAGCTCCATCCTAAAGAAGAACACATCCCCGATAAGCACTCCAGGAATCGGCCCGACAATCCGTTTATCACGATTCATCCACAACCCATGTTCTCTCAATATTTGACAAGCCTTCAAATCACCTCTTGGCTTTCTATACGGACCCAAATGCTGACTTCCATCATCTTCCACCATAGCAAGAATTCGCAAGGAATCATACAGCATTCGGGTTTTCCTAACAGCCTCTCGAAAATAAAGCTGATCTTCAACCTTAAGATCTGTCACTCTAACCAATTCCGATGATCTCTGTTGATATTTCCTTCTAGCAACCACCACTTCTGCAACCTGTGTATCATTATTACTCACCGGAACTATAGCTCGAGCATCAGCGTCTTCCATAACCACATCAACAGAATCCTGATTCTGGTTTCCAACCACCTCAACATCTCCATACCGCTGCATTTTCTCAGTAAAAGCTTCTTTAAACATCTCAGAAATTCGATTATACTCCGAATAAACATAAACATTGTTTCTATCGCACCCAGGTGGAACCTCCGGTATAATCGAGCTTGGTGATTGTGAATCAGCCTCATGAGTAGCTAATTGTGGGTTCCTCCTAAAAGCTGAACCAGAACTTGTGTTGAAATTGGGACTAGGGTTGGAAAAAAAAGCTGGGGTTTGAAGATCAGCTTGTGTATACTCATCAAGGGGTTCAAGCTTTGGTTCAATCTTTGGGATAATTCTTGGATTTGGGGTTGTAGAAGATGTAAAATTAGTCGATTCAGGTTGAAGATTAAGGTCTTGAAATGGGACTAGAGAACCCATTTTTTTTCCTCTATAACTCAAAACAACAAGGATTTCACAGATCAAAAATGGGGTTTTGGGTTTTTAGGAAATCAAACAAAGAACAAAGCTTTGAGGTTTTGCAGAAATGGCAAGTATGTTCATAGGGACTGAGAGTGAAGAGGTGAAGAAGAAGAATTAAGATAATGAATTTTACTTTCCTTTTTTTGGTCATAAAAGTTTAGGCTTATCGAGAACAATCTCTATACCTTCACGAAATACACGTAAAGTTTGATATTTTATATATTTTTAAAATTTTATTTATAAAATTTTATTAAATATGTTATTTCTTATTATAATTTCTCCATATTTACGAGATACACATAAAATTTGATATTTTATATATTTTTAAAATTTTATTTATTAAATAATATTAAATATGTTATTATGAAATCAAGAATTTTTAAATAAAAAATCTATCTATAAATAAAGATAAAATCGATATATATTTTACCTTCTCAAAACTCTATATATGTATCATTATAATATTATTACTATTATTGTTATTGTCAATAAAGTCATAAATGAATAAATAAAATTATTTTATGGACAAAAATGTCCTCAAATTTTTTAATTGTTTTTTGTTGGGGTAGGTGATAGGGAAATGTTGGTGAAACAATCTTTTGATATTTGTGCTAAACAAATATTTAATTTACATACATATATTGTAGTTTTATTTTAAAAATATTTTGAATTAATTACTATTTTAATTTAGAGTATTTTTTATGTGGACTCTTAATATGCAAATTTTATTTGAGAGATTTTATGTTTGATTTCATATTTGGATATTAATTTGATACATTGAATCAAATCATATAAACTGAAACAGATGTAATATTATAAATATTAAAAATTAGCACCTATTAATATCAATTTATATGATACACTTTCCTTTTTAATTTATCTCTGAAAAACTAAATAAGAATATTATTTTTATATTTCAAATAACTAATTTGAAATTTATATATTAAATTATCAATAAAATAATTTATAATTATTATAAATATCATTGATTTATTCAAATTACAATTGAAAAAACTTAAATTTTATGTTTAGTCAAAATACATTTTGAAACTAGGAAAGTAATATTAATAGTCATTTGCATAGTTTGACTTTGCTATGATATATAAAAACTTAATAGAAAATAATATTAAATGTTTAAGCCCTTAAAATGTATTTATGATTTTAAAATTTAATTCTCATGTAATGGAAATTTAGTGTGTGTAAGTACATGAAAGATTTCTACTTTTCATCACTTGGATTTTATTTATTTTTTTATAAAATATAATAAGAATATAAGGATTATTCTTTAGTAGATCTTGATGTACTTTTTGTTACATTTAATATTTGTACTTGGTCAGAATTACAAATCTTCATTTTTATTTTTTTTCAAAAAAAGACAAGGGTTATTGTTTTAGAAGCTTTTGTGGTTTAAATAGAGAAATTTTTCATATATATATATATATAGTTTCATATTAATTGATTATCTTAAAAAGACGTATTAATTGTACAGTTTACTAAATTAAGAAAGTATTAACTAAATTTTTCTTATGTTACCATTGCAATTAATTCTTTTTGAAAAATTAAAAGATGAATTAATAAAATTATTTTGTTATTTATGATTTTTTAGTATACATAATATACGCATAAAAAGAAAAATGACCAATTAATATAGGAGAAAAAAATATTAAACAAACCATATGTGGAATTTTAAAAATAATCATATAATGTCTTTGCTTGATTTTACAAATAAGTACATTATAAGTAACTCCGAAATAAATTAAGATCACTTTAAAAAGTACATAAAATGACTATATAATTGATTGAATTACATGAATTGATTTCATTGTAGTCAATTTAGTTTAACTCCGCACAATATATTTAATATAATTTTATAAATAAATTTGTCTTCATGATTTTATCTATTATATTTTTATTTATAAATTGATATTAATATCATATAAAATGAAACAGATAGACCTTAAAAAGGGAATCGTATGCATTAGGTAAAAGACACTGTCATATGGGACCCACAATGCACACATTCCTATGCATTTGTCAAAGTCATAAAAGTAAGAAGTTATGCTTACTTTTATCGACTTTAAAATCAAATCAATAAATATATGAAACGTTACATTTATATCCATTTATTATTTAGTATATAGTTTCATTTCAATTTGCTACTAATAATTATATATTTAAGTTATTTGATGTAAATAATATGCATGTATAAAGTATTTCCCTTTTGGACAAAAGTTGCATAAAATAATATATATTTTATAACAAAAATTGTTATAATTAAAAGAAATTAAATGGCTATAAGAAAAATAATAATGTCAATAACTTTAAATAATATAAATATCATATAAAATAAAACAAATGGAATTATCTAGAAAAAAAAACTCTAATTTGTTGTTTAGGTAGAAGGTACCATTATATGGGACCTACTACCTCAACTTGTTGTCCTCCACAATGCACATATCCCAAGGAATTTGTTGGTCAAAAGAAATATGTAATTATCTTTCGTATTTACATCAAATCAATAGATTTATAAAATATTTTATTTATATATTATAAAATACATTTTGAATAGGTCAAAGAATTTATCGATTAAAAGACATATGCAAGTTACACGTATTTTTGATGTTTACATCAAATCAATAGATATGTGAAACATTTTATTTTATATATTACAAGATAACTCTGAAACATGTCAATGAATTTGTCAATAAAAAGAAATGTATGTAAGTTACACGTATCTTTTGTGTTTATATCGAATTAATAAATATATAGAAAAGTAATTCTGAAATATGCCAAGAAATTTATCGATCAAAAGAAATATATATGTAAATTACATGTATCTTTAGTCTTTACATCAAATTAATAAATGTGTAAAACGTTTTATTTATACATTACAAGACATTTTTAAAACACGCCATGGAATTCGTTAGTCAAAAGTAATATGTAAGTTACACGTATCTTTTGTATTTACATGCATCAAATTAATAAATACATAAAACGTTTTATTTATATATTACAAGATACTTTTTAAATATGCCAGAGAATTTATAAGTCAAAAGAAATATACAAGTTACACGTATTTTCCGTGTTTACATCAAAATTTGTCATTCAAAAGAAATATGTAAGTTACATATATTTTTTATATTTATATCAAATCAATATATGTATAAAACGGTTAATTATATATTATAAGTTAGATCAATCCTTTTTAACTTTACAAAATGAGATTACAATAGTTTTTTTAAAAAAATTACAAAATCTAATTTGGAAATAATGTTTTGGCTAGTGGCTATTATGGAAAAACATTTTGTGACAAGTGGCAATTTCGACTTTTCCTATATAATGACGTGTCTGCGGACCATAAGCTCTAAAAGTCGGAAATTTTAAGTTATTACTCTCCATTTTAATTTATGTTGTACATTTTAAATTTAGAATTTCGAAAATCGAATAAATTTAGCTTTGATTGTAAATTTTTATGTATTTTTAAAATATTTTGAGTTGTTATTTATTGTGACTTATAATACATTTTACGTAGTTTATAAATATTTAAATTTTATTTTTGAAAAATTGAAAAAATTCATTCACAAATTCTCAATCAAATTTAAATTTTATTTTTTTAAAAAATGAAAAATTCATTCACAAATTCTCAATCAAATTTAAATTGTTTGACTTTTGAAAAATGAAATGTATCGTATTAATTGGAACAAAAAGAATATTTCTTTTTTTTTTTGAAAAAAATAAGGGTGAAGATACTTTGAATTCACGTGATTATCATATTCAAATAAGTAACATGTATAAAATAACGCTAAGTTAAAATAAATAGGAGGAAAATCATGTATAAAATACTATCTTTGTTGAGGTTTACTTTCGATATCTCGTAATTTTCATTCCACTTTATTAATTATTATGTCACACCCTCGAATGCATGATATGATCTTGAACTTTTAAAACCAAAGATTTTTATCCATTAAATAAATGATATTAAAAGTTCTAGATTCTCACTTTCGAAGTCATTTTAGTAAATTAATTGAGTACTTCGATTAGATTTCAATGGGGTTTTATTAGAGTTTATAAATCCTTGGATATTGGAGTGCAATATTTGGGTATTTGCTCTATTTAAATTTGTTTATGATAATTTGATTAGCAATGTGAAACATATATATATATATATATATATATATATATATATATATATATATATATATATATATATATATATATAATCAAATTTTTATTTTTATTGTAGAAAAACTTAACATCTTATTTTTAAAATCAAGTATTTTAGATTATCTTATAAGTCATTCTTGTCCTAAGAGAATAATAAATACAATGTTTGTTTGGACATGATATGAGATCAAATTGATTTGAATTCAAAATTTTATTTTGTGACGATTTGTACTATCTTTTTGTGTTCTCACTCAGCATATCTTGATTTTTTTTTTCTTTCAACAACTTTTATATGTCATTTTATATTTGTGGGGATGATTGACACGATTCTTGAGGTGATAAAATAAATTCCGGAGAAATCTATAATTTTGAATTCTGTAAAGTTTGACCAAAGTCAATATTCAATATAAACGAGCTCAAAATCAAATAGCAAGAGTTACACTAGATTTGAAGGTGAATTTTGACAAAAAATTATCTTTTCCCCCTAAGATAGATTTTGTGTAAATTGTAGAGTCGTGGATCGATTAACAATATGTTTTATGTGATTTTCCAAGTTATGATTAAACTATTTTTTAAAAAAATAATAATATAAATTTAACACCTAGCTTAATTACAAATTCCTTAACACTATAGAGATTATTTTAATCGTTTTTTCAAAGTTTATATCATTAGTTATTACACTAAATATTATATATATATATATATATATTATAATATAAAATCACAAATATTTCAGAATGTACGTAACTAAAAACATATTAATTTTAAATAAAATAATATATTTAAAATTTAACGGATGAAAAGACAACAAACTATTGTTGATTAGGTAAAAATATACATTAGAAATATATTTCATTTAAATAAAATAATATCATATAAAATGAAACAGATGAAAAGACGATAAATTATCATTGATTAGCTAAAACATCCCATCATATGGGACCCACAACTCAATTTGTTGTCTTCCACTATGCACAAGTACCAAAAAAAATGACAAAGTCATGATAACAATTACACGCATCAAATTGCGTGTTAAATAAGGAAATGATTTTTTACGATCAATTATAATATCAAGTAAAATAAGTAACTCAATCTTCAAATTTTACCATTCTCTCATAAAAATATCATTATATATTTAATAAATTTTGTAAAATATTACAAAATCGACTTTTTATTTTTCTAATGTATTTTGTGTTGGTTTTGATGGTAAGAAGTTTTTGCACTAATAGTAATCGTAGCATTTACGACTTTTCATGCGTATAAATATAATAATAATGTTAAAAATGCCAGAAAATTTTATTTATTTGGTTTTTTTTTTGGTAGGAAAAAATTATTGCTTAAAAATTATTGGATATTATTTTTCAGTTGCCATCCAATTGAATTTCATTAACAGATTTTGGCGCTAAATTCTGAAAAAAAAATTGTTTTTATTTGTTGGCACTTTTGACTTTTTCAGTGGCAAGATTTTAATTTTTCTTGAATCATTCAACCACACTATAGAATTAATTAATTAAAAGTCTTAGTTTTACTCATCTAAGAGAAAATTATAGTTTTTTTTCTCCAAAAAAAGAGTTGTAGTTATTTATTTTTGTATTCATAACAATTTGAAACTATATTTTCAGCGTTAAATCTATTTTGACTTTGTGTTATATTCATTATGTACCTAAAAAATAAATATTTTTTTAAATTTTTGTGATATAATTTTTTACCGAAAGAGTTCTATATGATTTAATGACTTTATTGATATAATTATTCATAATACTTTAATGTGTTTGAATGATATATACTTGTATTCTTTTAATAATTTGACTTCAATTGTTTATTATGACAATTCTATTTGAAACTTATCATTTTAAATCTCAAATCCTATTAAAGGGCCAGAGTTCAATCTAAGTTTGTGATTTCAACTTTATTATAATTTAAAATATGGTTATACGTTTATATTTCGTAAAAAAAAGAACTCATAATTTTAAATTTGTGATTTCAGTTTTCTTGTAACATGACTATAAGTCTATATTTTGTAAAAAAGAGACTCATAATTTTAAATTTGTGATTTCAATTTTCTTATAATTTAAAACATGACTATATAAATCTACATTTATAAAAAAAAGAGACTCATAATTTTAAATTTGCAACCAGATATCATGTTCAATTTGAAGAAATTCTCGTAATCATGTGATCTAGATATATTATTATTATTAATTTATTGAATCGATGGATCTTTGTAAAATCATGTATAATTTAATATTTATAATAAATATAATCACAAATAATTCACTTATAAAAGGAACATAAAATATATAATTTATCAATACGATATCTTAAGATATTCTGATCCTTTATTTATGAGCTATATTTTTACTGACTTGATACGACTTAAAAAATCGTGAAATTTTGATAGTAAGCAAATTATGAAATCTAATCAATAATTTCATATCATGATTTGAAATTATGACCAAACGGCCCGAGTCACCATCCACACCATCATTGTGGGACTCACTTATTTGCTATCAACTTTGATTAATAGGGGCACCCACCAACAAAAAAAATGTAATTGATAAATTTAGACATGAGATAAATTTGGAATAATAAGAAATTCAAAATGGGCCTAGAATATATTCTTGTAAATATAATTTATGAGATCCTAACTTAATGGTCCAATGCAAAACGAAGTAGATTTATGTAATTGAACTTGAATATTTACGCAAATTGTTCTTATTTTGTGTAAATTACATAAATCTCATACTTTTAATATAAAATAACAATTCATCCCTAATAAATTTCTAATTACATTAAAGCTTAAGAATTAAAAAATTTGAATACAATAATTGAAGTTCGGATACATTAAATATTGTCTCGAATATATTAATATATAGCTGAAATACATTGAAAACTAGCTCGGGTAGCATAATATGTAGCTCAAATATATTAAATATTGGCTCAGATACATTAACATGTACCTCAAATACATTAAATACTCGCTCGATTTCATTAATATGCAGCTCATATACATTAAAAATAAAGAAGAGATTTTTGGAGATTTTTAAAAGTAATAAGGGATAATGGAAATAAGTGAAACAAAAAGTGTGTATTTCTGTAATTTGTCCTTTTAATTTTTATCTTTTTTTTTTAATTTTAAAAAAAGTCTTAAATAACAAAAATAATTCAAAATGTCCTTAATATTGGAGTAAAATTCGCAAGGCATAAGTTCAGTTTAAAAGAAAAGAAATATTGTACTTACAAAATTTTGGTATGTCCTACATATATATTATATTTGTCACACTCTCTTATCTCGTTCGCGTATCTGGTATACGAGATACATGCTAACGATACTAGATTTTTTGCTAGTGTTGTTGAAACAACACCATTGTTTGCCATGTTTAATTTGAAAATCTTCTCGTTTTTTTGATGTTATAAAATTTTAAGTTTGAAAAGAAAAAAAAAGGCTAGCCCGTGCTCACCCTCGACTCTTTTAGGGTTGGGCTGGGTTAAGCATTTTTAAGCCCTACCAAATGAAGGATCGACCCAACCTATCCTTTCAAATACATTGACCCGCGAAACTTAGACCAATCTTTTTTGACAGCTCTATGTCTCACGATAAAAGTTTTCAAAAGAAGGCAAACTAAATATTCTTGCCTTATGAAATTACTTGTACATGGAAAATTTGAATACTTTGATCCAAAACTTTTATTAAATGTGCATTAGGAAAAAAAAAACAAATTTAAAGAACAAAAATTAAAAATCGGACCAAAATGAAGTTGGATTCTTGGCCCAACGCATTTGGGCTTAGTTAAGTCCGACCCATTAGCCAAAGCTTCGAATCAAACCATGTTGAAGTAAATTTGAGTAAAAATTTCATAAGAAACTTATTTTGACATTACCCTTTTAACGGAAAATTTAGTAGCTCAGTTGATTAGATATATAAATCTTTTATTTCGATGCTTGATTTTTATAATTTCTTATATAATTTCCCTTCTTCTATCCATTATTTTCAAAATAAAGATATTATCATTATTTTACATACTTATATATTTTTCAATATTCACACTACAAATTTATCGTTTAAAATAAGATTTTTACGACATAAAACTTCAAACAAAATGTCCGAAATTTTAAACATTTCATCGAAGTCATATAAAACTTGACACTCAAGTTATTCAACAATGCACACACATACAAAAATAAATAATTAGTAATCAATTAAAACAGACAAACACAAATATTAAATGACGATATCAAAATTAAAAATGTCGATACACTTCTATATGTTTCCTCAACATTAGCAAATGACACCCAAAAAAATACAAAAAAAAAACGTCAAATAAGAAATATTATCGTATATGGATAAACATTATATAAAGTGCAAATCCAATAAATATATACAGAAATTGACAAGTGTCCCTCCACTTGTTAACTATTCAATCAAACTAAGCAATAATTTTGACACGTATTTTAATATGTTTTTCATTATATATAGTTTTAATTTTTTTTCCTCTCATAACTTGGAAAATCGATAAACAAAGAAGTGGAAAAAAAAAATTAGATCAAAGTTTTAATTATTAATATTATTAAAAGATAAAAGAAATGGCAAGGGCTGTGGGAAGAAGTTTAGCAGGACCATTGTTGTTTTTGAACTTATTAATGTATCTTATTGTTTTAGGTTTTGCTAGTTGGTGTCTTAACAGGTTTATCAATGGACAAACTAATCATCCTAGTAAGTCTTATTTTCAATGAATTTTATCGTTAATTTTTTTGTAGTTTAACATGTTTATAGCGACATGTGAAATTTGAAATTTGTTGTTAATTTGTGTCGTTGCTTGCGAATTTATCTTATGTAGCTAATATAAGATAACATAGATTTGTCGAGACGCATGAAATGTGAAATTTGAAATTTATCGTTAATTTATGTCGTTGCTTGTGAATTTTTGTAGCTAATATAAGGTTCGCGACACATGAAATTTGTCATAATTCGAGTGTTATTGCGATTTGTTACAAAGATCTGTTTGTTTGCTAAATTTTGTTATTAAAAATGTGAATTACATGTGAATTTTTTTGGAGATTAGTATTATAATTTGTAGGAAAATTATATTTTGTAGATAAAAATTTTCATGTAATTCATATTTTTCTGGTAGTACGTGTGTAGAGGCTGTAACTTGTATATTGATTGATAATTTTTATGATCTTTTATCAATTGAATGAATAAGTAACGTTATACAATAGGACAATATAATCAACATAATTAAGCTATCCCTATTTGACTCTTAATCTCGTAAAATTATACATTTAATTACACATTTATAAATTTAGTGTAGATTTGATCAATCTTTTTGTCCTAATCACACTTTAGGATATGTTTATCAAGGCGAAATCAAGATCATGAACGGTTCTTTTAGGGATTTAGGGTTCAATGGTCCTAAGCCACTAAGTCACTAATCAGTTTTGTTAATCAGTTTTGTTAGGAGCTCACAAGTTAATATATATATATATATATATATATATATATATATATATATATATATATATATATTCAACTTTTATGTATTTTAAGAAAAAGTAATTGGGTTTGTTTACCCCTGGGCCCTATCTAGCTCCGCGACTTTATGTCTAGATCAAAAATGTAATGTGACCTTATAACATGTTTATTTTACTTGAAATTCTGTAACGTTTATTTTTAGGTTTTGGAGGAAATGGAGCGACGATGTTCTTCCTAACATTCGCGATATTAGCATCAGTGTTGGGCATAATATCGAAGCTATTAGGCGCGAATCACCTAAGGGCATGGAGAAATGATAGTCTTGCTGCTGCGGGTTCATCTGCTTTAGTCGCGTGGGCTGTTACTGCACTTGCTTTCGGGTAATTAACCTAGTGTACACATGGCATTGTGTTGTTTGACGAGTAAAATTAGCTCATGAAAATATAATACGGATATATTCTTTTTGTTAGGTTGGCATGTAAGGAGATAAACATAGGAGGATGGAGAGGATGGAGGCTGAGAGTTCTTGAAGGTTTCATAATAGTTCTTGGAATTACTGAACTACTCTACGTTCTTATGCTTCATTCTGGATTGTTCAATAGCACCTACGGTCCGGGCTATAGGGACAACGAATATGGCGTTGGTGCACCGCACGGTGGAGTTCCACCGCACGGTGGAGTTCCCGGGTCCGGGATCCCGGAGAAGGGGACCGGTTACACCGGAGCTAGGGTTTAGTGTTGTTTCAAGTAGATATGTTGTCTTGACTATGTTCAAATGTTGTTCTATTGCTTTTTAATGTTGGAACACTATGGTGTGCTGTTAGTTTTTGGTTTCTCTAATTTGAAGTAATTTTGTAACCTTTGCAAAACGAAATATTTGACCCTATTCTGGAGGGGGGTTAAAAATTCTACGTAGTTGGGGTTTTGCTTTACAAAAAAACCAATTATTTAATTTTTTTTCTAGATAGATACGAGTGATTCGGTATACTTGTAATGGTAATTTTTATTGGACATAATTCACCTAGTATACGTGTTATGGTCATGATAGATAAAGTTATTTGATGCGGTTATTTGATTCGCATGTTCATGCGTGAAGTTGAAGAGTTATTTGATATATGATGGACAGAGTTATTCGATATACTTCTAATGATAGCTAGCTCTGTTTGAATGCTGGTTAATAATGAGTTATTCGATATACTTGTAATGATAGCTAGCTCTGAATGCTGGTTAATAATGATATATGATGGTTAGAGTTATTCGACCTATGTGTGGTATAGGTTACTTAGTTGATGGGCGTAGTTATATTTGATGTATATGTTAAGAGTTATTCTATTTGATGTATATGTTAAGAGTTATTCGATATATGTATGGCATATGTGTATAGTTTGAATGCCAATGGTTGAGTGATATCTTATACTTAGTTGATTCGATATATATGTTAAGAGTTATTCCATTTATGTATGGCATATATGGGCATAGTTATATTTGATATATATGTTAAGATTATTCGATATATGTATGGTATATATGGGCATAGTTATATTCGATATATATGTTTAGTTTGAATGTCGATGGTTGAGTTATGCGTGGTTAGAGTTATCTGATGTATGTGTGGTATAGGTCACTTAGTTGATAGGCATAATTATATTTAATATATGATGGTTAGAGTTATTTGATATATATATATATATGGTATATGTTTAAGAGTTTGTTAAATATAGTGGTTAGAGTTATTCGATGTATGTATAACGATAATAATATGAAATTACTTGATATGTGTAATTTTGATTAATATAGTTGCTCGATAAATGTGCAATGATAGTACAATGATAGTGATCTTTATTTGCGTTTGATAAAATTTATATATAATGGTTGGAGTTATTCGATGTATGCACGACGACAGTAATACAAAATTACTTGATATGTATAATTTTGATTAACGTAGTTAACTCGATAAATGTGCGATGATAGTAATCTTTTTATTGCGTCTGATAAATTGTATGTTGAAAAGTCTCACTTTAAAAATAAAACGTCTTTATCAACCACTTTATTTTTGGAAAGATTTTTATTTTTTGGTGTGTGGGGTTGGGGTGAGGGGGCAATTGGATAAAATTTTGATGGTTGACTAGGTAGTTGACCGTTGACCAGGTCAAACTTCATATTTGACAATCCCTTTGAATCACTAATAATTCACCAAAATATATTATAATAATGTTAGGATAGATCACAAATAATGCAAAGAACCTAAAAACACAACAAAAAGGGTACAAAAAGATCACAACTTTAAATATTATATCCATTAAGAATAATTATAGGAAGAGGTGTATGAACTTTAGATTAGCATTTAAATAATATGATTTAAGTAATATCATAAATATTTGTGTGATTATCACTTAGCTTCATCAAAGGATAAAATGAGGTTCGATGTTAAATTGTTATATAACTTGTCATGCTGTATAGACGAGACGTATGAAAGATGATAATTTATAGTATCTTTCGTATAATTTTTAAAAAAACACTTACAAATTCAATATTTAGAATATATGAAATTATCTAAATTCAGTTCAATTTCGTAAACACGATAAGTAAAAATAAACAGAGAAAACACGCGATTCAATTCTTCATAGTTAGGATAGGGTCAAAGATTTTTTGAGTTCAAATGGATAAATAATTGCTTGTAAAAGTGTAATTATTTTATGTTGTGGAATTTTGTGAATGAATCATTTGAATTTCTTAGTGCAAGACAACCCAACCAACCTAGCTAGCTAGTAATCATTTATTGTAAAAAAAAAAGTTTAAAAATATTGGTTCCAAAATATGATATATATAATAAATACTTTTATTTTATGCCTAACTTCTTGGATTTGGACGGCACTACTTTCATAAATTCTTAATTATATTTATTTAATGTTCGTTTAGAGACGAAGCTACGATTAATAATTTGAAAATTTAAAATTTCTTTAGAATAGTCAATTAATTTTATTAGGATTTCACAAATTAATACAGGATAAATGACATAAGTTCCATCTTTAAGTTCTCTTATCACCATTATTCCATATTACTTTTACTAATTTTTTTAAAAAAATTATTTCACGCATCGGATTAATGTATTAACACATCAAAGTAATGTAATTCGCGTATCAGATTAATGTATCTCGCACATCAGATTAGTGTATCATGTATAAAATGTACATCAGATATTGTATCATGTATAAAATGTAATGTATCTTACTTAATGATTAATGTTCTCGAGAATCAGATTAATGTATCAGTTTGAGAGATTTTTGTAATTATAAACTTATAAGAGGACAAATGATAATTTTACATTAAAATTACGTGATTTCTGTCCTTTATACAGTTATTTTTTAGTATAAATTAAATACAAGATTTATGAAAATGTTATTCAATTTATCCAAACTCATAAATCTCCACCTAACTCTGCTCGAAATATGTTCGATGAAAAGTTTTGATGCAACATAATAATTTTGACACACACCAATAAACACAAACTATTTAAGAAGCATTATATTACTATTTTCACAATAACAATAAATTAAAAACAACTTTGAAAAATTTTTGTCAAAATATTTGTAACTTTAGTATATAAAGTAGCTAGAACCCTACTTCTTTTGGATTGATTTTTTATCGGCTATCGTCATTTCACAAATACTTATTATCATTTCAGAAAGTTAATATTTTTATAATTTTACCTTTTTAAAATAAATAGTAATAATTTTATCAGATAATAACTATTAGTCGACTCTTGATCTTGCGGGGGATAAAAATATATCAAAAATCTCCCACTTTAATTTATGTTGCATGCTTACTACTTTAACATTATTTTAATTACGATACTACTAATTAATATCTTAATTCTTTTAATGATTTAATTCATTATATTCTTCAAAGAACATTTTCATAACATGGCTCAAAGCATGTACGGATAGCCAGGTTCCTGTAATTAGCTTTTTAATTAATTTAGTCACTAATTAATTAATGACAGGGAATTAAAGGTCAAGCCAAAGGACAATTAATTTGACTTAAGTCACAATTGGTTAATTAACTCTTACGAAATATAATCACATAATTTTACCATAGTCCTACTTAATTAGTAATAAACATAGTGGTTGAAAGTTCAAAATTTTTTCTAAATGGTGAGTGTATAATTGCGTTAATATTGCGATTGTAGAAATTCTTTCATCCTTAATTAAATATCTCGTATTTAAGTTTTGAAATGAAAAGAACTCTTAATTATAGGGAGCGTCTCTGTCTTAATGAATCTTACGTAATGCAAAATATGAAATTATCTGAATAATAAATTTTATATATCACATAATTAATCAAAAGAACAAAAAATATGATGAATTATTGAATAATTAAGATGGCCATTATTTATGTAGAAAAGAAGTTACTCTCTATTTTCAAACTATTCATCGCGATTTCTAAATATACAGTATCTCAAATTATGCTACCTATACTTACTATTAATTATTATACTTTCCATTTTTTTAGTAAAACTAATAAAATTTGACTAATATTTTACGATATATTTTTTCATCATATTGATATGTAAACAAATTGCAATGTATAGTACTTTTCGTATAGTTTTTAAATATCTAATTTTTTTTTGTTTAAAATATATTGAATCAATGCAATCTAATTCAACATTGAAAATTAATCAAACTGACTTTCGAAAAGTGCAGCATGACAAATAAAAGTGGACGAAGAAAATATCTTTTTAAAAGTCCGAGACAAAATTATTTCATTTTACCTTAGTAGTTACCGTTTCTGAAAACTACAAAATCTTCAACTATGAATAATGTTATAATTATTCAATCAAACTAACCTGATTCGTATCTTTAAGGAACGTATAAAAAAGAATCACAACGGATAAATTGAGTGTTGAAAACTTATCCTTGAGGCCAACTTGTGTAAGATATTATTATAATTTATATATTATAATTTTTCTTCTCATGTCTGACAGATATTATAATATATTATAATATAATATATTTTAAGTTTAAGAATAACTGTTAGCGTGAAATTTACTATATTGTTTTTTTATTTTTTTATTTTTTACCTTCCTTGATTGTAACATCTAAAAGGGTCTTTGGTAATTAAATACACTAAAATAGTTGAGTCAAAGGAAAATTACAGCTCAAAAGTGTTCAATAACGTGTGTAATGCACTTAAAAGTTGAAATTAATCACTAGAGATGAAAAACTTTTTAATCGTAAATATTTTATCATATAATTTATTTGATTTAATATAAATTTAAATTAATCAGATCGATTAATTTCGAATATTTGAACGATTGAGGTTAGTTTTCTCTATACCTACTTAAGAGTGTTGAAAGTCTCTTTACTGCGGTTTTGGTTTTGGAATTCAACAACTAGTAATAGAATGTTCTATTGTGGGGTCAAGTAAAAGTTTCATTTTAATTAATTAATGGAGGATGACTCAAATAATCTTTTATTATTTTATAACTAATCCATTAATCATGCAAAACTTAATTTGGTTTGAATCGTAAAAATAATTTTTTTTACAAAATTACAGGATAAGACTATGAATATAATAGATTTTTATGATTTAATTTTTTCTTAAATATATATCGTTATATATTTAACCAAACACTATCATCATAAGAGATTTGACGGTATATAAAATTTTATTTATATCACTCATAATTAAAAAACGACAAAATATATTATAAATAATGAATTGCGAATGTTATGTAGCAAATTTACACGTATTTTCATAACTTTTAGAATTTAAACATGACTTTAAATAATTAGAAATGCTCTTTTACTTTATATATATATATATGTATTGGAAGGAAATATATTACTACGCTTTATCTTTTTTCTTTGTTATTTAACTTCTAAAACTTTATTTTATAAAAAAAATAAGAATAAAGTGATATTATTATTCATTTTGCGCTCATCTTAATTCAATTTATTTTCTTCATGTAATTGAACAATGACCTATTTGTTAATTTAACTTATTTGTATTCGTTTTAGTTTTAATTCAATTTACTTATTTGTAATTTTTTTACAATTATCATATATATATTAATTTGATGTAAATATTTTATATGAAAAAAAATTAATCAATTTAATATTTTACGCCATCTTTTCCAACTATTTGACAAGAAGTTTGATTTGATCACATATAATATTATATGCTAAAGTAGTAAATATCTTTGTTTGATATGTATTTGCTAAGATTAACTCGATTTTAGATGATGAAATATCTTCTAGAGATTATATTGTGATTTGATAGATGAAAATAATAATAATAAAATAGGAAATGGAAGTCCTTTTACTAAATTCTTATTTAATATCTAACATTATTTACCATATAACACACTTGGGCTTGTTTAGTCGATGAGATAAAGTATAATAATTTAAAATAAAATATGATTTATTTAATGGGATAATTGTATATAATAGTAAATTAATAATCTAAAATAAATGGAGTAGCTATGGTTTGATTTAATTGTGCTCCATAGCAAACGTTAACCAAAGTTTGCCAGTCGCTTCTCTCTCAAAAATCTCGCTCGCCACTCTCCCTCTGCTCGCCTCTCTCGCTTTATACACAGAAGTGTATAAATTGTGTTCCTGTTTTGTATAAAGCGAGAGAAAATTGTATATACACATGCAAAAACATATATCTTCGTGCTATACACTTAATTATACAATTTACAAAACATTTTACTTCAATTCAATTGTAGACAAATGCAAATTTTATACAAATATTACAGCGAAAAAGACCAACGAATTATACAATTGCAGTAAAATACAATTTTCTCTCGCTTTATACAATAGAAGTGTATATATTGTGTTTCTGTTTTTGTATAAAGCGAGAGAAAAACATATATATTTTTCCTATACACTTATAATAATGCAATATACATATATTTTACTTCGATTCAATTGTATGCAAAGCAAATTTTATAGAAATATTGCAGCGAAATAGGCAACGAATTATACAATTGTGCATTATACAATTGCAGTGAAATAGAATAGCGAATTATACAATTGCAGCGAAATAGGCCAGCGAACTATACAATTTAGGCCAGCTAATTATACAATTGTATATGTATAGCGAATTATACAGTTTTATGTTTGCTATGGAGCGCAATTATGCAAATTTTGTTATAGCATACGAATATGAATTTTTTATTTGCTATATGTGAATGTTGCTCTTATTTTATTTCACATTTTATTATGAATATTAATTAGTTTGTAATATATTTTATATTAAGATATGTGTTTAGCTATTTCATATGAAATATATAAAAATGAATTCTATGAAATATTTCGATTTATTTTAACCTATAAAATATATTTATCTAACTCATCGCGATAACCAAACGACCACTACGATTTAACCATATGGACAACAGTATTATCATGACATTAAAAAAAAAGATTAATTAAAGTATATTTAGAAATTAACATTATAAGGAGACAAACATGATCAAAGATGAGATACTATGTATTAAACAAAAATAAAGAAAAAAAACCACCTTATTAAAGTGATAATAAACCTAGGATTAAAGAATTCAGTTTGAAAATCCTCATACAGGACTATGCTTTATATTTAAGATTCTCCAAATCCAGTGACTATGCTAATATCAAATAAACTATAGGGTATAACTCATGATATACACTAACTTTTTATTACTACTCTCTGATCGATATTCATATTGGACCTGATTAAATTTAGATTAGCGTTGAAAAGTTTTATGTATTGAGGTATATAATACTTATTAACAAAAATAATTTTATACTCAGAGTTCAAATTCAAGACTTTTAATTAAAAAATAATTACCAGTCCATCACACGCTAACGATATCAATTATCATACTTTAATTTATGGCATATCCCAACATGCCCTTCAGCTTAAGCAGAACAAAAGTGATTAAAACTTTAATCAAATTCCAAGTTCCTTATCCATATCCACTTTGAAGTGACAACATTTTCAAAAAAGAAAAATCATTAAAATAAATCGAAAATTAAAAAAAAAAAATAGTCTGATGCACTAAGCATTTACGCATTTATGAATGGTCGTATTTCCTAGAGAGATGAGATGTATATAAGCAGCTTGTTCTGATTTCACGACTCGAATCAGTGACCTATAGATCCCACATAGACAACTTTACTGTTGCTCCAGGGCTCCCGTTCGAAATAAATAAGAAATTAAGAAGTACTATAAAAGACGATTAGTATAAGATGAAAAGGCCAATAATTCAAGATTGTCTCCACTTTTACTATTTTAATTGTTTTTAGACAACTATTTAGCCACTAATTATTGATTAATTAAATAAAATAACAATATGCTTTGCATAGTGTAAAGTTGCGATGTACTTCCCCATTAAAAGATCTCATCTTTTTTCTCTTTTTATTACATCCGTACATCACACGGATTATTGCTATTTTTTTTGGTAATTTTTATAAAAAATTTCTTTATTTTTTTTGCTAATGTTTCTTTTTTATAAAATTCATTCATTGGATCTTTCAAAGTGGTTTTTGATATGATTTTAGTTTAATTTTTTGTTGCGTAAAAGCGTTTGAAATATATATTCCGCTAATATTTAAATAAGAGCATGATACATGACTTTTTAAAGTTAAAAATAGCAACGATTGAAAAGTAAATATAGCTTTAAAGTACGATATTAAGATAAAATTTTGAAAAAAGAGAAAAAGAAAAGAGAACAATTCTTTTTTAATTAAAAAAAATAAAAATAGAATGCTGATATAAGATAGTTTCCAATTTAATAAATTACTATCTTGCTAAATATTTTTTTAAGTATTTTAAAGATACCCACTAATTACTTGGCTTTTTAAATAATAACAAGGACAATTTTAAGTGGAAAAGCTAAATATATTATTTGTATAAGCATATTTTAGAGGGGAATAATAATCCATCAAATCAAATATTAGTTCTTATAACAACATAAAAATTGGATACAATATATATACTTTTTAACCTTCTAAGCTAAAATTAATATTATATTTAATATTGAGAAAAAACTAAACAAATTCAAATTTGTAAAAACTTATATATTCGAAATTGCTTTATCTGTAAGATAGTTGAGTTAGTTAAGCAGGTAATCTTTAAAACGAGACTTTCAAGCTTTCAACCTTCAATCAAACTTATCACACACGACTTATCGAGGATTAATTTACCTAACAAACGAGTTTCATCGTTTTAAAAAAAAAAAAAAAGGATAAAGTCATCACTTTGAACACCACCTGTTCACTAATGACGTATTAAGGACATGTTTAGTGTGATATTTTTACAAAATTAATATTATTTTAATGGACCCCCAAATACCCAAAATGGAATTCAATAAATTATAATTAAATATATAATGGTGATTACCGTATATCAATCTCCTTAAGAAGTAAATTAATCCAACACCTGGTTCTTTTTTATAGGCTAGCTAGTGGTTTTCATAATTAAAAAATTATCCACCTAATTAATTTATTAATTAAAGTTTTTAAACATAAAAATTCCCTTTTAAAGTGTGTTTTTGAGTGTGTCAAGTTGTCCAAATGCATTAACCTATGCTATACGTGGCATTTGTCTCTATGAAACTTAATATTTTTTATTTTAATTATTATTTTAAGAGGAATCACTTTTTTTTTAATTTTATGATTATAATATTTAATTAAATATAGTTATGTGATTTGATCAAAGATGTGAGCATGTCACCCAATCCCTTAGCAATCTTATTTTTTGCTTTTTTTTTCCCTTCCTACCCTTTTTGGATATTAATTTTTGTAGAAAATATAGTGGCAATAAAACATATATATATATATATATATATATATATATATATATATATATATATATATATATATATATATATATATTCACCTTATCATAATTATATAAACTATTAGTTATGAATTTAAAGGTGTCTTTTGACCATCTCTAAAATTAAATCATTTTATTTTCCTTCTTATTTATCAATCGAGAATCAAGACAAACATGACACTATAATAACACGTGTAAAGTACACTTAATTTGATGTTCAGCTTCTTCAACTGATATTTTAATATAATCTTTAGATACTTCATTGCTAAGAGTGGCAGATTCAATTTGCGTTTTCATTTTCCTTCGAAATTTTTACACTATACAACAACGTCTCTCGACAAATATCATAACAAAAACTAAATCAAACCTTTTTTTTTTTTACAGATTTCAGCTAGTATAACCGTTGTATAATCAATATACGCATTGATTATACACTTGTTATATACTGAATATATATGAACGATAATTACGATCAGGCTAAACACATTAAGATCTTTTTTTCTTTTCCACTTTCAAGAAAAAATATATAAAACAAAATAGATGAGGACAATATGGTAATTTTACAATTTAAGTGGTATGAATTATGATACATATCATATCTAGCTTGTAACAAAAAAAAAAAATTATTTGAAAATGACACATAAAATAGTGTCTTAGCTTTGTCTTACAAATATAAATACCCAACTAACACTTGTAGATTATGTCACAGAATATTTTTAGCACAAAGCAACATATAGCTTAATACCTAAAAAATATATATCACTTCCCCTTTTACACCATAAAAAAAAAAAAATTAAAGTCTTTTATTATATACTATGGTTTGTGAAATATTTAGTGAACAAATGGGGAGTAACTGGGGTTTTATTGAAGAAGTTGGATGGAGAAAAGGGCCTTGGACTTCTGATGAAGACAGATTACTAATTGAATATGTCAAGTTGCATGGTGAAGGCAGGTGGAATTCTGTTGCTAGACTTACAGGTAATAATTATATATATATTCGCGAAATTATATACTATAGTCTTTTGTGTATCTGGTACGAAGAAAAATATTTCTCTAGAAGAAAGTCGTTTTCCTTTTTTCATAAATCATGACTTATGTTTGATTGGTTTGTTGTAGGGTTGAGGAGAAATGGAAAAAGTTGTAGGTTGAGATGGGTGAATTATTTGAGGCCAGATTTGAAGAGGGGGCAAATAACCCCACATGAAGAGAGGATCATTCTTGAGCTTCATTCTAGATGGGGCAATAGGTAAATTTTAACTTTACTATAATTATATTGATCATCTTCTTAATTAAACCTAATATTTGATAAAAAATAAATTCAAATTTATATAGATGGTCAACTATTGCTCGTAGCTTGCCTGGGAGGACTGATAATGAGATTAAGAACTACTGGAGGACGCATTTCAAGAAGAAGACCAAGAACTCGTCTGATAACTCTGAGAAATCACGAGCACGTCTTTGGAAAAAACAACAGTTCCAGCAGCAACAACAACAACAACAACAAATCAACAATCAAATCGACATTAAAAATGTGATGTCATTACCAACTATGCCTCAAGGAAAGCAAGAAATGACCATTTTGTACCCGAACAACATGATTGATCAACAAGATCAAGCTGACTTCTTCTACTCATCACTCAATAACTCGACTTCTATATCACAGTCCGAACCCTCTTCATCGAATGAAGATATTATGTGGGATGACCTATGGAACTTGGATGATTTTTATGGCCATTTTATGATCAACACTACAACTTATAATAACAAAACCAACACTATTCCTTGCCTACAACAAATGGCTACTACTCCAACTTTCTATTAAAACCCTCAAGCAAATCACTACAAATAATTTCCCTCTTTCAATCCTAATTTTGTCAGTATCTGTGTGATCTATAAGTTACATGTTCGATTCACGGAATCAGCTAGGGTGGACGATCTACATTACACCTCCTATGGGGTGCAATTCACTCTTCCTGGACCTAGCATTCAATGCAGGATACTTCGTGCATCGAACTGTACTTTTTGTTTACTACTTTTTGCTAGTTGGGGAATTAACCAAAGAAGGTTCATTATCCAACCAAGAGAGAAATTACAATTTGTTCTGGATTACTTATGAAGGTTCAATAATTTGTAAGTCTCTTATAATAATAAGGTATCTTAATTAGTAGTGTAGTGTAATTTATTAGAATATTATGTACTTTATGCTATCTGAGCTGCAAAAATTAGCCCAGTACTGGTGATTAATGTTTTGATATGAGTATATGAAAGCATTGATAAACTTTTGCTCAAAAATATTATCCAATAACAATTGTTACATTAGGATCTACTTGATTTGTGTGTTATCGTTAAAAAAATTCGTATTAATTTTTTTTATATTGTTCTAATTTTATTGAATATCTCTAAAAGAAAAATAATTTATGTTTACTAAAATAAACTATATTTTGTATGACGCGAAAAAGAACTTTACTTTATTTGAGATTTACTAACTAAAATTCGTCGCTAATATATCCTAAATCTAATTATACTCTTTCCTTTGTCCGTCCCCTTACTTTTGCTCTATTACTAATGGTTACTACTCGATCAGAAATATCTTCCATTGATCGACTCGATTATTGTCGATAAAGATTATAGTGGTGTCTTTATAAAAATAATGGAGCAATGACTTTCTTTTCGCCTGAAAATCATCCTAAGGCGGGACACCTTGTCTCAAATTCTCATTCCAACTCGACTTTGTCAACTGAATACTTAAACTCAGTGAAACTCGAAATCTTAAACCCTTTTTCCTTTCTAATCATTTGTGATGATAATCCTCTCAGCAATCAGAATCTTGAAATTTTCAACCAAAACCCAGCGTCTTTCCACTTCTTCTTCAACTGCTAATTTCACTGATTTGCTTCAGTTTTCCATTGAATCTCAATCTCTAAAAGATACACAAAAAATACACGCCAAAATCCTTCAGCTTGGACTTGATCAAAACTCTGTTATAGCAACTAAACTCGTCTCTGCATACTTTGCTTGCCAAAACCCACTTGATTCTCAGCTTGTTTTCGACACTTTTGAACACAAAAGTGAGTATCTTTGGAACATATTGATTAATGGGTATGCGAAAAGTAAGTTATTTGGGGAAAGTATTAAGCTTTTTAATCAAATGTGTAAATCTGAAGTCACCCCTGATGAGTTTACTTTTTCGGGTATAGTGAAAATTTTGGGTGAATTAGGAGATGTTGTTTCAGGGGAAGTTGTTCATGGGAGGTGTGTGAGAAATGGGGTTGTTTTAGATACTGTTGTTGCTAATTCTTTCATGGCTATGTATAGCAAATGTGGGATTTTTCAAGATTCACTGAAGGTGTTTGATGAAATGCCGCAGAGGAATGTTTCGTCTTTTAACGTTGTAATTTCAGGGTATATGGGTGTAAAAGAGAAAAATTTGGATGGAAAATTGTGGGATTTTGTGAAGGATATGCTATATGAAGGTTGGAAGTTTGATGCGTTTACGGTTTCGACGCTTCTTTCGTTGTGTGGAGAGGTGAAGAAGAACTGGAACTTTGGAAAAGAGCTGCATTGCTATGTGGTGAAAGCTGGATTGGAGTTAGATTTATTTGATTCTTATGATGTTCATTTGGAATGTTGTTTGATTGATATGTATTCAAAAAGTTTCAGGGTTGAATTGGGGAGGCGGGTTTTCGATAGGTTAAAGTGTAGAAATGTTTTTGCTTGGACAGCAATGATCAATGGCTATGTGCTGAATGGAGATTTTGATGAAGCTTTGCTACTCTTTAAAGCCATGCAAGTGGAAGGTGTAGAACCCAATAAGGTTTCGCTTATTAGTATCATACCTGCTTGTTGCTCATTTGATCGTTTGAAAGGTGGAAAACAGATTCATGCATTTTCAACTAGGAGAGGGTTGAATCACGAAGTGTCTCTATGTAATGCTCTAATCGATATGTATTCTAAGTCGGGATCCTTGAGTTGTGCACGAAGAGTCTTTGAACATGATTGTGTTACTAAGGATGCTATATCGTGGAGTTCAATGATTTCTGCTTACTCCTTACATGGGAATGGTCAGGGTGCTATCGTTTTGTATGAGAAAATGCTTCAACATGGGATGAGACCAGATAGGATTACGATTGTTGGGGTTCTCTCTGCTTGTGCTAGGTCAGGATTGGTAGACGAGGGCATCCGGATATATAGTTCTGCTGTAAATGAGTATGATTTAGAACCAACTTTGGAGATATGTGCATGCATTGTGGATATGTTAGGTAAAGCAGGCCAATTTGATAGAGGATTGGATTTCATCAAGACCATGCCTATGGAACCAGGTCCTAGTATATGGGGTGCACTTGTGAATGCCTCTGCAATCCATGGAAATAGTGAAGTACACGATTTAGCATATAGGTTTCTTATACAGATGGAACCCGAGAACCCCTCCAATTATGTGTCTCTTTCAAATTTGTATGCTTCTTCAAAGAGATGGGATGTCGTTGCTCAAGTGAGAACTATGATGAAAGATAAAGGGCTGAAGAAGTTCCCTGGTTGTAGTTGGATTAGCGTTAACACTGAAACTCATAGCTTTTACGTTGCTAACAAGTCTCATCCTTGTTCTGTTGTGATTTATGAGATGCTAGATCAACTCATCTTAGCAATGAAACAAGATGATAATGGTGTTGTCTTTGAAGATACTCTGAAGGTTTATGAATGAACAAGTTACAACAGTTCGAAAGCAAATTTGAATACACAATTTCTTCCTGGAAGGATCATTGCACTTGAGGTCTTCTTATCGAAGCAGGATGATGCAATTGTCAAGATGAACTGATGTGTATTATTATTGTGTGCAGCTAACATGACCAATCAAGAGCTGCCCTCCCAGCCTACTCCAACTAGGCTGTGTAGTTATGCTTACAATCATGAAGAGTTGATGGAAGTAAACAGAAGTAGTGCTGAACAACAATTAGTGCCAAGTGTTAACACACCAGCCTAAGATGACCTTTTTATCAGTACATCAGGGCAGAGGCATGAAGGTACAACGATGCAGCTTAGTCCTGGTCTGAAAAGGAGCGGGACAGTGAAAAGCTGATGTTGGTGAAAAAAAGAAGTCGATTTCAAGTTTGGAGCATATGTGTGGCTAGGAGGAGCATCTGGGGATGCTATCCACCACATAAGCCCGCTGGTAACAGAGAGAAAGCGAGCAACACCTTGTATAGGTTGCACGAAGCTTAAAGAAGTGCAAGCCTGTCTTCTTACAGTAAATCAAAGAGAAAAACGTCTATCTTGCCGCAGCTGCTGACCTAAGAGACCAACTTAGTAAGAGGCTCTATACTCTGGAGTCCAAAAAGAGCTCAGGTTTGCAGAAGTTTGTGAGAGTTTGAACTATTGGAATCTATTGAAACTTAAGGGAGAAACACTCATGTACTGAATATGATGGAGAAGTAGCCTATCAATACATTCATTGAATTTCTTGTGTTCAACAATTCTTCGGAATGATCAGACAGATTTGAGATACCATCAAACTACACTATTAAAAATTTCAGCATAAGCGCGATCCATACAATGGCGTGCAACCTTAACATGAAGTAGGCAAGAAATTGAACAAATACACATACTAATTACTTCAACTAATTAAACTTTGGGCATACATTTGGTTCAATCATTCACACTGGGTTGAGAAGATAAATAGGAAGACCAAAACTCTTTCTTTTCAATGAACAAAAGCCAAAAAACTTGATTACAAGAACTTATTTACAACAGCACAAGCTGATGAGGCACAAAGGCTGTAGAAAGTACAGACTCAAAGCACAAAACTTCAAAGAACTATTAACACTCCATTTTCCTATCACATATTTCTGAGCAGCACTGATAGAAGGTTAAATGGCTCACAAAAGTAACAGTACTTACTTACGAATCAACTTCACAAAGAGACCTGAAAATGCAACAAAGAGGCATAGCAACTGTAAAATCATGATACGTGTGAGTCGTTTCTTCATCAATCTCACATCTTCTAGCATAGCTGTCAATCGATCATTGATTTCTCGTAGCACATTTAAATCAATTGGTTCAGCATCTCTTGGCATATAAGCTTCCAGTTCAGGCATGTAGTGTTCAATTACAATCCGGGGCTTGCCATTTGGACGGTAATTGATCCTAGTAGGAAACTCCTCTGAAGGCACCTCTAATGATCCTTGGGATGCCATTCTAACATCACATGAGAAATTAATGTATAAGCAACTACCTAGTTCAAGAAGAATTGGATGATGAAAAATATTCAACTCGACTTGTACGACTACGTACTTATTAGAGGTATGAGAACTATGTAAGGAGAAAACATCATTCTTTTTAATCAGTGATGTAAATGGAAGACAGCATTACGAATATAAGGGAGCAGAGAGGGAGAAAATATCGCGAACAAGAAAGAAGGGAAGATAAATTCCTTTCATCAAGAGTTGTCTCTCTACGAGGACAATCTATTACCACCATAAACTTTGATTTATCAATAAATTATACCTACACCTCCACATTGGTGGAACGGAACTTTTAGGGAAAAAAATGTTGAAAAGCAAAAGAGCAGTCTCATGCGCTGAGAAACAGTAACCTCCACAATGGAGGTCAATGAACTTCCGGGATCCATCTTCAAGGGTTGTTTGATTTACGGATTAGTTATGGAGGGGACATAATGCAGAGTTTATTCATGCATTGAATATTAATGCGGAAACTGTTATGCAACAGAAACATAGGCATTACCTATCGTAAAAACATTTTTTTCTTTAGATACTCTTATACATGCTCTTATTCAACATTTCAGTTTTTGCTTTGTGATTGTAAAATTCTAAGCCTTTCTCCACCTACACCTTGGATTGTTCACATTGGAATTAACAGCCTCAGATACTTTCTAGTCTTATGCAACCAAAACCAAAAGCAATAACAAGTAAAACTTCACTCTTAACATACCAAAGAAAGTACCTCCTCCCCACAAATGCATACCAAACCCAAAAAAAAGGTCGAATTGGATAACAACAACAACAATATATCGAGTGAAATCCCACAAGTGAGGTCTATGAAAGTTGAGAGTGTTTCACTAGCTCGTGGAGGTAGACAAACTATTCCCGAAAGGTTAAAAAATCCACTAAGATAATTTTATTAAAAAATAATCACCAAATTCAGCCAAAGTTTTCTTCTTTTTTTATTATAACCAATATCCATTCAGCTTTTGCATGCCTCTCTATTTCTACTAACTCCCACCAGCAACCAGTACCAGATAAAAGTAAAAGGGGAATTCAAACAAGATAAAAGTAAACAGACCCATTAAAATTTCAATGTTTTTCTTCAACATTTCCCTTAAACATCAACAAAATCAGAAAAAAATCAAGAAACAGTACTAAAATTCAAAAAAAAGAACAAAGAATCATAACAACAGGGATTTCCAAGTGAAAAAAAAGAAGAAAATGGGTATGGAAACTTACTGAGAATTAGAGGAATGAGAGTAGAGAGCAGTAATTTTAGCAATTTCAGAAAGATCTTTCAACAAAATATAGAACAAAATTTCAGTGTTCCATCACCGAGAGTATGAAGGAAGAAGCTATATATTGTAACTTTATTGGGCTAAATTTTGGGCTTTTTGTGGGCCTAAGTATTTTCATTGAGAGACAACTCCTAAAATAGTGAAAACTCGATGGTAAGTCTGTTTTGATATCGTCATTTAATTTGTATCAACTTCTTAAAAGTTACATATGTTCGGTCTTCGATTGGTGTAACATTATTTTGCAAATCGAATAAAATAATGCGTAACTTTATAATGGTGCGTTCAACAATATAAATTAAATGTAGCATAGTTATGTAAGTGTTGTTTTGGTAGTGTTTAGTTTATATTGAAAATTTGTTGTTACTAGTCATGCAAAATTCAAACTTCTAAGTTTCAATGGAAGTGTAAAAATAACTATCTATATCAAAGTGAATTTTTTTAATAAATAAGTGATCTTTGACCACTTTCATATTTTAAAAAATAAAAATAATAATGAATATCTTCATCTCTAAAACTTTTGAGAGTACTTTCAAATGTAACACATGGTTATTATTATTTTGATATTTGGTATAATGTATTAAAGATTAGCATATAATGATATATTTGAAAATGTGTTCACAATGGGAAGTGTAGAAGTAATTTATTCACTTAAAAAGTTAGTAACTTTACAAGCATACCCTTTCCTCGCGAGAACCAACTTACGCACACCTCAACTCAACTATTTCAGGACATACTATCTTCCGCCAGCACAAATATCAACCAACTTACGCACACCTCAACTCAACTATTTCAGGACATACTATCTTCCGCCAGCACAAATATCAACCAACTTACGCACACCTCAACTCAACTATTTCAGGACATACTATCTTCCGCCAGCACAAATATCAAGTAACTCTGCTGTCAACGCTTAACAGATGAAAAGAAATCACCAAATGTTGCAATACCTTTTTGAGCTCAAAATCATGGCTCACTTTTGTTTGCTTCTTTTCCTTTAGACAAGCTCTATGGAACTAAAGGTAACCTTCCATTGCAGAAATAGTACTCCTCAAGTCAGGATAGTTGCTCTGGATTGTCATTTTTCTCAAACCTCCCACAAACTGAGAAGCTGCCATCATCTACAAAAGGAATAGAGCGCGAGGGATCCTACTCGAAACAAGTCTCTGATCAGTGAGAACTACCAGTGGGGAGGAGATCTTGAAAAGACTATCTCTCTTGCCTCTCCGCAACTCAACAGTTTTACACAACGTGGGATAAGGCTACACCGTCCTTCTTCAATCTGCTCGAGTAAAAGATACGTCTCTTGAAAGTTCAGAGATGATCCGAGAAACAAACTGCATCATTGTAACTTGACAAGAACCAATAGATGAGTTCTACTAAGTACCAGAGACTGGTCATGAGTCGTCCACTCTCGTTGTCATTTCCTCTTGGGACTAGGACATGAACAAATTTCTTGAAGCAGCAGAATGATCATTTAGTCAGTAATGGATCCTCATCAAAATCAGATTCTCTTTTGCGTCTGTAAGAATAGAACGAATCAACGACGACTCTCCCTACCCTTCTATATTTTCTCGTCCTTTTACTTTGACCTCTCTTCTTTCCCTTTTCAGCTGCAGGTTGAGCCATAGGGACATAACTGAGCCATCTCAGTGGTAGTAACGCTGCAACAAACTGGATAAGAATCCCAATATGCAGACTCGAGTAGTTACCAGGAGTTAAACCAAGGAAAGTAGCCAAGGAAACACCTAAAACACCACTAAATACTGATGAAAGACACAGAGCTGATGCCAAGAAAGACATGAGAGATCCTTCAAACCCTGATGGAGCCAAACTTGCAAACAGCACATGGAATGGTAAGAGCTTAAATATTGCAATAGTTTCTGCTAGACCCGAGAAGCAAAGAGCAAACCATTCATTCGAAATTCCCAATTTGAGATTAAGCTGCTTGACAAGTACAAGGTCAAGAAGAAGAGAAGCAGCATATGTTATCTGCACAATACCAATCAGTTTTCTCATTGGAATCCTTTTGCCGTACCGGTCATAAAAGACTGTCAAAGAAAGAAGCAGCAATTGGCCTATCACCTTTGACATCCCTATAACTGATGGATCAAGATTTAAGTATTGTGTCTGATAACAAAAGATAGATCCGGAGAGGACCGGGACTGCTAGAATTGACATAACAATCCATATAAGAGGACGAGCAATGCTTTCGCCTGTAGCTGCTACCATAAGATCCGAATACTGTTTTCTAAATATTTTCGTGATTGGTTTCCTAACAACAGAATAATTTGATGATTGAGCTAAACCAAGGGACTCTTCTCTGGTAGCTGAAGTTACTACTAATTGCAGAGCAAGCAGAGCAGAAAAGGCTAGAAACATTAACTTAGGCTGCTGTGTTTTGAGTAGGAAATATCCTCCGATCAAGTTGCCTAAAATTCCACCAGCAGCTGAAGCCATAAATGCATAAGACTGTAGACCTGGCATTTTGTTTTTTTGACCATATTCAGCCACAAGAGCATCTTTGGCAACTTCTGTGATGGACGCTCCAATGTTGCTAAGAAGGACACATGCCATAAGAGCAGGAAGAGCTTCACTCGCAGCTGAGGTTAATGCCAATTGACCCCACGCCAAAACCTGGAGGAGAACTGTAATAGCACATTATTAGGCGCTTCTACAATACTTATACAAAGAGATTCTACTTTGTACATTACTATATACCTTTATATATACAGATAGAGAGTTAGGACTACAAGTTCCTCGACCACCTCAACTTCTTCACAAAAAAAGAAAAAATAAGAAAAGGAAAGGAAAACACAGCTAATAAGCAAAAACGAGATCGATAAGTAGAATTTGCTAAAGAAGTAATTCAACTAAGGAAGTCTTAATGCATATTGGATCATTTTCATCAAGCTACCGAAAACTTAAGCTTTATTGGTTTGCAATAGGTGAACTCTCAAACTTACCTATAAATAATCAGTGTTCATGAATTCCGGTAACATTGAGAGTCAACGGAATTAAAAACAGGTGCACTTCAAACTTAGACTTGTCTTAATGGTTCTAGTACTTAAAAATTTTGACTTGCTACACAAAATTACATCCATTGTAGCCGTCCTCCCTGCCAGGGGTGAAGCTACGCTACACTACGTCTTTCATAAAAGAATTACACACGATCAAAATTATATTTTACGTAATATAGTAGTTACTGAACCCCCTTGGCTTCTTACTATGTTTACTTCTTTATATTTTGGATCCGTCACTGCTCTCCACAAAGTGAGGCTTTCAAATGTCTAAAATCTCATGACCTTCAACTTCCAAGTAGTGCATTCGGAAGGGTATCACTTGCTTTTACTAAATCAGTATTCTCATCTATAGAAACTTTTCCTATTGTTAAAGGAAACTAAAAGAGATGACTAACTTTATTCCAGCCACCTTTACACTCAAGGAACTTCTTTGCTTTGTTGGTAAAGATACCAGAATCAAAACAAAGTGGCAACAAGGACCAAAAAAACAAGGAAGCAAAACAACACCAACACCACACACAAAGACATGGTAAACTGCTAAATCTTGAAATTCCAGAAGATGACAAAAAGAAACAAATATAGCAGCAAAATCCAAAGATATGGCAAATCAAACAAAACCAAATACAAAAGGGGAAGTAAAAAATTATTACCTCCAAGAGAAATATAAGGTATTCTATGAGCAGCACCAATATAAACAGCATCAGACAGAATTCCAAAAATAGGCTTAGCAACCATTGGTAAAATCCCAAAATACTGCACAAGTTGCAATGTTGATGGATGCATATTCATTCCATTAGCCATATGAAAGTTAAGACCCAACCAAGGAAAACACCTAAACCCCTGTACCCAATACCCAACCCCACACAAAATTGCCATATATTGACTCCTCATCTGAGATAAACCCCCATTCTTCTCCTCAAAAACCATTTTTTTCTTGACCTTAGGAGAATAAACTTTCTCAACTTGAGGGTCTTCTAATATCTTTATCAGATGACTTTTGGGCTTCCATTGTTTGTCAATGGTGTTGTTGGTGGAAGGATTTTGCTGCTGACAACATGATAAAGATTGAATCTTTCTGAATTTTTGTACATTGGGTAGTAAAGGGTTTCCTCTAGAAACTACTGAGCAAGCCATCTTCTTGGTGGAAAGATGCTGACAACATGATAAAGATTGGATTTTTATGAAATCTTGAACATTGCCACTAGGAACTACTAAACATATCATGATTCTAAGCAAAAGGGTGCTTTCTTTTTCTTGAATAAAACTTCAAATTAGAGAAAAAAACAAGTTTTTGGTTCTTGATTTGGGATGATTTTCTGAATATTTCTGAATATGATAATCGTAGAGAAGAGAGAAATCTAAGATGATGAAAATAATGATTAGAAAACATAATTTTTTTGTTTATATATAGAAATTTAATTATAATTTTTTCTCCTAATTTGTGTTGAAGAAAGATTATATTATATAGTTTCTAAAGAAAATTGAAGAGGGTTCCAGCTTATTCCTTGGACTGCAGCTTTCTCTGTTCTTTTCTATGGAGATTTGAAGGGTCCCATTCACGTACCACGTTGGGTGTTTGCACTACACGCGCCTTTCCTATATTTTTTTCTTGATTTCCGTATCCGATATCCGCGTTAAAGTTCGACTATTTCAAATTTATAACGCGTAGAATTCTATTTTCAAAAAAGTTTTCAATCAGGCTCGAACTCAAAACTATTGTTTAAGAGAGAAACAAACTTTATACACTTTTAACCCCTAATATACTGCTCTTATTAAATATTTGATTTCAAAATTTGAAATTTTTTATGTATATTTTTAAATATTAATTAGGGAGATAAATAAATCATATAATATACGTTAATTTCTTTTATTTATATGTACATCATGATCAATTGAAGTTGCACTTCTTGTTAAGACTAATTTGTAGATCAATTAATGGTAATATGTATAATTAAAAGAGATTAAATATTATATATAACTAATTTATATCTCGGGTAAGAAAAAATTAAAAAAATTAAATTAAAAATGTATAATTTTTTATATTTCAATTTATGCGGCATAATGTGAATTTTTAAAGACAAGTAACTCGATTTTGATTATAAATTTGAACATAAAATCATTAAAATCTTTGAAATTTAACTATACATAAAACATATAAAAATACTATAAATCATAATAATTATTAATTTAAAATACTTAAAAATTTGTATAATAAATTACTTTAGAAAAAAAAAACATGTTTGCATATTACCTACCCAATAAAATCCCACGAAATAAGGAAAGAGAAACTTATTTGATTCTTTTTTTTTATGCAAAATAGTGAAACTAATTTGGAGAATATATTTCTTAAAATATATACAATTTTAATTCATAACGGCACGTATTTTTCTATAAATATGGCGGCATGTTTTTTATTTGTTTATTAAATTTACTCTTTTAAAAGCTATGAACTTCATAATGTACCTCTCATGTAATTAGTGGATATTTTTTTCACTCGTAAAATTTTCTTTTGCTATTAAGGAAATAATTCATAAATCATATAAATTATTAAAATTTATTCTACATTAATTTTTTTAAATATATTTATCTTTTTATATCAAATCAAATAATACTACATAAATTAAGACCGAATAAAAACTTGTTTGACCATAGATATTGCAAGCACTTTATAGAAAATAATTTGGCAAAATTTATTTGCCATAAAATTTTGTCAAGTTTTGGAAAAAGGATTTGGCAAAAAAATTTGATTTTTAGGCCAAAATATATACTTTGTTAAGTGCTTTTAAAATTTTAATACTTCAAATTTATATCTTTTATATAACAAATTCCATCAACTATGAGTTATATATCCCAAACTATAATTCTATCTATCAACTCTCGAGAGTAATAATATTATTCATCTTTTTTATTATAATCCTGAAATATGTAATAATCATATAAAATTATACATAAAATATAAAAAATATTATATCAAAAAAAAATTATAAATTATATCGATGAATCATCGTAACTAATTATAAATTAATGAATTTTTTTAAAAATAATTTATATCAAACGTTAGCTATGCTTTTGACATGTGACATGTGATATGACTACTAACTTAATACATGTGGCATGTTCTTAATTATGATTATGAAACATTAATTAATTTCACTAATATATCAATAAAATATTTTATTAATAAAAATATTATACATGTTTATATAATGGAAAGGAGTAAAGAAAATATCAATCATCTCCCTACGTGTAAACTTGATATTCATCAAAAATCATTCAGAAATACTATTTAAGATGATACACTAAAGAAAAATAAATTTTAAATTTCTAAAAATAACGTAAAATTAATATGAACCAAGTAATGTAAACGAGTCTGTAATCCATTTTTTTATTAATCAATTCAATTCGTCTATTTTTCGAATCAATATACACCCTGATCAAAATGCTCCTAAATCACCCATATAAGATGATATTAACAAATTAAAAGAACAAAAAAAGAAAAAAAGAGGGAAAATATATTTCACTAAAACTAACATGTAAAATATATCCATGAATATTATTTTGTATGAAATTAATGAAAAATTCTTGTTGGACTTGAACCATCTTCATGCAGAGCCAATTTATCAGCAGCTTCCACCTTTTTAACACTTCTATAATTAAAAAAAAATGAAAAAATAAGATTAAATAAATAAAAATTGTTACTATCATTCGTATTAAAATATGAGTAATAATTTATTTTAATTCAGAAAATAATTTTATTTCGGAATAAAGATTTTCTAGTGATCTATAATTTTATCAAAATATAATAAGATTAGCGTGTAATACTTAACGTATATGTACCATTTGATGATTCGAAATAAAATTTGAGAAAGTAATAAAGATTTTTAAAATTCGATAAAATACGATAAAAACTTACTGTAAAAAGAAAAGAAAAAGACCTATTTATTTTACCTTGCTTCTTCTTGTAGTTTTTTCATGCCCTGTTCCTGAAGTCAGTGCCGGAGTTGCAGTTGCCGGTGCCGGTGCCGGTGCAAGAATAATTTTTGCAGCAGTGGGATCAGAAGTTGATCTACGAAGAGTTGATTTTACAGAGATTGGATTGTTCTTGCTGTTTTCCGGTGACTGGGAATTCATGTAACGACAGAAATCAGTAAAAGAATTGAAAATTGGCGGTTCGGATAGTGTTCGCCGCAGAGTTTTGTTATTATTTGACGGCTGCGTTTTCGTGAATCTTGAAAACGGGAGCGGTGGCGGCGTCGCCGTGGCATCAGCAGCGGTGGCAGCGGCGGCGTTGGTGGTGGCAAAAGGTGATTTTTCAGACACCCTTTTGGAGAAGGGTGAAAAAGCAGGGGATGGTGAAGTTTTTGGTGAAATGGGGTTTGTACCATCCTTATCGGCGGCAATGGCAGTGGCGGTGGAGGGTGGTGGTGAATTGAGAGTAACCCTTTTAGCGGATGGTGAAGTAATTGGTGAAATTGGGTCTGTACCATTGTTAGCAGCAGCAATGGCGGCGGAGGATGGTGGTGAATTGAGAGTGTCCCTTTTCGGGGATGGTTCAGAAGGAGAAGAGATCGGTGAAATAGATTTTCTCTTCAGAGAGACATTAGTATCGTTCTTGATGCTGCAATCTTCACCGGAGAAGACAGCTATGGTGGCGGTGGCGGTGGCAGATGGGTGGCGGAATACGGCGGAGCAACCGTGAATACTGAAAGTCATTATTTTGCTCTGTTTTTTTCTGTTTCATTCAACTGATTTCTTGAAGAGAGAACTGATTAAGTGCGCCAATATAAACAGAATTTTGTTAGCAGTTGAATTTAACGGTTTTGCACATTTAGTCCCTCAAATATTCATATAAATATAATATACGTAATATCTGATTAAATACATTTATCGTTTAATTAATTGCTTATGTACATAGTTTTAACAACGATACATTTTCAGTCTGTCGAGGATATGACTTTAGATAAACAGATCATGAATGAAGCGTCGTCTCATTTTCTAGTCAGATAAGCTTGATTGTAGTTTGAAACGCCACATTTTTCGTCATGTCCTTTCTAATCAATAGTCTTAGAATTATTCTCGTAGTTTCTCATACTTGAACTATCGTATTGTTGTGAAAAGAGGAGCATTTAACAATACTTGCTAATGTTCATCCACCAATATATACATATGAACTATGCAATTTGATCTACTATGTTGGAATACAAAAGGAAATGAAAAATAAAAAAGTTGCATACATGACAAAGGACAGAGGATGTGACAGAGGTTGTGAGTCGTCTCGAGATACCAAAAAAAGAGAACAAAAACTGAGACTAGCTTGTGAAAATCATTGCACTAACAAGTACAATTATTTCTAAGAAATCTTAGCTACTATTCGCGTGGAAGAGCTGAGCTAGAGCTTCCATTACGAGCAAAGAGATGACAAGAACACTTCATACGAAAACACAGTCATGGTCTCGTGACTATGTCACCCACAACGAACCAGGCTAAATCGATACAAAGTCTCTGTAAATCACCAGTTTCACCACCAAGAGTGAACAAAAACAACTCATATTCCCCATTTCTGGCTTGAAAAATGAATTATGATCATCTCACTTGAGCAAAGCTGCAATCTAATTCCTATGATCTTGCAGAAACCAAAAGAAACGTGTATGCAGGAATGCTACGTGGAGGCTTACGAGGGTAAACCATGTCTCGTTGCTCAGCCAGGCCAGGAGGGGTTCCAAAGATTTGCAAAAATCAAGATGTCAGCTCGAAATCTCTTTCTAGTAGTGACTGAACCTCAACAAGAGAAGACACCTTATAGTCTGGTTTGTGTTGAACGTTTGCATATTCTGGGGCATCATACCTTCCTCTTTCGTCGAGCAAGCAAGTAAAAGCTCCAGCTCGTTTGCCACAAGCAACCTGTATATCAAACTCGAAAAATATTCATTGGAAGTAAGTAACAACACATATCTTAGAATTTTACCATGACTTCCTAAATGGCATGACGACTGACATGCATGAACGAAAAAAAGAGTTCACAAGGCTCAAGAAATCATAAAACTAACAACTTAGAGGTGGGAGCCAAAGCTCGTATGCTAAGAACTGCTAACGATCAAGCAAAAGTTAGATCGAGCAGAAAATTGCTTTGAGTATCATATGCCAAGCACAATTACTACCTATATGAATTAGTTAAGAACTTAGTCGAAGGAAAATGTCACATCTTTCACAGCGATGCATTGAGTCACCTATTGCAAAGAGTGGACGTGAAAGAGAAGAAGGCGGTCAGCTTGAGAGGAAACTCACATCATCTTTAAGGCTGTCGCCAATCATCATTACTTCATTAGATTGAACTTCCCAAGTTGAACAAATGTGCAGCAATGGAGCTGGATCTGGTTTGTATGGACGATATTCTCTGCTCAGTGCAGGAGAAAATTTCACCTGTATCAAAAAGAGATTCTATACTTGAGCTTTATATGGTATACGTAATAAAGACTATTGAACTAAACGTACAGCTTGAGCTGAGGTGAGAGGTATATTATAGCAGAAATGGAGAGATTTCTTTTCTCAGGCGATTAACCATAAGTGGAACACCTGGAGACTCCACTCAGAGATCAAGCTTCCTTAGACACCTGGAGAATCCACTCAAATTTCAAGCTACCTTTTTTTCTAGAAGTTAGAATTCAAGATTCTAAGGGGCCAGAAAATTAAAGCAAATGACCTCTTATTCTTTCATTCTGAAAGATACTAAATAATAGGATGGGAAAGGGAAGTTTGTCCACTCATTCTTGGACTCAGACACTACTATGCATATTAGATTTCCTCCTCTTGGATATGTTCACTTCAGAAAACTGTTCTCTGGAAACCTAACCAAAAGACTATTCTCCCTAAACTGTTTCCCAATCCAAACACCATCTTTAATTTCCAAATAATGAGATTCAATAACTGCAGATAGTGCCTGCGCAGATGGAAAACAGAAAAGATTAGGAGGCTTGTCCTTTTTAGATTCTTCTGATTTTTTTTATAAACGAGAAATCCTCGACTGCCAGTGGCACACAGTTTGAAACTCAGTGGATAATGTGCCTAACTCTCTACCCTTATCCATTTAAATACCGATCTTTTGTTTGGGGTTAGTTCAAACTTGTCACGTGCACCCACACATGACATCATATAATCACATTTTGCATTCATACCACTAGACCAAAGCCATGGGGGCCTACTTCTGAATACAAAAAGATGAGCAAAAATACCACACATAAATCGGGGGGGGGGGGGACAAATTTATTGAAGTATTAAAGCCTAGGTATTGCAGGCTCGGCACTGTTTCAGCATTATTTCCACTCTTTTTTTACCTTTGAATTAGTGCAATTTTTGCGCATAGGGTGTTTTCTTTCCAAAATTCTTATCCAGAATGCAAACTACTCTACAATATCATTCATGAGTGGACCCTTCTTTGAGCACATCCATACTGGCACTGATAACTGGCGCGCAATGCTTCCTATTATTTGTCAGGATTTCACACGGCACAGTAATTATCTACTCAGACACAGAACTGAAGTTGAGGTTGACCAGCCACATTAAGCTCAGTTGAATCAACCAACTATAACAATATCTTAGAAAGTACATGGCTGGCTACCTAAATGCTGAAAGAAGTGTTATCTCAAAAGAAATGCATGAGCATCCTAGAAAGTTTTGCAGTTGCAAACTACTAAAAAGCAAGCAAACAATTGGATTTAAGAGCTGGAGTGAACAGTTCCTTGTGACTATTCAGAACGATTTTGCATTGGTTTTATAACTTGTGAGCTACCTACAGCGGGACCCAAGTAGATAGAAGATCAAGAAAATTTAATCTCTCAGGGATTTTTTCTCACTTTTAGTGAGAAGATGAATTCACTGCAACTTCACCCATATCTCTGCTTATTACTAGGTTTGCATGTTTCTTTTCATGAAAAAAGTCTCTTATTTTTCTTTTAAATATCATTTACAGATTTAGTCTTATCTTTCCTTTAATTTTGCTAACAAAGCAGAAAGAGGCCGTGTTACATGTGTCAGCTACATGAAATTCTACATAATGTTACAAAAGCGTCTTAGATTATCTTTTAAATCCTTGTTCAGCCACAAGGCGGATCCTGTAAAGAGATGAATTGAGCATGTTATCTGCTTCTCATAAGCTCAGAACTGTCTATACCTTCTTCCCCTAAATGACAATGGAGCTTAGAGCAACATACTAGTGATGGAAACCATACATCCTCTAGTTGAGCTACCCTTCTCTATTTGACTATAACAAAAGTATAGATTCTCCACCACACTATTTGCGCAAATATCTTAGGCCATCACGACCTTTAGCAGCTCGTGATCCTCTGACTGGTAATGAGTGGAGAAGATTTATTTTAATATTGAATATCCATTCGGTTTTCCTATTTGTCTTTACTTCACAAACTAAAGAAACTTAAGCATAAGAAAGAAGATATATTCTTCCTTCTCCTATGCAGTGATGATTCTTGTTTCATCCCTATATAGAACTAGGATGGGCTTTTATTTTTGGAAAGTCCAATTACCCCTGTTCACTTACTTCAGCATACAATATCAACATATAATTCATGCCAAAATAATTGTTTCATATATTTAACTGAAAGGAAAAATACTTACTCCAAAGCGTTCATGAAACAAGTCAACTGCATCTTTGACATTTCTAGTGATTAATCCCCTTCTGTAATAGAATTCACAAAACAATTAAATTATTCTCTTACGAAGAGCCAGAAACATGAAATAACAACCTTCTTCTTCTTTTACATTTAGTCAATATCAGTATTTCTTAACAAGAGGGAAGCATTTATCAAATCTGTCCAGTACCACAAACACATAAATGTGAAGCATTTCCTTAAATATGTCATCTCTCTCATTGAATCAGAAGTGTGGTCCAAGGGAATCCATCCGCAGTGAAGGGCATAAAATAATGAGATTGAAGGTGGAAGGGCATGAAATAACGTAAGATGCCTCTAACAGATATAAGCAAATTTAACTCACAAGTATACAATTTTGTCGCAAGAGAGTTAAGTTTGAGAAGTTTTCCAACACCAATTTGAATATAATTTGGATACATCCTCATGACAGTCAAAAAGGAGTAAAACAGTAAGTGATACATCCTTAGACAGTACAAAACAGAAGTCTAATAGTAAAAGACCACTAAATTGAGAGAAAAGTTTTACACATGAGAGGAATGTCAAGAAATTGCCAGGGAATTATATTGTAGTAAGTACTCAAAAGAATGGAAAAAATATCTGGCCAATTTGCATATCAGGGCTTTGGTTCACTAGCGAAGCCGAAGGTAGTACAAAGAGGAATGTGCAGTAACCGTACATCCAGACTAGTGAACGAGGTCTCGTATTTGAGTAGAAATGGGTAGAGAAGCAGGTCCATGATCTTCCAGTTGGTGTTGAGATTTGAGAACACTGGATTTCTTGGTTTAAAAGAACTGGCCGATCTGCATACCCTGTGTCCTCATCGCATGAAGCAATTTAACTCTCAACCACACCTCAAGATGGAAACTTTTCAAAGAATAAGCAAAGTTAAGGATTGATAAAGAAAGATTAGGCACATTAGATCTTAGGCCATGAAATGGACACTATAAAACAGATGGCAAAGTCAAGAGAGAGACAGACAGGAACCATAACTACTTTGATGTAGGAAAATGCTCAAACTGGTCATCGTGGAACTGAACAAAGAGAAAAGCTCACATAGCTCACAAGAAACATTACATCGTAAATAAAATTTAAGTGGGAGCTTCCTTTCCATCCTTAAGCTACAAGCTTAATTCTCACCCCAACTCTCCCTTTCCATTCCCCAACTATATACCATTACCCCCTCCACATGAAAACAAAAGAGCAATGAATTAAGTACTTGAGTTCAGCTATATGAATCCTCCATATCTTTTGGATCTATTTGAGTCCAACAACAACATACTCAATGTAATCGCACATGTGAGGACTAAGGACGACAAAGTGCCCTTACCTCGACGAGGTAGAGAGACTGCTCCCGAAAGACCCTCAACTCAAGTAATGCATATCAAAGCAGTTCGAAAATACAGTAAAGGAGACATAGCAACTAATAGAGATGCTCAAATAACCTTTAGAAATGCTTGAGATACCAAACTCTGTAACTTACTAAAAACTAATGACAAAAATCTACATTCCATAAGTCAGTCTTACCTAATATTCCTAGAATCAAGAAAACTACAAAGTTCAGCAGCACCTGAAACCAAAATCAAAATGTCAAAAACACCCACAAACTAAAAAAAAAAAGACTCAATTTTTACCCCCAAACACAAAAAACCTCACCAGGCATAATCTGGAGTCGATCAAGACCCTGTTTTTCATAATCAGCAATAACCTCATATGCCCTACGTTGCTTATCAGGGCTCCAACTTTCAATGTGGTGCAAAATATCAATCCCAGAAGGGTTCTTAGATTTAACAGCAAGGTATTCATCATGACCCAGAACAGCCCTGTACATGGCCTGAAAATCAATAACAGGGACCGTTAGGGTTCCGTCCATGTCAAATACAATACCCTTTAAACGGGGTTTTGAAGAAACAGAAATTGAAGTAGATGTAGCCATTGTTGTTGAAGAAGAAAAAATAACTCTTGGATTGAAAAAAAGGGAAGCTTTTGACAGAAGAAGATGCATTTATTTATTCTGCAGATAATGAATGGTGAGAGGTTTCAATGGGCTGTGTGATTTTAGCAAAGAAAAACAAGTGGCACTGATCAGTGGAAAGAGAAAAAAAAAGGGATTTTTTTTAAAGATTTGGTTTGTTGGAGAAGATGACAAAGATGCGATAAAGCTCCCGCTAAGTATAGGGTTCGAAGAAAGATTTCTATCATATAAATTTATTGTACATGATTTTATTTTGTAACTTCTTATAGATTATTTTCGAAACTGTTTTCTTATGATTTTTGGTGAATAAAAGAGAAAATGATAAAAATGACAGTTTATGTTTGGAAGTAGCGTTTTTTATTTCTCATTTTGCGTTAGTTCTACATTGAATATTTTAAACACTTTAATAAAAATAACTCGATATCCAAAAAAATATATATACAAAATCTCTTATTAAAGATTAATATATACTTACTATGACTCATGTTGGTTTGGAAGTAAATTTGGATCCTTTGTTTGTTAAAAACTAAACATTTTATGATCTTCTTTGAGTAATAAATTTTATATCTTAAATTTTGATGAAAATTGTAAAAATGAAGATTTAATCGAAAATATTAAGAAAGAGTTTGTTAAATTCTAAAAATTGCATATAAAATTTGTGCTAGACTTTAAAAAAGAAACTTAATAATTCAGTTCGTTGATTTTTTTAATTTCCTTTAGTTCTAATTTCACCAATTAATTCTCTCTTAATTTCTTTTTTTTCATGTTACAAATTTATTTTATTAAAAAAGGAAATATATTAGACACCAAAAAATAGATCAACAATATTAGAAATTTTTCTTTCACATTTCTTATAAACGATTAGTAGAAAGAATTCTTAAATTTTTGTACAAGGCCAATTTAAAAGACTAAAAGTGTTTAAATTAATTAGCATATACTTTGATGATAATTATAAATCTATGATCATTTTATCCATTTTTTAGTAAATTTTAAGGTGCATTGTTATTTTTATCAGGTATAACAATTTCTTTTATTTGGCGTAATATATAATATATTTTTTAATTGAATTTTCGTTAATATATATGTCCATCAATTTTAGGTCTGCAGGAACAGACATTTTAATTCGTATAAGTTAAATAAGCAGATACAATATTGGTGTATCTACATATTCGATTTTATACAAGTTTAAGTGTTTAATTGTATATTTCTAAAGCGAGATAACATGAATGCGTATCGAGACCAAATCAAATGACACGTTTATATATTATACCAAAAAGTTTCACATTCCGAAAACTAAAGGAGATGTATGTGTAACTATCAAAAACTAGTGTGGATGTATTTGTAATTTACGAAAAGTAATATAAATCGAAAAAGGGTAAAGCCCTAAATGCTTGTTGCTAAACCCTGTGTTTGAGCTCTGTGTAGCAATGGCTTCTCAAATTTCAGATAAAAAGAGAACAAAGAAAACAAAGAAACGAAGCAGAGTTGAATCAGAAGAATTTGAGCGAATCAACTCACTTAATTGGAATCCAACACTTACAGAGAAAGATGATGCCTTCTCTTTCCTTATTGGCTCGAATGAGCTTGAAGGAGGTTTCTTTTTTTTCCTGTCTTTTTGCATTGATTCAGCTGTATTGTTGTTTTCTGATGGTTTTTGAGTAACCCCATGATTGGATATGGATTGTTATTGTATAAAGATTGAACTTTTAGTTTATTGTCTATAGGGGAAGATAAGTGATTTAGACCAGATTGGCTTTAATGAGCTATGAGGAGGTTTATTTTCTGCCTTTTGCATTGAATCAGCTGTATTGTTCCTTTTTGATAGTTTTTAAGTAACCCCAAATTGGATAGGGATTGTTATTTTTAGCTAATTGTCTCTAGGAGAAGATAACTAATTTAGACCAAATCGGCTTCAATGAGCTATAAGGAGGTTTGTTTTTCTGCCCTTCTGCATTGAATCATCTGTATTGTTCTTTTGTGATAACTCTAGAGAAGCCCCTTAATTGGATAGAGATTGTTATTGTATAAATATTGGATTTTTAGCTTATTATCTCTTGGGGAAGATGAATAATTTAGACCGGATTAGCTTCAATTAGTTCGAAGGAGGTTTATTTTTCTGCCTTTTTGCATTGAATCAGCTGTATTGTTTCTATTTGATAGTCTTTGAGTAGCCCCATAATTGGATAGGGATTGTTATTGTATAAAGATTGGATCTTTAGCTTATTGTCTCTTGGGGAGGATGAATAATTTAGACCAGGTTTGCTTCAATGAGTTCGAAGGAGGTTTATTTTTCTGCCCTTTTGCATTTAATCAGCTGTATTGTTATTTTCTATTAGTATTTTAGAAACCCCATTATTGGAGAGGGATTGATAGTGTATAAAGATTGAATTTTTAGCTTATTGTCTCTTGGGAAGATGAATAATTTAGATCAGATTGGATTCAACGAGCTTGAAGGAGGTTTATTTTTCTGACCTTTTGCATTGAATCAGTTATTTTGTTCTTTTCCAATAGTTTTTGAGAAACCCCACAATTGGGTAGAGATTGTTTTTGTATAAACTTGCAGGTTTAGCAACAATATAAAGAGTGGATTTTTGGCTTATTGTCTCTTGGGGAAGATAAATAATTTAGTTCAAATTGGATTCAAGGAATATGTTACAGTTTCAAAAAAAAAAATTGGATTCAAGGAGTTCGAAGAAAGCCACTTTGTTTCTCCCTTTTTACATTAACCTCTTTTAGGATCTGCTGAAATTTTAGAGAGTTTACAGAAAGCTCACAGTTGAAATTTTCAGTATGTATACTCTTATTGTCAAATAAAAAATCTAGCATTTCGTGAAAGATGGAATAGTTAGCCTATATTATGGACCAAAACAGAACATTTTTTATATTGAGGATTCATATGCCAACGTCAGCTAGCTTGGGGTTGTGGTGTAGTTATTATTGCTGTTGTCATTGCTGTTGTATTCTCTTGGCAGAAATGATCCATGTTTTTGGCCTTATATCTGTTGGAAATTATTTTTTAAAGAACAACTTTTTTCGAGTGGTTATGTTGCGAATTTAAGAAATTGCACATCCTAGGAGATTGCAAACATTAACGTAACAATAGCTGTCGGAGTATTTTTGCATTAGTCGTTAAGCTTTCTTGTATTCTGTTGATTTTTTCCCCTGTTGTTAGTTAAAACATATGTGTTTGTTGATTTGGATTGTTGAGCACAAATAATTTTGGGTTCCAAGGACTGACACAGGTTTGGGTGTTTTGAGTGTAGGTTTTTTATGTCTTGAAGAGATCGATGAATCAGAGTACAATTTGGGTATTGCCAAATCATCTGGTGGAAGTGAAGAAAAGGGGAAGACAAAACCGAAGAAACAGAAAGTAGATACAAAAAATGAGGAATTGAATGGTGAAGCTAAGGGTGAGAGCAAAGAGGAGATTGAAGAGGTGGAAAAGGAAACGAAACAAAAGAAGAAAAAGAAGATGAAGAAGAAGAAGAAAGATAAGATCAATAAAGATGCTGTAAATGAAGCTGAAGGAAATGAAGAGCCGCCAGCTGGTTAGTGTTGCATTAAAATCTGATATTTTCCTTTTTGTAAAGGCTTCTCAATTTTTAAGTTTAGTATAATGCTAACTTGTTCTTTCATTGAGTCTCTGGATGTTTTCATAATTCCTGAAATTCTGGTATCAGTCGGTCAATTTCAAGTGAATGTCTATGGGTAACAACCTTTAATCACATTGGCGAATCTTTCAACAATTTTATTGTTAGTTAGGTATTTACTGGATGTCAATTCTTTAATATCTTGACCTATTGTTTCACTAAGCTATGTTCTGTGTTTTGGGTTCTTGAAATGGCTTTGTAAGTGATATATATTGTGTCAGTTGAATTCAGTTCCAGTAATAAAATAGAAATTTTACCTCTGCTTGAATGTTGGAAGAATGCAAGGTAAATGCAAGGAGTTAGACCAGAAGGATATGTGATTCTTTCCCTCAATTTATTGGCCATTCATCAGGTTTCTAATTGTTATAAATATAAAAGAAAAAAGAAAAACAGTAGGCATACTTTCATATACTTGCTATTCCTACAAGTTCTTCTAAATATTCTATTGCTGCGAGTGGTGCTCACTAGAAAGCTTTTGACCTACTTCCGTTTAACTGTTTTTATATATAGACAATGTTAACTTGCACGAATTTGGAGTAGACTAATATGTTTATTTGGAAAAGAAACTGGTGTGAGTTAATGTTGCAGTCAATAGAGTCCTTAATTACTCTTTCTGAACGACTGACTAGGATCTCGTCCATTGGTTTTATCATTGCAACATGATCTCACGTTGAAGACTTCTCTTATGATTTGGTATTAATTCTCGTTTTGAAATCTGACTCGAACAGTCACTGATGGAAATGATGACCAAGAACAAGATTCAGTAGATGAAACTGAATATTATGCATGGAATGAACTGAGACTTCATCCACTGCTCATGAAATCGATATACGCGCTCAAGTTCAAAGAACCTACACCAATACAACAAGCGTGCATTCCTGCAGGTTCTCACCAAGGAAAGGTTGGTTATGTGATAAAAATCAAGGTATCTCACTGGAGATGATGTCATATACCATGATATTTATGCTGGTTGTTTTGTGTGCCAGGATGTTGTGGGTGCTGCAGAGACAGGTTCTGGGAAAACACTGGCATTTGGTCTGCCCATTCTTCAACGTCTGCTTGAGGAGCGAGAAAAGGCCGAAAGGCAGCTTCCAGAAAATGGAGAATTGGATGATAAAGTTGCCTCCGCAGGTCTCCTCCGCGCTCTAATTATTACTCCTACAAGAGAGCTTGCCCTTCAGGTGATAATTCTCATGTTACAACTGTTTTCGTATATTATTTCAAAATAATAAGCTGATATCTTGACATCACACACACACACACACATTTATATTTGTACGTCGCTTCATAAAAAAATAAAAATATATGTATGCATGTCTCTGGCCCCAAATGCTTGTTCAAAATATGTATAGTAGTAGAAAAACAGCAGTTTGACAAGTTTTTCCTTCTGGGTTTCACGCCGTTGGCGCCAAGCATTGCTAAGTAATCACCCAGGAATCTCTTTCGATCAAGATGAAGGTGATAATGTCACAGTAACTAAAATTTATTGATGCTGAGGCTTACTATGTGTTGCATCAAGTTCAGGATATTATTTCCTGTAGTCCCCCTTATCCAACCAACACTAGGGAAAAAACAGAAAAAAGAGGAAAAGAATATATGCTTAACTTATGGTTTATTATGTCAAGTTTGGGTGTTCCTATTTGCTGCTACTATCCTGTTTAAGTCCTTCAGAATGGAATGTGGACTTCATGTTTTATTTGCACTGCAGTTCTTGTTAACCTAGTTGGATTTTCCTTTTGTTATTCGATATTTTTGCCCGGCCAGTGCTATTTATATCTGTAGACTTGGCTATGGTGCTGGGTTAGTTTACTGCAACTCATTTTGATTGCACATTGTGAGGGGCTTCTCATTTGCAGTTTCTTGCTCATCATTTTATTTTTTTTTAATTTCTAATTATTTCTTCTCTCCAGGTCACTGATCATCTGAAGGAAGCAGCAAAACATTCAAATTTTAGGGTTGTCCCTATTGTTGGTGGAATGTCAAGTGAAAAACAAGAAAGACTTTTGAAAACAAGGCCTGAAATTGTTGTCGGAACTCCGGGGAGGCTTTGGGAGCTTATGTCTGGTGGTGAAACTCATCTCGTGGAGGTTAGTGGCAATTTATGACACGTGATAGGATTGTTTCACAAGGTGACTCTTCATATGTCTCCCTTCTTCCAGCCTAAAAGAAAAAGGAGGGAGAAAGGAAAAAAGACAACGATCTTTTGGCTAAGCTGGCAAAAGATAGAGAGAGTTGATTCTGCCTCTTAATCTATGAAATAGATTTTTGTATGAACTGTTCTTTTCATGATATAAAATTATTTATGTTAGTGTACCCCTCAAAATCCTCTGTTTCAACTGGTTGAAGGTTTACTCTAACGTAGAATGCGAGTCCTAGTAAGATTGTTCACTGGGGGTGTCTGTTACCTGGTTTTTGCTTAATAATTGCAACTCAATTGTGAATAACTTCAAACTACGGATTGTGATGCTTAAGACTAGCTGTCCATCAATTATTGGTTGTCGCTTCTCATGACACCTGATAATCTGAATGGTCCTTTTCAGTTATTCCACATTTGTTATAGTAGGTTGAAACATGCATTCCCATGTTTCTATCCGTTCTATAGAGTGGATGATATTAGTTTCTTTTTTGCTTCTGCAGTTGCACTCACTGTCATTTTTTGTGCTGGATGAGGCCGATCGGATGATAGAAAATGGCCATTTCCACGAGTTGCAGTCTATAGTTGACATGCTTCCTATGGCTAATAAATCGACTGATGACGATTCTCAGAAATCACAAAATTGTGAAACAGTTTCCAGTGTCCAAAGAAAGAAAAGGCAAACATTTGTGTTTTCTGCAACCATTGCTTTGTCTGCCGATTTCAGGAAGAAGCTAAAGCGTGGATCACAAAAATCAAAAGCAAACGATGAGTTGAATTCAATAGAAACTCTGTCTGAGAGAGCAGGAATGAGGGCAGATGCGGCAATCATTGATCTGACTAATGCATCAATTCTAGCCAACAAGCTCGAGGAGTCGTTTATAGAGTAAGTTGGTATTTCTTGTTTTTTCTTTTGAGAATGATTTGTGCCAACTTTATCGCCATTGGCCTAACATCACCTCATCTTTCTATATACATGTTTCCAATATAATTTGTGCTTATGTGCTTGTGAAGTTTAATCTTTGCCTAGAGTTTGCAAATTTTGTATATATTTCGTCTGAGATACCTTTCCTTTAAATTGCTATAGTTTATATTAAACTGAAGCTTCATACATATTTCTGCTGCTGTAAATATGTACTCGTTTTCACCATGCATGCTACCCTGGTGTGAAACTGATCATTCCATTGTTGGGTCGCAGCTGCAGGGATGAAGATAAAGATGGGTATTTGTATTACATTTTGAGTGTTCATGGACAAGGTCGGACAATTGTCTTCTGTACGTCCATTGCAGCTTTACGCCATATCTCCTCCCTCTTGCGCATCCTTGGCGTCAATGTCTGGACACTTCATGCCCAGATGCAACAGAGAGCTCGACTTAAGGTCACTTTTATGATTTCTTTCCCATTTTAGGTTATGCTCCATTTTCTTTACTTTCAAATTCTATAGTAATTCTTTCGCGGAGAAAAGGAGGAGATGTTCAATCTAGTGGCTCTTGATTGGTACACCAATGATCTGTTCTGGAATTATTTAGAGCCTGTTTAGATGAGCTTATAACTTATGGCTATAAGCCAAAAGTCAGTAGTTAGGATTTCTATGTCTACAGTCTTGACATTTTATCCACTTGCTATGAGATTGTTTCATTCTCTAATTGAGAAGACAGAAGATGTCAATTTATTCCATCTTGTCCAATTGTCGCATCAATGAGCTTTTCCTTCTCACAAACATGGAACTACTAAACATGTTCTATATTCTGTTGCCTTCTCTTCTTAGCCATTTTGTTCAATGCAGGCAATTGACCGGTTTCGGGGACATGAGCATGGTATACTCATTGCTACAGATGTTGCAGCCAGAGGTTTGGATATTCCTGGTGTTCGAACCGTCATTCACTATCAGCTACCTCATTCAGCTGAAGTAAGTTCGTAATGTGCCTTCTTATTGGTAGCTTGTTACCACGTACACAATTTCAATCTATGAAAATTGTTGTGCAGGTTTACGTTCATAGAAGTGGAAGAACTGCTAGGGCTCATTCTGATGGATGTAGCATTGCTCTAATCACACCAAATGATACCTCAAAGTTTGCTGCTTTATGCAGGTCGTTTTCAAAGGTAATCTTCGAATAGCCACTGGAATGAGCAAATACTCTTTTTATAGATACATATCCTCTGTAAATGAGCGCAAGGGAGAAAACCATTCAGTTTGGAGGTTGACTCGATACATATTGATTTTTTAGCTTACGAGTACTTCCTTTTAGATTTTCAACTTTTGTGATTATTTCGTATTATATACAAAATGATTAGATGGAGCAGTGACATTATTTCCCTCTAAGCAGACTGCTTCTGGCTTCTCTTTCCTGATGTTGTAGAGTTTCTTGCTTCTATCTTTCTCGGTTGGTCAATTGTAGCTGTATGCTTGTCTTGGTTGACACTCATTCAAGACATTATTTTTTCTCCCTCTTGTCTTTACATTTAACCCTCTTTTTTATTTTTTGTGAAAGCTCTATTCGAGTAGCAATGTTTTGCACTAATGGATATTGTTGCTATTTCCAGGATAACTTCCAGCGGTTTCCCTTAGAAATGTCATACATGCCTGAAGTTATGAAGCGATTATCCCTTGCACGTCAAATAGACAAGATTTCCCGAAAGGACTCTCAGGTGATCTTCTGGTCCCACGTATCTCTGAGTGTTAAAATGCTTCTTCCTATGCTATGGTCATGAGTCTCTCTGACCAATCTAACTATGATGATTGAAATGCATTTTTCTTGATAATGCCATTTACTTTATACTTCAGAAGCCTCTTTTGTTCTTAAGCAGCTAATGTTCTTCACTATAGTCTGCTGAATCAAAAAACGTAGCTTTTGACAAGTGAAAGATTTCATCTTGTTTTCCATATACTTCTTGTTAGCCTCACTTTATTGAACATTGAATTCCTTCACATTTTTGGACATACCAACTTGGTTACTAGACAATTAGTAATTTCTTTTTTAGGAAGAATGCTGTATACTGTTTTGAATTATCAATGAAGGGATAAAGATGTGTAAATGTTTTCCGTGGATACAAAATAGTGAAGATACGATGATTCTTGTTTTGCTAAGAAGAATCTAACACAATAAGTTGAAAACTTCCACCTTATTGGTTTATCTTTTTTTTTTGGGACAAATTAACATGGTTATGATACAATAAGTGGTTTTCCTTTCAGAAATCTTATTCTATTCTGCTTTAAATTCCATAAAGAGCTTAAAAGAAGGATTTTTGCTAGTGTTTAGTGAGATATTTTTTCTTTCTTTTGGGATTTGTACCGTATATGTTAGGTATAAAAGAACTCTTAATTGATCTTCCTTTAGTAAGAAAGAATCTGCTGGAAGTAGTTGGAAACTTCTCCCTTATTGGGTTCCTTGCAAAAATGTTTACTAACTTATCTGCATTAACCCAAAACAAGGAATAGCTTCGTGGTAACTGGTAAGGAAATTTCGTGTTACCGAGGGAGCAAAGTAGGAAATAGCCACTGATGGGCCCTGCCCTTGGGTTTTGGTTTTCAGAAGGTGTTTGCTTTAAGCAACATCCACCACTACGCTTCGCCAAGCTAGTTGGGGATCGGCTAATACAAATTTGTCCTATTTGATGGGTGGTATTCACAATCTAAAGGAAAATAACCTATTTAGCAAACTGTTTTCTCTGTATCCACTGAGTAACTTGATCTTAAAGTTCCAGAATATTGTTTCCTCCTATTGCCGCCGGTAACTTGTATTCACGTTTATACATTTCGTTCATGGTTAGTTTCCTTTTTTTTTCCAGGACAAGGCCAAGAAAAATTGGCTTGAGCGAAGTGCTGAATTAATGGAACTAGATTTGGAAGATAATGATAGTGAGGAGGAAAGAGTGAACAATCATAAGCGAAAGAAAGCCACATCTGCTCAACTAACTAATCTACAAGAGGTCATTCTGATTATGAAATTTTCTGATATTAATATCTAAAAAGAGGGCAGCCTGGTGCACTAAGCTCCTACAATGTGCAGGGTCCAGAAAGCGTCGGACCACAAAGGGTCTTAAGACTGATGTATACTGAAATATTTAACTTTTTTTAAACTGCAGGAACTAAAAAGTCTTCTTTCACGGCCATTGCAACCCAAAACATTCTCAAAACGCTACTTGGCTGGGGTAAGTTCTCACAGTAATGTGATGTTTCTCGGAATGGCTGCTATTTCTTCCAAACCCATCCTTATATAGCTATTGTTTCTTCCTAAGCTATGTGGTTCAAGTAATAAATAACACAATCGTTTTCTTTGGGGGGGTTCGATGACATTTATTTAGGACGCACGCATCTCTTCGTGTGTTAGTCTAAAATGATTTGATTTTCTTTTCAGGCTGGTGTTTCACCTCTCCTTCAGAACCAGCTGGAGGAATTAGCTAGACAGAAAAATTCAAATAATTCCGGAGATGTTAAAAGGAAGAAAATGATCGTCATTGGTCAGGATTGTGTCGAGCCCCTCCAGGCACTTAGGAGTGCTGGTCCAGAGGTAATATAGAAGTAGTCGTTTGTATACGTACTATATCTCAACAAAACAGACGTTAATGCTACTTTGTTCCTAAACTCTGCCTACTCTGCCCCTTTTACACTCGCAGACTAAGTTGAATCTGAAGGATATGGCTGAAAAACGGAGAGATATAACCGAGTTAAGGAGAAAGAGGAGAGAAACCAAAAAACGTATTCCCCTCTCCGCTCTCTGATCATTATCATCGACATCTTCTGTTTCCGTTTTATCTTCCAACCTCAATTCTTATCATCTCTGTCCTGTTTCCTTTTCACAGGTTTGCGCGAACAACGACGAAAACAGAAGAAAAAACTTCAAGGAAAAGAGTGAGTCTTTGTCTATTCTCTTAGAGGATTCGAACTCGGGTATAGATTCTCTATGCTCATGTAAACGACTATGATGAAATTCGATAACTATATATCACTCAGCCAATTTTGTAGTTTACAGTTTTAAGTTAAAAAAAGGCCAAATCATGTTGTAAAAACTATATATTTATATCTGATAATTGGTTTTGAAATCAAATATTCAGTGAGATGTACAAGAGGAATTTCTTGAAAGTATCTTCTTGAATGTTTATTTCAGTTTAGGTAATTTGATTAATGTGAAATTTCGAGTCGTATATCAGAAATAACCTCTACTATCTCACAAAGGTAGGGGGTAATGTGTGACGTATATTATATCCTTTTCTAACCTAGAGGTAACGATATTATCACAACCCTTCCAACTCGTCCACGCTTACGTTGATTATTGAACCGTCCATTTGTTTTAAAAACTTTTATGAATAAATTTGGGCTATTATATTAATTGAACTTTTAGAGATAAATTTAAATGATTATATTGCACATGTTAAATAGAACTGATCAATAAATAAATAGATCATTGAATGGATTGGACAACAAAAAATATCATGTTTTCATAGGTTAGTTTTGTCACCAATTACAATGAACTAAGTTTTGGTTCAATATACAAAATCATACTTCAACTTACTCATATTTAATTTAAAGTATTTCATCTTTTACGTTTATATGATCTAGTGATTAATAAAGTAATAAAAGAAGGGCAACTTTCACATATAGCAAACAAAAAATTCATATTTGTATGCTATAGCAAAGTTTGCATAATTGCGCTCCATAACAAATATAAAACTGTATAATTCGCTATACATATACAATTGTATAATTCGTTGGCCTAAATTGTATAATTCGCTGGCTTAAATTGTATAATTCACTTGCCTATTTCGCTGCAATTGTATAATTTGCTTTGCATACAGTTGAATCGAATTAAAATATATGTATATTTCATAATTATAAGTGTATAGCAAGAACATATATGTTTTTCTTTCGCTTTATACAAAAACAGAAACACAATATATACTCTTCTATTGTATAAAGCTAGAGAAAATTGTATTTCACTGCAATTGTATAATTCGTTGGCTTTTTTCTCTGCAATATTTGAAGTAAAATATTTGTAAATTGCATAATTAAGTGTATAACATGAAGATATATATTTTTGCATGTGTATATACAATTTTCTCTCGCTTTATACAAAACAGAAACAGAATTATACACTTCTGTGTATAAAGCGAGAGAGGCGAGCGAGAATAGAGAGTGGCGAGCGAGATTTTTGGGAGAGAGACGCTGGCAAATTTTAGCTAACCTTTGCTATGGAGCACAATTAAATCAAACCCTAGTTATTCCATTTATTTTAGGTTATTAGTTTGTTATTATATACAATTTTCCCATAAAAGAATTATGAAATTTTAATTTTAAATTCTGATAAAAATAAATATATGAGAATTTCTTCATATTTAAGTCTCGATTGAAAAATAATAAAAAGTATTTATTAAAATAATTAAGATACAAATAAATTGATCGAAATATCATGTAAAAAAATAAAAGAATCTCTTGAAACCCTTTTTTTAAAAAAATATGGTGACTGTTTATTGATGTCATGTAACACATTAATTAACAAGTAGACGTTGATATTAAATTTAATTAAATGCAATCGATTCAACGTTGACTTCCTTATAATTAATTTAACATTGACTAGAAATTACATATATTTTCTTTTAACGTAAATATACATTTACATTTTTATATATACAAAATTCATAGCAATTAACTCTAACATTGACTAGTTCCCTTCCTCTTTATTTCAGCCACTTCTGGTGGTCCATTAAGAAAAAAGAAATATCGCGTTTATTGATTAATAAAGTGAGTTGAAAATCGTGAAATTTTATGTTTAGATACTAATGACGATATAATGTATAGTAATTTTTGTTCATTTGTCTAAATTTTAATAGACAGAAGAACTCAATTCATTTATTGATAAAAAGTAACAGATATCTCGTGAAATTAAGTACGGAGATGCACATAAATTGATCCCAGACAGTATAATCGTTATCTCACTACTAGATATTAGATATCTCTTTTGTCATTTTGTTTAGAAAATCTGAGCGATCATTTTCCCTTTAGTGTTTCGTCTATTCACAATTTTGGAGGTCTATGTATTTGGTTCGGATTGTCAATTGAATTTTTTTAATCACGATTTTGATAATTAAACACTTAAACTTGACGAAACTCAATCTTTTAAACTCCTCAATGAGACTATGACCAAGAAATCTATATGAGGTCAATTTATATGACTGGTTGTACCCTTAGAACTTCGTAATAATAGTCTCGTCCTTCTATTTTTCTCAGATATAATATCTGACATAGTTTATACATTATATGGCTCAAACGCGTGACCTAAGTCACAAGTCCATCAACCCTTAGGCTAAAAACAGAGCTATAATTGATGATTTTTAATAAATATATAAGATTCAAAATGTAATGACCAAAAAAAATTCAAAATGTATGCATTACAAAATGTAATTAAATTCTAAAATTCAATGAGGAAAAAAATAATATAATAGGTGGTAATTGTCTACGTACTTTGAAATTTCTAGATTTCAATTACAAAGATAATTTTTTGGAGTCATTTGAAGTTTGTCCTCGTGTGTTGACTAAGTCTTCTATTGTTATATTACAAATAGGGTAGAAATACATAAAATTTAATAATTTTGATTCAAAATAAAATATTTATTTTAAAAAATTTATTTATTATGTATAAAAATTTATTCAGAACATTCCTACAACTCCAAAGGAATAAAAATTCATAATCAATAAATTTTAAATATTAACTCCGCATCTCGGTACAAACTCCTGTATAAGGGATAAGTCAACTTAAGCAACCTAGACATTTTTTGCCTTCCCCTTAATTAGAGTGTTAAACAATCCAAATAATATAAATATATATATATAAAGCAAATTGCAATAAGTACTAGCTATAAGATTCCCAAAATGTCAATGGTATCAAATTAATTGATTAATAATTAATTTGATACCATTGACATTTTGGGAATCTTATAGCCACTTATGATAAATACAATTAAAGAAATTGTATACGTATGATTTAGAGGTTTGAATATCAAAAATCAATAATACCTCATCAAGACTTTGATAGATATATCCTTAGAGTATACGTGATTAAAAGTAATTGTTTGACTAGATTATGATAATTTTTGCATATTAGGAATCGCTTGGATTGGAGATAAATTATACTGTTAGAATAATTTGTAAAGATGACTAAATTGGTTGAGCATATGTTCTCTCTCGTATGGAGTCTGGCATCCGTGTATTTATTGATCGAATTCGTCACACGTAAAATTGAAGACTATTACAACAAGGTGGATAGAAAGTTACGTTGGCAAATATTATTTATAAAAAGAAAAAGGAACCAATTTGATTCAATCAATTCTAAAGATTATATTATATTGTTTTTGGTTTGAATTTCCTCCTTGTATTGCTAAGTGCATTAACATAACGATTGATTATGATTTTTGTCAAAGTAATATTCATTAAAAAGGGAAAAACTTTTTATTAGAATTAGTTTCATATTTAAAGTCTGTAGTTATAATTAGAAGAATTTTTATTCATCTTATCAAAATAATCCTGATCGATATCAAAACATAAATCTCTTAGTATAATTATAAAAAAAAAAATTATCAATTTTCCAAAATTGTCAATATCAACATCTAATAGCATGCCATGTGACTCAAGAATTTATTTATCATAGTTTTATTTCACCACCTTTGATAGACCATAGTCATTGACCAAGGTAGCATTATATTAGCTATAATTTGAAAAGAAAAAATAAAGTCATTTGTCGTTTCTAATTTAGTTTTTTTTTTTAATCAAAAAAAATTGAAGAACAATGAATCTAGCCCCTAAAAAAATAATAAAAATTGTTAAAGTCTACATCTACATTAATTTAACTTGTTAAAAGGGTGAAAAAGTGACAATTTTAAATAAAGGTACGGTATTAAATTATTAATTAAAAAAATGATAGGGTTAACTTTATATTTTTCATGTTAAACGTGCTCCATTAAATAGAAACTTTTTTGAATTAGAGCTACAAAGAAACACTAATAATGGTGCACAATTAAAGTTAAGCTATAAAACCAACTTAATTACGTTTATGAATATAAAATTTAATAATATACTGAATTAATCTATATATTTTTTTAAAAAAATATGATAATTGATAATAATCATGATTGTCGATATTGGTGGTAGGCGTTAATAGAGGATGGTGTTGCTAATAGCTAGTGTTGGTGCCATTATATATTTCACGGCGGTAATTGATGATAATGATTGATAGTTGTGATAAATAATAATGATAATTAACTAATGACAATGATTAAGAATTTAATATATATAGTAGTGTCGTGATTGATGGTTGATATACTAATGGTTAATAATGTTGATGATCTAAACGGTGACTAGTAATAGTGACAGTTAACCGTAGACATATCGATAACAATGATAGTTATGTACAACAGGTGCATAGTAATAGTGGATAATAGGATAGTAAAAATAGATGATGACATCGATTACTAGTCACAATGAATGAACGAACTGTTGAAATTTTTTTTTAATTGATAATTAATTCACTGTATAACAAATGCAATCATTACTAATATAAGTATTATTGATGCAAATTTAATCAATATATTTCTTATACACCTTATCAAATATTCCTTATTAATACTCCCTTTGTTTCATATTAGATGGTTATTTGATTAAAAAAATTTCTCTAATCATATGAATTGATCATTTATTAAATAAGGATAGAATTAATTTTATAAAAGTTTATTTACCCCCTATAATTAATATGGCCTTTGAAAGTTTAAGCAAATTTAAAGACTCGATAATTTTATTTTTACAAAATAAAAAAGCTAATTAATATGAATACAGACAAAATAATAAAATTAATTAAATTACTAATAAATTTTTTAATCACAATATAAAATTTATTAAAAAAAAAGTTCATCTAATATGAAACAGATGAAGTACGAGAATATTTTTCAAGTAATCTCCAAAGTATAAAACCAAAAAATAATAATAATCTTCGAATTGTAAACTACAGCTAGTAAACGTTGGTAGGTTTATATTTAATTAATCCCTTAAAATCTAAGCAAGATTTTAACTTTGTGATTATCTTTCTTAATATTTTAATTTAGAATTTCAGAATACGTTTTTTATTATTTTGTACCTCCCCATATATATATTTTTTATAATGGGGAACTTGAAATATATTTTATAATTAATTTTCAATTTCAAAAAATCATTGTCATTTTGTGCATAAATAAATCTTAAGAGTATGGGTTAACTTCATTCTGACACATGATACCGTAATTAAGAGTTAATTAATTGAGTTTAACGATAAGATTAATAATTATAATGAAAAGGAATATAAGTTATATTTTATTTCATTTGCAGAATATCGGGTATTCTTTTCTAAATATTTTTATTTGTCAAAATCAATCACAAAATTTATATTTACGTATCGAATTAATAATTTAATAGAAGCAACATTTTGGTCACTTAATTATTGATAGAAAAAGTTTAATAATATCTATTTAAGTATATTTCTTAGATTCCCCAATTGATTATTCAATTGTTATATCCCATTTGTATAGTTACTCAATAATTTGAGACTAATTTGTATTTTTATAAAAGAAATATGAATAATAATAAAAGACTAATTTCTTATATAAAGGAATCAACAATAATAATACGTGAACTAATTAAAAATTGATTATATTAAGTCATATATTATAAAAAATGAAAAATGTATTTTTATAGCTGAGGAATCAAAGGTTCTATTATTCATAATAAAAAAATCTTCAAAGACTTAGTTGTTGAACGTTCCAAGTAAATTTATGTACAAACATAATATTAAAAATTTAAAATTTATGACAAATATATATATACATATATATATATATATATATATATATATATATATATATATATATATTCTTTTATGTTGTTACAAAAGAGAAAAGTGAAGACTTTATTCAGAATTTATGCAAATAGCATTGAGAAATAAATTTGGAGGAAAATAAAAAACTCAAACTCTAAGTTGGAAATATTTTACAACCAAATATTTATAAAATAAAGTGAAAGATTAAAACAACATGTCAAGATAATCTTACGAATGAGTTCGCAAGAATAAAATATATTACAAGCCTTATTTTTATTTTACGATTTTTTTTATAAACGTAAGATTCATGTAAAACACATCAAAAAGGTAAAATTTTGCACAAATAAATAGCATACATATATTTTATCAAAAATATTTCAATATTTGAAAGTGAAAACCACTTATGGACGAATATATTTACATGGAGTTTATATTACAATATTTATGTATTTTGTGCTATATGACATTTAAGAATTTTTGAAATTTACAATATTTAGTATTTACCGTTCTTTAAAACACACGGTTTGTAATTCACACATTAACATATTAATCAACCCATCAAGCTCAAAATAAAATCAGTATTTGAAGATATGATATAAAATTATAACTTAAATTTTATTACGAAATTATTAAAAAAAAAAAGTAGAGAGAATATTTATTATTTCTCTAGTCGAGATCAACTTTTAATGAAGCCGATCTTTAATTTATAGAGATTACTGTAGTTTCTCCAAATTCGATAAATAGACATTTAACAAAATATAAATATGTTTATAACAGATTACAAATTCTTTTAAACAATACAATTTAAACTCTGCACACTTATTCAGAAAAACATTAAATAACATAAGTTAAATCATATTTTTCTCTTTGGCCTTTTTTTAAAATTATAAATATAACTTAATAAATATAAATACAAATTTAGAAAATGATTCAAACATTCATCTCAAGTTTTTGACCAAAAATTTCAACCCAATATATGAAATAAAGGAAGTATTATTTCTAAACTAATCATTTATTATTTTACATTATGATTTCATATTGAATATTTCTCTAAGTAGATAATTTAAATTTTTTCCTAAAATAAAATAAAAAGGGAAAAGACAATTTTGTCCCTTTCATTTGCTCTATATAAAAGCAATATCCTCTGAGTCTCACACATTCACCACCTTCAAATTTTAATAAGACTCTCCCCTTCATCTTCTTCGCACCCACCCACCCCTCTACCCCACCCCCACCCCACCAATGGCTTGTTCCGTCGATACTCTCGCTCCGTTCCTCGGTCCTAACACCACCAACGCCGTCGCCGCCGCTTCATACATCTGCAACCAATTTTCAGGTGTATCGGACAGATTCGTCGATACCGGTTATGCAATCGATTCTACATATCTCCTCTTCTCTGCTTATCTCGTTTTCTCCATGCAGCTTGGTTTCGCTATGCTTTGCGCGGGCTCTGTCCGCGCAAAAAATACAATGAACATTATGCTCACGAACGTCCTCGATGCCGCCGCCGGTGGACTTTTTTACTATCTATTCGGATTCGCTTTTGCTTGGGGTGGTCCGTCTAATGGATTCATCGGCCGACATTTTTTCGGGCTTAAAGAGATCCCGTCAAATTCATTCGATTACAGTAATTTCCTCTATCAATGGGCTTTCGCCATCGCCGCCGCCGGTATCACCAGCGGTTCAATCGCCGAACGAACCCAATTTGTTGCCTATTTGATTTATTCCTCTTTTCTAACGGGTTTCGTTTACCCGGTTGTTTCTCATTGGTTTTGGACCCCAGATGGGTGGGCTAGCCCGACTAATTCAAATCTATTATTCGGATCCGGTGTAATCGATTTCGCCGGGTCGGGTGTAGTTCATATGGTAGGTGGAATCGCCGGGTTTTACGGAGCTTTGATTGAAGGTCCACGAATCGGGCGGTACGATCATACGGGTCGATCCGTTGCGCTTCGTGGACATAGCGCGTCACTCGTGGTTCTAGGCACCTTTTTATTATGGTTCGGATGGTACGGATTTAACCCCGGTTCATTTAATAAAATCCTAGTTACTTACGGTGCATCCGGAGGGTATTATGGTCAATGGAGCGCTGTAGGACGTACCGCGGTTACAACTACCCTAGCCGGTTGCACCGCAGCCCTAACGACTCTTTTCGGTAAACGTATCCTTTCGGGTCATTGGAACGTAACCGATGTATGTAACGGTTTACTAGGCGGATTTGCAGCGATCACGGCTGGGTGCTCGGTCGTCGAGCCGTGGGCCGCGATTATATGTGGGTTCGTAGCGGCTTTAGTTTTAATTGGTTTTAACATGTTAGCGGAAAAATTTAAATACGACGATCCACTTGAAGCAGCACAATTACATGGGGGTTGTGGTGCATGGGGGATAATTTTTACCGGGTTATTCGCTAAAGGGGAGTTTGTGGATCAAGTATACCCGGGTAAACCGGGTCGACCTCACGGGTTATTTATGGGTGGTGGAGGGAAACTACTCGGGGCGCATATAATCCAGATACTCGTTATAATCGGGTGGGTCAGCGCGACAATGGGTCCGCTTTTTTATATACTTCATAAATTCAAGTTGCTTGGGATATCGTCCGAAGACGAAATGGCGGGTATGGATCTGACCCGACATGGTGGGTTTGCTTATTATCATGAAGAGGATCCGAAATTAGGAATGCAAATGAGAAGAATTGAACCAACAACCTCAACTTAGAAAAAAAAATAAAAAAAAAAATTATCTTTTTATTTATGTATCTTTGAATTGTCTAGTTTATATTTTTATAAAATTAATATTAGGGTGTTTGTGAAAAGAAAAAAAAAATAGTGGATTTTTTTAATGGTAAAAATGAGTGGTTGTGTATGAAGATAATGTGAACATGTCCTCTTTTATTATTTTCTACTAGTTATCTATATTTGACTATTAATATCCAATTATCTTTGTACATATATTTAACTTTACTATTATTATGTATGGAACCGTCAAGCTTGACTTGTTTTTTCTATTTATATTTTTTTTCTTTATATTGTTTTGGTTATTGAAATTTCATTGACAAAGACTTTTTTTAAAAAAAGGATAGTTGGTACCATGCCTTTTGAAAATTCTTGGAATCTTATTTAAATAAGTGTTTTTAAACTTAGTATAAAATGAACTATAATTATTTAAAAAGATATTTTTCGAAAAAGTTCAAATCATCCTCGATCCTCAAATACGAAAGAAGAATTAAAAAAGAATAAAACTGACCTATTTATTAAATCTTATGAATATTTTAGAAATGATAATAATACATTGTAATATTATTCACGAGAATGAGGTTTGAGGAAAATATGATGTATACAGATTTAGTCAGTATCTCGTAAATGAAAGGAGGATGAAAAGAGATAAAGAATGAAAGGTAGAGAGAGGTAGGTAGTGTGGGAAAAAGAAGATTCAAAGGGATCTCCTAGGGTTAAGGGTGACCAAACACTAAATTGTGTGAATGGTGAAGAATCTTGTGAATATGCCCAAAAAGATTGGAAAAAGGTGTTAATTTTATTAAATTCAATGTACATATTTTGTCTATTTGTGGGTGGGTTACCTTTAATAATAACCCCAATAGGCATGACAAGACAAATAAAACCATTAATGTTTTCTTTTTGACTATTTTGGGTGGGGATGTGATATTAGTGTACGAGATTTATTAATCTTTTTGCGGAAGTAAATATGTAGTGTTTATTATTTCTATCGATATATAATGATAGATTCAGAATTTTGCGGAAGTAAATATGTAGTGTTTATTAGTTCTATCGATAAACAATGATAGATTCAGAATTTTTGTTAAGGGATTTGTTCTTTTTTACTTGTTCGTTAATTTAGGAGTGGAGCTATCTTATATGAAGGGGGTTTAAATATACGGAAAATTATATTATTTATATATTGTTAAAATAAGTTTATATGTATATATATAATAAATGTCGAACCTCATTCGACTCTCTATTTTTAGATATTTTGAACTCCTTATTGAAAATTCTGACTCCACCTATGCTCACTATAGTATTTCGAAATATTTAACAATATTTATCTAACTTATAAAAACAATGAGTAATTTGTCATGTTATGTCTATTTATCTTTACTATTAATTTTATTTTTTCAATGTTTAGGTGACTTATATTTATAAAGGTGATTTGGTAGATTATTTCTGTCATTTGTTGCTACTTAATTTCTACGACAAGTCAATAGTGGACAACTATTAATGTAAATAAAAAATGTAGACTTTATATATATATATATATATATATATATATATATATATATATATATATATATAATTTTATTTTTCTTTTAATGAGGTTTTTAAATCCTTTATATTTTTTAGAAGAATAGTTTGGAAATAAAAAAAAAAATAATTGTTATCTATATATGTTTTTCAATATTTTTCATAAGAAGGGTATAAAACCTCAATAATTTATTTAATATGAAACCGGAGGAAGTACTGTATCTTTGAAAATCAAAAATCAAAATTTTAATATCGTATTATATTGTATCATATTTATCTCTATTTGGACATGAAAAAAAAGAGAGAAAAAAATAAGGTTATTTAAGAAAAAAAGGACCTTCTCCAATTGATGAGAGGGAAAAAATTTTAATCATCACTCCCGAGGGATATTTGTAGTCGTTTAATCATGTTTTATTATATATTTTTTTAGAATTAATAATTTTTATTTCAAAATAGAAAATAATATAATAAAATTTATGTTGTGTTGGCTATGAATACATATTAAAGTTTTTTTTTAAGAAATAACTATTTGTGAGTAATTTAGAGTGAAAGATGAAAAAAATGTTTTTTTTGTGATTTTTGAAATTTTAGAATTTATTCAAATTCATAAAAGAATAATTTAATAAATTTCATAACAATATCTTTCAACTTCATCACTAATTAGAGAAGAAAAAAAAAGGTTACATATGAATATCCATAATAGAATAATTAAAAGAAATTCATAAAAAAAATATCTTTCAACTGCATCACTTATTAGAAAAAAATAAAAAATTTGCTTAATTATTGGCCCCTCCTTTTTGACCAATCAAAAGAAAATTCTTGTGGTTATGTTCAAGTACTTAACTAGCACTTAATCTACTTGGTCCCTTAATTTTTTAATTACTTATTTTAAAAATTAAAAATCTTATACTAAATAAAAATTAATATGAGTGTTATAATAAAATTCTAATATCAATATTTCTTAAGATATATAAAATTTAAAATGAATAAGTAAAAGTAAACGGACAGAATAATTAACTAATGAAATTTACGATTTAGTACGTCATGCATTTATGCTTCGTATATTGCTTACCCACTAACAAATTAATTTTAATAAACCTTTTAAATATTTTGATGATCTCATTGTGGGATTAATTTAAATAAGCATCGATAATTCATTCAATTTATTGTATTTCGAAATAATATGTGGACATTGAAATTTTATAATATGGTCCTTGAGAAAAAGGGCTTTAATTATGGATATTTTCTTTTTTTTTTTTGGTGGAATTTGTAAAGCTATTTTGTATTTTATTGATTACTATTTTTTCTTTTTTGGTGGAATTTGTAAAGCTATTTTGCATTTATTTGATTACACAAGGAAGACATTTGCAAATTAATAAAGTCACATTTGATATTGATAGTGTAATATTTTTATTCCTTCTACTTTTTTTTTTTCGTTTCATCGGTACTCACATTAGAACTACGACTAAATATTCATACGAGGATAACGTTCTTAACAAGTTTTTCTTCATACTTAAAACTTAAATATCAAGTTTTCTATAAAATTTTATCTATTATTTTTACTATAACTCAATCCATTTTAGCATATATATTATCGATACACAAAAATTAAACTCGATAAATATACGGGAAGATACTGAATATATATATTTTACAAGTTTATACGATATATTCTTTAATACCGAATAAATTTAGTGGATTATTTGACTTGATTAATTAGTTGTTGAGCATTACGTTTAAATGATAGTTATAAAACAAAAAACAATAACCTCAAATGTCAACTACAATATTTTTTAATTACAAAAATTGTTTCAACAAACTATGTACTTAGCTGTACTAATTGTTTATTAACAGTAATGAATGAAGTAAGAATTTATGTCATCATTCATATAATATATTAGATCTTATCATAAGAAAAAAAAGGAACTTTCTTTGGAAAGAATTATCGGTTTCAAAAAAAATGGTCTAATTTGACTTGACACGAATTTATGAAAATAAAAAAGATTTTATAGTTCTAATTAAAGTTATGTCAAATATATCAAAATGACATTTAATCTTGTAACTTTAAACATGTCACGTGAAAAACTGAAACTAAAGTGTTGCAAAAAAAACGAAAGACGTCAATTTCCTTGATACACCCTAAAAAGAAAAAAGAAATCATACATTTTTAAACGAATGATGTGACTAATTAATTCATGATGTCTGTTATGTTAATTACGGAGAACGAATCGATGAAAAACGCGTCAATGAAAAATACTGACAGACTTACAAAAGAAAGGTGCACATAACGCTTTAGATAAATGCGAAATAGAGAAAATAAATAAATAAAAGTATTGTAAATCATAACATAACTACATAATATACACAAACTTTTGGACTCGATGATTGGTTTAATCAGATAAATATCATGCGCTTATATAGGTCGATTTTAATTAAATATACTATAATTATTAATAATAATAATAATAATATTTGCCTTCGTTTTCAAAATTAAATTCATAAAGTAAAAACATTAGCATATTAATGGAAAATTATTGGATATATATTGTTTGGTATACATTACTATCATTCTAGACTTTTATAATTTTGACGAAATAATTTCGTTGAATATTTCAATCATTTTTAGAGAAGACCAATAAATTAAAAAAAAGGTCTATGGCAATCTAGTGGAAGGGTTTAGAAGAAAAAAATTATTGATTTCGTTTTAATTTATTTATCTGATTTTAAGTTTTATGTTCGTAAATTAATAATGTAAAATATTATTAGTTATTGTGGTCTTTAAATATAATTAGTGAAAAATTAAAATTAAGAAATTGCCAAAAAGAATAAAATTATTCTTACGAAACAAACTAAAAAAAGTAAAATAAATAATTTAAAATGAATAAAGTAACAGATATGGTGATAATATATGTTATCTAAATTCTAAACAAGTTGCTCCCAAAAAATTATGGGCATGTTGAGAAATTTGTTTGTATATGCGTTACATGAGCAAATATGATTGTTTTAGGTATATAAATGATATAATTCAGATATAATTATAATTTATAGTTTCTTTATAAACTCGGAAGATAGATTGATGTCATTCAGGTAGTTATAAAATTATTAAACTTATATAAAGAGTAAAAACCTCAAAAGATCACTCTTATCGAAAAAATAATCCAATCCAACAATGAACAAATAAAAAGAGAAGAGACAATTATTCTTGAAAATAGAGATGTTTTATAAATTAATACATTTTAAAAAATAATTATTGATTTGAGCAATACTTTTTGTTTATTACCATTGATAGCAATGTTGTGATAAATCTGTAATATGTATTAAAAGTGAATTATGTATGCAGTGTATTTGAATTATAATTGTTTTTGAAATACATTATGTTTGTTTGGGTAAAAAATTGTCACATTGTATTATAAGTGTATTAAAATATGTGATAAACGTATTATCCATCATTAAAACTTGTATTATATGTGAATAATAAATTGTTCTTTGTAATATGTATTAAACTTATATTATAAATGAATTAAAAGTGGTTAGGTGAAAAAAATATTATTACTATAAATGGTAAATATTTTTTTATTATAGTATATTTATGTAAGTTTCTCATTATTTTTTATAGTAAAAGTTACATAAATTTCATAGTGTTAAAATTAATTACATCAATTCCATCAAAATTATAATATCTCAAATATATTTAAAAATTTACGGATATATAACTTACGGATCTATTTAGGGAAAATTGTATATAATAGCAAATTAATAACCTAAATTAAATGAAATAGCTGGGGTTTGATTTAATTGTGCTCCATAGCAAACATTAGCTAAAATTTGCCAGCGTCTCTCTCCCAAAAATCTCGCTCGCCACTCTCCATGCTCGCTCGCCTCTCTCGCTTTATACACAGAAGTGTATAATTTTGTTTCTGTTTTGTATAAAGCGAGAGAAAATTGTATATACACATGCAAAAATGTATATCTTCGTGTTATACACTTAATTATACAATTTACAAACATTTTACTTCAAATATTGCAAAGAAAAAGGTCAACGAATTATACAATTGCAGTGAAATATAATTTTCTCTAGCTTTATACAACAGAAGTGTATATATTGTGTTTCTGTTTTTGTATAAAGCGAGAAAAACATATATCTTCTTGCTATGCACTTATAATTATGCAATATGCATACATTTTAATTCGATTCAACTATATGCAAAATAAATTATATAATTGCAGCGAAATAGGCCAGCGAATTATACAATTTAGGCCAGCGAATTATACAATTGTATATGTATAGCAAATTATACAGTTTTATGTTTGCTATAGAGCGCAATTATGCAAAGTTTTCTATAGCATACAAATATGAATTTTTTGTTCGCTATATGTGAAAGTTGCCCATCTATTTAATAGTGATATATATTCGAGAGGAGAGGAATGGATATGAAACTTGTGTGAGGCATAAGGCCCAACATATTTGATATACTGGCGTGGAAGACCCAATATATGGACTAGGCCTGTACGGCCCATTGACTAGGTAAGTTGATTTGCATAAATAGCAATTTTAACTTTGGCCCAACATATATACCGTATATGTTGTGTATTTCGATCATATTGATAATCAGTTAATCGAATGTATATATCTCTTTTTTATGATTCGGATTTCAAGAATAGTTAATTTTATATGTTTATATGTAGAATAATAACATTTTATCATTTTTCAGATTCAATTTTAGATATACAAATCTAAAACTGAAAACATATATTTCTATTGAGTTTTAAAATTTGTTAACAATTATTCTAAAGATTTGAAGTTAGGTGTAAAGATGTGAAGTTTAAATTATTCTTGATTTAATTATAGTTTTTTCAGTTATTGGTATATCGATAATGGATTATTGAATTAGAGATTGCTATGACAATTTTGATTATTCTTATTATCGAGAATTAATTTTTAATAGTTTGAAGTTTTTTCTTAATGAGATAATAAATTACCTGATAATAACTAATATTTATACTATTCCGTTTCTCCGAGTTTAGTTATATACTTCTATATTTTGTTGTCGAACACTTAGCTATTCAACACTGTTTCGGCATTTGCTTTCGAGCAAAATGAAATTTGTCAACTGAGATGCTTGGTTTAGATGGATTGTCACCTTGTTTCTAGGTAATCTCAGTTAAACTGATAACTGAATTAATAATTGATAAATCGATAACTGATAACTTTATGTCATAATGGTTGTAAAACAATTTAGCATGACCAATTAAGGTTGTGATAGAGTATTAAGTATTCTTTCATCCTTAACCAAGATATCCCGGGTTCGAGCCCACTTGGGTACAAAATCACCTTTGTTAGGGAGCACTTTACTCCCCAGCGCGGGACTTTCGACACGAGTTCGGATTTAGTCGGGCTCCAATGTGGGTTCCGAACACCCAATATGGACTTCAGCACAATTTCGAATTTAGTGGGGGCGCCAATACGGGTACCGCTCACCGAATGGGAAACAAAAAAATAAAAAAGTCAAACTCTAATGTGGGTACGGGACACCCAATGTGAGACTTTCCGGTGCAACTCTGAATTTAGTGGAACCCCAATGTGGGTATCAGTCACTAGCTGGGAAATAAAAAACAAAAAAAGGATTCAGCGTGTTTACAAAGCGATAACTTATAAGTCAAACCGATAAACTTCAAAATCAAATTGCCCCAAAGTAGGACTTCGTGACGCGAATCTGGATTTTGTTCGGCACCAATATGGGTACAAAACAGTCAATGTGGGACTCTTTAGCACGAATTTAAAATTAGTTGGGTTTCAATGTAGATATCGAACACTAGGTGAAAATAAAAATAATAAAAGAACAATTTAATGTGTCTACAAATTGATAGTTGATAAGTCAAATTGATACGCTTCAAAACTGAACTGAACTGAATGATAACAACCCTATCAAAGTGGTGTTCATCAATTGTTTTTTTTTTTTTAAATAAATTAATTTAATCGAATAAAGTAAAATAATTGAATAAAAATTCCTATATAAAAATTATTTTCTATTTTTTTAGAACTTCTTGTTTCTTTCTTCATCGTCTTCATCAAGAGAGAGATTTTTTCGAACACTGAATCAGCCATGGCGGCTCTACAGTATTTGGAATCGCTACGCAATGATCATCCAGAGCTTTCTGATTGGTACACGACGCTTGCAGATCTGTACCAACGCAAGCTCTGGCACCAGCTCTCTCTCAAGCTCGAACAGTTTGTCGCTCTCGCTGTTTTTCAGGTATTTTATCGTATATCTCCCCGTTTTATACTTATTTTGTTGTTTTTAGGGACTTCTTGTGATAAATTAGGGGTTTTGCGTGATTTGAGTTTTGGAGTTGTAGTGATTGATGATAAAGTTAGGGGTGTTTGGTTTAATAAGCTGAAGCCTTAAAAAAGAAGGAGTTTTGATTATGAAAGGTTGGGAATTGTATTGAAAAAGAGATTTTTTTTTGTTGTTGTTGAGTTAGGGATTTGTAATTTAGGTTTTTGTGTTGGGAATTGGGGTTTATGAATATTCTAGGGTTTCGGGGAGTTGGAAAGGTGGCATCTTGGAGATAAGAGAAGTGAATTGAAGAACAAGAGAGCTTTAGTTGTGTAGCTTTTATTGTTATGATTTTAGGTGGTGATGTGTTGAACTTGAAATATAAGAGCGTGGAGTAAGCTTAGTTATGAGTGCTAATGAGAATTGCTCTGGAATTATGGTTATTGCCGTCTACCTCATTTTATGTGCATTTGGAGTTATGTGTCTGCATTTCGATGTTGCTTGCCAGTGGTATTTCACAAGTGGGGTTTGAAGAGGGTAGATCTTATCCCTACCTTGGGAGGTAGAGAGGTTTCCGATAGACAGTCAAAAAAAAAAAGATATACAGTTCATCAAGTTTAAATCATCTGATTCATAATTCTTCAAATAATTCTAAAATTCGGTTTGACTTGTCCTTTGAACACAACTTCTTGTAGGATAAATTGAGTTCTCTGAGTAGGTGCATGGTCAGGGTTCTAGATGTTCTTGAATCTTGCAATGTAGTCATGGAAATATGTGTCCATATAGCATAGTAAATGTGGTGTTTTTATTCTGTTCCTCATTATCTAACTGCAGCTTAAATTGCATATGCTTGATTTTCAGTTATCGTAGTTGTTTTTTATTGTATTGTATGCAGATCTAATGCCTTCCGTTTTGTTTCCTTATTTTGTTCTTAGGCTGGTGACACGTTGATACAGCTGTATCACAATTTCATCACTGATTTTGAGACAAAGATCAATCTTCTGAAGCTTGCACATTTCGCTGTAATCGTCTCTCGGCAATATTCGGAGAAAGATGCTGGAATAGGTTATCTGGAAGGAGTAGCAGAGAAGCTCCAAAATACTAAAGAGACACGGATAGAGGAACCAATACTTTATATTAAGTTGCAGATTGCCCTATTTAAGCTAGAACAAGGGGATCAAAAAGAGTGCAAGAGGCTTTTAGAACAGGGGAATGCTACAATTGACAGCATGACCGATGTTGACCCCTCTGTTTATGCCAGTTACTATTGGGTTTCATCTCAGTATCATAAAACGCGGCAGGAATTTGCAGAGTTTTACAAAAGCGCTCTCCTCTATCTTGCATACGTTTCAGTGGATTCTCTTTCGGAGTCATTCAAGCTGGTATGTTGCCATTTTATTTTCTGCCTTTTATCCAAAGAACGATCTATTTATTGTCCGTGTCTAGCAGATCTCTGACCTCTATATGTTGGTTTCTCTTGCCTTAGTGCTGTTGGTAATATATCTCTTTGCTCAAAGTACTAACATTGAATAAGGTCTAAAATGGGGTGTACTGTTGGCGTCATGAAGAAGGTTGCTAAGACATGTTGCTAGTAGATATCCGTGATATACTTGTAGAGTACCATTTTAAATTTATTTATGCTCCTTACATTTTATACTACTTGGTACCCAAAGAGAATTGAATCTTTGACATAAAGTCTGTATAAGCTGTTGATTTTTTTAATTTGTGCGCATTTCATTGTGACAAATTATTTAGTATTAGAGAAATTGGCCTGAAAATCTGAATAGAGCAAACTGGATTATGGGGGATTCTTTTCACGCTTTGGGTAGGATTTTTTCATACCTGGAGATCTGGAGATTCTTTCTGTAACCTCAGTCTTTTAAGAAAATGCATCTGAAATTGGTTGAATGTCAATATATTTGAGGTTTTCTATTCTATGTAACTGTCTCTTCTATGTAATTGTTTCTTCTATCTTGTCTAGGATTTGGCGTTTGATTTGTCCTTGTCTGCTTTACTGGGAGACAACGTATACAATTTTGGGGAGTTGCTTGCTCATCCTATAGTAAGTTCTTTATTTTTCTTTTATTTGGATTAATCAAAATCTTCTATTGAATGTCACATGAAGTTGATGTCATGCATATAAGAAATTTCCATGGAAGTCATCCATCTATGGATGTTCCTTTACACACAGTAATACTACTGAAACTAAAGTTTGGTTAAAATTTCCACAGTGGACTCTCTACTATTCTCAAAAATTGTAGGTTGTAATACAATTGTTGTTTTCTTTGCTGGCTAAGCTGTCCATTGTAGGAATTAGCGTTGCTGTCTTCCTAGTTGCTAGATTTGTATAGACTTATCTTGCGTTGTCATTTTTGCTGGAATGAGATCTTGTTAGGTTTATAGTAGCAAGCTTTCCCTGTTAATGTAGTCCCACCAATTCCCTTCCATTCCAGGCTGTCCATGACTTGGGTATGCACTGTCGCTTGCTTTAATTGCCCAGCAATTTTATATTTTTTTAGTTAGCAGTCTTTACAGTTTCCTCCAAGGACGATGTTCCTGCAGTTCCACTTACCATAAAAAATAAAGAAAGATTTTAGCAGTTTCTATCTCTATATTGAGCCTTTTTTTTGTGTCAGACACAGCAGCTATATGGTATACATCAGAGGATACTCTTTTATAGAAAGTTGGCCCAACCATCTGTCATGCCAAAAACACATGTTTTCTCCATTTCCTAGTGTGTGGGCTTCTCTTGTACCAAATTTATCCCACAGCTTCCTCATGAACTTTCACAGACCATCCCATAAGGATAGGTGTTTGCTTGTTTACACCATCTAATCCATTTTCCATATTGGCATCTGCCACTCTTTTCCAAAGTATATCATCTTCACAGTTGCATCTTAACAGTTGCATCTTCACTACCGTTTCAGCAGCAGGTTTTGGTTGTGTAGATGAAGGTCTTTCATTCCAAGCCACCCATTTGATTTGGTTTGATGAGTTCTTCCTGTTTGGCAAGGTGGTATTTATGTTGACCACTTGAGCTTCGCCAAGGGAACTTATCTCATCTACTCCAACAGGTGCTTTTGCTAAAAAAGTATCAAAAAAATCTTTAGAAGAAACTAGTATAAAGTATCTACAGTGTACCCATAGCACAAAGCTGTGTGAAATCTCATAAATTCAGTTTCGACTATCAAATAGGCTTCAGAGTTCATAAGTGGTGGAATTGATTGGAGGATTATATTAGAGAGCCATAGGGTGATCTTATGTTGGTTTCTTTGGCAACATTATGTAGAACTCATTATGGCTTTATCTTTTTTTTAACAGATAAAGAGTTTGGTAGGGACACAAGTTGAATGGCTATATCATATCCTTGAAGCATTCAACACTGGTGATTTAGTTCGTTATCAAGAATTGTGCCGTGTCCATAAAGCTGCTTTAAGTGCTCAACCAGCATTATTGCAGAACGAGAAAAAGCTTCTCGAGAAGATCAACATTCTGTGCTTGATGGAAATCATCTTCAGGTTTTGCAGACATTTTGCATATAGTGGTACCTCTGTAATTTATTTTTGTTAAACTGTAACTTATAGAGAAAGCATTTGCGTGCAGTCGCCCAGCAGAGGATAGAACTATTCCATTGAGTGCCATTGCAGAGCGCACTAAACTTAGCGTGGAAGATGTAGAGTATCTCTTAATGAAGAGTCTCTCTGTGAGTGAATTATTGTTTGTTTAATTAAGATATAAATCTATCCTCTGTAACTAGCTTCCACGCACCATGACATGCATAAGAACGAAATGCTCATCTTTGTAATGTTATTGGATGGTCAATTGTACCGGGATGTCATATGGCAACATATTTTTTCCTCTATGTTCTCAAGTCATGCATATGCTCCACACCTAATTTATGCGTTTTCTCAACTTATAATTTAAGTGGGCTTCCAAAATGCTTTGGATAGAGGAAGTATAATAACCATGATCAGCTTCATTGCTTAGTATATCAAATCATCAAAAGTAGGACAGCTCCTTCTATAAGAAGGATAACCTTATAAAAAAAATCATTTGATTCAAGTGAATGGTCAATTTCTTACCTCTTAAGTTGTGGCATCGGTCGAGTTTTTTTGCTGTGCAGTTTATATATCCCTACAGTCAATTGGAAGTAATTCTCATTATTACATTATGCCCCCACCAAAAGCTCCTCCACATGAGCAGTATGTAATGTTGCAACCAATAAGTTTTTATATGTTCTCTTATGCGTTTTAGGTTCCTGCGTTTCTCATTCTGTTCCCCTTTCTATTTTTCTCGTCATGAATGTTTACTTTTCCAACATCCCATGAAGTTTTCCTGTGATATATGGTGATGTTTTACATGTCGGAAATTAGGCTAATGAACCATTTTTCTCCGGTATGATGTTGTGTTTACTGTAGGTACATCTGATAGAGGGAATAATCGATCAAGTGGAAGGGACTGTTCACGTGTCCTGGGTTCAACCAAGAGTTTTGGGTGTTCCTCAGATCAAGTCACTGCGAGATCGGCTAGACAATTGGGTGGATAAAGTACACACTGCCTTGTTATCTGTGGAAGCTGAAACTCCTGATTTGGTTTCATCATAATCTTAGTTTCCCAGTTTGCACTTCCTGGTCCCTGCAGCACTCCGATTTCTTCGTCCTCTCTTTTTTGCTGTGCTTACGAGAGCTTGTAACACAACAGAGGAATTTTGTGAGACATTTGTTTAGTTTTCTCAGGCCTACACTCTGTACTGTGGCTTATATCCCAAATCATTGATCTGTCACTGTTTTCTGGATTTAGGTGCTTGTTCAGTCACCACTTTGTAGTCTATAGACTACTATAGCGACGACATCGTCTTAACGGTTTTATTCAGAGTACACTTGATTTGGATTAAGCAAGTAAGATATATTATTTGACACTCGGAAGTTACGTTACTGTCACATAAATTGAGATAGAGGAAGTAACAAATATTGTCTGAAAATTACTTGAATTGTTTTTAGTTGTGGTTTTATAGTTGCAAAAATTCATTTGCATCAATCGAAATGTTGACCTCTGAATACTCCAAGAAAATATAATAACATACTAGTATGATGGTATACAAAGATCTTGTCTCTATTGTTTCTAGGATACAGAGATTGTTTCTGATAAGCCTCTTAGCTTGGGAAATCGGTTTTTTGTCTCTGAGAAAATAATTGTAATAATTTGTAAATGACATGTCCACCAATCAAATACTTGAAGCGCGTGCATATTTCGATTAATTCTTTCTCAAACTTCGCATTCAGTTAAATAAAACGAAGTATTACGATTGTGTGGAATATTTGCATTTTTCATCAGCAGAGAAAATGTTATCAAATCTAGTTAAAGACAACATAAATGCAGTATCAGAATTTACATAAAAACAAGAAAACAACCTTTCTTGAGACTGAAATGAAATTCTCCCACATCGATACAGAATAGGAACATTTACTTTTTTTTATTAGAATTAGAGAGATGGATGTTCGCCGAGCTTAGTAATGTGGGCTTGTAACCCAAATGGGGGCATTAATGTGGTGGGATATTGGGCTGCACCAGATGGTTGGGCTTGGTGGGCTAGTTTCTGGCTTGCCCTATCCAAGCTCAGAGTTGGATCACGTGGCCCAATTGAAGAAATGGGCTGCTTGATTCCTAAAGTTTGGCGGGAACGCGTGAGGCTGGTTTTACAGAGCAACGAATAGCTTTTGCTCTAAGCAGTGGAAGGATAACGAGTCGGTGCCTCCCAAGTTCAGTTAACGCCTGATGGGCTGCTCTAATTAAACCACTACTTTTTGCTCCCGCTCTGAGCAGTGGAAGTATAACGAGTCGGTGCCTCCCAAGTCTATAATAAATAGGAGGTCACTCATTAGAGTAAATGGTTAGTAGATAGTTTTGGCTTGTTTCGTGTTCATACGAAATTCGTATTTGTTTTTCCTTTCATACTACACATTAGTAATATATATTAGGATTGTTCTTGTAGTTCTTTTATTATCTCATCATTTTGCTGTTATTGAACAAATGATTTCGTGTTCATGAGAGATTTGTACTTGCTTTTCCTTTCATACTAAACATTTATAATATATATTAATTTAGGATTATTCTTGTAGTTCTTTTATCATCTTGTCATTTTGTTGTTATTGAACAGATAGATGATAGAGTGTTGTCTTGGGTTCATGCGGGATTTGTACTTGTTTTTCCTTTAATATTAGTAGTATATATTTAGACTGGTTTCACAGGGCAACGGACAACTTTCGCTCTGAGCAGCGAAAGGATAACGAATCGGTGCTTCCCAAGTCCAGTAACGCCTGATGGCCTGCTTCAATTAAACCACCATTTTTAACCGCCCTATAATAAATAGGAGGTCACTCATTAAGGTATTAGTAGATAGTTTAGCATTGTTTCGTGTCCATGCGGAATTTGTACTTGTTTTTCCTTTCATACTAGACACTAGTAGTATATATTAGGATTATTCTCGTAGTTCTTTTATTATCTCGTCATTTTGTAGTTATTGAACATATAGTTTCGTGTTCATGCGGGATTTGTACTTGCTTTTTCTTTCATACTAAACATTAATAGTATATGTTAGGACTATTCTCGTAGTTCTTTTATCATCTTATCATTTCGTTGTGTTATTGAACAGATAGATGATTGAATGTTGTCTTGTGTTCATGCGGGATTTGTACTTGTTTTTATTACTAGTAGTATATATTAAGATTATTCTCGTTGTTTTTTTTTGCCAATCTCATCATTTTGTTTTTATTGTGGTAGACTAACATGACTTAAACTAATGTGGATAGATATGATTATTGATGATTAATATAGCGGATCACAACTCAGTTTAGGACTCAGAATATCTATTTTAATATAATCGAGATTTGAAATAAAAAAGCACGATCACTGAAGATTTGTATATTTGTTTCTTTACTTATTTGAGACATAAGCCACCATTTTTTTTAAAAGACACACACTAATGCTTTTTGGACATATGACATATTTGTTATGACTTTTACGACATAACTTATGAAACATTATGATACAACTATATAAATTTATAGCTAGATATCGCGCAAAACATCAAGAGTCTTAAAAAAGCAGAATTTTCTGCACAGAGGGTGATGTATCAATCAACTTAATAAGGTTTCTGTTTAAAGAGTTTCAAGTTAAGTTATAACTTTGGTCAAGTAGAGTAGCATCACCTCACAAACTTTTCGAATTACTATAATATGCAGGCTAGTATGAGTTGACTACATACCCCTGCTTACTGTTTTACTTTTGAACGAACAGGATGTTGATCGTCTTCTTGAAGGTGTGTTCTTCGACTTGGATCACCTTTCACTAGCCTTGCTCTTGCTCGAGGATCAAGTTTCCCATTATCGGTCTCTTTTGAGCACTTATTTCCACTTGTATGATGTGAATCTTGAATTGATTTTGGAAAAGTTTTGCACTTGATGTGATGTCTGTTTTGACATGTATTGTGATTCTTCAAGTCTGAAACTGCTTCTGCTTTCGTCTTGCTCCTCGTGCTTATCATTTGATCATTAACTGTAAATAAATATACAATACTTTCAGCAAGAGATACACCATGTATAGTGTGTTTTATCTTTGTAAACCGCACAACAGTTATAAATTTACAAGAGGTACTGTATTCGATGATCTCAATCTACCACTGATTCACGGTTAATTAACGTGCTAAACATGTAAAACCCATGAACAAGTTTCACAAAATAGTGCAGAATCAAGAACAACTACACTCCTACACTCCTGTTTCTCTTCTAAACAAATTTGTCAGATGTGTTGGTATGTCCATTCTGATGTGAGGATAATCAGATCACCCGTGCTTAATCAAATACAGAGAACTACCCATGATGTCTCACTGACAACCAGTACGTAAATGTGGATTATGTGCATAGCCATAGCAGAAGTATATATCCTATGCACCAGCGATCTACGCGAGGGTATGATTTGGCATGTAGTCACTCACAATGAAGACGAAGCTATTCTACATACCTATTATGGATTTCCTTCTCTTACACACGGCCACATTAACTGGCCCCGAATTAACAAGATTAAAGTATCAGAAAAGGAACTGTGCAAAGACAAGACATGTAATATTTACATGTTAAAGTCAACAATAATCACAAAAAATGCTATTAAATCATTGTTCCTCAAGTGCATTTCCAGGTTTTTTCCATCACACTTCGTTCATGAAAAGATATGGTTTTGCTACACAATTCAGTATTTAGAAGTCCAAGTTTGTGTTTCCCCACGAAGGAATTAATTCTAGAATGCAAAGTTCGTTAGGGATTACCAGGGCTTGATAAGACTGCACGTGGTCGAGGGACAGAAGTGGCCCTTGTATTTGGTTTGCTTCCACCAAAAATGCTTTGGTTATTTTCCTTCATTCTCCCTGCCAATCAACCGAGTGAATGTCAACCCACTTGCAAAGTGTGTGGTAACAAAAGTTGCTAAAGAAGTATGTAACCTCTCAATGATGGAAGTCCATGTCTGTCTGGGCTTAAAATACATGCTCGGGGTATCCTCACAACTGATGTAGGCGAATCATCTTTATACACCATCAGAAAGAAGCAGAGGAGAGAAGAAAACAACAATGAACTAGTCAGACACCATCAGAGCTGAGAACAAATAAAATGATGGATATGGAAAGGCAATGACGTATTGACGGAATAAGTTTACTACAATAGTTCAGTTGAGTTATTGCTGGATGTTAATATGCAAACTCCCATCTTTTGCTTAAATCCAACCATCTATACTCTGTGTCATGGTTTTGGAAATAGCATACAGTGAATAAAACCAATGAATCAAAGACTTCAACGAGCACTATGCAAGACAGCAAATGTGACAACAAAGAAAGAACGAAAGGAATTTGTATATGTCAAGAAAACAGTCTCGTAGTAATGAGATAGAAGTGGATATGCATCTGCTGAAGCTAACTTAGCCTATCGACTATATATCGTAGAAAGCTGCAGCCTAAAACTTTTGAATAGGATCATCACACACTAGAGAGTACTTGAAGGATTTCCAATCCAGCGCGACATTGGGATTCTGCTTAAAATAGATGAGGTTCAGGAACAACAGACACAAAATGGAAATGCTCTAATGTCAGGATTCTTTACAAGTAGCAAATCCTTAGGAGGTGAAAGAGAATGTGATGTCGTGCACTTTTCATTTTGCTTGCATCAGTATATTACAATAAAATCCACATATAAAATCTCTCCAGTTTAAGGAAAGTAAGAAGACAAGCAAAAGAAAAATATTACTACTAATACAACTAAGCGAACTACAATTAGTTAGGTAAACTGTGTATAACAATCTATACATCATTTCAAGAACTAAAAAGCAATCCAAAACAATGCTGCCATGTTGAAATCCCTTTACAAGAGAAAATTTAAAGCAAAAATGATCCTTTACATTTATATCTACTCAAAAGTCAAAGCCTGCTCAATTCAACTACACCTAAACCCCAAAGATGATGTTGGCTATATAAACTTCTACATCCATTTCACTTAGTTTCATCCCAATATTGGCAAATAGTTTGTCTTTTAAGGCAATTTAAAATTTCTCCATCATTAGAGGTTCTCAAAACCTCGCATTTGTCCCTATACTGACATACAAATCTAAATGGCAAAAAATTCTACTCTCCAGAAAGCTTGCTGTTGGACTAAAGCCATAGAAAGATATGATTCTGATCAAGATACCTCATTTACAAATAATCTAGCATGATAAAAGAGCAACCCAAAACTAGTCAATCACAAAAAAAGAAAAAAAAATAACACAAGTTAATCGCATGATTATAAAGAATCAACCAAAAGATCAAGTTATGTTGGGATGATTTCTGAGATGATCACTCAACTAATAGTTATCATCTTGGAAAATCACCTTTCTTCGACAAAGGTACAAACTTTATGATATAACAACTATACTCAGCTATATTAGCAAAAATGAAATATCATACAAGGATGAAGAAAGATGGGGTTCCTCACAAACAAAAGTGTACCTGAAGAAGAGAAGTCACTTATGGAAAGGGATTCAAAAGCCTTCAAAGATGGCAAAGACTGATAAGCATACTGATCATCTTCTTCTTTCTGTACCCTCACCTTAACCCTTGGATACACTTAACAAAATTCAAAAAATAAACAAAATCAAAATACCCTTTTCAGCAAAGGCACCAAAATCAGAATCCAATATACTCAAACCATTAAAAAACCAAAATTGAAACCTACTTGTCTTTTAACTTGCAGAAGCTATCAAGAGTCAACCAGCTATCTCTTTTCCTGAAAAAAATGAAAACCCATATCAGCAAATAAGATCAAAACAGCAAAATAATAACCATATTCAAAAAAATCAAGAAAACACAAAACCCCAAAACCCAAAAACCCCACCTGAGTCCTAACTTAGAATATGCTTTAGAACTATACAAATAGCTCAAAACTCTCCACCTCCTCCTCCTGTTTGGCTTTAGATATCTTTAAAAAGGTGAAATCTTTGGTAATGAAAGTGACAAAAAGGAGTGGAAACCTGTGAATATTCAACCAAAAACTATGAATGATTCTTGAAAATGGAAACAAATCATTAAAAGGGGTTGCTTTCTTTTCCTATTCTTTTAACAATATTGTTTGTATGAGAGGTCAAAAGGGCCAAATTGTGGGGACTATACAGAAAGGGTCCATTTTTGAAGCACTTTCGGCAAATTTGACAGAATCTGATGCTTATTCACAAGCATGTACGGTAGGTAATCGAAGAAAGATATCATATGGTCAACTAATTGCAGGTTGCTTTCAAGTTTCAATTTTCAGTTTTGTGTCTCTCCATTTATTGATTCTTTACGCAATGTAACGTGCCAAATAGAGGTGTCAAGTAGGACCAAGTGAAGTGCATCGAGAACAAGAATGATTGAGTATTAGTAGAAGAGGTGTCGGGGGTACTATATCGATTTCGAATTTTATAGGTGTAAATGAAAAATAATAAACAGGTTAAATAAGATTTTGCTTTAGTGATAATTGAATTGATACGAAAAAGATGTTGTGGTGCATATCGTTCATACTTTTGATCAACAAGGCTCGTTTTTAACAATATTGTGTCGAGATAAAAATTTATTGATAATTTAGATAGAAAACTCGCGTAACTGATAGTAGTGATATGAAACTCACAAAAACATTAAATTTTGATGATTATATTTTATATTGATATAATTATCCCCTTAAATAAAATAATTTAATATCTTCAACTTTGTCATATAAAAAATTCTATTTTTATAATTATAGAATCAACCATCAAATCCTTTTATGGACTGTACACTTTGAAAAGAAAATCTCTCAAAATGGATAATATAAACATTGATATATTAATTTAATGCGTGAGATACATTAATCGTTAAGTAAGATACATTACATTATATACATGATACACTAATTTGATGCGCGAGAGACACTAATCTGATGCGCGGGATATACTAATTGATGCGCGAGGTACATTTTATATATGATACACTAATCTTACGCGCGAGATACACTAATTAAATGTGAGAGATACATTAATGTGATGTGCGAAAATGAGGAATATTGAAGATTTGTAAAACTTATAGGGAATAATAGTAATAATTAAACTAAAAGGTGGAATTTTCATAATTAATCCAATAATTTCTACTTCATCCGTCCTGATTTATTTAACACTTTTTATTTTTTCGACACTCAAACCCTTTTAAGTTTAACCTAGAATTTGTGTATGAACCTTTTACTTCTTTTTTTAAAAAAATGAAATTTATATATTTGAAAATTACGTAAAAAAATGTTATTATGTCACAATAATTAATAACTCAAAATATTTATGAATAATTTATAATAAAAAATAAATTTATTTGAATTTTGAAATTTAAAAAGTGTCACATTATATGAAACTTATTTTCATATATAGTTATAATATATAGTTTGCGTTGACTACTATTGAGGTAGTAGGTAGCATCTATTATCTTTTAGGGTTCCATCGCTCACGCACACTCTCCGGTAGATCTCCCAATTCTCCGACGGAAAAGGTGAGTACTTTCTATTCGTATTTTCATTGTATATAAACTGAATATTCATTGTTGTAAAAGTTGAATTTTGTGTTTGTGTTTGAGAATTTCACTCATCGTTGCATTTTGAAATTTAGTTTAGGTAATTTATGGGTTGATTTCACATTTGGGTCACTAAACTGTTGGAAAATTGACTTTCTGATGAGTTAATGTAAATGCTTATGATTCAGTATTAGGAGAAAACCGAAGCAAAAGAAATTGGAAGTATATGCTTTAGGTGAAACGTATATCTATGTCTGTAGAGAAGGTGAGAAGAGACGGAGTGTAATTGATCGAATTCGCGACATTATTATGAGGAACCGCGTTATTTTGTAGCTTGTGAACTAAGTCAATCCGAACAGGCTCTAAATTATAGTTAAGTGAGTGATTTTAATGATACAATAAATAGTTTTGTGATTATTTTGATGTATAATGTGTAAACTTTAGTGACTATGTGTGGAATTAACTCCAGTAATTTGTTTTACCCTCGTGTATGATATACTTTTGGCATTGGATTTATATATGATGAGTGTATTGTTTTGTTCTGAGTATTGGTTGAGGAGCTGGATTTGTGTATGTTGATGGATATTTTGATTCGAACCTGTAATAGTCTGGTGAATTTACAACTCTATTGATTGCTGTCTCCCTGTTTTTTGAATTTTGAAAAAGAAAGCATAGAAGTGGGACGAGTGATATGAATTTGTTAAAACATCTTTTCTTCTTTTTTTTCCGTTTAATTTTCTCAGTTTATTCATTTGGATGCTTGAAGTTGGAATTCGGGTGCTCTGATGCAAATGATTCGTGTGCGTACCAGAATGGCTCTTTCTGCTTGTGCGATGTTATATCGTTCCTCAATTTCAGGTCCAGTGCGACTGATGACGACAGACACACAAAGTGTTGCTGCTAAGCTGAGCAGCTCTGGATTGTTGCGGAGTCAGGCTCTTATTGGAGGGAAATGGGTTGATGCATATGATGGGAAGACTATAAAGGTCCACAATCCTGCAACAGGGGAGGTAATAACAGATGTGCCATGCATGGGAGGGAGGGAGACGAACGATGCAATTTCTTCTGCCTATGATGCATTTAGTTCATGGAGCAAACTTACTGCCGCTGAAAGGAGCAGATATTTAAGGAAGTGGTACGATTTGATAATGGCCCATAAAGAAGAACTTGGACAGCTTATGACACTAGAGCAAGGGAAACCTCTAAAAGAGGCTATTGGTGAAGTTAGTTATGGGGCTGGTTTTATTGAGTTCTCCGCTGAGGAGGGTAAACGTATATATGGTGACATCATTCCATCACCATTAGCAGATAGGCGGTTATTTGTTTTAAAGCAACCAGTTGGTGTTGTTGGTGCAATTACCCCATGGAATTTTCCCTTGGCTATGATTACCCGAAAGGTTGGCCCTGCTCTTGCTTGTGGTTGCACAGTGGTGATTAAACCGTCTGAACTCACACCCTTGACTGCTTTAGCAGCAGCTGAACTCTCCATTCAAGCTGGAATACCACCGGGCGTAGTGAATGTTGTTATGGGAAATGCACCTGATATTGGAGACGCACTGCTTGCAAGCCCACAGGTAAGAAAAATTACATTCACAGGTTCAACCAAGGTTGGGAAAAAATTGATGGAAGGTGCTGCTGCCACCGTTAAAAAGGTGTCTCTTGAGCTAGGCGGTAATGCACCTTGCATCATCTTTGATGACGCAGATCTTGAAGTAGCTTTAAAAGGAGCTCTCGCAACAAAGTTCCGTAACACCGGACAAACATGTGTATGTGCGAACAGAATACTTGTGCAAGAAGGGATATATGATAAATTCGCAAATGCTTTTGCTAAAGCTGTCCAAAACATGAAAGTTGGAGATGGTTTCACTGAAGGTGTAGAGCAAGGCCCTCTAATCAATGAAGCAGCAGTACAGAAGGTTGAATATTTTGTGGATGAAGCTACTTCAAAGGGAGCCAAAGTCCTTGTTGGTGGGAAGAGACACAGCCTTGGCATGACTTTCTACGAGCCTACAGTTGTTACTGGAGTTAACAGTGAGATGCTCTTGGCGAAAGAGGAAGTATTTGGGCCAGTCGCCCCTCTTTTGAAGTTCAAAACAGACGAAGAAGCAATCCAAATGGCTAACGACACTAATGCTGGTTTAGCTGCTTATATATTCTCAACAAACATCAAAAGAGCTTGGCGTGTTACTGAAGCTCTCGAATATGGAATTGTCGGAGTTAATGAAGGACTAGTTTCAACCGAGGTAGCTCCATTTGGGGGTGTGAAACAATCAGGTCTTGGCCGCGAAGGTTCTAAATACGGGATGGATGAATATTTAGAGATGAAATATGTGTGCTTGGGAAGTATGAGCTAAATCACCACTGTAAAAAAAAAATTTCTCAATAATAAGAGACACAATGGTGCCAGTCTCATTTTGGGTTTAATGAAGTTTTTCACGTCTTTATGAATGAACACATTTTAGTGTCTTTATTGGCTCTCATCTTTTCAATTGCTCTATTTTTTCCTGTTATCGATTGCTTTCTTATAGCTGATTAAATAAATTTCATATACCTATACTCACATAGGAGCTTGACTAAATTCTAATTGCATCATGAAGCCCCACGTTAGACCAATACTCATATAAGAGCCTGGCTAAATCCAAATTGCCGCTTCGGCTTGCGCTGAAAAGTTTCACGCTTTGGATTGTGTTGGAAAGTCTCACGTTAGGGTAAAACGTTTCAATCGAGCTAAATACTTGGATAGACAATATTTCGACTAAATTCAAATTGTGTCGAAAAGTTCCACACTGGAGATGAAGCGCTCCAAATTGACCGGAAAGTCTCACATTGGGGTAAAACGCTTTCTACTAAAGATAACTTGGCCGGAAAGTCTCACATTGGGGTAAAACACTTTCTACTAAAGATAACTCAGTAACAGTATCAGACCCCAGAGTAGTAGTTCAAGAGCGCTCGACGAAACCTTAATTAGGCCAGAAAATGAGCTTGACTAAATCTTAATCAGGCCAGAAAGTCTCACATCGAAGATTAAACGCTCCAAATTAACGAAAAATTTTACTTAAAATTTAACGCTTACTAATAAAGGCAACTTCGTCCTCCGAGCATTTTTCGGGTAGACATGACCCTTAAAAAAGACCCGAAACTTCCATAGAGAGGGGTTTAGAGAGGGTTTTTGGTGGAAATATGTTGAAGTTGCCTAAACGGAATTTGCCATGGCTGCAGCTGAGACGATTATCAACGGCGATTCGACAAACTGTAGAAGATGAAGGCGACTGGTTTTATTCATCGGAATGGTGGGGCACAACTTCCGGTGGTGGCGACACAGTTTTCCGATCAATTTCCGATAAAGGAAACGGCGTCGTTTCTGTCGTAGCTTACCCTTCTTCCAAACCAGTTCAGTCTTTCTTTCTCTCCCTTCTTTCGATTGAAATGTTGTTGTTTTTGTTATTGGATGTGAATATTTCCTCTAAAAATGTTATTTTTAATAGGAAAACTGTTATTGGGGGAAAACAGAGAATTGGCTTCAAAAGAGGTATGAAAAGATGTATCCAAGAGATGAACAGGAAGGGAATTTCAGGATTCTTGGTTACCAATGGCGGAATCTTCACTTTAATGAGGAGACTCGTCAAAGCACAGTTAAAATAATGGCTGCTTATAGGGATTCAGCTCCTGGTTCTATATACTTGATGCAGCAGGCAGAGTGTCTCGCTGTTCCATGTATGTATCGCGTTATTTACAGCTCTTATGCAATAGTATGATCATGTAAATGGAATATATGATTCTCTAGGAGTATAGTTCATTACTTGTACATTTAGTGTCTACATTAGAAAAGAAAAACAAGTCATGCTCTAACAATAAACTGGGATGAATGATACTATTGTTGCCTTATTCTTTTCAATAGCTGGTTAATCCTCTTAAAAATGTACTTTTGTTCCTAGTTTTGTATTTGGTTCTTGAGTTGGTTGGTCGTCGTTATCAAGTATTAATTTTGCTGTATTACTATGAACAAGGTCCAGTGTATTTGATAAGAAAAAGATGTGTCGATTTAGTACAGAATTTATGGACGTTGAAGGTCCAATGTAATTTGTTTTACAAGATCCTTTCTGACATGACCTTAGAGTAAATCGTGCTTATACAGTATTTAATTATTGGAAGTTAAGGTATCGTACTTATGCCAGTTCTCCTCAATCATCAATGATGATCATACTTTCACATTTTTAATGCAGCATCTTTTCATGTTTTCTCTACAGATGTGAAGAGCATGGTCTCTGCTGGGTTGGCTACCATTGCATCTTGTAGATTCGATCTTGAAAGTGCAGTTTGTGGGAGAAAACCAATGAAAATTTTATGCATTGGGCATGGCGGAGGAAGCATACCGTTGTTTTTGGCTAGTAAAATCCAAGGTTTGAACTGAGTGCTGTTTTTCCTGCCTTTGCTGCTCTTTAAGTCTCTGAATTTGAGCATTTTTTTGGGTGACATTGTGTATTTGACAAAGTATGAACGGGAAATCATTATCCAATCCTTCTTTTCACTGGATGTGATATTAAAGACACATACTTTCTCCCTTTTATGTAAAATCTTATCTTGAATGTAAATTTTGGGGAGGTAATCTGACATGAGATGATGCAGAAAACTCAAGATTATGTATTTCTTCAACTATAGTTGATATCCTCTGGATGACCTCAAATACAATATTGACTGAATTTCTTTCAAGTTTCTGAGGGAACTTCCATTTTCTCATAGATTATGTACAGGATGTGAGGTCTGCTGGAAGAACAAATAATAAAAATGAGTGTTTTTTTAACTACAGAAATTTCATTACTGTATGCTTGGATCGCTAGGACAAGGGGCTTAAATAATGAAAGATTGTGTGTATCATACCACAAATTCATCCCTGTAGTTCTTGTTTGGTTCACATAGATGTGGTAAATTTGGATATGCTGTTGTTCGTAGTAGTAGAATTTGAAGCACTGCTACTCCAAATATTACAAAGTTCTGAAGCTCACTCTTGGCTTTTTGGATAAAGTTGTAAAATGAACACCTTGGATAGCTTGTATTCTTGCATTGCATATCTCCCAGTCAGTGTTTCCTTACTATCCACTTGGATATATTTACGAATTTCAGTGATAATAGTCATAGTACTTCTGTCCAACATTTTCTCGGAGAAAAGATATGAATATCAGATTACCTAGAATTGGAACTACTTTGTTCTCTGCTTTTTGAATCCCTTCAATGGCATTGCAACTTCAATTTCTAGTTTGACAGACTTGACACTCGTTCCGAAACTAACTGTTGCTTGTCTTAATTTGTTGTACCAATTTGCGAAATGTCTGTTTTGGAATTAACCTCTTCGATGTATCAGGTGCTGAAGTGCACATAGCTGAAATCGACCCTGTGGTAATCTCAGCCTCAGTTCAAGCAATGGGGTTCCCATCTTACTCAGTTATGACTCCATCTGGTAGCCGTGCACACTCAACTCCTGATCTTATCCAAGAAGTTCAATGGAAAGGCATTCATGAGAGGATTCAATTACATGAATCAGATGCTGAGAAATTCCTCCTCGAGAACAAAAATCTTTATGATCTTGTTTTCATAGACGCATATGACGGGGAAGATATCTTTCCTCACACCCTATGGGATCCACACTCTCCATTCCTCAATGCTCTCGCAGACCAACTTCACCCTGAGCATGGAACTGTTGTCGTAAACCTTCACTCAGATGTAGACTTCAGGGATGATGATTTCATTCCACCTGGTTCTCACCTTTTGCCAATGGGAAAGTATATTTCGAAAGTGTGCCGATCATATAAAGAAGCTCTATTAGGGAGTAAGAGTTCCTATAATGGTCTGGCTTATGTAGTTTCTGTGCCTTGGGTATGTAATACATCTCTTGTTGTGAGCAGAGGTTTAGAGAAATCTAATAGAGATATGGTTATGAGGAATATCATGTCAAAATCCCTAGTTGTTGAGAATACTCTTGACTTGCCATTTTCTTGTATGCAATATCTGAAAAGAGGTTTTACTCTGGTTAATTAATATGAATTAAAAGTATTTTGCCTTCACTTCAAAGACGTTATATTAGTTGAGGTGTACACAAGTTGATTAAATTAAAACATCGTTGCTAATACTGTACTTCTTGAATGTAGGATGATATGAACCTACTCGAGATATATTTGACCACCAGGTACGTTTTAAGAAAGACAATATTTGATGTCTTGATCTCTTTCTAAATATTCTTAAGAGTTCACTAGACATTAGAAATAACAAGGAATATTCAAAATTAGTACTTCATTGACAACATAAACAAGTAGCATACTAGCATTATAGCAAATGAAGTTCTAATTAGGTGCAATTTGTTGTTGAACATTCATTCAAGCACCTTCCCATTAGCTCCTTATCTAGGAAAAAAAAACCAAAATTGTTAAAAGTAAGTCATAAACTTGACATTATTGAGACAAACATAGAGAGAGAGAGGGGGGGGGGGGGGGTCATAGGGGGTGAGAAAATTAACGCATGAAAATATGACTCGTTCAATCGTCTTAAAGTTGGGTAGGTTATGAAATCGCATATTTATTACGAAAATCTTGTCAATTTTGTAGGGGTAAAATCTTCATTCTATCTTTTTCATACCACACTTATGAAATGATACTGATTCTATCTTTTCATACCACACTCATGAAATTATACTGAGTGTACTGTTGATTAGTTATCGTTGAGAAATCTCGTCAATATATTTTAAAAATACTTTTCGTTTTTGTTTACATGTTATATGCAATGCTTACAAAAAAATTAAGAAATTAAAATTAAGAAATAATTTGATAGGTTAGGTCATGACTCGTTCTTAGTCCATTTCAATCAAACTCATTTCAGATCAAGTAATTTTTCATCTATTTTAATCAGCTTAATTCAATCCAACCGATCCATATGAATTAAAAAAGAACATTGAAAGAATTATACCTTGTTTAAACTTGTAGCAATGTTGAATGAAACAAGCAAGTTTACAATTGAATTCTTTAGAAGAAATAGAATGTGGACAATAATTCTTTATACAAATGTCTGTGCAAATAGGATTGAAGATACAAGCAAGTCTACACTTCCATTCACAAGATATTTTTTCTCCATTAGTAGCATTGTTATTTGCTACAGAAATCATCATAATAATGAAAAGTCTCACTATTAGAACCTTTGTGAAATTCATTGTATGTAGTTTTTTTTTAGACTTTTGTAGTTGGATGGTAGACTTTTAGGTACTCCTATATATCTATAACTAAAAATATTTAGTCAAATAAAATAAATGCACTACAATTTGATAATCAAAGCTACATTACTCCCTGTTTCAAAATATGTGTCACTAATTTATGGTTATTTTCTTTTAAAAGCCAAGTAATATGAATTTTGATTAATATTTTATCTTTTTGTTAATTTTTACTTGTCACTTGTTTTTAACTTTCATTTTTACTTGTTACTTTTGACCAGTGATTTAAAAGGGCGGGGCGTTTTATACGGAATAGGGTGAGATGTAGGCCTCGAGACATGGGACGTAGTCTCGTGTATATTTCATTTTATAGTTTTATTACTAATAAAAGTAAATCTTTCAATAATTTATGATTTTTATTTGAGATAAGTATTCATAATTAATAATTAAGAAAAGATAGTATAATTACTATTTGAGAAATATTATTACACCGGTAGTAAAAATGTGATTTAAAAAAAGTTTTAAAAAATAAATTAAAAATGTCGGGAAGCACGTTTTATGCTCGGGGCTTACGCCTCAAATTTTAGGACTTATGCCTTATGGATCTACGTTTTTTATTTACGCCCTTTGGTATTGCCCCGCCCTGAGACTCGCCTTAAATACGTTTTTTAAAACACTATTTTTGACATATCAAGAAAAGACAATTATTTTTTCTCATATTTTACACTCAACATTTGATACTCACTCCGTTTCAAAAAGGATAACCTAGTTTGACTTGGAATGGAGTTAAAGAAGACTTTTTAATCTAATGGTTCAAAATTAAAGTTATGTCAAATGTACCAAAATGTCCTTTAATCTTGTGGTCTTAAACATGCCACGTAAAAGTTAAAGTTAAAGTGTTGCCAAAAAAAGAAAGAGACATTCTTTTTTAAATAAACTTAAAAGGAAATAAGGACATTCTTTTTTAAACGGGTGGAATATTTATTTTCCAAAGCATTTTCCAAGACAACATTTAATAAGGATGATTTTATCAAATACTTATATCAATAATTATTTTCTTAATAGACATATCAAGTCAAATTGTGACAAGTAAAAATGAGTAGAGGGAGTAAGATATATTATTTTTAGCATGTTGATATGAGAAGATTGTTATTGTAGTAATTTTTGTATAATTTTTTAATTTTTAATTTTTTAATTTTAAACTTTTGAATTAATCTAATGTACCTTATCTCTGATAATTAATTAAATTGAATTTTGAAAAGCGAAATATAAAGACCGTTTTGAAACGTGGAGTGTATATACATACTATAATTTGACCACTAATGTAAATGCTAGCAAGATTGGACTTGATTTTGTGATATTTACATTATGTTTGGATTATTGTTATCAATTGTATTGTATTGTATCGTTATTATATTTACAATGTTTGTTTTGATTGTTACTTAAAAAGTATTGTACTGTATTGTTAAATTTTGTTGTTACGTAACAATGAAAACTCCTATGTTCCCATTGTTACTTAATTTCTTTTTCCAATTATATCTTTACATAATATTTCAAAATACCATTTTACCCTTTACCTTAATTATTTAAAGCTAGTCAAACCTTCTACCCTAGAATAATTAAGGATATTTAAGTAAATTTATAAATTATAATATAATACGATACAATCAAACCAAACATCTAAAATGTTATTAAACAACAACAAACAATATAATCTAGCCAAACATTGTATCTACCATACAATACAGTACAATAGAATACAATACATATAAAATATTTGGATAACAATGATCCAAACAAAGTGTTACTTTTTGGAATTTTATGTGACCACTCACTTTATTATCAGACGATATAAGTGCTATATAAATGTTGGATCCGATCCCTCTCCATTTTCCCTAAGTTTTAGTTTGGATTAGAAATACATGTAATAATTTAAAATTAATGATTGAGATTTAATTGTTCACAAAAAAAATATTGTTAATTTATTGTTATTAGGCTATTTGGGTTAATGATTATTTAATGTTTTTATAAAAAAAATTATTAAGTTATCATTTGATATTAATTTTTTAATATTAGGTTAACCAATAACCATTAAAAATATAATAATTTACTACTTAACCTTTTGATCGTACATAAATATCAAATAAAAAATATTAATATAATAACTATGTTAGACTATAATTATCAGAACCATACACAATTAATACTACTTAACTCTAAACTTCTGTGTTTATCCTTTAAGTTTTAGTATTACTTTAGTCTTTGTTCTTGCGATTTAGTCTAAACTTGTTTTGATATATGTTTATATCACGTTAAATGATTAAAACAAGTCATATATTTATTTTAAAAGTATATTCTTATTAATTAAAATCATTAAAAACCAAAAATCAATAAATTAAAATTCAATAACAAATATCTTATTAATTTAATATATTTAAAAATTAAAAATTAATAAACTAAATAAATAACCCTTAAAACCAAATCGAATAGATACATGCTATACAAATAACTAGGGCGCACACAGTTTTGAACCGCCAACAACAAGAATTAATATTATTTACTTTTTTAATAACCAAAAATGCATGCCACGTGTGGCAAAATTCACACGTGTACACAGTTTTAGAACACATAGTAAATTATTTTCAGTATTATATATTTAAAATTGGTGTTAAAAGTTCGAATACGAATTATATATCTAATAACTTTTAGGGTAACTTTCACATATAGCAAACAAAAAAATCATATTTGTATAATATAGCAAATTTTGCATAATTGCGCTCCATAGCAAACATAAAAACTGTATAATTCGCTATACATATAAAAGTGTATAATTCGCTGGCCTAAATTGTATAATTCGCTAGCTATTTCGCTGCAATTGTATAATTAGCTTTGCATACAGTTGAATCGAATTAAAATGTATGTATATTGCATAATTATAAGTGTATAGCAAGAAAATATATGTTTTTCTCGCTTTATACAAAAACAGAAACACAATATATACACTTCTGTTGTATAAAGCTAGAAAAATTGTATTTCACTGCAACTGTATAATTCACAATTGTATAATTCTTTGGCCTTTTTCTCTGCAATATTTGAAGTAAAATGTTTGTAAATTATATAATTAAGTGTATAACACGGAGATATACATTTTTGCATGTGTATATACAATTTTCTCTCGCTTTATACAAAACAGAAACAGAAATTATACACTTCTGTGTATAAAGCGAGAGAGGCGAGAATGGAAGAGTGGCGAGCGAGACTTCTGGAAGAGAGACGCCTGGCAAATTTTTGTCAATATTTGCTATGGAGCACAATTAAATCAAACCCTAGCTATTCAATTTAATTTAGGTTATTAGTTTGCTTTTATACAATTTTCCCTAACTTTTATTCTAATAATATATTCATAAATATCAAAATTATAACATAATTATTAATGATTAAAATCGTCATCTAAAAAGGAAAAATGAATAAATATATTCGAATTATCGTAGGTAGTATGTTGATAGATATCCTCCGTCATATTTTTGAAGTATTGACTCAGGGGTTTTTTGATGGAAAATTATATTATTTATACATAGATAAAGTAATTTTCTAAATATATATAATAGTTGTTGAACCTCTTTAGGCTACTTTCTGTGTTTATTTCTCCAGATTATGAACCCCTTATTAAAATTTTGGTTTCGCCAGTGTTGGTGCCTCTGTTGTCCAAAAAGTGAAACATGTATACTCTTTATATTAACTAGCATACATGTGTAATATCTTGTCCACCAATCTTACGTTTATTAAATATTAGATCGACAAATAAAATGGAATCAAGTCTTCCGTTAAATTAAAAGATATATATGCTCTAGTTTTTTAATAATATAAACACTATAATATACGATATACCATTATTTAAAAATATATTTATTATTTTTTATTTTAAATTATAAAATTAAAATTTTAACTCCGCCTCGTAAGTCAAAATAGAAAACAGGAAGCCGCACACAACACAAGCTTAAATTTTGTGTGCTACAAAAAACTTCATCAGTATATAAACAGTCACTTTGTGATAATACTTCAAACCATAAAAAAAGGAGAAAAAAAAATTGCAGAAAAATGTCTGGTTTGATAAATATTTGGACAACTGAATTTTCAAAGTTGTTAAACAGGGAAAGTGCTAAATCAATTTCAGCAAAAGGATCAAATCAAAAATGTGAATTAATTGGTGAAAAGTTTGAGATTATGAAGTTGCCAATTTTGCAGAATTATTACTACTCTGATGCTTCAATTTCCATGATTGTTCATTGTGTTAGCCCTTGAAGGAACAATGTTTTTTTTTTTATATATATATTTATGTTTATGAGGAATAATGTACAGATTTAATTTTTGGTTTGTCTATAGATCTGATTTTCAGCATAGTACTAATGTGTATTATATTTGTTGAATCCAAATTATAATTGAGAATTAAAGCAAAGGTAATAGTGAATAATGATAATATACTAAGGATGTGGTGTAGTGGATCAGATAAGTTCAGTCTTAATTAGAGCTTCGTAAGTACAAGCCATGAATATGATTTTTTTTTTGTTAAAGAACATTCATGAGTTGAATTTAAAATAATTGAATTTCAATACAATTATTACGGATAAATATGAGGTCTGCTATCTTAATTAACAAAATTACGTTTTATTCATATTTTATTTGTATAATTTACTTATTTTTCATATATTTAAAATTTATTGCAAACAGTATCATATACTAATGTGTCAAGCATAACCAGCTTTTAATTCATAAAATTTTGCTAAGATAGTTCATTTTCAAAATTCCGTAGTAATCAATTTTTACGCATCTCGATTAATTTTACGACATCGATTCCCACTAGCATACAAAATCATACTACAGTTTCTTCTATCCAAGCCGTACTTATTGATGCAGAGAAGCAGAAAGGAAGGGAGTAGCCATCAGGTGAGTGAATATATTTACATGTTTGCTTTAATTTTCTTATCATTATCATTTATTAGGATCGAAATAATCAGATGTAATGTTGAGTCCAAGTTAAACAATTAGTATGAGTTGAGGGATATGGGGATGTTTTAGGTTTGTGTGGAGAGAAGCTGTTGTTAAAGAATCTTTGGAGCATACACTCATCAACTGTTCGACAAATTGTCCAAGTGAAAACAAGAGGCTACTCTATCTTACCCTCATCATACATAGACATGTCTTTTGACTTAGTTTTGTATGGCTTATACGTAATCCAATTTTTGGGTGTGTAATATACTTGTATAGAGTTAAACATACGTGCTACTTGGCGTCTTACATGAGAATTCACATATTACGTGGCATTGCACGAGTGTTATGCTAATAGGATGTGTGCGTCCACTTCTTCAACTATATATAAATTTAAGTATCTACTTATGCACACTCAAAGTTTTTGAAGACATAGATTTATGAGTCAAGTTTTAGCGAGATGTTATAGTAGTGCCGAAGCCCTGTGTGCTATAATGTTGAGCCTAGGACACTCTGTTTTCTCTATAGATCCAGTCAACTATGTTTTGAATGAATTAGCTCCTTGGTAGTTGTTTAATCTATAAATAGGAAGCCTATGATGGGAAATTACCACGTTAGGATTGGAGAGAGATGTGACCAGTTATATAATAGGGGAAGTAGATGCAAGCCTTTTCTTTTAATAGCTGGAATATTAATATATTATGCCTTTTTTTTTTTTTGTATTGCTCAACTTCGCCTGTGGAGATATGTCTATTGATGGGACCATGCTAAATTATTTTTCTTTCTTTTGATATATCTCTATTTATTGTTTGTTAGTTTCGATATGACACCTAATTATTTCGATCCTAAAGGAACTGGATCATGAGGCTTAAAAATGTGTTCTTTGAGGCTGATGATCTCTTGGATGACTTTGACACTGAAGTTACACACTGAAAATTGGTGAATAAGGTAGGCATCTTCTTCTTAAATCTAGTTGAAAGGAGCAACCTTTGCTTCTGGAGCCTAATTCAGTATTAATTTAGAAATATACATAGTATTATTATTATATACACATAATGTAAGTGGGAGGTACATGAAGGAGTCATAAACAAGAAAAGGATAGCTCAGTTTTGGAAAAAAGAAGATTCTTATATTGAAAAGGAGTGATATCAAGGGTGTGTTCGATACGGAGGAAAATATTTTCGAGAACATGCTTTGATTGATCAAATAGTTTGCAAAAATAAGTTTTTTGAAAATGAAGAAAATGACTTCCCTAGTAGAAATAGGAAAAAATAAGTTACACAAGTCTCCGACATTCCATATTGATTTTCTTCTTACTCAAGGCTCGAACTCAAGACCTATGATTATGGGTGGCGAAGTCCCACCACTACAACACAACACGCACAACTCGTGTGGGTATCTTAATCAAAATGTATATGCATGACATTTCATTTTATTTTTATAACGGAGAAATCCGTCTATGATCTTCCCTTTGGATCAATCACAGCCTTCTAAACTCGGTGAATAACGGATCCACCTCTCTATCCTTCTCCACTTAAATATGGGACTTTGCTTTGCAAGGTGAGAGCCTGAACCTCTGACCTAAGCCACAAATCCTTCACCTTTTGTCACTTAAGCTAGGTCTGGGGGCCATGGCATATTATCTATACATTCATAAACTTGTAGGGAAGCCCACCAAATGACAATATTGTTCTTAGATATTGAACCAAGTAACATAAATTCTTTTTCAATTCATATATTATACAAGTGCGAGCATCTATCGAGAATAACCTCTTCATGAGATAGGATAAGGCATGCATGCATCTACCCTTCCCCGACCTCTTTTATAAGATCACACTGAGTATGTTATCGTATATATTATACAAGTGGAAATGCACTCACTAAGAGAACTTTCTAAAAGTAAAAAACTTTAGAAGAAGAAAAAAAAGGGTGAAACAATTATTCAGAGACAAAGAGAAAAGATACAACATGCACATGGCCATAGGAGAAAAAGGCCAAAAAAACATTATAATGCTCTTGCCAATCTTCTTCATAGTTGACAAAAAAAACATGTATTGTTACATCATTTCTCCAAAAATTTATGTCCCCAAAATAGTATTTTTGTTTTTCTCTTTTTACCTAATAATTCCAAGAATTACAGCTCACAAACTCCCTCACTTTTTTTCAGGAATTTCCAAGAAAATATATTTTCCTTCTAGGTAGAAAATCTTGACAAGGAAAGAATCCACCTCATAAAAAGCTTTTGCCAGCCTTTTATAATAATAATACACAGCTGATCCCTTCAATAATCTGCAACAAATATTTAAATCATACATAAGCAAGTGGCAATATTTTAAACCATGGTAAAAATTTAGAGTTCATAATATTTTTAGTCCCTCAGTTATTGAGAAATTCTAATTCTAGTCCTAACCAAAGGTTAGACACACAAGTCTGAGTCATATATCACGAGGATCAAAATCATAATTTACCAATAATCGAGAGATCGAAAATATATTTTTCACACTTACCATCATGTTTCTTCATTTGGTTCCTTGCAAAGAGCATGCAAATGACTAGAAAACCAACTCCTGCTGCTCCTCCTAGTATTATAGCCACTGTTTTCCCTGTGTTTTGGCCTGTCCCTACACATTCATTGAACATACACAACTCTCATTACTATACAACTTTTTTATAACAAAAATATGAAATGAGAGCACACAAATCTAAGCTAGACAAACATCTTGTTAACAGAGACATATTATTTAAAAAAACACATTTTATCATGCTCCTTGTTTGTTTATTCCAAGATCCATTTTTTATTGAAGTATACAACTAATTAAATGAGGTAGACAGCTCAAAAGTTCTAAGAAAGACAAAATCTTGATTAGAGTGTTAACACTAGCAAACCAAACCAGAAACCATTGTCACAGTCTTAGCATGTTTAGCTCTTGATCATAAATTTTGAAGTTGAAACTCGACAAGTTAAGTTTCTGAAACTCTTTTTGTGCTTAAGCATGAATTTTTTGACTAGGACTAAACAAATATGGTCTGGAGCAGTTTTTGGAACTTGAAAATCTTTTTAAGACAGATTTTCAAAATCTGATCCAAAATATATGGTCAAACAGATATTCAAAGATTAATTTTTGAAATTTATGACTAAGCGCTAGCTAAGCAGTCAATTCAAGGAAAAGTACCTGCTGAAGGAGATGGAGACCAGTATGAAGATGATGATGATGATGATTTTGTGGGAGCCCCATTTGGATAATAATTATAACTAACAAAGCACTTATGAAGAAATATTTGGCCAGAAATTGAGCTACCACATTCAACCTGAGCTTTTTGGACAGCACTTTTGACACACTCACCACAATCAGAAGAGCCTACATCCCCTTCACATTGTCCCAAAACAAAAACAGACTCATAATTTGAAGTGTAAAATCCATTATTAGCACTAGACATTCCATTTTCCAGTGTTGAAAAAGCAGTATCCCTCTTCTCCTCAAATCCACTCCCTGGTGCATTTTTTCCACTACAAGTCTTGTACAACATCTCCATTCCTGAGATTTGTGGGAAGCCTGAGACTTCATACAGCATGTAACAGCCTAAAAGCTGGATTCTTGCAGCAACAGGGGTGCCACAGAGCTTGTCAATCAGTATTGGCAAACCATTTACACAGTTGTAACAATCAATATTAGTAAGGTCACCTCTACACTGAAAAAGACCAGTTATTGTAGTTTGGCCAGTACCAGTTGTAGTTTTGTAGAACTTGGATTTTGAAGATTGTGAAACAAGAGTGCCAAAAAGGGTTGAAAGGGCTTGTGAGTAAACACCAGATGGATCTGATAATGCCTGTTTTGCACAACCTTTGTACACTAAATTAGTGTTTCCAGATGCAGATTCAGCTGGTGCTACATTCTTGAAAATTGCTAGAATGGCTAAATAAACACAGAAAATGCAAAAAAATGGTTTCTTGGACAACCCCATTTTTGGGAGATTCTTGAAAATGGCTAGAATGGCCAAGAAAATGCATAAAAATGGTTTCTTGGACAACCCCATTACCATTTTTTAGAGATTCTTGAAAAACTATACATGGTGGTTGTTTTTTGCTGTTTTGTAGATTTTGAGAGGAAAAAGATTGCACCTTGAAGTTCTCTTTTTTTTTTTTTTTGCTTAAGAAATCAGTAAGGGATTTTGAAGGGCTGAGATTCTACTACTTGTACTAGTACTAGTACTATTTCTTCTTGAAATTTGTTACTTTTTTTCTGAAAAAAGGGGTGTTGGTTTTTGTAGTGGTGTTTTTGGATTCACTTTATTATTATAAGTGGCCTACTATTTGTCTATCTTTGGATGTGCAGAACTGAGAAAAATAGGGTATCTGTATCTTTATCAGTATATATATATGTATACAAAAGGACAATTTGATACTGTATTTTTTAACCTCCCAACTCTATTTTTTACTAACAAAAGCCAAATGGGGGTTGGGGGTTTGGGGTTGGGTGGGGTGTATTTAGAGAATGAGAACAAAAAAAATGTTTATAAAAGAACAACTCATAAAGTGGTAAAAAAATATTCCCTAGGTAACAGGGAGGTGAAGAGAGTGGGAGTAAACATGGATTAACTGTGTAAGTTTGACTAAAGTACAATATTTTTTGTAGAAAAAGCATACTGTAAAATTTCAAGATTTTGAATTCTGAAATTTTTAATAAGTTTCATGGTATATTTGTTTTGTATTGATGGTCTGAAGTTGAACATTATCTAATGGAGTTTGAATAAATATAGTGAATCTATTAATGGCTTGACATAGTTATGACAACCAATCTTTATCATGTGACAACAGCAAAAATATAAATATTCACTTGAAGTTGTTAAGATTTGAAAGATTAGCTTCTAATAGTAGTAATAAATGATATAACTAGAAATGGTGTACCCTCATAAAGATTTTGGTTTTATTTCCTTTTTCTGAAATAGTTATATGGTATATAAATTTATTAATTTGACTATTTTAAATTCGGGTTAGTAAAGCTCAGTATTGTGAAAGGCAAGCGCCTCATTGTCAATGGCGAGAGGCGAGGTGAGGCAACCCTTCATGGCATTTTAACATTGTGGCGAGACGATCGTCAAAAAGTGACGTCATGGCGACGAAAGGCGAGGGGCGACAACGGCACCACCTTTTATATATATATTTTTTTAAAAAAAAGGCGATTATGTTAGGATTTTAAATGTTAAAAGGTAATTTTAGTATTTTTTACTAAATTCCTCAGACGACTAGCTAGAATTTTTCGGTGATTTCAAAGTCCAATCAATATGTATTTCTTTTCTTCTTCTTCTTCAGGTTTCTTCTTCCTTTGTTTCTTTTTCCTCCTCTTCTTTGATTTTTGTTTTATTTTTTTCTTAGTTTTAAGTATGTATAATCTATTTTCAGCTTTTGAATTAAAATATTTTCTTATATATTATTACTATTGAGACTTCGATTATTTGTATTTGCAATTAAATATTTTAATTTTTTAATATTAATTAGATCGCACTTCAAAAAGGTGAGTGTTTTGCCGCTCGCTTCGCCTTGTGACAAGGCAAACTCTTGACACTTTTTATCACGTTTATATTAAGTATAAATAAGAAAACAAAATGTATCATGATTTTATTATTCAAACTTTTAGATGAGATTGAGATTGATTAGGTTGCTTTTTTTTTCAATTGACTGAATCAAGTCTCACCATCGGTGATCATCAAATTATTTTTTTGAAGATATGGTTAAAAACACAAAAGTTGAATTCTCATTAATATGTTAAATTTATAAATGATATAATTAAAGCCACACTCATCTTACGCTCTTTTACATCTTAACTTATTATGTTTCATTATCTAGTTTATGTTTTAGTATTCAGATCGAATGATTTTATAAAGTGGATAACACAAGAGATATAACCAATATCTTATTAAAAATTATCTCATTTTCAATTTTGAACTCGAAATCTATTATAAATAATGGAGGGATTTCACTTTTCTCATCGTATTTCGTGTTAATTATTCTTATTTTAAGTTAAACCATGATGGTTTTAAATCACAATAATTATTCTATACCATAACCTCCAAGCAACTGTCTTTAGGGTCTTAATATAATTCTCAAATATAATATTGTCTTTTTTGAAGAATGTTTTGTTCCAAAATTGAAGTAGAAGACAAGAATATTATTATCAAACTATAATTACTAATTAAGGTTTAGAAGATAATCTTTTGTCATTTTTATGTACTCTAATTTGGTCACTGTCGTGGTAATGACACTTCAAAACATAAATCCAAAATAAAAATAAAATAAAACGATTATATTAACTATGTGAACGAGTTAAAATCAATATAAAAGTATGACATGATATCTCGATATCTTTTTTTATAGCTTGTTAAGTATTTTTCGAACAAATTTTCCTCGAGATATAACAAATTGACAGGGTGTGTTAAAATATTTGGGGAAAGACTATATTTCATATTTAATGAATTTTTAAAATCAAAATAACATAAAATATATTTAAATAATTTTATTAATCCAAATTATACATGCCTCAAAATTGAAACAAATCACCAAAATACTATAGGAAGGATCACAAAAAGTTACACCTAAAATATGTAAGAAAAAAAATCATATTTGGAATCTTAGCTTATGTTATTAAAATACGAAAGAAATAAATCTTATATCAAAACGCTATATAAAATGATATGAACTAACCTTATTATACTGAAAGATATGTGATTAATATATTTATCTTTTATATATGTGATTAATATAAAAGAATCATCACGTTAAAGAAAATTGCTCCCTTCGTTTAAGGATGGCAATGGAGCGGAGCAGGTAGAGTTTAATCCGCAAAATTTTAAATTTATTTTTTTCGCTTTACAATTTGTTTTTCATTTTTAACCCGCTTCACTCACCTGGCATATATCCATCTCACATTTTTTTTCTTTTTAATATTTTCTTTTTTCTAATTAAATTTGACACTAAAATAACAATCATAAAAATAATTTTTTTTTTCATTAAGTTGTATTAATTAAATAGATAATAACTTTAAAAAAATGTTCTAGAGGTCAACGGGAAACATGTGTTCTTAATTACTTGTCTATTTTTTTTATTTGTTCCTAATTAATTGTCCATTTAGACAAATCAAGAAAGGACAAAGAAATTTATCTATTATAACTCAATTAATTATTTTGAAAAAGATATAACTTTTTGAAAATCTTAAAGTTTTAAGTCATCCATTTTATAATTAGCAGGGATAAAATAGTAAATTCACTATGTCAATAATTATTATATTGATAAATAATTATATTAATAAATAATGTTCTTATCACTCTAATAACGTATAATAAATTAAAATTAAATATTAACCCGCATATACTCACATATACCCGCAACCTACCCCGCTCCCACTAGTCTTAAAAAACTCACTTCAACCCACTCACACTTAAATCCGCTCCACATAACTTAAATTCATTCCACCTCACCTATCGTCGCCCCTGCTTTCATTTCAATTTATTTGTCATATTATTTTTCTGGTTAATCTGTTTCAATAATAATATTTTACCTTTTCATATATCCTTAAAAACATAAGACTCAAAATTATTTTTTTATTTTGTTAAATTCTACGTCAAGTCAAAATCAAAAAAACGAAAACACCTTGTCATATTCTATGTCAGAGTCAAAACCAGATAACAAAAAAAATCGAAACCGAGTCATAAGAAAAGAAAAAAATTTATTACAAAGTCAAAAATCAGAATATCCTTTTCTTATATATTTTTTTCAGCTTTTAATATAATTCGTCGGTGCTCTGTATTTTCACCTCTGTTTTTTTTTCTTCTTCTTCAGCTTCTCAGATCACAAAAATCTGAATGTAACTCAAGAAAAACACCCCCTTTTGCTTTTACATTGCCATTTTTATCACTTTTTTGGATTTGGGTTTCTCAAATTAACCCTTGAAATCTCAGTTTTTTATCGGAATTTCAAAGATTTTGAATTGGGTAATTGGTTAAAACGAAGATAGATATGTATGGTGTAAAAGATACAGTTTCTGAGAAGCTATCTCGATTGTTTTCAGCTTCTCCTTCTAAATCTGTTGATCAACAATCTCAGGTTCTTTTTCCCCCCCTCTTTTCTCTGTTAGAATTTGAGATTTTGTGGGTTATGAGTATATTTTGTCTTTGATCTGATGTAGTTTTTTGTTGTGTAATTACAACTGCATTTGCTAGCAATGTTAAGTTTTGGGTGATTTGTTTGTTGGGATGATTAGTTTGTGTATGATGTTTAAGGAGTTGGGTTGCTGAAAAAAAGTGAAAAAGATGAAAACTTTATATGGTGTTTGAGGAATTTTTATATGTAATTACGAAAACAACATACTTAGTGTAATTCCGTACGTGAGGTGTGTGGAGAGTAGGAGACCTTTGTGAGATAGAGAGGTTGTTTTTGATAGACACTTTCGGCTCGGAAGAACAAACATTGAAGGATTAACCTCTTGACCGTTACCTTAAAGATTCTACAACATTCGTCTACCTACTAATCTTCTATCCTAATCCTCGACCACTAAACTTTCCTATCTAGGGTCATGTCCTCATTCAATTAGACGGGAGACATGTCCTGTCGAATCACCTCCCCCAATTCTTCTACCTCTCCTAACACCCATTTGTGGTAAACCTTCCACGCCTTTTCTATTGGTGCATCCACATATCTTCTTTGCTCGTGCCCGAACCATCTCAGCCTAGCTTCCTCACCTTGTCCTCTACGGAGGTCTTCATTCCTATTCATATCCCTTGTAGTATACCTACCTATCCATTTGAGCATCCTCATCTCCGCTACCTTCATCTTTTGAACATGAGCATGCAATAGGTGAGTGAAAGGAAAAGGAAAATGATGAAAACTATATATCATGTCTAAGGAATTTGTATATGAAGTGAATCAAGTAACTAAAAAAGGAAATAAGATGAAAAAAGAAAAGGTGAACTTTCAAAAACGTCGAAAGATTTAGTTAGTTGTTTCATGGTAGTTTATTTTGTGGTTGCAAAATATGAAATAGTTGATATATTTATGAGAAAAAGAGCTTACAGTAAACCACATTGGATGTTCAAGCTCAAGTTTGTTTATAGAAGTTTGTCACTAAATGGAGTAGTATTCATCAGACATTCAGATATACTATTTGATGGAATTATATTCATATAGAGTTTGGATTTCCTGCTGGACAGTGAGCTGCTGCTCATGCTACATTGTTCTTGTTTTTGTTCTTTTGTGATTTAGGACATTGGTTTATTTGAGCAAAAATTAAGCTCTACATTTTTTTCGTTCCTTGTTTTGCATTAGGAGATTTGTTGTTTGATAGAGGGTTGTCTTTATCACTATCCAATGCATATAATTTGTAACATTATTACCTCTCTCTGTGTTTAGGCCAGGCTGTATACTAAGGAGGGAAAATCAATAACATCATTTCTATCTTTCCTTCTACCATCAACATATTTTGTGAATGTAAGAGATCGAAGAGAGGTCAAACCACTTCAATCAAATTCTTTTACGTGGAGAAGTAAAAGTTTCTCGTTGCGCGATAAACCTCTGGATGAGTTTGAGGTTCACAATGATTATAAAGAGATACCAGATATTCATCCAGAAGAAGGTGAAAATGGTTCCATCAGGAGTTCAGTCTGTGTGAAGGAGACGGTAAATGCAGACAACGATAATGGAGAGCCTACTTCTGCTGGGAGCATTGCCAGCGGTTCTGAAACTTTTGAAGATGCTCCTGATAGACACAGCTTTGAGCAGTCACTGGCCTATCTCACTACTGATTCTGTTTTCATTACTCCAAATTTGTATGATTTTTTCCAGTCTTCCCTTCCTAATATAGTGAAAGGTTGTCAATGGGTCTTGTTATATAGGTAACCTTGATTTTAAAATAGTTTCTGCTATGACGTATATTATAACTTCAGTATCCTGAATACTAATATCTATCCTGTTCATTCTAATGAAGGGCAGTACGGCCAGACACGGTATATCACTCCGCACTCTTATTCGCAAGAGTGCTGATATTTCTGGTCCTTGCTTGCTGGTATGTTCACCTAAATTGCTGCAAATATTTGTCGTGCATACATTCCTGACTTCTATAGCAATTTTTAAAGGATCTCATCTTTCTTTTGAAGATGAATTTTCTTTATAATGTTTGTGTCAGATTACTGGTGATAAGAAGGGTGCTGTGTTTGGTGGGTTGCTCGAGGCACCGTTAAAGCCTACTGCAAAGAGGAAATACCAAGTAAGGAAGCAAATACATGCAGTATTTAATTTTCTTTTAACTGATACAACCTAATGTTCGAAGAGAAAACCACCAGTTTCTGGTCTAATCTTACTCTTGGTAATTGACTTGGTGCGAGTAAAGCATTTCAAACCCCCTTTACTTCAAATGAAGAGTTAAAAAGCAATTGCCTATGTCTGCATTCTCCATTCTCACTGAGCATTGGTTTTATTTCTAATGCTTATGTGGTTATTGTATTATTGTGACAGGGAACAAATCAATCATTTGTATTCACAACTCTATATGGTGAACCAAGGTTATTTAGACCAACAGGTAAGAAATTTGTTCTGAATGTTTGTTACAACATCGGCTTGTGTAAACGCAGTAATAGAAAATTACCATTTGAGAGAAACTGCATGGATGAATTAACTATGAGCTCTCACAGTTAAATACACGAGTCAATTCGTTTAAACTTTATTTATGGCAACTGGCTCTTCCAGCAGCTGCATTGTGATATTATAGTTATTAAGCTCATGTTCGTTTGGGGAAAGTTGTCCATGATGGTTGGAGATAGAGGCCTTCTTGATAAACCTAATGCATCCTTGAAAGTATTTTACTCTGTTACAGCTGATTGGAAGCTACTTATCGTCAATGTAATCCATGCAAATTTTATACTATATTAGAACAACATCCAAATTGTTCTAACATATACGGTTAGCAGACAACCGAATATAAAGTAAACACCAAGAACATACATAGTCTAGACCCCATCTCTAGTGAGGTCTGGCAGGGTAGGAATTATGAGGGACGCAGATCTTACCTCTACCTTTGTGGGGAACCGAATACAAAACAAAATATAATCAATTTCAGTGTCTTTTTAGTAAGATTGTTCATGTTTTTGTTTAGCATTTTGTATGATTAAACTTCTTGCTTGGTACATATCAAAACTTGTCTATTATTCAGTCTCTTTGTGTTTGTAGTTGACATAAAATATGAACTTTGTATACTCATTATGATGATACGTGCAATGCAACGATACAAAAGGTGTATATTAGTTGTAGAAAATCCCAACATTCCCGATCTGAAGTAATCTAAACTGTTGCCATTTTGGAAATAGGCGCCAATAGATATTTCCACTTGTGTTTGAATGATATCCTGGCACTCGGAGGAGGCGGAAACTTTGCTTTAAGCTTGGACGGTGAATTGTGAGTTTCTCTACCTTGCACTTTACATTGTGTGCTCGCAAATTGCAAATTTCTTCTTTTCTCATTTCCAATTTTCTGCAAAGGTTATCTGGCAGCAGTGGACCTTGTGAAACATTTGGGAACTCATTTTTGGCACATGATCAAGAGTTTGAACTGAGGACTGTTGAGGTAATCTCTTTATTAATCCCTCGTCTTTGTACCCGTTCATTACTCTAGTTTCAAAACACTACCTTAGGATCGATGTATTACCAACTTAGAGAGAGAGAGAGAGAGATCCGTAAAACTACCAATTTTCCTTTTCTTATGGATAAAGATTGTAGCGTAAAGATTATCATATGGCTTTGTGAGAAGATTGTCTCTAGGAATGTATACTAGAGCTAGACCATTGTATTTTTGGTAGCAGACTGATGAATTATTTGAAGACTTAGTTGTCATTCTATCACTACATCTTTGACAATTTCTTCTTGTTAATGCAGCTATGGGGTTTTGCGCATGCGTCTCGATACCTTCCCTCATGCCAAGCCTAGATTTTCTTGGTTCATTTTTTTGTTAGCTGTACTTTTGAATACTTCTATTCATTCTTTCGTGTCCATGAAGCAGTTGTCTGTATAATCTGCCGGACATGGGCCGATTGTAGCGTAGGGACGAAAGTCTAGCAATTGTGAGTTGATATTCATGTAGATGATATTTTTGGTTCTGAATCCTTCAAGCCAGGGAAGGCTTTATTTGTTGTGATTTTATGTAATAGCAAACTACAAGTTAAATTTACTATTTTTACTTTGAGCCTTTCATGATGTACACAACAATGAATTCAGATCAACTCTTGAACATGAAAAAAAATAATAGCGTACAAAGTGCATTTTATATCGACTATAACTAAACATGAAATATCGATGTACTGTAACTGATCACTATCCATTCAGAGTTTTGCTTCCAGGAAGGGCAATATGGTTACACAAGAATGATACAACAGAATACTAATAACCCAAGGCTGGTTTTGGGATGACCGAATAAACTCTGCACTTCAGATGTTATCTCAAGTTTGTGGTTATGTCTATTAGCTTGCCCACCCCCAAAATTTAGCAAAAACCAGAAGTACATATTAAAGAACAGGACTCTCATCGACCTCCTACCCTCGAGATAGCACTGTGATCTTGCAGCAGATGCAAAGGAAAAAGCTGTTTGCTTTAACGCTGGAAATGAGCCTAATCCTCCATTTGATCCTCACCAGGCAGCCCGAATATTCTTAGATTACGGTCCATAGATCCGACAGCTATATATGCTGCATCTGGACCAAATTTCAGACATGTTGCTTTGCCTGCATAAGATGATAACGATAACTATTATTTACCTTATGTCATCAAGAGCACATTTTAGAGAGTCTAAAATGAGAGGAAACACTATACCTGTGCCTGATAAGTCGGGGAAGGTTTTGATGGAATTCCATTCAGCCTTGACGCTGGCGACTTGATAAACTCTGATTCAGCACAGAAAGAAATGACAAGAAGGATAATTGGTCAAAAAGATTACTCCAGGGATCACTTAACAAGGGATACATAATGGCAATTTAAGTACAATGATAAATCCACCAAGGCTCTTGGTTTCTCTTTTTTTTTTTAACTCCCTCCAAACCCCTTGTCGGCCTTGCTATAAATAGATGGTTGAGTACATCCTTCCCATTTTCCCCTTACTAATAATTGTTCTTGGAAATAATAAACATTGACTAATTAGCATAGAAAATCCAAGTGAAGAGCACATACAAATATTTCAATATTATGATTGCTAGATTCACACTCTTTATATTTATTGAAAAGGAGCTTAAACATTTTAAATCATTTAAGATGATAAATAAGGGTATATAGTTGAAACAGATACTAAAGGGCCGTGTAAACCAAAAATATGAAGATTGAGCTACGCTGAAGTCTTTTGAGACCCATCAAGGGGAACTACTTTTAAGTTCAAGAAAAATGAGAGGTATCAGGGTCTATATATTTGTGTAGATGTCTTACCGTATATCTGAGCCTCCTAAGGCAAGATAACTTCCACTATGGTCAAATTCCACTGCAAGTAAAAGGAGACGCAGAATTAGACGATCTTTTTTTTAATGACAAATAAAATTGCTAAAGAAGATGAATTCATGATAGAAGTAGCTTAGATTAACATCCTAAAAGATGAAGGTACAATGGAGTAGTTATAACACTACTTGAAAGGAGTCTGAGTCATAACCAATATGCAAACAGTGTATAAATGAGAAGCTCTGAAGTAGACTTCTGAATTAGAAAGCTACCAGACTTTAAAAAGGGAATGGCCCATAAACAACAGTGGAACTTGAGATAGCATTTTCAAACATACAGTACTTTGTTAATGTGAAACACTTTCCAGACTAAAAAGGAAATTTCCATAAATGACAGACATAAGTTAGTATGCTGTAATATACAGTAATCCATGAAACAAATGTTTTTACCTTCCAAAACTACTCAAGCAGACACTAAAATATCTTTATTTACAAACTGACAAAGCTTTCTTTGAATGGATTCAGTGTCTTGCTTCAGGAAATGCAATTAATGTATACCTGATTGAGTTGGTGTGTTATCATCGTAAGGAGCGAAAGTTTTGAAGTTCTTCAATTTGCGTAAATCCCAAAGTTTAACACCATCATGAGCAGCAGTCTGATTATTAACGTAGAAAGGAAACATCAGTCATAAGTTCAATCATACATAGCTTTACGCCAGGAAACAAAGATTATCAAAAGCTTAATTCAGTATTGGAATACTCACTGCTAAGAAATAACCATTTTCTGAAAAGGAAATGGCAGTTACAGACCCAACATGGCCATCAAATTTTGCAACATTTGCCTGAAGAGAAGCACCAAAAAAAACACATAAAAAGCAGACAGTAAGAATACTAGGACAGAAGAAGAGAAATGACATGAGCAATCATGATGTCTTTGGAGCAAACAGACCTGACTTTTTACATCCCATATCTTGACCAAAGACCCTGAAGTCCCTGTTCCAAGGATCAGACCATCAGGGTGGAAAGCTGCAGAAGTATAGCCCTCAGATTCTGAAGCATCTGCTACCTGAATTACAATATGAATATTTTTTAACAAGTCAATTAGTTTATAAAAGTTGATCGATGATTCCAACCATCTATACATTGTTTTTTGAGAATGAGAGCCGAAAGGGAAAAGCAACCTGTGTAAGGCATAAACCAGAAGCAAGATCATAAAAGCACCACGTGCTATCAAGAGAAGCAGTAACAAAATAATTATTGGTTGCATGGACAGTGACAGCTTGCACCTGCAATATGTTAAATTACTGATTAAAAGGTTTGAAAATGAACTATAATCAGTTGAAAGCGACAACCTAAAAATGAAGTAATGTCAAAATATCAAGGGTGAAGGCAATTTCAAGGGTCTGCAAAGCTAATATTTGAAGGCAAGGACGACATAACATTGATTTCTACAAGCCCCTTACCTCCTGCAAAATGTTTTTCCCTTTGTTTTATTTTCCTTCAAGCAGAATGTGGAGAAAATTTTCAAAGCATGCAGGTAATTGATTCAAGAAGTGGAATCTCACCATGAAATTAGTCTAGGGGACAAAAGAACTAAATCTAACATGAAGTAAAGACAACTCCAAGGACACAAGAAACACATTATTTCTATTTGATAGTTCATACAACAGAAGATATATTCCCAAGTCAACCTTACTATTGTCAGAAAAATAAGAAGATCTACCAATTTCAGAGCAAAATTTTTTGTACTATGGATCTACTCTTTTACTACATAGGTAGATATTGAAAAATACATTTTTTTAGTACAACGAAGCACAAGTCCCAAATAGATCATTTTCATCTACCTAATCAAAAGAAGAAAAAAAATTAGTCCCATCTCCATCCTTCACTTCTTAATGATCTATTTTATCATTCCCATATCTAAGCCTAAAAAGGAAATATCCAAAAAAGTGGACTGGTGAATGGGGCACTAAGATTGATGATCAAGACCAGAAAACTCATTAGCTTGTTTTATAGAATGAATATCAAGTTTTGTGCAATCAAGCAGGACAATTACCAGCATTGTCTCCCTCAATAATAAATGGTATTTCAAAATCAGTTCTTCCAGTATCGATCAAGTTGTAAATGTGAAATTACCTCTGCAGTATGATCCTTCAAGACATGCCTACAGTCATAATTTCCATTTTCGGAACTTTGCCACACACGAACTGTCTGCAAAAATCAGCTACACAGTTTAGTAAAATATCAAAGGAAGAAAGCAACTGTGCATTAAGCAACAGCATGTTACAGTTTATACTTATACTACTTAGAGGAGGAGCCAAAATCATCTGAAATGACAATAACCTTTGAATCTAAAGTTGCTGTTATATTAAGAACTTCCAAATCCTACTTCTAACTAAATCTGATCCTAGAAAGTCTAGAACTGAAGAGGCAAAGCAATCATCAAAAACACAAATTTTGAATCAAAATAATCATTTTCCTTTTTTTTTATTAACTCTATTCTTGGAAGCATAGCAAAAAGTAAATTTGGCAGCAAAATTTTAAAGAAACTCCATACTGAGACATCTAACATCACTGGTTCGTGATTAGATATTCTTTACAAGTAAACTCTTTCCAGTAATTCCAAAAAAGTAGAGCACATACCCTGCCATAGAAGGGGATAACATACTAAAGAAAGTATAAGGTTTAACAAGACAAGAAGATGAAGGCTACTTTTGATTATGAAATGAGCAGTGTATGGTCAACTCGCATTAAAGAGAAACAATTATGTGCACCTTATCTGCTGAACCAGAGACCACTAGTTCACCCTCAGCCGCAAATTTAACACTGGTAACCTATAAAGGCAGAATATACTGAGACAGATTTTTTTAAAAAAATAAATAAATATTGAGACAGAAATTCTGCTAACGAAACATAGCTAATAAATCATCAAGTGACAGTAAAAAAAGTAAGTAGCAATAAGATGACAGACCCTCTTTGAATGACCACTTAGTGTTGATATGATCTGTCCTGAAGGTCGATCAAAGACCACAGCGTTTGAATCGACTCCACCAGTAGCAATTATGTCCTGGCAAAACATAAATTAGAACTAGACATGCTGATCATTAAATATCCACAACAATTGACTTTCTCATTAATCAAAAAGTTCCATCGTATAAAGAGAATCTTTTAATAACACAAAATTATTCAGTTGTTTTGCACTAATGTGATAATGCAGATGGATGAGCAGGCTCTAAATCTAACTTGCGAGCTCCTATTTCGAGTAGATAGAAATAGGAACATACTTCTGTAGAACCACTCGAGCCTTAAGACAATATATCACATGTATCTAGATAAGCAATCAATATTTATGTAGCTATAGTATAAAGACAACTTTCAGAGGCAAGGCCATTAATGCAATAGCTAGTAAAGTTATGCAGCTATACTAAAAGCAGAAGTTTCAAAACAAATGACTCTATTAGCTAACAGGAATATATTTTAGTCAATGTTAAGTGGATCTTCCATTTGAGTCAACATAGATGTCAAATGGGTATGACATGCACATCAGTATTTCATGCGACTTCTTCAAATCATACTAATAGTTGGCATGAAAAGTGCAAGTACGGGTGCCAGATTCATACAACCACATTGGATGAGTACACATGGTCAAGTCCAGGAAAAATATTTTGGCTGCATCTGCCTTGTGAAAAATAATGAAAAACAAATCACAGGGAAAACAAAAGAAAGAACTTACCTTAGCATAGTGAATATCCAGAGACAAAATGCCCGGCTTGTTGGTTTTGTGAAGGGGAAAACTATTCAGTTGGGTATATCTCGCCACAGCATCCACAGGGGCCAATGTTGCGGGTATCTAGGAGGTAAAAGAAAGTGAAAAATAATCAATTTTCATCTAGCTGGGAGGAGCGGCAGCAAGAGAAGTGCTCATATAACACCAACTTACATTAGTCTAAAGAAAGGAGTGATGCAATATCAGAAGAGAATTGAGGGAAATTACTACTTATAAAGTCCTCCAAACATGTGTAGTAGAGTTTACCTGTCGTTTTTTCCTTTGTTGTGAAAGACCAGCATTACATTCAGTAAGAGTCTCAATGACAGAGTGTGATATCCCAGGGCGAATTTTCTTTCCATCAGGGCCCACATCCTCATCCTCGGCAACTATCGATATAAGTTGATAACATGAATAATTAAGGTTGGGATAAAGAAGATGGTACAAGGTACATATAAATGCGTAAAAAAGAATTACCTCTTTTCCCGTTGCTTACAGCAGTAGTGCCAACTGCTGTAGTGGCTGCCATGGGTATTTGTCTTTCAGCCTGGGCAAGTAACCCCCTTGCCTCATCCCTTTCCTTTTTCAGCCTTGCAATTACCCTGCAAGCAGCATCATGCTGCCAAGATAAGACATGAAATTAGCAAGGCATGTAGTATATGAAGCACGCAGAACAATGTAATATGGACAAGCAGCTACCAGATGAATGAACAATGAGAGAACAGGGAGAAAATTGTCCAGACGTCAACTTTGGAAATTGATAAGAGAAACTCTGGAATAGAAAGACAGGACAAAAAATAGAAGAGATGGCAAACACAAAATGTACAGTGAATCTAGAACCTGATTATTGGCTCAATAAGCACCAATTCCAAATATTAGGATGCTTATTCCTACAATTTTGACACTTACAGACACCAGTATGTGTAACCAATCTTACTAGTCTTGATTGTGTTATTCTTTACAGGAGAACTCATGTCATAAGAAAAAGTTCCTGTCGCTTTACAGGCAATATAGGACAATACTTGCCTCTTTCCTATGCTTAAATATTTTCTTCCATTAGGAAAAAAGAGAGAGAGCTTGGTAGCAAGGAATATGGATCTCCCAATCCCCAATATAAAGTTGGAGTTGGAGTCACAAAAGGAGCCAGCGCGGAAAAAATCCACTGTTGAGATCCTACGAAGGGAATAGAGGATGTTGGGTTTAACCATAGAAATAAAAGATTCTCGTTAAACAAAACAGGAAACTTGAAACAAAAAATGACATTACAATGGAAAAATAGCACAAGCAGAGAACTTCTAACTTTGCACCACCTAGTTTCAGAATTTTATAACTTGTACTTCCTCTCTCTTCTTCCATCTATAGTATATGAGGCTTCCCTAATGGCCATACTGTCTAAGCAAGCACTCAATTTTTCATAAAACTAATCATTGCATCTACGTTATCAAATATGATTTCTAGGACAAACTCCCCAGAATAAAGTTTTCCAGATGCTTAATAGTATGTAGTAGGCTACTTCCTTCACCTGATATAAAGCATGGCTCAGCTCTTGCCTTGCAGTATGCAATTGTTGTTCCAATGCAAAATTTGACAGCATCAGACCATCCCATTCCTATGAGAAAAAGAATTTAAGACGAAGCATCAATGTAACAAATGCTCCAAGATAAATGGTAATTCGTTTAGCAGTCGCACCACGTAAAGAATTAAGTGATGAAAATGCTATTTGATAAACAACCAGTTAGACTAAAGAATAAGAGATCAACAATGAACTAGAAAATCATGCTGCTGAATTTGGTTCATTATATGTAATAAGGCTTTATTTGGAATCTTCAAGAACTAAGCAAACCTTAGAAATGGGAAGCAGAAAATCAAGGATCAAAAACACGTACTATTTGGAACATTCCCAACATCCCAGGAATGCTAGCAGCCTGTACAGGTCGGGGTTTAACTATCTGCAATAAGCACCAATAATTGTAAGCTTCACGTTGTAAACCCATGTGAGATCATACCGTAAAGCTAATACGGGGAAAATTAGAAGCAAATTACATTTTAAGTTTCAGACAGTACTACCTTGCCAGTTTTAACAGGGATGATGTCATCTGCCGTCAATGGCTCTCCAGTAATAGGACATTTGCCATAATCCTGAACCAACCAAAAGAACAAACCGATTAAGAAACACACATACACTTGAGAACATGTTGCTGTCTTCAGTTAAAGGTCAAAAATACCACTTAACCAAAAAATGACGGTAATACTCCCACCGGACAAGTTGAAAAATTCTCCTACAATCAAGCTGCATAAATACTGTTCTTTCTGCTCAACCTTTACACTTTTCACAAAAGCCTGAGTTGACAGTTGACACTACTTAAGTTTCTATTAGCTATTATGAACCCATTAGGTGAGGAGTGTAGACAGGGAAGATAGAGACCAGCAACTCAAAATTTACACTGGCTTAAATATACAAAAGACAAACAACTAATTTTTTTAGTGAAACGCATACAAATTAAAAAAATCAATGTAGAGGATCAATATAACCCAACCCTAACTAGCTTGCACAGTTCGCCTTAACACCATACTTATTCCAAATTTCTCCTTCCTACATCTCGCGTGAAACAACCTCGGGCATAAATCCATTTCTCTTCAAACTTAACCACAATATCGACCACACAGATCAAATAAAAAACCCTACTGCTAAAAGAACACACACTGCACACACCAAAAATGAGTTTAAAATTCTGGAAATGCAGATAATTTTCAAGCTATTACTCAATTCAACACAAATTACAGATATCTCTCTATAACAAACACGGATTGGAAATAACACAGCAAACATAGATAAGTAAACTAACAAACGAAGGTAAATAACAAAATTAGTACAAAATGAGATAAAGACTCACAGAGATATGTCTTTCAATTAAACGCTTCTCGAAAAGGAGTCCGGACTTCTTCGAAACTACTGGATCCTCCGGCACCTCGCCGGAAACTGCAATGAGAAAAAAAACAGTGAAAACTACAGATCAGAGACGCAAAAAAAAAGATCTATATTACGAAAAATGTGCATAGAGAAAAAAAAAGTAAATAGCGATATAGAGAGAGAAAGTGAAGCTTACTTGAACAGTTCATTGTTGAAAGAGAGAGAAAGGCAAAGAGGTAGAGCTAGGGTTTAAGCAGCACAAAAGGAGCTGATGCAGAGTGAGAGCGAGGGAGATGAATGAAGAATTTTTTTTTTTTTTAACTTTTGAGGGTTTCAGATGATAAGAATGGGATATGGTAGGATCCGACCCGACCCAAAAAGACCCGAATATACCTCTTTACAAGTCTCGGTAGTCGGTTACGTAAGTTTAGCCATTTTAGAAATTACTTCAAACGTTCAAATAAGGTTAATCATTTTATTTTAAATATTGCAGTTATATATACTAATATACTTACAAAATCGAATGTATTATTATTTTTTAATGAATTATAGACCTTAGTATCTAAAATTAATGACAAATTAAGTAGTCAAAATCATTTCTTTTGGGTTTCATACGTGATTTTTCAGTACTCGTATTAGGGTCTAACTAATTTCAAATATATGTATTGTATTGCTCATTTCTATAGGCGGTGCTTTTAACGAAATTTTTTTCGTTATTACAAATTTTGATGATTAAGGAGGGAGGAATCTCAACTATTCCACCATAACTCTAATGGTTTGATTGTCTCTCGTTGATCAATGATACATTAGACAATAACTAAGATTTCATAATGCTTTTAACATAATTTCTTTCATTACTAAAGCTCGATGATTAAGAAGGGAGGGATCTCAACTATTCCACCATAACTTTAATCATTTAATTGTTTACCTATTGATCAATGATACATCAGACAATATATAAGGCTTTGATAATGCTTTTAACATAATTTCTTTTATTACTGAAAGTTCGATGAATGAAAAGAAAAGGACCTCAACTACTCCACTATAACTCTGATCACTTAATTGTGTATCATTGTCAATGATACATCAAACAATATGTAAGGCTTTGTATGTGTCTAAGGTCATCTTTGATTCAATTCGTTAAGTCCATTTGAGGCCTTTTTTTATTTCTTTTACAATATAAGGGGGGCATAGGGAACAAAGATATAAAAATGTACTAATATTCTAATTCTAAAACTAAATAGAATCAATAGCTTAATTAGCATTTTATTAATTTTTAAGATGTGAGAGGCATGCATTATATTTTGTTCAGCCAAATTTCATCCCTACAGGCTACAACAGTGGGAAAAAGAAAAGGTTCTTTTGTCTATATTAATTTGGCTAAGTATCATGTACATTAATATTTCTACATAAAAGAATTTTAAAAATAAAAATAAAAAGGAAAAATAACAAAAATCCCTCCCTTAACTTCACTTATTACCTTTATCCCCTATTAGTTTTAAAAATATCTAAAATTTCTCATTTTTAAATCAAATGAAGCGGATACAAAAATGTAACAAAAAATGAGACAGATACAAAAATGTAACAAAAAATGAGGCGGATACAAAAATGTAAAAATGACGCGGATAGAAAAATGTGATAAAAAATGAGGTGGACACAAAAATGTGATAAAAAAATGAGGCGGATATCAAAATGTGATAAAAAATGAGGCGGATTCAAAAATGTGACAAAAATATATAATGTATCCGCCAACTTTTTTATTGTACAGCCCTATTATGTATCCGTATTTTTGTTTTTTTTTGAGGAATTTTGATCATTAGAAACTTATAAGGGACAAATGTTCGTTTAGCCCTAAAAGTATGTTATTTATGTCATTTGCCCAAATAAAAATGGTATCTAGCGAATTTAATAGTTTTTTTATTAAAAAAAAAAAAGTTTACCTATCTCTATATCATATTGAGACAAATTAATTAGCATAAGATATTATATTTTGAGTATTGTATTTGAATCTACACTCTTCGAAAAAGCAAAGGACCAATATTGAATTCTGAACCCAAGTAAAAATAGATTTGTTCGATACAATAAACTTTTACTATTCAAAAATATATATATATAAGGTGTTAGGATAAATATTCTTCGTAATAATGTGACCGGACAAAAATTAATAATTTACAAAATGAGTATGAAAATAACATAACGATAACTTGAAACAAACAAACTACTATCTCTACTTGTCAACTTATCTCCTTACATGTAGTTCGGAGATCTTGTTTTTACGAAGATACAGAGATTGTTTCAAATAGAAAAGTGGCCCGAATAAACCATATCAAATCAAGATGGAGAGAGATACAATTGATACAAATTTTCAAGTAGAAACTACCTTGAGAAAAGAACAGTACCAAAAGGCAAATATTATGATAATCGAAGAAAAGAAAACAACAGGTAATATTAAAATCGAAGGTTATAAAGATAATAATAAAATATTAATAATAATAGAGAAAAGGAAAATGAGATGCGACACAAGTACGTATTATCCTTTTATCCTAATCCTCAATCTTCACAACCTCCTATCTCCATCAAGGTCTGAAGAAGAAAAAATGGTAATGCGAAAATCGGCGAATAAGATAATACGAGAGTACTAATGACAATACAAAAAAGAGAAACTCGATGCAACATGGCTACATACTACACTTCTATCCGAATCCTCAATATATGTAACTTCTTATCTCGAGTCATGCCTCGATTAGATACAAGTGAATCATGTCATATCTAATCTCCTCTATCAAACTCTTCTTCATACAGACTTGACTAAAACAATAAAATAAAATATCTCACCATATTAAGATTATCTTCAGACCAGTTTAATTAACCAGACATAAGATAAAATCTTTATAGAAGTGCCTAGCTAGTATCTAGGCTTTCCTATGCAAAAAATAACAAGAAACCTTGATAAATAATGAATCAAAATGTCATTTCATCTTAGAAATTAGTGTCTTGTTAGTCCCAAAGATGCCAATCTCCACAATTGTTGGCATTTGATGCAGCCATGTATGAATTAAAAGTCTTTGACATAAACAACACATACAAATTAACCTTGCTTACAATTTACAACCATCTCATCAATGCCATAGAATATATATATATATATATATATATATATATATATATATATATATATATATAGCTCAATAATGCTAATTAAAAGAACAAACATGTACAACCTTAGTCTTGATTCTTATTGTATCACTTTTATATATTGCTCACATATATATTCTTCATTCAAGAACTAGTATTGGAAGAGCTAGAATATTTCTATAATTAGTTAAAAGCAAATGTCTCTAGAAAGGTGTATTTGCTATTTTTGGTAATATCATGAAGTGCATGTAAATAGAAGCCGATGAGGACAATGTGTGTGTGAACCTAGACTAAACAAGTATGGTGTATTTTCACGCAGATTTCACGCATTTAGACTAATTTTACAGAATATTTGTTACATATCTTACTGTCATAAGTGTTGAGCAACTATGTCCACCAATACTTAATTAGGCAAATGGAAAGAGATCATACAGTAATTTTGTCATCGCTGATATTTAAAGTTTGAAACCTCGGACTTCATGGTTTCCAATCTAAAATGATACTCACTATGTCGTACCCTTGATGTAATTTTAAACGACTATCTAGACTTGTTTGCATGGCACGCGGATCTAGTGTACAAATTATGAGTTCAATCAAATTCGACAGTTTTGGCTCAAATTATGTATAAGTATTAAAAGAGTTCATCAAGTACAGAAAATAGATTTCAAATATAGAAAATCAAATAGGTTATGATGAAATTCCTTCCTTCTTCGACCTCTAGAATATTTAAATTTTGAATCCACGCGTTATTTTGATTTGGTAAAGACTCAAATTAAAATAACCTTTGATAGTACCTCATAACACATGATTTTCTTGGTTCTTATAACTTGGGGGTGTTTTGTCTGCCATTTTGTACTACATATAAAGGTGATTTTTTATGCAAAGCCACCTAGTTAGGACTAGGTATTTTATTCCAAAGTATTTGCTAGACTTTTAGAATCACGAAATATGAGTTATCGCACAAAAACGAATTTATTTAATGTGCACTCAAAAAATAACAGCCACCCAATTTTTGAGGAGTTCCAAAAAGAAAGGCATTTGATATTCATTGAACATATGGCATTTATGAAGAAACTTTACGGTAATGTCTCATGGTAAAAGTTTATTCATATTCGATGTTTATATCTATCTAATAAATATGTTGCGTTGTATATACTTTCAAGTACCTTAATTCAGGGGTGGAGCTATGGTAAGCTGAAGGGTGTTTGGACAAATCCATTGACTTTTTCGTAAATCCTACGTACGTATTAAAATATCAAATAATACGTACAAATAAATTTATTGTGAATCCTCTACCATAATGAGGCGGGTGGCCCAGTGGTCTCCATGCACCCAGTGAAGTCATTCAATTCGTGTGAGGGTTCTCGAAACCTACTCTCGGCACCAAGCTTTATTTAAACACTTTTAACTTGATCATCGCTAACAATGAAATATATTAACTCATCGTTATTGTGTCTCATGAACACTAGATGTTGATGTAACAAATTGTATTCAGCTTATGACTTTTTGTAAGTTGAAGTGTTCAAGCTAACACACTAAAGACGAACTTGAAGTGTCTAAATGTGCATACCTCAAATTGAAATATTGTTTACTTCTCAGCTGAGATAAACTTAAATATATGTTTATACAATTTGTTTTAATATATTATGTCTTCATTTTTAGGCTAAACAATAAATACGAGAATTCAATAGTATATGTGATATACCTCATCACTATCGTAAGGGCGTTAATTTTTAAAGGAGAAACTACGTAATTAATCATATTCCATTATTATATATACTACTATTATTATTTATATTTTTAAAATATTATGTATTTTACCATTAATTAAGAGTTTTCTATCATATTTTGAAGAAGATACACCTAAATATATGTATTTTTGCTATCATATGCACTAACAAAGGGAGAAAGGCAATCGAGATGGCAATGGATACAAACTAAATTTGTTATATATCTCATACATGTGACTGATTAGTATGTATATGAAATATCATATACATTGGAGAGGGGCGAGTAAGATAGAAAAGAAGCGAATGATATTTATTATATATTTTAAATATATGAATCATTTGGATACAATGTATCTAGAACAAACTGCACCTATTTTTGACCTCATGTATCCCGTTATACATATATTTGAACATTCTAAACATATTTAGATGTATCAAAATCTTATAGAAGTCGTAATACTTCAAACTAGAATATATCTAAGTAATTAACTCTTAAAATAGAAATGCTCCCTCCACGTGTCAAAATTTCATGAGATATCCCACAAATTGACTGGCCCACCAACAACCTAGGTTTCACTTTCAATGTATATATGGTCAATCCATATAACTAAAATGTATACCTTTGTATTTCCACTTAGACCAACACCACCCACCCACCCACCCCCAACCCACCCCATCTTCATATTATAATAATCCCAAATTTTCAAAATAATCTCATATATATCTTATCTTTGTTTTTTTCAATCCAAAAAATAATCCTATTTTACTTGCATGGATTTCTCTCTACCATTGGTTACAAACATGAGTTTCATTAAGGTAACAAAAAAAGTGAAATCAATTTAATCACTTTTTTTTTTAATAAAATTTTCTCCTTTGATATTATGCATGATATAAATTTTCAAGATTTTGAAAAATTAAATCAAGAAACAACAATGATGCAAGACATGATGCTTCATCCTCAAGAACATCATCAACTTTTTAATGTACAAGTTATGTTGAATTCTTATTTAATTATTATTATTATTACAGATTTATATAGATAAGATTCAAGTTTTTACTAGAAATGGAGTTTTGAGAATTGAATTATTTTTTTATTCCTCTTAGATTTTTTTTTCTTTCAAGACCTTGAATTAGATCATATTATTATTCCTTTCATTTTCTTAGGTTGCATTTAATCAAAGAATATTTTGCTTTTCAAGCTTATTACTCAAGTTCTCCATGTGAAAAATGATTCTTGTTTTTTTAGTCTAAGGTTCTTGTAAAATGACTTTTATGAAACTTAAAAACTATAGACAAAAGTCTCATGCTTATCAACATAGCCTTTTAGTGCTACAAAAGGATTCTTTTTCACTAACATAATCCTCAGAATTCATGTCCTTTTTATTTTTTTTTGTGTACAATTTTAGATGCCACAAAGAGTTTTTAAGTGAACATACTGTAAAGTATTAGGTGTCTCTCGAGTCTCATGCAAATTACATAAAGAAAGAGAGCATAGGTTTAGATAATATACATTCAAGTGTTACACATCTGTCGAGTCTCGTGCAGATTACATAAAGAAATAGAGATAATATACATGCATTAAAGTGTTAGGCATCTGTCGAGTCTCGTGCATGAAAAGAGATGGTTTTTAGATAACATACGTAACGACATGATTCTATTCTATGAAAAAAGTAGTATAAAGATGCTATTAATAACAAGTGATATATTTTGACTATGGCTTTTTTGTTTTTGTTTTTGTAGGAAGAGATGCCAAGCCCAATAAATGATCAAATTTTGAATTTTTGTGAATCTGAACTTTTTTCAGAAATACAAAATTCAGATGTTGCTTCTACCTCAAATAATTCTTCTTATAGTACTAGCACTACAACAAATTTCGATCTAAATAGAATCGAGAAAAATGATGAAACGATCACAAAAACAGCTATGAGTAATGTTAACAATAATAGGTCGATGATATTTGACACACAGGATGAGATTGATAACGATATTTCAGCATCAATAGACTTTACCCCATCCGCGAATTTCACTGTTCCTGATCATCATTTTTTACAACAACAAGAGGAGCCATTCGACGTAAATTGCTCTGTTATTCCCCTGTCTCATCATCATCTTATGGGGCCTTCATTATACGAAGATGAATCGTTGACATCTCTCCCTCCTTACATACGAGGAGTGACGAGTACTCCTTCATGCGCATTTCTTGATCATAATATGGTGAATTATCTTCAAGGAAATATCAACAACACAATATTTGATGCAGCTGCTAATAGTCATGCATTGTTCTTTGGATCTCAACTGCCAAATCAAGAAATGGATTATCAAGGAGAAAATGGTAGAATTTTTTGCCATGATTCCTTGTCAAGAATCTATAACAATGATATTCAGGTATTTATTTCTTTTCATGTGTATGCACACGAAGAATTCATCAATCTACTGTATATGCGTAAAAAATAAGTGTCTTCAGATGAACCCCATGTCGGACTAGGCAAGGTGTAAAAAGGAAATGAGTAAGTTCTTGCCTAAGAGTAAAGTTAAAATAAATCGAAGAGGGATTTTCCGACAACAAAAAAAAAGTTTTTCTCCCAAATCAAGGTAATAGACCACCTTATGTTCGATGTAAGTACCATTTCCAAAAACAAAAAAAAGTTTTTCTCCCATATCGAGGCAATAGACAACCTTATGTTTGATGTAATTATCATTAAGTTAAATAAATCGGAGAGGGATTTTTCGATAACAAAAAAAAGTTTTTTCTCCCTGATCGAGGCAATAAACCACCTTATGTCTAATGTGATTATCGTTATGTCTGAGCTACTCCTTTGCAGGAAAATTACACTGTATAAAAAGGTCAAATTTATCTTAATGAATACTATATGTTGAACCTCTTTGTTTTTTTATATATTTTGAATTATCTGAATGAACATCCTGACTCTGATACTGATATGTAAAGCGATTTTCTTTTTGATATGTTTATGTAGGCATTGAGCAATGAGAGTCAACATTTGGTTAGTGGTGGTGGTTGTTCTAACACTTTGGCCACAGAAATCACAAGTTTTGAAGATCCTAACTTCAAATCTGGTAGGTGTTCAGTTGAAGAAAGGAGGGAGAAAATTCATAGATACATGAAGAAAAGAAATGAGAGAAATTTCAGCAAAAAAATTAAGGTCTACATCTTCCTACTATTTTAACTTTTATTCCATCTCATCCTCCTCCTAAAATTTTTTGTAGCAATGGCGAAGACAGAAATTCAATATTTGATATGTGGTATAATTTTTTTTTTATGTTTACAATATAAATTTTTAACGAAGACATTCTGTGTGGCGATGCACTTCTAGCACTAGACTTCTTTCCTTTTTTTCCCATACTTTTCCTCTCTCCTATTATTTGTTCTTTCACCGGAGGTTTTTATTTTGTTTTTATAGAGATTCGAGAAAATTCTATAATAATAATTTTAAAAAATGCAAAAAGATGAGAGCGAGGTACTTTCCTTGATATACAAAAAGAAAATTTAGGACGGTGTTTTTCAAAAAATGAGTAAGGGGCGGAGAGAGGAAGACTCTCGACGAAATGAATCTAGAAACAACATGAGAATTAGCATTATTCATATAAGTGTTTTTGTCTCTTCGAGACAATACAACAAAAGGACAATCCTCTATATATATTGACCTCAATTTAGCATTATGAAATTTTAATTGCGACAAAAAGAATAACTTTATGAAATTCAGTGATTATACGTGAAATTAACCCTATTTCAAAAAATCGCAGTATGCATGCAGAAAAACACTAGCAGATAGTAGGCCAAGAGTGAAGGGAAGATTTGCAAGAAATGATGAATTTGGTGAGGCAAGTAAAGCAAATTCTTGTGGTACTATTGAAGAGGATACAATTAGTCATGAAGATGTTGGACTCAATAATATAATGTATCATCCAAATATGGTTACATCTTCAACACATCATGACAACAATGCCACAATTTTCACCTCAAATTGTCATGTACCAACTACTAATGGTCCCTATGATATGTGCACACCTCTCTATTGTACAGATGGTCAAATGCACTAAGTTAAAGAGTTCCTATAAAGCTCTACAATATGCTCCTATAAGTTCTTCCTCTACATATAACAAGGTACTCTTCTAACAACCCTTCTTGTGTTTTTGGAATAAGGCATAAGTATACCTAGATTAATATGATCGAAATTTCAGAGACTTATCTTAACTAAACTAAGGTTCTATTGCTCTTTTGGCTTACATGGGACACTATGTGACTCCACGTAGTTGAGGCGTGTGGGAGATATTTGGATGCCAAGTAAGTCAATAAGGCGTACAAAATTACAAAAGAATGGATTCGGGGGAGGGGAGTGTTGCTCGATTTCCGATCATGGTCTGGGGGTCCTTGTGCCTTATCCCTATGTTTTTTTTAAAAAAAAATAACTATCTATTTGTCTAGACACGAAATTTAAAAAGAGAAGTTTTTCTTGGAACTTGTGCTCTAAAATAAAGTACAGATACTTGTGAGGTTTAAAAGGCCTTACGAAGGATAAAATAGTCATTTTAAAAGTTAAAATTATTACCACTAAATATAAAAACATGTCATTCTTTTTGGGCATAACGCATAAATGTACCATTATAGTTACATATTTAGCTAAAAAGATTTCTCCATAGGTCATTTAGGGTTACATATTTAGCTAAAGCCAACCAAATTCTTTGGACGATCAAAATGGATTGAATTAATAAATAGGCATAATACATAATTATGCCCTTTAATTTGGCTTCGAATCACATTTGTGCCCTTCAACTTTGGATGTGCATAAGTAGACTCTTAAACTTGTATAAAGTTGAACAAATAAACACACATGTCCTACATGTCATTTTTTTGTCCTATGTGGTGTCCTAAGTGTATTTTGCCATGTAGGACTCATGTGTTTATTTATTTAAAAGTTGGATAATTAAAGTGTCTGTTTGTGCATTGTGAAAGTTGGAGGTCAAAGTTAAAATTTGAAATCAAGTTTATGATCCAATATATGTATTATGCCTAATAAAAAAGGCCGAGGGCCCTACCTAATACATAATATTCAACCCAACATATCTTAAAATTTATGGAGTTCATATATATTATTTATTATAATTTTAGAAAAAAAAGTCTGAAAAATATTTTAATTTTGATAGAAATTTTTGTTACGATAACAAACTTGGAAATGACCTTTTATCCCTTGTACTATTCAATAGTGTATTTTAAAGATATATATGTGTTTACGTGAACATCATAAATATTACATTTTTTAAAATAGTAATGTGTCCACGTGTGTACATATATACCTTTAAAATACACAATTAAATAGTGCAGAGGGTAAAAGGTCCTCCATAAAGTTTGGTATCGTAACAACAATTTCTACCAAAATTAAAGTATTTTTCAGACTCTTTTTTCATAATTTTTAATATATTCTTATGTATAAATTTATACTCTATATCAAAAATATTGAATTCAAATAAACTCAATATACCGAAATTATATTTGCCCTCGCATGTTATAGCAGATAATCTGACTTATTGTCATGTTACTAATCACAACTTTTCTATGAATAGTTATAGTTACTTTTTAGGTGTTTTCATAATGTAAAAATTACTTTATACTATTAATGTATATAATTAAACTCATTAAAATATATTGTGTGACAGTATTAGGTGGTGAAAGAAGAAGAGGTGGAATTCATTATATATATATATATATATATATATATATTATTGGTGTGATGTGAATCAAATATTGCATCAAGCAATCTTGGATTTGATCAGCTGTCAACTTTTATTTTGGATACAATTTTTGCAGAAATTTGTTTCCAATGGGATGTATTAATTAGTCATAAACTAATTAATTAGAGAAAACAAAGAATAACTTGTAATAACTTAATCAATGTTCTTTAGTTAGGGCATGTAAATTTTGTAAATGTTATGCTATTGTAAGTTAGACTTTTGTGTTTTGGAAACTTCAAATATATATTTTTTTGGCTTAAGATATATAATGACTTGTTAAGATCGACTTCAGATATTTTTATCGAAGTTATGGCCTTGTCAATACCCATAATTAGAAAAAAAAAACCTAAGTTTGTGGCCTTGACAATGCCAAATTTGAGACTTGTTTTTTTACTAAAGTTGTGGCTTTAACAACGCCAAACTTCAGACATTTTTCTAAAAGGCATAATACATAAATACGTCTTTTAACTTAGTTTCAAATCATATTTATGCTCTTCAATTTTGGATGCACACAGATAGACACTCAAACTTGTATAAAGTTGAAGAAATATACACACATGTCCTACATGTCATTTTTTGTCCTATGTGGTGTCCTACGTGTATTGTGTCATGTAGGACTCATGCGTTTATTTATTTAAAACTTGGATAGTTAAAGTGTCTGTTTGTGCATTACGAAAGTTGGAGGTCAAAGTTAATATTTGAAGCCAAGTTAGGGTTCAATGTATGTATTATGCCTTTTTTAAAGGAGGAAAAATTCAAATATGTCATTGAACTTCGAGAAAAATCATATTTATATTATCCGTTTAAATAATGGCTCATGTATGCCATTTTCGTTTAAGAAAAGGCTCATACATGTCAATATTTGTTAACAAAAATGATATAGAAGAACCAAACTTTTAACTAATGGCATAAATGAGTCTTTTCTCAAAATTTGATGACATATTTGATCCTTATTCCTTTAAAAATAATTTAATTAATGGCATGGCCGAATCATAATTGATCACGTGTAAAAAATGGTTTTGCAAAATCAAAATTATTATCATTAACAAATAATGGCATGGATGAGTCTTTTCTCAAACGGAAATTACATAGATGAACCAAACTTTTTAACACATGACATAACTTTTTTTTTTTCAAAGTTCAATTATATATTTGAATCTTTTCCTTTTTATAATGAAATGCCAAAAAACACACTTAAATTTTTCAGTTTCAAACCTAAACTATTTGGAGTATGAGCAGTAGTGGGCTATAATCTTCAGTAAGGGAGTTGAAAATCTAAAAATATGAACACACGAAGTAGTCGAATGGAGTTCGACATCTACTTTATATACCTAAAAAATTATTTTACCATGTAAAATTAATTTAATTTTCCGCCGAAAAAAATTCGATAAACCTTCTAATGATAAGGTGGCTCCGCCACTGAATATGAGAAACACACCTAAATTTTTACTAATAAATTTGAAAAACAAATCTCTAAGAACCTTCTAATGATAAGGTGGCTCCGCCACTGAGCACGAAAAATACACCTAAATTTTTACTAATAAAAAAAGTTTCCACATAGATTGTTACGTGGAAATTAAAACAATTTCACCATGACAAAAAGTGATAACACATAATTAACATATTTAACAATCTCAACTGAAAATATAAATTGAAACAAATGACTTCACTTTAGAAAAATCAAAACACATTTTTTTTCAGTCAGCAAACGTGTTTTTAGAAGTTAAATATTTTTCGCACTATCAATAATTTAAGTATGTTATTGACATTTAACTAATAAAAATGTGTCAGTATAAAAAAAAAAGTCACATGCATGAACAATTTGGAGAACTTTATCTCTGAATTATTTAATAGTATATTTTAAAGGCATATATGTGCTCACGTGAACACATTACTGTTTATAATTATGCAATATTTTTATGTTTACGTGAGCACATATATACCTTTAAAATACACTATTAAATAGTACAAGAGGGTAAAAAATCTTTTCCAAAATTTGGTATCATAATAATAATTTCGATCAAAGTTCGAATATATTTCAGACCTTCTTCCCGAACGGTGATTTGTTATTATTTTCAAGCTTTTCCTCCAAATTTGGTCCTCCTATTTGATGTTTTGGAATGTGTATATATATAAGATGTGTATTGTAATGGTATGTATGAACTATGTATAAACTTTGTATACATTGATATTGATAACAGAAAGCTCTTGATTAATGACTCCCATATATTAAATAATTATGAAAAATTGTCTGGAGCATTTTTTGAAATATTTGTGATTTCTTTGTACATGAAAATCTATATTTATTATATATAATATGGTTCTAAAAATGTTAGAAATTGTTATATGTATGAAATTTGGTGCCAAAGAAGTCCAAATACTTGGCTGCCATTCACAAAAAAAGGTCTCGAAGTTTAAATATTTCAATATAATTAATTAAAAATCAATACTTTTCGAGTAAAATATACATCCAAACCCTACTTTAAAAATTTCAAATTTTAATTTTTTTTAGCCTCAAATTGTACTACTAGATATACATTTTCTGAAAATTAAATGATAGCAAAGTTGATGTGCTTTTCTTTAATATATTTCAAAGACATGAATTTATTATTTATGTAACTGCCAAAACTCTTGTGATTATATATGTTGATTTATAAAACCATATATTATAATATATTTTTTTTTTATAAAAAGTACAAAGTTTTCCTTTTCTTGGAGGGGCAATTGAAAACTCCATTTTAAAATCATCTTACAAACTTTTGCAAAAAAAGGTGTTAATAAGACAGGATATATGGTTGGCCACATGCTACATTTTCTCCAAAAGATTCTAATGGGGTGGTGAATATTCGGTCTCGAGTTCGAGTTTTGAAAATAAAATTAATTTTGATAGAGAATGAATTTGAGTTTTGAGAATAAAGTTGATCTCTATAGGAAGTGTTTTATCCTTAGAATAATTTTTTTTAAGTGAATCTGAATTTAATTAGTCGAGTTCTGAATTAGTTGTGTTGGGAAATCTCACTTTTTAGGAGTAAAACGTCTTTTACATGAGACACTTTATTTTAAAATTTTGAAATATGAGATTCTTGATTAAAAATGAAAGATACCGTTGAAGAAGAAGGAAACTCATAATTGGAACATGTCAAAGGAATAAGACCAACGCAGTTGACTGACTTGTCTACAACAAATATTGATGAAGAAGGAAGCTGAGGATTGGAACATGTCGAAGAAACAGGTCCAACGAAGCTGACTGGCGAGTTACAACACCACTGAAGAATACTAAGATTAGACTACCTATGTAGACAAGTCAGTCAACTGCATTAAACCTGTTCCTATCGTCAGTTTTCTTCTTCTTCAACAGATATATACTGCAGTACTGACCACCGTTTATTATTTAGATAAGATGAAGTGAAAGATCACAAGCATCACATTGACACTTCCAATTTCAAACTAATTAAATTTGCCTAAATTGATGGTAATTAAATCAACAAGTCATTTTCACTCCCATAATCTGGAATACAAGAAATTTAATGCAAATAATTTGAGTAAAAACATTTGATAAAATCAACCTTAAAACAGTAATAATAATTTGTCACCATTTAAAATTTTTGACTTTGATGAACAACAAGGATTTATTTATTATTTCTCAAGAGTTAGTTGATTAAATAGTTGTTAATTGTACAAACAAACAAACAAACATTTCTATGTCAATCAAATATTTCATTGCGATTCATTGCATTAATACTCATTTGTTCACATGTTTTTTTCTTTGTCTTTAATATTCGAATTAGAGCTTGACTGGTCTGAATGCATGACTATTTCTAATTACGATACTCTCAATATTTTTTTCATTCTTGAGTTGCTCGAATTCAAAATTTTTATTAATTAAAAGTATAAAAATCACAATCATTCCGCCACCACGTAATTGGTTCATAGTGAGTGATTCTCTAATTTGGCCCTACCACCACCTGAATTTGAGTTTTCAAAAATGAAACAATTTTAATTAATTGTGTAACTACTAAATTTGACTTTGTAACTCTGAAAAGAAGTGAATAGATTATAAAGTCATGTCCCTTTTGTATTTATTTCTTGAAATTCAAAATTTTAAATTCAAAATCAATCAGATAATGTTTTTATTAAAAAAAATTAATAAACACTTTCTAGTGTTACAATAATTGGAGCATATTCTGGATTCATGTCCATTTTATGAATTTGAATTTCAAATTTGAAAAATAAATAAATAGTGAATATGTTGTTGTCTTTGTTGCATAGACAATATAGACCATCACTAATTTTTTAATAACTCATTGTTATATTAGATTGATGAATTTTTATTGTTTAGCGATAGAAATTGTCACACGTTACAATTTCTTTGATTTGGACCTTTTTATTTAATAGGGACAATATACATTGCAATTTGTTTTAATTTATGTGAGATAATTAAATTGTTTTATAAAGTCAAACAATTTAAATTTGATCAGAATTGTGCGTATGAAATCTTCATTTTTTTTGAAATGAAATTTATATATCTACAAACAACGTAAAAGTACTATAAAACACAATAATTGATAATTTAAAATATTTATAAAAAATTCACAATAAAAAATAAACTTATTTAAATCTCAAAATTTAAAAAATATCACAAAAATTAAAACGATGAAAGCATATATTGAACACGAGAAAATTCAAAAGGTTTAATAAAATGTTAAACAAAATTCTTTATAACTTCCATTTAATCTAAAATAAGAAGTCTTCAAATCTTACATTAACGTGTTATGTTTATATATTTATAGTATACTTTTCAAATTTAGACTAATGTCTAATTTTCTCTTCTTTGAATTTTACAATTAACAAACAATTTAAGTGAAATAAGAAAGCTTAATGGAATTTGGTACGGTGAAAAGTATTTTTTATATTTCACATATTTAATTAATTAATATATTTAGAAAAATATTTTATGGAATCGGAAAAAAAAGTAGAAAAAACATGTTCTATAATAAAATAACATCGTAATATTACTGTCTTCTTTCTACCCCAATACCCTAACCACCCTCATCCATTATATATTTTTGGGATGATATTTTCTGTTTTCTTATCAAACGTTTAGAAAAATAACTTCACTGACGGAATCGAGAAAACAAATTCTATAAAAATGACACTTTACGCTACATGGTCATCCTACCACATATTTTTACGATAATATTTTTTGTTTCCTTGTCAAACATCATAAAATATTATTAAAAAAATGATCTTGTAAGATGAATAAAAAACATATTTATACGTGATAGTATCTCCTCCCACCCCCTACTCCTTGCTAGCTACCACCTCGCTTACTTCCATTCCACTATATTCTTTTGGAACAATATTTTCCGTCTCCTTATAAAATATCTACAAAAATGTATTTATATTTAAATTTATAAAAATATTTTTTTTCGCATCGAACCTTATCGTTTCTAGATATGAAATCTAATAATTATGATTGATTTAGTCATTGAACTAATCAATTGATCAAGGCAAAACATATGAATACCTTGTGTAATAAGTGGATCACTTCATTCATCATTTGAAAAGTCTAAATCAACAAATTGTTCATTCCATTATGTGAATTAATGGATCACCATGTGCATGCACTATCTTAATAGTTGTCTATGGTTTTAATGCATAAAAAAAATATATTATAAGAAATTAAATATAACAACTATATTTGCTGCATACCACTCAATAAGAAAATAGTTGTCAAATATTTTTTTTTTCCCAATTTATTTTAGATATTTATATTAAAGTCTGATTAAATTTAGATTCTTACATTGCAGGACTTATGAGCAAGCCACCTAATTAGAATAGGGAAGGGTGGTTCATTACACGTCTTTCATTGAAAAATTATGTGGTGTACAAAAGTTATATGATTGTACATGTGTTTATATTTATTTTTTTACACTCTTAATTAATATGGCTTGAGAAGGGCGCTCGATATGATATTGTTTTATTTCGAGAGGCTTAGGCTTGAACTTGAAACATTTAATTAAGGATAAATGAATCACGATCATCTAACCACAACTCATGTTGATTGTTGTCGATTCTATTTCAATAACAATGCTAGCTTTTTGTCCATCTAGTTACAACTGTTAGTGAAAAAACTTACAAGATAATAAAATTGCAAGATTATAATTGAAAATAAAATGAAGAAAGTAATCTCTTCAGGCTGAGGCGCGGATATCTCGCTCTCTTTAAGGAGATTCAAGCCCACTGCAGCAAATGTTTTCACCGGTCCAACAGTAGTCCTCTTTGACTTGTCCCCTCCAGGATACAACAGCCTTTACAAAGTATAACTCAACAACTCTGGACAAGAGTTGAGTCCAAAGCTCCACAAAAAAAAACACCTCCCTTCAACTAATAAGAACTCTCTTTAGACTAACTCTTTCACTCTTTGTTTTCTCTTATGAATTGTGTGTCTCTAAAATCAAATGAAGACTACCACTATTTATACTACAAGAAGTTTTCCTAGCAATGAATAGGAAGATAATGGAGGTAGTAAATAGTGAAGATAATGGCCTTAGGAGTTACATAGGTTACAATGGGAGTTACATAGGTTACAATGAGAGTTACATATGTTACAAAGGGAGTTACATATGTTACATAGGTTACAAAGGGAGTAATAGAGGAATTAAGAATGAAATACATTGATGGATAACCAATGCTAATGGATGATGTAGAAGTCATCCATTCTTATAACTCCAAAATAAAGCAATTTAATAGGTTAAATATTAATATTAAAATGCTAATAACCTAACAACAACTCTAAAACCAAATCAAGGGAAATAATTTAAACTTATCGATATGTATACTAATCGAAATTGCTCAATTTTACCGTGCAATACATTTTTTGGTTCATTTATTCCTTATCTTTAGCAAAATATATTCTTACTTTAGTATCCTTTTAGAGTTAGATTTTCAGAGGATTTATTTTCGATCCTTGAATGTCATGCTTCAAACTGAATAATATTAAAACGCCAGATAGAAAATGTTTGGCTCATTATAGCAAAATAACTTTTAGCGGCATTAAGTATTGACACTAATAAAGAGTGCTAATGTCTTTACCGGTATTAGTTAAGTGTCATTAGAACCAAAGACGCTAAAGGCTTTAGGGACATATACAAAGAGTGACAATTGCCGCTAAAAATACATATTTAGCTGCAATTAAGAATTAAATATCGCTAATGATCATTTTTTTTGTAGTGGCTTCATATTTAAGGGGTATACATTTATTGAAAGAATTATACAGCATATCAGGACAAATTCCCTAATCGATCTTCTTATAAAGCACGATTGATCACGATCCTTCTATTCGACCTAATTTAAAAATAACCTTTTCTTTTTCAATATTTTCGTAACTATGATATAACTAATTAAATATTTTAATCAATCATCTTGAAGTTTGAAAAAATATTCCATCATATAGGTATGTCGAATAAATCGAAAGTCTAGTAATTAGGTTTAAAACTTGAAATTAATTATATCCTCTTTGGAAGTATCTAAAAAGTCAATTAACTTTAATTCTAACTTTATAAGGGATGGTAATTTATTATTCTCTCTAATCACTTTTATTTTATTTTTTTAAAAAGCAAAATTTTGTTCTTTTTTTTTCTTTTATTATTTATTTTATTGTTTTGTTTTGTTTTATTTTATTCCAAATACATCACAAGTTTCCAATCTATTGAGATTTTTGCGCCGCAGATAAAATAAAATAAAAAATTAGTCAAGATAACAACAATAACAATTAAAGAAAAAGTTAGTAACATGACAATATTCAATAATTTGAAACATGATAATATTTAATTTATTTCACAGACAAATCTACCACCAAACATTAATTTCACAAAAGAACATTTCTTATGTCTATAACATTAATTTCGAAAACATGTTGGAAACATAACACCCCCCCAAAAAAACAAAAAAATAAAAAATATGTCCTACCCTGTACATGATCTAAGTCAGAAAATAATAATATAAATATAATCGTAGAGTCAAAATTTTAATTAAGAAGATTTAAAATCTAAAATAGTAAACACAAAAAACGAACTAAAGAAAGTTCAATATATATACATAAAATTAAATTAAATTTTATAATTTTTGTATCATTAGAAAAACGAATGAACCCCTAATCATAAACTGACTCCACACTCCGCTCCGATATTATATTAGAGAAGTCACATGTTTGAAGAAAAGTGATGGATAAAAGGTATCAAGATTCAAGGTTGTTAGGTACCTATGTTTATTTATATCTTTGCAGTGTCTTTTTGTTTTCTTGCATTTGGATGGTCAATGGTGGCATACTAGTAGAATTACTAATTTTGTGAACCATATTATATAATTTGAATAGTTATAAAATATCACAGATCATGATGCATTTATAAAATTGCTTCACTTTAATTAGAAGTCTTGAATTTGAGACCTGAATACGAAAAAAATCTTGTTCAAAGCACCTCTTCGAATGAGTTCTGCAATGCGCGATTTTCAAATTTAATTGAAAATCTAATGCGGATAAACATCGAATAGAAAACATAAAAGAATAATAATTATAAAAATAAATATATTTATTTATATATTTAAATTTTATGACGCGGTCTCTTACGTAAACACGTATATACCTTGCTCCAAGCGACATCATAGAAGAGTAGGATACCATTTATATGAAAATACTAGGTATAAATGTAAAATATAACATTTTATAGTAAATTGTTTTTTTTAAAAAAATTATATTAATATAGAAAGTTTTTTGCGTATGTTATTGATTTTACGTGTAAATATTTTTTTTTTATATTAAAGATGTGACATTGAAAATCATATACTTATATGATGTTCTAAAATAATGTCATAAATTGAATGAATTGCCCCAATTTAAATAATTGATACAAGTAATATTTTAGTTATTTATTTTCAACAAAATGTAACAACATTAATTAGCCGCATGCAATAGTGACCATTTGTGACTTTAAATCAATGATAATAAAAAAAAATTATGAGAAATTTCTTAGTTATTGCTTAATGACTTTTTTTTCTTCTTCTGAATTTCTTATTTATAGCAATAAATAAATTTTTTTCCTTAATCAAAACAACAAGTACTCGTTTGGTCATAAAATATATATTTTTTAAATAATATTAAAATTTGGTGTTTGATGATAAGTTTTTTAATCAATTTAAAGTTGTATTTTAAATGTGTGAAATATTTTGTCTTATTTCAAATTTAACTTATTTTCAATTCTATAAATTCCAAATAAAGTGAAAAGTATTTAAAGTTTATGACTAAATTACAACTAATTATTTAACTAGCGTTCATTATAGATTTTCAAAAAAACTATTTTGAAATATATGTTTGATTATAAATTTGATCTTCAAATATCTATTTGACCATGAAATTTAATCAGATTTTAGAATGTTGATTTTCAAATTCTCAAAAACCGACTTCAACTTTTAACTAGTTTTAGGTCTTTCACTCGCGAAACTTCAATTTTCTTTTCCAAAAATATACGTATGTATCTAATTACAATTTCAAAAACACGAAATGTCATACTTCAACTTCAAAATCTATTTTCAAACCCGAGCTTAATTTAGAAAAATAATAAAATCTTTATATATAAAAAAAATGGAAAAATTACATGACATAGTGTCAAGTTGCCAAATAGTCCATGACTGATCTTATTGTGCTAACCAGCTAAGGCATTTTTGTTTGCCTTTTTCTCTCTTTACTCTTTTACCTATACATACATATTTCTGTATGTCTCTATCATGTTTTCACTCGTTTATAGATGTGGGGTGGTGGGGTTAAGGGGGGTTTGGTTTACTCCATAGATTGGACCTTGAAAATGCAAGATTTCAGCAAATCTTGGACCCCACCATTGCCTATTCTATAGTTTTGCCTAATTTTTCCAAGAAACCAAACATGGCTTAATGCACCCCATCTCATCTTTGAACCCCATTTAGTTGAATTTAGCTAAAGATTTCACCTTTATCTATTATTTATATGTTTGGTTTGGTATTCTTCTTCTAGAATCAAGATTCGTCTAAAAACAGTTATTTTGTTGTTGGAGGTGAAAGTGGTGGATGAGGTTTCTTCCATGTGGTATACTTTTGTAGAAGTAATTTTTATTTCTTTAATAGCCAAAGTTTCTTGCTTTTCTTTCTCTACTTTGTTTTAAAATAGACTTTTTGAAGGACTAATTGTATATCTTATCTTTGTTTAGTGGGGTTGTCTTGAAATTGGCTAACATTAAGTTTATCTTTATGTGGTGTTTGTTGTTTCTGAAGGGGATTGAAAGAGCTTAAAGCTTGATCTGCAAGGTGAATTTGAAGTGGGGTTTCATATTTTTTTGGAGGTGAGTGAGGAAGTTATTGAACTTTTGATTTTACTTCTGATGTTTGATGTTTAGTACTTTGCTTACTATTTATTGAACATGTTATGTTTGTATTTTTTGTGCAATTTGTCTAGGAGTTGTTGCAAACTTGCAATTGTTTATACTGTTTTTGTTGATTCTTGAAATGTAACTAGGATCTGCTTAAGCTTAATGAGATATATATATATAACACTGTTCATTCTTCTTTGTTCTTTCTTTTCACTGTTTGTATCTCTCCCAGCTATTGGGAAGTTCACCACAAGTAGATTTCTGTTTTTGTAAGGAGATTTGTTGCCAAAGATTTGATTTTTTTTTCTTCTGTTTTTCAGCTGTTACAGTCTGAGACTTGTTTTGTAGACGGGGAATCTTAGTAGCTAAGTTGATTGGCTACCTGAGTTCGATTCCCCATTTTGTAATCTTGTTCACCTACAAAACACTTGTTTTGTATACCCTCTTGTAGCTCATTATTTGATCAAGTTTTAATCTTTTGAGTAATTTAACTTGTAAAGATTCTGTCTTCTGATTTATGCATAAAAATTCTTGTAGTGCTGGTGGATTTCGGTCTCTTTGTATAACCGTGTTTATACTGTGGAAGGTGAAGGAAGAAAGTTCATTTTATCTGTTTTCTAATGTTTAATCACCTTGGAGGTGGAATATGGAAAACAGAAACATGGACAAGGATGAACCTAATAAAGAAGGTTTATTGCAGCTTGTGAACAAGGAAGAACAAGCAGAGGAGAATAGTTGTTTGTCGACAAGATTAATAGAAGAGTTAGAACCACAGCACCTACGTAGATTAGAAAACCCGCATTTTACTGGAAATTGCGCTCAGAAATTGCTCTTTCATAATTCTCTTGGCTTACAAAATAAGCTTCCGAAGCATATAATAAGTTTTGACGAAAGATACTTCCTTCGCTGCCTTGAATTGGTACACATACACTCCACATGTAACTTCTCTTCAAAGATGCAAATTATATCAAAGAGTTCAGGTTCAAGAGAGGTTAGAAATGAAAATCTCCACACTAATGGTAATCTGGCGACCGAATGTCCTCAAACTGTGGGGATTGAGTCAAGTTATGTCCCTGACTCCTCCGCGGAGTGGATTCTTGGTGCTATAACTGGTAGTAAGAGTATGCTGAACATTTTAAAGAGTCCCTTACTTAATCAATTTGGATCTGTTAACTGTACTGTTGATTCTGGAAAGGAAAATATAAATGACAGTGAAGAAGGAAGTTTTTCTGATTTCATGAGCTCTCCCGGTGGTTTTAGTGTCAGTTCAGCACAGAAGCTACAGAAGGAGATGACAGATCATGGATCTGAGCATGTACACAGAAGGGTTCTTTCTGTATCTAGTACAGCTTCGACATGCTCAGATCAATCATGTCTTTCAGCAGCTGCCCCTATTTCTCAAGGAATGTTCCAGAGGAGATGGAAAAATGGTTTACCACATTATGTCTTTTCCATAGATGGTAAAAAGGAAGTTTATGTAGCTGATCTGCTGGAGATTGACTCACCTGATGATAAGTTTCTCGATTATGTTTACACATTTCATTCAAGACAAGAAAGCAAAAAGGAATGCGCCTTCTCTGCAAGGGAATCACAACTTGTAGGTAAAATGACTGTGTCAACTTCAGTGACACTCAGCCCAACCAAGTTGGAGATTATGGAGACGCGATTTGTTGTGTTTGGTTCCATGGATCAATATATGGATGAGATACAAACAAGTCATATCCTCAGGAAGAACAAAAAGTTGGCAAAGAAAGTAACAGATGTGTTCAGAACTAGTCAGTCTTATAAGCAGAGAAGCTTATCCAAGTTCGGGGGAACAAGCGCCATTCTTGAAGATGCTTCGTGGACGCCATCCATAGATATGTATGATGATTATTATTCATGCGGCAATGCTCTTTTAGATCAGCAGATTCCGCCAAATTTTGAGCTGGCTGCCGTTGTTACCAGAGATCCTCTTAATGACAGCTCCAAGGAGGCAGAGAAGGGTGGCTGGGGTATGAAGTTTCTCAAGAAATCTCCGACTGGAAGTAAAAATGCACCTCCTGAGATATCGGTGGAATGTCGTTCACGTGGCACCAGTGATTGCTCAACAAGCACAGATGTTATAATTCCAAGTGGTTTTCATGGTGGACCTAGAAGCAGACATGCTGGGCCGTCAAGCCTGTTGGAGCGGTGGAGCTCTGGTGGGCACTGTGATTGTGGAGGCTGGGATCTCGGGTGCCCCCTCACAGTTCTTAAAACTGGGAATGAAGCTTCATCACAAACTACATCCGGGGACTGTCAAACTTTTGATCTCTATATACAGGTCTATCTCATTATAAGTTTTTGTTCTCTATGTTCTTCAAGCAACTATGCATTTAAATATGTGGAATGTTGAAATGTCACTAACCGATTTTCTTTTCCACGATTTTGCAGGGTTTGAAACAAAGTGCACCAGTCATGAAAATGTCGAATATTCATGATGGTTTGTATTACATCCATTTTCATTCGACTCTATCAGCTTTGCAGTCTTTCGCCATAGCTGCTGCTTTCATTCATAGACATAGTCCTTTCCTACGACCGAAACTGTACAGGAAGTGAAGTAAGATGACACCAAGTATGGTATCTGTTGTTATAGCTCTCTTTCTTTAAAAGAAGTCAGACAAATCGACCATTAGAAATGGTTCAAAGATATAACATATGATTGTCTCTCTTAGCTGGTAGAGTATTAGATAGGAGATTCGTTTGTTAGCTCACATTATCATTTTGTTAGTGTAATGAATGATACACTTTAGAAGCAGCGGTCAGTGTACAAATCGTCTATTGGATGGGGGGACATCCATTTGTACCGTTGATTAAGTTAATGAAAGTCGAAACATATTGATTCTTGAGTGGTTTGTTGATCCTTTGATCTCTAGTGCAACTTTCAGGCATCAACGGAAACTTCAGTTATGTTTCAATATCGTCTATCGTTGATTGTAAGAGGCCTCTCTCTCTCTTTCTCATTGATTTTAGCATGTGTGATGTTATGTTCACAGTGTAGACAATATTGATGAATCACTGCATTTTCATGCTTTCTTTACACAAGTTCTTGGAACTCATCTAAGATGACATACTTTGTGTCAATGGTAAAACTCAATCCTGTAAACTTCTTTGTGCTAATCAACGATAACAACGTACTCAATGTAATCCCAGAAGTGTGGGTTCAATGTAATCCCAGAAGTGTGGGGTGGGGTCAGAAGACGGTTGGTTAAACTCTTTGGTTCCTTATGTTTATGTTGCAATTGTTTTCATCCTTTCGTTAAGGCATAATACATAAACACGACCCTTAACTTGGCGTCAGTTGACAACCATGACCCTTAATTTTGGGTGTGCACAAGTAGATACGTAAACTTGTATAAAATTGAACAAATAGACACATTCGTCCTACATGACACTCTACATGACAATTATGTGTCCTACATGGCATCTCATGTGTATTATGTCGCGTAGGACACGCGTGTCTACTCGTTTAAGTTTATATACGCTTCAGTTCTTACTTACGCACACTCAAAGTTGGAGGACATAATTGTCCATTGAAGTCAAGTTAGGTTATGTTTATGTATTATATCTTTCGTTTTGTTGTAGCGTCAAGTGTTACATATGGAAGTAGCAAGCTTGTTGATGAATGACCTTGTTATGGAACTGTAGTATAGGCATTTGGACATGTTCTATTTTGAATTTACTGCTTTTGGCTTGAACTATGTATACATATACAAAAAAAATTTGAAAAATATACCTATAATAAGGTCACATTTTTCGATGAAAGTGACCAAAAAAAGGTTAACACAAGCATGATTGTTATCAAATAGCACAACTATACGTGTTCAAGGATATGACTTAGTGATTAATAAATTAAACGTGTAGTTGTATAGTCAAATAATACGAGTACACATTTAATTTTTACAAATAGAACATAATTTCAAATTCTCCCCCTATTATGAGTAAATATTTTGCAGTATTACCTTTGAGAAAAGCTGATAAGACAGTGTTTGTTTTGAGTAAAAAGAGACAAATTGAGAGGAAATGGTAAAGGCAGTGTTCTGTAAACCTCTGTTTGATTTAGATTGTTTTCCCAAACAGGAAATAAGAGATTTGGGGAATCTTATTTTGTGATATGAACCGTTGGATCAGTGAAGATGAGTGGTCAAGATTAGTCTACAAAATCAACGGTCTTGATGAAACAATCGATGGTCTATATTGATCAAAGTTTAGTGGCGATCAATAAAAATTGTGATAAAGTGATAAGTATTCATCTGTTTTAAATGTTATCGTAGAATTCCAAATATATCTCAAACAATTTTTCAACAGCCTACATAATAACTATGCTAGAAATATAATGATCGTTACAAAATTAATGAAATGTCAATTTCTTTTTTCCCTTTTTTAATAAGTTAAATGTATTGGCCATATCAATATATTGAAATAGGATAAGGTAATATGGACAAAGTATTAGATAAAATTGATTATAGATACATTGATATATAAAATTGATAATTATATAAATACTTAAAATCATTGTGAAATAAGGGACGTGAGAGGAGAAAGTCAGTGCATCTCAAATATATGTAAATCAAGTTTTTCGATATAATATATATAAAACAAATAATATCTAATTTTACTTGCATGTCTAAAAAAAGTATTTTTTGAAAATAATAATAATTTAGGAAAACTATTATTTCAACCTATAATCAACATCAGTAAAATTGTTTCATGTCATTTTCTCCAAAATAAAAACAAACTTTTTTTTTTCATTTGTAGAATAAAAAGGAAAAAAAAGAAATACAATTGACAGTAAAAACTAAAAAGTATATCTATTTTCTTTTGTAGATATTTTTACAAATTTTATTCGTGATTTATCTAATAATTTATGTCATATGAAATTTCTTTTTATTTCACAAAAATATATTCAAAGTTTATAGTCCAAAAGTACAAAATTTAGATTTCATTAATTTGTGAAAATAAAATAGAATGTCATACAATTTATTTCACGAAAAAAAGTCAAATTTACTTTGGAATTATGCAAAATATATATACTATTTACGTCCTTCATTACATTTTGAGATAAAAAAATGCCTTCAAAGTTATTCCAAAAGATCACAAATATCTTCAAAAGTTAAAATTTTTAATAATCTGACAAGTGAGACGAATCTCTCCACCTAACGATTGAGGCAATTTCGATTTCAAAATGTAACGGAAGATATAAATAATTTTTTTTACATAATTCAGAGGTAATTTTAACATTTTTCAGTCAACGAATAAGATTTCCCAAAAATTTCTTTTATTAAATACATTTATTAGTTAATCATATTTACTAACTATACTTAGAATTAACTTATTTGGTTTTATATATATACATAGAAAATTCTTATTGGAGCTTTTATCTCTCACCATTGTTGAAAAAAGAATTTTTTGATGGAGTCCAAATGCTAAAGTAAAAGCTATTTCTTCAACTTTTCCATAAAAAGGTATAGTGATTTATCCTTTTTCTTTTTTTAGGTATCGGAAGAGGCGAATTCAGAATTTGAATTATAAAGGGCTTGAATCCATCGTTATATCTATAAAGTTATAGGTTCATATTTATTGCTTAAAAGTTAAAATTATTGAGTTCAGATGAACGCGATTCGTTGGAGTATGGTCCACATGAGTGTTTCTTGATCCTCAAGCTTTTTTTAAGGTAAAAAGGTGAAAACTTTATTTGATTTTTTGAGATTTGTGGAAGAATTTCGATGAAAAACTACTGGGGTCAGTCTTGCATTGAGTGATTCTGTGTTGGCGTATATAACCCATTGATGTTAGAGAGTGAAAATGGTTTCATGCAGAAGAAAAAATGAAGAAAATGATATAAAAATTTTAACTTTTGAAATGTATTTTTTTGTTATTGTTGTTGTGTGTGTTTTTGTTTGGTTTCTCACTTCCTACCAAGACAGAATTATTTCATACCTAGGTTTCGAACTCGAGGTCTCTGGTTAAGGGATGAGGAGTTTGGATATGGAAGAACAGAGGAGTTTGGAATCTGTGCTATTCTACATTTTGTTTTTTCGTTGTTATGTATTTTTGCTTTTGTATAAAATTTGATTCTGATTTCCCCATGTTAAGGTGTTCATGGTTCTGTTTCAATTATTATTTTCTATTTTTATGTTTCATCTGTTAAATAAGGGTTTTGATTCTTTGATGCTGTGATATCTCGTTAGTTTTGTTTCTGATGTATACTGAGGATTAGGGTGTGTTTGATATGAAGGAAAATGTTTTTTTAGGAAAATAAGTCGGGATCTTGCACCCAAGGGTGTGTATTGTGTGGTCAATGAAGTGGTTGAGAGCCATGAGGTTTCAGGTTCAAATTTCAGTGGAGACAAAAATAGTCGGTGATCCGTTCTTATCTGTCCTAGACTTGGTGGATAGAGATTCGTGGTACTTGTTGCCGGTGGGAGGCAAGTATTCCATGGAATTAGTTGAGGTGTGTTAAAGCTGGTTTGAACATCACGTTCAACAAAATATATAAATAAGTAGGTTCTATACTTATTTTCTTGTATCCGTTACGTAAGCAGAAAAAATATTTTCTTAAAAACATTTGTTATAATCTAGAATAAGGGTTAGGGGGCGAAGATTAGGTGTGTTGGATGGTTGAAGGACATAATTAATGTGGAATGCCTTGCCTTGCGCCAGTTCCAGTCATGAGATGACTTTTCTCTTACTCGTGTTTAAAAGGATTGTAGAGAAGATGTTTAAAAGAAATAGTAATAGCGAAGATGTCAGTGATGAAACATGACTTAGTGAACAGTGGGAGAAAATTGCGTTACGACGTATATATGATGACTGATGAACTGATTATTATGCAGTCAACTCTTTTATACTGTCTCAGACTGATCTCTTTAGGAATTTCTGAACATGATGAAGTATCGGTTTATCAATACTTGTTGTTATTATACTTTACTTGAGCTGAAGGTCTATCAGAAACAACCTCTCTGTCTTCACAAGGTAGGGGCAAGGCTGCGTACACACTACCCTCGCCAAACCCCACTTGTGAGGTTATTACACTGAGTTTGTTGTTGTTGTTGATGATGATGACATATCGGTTAGATACTTAACAATATCATCTGTTTTCTATTTAAAAATTCATGTAGTTATTTGATAAAACCAACATTCTATAGTACTTCCTATTAGCTTCTGAAAAAATGCCAGGAGTTCTCATAGATCTGTATCGAATACCGTTCAACATGGAATGTCATCTAATAAGTTATTATGCTATGCATAAATTATTCCAGTCATCATGTTGGTAAAATTCAGACATTGTTTCTGCTTTTTTTTTTGTGGTTTAAATGCAGATGTAATGTTTTTTCTGTTTTTTTTGGGCATTGAAAGGAAGAAGATATACCTTAACCTCATTGAGCTCCTTAAAGTTCTACATTAGTATAATAAATGGCGCCAAACTCGAAGTCTAGAGTTACAAAGGCCTTTGAGGCAATGAAGGTTTTTGGCTATAGTGAAACAGTTGTGAAGCCAGTGTTGAGGAACCTTCTGAATTTGTACAACAAAAACTGGAAGCTTATTGAAGATGAGAATTATTCTGTTCTTTTGGAGTCTATTATAGACAGCGAAGAGTCTAAGGTATTGTTGTTACTTATGATTCAGTGCTTATTTTTGTCCATAACCACATGATACCCTTTGCGACATGTGAATCCTTTATGAAGATTATGTGTGGTAATATATATATCTATCTTGATATCATGCACAAATAGAAAAGTAGGATGCTCCTTCATCTTTAATTCTTTCCTTTCAAAAATTTTCGATGTGAAAGCATGTCATTTATTTCCTCCGATGATCAGGAAAAGCAGAAATCCTCGATGGAAGATGAACCGGAAGAAAATGAACCACCATTGAAAAGATCTAGGCTCTACTCCCAGGGAAATCATTCTTCAGCTGCTAAACACGATGCCGGCCCTAGTGTTGACACATGTACTTCAGAGTTGCAGCCTTACGGCAAGCAGAAGATGGCTGATATCACCACCGAGTCTTGTGAAACTCAGGATGTTGAAATGAAGCCTCGCTTTCTCTTGAACCATCATCAGCGCAAAGGTAAGAAACAGATTTCTTCAGAGGCTTCTCCTGTTTCAGAGGAGGATAATGACATTGTAGTACTGTCTGATGATGACAAGCAAGAAACTCGTATTCTGTCATCTCATTTGAAACTAAAGAAAAGGGGAGACACATCTCGTTTATATTCTGCTGTGAAACCCAAAAGAAGACTAGCTTATAGTAGTAGCCTGGAAGAGCCAAATGTTATGGGTTCTACTGATGTATCCAAAGAAGGTGCTCTGGTTGAGTATAGCTTCAGTGATGCAATGCCACTTTCTGATACCCTGCCAGGTTTTGATGTTCCTCTTGCTGTTGTTCCTTCAGGTATTCCCTCCATGTATAGAGAACTGTTATAAGATTATTCTGCTCTCTCCCCAGACATGGTTTACTACTTTGAAATTGTCAACGGGTTGTTCTTTTTTGTGAGTTTTGATACCCATTCTGATGATATCCTCTAGATGTATTTTTCTTTATAGTCTCTTTTGACTGTCATTTATGCTAGTTTGGGTGATTATTCACTAACTGAGGATGTGAATATTGAAATTATTGACTAAAAGGGAGAGATATCGGAGGAGTTGACTTGCTAACAACAATAACTATATATTTTTAAGTTAATGTGTTAACTGATGAAAGCCAAAGAAAGACAGCAAAGTCATACTGCTATATATCAATCCTTTCTCCAGTGATATATTCTTCTTCTCTATGAAGTTTCAATGATTACAATTTTCTGAGTGCAAGTTCTATGAATTTGTTCCAGCTCTAATGATCTTGATACAAATCAAAGATGTGAAATTATATTTGTATACACAATTTTTACAAAAAAAGCTACCCCTTCCACTCTCGATTGAGCTTTATCTTTCATATAAGCTAGCAGCAAGATTCTTATGGTTTATAGTAATTACATATTAGTTTCTGCTCATAGTAAGCCCGATGATATTTTTGGTTGATGAAAAGGAAAAAGCTATGTGAATGAAGAACATAAGATTTATTGAATCAGAAGGGGTCATAAGTTTTCTCTTTTTTTTTGGTAAATTGTATGTCTGAAGTTGGGATTTTTTTTTGTTTTCTTTTCCTCTTGGTTTTGTAGTCAAATTCCAAGTCTTACAAAATGCGAATGTTATCTATAGTCTAGAAGTTTAATTCTGTCATATTTTTTTTGAATTGAAAAACAAGACTTGGAGCGTCTCAACTCTGAACATCTGGGTACAGAAGGAAATAAAGAAGATGCAACAAATTCATCACGACTAAATATTGCTTCCACCCCGAACGGGGAAGTGAAACTCTCTTTTGTCTATAAGATATATTCTTCATCAGATTTTTGCCCACCAAGTTTAGATGCAGTCTTTAAGCGGATGGAGGAAAAGTATATGAAGTCCTACAGATTTTCTCAACCTGGTTTTCTGCTAAGTCTGATGGAAAATCTGTGTAAATGCTATCTGACAGCTGGCACCAGGACCAGGACAGCAAATGAGCCATCAGCTGGGATATGGTCCCAGAAACTTCACCCAGTAGGTGTCAGATATGATGCTACTAATCATGAATTGCACTTTGCTCCAGACACTAGCAATGGCTCATTCAAATTGTCGAATTTGATCAAAATCTTACCTCAAATTCCAACATTTACAGCTTCAGGAAATAGGGATATAATGTGCTACATGGTGGATTTTAATGGTACAAGGATTAATGGTGCTGAGAAGGACAACACTAACAAGCTTCTTAAACTCCTTGCCTCTTCAACTATGAACAATTCAGTGCTTGTTCAAAGTGAACACTCATCTCCTGGTCTTCGTAATTCTGTTTATTATATTGAAGACATCTCCAATGGTCAAGAGGAGCATAAAATTTCGTTGATTAATGCATTCAGCCATGTCCTGCCTGTCTTCAAGTACATACCTAAAAATGTTATTTTCCAAAACGCATATGTGAAGTTTCTTCTTGCTCGTATATCAGATGACAGCTGTTGTTCAAACTGCAGCGGGGATTGTTTGTCCCAAGATATACCCTGTGCTTGTGCTGGTGAAACAGGGGGTGAATTTGCCTACACATCAGGTGGTTTGCTCAAGGAGAAGTTTCTTGAGAGTTGCATCTCAATGAGTTGTGAACCCCAAAAGCATGGTTTAGTATATTGTCAGGACTGTCCCCTTGAAAGGTCTAAGAATAATAGCGTGTCTGGCCTGTGCAAGGGTCATCTGGTGAGGAAATTTATCAAAGAGTGCTGGCATAAATGTGGCTGCAGCAGGGGATGTGGAAATCGTGTTATTCAGCGAGGCATAGCAGTGCCATTGCAGGTAAGAAAAATATTGCAAACCAAGAGTTTCATGTACCATAACTTTGCCTCTTTATGAACATAAAAAATAGGAGATTGTTTCAGTACTAGTGAGAATGATGTTAGGAGTAGTCATTTAAATTATTGGTCTGAGAAAACATGATGCTCCCTCTGTCCCAATTTATTTGGCACCTTTGACTTGACATAAAATTTAAGAAATAACGGGAGACTTTTGAAATGTGGTCTAAAACACACCTTAGGCCCTTGTATGACATAAAAGGGGAATTTTAAAGTCAAGTTATTTCTAATTATATGGATGTGGCATTTTTTTTTGGGACATACTAAAAGGGAAAGTGTGCCACAAATTGGGACAGAGGGAGTAATCTTTTGTGGTTGAACTATAATATATATTGTTTTTTCCATCTTGGTGTGAATATAAATGATCTGATTTATCCGAAAAGGAAAGAAAGGTTTTGTGCATGATCTATATTTCTGAAGAAACCTAGAGTAGTAAGAAGTGTTTGACACATTCTTATCCTGCATGTCAGGTGTTTATGACAGCTGATGGGAAAGGTTGGGGTCTCAGGGCACTGGAGGATTTGCCTAGAGGTGCTTTTGTTTGTGAATATGTAGGAGAAATAGTGACCAACACAGAGTTGTATGAGCGAAACACGCAAACTGCTAGTGAGAGACACACATATCCGGTTTTGCTAGATGCAGACTGGGGTTCGGAAGGTGTCCTGAAGGATGAGGAGGCACTTTGTTTGGATGCAACATACTATGGCAATATTGCAAGGTTCATTAATCATAGGTTAGGCTCTAATGTTCATCCTTTTCTCTTTGTAATTGTCTTTCTTCTTTTTCTTCTTCTCCCCTGTTACATTAAACCGGTGATATGTATTTTGTACAGTTCTTTTACAAAGTAGATAATATTCATGTCCACCTGCTGTTACTTACTAACAAACAACATGTTTCTCTTTGTTTCTATTACTTGGTTCGTCAAGTTTGGAAAGAAAACTGATAGGTAAAAATTAGATGCAACCCTATATATTGCATGTAGAGATATAATAATCATATTGATTCCTTTTGTTATGGCTTTCTTTTTGATGTACATTTGGCATGGAATAAACCCCCAATTGAGCACCATTAGAAGTCCCTTTTTTCTTCTTTGCATGATCAACAGCTCATTCTTTGCTTTTATTGTTTCTAAGAATCACATTTACATTCAAGAAAAGTGCATTGATTCTTTTTTACTTCGCAATGTGGACTGAAACTTACCACATTGTAATTTTATCTTGACCAGATGTTATGAAGGTAACTTGATTGAGATCCCAGTTGAAGTAGAGACTCCAGATCATCACTACTACCATGTACTTGTTATCTATCTTTCTCTTAACGCTTTTTGAAGTATCTCTCTGTTACTTAGAAACCCGTGCAATAACTACAGCAAGCATTTTTTTTTAATGTCACTGCAGATTGCTTTTTTCACTACGAGGAAAGTTAATGCTTTAGAAGAGTTAACTTGGGTAAAGCCCCTATCTATGTTGAACTCTATAACTATTAGAACTTTGTCATTTTGATATAGGAAACATGAGTTAAGTCAAAGATCAGTATAATTTGGTTTAGACTAGTTGTTGACTTAGATATACTAAGTATCATTACAAATTTGCTACATTGCAGGATTATGGTATTGACTTCACCGATCATACTCATCCAGTGAAAGCTTTCAAGTGCTGCTGTGGAAGTAAATCTTGTCGAGACACCGGCCTTTAAAGAGTCAGTTCAACTTTTTACCTCTCTTTCTTATACTCGCCCTGCAGTGAAATCTGTCAACTATTTCATGCGCATATTGACCTGAGTACTTCTCTAGAGCTTTATGATATGTAATACACAAATCTCTTCCTGCCCTTTCTATCTTCTCGAGACCAGAATCAATCTGCCAATTGATTAAATTATATTCCTTCCTTTACAGTTCTACCTACCAGCCTTTAGTACATTGAAATGCTTACATAGTGCACCATTTGTTGTAGAATAGAGTAACTTAAAGCCATCCCCACGCGTGTTTCACTTCAAAATACTTGCTGATTTTGAACTACTTCATTCGATTTCTTTATATTTAATCAGATTCCGTTACCTGCAGGAGCTAGGAAGTATACATTGATGAAGATTACTCCTCACTGATGATGCTGATCTCATCGATAGCTCATATAGATATGATATAGGTAATACAAGAAACAGTCTTGTTATTTCTGGAAAAGAACAGCTGGTGTTAACACAGATGAAGATTCCTTCTTACTCATGATGTTGATCGCTTCGATCAAGAAGCACACTTTAGTTTTTCTGAAAAGTACTGCTGATGTTATGTTCTACCAGTTGATGAGATTGCACATGACTATGTTGGAAAAAACATGTTTTATTTTGAGTATATGACTTCTTGGATACATACTTGCCCAGTATACGCTGAGAAGCCTTTCTGGCTCGCCTTTGACTCTTACATCTCATTTAACTCTCTACTTCGTTAACTTCTCAGTCCCTCGTGAGTGTGGCACGAACCTCTAACTCTAAGCATGGAGTTGATGGTTGGTAAAAGTCTTGAACAACATTTCTTTGCTAAAATGCAATACTCTCAGAGCATCAATATATTGTTCTTGTGCTAAAACCTTGCATTTAGCTAGTGACTTTGGGACCACAAAGTCACAAATCTTTTCCATGAATCATTGTCTAGTTTGCATTGAAGGGGATAGCCTTGTCTCTTTGTGACATGTTCGAGCCATGAAATTATTCTTTGATGCTTGTGTCATGACAAAATTATCTACCATGTTTGTGTCACGGTATAAAGTTGTCTCCGTATCACCTATATGTCACTATTTTGAGATGTGGAATGTGTGCTTTAGACGAGTATGACTCCTTCCACCGACCTTGCGTAATCGCGGTATAGCTTTATAAATACATCTATTTTCTTATTAATTTAACATGTTAAAAAAAACTTCCATAGAAATGTCATACTATGTAACACCAAAATATAGTCCATAAACAACTATAATTAGAAAAACACATTATAAAATGAAGTGAGATAAATAATAACTTTACAATAAGTCCAAATACTTTAAACTATAGTCAAAGAAATAGTCTAGTACTTACTAATTACCATGCAACAATAATTAAAAAAAAAAGTCAACAAACAACAAAATATTCGAAGGTCGAGCAAGAAAAATCGATTTTCTGTTATACTCTGATGATCTCTTTTCTATCGAAACATGGTTAAAGATTAGACACTAACATCAAATTCTCTCAAAACTTTGAACCAACACCTTTGCTTTCTCCATCACCTTATCCTCATTCAACACATACACACTCACAAGCTTCGACTTCTCAACATCTTCAAACTCACTCTCCACTTTCTTAACTGTAGTCGTAATTTCTTCCCACCTGTCTAAGCCATCGATCTTTTTACATGAATCTTTTTCATGCACTATCTTCTTCACACCATAACATTCCAATTTCCTTGTATACCATTTCACCTGACTATTATATATAACCATTCTCAACTGAAATTTCTTCTGCTTACCATAATATATCCTCTTATAGTGTTCCATAACACCTTTAAGCCATATTTTTCGACTTTTTGCTACCTCAAAGTAGTAATTTTCTACTTCATCATCAATCTTGAACGCGATCCTTCGAATATTATCAATCATATCACATAGTTTTTTGTTTTCCTTTTGTTTTACTTCAACATCTTTGAGTAAAACCTTCATTTTCTTGAGTTCTGTTTGGAGATCTTTTACATACTTTTTTGCACCACATAAAATGGTACCTTTGTTTATTTTCATTACTCCTTCAACTCTCTCAATGAGAAAAGAGACAAAAGCTTCTGCCATTTTCTTTTTTTAAAAAATGGAATGAAAAAACTTAGAAAAAAATGCTCACAAGAATGAGAAAATCAAAATAGTGTATGATTATTTGACATTAAGTTTGTCAAGTTTATAATCTTGAAAGTTTTACAAATTACACATGAAGTCCTTGTAGTTTGTTAAAATTACAAAAATAGTCCTTTATGTTTAGGGATAGGTTCAAAATAACCCCTTGCATATACTTCCGGTTTGTTAGATGTAAATATCTTTCGAAACTATGAACTAGGAAAGTCTTGTCGAAATCTCAGAAACTAAAACACGAAAAAACTCCATCAAGTATTCAAAATATTTTCTGTGTTTCAGTTTACTTGACATATTTAATTTGTTTAAAATGAATAACACGTTTTAAAGTTTGTAAACAATTAATTTTATACTTCTATGCCCGTAATGAGAAGTTTTTTTTATTTTATTTTGGAATGAAAAGATTTTGTTACGATACAAATATTATGACATATTTAATAACCGAGAGAAAGTCCTAGTCATTTGTTTTAACTATAGAAAACTTCCCCATTAACTTTATAAAATTACACTTTATATAATCTTTTTTTGTGATTTTTTTTTTTCAATTTCAACTTATTGTCCTTTACTTTTTTTAGGTTAAAGTGTGTGCTAACAAAAGTTTAAGTTTAAATTGGATTTATTTTCTAAAATAGTGTATTTATAAATAGTAAAAACGCGTGAAGAGGGAATAATCTTTTTTTTTTTTTGTTAATTTTCCACTATATCTTCTTTTAATAATGATGCTAAACTCTCGTGAATGGCCTCTCAATAAATGACAAATAATTTACTATATATGGAAATTAACCTAATTAGGTATCATTAAATAGAGAATTCTTCAGAAATTATTGTTTTTTATCTTTACGAAAAGGTGATAATATTTATGTATATTTTATTTTTCTGAAACATCACTTATGAGATTATATTGAATAATATGTTATTGTTATTATTGTTAACCTAACTAGGTATTTAACGCGTGTGCTAACATTCAAATTTACCTACACATTATTAGTAAATAATCTTTTTTCTTTATTTCTTTTATGATTCATGAAGTTTTTGGACCGCCATTTAAATTTCGAGCAAATTAAAAATTTTATGAAAAGACGTTAGACTTTTAATATGTATAAATTATTACAAATATTTGGCATTATAATAATATTTTTATTTGTAATAATGAGTAATATGTGAGTCTAATGTTTTTTCTTTGAAGGATAATTTTGCAAGGTTATATTTACACAAATAAGTGATAAAATCTAAATAATGAGGGTGTAATAATTGAACAAAATCATTTGACTTGGCTTACCTACTAAAGTATTAATTAGTTTGCGGCAGATTAATTTTGATGATGATTTTATTTGGGGTTATGCCAAATTAATCCATAAATGATAATTTCTAAAAGTTACTTTTTTTTAAAAAAAAAAATCGTATCAAGTCAAATAATGCTACATAAAATGGAAACCAGGGGTATATATTATAAGCCATATTAATAAACTCGTTTTTTCCGCATATGATGTCTCATACCTACATTAGAGTCCGACTAAATTTAAATTCTGATAAAAAAGTCTCACAATGAGGAGTAAAGCTCTCTAACAAAGGCGGCTTCATAATTAAGTTGACTCAAAATCGAGACCCTAATAAAAAATAAAGAAATATAACCTCTCCATCACAATCCGTATTGGTCGTATTATTAGGAATTTGGTGAAATTTGAATACATCCCAAAACGTCCTGATACAACGTGCCCTGATTTTGGATACATTCCTGATACATCACGTCTCAATTTGGGATACATCACCCAACGTCTCGATACATCGCGTAAAGTGAGTATCCGAGAATAGGATAGAGTAGAGATTTTTATAATTTTTTTAAATTGAATAGAATATGATAATATAAGTTACGTATTTAAATATTTTTTCACATTAACAAACTAGTTGATTGAACCGTATGTATCGTTTTAACATTCTCTTAAAACAAAAGTAAATTAAAGAAAGTGGCCAGGCCCATCTCAATTTGTATGTGACAAAGCCCAAATAGAGTTCCATAACCAAACATTCTTCAAATTAAAACCCTAAATTGCCATTTCTATAAAACCCTAGCAAAACCCTAATGTACCGTACTTTCAGGATCCAAAAATGTCGAAGCGAGGTCAGTATACTTTATGTTGCTTTCAAATTCAGATGATTGTTCTTAATTATCTTCAATTTTCCCTAATTTTTTTTTGAAAAATAATGTTTAGGGCGTGGAGGTTCTGCCGGAAACAAATTCCGGATGTCACTGGGTTTACCGGTGGCGGCGACGGTGAACTGTGCTGATAACACTGGAGCGAAGAACCTTTACATCATTTCAGTAAAGGGTATAAAGGGTAGGTTGAATCGGTTACCATCTGCTTGTGTAGGTGATATGGTAATGGCTACTGTAAAGAAAGGTAAACCTGATTTGAGGAAGAAAGTGATGCCTGCTGTCATTGTTAGACAACGTAAACCTTGGAGACGAAAGGATGGTGTTTTCATGTACTTTGAAGGTAAATATTTTTCTGCTAGCTTAAGGATTTGAGCTGAGATTTTTGGTTGTTATGTGATTTGAGCTGCTTGTTATTGTGTTCTTAGCTCGCGTTTTTAATTTATATGAATTATGTGAATCAACAACAGATTTGGTGTCATTTGATTTTATAGTAGTATGTTGTGAAGTATCTATATGAAATGATTATAAAAATGTGATCTTTTGAGAAAATTAACATTAGTTGGTGTACACATTGAGGTTTTGTGGATATCAATCTATCAGAGTTACTCTAGGGTGATTGGATTTCCTTGCTAATATAGTTATTCATACATTTAGCTTTGTTCATTTCCCTGAATTTGAAGCAGTGAGTAGTTATTCCATAAGTTTTGCTGGTTAGGGTGTGGTGCAATTATCCAGTGATCTGTTTCTGGACTTGGTATTCGTTCTTGTTTTAGTAGAAGTAGTGTGCGAATGTGAGCTGGTTTGACAGTATAATCATCCAATTTTTACCTTGTGCATGTGTCAAGTCATAAGGGTGAGTTGGTCTTTTGGATACGAGCTTATCTGCACTTGTATGGACAGTTATAGTCTAACCAATCACATTATCTTGGTTCATAATCGAATTAGATTACCTCAAATGAGCCTCATTTTTGTGATTTCTCACTTTGAGATGATCACTACCCAGAGATAGCAGAGAAAAATTGAACTTTTGAAGCATATGATCTTAGTAAGTGAATTCTTCAGTTAAAAGAATGTTCCGATTAAGTGTGTTAGGGGACAAATTTGTATCTTTTGATTGCAAGTTTTATTACCATAGGTCTTTCTTTATCTTGTTTTTGTTGAGAGTAGGTATCAAGGTAGGATATCTGCTTGTGCAGCTGTTTCTGATGAATTAAGAAACATGTGTTTGTATTTTTATTAATTTTGAAAACCAGACTTAGTCAGGTGTTAACATTTCATATCGTGGTTAATACAGTTACTAGTCTGGGAAATTAATGTTGTCTATCGTTACAGATGTGCTTATACTATTCAAGCACTTTCTGCTCCATATGGGCCCAACATGAAGTAATCTATTTTCTTCCATTCTGGAACACGTATATGTGGGATATGTCGACTTGGGCTATTGTTTTCTTAGTTGTTTGGTTGTATATTAAATGATGTCCTTGCAAAAACTGATTTCAAAATTATCTTGCTATTTCAATGTCTAACTTTTAAATATCCATGCATTAGTCAAGTAACAACCTTCTGATACCGTGGTTGATACAGTTACATGCTTGGAAAATGTATGTGTCCATCGTTACAGATTTGTTAATTCCTGTTGTGCTCATATCTGCTCCATTTGGACTCTACATATGTTTTCAATTTGTAGCATTGTTAAGTATACACAGTGTCTTTACTTTAATTGAGTTCAATGTTATCTTCTTGTTGTGTAGAATTTTAAACATATCCAGACATTAGTCAGGTTACAACCTTATTATACTGTGGTTGATACAGTTACATGGCTGGAAAATAGATGTGTCCATCGTTACAGATGTGTTGATTCCTTTTTAAGCTTACATCTGCTCCATTTGGACTCTATATATGTACTCCTCGAGTTGTAGCATGTATCCGCTAGTTATATAATTTGCATAGAAGTTTGCTATTTGGGTGGAGTGTGTATCAATAGTTATGTTTTCTACTTCTCAAGCACGAAAATCATTGCTTTTGCTGAGCTTATAACACGTCTTGTATGCTTCTGCAGATAATGCTGGAGTGATTGTGAATCCCAAAGGAGAAATGAAAGGTGAGGTCTTATGCTTAATCTCCATCAAGTGTATCTATCTAAACTATATGCCATTAAAGCTTTGAAAATGATATCATCTACTTAATATATCAAGAATTTAAACTGTTTAGTTTTCACAATTTTGTCGATGTACGAATTGTTCATGAGCTGCATTTGGTTGTTGTAGGTTCTGCTATCACTGGTCCAATTGGAAAGGAGTGTGCTGATCTATGGCCAAGGATTGCTAGTGCAGCTAATGCAATTGTCTGAACTACTAAGAGTTAGTTAACCTGCAGTTTTGATACCTTTTATTTGGAGTGCTGTTATTGTCATATATACAAACAAATGCAGCAATGTTGTATTGCTCTAAGATTTATAAGTTCATATAATACCCACTTATTTTGCTACTAAATATCACTGTCATTTACTTTTCATTTAGTTTTTGATTATAGCTTCGTAATTATTGAAAGACTTGTCCAAAAAAATAATCGAGGAAAGATGGTTGAGTTCAAGCTTTGGGTTTGAATTGCCTTTGTTAGGGGACATCCATTGAATTTTGATTTAGTCGGATTTTAAAATGGCTATTATGTACCATATGAAATATATTGAGAGTTATAAATATTATGTTTATTATATCTAGCCGTTTTCTAATTTGAAACCAAATTAAGATCAAATCACAATCAAATTTGAACAAATATCTACCCATAAAATTATGTCAGTTAAATAATTTTGTTATTTTTTGCTTCATTTTAATATTATAATGATGAGATTACGTGTTTCATATCTATGAACCTCAAGAGTATATTTGCAAAAAGACGTTAATAACTGACCTTTTTCCAATTTAAAAACTTCAATTATTTTAAAATTGGTCTAAAAGATTAATATTTAAGATTGAATAAATTATAATCTATGATGTACCTATCTGCTTAGCAAAAACAGATAGATCAATTATATTCGTTATTGTTTATATCACAAAACTTAACAAACGATTAATATTTCTCAATTGAGTTACAAATCGATTTACAAATTTTAAGTAATGGTAAAATAATTGAGATTCTTTCATTCTTGGTTAAGTTTTTGAATATGAGTTCTGAATATAAAAAAATAAATCCTATTAAAAGCACTTTCAAAATTAGCTAAATTTTAATATAAATATCAATTATCGAACGGAAAAATAATAATTATGAAATGGCATGACATAGCTGTAAGTTGACAAAGGTGTGTTGACCAAAAAAAAAAAGAAAAAAGTACAGATGTGTAAAGAGACGTGCTACCTACTTGCTGATTAATTCCAAATTATAATTTGTTAAATTTTGTGGTTTATGTTTTTTTAATAATAATTAAATCTGTTGACATTTGTCTCTTGTAGGTATAAAAGTTTGCAAATTCATTAATTTAATGAGCCTCCAATGGAACTCTGCCACGTATCTCATCAAGAGTGATAAGAAATAATTATTGACTTATTATACTTCAAATAATTTACTAATTACTAACTAAATATAACATATTTTTAAAGTACATTGTTTATGGTCTTAACAAAACTTGAAACAACTTTTTCAATAATATAAAATGTTTGGGACTATCTAACGTGATGAAGCATCTCTTTATCCTCAATCAAAAGTTTTGAATTCAAATTTTAGAAATAACATCATTTTTAATAAGGATTATTTCAATCTTGTTGAGTTATCATGTTATTGATCATGAGTTATTTGATCTCTATACAAAATTTTAGATAATCCTTACCTCATGACTTACTATCTGAATCGAAATTGATCCAGTTTAATACTCCATGATATGTCTCTATTTTTTATTGTTCACACTTCAGATATCTGATCTCTATGAAGGAGAAAGGAGAGGGTTGAGTTTTCAAATTTATGGTGAATAATGAGTTATTTGATCTTCTTATATGTTGTTAAAGTCAAATAATTTACATATATAAATTAGTTACATCTAAAATATTTTAATTATTAAATTTCTGAATAAATATCGAACGTCACGCCAAAATAAAAATATAATGAAGGGGAGTGCACAGACAAAAAAGTATGTGTGGATATGGAATATGTTTCTAACATAAATATGTCAAGGAATATTGTAATTAAGTATTTAGAAAGGGTTTGGTTGGGGATTTAAATTTGATTAGGTTTAATTCCATGTGAGATAGTTGTATGTTGATATATGCCAATTAGGTTGCACTCTCTAGTGGCACCCATATGACAAATATTATTTCTAATAATAATTATAAATTTCTATTTGGTTTGAAATTTTTGTTGTTATTTACGCCTTTTTTAAAAAAAATAAAATAAAATAAATATTATTCCTTCCTACAACTCGACGTATATTTATTACAATATTTCTTTTTTAGTCGAGAATTTTTTATAAAAAAATCTTTTAATCATATAAAAAGAAGATAAAAATTCGCTTATTTTTTATTTTTTTTAAAATTTTATTTATAAAATTACGCTGATTATCACATGAATGGAGTAAAATTTATAGAATAAAGTTTCATGACACCATTGATTGACATAATTTAATCAATCTACCACCCTATAGATCATGTTTTATTAAGGACAAAATAATATACATGGTGCCAACTAATTCCCATCACCCATGTGACCCCTTCCATTTTCAAAATTCATCACTAGTCCCCCCCTTTTACAATAAGTAGCTCCATAAAAATCAACTAAAACTCAAACTTTCTCAAATCTCAAAAAAAATGGCAAGAAAATTTGGAATTTTCTTTACAATTTTTTGTATTCTTTCAACTTCATGTCTTGGAGATTGGAACATTTTGTCACAACACAAAACCAATAGTGGTCTCCAAATTAGCCTAAAAAATTATTGTGAGAGTTGGAGAATGAATGTTGAGTTACACAACATTAGAGATTATGTTGTTGTTCCTCAAGAATGTGTTGCATATATTGGAAAATATATGACTTCTACTCAATATAAAGTTGATTTTGAAAGAACTATTAATGAATGTATACTTTATATTAGTACTAATTGTATTTTGGAAAATGATGGAAAAGATGCTTGGATTTTTGATATTGATGATACTCTTCTTTCCTCAGTTCCTTACTACAAGAAAAATGGTTTTGGGTAAGTTTTGTTTTGTCATTTTTTTTCCTTTTTTTGGGTGATATTTTACGTTTTGTACACTGACAATATATATTCAGATCGACCTCTTATACTATCTATTGAGAAAAAGAGTGATAATTTACGTTTTTTACGCTAACAATGTATATTATGATCGACCTCTTATACTATCTGTTGAGTTTTTTTTATGACTTGTGAGATAGAGATTTAATAAATGATCTTAGACGATCCTTGTCACCTTATGAATTAACTTTTCAAGTTGAGAATTATGGATTTCTCTTTACTAGTAAGATGTAAGGATCATAATCTTTTAGTCATATATACAGCTACATACTCTTTTTGCAAAAGATTCATTTGTTATCATGATATTAGAGCTAGACTCATCCAAATTCTAGTGTACCTGATGTTGAGTTTCATATTATGTTATCCACTATTAAGTTGACAGACCATGTCGAGTCTAGCATGGGGGATGTTGAATTTGTCCCACGATGATTGTGGGATCGATGGGTATTTGATCTATTAAATAATCCTCAGATCGTGAACTAGCTTTTATGATTGAGTTAAGGCTCGATATTCATCGATTGTTGCTTATGCTTTTTTGTTTTGCTGTTGGTGGAATAGGGGAAATAAGCTAAATGTGACATCTTTGGAGGATTGGATGAGCCAAGGGAAAGGAACAGCATTGGAACATTCTTTAAAGTTGTTCAATCATCTTAAAGAACTAGGAGTTCAAATCTTTCTTGTTTCTTCGAGAAGAGAACATCTTAGATCCGCCACTGTCGACAATCTTGTCAAAGTTGATTTCTATGGATGGAATAGCCTCATACTAAGGTTTGAATATATTTTTTTAAAATCATTTTTTTATTTTTATGTTTACAATTGGTACTTATATTTTAAGTAAATATTTTAGAGATCAAGAAGATGAATGCAAGAATGCACAGACATTCAAGGCAGAGATAAGAAGTAAACTTATAAGTCAAGGTTATAGAATTGTTGGCATTATTGGAGACCAATGGAGTAGCATTAATGGTCTTCCAAGTGCAAAAAGATCATTCAAACTTCCAAATCCAATGTACTATGTTGCTTGATTATGAACTTGTAAATTTGTCAAGTTTTTGTGAGGAAAAGAAAATGATTTCTTGGATGTTATATGTTGTTTTTTGTGATGTGGATTAATGTTGGGAGAATAATTTTGTGAAGAATCTTTGATGATTTGGTTGATTTCACACTAAATATGACAATTATTGGAGCAAGCAATTGTCAACTACTACACAACCTAAAGGTGCATGTGAACATTTAAGAATGTAAATATACAAAAATAAAGATGATTCATACAAATTTCTACTTAACATGCAATTTACTAGTAGTTGATTGTTAACTTATTTGACAACAATAACATCATACCAACTAACTAACTGGGATCTCGAGAGGATAGAGTGTTATCTCTACCTTGTGAGGTAGAGAGATTGTTTCTGATAGATTCTCGATTCAAAGAAAAGCATATCAAAACAGGTCAATTTTTTTTTTAATGGGAGTGATAAAATCATAGGAAAATACATATTTCTGAATTGTTCGAGATAGTTAGCTTGTTCGGCCAAGTCTTTGAAAAGACAAAATGGAATGATAAGATGTAAGATCCTCTGACCGTGAGACGAAAAATCGCTTAATCTTTTAACATCTTATATCAAAAAACACTAGGACTTATACTTCTAAGTGAACCTATTCTTGCTTAGCATAGTCACCTCCCATTTGTGCCTTGCAATAATCGAACAAACTCCCATCGAAGCATCGCCTTATAGCCTCTTTCGATAAGAATCCATCTTCGTCTCGAGCAAGTAAATACAAAAGTCCCCATTCCAATTTTGAAGCAATCCTTCAAATCAAACCAAAAGACAAAAAAAAAAATGGTTAAAACAACTATAATGAGCTATAGCTCATTTGGCTTGACGCGTTTAAGCAACTTATGCACCAAGTATTGGAGATAAATAAGTTGTTACGTGTTTGAATAACAACTCACCAGCCAAGAAAATCGTATGTATCTCTATTGGCTTGAGTCATATTCCACAATTCTCCAAAACTAAGCTTATCAGGCACAGTTCGAGCATACTTGCTAAAAATGTTCTCAAAATGCACTGGCAAAAACCTAAAGGAACAATCAATCCACACACTATTAACTCATGATACTCAGAAAGGTTGTAACACGAGGAGTTCAAAACGATTCATACGTATATTTACTTGCCTGCCTTCTCTATCATAGGTCCCGGAATCACTTCCATGTTTGCCCTTGTGTATATTATGAATGTAGATTGGAAGTAACGGAGAAGGAAACCACCCCTGCAAATTAACAATTTACTATCGCAACGTGAGGTTTAGGAGGTCAGACTGTACCTAGACCTTACCCCTAACTCGTAGAGACATAGAAACACAATGCACACGAGCATAAAACAGGGGAATTACTCTGCCTCCATTACATTACATCGAATTTGGCTAATTGAACTCACAAATCAAATGCATGTCAGTACGAATCACTCTGTTTCAAACTTACCGGGATAGTAGGATAGCTCAAGACAGAATTGATCATAATAGCTACGATGAATGACACGATCACGTTGAAGCCAATTTGACGAAGCCCTGTTCAAAACCAGGACGAAAAATATAGAATTCAATTATTCTAGACGACAAGAACTGAATTATATACTAGCGCGATAAGTTACCAGAGTATGTTTCCCATGGATAAACAATGCCATTATCGTCCTGATCGAAGAAAGCTGCATGCTGTTGAAGAACGCTCATGCCATTGTGACTGTGGCCAGAAGTTCCATTGGGGTGATCCATGTCTGGTGCAACCAAACCCCTAGCCATATCTGAATATTTTTTCGAGTTTTATAAGCGATGTCACATTTTAATAATTTCATCTTTTGAAATGTATCCAAAATAACTTCATTACCAAAGTGATCGATTAAAAACTCAGTCATTTATTTGATTTCACAAATCATTTTGTTGTGTAGCACTCAATTTTGTTATTATGAACCGTTAATAAAATTGATTGACAGCTCAGATGAAACTATCAACACAACAGTACTGATGAAGCAATGTTTTGCAATATTTTTTTCTTCCGTCCTAAAATTTGAAACTCTTAAACTCGTAATTTTGATTTCGCCTCTAATATAGTAGTATTAAAAAGATCGACGAAGCAGTGTTACGTGAAAAAAAAAAAACTTACAGGGTTTTGGAATAGAAGTTTCCAAGTCAGTTCTAACTTTGTGTTGTATAGTGATTGGGGCAAGAGTTGCCTCTGTTGTTAATGCTGAATTTCTCTGATCCATTCCACCAGTAATTGTTGTTTCTGCCATTTCTTATAATTATTATTACTTTAACCAAACTATAAAATTTAATCAAATCAACAAAGTTTAATTACAAGTGAAATAATTAAGAGGGAATTAATGGAGCCTCTGTAAAGGTTACAAGTGGCTTTTTACAGTTTTTAGTGCTGCTTATGACACGTATCAGTCAAAAATATGATCCGTTTAGTTCGATTTATATTTAAATTGATTAATTTATACTAATAATAAGTAAGGTTTGAAAAGGGTATATATATTAGATAATAAGTAAGGTTTGAGAAGGGTATATATATTATGTGCTAAGCTTTATGGTTATCTTATGCAACATAGAGAAATTATTTTTGCTAAATCAATGCTAACATAAAACATTTCAAAGTGAAATATGAAAATAAAAATATATAACGAAGAAAAGTAAGAAAATGAAGGAGAAGAGTATAGCGACAACAATAAATAATTTATTAATCGAAGCAAAGAAACTAACGTGTAATAAAATTGAAAAGTAACAAAAATGTACAATATCAATAGGAGAAACTAGACGATGCTTGAATACCTGTTAATATTATACACTAGTTTTTTATTTTCATATCCTTTTATCTAAGGGTATGTCTTCGATAAGCTGCAATATGTGTCATGTTCTGTCTAATCACCTCTCTTCAATATTTATTCGACATACCTCCGCCTCTATCCATATTTACTATAGTCAGTATCTCACAACTCCTTATTGAAATAATTATGCATTTCCTCTTCATATGCTTGAATTATCTCAATTTCTCTTTCTTCATCTTGCTCATCACGGAAGCGATTTTCATCTTATTCATGCAAATCTTCTTTCATGATCCTATTTGTACTAGCATGTTCACACTTTCATCTCCATATCCTCACTTTCTCTACTTACATCTTCGAATCGGCCCAACACTTCATTTCATACAACATAGTCAATCTGACCACTACTTTATATAATCTACCGTTCTATCTTTATTATACATTTTTATCATACAAGACATTGAGTACGCCCCTCAAAATTATTTATAGATCGACTTAATTTTTTTCGACTTTGAAGTAAAAATAAAACAAAATGTTGGCCCATTCTATCACCAACCATGGGCTTAATCTTTCCATGGCTTTTTTAGCTACAAGGCCCACTAACATCAATCAATTGGGCCTGTATAAATTACAACTCCATCGCCAAAACCTGTTTCTCTTTCTAATTCCTTTACGCCTCTCCGTCGTGAAAAAGCTATACAAAAGGAGAGGATTTTGACGGGAAAACAATGGCCACCGAAGCACCGGTAGAGGCGACGGAGATTCCGTCGGTAGCGGCAGCGGAGACTGTGGAGAAGCAGCCGCATAAGCTAGAGAGGAAGTGGACGTTCTGGTTCGATAACCAGTCTAAACCGAAACAAGGCGTCGCTTGGGGAAGTTCTCTTCGAAAAGCTTATACTTTTGAAACTGTTGAGGAATTCTGGAGGTAAAATATGTCGTTTATGTATAATAGGAACGAGATATTTTTATAGATTCTTCATGTTATGTTTATTCAGATTTGTGCTCGTAAATTGTGGAAACCCTATCTATGGCTTGTATTACAAATTGATATTCATATTTCTGATGAAATCATTTTTTCTAATATAACTGAACCTAAATTTGCCCGGATTTGGATTTTTAATGTGATTAATTGATTGCGTTTGAGGATTTTTTTGTTTTTTAACTGTCAATTAAGATAGCTTTGATGTATGTTGATCTAATAGTATATGTGATCTTCACCAGAGAGCTCTTTCTGCTGATTACTGATTGAATTTGTGCCTCCTAGCAGGTTTATGACCCTGTCTCTATTTTGTGATGTTGAAAAAGTTTGTTCCTTTAGAGAATAATATTAGTATCTGCAATGTTCTATTTCTAATATTCTTCAACTACTACTACTGTAATTATAAGTGAAATTGGCTTCTTAAAATCACTGTCCATGAAAGCAGTGCACTATTAACGAAATGAAGTGCTTGTTTATATTAAATTTCATAAATTTCCTATATGTTGTATGGATTGATTTTGATTGATTAATGAGGTATTATGGTCTAGAAAGAATGGTGGGTAGAAGCTTATCTTAAATGTGGATTGTCCTCGTTGCAGTTTATATGATCAAATATTCAAGCCCAGCAAGGTTACTGTTAATGCGGACTTTCATTTGTTCAAAGCTGGGATTGAGCCCAAATGGGAAGATCCTGAGTGTGCCAATGGTGGCAAGTGGACTGCTACTAGCAGCAGAAAGGCTAATCTCGAGACTATGTGGCTAGAAACAGTAATAGTTCTTCTTTACCATTTGGTGTCCGTTCTGTATTTAGTATGTTATATCATATAAAGTGATGTTTTGATTAGTTTTCTTGCTAAAGATGCTCATGTATTGTTTGTTGGATGTGCTTCTTTTAAACAGCTGATGGCATTGGTCGGCGAGCAATTTGATGAGTCAGAAGATATATGTGGGGTGGTTGCTAGTGTGCGTAGGAGTCAGGATAAACTTTCCTTGTGGACTAAGACAGCCACCAATGAAGCAGCTCAGGTGTTTTTTTTTATCTCTGGTGTTATATAGCTTCAGAACTGAAATCTGTGTTATTGTTCCACTATCTCTGAAATGTGATAAGAAATATTCTTTAAGATGGTCCAGATGACAGATCTATGTTTAGTTTCTCAAAAACCTTGGCTATTTATTTATTAATATTATTTAAGAAAATGATATACCAGAGTACTTGAAACACATACATTTGCAGGAATTTTGATGACTTTTCTCTTTAATTTCAATTTATATGTTCTTGTGCTGCGTTAAATTTTTTCTTAATGCTGATATGACCTATCTCCATTTTTTTAATTTATTTTTTTTGTTAAGAGCTGGAAAAGCGACTTTATTTGAGCACCAAATTTGAGATCAAGAGAAAATGCCTTTTCCCATTCCGTCCTATGGACGAAACACTGGTGTTGATTATTAAATATATAATTTAAATTACCCGATCAGAAGCTTTTATTCTTTTTCCTGGCATGGAAGTCCTTAATATATTTCTCTTCGCTTGTTCTTTAACCATTCCGGCAGATGTTTTTTTTTGCTTGTTGTAGTGGTACCTCCTTTCTCTATGGCTTTGTTCATGTTATTTATCGCTGATTTCTGTTCTGTCTTTAGGCATTCTGATAAAAAACACTTTGCTCTGGGCACTTGTCCCTTGCACTGCTCTATGGATGTATATGCATCTAGATCTGCTTCATATTCAACTTGCTGCTTTGAGCTCTTCTTTAAACCCCTTAAAATGTGTCTTGAAATCTAAATTATTGTGTGGTCATGTTTTATAGCGCGTATATGATTCAAAGGATCTTTAAATTCTTAAGTCGAAGCATGAAGATTTAGCTATGGGTGATGTAGCTAAAGATTTTATAATTTTCTTTCTAATTTACTTCCCATGTGAAACACTATTAACACTGCACCATCTGATGTACAAGAGTGAGATATGAGTTTTGTGAAGGTTAAGTTTTGATACCATGTCAAACAATTTGAGTATCCAACCATAAACTCTTTAGGTCATTTGTGAAGTAGCCCAAGATCAAAGAAATGACTAAAGTAGCTCATGTCTTTCATTTAACCCTTTGAATGCCCTCCCATGATCCATGTAAGAACTATATAACTCAACAGCCTGGATTACTGTGGTGAAACCGGTATCATCTGATGATAGTAAACTGAGGAAGGGACAACATTCTGATTGCTTAAGTACCAAATTGTGCTGTGATAGTTTTGCTATGCATTAACTTCTCTTGATGTATGAAATTAGCACATTGATACTAAACCCAAGATGGTATAATTTGAATGTTTTCCCCAAGTATTCGTCATTCTCCGTTTAGTAATCCTATGTACATGTTCATCTTACAGCATTGTAATACACAAGTTGTGAATTGAAATTCTTTTACATTGCTCAACTAGGGGTTTTTCAGGTCTCTTTAGTATATTATTCCCTTGTATTGTCTGTAATCACGTATGTATGCCTTTTTTTGGTCTTCTAACATCTCTGTAGTCTGAAGAACTGTTTTGCCTCCTGGCGTGATGCTCCATGGTTTTGCATTTTATAAATAACTGGTTTGTTCTATGTTGTAGATGGGCATTGGTAGGAAGTGGAAGGAGATCATTGATGCCGAAAAGATATCCTATAGTTTCCATGTAACTTCCCTCTCATCACTTACAATTATTGCAAATTCAATGGTCTTTTATCTTTCCTCTTGATGTTCGTTCTTTCTTAATCAACGTATTATTTTGGTCATTGCAGGATGATTCTAAAAGAGAGAGGTCAGCTAAGAGCCGATATACTGTGTGAAATTTCTTTATCGTGTGGAATTAACACCACTCCTTAAGCTCTTTACCAATACTGAAATTGTACGATTAGCACTTTTTTGCGCTTGTCTGCTGCAAATTTTGATCTTATTGAAATTTATTCGAACTTGATGTATGTTTGGATGTATTGCATTAAAGATTTTGTTCTGATGTTTGTTATTTATGTGGTATCACTTTATATCTCAAGTAGACTCTATGGGAGAAAGCTTAGTCGATTCATTGGGTAATTTAATGCTTCAAAATGAGCCTCTTTAGTGCTTGTATAATAGAATTTTGGAGGAACGTAGATAGAAATGCACCAAGTATTTACTTAAATTATCATAAAGTAAAGTTGAACGCGTAGACTCACATGGTTAAACATCCCAAATTGTGTGAGTTTTTCTACGTATGTTTATTTGTTTAATTTTATGATAGTAGAATTGTCAGCTAAGGTCTGTTTATATATTATGTCTCTCAAATACGGGTGTGATGTGCCTTCGTTCACCAAAACCTAGACGTTAAAGAAATTTATTTCTTAGGTCTTTTAATTTAAATTCCTCTTCCACGCGACAATTTAAGTTTAATACTTAACCAATTTCGAGTGAAAAGTTAAAAATTGAAATCATGAAGACAACATTTTCTAGACTACAAAGCACATATATATATGTTTGAATAATACATAAAATTAAAGTTGTATCTGATTGATTTGTCTCAATTACACAAAAGAGGCTATAGCTATTTGATCATAACACATTGGCAATAATGATTAATTTTGTGCCATCCATCAAGCAAGAAATCCAAGTTTTTCACCATTCTTCTTTGCCAATCGAATTAATCCTTGCCTTTGCTTCTGATCTGCTCCTATTGACTTGCAAAACTCTGTGATTACCTGATCAAACAAATCCATCAACATTAGCTTTGGTTTCCGCACCGGGAAGTTCCACCTTAGGGTTTAATAATCTAATGGTTCCTATCAAAGGTGACTTCATTCTCAAAGACTCGAACTGCAGACCTGTAGTTAAGGATAGGGGGAGGGGTATTTACGATTGGTACCTGACTAATCTGGTGGACGAGTGTTGGAAGTTCCTCTTTAGGTGTAAAATGGTCCCTATCAAAGGAAATTTCATTTTCAAGACTCGAACTCCAGACATCTAGTTAAGAATACTTGCAATTGGTACCCAACTAATCTAGCAGATTCGTGTTCGGAAGTTCCACTTTTAGAGATAAAACGCGTAGTCCCTACCCAAGGCGATTTCATTTCAGAGGCTCGTACCTCAGACCTCTAGGTAAGTAGAAGAGTGGGGTAGTGGGATGGGGGTTGGGGGTTACCTACAAGCCCATCACTACTATGGGTGGTTGATATTACCATTGAAATTGTGACCTCTTGGCCTTTATCCTTTTTGGAGACTCAAATACCACATTTAACTTGAGAAACATACTAACAAATTGTCCTCTTTGAAATCTTTTATGAATTGTTTGAGTTTGTTTACTTTTTTTCAAGTTTACTTTTGAAAAAGTAAATGAAATAAATTTAATATTACATGACATATATTAGTCAAATCCAACATTGAAAAGCTTAACCTACTTGTTTAGAACAATAAACTAGAATTTTGAGAACTAAAACCTCTAAGCTTAGACTTAATATTAAATTAAGAATTAATGATTTTAAATGCATAACACTTGAAAATTCTTGTCATAAATCCAAAATCAGTCCAAATAGACTAAACTTATATATCTAATTCTCAATTTGAACATCACAAATTAATTTACAATTCATCATTTTTCACCAATTAACTTTGCTATTTTTATTGACTTTATCCCCAAATTAGAACTTTCATAGATCATATTCAATAATATCAACACTAAAGAAAGACTAGATCTACCCAAAAACAATATAAGCAAAGACAAAAATTGTTAGTAGACAATTTTATGAATGAAAAACATAAAATTTCTTCAAAAACAAAATGATTTCTGCTCATATGCACTCGATAGACATTTAAAATTATACGACATCTATGCTGATGGATAATAACGGATATCGAGCAAATGATAAATTACCTGAGAGTGTAAAGCAATAGCTTTGCCCCTAAGTTGATTGAATCTTTTTTTGCCAACAATATTCCTAGTGATAACAACAATTGGTGCAAATAATCCTTTTCCATCATTAACATTACCCATCATTATCCTTGATCTCACTGCCTTTCCAAATTTAACATTCATTAATGGTTGCACTTTCCTCATAAACTTACCATAATCTTCACCACTAACACATGAAGAAAATGAAGTTGTTGCAATTGAACTTGTAATTGCCATTCAAATAACCTTTTTTCTTAGGACTACTAGTAGTAAATAATATTCTTGAATATAAAAGTGATGATAATGGAGCTAAGGGGGGTTTTTGAGCTTATGTTATAAGATTTTTTTGTGTGGTTTATGAAGGTAGGTTGTTGTTGTAATTTTTGTAGCCTTTTATGTTTGGTTTGTATTTTGAGTGGTAATGAAGAGGCAAATTTAGAGCCACACAATTGTATTTGCTAGCTTTTGATTGTCTTTTTTCTTCTTTTTATTGGATTTTGGTTTTTTTCAAATTTTTTACTTGAAAAATAAAAGATTCTTCTTGATTTTTTAATGGTCCACATATTTTATTTATTTTTTTTAAAAAAGTCTGATAATATAAATCGAATAGTGTTGCGTTCGAATGGTGTGCCTTAATTTAAATATGATATAACTATAACATATAATGGATTTCACGGCAATAATAAATTAGAATATTTGTAACCAACACTCTATATTAATATTGTTAAATGTTTCAGTGATTCTGAATATAGTGATACATATTAACTCAAGTGCTGCTAAATGTATTTTTGGTAATATATATTGTCGCTAAAGGGAAAAAGTCTGTTGTTATTGAACGTCTCTTTGTTGTAATCTATACGTAATATGAAGATAACTTTATCATTTATATCTGTTTCCAATATTTTATTTTATTTATTTATCCCATCAGTTTGGAGATCTGTATCTACTATTCTAGTGGTTCTTTCTCTTCATGTAGGGTCTACCATTGTAATCTTGATCATATCCATATGCCAAGTGGTGCCCTTTTGATCAATTGATTTTTTTTTTCAATTTTGGAGTTTGAACCTTTTCTTTTTCTCACATGTATTTTTGCATCATTAATTTCGTGTATAATCAAATTAAGATACAAATCAAAACAATTTAAATAAAGTTTTGTGAAATTTACGTGACTAGGTTGTTAATTTTTTAAGTTTTCATTAGATGTTCATTATTTATAGTAGAGTCAACTAAATTCACGCATTATCTAATTTATTTTTGAGCGTAGCGTTTTCAACATATTCTTTTTTCATTTGCATGGATTCAAACTCGAAACGTTTGATTAAGATTGAAGCAGTCCCGATCATCACAACATAATTGTGTGATTTTAACCCATGTTTTGAACCTCTATGGTTCTGAATTATACACGAAATCTTAAAGGATCCAAAAAAAAAAAACATGGAATGCTAGGTGGCATGCAATTAGTGGATAATAACTAAACGGTGTAAAAATGTTTGAAGACAAATATATAATTTTGACTCTAAGATGGGAAATTTGATTTTGTATTTTGTAAAGTCATAAATGTTTTTCTTGTTTCATATTTTATGCATTCAAATAAGAATTTCCAGCCGTTAATATAATAGTATGTGACAATGTCTTGTGAAGCTTCATGGAAGCAACTTAATTGTTTGTCAAATGAGCATGTCTACTTGGCTTTATAGATCGTCATCGTAACTTCTACGCAATGAATATGAAGATAATGAAAATATTTAATTGGATAAGTAAATGGTCGATAAATTTGTATGTTTACTGCAAGTAGGGTTTGCAATCCAAGACGGTAAGACTTTTGGTTTGATGGTTTGAAGAATAATCACTCTGCATAGCGTGTTCATTTACTTGTCATAAAATTTGAAATTGTATATTCAGTGAATAAAGAAAGTATCACATAATGTGAAGTACCTATTTTATGACATAAAACGGCTCTCTTGGGTGATGTTTGATTGGTTTGTACATACCTTGAGCCACATCTCGTGAATTCACATTCATCATGTATTACATGTAATACGATATAAATATTTACGTGTGCACATTCAAAATTGAAGAATATAAATGACAGTGGAATTAAATGTATGTTTATGTATTGTGCCAATTCAAAATAAAAATGTTTTTGTAGGGATATTTTTGAAAAAACCAAGAAAATTAGCTACTCTGTCATATTATGACTTTAGACGCATTTTTAAATTATCTATCATTCACTTTACATGTTAGTAATGATAAATCTTAAAACACTTTATATATATATATATCATTATATTTTAATTAACTCTCTTTTTTAATATTATTGATTCTGCTCATCGAACGTTAAATAAACTATCATTGTATTTACACTATTATAAATCTACTCCTAAATGATAAATTATTGAATAAAGAAATGATAGATTATTTAAAGAAAAATAAAATCAGAACTTTAAGTCCATGACTTTTATTAGTTAATTATAAAATTTGACCTATCACTAATTCCTATTTTTAGTAGTATTTAGGGATAAATTTCAGTTGTACCTAAAATACACTATAGATTTCCATTATAATTTTTGGTTTAAGCGGGAATCCGAAACATCTTTGTTCATAATTTTGGTTTAGGCGGGAAATTCGAAAATAGCTTTTTTGTTTAAAATTTTGGATTTCGAAAATGCTTTTTCGTTCAAATTTTGTAAAGCTTCTGATTCATCACTCATATTCTATCTTGCTAAGAAAAATAAAAGTTCAATTCAATGGCTTTATCCTTCGAACAAAAACTGAGTTGGTTAATTGTTGCATCGGTGTTTCATTTAGCTGACAAGGAATATGCAGTCATCGGTAAGAGCACTTGGTTTGTGGATGCTAGCGTTAGTTCTCACTAACGGTGGATATCAGTGTATCTTTGTAGTTGCAGACATATTTGATCGAATGATTACGCAAAAATAAGAGTGGTAGACGGATCATTTTTTATCCGATCTGGTCTGATTTCGGTATGGTTCCCGCACCGTTTTGTCCATTACCAGTTGAACCGGTAAGGAACCGATTTACCCAATTTTTTAATTTTTTTTAAGTATCCATTAATTTGACTGTTGGGCCCTTTTAGTCGTTGGGATGGGGCCCAAAACGGTCAAAAAATATCTCCACTCCTTTCTAACTCATTTACACTATAAATATACCTTTTTTCATTTTTTTCTCGAATCAATTGAAATACTTTAGAAGTTTGTACACGTGACAACCAAATTTTGGGATACTTTTGAGTAACTTATTTAATTTCCGCATTTTATTGTAATAGTCAAGTTTTAGGTTGATTTATCTTGGTGGAATAAGACGAGTGTCATCACGTTCATTTTTGGATCGTTACCGGAAAGCTCAATTCAATGGCTTTATCCTTCAAACAAAAACTGATTTGATCAATTGTTGCATCGATGTTTCATTTAGATGACATAGGATATGGAGTCATCGGTAAGAACATTTGGTTTGAGGATGCTAGCGTTCTCACTCACCGTGGACTTCTATGTATCTTTGTAGTTCTAAACATTCCTAACCGAATGATTTAGTCAAAATAAGAGTGGCAAATGGATCGATTTTTGTCCGGTCCGGTCCGATTCCCTTATCGATCCGTCCAGTCAGGTCCGATTCCCTTACACGTCCGTCCGGTCTAGTCCGATTCCCTTACCGGTCTGTCCGGTACTGGTTCAATAGAATTTTAAATTGGTTGAACCGGTTCTTTTCCGACAGGTAAGGAACTGAATAGATGAAATATTTGATGAGAATAGTGATGAATACATGGAAGCAATTGAAGAAGATCGACAAATGCAAGTTTCAAAAAAATCTTTCTTTTGAAATGATACTAAATTTGCAAAAAATAATTTAAGAAAATGCAATTGTTAGTACAATATTTATTATTCAATACCTAGAGTATGTACTCTTTATCTCTTTCTAATATTTGTATTGTACAACTTATTTATATGAATAAATATACAACTATTCGCCTTGATTTTCTTTTAAAATAGTCTCTTCTATTTAATTCTTGTCATTTTACAAATTTAATTGTTAATTATTTTAATATTAGATTAAACTTTAAACATTAATATAAAATTGAATTTTAAGGTTTAAAGTTTAAACTTTGAAAGTTTACATCCATTATAAACTTTAAAGTTTAAACTTTAAATTCAATTTCAGACTTTGTATTTTATATAAATTTTAAACTTTAAATTCAATTTCAAACTTTAAATTCAATATAAACTTTAAACTTTAAATTAAATTTCAAACTCTAAATTCAATATAAACTTTGGCTTATAGTGCATGTTATTGTGCTGATGGTCATGAATTTTGGGTTGTTTGCGTTCTTGAATTGAGATAAGAGAATGAGATGTGGCGATATAAGTGGACCATTGCTAGCTTAGGTTGGATTAGAGGGTGTGCTGATGTGTCCGCTTCCTGAATTAGAGTTAGGATGAGAAACTGCGGATGTTCTACGATAGCGAAGGGAATCAAATACAACACATGCCGTCGACTTTACTTAAATAACCCTAACTAACAAGAAAATGTAACCCTAATCGAATATATAATTTACTGAAAGGAGAAAACTTACCTTCAACTCGTAGATTTTCTAACCCTAGCGCCGCAATTTGTGTAAGTCTCCAAGAACCCTAGCAGCACCGCAACGTTCTTTCAGTGAAAATGAAATTTAGGAAATTAGGGATTTGTTGTGGGTTAAAAAGGATGGGTTTTGGATCGGATATGGATCGTATAAGTTATTTAAAAGAGGGGTCATATAGGTCATTTAAAATATGGTCATAAAAGTGTTTTTAATGGGTCGGATTATTAGGGGCATATGTGACCCTTTCTCTTTTATAATATAAATGTCAAGTTGAAATATTAAAATGACGTGAAAAATTCATTTGGGCATTTAAAGAAAAGTAAAATGAGTTGGATATTTCGAGGTGGCCAACTAACGCCCATAAGGGCATATTTGGATCAATAGTTGGACGGCGAGAGTATAAATGGACCAAACTTTAAACGGGGGTCATATTCAGACCTTTTCGAAAAGTTTAGGGGTATATTTGACCCTTTTCCCTTTTAAAAATATTTTGAACTTCAAAATTTCATTTTTTTCACCCCACCCTCGACCTCCTGCAACCCACCCCACACCAGCCCCCTCTCCCCCAATCACTCTCCCCACCTATCCCCACCCAATAAAAATTAAGTTTGTTTTAAAAAAATATTTTCAACTTCAAATATTTATTTTTTCACCCTACCCTGGACCCATCCCACCCCAACCATCGTCCCCCTACCCCCAACCAACCCCACTCCCTTCATAAATATTAAGTTTGTTTGAAAAATATTTTTAACTTCAAATTTTTTCACCACCCCCGGCATCCCCTATCCCCCCACCCAACCTCGAAACTTTTTTTTAAGTTTTTTTACTTTTATAATAAATTAAAACTAAAAAAAAAGACTAAAATATTTTCTCTATATTAAATTCTTAAGTAAAGAACTATTTATTCATGAAATATATGTAAATTGTATTTTACTCGACCCACTTAATACCCAACTCAGTTTTGTCCATATTATATATGGACGGATTGAATGATTATTCATTTTATGTTTACCCATTTTTAAATCGCCACAATTAATCCAACCCGTGTATTTGTCACCACAACTTTATAATCTACTATATTTAGTATGTCTATAAATAGCTTGTATTAGATATTTTTTCATTGAAGCTTTAATACAATGAAACAGTTACTTTCTTCTCTTCTTAGATTGTTAAATCGCCATTGATATACCCCTTTCTGCTCATCAAAAGTTCTTGCAGGGAACTTAACAAGCTTCATTACTCATCTTCTATCTTTCTAAAGAAAAAAAAAGTTCAATGGCTTTATTTGTCAAAGAAAAAATGATTTGGTTAAGTGCTGCATCACTTTTTCATATAGCTGGGCCATTGTCGTGACATACAGTATGCAGTTATCGGTACCAATATTTCTTTTGTGGATACTATCGGTAGTTCTCGCTTACTGTCTACTTATCTACGTGCTTGTAATTCCAAAAATTCCTGATCGATTGATTACTGAAGGGGCTACCAAAATTTTGTTTAGGCTTGCTGTTGATGTTATAACCCAATTCCTTGCTAATGTGGTAGTATCGCTTGCTAATCTTCATGATCATGGTTCTTGCATTATGAGGTAAAATACTTGTTTTATGACTTGTTATTGTGGTGATGTTCATGAGTTTTGGGTTGTTTGCGTTCTTGAATCGGGATAAGAGAATGTGATGTGGCGAGACAAGTGGACCATTGCTAGCTCAGGTTGGATTAGAGGGTGTGCTGATGCGTCCGCTTTCTGAATTAGAGTTAGGATGAAAAACTTTGGATGTTCAAAATTTTGGATTTCGAAAATGTTTTTTTGTTCAAATTTTGTAAAGCTTCTGATTCATCGCTCATATTCTATCTTGCTAAGAAAAATAAAAGTTCAATTCAATGGCTTTATCCTTCAAACAAAAACTAAGTTGGTTAATTGTTGCATCGATGTTTCATTTAGCTGACAAGGAATATGAAGTCATCGGTAAGAGCACTTGGTTTGTGGATGCTAGCGTTAGTTCTCACTAACGCATGGACTTCAATGTGTCTTTGTAGTTCCAAACATATTTGATCGAATGATTACGCAAAAATAAGAGTGGTAGACGGACCATTTTTTATTCGATCCGGTCCGGTTTAAGTTTGGTTCCCGTACCGTTTTGTCCATTACCAGTTGAACCGGTAAGGAACCGATTTACCCGATTTTTTAAATTTTTTTTAAGTATCCTTTAATTCGACTGTTGGGCCCTTTTAACTGTTGGGATGGGGCCCAAAACGGTAAAAAAATACCCCCACTCCTTTCTAACTCATTTACATTATAAATATACATTTTTTCCATTTTTTTTCTCGAATAAATTGAAATACTTTAGAGGCTTGTACACGTGACAATCAAATTTTGGGTACTTTTGAGTTAATTTTCGCATTTTATTGTAATAGTCAAGTTTTAGGTTGACTTATTTTGGTGGAATAAGACGAGTGACATCACGTCAATTTTTGGATCGTGACAGAAAAGCTCAATTCAATGGCTTTATCCTTCAAACAAAAACTTATTTGATCAATTGTTGCATCGGTGTTTCCTTTAGATGAATGGGATATGGAGTCATCGGTAAGAACATTTGGTTTGAGGATGCTAGCGTTAGTTCTCACTCACCGTGGACTTCTGTGTATCTTTCTAGTTCCAAACATTCCTGACCGAATGATTTCGTCAAAATAAGAGTGGCAGATAGATCGATTTTTATCCGGCCGATCCGATTCCCTTATCGGTCCGTCCAGTCAGGTCCGATTCCCTTACCCGTCCGTCCGGTCTGGTCTGATATACCCCTTTCTGCTCATAAAAAGTTCTTACAGGGAACTTAACAAGCTTCATTACTCATCTTCTATCTTTCTAAAGAAAAAAAAAGTTCAATGGCTTTATTTGTCAAAGAAAAAATGATTTGGTTAAGTGTTGCATCACTTTTTCATATAGCTGGGCCATTGTCATGACATACAGTATGCAGTTATCGGTACCAATATTTCTTTTGTGGATACTATCGGTAGTTCTCGCTTACTGTCTACTTATCTACGTGCTTGTAATTCCAAAAATTCCTAACCGATTGATTACTGAAGGGGCTATCAAAATTTTGTTTAGGCTTGCTGTTGATGTTATAACCCAATTCCTTGCTAATGTGGTAGTATCGCTTGCTAATCTTCATGATCATGGTTCTTGCATTATTAGGTAAAATCCTTGTTTTATGACTTGTTATTGTGGTGATGTTCATGAGTTTTGGGTTGTTTGCGTTCTTGAATCGGGATAAGAGAATGTGATGTGGCGAGACAAGTGGACCATTGCTAGCTCAGGTTGGATTAGAGGGTGTGCTGATGCGTCCGCTTTCTGAATTAGAGTTAGGATGAAAAACTTTGGATGTTCAAAATTTTGGATTTCGAAAATGTTTTTTTGTTCAAATTTTGTAAAGCTTCTGATTCATCGCTCATATTCTATCTTGCTAAGAAAAATAAAAGTTCAATTCAATGGCTTTATCCTTCAAACAAAAACTAAGTTGGTTAATTGTTGTATCGATGTTTCATTTAGCTGACAAGGAATATGAAGTCATCGGTAAGAGCACTTGGTTTGTGGATGCTAGCGTTAGTTCTCACTAACGCATGGACTTCAATGTGTCTTTGTAGTTCCAAACATATTTGATCGAATGATTACGCAAAAATAAGAGTGGTAGACGGACCATTTTTTATCCGATCCGATCCGATCCAGTTTTTAGTTTGGTTCTCGTACCGTTTTGTCCATTACCAGTTGAACCGATAAGGAACCGATTTACCCGATTTTTTTAATTTTTTTTAAGTATCCTTTAATTCGACTGTTGGGCCCTTTTAGCTGTTGGGATGGGCCCAAAACGGTAAAAAAATACCCCCACTCCTTTCTAACACATTTACACTATAAATACACATTTTTTCCATTTTTTTTCTCGAATAAATTGAAATACTTTAGAGGCTTGTACACGTGACAATCAAATTTTGGGGTACTTTTGAGTTAATTTTCGCATTTTATTGTGATAGTCAAGTTTTAGGTTGACTTATTTTGGTGGAATAAGACGAGTGACATCACGTCCATTTTTGGATCGTGACAGAAAAGCTCAATTCAATGGCTTTATCCTTCAAACAAAAACTTATTTGATCAATTGTTGCATCGGTGTTTCCTTTAGATGAATGGGATATGGAGTCATCGGTAAGAACATTTGGTTTGAGGATGCTAGCGTTAGTTCTCACTCACCGTGGACTTCTGTGTATCTTTCTAGTTCCAAACATTCCTGACCGAATGATTTCGTCAAAATAAGAGTGGCAGATAGATCGATTTTTGTCCGGTCCGATCCGATTTCCTTATCGGTCCATCAAGTCAGGTCCGATTCCCTTACCCGTCCGTCCGGTCTGGTCCGATATACCCCTTTCTGCTCATAGAAAGTTCTTACAGGGAACTTAACAAACTTCATTACTCATCTTCTATCTTTCTAAAGAAAAAAAAAAGTTCAATGGCTTTATTTGTCAAAGAAAAAATGATTTTGTTAAGTGCTGCATTACTTTTTCATATAGCTGGGCCATTGTCGTGACATACAGTATGCAGTTATCGGTACCAATATTTCTTTTGTGGATACTATCGGTAGTTCTCGCTTACTGTCTACTTATCTACGTGCTTGTAATTCCAAAAATTCCTAACCGATTGATTACTGAAGGGGCTACCAAAATTTTGTTTAGGCTTGCTGTTGATGTTATAACCCAATTCCTTGCTAATGTGGTAGTATCGCTTGCTAATCTTCATGATCATGGTTCTTGCATTATTAGGTAAAATCCTTGTTTTATGACTTGTTATTATGGTGATGTTCATGAGTTTTGGCTTGTTTGCGTTCTTGAATCGGGATAAGAGAATGTGATGTGGCGAGACAAGTGGACCATTGCTAGCTCAGGTTGGATTAGAGGGTGTGCTGATGCGTCCGCTTTCTGAATTAGAGTTAGGATGAAAAACTTTGGATGTTCAAAATTTTGGATTTCGAAAATGTTTTTTTGTTCAAATTTCGTAAAGCTTCTGATTCATCGCTCATATTCTATCTTGCTAAGAAAAATAAAAGTTCAATTCAATGGCTTTATCCTTCAAACAAAAATTGAGTTGGTTAATTATTGCATCGATGTTTCATTTAGCTGACAAGTAATATGAAGTCATCGGTAATAGCACTTGGTTTGTGGATGCTAGCGTTAGTTCTCACTAACGCATGGACTTCAATGTGTCTTTGTAGGTCCAAACATATTTGATCGAATGATTACGTAAAAATAAGAGTGGTAGACGGACCGTTTTTTATCCGATCCGGTCCGGTTTCAGTTTGGTTCCCGTACCGTTTTGTCCATTACCAGTTGAACCGGTAAGGAACCGATTTACCCGATTTTTTAAATTTTTTTTAAGTATCCTTTAATTCGACTGTTGGGCCCTTTTAGCTGTTGGGATGGGGCCCAAAACGGTAAAAAAATTCCCCACTCCTTTCTAACTCATTTACACTATAAATATACATTTTTTTCATTTTTTTTCTCGAATAAATTGAAATACTTTAGAGGCTTGTACACGTGACAATCAAATTTTGGGTACTTTTGAGTCAATTTTCGCATTTTATTGTAATAGTCAAGTTTTAGGTCGACTTATTTTGGTGGAATAAGACGAGTGACATCACGTCCATTTTTGGATCGTGATAGAAAAGCTCAATTCAATGGCTTTATCCTTCAAAAAAAAACTTATTTGATCAATTGTTGCATCGGTGTTTCATTTAAGTGAATGGGATATGGAGTCATCGGTAAGAACATTTGGTTTGAGGATGCTAGCGTTAGTTCTCACTCACCGTGGACTTCTGTGTATCTTTCTAGTTCCGAACAATCCTGACCGAATGATTTCTTCAAAATAAGATTGGCAGATAGATCGATTTTTGTCCGGCCCGATCCGATTCCCTTATCGGTCCGTCCAGTCAGGTTCGATTCCCTTACCCGTCCGTCCGGTACTAGTTCAATCGAATTTTAAATTGGTTGAACCGGTTCTTTTCCGACTGGTAATGAACCAAATAGATGAAATATTTGATGAGAATAGTGATGAATACATGGAAGCAATTGAAGAAGATCGACAAATGCAAGTTTCAAAAAATCTTTCTTTTGAAATGATACTAAATTTACAAAAATAATTTAAGAAAATGCAATTGGTAGTACAATATTTAATATTCAATACCTAGATTATGTACTCTTTATCTCTTTCTAATGTTTGTATTGTTCAATTTATTTATATGAATAAATATTCAACTATTCACCTTGATTTTCTTTTAAAATAGTCTCTTCTATTTAAAAAATTAGCAAGCAATACTACCACATTAGCAAGGAATTAGGTTATGACATCAACAGCAAGCCTAAACAAAATTTTGGTAGCCCATTCAGTAATCAATCGGTCAGGAATTTTTGGAATTACAAGCACGTAGATAAGTAGACAGTAAGCGAGAACTACCGATAGTATCCACATTAAAGTGTAGCTTCATCTTTTATGTAAATTGATGAGTTAAAGTGTCACTAATCAAAGAATTCAAATAAAAATTATGTGTACAATTTATTTAACTAGAATATTTTAGAGAACATCAAATATTTTAAGATTTAGTAATAATAATAGATAATCTAAACGTTATTAATGGAGAATATTTTTATTCAATTATCAATTTTGTGTTGTTATTTGTTTGAATTATATTATTCAAGTTGTTTGTATCACAAATTATATAATTGTTGTGACATTCAAACGTCTTTGATATTAGAATTTGTTTTCTTTGATTTGATGAACTTTTTTTCTTTTCAATATGATTTCAATCAAATACATGTATGAATATATATAGCTGAGATTCCACTATTAAAAATATCACAAATGCCCCAGAAAATAAGACTTCTCGTTTTTTTTTTTTTTTTTAAAAAAAAAAAAACCTCAAATGAAAAAGCTATAAATGGTTGTGTTACCCATGGATCATTCTTGTATTTTTGGGATAATTGTATATGATATCAAATTAATAATCTAAAATAAATGGAGTAGCTACTGTTTGATTTAATTGTGCCCTATAGTAAACGTTTGTCAAAGTTTGTCAGTCGCCTCTCTCCCAAAACTCTGGCTCGCCACGTTCCCATTCTCGCTCGTCACTCTCACTCTGCTCGCCTCATTCCCTTTATACAACAGAAGTGTATAATTTGTGTTTCTGTTTTGTATAAAGCGAGAGAAAATTGTATATACACATGCAAAAACATATATCTTTGTGCTATACACTTAATTATACAGTTTACAAGCATTTTACTTTGATTCAATTGTATACAAATGCAAATTTTATACAAATATTGCAGCGGAAAAGACCAGTGAATTATACAATTACAGTAAAATAAAATTTTCTCTAGTTTTATATAACAGAAGTGTATAAATTGTGTTTCTATTTTTGTATAAAGCGAGAGAAAAACATATATCTTCTTCCTATACACTTATAATTATACAATATACAAACATTTTACTTCGATTCAATTGTATGCAAAACAAATTTTATACACATATTGCAGCGAAATCGGCCAGCGAATTATACAATTGCAGTGAAATAGGTCAGCGAATTATACAATTGCAGCGAAATAGGACAGCGAATTATACAATTTAGGCCAGCGAATCATACAATTGTATATGTATAAAGAGGGCAACGAATTATACAATTTAGGCCAGCGAATTATACAGTTGTATATGTATAGCGAATTATACAGTTATAGATTTGCTATGGAGCGAAATTATGCTAACTTTACTATAGCATACAAATATGAATTTTTTGTTTGTTATATGTGAAACTTGCCTATTTTCTATATGATAAAATAATAATAATAATAATAATATTTTATATTATAAAAATAATTTTACTTTAAAAATACCTCTAATACTTATAAACCGCAAAAGAACAAAAAGAAAAGGACTTGCATATATATATAGGGAATCTTTTAAACTTGCTATCAATTTTTTTTTATGTATTCGAATTAGAAAACTTAAACACATAATAATTTGCTTCAAGAGGTCTCAGGTTCGAATTCCCTCAAGTACGGAATTGCCTTTATTAGGGAATGCTTTATCTCCAATGTGAGAGTTCTCGATACGAATTTGGATTTACTCGATTTTTAATGTAAATCTCGAATATCGAATGTGAAACAAAAAAAAATGCTCCAATCAAATAGAAGTACTTCAACTTTGAAATAACTTTGTACATAAATTATAAATCGTAAAACCCCTAGAAATTTTCATGTTGAAAATCTCAACATCTTCGTGTATTCAAGTGTTCAATCGAAACAGAAGGTAGTTTTAATGTCTAAATAAAATTCAGAAGTTGTCTATAGGGGTTCAAAGTAACAAACAACAAACTTAGAGGGATCCATTAATAATAAACACTTCTTCAATTTTGAAGCTTTCTTTCTCCTTTCTTGCCATCAGCCGGCGTTTGGGATTTTTCAGGTATTGACTTTTGCTAAAACAAACATCACAATTGATGAACTTGAAACAATCTTCCATTTCTCCTTAATCTCATCAAAATCCTTTAAAAAAAATCCAAAATTGTCTCATTTTGAGATGTCATTAGCTACCCATTTTTCAGCATTTGTTATCCTTTTTACACTTGGTATTCATCGTCTTCTTTGCTGCATCTGCAATTACCTCAAAAACCCATCACTCTATAGATCAAAAACATGGTATTTCTCAGAAGTCAGATGGAAAAATCTTGATTTATACTCCCTTTTAATCATTTTACCTATTGCCTCTTTCTCTCATATATTTCTGTTCTTAGCTTTCTCAGGGAACAATGTAGTGTATAAGTTCTCATTCTTACAGCAATCTGTAGTCATTTTCTTCTTCTGGGTGTTTATGATTCTTATTGTTGTTAAAGAAAGTTTTGATCTTTATGCAATTCTTGATAGTTTGGTTTACAGTTTTGCTGGTGTTTGTTTTGCTGTTGAATTCTTGATGAATGGGAAAGGACTTGTTGGTGTTAGTGGTGGTATGTATGGACATTTGGGGGAGTTGGCATTTGTTTGTGGTGGTTGTTGCTTGTGTCTAGCAGTAAAGCCATCTTTGTTTTTTGTGGAGTTTTTGTTTTCCTGTGTACTTGTGTTGAAAGGGACTTGGGTTTTGCAAGTTGGGTTGTCATTATATACTGATATGTTTTCATTAGATGGATGTGAGAATCTTTTGGTGGGTTTATCGAACGGGAAAAATGATGTTAAATGTGATCTTGATGAGAATAAGTTGAGGGGAACAGCATTGATACATCTATTGTTTATAGTGCATGTTATTGTGGTGATAGTCATGAGTTTTGGGTTGTTTGCGTTCTTGAATCGGGATAAGAGAATGAGATGTGGCGATACAAGTGGACCGTTGCTAGCTCAGGTTGAATCAGAGGGTGTGTTGATGCGTCCGCTTCCTGAATTAGAGTTAGAATGAGAAACTTTGGATGTTCTTCGATAGAGAAGCATTTGAAAAAAACTGCAGAAGTGGTTTACTTGTAAGTTTTGAATTTACAGATTTTTTTTTTATACTATATAGGAAATTCTAGCCTTTTGTTTTTCTTGATCTTCTGTCTTTTCCAATGTACCTTAGCGTTGAATGAAAGGAGAGTTTCTACTATTCATTATATTATAATTGTCTTTCTATATTTCTATGTTCATCTGATTGTTAATGGCAAAATGTTGGTGGCCAAAGAAAGAACTCTTCGAATCAATCAAGCTCCTTACTTGTCTTTAAAGTATCTTTGTACTAAATTAGAAGAAAAAAATAGGTATTTTTATTTTTGGACCAAGGACTGCTGTCAATTACAAAAGAAGCTAGGCCATCTCTGTTCTAGAGGTAGAGAGCCTATGAAATATAAAACTTAATTTACATTATCTGCAAATGAAAATTATACCAAACGAACAAAGACAGAAAGTCTTGATGCTATAAGGATGATTAGATTTTCCTCTTGAAGAGTTCATACAATGCAAACAGGGAACAACAATGAGTGAACCATGTTTTTTTGCATTCCTATAGCGGTTTTTTCTAGACCAGTGCTTCAGAAAGCTGCTGTTGGGGACTTTGGGTTCTTATTATCATCACTGTTGCCTGAATTATTTTAAAGCATATACGTTGCATTGTACAATCTACAATGCAAAGACAAGTGATTTGAGTCTTAAGTATCCAGATCACAGAAGTAGTATCTCTTACATGAATATAATCCCATAAACCCCTTAGTATTTGTTATGCAAATATAATCCCCTGAACTCCTTAGTAATTTTTACGCAAAAATAATCCCCTTCTCCTTATATTTTCTTGTGTTAGACAAACTTCAGGCATATGGCATAACCATTGGTTCCATCAGAAATCAGAATCTGATCTCATTCAGTCACCAACTCTAAAGCAAACATTAGCCTAAACTCCTCCCATAGATTTGTTTTGCATTCCTGAGGCCCACTTTTACAAAGCTTTTTCACTTCATAAATGTTTTTATCATTGCAGACCTTACCCCTACCTCATGGAGGTAGAGAGGCTGTTTACGAAAACGCATAATGTTTATGGACAGTTGCATAAAATAATCACTTTCAACCTGTTGGTTATCAAATAGAAAAGGAATTTTCTTGCTTAACAGCTAGAGTAATATGCAAATCTGGATTTAATCTGTGATAGAAGTATAAAAAAACTGCTAACCAACTCGTTTATTTTACTTGAATATTTTTACAATGTACATGGTACATGAGTATCTATATGTATTGACAACATTTGAGAAAGTGACAAATAGAAAGATGTTTTACATGGTAGAGTGTAACAACTATCCTGATTAAAGGATATGTTTGTCCCTTTTCAGTAAATCTAACCATAAGCAAAATTTATTAATTGTGTTGAAGAGAAATATCTTTTTCCAGCTTTCTGTATTTTGTCTTGGAGGAGAAGATGGGGAATGTCAACCATTTTCGACGAAAACGGTTGAACCCATGGATTTTTAATCTCGAACGGATCCTTTTAAGTTTACTGGTGAAATCACTTCTATATCTGATTATTTTGAATTTTGTGAACTTTACCAACTTTTTCATGTGCTTGTATCCTGCATGAATGTTGTTTGACAAATAGTGAGCAGAAAGTTAAAGAAAAAGGATGTATAGAGTTAGAAAAACTGTGAAAAAATAAAGAAAAAAGTACTCATATGGAAGGTAAGTGGCTCCAAGCTAATAGAATTAATGATCTTTTTATTATGAAACCTATGATAAACTCACAGAATCTCTGTGTGTCTTTGCTTCTATTATATGTGCACAAGCATCATAAATCATGTCGTTCTATATTTGATTGTTAGTTTCTCTTTAGGTTTCTATTCAAAAATATTCTGACCTCAAAATCAAAGGTTCATACCTTTCACCTCTTTACTTTGTTGCTCATCTTGAGGTTCTGTTTTCTGTAAGACCTACAAATTGCAATCATACAGTAGTTCATCACTGTGTATTTTTGCAAAATCGATATCTCAGAGTGCGGTTGTACTGTTTATACTTCATGAACTATAATGTGCCACTCGGATGATTATTTGATCATTTCCTTACCTCAACCAGGCTTTGCAGACATGTTCTCATCCTTCTTTGTATGAATCCTCGAGTGGTCTGTTTGATGCAGAATATAAGCATAAGATGTTAACAGCTATAATGCTATCACGCTTAAAAGGGTTTTTTACCTTTACATGATTTTTCACAAATGCATAAAAGTTCAGAAGGTTCCACACCGTCTTGTCTAGCCTTTTGCCTTCAATATGGCGTGAAGTGATATCTGTGAATGCCATGATAAAAAGGTAAATATCAGGCCAACTCCAATTCCAAGATTTAGAGAAGGCAGGTGAACACTAATATATGTATCTTCTGAGCTTACATGTAGACCTCTTCTCTTCATTAATTTCTTATTCAAATCACTACTCATTTTAGGAGGTTCTTCTAGTACGTTTTCTTTTCTCCAAAGCTATAAATACTTTTCTTTTACCCCTATCAATGTTTTCATTTATTTGAGAGAAACAGTAATTTGCGTAGACGTGTGAGTTGTTAATAGAAAATACCAAAAGAGACAAATCCTCCGTTTGTGCTCAAGTCTTCAATTGCTTCTCCTCTTAGCTCAGGAGGTGGGATAGGGGACCAGATGCAATGGGGTGCCTTGGCACATGCTTTTGTATTTGCAACATCCATGAGTTCCTGCTGCGGAAACTGTCAATGTCCAGGACACTTGAACAAAGTGATGCATGCTTATAAAATTACAAAGTCGTACATGTTATAAAATTGTGTTACCTGGAAGAAAGTTGTTGCTATGATCACATCTGTTTTCTCCTTGAAACGCATTGGGAATACTGCCGTGATTTTCTGGGGCTGTCACAAATGTTAGTTTACATATTAAGAAGCATGAGGCTGTATTCTCTCAAACAAATCTCATATTTTAGGAAGGAATTTTTCTGTACATTTTTTTAATACAATTATTTCTCTTCGTTCAAGTTCCTTTAAATATGCCAAATTGACTCAGATCCCATCATATAGTTGCTATGCATGTGTCATACTTTTTGAACTTAGCAAAACACAGTAGCTGTACTCAGTAGTTTGGAAGTATTATATGGCATAGTTTATAATTTGATCTAAAACATGCTTCTAGTGCCTGCAACCAGTTCTTCCTTCACAGTTTCCTGACTTGGCGTGAGATAAGGTGTGTACTTTCGGTATAACTGTGGATATAATGTTTGCAATGTGTATGTTTACTGGAAGTAGGTTTGCAATCCAAGACGGTAAGACTTTTGGTTTGATGGTTTGAAGAAAAATCACCTGTAGATATTAAAGTCTGAAATGGTCTTGAAATTTGATGGTTTCGGGAAATATGTTCTCACTTTAATTTTTAATTTTTCTTCATTATTTTGAGTATTGCCAGCTGCATGCCAAATGAACTAATTGTCTCTCAGAAAGGGCTTCAGCATTTATGGCTGCCCTACATTGCAATTTAATCCCTCTACTGATGTTCCGACGATGAGGATCAACTACAGCCAAGTTAATGTTAACTGAGCTAGTCTTACGATGCGCAGAGCTACTTATCTGCATGGTGTGTTCATTTACTTGTCCTTAAACATTATCACATAATGTGAAGTACCTGTTTTATGACATAAAACGGCTCTCTTGGGTGATAAACAAGTTTGATTGGTTTGTACATCCCTTGAGCCACATCTTGTGAATTCACATTCATCAGCATTTCTTCCAGCTGAGAACTCAGAATTACACCTTGAACAGCAGCAATGTCTGTTATCATTTTTATAGCCTCTGAAATGAACAAAAGACAACACAAATTTTATGAGAACCGCCGCAGTGTGAAATGCTATCAAAGTAGTAATTGAAAGAAGTTCAATTTGGTTCGACTATTGATGGCTCAGTTTATATCTTAGCATCACCATAACAAAGTGGCAGTTGCTAACCACTTTAAATTCATTATTGTTTTCACTTGTGGTGCCACATTTTATTGTTTATTATTGCATGATCGATTATTCTGCTTCTGAGATGTTTCTAAAGCAGGATAAAGGGGTGGTAGGCAGCATTGATGAGAGGAGTTCCAAACCTTTACCATGCGGCATTCTACCAAAATTGAGTCGTATAGTCAGCTGATATCCTTCTTTTGGAGGCTCAACAATCTCCACAACTTCAGCACTGATAGCCTTTACCTTCTGTATAGTGTAACGTGAAAGACGAGTTGAGACCAGGAATGCTTGAGACAGAATCGGGGTTGCTATTGATAAGTAGGTATGATCGGGATCTGACACCAATGACTGACAAAATATTTCAAAAAAAAAGAAGTTATGGACACATATTTTGGATTGTTGAAAATCAGCAGACATTTTAGCAAAAAAATGCATTTCTCAACTTGGAGTTCGTTTTTTAAATATAAAACTAGTTGCTTGAATTGTTCTTCAGTTCGAAGGATCTTCCTTTAGACAAACCTTGTCTTTTGTGCCATGAACTTCAATCAGGTATGCAATGTATGCTTGTGGTTTTTAGTTGCTCTTACCTGAATGTAATATTCAATGGACCCAAATTCATGAAGGTGATGGTCGGCATCAATAGCCCTTTCATCTCTGTCTCAAGAAAAAACAAGCATGTTCATGGTAAGAGTTTTGGTTTTTACATATACGTTTATTCAAAAACTTAAGAAGAAACACGTCGGAGTACTGCTTATAATTCATCAGGTAAATTCTAAAGGTTAATTACTTACACTTGTTCCAGCTTAACAATTCTAAATGGACGTCTCTATTTTAATGTTTATTGATGTGTCTTTTCTTTGTCGGTTTCATATAAATCTGTTGTATATAGTAATGATGCGGATAGGATTCATATGCTGATCCCAAATTGTAGTCTAACTTGATATAAAATCGTGATTATTCAGTCCAATGAGTTTGTTTGTATGAGTATGCTCTCAATAACTGCATGTCGTTTATGCAGCAAGACCAACTTAGCAGGAACTTAGAGAATATGGTGCTTGGCTGATTGGCTCGTCTCTTTCAAGCACTTCGGTAAGTCCAATACCGACTTGTGATCACAAAAAGTGGCATGTTTTAAATTTTCTCGGTGTTGCTGTCACTAATTGACTGTTGAAAGCAACATTTGATAATAGATCAGAAGGCAAATGTAGCCCCAGCAATGGAATTCTACCTGTACAACGCCTTCTTTTATCTGGCCAAATAGAATCCGTTTTCTGAACACTCAATGTCTATCTGCTTCCACATCATAACTATAAACAAATTACTATTCATCGGCAATGTTAACTAATCATGTATTTCTCAAAACTTAATTCTACTTTATCTAATGATTCCTGCTTAATCTTTATAATTGCCTTATGTTCTGTACTTTCTCCTCTTTACCTTATGAGACGCTCTTCAACTTGATTCTTATTATGTTATCTTGAAAATCTTAGCGAGCTCACTGTATGTTTTTGATAGACTAGAATTACCTAGTATTGAATTTGGAACTGAACTCGAATACTAGACCGACCCTACACTATGATCAGCAATGCTCATCCAGATGAATACGTTTGTTGCACTCAACGGTTCCCCTAGTGGTTTGAGAACCATGAAATCTTAAACGCTAAGTGATCTCTTCTTATTTGTCTAAGCCTTGGTGGAAAGTGGATAGAGTTCGGAGATAGCATATACCTGTGGAATTAGTTAAGGTGCAAGCAAGCTAGCCAGGAGGACACCATGATAATATACAAAAACATGTTGCATCATTTGCTAGGTGTTGAGATTAGCAAAGTAATATATTATAACTAATAAAACGCTTTGTTGTGTTAGCCTCTACAGGAAAAGAATACTCGTGGACTTAACTGAGAAGTAAATCTTGAGTACATGACTTGAAGTACGAAGAACAACGAGTATAGTTCATTTTACCGGTATAATCTGAGCAGAATCTCCTTCAATGCTGGTGATGCACGTTCAAAACGCGCCATGCTTTGGATGTTGATCTTGAAAGTGGAATGAACTTCACATGAAGGTATGTAAAACAAGCTTTTTTACTGATGAGTTGTTGTGGTAGAAGTAGTTCAGTTTTTATATTGAGTAAAATGCAAGATTCTAATTTTGCAATCATTTTTAGTGTATTTTGAAGCAATTTATTCACCAAACAAGACAAATGGCACTACATTTTTTTTTTGTCTTCAGTTCATATGATCATTATCTGTCGATGCTTGTCTTCAAAGATCAGGTAACAGATGGAATAATTAATCATGTTATATATGATTCTATGCACTGGTTACTGAACTATTTATTTTTTTTCACTCGGTGTCCGGAGTTCACATTGGAGCCCAACTAAATTCAGATCGTGCACTGCAAGGCCCATCCGGGAATAACGCTCCTAACAAGATTTTCTCCATACTCAAAGCTCGGACTCGAGACTTCTGATTAAGAGTGAAACACTCTACTAGTGCACGGTTATTAAACCATTATTGATCATTATTATATGGTATCCACTTCACTTGGTTGTTGCATGTGTGCAAAATCAATCAAGAAGAGATCTTATTGTATAATTAAGTTAATGAATTTTTGGAACTACTTATATATTTTTTAAAAAAAAATATTGATTTGTTGGATCTTATTATGGTGTGGGGGCCAATCTTGAGATATTTTAATCGTCTTTCTTTAATGGTTGGTATATTTTTCTAATTCCAATTTACACTTGGATTTTAAAACAAAATCTACTAAATCGAAAAGGGTGTTTTCAGGTAAGGTGAATTTATGATTCGAACTCGAAGTTATTTGTTTTTCTACCACGGGAGGAGTTGATTTGGATTGTCTTAAGCAGTTTAGGTAATCGTTGACATCTTGTCAATTTATTCAAAGTAGCTTTATCAAGATCAGAAGCAAAATTGTGCAAAGATTTCTAATTTCACGAATTGTATCGTTTGATTGGAGGTACAAGAGATAATAATCTCGCGATTATATGTGAGATAAGTTTATCTTACATTTGGTTGAATTTTCGAAATTGAGATTAGTAATTTGGGGATAAAACACTACAAATGACAATGATGCCCTTTTCCAAGGCTCTTCCCTCCAAAGTCCTTCATAAAACTCAAGGTTAAAATTGGAAATATAAGTTTATCCCAACTTATCTAGTGTATATACACCAAGAACATGTTTTATTTTATATCCCACACATCTCATTTTTAGTCCAATGAACCAAATATCGCGCGTAATAAAGATACTTGATTCAGATGAATCGATGTCACAAGTTTGCATCCGTCTTTATAGAAGTGAATATAATCTATATTCAATGAATTCAACTAAATTCGATAATTACGACAAATATCTTTAAAATACGAAAAATCAAGAAATAAAAAAAATAATGACAACTTTCTAGAGAAAATATGAAGTACTCAACACACTAGCTTTACCTACTTTTAACAAAGTGAAGTTGGCAATTACAAAGACAAATATCAATACTTCCTCTGTTCCTAATTATCTGTCTAATTTTTTTTTATTTCTTTATTTTCACAAATAAAAAATGCATAACTTTTTTTTTATCTATGATATTCTTAATTAATTATTTTTAAAAAAGGTAGAACTTCTTGAAAATTTTATATTTTTAATTCATCCATTTCGTAATTAATAAGAATAAAATGGTAAATTCACTACGTCAATCATTGTTTTCTTAATAATTACGTATCTTTCAGAACTGAACAAGTAATTAAGGACGGAAAAAATACATATTAATAAGGTTTAAACCACTATGATTATAAAGTACTTTTAGATTAATATAGATCTAAATTTGAGGTGGTTCAAAATTTAATATACTTCACCAATGTATTAAATTTATAGCACTTTATTACATCCAATGAATGTCTTCATTTTTTTTTTGTCATTCAAGAGAGTGTCATTGTCCACATCCGGTCAATAAATATAGAAAAAATCTTTCGTTTTTCGAATATATTTTGAAAAAATTTATCAAATTCGATCAAATTTATATAAATTTCTATCTCCGATACTATTTATATTTTATTTATTTTTTGCATCATTCCATACATCACTATCCACTAGTGCCATAACATCATGCACAAATTTGGTAATTTGTTACTATGTCTTTTTCTTTAAATTATTAGACGTTACCATTTGCTATACACATTCAGCAGCCACAAAGGATAGAATAGTAAATATGTTAGGTCCGTTAGTATAAAGGGTATATAGCTCTAGTTTTTGGACGATAAGGACATTAATATTTCAAAAGTATGATAAAGGATATCTCTATACTATTTACGACTGTTCAGGGATATATTTATCCTTTTTTCCCAATATCATTACACGTTTCTTACTTCTTTTTTTTTTTCTCCAATAATATCACTAGATTGAACAACTCGTATGGAGAAGGAGTTACAATATTAGATATGGAACAAATTCATTACTTTTTACTTGGACTTTAAATTTATATTGTTAAGAAATTCATTGACTATATAATAAATTTAATAAGTAAAATGAACTTAAAATTCAATGACGAATTTATAATGCATAAATAATCATCTATTTATTTAATTATTCTCAACCTAACCAAACTTTGAAATGATCAAATTCAATTTCTTGTTCAGTTTTATTTGAAAGAGTCTAATAAATAAAGTCTCCCTCCTTTTCTAGTATTGTAATTAATCAGGGTTGTCGTAGAGTAATCAATACTTATTCCTTCATCGTTAAAATATAAATTTCGAATCAAGTTCGAGTCTTGAATATAAATCAAAATGCATTTATTTTTTATATGAAATTTTTCGATGTAAATTATTTCTAAATACTATCAAATCCTAATATAAATATACACGATCAAATAGAAATTAAAAAAAAATGGAGAACAAAAAAAAATTAATTTGAGAGTCATTAATATTTTTGAACTTTTTTTTTCTTCCTATTTTGCCCTCATATGGACCCTTTAATCATCTTTAATCATATGCATTTTTGTATATTTTCTAAACATACCTTATCATGCCAGTTGCTAAACACCCCACCACCACAAAAAGTTCTAAAAAAGTATCATATACTAATTATTATATATTCTTCTAATTTAGCATAAAAAAAACGTTTTTCCATTATTGTAATTGTTTGGTAATTATTCCATTAAGTGTACATATGTTTGCTATCAAAGGAAATTTTTTATTGGAAAATATTTTTGAGAAAGAAAAAAGTGATTTTTTTTTGTGTTTGATACGTAAGCGAACAATAAAGGTGATATCATGATACGTAATGTGTATCTAGTTTTATTTTTATTATATAAATATAAAGATATATTTTTTAATAAACACTTGAATCAATTAAAACATATAAAGCACACTGAACGGGCGTGCTTTGACCGTGTCTCCGGAGCACAGTTGAATGTAGATATCATGAGCGCGAGGTGCAGGATACCAGGCCGAGAAACCCGGGCAACCATTCCCCTATGTGCCAATCGCTAGCGCATCCAGGGCCCCGGCGCCCAGCTCAGCTGGAGAGGCCTAGCCTGATCTGAGAAGTGCTAATTCGGTTCGGATAGACAATTAATAAAAAAAGAAAATTTGATCCTAAAAAAAACATATAGAAAATAATGAGAATAGGAATAATAAAAGTAAATAACTTATAACATTAGTTTAATAATTATATCACTTTTCACTTGCTAAAATATTTTTATTTTTTATTTAAAAAAATAGTTTCAATTTTATTGATTGAAATTCGATTTTCTTATCTTATAATTCTTTTTTCCATTTTTTTTCTATTCGCCCGTATCCCTAATTCTTCCATTTTTCTTTTTTTTTTTGGAAAATTAAAAACTACATTAAAGAATTCTTTAAGACAATTTTGAAATCATCTAAGAGATAAGTTAAAGAAATTATTTTGCACTAATTAATTATTTTATATAGAGTATCAACCAACTCCATCATGTCCACTTTATTTTTATTTTTTTTATGACACTTATTATTTTAACCATTGACATTTTTTTCTTTTTCATATATAAATATAAATTCAATAGGATGAGTGATTGAACTTTTTTTTTCTCCATGATTTGACAACAAAGTAGCCCAACCAAAATAAATAAATAAAATAAAATCGAAGTAACATGTTCATTTTCTTTTCTCTTTTTTATAAGAATAATATCATTACCATGAATGAGAAATACTATATATTTTAAAAAGTTAATCGAGATGTATACGTATACAATATAGTTATAATAAAAAATAATGCCACTATCATTTCATCTTTATTAAGTAAAGAAGATCACCATATCATCATACACCACAATCAATTAAGTTGCTCTAATTTGATAGCATTAAACAAATCACAAGATTTCTATAATTATTCGTCAAATTAAGAAAGAATTAATATCGTGATTAAATACGAAAAAACATTTCATAAAAAGAATAAGATATTTTTAAATCTAAATTCATTCAATGTTTTATAGGTTATATTTTCACAAACTTGTATATTATATGATGAATAAAAAGCGATTTCTTTTAACATAATAAATTAATTGCAGTGTAATACTGAAAAGTTGTTTACTCTAATTGGCCTAACATTTCCATCTATATAATTTCAAGATTTTAATAAACTTTAGGACATCATTTTTTAATAAAAGTAAAAATAAATAAGTAATCAAAAACAAGAAGGGGGACATGGTTTGTAAGATGAAAGAAATACTTCCAAACTAAGGAATATTCAATTAATGATGATAATATTAACTTACCAACTTATATTCATTTAATAAATAAATAAATTTATTTTAATTTTTTTATATAGATAAAAAAAAAAAGACATCTTCATGTGAAGAAATTCAAAGTGTTCCACTTTAGTATTCTTATATTCAACAATTAGGCCCCATATTCCCACCTGTCATCTTCACAACTAACTCCTTTTTTGGCATTAATTAATAACTAGAAATTACTTCTTAATTAATCCTGGAGTTTATTTTTATTAACACTTATCCCCTTAGTTAAAACTTTATCAAACATTTAAAAAACAATAATTTTCATGTTGTAAAACCTATTGCTTCCACATAAATTGACTTATATATGAATAATTATTGTTTAATTAAAAAATGGTCACTAATAACTTTTGTTAAATTTTAAAAAATCTAAAAATTGAAAAGAAAATGATAGAAAGGATGAGTAATGAAACTTCTTATCAACGAAAATATAATTTTAGATAAAGAAAAATATGAATAATGTGTACAACATGTTAAAATATGTAATAAAATATTTTTTATTTTTTTGAAAGTTTAGACTTATTGATGTTTATCGATGAACTAGCTATACGATTGTAGTGTCTAATTTTGATATATATATCATTATCTGTCGTAAATATTGTTTAGATTATTGCACGATATATATTTTGTTGTTCTTGTCCCTTTTTTATAAGCTCTTGAATCAATTTTCTTGTTAATTAGTAGTTGCTATATTTTCTACACTTTTCTCTTCTTCTTTGTACTTAAATTTGGTACAGTCGAATTGATACTTATTTTAATGGTGAAATTTTACCTATATTCTATACTCATCAAATTTCACTTATGATATTTCAACAAATTATATACATATATATACCGATATTTATATGAACATTAGATTAATCTGAATTTATATCTAGGACTTTATTTGAGAGAAATACTCACAATAAAAAAATCTATATTTAAACTTAAATCGATATTAATAACTAAAAATAATAATTTTATTTATTGAATCATATATTTGTGGATTATTCTATGTACTTTCACTGAGTCAAGATTGTCAGCTACAGTAATTACATGCAAATATAGAATATTAATCCTAATTATTTTTGTGAAAGTTTATACTGTATTTAGCTTCCACAAATAACAAAAGTAAACGCATTTCTCTCTCACACACTGTATCTTGTATCTTCTTTCTATTTTTTCTCTTTTTTTTTTTTCAAATCTAATCATACAAATTCAAGGGTTTTTGATTCATTGTTATACCAATTCTTCTACTTTTTCCATTTTCCTTCACATTCAGAGAAGGAAAATTAACAAAAAAGCCAATTCTTGAAAGCTAAACCAATACAAAGATTAGCTTTTTAGCTTTTTTTGATACATACCCATATAGTTTTATGAGGATTTGAAGATCAAGAATCTACAAATTCCTTGTTTTGATATCATTTGGGAGGTGGGTTTTTGTGGGTTATGAAGATAATGCATTAAATCTTGAAATTTTCTTGTAAAGATTTGAGCTTTTTGAGGTTTTTTGTTGAAATGGGGTTGTTGGTTTTGCATTGGAATCATATGATTTTGAGGTTGTTTAGGTAAAGGAATTTAGAAGGAAGATTTGTTTTTTGTTGTTGTTGTTGTGTGTTTGGAGGAATGGATACTAAAAGTAATAAAGATTTAAAAGGGGAGAAAATTCAGTATGTTGATAGTGTGGAAGCTCTTCCTAATTCTGTGTTGAATGGTGGAAAAGATGAAGATGATGAGTCTAAAGCATTGTTGCCTTCTAGGAAAGGTGGATTGTCAAAAAAGATAGCTAAGCCAAAGAGGAAAGTTCAGTGGAATGATACAAATGGGAATAAACTTACTGAGGTTTTGGAATTTGAGCCAAGGTAAAAAAAAAAACAAATAGAAGAAAAAAATTCTCTTTGTTGTCTCCTCATTTAGCTTATGGTTAATCTGTAGAAGTTTTGGTCTACAAAATTTGGTTCTGAAGTCTCTGATTATGTGTGATTTGTGTTTGTTGCTCATTGTGGAAAATCACAGTAGTTAATCAAGTTCATGTTTTCGGACGGTGGATCACTAGAATAATGTGGTAAAGCAATGATTCTCTGTAGAACTATTGATGGTATAGGAACCTGTCTGGTATTAGATCTTTTATTTAGCAAAAGTGAAAGTATAAGATGAAAATAATTTAAGTGTGATGTTCTGTTTATGCCTTATGTCTAATCTGAATAGAGTATTAGATAATGTATATGTAGTCTGTGTGGGGAAATCTTTTTTGTGATAAGCATATTGATTGCGTGAATCGCAGCTATAGATTAGTTATTCACGATAGTGTTCATGGCATTCTAATATAAGCAGCATGATATAGACTGTTATTATGAGTTGCCATGGGAATGTGGGCATAGACTGGTTCCCGGCAACTGTGACTGTGGGCAGTAGCAGGCTATCCGGTGGATTAGTTGAGGTGTGTGAAAATAGCATAGACACCGCTTTCATCCTAAAGAAAAAGAAAAGAAGCCAATGATCATTAGATTTCTTATTCTATTAGCTGATGAACCATAGGACCTGAAAGGAACATGCTTAGGTCCTGGCTGCATTCATGGGAATGATCTTTCAAAAAATATAAGCTGCACTATACGCATTGGGCAATATTACAGTATAAATGCTCAAGCTATCCAAAACCACAAGAAAAAGGTCTAAGTAGTATGTCATCCAAATGCAGTATGCTGTCACTTTATTATTATTGTAAAGTGAATGTAGAGGCAACTCCACATATTTAGGAATTAGGAGCATCTTGTTTGAGGAATATATCCATTTAGTGAGCTGTCAGTATTTGTTTCATCTTAACTTGCTCATGAATTGTATTGATTGTAAGTTTCTTAAACATCTAATAGACTCTTGCAGAAGCAAGTATAATGTATAATCTTTTAAGAAATTTTGGTCTAAGAAATGTTTGTGCATCTCGGGAAGAGAAGTAGGATTAAATAGCTTGGGGTAAATAAAGCCCTTTCTCATGTATTGAGTGTCGATACTGATATCAACAATGCAATATTGCATATTGTCCTCTGCTTGGAAATGTGTTCTACAGTTTTCTTTACTACCTCTTCGGAATAAAATTGGGCAAAGACTACACGCATCATGAGAAAATTTTAGCATCCAGAAAGTATGTTGTTGGTAAGGTGACTAGAGTTGAACTCTTTCTGGTCTTTAGTAACACTGCCCCCCCGTCTTTCTTTGACTTATGAACTAGGAGGTCAAAGCTTACTGTATACTGGAATATGCTATGAAAAGGAAGGGTAGAACGATTTATGAAGTGAAGAATGGGTGATAAGCTTATTTTCTCATTTTTGGCCAGAATGCTGAAAGTTGTTTTGCAGGTGCTAATTGACGCCTTTTCACTTGTGTTTTGATCTATGGTTCCTAACTTTCTGAATGTTTCTTGTCTGACTTCGCACAGCTATTAAGAATAATTTTATGGATATTGCTAAGAGGCTCAGTTAGGGGAACTAGGGATGATAAACAGGATCAATGAATCCTTTCCCTGCCATAGTTTTAACCCGCTCTGTCACTCCCCTCCCTGCCCCGCTGAACACCTTTTAGAACCTTTTTTCTTCCATTTTTGTGCACTGAAGTATAATGATCTTCTAAACGGTAGTAAGAAAAAATGGACCTTGAGCCTAACTCAATCCCAAAAGCTAGCTAGCTCATGAGGTGACCCCAGACCATAAGGAGGCAATAACACACTCAGAATATGACCCACTGCACCTTTATGTCATCGTTGGTTAATATGGTTACGTCGTAGAGGCATTTAGGCACCCATGGCCCCGGCCTGGTATATCTTAGAAAAGTAAGCATTCACCCGCCCCATCCTCCCCTGGCCTACTCTGCCTGAGCATTGCCCTGCTGCCACCATCTTCCCCATTAACATCCCTAAGGGGGGTGTACTATATAAGCTTAGGCTATGTGTCGTATGAAACATCATAAAAGATGAGATAATATCTCACTATAGACTTGACTTTAATGCTGTACATCCCAAGCACTAGATCTTGAATTCATTAACGAGTAATGTTTGTGTTGGTCATCTGGCAATTGAAGTTGCAGGCACTACTTGATCTAGTTGGTGAACATTTGTTTTTTCTCTAGTTAGTTCATCAAAAAGATAGGATGTAACTACTTTACCCCTTTGCCATGGAACGTACAAGTTTGTTTCTTGTTAGCCGTTTACTTTTGGGCATTATCTGAAGTTTGCATTTTATACTACAGTTCTTCAGTTTATCAGGATTGCTCTTACATATAGCTTTTTGTTTTTCCTGCAGTGATGCAAGTGACTCGGATGAAGATGATTCAGATTCTTGCATTTGTAGGATAATGTAGTTCTTATTAAATGCATTACCAAACCAATTGTGAGTCAAGAATGTTGAATCTCCTTCGATTCACATCTTTATAGCATACAATAACAGCAGTTTTTAAGAGAGTCGACTGTCTCTAATTTGGTTCAAGTTATCTGAGCCAAATGAAACGACCCTTTCTCGTTGAACACAATCAGATAGAGAGAATAACTTCCTCTATTGTATAATGTATATGAGTGCTTCGAGTTATAGTAGATAACATACAGAACCCTTCAGGTTTTCTTGTTTTCTTTTGCTTAATTATAATGTATATGAGTGCTGAGCCTTACAGATGATGACTTTGTTCTAGCAAGAATGATTTTATAACATCTTTAATTCTTTGTCCATTTGCTTTGTTCTGTAACAGTAAAAGAATTACAACATGCATATGATATGCTATCAACCAAATACAGGTTCCCCAGATGAAAATCTTATTGTCTTTTCTTCTCTCGCGGAGAAGAGAATACAACACACTGCACACATAAATCATGCAAAAAAACAATCAATTCTTTACACAAACATCAATCCAAATGTATTTAGGTACTGCACCTTCTCTGTTTATATGATATTGACTTCATCGAGCACGACTTCATCTGCAGCTCTATGTTGATTGTAATACACAGCTGATCCATTTACTGATGTTGTTTTTGCTGAAACCATCCAGTTAGAGAGGCTGGCATCTACTGAAATATCATGTCCTTGAAGCTTAGACTTAGGCTTAGAGTTGTATTTGGGATTTAGGTCCACACAATGGCTGTTTACTGGTTTTCCATCCAATTTGATTATGTTTTCCTTCTGATGCTTCACTTGTTGTGCTCCTCTTGCTTTAACTGCTTTCCATTGAGTGAGATTTTCAACTGGAAGAAGCACAGAACTCCTATGATTTCGACTTACTACATTCGATTCATCTGTGTTCAGTTTTTCAACATTTCCATACTTGTTTTCTGCTTCAATATGCAAAGAATCTGCAGATTCATCACCACCAACATCATCATCATCATCGTCATCACTAACACCATAGTCTTCTTCTTCTTCATCGTCATCTAGATCATCGATATCACTGTCCTCAAGTATTATCTCGTCTTCCTCCTCATCGTAGCTATTGTTGCAGTTATAGTATCGATGACTCGAAGGGTACATAGACATACTTGCTTTGGCTGTTTCTTGTTTATTTGTCTTCTCCTCTTCCTCTGAGAAATATGTTGTGTTGTTTTCATCATCTTGTATTCTCTCGTAAGTCTTCACATCCAAATTGAAACTCACTTTCTTTTTCACCTTACGTTTTGATGATTCTTTTGGCTTATCCCTACAAACAAACAACACATGAAAACGACCTAGTCGTTAATGAAGTTGATGAGAATACCTAACATGATATAACCTAGCAGTCAATGAAAATAGATTAAGGTTCAAATCTCAATCGAGATAAAAAAAACTTTAGATGTATTCTTCTCATTTGCCTAAGTCTTGATTGTCATAACCCCGAAGAAATAGTCAATAACAACAACAACATACCCAATATAATCTCACAAGTGAGACTTAGGGACAGACAAATGGAATTTTTAGACACTGATGTGTACACAGTATTACCCTTAATACGACTAACTACTAGCTGAGATAAACTGAAATAACTCATGTGTTCCGATGATTTCTGATACACTCTCGACTCAAGTAAAGCAAACTCAATGAAATTATCAAGATGCATAAACTTATCCAGACATGATTACTATCAAAAAGTGGAAAAAGAAAAAAACATGAATTGCTAAACTCACCTGGGCTCAGAATTTGCTGAATTTACAACAATTTCCTTCTCAGAATCCAGTGGTACATACTTTTGATGCACCTAAAAAACAATATTTAAAAAAAAAAAAAGCAAACTTCTTCATATTCAAACAAAATGATATTTTTTTTTTACGTCAATTCAAACAACATATTCAATATAATCCCATCGAGTAGGTATAGGGAGCTAGGGTAGAGTATACATGTAAGCAAACTTAACCTTTTTACGAGGCGAAATCAAAACTAGGAATTTGAGCATTAATATAAAATACATTTTCACTGTGAATCAATTTTATTAGAGATCCACAAACCAATACACATAGATATTTATTTAAATTTTCTAATACAAATACAGGATCTGCCGAAAAAGCTACTGTGTTCATCTGTACCCATAAACCCCGACCTAGCTCCGCCTCTACCCCACCTCAGGTAACACATATCAACCATCATTTCTAAGCTAAAGAGGCGAAAGGATTCATCTAAAAAAACAAAGATCCAATTTTTTTCAGTAAAAATCTTGTCTTCGTCACTGTATCTAAACGACTCAAGTCTTTAGATTACAAATAAATGAACACAAAAAATTGAATTTTAAGACGCAACTTACTTGAAACTTGTTACAAGGCTTTATACGCTTTTGTTTCTTGTTTGTAAAACCAAAACATCCAAGAAAACATCCCATTTGTTTTTGTTTTTGTTTTTGTTTTCAAGATCTCTGTTTTCTTGATTTTCCCCCAAAAAAGAAAAAATCGACAGAGAAGAATGGAGAAGGAATTTTAGACTGTGTAATTTGCAGAGTTTTTATATTTTGGCAATGAAGATTTAAATATGTTTGTTGCCTCCAACGGTATTTGAAAAAAATAGGAACGTTAACAAAAGTATATACTAAGTAAATAATAATAATTATAAGTGGGGTAGTGGGTAAAGACAAAATTTCAAGCTAGTTTGCCAGCTCACAAAAAAAAAATATTACTAGTATGACGAGTTTGATCAGGTTGTTTAATACGTTAAATAAGAATAATATAAGAGATAGAGATATTTTTATTTATCGTAATTCACGTATGGAACAGTTCGTTTGGTGGTATTTGTTTTTATAGAATCGAGACTTTGCTATAACATTGTGATTTTTGGATGGAGTAAGATTTGTGTATATTTTGTTTTTTTTGTGTGTATTTTATTTGATGTTATTGTTTTACTTTTACTATTACAATTTGAGTTGTTAGAACTTCTTTATCTTAATTAACCATAAGTTGTAGATTTAGACATTAATTATGAAATCATCTTTAATATAGACTGTTTTAGACTAAAATAGATCTGAATATCAAATACATAATACCTACAATTGATATAAATTTATAATTTTATGTCGCGTCGAAGAATTTCATTATGATCGAAATTGTTTTTTCAAAGAAGTGGGTGCGATAGGAATAGGGTGTAAGTAAATGTGAGAGTCGAAGGAAAAAAAATATATTTTTTCTCTATGAAATTCCAAAATGAATAACCTGATAAAAAACAAACATACTTTAAAAATGTTGTATAACGCCATTAATTCACTCTCTTTTATTAAAGGATTGTTCTCTAAAATTCTTTTTAAATAACTTTAGAAACAACCACTTTCTTTTTAACTTGATCTTTTATTTTTATAGGAAAAAAAGGATTGGAATAAAGGAAAAAGAAAAAAAGGATTTATTGAGATTTTTTTTTATTTATATATTTGATATTTTTTTAACTCAATAAATTTAGATTAACATTGCATATGGTTCATTTAAGAGGGAATGGTTTAGTGAAAATTAAATGTACCAACTCTATTAAATTGCTACATAAAATTTTGAGGAAATTATGAAAACATTGACTTTCAATATACTACAAATTGTGTGGTTTCTTTTCTACTCAATGGTCAAAGTTTGTATTAAAATTTCGATTAAATTCAAATTATATATTATCAAGAAGTTTCATTACAATATCACAATGTATGTATGTTGATATACTTTATAATTTTTGAATATTTGAGGATGACGAAAATTCAAATTTCAATTCATATTATAATAAGTTGCAACTTGCGTTTAAATAAACATAAATTTTAAATATAGTTCTATTCGTTTACTTTCTTTTCTATTCCATAAATAAATTTCAATATATTTTTTTATACAAATGCGGTATGTTTTTCCAAAAATTTCATTGTTTATTTAATTTTATCAATAACTTACAAAAGTATATGGGGAAAAAATACAATTAACATGTTCAATTTATACAATCAAAAGCTCCAAATAAATTATGTTGTAGTAAATCTCCCTAATAAATTAACAATCATTCTTTATATCAATAGTTCATTATAACAATCAAATTTTATTTTGATAGCATTTTTCGATATTATATTATGTTTTATTACATGTTTTTTATAAAAATATTTCATCATAACAATTAAATATTTAAGCCAAAAAAGTTTGACTATATATCATAATTTCGCGATATATAACATTTTTTTTCTCAATAATTATAATTTATGATATTCGATCGCTTTATATACACCATTTTAATACTTTGCATCGAATACTATGAGAAACCATGAAAAAAGTTTTGATTCTTTGAGTGGAAATTATTGTAAAAATCAGAATATAATCACTCAATATTCTAACTATCAAAATGACGTCCAACTCCAAATCACAAATAATATAATATAATATGCTTTTGTTCCATTTCATTTTCCACCTTTTTATCTATGTATATTTTGTGATTTTTTCACTTTAAGTATTATATATTAGAACTAACTAATTAACTATAGCTTAACATTTTTAAGAAAAATAAAATCATGTTTATCAATATATATTCATTTGTTCGAAATAATTCATGCTGCATAATGTAGTAATTATTTCAAATAACTAATTAACTATAGCTTAATTTAATCAATCAGACAAAGTAATTTTACGTTGTAATTTATAATAATTAATCAAAAATACTTATAACTATATTTTTTAAAAGTGGCTTGGTAAAGTGTTCACAAATTCTCTAACTTTTGCCAAAAAATATTTCGAATGAAATTATACGGAATATACTATTATTGTCAATATATATTTCTTTAGATTTATTATGAAGGAGCACAAAGTTTTTTAAGGTAAAACCAGGAGATTATATGTTAAATTTAGAAGAAAAAGAAAAAGAATGATCATTCATAGTAGAATATATTATGTTCTTAAAATAGAAATTTGGCAATTACTATTTGTTAAATTGAAATATTGAATAATAAAATATTGAGAAAATTATGCAGAATAGTAAACATTTTGCCTATTATAATTATAGTTTAAGAAAATTATAATTGGCAGCTACAATTTTTCTAATTTTTGTTATTCGTTTAATTTATATAATTTCCTTGATTTATATAAATTCAGATTCGTATAGTTTGGTTCTTAATTGTACATATTTATAGTTTTCTAGTTTTTTTAATACAATTTCCAAAAAAAATCATAATAAATTATTATGTTTGTATATTGGTAAGAAAAATTTCCAACGGAGTTCTGAAAAATTCCTAAATACATAAATACAGAATTCGCATATACTTACCTTATTTGTATATTCGAAAGCGAAATATAAAAATCGCAGCTTCCATAACAAATAAAATTATATTTATAAAGTATAATTATTAAAACTATAATTATAGAGTCTCATTATATTTGTTACTCTGAGATTTTCTATAAAATATGTGCAGTGATTTACTCTTCAAACCGTTCACTTGAAGCGTAATAATACATTCAATATAATCTCACAAATAAAATTTGAATAAATAATACATTTAGTATAATCTTGTTGGAAGCGTCACTCCCGAATGAATCCAACAGTTTGCAATTTAAATTTAGTCGAAGCTAAGCTTTGAAGCCGAATGAAAAACTTAAAAAAAAACAAATATAATTTAAACGCACTTAAATTATTTAATTATGATAGATTAATACAATTTGACCTTTTTTTTTTTTTTTAACCTATGTAAAGAGGCCAACAAAATCTAAGCATAAAATAGTGACGTTAAAGAAAAAAAATATCTTACAACTTATCAAAATAAAAAAAACAAAAAAAAAACCAAATTTATAACATTAAATCTGGACCGTTGATTCCTCTTACGCTACGCATAGTCTTTCTTCTTCACTTTTTGTAACCCTTATTTTCTCTCTCTCTGAATTTTTTTTCTGTAAGTCGGCGCTTCTCTCTTCAATCCCTCAGAGAAAACCCAATGGATTCAGATCAAGGAAAGCTTTTTATTGGTGGGATTTCATGGGAAACAACTGAAGAGAAGCTTAAGGAGTATTTTCAAGGATATGGGGATGTTTTGCAGACAGTTGTTATGAGGGATAAGATTTCTGGGAAGCCAAGAGGATTTGGGTTTGTTGTTTTTGCAGATCCTAATGTTCTTGATAGGGTTCTACAAGATGAACATGTTATTGATGGACGTACGGTAAGATTTGGTTCTTAGATTTATTGAAATTTACGTTTTTCTTTAGTGTGTGGGTGGGTGGGGTGGGGGTTCATTAATTTGGGTTCTGGTTAAGTGTGATTTTATTGGGTTATTGTTAATTGAGATTATTTGGTTGTGGGTTTTTGTTTTAAGCTTGATTGGGTTGTTAAAGATGGAGTTTTTATTGATGGGGGTGTATGGTAAGGTTTTCCTTAGAGGTATGATTGTTTAGCTGCGTATCGTGGTAAAGTTGTCTACTTTTGTTTGTGGGTGTTGTGTATTTACTTGATTTATGGTTTTAGAGATGATGTGTTCTTAGTGTGCTAGCTTAGGGTTGATTTTGCTGAACTTGAGCTCAGTTTTCTTTGGAAACAACCTCTCTAACTCCACGAAGTAGGTGTAAGGTCTGTGATTTCAGTGAGTACGATGTTATTGTCAGTTTAGGGTTGGTTTTTTGCTGCATTTGAGCTGAGGGTGCTTTGGGAATAGTCTATTTACCTTCACGAAGTAGGTGTAAGGGTTGTGATTTCACTGGATATGATTTTGTTGTTGTTAGTTTAGGGTTGATTTGGGTTCTTCAAGATTAGATATTTCGTTGATGAAGTGAGATTTTCCTTGGAAATTTTTATGCTTTATTATGGTTTTCTCCCTAATTTGTTTTGTGGGTGCTCTGTAAATTCCTTGTCTTTTTGGTGCTGGCGTTGTTGTGTTGAGTCTTAGTTTAGGATCGGATTGAAGGTAGACGATGTCATATATGGCTGTATGTTGAGTTTTTTCTGCTTCATTTGTGGATTTTCTCTGTAGTTTAGCTTCTTGGAATTGTGTGCATCCTTGTTTGTCAGCTATAACTTTAGCATGCTCTATGTTTTGCATTTGTGCTGATATGTTATGAGTGTGCATCTGGTTTCTGTCCCTTTTTTCTCCTTGATTTTCCATTGCAAAGACTACTTCTGCTGCAGATATGCTCTTTTATTTTGTTTGATGGCATTTCAACTCCTCAAGTGACTTTTACCTATGTAGATATGTAATTCCCTTTCAATTTTTTTTAGGGAAGATTCATGTTCCAATGCCTCTCAAGTCACTCATTGTCTGTTGATTGTATCAAATCTATTGTTGCACACATTTTACTCACCCTATCAGGCATGAGCTTCTGTAGAGTTTTCCTATATCGCAAATATGATTCGTGTGGTATGATTTTAATTGATAACCTGATTGCTGTAAGATATTTCATGGTGATCTTCTGGGAGGTGTTGTTGTTTCATGTATGCTTCTATTTTGGGTTAGCTGATATATTTCTTGTTCAGGTTGATGCTAAGAGGGCCTTGTCGAGAGAGGAGCAGCAGGGCTCAAAATCTGGAAACACAAATAGTGCCAGAAATTTTGGAGGTGGTGGAAACACCAGGACTAAGAAAATTTTTGTTGGGGGATTGCCTCCCACTTTGACCGAGGAAGGATTCCGACAATATTTTGAAAGTTTTGGTAATGTCACTGATGTAGTAATTATGTATGACCAGCAGACCAACCGACCTCGTGGGTTTGGTTTCATCTCATTTGATTCTGAAGATGCAGTAGATAGAGTTTTACAGAAGCCCTTTCATGATCTGAATGGTAAACAGGTAGAAGTAAAGAAAGCTCTTCCTAAAGATGCTAACCCCGGTGCTGGTGGCCGTTCCATGGGCGGCGGAGGCGGTAGTGGTATGGGTGGTGGAAGTTATCAGGGGTATGGTGGATCAGGTAACAATCCAAGTTCTTATGACAGTAGAATGGATTCCAACAGGTACATGCAAACTCAAAATGCTGGAGCTGGCTATCCTTATGGTTCGTCTGGGTATGGTACCCCAGGCTATGGCTATGGGCCATCCAACAATGGTATGGGCTATGGAGGTTATGGAAGTTATGGCGGAGCAAATCCGGGCTATGGGGGTGCCAATCCTGGCTATGGTGCTGCTGCAGTTGCTGCAGCCTATGGAAATCCAAATGCAGCCAGTGCTGGTTATGGAAGTGGTCCAGCGGGTGGACCAAGAAGCACATGGGGCTCTCAGGGTCCTTCTGGGTATGGGAATATGGGCTATGGTAATGCCCCTTGGGGTGCTGCAAATGCTGGTGGTGGTGGTGGTGGACCTGCTAGTGGAGGATCTGGTCAATCTCCAACTGGAACCGCAGGATATGGGAACCAAGGTTATGGTTATGGGGGTTATGCTGGTAATGAGGGTGCCTATGGAAATCAATCTGGTTATGGTGCTGTTGGACGTGCTAGTGGTGCTCCTAGTGGTAACTCACCCGTTGGAGGTGGTGCTGCAGGAGACATGCAATCAGGTGCTGGGGGTTACATGAACAGTGGCTATGCTGATGCAAGTGGAAACTCTAGCTATGGGAATTCAGCATGGAGATCTGATAACTCACAAAGTTCTGGTAATTATGGTGCCCCACCAAATGGAGCTCATGGTGGCCAAGTTGGATATGGTGGTGGATATGGTGGTGCCCCCAGTCGGCAAGCTCAGCAGCAGTGAATGAGATGCTTCGTGTTGTCTCGGACTTCATCTCTTTTACTGGAGAGTTTTGCGTCACTTTTGCGTTTCACATGCAGAGTGCTGCTCTTGCGAGGTGTCACCTGCTAAATGAGACTGGTTGGATTGCTTGAATCCCTAGTAGTTTGCAGTATTTATTTCTAGTTTATAATAACTAGTACTGTCGCTAGTATTACCTATTTCGTGTTATTGTTGTTAAGTGCAGTCTTAATCTCGCTTGCTTATGATTATGTTTGTTAGTTAATGTGGTTCATTTGTTTCCATAGTCCAGATATATTGGCTTGTGTTTAACTTGCGTGAATTTACTTTTTGATTGAGCCATCAGTCGGGGAATTAGTATTTGAAGTGGATTTTAACCTGTCTTCTGAAGCAGGTGGATGTTCGGTGCTATTATTTTAAGTTAAAATGTTAAATAAGAAGAATAGAACACTTTCTATTTTTCTTTGCGTGTTGTAGTTGGACCATGAGATTTGGTGGTGCTACTTACTCATAGGAGAGCAGTTGTAGCAGACTTGGTAGATCAGTACGTAATGGATAGCGATAATGTTAGCGGTAGTTGAATTTTGAGAATGGCATAATCATTTCCCCCTGTATTTGACCTTGTGTTGTACAGGAGGAGAGGCCTGAGTACTGAATGTGATGAACAGCCCACTCGGAGATAAATACGGCCTGGGTGCTGGAGATGTTAGTAAAGAAAGGTATCTTACTATGGATTGGCTTGTTTGATGGGGTATTGTCCTGAAAGTTGTCATGGTGAAGCAGACCAAGGCCAAGCAGGCGCTGCTGAGTTGTATTTTGTGCAGGGTCGAGACTAACAACCATCCACTTGGTATATGTTGCTTCCAACTGCTGTTGAGTGTCGATTGGTTCATTTGAAACTGGTGACTTAGTCTTTTAGTGTCTCAATAACTTGATTTAGGTACTTTGACAATTTAACTTGCAGAATTTCTTCTTTAGGTTTGAAACAGTTTTTTACAATGCAATGGATTCTTTTCTCAGATCGGTTGTTAGAAATTAACATGGTTTAGTTAGGTCACTGGTGTAAAGATGATTCGGCTTTCCAGTCTGCCGTGTTTATGCTACATCTTATATCAGTAGGATAACTTAGTAGTTTATGCCTTTTTTAGAATCAGAATTCCATTGTGGCTGGAGTTTGTCGTTAGTTGAGCCTTTTATGATGGAAAGTCGCATCATTTGTGTAAGAAGATTCGACTTTTCATCTACAACACTTTTCACACATGTGTTACTTTATATCAGTAGGTTAACTTATTAGCATACTGCCTTTTCGTCAAACACTGGAGATATCCTAGCACATTCATTTTTGAAATCGCGTGATAAGTCTTTCCTTGTATGGATGGAAGTTTCAGATTGTATGGAGTGTTGATCATTCTAACTTTTCAAGGGGCTAGATGTTCATGTCTATTTACTTGTGACAGATCATCTTCTACAGTTGTTACCTGAATAACATGTCTACTAGCTCCTTTGCTTTGTGAACAAAGTTGAGGCCATTGTGAGTATATTTCGTCTGGTGAATGAGAAATGGGGATGATGAGTTGCCCGCTCTATCCTTCTCCACTTAAATATTGGATTCGGTTTGTTTTGAATAGAGCTCAAACACAACTTGTAGTCTGATGGTTTTGTTGCTCATGTACTTAATGGATAACAGGGAAGAGGAGTGAGTAAACTCGAAAACGTTGGCTTCCCTGTTAAGACTCCATTCCATACTGCAATTTTCTCATTTTGTTTTCAGGAGTCGAGGTGAAGATGAGGTGTGTTGGACAATAGCGATGATACAATTAATGTAGAACACTAGTGGAATTTGTTTTCGCTACTTCCATTGGTGAAGTTACTAAATCATTTTTAAGGAATTTGTTTATTTAGAAAAATATTTTTCGATTTTCTCTAATCAATCAAAAGTGGTATTGTGATTATATCGCTGTATTGAATGATTTCGAAACTTGACAAGGCACACATATACAGTAATTTTCATGAGTACATGGTTTTCTTAAAGTTGTAATTGCCAAATTTGTCATCTTAACAATAATTAACACGCAACACAGTAAGTTATATGGATTGAGTATTGGAAATTGTTTAATAAACTATAATCATTAAACCCATATAGAAATGATTTATGATCACTTTTTAAAATACACTTCTTTGATTTGCGAGCTATTGTATAAGAGTAAACCTTGTGCTCGCGGCTTTGGCTAGGTTCTTGGCTTTGGCTAGGTTCTTCTTGCCGTGTAAAGGAATCAAAATATTTTTGCATAAAAGAAATTATCGCCGCTGCCGCTTTTAGGCAACAAATCAAGTGTAGGATCGAAACAATGAACTCAAAACATTTATAAAAATAGGCCTACGATCAATCGTATAAAGAAATAAACTCCAATAAGCTCAAGGCGCACCATTGTAAGGATCACCAAATGCTGCAACATTGCCTGGCCTTGAGAACACAATCTATATATACAGAAAAAAACAGAATGAGAACAAACAATTTTACATGTTGTAAGCATTTACATAAAGTAGAAGCACTCTCTGTTATTCGGACTCTTCAAAAATATCAACAGACATTTTTTAAGGATCTGACATGGTGCAAATATTTTTGGAGAGTTTGAGCAATGAAACCATGTATTAAGGTGAAGATCAAGGTCCATTTTTATTTTCATTCTTTAACTGTTTGCAAGTATTAATTGAGCAACATAACATTCACAAGGGGCGGAAGGAGTTCATCATCTACTATATATACGTTAAAAAAGGATGCTTGTTTTACGCCTACAAGTATTTCGAAGGTTTTTTCACCATACCTGATAATCTCCTAACGTGCACGTTTTGAATCCAGCAGCACAGTAGTCAAAGTAGTACTCCCATGTCCTGATGAACTTATCGTCGAATCCCAAAGCATGAATTTGGCTAGTCACAAAGTTATTAAAGATAGTTTGTTACTTTAGAGCAAGCTACAGAATGATTCATGTAGGAAACATGTTAAACACAATGTATGTTGTTGTTGTTACCTTTGTTTTTCCAGGAAGTTTTTCCGCCAGCATCTCAGCGTTTGATAGTAATGGATTCCTATGTCTTCTAGGTGCTCAACACTGCATTTGTATCATTTGTCAAAAGAACATACTATGCTTGTGTCAAATGAGAAAATCAACTCTTGGTTTACCATAGTCTAGATGCAGCAGACATGGCTGATGTTACTCGACTTAGTGCAGGTAAGCATCCACCGGGGAATATATACTCTTTTATGAAGTCTGAGCTCTGTCTGTATTCGTCATACCTCTCATCTGGTATTGAAATGAACTAACGAAAGCCAACGTTTGTGTAAAGAAGAGTGTAAGGAAATTGATGGGAAGACGTGAACAATGTGGAACGTATATTCATTACCTGCAGAACAAGAAGGCCATCTTCTGCTAGTGCAGATTCACAACAGGTAAAGAATTCTTCCATAAACTCATGACCAACAGCTTCTAACATCTCACTGAAAATGATTATTAGTACAATTATATCACACTGTCTTGACTTGTACATTTAGGTATGCAACGACTTACCATGATATAATCCTGTCATATCTAGACATTTTTGGCAATTGACGATAGTCACATAGGAGAAATGTTATATGATCCTGTGAATGCATTTCATTGAATATAGTTAGTACTGATCACAATTCTCCAAAATTGGTTCCAATGTATCATGTGTTATTTGAAGTTATGTACCTGAAGGCCTGCTTGCTGAACTCTTAACTTTGCATACTTCAGTTGCTGCTCGGAGAGAGTTATACCAGTATATTTACATCCTGTTCTCTTAACAACTTCCACAGCCAAACTTCCCCAACCACATCCGATCTCTAAGATGTGATGTTCCTTCTTTACCTTTGCCTAAAAAGAACAGAATCAGAATCAAGTTTGGCTCGAACTTAATGTAGAAACGAGGGATTATTTATTATGTTGACGACTCACCTTTTTGATGAGAAGAGAAATTTTCCTCTCCTGTGCAACTTTCAGGTCTTCGTCTTCACTCTAGAAAAATTACAAAAGAAAAAAAAGATCACCTTAAGAACAAGGTTAAAGAACAGAAAATGTATCTTCGACCTCTAACCTTGAATATTGCACATGAATATGTCATTGTCTCGTCTAGAAAGAGCGAGAAGAGCTCATTACTCTGAAAGAAGCGATAAATATACTTATCAGCTTATGCAGATGATGAAGTTACAAGAAAACAGCAGAAAGTGACTAACTGTACAAGTTATTTACCAGGTCATAGTGACGAGAGATGTTCCTACGAGCCTGAGTCAGGGTGTTCTGATTTGAAACATGTCGAATGAAGTACTTTGCAGATGACACTGCAGCTGTAAAAAGAAGTGGTGTCCACCATCCTCTGGAGATACAGGTAACGAAAAAAACTTTTAACGTGTCAATGGAAGTTGTAATGTTCTGATTATAGTTTCTGTTCAACTATTTACCTTTTCTTACTAAACTTTGTGACAGATGCTTTCAAATCTCTGTTGTTAACAAAAATCTGTAAAAGGGTTCAGGATGGCAAGTACCAATAAAAAAGCTATTGACATAGAAATAGAGTCATTTTCTCACCATGAAAAGATTAAGAAGACCGTCGTTCTTATCAACAAAAGAGAAATCTCCATGAATAAATGCATCAGCAAGGCCTAAGTCACCTTGAGTTGCTACCTGTAAGTGATTAGTTTATGTCAAAGAATTTATCCTTCCTTTACATTTTTCTTCTTTAGTTGCTCGATGAATACGAGAAACGGAAAAAAAAGCTAACTCTAGTTACCTTCCAGTAAAATTGTGGACTATGAACTCTGAGAGACACTTTGAGAAAGCTTTTTTTCTCTGTTCCTTCAAATGTGAACATTGTACCTCCTTCTTCTAACAGGCTGAGCACAGAAAAATTTTGTCTAAAAACAACGTATGCATGATTCGTTTATGTAGTTTAAGTATATAAGAGCATACTTTCTCATTAAAATAGTTTTGCTGAAACTGGATGGATAGAAAATGAAACTGTTATAACTCACATTAAGCATCCTGTCGCGATGAAACTCTTGAGAAATCTAGTAACGAGGAGGCGTGCTCCTGTTTCTGGCCAGGTAGGTACCATGTGTGTGGGATTTTTCAGGACGCTAAAGTTTTTCTTAAGTAGTCCTTGTGCAGCAATAGCACCTGCCTGAGAAGCAGGATAAAAAACAGATTATCGTGTATTCTTGTTCATCGATTTCATTTCTCCTTCAAGTTGAAATGTGGTAAGCTTGTATGAAGGATATATATATATAGTACTACCTTTAGTCCATCCTCATGGAAGCCATAGCCTGAAAGTAGTATTGCAATTTAACATCAATGAGTGGTGAAAGAACAACGCGGTTATAAAATTAGTGCACTGAAGGAAGCAAAGATGAGAGAATCAGGAGAATATTATTAAAGTACCTTGATATGCTCCACAAAACCATATTCCTCTCTTGCCTTGGATTTGATAAAGCTCAGATGAAGCTTTCGATGCAGCAACTGAAGGTACTGGATGGCCGGTGGTCCACTTAAGCAATGTATGATCCGGTGTGTGAGGAGGATTAAGAGTTACACAATAAGGCCTCTCTGTCTCACCAAGGTTCTGTTGGTTTACACATTCCAAATATAAGAAGACTTCCTTATTGAAAACATTATAGAAAGGAGATTGTTGAATGAGTTGGCACATTTAGTCATAATCTGCTCCACCATTGAGCTAGCAGATTTGATTATAATATGATCCACAAATAAAGCTGACAGATTTCCGTAGAATATATTAATTGGTCTTTACTTGTTCTACTATAAATACTATGAATAAAATATACTTTTGCAGTATCTAAACTTTCAGAGAAGCACCATATACCTGGAGTATATTGAGCCAATATGTCACGCATACTCTACCGTTCATGGTTCCAAGAAAATTCCATGAGCTCCACGCTGCTGAGTTGCGAGGCAGGAGAGTTTGGTCACAATGAAGGAAAATATCGCTGTTGCAGAGGAATAGAAAATGAGTGTTCATGTTGACATTATAAATCGTCGTAACACTATGGTTCTAAATACTATTTAACTTCTTTCAAACCAAGCAGCAAGAGAAGCTTCAGTAATCTCTTTATAACAGATACTTCTATCTAACACGGACATACATTTATATGTTTATTTCTGGGAGGAAGATGAACCATTCATATCACCGATACAGCCTAAATGATGAACTTCTCAAGAAACAAAACAAAGTAGAATGAGAAAATCAAGTTCATAATAGGCGTAAAGTACCTGTAAACATATTGAAAAGCACCCAATATTCTTGTTTCATCAAATGTTGCCTCTTTGCCTAACATCCTCAGAGTATCTGGTGCATGTGCAGCCATTATGCATCCATCGTATACGTCTTTGGAACCATCGGTGCAAGCTACAGTACAGCCTGCACGCTCTCTCCTTTTACAGTTAGAACTTAGAATCACGACTAGTTTCTACCTATCGGAAGATTTTTCTACACCAAATGAACTGTATGGACATATGGACAGGAAAATCTCACTTAAATACATAAACAGACATGGAGAACATAGAGGGATTCAAAATGCTAAAACAAAACCGGACCTTCTTCATTCGTAGATACAGAATTTACTTCACAGCCAATCCTTATTTGACATCCTCTCTTCTCCAACTCATCCTTAACCTGCTTTGTATACCATTCAACTAACTCAGAAGGATGATATAATCTTAACTAATCATTCAAGAAACCGAAAATTTCTACTTGTTTGAAGTTTTTATTGTATGAAATCAGTAATCTTTTTATATGGCACTTAAAAGACTAAAAGTACCACCTTGTTTACATATGTATGTGATCTCCATCTAACAGTGAGCCATTGAGGGCGACCAAAGAGCTGCATAGAATGATATACATAAAAGCATTCAGATATAGCATCTTATATGAACCAGATATAGTAATTGGCTATAAGATATACAGAAACGTGCTCGTGAAACAGTTTGTATGAGAATTATATTCTACCTGAAGAAGATGGTGGTTGCGACAAAATGAAAGGATGGAGTAAGCAGAAAATCCCATTACTCCATCCGAGGGGCAGGACCATATAGAAGCACATATTGGAACCTGTGTGGAACATATATGTGAATTGCTTGTAGAAATGAACAAGATTTCCTAAACTAGAACAGCAGCCTCACCAGATAAGCTTTCTGAAATAACTTCGAATAGCCATGTGATTGAATAAAATGTCCTAATGTCTCGTTACGATCAATGTCAGGATTGTTATCAAGTTCCTCAAGGTAACTGCATTGCAGAAGTAGATGAATAAGCTTCATCGAAATAAAAAACTAGTCTTTCCTACAGAAACTGTGCTAAACAGAATGAGTTAGTCGATTTCTATTGAAAGAAGCATGATCTTCAAATGAACAAAGAGGACTGTTTTTGTGTCTAATGAGATGAGTAAATCAACAGTGGCTCAAACAACATGAACTCGAATTGATTGCTGATAAGAATCAGTTATCGGTACCTTATGACATCCTGCTTGAACCTGATAATTTCTCTGATCATTTGCCAGAAATATGGATTCAAGACATTCTTTTTCTGTGCAAACAGACCAGATATTCCATTCCGGCTACCCCATTCGCAACCATGACCTTTGTCTAAGCTCACTGAGAATGACATATCGGAGATCTCCATATCGACACCGAGGCTCTCGAAAAATTCCATCATGTTTGGATAAGTTACCTGTCAAATACACCATTTCAGACATATACTAGTGTTCAAACCATATGGAGTTCAAAATAACTCTAGCTATGCACATGAAATCCATTAAGAAATTGATCGGTGAGTATTGTTCAAGACCATATGCCCGTAACACTTAGGACTGAACATTTGGAACGTGGATAACATATCATGGGGGCTAAGCTAAATATTCAATAAACCAATATGAAGGAATATCTTAAGAAAATGGATATTGGGCCTAACTCAACTGAGTTTAACGCTGATGATAATACATTTCTTATCTTTCTTCTTAGACACATAACTATGCATTTTTAGAACCTAACTAAAAAAGTTATAAAAGGGAAGTTTGAGAGATAGAGACAGGATCAACAGACTTCTAGACTCATAAGCTTCTAAAGATGAGGTGCACGTGACACCTTAAGAAAATCCCACATCGTATTAGAAGAGGAAAGTGAAGAGTTCTATAAACATAACTCAAATTCATATGGTTACGCACTTTTGGGGTAAATGATAGTATAGCCCAAGGGACGAATCTGTGAGGCCTGTAAATCCCACACCGGAATGATCGAGATGAAAAGCCAACTCATTTTTATAAGATATATAGTTCAAAGTTCACATAATATTCGAGCTTTTGAACTCGATGATGAAAGTAGCCCAAGAAACAAATATGTGAGGCCGGTTGGCCCAAAGTCAATAATATGTGTCATGGACTTGAACCGTGACACATAGTTATATACACTTGTGAATTTAAATATGCAATAAGATTTCCGAATGTCATATAAAAGAGAGTGTATTCATTTTAAAACACATATTAAACTTAGGTGCAAATTTTATTTTATTTTTCTTCAAATTTTATGTCTAATCAGATACGAATAAATCGGTACATACCCGTCCTACATGAATTCAATTGAGCCGAAATTCACTTTAGACCACGTAACGATGGGTCTATTTCTTCTCCTGTACCTTTCAATATATGATAAACTAGATTTTTAAGAGAAAAAATGTTAATTTTCAATTCTATTAAAGAAAAAAAATAATTGTTTTTATAAAGTATGAAAATGATTGCACTGTCGTAAGTTTATAGATTGATTTGGTTAATGTTCATTTGGAATCTTTTATTGTTTCTTATATTTGTTAGTTTAGGTAAACACGTCCAAAAATTAACTTTTATTCTCATTTATATAAACGACAATTACAAACATGTGACGCATAGGAATTAATCAAAATAAATTTCTTCTTTAAAATAGAGTTAATACCTAAAAAGAAAAGTTAAATTGTTGTTAGTTACCTCCTTAACTACTTGTTTCATTTTACTTTAAGTCTATATCGATAATAAACGTTTCATTTTACTTAACGCATATATCAATAATAGACGTTTGATTCTTAAGAGCTCGTTTGGTATGAGAGATAAGGGCTAACTAATTTTAGGATGAGTTTATTTCATGTTTAGTTGAGATAAAATCATGAGACGATTTATCTCGAGATTAGTTATCCTCAGATTAGTAATATTATTTTTATCCTATATTAAAAATGAAATAACAATCCTGAAATAACTTGTTCCCCGACCAAACGAGCCCTTTAGGAACCATGCAATGACAATATTGGATTTTATATTTTGAATTTTTTACACCACATAACAGCCTAGCAAAACTCATTAACAAAAAATAACTATAGTCCTTATTTTTAACTATTTTATCTAGTGTATATAGCGCATAAATAATATATAATCATTGTATAATTAAAAAGTTATGTTAGTGTGGAATTTTATTTCTATACATGATTTTATTATTGTTTTATATGAGTCGAAAGTTTACTAGAATAATATTTCTAATCTTCAAAAGATAAAAATAAAGTCAATAAATATTCTCGATAAAAGAGCTCGAATTAAATTGACGTAACACTATATCTTGATAATTTTCTTTATCTAATAAATGAAAAATTCGTATTTAAATCCCGCACACTCTATAACATATGCTTCAACAAGAATCAAACCACATAGTCATAAAATTCTTAGAGATCAAGAAATATATATTCTTTATTTTTTCTATAAAATACAAATACGAGACTCACATTCTTTATAATTAAATTTTACTTATGAAATTACGCTGATCGATTAATAATATTGCAATATTCCTTTAAAATTTGGTGGGAGACAATGACAAAGTATCTTGATGAAAAGATAAGACAATGTAATGTCCCTATGAACGATACACAGTGATACACGTTGTACGTTTTGAACCCACAAGAAATAAATATTCGTATTATAATACTATATCACATGATATTTCTTTCATTATTTGTAAAATTTTATAAAACCCCCTTTTAAATTCTTGATCAACTTCATTGTTTTATTTCTAAATGTTCGTTTGTTACTTCGTCATGTATATGTGATATTATCTAATATTTTTAATTAAATGTGAAATAAAATAACTCTATATTTCATTATAAAATTATTTTATTTTATATGTCACATCAAAATACTTACTTATTTGTTTATTTAGATAAAACCTTATCTTTCTTTCTTGTCTCCTTCGTATACGTACATATATATATATATAGAGAGAGACAGAAAAAAAAATCTGAAAAAATCACCTTTTACACAAGGTATACAAGTGGAAAAAATAATTATACATATATATTTTTTATTTAATTTATTTGTCTGATTTTAAATTGATACATAATATAAAAAAACTTGATAGTCTTAAATTAAAAATACGTAGATTATACTAAAATGTTTTTATAACTTTATGATTTTAACTATATCACATGAAAAATTATCTTTAAAAATTATTAAAAAAAGATATTTTTTTTGAACAAACTAAAAAAAAAAGGGAAAAATAGTTTATATTTTTAAGCATGAATCAAAATTAATCCAACCTCAAATTGAATACCAAATATCAGAACAAACAAACAAAAAAACAAGTTTATGAAACTTTTTTATATGATTATTTTATTTTTCATTTTTGTTTGATCGAAGTCTTTTATCTTACGAAAATAACTTTTGTAGTGAAACAAGTCCATTATCTTTTTTCTTTTCAATCCTACCTCCACCACTCCAAATCCTCGATTTTCAGTCCGTCCCATTTCTTATAGTATTTTACTAAATTACATATAAATAATTTATCTTCGATCCATTCCATCTCCTATACTGTTTTACGAAATTACACATACAATGATTTCAAAATGACGTTTCATAATTCATTTATCAAATATTAGAAAGTAAGTAAATATCTAATTATCGAAAAAACTATTTTTCTTGTTATCGAACACAGATATAAAAAATTACATATGTACTTACCCGATTAAAGACCATAAATCCAAGGTCAAGATCAACGCCGTTAACGGTAACGGTTTTAGCATGGCCGCCGATATAATCTTCTTTTTCATAAATTACAATTTTAGCCCCAGATTTTGCTAATTCATATGCAGAAACCAATCCACTTATCCCTGCCCCTACAATTGCTACTTTCATTTTTCTCGTCTTCAATCAAATATTATAACTGCAATAAAAAAAATAATCATCAAATTTTAAAAAATATTAATACTCGCTTCATTTCATTTTATATAACAATATAATATAATACAATCATAAGAAGGGGTGGATTTCTCCGATAATAACTGTTAGTTGAATGACTATTATTAGTCGTTGGCATTATTAGTAGAAAAACAAATATAGAATGCATAGCCATTGTGTGATGAAATGAACTTACCTTAATGATTGAAGTTGAAGCAAAGAAGAAAATGTAGGAAGAAAAAAAAAAGCACAAAATTAAGCAGTGAGGATTGGTTGGCTCAGTACAAAAGGACACAGAACACAGTGGAAAAAGAAATGAGAGTGGGCATCATATATATATATATATATATATATATAATACTCGTTCGTTTAAAAAAGAACGATTTCTTATTTATTTTTGATAATATTTTAATTTCAATTTTTCACGTGACATGTCTAAGGTTACGAGATTAAAGGACAGTATATTTGACATGACTTTAATTTAGGACCACAAGATTTAAAAGTTTTTTATTGTTTTAAATTCTGTACTAAATCAAACTAGATTATTCTTTATAAAACGAAGGGAGTATATAAGATAAGGTTTTATATTAACTCTTAAAAGAATGAAGATATCTAGTGTATACTGTTCGCTCGTTTGAATAATTTAAATTCGTGTTACATATGCAAGTGAAAAGACCTTTCAGGGGCCGTAGATGGATTTAGAAGATGGATTACTTTTACTTATTCACTTTTAATTTGTACACATTTTAATAAATGATGTTTATATTAATTGATGCATTTAGTTTTAGGCCTTGTGAAATGATTTGAAGAATAAGTAATTATTGTTGAGGATAAAAATTATTTTAAAAAATAATTCTTTTTCCTTGGACATAATAGAATTTATTTTTGGTCATACATTTTTCGTCGTGCATTAATTTCTCACTAATTTACCGTGAAAAGAACCTTATAATATATTTTTCACCATACATTTTCTACCATGCATTTTTCAAGAGAAAAAACCTATAAGTAATTGTATGTGCCTCAACATTATTTATAATAAAGATTTAATAGCTATCTTTTTGAATTAATTTCAAATTATAATTTAATCTAATGTAAAAAATTTAATTTTTTTAAGAGTAAAATAATCTATCAACATTTCTTATTAGGGTTTTAATTATGCTTCTATCAAATACTAATCGACAGAAATATCCCCCAAATATTGAACAAAATTTATACCCTATACAACATTAAATTATTTATTAAACAAAAATTATTTAACCATTGAATAAAATTACAATAAAAATTAAGTTTATGGAAAGTGTGATTACACTTATCAAAAATATAATCTTTCAAATGTATAATCAAACACTGTTTTATATGATTATATCCATTTGTTGAATTATCCTAACATTTTTTTTAAAAAAATTGATGAAATAGATTAATCTCAATATGATTTCTCAATGCAAATTAATTCCAAATTCATATTGAAAACATGAAGGTAAAAACAAACAAAACCAATTTTTCTAAAAATCAAATGATATAAAACGAAAAAACAACATTTTTTTAAAAAAAATAAAATGATATAAAATGAAATAAATATAGCTTAAAGAACTCACCTGGTTAGGAGCAATCAATTAATATCCATGGAGAATAAAGAATTAGGTTACTAATGAAGTTTTTAAACCCTCTTTAATAGGATTAAATAGTAATTAACAAGTTTCCTATTTGTTCTCCGATTATATAAATTTTTCATTATAATATAGTTTTGTTCTTATTAATACTCGTTCTTTTTGTGTTTATTAAAAAAAAATTATTTGTATTTACTATTTTATCAAAGCTAGAACATGTATATACCTAAAGGTAAATTTTGTTAAGATATTTTGTATTTTTATTTATAATATAATTTAATTTTAGTGTACCTATATTACACGTGACTCCTTATTTGAATGAGAACAATCTTTTTTAAAGCAACATAAATATAATTTAAATGATATGAAAAATTAACTTTATAATATAACAAGTTTAAAATAATAATTACATCTAAAAAAAGATTTCTAAACCTAAACGAAATTCAAACATGTTTTTTTTTTATAGATTTTATTAATTATAAAGAATTATGTTTTTAATTAAAAAAATAATAATTTTGTTTATAGTTAATCATTCAAACGCCATCTAATTTTTTTCAGATTTCAATATTCCGTTAGTAGTTAATGTTTGGACGAATTCAATAGCCTTGATTTGTTACATTTTTAAATAAATCATTTTGAAAAAATAAAACTTTTATTATCATACTTTTACTTAAAAAATAATAATTATTGTTACGATTCCTTGTATATATGATTTATACTTCTTTGTCAATATATAATCTTATTTTATCTCTTACATTAATAATAAATAGTATTTAATTTGCTTGTAATGTATAAATATTTCTACGTATTTATAAATCTTTGCTAATACGTAGGTTTTTCATTTTCTACCGTTATTATAATTTTATTTTACTTTTGTAATGATGTATCCTCGTAACTAATTGTAATTTTACGAATAATAAATATGGCTAGTAAGTGCACTACTATTAGTAGTTTTTATTAAAATATTGTATTATGATTTTAGGATAATGTATTATCTAATTTATTATGAAAATTATAATTCACTGTCGAATTTATTTGTATATAGATTATACATTTATGATAATGATATTGAACGTTATTCTACATATTTGGAATTAGCAATTATGTTGGTTGGTACAATTGAGTATTTTTTAATAGCTTTTAGAACTTATAAATATAAATCACATTTTATGTTTTCTCAAAAAAATAATAAAGATGAGATATATTTTTTTAAAGAACTATGGCGAAACACATTTTGAAACTTAAACCCAAATTGCACCTAAATCTGATGTTAAAAACTATTAAAAATTTATGGTCAAACGCTAATTATAACCTTCGTAATCTCTAAAGGGCAACTTGAGGTCTAAATTAGCTAACACCTTTTGATAGTTAAGATCGTATTAGTAAGATTTTCAACATATCATGTAAGGGCATAATACATAAATATGCCCTTTAACTTAGTTTGGAATCATATTTATGTCTTTCAACTTTGGGTATGCACAAGTAGACACTTAAACTTGTATAAAGTCGAACAAATAGACACACATGTCCTACATGTCATTTTTTGTCATACGTGGTGTCCTACGTGTATTGTGTCATGTAGGACTCACGTGTTTTTTAATTTAAAAATTGGATAGTTAAAGTGTTTTTTGTGCATTATGAGAGTTGGAGGTCAACATTAAAATTTGAAGCCATGTTTAGGATCCAATATATGTATTATGCCATTAGTAAAATTAGAAAAGAATCGTATTTTAAGGTGATATAAACAATTTATCATAACACAAATATTAATGGTTATTTTTATGATTCGAATCCACAATAACATATAGATTGGCGGTTAGAAAGTTTAAAATGATAAATATTGATGAACAAATCTATAGATTAATATACAATGTAAAATTTTTTTTATATTATTCAGATCATCTTTATTTATGGTTATAGATAACATTTAAATTTCATATTTTCTACTTATAAATCTTGTTTAAATAATTTAATAGTTATAAAACATAACTTATAGAGTAAGCAATACATTATTTAAAGTGACAATGACTACTTTGTTGTTGTATACAAAGTCTTTCGATTTAGTCCTAACTTGACATTATAATGGTGAAAGATTGAAATAATTATTCTTTTAAAAAGGCGAAATGCATATAAATTTATATTAGGCATCGAAAGTTTTAAATACTTCAAACGCGAAATGAAAATAAATGAGAAAATCGCTTATTTTTTGGTGGATTTCTTTTCTAAAATGTTTACCTTTATATATTTTTTGCGGAGGAATTTTTTTTATTAATGTTTTCAACTTACTTATCGAATATTGAAAAACAAATTAAAAAATAATACTCCTTCTTGTCTTAATTTATGTGTCATTTTTTTTGTTTCTCAAGTTAAATAGTTTAAGTTTGACTGGAAATCTGCTATGAGAGTTTCAACTTTTTTTAAATGAAATTTGTATATTTGTAAACTACTTAATATGAGACCATCCTCCGCCCGCCGGAGAGATCAGTTTGACCAGGGCTCAAATCAGACTTCACCGAGTAATGAGAAACTTAGGACCTAGGTACGTAAACTTGCTAGTCGAAAAGAGATCTTCGCCTTTAGATATTCGTAAGGTAAAGCGCCGCGGTTCTCTCCATCCGATCGATAGTAAGAGCCAATACCTTCATGTGCCTTTACTGTTCGTCCCGGAGGAGCACCGAAGAACTTTCTTTCATCCCAGCGCATCAACTGATCCTTAAAAATAATAATAACTGATAATTCAAAATGCTTAAAAGATATATGAAAAATTTACGATCAAAAATAAATTTATTTAAATCTCAAAATTCGAAAAATGCCACGTAGAATAAAAAACGGAAAGAGTACTTTTTTTTTCATAAAATAATTTTCTTCTATACCAAAAATACCTTAATCCTTTTCAAATTTTCTTCAATACCTCTATTTAAAGTGGAGTAATTTAGTTTCAATTTCTCTTTATAAGGAAATTAATGAAAAAGATGAAATTTGAGTTCTCAAAAAAGTTGTTAGCATGAAGAGTGAAGCTAATCATAACAAATTATACCATCTTTTGTTTTATATTAGATAAACATTTTATTACAAAGTATTTATTTTATTATATTATTTGATCACTTATTAAATTAAAGTATAACAATTTTTTATATTATCCCTGCAACTAATTGAAAGAAAAAAAAATTAATCAATCTATTAATAATTTATTAATAATTGCGTAAAATAAAAAATGTCAATTTTTATTATAAAGTCAATTAACACATGCATTTTGAATAGTCATTTTGGATTTTTAAACCACATTTTTGTAAGGGGACTTTAAGAGAAACGTGGCATGATGGAGACCTATCACTACATTTGGTAAACTAGAGTTCCAAGTGACAAATCAAGAACAATGAAAAGTCCAATACAATTTGTCCTTTTAAAATTATTAATTTTATTTTCCACCCACGTCATTATTTATATTGAAATTCGATTAAATTTTGAGTCGTGTAAAAAAATTCAAAAAATAAAGGACATTAATTCATGCAAATGCGCGTTTCAAATATGATATTTAATTAGAACCTGTTTGGATTGACAATTTTAATAAGGGATCAAAATATATTTGCATAAAGTAGGTTATTATATAGTAATATAAGAAAAATCACCGCCGCTTTTAAGCAACAAATCAAGAGTAGAATCGAACAATGAACTCAAAACATTTATAAAAACAAGCCTACGATCAATTGTATAAAGAAATCATATAATATCATATATCATATATATTATTATAAGTGGAAAGATTTAAAATTTAAAATTGAATTACTATTTTACCCTTATATTAAAATAATCAAAACAAATGTTAGAAAATATGATTAAATATTTAATAAATAACTCATTAGATCAGTGTATGAATCAAATTCACATTAATAATTAATTCTCTTTTGTTGTAAAAATCAAGAGTATCTGAAGAGTTTTTCCTTTAAATAAATTTTATATGGACTAAAATCGTCGAACTAATTTAATGCAAATTAATTTTACCTATTCAAAAATCATCCTACCTATTACTATAAAATACCTAGCATGGTCTTCATGTAAGTGATAAGAGGAGGATGAGAGATTATCAAGCAAAAAATTAATCTTGCTTATCATTTTGTATTACAGTAATTTTCTTTTGTTTTTATCCGCTCCTCCTTGTCAAGCTTAAGTATTTTGTACATCTTTTTTTAATATTTTGATCGATACTTTCTTATGATTTTATTTTTCGATTGAAATATCTTGTGTCCTGTATGAAAATTAGTGATATACAATTTATGTTCTCTTATATTTCTTAATTATTGATGAAATTCATAATGAAGATTAATCAGTTAATTTGATATGCGACTATCGATGGAGTGCTTTACTTTAGTTAAAATATATTTTTGAGATTATTATTTATTAGTAGTGTGAGAGGAATAACTAAATGAGAAAAACTACGTATGATTTTTTTAAATGTATTTTGAATTGACTTTTCGTTTATATGGTATAATAATCATTGATCTTAATAGCCTATTATTTATTTGTGGAAACTATAAATAATGAACCAATTAAGTAAACTAACAAAATCAGTATACCGGAGAAATTGATTATCTAAGCTTTTGAAGCTTCCCTTTGAGTTTTTAAAAATAATTTTAGTGGCAATTTTAATTATTTTTTATTTCTTTCAAGAACAATAAATATATCTAGTATAGTAAAATTACATTAACACTCTCATTTATCGATATTCATCATTATAATAAAATTCAAAATAATGATCTGCTAAACCTTAGTAAAAAATGACATGGAGCAAAATTTTAGAAATTTATTGAATAAAAATAATTAAGCATGATATCACTCCCAACAAATACACTATACACTACTTCTTTAGTGATGCTAACATATTAAATTGTACACATTGTTTTTCATCTACAAATAATATAATCACAAGAAATTATAAAGAATATATCAATTAATGAAAATTATAAAAATGTTTTCCAAAGAAACCACTCTTCTTTCTTTCATACCTCATTAATCTTGCTAATGTTGATTATGGAGATAGTAATCTTCATATATCATCCCATAAAGTTTGAATTTGACGATTTTATGATTTCGATATATATTCATTAACTCTACATATTTCACCATCTTTTATTTCATGCAAATATTGCTTTAAATAAAAGGGGAAAATGATGAAAAAGAAGTCGAAAAACAAAAATTAAAGAAATCCTACTGAGCTGAAATATGTCCATAAGGAAAATGGAAATAATTTTCTTTGATGTTCTTTAAGATTCCTTTAACAGATGTATTGATTATATGTATTAAATTAAATCAGCCTACATTACTATAGAACTTCTGAAATTCTGTAAAAGAAAAAAAAATTATATTTTACTAAAACAATAAATCAATCTTTAACACTTCATTAATGCATTATGCATAGGACATGCACCGTTTCTTATTTATAGTATAAAAGTTATTTTCTTAATGGTTATTTATCCATTAGTAATGACTTTCCAACTTCTTCATTGTTTATCCCTTAGAAATAAAGTTCCATCTTCTTTTTCAACTAAAAATTCATGGTTATTGATAATTAGAAATATAGTATAGCAATTTAAGTAAAGATTTTTTTTTTTTTAAAAAATTATAATTATTATATACATATTAGATTTTAGATGATAAAATTAATAAATTAGATATTTAATTAGCAATTAATCTTAGGAAGTCTAAAAGTCATTGACATTTAATTAAATTTATACAATCAAATATTTAAATATTTTATAACAATTTAATTTATAGAAGGGGCAAAATCGTAATTCAACTTTCAACTTTTTTTTAATATGATTTTAGTAATATATGATATATAGGAAAAATGTACAAGTACCCCTTCAACTTATGCCCGAAATCCAGAGACACATTTATACTATACTAAAGTCCTATTACCCGTGAATTATTTTATTAGTAGTTTTCTACCCCTTTTCGACCTACGTGACACTAACTTGAAAAAATTCAACCAGCGTTGGACCCAGAAGATAGTGTCACGTAGGACGAAAAGGGGTAGAAAATTATTATCAAAATAAGTTCAGAGGGTAATAGGACCTTAATATAATATAATTGTGTCTCTGAGATTTCGGGCATAGGTTGAGAGGATACTTGTGCATTATCCCATATATATATGATATTTTTTCCCTGACGAGTTGGACACCCTTACCACTATGTGGCTACGCCACTGTATATATACATAAAAAAATATTTTAATCATGTACAAATAATATAATTTTTTATCGAAGGAATCCAAACAACCCCATAGTATAATAAGGTGGCTCCACCCCTGGGCATTGATTGATAGGTAGGAGACGATAAACTTGAAATGTCATTGAATTGTTATTTTTCATATGTACGTCGATTAAGAAAGTCATATTTCTCAATTATAAAGAGCCTTATTTTCCTAGTTATTTTATTTATTTATATAAAGAATACTTAATTAGTGAATGTAGCCATGTGATATTAATGTGAATTCTGGAGTTAAATGTTCTTTTTAGGATTAATTTTGATATTTATTTTTTATTTCATTTTAGTAGGTTTTATTTGAAAATTAAAAAGTCACAAAAAAAAATAATCACATTTTAAGATAATTTTTTGGAAAATCCCTCTTTTATCCTTGCATAACAAACTTTGGACCACATTTATCATTAATTTGGATAAAATCTCACATGCACTGAAAGGGGGCATGAATTTTGGCAAATTGAAAAAAGGGACCATTTAAATTCTTGAGGGAAAAAATGTTGAGGCAATTCTTTTTTGGATTATTTTCATTAATGTTACACAATCTTCACAATTAGTATTAAACATATTTCTTCTCGAGAATTTATCAGAAATAATCTCTTTATATTTGAAGTAGGGATGAGATATATGTATATTTTATCTTCTTCAGACTCCTCCTTTGTGAGACTAACAGGATATGTTGTTGTTGTCAGTGATAGAGCCTACAAGTAGGGGCCCCATTTGACGAAAAACAACACTACTCATACATGATTAAAAATATATATATATATTTTTTATGTATAAATAGTAGATGCGTGGAACTCCTTTTGACTTTTTTGTATATTTATTTCTTCATATTTTGAACCCCAACAATATCTTTTTTAGTCTGATTAGGTTTTCCTCTTTTGTTCCACTCCAAAACCATATTGTTGCTTCTTTCCTTAGTATATAATTGAATAATATCAAATTTCAACCAGCCCAAATTTTTCTATCTCAATACAATAACAGTAAAATTGCTTGAATGACTTTTATTAGGTAATTGAAAGAAGTTTACACAATATAATTATACAAGAAATTTAATCACATAATTCAGCATGAACCAATGAGACATGATATGTCTTTGTAAAGTCTTTCATGCTGTGTTTGAAGAACTGATTTATTTGCGAAGAAAAAACTACGATATATAATTCAAATAAAGGAATAACTCTATAAGCTGAAGGCCTATATAGTAACATTGTAAGGATGATCACCAAATGTTGCAACATTGCCTGGCCTTGAAAATACAATCTACAAAGGTAATAAAGAAGCAACACTTGATCAGCTGTTTTACTACTCAAATTTGGCGAAATAGTTTCTACATATATACCTGATAATCTCCTAGCGTGCGCGTTTTGAATCCAGCAGCACAGTAGTCAAAGTAGTACTCCCATGTCCTGATGAACTTTTCATCGAATCCCAAAGCACGAATTTGGCTAGTGACACAGAGTTATCAATAGTTGAGTATCAGAATTTAGAACAGATCAAGCTACAAATGATTCATGAAGAAATCGAGTTTTACTTATATTGGCTTTGTTACCTTTTGTTATTCAGGAAGTTTTTTCGCCAACACCTCAGTGTTTGATAGTAATGAACTCCTATATCTTCCAGGTGCACTACACTGCATTTTTATCATTTATTAGATTCATTTTAAAGATCGACAAGCATGTTAGAACGAAATGACAAAATCAACTACTCTTTGTTACCATAGTCTGGATGCAGAAGCCATGGCTGATGTTACGCGACTTAATGCAGGCAAGTATCCACCTGGGAATATATACTCTTTTATGAAGCCTGAGCTGAGCCTGTTTTCGTCATACATCGTGTCTGGCAGTGAAATGAACTAAAGAAAGCCAACACTTGTAGAAATCAGTACAAAGGAACAAGTGTAAGAAATGATATTATCTTAGTTCTTGTATTAACAAGAGAATTTGAGAGTGCTCAATTTTCTAATAATTGAACGAAAAAAGTGAACAAAGATTAAACTTTTGATTCATTACCTGCAGAACTAGAAGCCCGTCTTCTGCCAATGCTGACTCACAGCAACTAAAGAATTCCCCTATGAACTCATGACCAACATGTTCTAACACCTCGCTGAAAATGATTAATCATTAGTACAATTATAACACTGGCTCAACATGTTATGTGTAATACAATATGTACAAATGTTGATGGATAAAAGCTCACCATACTATAATCCTGTCATATTTGTCCTTATTTGGCATTTGGCGATAGTCACATAGGAGAAGTGTAATTTGATCCTGTCGAAAAATTCAGTAAATTGAAATACTAATCCTGCTAATCATATGTTAGCTTGTTTGGGAGCTCTTATAATTTGCGTCAGTTTATAGCAATCATACTATCATACCTGAAGACCTGCTTGCTCAACTCTCAACTGTGCATACTCCAGTTGTTGCTCGGAGAGAGATATACCGGTATATTTACATCCTGTTTGATGGACAACTTCAACGGCAAAACCTCCCCATCCAAATCCAATCTCTAGAATGTGATGCTCTTTGCTGATTTTTGCCTAAATAGAACAGAATCATTATCAAATTTATGTCGAAAAAAGTGAAGACTTTTACTTAGTTGATGATGACTTACCTTTTCGATGAGAACAGACATCTTTCTCCGCTGTGCAACTTTAAGATCTTCATCCTCACTCTACAAAAAACAAGAAAGAAAATTAGATAACAGGACAGAAACGTAGAGCGTTTACAAGTTCGAGAGCTAACCTTGAATATTGCACATGAGTATAGCATTGTCTCATCCATAAAGAGTGAGAAGAGTTCATTACTCTGGAATGAAACAATAAACACCAAAATGCTTAGCATCTATACGACATAGAAACTAGCAAAATCATACACTAGAATTGAGTAGTTCAATTACCAGGTCATAATGACGAGATATATTCCTACGAGCCTGAGTCAGGGTGTTTCGATTTGAAACATGACGAATAAAATATGTTGCAGATGATAGTGCTGCTGTATAAAACAGTGGTGTCCACCAGCCTCTACAGCGATGAAAAGTCATGAAGAGCTTTAACATGTGAACAGAAGTTAACATTTCTTGATTCAAAGTCAGTAAACTATTTTACCTCTTCTTGTTAGATGTTTTAACAGATGCTTTCAAATCTCTGTTGGCAATAAATATCTGCAAAAAGAACTCAGGGAAGCTAAGTACCAACAAAAAGCTATTTACAAAGATATCGAGTCATTTCCTTACCATGATAAGATTAAGAAGACCCTTGTTCTTATCAACGAAAGAAAAATCTCCATGAATAAAAGCATCAGCAAGGCCTATGTCAGCTCGAGTTGCAACCTGTTAACAGATGGGAAACTTTTCAACTTTTTTGGGTTAAGTTTTTATCACTTGTAGGGGCAAAAGGGAATTTCATTTTACCTTCCAGTAAAACTGCATACTACGAACTGTAAGAGAAACTTTGAGAGAGCATTTCCCCTCCGTGCCTTGGAATGTGAAAGTTGAACCTCCTTCTTCCAACAAGCTGTATATCGAAACATATAAAACCATCATCCAGATATCAAAAATCTCCGAGTAGAACAAAATATGTCGCAATTCACACACTAGATATGTCTTGCAGCATGATTTTCGACTAGTATATGATTTTTGAGCCAAAGATATTGGACAAAAAGAAGTGTACTTTCTAAATAAAGAAGGTCATTCTGCGTTTCGCTACCATTCAAATAAAAAGATCATGGGTGTGATAAAATAAGAAATAAACAAACTGTCAGACATGTCTCTGCTGCTATTTTTGGGATCAGCACTCACATTATGCATCCTGTTTGGATGAAATTTTTGAAAAATCTCGTAACGAGATGGCGTGCGCCTGTTTCAGTCCATGTTGGTGACAATTCCATTTGAAGCAACCACACCAACCTGAGGAGAATGAAAGGTAGACAATCACCCTTGGACTAACAGAGAGAACTTCAAAAAGTCCAGGGAAAGAAGTTTTATTGTTTCATAGAGTGTGTAATGTGAACTATTCTTTTGGCCAAATGGAGCCCATCCTATATAGACATAAGCCTCTTTTCCAATATCTAGATACAATAATATCATCCTATATAGACATAAGCCTATTTTCCAATATCTAGATACAATAATATCATCCTATATAGACATAAGCCTATTTTCCAATATCTAGATAGAAGATCGTCCTTGGAGGCAAAGTTAAACAAGGCCGTTAGAGTGGGTAAAAGTCTCACATTGGTTGGGGAATGGACTGGTGGTCTCCTTATATGGACTTGAACAATCCTCCCCTCATGAGCTAATTTTGGGGATAAATTAGCGCACGTGTCATATCTTCACATGGTATCAGAGCCAGGTCTATCTCCGTTTGGGCTCCCGATCCACGCATCAGTTGGGCCTAGGCGTGAAGGGGGGTTTTAGAGTTGGTAAAAGTCCCACATTGGCTATGGAATGGACTAGTGGTCTTCTTATATAGACTTGGACAATTCTCCCCTCATGATCTAGCTTTTGGGGTTGAGTTAGACTCAGGTGTCATAATACATAAATGTGTCCTTTAACGTTTCTGCCCTTCAACTTTGAATGTGCACAAGTAGACCGTTAAACTAACAAGTAGACCGTTATCTAATACAAAATTCATAAATTTTAAAAATAAAATTAAAAACTCAATTCATCATCCAAAAATCCAAAAAAAATATCGATTTTCGTTTTGAATCTGAAACAGCAGATTTTCTCATAAGTAATTTCAGCTTGAGTCATCTTCAGGGGTTATCAGGGGTGTACCTGAACTATCATCAAATGTTTATCGAAATACATCTGAACTGTACGTTCTTTGGGTTTCATACCTGGAATTTCTAGTAGAAAAAGTGAATAACTGATACTATAGGTCAATATTTGGCGGTAGTCACTACAACAAAAATAGTTTAGTGGCAATACATATACACATTAACAAAGAATGCTTAGTCTTTATCTAACTAATTGTCATTGGATACAATTTTGCTATATGCATTGAGAACATTTACAAAGAGTGATAATTGTCGCTAAGAATACATATTTAGCTGCAACTATGTTACGGTCATTAATCAATTACCGCTAACGATCATTTTTTGTATAATGAGTTCATGTAGAAAATTCACACCCCTAATATTTCAGGTGTAAACCTAAAAAAAACTGAGATATTTTAGATGTGTTTTTTTAATCCTTAACTCTGAAAACAACAATATATTCAGTATAATTCAATGAGATCTAAAAATATGACAAGTAATACCAATTTTAATAACAAAATAGAAACGAATTTCCAAACAAGCCACATGAGTAGGAGTGATACATATGAGAGATAAAAGTCTTTAGATAAATGAAAAACAAGGTATAAGCAAGTCTCCGAACACTAAATTTTTTCCACCACCCCTAACGTCGAGATGGTAAAAAAAAGAGCAGAGTAACTATTACTCTCTCCGTCTCGAGTTGCTTGTCATTATTCTTTTAATTCATTTAAACAAGAATATCTCTTTTTATTGGCAACTTGTTGATTCTACCTTTCCACGTAACATGTTTAAAACCACAAAATTAAAGAACATTTTGATTCATTCAGTACTAAAAAAATTACTATTTTCCTATTAAAATTTTTCACTGAAAAATGTTTACGGCCGGACTAATCGGATGTATATTTTAATTGAAACGATGAGAACATTGAAAAAAGAAGTAAAGCAGATGAAAAAATTAGAAATTTGTTTTCCACCATGTGTTTTCGTAGTGAGCTGGTTCAGTGGAAAATAAGTGGAAAAATCATGTTTTATAATACAATTATTTTACTCGTGGTGAAAAAACCTTTGTTTATGGCTGTATGTGATTTGACATTTCTTTAATTTACGACCATAATATTCAAAAGTCTCTTCTCTATTTTTTGAACTTCTAGTAAAATAACAGACAAACAAATTAAAATAAATGGGGTATAAAAGTCATAACCCTAAATCACCAAATACATTAAAGTCAATAAGGACCAACACATCAACCAAAACACTTGAAAATGTATATAAAAGTTACAGAAAAAGGCCACTCCATATTTAGGGCCACCCCCTCAAGCACATGCAACAATTTCACATAAAGTTAAAAGTCAAAATTAAAGTCACAAGCTCCATATGGAACTGAACTTGTTTTTTTTTTTTTTCTAATCTCAAATGAATTCACAAGCAATACAAGAATTATAAATGCAAGTGATAGAACTTGTATGTATCGAATATAGCCAGACTCAACGTGTATTAGATTGTATGCATCGAATATAGCTTATTAATTACTTTATACAAGCTTAAGTGTCTGCTTGTGCAGATTCAAAGTTGGAAGGCATATATGTGATTTGAGGCCAAGTTAAAGTGCATATTTATGTATTCATACCTTTATAATATGGTAAAGTTGATCCATGTCCCTCTCGGTAAGTAACTCAACATTCAACCAAGTGGACCATTTACCATTTCTAGGTTAGAGGTACCAAAAAATCAAATTGTATCAATTCTAGAAACATGCATACAAAATACCTAGTTTGACGCAGAGACGACCATGAGTTTACATGTATCATCGTAAATTTGCCTATAAATCCACCCATGATTTTATACACATATTATTCCAAGTTATCCATATATTATGGGTCGTAAAAAATAACCTTAAACTATTTGAAATAGGTCAAGTCTAGTTGGATGACATTTTTGAGTTAGCCGATTACCGACAAGAACATTTTTTAGTCAAAAACATTACAAAAGGTAAAGTTAACCTATCTCGAATAGTTCAGGGGTATTTTGGTCCTTTTCCCTTTTATTTTAACAACAAAGAAATCATGAGAATACACTCGCAAACCATATAAAGGGTAAGAATCATGTCTTACTTGGATTAACAAATGTTGAGATTCATAGCTTCTCAACTTACAATGCCTTTGTTCTTCAAAATTTCCATCTTCTTCTTCTTTGTTAGTACATCATTATCATCATCCCCTCTTGAGTACAACCACCCATTGGAGTCTCTCACTCTATTTGAACTAACTCAAGTAACAAACATAGTCAAAAATTCCTATTTTCCACTCAATGTAACATTTCATTATGTTGGCTTAAATGAACCAAACAAACAATTAGTCCTTTCATGGCTATCATCCACTCATCATCCTTCTCTACCTCGCGAAGCTATTGTTATCACTCGAATTGATCAAAAAACACATGAAATCATCGTAGACTTATCGAGTGTTTCAATTTTATCAGATAAAATCTATAATGGACATGGCTACCCCATGCTTACATTACAAGAGCAAACAGCTGCAAATGAGTTACCATTATCGTATCCACCATTTATATCGTCCATTAAAAAGAGAAGGCTAAAGCTGAAAGAAGTCGCGTGTCAAGGCTATCCTGTTGGATGGTATGGAGAGGAAAAGAAGAGTACTAACAGAATGGTTAAAGTCATTTGCTATTACTTAGATGGCACAGTTAATCTTTATATGAGACCAATTGAAGGAATTACAATTATTGTTCTTCTTGATCAAATGACAATCGCGAGTTATATTGATCGTTTGATTGTTCCTGTCCCTAAAGCTAATGGGACAGATTACATGGGATCAAAGCGGCGTAGATCATCTCATGAATCTAACTCAATAAAAATAGTGCAGCCTGATGGACCAAGTTTTACTCTAGATGATGGAAACACAGTGAGGTAAAGAGTATACTCACTGTGTTTCAGTTTGTTTGTCTTACTTTCCTTTTTAGTCCGTTCTGGTACATTCTACAATATATCTACTCTGTTTAAGACCAGAATATTCAAAAGTCTTCTTTACTTGCTTAAAGTCCGTGTCAAGTCAAAACTAGACAAACAAATTGAAATGGAGGGTTTTGAGAATTGAGAGTACTATCTTTTTTTCTTGCTTTAGGTGGGTTGATTGGAAGTTCCACGTAGCGTATGACATGAGAGCGGGAATAATCATATCACTAGCATCGATGTTTGATGATGACAAAGGAGAATTTCGGAGTGTAATGTACAGAGGATTTGCGTCTGAAGTTTTTGTGCCATACATGGATTTAACTGAAGAATGGTACTACAGGACTTATTTCAATGCAGGTGAATTTGGATTTGGTCTATGCGCTGTAGAGCTTGAACCATCAAAAGATTGTCCAGAGAACGCGAAGTTTATTGATGGCTACTTCATATCTCAAGATGGTACACCAGGAAAAATGCCTAATGTAATTTGTATATTCGAACGTTATGCTGGAGATATCATGTGGCGCCATACAGAGGATGCAATTCCCGGAGAAAAGGTAAGTTAGTATAGTATATAATCCTCTTGTTTGATAAAGTGTTTTCGGATTATTTAGTACTTCTCGTTCATTTCAAAAAATTTGGAGCTGCAGATACGAAAGATTAGACCGGAGGTAAGCCTGGTGGTGAGAATGGTGTCGACTGTAGGGAATTATGATTACATTACTGACTATGAATTCAAATGAAGTGGCACCATCAAAGTCACGGTAAGTAAACCACGATATCATGAGTAAGGTAAAACGTCTGTTTTAGGCCGTAGCTTACACTAAGTATCAACTTTTTCCGAATTCATTGACATGTACAGGTTGGGTTAACTGGTCTACTTGAAGTAAGGGGATCGATATATACTCATAGCGATCAGATAAAAGAAGAAGTGTATGGTACACTAATAGCAGAAAACACACTAGGTGCATATCATGATCATTTCTTTACCTATCACCTTGATTTAGACGTAGACGGTCATGAAAACTCCTTTGTGAAAAATAACTTAAAAACTAGACGCGTAATCCATAAAAGTTCACCAAGAAAGAGTTATTGGACAGTTGTTAGTGAAACAGCTGAAACAGAATCAGATGCAAAGATTCAGCTAGGTTCATCACGAGGCGCCTTTGAAATGGTAGTGGTGAACCCGAACAAGAAGACAGAGATTGGGAATGAAATAGGCTACTGTTTGATCCCGGGTGGATCTGCAACAAGTCCATTGTTAAGTGACAACGATTACCCTCAAGCGCGCGGAGGTTTTACCAAGTATAATGTGTGGGTAACACCTTATAACAAGTCCGAGAAATGGGCAGGAGGATTGTATACTGATCAAAGCCATGGGGATGATACATTAGCCGTATGGAGCCTTAGGTAATACGCGCAATAGATTCTATATAGTACTACTCTCTTGTTTTAGGTCGTTTGTCTTACTTTCTTTTTTAATCTGTTAACGTCTCTTCTGACAACTCTTTTTAATTCTAACGTTCGGGAGTATTTGTTTTACGATAAGGGATAGGAAAATCAAGAACAAGGATATTATATTATGGTATACATTTGGTGTTCATCATGTACCCAAACAAGAAGATTTTCCAATTATGCCAACATTAAGCACTGGTTTTGAGCTCAAGCCTACTAATTTCTTTCAGCATAATCCAGTTCTTTAATAAATCAAGCAGGCTAAACTTTGTAATATCATAAATGGATGTATAATGTCATAGTTTATGAAAAAAATAATTTTACTACTATTGAACAATGATAAATTAAAGAACATAAAAAGCAACATAAAATATATTTATATATATATGAGATGAAACTACAAAGAAATAAATCTCTACATAAACTGAACTCTCTAATCTCAAAGGATTATGTTATTAATGTTTATCGTATTATGCAAGGCCAGAGTTAATAGTCTGCATGCGAGTTTGATTGAATTCTGTAAATTTTGTTTAAATGATGTATTTGTGTTAATAAATTTATTAAATATGTATAGATATTAAATTTATAACCTACTATTATCACTTAAAATAATTATTATAAAATTCTGAACTCATAATTTAAATCCTTAACTTTGTTTTTTAATGTTATGTATGATAGTAAAAAAATTTCTTCTAATTGATATTGTTATTAGGGAGGGTGTAAGCAGTAAGGTAGAAAATATGAACGAAAAAATGTTTCATATGAATTTTATTAATCATATATAGACATTTATATAGAATTATTGACCAAACTAAGTCATTTTATAAAGTAATTCATTAAAATAATATTTTTTTAAATTTTTTTTTTACAAAAGTAGATAAACGTATATCACAGTAACATTTTAGGGTATATTTCATTTTTAAAAAAAACTAACAGCGTTAGGTTGATATACGTTACAAAAATATTCTTTCTCATCCGTCTTCCTTTTAGATAGTTGTTAATTATTGTCTGGGTCCCAAATCCATCTTTAATAACTAGTTGTGTCATGTGTGCATGACGTTCTTATGCGTATCGACATTTAATCAACTAGAATTTGGATTTAGTTGAACAGTAATATCAGACATCGAGCGGAAAATCAAATTAAAAACAAAAACCTGTGTGGTTACCTTGTAGAGATTAAGGAAATAAATAAATGGTGTCAAAATATTTTAATAATAAATAAGAGAAACCATTTTTTTTCTTTACTAATTTTTTAAAAAATTAGGTATGCGTCTAATTATCTCTTGTTTCACCACCTTTGGTTCTTCGTTATTATCGGAGAAATACAAATTAAGAGTTTCACATAACCATCTATTATTCTCTCTACTATTTGTTTTTTCTTTCTCTCTTTCTCGCTTCTTTCATTCTTTGCCTCGAAAAAAATAATAATAATTCTAATGTTCACCGGCTTCTCTCTCCGCCTTCTACGGCCGGATATTTGACAAATTTAAAATATCCGTCACATAGTTTGTCGTAGTAGCTAGCTCATATATATAATGGCACCTACTACGACCACCATGACGCAACATCTTCGCCATGCAAATACTATTGGCGAAGATGTTGCGTCCATTGACATTGACCTTATTTGTCCATTTGAAAATATTGACGGTCTTCATCGTGACCATTTCCGCGACGCGGCTTACGAGATATTCTTCACCGCATGTCGGTCATCACCGGGGTTCGGGAGTAGGATGGCTATCTCGTATCATAATCCGTCTGAAGGAGGAGATGGAAGCGGGTCCGGGGCTGGATCTACCAGCCCCGGATCACCGGTGAAGCCATCCGGGGTAGGGATGGCCGTGACTAGCAAGGTGAAAACCGCGCTAGGGTTGAAGATGTTGAAACGGTCACGTTCACGAAGAGCTAGCTCTTACGGAGGCAACCCCTCGTCCCCCGGGGGCGGTACTAGCCCTAAGGTGGGATTCACCGTGCCCCATTCGAGGGCACGAAGACCGATGACGTCGGCCGAGATAATGAGGCGGCAAATGAGGGTGTCGGAGCAAAGTGATAGTAGGCTACGTAAAACTCTCATGAGAACTCTTGTTGGACAAGTACGTACATTATGTCTTATTTTGCATGTTTAATGTCTTTTTGCATGCATTTTAAAAGCACACAACATAAAACAAAAAAAAAAATAACTAGGCTTGTAGCTCTATCGAAATTCTGCCGCAAGCGGTTGAAGAGCGGTTTGGGTGCACCCAAACCGACGTGTTTGTTACGAAGAAAAATATTTAGTTCGCACCGAACACACCCTTAGTATACCTATTTTTTTTTTCTCATGAAAATCATTTTCCCTTTTCATTTTACCCTTAATGCAAAACTACTTATTGCCATCGAAATATTATGACACTTTTAATATCAAAAGATTCAAATGTTTATGTTTTAGACATGTCGCTGCTAAAAATACATATTTAGTGGCAATTGCTAATTGATTGTCGCTAAAACTCATTTTTGATGTAGTGCCACAACTATGTTATGCAGACTCTTCAGAAATGTTGCTAAACGTGTATCAGATTCTCAAAAGATAAATTGTTGTTGGAGAATCGAGCACGCAGTTAGCGACATTTTTAAAGAGTTCGAGCAACATTAGCTCATATAAGACCTTTTTTTTATGTGAATGAGTTTAAAATTTGAAGAGTATGGCAAATTGAACAAATATTTGTGAAATTTTATACAGATGGGAAGACGAGCAGAGACAATAATCTTACCATTAGAGCTATTACGCCATCTTAAACCATCCGAATTCAACGATTCACACGAGTATCATCAATGGCAAAAACGTCAGTTCAGAATCCTTGAAGCAGGGCTTCTCCTTTACCCTTCATTGCCAGTAGAAAAATCAAACACATCCGCGAAACGCTTCAGAGATATCATAAGATCAGCTGAAACGAAAGCTATCGACACTGGGAAGAATTCGGAGACAATGAGAGCACTTTGCAATTCAGTAGTGTCCTTAGCTTGGAGAACAAGTGATGGTTCAGCAACTGATATTTGTCATTGGGCTGATGGATTCCCTTTAAATATCCACATTTATACTGCTCTGTTATCCTCTGTTTTCGACTTAAAAGACGATACAATGGTTCTTGATGAAGTCGACGAGCTCCTTGAATTGATGAAAAAAACATGGGTGATTTTGGGTGTAAACAAATCACTTCATAACTTGTGTTTCACTTGGGTGTTATTCGAGCAGTATATCGTTACTGGTCAGGTTGAGCCTGATCTTTTAGGCGCAGCGATGATCATGTTGAGTACTGAAGTTGCTACTGATGCTAAGAAAGCTGATAATGATCCTTTTTATGTTAAGATGTTGGCAAATGTTTTGATATTGATAAGGGAATGGTCGGAGAAAAGATTGGTTAACTATCACGATAGTTTCAATAGGGGGAGTGCTGGTTTGTTGGAGAATAATCTTCCTTTATTCTTCGCGTCCATGAAGATATTAGAGGAAGATGTTCCGGGGTATAGTTCTGATGTTTTGGAGAAAAGGGATGAACTCGCGGAGGATGATTCAGATGGAAATAAAGTTTGTTACTTTATTCGTTCGTCAATGAGGGATGCATTTGCTAAGGTTAGTATTCTGGATTTAAGTTATATATACTGACGAATGTGTATTTCAATCTCATTATAGCATGTCACATTCCTTAGTTTACATTTAACTTTATGAAGTTGAGTCATTGATGTTAAACTTTAGTATTTTTAGCCTTTCTTTCGACCTATGTTGCTCGGACTCTTTAAGAATATTCTCGAGGGTGTTTGTCGAATCCTTCAAAAGCTATGCACTTTTGAAGGATCCGAAAGAGGTGTGAAAGATTTTTGAAGGGTTTGAGCAGCATAGGTTTCGACCCTAGTGTCCCGATACGAGATACCTGTCACCTCCCACTAGTAATAGATACTAGATAACTCTGTCCACTAAGGCTAGGACAGATGGAACATGAGACCGTATGGTTGTCGACGTCCTTTTAGTTTTATTTATCTTCAAGTTTCTTTGATGTAACACTATTCTTATTGTGCAAAACAGATATTGGAAGAAATGAGCATAGATGGTGCAAGTTTTGAATTGGAAGATGTGAGTCAGACACTAATTAAGTTAGCCTATGAAACTGAAGAATTAGCAAATAAGGAGAAGGAAACTTTCAGCCCTATACTCAAGAAATGGCATCCTATTGCAGCAGGAGTAGCAGCTGTGGCATTACATTCTTGCTATGGAACTTTGTTGAAGCAATATCTCACGGGCGCGACTTTACTCACAAAACAGACAGTTTCTGTATTGCAGAAGGCTGGAAAACTCGAAAAAGTATTAATCCAAATGGTCGTGGAGGATTCGGATGAATGTGAAGATGGAGGCAAAGCCACATTGTCAGAGATGATTCCTTATGAAACTGATTCAATCATAATGAATCTTCTGCGGAAATGGATTCAAGAAAGGTTGAAGAAAGGGAAAGAGATTATAATGAGGGCAAAAGAAACTGAAGTAAGTCTTCGTGTGTTTACTTCTTTATATTTTGAATTCACTTAGTGAAAATACTGGTTCCGACACTGTAGTAAACTTTGATATGCAGACGTGGAATCCAAAATCCAAAAGCGAGCCATATGCACAATCAGCAGTTGATCTAATGAGACATGCTAAAGAAGCTGTGGACAATTTCTTCGAAATCCCGATGGCCATGTCAGAGGACTTAGTAGAGGATCTTGCTGTTGGCTTTGAGCATCTGTTCAAGGAATATGTTACCTTTGCCACATCATGTGGTAAGAACATAATTCCTAAAACTCGTTTCATTTCATACCTAAAGAACGAGGCAACGCCATATTTTTTAGTTTACGAGTTTTGAATGTGTACATATTAAATGAAATGTTTTAACGAATGTACAAAGTTTGAGCCAAAGTTACTAGGTTCTGCTAAACTCGTAACTGTAGTGCTCAAATAGTTAATCTGTTCTTTTGTCTTTGGTTCCTTTTATAGGGTCAAAGCAAAGCTACATTCCGACACTTCCTCCTCTAACAAGATGTAGCCAAGATTCGAGGTTTTCCAAACTGTGGAAGTTTGCTGTTTGCAGTGTAGGAGCAGATGAACAGAACCATCATATAGCAGATGAAGGCAATCATCCCCGACTTTCAACGAGCCGAGGGACACAACGCCTATATATAAGGCTAAACACCTTGCATTACTTTCTTCTACAACTCCATTCCCTTGATAAAACTCTATCAATCTCCTCGAAAACTGTCCCTACTCCAAGAAGTCGTCACAGCAAGAATAGGCAGATAGGAAGCTACTCCTACTTTGATCACACGCGTTCAGCCATCCAAGTAGCATTACAACACGTATCAGAAGTTGCTGCTTATCGTCTCATTTTCTTCGATTCTCACTGCGTATTCTACGGTAACCTCTATATCAGGGATGTTCAGAGCACACGTATACGACCCGCATTAAGGGCACTCAAGCAAAACCTCACTCTTTTATGCGCGATCCTCACTGACAAGGCTCAGCCATTGGCCTTAAAAGAAGTAATGAAGGCTTCATTTGAGGCCTACCTCATGGTTCTACTAGCAGGAGGAAGCAAAAGAATCTTTTCGAGAGCGGATCATCAGATAATAGAAGAGGACTTTGAGAGCCTAAAGAGGGTGTTCTGTACTTGTGGTGAAGGATTGGTAGTAGAGGATGTTGTGGACACAGAAGCTGAGACGGTCGAGGGGGTGATAGCTTTAATGGGACAATCAACTGAGCAATTGGTTGAAGATTTCAGCATCGTGGCATGTGAAACTAGCGGAATGGGAGTTGTGGGATCAGGACAGAAACTACCTATGCCTCCAACAACAGGACGATGGAATCGAGCAGATCCCAATACAATCTTGAGGGTAGTTTGTCATAGAAATGACAAAGTTGCTAATCACTTCTTGAAGAAAACATTCCAATTAGCAAAAAGGAGGCCATATTAGAGAAAACATGCCAACATATCATAAAAAAAATATCACATGTACAAAAAAAAAGGGTAAAGATAACGGAAGAAAGACGGATTCTTACAGGTAATCTGCTATAAGATTGATTCATTTGAAGGATTTCAAAGGATGGATGATAAGTTAAAAAACCCTGAATCACTTGAGAGTAATAGCAAGTGTACTAATATTTCTTCTTATTTTCCTCATTAACTAGGCATTACGAGTACTTTACTCTACGTGGTGGAATGCGCTAATGTACAATACTTCTGCTATCTTCTGCATGTCTTGAGAGATCATTATTTTGACCACATATTATTGTATATAGTGAATATTATCATATTAGCATACGAGTTGGAGACGGTATTTCTAGCAAAGGTAGAATAAATAGATCATCAAGTTCTACTCAGATTATGAACTATTTCATTTAGAGATATCAGCTATGAAATTGAAAATGCTGTTCAATAAGATAAGCATGGCCTTGAATATCTCGAAACAACTATATTTAAATGATTATCATTACAATCGTGTGAAAATCATAACAAAGAGAGGGGAGGTACACAAAACTATTGTCTGGTATAGCTATATTGCTCAGATTCTCAAAAATACTGGTGCATCAGTGTCAGATCCTCTAAAAATGCAAAATACTGAGGCTGCATTTTCGGAGGATCTGACATGGGTGCAGCGGAATTTTTGGAGGATTCAAGCCATAAACAATATAGTATACACTACCTAGCTATAAAACAGAAAAGAAGTATGGAGCAAAATATAAATGTTAGTTAAATTCCTATGTAGAACCATTCACCTGTGTGTTGGTTGAACCTTCTTGGCTATTAGTTACCCGATGTCTCGATTCGATCTCCAATTCTTGCCTTAGCACAGACAGTGAATCAGAGACTTCAGCTTTGTATTCATAAAACTTGCTCACAAACAGGAAAAAGAAGAAGTTCAATAAGTTGAGTATCGCGAAGAACGCGTAGTAATAGTCAAGATGAGATACATTCAGGTTGTTTAATATCCATCCTTTGTGATTCCCGTGCTTTTTAGTGATACGAGAAACTGTCGAAAGCAAGAAGCTGCTAAGAAAACTCCCAACACCAAGACTAGTCATTGAATAAGAAGTTCCAAGACTCTTCATTCCTTCTGGAGCTTGATCATAGAAAAACTCAATCTTGGCTACTTCCAAGAATGCATCAGCAGTTCCCATAAGAATAAACTGAGGCAACAAAATCATGATAGTTAACGGTACTTGTTTACCATTTTCGACTAGTCCATGATCCCTTGCTACACTAAGCCTATACCTCTCAACAAACGATGCAACTAACATGATCACAATATGAAAAGCCATTCCAATTCCCATCCTCTGAAGTATGTTTACCCCTCTTGGATTTTTCGTCAATCTTTTGACGATTTTCATGAAGAAACGATCATATAACACAACGGAGACTAGCATCGATATGGTAACGAATCCACTTAGACTAGCTGGAGGGATACTGAAACTACCAATGTTTCTCTGAAGAGTTGTGCCTTGTTTGACAAAGAGTGTGTTGATTTGAGCTAACATTGTACTTGGAATGAATGTAGCAATCAAAATTGGTATCATCCTTAGCATTTGCTTAGTCTCTTCTACTTGAGTAACTGAACATAACATCCATGGATTAGTTGTATCTACTTTAACACAAGCTTTGTTCAAAAACCTACATCAAACATGAAAATCCGTCATATCGAGAAATCGTATTAAATTTCATTGAACTACACACTTTTTTTTATGTATATTCTTCCTTCATCATTAGCACTCCTATATCATATAAACACGCTAAACTAATATATTAAACTTCGTGTCAATTAAAATACCAGTACTTGTTTATAGTAAGGGTAGGTTCTAAACAAATAAGGTTATACACTAATACTGTTAGTGTATATAACTAATAGTCTGTTTGGTCAAGCTTCAAAAATCTGCTTATCTTGAAACGTATTTTTTTTTTTTATCAAAGAGTGCTAACACTCAAAAACATTCTTTTTTTTTTCTCTAAAGCTTGGTCAAACGACTCGACTTTCTAAAATAAACACTTTTGACTTCTTAGAAATTTCGATGGAACAAGTATAATATGTACAAACCTCAAAGTAGGAGTGGAGTCAATTCTAACTTTTCCATTTTTTGTATATTCTCCCAAATCAAGCTCATATAACTCTTTTGGATCATTAGGGACTTTAATCTTCCATTTCCTTAATGAAGCAATAATGACTTTAGCCATTCTTGTAAATGGGCTTCCTCTGGGCTTTTTATGTCTATAAAAAGATGATCCAGCCAAAAATATCACTATAGATATAGCAAGGCCCAATGTTGGAAGCCCATATCCAAGTGACCAGCCCACATTGTCTTGAATGTATACAAGCACAGTGTTAGCAAATAGTGTCCCTAGGAAAATGCTGAACATCCACCAATTGAAAAATGAAAGTTTTTGGGATTTTTCCCTAGGGTGAAATTCGTCGAATTGATCGGCTCCTATCGTCGATATGTTGGGTTTCGTGCCACCCGTGCCGACCGCTAAGGTGTAGAGTGCACCAAAGAACACAGCTAGTTGAAGTGTGGATGCTTTTTTGCAGTCAATTGAACTTGGATTGGAACAATGAGGAGGCTTTAGGCCATTGATTGATACTGCTAGGGTTAGTAATGACATACCCTGTGACAATTTTTAATGAAATTTGGTTAATTATAACGTCTCCTATTGTCATTAGTACTAACATGCAGTAAAATATTACAATTTTCAAGACACGATATGCATATAATCAATCAATTAACCTGTTTCAAACATCTCTCATAATGTGTTCTCAAGATAAGTTCAAATAGTATAGGATCGACCCAGTGGCGAACCTACCTTGGTCCAAGAGGTGTCGAGCGACACTCCTTCGTCGAAAAATTACGTTGTATATAATGATTAAACTGACACCTCTTGAAATGAGTTGAAGGTTTAGTCTATTGGCTAGAGTCTTACAGACATTACATGACCTTTTCATCATATGTAAAATGGTGTTTTTCTCATTTTTTATAGTTGAGTAATCTTTTACATCAACTAGCTAAGGCTCAAACTTGATAGATAATTATTGGTCAATTCTATCGTTTTTAACTTAAATAATATTTATAATATATATCTAATTTTAACATCATGCGTTTCGCTAGCTTCCACCAATAGATAATTATTGATTAATTTGAACTAATTTTTCTAGATAAGTACACCAACTTTGAACATAATTTAGAGGAAAACAACTTGCAGAAAAAAACAACAAAAAAGTATTTGTATATAGTGGAAAATTCAAGCAAAAATCCAAAAATAGACTCTGTAGAGTCAATAATAGACTGAACTGACAAATATTGCTCCCTTCGATTCAAAATAATTAGTATTTTTTAAAAAAAATGGATCAATAAAAAAATCAAATATCTTCTTGATTTTATAAAATATTATAATTATTTTGACTCGAGATTAAAACATCAAACTATTTTAAATTGGAAGAATTAAATACAAGAAAATATAATAGCATGGTCCTATTATATCTTTGTCGTGACTTCATTATTTTGTTTTTTATTTTTTTGGTAATTACGTAAAATCAAGTTGTCAAGTTACAAAAATAAATAATTTATGAAATTTTTCTTAGCTTTTATATTATTTTAAATTATATACATGAACATGACAATTCATCCTAAGTCAATCTTTCATATTAATGACATAAAAGATAAGAGTTTTTTCTTACCCAATTATTGGACATGAATATTCTTACATTAAGTCAACAAGTTTGGTTTATGGAAATTACACAACAATATATATTCGTGACGTATTTATTTATTAACTCAATTTATTTTAATTCGTTCATATTCAGATAACCCTAGCCCTTATTCATATATTTCTTCTGTCTTAAATTAAATGTCATTTTAACAAAAGAAATATTTGAGTTTGGATTGGTGCATTCACAATAACAGGCGGGGTCAAAAAAATTTATAAGAGAGTTCAAAATCTGAAGAAATATACACATGAAGTAAGCAAAGGGAGTTAGGCATCTACGGTATATACCTAAAAAATTATTTTAATAAGGAATAATGCACAAGTATCCCTTCAACCTATGCCTGAAATTTCAGAGACACACTTATACTTCTTTACTAAGGTCCTATTACTCCCCTGAACTTATTTTATTAATAATTTTCTACACCTTTTTGGCCAACGTGGCACTATCTTGCGGGCCCAACGCTGGTTGATTTTTTTTCAAGCTAGTGCCACGTAGGCCGAAAAGGTGTAGAAAATTACTTATAAAATAAGTTCAGAGGGATAATAAACCTTTATATAGTATATGTGTCTCTGAAATTTCGGACATAGATTGAGGGGATACTTGTGCATTTTTCCTTTTAATTATATGAAAATAATATAAATTTCTGTCAAAGAGGGTTCAAACTAGGTGACTCTACCGCTGTTTACGGCTAGTAAAAAATATGAAATTAGCTACGAAAATTATCGATACGTACCAAGAGATATATGCCACAAGCAATCAAGAAAGTCCAATAACGTCCAAGATAAGCATCAGCAAAGTAGGCTCCCAAAATAGGAGTCATCCATATAGTTCCAACCCAATTTGTGACATTATTTGATGATTTAACAGTGCCTTGATGCAATTTTTCTGTTAAATATATTACTAAATTTGATGATATACCATAGTATGCCATACGTTCGAAAACTTCATATACTGCAAATTCATCAAACAAAATATTATATTGCTAACAATAATAACAAAGTCAAATAATTGAGGATGAAGTCACGGTAATAACTACGAATTCGATTAAATTCAATAAAATAATTTAAATATTATATTTGTATTTTAAAATAATAATATTTATTTTGTATCAGTAATCTATGTAAATTCAATACGTAAGAAAATTATGATATGATAAACTATAAATTTTAGTCGCGCCATTAATAATAATAATAATATATATAGTATAATTGGAGGAGAAATTATTAGATTCGCCCTTGATAATGAGCTCATCGGTCTTGGGTTGTTCTAACTTAATTTTTTTTTTATGGTTTTACATTCGATGTTCGATAGTTATATTGAATTTTGACTAATTTAGATTCATATGGCATAGGGTGTCATTTTGAGGGAAAAAGCTTCCTATAAAGGATCTTTTTATACTTAGATTAGAATTTGAAATTTTCAATTAAAAATAAAGCATTATCAGCCACTGCACGATATTTATCGATAGTATTTTAACTTATTTATTTATGGTTGAGTTGGTTGCAACAAAGAGTTGGTGGAACTTAAAATGAATGTGTAGGACAAGTTATTAATTTAATTGCCAAAAGATTGATGGAGAAATCAATGCATTTAATAGTCGATATAATAAAACGGACTTTAATTTCTTTCTTCAATTTAAATAAAGTATATATATTTAGATTATTAAAAAAAAAAGATATATAATATGTATCTTTAAGATTATAAAGTCTAAATTTTTAGAGTTTTTTCTTTATTTAGAATATGAGTACCACATAGTTACGTAGTATACTCATTAATAAAATGCAACTACATGACTTTTCAAAAACTCTACGAAAATTAGAGGCGTATCTAAAATTTTATTTATAAATTTAAAATTTAATAAATTTTATATTTATATTTAAATAAATTATTTTCTTGAAAACTTATAAATTTAATATCTCAACTCTTAGCCTTAACCTACCTTATGAAATAACTCCTAAATCTTATAATTTAATTGGATAAATAAATCAGCTGATTCCTTAAACAAAATAAAAACTAACATATTTATTTTACTAGATTTAATGAGTAGGTGGGACATAGGTTTTTTGTTTTGTTTTCCATCTGATGTCACGTTAGACATATAATTAAATTTCGTTTAAATTTTAATTCTGCAAGACTCAGTTCTAAATATGACACTTTTAAAAAAAAATTTAAAATTAATTTAACACTCAAACTCAAAACATTTAATTAAGACATCACACATATATTGGACATAGATTTACTATAGTGACTTGGGACATCTATATATGCATTATTAGAGCATTATCATAAAAAGAATTTAGCAATCGCTAAATTGTATTATTTAAACAATAAAATTCATTGTTAATTCTATTTAATAATAAATTAGTAATATATTTTTATCAGCTACGAACAAAATAACAATGAATAAACGATAAAATTCTTGAAGAAGGGATGTCTAAATATGATCTCCATTATCCATTTGGAAGTATCAAAGAATATATTTGGAGATATAAGTTCTTTTAGTAAAAAAAAAGATATTTTGTGTATATTTATTTTACTATTTGACTAGTTTTTCAGCCAGTTGGTTAAATGTTGTTATCATTAGCTTTGAATATATTTAAAATAAAAACACAAGAAGTTATAAAGATCAATATCTTATGATAAAACTATAATTTTAGCATTTTTTGAAATAAAATATTTGTCGTTTAGTATTTTTAATATAGGTTAAAAGAATTTTTTATATATATTTTACATTATTATAGCTTTTTTATTCTTAATGAATTATACGATTGGACAAAGTCTAGCCACGTGCTAAAAGTGATGAAAATGGTTTACTAGGGGCGCCCCTATATCGTACATAATTTTTTTCGTCTTAATTTATATGATAATATTATATTCTTTTTTCGTTAAAAATAATTTAATCTTAATTTTTTTCTGAAATAATTTATAATTGTACTAATGTCTAAGGCCACAAATGTACTAAGATATTTCTTTTTCTTAACTTTATATCTAATTTATCTATTTAATTAACCTCCTTAAAACAAATATATATTCATATTTTACTTTTTTTTAAAAAAATCAGATACACTAAGCTCTTGTTTTACACGAACATTAAAAATATTGATCAAGTGGAAAGAAGTAAGTGTAGAGGATGATTCCTACACTTAGAATGGTTTTCATGGACATATGACATTAACATAACTCATGAACTTTTTTCTCTTCTAGGCTTCAAAAAGAGTGTTGACTATATACAAATGCCTATTTGCGTGTCTATAACCTCAGACACTGTAATATAATTTTCTGACGAAAGATATCTAACTAGCCATTTTATAATTTTCTTACGAAAGATATCTAATCGGTCATCCTAAGCTATATGTGGCTATGACACCGCAGCGGGGTAGGGGGTAGGGGGGGAGAGCTAATAACATAACATACCAACAATGAAGGAACAAGCTTTCCATCCACCAGTATTGGATCTAAGTATAGGATTGCCTTTGAGATTCACAGTTCCATCTTTTGTGTATCCATCATCTTCTCCATTTTCATCCACATATTGAGAAGTTGTCATAATTGTAGAGAAATGGATAAAATACCACTAAGTCAAATATTATTGAGAAAGTATAGAAAGTTTGTTTTCATTACTACCTTTATATAGACCACAACTTTTCTCTATCTTAAGTCATTTCAAAAGTATAAAGTATATTTTCGGGATGGGATGAATAGAATATTTTTATTTTTAATCAGAGATTCTGGTGAATATAAAAAAGATACTGTTAAGACGTTTTCTTTTTCTTAAATGAGCCTTATGTGACATATATTTAAATTAATTAATTATGATCAACCTAATATGAATATCAGATACTAAAAAAAATATAAAAGAATATTTATATCGTCTAATTATAAATAAGATAGTTATATATAGACATAAATCTTGATAGTATAATTATATTAAAAAAATTACTATACTTAAATTTGCTAATTTCAATCAACTTTTGTTAGTAAATATTTTTTTTAGTGGAGGTAGATAAATAATTAAGGGAACATGGATTGTGTTGATTATATGATATGATTTAAAAATAGCATATGTGAATTGTGATTTTTTAAGAGTCCGAGAAGAATATTGTGTTTTAATTATGTAGAAATCACATTTTTAATATTATTATTAATATTAATATTTGTAAGATATGATTTGATGTAGTGTAAGACATAATGCTATGCTTGTAATTATATTTTTTTTTTGTATATAAATAGTCAATAGTTTATTAATTGTAAATAAGAAAATACAGAATATTTCTTCAAACTCTTTTAATTTGATTGATTCTTGATTTATCAATAATTATTATATTGTACATGTGTTAATATTTTATTTAAGCAGTGGAATGAACGTCTATTTAAATCACTTTGAAAATTTTTATTAAGATTTTTCTATTTTCTAAACTCGAAGTTAGGTGAGAAACAAAAAAAAAAACTTTTGTTAAGAAAATTATTTTTCATTTAATGTTTGATAGTCATTGAAATTTGACTTAATTCAAATTGATGCGTTATAAAACTCGCTTTTTAGGGCAACATTCAAAGTAAGAATGAAGAGATCTTAATCATCAACATGTTGAAGTACTTCAGAGTCAAAGCCTAATAAAGGTTAAATATTCCATTCGAATCCCTTTTTATCGAAAAATTATTGTGTTTGTACGCAATTAAAATTATTTTATCTTATGTATATATAGTAAATATTTTCAACTTTTTTAATATATTTATTTCATTATATTTTAAATTCTTTAATTAAATATTTTGACTCCGCCGCTAATTAATAAATACTGCAATTGCCATGTTGACCATTTACTCATTTCCTTTGACTTTGTTGAGAGAAACTTATAAAAGTGTTTTCTCATTTCATTTAATTTTCCCACCTAAGATTCTAAATTTTGGTGACCCACATTAGATAAAAATCCATATATAAAATCTTGTGCTAATTTTGACCTTAAGAAAATCCAACTGAATTATTTGATCCATGTTTAAAAAAAAAAATCTTCTAATGAATCATAATAAATTTGTCAATTTTATTTTATCATATATATATTCAGTATAATCTCATAACGGGTGAATCTGTAAAGCTTACGATAAATATAAAACTATTTAAAAAATCACTCGATTCAAATAAAATATCTCAAAGTTGGTTAGAAAAGAAAAATCTAAAGTAAATCCTACTTTGATTTTACAACCGCCAATGAAGGAAATCGAACCAAACTTTGATATATAAATAATTAGTAATTTTTTAGGTAATAATTAGTGTTTGATTTGACTAAATATTAAATTAAAGATTGAATTCTTTTTGTAAGCACATTTCTTTACAATTAGTCTATATGCTACGTGGCATTTGAATCTTCCTTTTTTTTTAATTACTTTTTTGCAGAATATTCAACCTTGTTTTAATGGATTAATTATACAATAATTATGTTAATTTAATTTATTGCTACCAAACTTAGATGTCTAAAACTCTAACCCCACCTCCTCCAGCCAACAAGAAAGAAAAATTAATAGAGAATGACTTGTGTGTTTTGTGTGAAAGAAAAATATTTTTTACTTTTTTATGTTTAATGATCGGTCAAACTTTTTTGAAAATTATTTTTGTTATGAAAATAACTTTTTAAAAGTAAATTAAATTATTTTCATAGTGGAAATAGAAAAAAACAAGTTTTACAAATGATATTGTTTTCTCTTTTTAATATTCTTCGTCTTCACTCTCGTGATATTGAGTACGAGGCATTTGAATAAAGTGATAAGTAATCATTTATATTTAATCAAAAATTTAAAATTTAAAATTCCTCTGAATATAAAGTCGTTTTATGAAGATCTGCAATGTGAAATTTTTCTATACGAATCGAAATTACTATAGTAACCCTAATAACCAAATCTTTTGACTTTGGATATTTATTTATTATATCTCATTAATTAGATCAGCCATAGTCCAATTGAGTTTGTTATTTATTCATTATTCCCTTCATCCGGTATTGTATATCATGTTGCGCTTTTCAAAAATTTGATTAATTTTCAAAGTTAAACTGAATTACATTAATTTGATATTTTAAACAAAAATTTAGATATTCTAAAACTATATGAAAAGTACTATAAATTGCAATTTTTTGTATACTAATATAATGAAAAAATACATTTTAAAATATTAATCAAAATTTTTATAGTTTGACTTTGAAAATAGAAAACATGACAAATAATACGGAACGGAGCGGGTATTAGTAGAGCCTTGACATTTTATGCAATATATATATATATACTTTATTTTTGTTTGGACTTTTATCCATATTATTAAAAAGGGATTTTTTTCATAATAATACTATTTAGCGTCTTTTTAAAAAATAAATTTTCACATTTAACTTATAAATAAAAGATATATCAGACGACGTTTATGCTTGATACTCGCTTTAACTTTCGATGAATTTAAATTTATATTAATTATCTTAATTAAGGTCGTCTTAATCAAATTTGGTGTTTTCTTAAAGCAGTTTAAAATAATTATGCTCCGTAATAGACAAGTAATTAACCCTAAACTATGGCATGATTTCATATGTAATATTTTTGTCTTTTTTTTTTATATAATTTGGTGTGATATATGAAAGTCAAAAAACACAAAACAAATTAAATTCTAAACGTAATTTTCATCACTTGTTTAAAAATGTTTTACACGATATTCAAGAATGTATATAACAAGATACACCTAGAATAACAAAAAAGAATATTTGCATCAGTAAAGGGATTATATTCTTTTATTCGCATATTTGCTAAGCATGGTACAAATTCTTTTTATTCGTTTCTCGTTTGATTTGATATTCGATATTCATATTATATTTTTATTAATTTAAATTCATGCTACATAGGGCTCATTCAGGAGAACAAGGAGAACACTTCTTACTATAGATTTTACTATACTCAACATTTAAACTCAAAACCATCAATTAAAAAAGAAACAATTAAATTCACTGTAGTACATCGTTTGATCATAAAGTATCAGATTTTACTATACTAATAATTATTAAAGGTCCCAAAAGTGGGGATATTTTTTTTTTTTAAAAAAAGTACGAATATGATTCTATTTCTAAATAAGTTTTCACATTAGGGTTTGGAATAAAGTTGATTAATAGTCAATGAATATGACATTATTAATTTTCTTCCATTTGAAGATTTATTACAAATCACTCTCACTCATTTTCCTTTTTGACTTATATTTCCATTCTTCTAGATATACCATACAAAAACATGTGCAAGTATAGTCAATTCTCAGCCTCCAAAAAACTCTTCTTCTTTTTTCTTCTATGAATGAACATATAACACATTAAAACAAGAACTTACATGTTTTTCATAAATTAAAAGTTAAAAAATTAAAATGAATCGCGATTAAATTTGCTAGTCGATGGTAATTGTCACAATATATAAAAAAGCAAAATTTTTAAATTTAAGTGGCTCAAAAAAGAGCCTAGAAATATAGAGTATTGTCTCTCTTACTATGTATCTCTAAGTTTGTAGGTGTGCTAATATAAAATAATATAAAGTTTGACATTAAAATATTATATTTATTATAATCAATGAACTTTAGAACTCTCTCTTTTTGGTGGACTCTAATTAAAGTGCTTGGATTAAGGTTCAGAGTTTTAAGTGTTTGAGATTATAATTTTTCTCAAATTTGTGTTAAGCATTTTGTAATTGATTATGTATGATGCAAATTCAATTTATTGGTTATAAGGTTTTATATTTGAGCCTATGTGAATGAAGAATATTTTTTTTGTATGAACCAATTTTCTTTAATGAGTTCTATGTGATATAAATCTGATTTAACCAAATTGATTACAACTAATGATTGCATTTAGGATTGTGATAGAATGCTAAGTAGTCCTTTATTCTTAATCCGAAGTCTAGGGTATGAGTCCCTCTTGTTACAAAGTCTCTTTTGGCAGAGAATGTTTTATCTTTAAGACTTTCTAATTTATATTTAAATTTAATCAAATTTCAATATGAATACTGAACATCGATAAAAAAAAAAGAAAAACAAAGTCAAACTGATGATAGTTATTGCTTGTTTGAAATCTCAGCCACTGCGTACAGTGAGCCTGTGCTTAGTCAAAAGGCTCTTTTAATGTGTTCTTTTGCGTTTCGTTTTTGTTTTTTGCTTTATATTTTATATTTGTATTAAAATTTAATCAAATTTCAATTTTTGCTCGCTCCCAACAAACTTTTTTATTCTTATATATTCAAATTTATATCTCTGATTAAGAACGAAGAATTCATAAATCATCCCAAGATAACTACGTAGATAACTTTTAGGACTTCTCTATCATGTCAATTTAGGGCTTCAAAGACACATTAATTACTTGTTTTTATCTCTTGGAGCTAATCAAATTATTCTCAAATAATATTTTCTAAGAGTAGATCCTTACGATATTTAATTATGTTTAATTTTTTCAATTAATCAAAACATAAATGTTTTAGTTATTCTACTTGTGAATCTTCATAACTTCATGAATTTATAAAAAAGGTAAATTCTTAAATTACACATGTTTTATGTTAATTTCGTATTTGTTTTTAAGAATATTATAATTTTAAATATTACTTTTCAGTCAAAGTGAAACAAATAAAAAAAAAAGTACCCTAGCCAATAGGATCTTTTTTTTCTTGCTTAATTTTTTGACAATTTTTCTTAAAAAAGTGAATATTTATCATAAAATTTCAACAATTTCTTTCGCTCCTAAAGAAGTTTAGTCTACAAAAACGACTCTGTATATAGGAGTAATTTCAATGAAAATAAAAGTGACATTTCTTGATAATTAATTTCAACACATTAAATTTATCAATCGAGGTAGGAACTTTGACTTCAATCAGTCAAACAAAAGAAAATTAATAAAGTATGATAATTTCTCCAATAGTATTTGATATGCATTTCAACGAACTTTACGTTATTTTTCTAAACTGAATGAGATATTTCTATAATGTTCGTTTTTCTTTATCATAAAGTGCAACTAAATGATTCAAACTCACATTGAGCCTAGTGTCACGACCCGCCCGATACCCAGGCAGATCGTGACCTGCCTAGGCAGCCAGCAGCAGGCGCAAAGGGTCTAGTGGCCCACACCGGTCAGACCAAGGTGCAGGCGCCCAAGCAGGCAGCAATTGGAGGGGCAGTCGTTACAATCGTTTCGGCAGTTTCAGTCGTTTCAGCTGTTACAGCAGTTACAGCCGTCACAGAAGGTTCAGGGGCAGCAGTTTCAAGCCTTGATGAGGCTTGCTCAAGGCCTCTAGGACGTGGGGCAGACTAGTCAAGGCTAGGAGTCCTTTTTTGGAAGACTTAGAAGCATGTCTTGTGGGCATGGACTTAGGGGCTTGTATATAGAGTAGCATTTATTTACTCTTAGTGTTTAGAGTAGTATAAATAGGTAGTCATTATATTTGTAATACATCTATCAACCAACATATCAATACAAGTCTTTTCTTCCAAAATTGTCTTTTGTCTTTCTTCTTGATTTCTCTTAGCGATCCAAAATTGTGAGGCTTACTTGAGTTTGTGAAATACGTGAAAGATTCGTGAGCAAACCGTCAAGTGCCGCACGGAGTCTTATCTAGATTGAAAAGTCCGTGACACTAGGGTCAATTTGAGGATAACAAAAAATTGGAAAAAGCTCATGTGTCCATATTAAAATGTCCTCTTCGTCTTGTCTATTCATTTTTATTTTTATTTTGCATTATAATAAATGTCAACTATATGCTAAAATGACTTTTCAATTTTCATAATTGAGTCTAGAGAAGATGATAGTAACCACCATGTTAACAATTGTGACACATTATAACATCATTATTTCAGAAAAAATAAATGCTTATATGTTCTTGTAAAAAAATTCAAATGGTATATCTCCATCCACTAAATAAGAGAAATTTTTAATAACATTTACAAAAAGATAAAATAAATCAAATTTAAAAAGCATTTGAGAGATTTTTCCAAAGAAAAATTATCAAAGATTGCTATAACTAAAACTTACAGAATATGGCAACCCCATCTGCACCATTTGACAAATGATCTGAATATCTGTGTATCTTATAGAGCACCTCATTGTCCAACTGCACGAGAAATACGCGTCGAAACATGTCATATTCTTGGACCTGCAGATGTGTGTTAGTGTCACCACAGATCGAATCACGAATGTACATACACGATAGACCATGATCCAGCTAATTACCAAGCGCGAAAACCTGCAGCTAATTACCAGCAGGTTAGAGATCTGGTAGGAATTTCACTAGACGAACTAGCTTGGAACTTCCAGCTCTTCCTCCTTGCTCTGTTGATTTTTGATCCTTTCTGATTGAGAAACAAGCAGCTCGTAAACTCTTTTCTTCAACTACAAGAACCCAAACGAACATTTCAGAACATACTAACGAAGAAAAATGCTTCAGCGAAATAACATAGCACTTCATGCTGACTATAGAGTTCTATCAGCCTATAGGGTGAACTCCGAGAAACTATGGATAGTGAAAGCAGAAGAAACTTAAGTAAAAATACTCAACATCCATGTTTATGTCTCTGCCTCTGCTGCTGATACAGAATTAAATCTTTATAAAAACAAACTAACAATTCACGGCCAATTTCAGATAGGTGCTCATAAGCTATATATTTTGTGTCCAAGCTAAAAATAACTAGCAATATGCCAGAAGGGGAACAGAATGGTACCTCATGAAGACCAATCTCATTCTTTACCGACACATTTAGGGCTCCATCAGGTCCCATCTTCCTATACCTCACCAGCTCAAAGTTATCAACATTACAATCATCTGTTGCAAAGATGACAGGAGATGCTTGCAGTAAGTCACATTTGGACACGACATCAAGCCAAATATGGCTGCTGAATCTCTCTCGCATTTCCTTATAGATCACAAACTGCATAAACCACACTTGGAAATCAAACATTTTCTATACTATGAGAAAAAATAGAGAAGACTAAAAATTGGCTGTAGCAAAAAACAGTATCACAAAGCGTATTGACGTTCTCCTAAGCTTTCCAGATGACTGATGAACATTTACAACATTGCATATCAATCCCCCAATCAAACAAAAGAAACAAGAAAAGAGTTTCTTGTATGGCAGACGAAACCTTATATAGCAGACAGATGCTCTTATGTAGAGACAGCCAATCCCCAAATCAAATAGAAGAAACAATAAAACAGTTAGAAAGCAACGGGAAGCATTCACTGGAATCTCTTAAATAGCACAGCTACCGCCTTACTATATACATCACTAGCTCCTGATAGAGAAAATATGTACACCTTACTAGCTCGTGACCATCCTCATATGATCCATCTTCTCATTATTGAAGAGAATAGTTCATCCTAAATCACCAATATGCAAGGTCTAGTACGTCAACTTTTTGTCCATATACACTACTAGTACATGATGGTTCCCGTTTTATCCATCTTCTCATTATTTGGAGAATAATATAAAATAGCTTATCAAAATCATGAATGCGCAAGTTCCAACACATGCATAATTACTTCACATATATAATAGATCCCACCTTCAGGTTAAATCATTCCAGTATACAACAATTAAGAATTCCTCTCCACTAGTGGATTTGAAGATTAAAGTTCCAGTAAAAAACAGAAACATAGAAATCAATGAGAAACCTGATCAGAAGGTGACATCCCACATTCTCCAGATAAATCATGAACATAAAGTACTGCAGTAGGCAAATGAGTGAGAACAGCAAGTGTTAACTTTTCCAAGTTATTCCTTTCCTCTGCAGGTTCAATCAAAATAAAAGGAAAAACTGTTAAAAACAAATATAAAAAGATAAGAGATGTAATCCTTGACAACAAAACACAAGAACAACATACCCAGAAATCCCACTAAGTGGGTCTACAGCAAAATACAAAAGTCCAGATTATAAGAAAGAAATTCAGAGAAGTATGAGTAATGTCTCACTGTTTTAAGAAGCTAGCAAAAAGAATACTGTAGTTGCATTAGTTTTCTTTTAAGTCAAAACGTGGGAAATTCTATTTACACCTATTCCAGACAACTTCCCATCACTAGATTCATTCTAATGTAGAAATTGAGCAATACCTCCTCATCTCAAACAAGCCAATTTTATTCTAGTTCTTTGGAGAACTATACTGTTACTTGGATAAGCAAAATTGCAGCTATTAGTATAATAATTTGTCGTCTAAGTAGTACACTTACCCAAAAGATTTTTGCATGCAAAGGTAAAAGTTCTGTCAATCGTATACCAAGTTTTAATCCAACTAACTCTCTTCCCCATAAACACATCATTATCCACAGATAAACCAAGAGAATTTGTACAAATCATATGGTACAAATTATCTTTGTGACCAACAAAAGTGACAATGTGTCATCGGTTTCTTTACATTATGTAGGAGAAAGTAAAGGAGTTCATAAGAAAAATATTCATGTTATTCAAATGGTAAATCAAGAAGAAACTTTTACCATCAGCTCTTCTTAAGATACCAGGGGTATCAGTAACCTGAAGATGAAAATGCTTAATCAGTACAATAGCACAAGAAGCAAAAAGGTATGAAGCATTTGAGAAAACCTTTTCACTTTGAAATAAAGACTAACCTGAAAATTCTGGTAACTCAAATTAATATGACCCATCAGAATTCCTCTAGTAGTGAAGGGATAGTTGCAGATCTGATTAGATTCAGTTACATTAATGGGAATTCAATCAAGGAAAAAAAAGTATGTGATGAAAAGGATGCCATCAACTGGAGAAAGTACATCGAAAATTTTCTATATGGTTGATAGGGGCATGCAAGGAAGTATGTATAGTTTGGATTTAGTCCTAGTCAAACCATCAAACCAAATTCCTTTCTCATTCGTAAAGCTGCAGACAAGTCTCAAAACTCATCTGTCTGCCAATGAATCCATGCCTGTGATATTGCCATACTAGCATAAGAAACATCTATATAACAAGCAAGATAAAATAACTGACTAAAAGTAATTAGGTAAAGAGGAAACTAAATTGATTGGTAATAATTGTTAGTTTATAATCATATCTGGTCATTTCATAAGCTTCCATCTCATTGCTTATCTTCCACTTCACTTTTTCCTTACTATTACTTTTACAGATACTAACATTTGAGACCTGAGTTTGCAAAACTAATACGGGTCAAATTTTAGAAAAGCATTTGAAGGCAAACCAAGATTCAGATTAAGAAATTTCTTCGCACCCAAGTAAAAACCATGGTTGAAAAACTAGCACTAGCCTTTTTTCAATGGATGGTAACTCTAGAATATTTGCCTTCCTCAAGAGCATACATATTATTATGTATAACTATCTAAAGAATGATGGGTGAAATCCCTTATCCCAGATAAAAAACAAGTAAAACTGGAACGAAAGCTAGCCAGCTTAGTACATACCTCAGGCTTCCCTGTCGAAAGTACACGAACCAAAGATGATTTTCCGACATTGGGAGCACCGACAAGACAGAGAGTTGGTGTTTCCAGATCGACAACTGGCATTGCCCGTAATGTCTGCCACCATGAAATTTGTCAGAGACTGGCAGAAACCACTTTCTTCGATTACGCAAGCAAAGATCATTGTTTAATAATCATCTGTTAGGAAATTCAACTAAAATGCTTCCACACAATCAGGAAGCCAGCTATCATGACATGTAATGTTACTGTATTTTGTTGTAAAATCATAGACACAGACGTTTGATGTAATCAATGTTGTCAAAGCTCAAAGGAGCGTGCTTAAGCCCTAAAGCGAGGCTCAAAACATGTTGAGTGTTTTGCTTCGCTAAATGTGTGCTTAGATGTCGTCATCAAGGCTCTAAGACAAACTTTCCTGAAGAGACGACACTAAACAATTGTTATTTCACTTTATCTTTTACTAAGATTCAATTTCTTTATCCATATATATGATACTCATGCTTATGATTATTATTCTTGGACTAAACAAATATACTTGTATACTTTCAGGAAGAGGAGACACTAAGCAGTTGTTATTTCACTTAACTGTTAACAAAAAATCAGTTTCTTTATCCATATATTTTTATTCATGCTTATAATTATTATTCTTGGACTAAACATATATATTGGTATGTTTTCTCCAGTTGCATCTTTTTCTATTAAAGCCTACGCTTTATTTGCACTTTGCGCGTAAAGCCCCGACAGACCTTGAAGTTGTTTTGCACTTTTTTCTTAAGATAACACTGGATGTAATTGCATCATGTCCCTTTTTTTCTTGACATCCTTCTGATGTGTTAAATGAAGGTTCGCAGTAATAATTGTTTGAAACTTCATTTCAGTTTTCAGTATACTAATGTCAGCATAGATCTAACCTCTTCTTTTTCTACTTTTAGTTCATCTATACGACTCATAGCGAATCCCTAACTGGCCTTACCTTGGCAATGTTCAATAGTTCATCAACAGCTTTTCCATCGCCATCAAATATCTCCTCAATTCTTTTCAATCCCTACAAAGACACTCTTTCACAGATCAACTTATGGATTATATCAGATAAATATAAAATTCAGTAAAACTGAAACTATCAGACTACCTCATTCAGTCGCTCCTCTGCTTCTCGTTTAGATAATGACTGGCACAAATTGCATCAATTACTTGATTTGTATCTTAAATAGAAACAGAAACCATAAAGTAGAAAGTAATAACTTCTTAAATACTTCATCAAATCGATAATGAGAAAATAGAACATAATAACATCTGTAATAAACATGAACTGTTAGCATGTCATCCATTCTCAAGATCGTGTATGGGTTGATGAGTGGTAGATTTTTCAGTTGTTGTTAGCTTAAGTAGGAAATCAGGCAGCTAGATGTCAAAAATGCATTCCAACATGGTCTCTTGCAAGAAGAGGTATACATGAGTCAACCTCCTGGATTTATTGACTCTAGGTATCCACACCATGTTTATCTGTTAAAGAAGGCACTGTATGGTCTAAAACAGACAACAAGACCCTAGTTTGATAGATTAGCATGCATCTTCTACACCTTGGCTTCACCTATAGTAAGGCAGACCCCTCATTGTTCACACTGCAAACTCACAGAGGTATCATATTCCTCTTGATATATGTAGATGACATTATTGTAACAAGAAGAAATCAATCACATGTCTCAGAGTTGGTATTTTACAACTTGGAAGAGAATTTTCTATGAAAGATCTTGGCAATAACATGGAATACATACGGGGCAAAAAGAAGAATGTCATCAAGAGGGCTATTTTACCTAAAACTGTTTCAACATAACGTGGAGACGTGAGAAGAATAGCAGCATACAATACAAAGTAGGTTACTATTTTATGCAATTAGTTTTCCAACCTTAGCACATAATGATGCATGTTCCTTTCCAACTGATACCACCTTTTTCCTTAGAGCTTCTAACTTTCCCAATACCTGCAAAAGTGTAGTTACTTAGATGTTAGACATGAGAGGTACAAACCAAAAGTATTGAAATAAATATCTAGGGTAGAGAAGAAAATGAAAAAAATGGATACACATCTTCATTTTTTTTTTTTTGCCTTTTTGAGAAGGAAAAAAAAATTATAGTTCTATTCATAGGAAAAGACCCCAAAAAAAAAAGTCCATACAAGAACAGAGAAAAAAATGATGTACCACTAAATGTTGACACCTCAATTCACCAAAAAAAACCCGGAATACATACATTAGTTTCTCTTCTCAATCAATTAACTCAAAATTAGCAGAGTGCCAGCATTACGTCCCAAATATTGAACAAAATGTAATAAAGATAAACTTCAGATAAATTTAGAGTTTCAACAGTTGAACCTTTCATTAAAACATGCAAAAAATGAAAACCATAACCTCCTGAGAGGGGTTGAGGATATCTAAAATGCTAGTTCAATGAATATTGAAACATAAAGCCAGACCCTGAAAATCACTCCATCCAACTGAAGGACCCAACAGAATCATTACATGTCTGTCAAATATACGTGTCAAATAACTTCACAAACTCAGAGCTTTACTTAGATTAGCTAAAAACGACATAAAACAAAACAAACCCCAAGATGTATGCTCCTAGCATTGATCCTTTTTTTCTTCTATACTATCTTTTAATTTTCAGGACAGAGACATTTAAGACTTCCAATTTAAACTACATGTACTTTTCTGAAGAGTCAAAAAATCATTTTTCAAAATTCAAAGCTATTTGCCTGCAGGAAAAGTTACCGATGACCTAAATTTCCCTGAAATAACATTATTTGGAACAAGATACTAGGGTGATTGTAAGTTACATCTTCATAGTTTCCGTCTCCGAGCGTTAACTCAATCAAAGATCTTTCATAAGGGTGCAAATATTTTTTGTTTGGGAAGTTCTCTTTGTATGTCCTCAAGGGCACAGCCAACTCCTGCATATACAAAATGAATGATAAATGTAAATTTTGTTTCGTATGAGAATATCAAAATTATAGATGTATCCACCAATGAGAAGCATTAGTCTGTCACCTTCATTAATGCGTCAATTTGTTTTGCGCCTTTATTTCTCTCACGTTTTGCAGCATTAGCAATGCCTGTTAAACATTTTAACTAAATGCAATCATTCCTTTCATCTGTGCATGCTTAAGTCAAGTACAAGAACTGATACTACAACGATGAGGTGGAAGTAAAAAGTACATAAATGCAGAACACGAGATTACCCTTTGTAGGCGAGACCCTCTTTGCTTTCCTCAGTGCTGAATGTAGAATATCTACAGACGGCATTACCATGGGTAATTTTTGAAAAGCACCTACATTTTCTACCTTAGGTGTCAATTTTTCCTACAAAAACAATTAAAGAACATCATTCAGCTAATTCACAGTAAGTATCCAACTATAAAAATTAATTCAAAATGGTATTAGAAATCTAAAATTGAAAGTAATGGAGTAGCTATACTTTGTTTTCTTGTTGGTTCTGTGGATTTGATACATAGCTTCCTTTAACAATTGCATAAGTAGTAGTTTGCATTTGCTTACAGAAACATGACATTGGATACATAACACGCACAGGAACCAAGTACAGACCTGCGCCCCGGAACGTTCATCAAATTCTTACCAAAATTCAAGCTATTTGAAAATCTCGTGTAGGACCAATAGGTAGACAATATAGAGAAATGAAATTTTCTACAAAGTGCACGGAGTAAGAACAATCTGGAGAAAAAAAATTGTGTTTTAGGTTAAATTCACTGCATTGAAAAACACAAAACAGTACCTTTGGAACGGCCGAAGAACAGTGATGAGGATGGAACTTGCCATAGCTGAAGAAGACCTGAAGTGCCGCTCATATCTCTCTTAGCGCTGAGCTCTGAGTAGCACCGGTGGACCGTAGTGGTACTCGCCCTTTTAACAAAATAAGGATTTGCAATAACGAGATACAATTATACTATACTAAAGTTTTATAACTGAAAAGTTATTTTATAATAATTTTCTATTCATTTTTTGTATATGTAACATTATTAAATAGATAGATTGAAAAAATTATGAACAAGTATTGAGCTCAAAAAATAGTGTTCAGGTAAGTCGAAAAAATTAAAAAAATTATTTATAAAATAAGTTTGAGGAATAATAGAACATGTCATGAGCTGAGACCTATTTAGAATATAGTCGTAATAATTATCACGTGAAGGGTTGAGATTGATTGATAGTTAGTGAGCTTCAATTGTTGGGATTAGTCAAATTTGTCAACTCAGTCAATTTGATTAAACGACTTAACAAAATAGAGAGGGCATGAATTTGCATGTTATCTTCTTCTCCAAAATCGTTCTCCTTTTATCCAATTTCTTCATTCTCAATCTCTTCTGTAGATCTATCGAGCCATGGAGCTATAATTTGACTTCTCCATTTTCTGTTATTTTGCTTAGTTTGTATCTAATTCAGTTATCAATATAATCGAAAATCATCACAAAAAAAATTTTGTTATTTCAAATTTGTTTGGTGTCATTATAATATAGTATAATATAAGTGTCTTTCTGAGATTTTTGAACATAGATTAAGAGTACTTATATATTTTCCCTTTTGCGATACAATACCAAAATACAAATTTATCCTTCGAAAAAGAGGGCAAAAGTGTTAATTTTAGTTGTTATTTGTTTATATAATTAAGTCACCTAAAGTAATTAGATAAATTTGATGGTGCAAATATTTTTTAATATTATCAATGTATATAAATTAAATTTTATAATCAGGATTCGTGAACCCAACTAGACCCATTAGGGACGTTTCAAAATTGGGTGCTACCTACATATTAATATTATTCACACAAAAAAATATAATTTTTATTTTTATTTTTCGAATGTTCACGAAAAAAAATTCAAGTTCATCTTAAGCTCATCTGATGTATAATATCAAAATATCATCTAGCCTACAATATCAGAATAACCAATTTATTATATCACTTTTTATATTTTTTTTTATATGGAACATTTCTACGTTTCTATTTATTATGAAAAAAGTTTGCATTAAATATTTCCGCTTATTATGAAAAGTTATATGGTCAGTCAATATTTGAAAAATGACAACTTACTTCAACTATATTGCAACAATCAAATTCAATCTCAAACAAAATAAAGATTTGCAACTAAAATGGTTCTAATTCAAATTGGTTCATTCTATGAGTTTTAAATCTAATTTAAAAGTTTTAGATCAAGATCGAGAAAAATTAATCGAATAAAAAAATAAAATGTAGTAAAATTTAGGAATCGAGAAAAATATTCTAGGTAGAGTAGTTACTTGGGAGGAATATTTTGTATGTATCTGTTGTGATTTATATGTAGACATAAAGGAGAGTGTCGAGTGAGATGAGAGGTGATGTGAGATTTGTTATGTATCTCAGATACATACGAATCACTTGAATGCAGTGTACCTAGAACGAATTATACCTAATATTGACCTCATGTATATCGAAATACATGTATCTAAAAGCACAACTCTGATAAGATTCATAATATTGAAAAATAGTGTGCATCTAAGTAATTAGCTCTTAAACTAATGAGATTTAGGTGAGTTTCACAAATAAAAAAGTAAAAAATGTTTCAAGTGTTCAACCACTATTATATATATATTAAAAAAATATTTTTAAGCATGTATGAACAATATAATTTTTCATTACTCAGTCGAGAAAGAAGTGAAAATTATCTAATTTTAAAATGTTATTTAAATAAATTTTTATTTAATTATTATATGTATTTTTTTGTCTGCACTCTAACAATAGCTATTTATTGAAATAATAACAAGATTTCACATTATATTTTTCAAACAAATAAGAGTACATGTGCTTCTAATAAGGTCCCATTAATATAGACAAATAGTTATTTATTTGAAATAACAAAATTTCATATTATCTTTTCTCAAACAAACAAGAGTACAAGTGCTTCCAATAAATTCCCTTTAATATAAGTGTTGCATCTCTCGATACACATTTTTAAATAATTACTTTCATTTTAATTTGTTTAACTAGATCGAATTAATTAATATTTTAGATAAATTTATCTATTTAAAAATTATATAAAAAATATTATATAACTCAACGGTCAATTTTTTCTTAATAAAATGACAATTGTATTGCAACAATCAAATTTAATCGAGATAATAATTTGCTATAGTTTTCTTTCTAATAAAAGTTGGGACATTGTATAATTATAACGCTAATATAAAGAAGAATTTAAGAGAGTTTTGGTTAAAAAGATTAACGAAATAAGAAAAAATGAACCGAATAAAGAAAATTAAGTAACTAAATATTGTTAAAAAAAAGAAGAAACTGTTTTCTAAAGAAAAATATAATAACTTATTATTCTCTAATAATTTAATTAGATAGTTTAATCATTCTTTTTTAATTTGAAATACTCCTAATTCAAATGAAATAAGGATATTATTAGTTTATTCTGTGTGCTTCTAACAACCCAACGTGTATGTATACTCTTAATTTTTGTGTTTACACCTAAAAATATATCAAAAAAAAACCCGAAGAGGTACATAGTTCAATATCTATTATATATATACATTAAAAAATAATTTTAATTATATACAAATTATATAATTTTCTGACTCTCGATCGTTACTAATCACATTGTCGAGAAAATTAAAAAAAGAAGTGAAAATTACATAATTTAAAATGCTATTGAAATAAAGTTTCATTTAATTAATATATGTATGAGTCGTGTTATTCAGATAATTTTAATTAAAATGTATTTTTATTTGACCGTAACTATTCTATTGAAATAACAAGTTGTTCTAATAAGTTTCATTTAATATATGTCCATGTATCTCACAGTTATTTTTAATTCCATTTTAAAAATAATTACTCCCGTTTCAATTTGTTTAACTTGATTAAACTAATACTATTTCACATAAGTTTACACGTATAAAAAGTACATAAAACTAACTAATAATATTCAGGGTAAATTTCGACATAGAATTTTTTAATTTTCTTGAAATAAAATTTACATATTTATTACTATAAATTAACAATTCAAAATATTTTCAACTTTTGATAGAGCAAGATGTCTTGATTTTAATCTTAATCATTTTACCCTCTGTTTGGGTCGTTGTTGTCCGTTGTATTGTAATGTACCTTTAATGTTTGTTTTGATTGTTATTTAATAATGTATTGTATTATATTGTCAAATTTCGTTGTTCCGTAAGAATGAAAAACCCCATTTGATGAAACATGTGTTCCCATTGTTACTTAACACATAATATTTCATAATATTTTTTTACCCTTTATCCTATATTATTTAATTCTAGTCACATCTCCTCTCCTAGAATACTTAAGGATATTTCAGTAAATTCATAATTTATGCTATGTTATTTAATTCTAGTCACATCTCCTATCCTAGAATAATTAAAGATAATTTTAGTAAATTCATAGATTACAATACAATACGATAAAGTCAAATCATAAATAAAAATATTTTTATTTGTTTTTATTCACCAACAAACAGTACAGTTAGTCAAACATTGTATCTATCATATAGTGCAGTACAATAAATCTACAGTACAATAAGTACAATACAGTACATTATGAAATAAGACGTAAAATTTATTGAAAATTCTAACTCACTTAAATTTCTAAAATTCTTGTTTAATTTAACTAGGTAACTATAATGATGTGTAACTCTTTTGAATTTAAAAGAATTTTAATTTAGCTGAAATTTCTAAAATTCTGTTTTTTCGGACTTATATTTAACGCAACTCTTTAAGTATATGTATACCTCTTCCATTTTAATTTTTTTTGTGACATCTTTTTCTATTGTATAAATTTAATTTCTTTTTGCAATGATCATCCACAACAATATTGATGAAATCAATAGAAAGAGGAAGAATTTTCATACTCATTTCGAAAATCCTTACGAAAATCTACTAGAAGAAGATGACGATGATGAATTTTTGGAACTTTCATTAGTAACACCCTCCCGTTCTACTAGACCTCGAATACAACCTCGTGAAAATCTCAAATCGAGTACTTTGAATCTCCGACAATGCACGATTTTAAAACCAGCCGTAATACCAAAAGAAACTGTTCAATCGAGTTGTTTGGATCTCCAACAACTCAACATGATACCCAAAGAAACTGTTTTGAATCTCCAACAACTCACCACAATGCCAAAAGAAACTGTTCAATCGAGTACTTTGAATCTCCAACAACTTAACATAATACCAAAAGAAACTGTTTTGAATCTCCAACAATTCACTATGATGCCAAAAGAAACTGTTCAATCGAGTACTTTGAATCTCCAACAACTCAACATAATACCAAAAGAAACTGAAACAGCTCAATCGAGCACCTTGAATCACCAACAGATTTTAAAACCGATCATGATACCAAAAGAAACTATTCAACGCAGAAGACGTAACTCCTCAAAGCCAAAACTAATGCAGGAGGTGAAGATTGAGACTGTAACTCCTCCATTTCCTTGGGCAACAAACTCAATAGCTACAGTACACACGTTGCAATACTTGTTGTCGAAGCAATTAATCATAATAAGCGGAGATGTTCAATGCAGGAGATGTGAGAAGAGATATACTATGGAATTCGATTTGAAAGAAAAGTTTGTTGAGATTGGATCTTACGTGATGAAAAATAAAACATTTCTCAAAGAACGTGCACCGTCTATTTGGGCGAATCCGATTCTTCCTACATGTCAATTTTGTAATCAAGAGAATAGCGCGAAACCGATTATATGTTCAGATAAGAATAAGATAAATTGGCTGTTTTTGTTACTTGGTCAGATGTTGGGATGTTGTACACTTGATGAACTTAAGTTTTTTTGTGAACATACAAATAATCATCGAACGGGTGCAAAGGATCGTGTTCTTTTTTTGACGTACCTAACGTTGTGCAGACAAGTCGATCCAACTGGGCCGTTTCATCGTTGATATTCGATCGTTGCATGATCTTGGTATATTTTATTTTTTTTGTTTTGAATCTGATTGTTAGTTGCAATTTAATTTTTACTTGTAGTCACGACGTTTGTATTGATTGATTATTTTTATTCAAATTAATAGCATTTTAACCATATATTTAGTGGTTTATTGCTTTTGTTTGTATTTAAGAATTGAAAAAAAAAAAAAAGACATTAACACTTCTATTAAACGAAGAAGAATTGTCTGTATTTAAGAATTGACAAAAAAGAGAAAATATTAACACTTTTACTAAACGAACTAAAATAAAATACTTTTACTAAAAAAATAAATAAAATACTTTTACTAAAAGAAAAAAATTAAGACGCAGGTCATTGTTGTGTCGCAATGGATATGACTTATATAATTTATCGTACTTGAATTATTTTGATGAATATATACAATATTTGAATACATTATTTTTTGTCGTTACATAATGTCACATATCAACAATTTAGATGATAAATATATAAAATAAAATAAAAACTAGAAAAGTAGACATAATGTCGCACATCAACAATGATAAAAACAATATAAAAATGATAAACCTATAAGAAAAGTAGGATATGAGATAGAACTCTGACAAAATGAGAAGATTACTACAAGATCATGGTTAAATAAAATGAGAAACGATAGATTGAAATGATAAGTCCATACAAAATATAAACATGACATTTTAAACTAACAACACAATACAACACAACGAGCGCGATCACGCCCCAAACTGATGGTTATTAAACTTTTCGTCATTACTGAACGATGGATTTAAACAACGCCATACAAAATATAAACATGACATTTAAACTAAACGATACAATACAACGAATAACAATTACCATCCAAACAAGATGATATTGATCAAAATACTTAAAAGCTTATCAACATAAGCTATCTCAAATATATATATATATATATATATATATATATATATATATATATATATATATATGTTGATGAGATAGTGTGCCTACTAAGAAGGTAAATTTATGCTTGTTGGCATAACATACACACCAATGGCATCAAGAAATAAGCCTGAAAATCCATGGAATCCAACAATAACCCCACCTTGCATAATGAATGAGAAGTTGGTATCAGTCTCAATTACTGAACCCATAGGGCCATGATGGCTAAGGTTAGTGTGAACCTTAATGGATTTTATTATAAGATAGGGACCATAGAGTCCATATGTCCCACTTAAGCCTGTCAAATACTCTGAAGGACTGTCTATATTGATCTACAAAAATGCAACAAAAAAAAAATAATTAGCCTTATTAAACAAGGAGAATATTGAGTGATGGTTGGGAACAAAGAAAAAAAATTATTATTTCACTTGAAACTAAACTCATTCTTAAAGGCATATTGATTTAGAAAATTGTATATACTAGTTGGTGTGTAGTTGAAGGCAATGCTAGATGTGATGGTGGAAGTGGTTGACAGTAAGGATCAAACACTATAGTGGTGGTAGTGGTTGATAATGGTGGCGAGAATGGATATAATTATAATGATATTGAGGTGGTAGATGTGATAGTGACTGGTAGTAGTAGTTGATAATGCTGGTGGTTGTGATGACAGAGGTGGTTGGTTCTAGGTGATAATGGTGAAATTAGGATTTTCACTGAGGAGGTCAAAATATAAAGTAAAGACATGAAGAAGCTAGAGGAGGTTCAACATCTACTATATATATATAAGAAAATAATTTAAAACGATGTATAAGTTATGTAATTTTCTCCCAAAGTGGTTTCATCCTAACCCCCTCGACATTGATTACAACGCTACACCCCTAGTTGTTGACGGTACTGGTGGTTGAGAATGGTAGGGGTTGTGATGACATAGGTGGTTGGTGTTTAGTGCAGCGGCCGGTGATTGTGTGGATAGAATGGTAGGTGAAAATTATCCACAAAAATACCACTGAATGATATTAAGATCTATTCAGCTATTCATTAAGCGCAAACAAATAAGATCTAAAAACTATGTTGTTAGGCCTCTCCAAAAAACATCGCCCGCACACGTATCATGATCCAACGACATGTCTGAACAACATATATACACTAAAAGAAAGACATTAATGTTACCTCAGTCAATTTGCCTCCAGAACCACCAAATGTTTTAGAAGACTTCATGACACCATTTTCTTCAATGCTCTTAAACATTATAGCATCTATAATCAATCCATGCCTTACTACTATCTGTTTAACTACACCTTTAGGCCTATAATTCCAATGACTTCCTCCAGAACCTCCCCATCTCTCAACACCAATAGCTCCACTCTCTAATTTCACTTCTCTAATAATAGATGTTTCTCCTTCATTTATACCAACACCAGTATCTCCACTCTGTAAAGATGTTTCTCCTTCATTTATAGTATCAGTCAAAACTATACCATAAGTTGTTAAACTTTCTCTGAGGCTTTTAACTCTCTTGTTGATCTTTCCTATATCCCACCCTATTTTGTACCTTGGAATAACCTCTTTCACAACATTAGCTAACATTGTACAGAAACAATAAACAGTGTCTTCCCCGTTTGATCTCTTCATTACCTCAGCGGCAAACTTCTCAACTACGCCCTCTGCATCTTGTGCAAGGTCTCGAATTTCATCAGCACAATTTTTTACTCTTTCTCCTTTCTGTTTTCTTGTATCAACGTCTTTCAAGAATGCCCGCATACGTCCCAGCTCTGTAACAAGTTCTCTTACTTATTCATTCACTCCATATAGGAAAAACGCTTGTTCTGAGATTTTTGATATCGCTTTGACTATGGCAGCCTCAGCCATTTCAAGTGTCCTGGATATCTAGATAAACAAACTGATCATATGGGATCTAGGACTGGAATCTGGATAGAGGTTTCAGTCAAATGAAACATGAGGCTAATATGTAAACTTGGTGTTCTGTGTTGACTTTGTCTTCCAGTCGCTCAGCAAACAACAACGGTGTAATCTCACAAGTGGGGTCTGGGAAGGGTATGTAACCCAACTTTAGGAGGTAGACAGATCTTCAAGCCACCCAAAGACATTAAGAAATAAAAAAAAAACGAGCAGAAACTGAAAAATAATGTGAGTTCCTGTTAATTCTTTCTTTTCAACAATTTCTAATTAAATCTAACAGCCAATGCTCACTTATGACAAACTTAAAAACTCCCAAAACTGTTGAGGAAGTATATTTCAGGGATTATTCTAAGCCTATCCCAAACATAATGAGCCATTTTTGAATTTTCTCTATTGGATACTAGGACCACTCAAGTCACATCACAGAGACAATGGTACAAGGTTGGTATTAATGGGCATAAGTTGTAAGAAAGTAAATGACAGAACAGGTGTCATTTGAGAGTTGGTTACAATTAATCAAGTATAAGTAATGAATCTATATAATATTTCATGCGGAGTTTAGTTATTTTACTTCTTATTCCGCATAAAATAACACATAGATATACCCTTACAACTTAAACATGTATTAGTCATGTGGCTTTCTAAATTTCAAACCAAACGCCGTATTAATTTTATACATGACTAATTCACCTCCTAACCAACTACCGAATGTAGTATTACTTCTACAAAATTTAATACATGCATACCTCACCTCCAAATCAGCTACCAAACGACCCCTTAATTCATGGAGTTGGAGCAATCTTGGGAACCAAATAGCTCTGCATAAGAACCATTCTTGATCTCATTACCAATATCCACTGGCCATTTTGCATAACATGGAGCAATTCTAGCTTCAGAATACATAAAAACAAAGAGAACTGCAATACTTTTGTCCATAATCTGATCATACGACATCATGCTCAATCAATAAGATGCATTACATTAGGTAAGGATTCAAGCACGTCGTGGACTATTCGTGACTTGGGATGTAAAAGATCACTCGCGAGAAATTCTTTAACCACCCCATTCACCTCCACGATGCTACATCCAGGCTGCTTCTTTATCCTCATCTGCTCGATCAATTTCCTAACACAGTTGGCTTCCATTTCCCAACCAGCTTCCTTGTACATGTTGTATGCAAGTACGTAAGTACCATAGTCAGCTACCTTCATGTTAGACAATTTTCTCCATATTCTATCACCTACTTTAAGATCACCGTAGACCCTACAAGCACCAAGTAAAGCTCCCCATACATTAGCATCCCCTTTCTCTATCCCTCCCATGTTCTCAATAATGAACTTCTCTGCATCCTCGAGCTTACCAGCTCTGGCTAACAGGTCTACCACACATGCACGATGCTCAAACCTGGGTTCAACCCCATAAACACTGCTCATTCTTTCAAACAGTGAAAGACCTTTTTCAACCAAATTTGCATGAGTGCAAGCAGAGAGCACAGCAACAAATGTGGTTTCATTTGGTTGATTCCCACTTGCTAACATCCTATAGAACAATTGAAATGATTTCATTGCATCTCCATTCATTGCAAAGCCTGATATGATGGCATTCCATGCTCCAGTATCCTTATAATTCATCTCTTCAAAGACTGATGAAGCCAACTCTATTCTCCCACATTTAGAGTACATGTCAACCAATGCAGTAGCCAATATTGGGTTCGACTCATAACTATAATGCTTAGCCAATGAATGTACCCAAAAGCCTTGTGCTAAGGCACCTAGATGAGCACAAGCGGTGAGGACACTTACAAGAATAGACTCATTGGGCTTAAGACCATCTTCTTCCATCCTCCGATACAAGCAAAGAACCTCCTTAAAATCACTAGCCCGTGAATATGCTGCCATCATTGCACTCCAAGAAATCACATTCCTCTCCGGCATATCTTCAAACAACAATCTGGCCTTTCCCACATCCCCTATTTTCCCGTATCCATCAATCATGGTAGTAAACAAAACCACATCCCTGTCGGGAATTTCATCAAACAAAATACGCGCTCTGTCCATCTCGAGATGTAGGGAATAAAATTCAATCAATGATGCAACAATAAACCGGTCATATTGTAATCCCAACTTCAGTGAATGGGCATGGACTGAAAACCCAAGTAGGCTAAACTCATTTGAAACCATTGAACAAGCCTTTATCAATGGTGGAATGGTATAATTATTCACAATAAGTTTATCTCTCAGCATGTCTTTGTAGCATATAATTGCTGGTATCGGCATTTCTGATTGCATGTATCCTCTGATCATGGTATTGTACAAAAAGGTACTTTGGTAGCCAAGATTTTGAAACACAATACGCGAATAGTTGAAGAAAGAAGGAATCCTAGAATTGACGGCAAATGAAAGAAGTGGAGCAATGGCTGACGGAGTTTCTGGGAGGTAAAGTTTGAGGAGTTGGCAATGGAGCTCTTTTAGATGGTTGAGAGTTCTGCACTTTTGCATTAAGTGCGTCAGGGGAGAATGAGTTTCGCTAACTGCTTTTAGAATCATCTAGAATGTTAAAAATGACATATCATTCTTTCCATACAAGTCCAATGACTTCCCAATACATGATCCGTCCTTTCAAACCAGCTTGGAATCTCATATGACGTAGCTATTAACCAATTTCTGATCCTTAATTATCTTCGTTTTGGCTGATACTGATTAATCGTACAAGTGTATCCTAACTGCAAGTGTAGTACAAGTTCTTGTGACAAAAGTTGGCTGATTTGTCTACACATCCTTGCAAATGTTGCTAACTCGACCTGTCACTGAAAAGCGATAAGCCAACAAGATCAGTGAATGATTAACCACAATTCTTAAACACAGATAAACAATAACATCCACGCTATAGAAGCAACATTTTCCAAGAGTATGCAGTATTCGATAAAGCCAGTCGAATTTCCCAAATTTGGTAATTAAACCATCTACAATGAAGTGACACCTTGTTCACGATAACAAAGAAATAAATAACAGAAATATGTTATTTGTGTTCGAAAACTCATTTAGGCATTTAACAAACACCTTACATACATTTAGAACAATAGACTTTCAACAACTTCAAATTAGTAACTAATGATTCCTTAGTTATGGTTGTTCGGTACATGGGATGGGATAAGCAAGAATAATACCATGAGATTATTGTAATCCCACCATTTTAGTACAAATGCTGAGATAAAATAATCTCGAATTAGCTAATCCATCAGACCAAATATGGAATAAAGTTAATTTCAAATTTCATCCCGTGATTATTATTCTTATCTCACGTACCAAACATTTCTTCATTCATACAAAAACACAATAACAGAAACTCAGCATAATGTATTGCAAAAAAGCAAGAAATAGAGGATTTTATACTCACCTATTGATAGGCTTGTCTAATTTTCTTCAATGCACACATCAAATTACTTCAGTTTATTAAGATTAAATGATGATTAGAAAGTTAGGATTTACGTTTTCACATTAATGAACCATGACTTAGAGGTGTTAAATTCTTCGATTCTATCCCTAAAGCTAGCTCCTACTAATCCTCGTTATCCTACAGATCAAAGTACATTGAGTTGATAAGTAATGGACAGGTTACTATTAAAGTCATGCATATTATTATTAATAATAATGGAAGAATATCAACACATATTTTTCCAAGGAGAAGAGCAGCAGGACTGTTAAAATGTCCAAATAGCAGTCAAGAGGCCAAATTCAAAAATTAGCAGCCCTTCTTCTCTTATTCGAAATTTCTAAACAAAATGGACATGGCAAGTGGATAATTGGGTCCCTAAAAAAGCAAAAATCATTCATCCCCTCTATTATCTTCGTTTTGGCTGATAAAGATTCATCATACCTGTATATCCTAACTGCAAGTGTCATACAAGTTCTTGTAGTGAAAGTTGGCTGGTATTGTCTACACATTTTCGCTAATGTAGCTGACTCGACCTGGCACTGAAAAGCAATAAGCCAACAAGATCTGTGAATGATAAACGACAATTCAAAACACAAATAAACAATAGCATCCACGCTTTAGAAGCAACATTTTCCAAGAGTATGCGGTATCCAATAAAGCAAGTATTACAATTCACAAACTACATCCAGAAATAGCCAGTCCAACTTCCCAAAATTTTTGTAATTAACAACTTTCCCCTAGGGAGGGGAGAAGTAGAGTGTACATAAACATTATCAGTACCTCGTGGAGGGATAGAGACTGTTTCAGAAAGACCTTCGGCTCAAATGCAGTAAATCCAAATACAAAGAAGAAGAAAATTGGTAACTAACCCAATCTACGAATACCTTGTTCACTATGAAGCAAAGAAACTAATAACAAAAAAAAATGTTTTCTTGTTCTAAAACTCATTTAGGCATTTTAGCAAACACATTGCATACATTTACAACAACAGACTTCCAACAAGTTCAAATTAGTAACTAATGATTCCCTAGTTATCCCCAATAAATTTTTAGATAAGCAAGAATATTCGTAGAATTATTGCATCCTACCCTTTATTATGCGATAACAAATATTTTTAAATTAGATAATACATCATATTAGATGTGAAATAAAGCTAATCTTAAATTTTATTTCGTAATTATTATTATTATTATCTCATATACCAAACACTTCTTTGTGCTTACAAAAATATAAATTCAACAACATGTTTAGTAAAAAAAAAAGCAAGAAATAGAGTTTATACGCACCTATTCATTGGCATGCCTGATTTTCTTCAATGCACATATCAAAATATGTCAGTTTATTATGATTAAATAGCTAAATTATTTTATTTCACTTTTTTATAATTTTTTAATATCTACTAAATATCCCATTAGCAGTCAAAGAGGCAAAACTCAAAATTAGCAGCCCTTCTTCTTCTTCCATTCAAAATTTCTAACCAAATTGGACTTATCAAAGTGGATAATTGGGCCCCTAAAAAAGCAAAAATACAATCATCTTCTCTTACTATATATATATATATATATATATATATCCAAAATCACTCTTCTTCTTCTTTGCAGTAAGCAAAAGCAGTAATGGAGAACAAGGCAAACATGGTGGCATCTCTTATGTCAGTGAAACAAAAATCTGGCAAGACGTTTAGTCAAATAGCTGAAGAAACTGGTCTCACAAATGTCTATGTGGCTCAGTTGCTAAGACGTCAAGCTCAGCTTAAACCTGAAACTGCACCAAAGCTGAAGGCTGCACTTCCGCTTTTATCTGATCAACAAATTCATCAAATGATGGAGGCACCTTTGAGGTCTTATGACCCCAACTTGATTCAAGACCCAACTGTTTACAGGTGACCCACTTTACCCATTTCTTGATTTTTGATTTTTTAATGTAAAGATTTGATCTTTATGGTGTATGGTAGTCGATAGGGCTAGAGAAAGAGGTGTGAAAAAAGAATGAATCTTAGGGTCTAGCTCAACCCGAAAAGCTAACTTACGAGGGGAGACTATCCATCTTTTTTTATTGGATGTGGTACGCTTCAACATCCCCGTTACGCCCAGGCTAGACATTTAGTGAACAACAATTGGTATGAGTCGTGCTGTGATATCATGTAAAGAAATGAATCTTTGTGTCTAACTCAATCCCAAAAGTTAGTTGGTAGGGAAGTACTCATCCTTTATTATCCACTGTGTGACTCTTCAACAAGATGTGGATAGTGGAATCGGAAAAATTGGAGATTTTTATTAAGTTGATTCAAGACTCACTATTTTATAGGTGACTATTTCACTTATTTTTTTGGTTTATATATTTATTTATTATGTAAAGATTTGATCTTTATGGTGTTTGGTAGTTGATAGAGCTAGAGGAAGATGTGGATAGTGGAATAGCAGTTGATTCAAGACCTCAGTATTTATAGATGACCACTTCACCCATTTCTTGATTTTTTATATAAAAATTTGATCTTTATGGTGTATGGTAGTAGTTGATAGAGCTAGAAAAAGATGTGCAATTGGAAAAACTGGAAATTCTTGATATCTTGATTCTAGAGGTGAACACTTGATCCTTTTCTAGAATTTTTGCTTTTGTTGCTGAAAAGTTTTGATCTTGTTGTGGTATATGGTAGTTGATACAACTAGAATGGGGTTCAAAATATTGGAAATACCTATTAACTTGATTCGACAAACCATTCTATAAAGTGGTCCACTTCATTATGTCTTTATTGTTCATTTTCTGAAAATCTTTGATCTTGCTATAGTGTGCAGTAGTTGATATAACTAGAGGAAGATGCGGGATTCAGGAAATTGGAAATTCTTATGTAGAGACTGGAGGAAAGTTGTGCTCCTAGTTAGAAAGTAAAACATTGTTGTATAACATTTACATGTCGTCATGTCTAGTAGCCAGAAGTGGATTGAAAATATAAGCACTGGTGCATGTACACTCGAAATTTTGTGCCCGCGCTATACATCTTTTCTTAAAATGTACAAAGTTAGTATATATGTTAATTGGTGTTACCACTGTCTTTAAACCCTAATCTGCCTTTACCAGAATCACATAAAGTGTTGTTAGTGTAGATACTAAGGCACAAGAAAACACAGAAGAAACAGAATGTGGAAGAGCTTCTAGCTTACCATTTTTACTGTTCCTGTGAAATCCTTAGATAATTTAGGTAAAAGCATATAGTAGCGCTTAAGTTGTGAAGCTGTAAGCCAGATCTATTGGGCAAAGCTTTTCGGAAAACTTTGTGTTGTTGCATTTCATACATAATTTGATTATTGTGTTCCTTCAACAGATTGAATGAGGCTGTCATGCACTTTGGTGAGAGTATCAAGGAAATTGTTAATGAAGAATTTGGCGATGGCATGTAAGTCACTCCAGTTAGCATACATATTAAATACTTGTCCTTATTTTATTGATTCAAAAAATATTGTGGTGAAAGATATAATCTTCTCTTATATGTGGGTCTCTGCATGTGTTTAGAACTTAGATTCATACTCTGGAAATGCTCTCTGCCTTTAAACTTCAGGAGTTCTGGATCTTGTGAACCTTAATGAATTGCCTCTGATGGTTAACTACTCTGAATTGCATAAGTTTATCTCGGGTTTGGTGCAAGCATGATTCATAAGAAGTCTTTTGAAGATGAACTAGAGCATGCACAGTGTGTTTAGAGTCAACAAGCTGCTATGCTATAGTGTTGTTTGATCACTGTATAAATGATCTATAGCAGGGGGATTATAACCCCTTCTTCATTATCTGTTGTTTGTTTAGTGCTTTTTTCTAAGGGAATTAGGAATGATATTGGTATTCCTTAGGATTAAGCCATATTACCTGCCCTCTAGCACTCACTCGTCTGTCTATGCTTTCTCGTTCGCAAACCCAAGCTCTCTAATCCCATCTCATTCCGATTTTTTTAATAGATAAATAGTAGGAAAAAAAAATTCTAACTACAATTTCAAAGGTAAGTGATAGTCAAGTGTTTCCGGCTCGTCCACTATGTCTTTGTTAATTATCAACCCGATGCACTTAGTGACTTAGTGTAGTCTCATCCATTATCCTATTATAATCCTGTGATTCTATATAGTGACTTTCTCTTGTCTGGTGAATCACACAACCTCTCTGCATATTAGATTGTTTATACAACTAGCATGAACTATTTTGTCGCGGCTGCACACATGTTCTGTACATTGTACAGATTATAATTGGCTGGCACCACCACCTTCGGATCTATTTAAAAAAAAAAGAGCAGAGGGGTCTTCACATATTTCTTTTATAAAAAAAAAAAAGAAAGAAAAACAGCAGAGGATGTTATGAGCCATGCAAGTTTATATGCGAGTGTTTAATGCAAGTTTATGTTACTGTTAGTTGTTTTTCACTTGCTTCCTGCACATGATATACTTGTACTGGGATGATATGTCAGATTTAACTTTCGACTCAATGTTTAGCATGTCAGCTATAGACTTTTTCTGCTCAGTTGATAAAATCAAAGGTGTGGATGGAAAGGATCGTGTTGTCTTGACTTTTGATGGAAAGTATCTGCCACACACTGAACAGGTTAGTTTCCTTTTTTACATTTCATAATTGTAAAGTTTGTTCTCCAAATTATTGTCCATAAAGATGACTGACCGCTAGGTCTTCGTCACAATCGTCCTTCCTTCTCCACACACACTCCCCACCCGCTAGGTGCAACAAAATAGAGGATTCTGATTTTTTATTTGTAAGGTCTGATATTAAAGGCTTCCGTACCCTTGTGCACATCCTGTGTGAGCCAAGCAAACTGGTGCATGATTTCAACTCTGAGCGTCTTGTATTTGTATTTTAGTTAAGTAATCAGAGAGCTCGTTGCTCCAACAATCAGTAAATAATGCTTCCATTCACATCTTTTTTCCTAGTTTTAGCATTTCATAGATGGTACTTACACGATATCATATATGTTTACGTAAATCAGATATCATCAATCAAATGTGACAAAGCCAAATTAAATTTCCTATCAACTTATCTTGCAAAATAACAGTTAAAATCTTCGTGCTTGAACTCAACTTTCATACAAAAGCAAGGTGTGTGGTGTAAAATATTGCAAGACTGAAGGGATAATCTGTTTAAGCAACTGTGTGGGGCCTTGTAAGTTTATAATTAAGGTGTGTTAATGCATGTGTGCTTATAGAATCAACTCTTACTACGTCTATAACCATGTCTGTGAACTCTGATTTTTATCTAAAGTTGAACTGATCAGGAAAATAAGACAAGATCTGAACTTCCGAGTTCTTGAGCTAGGACACATGTCCTTGGTTTGTATGTGGGCTAGATGGTTGTTTCTGTGCATCTGTTGGGATATATTTCCCAACAGAACCAGAAATAAACCGTTTTCTGCTATCTTTAACGATGGGATTTATAATGTGTGGCTTTGGGATCATATGAATAGATTTTGTATGCACAAGTCACTGCTTAAAACAGTCACATCGGCTCTTTTGCTTGAATTCCATAGCTTTGTTCTATAGCACAGTGAGTGATACCAATTTGCTAATGCCTTTTCTTCTTTTGGCAGAAAACTGAGCATATGGTGTCAAGGTTGATGCGAAAGGAATAAGCATAGTTACTATAAGCATCTCTGTTGCAAACTGTTGCTCTTTATAGTCTGATTATGTACTTGTCTTCTTTTTTCACTCGTCTATGTTTCAGACTGGTTCAATAATACTCACTCGTTAGTCGAGTTTCAATATGGTATTTGTATTTGTATATGTATTTCTGAGTTGCCAAGATTTGATAATGTATAAGTATGTTCTTCAGTTGCCAATATATATATGTTCAACAGGTATATATAATAGTCTCCTCTTCTCATCTTTCTCTTTATTTAGTAGTCTTGCCTCGATAGTATCTTATTCATTTTTTTTTACTACTATCTATTACTTCGATTCCTTTGTTTATCTTGCTATCTTTTTGTCGTTATTTTACTTTCTATCCTTCGAAAATAACTTTTCTAGTAAGGACAAGATCTACGTATATCCTAACTGTTCTCGACCTCATCTCTATTTTATGAGATTTTAGTGGATATGTTGTTGGTAGGCATGTGTTTGATGGATGAACAATCAATTTTACTTCTCTTTACTCATTTACGTAGGTCTAAAAAACTCGTTCAGGAAAAAACGAAATTGAAACAATAATCACGAGAAAATTTCTAATCTCAACAAATACATAAACAAATGAGCGTTTTGTTTTAATTACACTATAATCTAATAAATCTTATCATAGTTATCCATATTAGTGGAATATAAATCTTGATTAATAATAAGAGTAAAAAATATATATATAAAAAAATTATTTTCTTTTAATTTGTTAAATTGTATTTAAAAATAGGGAAAAAGGACAAATATACGTCCGAACTATCATAAAATGGGATGCACATACCCTTTGTTATACTTTCGGGACATTGGTGCCCCTATCGTCCAAAACTAGAGCGTATATGTCCTTCGGTCTAACAGGAGATTAAGTAGGTTCACGTGACACAATCTAATCCATCGATCAGATATCAGGTCAATGAGTAAGATTATAACACGTGTATGTCCGTTAGTATAGTTTTTAGATGGCACAAACACCAATATCCTTAAAGTATGACGAAGGGCATGCGCATATCATTTACGATAGTTCGGACTATATTTGTCATTTTTTCCAAAAATAAATAAATATTAAAAGTGATTATAGGGGTATAATTGGAAACATAAATATGCATAATATCTTAGCATGTCTAGGTTTTTCTTCTTCCTACGCTTTTTACACTGACATTCAACCCAATCGATAATCCCCGGAACCACTTTTATCGGGTTTTTTCCATACTTTTCCGGCGATTCTCCGGCGAGTTAGCACACCGTCCGTTCGAATCTACGGTAAGCTAACTTCTTGCTCAATACTTTTAGCTGCTTTATCTACTTAAAATTAGCCCTCTCTGTTATTGCACGTTGCTCGTTACTCATATGCCGATAAATTTCTCATTGTACATTGCGGATAAGCAGACGATAATTTCATTTGTGTTAAGTTAGATAAAAGTTTTTTTTTTTTGATTTCTTTGGCATAAACGATTGGAATTTCCCTATAAAGGTTTATCATTTTGCAATTTTATATTTCATTTGACATTTGATTTTTTTTTAAAAAAAATTTTACTGGTGAGGATTTTTATAGAAGTTTGAATTGGCTGTGTTACATTGCAGAATTGTATAGTTGTGAGTGAAATTTGTGGATTTTTAAAAATGTAAGTAAGGTGGGGATATTTTGAGATTCATTGTAAATTATCTTGGTTTGAGCTAGGTATCACCTCTGTGTTTGATTGGGTGTTGGCATCAGCAATGTGCACGTAGGCGGAGTTCTGTTTAGGAGGGAATGACTAAGGATATGTTAAAATGGTGCAGTAGCTCAATTCTTTGCTTGGGTAGATTGGTTACTTAGTTACTCATTTATGCTAGGTCGTCTTGTGAATGAAGTGACACATAGTTCATTGCTCAGAGTGGTGATTATATTTGAGATATTAGCTTGGATGTCTTGGTATTTTTCAATGATTTTTCTGAAGTATGTGCAGTTCTTGCAAGCTCAGGCTCTCAATATTGCACTCGACCTTCTGAACTCCTGGAAAAGGAAAAAGAAGAGAAAATTTTCTTCATTTCTGAAAGCTTCCATCTTTTTCATAAAAATTATGGTTCAAGTACGGAAAATAAAAAATCAGAGTTTCAGCTTTGAGGATTGTTATCTACATGGGATGTTGTTTGGCTTTAAAGAGATGCCAATTACAAGAGGTTAAAAGTAGTGTACCATAACTAGAAACTAGATTTCAGTTTCAAAAAAAAAAGAAAAAGAAACTAGAATATGTCAGAACACATTCTTATAAATAAACATAAGTTGTATATGTTGAAAGTTGAATGACACTATAACGGATAACCTAAGGTAAAAGCAGGACACCTGGATGCTTACATGTTTAGTCTAGGTGTACTGGTTACCACTAAGAATTTATTGGTTGTCGAAAAAGAAAACTAAGCATTTATTGTGACCTAACGTTTCTTTCAGATTTGTTTTCTCTTTGCATATGTATATAGAAAATATTGGAAAATTGATTGTAACCTATTCGTGAGCATCCATAAACTTAAAGGTCTGCTGGGTGCTTTGGCTGAAGCTGAAGTTTGAGTATGCTGATGCCCTGTAGAGAGAGTTTGAATCTTGTTAAACAACATATCTTTTTGATTGGGAAAAGCAAACTGAAGCTTTTATTAACATTTTTACTCTTCTTTTTTTACCTTTTCACTGCTGTTTACTAATATTTTCTTTATTGATTTTCACTTTTTTTTTTCGTATTTCATTTACTAACTAAACTATAGAAATATTAGTAAGCTTCAAGAAAGAAGCCCTTCTTGTCTAACAACTTTACTGTAAAAAAAATGAGCACCCATGACTCTACTGTTTCTTACAACTAGATGCATGGCTAATTACCTAGAAGGTATGATGAATATGTTTTCCTTGCATGCAGCTATTTTTTCGTCCTTTGAATATGTTTCGATTGGATGCATGATCATGAGTCTCTGACTACTGCATCTAGTCAGGTGGTTACATATCCTTCTGTGTCCCATATGCTGAGGAGTTGATTGAAAGATTGATAGCTTCTTGGAGGTTAGTATTATGGGATCCAGTCGACAAAAAGTTAAGAATGGTAAACATAATTCATCAAAGGGTGACAGTAGTGATGGTACATCAGCTAGGACAAGACCTCTCAGCTTTGATGAAATTATGCTTAGAAGGAAAAGTAAAGCAGAGGAAAGGGACATTAAGAACAATTTTATAGGAGTTGACGATGTATCACATAAAGAAGACAGGCCTAAGAAAACCACTGATCGTTTGGAACCTGAGCGACATCGCTATGAATCATTACCTAGTGTTTCCAGGCATAATTCAGAGAATTCTAGGAAGTTAGGGCCAAATCCAACCGAGGCTAATATGATGGCTGATAAATATGCTAGGGATAAACACAGGGAAAGTAGAGAATCTGAAATCAAATTGAAGACGTCAGTGAATAAAGATGTAAGCAATAAGAGACTAGCGGGTAGCAACACTGATAAAGATTGTCCTGTCATTAGAAGAAAAGATCAGGATCTTATTGATGATTCTGGAAATGAAACTGGTAAAAGACGTTCAAGAGATTTGACCAGGAAGGAGAAATCGGCAGACAAGACTGATGGTAGACACAGAGAGGGAAGAAAAGACAAAATTCCTGATAAGGAGGAGAGACAGTCATACAGGAAGAGGAAAGATATGGAAATGTCAAATGATTCTCTTCTGAATGAGGCTGAGAAAAGGCATTCAAGAAATCATGGACGGATAGATAGTTATGCTGACAGAACCAAAGAAAAGTCTGAATCAAGAAGAAGGAAGCACCAAAATGATGATGAGGAGAGAAATGATGCTCTTCTGAATGAGGCTGATAGAAGGCATTCAAGAAATCATGGACGGATTGATAGTTATGCTGACAGAACTAAAGAAAAGTCTGAATCAGGTAGAAGGAAGCACCGAAGTGATGAAGAGGAGAGAAACGGTGCTCTTCTGAATGAGGCTGAGAAAAGGCATTTAAGAAATCACGGGCGGAGAGATAGTTATGCTGACAGAACTAAAGAAAAGTCTGAATCAGTTAGAAGGAAAAGTGATGAGGAGGAGAGAAATAGAGAGAAGAATGCCGATAAAAAACACAGTTCAGTGAAAGTTTCTGAAATCACTGGAAGAGTGGAAGCTTCTCGGGCTCATCTAGAGGAAGAAAGACCAAAGAGAAGAAGGTCAAGAAGTCGAGAGAATGATAGAGATCGGGGTAGAAGGTCTCGTTCTGGTTCACCGAGAGGACGTAAGCATTCAGATCATGATCTCAGAGAGCGTGGTGAGTTTTCCTCTCATTCTTCCAAAGATAAATCTGGAAGATCACATTATGATCTGGATAAAAAGATATCCAGCAATGGTTCAGATAGCCATTCCAACCGCCATGAAGGATCTACAAGTGGTCTTGGTGGTTATTCACCAAGAAAGAGGAAATCAGAGGCTGCTGCTAAAACTCCTCCCCCAACTAACCGCTCTCCAGAACGAAAAGCTGCTTGGTGGGATCTACCGCCTGCATCAGGTGGTATCAGTGTTACTGGTTCTGTTCCTTCTAGTGTTAAGTCTTCAATGCAGCCTGTAATACCAAATACACACCAGTTCTCTAGCATGATTCCTGCTAGTTCATACACAACAATGGCCGCCGGTGTTTCATATAGTTACTTAACGTCATCTGTACATGCAATTGATTCCGTCCAGCTGACACAAGCCACACGACCTATGAGAAGGCTTTATGTAGAGAACTTGCCAAACTCTGCCTCTGAGAAAGAGATTCTGGACTGGATTAATAATTTCTTGATGTCTTCAGGAGTTAATCGCATTCAAGGAACCCAACCATGTATCAGCTGTATGGTATGTTTTCTTCTTCTATTCTTGTTCTAAGCCGGATGGAGATTTCTGTTGCTTACTGTTTCTACACTGCAGATACACAAGGAGAAGTGTCAAGCTCTTTTAGAATTTTTAACGCCCGAAGATGCTTCTGCTGCACTATCTTTTGATGGAAGATCTTTCTCTGGTTCTATTCTTAAAATCAGACGCCCAAAAGACTTCGTGGAAGTGGCTGTAAGAATTATAACTATGAGACTCTTTGTAGATTGTGCTTATCTTTCAGACTGAACTTTTTTTGCTCTTCTCTTACTATTATTGTATTAAATGTGTGAGAAGTTGATGGGATTTTGCATATTAACTTATGTAACATGTTATAGTTATGCAATACGCAGTTTATCTATATTTCAGTGTCGGTTAAGAAGTGTCCTCATTATCGTTTGGGTAGTTGGGTTAAAATCTGTGCAGGTTCAAAGTGATTCCAAAAAGGAAAGTACTGGATACCACTAGGGCCAAAATTGAATTGGGTCAAAGAGGTTTGAGTTAAGATTTGGTTGTCAGTTTTGTGCTAAAAGCGGCTTGAATTGAAGTTTTGATGCCAATTCTTATTGATCATTATATGTAACAATGAGTAAATTCCGGTATTCATCATTATATGTAACAATCAGTATATTCTGGTGTCCACTGATATAGACATTGCTGAAGAAAGTTTGGTCATGGTTACTAATTTTCTTGAAAACCCTTAGATAAAGGGAGGAAACAATTTTTTTTTCTTTCAATTGTAATCTTCATACGAGGATGTGAAAAACGATACACATTTTAAACCGAAGCACCCCTTCATATGAAATGAGTGGTGTGCTTATTTTATCATCTTAATGAGCAGGTCTAAGTGGGGGTACAAATAAGGATTGTCGTGGGTTAAAAAGATTGTGTTCTTAGTTAAAATGAATCTGATTTTCTTCTGCCTTTCCTTCCGTTCTATATATGCCTTTTGGAGTTTGATTGTTGTATGAATTTTGTCTTTTGTTGTGGAAGGGATGCTAAGTATGACTGTCTTAGCTGCTCTTTCCCCCTTAATACAGATTACTCTAAATCCATTCTTGACCTATGATTAAAGATTAAATAGACAGGCAACAAACAGAAGTCCCCAGTAAAATGTGTTCTTGCAGGTAAAAATCAAGTTGTCCATCTTTATCAGAAATAGAAGTCAAGATCTTTATGTAGTCAATGAGTAGGATGCATGGAGAGGTTGGACTTGTCCTCAATGCTTGAAGGACTGTTCAGTGTGGAAGATAACCTCTGACTTGATACAAATTTCATAGAGTCCCTTAGTTGTTGTTAGCAACAATATAGGCACCGAGATTTTGGTATATCCTATGTTTAGGATGTATTAATATGAAGTCCTTCTGATCTTCTCTTATAGTACCCTCAATACCCTTTAGCTCATATCTCAGCACAAAGGATGCTAACTCACTTGATCATCTGTTTAATTGGATGTTGGAGGATGACGATGGTGCTTGCTAATGAGGACGGTGGATTTCACTGCATATATGGAGGGAGAATATAGTTGAATTATATCAAATGAAGTAAAATAGTAAAGTATGGACATTATGGTAGGGGAGTTTCGTTAATGTAGAACATTTGTTGCTCTGTATTTTCTACAATTTGACAATGCATTAAAATGTGTATTTAAGCCGTAGGAAGGTGGTGCTACCTCTTTATGTTGAAACTGTGATTTATTCTGCTCTTGTATTCAGTTTCTGAGGTATACTGTGGTCATTATTCATGTAGCAGGTTTTCAGACAGTTGCTATTTTCGTGCAGACTGGTGTTCCTCAGAAGTCAGTCGCTGCTGCTGATAGGATAGATAACACTGTAGAGGATTCTTCTTATAAGGTATGCATCTGAAACAACACAAATGATTTGAGATTGACCTTCAGTCCTGCCTGTCAGAACTGGATGCAACAGTCACTTGTATGTGTTGTCCTTGTACTTGCAATATCCATCAATCTTTACTTCTTGTGATAAAGTACAAATCTCCTATTTATTCTTGCTAGAAGTACCTGTCTTGTCCGTTTCAGTTAATTCAGTCTAATCAGATTTAGCAGGACTTCTTAAAAGTTGAAAAGTTGCTTTACTGAATATTTAGAATTTCCGTTCAAGAGTTTGAGCTCTGTTTATTATAGTTGTAAAAGAACTTCTTAGGTATTTTAAAATGTTACATGTATTTTAGCTTTTAGTTTGAGAAAGGAATGGGAGTACTTTTGAGGGGAGCTAATAGCCTTAATTGTGTTTTCTTTTGTTTGCATTTTTTTTTTGGGTAGCATAAATAAGAAACAGTTTCTCAAGATGATTTTAAAATGTAGTATGAAAAAGATGTAAATATGGCAGCAGCTTGGCGTAATAACTAATATCAACACTTGATCTGATTGAAATAGGACAACATATTTGAGAATTGAGACCTATAATTTCTTCATGTGCTGCACTTTTATGTATGTACTCGTATACACAGAAAGCAATGTTCCATCTGTCGAGTAAACTCATCAACAGCTGCTCTACGCTACTGCAATACATGAATTCATGTAGGTCAATTATATGTTGGACAGTGAGGTTACGGATTATGATGTATGTTTTCGATTTTCTTTAGATGTTGATGTATGAATGTTCCCTCACTGTTAAGATGAGATACAGAATTCCTCATTTGAACCTGTGGGATTGTGAGGACGTCACATATGAATTGCTTTTCTTCTTTGTTGGTGTTGCCTTAACTCCCTGACGAGTCACATTTGTGACCTTCAGAATATGTTTTTTTTTTTAATTTGGCTTCCACAAGGACTTCTTTGGAATCTGATCATACAGTATTTCACTTGTTGTCTGTTTGTCATCGAATGCTTCTATATAATGTTTCCCATATATTTCAAGTCCGTTCCAGTCCTGTGGTTCCCTTTCCCCTTACATAACACTTTTGTTTAATATGTCTTGCAGATTTTTGTTGGTGGAATTTCAAGAACTATTTCATCAGAGATGGTAAGACTGAAAAATGTCTTGAAACCTTTCCTTAATTAAAAAGAAGGAACAATGGAATATCACACTCTCTTGTGATTTGTATCTTACCTGATGCTATTTCAGCTTATGGAGATTGCTAAAGCCTTTGGACCTTTGAAAGCTTACCATTTCAGGATGAATTCAGATCTCAATGAACCTTGTGCATTTCTTGAGGTACTCTTGGATTATAGTATATACCTTTCTCATATTAAATGAAGCATCCTTTTCTTTACAGAAATGCACTTTCCTTCTGGTTCAAAGGTAGCTTTTATGCAACAAACAGTCTTAAACATATTGTATTTTGCTGGCTAAGATTATTTTTCAGTCTAGTGAATTACTGGAAGTACCAAGTGTAGAAAAAATGAGCAAATTGTCGTTTTACTAGAAGTTAAATCATTTTCCTCTTCAACAATCTTTTCTGGGTTGAAGGGTGAATGAAGAAAAAGTATTTATTTTTACATGTTTAAAACAGAGTTGGTCCGTCGCGCCAAACAAATAGATTTACCACTTTAAGCATGTAAAGAGCATGGGAGAGATAAAGTTGAATCATAGACATGTATGCAAATCATTGTAGAAATTGTCCAAGGAAAGATTGTTTATGACTTTGTACCTGTTGGCTTGATAGACGATGTGGTTGTGTGCTTGGCTTAGAAAGGGGATGTATCATGCACCTTCTTACTACTATGTATTGACAAAACTTTACCTTTATTTTAATAATAAAATATACCTTAAAAAGGCACTATTATCATTTTTTTCAGGCAGCGGCTTTCTGTCCTCTTGGAACTCTTTTTGTGTTGTAAATTTTATCTTCTCATTCTACTACTTTGCTTCTCTAAGGTAGGACAAGTAAACGTTTCTTTTTAGAAAGACATGCCAAAACTCTACACATTTGTCAAATGATTGCTCTAGAACAACCAATACTGCTTCAGATCCTTATGTGAGCTTCCACATCAATTCTATTAATGTGAGCCAATACCAAAAAGATATCATCTTTCAGATGGAAATAAATCAGAAGGAAGAGGAGCTCTTAACTATTCATATTAGATTTTCTAGCCTTCAAACTCTTTAATATCCTTCCTTCTCAATGATCTGCAGAGCATTTCGCAAGCCCTCTTCATCCCTTTTAATGGTTGAGAATAAATAACCCTGTTTGTACTGGTGATTGTGTCAATTCTCCAGTGGAACTCTTTAGTGCCAAAAGTAGCTTGCCACACTTAAGTTTCACATATGCTTGACTTAATTTTCTTCGCAGGTAGAGTATTCCTTTTATAATAGTTTTTTACCATGCTTTAGATTATGCGACACTATCGCTTCAACAGTAAACTTATCAGCTAGATACCTTTGTTTGTTACATAATGAGCCTCTCGGTCCCTTGTATTTCTCCATGAATCAAGTGCTGAACTCTCAAGTCTTCTTTAAGTTCAAGTTCCTCTTGCGTCTTTCATTGATCTTAAAGTAATTATTTCAACCATTTCAGTATGTTGACCATTCAGTTACTCTTAAAGCTTGCGCTGGTCTTAATGGTATGAAGTTGGGTGGGAAAGTGTTGACTGTTGTTCGGGCTGTCCCAGATACTGCTTTACTGGTACTTATCTCAAGTCCTCTTATCCTGATTACTTTGGCTTTAGGTACATTTTTTAATCTTTGAGTTTGACCAAAAGATACACATAATACTCAGGACAAAGATGAAAATACACCTTTATACCGGATTCCGCAGCATGCAAAGCCACTGTTGGAGAAGCACACGGAAGTTCTAAAGCTGAAAAATGTGGTATGTATTCATTATTTTTGTGACGTCAAGTTCATTTTCATCAAATAAATATTCTGCTTGTTATGCCAGTAAAAAATGTAGATGCTAGTAGAAATTGTAGAGAATCTCTAGTGCTAGAGAAATTCTACTTTATAATATTGTACTAGAGGAGCTTAAACTTTTATAATATTCAGATAGTTGAGCCCAACTTGCTTGGGTCTGATGCGTGGTTGTTTTCTAGAGTTTTTAATGATAAAAATCCTTGGATTATGCCCCAAAGGTCAACTACATCCTTAATATGACATTGATTAACAAGCAACATCCTTAATGCATCATAAAGTAAACATGTTTAGTGCAAAGTTAGTGTTTTGTCTAAACTAACAGTGAAAAGCCAAGCAAACGCATTACACGTTACCCAAAAAAAAGTCAAGAAGCTTGGATTCATGAAACACATTGTTGTTTCGTCCCCAAGTTGCTTTGGATTCGTCAACCCACTAGCTTTTTTAGTTGCTTATTTTTTTAGTTTGTATACGTCGGTCGGTTGCCTATATGCAAATCTGTTGTTTTTTTCAACTCCATGTTCAACTTTTCTTACCTTTGATCATCCTTCCAAATCAATATTAAGGCTTGTTTAAGAGGTTCTGTTTTGGGTGAAAAACAAAGAAAAATATAATAAGTGTTGGCTTGGAATTTAGAATTAGGCAAAAACCTGCTTTGTATATTCTCTGAACTTCGTTATTTAACAAAGGGAATGTATTTTTGAAGATAACCAGGCACTCGAAAGCAAAGAGAGGCACTGCACTTTGTCTATAGAGTTCAATAGTTTGTTTCATATTATTCTGTACTCTTTTAAAGTTTCTGCCTCAAGATACGAGAAATTTTCTTTTTGTTAATGAGGAATTGGACAACTTTTGAAATATTAAAACAAAGACATCTTACCTGGTTTGGTCTTCTTTTTCCCCGTGACTGATTTGGTTTATAACCTGTGAAATCAATAAACTTGGGCTAGGTTAAAACCAAACCCACCAAGAAATGCAATTTAATACTTAGGGAGTACACTTGCAGCAAGCCAACACTGAAGAATACCCAGTACGTGCAAACTCTTGAAGAATTTCACTGGGTATAGAGAAAAATAATGCTTGGTGGGACGCCTAATTTGCAGAAGAAGAAGACTATGGGATCACGACCACTTTTTCTTTCTCAATTTTGTTTCTTTTTTCGTCACTAGTATATGTGTATGCTTGGCTTCACTGTTAGTTTTAGACATGAAAACTACCTTTGAACTGAACTTGTTAACTTTTTGATACTTTAAGGGGTCGTTTGGTAGCGTGTATTAGGAAAAATAATGCATGCATTAGCCCTGTGTATTACTAGTACCTTGTTTGATACTCTTTTTCAACCTACGTATAACTAATGCTTGCATTAGTTACACTCTGTGTATTAAGGTGTGTATTGCTAATGCCATGTATTTCTAGGTATTAGCAATGCAATGGTTTTAATGCATGCATTAGCATGATTAAAGACCCAATTGTCCCTCAAAACCTTTTTACATCTTTTTTGCTATAATAGTGGAGGGTATCTTTGTAACTTAATTTTTTTTTTATGCAATGCATGCTATCTTTTTATGCATCAAATCAAACAATGCATAAAAATAATCTATGTATAACTAATGCAAGCATAACTAATACATGTATTGCTAATGCAAGCATTACTAATACACTCTATTTAGCATTATTTTTATACACTCTACCAATGTTACTTGCTAACAGTGATATATTAAGGATGTAGTTGACCTTTGAGGTATATTTTGGAGGTGTTCTTTGTTAAAAACTCTGTTATTGGGGTTATGTTTCTTAGATGTTGCAAAAAACTTACCAAGGGGTTACTAAAGTCTTTCCTCTAATCACCGTGTCCTGTCCAGGTGGATGCAAATGTACTCAGTTTTTTGTCTGAAGCAGAACTTGAAGAATTACTGGAAGACATCAGATTGGAGTGTGCCAGGTCATTTATGAAAAGTCGCATTTCTTAATGTCATTCTTTTTTTTTTCTCCTTGTCAATTATTTACTGATCTGGAAGGTTTTCTTTTGATCTGTAGGTTTGGCGCTATTAAATCAATTAATGTTGTAAAGCAAAGTCAATGTTCTCTCATATCTGATCCTGCTGCTATGGATACTAGTTCTACCTTGAACGATAGCAATATGGACTTTGGGGAAGAGTGTGACAAAAATGATCCGATCACTAGGAGTGATGATCACGAGTTGGAAGTTGGTGGGCCACACTTCCCCAGCAGTGATCATCATGAGTTGGAAGTTGGTGGGTCACACATCCCCAACAGTGATGATCATGAGTTGGAAGTTGGTAGGCCACACTTCCCCAACAGTGATGAACCCATGGAAACCAATAGTGATAAGGAAGCTGAAAGATGTGCTGATAGTAAAACACACATATCAGAATCTTCACAAGATGATTCTCAAAAGGCTGGGGATGACGATGCTTTGGCTGGTGGCAGTCATTCGGATGATAGACCTTCTGAGGAGCTAATAAAAGACGACAGCTCTGACCCTCTACCAGATGACAGTAGTGTCTCTGCTCAAGAGACAATCTTCCAAGAAAATCTCGAGGTTACCCGTACTGGTATGGTTTCAGAAAGGAAAGATGAAAATGCTAATCCCAGTCCACTGGAGCATCTTGAGATAAACAATGACTCACCAGTTAAGGAAGCAATTAAGTCAGAGGAAGACAATGGAAATGTAGACGATAGACCTTCTGAACCAGAATTCTCATCGAAAGAAGAGTTGGATGCTCCAGAGGAACTTGAGAAAAAGGAAGAAATCCCTATTACTGAAGTGTTTGATCCGGGCTGTGTACTTGTGGAGTTTAGAAGAGCAGAAGCTGCATGCACGGCTGCTCATTGTCTACATGGACGACTGTTTGACGACCGAATAGTGACTGTGGAGTATGTTCCCCTTGATCTCTATCAGACAAAGTTTGCTAAACAAAACTAATTTCTTTTGGCCCATTCAAAACCTTATGCAGATCTCCCCAAACTTGAACGACGTTAACATAGGATTTCACAATGCTTAACTGAATGTTTGTTTGCAATTTTTACCATTATTGAGATGCCTTGGTGTTAACCCTTTTGTTAGTGCGAGAGTCGTACCCGATTTGAAGCGGAATACATGTTTTCTCCCAGATGTAGAATGGGATGAAGGAATGAGCCATTGTATTATGTCATCTAAAAATTATGAACTTTGTTTTTAAGTTGCAACAGTTTACCTACTACTTACAATATACAGGAGCACAATCTTATGGCTTCTTGAAATCTTTTATTTACCTTCTTATTATTTTGCCTTAATGTCTTGTGCTTGTAGTTCTAAATGATGTTGGTCACTGACTCAGTTGGACAGTTGATGGGATAACAGATTTTAGGGGTTGTTTGGTTAGAGAGATAAGGACATTCATAACATAGTGTGATTGATTTGAAGATAGTAGAGACGTTCAATATTATAATGATTTGATTTTGGTCTATTTGTTTGGTTTATCATAAGTGGAACCTGAAGAGGGAGAAAACGCTTAATATTATAATGATTTGATTTTGGTATAGGCTTAATAATGATTTGATTTTGGTATAGGCTTAATACTCTCTTTGTTTGGTTTGTGATATTAGACTTCCACGTGAGTAAGTAATGGAAATAAGATTAAAGCATAAACTAAGATAACACAAGTAATGCAAATAAAATTAAAGCATAACTATGATAACATATTACTTCCAAATAAGTTAGATTTTGTTATTTATTTATTCTTTTATTTAAATCGTTTGATATTATTAGACTAAAGGAAAAAATAAGTTAAATATATAATAACAATAAAAAAAAATATGAAGGCCAACAAATAAAATCATTACCCACATCCATTTCGTTATCCACTCTTCACTTCCTTCTTCAAAAAAAAAAGCAACATTCTTGAGACAAAAAAGATTCTTGCTTTGAGGAATTGGTTGCAAAAATGGCGACAATCACAGCGGGTATAAGCCTCAGAGGACCAGTAGTGGGTGGTTACAGGACATTTGCAGTGACCAAAAGGGCTTTACCCAAGGTGAAATTCAGCTCAGAGTTGAGTTTTGTGACTTCTCAATTGAGTGGCATCAAGATTTCAAGCACCCATTTGAGCTCTCCTGCTTCACTTTCTGTTCCTTTCAAGACAGCCCTTCAACCTGTTGCTCGTAATTTCTCTACCCTTTTGTTGTGTTCTCTGTGTTTTTAGTTGTTGGGGTTGTTTCTTTTTTGGTCTAGTAATATGCACATGAACTGTTTGTTGTTTTGTTTGTTTCAGTGAATTGTTGGGTTTTAACAATATTGTGAATTGTGTGTAAGAAATTGTGCTTGTGGGGAGGCAGTAGGTAACCTTAGAATTAGTCGAGGTGTGCGCATACTGGCCATACACCACAATTGTCAAAAGGAAATTGTATCTGATAATTTGAAGTTTAGTTAAGTACTTGTTACTTAGGGTAATGGTTGTTGAAGTATGTGCAAACTGACCCCGACATTACCATTATTTAAAATAAAAAAAGAGTCTTGGTGCAATTGCAAGGTTGCTCCTTTGCTGACCTGAAGGTTACGAGTTCGAGGGGCGGAAATATTAACTTTGTAGACCTATTGATGGTAGAGGTGACATTTCAGCTTTCTGAATTTCAATTAATTGGATCACATGCAAAGGGATACTGTATGGTATACACCTTCGGTCCCTCTACCCATGAAGTAGGGATAGTAAGTTCTTCTTGAACATTGATGGGGAAAAAGGAAAGATGATAACTTTCAAATGTTAATACGATGAATCATCATTTTGGTGCAGGTAGCCTTTTTATTTGTGTGTGTGTGGAGTGGCCGTACTCAAAGGGTCACAGGACCGAAATCATCATGAGTGTTACTCAGATAATTGCTCATTCCATACCTGAGACCCCATTTAGTAGTCGGGTGTCTAGAATTCAGATATGTGCTTTGTGTTGATAGCACATTACGTTAGATTGTTTAGTACCAAGTGAAAGTTAGTATTGCTGATATGGGATGAAAATTATCCCTTACAATGTGGAGGATCTGAAGACATAGCCAAAGTTGGAAAAAGTTTGATTCAGTTGCAATTTGCAAACTAAATATATTGTTTTCTTGAAATCTGTGGTATGGTAAGCTGAGCACTTGACATTAATCACATATTATTAAGTTACATATGATAATCAATGATTAAAAACCATATTATAGTTTACTATCTAAACAACTTCTTATATAACTTCAAGAGGAGAGATTAAAGGGGTGTCATCATTCCAGGGGTTTAAAAGTCTGTCTACAGTCGCAAGAAATAGGGATAGGACAACCTCACCATGTGCAAAATTAACAAACTGGGAAGAGCTTGATGGACTACAGCATATTGATTAAAGGGAGCTGCCGCGTTAACTGCATTAATAACAACAAGATCAATAAAATACGGTATATAGTTTGGAAGTTTGTCCATAGTTGTCTTCATATACTGAATGATCCCTAATTTTTCCTCCTTGGCTCTTTGTTCTCTGACTTAAGGATTGCCGATATTTAAGGCATAACAGATTGTCCAAGTGAAGAATTATAAATTATTTCATGATAAATTTCTTATATAGATGGTATCAACAGTTTTTTGGTTAACAAAGTTTGCATTCCTTTGCTGCAATTCATAGACAAAGCTGCAAAAGAAATACTATATGCATGAGAAGATATTATAATTCTTGTCGAGGCCTTTTAGGTCTCATTAAAAACTGACTGCAGCCTAAAGGGAGCTTCATTTTCTTGCTTTCACCTCTCTTGATAATGAGCAGGATTTCCATCTGCCTATTCTTCTCTCCATGAAACTTGCAGCCTAATAGTGAAATAAAAGCTTTATGAGATTCAAAGCTTATGAAAGTAGATTTCTCGCTATCAAGAATATGTAAATCCATTTACCTCTCAAATTCACCTTCTGCATTTTTTAATATTTATTTACCCACCTGTGTCCTTATTACAAGTGACCAAACTAGTTAAAAAGAAGACGAAACCAATAATGAGAGGCTGAGAGAGTGTGTTAGCTGCAGATTTGGAAGGAAAAATCTACAGAACTTGAATCTTCGGTGTGTTCGCCCCTCTGGTGTACATTATATTTTGAATATGATGATAACAGCTTGGTTTAATTCGTTCTCATTGTATGACAACAAATTGTAAAGGGTTGACTTACCTTTTGTGAAATCCAGTAATGGCAGAGTATTTGGCTTTTAGATCACTGATGAAGCTTTAGTTTACTAATCAGAAAGCACATTATGAGAGTCATTAGGAGCACTATATCACTGACACTCTTGCTTGCTTTGACTCCCTTTCTAAGTTGCTGCATTTGTCAAACTGCATCCTGAATTCCTTTGTTTTTTTAGTCCAAAACTACTTAAAGCCTTTGAGCTAATAGGTAAAATAAAACAAATTAGGGACAAGAGTAATCAAATATTCCCAGTGAAGCATCCTTTGCCTTACATCATCATGATCTTTCCTTTCCCCCCCTGCTTTCCTGCATTTTTGTCGGTTGTGCTCGAATATCTTGGCGCCTCTTTATGATAAGTAGCGTATAGAATATTAAGAGAATACATTCTGTTTTTTCAGGTAGAGTATGCCCCTTCACTGGCAAGAAGTCCAACAGGGCAAACAAGGTCTCTCATTCAAACCACAAAACGAAAAAGTTGCAATTCGTAAACCTTCAATACAAGAGAATTTGGTGGGAGGAAGGCAAACGATTCGTGAAACTGAGGTTGTCAACAAAGGCCATAAAGACCATTGAGAAAAATGGACTTGATGCTGTAGCCAAGAAAGCTGGGATTGATCTCAGCAAGAAGTAGAACCTGGAACCTGATAGCATATTTGTTTGGACACTAATTTTGATGCCCTCAAAAACCATAACTTTATTTTTTGGCATTGCTTGTTGATTTGTAGTTATATGTTTTCATGATATTACTCTCCAAGCATATCTTGATCACCTACTTTCAATGAATATCAACATCATTCTCTCATATCTCAAGAAAAGAACAGTTTAGCCTGGAAATGCAGGCTGTTCACTAATAAACCCTGTGATAGTGACACTGCTTCTGAAGTTCAGATAATTCCCACTTAGTCGCGGACTAGGGGTGAAAAACGAAAGGTGTTTTTTGGTCCCTCTATGAGCTTCTTAAGAGTGGTTATGCACAACCAAAAAAAGGGAATCAAAGGTCCATATTTGTGTGTGCGCGATACTCGTTTAACCTTTACATTCAAGAGACAAATGCATAGAGGATACATGTAATTCAAGAGGTAAAGTTCATCTAAACATTCACCCATAACAAGAACGAAACAAACTAATATCACCACCTTTGACACATTACAATACATTAAACAAGTCAAAACATAGTCTGAACAAAGTACAGAATGTTCAGAAAGTGTTTATGCTAAAAAGCTCATTTATAGCTATCCAACAAAGTGGATAACAAACACGTTCCATTTGATTTTTTGGTTGCCACTTCTCTTCATCAGTCAACTACAGCTCTCCAAAAGATACCTGAAATCAGCATGTATTGCTTAAATTCAGTAAGGAGTTCAATATACTTTCTGCATAAACAAAAAAAACTGATCAAAGCAACAATCATAAAAGTTTTTGTGTGGTCGTAGTAAGAGTCTAATAGACTAAAGATACATAGTAACTCGCCAACAAAGATTGATTTCAGGAAGGTAAAAACTTACTCGCACCCAATATAAGCACTGAATCAAGTTAATCCAAGGCCAGGAAGTGCAGTAGTCTGAAATTGAGATAAAACTTTGTTTTGCTTTTCTTTCCTTCTTTATAGTTCTTGCTATGCTATAGATTCTGATGTGTATATCGACGCTTTATCAAAAGATCCTCATTTTCTTATATTTTTATTTGACATTATGTACAGAGGATGGCAATTTAACCATGGTTAAATAATAAAAGTAGCTTTAATTGCTGAAGCAGTCAATTTTTTCTCCTAAAAATGGCCAACAAACATGTTCAATGTTCAGAAAGATTATTTCGAAGTCAAAACCAGAATTTAAAGGAAGTATCACCTTCATTTATGTATCCTCCCTTGCAAATCAAAATCATCAGCTGTGTAGTAGTCCGATATGAGACGATACATATATGACGGGTTATGCCCTCCACTGTAAATCAGAAAGATGCAAGAAGTATTATTATCATAAAACTGCTTATTAACTCATAAAGTGGCAAAATAATACATTACGAATTCCCATTGCACGCCCTCTTAAACACAACAACCACTAAACCTCAATCCCAAGCAACGTGGGGTCGGCTACATGAATCCTCATGGTCCATGTTGCTCCCTTCAGCCTATCTAAGTCCAAATACACCAAACTTTTGCATGTAAAACCTTGACTCGATTTTTTTAGTAGTTTATTTTATGCACTATAAACTATGGTGGAGTTAAAACGCAGTAGTCTTTTTCTTTGAAAAGTAAACTGAACTTCATCATACTGAATGGTGCATACTAAACATAACAAAATAAAAGATTCCCGTATATTAGTAGAGGATACAATGTAGAACTGTATTATCCACGCTGCTTTGTTATGTGCAAGCCAAAATTAGCTCGGGATTGAGACATCGTTGTTGCAAAGACGAATAAAAAGTTGAAAATGGTAAAGAATCCTCACATGTCGGTGATGAGAAGGCTGACAAGCTCGGGTGCCACATAATCAAAACCAGGGTTGACAACTTGAAGAGGAGCCCCACTATCCATTCCAAATTCCATGCAGTTTGAAAATAGCCCGAATTCGAGAAGTTCAGCAGGGGATCGCATGTCATTCAGACAAACCTCTGGATTGTGTGGATAAGAAGGGCACAACTGTAGCAGAAAGAAAATAGTTAAACGGACTAACTAATGATAACTGCAAGAAAAAGTAGAAAAAGAGTTTGCTGCTGAAGTGGCAAGTGTAAAAAGGATAACTTTATGGTCAACTCAAAATGGATTCAAGGATCTGCAAAGCCTTACATCAACATTATACACCATTTTTAAAGGTTCTGAACATCATAGTAAACCTGAAAAGCTGAGTTCTTCTCATGTTATCAGAGCCTTCTAAATTGAGAATGATAATCAGCAAGATGTATAAAAATCGCCAATAGTAAGAGCTGAGAGAATAGCCACTTAAACGGTTTGGACTGTACAAGTTGATAGTTCTCATGACCTCTCTCTCTCCACCCCCCCACCCCCACCTCCGCCCACCCACCTTAATAATACCTTTTTGATAGTTAGTCCCTCCATTGCAGACTCAGGAGTTGCATGGATGGTAAGCCCCTCTCACCTCCAACCCTAAGATTGTGGGTTTGAGTCACCAAAGGAGCAAAAGGGTGGGTGTCATGGGGATGGGTAAGGAAAAAAGAACTCCCTAAGAAAGTAAAGAAGACTTTGGAATGTACCAAAATGCCCTTCAACTTCGTGTCCTTAAATATGTCATGTGGAAAGTTCGAATCAAGAAGTTGCCAAGAAAGGAAAGAGGAATTCGTTTTGAAACAAACTAAGAAGGAAACTAAGACAAACAAATTTAAATGGAGGGAGTAATATGTAGAGATAATAAAGCTCAGATACCTTGTGAATGCCAGCAACTACGACAAATGGAACAGCATGCTTTTGAGCGGCAAGTGCAACCATATTCATTCCAACAGGTGCAATGACACCACCATTGGCCATCACTGCATGAACTCCCACTATAACCTACAGAACAAGGTTACGGTTCTGAGCACAGGTAGCCGAAGCAGCAGAACAAGGTTACAGATTGGTACTACACATAAAAGAGCCAATCCAGAAAGTTACCATATTTACTCTAGAAATCATTGCAAAAACAGCAGAATCTGTTACAACTATAGTTTGTAGACCTCTTGACACCAACTCTTTTGCAAGAGCATGCCCCTGGTACCTGATCAAGCACAAACAAAGAGGGGATATATTTTAGTTACAATGAAAAAGAAGGTTCATGTTTCATTTATTTCCCGGAAATTAGAGAATACTCCACAAACCTCGGTGCGCCCTCTGCAACAACCACATGAAAAGACCGTTTTTTCTCTTTTGCAGCACAGAGGAATTCAAAGGCAGTTCTCGAACTACCTAGTGTTAGTATTACTTCACTGAAAAAATTGCATTTTTTAATTAGCTATAGCATTTTGATTTGAAAAAATACATTCGCCACAACTATGCAGCTATATGCCCACAAAAGTGAGTGAAAAAGAACAAATAAATAAATTAGAGGTGAAAGTTAAAACAAAAAAAAGCATTTGCATTACAATTATAATCGTAACTATATCACCCCGGAGCAATGTAAAGAAGGACAGCAACTGCAAATTAAGCTACAAGCTTATCTTTGTCATTTTCACAGCAAGGTTGGAACAGTAGATTTGTCATTGATTAACAAAATGTGTTAATTTATCAGATAAAATGTCTATCCATCAAGGGAAGTGGCATTTTCCTCGCACCCAAGCTGTGAGTCCTGAGTAACCTATCACAATTTTTTTGAACTGCAAAGGGAATCCCCTTGAACAACAAACAATGGGGAACAGTGAAATGACAATATCCATTGCATGTGTTCAAATCATGCTACAATGTTACTTGAAATCTGTAGTGTGCATAACAAAATAAAGACATATTTTCCAGTACGTGCGAAAGGTAAATACTTTTGGTGAATATGCTCAACTGCCTGTTCCGCGATCAGCTCATGACAAGTATCAATATCTTCAATTAATATGTTAATTGCCTCAATAACATCATGCTTTAACTTCCGAGTCCTGGCAAGTTTATCAGCTACAGCACAGAATAACAGATAATTCAGTACTGAAACTAAAAAATGACTAGATTGCTTCAAATTCATGTGCACAGGAGCGTTTACCTTTACTTTTCTCTTCAGTATCTCCACCTGAAGAGGAGGTGTAATTGTTAGTCGGTACAGCTTTATCCAACATATTCTCCAGAAGTGCATGCAATGAAGGAGGCCGTAGAAAACTTTTAGCTGCAGCTGCGGCAGCAGACTGAGTTGGGTCATAATCCTGGTCTATGGTTCGTTCATCATCACTTGCAGCTGATAAATCTAAGTCGCTTGTTTTACTGGTCAAAAGAGAAAGATCCTCCTCCCGGATAATATGAAGAACACGCCTAACAATATTTCCAACAGCAAGCTCTGCAATTTCATCAAATTTTGGTCATATCATTCTTGGCATAAACAAATATGATTACTTAATCTAGAGTGCTATCAGAATTCAGAGGTCATTAATTTACTATAAGTTCTCAATGTGAAGTCTGTTGACAATCCTTGCATTGAAATCAATGGGTTCAAGCAGTGAAATTAGTGACGGATGCTTGCATCAAGATAGCTTCCTACACTACACCTTCAGATGTGACATTTCCCGGACCCTGCGTGGACGCAGGATGTTCGTGCACCGAGCCCTTTTACATATATGTACACATCCTTTAGTAAGTGGACTGACAAATAATGAGAAATGGGGTTCATGCCAAAGAAAATGTGCAGAAGGACACCCAACACGCTGGAATAAATCGGAACTAGGGCACCACCTCTCTCTCTTCTCCCCCTCTCCCTATATGTGCATGTGTGCAAATGCTATCATAGCAGATGTATATGTCTTAGCTTTGACAGAGGGAGGAGAGTAACAAGGAAACTTTTATGGCAAGGGAAGAAGAGGCTTCCACCTTGTGAAGTGGAAAACTCTTACCCTCGTTAAAAAGCAAGGAGGAGTAGGTATAAAAAAACTTTGAAAGCAGAACTAAAGTCTGCTCATAAAGAGATTATGGAGATACTCCAACAAAGATCAATCTTTGTAGAAGAAGGTGATCAAATACGGAGATGAAGACCATAGAAGACAAAATCAGTCAACATTGTGTACGGGGTCAGTGTCCAGAAGACTATCAGAAATCTCTGGCAAATTTTCAGCAGCAAGATAAGCACTAAAAATTGGTAATCGGCTTGAAACATCCTTTTGGGAGGACAACTGTATAGGAGATAGCTCTTTCAAACTCTTATATCCGTATGTTTTCATTTTAAATCAACAACAAAGGGTTAACATTAGTGAAGTTTGGAGCAATCAAGGCTGGAACTTCAGTTTCAGGAGACTCCTAAATGATTGGGAGGTAGACGGATTCACTGAATTCCTCAACACACTCAAATCATTTCACTGGGAACTCACAGTTTATATTTTGCTTCACTTTCTCCTTAATTATGGCTTTCACAGCCTTTTTATGATTTTAATACGAAGGTGTTACCAGTTCAACAAAAAAAATGTATAGCACTACATGTTAGCAGAATTCGAGTTCAAAAATGAAACAAACAAATGGAGCGGCAGCTGCAGTTAATGACTTACACTAAACCATAGATCAAATAAGTCCTACTCCTACACATGACTAGTAAACAAAGTTAACACAACTAGTTAATCAGATATATCCAAATTTTTCTATATTTCGAGCAAGTGAAGCAACTGGTATCAAACTAGACACGAAGCAAATATATCATTGAATTCATTTGGAACACAAGAAGATTGCATAACAGAGACAAATGTCCTGTCCCAAACTATATGCTTAAAAAACATCTCCAGCATCCAAATTTCCCACTACTAACCAGGATTGAATAACTCATTAACTACTTCAAAAAATAAATTCCATTCTAGAACATCAAAATAACTACAAGCAGATCCTCATTCATGTATTAGCGGATAAAACGCTTACCAACGGGGTTGGCAGCAACCAATTTAACACCTATACCTCTCACAGCCTCAATGAGCACTGCAGCTGAGTTAGTAGGTGGCAATCTCTGCAACGAAACTACAGAACGAAGCAACTCTGCTGTTAGCCGCGAAGTTGCTTGTGAACCTTCAACCTTACTATCATTCAAAAACAGAAAAGCAGATAACCATATTAGCCAATCAAATCAAACAAGTGATACTTCCAGATAATTCCTATAACTGCAGTACTAACCGTTTGCTGAGCTTTGCAACAAAATCATTCACAAGTCTCTCAATATCCGGCATTTTCCAACTCAATAAATCACCAGAACAACTCTTATAGATTAGAAAAACACCCCCCTTTTGCACAAAATGACAATAACCTGGAAAAAAGAACAAATTTTTAACATGTTCACTTACATTCTTGATTCTTAAAAAAAAAACAGAAAAAGAAGCAATCTTGAATATATTAGTTAAAATCTGAAACCAACCACAATTTACTGCTTCAATATACTAACCATTAACCACAAAAAAAAAAAAAAAAGAACAACAAGAACAAACAACCCCAAATTGAAGGAGAAGAAAAGCTGTAATCTTTTCTCTCTTTTTTATTTAAAAAAAAAAATTATTTGTTAATTTCTACCATTTTTTGAATACATGGAGAGGTATGAATTAAAAGGGATTTACAGAAGATAGAATTTTGTATTAGTAATTTTACCTTTTGATAACAGAGATTTTGTTTGCAATGAAAATGGGAACTCCACAGTCCTAGAAATGTAAAGGGTTTAAAAGGGGTTTTAGGGCTCTAACCTTTTTTTTTTTACTTTTATAATCACGGTATCTCGTGTGATCGTCTACGTCTACGAGCAATACAATTAATTTTATCTGTTAATATAATTATCACGTAATTCTATTTATTAAAGTATGGAAAGAAATTATTTGATGTTTATTAGACGTGAGATTTCATATTTCTTAACTCACTTTATACGTATTTTTTTTTCTTATAAGGATTATAATAAAACTCACATTTGAGTTATTATTATTATTTGGTGAATTTTATCCTCTAGATATTAATTGTTCTTTTCTCATTTCTGAACTTCATTATCTATGCATTAAAACTTAATTCAGGTTGAAAAAGTTGAAAAGAGAACAAAATGATACTAATTAGATATGAAATTCGTAGATTATTCAAATATAATTTTGGCTATTATCTCTTTCTTTTGATTATTTTCGAGCCAATTCAAATGAAATATTTATTAAGTTATCTTTTTTTAGAAAATGAATTTTGGATATTATACATCGAGTTAAAAATAATCATAAAATATTATTGAATCTCTTTGTCTTTGGTAGTAGAACTTTTATTGTGCAATGCCAAACGCCAATGGTGACTCAAAAATTAGATTTTGCGGTTGAGAATTTGAATTATAGGTGTTATATTTTTTTTACTTTTTTAAAAAAGAAATATCAAAATTGTGTTAAGAAAATTCAACAATTTATACAGATTTTATTAAAAGATACTCTATGTTCATAGTGTATATTATTAGCTATTTTTTGCTATATAATATAGTTTATGTTCATTTTTGCCTCATGTTTAATTTCTTGCACATTAAATATTGTATATTTCAGTTTCATAAATTTGATGGATATTGTTAATTAGGGTCTTTATAAAGGAAAATAATATTACATAGTATCCATTTAATAATGAATAGAATTGATGTAGGAATTTCAGTTCATTACATGTAATATTAATGAATTACAATTCTGAAAATAGAATGATAATAATAACAATGCAGCAGCTTAATTTGGTGTTTAAGGATATTTAGTAACCTCCTCCAATTCCACCACCACCTCCTCCACCAAAACCACCTCCGATACCTGCACCTAAACTACCTCCTACACCAAATCCGCCTCCAAATCCACCACCGGCACCTCCTCCAATGCCACCGATTCCTCCTCCTCCGCCACCACCACCACCAAATCCGATGCCGCCACCTTTGCCAATTCCTCCTCCTACACCACCACCAACACCTCCGCCAATGCCACCACCAACTCCTCCTCCTCCTCCACCTCCACCGCCACCGCCACCTCCGATGCCACCACCAACTCCTCCTCCTGCACCACCACCAACACCTCCTCCGACGCCACCACCAACTCCTCCCCCTCCTCCTCCTCCTCCACCACCACCACCACCGGCACCTCCTCCGACGCCACCACCAACTCCTCCTCCACCACCACCACCACCACCGGCACCTCCACCAATGCCAGCACCAACTCCTCCTCCTGCACCACCACCGACACCTCCTCCGACGCCACCACCAACTCCTCCTCCACCACCACCGGCTCCTCCACCAATGCCAGCACCAACTCCTCCTCCTGCACCACCACCAATACCACCACCTTTGCCAATTCCTCCTCCTACACCACCACCGGCACCTCCGCCTACGCCACCTCCAATGCCTCCACCTTTGCCAATTCCACCTCCAGCACCACCCCCAACTCCTCCACCAATGCCGCCACCTTTGCCAATACCACCTCCTATGCCACCACCTTTACCAAAGCCGCCTCCAGCACCACCTCCGGCTCCTCCACCTATGCCACCACCTTTTCCAATACCTCCTCCTGCACCACCTCCAACTCCTCCACCGATGCCTCCTCCTATACCACCACCGGCTCCTCCACCAGCACCACCACCAATTCCTCCTCCTTTTCCACCTCCAGCTCCCCCACCAATACCACCTCCTGCACCACCACCCGTTCCACCTCCAATGCCACCACCTTTACCAACACCTCCACCTATTCCTCCCCCACCTCCTGCACCGCCACCAGCTCCTCCTCCGATGCCACCACCTTTACCGATTCCTCCGCCGCCACCAGCTCCACCTCCAACGCCTCCACCTATTCCACCCCCGCCTCCTGCACCACCACCAGCTCCTCCTCCGATACCACCACCTTTACCAATGCCTCCACCTATTCCACCCCCACCTCCTGCACCACCACCAGCTCCTCCACCGATGCCACCACCTTTACCGATTCCTCCCCCACCACCAGCTCCTCCACCGATGCCACCACCTTTACCGATTCCTCCCCCACCACCAGCTCCACCTCCAACGCCTCCACCTATTCCTCCCCCGCCTCCTGCACCACCACCAGCTCCTCCTCCAATACCACCACCTTTACCAACGCCTCCACCTATTCCTCCCCCACCACCAGCTCCACCTCCAATTCCACCACCTTTACCAATGCCTCCACCTATTCCTCCCCCACCACCAGCTCCACCTCCAATGCCACCACCTATTCCGCCCCCACCTCCTGCACCGCCACCAACTCCTCCTCCAATGCCACCACCTTTGCCAATGCCTCCACCTATTCCTCCTCCGCCTCCCGCACCACCCCCAATTCCTCCACCTATTCCACCCCCGCCTCCTGCACCACCCCCAATTCCACCACCTTTTCCAAACCCACCACCTATACCACCGCCACCATAACCACCTCCTCCGCCTCCACCATACCCTCCACCACCTGCACTGCCAGAACCTCCACCTGCACCAAAACCACCACCAAGTCCCCCTCCCTCACCAATAGTAAAAAACTTCTCATCCTCGAAATCTTTCACATTTCTAGCTAAAGCCACACTCCCCACAAGAACATAAAAACAAAATAATGCTAACACCCCTACCCTCATCACTCCCTCACTTATCATCTTCAAAGAGTAAAAATTTTGAATTGTATGTGACCCTATATTTATTTATTTTTCTGTTCTTCAAACAACTAATTTGAGCAAATGGCATCAAGATCCAAAGGGCATTATATACTTGCTAGAAAACTTGACATTTCTTGCTCTTGCATTGATTATATATTTTTGCATTAATTTGCTTCAACTACTACCCGTTTGCCACATTCAGAGTTGGGATTCATACATAATAATGAGAACCTGTTTTTTAATGACACTTTTATCTCTTCATCATAAGAAAACAATTTTCATCTTAATTTGAAACAAAACCATTTTGCTTTCAGACAACATGGTCAAATATTATTTCCTTGGTCCATACTCTAATTCAATGTTGAATTCAAAAAATTGTCTGTCCATAATTGAATTGAAGTAGTGTTTTCTTTCATTTTGCATTAAATGTTAGAATTTCTCAGTCAAATTGTTTAAGTTATACGCAACGTCAGTCAAATAAATTACTTACACAATCAAATTACTCGCTCAAAATAATTACTATTCAACATTTTTTTATAAATATTAATAGCTAGGTAATCCAATATAAATGCATAAGTAAATTCTGAATTTGATTTAGTATTTTATGGTCATTAGCATTGACCTTATTGTAATTTTAATTAAGTGAGCTTTTATATAATTTTAGTGAATTTTATTAAATTTATATTGCACCTAAAAATAGTGAATTCAAATGAATCAGCTACATTCACATTCGTGTGAACGGTGATTGACTTACTAGCACAAAAGTTAAAACTACATTAATTGTATAAAAAAGTTGTGTACATTATTAGTATATAGACATTAAAATTATTTAATTTGACAACTATTTTTTTAAAGTAATATTGTGTATGCCTAATGGGGGTATATTAATAAATTTATGTGATTTTGAGTTTGTTGGCGAAATAAAATTAATTTTGGGTTCTAAAATTGACAGCAGTAGTGGCTTTTGTTTAAAGCTTCATCAATTTGAATTATAACTTAAAATTTAATTTTTGATGGTTTTCAGCTAAGATGCTAATATATAGCTTCTTGATTTCTATTATTTATCTGTCTTCAATTATTTATCGTATTTTTTATATATATTTATTAAAAAAAATTATTATTTAAAAATAATTTTGCTAATTTTTCCTTTATTATGTATTAAGATATTAAGGATAAATAAAATTATTTTTTTTTTAAACTTTTGAAATGATAAATAATTCAAAATTATTATTTTTAAAAATTGTGATTGATAATTGAGACAGAAGGGGTAAAAATTAAGAACCAAAAGGTTCTTAAAAGCCTTCATAAAAGTTTTGAACTTCCCTTTTCATACCTAATTATTTATGTGTAATTAATTAATTACACCCAAAAGTTTTTTTCTATTATGCTACATTATTAATGTATTTAAGAAAAAAAATAGTAGTCAATTTGAATATATATTATTTACTTACTTCATTTTATATTAGTTATCGTCTTAGCTTTTTAACATTTAAAATGTAAAATGTATACAAGTATAATTTATTAAATTATCCTTATTTATTAGATTTATTTTTTAAATTAAGTAGTGTTAAAAAGAATTGAGTGCTTCTTTCATTTTAAGGGTATAGTTGGAAACAATTGTCAATTTAAATTTTGAATTTCTGAAATAATAATTATTTTGAGATAAATTTTTTAAATTAAAGCGATGTTTAAAATGAAACGAAATAGTTTTATCAACTAAAGCAACCATTAAAATGAAATGGATGGAAAGTTTATGAATACTAATACATATTTTATAACTAAGGCCTAACAAGTTTATAAAATATCAACTTTAGTTTATAACGTGCTTAATTAATTTGTAGGAAATTTTCAGGTTGTTTAAAAAATCATTTTGAGGGATTTAAAAATAATTAGACCGATTATCTTTAAAATGGTTGAATTCTTTTACACTTACTTATAATTTAATTGATTATAACCAATAAAAAACTCACTTCAAATTTTAGAAATTGAAAAATAATCACAAGACCAATTAAAAATTCATTTTGCTTCACTCTAACCCACTAAACTAGAAGCTTCTCTCCAAAACTCGAATGTTGTGGAAGAAGTTTCACTACTGTTTTCATCTCCAAAGCTAAGGCGAAAATAATCGAATTTTTCATCTCAAAACTCCAATCGGTGGAAGAAGTTTCATCTTAAAGCTCCGAAGCGAACCTCATGCTTCTCTAAGTGAATTTTTTCGAAGTAGAGTACTACAGATCCAGAAGATTTGCTTGTCAATCTACCAAAAAAGCGAGGTCAATCTATCAAATCACTGCTTTGGTATATATGTACAAATACATATATATGTTGGTAGATTGACAAGCAAATCTTCTGGATCTGCAGTACTCTACATTGAAAAAATTCGTCTGGAGAGAAACATAAGGTTCGCATGGGACCTTTGAGATGAAATTCTTCCATCGATAAGATCTTTGAGATGAAAAATTCGATTTGTTTTCGTCTTTAACTTTGGAGATGAAAACAGCAGTGAAATTTCTTTCATCTAGTTTAGTGGGTTAGCGTGAAGCAAAATAAATTTTTAATTGGTCTTATAATTATTTTCTAATTTCTAAAATTTTAAGTGAGTTTTAATTGGTTATAATCCAAACATTTATAAGTGAAAAAGAATTCAACCATTTAAAAGATAATTGGTCTAATCATTCTTAAATCTCTAAAAATAATTTTTAAATAACCTTTAATTTTCCTACAAATTAAAAAGGAATTTTAAATTTTCTTTTAGGTCCACGTAGCTAGGGATTTACCTAGAGATATTATTCCCGCGATATATTTTCCTAGGTAATATCGTGGGAACTCATTTTGCGCAAAATGAGCTAATTTTGTTGGCAATATATATCTCGCAGATAATATATTTTTATATTAAGAAACTTAAATTTTTTCCAAAAAAATCGACAAATATTACTTGTGACAATTTTTCTCAAATAATATCCTCATGTAGTTTGCACTTTTTTTAATAATGTAAGAAGTAATTGCACATAGTTATATATCAAAATTACCAAACTTAATTTATTTCTGGTTTATTTATTTATTTATTTGCTTCTTCTTTTTTTTGACCTTTTCCAGCAAACACACAGTGACTTTCTGGTGCTAAAATAAAGAGAATCACCAATTATTATTTTTCTTTTTGTGTACCAATTGGAGAGTTGCAAAAATGCTTTGCACTTTTTTTTATATTTTTCTTCACTTTTAATTTATTTCCAAGACAACCTGTATTTTTTAGTTTGTATATTAGAGATTAATATGGGTGAAAAGATCAGTCTATAAAAAAAAATTGAATCGATTGAGATTGAATAATTCATTTATTTATTAATTTAACTTCTTCAAATTTATTTAATACTAAAAAATTGAAATAATCGAATTAGTATTATATAACTTTATTTAAATATAAAAATTAATTTTTTATAAATTTATTGATGACGCCATCAGAAAAAAGTATTTTAACCCTATATAATTATAACCTTCTATTTTCAAACATTAATAGTTAATAAGCCCTATGAATAGTATTTTGCCATTGGGTGCGAATTAATTTAATATCGCAACTACTTAATTCCCCTTATTAATCAAACAGGTTCATTTTTCTTTTTTGTACAAAATGTACATAAATAGATGAAAAGTATATTAATTTATTTGAAAAAAATATGAAAAATTGAACCCACTGAATAAATTTAATATTTGGTGGCAGTAAATGATCACATGGCATGAAAAGATCACGTTAGTCATGAGCTCAGACTAAAATAATTGTATGGCATTGCTGTCTAGCGTCTACGGTAATTAACTTGTTCTCGAGTTCGAATTCTGATCATGAAATTATTTTTAATAAAAAGTATTTTATATACAAAAAATTAATATATATATTGATTAAATTTAAATTAATTCATTGATGGTGAGTTTTTAATCACACATAATAGAATATGTGCAATGGAAATAAAAATAAGCAAATTATATCCCTTTATTTCAAAATTTTAAAAAAATCAAATCGACCAGATTTCTTCGAGCTTGATTCGAACTTATAATCATAACAATCGATTATAACGTCATTACGTTACTCAAAAACAACAGAAATTTGATTTCATAACCATGACCAATATAAAATATATATATGAGCTAGTGCAAGTAGATAATATAATACTTATTTCGATTCATGTTATATATTTCTAAAAGTTTTTTTACATCTTTAAAAAAATATTTAATTATGCCAATTACGAGTGCATTGTCTAAATTACTCATTATTATCTATCTTTAAACACCACATATAATTAATACCCCACTAATTTGATTTAGAAAAAAAATGAACTATAAAAATAGTACGTACTTGAAAGGCAATATCTTACTGATTTTTTAATTAACTTGGGTAAATCTGAACTATTTAATAATTTTTCAATTATTGGGTAAATTTCGACTATTTAATAATTTTTGCAATTATAATGTAATATTTTAGCGGTGAGAAAACAAATATTTGTTTCAGATTTTTTTTTGTGTAGAACATGCGTACAACTGTTTGGCATATGATAATAAATACAATCTATTTTTATAGTTGATAAAAACTAATTTTAAAAAAATGGAGAAAATAAAAGGTAGTATTTACTTTTTTTTAAAAAAAATTAATCAAATGTAGCTCTTATCTAATTCATCACTACACCTTTTATAAAAAAAATAATTAATTTTCTGAGAAGGAACTTTTTCCAATAATAATTTAATCATAGGGTACTTTGGCTATATTTACTAATGTTTGCCATTAATTTTTTTTCCTAATTTATTTTCATCCTATATATTAATTTTTGTATTAGTAACGTATCTTGAATCTTTCAAAATAATCTTTATACTCTGCGAAGCTAAAATTTACATATATTTTATTCTTCGATCCTCAAATTTCACGTATAATATCAAACGAGATATATATTGTTTATTTTTTATGATGGGACGAATGTGATTTTAGTCAAGTTGGCTAGTGTTGACTCTATCTTCATGGCTAAGCAATTTTAAAACTATATAACTTTAATTATTTTTATTTTCATCCAAACAAAATGGTATCTTGCTTGTATTGCACTTGTCATTTTTCATTCATTCACTCTATGAAATCTTACACGAAACAATTGTCCAAAAATAGCTTTTCTTATTAGTAAAAAGACTCTCAATTTGGATATATTAATTAACTGGTGAAATTATTCGCGCTTTGCGCGATTATATAAAATATTTATAAGATAATAACATAAAATATGTAATATTTAGGTTAGTATCAAATGTATAGATAATATTAATATTTTTTCTTGTATGCTTTTTATAGACTTTTAATATATATATATATATATATATATATTATAACAAAATATTTACCATAGTGAAGTAAATGGAATAAGAGATAATATGTTGAAATAACAATATATTGTATTAGGGTGAAAATATTTTATATGTTATAATTTTCTATATCTTTTGTAGGCCGTACTAATGTTTTGTTCAAATTCTGATTTCATCAAAACAAAATTGATCTTTTTTTAAATTTATTATTGCATTTACTTATTGTAATTTTTTAAACATTAATTTAATATTTGTAAGACTTTCGAAAAATAAAATATATAAAAGTTATGAATAATTTTTAATATCAAATGTTACTAGTAAGATGAAGAGACATGAGTTATAAATAGTTAATATGTATAATTTTATTAGACTATAATGTATTACTAATTATGTATTGATTTTATTTGTAAAATAAATAAATTAAAATAAGGGGTGAAAATATAAAAATTGAACAGAGAAAATATAATAATTGGTGACTACATAAAAATTATAAATACATTTCGAAGCAAAAAGAATGGTGACAAATTGTTACATACACAAAAAATGACATCATGAAAATAATATTTTATTTTTCAATTACTTTTTATAATTATAATAAAAATGAAACTAATCATCATCAATTTCGTTTTTGTTGTTAAAATGAAATAATTATATTAATTTTTTTCATAGCAAAAAGAAAATAGAATACTAAAGGATCAAATGATTAGCATTGACAATATAATATATTTAGCTAAATTATTTATATTAAATCAAAATTTAAAAAACTCTAGCAAAAGTAACTAAGTTGCTAATACAATTCACAGTGAAAAAATAATCTCTAAATGCTTCACTTTTTTTTTTCTACCAACTTCCTTTGCAAAGAGATTCATCATCATATTTTTATCTATATGTCAAACTATTCATTATATGCAACCAACTGAATTAAAAAAATCATATACCAATTATAAATAATCATCAATACATACAAATTTTCATTTATGAATCACACACTTCAGCGAATACTTGTAGAAATACATTTATGAATATCACACTTCGGTGAATGCTTACTAGAATACATAATAGTCAACGTAAGATTTAACAGAAAAATATTGATCATTTAACCATTTCTCCCACAAAAAAACAAGCTAGTTTAAAAGACTTGATTATTTATGTTTTTAACATATTTATTGATAAAACATTTACAAATAAAACACTACTAAATATATATAATATTTTTAAATATTCAAAGCCCACGAGCTGGCCTTTGAGGCTAGCGGGTTGGGCCTACGAGGCTAGCGGGTCAAGTGAGGTTGGATTAAAAAGTCTCGTTTCTAAGTGGACCAAAAAAAATTAGGCCCAACCCCACTTAATTTAAGGATTGGATCGGACCGACCTCGCGGATCAAACCCATTTTGATGGCTCTATATATATTAATTATCTTTTAAAATTTGAAGTGGGGGTAGGGGTAGGGTGGGATAGGGGTAGAGGGGATTCAAGGATGTAGGTTTTAGCCTTACGTTTCTGAGATCGTTTTGTTCGCAACAAGTTATTTAGAAATCGTAATTAGTAGTAATATAAGAATGGTATAGGTAGATTGTTATATATGGTAATTAATAATGTAGAAATCGTAATATAAGAATTTCTTACTTTAATTCAACATATTTTTATCTTTAAATAATCTAATTCTTGCAATATTAATATTTTTATTTAACATTCTATTCAACATAAAATAATACATAAATTTATGCATATAAAAAAGGACATTTCAATCAAATGATTTATGAGAGATGCTGAGCTTAACTTTAATTAGAAATTTTAGTCGATCTATAGTGCAAAGTAGGTACATAATTAGTGAGTATTTATCATACACTTATTAGATACGAAATATAAGTCAACAATAATAATATTTTTCAATCATGAATATATAAATAAAATTAATTTTCTCATTAAAAAAGTATTAACATCCCAATTCCCTAATATCAATGCATTTAATTATTATTGTTTAAAAGTAAAATAGTCACCATTACAAGTGTGAAGTATCCATCATTGTTAATGTGAAAAAGGCATATATATTTGTTGAAGAAATTTCATTTCTTTGGTAGAAAATTGTACTTAATACCTAACTCCCTTCTTATTTTCAAGATCTTCAGAGTCTCTTTCAATATTATTGTGAATTTTTCGATTGGTAGTCGATATTTATGGTAGATTTTAATTAATTTGAATTTGCTCAATTAATTAAATTTGAATTGGTGTATTACAGGATCTTTTCTGAGGGCGATTGTCTTAATATTTTTTTTTTTTAACTTTTAACAATTCAAACTCAAGACATCTGAGTAAGAGTAGAACTTAACATTTATACATATTTAATGATTTTTTTAGTACACATATGCTATTTGAACAACAGTTACTAAATTAATTCGATTGAACTCGTATTCAGATTTCTAGTTCTACCTATTTTCATTTGTGCCTTTCAATGTTCTTACTTATTATAGAAAAAGAAATTTGCTTTATTTATTTTACTTTCTGAAAACTTCTTTTCTCAAAAATAGAAATACGTTTGAAAATTGATTTCTTAATTTCTTATGATTTACGTACTTCCTAATTAAGAGCTACTACTACTTTAGTGATTACCATTAGTGTAAAACATGTTTAGTTAAAAAAAATGGTTCCATATAAAGTTAACTAACTTCAGATATATACGGGACTGAAAACTAATGATAAAAATATCTTAAATAAAATATATTATTTGTGCAAATAAATTTTAGATATTTAAATACTTTTATTTCAAATTTAAGTGAATGTCCAAAAACTTCAGACTCTTATATGAACTTCGACAATTCATTCATTTTATTTCACTCATGATTACCTCATTAATTTCGATAAGCCAATTTCATTTGTCCCTTTTCAATCGAAACTAATCAAAATTAAATTGAAAATTAAAAAAAATTGTCAAAAGGCTACAAGTTAAATAATTTTATTTAACTGGCTATAGCTTAAATAGTAATCTAAATTGGCTGCCGGATGTAAAACGGGCTCAATTTAATTTCTTAATGGGCCTTTTGTGAATCCAATGTATAAATTTTTGGGAAATTTTTTAAAATGTCAATAGTTTAACATTTAAGAGGGTTCATTAACAACACTTTCAATATTTAGTAAAAATGTCAAAATTTAAGTTTGTTATGTATCTTTATTTTAAAAAAATATAATTTTTATATAATCGATTGAGAGGAATTTAGGGGAGATTATTATTTTTAAAAAGGAACAAATGTTAAAAGTTTCATCAGTTACAATTTATTAAAATACACCAACTTTCATCTATTTCTTCTTTTTTTCATCATGTTATAAAGAATTCTTTTTTTTCTCCATTGTTCTAAAAAAAATCAATATTCAATTCTGGTAATCTTTTTTTTTTGTTTCTAAACACTTTTATTAACCAAAATAAATATTCAATTTTCACTAATTATTGTTATAAAAATCACGGAATTAAAGAAGTACCACATCTATAAAATTTCAATATCAATTTTTCACTAATTATTGTTATGAAAATCATGATAAAAAAAATATAATATCTCATTCTCACTAATTATTATTATGAAACTTTATGATAATACATTATAGTTTTCTTAATTAAATTTATTTATTCTTTAACTTAGAAACTTGAACACCTATAGTTTTATTTGTAATTGTCATACTTTTCTCACAGTTATTTATTTTATTTTTTAAAATTTTGTATCCTTGCCTAAATTGTAATTATTCCAATATGTATATCGTTTTTATTAGTATCCATTCTAGTTTTCATGTTGTATTTTGTATAATGAAGCTTGTATTTCTTTATTAGTTTGTATTCATTCCAATATGTATGTCAAATAAAATGTAGCTATTTAAGAAATACATTTGTATTCGTATATATTTTTCACTGTGTATTTATTTTTCTTTTCAAAATTTTGTTTCCTTTTCTAAGTCGTATTCATTCCAATACGTCTATTATTTGTATTTGTATTCGAATACAAATAAACTAATAGAAAGTTGTTCTTATTATAAATAAAATACATAACTAGTTGACATACATTTGGATGAATACAAATTAGGGACAAATACAAGATTCATAACCCATGCAACATGAAATTTTTAATAAATACAAATATTGATAGTATACATAGTGATTTGAATACAAATTGAGAAAGCATACCAAATTCTAAAAAAGAACTATAAATACAAAACAAACTAATAGAAAATTGTTCGACAACTATCCGATCTTCGTCGTCTTTTTCAAGATCCTCACGAGTAGACAAAGATTCTACATTTGCGTTTTGAATTTGAGGAAGGTTTTGCACACCAATGAGTCTTGTAAATGTTCTTATCCTCTTTCTTCCCTCATTTTAGCAGCTAATCATACATTATACACTATTTGTTAAGTAATAAATAAATTAAAGGATGAAAAATTGCCAGAAATTGGTTGATTAAGATGAATACCTCTAGTAAGCCTCTTGGATTCAGCCATTGGAGAGTAAATCATAACGGAAATTGAAAAATACAAACAACATTTTTTTAAGATTTAAACAAAAATAAAATTAGAAAAAAATCTGAAAATAGGATAAAAATTAGAGATACCTTAATCAAAGGGATTCTTGTTAATCCAATTTTGGATTAAAAAAACAACCAAAATATATGGCAGAAAAATATTTGCAATAGGAGGAAAATCAGAAAAAATAATCATGAGAGAGAAAAAAAAATTAAATGGGAGAGAGAATTAACAATTTGAAAAGATAAATATGAGAGAGAATAATTTATTTTTTTAAAAAAAAGGATATATAGAATTAATTGAAAAAGAGAGATAAAATAGGAGAAAAATTGGGACACATAAATTTTTTAAAATAATGACATTTTTGACATTATTGCTAATATTTATAAAGTATCGATATTTTTACTAAATATGTTATTTATTTTGACTAGTTTACTAATTTTTCCTAAATTTTTTTGTTTAAATAGAAAAAACTTATTTTGTTAGATTTATGAGCGAGAACGATAAATAGGTGATACGTTATTTTCGTTGCTATGCATGTTTTTTTATTTCACTTATGATTAGATTCATTTGGTGTAAAAATAAATAGTCATTCTGGTATATCAAGTATGAAATTCGACATGTTAAACCCTTTGAAAGTTTTACGTTTTAATCTCATCTCACATATCGCTATAACAGATAAATAATACAAATCTTGAAACACGCTATAATATGAGTTTTTAGACTCTTTCACTTGGCCGTGAATTTAGTTCTCTATGCTAATTTGACATTCATTTCAAACAAAATTTAAATACTGAGAAATATCTCACATGATCTTTTGGCTGCTTAATTAACACATAAATTAATTTCTTTCTTTTTATTTTTATTTTATGGAATAACAAACAATATTAGGAAACTTCATATGAAAATTTAAGCACTTTATTTGTCACATCTCCCTTTTTAGAGGAATCAATTATGAGGTGAATATAATTAATTTTTGGTAGGTAGTGTACCTACATGCTACAGTAATATAGCCCAAATTTTTTTTATAATTAATTAGAAAGTTTGGTCTAAAGTTTAATTAATTGTAATCAGAATAGTTCGACATAGAACATGTAAATGATTAATTGATTGGATAATTTTGATACTTCTTACATAGAAAAGTTAGGTATATAATGTGGATTGAACTTTTATATATATACACAAAAGAAAATTTATTTTATGAGGTTATTTTTATTTTTTTTGCCGGGGTTTCTGATATCGTTTTGCGAATCCGACTAGTTGTATTCATCGGGTCCCGTAGTTTCAAGGCGGTTAGTTCCACGGGGCCCTGGAGACGCGGTCGATTTGTAATGCCTTTGCTGGGGCTTGAACTGGCGACATGAAGGACTTTGTCCTCAGGCCTTTACCAGCCGAGCTACCCCTTAGGGTTATTTTATGAGTCATGTTATTGAATATAATGTTAATTTTATTATTCGGATATAACTGAATCAGAGCTAGAATATAAGTTACGAATTTGATCAAATGCAATTATTCCAGATTTTATATTTTGTCTTTAAGAAATTAATTGAATACATATACGTTATTGATTTAAAATTTAGTAACACCATAAAAGGACTAGAATTTCATATTCATAAATATTTTAAAAAGAAAAAATTATATATATTTGTTCAAAATGGAAATTGAGATAGGGGTGACTTTTCGAGAATCTAATAATCTTTATTTGCACTCTGTATATGTATTAAAAACTTTATTTGTATTTTATAAATATGTAATTAGAACTCAGTTATTATTATAAATTAACTTAAAATTATTACAAAAACTCATAAATTTTAAATTTTGAATTTGTTTTTAATCGAGGGGTAATTGCTTATCTTGTTTTCTAAAGTAACTCAAAAACCATTATTTGATTTTTGATCAATTGCACAATCATTAAATCACTTTAATTTGATTGTGAAAGTGTAACCTTCTAATAGTTAATTAAGAGAATATTGTTTAGAGTTATCCCTAGTCTAATTAAAGGTCAGCTGTTATATTGGAGTAATTAATTTTCTCATTAAATATTTTAAAGGATCTTTTTCCTTTATTTTTTAAACCTTAAATTTTTTACTTATATTTGTTTAGGATGAACCATACATGTTCAATTTGGGAAAACCAATGAACAAAAATTATATAGTTAAATAGAACTTTTAAATATGTGCAAATACAAAAAAAAAAAAAAAAGGAATTTTTAAAATATGTGCAAATACATTTTGCTAATGTAAATTATTTAATTTGACAAAATATATTGTGTATGATATACTTTTTAGAGGTAGATTTAGCACATCAAAATTTAGTGGATCCAAATTTACTTATAATTTCATTCAGTATTACTTTTTGGTGCAATGGAAACAAAACTGAATAAAGATTTTAAATTTATAAGTAAAAAGGGAATATATATAATTTCAACTCTATATAAATGTGCTCACTATTTCGTAGTTACAAATTATGGTGAAATCTTGATTTTGTAATTTTGATAAATCTATGAAACGTATCGTGAAAATCTTTAAAATAAGATGAGAGACCTAGATTATCATGTTGAAAGAGAAAATTCACTATTAATCGATTTTATTATTATTTTTTTCAAGTCCGATATTTCAAATCAAATTTGATTATAAAGCATAATATTATTATGATTTGGTCAATTACATTGGCATTGTCTAAACACTCGGTGCATGTACGTTTTTCCTTTTATGGATACTCTTATGGTGTGGTATGAGAAAAGAATAACTAAATATGGAAAATCATAATTTATTTGAATTAAAACAATTATGATAATATTTTGATTTTTTGGAAAGAAAATTAAAACTCCAATATTATACTAAGGGTAAAAATATCAAGTTAAAATCCTAACCAAGTAAATCTTGTCACTTTCATAAACTGTGAAAATTGAATTAAATAAATCTTGTTTTTAGCCCTTAAATTTGATAAGATATTGAAAAAGAAAAGCAAAGAGGTGTGATGTCAAGGAACACTTTAAAATTTTAAAAATATAAAAGAGTGATACTAAGCCAAAAAACATATTTGTTTGGATATTAAACATCAATAATGACTTTCAAAAGATAAGTTGATTGAGGCCATCAAATTGTGAAAATCATTAAATGAAAAAAAAACAAATCCCCACAAAGTATTTCTATTGATTTTTTTACCGATTATACATTCAGTTGATTAGGAAATAAGTTATTTCAAGATAATTATTGTGAGATTAGATAGTCTATCTTTCACATGGGATAAAACAACACGACAATTTCGTAATAACTATTTTCGAAGTAAGTAATCTCGCAATTTTATCCAAACATGGAATAAACCCATTACTAATGGATATTTTTCTCAAATACATTACAAATATTTTGCATTATTGACTATTGCGACTTATAATAATTCTTACGTAGTTTTTAGATATATAAATTCTACTTCAAAAAAATAATTTTTTAATCCAAATTTACATCTAACATCAGTTAACTTGACTCTCACGTTACTAATCAAGTCAAACAAATTGAAACATAAATGCAATTACTATGCATTGAAGTTATAGCAACAACTACAAATCACTACACGTGTAAAGTTTTCTTATCCAATCTAAAAATGACAAATATTTGTTGAGAAAATCCATATTTTTAACTATTTTGAGTTGTATAGCAAATAAAAAATGTTATTTCAACTATAATAAGATAATTGAAGATTAAGTCATATACTTAACGAGCCTAATAAGTTTAGTGAGATGATATTGTAAATTAGTTAATAAAGCCCGCAATGAGAAGGCCCGTTAGGTTTTATCATTTGCAATTAGGTACTCTACTCTAACTCCTATATAAGATACTTATTGACTCTTTGACGCCGTCACAACAAAACTGAGCGAGGCTGACAACTCATCAACGCCGTCACAACAAGATAAGAATATCCCGTTTATCTACTTGTCTACAATTTAGGTATTCCATTCAATCTTAATAACATTTAATTATTTTACCTCCTATTATCATGTTTGATCTAAAATTTTATCATGTAAATTATACGTAAAAAATCCTCATTTTTATAAATGTTTATTATGAAAATGTTCCAATCAAATGGCCCCCACCTTCAAGAAACCAACATTTTAGGACCTCATCTCATGTGATTGACATCCCTATTTATTTTTGTCTTTTTAGGGTTGATTTAATTTTAATTGAAAACTTGGAAAATTAAAGGAAATGAAAAATAGAAAAGGGAAGTAAATAAATAAAAATTCCATATCTTTCAAAGAATTATAATAAGAACTAGAAATCAATCACATGAAAAATGTTGTCAAAGTTCATGTTTCTTATCAATAACAAAGATTTTACTTTTAACAAAATTTAGAATTATATTTAGCGAGATAAATATAGTATGAAAAGAAACAATTCAAGTTAAAATGATATAATTTAAATCACATTATTATTAGACGAATTTTTTTTGCTAATACAGATGGACTAAATTGAATTAAAGATAGATACAGATTCAACAGAATTCAATAGTGCTGACTTAAATTAGATTTTTTCTAAATTATTAATTAAATTTAATCTTTTAATTAAAGGGAATAGTTTTTTAATTTGGGTCACATGGCTTTTTTTATTTTTATTTTTTAAAATCACGTGAAATATTACCCCACTAACTTTAGTAGATTATTATTTTCTTATGGAACCCTAAGTCTCTTACTAAAATTTTTTAATTGTTCTTTTTTATTGATGGTTTGTTTATTTTATTCCTTTTTTTGTTTAGGTTTTTTTAGCACACCAAATAAGTAACTTAATTGACAATTGTTTGACTAATAAAAGGATTGCTTCATATTCTCTTAAATCCTAAATAGCATAACGAATAAGTACTTTATTCTTTTATTTATTTAAACAATTAAAAAAATTTTAAAAATTATTTTCTCTTTTATCGATTTAATAATTTTGAAAACGTTACCTATGAAGAATTGTCTATCCTCGAGACTCCCCCCCCTCGAGTTTAATCATCTGGAAAGCGAAGTGCTTACCTATAAAAAATTTGTCTATTTCGATATTCTACTCCACTCTACCAAAAAGAAAATTTAAAATAAACAACGAAATAAATATAGAAAATTAATTTTTAAAAGAAGTAATTATTTGATTGAGATTTAAACTTTATACCTATTTGAGATTAGGTCATGATGCATTCATTATAAAGGTTGTTTTAATTATGACTCTTTTCCTATGAGATTTATAGAACATAAATAAAGTGTAGAATTTTTTTGTAACTTTTTATTTTATTTTATAATTTATTCAAATTATAGAAAATTATTTCCTCGTACTAATTAAATCCATCACACCAAGACAACAATTATTTGACAAAAGATTATTGTAATCGTTTGGTCACTAATTACAATCATTATAAAATAACAAATTCATAATTTCTTAGATCTTTTTATTCCACCCATTTCTCCCTTTTCTTAGACATATTCAATAATCCATTTATCTTCCAAATACACCATATTGTAAAGTAATTATACATAAATTATATACGGTTAATATTTACATAAAAAATAATTGTTATTTTAGAATCTCACATAAATTTCGATTTGAGAAATTAAAATACTTATTTCATAATTATATAATCGTATCCTTTCCAAACTTCACTTCGATAACCAGATTACTTTTTGTATTTATAAGTATTTATGTATTAAGATTTTCCTCATAGTATATTAATTGACTTGGACCTCTAATAAAGTATAGTAGTTTTTTTCTTTTAATAATACAACAATAGTCCCCAAAGTTTTATTTATTTGTATTTTAGCCCCATTAGCTTTACAAAAATACAAAGAGGTACCATAATGGGGACCTCTAAAGAGCAATGCTAAAGACACGGAGCTAGCACCGCTGGCTCTAAATTTTATTTCACCTAATATAAATTACCCTCAACTCAAAATTATATTACAAAAATACCATACCCCTTAATTAGAATCATTATTCCAAATATACCCATTATCTTTCCATTCCCAAAACACCCTTTTAGCGACATAAACGCAAGGACTTTAATGTCATTTCAAGCAAATTTCATTATCCATTTCAATCCATTAAACCCAATGGCATTTTAGTTATTAATTCACAAACCAAGGGTAATTTCAGTTATTAGGTGTATATATACACACTTGTTGCCCTTGTCATTCTTTTTTCTTCTTATATAAATCTTTCCATTCCCCCAAACTCTCTCTCTCTTCTCTCTCTCTATTTCTCTCCGGTAATAATTCTTCCTCTTCTACGGCGGAGCCACCGCTAAAACCACCGTCCGTACACCGGAATCCACCGTTTCTCGCCGGAATCCGGCGATCTTTGTCTAGATCTTTCGTCGACTTACCGTCAAACTCACTACCCTCTTTCTTTTCTTCTTCTCCAGTAATTTCTCTTTCAATTTTAATCTCTTTTTTTTACTGTATTTTTAATTGAAAAAAAAATTATATATTCTACTTTTTATATTTATATTTTTAATTTTCTCAACGAGAAATGTACCTGTTAGAGTGAATTTACTTTTCTAACCTTTTGCTTTATTTGTTTTTATCTTTCCAAACCCCATAATTCCTTAACCGTAACTTCACTTTTTTTTTCTTCCTTTTTTATCGCTTTTTTATTTTATTTTAAAAGTGCGGTGACGTGGCATGCTGTAGATTAAGATTGGACGGCTAGGATGAATTATCACTCACGGCGAATCTTAACTCTTGACGAGTCATCACGGAAGCGAAAAGACCGAGACACGTTTTATTCGTCTCCAAGACCGTCAAATCCACTAACGTCCGTTAGTAATGCTAACCTTACGACGTCGTTTCCTAAACCCGACCCCAAAAAAAAGGGTCATCCTCCTCATCAAATGCCTAATTCAGTTTTAGCCGGGTATATGGCTTATGAGTATTTAACTAAAGGTACTTTATTGGGTCAGAAATTTGACCCGGCTCGACCTAGAGCTAATGCTGCTGCTACTCCTGTAGCCGACCCGAAGAAGAGAAAGTCGAGCCCGGATGAGCCGAAGCCGAGCCAGAATTATGTTGAGATATCTAGCTTGTTGAGGAGTGATGGGACCCACATTCCTGGTATTGTCAATCCGACGCAGCTGGGACAGTGGATTCAGATGTGACATTTTAAAAATTAAGAAAAAAAAAAAGGCGGAGGCTTGAGACGAGACGTATCGGAACGGAACAGAAAAAAATGATACGGTTTTTTATTATTGTTATATTGTTGTTTTTGATTATTATTTGAATTTTGTGTTGTTGTTATTAGATGACTCATGAATGTTATGTGCTGACTATAGACAGCCAGCTTTCATATATATATTACTACTATCTTGTTTATTTTTCTTATGTTTTATTTTTTGATATATTTATTAATTTGTCATGATATTTTCATGATTTTGGGATATATGTGTATATATATACCACTATATTCATGTATCGATCATCGCATATGTGCATGCAAAAAAAAAAAAACATATTTGCATGGACGTGTAAATGTGTGTCTTGGGTGGGTGCTTTGGATATCGTGTCTCGCGAGCTAATCTCAAAAATCCGTCCTTAGTATGGATTGCGGGTTGTGTGAAGTTAGAATTGCTAGTAATCGTCGATCAAATTATATGATTGTGTATTTGTTTCCGGACCTTGCGTATACTATCGGGTTGGCCATGTTTGAAGTCTTTATCTTAACAACCAGGAGGGAATGCCGAAGACAGGGCTAGTGACTAGAGTGTGTGTATTCCTGAATAATCTCAATTTTTCAATTATTCAATTATTTGATTTTATCAAGTTTAATGTTAGCTAGATTAGTTAACATTTATCTCTTTCGATGCAACAATAAGGTCTTTTTTTGTAACAAGTGATTTTTTTGGTTGGTTAATTGGTCACATTTTATTCATGAAATGACTTGGATTAGTATTAGTCTGGATACACGAAACTTATAGAGTCGTAACCTTCTACTTTCTTCTCCAACTCAGTCAATCGATAGGTTGAGGCAATCAATGTGTTAAGGTGAGCTGGGGTGGGGTGGTGGCGGTGGTGGTTGTGAGATGAGATATTAATGATTTATTTTCATATCTCAATTTAGAATATAGAGATGGAAGATATTTAATATTCATGCTAGTTAATATGAAAAAAAAAACAAAGATGCGCTTTGCTTTGGTAGTAGGAAAGTAAGCAATTTCTGTTAGAATCAGAGCTTATATCGAACTGATTGTGTTATATGCGATGTCCATTAGTAATGGTTCGTTAATATTCATTGATTTAGATTTCTTTCCCCTTTTCAATTATGAAAATAATCGAGATGGCTAGTCGCAAAGCCCCCAAAGAATGGAAACATACATCAACTCACTACTCATCCTCTCTTGAATGTGTAACTCGAGCTACTAAAGAGAAGTAGAATTCAAGTCAATCGATCTTATTTCAATTACGTGTACTGAGTAAGAGTAGGTCTTCGCAAATCGTCGAACCGATAGAGTCAAGTACTAATAACAACAGCAAAAGAGGGCTGGACATTACTTGTGTGAGTAAAATAACTCAAAGATATATTAACATATTGGCTACCTATGTTTTATAATAATTAAGATGCGCTCAAATTGATCGGTCATTGTTTTCTTAAAAAAATAAATTGATAACTCTATTTCATTAATTAAAAGTCTCAAATTTAACTCTCGAGATATAAATTTTTTTTAGTAATAAATGAGAATTGTTTACATTTTAGCTATATTTTGTAAGATGATTGGTAGGATGTGAAATTCTATGTTTAATTAATTGTACTGTATTGTTGATGATCAATATATCCGTTGATTAGTTCATGGGGAAATGGGTATTAATTGGATACAGTTTAAAGTTATGATAATTATTAATGAATTTCTTGTACCTAAAAAGTAAAAAAGTAGTCATCACCAATAGCTAACCTAGATTTATTAAGAATATTTGAGAATATATTATTTTTAGATAAAGATTATTCAATTGATTATCCTTTAATCAGTTAATTATGTGACTACGTCGTTGGTCATGACCATTTATATAAATATTTATAATTTTTATTTCAACTTACGTATGTGACATATTTTTCGTATTTAAAATAATTAATATTTTATTGACTCGAAATATACATTTGATGAGAAGTTTTTGTATTTACACATTTCGAAAGTTTTATATCACATGAATATATTAGAATGGAGGGAGTAGCGATATAGATAATTCAATTGTCTCAATTTAATTAGGTGGCGGTGACTATATAAATCATATTATTAAAGAAGAAATGATAAAATCAAATTTAAATTATTTTAAATTTAAAAAATGAAACATTTTATTTTTAAAGAAAAAGCTAAAGAAATGCGCATCGAATACATTATTACATCAGAGAGAGAATACTACAATTCGTACCATGGAAAACGACAAACCAACTATAAAGCTCTAGATACCACCCTTAATCGGAAGTCTCGAGTTCGAGTCTTGAGTATGGAGAAAATTCTATTGGGAGCCCTACGCACAGTGAATGTTGCCGGACGCAATGCGAATTTAGTCGGAGTACACACACTGACTGAATGAGAAACAAAAAAAAAAACAAAAAAACTATAAAGCTAGACAGGAAGATGACAACTTATTGATCAAAAGAGAAAAAAGAATAAATATGAAAGAAAAAAAACTCCACCCCGTTTGGTCCAATTTTTATGTTGTTTTGATTCTCACTCGATATTTAATGTTTATATTGCAGTATTATAACTAAATTTATATTGCGTATAACTCATTTTGGGAGGACATTCTCTCGCAATGACTTTGATTTCGAAATATCTAATTAAGAAAGAAATAATTATATCGACGTTAAGTATGGCCCTTTTGGTCCCAATTGTTGGTCACGTTACGTGTTTCTTTAATTTGTCCCAATTGCTTTATGTTGTTTTTGAAACATATAGTTGGTTTAATTAAAGTTTGACTATATTCTTGTATTAATCTTCCAGAAATAATCAATTCTTGAAGGAGAAAAACTTTTTACTTGTAATATTAATTATCTTGTTTATATTTTAAGTTTTAGTCAGTATGCAATATATTATATTTTGGTCGTATTTCTGACCAAAAACAAAACAAGATAAGTAAAGAAACCATTTTTTTTTCTCTCAATAAGCAAAGCTTCAATATTTCCTATAATTAAGACAATAAATTAAAATATATTACAAAGATTGGTCGTATGGAAAAGATTTCTTTATACTCTTGATCACAGATTTCGAGTTTGAATCTTAAAAATTAAAAATATTATGTTGATTCTTTGAACGGAATTATTCTCTTATCATATTTAGAGACAAAGTTAAAATTAAAAAATTAATAATATACATTAATACTGAATTCAATCGAATCCGTTATTGATCCGTAACATCACTATTTACAAGAAATACATATGAATAATTATTTAGGCATGAAAATAACGTTAGAGTCTAAGAAAAATATTGGCACGTAGAGATTGAAAACTGACAAAAATATTTGTAGAAATTATTATATTATTACCCCACAAGTTTCCATGCATTCAAAATACACTTATTACAAATTCAAAATTGGATGAGCCAAGTCATAATTGCACTCTTATAAATATTCACATTTTGGTGATAGTCTCACGATGATAATATACTCAATGTAATTTGATAAATAAAAATATAAGAAGCTTAGATAATAGAAAGATTTTATTTCTATCATTGATTAAGTATAGAGAAAATCGATAAATTACATCAGATCGATAATCCAAGTCAAATAAAAAAAAACAAAATTTAATTATTATTTAATTCAATATATCTAAAAAAACCCTCAAATTTTTGAGGTTGCTTTAATTTTAACTATTAAAAAAGTCAAACCAAAATCAAATTATTATGACATTATTGTAACCTATAAATTATGTCATATTGTCATGCTCAAAATTTAAATAATTAAAGGAGGTGAAATATTTAATTGTATGCATCATCCTCAGATGGAGATTCTACCGCTTATTAAAGTTAATTCGTATAGTTAAATGAGATAACATATTTTAATAATTAACTCGTTATATAATGAAAATCTACGAACACATGTACATATTTTTCCCCCTGAAATTTGACTACAAATATATAATTAAGACACTTTATTATATATATTTAAATGCTTAATCAGAACAAATCACAGTTTAATATCTAAAAAAAATATTGATAAATTTAAAGGACAACCAATATGTTAAGCCTATTTATTTAGGTAGAATCAAGTCAAATTTCAATTCAAACTTAAATTAATTAAAGGGAAAATGGTTTGAAATATATTCAAACTTTTGACGAAAATTGTTGTTACGAGAAAGAACCTTTTATCTCTTTATATTATTTAATAGAGCATTTTTAAATGTGTATATGTGTCCATGTGGACATTATAAACATTGCATCATTATAAATAATGTGTCCAGTAGACACATATATAACTTTAAAGTACACTATTAAATAGTGCAAGAGGTAAAATATTCGCCAGAAAATTTGATATCGCAACAATTTCGATTAAAATTAAAATATTTTTCAGACACTTTTTTCTTTTTATTAAAAGGAAATTAATTGTGGTCCATCCTACTCTATCTAACTTCCTACGTTTACAAATTGTGAGCTAACGTAACGCCAATTTTTTTTTTTTTTTTTTTTTGAGAGCATATGCAAGGTAGGCAATTATCCTAAATTCCAAACTATAATTATGTTACAGATATGCAATTTTTTTTGAAATTTATAGTATTTTTTCGTATAATTTTTGAATATATAATTTTTTTTATTTAAACTATCGAATAATCTAATCTAATTCAATTTTAAAAATTAATCAAATTAATTTTCAAAAAATGCAATATAAAAATTAAAAGTGGACAGAAAGAATATTAATCGATCATAGGTGGTGGAAGACCACATGACCATATATTCTGATTAATTTTTATACACTTCAACTAATTTTACACAGAAAAAAAAGTTAACTATAAAAATATCAAATAACCTTGTTCATTAAAATTTACACAGAACTTATAGTTATAGTTATTCCTCGTCAATTGTTATTATCAAAGTTAATTTTTAAGAAAACAATGTTTATAATTGTGTTAGAATATATATATATATATATATTAAAAGTTGATTATAAGATTTAAATGTTAGATTGCGAAGGAAAGCGATTGCCACCAATAAAAGTGAGGAAGTCACGTTTTTCTAGGACGATATTGGTCGGTTCGGTTTATCAATTTTTAATTTTTAAAATACGCTAAATTAATATGAGATTTTTATTTTTATTCGATTGTTTTATTGATTTTTTATTTTCGAATTAACCTACGTGAAAATGCTTATAAAATAATCATATAACTTCTCCGATAATTTGACGTAACATAACAATAATATAACTTTACAGAATGCTAATAAAATAGAAACAATAGTAAAATAACATTAAAATAAATTATTCAAGTGCAATATAAATAAAAAAAATTAAGACAATAATGTGAATTGAAGACGGAAGAGCAAAACTAGTAACCAATAAGATATTAATCGAAATATTTAATATTTAAAGCTTTATTTATTTGTACTTATTGGATATTTTAATCTTAATTATTTAGATTTTAGATTTAGTTATATAAATTTTGATACATATTTTAATATTTAATATATATATATTTAAAGTCAAACGTTTTAATTTCAATAAAAATAAAAAAGACCTAATGGAACAAGAAAATAAAATTAAAATATTACGATGCCGTATATAGATAGGATTCATATTATACACATTTTATGTGTGTTTGGTAAATAATAAAATATATATTTTAGAAATGTGTTTTATATAAATTTGATTACAGAGTTAAAGTCGTGTGTAATCTTCACCAAAAAATATATTTAATAAAAATCGATAGCAACATATACTAGCAAATATAGCGGTGTTTCGAAAAAATATTTTTTCGATTGTTTTTCAAAAGAATTATTCGTATTTATACTTTTTTCATAAAAAGTCGCAATTTTGGCTTCGAACTCACAACCAAACACACTATAAATGATTAGGGAAAATGACTAATATACCCCCAAACTATCATAAATAATATACAGATACCCTCTATCATACTTTTGTGATATTAATGCCCCTATTGTCCAAAAACTAGAGTACATATACCATTTATACTAATGAATATACACATGTCATAATCTTATCCACCAACCCTTTTATTAAAAATCGAATCGATGAATCAAATTGGTTCATGTGTCTATATTTAGTCTCGCGCTAGAGTGAATAACATATATGCTCTAGTTTTTGGACGTCAAGAGCACCAACGCCTCAACTATGATGAAGAACATTTGCTTACTATTTACGATAGCTCAGTCACGTAATTTTTTAAAGAAATTATTATGTGTTAGCCATGCTTCACATATTTGAAAGTGACTTGTGTTAATATTGCACATCCAATAATTTGGACCATACAATAAAAAGGTAGGACCCGTTGATTATTAATAAAAGTTTTCAAAACATTTTTTTCTAAAAAAAACGAAAAATCATAATTAAATTAAATTTGTTTGGTTGAAAAGACATACTCTGATAATTAATAAAACCCAAAAGGTTTTTAAAAAACTAGATTATTCCAATTATTTTTTGGTCTTCAATAGCATAGTCTAGATAAATTATTTTGATATTTTTTTAAAAAAAATCGCGATATAATAAAATATTTATTATTCAATTTAGGTATTCTAACAGATCGATAATATTAATAACATATTTAATTGAGGTATTTTAACAGATCGATAGACTTAATGTCAAAATTTTAAAATATTAATTCCTACGTAACTTTTAGTGACCATAAATCATTTTTCTTCATTTTTTATTTTTATTTATTGAAAGCAATTGAAGACAAAAACTTGCCAAACTTAGAAAAATTTTAACATTAATATTTTCATATAATTATATACTTAAATTCACAGAATTTTGGCTTATATGTGACAAGTCAGTCTTATTTTTAACTTTTTTAAAAAAAATTAAATATCATCATGTAAAATGAATGAGATAAATAAATATTTATCACACTTTACATGAATCATTTTTAAAATTACAAAAATAACTTATCTAATAGTAAGAAAAATAAGTTTTATAAATGATATTTATAATAATTTTAGTAAAATTCAACACACCTCATTTTTATCCCTACGATCCTACCTCTAACCCCACCTTCCATAACAATATTTTTTTGGTGACGTATGAACACAAATAAATAACTTATTTATTTTCTTGACAATATTTATTTTTTAAAAAATAATTATTTTCCATCCTACCGAACAGGCGAACACCAGTTGGTCAATTTTATTTTTTGTGGTATTTAATTATTCAAAAGTTGAATTAGCATATTAAGAAAAAACAATCACTATCTTAAAAGTCGGTGACAAAAAAAATTATAAGATTTATTCGTGTCTTTTCCCCAAAAAAAAAAAAAATGGATCCCAAAAAGATATTAATTATAGAATTCTTATTTACTATTTTTGCATATTATTTTGTGGAGCTTTTTTGCTTGTTCTAGTACTAGGAATTTGAAAATATGTACTTTGGTTTTAAAAAATAATCAATATTATTCCCTTTGTTATCTTCTTTGTCCCCTATTATTCAATATCATGGTGTGCTTTGAGTCTTCAAAACAAAATGATATTCTAGTTTTACTATTTTCTTCAACTCTATTTCTTTCGAATATTTATTATAGTGTGTAGGTTAGGGTGTCCAGCTTCGTACATACACGTAAAATGATTAAATAACAGGACACCCTTAACGTAACAAACTGTTAAAGCCCAATGGTTTTCACCTCGTTGGAATGAGGAAGTGTTTGTGTATTCGAATCTCACTAATTCTACTTTAGTCGATGAGACTTTATATTATAAAGAAATGAAGCATTCAAGAACTTGTATATCTGCAATTGCAGGCCAAGTAAAGATATATCCATAAGGAATTTCCTATACAAAACCTACTTACTACAATGGCTATGTCTGTCCTTTTTGAGGTATTAACAACGATGAAGATAGATCGATTATTGTGTCATCAACGACTCAAAACATTTACACCTCCAGAAGTGATTAGAAGTAAAATCAGGATGGCTTTTTACTCTTTTTCTGGGAAGATTTGGCGAGTGCATCGTAAAATTCTCTTCTACGTTTGTTGTTGTTGTTGTTGTTAAGGAGATTACTGGTATTGATGTTGTTTGTTTTGACGCTCACTGGGCTCTTTCCCTGTGTATGTAGCACGTCCTGTACGAAGAATTTCAACTTCCATAATGTGGACTCACTCTGCATAAAGGTCAATACTTTGTGTCATGTAAAGCAAGAGTAGATTAAGAACTAGAAATGCTGCAAATATGAAATGATAAAACGATCGATGACCTGAGCATTCATATCAAGTTCCACTTCTGTTGCTGTTGGTTGGAAAGTAGGATCATTCTGTGCCACAATCAATAGTGCCTTATTAAGATCGTCAGGAGACAGCTTAGTGAGCGCATTCCCAAGTTGTTTCCTGTCTTCCGTTGAAATCTTTCTGAAATATATATTAGAAACTTAGCGACAAATACTACAGTTAACCTAAAGTCGAATCACATAAAAACTCGCATAGGCAACACACATCTAAGCGAGTCGTTATAGAGGCTAGCCACATTCCATGCCTCCTTGTTAAATCAGGAGCATGAGTGTGACATACTAATGTATCACGTAAGCATATCAATGGCCCAAATTGTACTTGGAGCATTTCCTGTTTGCCTGCTATGTTAGCGTTTCACCTTTCATTCTAAATTCGCTGATTATATGGACTTCTCCTTCTGCTATTAGATAGTTTTTTTAACAAGTAATAACAAGTCTTATAAGAACTTCCATTAAGCCAGTGCATCAGGTGTAATTACAGATGGTGCAAATTCTCTCCTGTGTCTAGTATTATAGCAAGTGCAAATTCTCTACGGTGTCTAGTATTATAGCATCTGGATCTTGTACAATGACGGGTTTGTCCAACATACTAATTTTACCCTCCACATAAGTAAGCCAACCAGAGCCAGGAAGCAAAACAAAAGAAGCTTCATTGTCGAAACCGTGTCATGAGCAAGCAATCACTATTGACTATGATTTCCCAGCCAATGCTTATCCATCTCCTCACTATTGGAAAAAGGTCATCATAGCATAGATTTTTCCTTTTCCATTTGAATTGTCTGTTCTTAATATATTACAATTTACAACCAATTAACAGGCATTACAACTGCTCCCCTCCTATATCCAGGCAAAAGACTCCTAAAATTCATTTCTTCTCCACCTTCCTTCATAAATGGGCCAACCTATAGGCATTAGTTCTATTTATTTCTAGTGTCTGACAGTTTTTGCCAACAAAAAATCATGTTCATGGGGTTTTCACCAATTACTAGCACCATATGCTAGGGAGATTTTCTTTAAAACACTCAAATGTTCAATGAGAAAAAGGGTTGTACTATAGAAACATCTGTCATCTTTCAGGCAAAACAGAGAATTATGGATCATTTTAGGTAATATTTTGGATTCAATCAAAAGAATATCTCGTAACCCATTCAATGAAAGGAAGGACCAGAGTACAAGGTATATTTATAAGCAATCAGCTACTTTAAAATTAATCAATGCACAACTTAACTGAGGAGTAGTTTGTAAAGTTCTAACCTGCATTTCTGAAGCACCAAGTCCCTGAGTTCTTCCAGTTGCATGTCCACCTCATCAAGCTGGAATTCAAAAGATAAATATAAGTTATTATCTACAGGGTGTTAAATTTATTGCGTGAAGAGGAAGATCCATAAATAGTTAGGCCAATATGACTAATGTTTGCGTGTAAAGGATTCTGAGCCTTAACTACCTCAATAGTTAAATCTTTTGCCATTTTTGCATGAGCAGCCTCTTGAGCGAGCTGCATATCCTGTTGGGCTTCTGCTTCCTCTTCCTTTCGCCGTTTTTCCTACGAGCAGTAGTTCTACATATTAATCTCTCAATCATTTACTTGAAAACCCGATTAATATCTTAATCTCATACAAGCATATTCTTGATGAAAAAATCTCATTTAGCATATATCAATAGCCTAGAAGAAAATGGTTCAATTATCTTAGCAATTTCTATGAGATGCTGAAGAAAAATACTATAGATAATACATGGATATGAGTCATACCTCTTCATCAACTTTGGGCAAAAGCTGCAACCATTTCTCCTCGAATTTTCCCAACAAGGTTTTCGCCATTACATGAACGTCATCCCTTTCCTCGTTGTATTTCATCGCATTCTTAAATATTAGCCTCACGTCAGCACATATCTCTCGGACATGCTTATAGCCAGAACCATCCTTTGCTTCCATCTTGTTTTTGATAGTACTGAAGTCCATAGGCTTCTCAATAACCTAGAAATCCCATGATGTATTAGCAGAAATAAAAGGAGCATATGATTCCTAAGAACATCACAGATACAGTAAGTACACAAACAAGAAAATTCAAAGCTTTTACCTCAAAATAATCGTGTAATCCAAGACCCTTGACATCCACAGGTTCCATAAAAGGTTCTGCCCACTTGTGCTGAGTGATCTGACAAATACACTAAGTAATGAGTATAAATAAATTAACTGGAGCAAATCTACATTCGATCTTAAACAAGGTGCATCACCATAATTTGCTCAGATGCCCTACACTTCTTTCTTTTACCATTATTTCCTATAGTAAGAAGAAATAAACTAAAGAAAGTTACAAAGACAGAGAAGGATGAAGGCTAAGATCAGACAAAATACATCTTTCAATGGGTAAATCAGCAAGCTTACTTGCAAAGGAGAGACAGGAAGAGAATGTATAACCAACAGCAGGACAAGTACGTGTACCTCCGTATAAAAAGTAAAAAGAGTAAAACATCATCGGTACCAAAAAGTGAGCAACTGACATGAGGCATTTCGAAACTTTGTATACTCTTACAGGTAACAGGAAATCACAATGACTAAAAAAATACTAGCTTAACCGTATTTAGATCTCTTCAACACTTATCAGAAGCTTCAATGTTTATCAGAAAAAATTCTGTTCTGCAAATTCAGCATGTACCACTATTTAGTATTTACTCAAACCTTTTCTCGCGTTCTTTGCAGTACTGCTTCAGGTTACAAAATAATTACATCTATTGCTAGAAGTTTGAAGGATCACAGCAGTTACAATTTAGTAGCACACAAGCTTTAGACAGGCAAAAAGGTGTCAAGGCACGGAAAAAATAATGAGATTACCTGACGTAATATAGTACCAAATTGGCGCATAAGTTCTTGCATTCTCCTGGAACCAGCTGCTTCTCTACGTGATGCATCCTGCTGCCGCCTTCTAAAGCTAGACATCTGTTTCTCTTTGTCTTTCAGAATAGAGCCACCTCTTGGCGTGTTTGATTGTTTTTTACTAGTATTGGAATAGAAATGCTCAACCTCATTCAGTCTCTGCTCAATCTGTTGATGTAACAAACTTGTGACCAGATTATATTTAAGAGCAAATCATGAAAGCAGAAATACATGAGCTATCAGCGCATAGATGCTGAGAGATAATATCTTTTATATTGCAAATTCTGGGTAATATACAGTTTGTGCGCTGGTAAAACAGAAATAGTTTGATGAGAGTAACAATGCCAAAAGAAATAACATCTGCTGTATTTTTTATGAACTATGGGCAAAAGCTTTTTAACAGAAATAATTTGTCAAAGAGAATTAAGAGTGAAGCTATGAGGTGATCACTTATGAAAGAATTTAGCTTAACAAGCAGCCTTTTCCTGCCTAAGATTGAAAGAAAAAAAAATAGAAACAAGAAAAAGTAAACTATAAAGCAAAAATCCTATATCTTCATTTTGCACGCTCTTGCCAAAGAATCTTGGTGAGTACCCAAGTGTATCTTCTTGCGTGGAGCATACTATCAAAAGAATGTTCTGAATGTTCTTTTTTCTCAATTTTCTTGAAGTAAAAAGGAACTCGAGAGATGCAATGAATAATCTCTTTGCCGTACACTTTCTCCTATAAGAAATGCAGCTTTTGCACATAAAAAATTGTACATACTACAGGCAACCATAATGTCAATCAGAATGAACACTTCTATCAAGTGGACAATTTGAATCGCGTTTCATTTTTCTGAATTGTTAATTGTGTATCATCTAAAACAACAACTTGTACATCAACAAGTTCGGCTATATGGATCAGGCTAACATTATACAAAATTTTAATAACATAGAAATAACAGTTATTTTATTAAATATATATTAATAATTTATCAGAGATAACACGCTACAAATAAGCTAAAAATAGCGTGTTAAGATCATGTAGACAAACAATATGATAATATGAAAAAACAACAATGTAAAGTACAATAGTAAAGGACAATCTCAAAGAATGTTTGAACAGATTTACTATCCATTTGGATGCCAACTAGCATACCACAACCAAGTATACAATTTTCCTCAGCACCAAGTTACCTGATCAACCTTCCCAACCATTTCATCAACACTTCGACCGAAATTTTCAGAAGCAGTAGCATTGTCTTTCTGCTCTTGTATAGGGATGTCAGGAACTAAGCCGTTTAGATTCTCCATCTGATTAAGACATAGCTTTATCTTAGATGAAATTCACTGACTTTGTTTCAGCACAAAAAAAAAAACGCTTAAACCCAAAATCTAGAGAAACTACATCAATTTAATAAGGTCAACAAGATAAACATTAATCACAATAACATTTGCACAACTTCAAAACCTGTCACATTAAATAAGCTAAAACCTCACCCAATTCACAAAATACTCACATAATAGTGGATGTATAAGGAAATTTACATGACTTGAAATTTACACATTCACATTTAATGGTCTAATTTTATTTTTATCTTCTCTATGATAAAAATGTTAGAAAAGCGACCACTTATTATCCTCAAAAGAGAGTAGTACATTGCACAATTTTGCAGCCAATAACGAATGTAAAGTAAATGAAATCCATACTCTTCCCATCAAATACAATTCTTATGCTATTGGTACTAGGACTAGTCCTCTTAAAGCTACATTTCAATGTTCTTTCCTTGTCTTACACTTCTATAAGTTGCATTCAATTTTCTTCAACTCATGTTTCTTGAATTCTCTTAATTTGCTTCTTTCCTTCTTTTTTTATAATGGTAACTGTTAAAGATGTTAAAAATCAGCACCATGAAGTTGCTGCAATTACATCCAAATTACAGCAAAAAGGAACATCCAAATGACTCTTTGTATTTCTGTGTTCAAGTTGATACTTGCGATATTGACTTCTCGTCACTTCTCTCTTATACTCTTCCTGTCAACATTTCTTTTTTCTTGCGTATTCGTCTGTTTTGTTCCTATTTACAGGCAGATGTTGGAAAATAAAAAGATGACCCTAGCTATTGAAGTTCATTATAACCAAAGTTACCAAACTAATGACAACAAATTAACTTTTTTTATTGATTATCAATCAACAAATGGATATATATCAATTTTACAATTGATCAGTGAAAATGTTAAAATAGGTACTCAATCCTACACATAAGATAATTTCGCATTACAAATTGTGCACTTCGCTTCGTACAATAGTTTGTTATGCTGCTTATTTCTGGATTAAAGACCCAGAACCATTGCCTCTTTATTTGAGCTTTTCAGTTTTACTTCAAAATACTGAATTAGACAGTCTTCTTTCGAGTCGAGCATCTATCAGAAACAGACCTTATAATCTCTACCCTACAAAGGTAGATGATACGTCTCCATACATCCTACCCTCTCCAGACCCCGCTCGTGGAACTACACTTTTGGGTATATTATTGTTATTGTTGAATTATACAGTTTCCAGAGCTGATTCAACCCACCCACCACCTAACCACCCACCAAAGCATTACAAAAAAGAACAAAAACCTTTCACAATTTGATAGTTCTACCATTAAAAATCATGGAACAAAGAATTAAGGACTAGGGTTTGTTAAAACATAAAAAGATGAAAACTTTATTATTATATGTATATATGTATTGAACTTACAGCTCGAATTTCGCCGTTCGCCGGAGTAGATCGGAGATAAGCAACAGGTTGTGCCGCCGATGAAGGAGATTGTACTGTTGTCAGCTAATTTTTGAGTATACCTTGGGTTTTGAGATATAGTAAAAAGGATTTAAACTACCATAAAAATAATTATAATTTAAAAAATTACTTTTAATAAATAATTATTAATTTTAGTAATATTTTTTATTTGTCATCATTTATACGAATGTTATGTTAAATCTGTAATACATATGAAAGATAAATTATTTATGCAATAAATAAGTATAATAAATGTATTAAAAGTGATCAAGTAATAAAAAAATATTATCTCTATAAATGATAAATATTTTCTGAATATACCATATTTATGTACGTTTCCCAAAATAATTTAACATAAAAAAATCAAATTCTATTTATAAAATAAATTTGGTAAGAATGTCTTATCGAAACTTTAGAAAGTAAGATCAATAGAGTAATAGTGGGATTGATTATGTTGTATTGGACAACGTAATGAACGATTAAAAACTCTTTAGCTTATATTCGAAGAATGAGAAAAGTGAAAAGAAGAGTGTTGAGATAGATGTGCGAACATACTAAAAAAACATAAGATTAAAAACAAAAATACTTGATACAAATTATAAAGATGAAGAAATGCATAATTACCTCGATGGAAAAAAGCGAGAAATTATCGTTGATGAATTTAAAAAGAAGTATAAATGGTTATGTATCTATGAATTGTTATACCATACAATATTTGTTCTTTTCATAGAATGAACAAGTTTTCCCACATCGTCATATAACAATGAATTTGTCTCCTTTATAATAATGTATAATATTATGTTGTATGTTGAGCTTAGTAACGTGGGCTTGTAATCCAAGTGGAGACATCAAAGTGGTTGAATATTGGGCTTTACCAGAAGGTTGGGCTTGGTGGGCTTAGTTCTGGCCTGCCCTGTCCAAGCACAGAGTAGGATCACGAGGCCCAAATGAAAATATGGGCTTCTTGATTCCTAAAGCGGGGCGGACCGCATGAGGCTGGCTTCACAGAGCAGTGAACAGCTCCCGCTCTGTGCAGTGGAAGGATAATGGGTCGGTGTCTTATCAAGTTCAGTAACGCCTAATGGGTTGCTCCAATAAACAACCACCTTTTTTTTGCCTAATTAGGATTTTCACACAATATTTTCATCAGTGCAATCGAAAATTATATTGTAAGTTTTTAAGTATTCCGTTATTTTATGCATATATATTGAGTACGAAATCTTTTTTTGCCTAATTAGGATTTTCACACAATATTTTCATCAGTGCAATCGAAAATTATATTGTAAGTTCTTAAGTATTCCGTTATTTTATGCATATATATTGAGTACGAAATCTTTGTAAAAAGGTTGATAATTTGAATTCTTTATACAGCCTAATCAGGATTTTCACACAATATTTTCATCAGTGCAATCGAAAATTATATTGTAAGTTCTTAATTATTCCGTTATTTTATGCATATATATATATATATATATTGAATACGAAATCCTTGTAAAAAGGTTGATAATTTGAATTCTTTATACAGCCTAATCAGGATTTTCACACAATATTTTCATCAGTGCAATCGAAAATTATATTGTAAGTTCTTACTTATTCCGTTATTTTATGCACACACACACACATATATATATATATATTGAGTACGAAATCCTTGTAAAAAGATTGATAATTTGAATTCTTTATACATGTGATTCAAATTTGAGATCTTTGATTAAGAACGAAGAAAATGACTCATTCAAACCACATAGGTTGTTGGGATGTAAATCATGAAGCACAACAAAAGTATTGTCATTTAAAAGAAGTTAATATTATTAGATCTTATGCCTCAAAATCACAAAACAAATATATAAGTTTTCTTATGTCTCAAAATCACAAAACAAATATATAAGTTTTCTTCTTTCTACAACGAAGCAAGAAATGATTCAAAACACGAATTTAACATGGGAAATATTAACGGAATTTGGTCCCTCAATTTTAAATAAGTTGGGATCGGCTATATGAATTCTCGTCACTTCATTAAACTCAACTCATGCCATTGTCGTACAAGATAAAATACAACAACGACACACTCAATGTAATTTCACAAGTGAAGTTTGATAATATTAATGTGTACGCAATCTAATCTTTACTTAGTGAGGACAAAAAACCTCTTTCCAATAAGCCCTCAACTCAAGTATAACATCACAAAATTTAAGTATGAAAGCAAAATACAAGAAATAAGCAATTATATGAAACGTACAATTCGTACAAAATGAAAATAAAGTAAGAAATGGTGCAACATTAAACTAAATATAACTCTCTTTATTGCCTCTCATGGAATTTATAATTTTTCCCACATCGCCATATGTTAATGAATTTATAATAATCTATGACACTTTGTTGCACGTCGAGCTTAGTAACGTGGGCTTGTAACCCGGCATTAAGGTGGTAGAATATTGGGCTTAACCAAATGGTTGGGCTTGATGGGCTTATTTCTGGCCTGCCCTATCCAAGCACAGTGTTGGATAATGAGGCCCAAATGTAAGTATGGGCTTCTTGATTCCTAAAGTGGGGCGGATCGCACGAGGCTGGCTTCATAGAGCAGTAAACAGCTCCCGCTCTGTGTAGTGGAAGGATAACGAGTCGGTGTCTATCAAGTCCAGTAAAAGCTTGACGGATTGCTCCAAATAAACCTCCACCTTTTTTGCCCGCCACATATTTTACAACTACTAATATGATTTTGAAGTCGAGGGTCTATTGAAGATGATCTCTCAGATTTTACTCATGAGATTATAATGATTAATGTGACTTGCACTTTCAAGATCCACGTGCTCTTTATCCTTTTTAGATTTCACTCGCGATATTTTACTTTGTAATGAATATATTGTTTTTGTTATAATGTGATTTTGAATGAAAAATATTGAAATTAAATTCGGTTGACCTCTTGCAACTTTACTATATATCAGTTGGGACAAGACAATATTATTTTTTTCTATATAAATGCTTTAACTAATTTTATGACTTCAGCACTATTAGTGTTTACACTATGTGTCCTTTTTTAATTATTATTTTAAATAACCAAAACTTTTTTTAGTGGTTTCTATTTCTGTAATTGGAGAATTATTCATTATTAAGATAGTATGTGGCTTATGATTCATTAAGTCCATAAATACTCCAAATCATTGGTCAAAGATTCAAACTGTGGGACCTTTTTAAAATATTTTTCTTAAATCTTGACATATAAATTATAATATAATACTATGTCCTAAAATATTATACGGGGATAATAATAGTTTAATCTTTAAATTATTAATAAATTTTATCTTGATTTATGTGATATACGATTCAATATGTTTAATTTTCAGTTAATCAATTAAAATGTGTGCTTTTGATACCCCTTCATGTCAAAACGATGTTATAATTAATTATTTATAGAACTATATTATCGTTTACTAAGTAACAAAGCAAGCTAATCCATATATATTTAGTATGAATTTACCCAAAACTAATTAATAAAAAATGCTACTAATACAAATATATAATATGACTTAAAAGATCTACATATACTATATTATAATCGATATATAGAGTCGTAAAAGAACTCAAAAAATAGTAAAATTATGTTCTCAAATCATTGAATCTTTTAAGAAACGTATTATATTTCTAAATAAATAGAACCATCCACTAAAAAAGCAATGTGTGGATATATTTAATTGACTATATTTTATATACTTATTATAATATTATTGAAGTGGTCTCTCACTATTTTAATTTTCATCAATGTTTTTGGCTTTGTGGTAATGTCTAATGTCCCTATCGAAGGTCTCAATAAAGCAACCACTAAAAACATATATACTCAAATGCCTTTTTAACTTTTCTTTACTAGCCTTATAAACATATTAAATGCAATACCAATGTTCCCCACTCAATATCCCAATAATATAATAATCTAGGCAAATTTCGTATCGATAAAATAATAAAGATCATTTAATAATATATCTATTTTAAATTTGTGCTATGTGTAATGTGGATCATAATATCACTTATATATATAAAGACTTATTATATGCATCATGAGAATCCTATATACAGCGTATGTTATATTTAAATCGTTCAATTCGTAAGAAGGTCAAACATGCTTATTTTTTTTTATCACTCTCATTGTTTTGTTTCTTGGACATGTCAATGTGACATAATTCACACACACCATTAATCATTGATATTTGAGATAGTATTAATGTTGTAATTAACAAAGATTTAATGATATAGTAGATAGTGTTGAGATCACTTAAAAAAGATATTATAGACCATTTTACTAATTTTGAGACAAATTGTCTCTTTTGAGATGGAAAGTTGGAAAAAGTGGACAATCAAGATAGGAAATTTAAGGTCTTTATCTATACATGAAGATGATGGAGGAGGAGGACATGTTTTCTCCATCCTCAATCTAGGTGGAGCGTACAAGTTTGACAGAATTTAATAAGTTTTTATCGAATGTTAATTATATACACTTGTCCAAAAATTTACTCGATATGTATATATAATAAACTTTAGTAAGCCATAAACAAGGATTTTGGTTACATTTTCCGCCTAATTCAATAACTTTGATCCACATCCTATATTTGTCATAAGTAATTTATTGAATGCATATAAATCATTAATTTAGAACTTAAACTTAAAAAGCTAAAATTTTGAATATATAAATTTAAAATCGTAAACTCTGTCTTTGCTCCTAAACTTAGTTAAGTTTAGAACCCATATATTAACATTAAACCTTAATTTCGCCTCTTCTCCTGAATTTAAACTCAGAATCCTAAATAAACTTTAAATTCTGGCTCCACCCCTGTACCGTAAGTTCAAATTTAGAATCAATAAATTTCAAATCACGAAGCGGCATCTATACTCAATAAATTAACAGTATGAAGTTCATTGAATAACATTGATTCAAGATCAAATTGGACAAGTGGAAAGTAGAATTGAAGAATTATTGAGAATCTTTAGAGGTGGGAGGGTGGGGCAAATGGAATTAGGGTTTGGTGATCCTGAGCTAAGGGAGAGATTGAAACAGTATATTAGTGGATGTAATAATAATTAATAATATAAGAAGGAGATACATAAGTGCTCATGATATATCTCTTTCTAACCAATAAATTTTTAGAAATTTCAACAAACCAATAAAAAGATTCAAGGTTTTTAACAAGGAAAAACATTTTAATGGACATATATCCATATATATACTTATGTAGTTTAAAGTAATTATATATTCAACCACTAATTAAGAGGTTTCTATTATATATTGAAGAAAGATACACTTAAATATATATATATATTTTTGTTACTCGATGCACTAAACTATAGAGAGAGGCATGCGAGATGAGAAGGAGGTGAATGAGATATATGTATTTGACGTGATTCACATATATTTGAGATGCTAGATACATAGGAGAGTGAAGGACGAGATGAGAAAGAGGTGAGTGAGATTTGTCTATGTATACCAAGTACATGCGAATCCATTGAGATACACTGTATCTAGAACAAATTACACCTAATTTGTTCTCATGTATCTTAGGATACATGTATCTAGACGCACTAAAATCTTATATGATTCGTAATATTGCAAAGTAGACTGTAGTAAGTAGCTCCTAAACTAGTGGAAATTCCGTAAGTTAATTTCCCTTCAAATCATATATGTTGCTTTTTAGGACTCTTCCAAATTACATTATTATGGAGGATCCAATGCACATTCATCCATATTTTGTAAGAGCTCGAGCTACTTGTTGTTTCTGAGAAATCATCATAAATTAGTTGATTCACTACCTGATTATTCATCTTGTTGGTGGAACTTTGAATTCTTCATATTGTATTTCCCCCTATTATATCCTCAACTAAAAATATCGAATCTAGTAGTCTCAACCGATCGATCCAAACCATTTATATATATATATATATATATATATTAATACTTTACCTAAATATCAACGTAGTTGTCAATTGGATTTTTGATCAACCAATAATTGTGATGATCAAACTTAGTGCAAACCAAGATAACAATACTTTGTTTTTCTTATAAAAACATCTTTCTATGGCTCAATAACCCTAAGGTTTTGTGCCCACTACTTATGGATCACTTGAATTAATTAATAATTTACTTTAAAAAGTGTAGATTAATAATTTATTTAGTGTTCGAACTACGTACTACTATATCTTATATCTCAAAAATGCAAGATCCCAAAATAAATAAATTAAAATATATACATAGGAAATATTAATATAATTTGTTTAGCCAAGGTCGATATATAACTAAACTATATTGTCCTTTGGAGAGTGACAAAGGCTAAGTATATAACGTAAAATCATTATCATGAACATTTAGTAGTGTTGACATCACATTCTTTGGTCTATGAACATCAACACTATGTTCGATCCAGGTTTTTTATCGTATATAGTATCAGAGTTTGACTATCCTAATTTTCATTTCTCGATGTTTGAGTTCATTTTATTTTATTCACACTCTAAATGTCTAGTTCTGAGCATATGAAAAGTGTTAAAAGTCCTACATTCGTTGTGGGAGAGAAAATTGGTCTTTTATTTGACATGAAACTAGGATTATACATGTTCGAACATGAATATAATTTATTTAAATATGGAATAATTAAAATTAATCACGTTTATTATCTTTTAATTAATTATCAAACCTTAATTAGAAGAATATTGTTGGATCTTTAAAAATAAAATACTTATATATAATCAAATCTTGCAAAATGTGTCCAAAAGATTCTATGTTATATGTGCTAAATTATGTTGTGAAGTGCAAAGTAGCAAAGTAAAGCTGCCAAATGAATTATATTATAATATTTGCCAGCTGGTTTATTTATAATGTGTTAAATACATGATTAATTAAATTTTTTAATTAAAAAATAATTAAACAAATTTTTAATTATGGCTAAAGATGTCTCCACTTAAATCAGAAAGATTTACAGCTTTTCTCCATCAAAAAACCATTACCGTTTTAGTATTAAGGACAAAAAAATTACGTAATTAGATACAATGGTAGGGTTTTAAATTAATTATTTTTTTTATATTTTTTTTGATAAAGTAATTAATTATTTAATTACGTGTTAATTAAATTAATTAAATTCTCCAACAGTGCTCTGTACCAACTTTGCTTTGCTTCAAGCCACCATCAATTTTTTCTTTTTTGATTCACATATTTTTTTAGCACAATAACACTTACATTTCGTCATAAAAAAATTAATTAAGAATAAATATATAAATTTTGACTTAAAGGTTTCCTTTTTTTTTCAAAGGTGGTTGAATACTTTAAAATTAATATTTATTTATAGTTATTAAAGGGAAATTTAAATGAGTTGTCTTTTTTTGGTTCTTTTTTCTGTGTTTGATATTCATATTAAAGTTCGACTAATTCAGATTCACGCCTAATAAGACCCCCATATGAGAGTAGCGCTTTCTATCAAAAATATTTTCTACATTGAGAATTTGAATTCAAGACCTCTAATTAAAACAGAAACAATCTCATTCTTTACCTCACGTAATTTAATAATTAATGAAATGAGTTGTCATGTGACACATTTGGGGGAAATTGGAAATGCACCTAACTTGCTTTGCTTAGCCAACAATGGAACATTTACAAGGGGATTGTTCTATTTTATTTAATTTATCGTTCGATATTTGTATTGAAATCAAGTAAATTAAAATTTACTTATTGCATGATTTATTATCAGGTCGACACTCTCAATAAGAATTTTATTCTCAAAAGCTCAAACTCGAAATCTCTAGTTAAAAATGAATTGTTTTACTTTAAAATTGAATAGTTAATACTACTGATAGGAGGTATATGAATTACCAATATAAATTTATTCACCGATTAATATTTTTACTGACTCACCAATAGAGAAATACTATCGAGATATATATATATATGAATGTAATTGTACTTAATAAATTTATCTGATTATATAAATATTTTATACATAATGAGTACATAAAATTGGAAAAAAAATACAAAATCTACCTTGAATATGTGCTTTTCCAACTCAACATTAAATCACATTGACTTAAATTAAAGATAACTAGTAGTACCTTAAAATTGATTAAGTAACAATAAAATATAGAGCTGTTTGTGAGCTTTGACCATTTATTGATTTGAGTTTTTAATATTTAAATCTTATTAGTCTAATTAAGTACTCTTCATAATCATCATGATTTTGTTTACTTATTTTTAAAAAATAAAATATATTCTCTCATCATCCAAATTTGGATCGGTTTGCATATGGATAAAATCATTAAGATTAGGATTTGACTTAGGATTAGCATAAAATAATTAAACTTATTATGGTAGCAATTGACAATCATCCTAGTGAAAAGAAAATAATAATAATATATATATAAAATAATTATTATTTTTGTTGCCTTGAGTGTTCCCAAAAAAAAAAAAATTATATTGGAGTTCGACTAATTTAAATTTTCGTCACACAGAGCTTTATTCAGAGGGAGCTACTCTCTATCAAAGATAATTTTTCATACGCTGAACTCGAATATGAAATCTTTAATTAAGAGAGAAATAACTTTATTTACTGCACCACATCTTAAGTACGAAAATTGAATTTTTTTTAAAAAAGTAAATGAAAAGTGTGTTAATCCTGCCTGAAAATGGTGTCACAAGATTATGGGTTTTTGTATAATTAAATAAATTTCCTAAGTATAGAATTGTAATTTAGTTAGGGGGATGATGCAAAAAGATGATCATAACCACTAATTAATCAACTTTAATTTGTGGCAGAGTTCATATAATGGATTACACACAGCATCTAGTGATATACAATTTGGCTAATTCAGATCACCTCTTAGGATTAATTAATTAAATAATAATTATAAACTAAAATTAGTACAACTAAGTTAACACGAAACTGCTTTAATTTTTTTATCATGATTAAAAAAAATAGTATTTAATAGTGAGAATCCAAATCATCTTTACATGTCAAATGCAAAATGACCTAGAAAGTACTTTGAATTTTACATATAATAAAGTTAAATATAATGTAGGAGTAATAATATTCTTACTACTGTCATTTGATTGTAAAAAAAAAAACTTTGTAGAAAAAATATAATACCAAACTATATAGTTATATATGGTCAGTAATATGGATTTTATACCATAACAATAAATTAACAATAACAAATTAGCCAAAATTTATAGGTAGGACATGAAAATTAAAGAATTGAGTAAATGCAGATCAGATAGAAAAATTATAAATGATTTTCATTTGATATGTTGTAACTCCATGCTAATCTTAGCTTAAAACGAATAATATTACTAGCTGGACCATTCAATATAAATTTTCACCATTTTAAATAGATTTTGTATTATTATTAGTCAATAAGATATTATTTTTTTTCTTAAACCAATAAGATAGTACTTATTATTATTATTTATTTTATTTTCTACCTTTGGCCCCAATGCAACATCAGCAAATCCCCCACTAGAATATAATACATCCAGCCTTTTACATGTCATTTTCACAGTGCCAAACAACTTCTTATTAACGGTCAAACTGTAACTATCACCAAAAGTTACGATAACATGGTTAAAATTCTTTGTATTTTTTTCGATAGATCTCGAATTTGAGTTTTAAAAATTTTTAATAATAAAGATTGTACTTTATTAACATTTGAAGAATTAAGTCCGGAGAAATTTATTAAATAGTTTTTTTAGAGAAGAATTAATAACATTATATGAGAAATTTAAATATCGATTAATTCTGAATCGTAATAATACAGAGAATGAAAACGTTATTCGAAATGATTGGACGTAAAGCTCTGATCGCATGAGTGAATTTATAAGTAAAAATTTAGGCATGTGAATTTGTGATCCTTAATAAAATTCGATACTCTTTTATGTATATAATTTTTAAAATTAGTATACTCTGATCATGTGTAGTAATGGGGTCAGAATTTTTACCAAGAGAGATGTCAAAATATACAGATGCTAAAGCACATAGAAACGAAAGGATATGAACATATTATACTCTTGTAGAATAATATTTTTACCTAGTTACACAATATAGTTTTCTAGTAAAATGGTGTCGATTAACATCGTACCCTCGACTATATGTGACCCCACTACTTCTCATATATCACAAGAAGATCAAACGACACACTTAATTGAAGATCGAGTAATTTAAAATATGTCATATAAATTGAGATAAAAAACGAAGGGAGTAAATATATATTATGGCCAGGAATCTGTACACTTGTTCGCATGCACTGAAAGATTAAAATTCTTAGGTGGCCACTAACTTATTAGTGATTTTGTGACTGGTCAAGTAGTTATCAATTTTAATTTAACTAAGTGCACTAAAATATTTTACCACTAGTTGTGATTTTATTTTATTTTTCTGATTCACCTGCCAAATATACTAGGACATGAAAATTGTTGGACATCTTTGTCAAATAATTTTGGGCCTAATCAAATTTAATTAATTCTATTGATTAATATATACTTAAATCAAATCAAGTCGAGCTACGAGTAGAATAGTCTTTATCAGGGGCGGAGCTATTCTGTATGAAGGGGGTTTATTTAAATTTCCTTCAGCGGAATATTATATTGTTTATACATAGTTAAAATAAGTTTGTAGGTATATATATAGTAAATGTCGAACCTCCTTCGATTATCTGTTTCTACAGATTTTGAACCCCTTTATTGAAAATTCTGACTCCGCCTCTGGCCCTTTACGTATCAAGTGATTTCATTTTGTACTAAAGGGAGTATATTTTATTTTGTACATGATTTTTTAAAAAAAATACTATAATTAGAGGAAATTTTGACTAACATATAATGTGTTTTATTATATAAAAAAGTATGATTAAGAATTTACTTAAATAAATTAATTATTAGTCATTAAATTTAATTTATGTCATATGTCAATAATCCAAGCAAAAATTGAAAAAACGGAGAAAAGAAAATTTTGGTTTAATAGAGAGCTTGAATGTACAAAATAATTACGCGATATATTTCACCTTACTTATTTTTATATATAAAAGAAATCATTGTTTCTAAAAATTATATATGTTTTAGCTAAATCAAAAAATTTTGTTTTTAGTTATTTATTTACCTATGAATATTGTTAATTGATTATGGACTTATGATTTATTAACGAAAATATTCTCTTCGATAAGTAAATTTAGTGGACAATGAAAGAATTTCCCTAGTCAAAATTTATGTAATTTTAGTATTTAGCTAACTAGTTAATAGTATTGATTATATAAATTATTAGTCAATAATTCAATAGTTATTTGTACAAATGTAATTAATAATTAATTGACCAAATTAAATGTATTGCATTGAGAAATTGCTATATAAATCACTTTTTTTTTTCGCTTACTGAGTCATCTCTATATGCCAAAAATTCTTCATTTAGTTTATTTTTTGTGCAAACGTAGTCAGGACTTCAAGCCACGGTCAATGACCACCATAGGTACATTCACATGCATAGTGATTGTCCTCACAACACTTGTAACAACCGTCACTACCATCTCTGCCCGCTTATACAAGTGCGGTGAGGACAATCACTATGTATATATATACACCAATAATGGTCATGGATCCTGACTTGAATTTCTGACAGCGTCTATAGAAAAAATAAACTAACTGAAGAAATATATACAGATGACTCAGTGAGTGAAAAAAGAGAGTAAAAAAAGTAATTTATATATCAATTTCTCAAAGAGATACATTTAATTTGATCAACTAGTTATTTTAATTGCATTTCTATAAAAACTATTGAATTATTGACTACTAATATACATAGTAAACGAAGATGGATTTTAAAATTTAAGTTTCGAGAGGTTAACTTTTAAGATTTTTGATATCAAACTTATCGTAATATTAAAATTATGAGTTACAATTTACAATATACAATTTTAGTTCATTGTACATATGAATTTTCAATTTTTAGTTAAAATATAAATTCAGATGAGTTTGATATCTCACATATAAAACACCTTTGAGTATAAATTAATTCAGTAAATTTAATATTGCATTATAACTCTGAATTTGTAAGAAACGAGCATTATAAATTAAGAAATGTGTGAAAGATTGTACAAAAATATGTTAACTTACAATGACATTAATAATAAAATAAAATTTAAATAAATTCAATTTTATATATATAAAATATGAATTCAGATGAATCTAATATCGAACTTCAAATTTATAAGAGACACTAGGTTACAAGTTGGGAAATCATGTGTAGAAGATTGTATGATGAAAATTTATTAAATTAGGATCACAAGCCCAATAAGAAAATGTATAAGTGCTTTCCTATATATTCCCAATTATTATAATGTCAAAAAAAGTTTAATTTATATTTCTTAAATTGGAATATTCTGTTTTACAGAAACTTTAATATAAAAGAATAATTCCTTGATTCTTTCCTTCTGCCTCTTTAGTGGGATCTGTTCAATAACACTGACATGACCAGAAATGAATATTTCTATTATATGCCTTTTAATATTCCCACCAAATGTATTATCAATCATAAAAAAATTAAAAAATTAAAAAAAATAATCTTTTTTTAAAATTTTTTATGATTGGTCCTAATTTCTCTCATTTTCTCATATACTCATTCTTCCAACTTTTATTTTGGATTAATAATAATTGGTCACAAACATTTCAAGAGCTTATATTCAGTAAAATTCCACAAAGTGAGATTTAGAGAAAGTTGGGTATATGTAAACCATCTGTTACCTCGAGAAAATAGAGACTGTTATCGATAGACCTTCAACTCAAGTACATCAAGCAGAAGTACGAGTAAAAAGAGAGCAGCGAAGAAGCATAACCGTTAATGAGAAAATTAAGTAATGTAAAGTTTACAAGAAAGAACGGTAATATCAACAAATATAATGTGATAGTTGAAATACAATAAACAACATATGGCAATAACTAAAAATGTACGGCCAGTACTACACACGATCCGTCGCAAGATAACACTTTATTCATTATCAACCTTGTATCTTGATACACGATTGACCTTCATGTCCTCGATAATATGAAGTTTGATCAGTGAATATGAAAAGGAACAAATATGGAATAGAAACAATAATTTGAAGTTATTTTACTTAATTTTTTACTGGAAACGTCAAAAAAATAAAAGACTCAAATCATTTCATAGCCAAAATAAGGATAAGGTTATCATTAATTTTGACTATACACTAATGGGCAATTTCAAATTAAAAAGTGTACAATTAATTAAACTATTAAAGTTAAATAAATAAATAAATATATAATGCGTCTACGTAAATTTGAACCATAGAACGAGCTAGGTGGGTAATTATCCTATATTTATTTTAATTTTATTTCACACGGCAGGTAACTTTTAAAGATATTTTAAAGTTACCAATAAACAAAATTAAATAGATTTAAAGAAAACAATAAACACATGGAAACTACTGTTTAATTTAATATTGTATTTTGCCTATTTATTATCATATATATATGTACGGTTTTGCATACACTTTATTGCAAATGTAAGAATAACGTTTGCGTATAATCGGTTAAATATTTTATCTATTGATAGACAAAGACTAGCTTAATATTTTTTTTACGTTTCTAGTTATTTGTTCACTTTTAAATTAAAATATTCATTAAAATTTTTTTTAACATAATGAGTTTATCATTTTATGTCTATTAATTATTTAATAGACGAATTAAATAATTTAAGATTTTTTTCAAGAAGTTCTACCTTTTCTAAAATTACTTAACTAATTAGGTAAAAAAAAAAATTATCCATTCATCAAAATGGACAATTAAAAAAAAACAAATAAAAAAGGAAAAAATCAAACCGCTAATTAGGGACAAAAAGAGTAACACTTATGATTCTTTTAAATAAATTATTTTATGTATAAAAATACATATTTTAATCTCATCTTGATATTAATCTAAATTTCCTACTTCAATTTAATTTTTATTAGCTTATATGTAATGTAATTATCCTCAAAGACTCTTCAAATTTATTTGGTCGAAGTACAATCAATAATAAAGAATTACTTAAAATAGTTTCAAAAAATAACACAAAAATTTACCTCTTCAACTATATATAATTATGACGTAAAAAATCATTAATTGGTCAAATTATGCCAGGCAAGTATAAATTTATATTATTCATAGAAAAAAAATTAAACCTAAATAACAAAAATACTACAATACCCCGAAGTTCACAATAAAATAATAATTGCAATTTCAAAAATAAAATCTGAATAGAAAAATCTATATAAATTTTATTATTACCTCGTAAATATAATAAAGACGATAATCAAATTAAACATCTTATCAGGAATTATAGACAAGTTAATTATTCAAACAATCATAAGACTTAAATTCCTCCATATATAATTTTCAACACGTTTGGTTTTGACTTAAATAATATAATAAAATACTATAATATGTTAGAAGAGTCACATGATAGTTTTGTTAAAGCTAAATGATACAGTGTATATAGAAAGAATCACAAATTTTCAATTAATTATATGGCTAAAAATGGTTATATATTATGACAAGTGACAATTTAATCAATAAAATTAAATGTATTTGACCAACTTCATAAAATGTAGGTAGAGGGACCATAGTCAACAATTAATATACAAATTAAGAAAGAAAAATAATGATTAAGAAACCTTAAAATAAATTTCATAAATAACCACTTTTTAGTCTCCGGAACCTTTTTTTTAAAAAATACTGTCATTATTATGAAGTTCAAATTTGAATTTAAATCTCGTATTTATTTTATATATATATATATATATATATATATATATATATTAAAATTTATATAAGGAGTTTAACATTGACATGTATAATCAATGTATATTGTATACAAACTAATAATACATGTTAAAAATCATTAAAAATAAAGAGTAGAATTGTTTTTTGGGCTGTATCAGGCTGTTATGGAGAGTAATTTTTTAGGAGCGGTGCTTTGAACATATTTATTTTTTTTCAATTTTAGAAGGGTCGAGTACGAGATTTTTGATCAAAGGCGGAGAGTTCTGAATCATTTGATCACAATTCACAAGTTTAATTGATTTTATTTTATTAGATAAAAAGATTAAGATGAGAAATTTATTTTGTTAATTACTCCAGAAGTCGTTCCGATCACGGACATCTTCTAAAAGAAGAGAAAAGAGAAGAAGGGCAAGGGCGGCAAAACCAAAGAAGGAGCTAAGACCGCTTAGATCTTTTACTAATGCCCCCAGACTAAAAGAAAGAATATGTCTTATATTAGATGGATATTTTCTATTTTACACGATAGCTAAAAATTCATTAATAGATTAATCAACTTTATTATTTTTCGCTTTTTTCATATTAATCAGTCTTTTAGAAAAGAAAAATCTCAGGTCTTCAAAGTTTGTTTTAGCTTCCTAAGTTATATTACTTGTAGGGGTAAATCTATTCACCTAAATAAGTGAGAGAGTTCATAATTTAACATTCTAGAAATTACCATGACTATTTTTTATGAAAATGTTTTGAATACTCAAAATCCAATTAAAGAAAAAAAATAACTAACTTGAAACAATAAAACTTTATTTTATAGGTTTTCAAGTTTATATATGGTCATAGATTATAAACTTTTAAATTAAAGCTCCATAAAATATGAAAACTTTTTGTTTACTTCCACCGATAAATCATTTTTTATATTAGCAACTTTATTCCACATAATGTTTCTTCAAAAAATTGTTTTTTAATTATAGATACAACTATATTGCACAAAAAGGCAAAAAAAGTTGAAACAAAACGTAACAAACATAAATTCCTTTTTTTTTAAAAAAAAAAAATAATATTTCATAATCTCTTTCTATAATTTACATAAGTAAAGTAAAACAAGTACAAGAACAAATAAGGAAAAAGGTGACACACTAGTCAAAATAGTTAATTTTTTTTCTAAATAAACGAGTAAAAAAAAATTTAGTTCAAGCTTATGTGGATGAAAAAAAAACTCTGTTGAATTTTCTCGAAAATAAACCTTATAATATGCTAATTTAAATTAATCAAATTCAAACACAAATATCAGATATTAAATAAATCAAAAACAAAAATCAACCTAAAAACTAAAGGTTTTCTTATATTAAGAAAATTCAACAATTATATTTATATATCCATTTAAGAAGAAAAACATTCAACTAAAACCCTTTGAGTACACAATTTTTATCATCGTTCATTTTACTTGTCTTTTGTCATATTACAAAAAGAATAACAAATAAATAATATTTTTATTATAGATTACTTTTTTAAAAAAATATTAAGTTTAATCTTTTGTTGAAATACATTAGGATTTAGGAAAATAAGTATAGTTAGTAACAAAGATAAATTAGAAATTAAGTGCATATATTTTAATTTTAAAAAGTGAACAAACAAAAAAATTAAATATTTTTTTAATATAATAGACAAGTAAAAATAGATAAAAGTAAAATAAAAAGAAAACATTTTTTCTTTATGTATATTAAATTTTCAACATCGATAGTTGTATGATAACGTCAATATTTTGTTTATAACATAACTTTTTGGTAATTAGTGTATCAAATTTTATGATCGAACAAAATGCTTAATTTATGAACTTGATAAAAAGTAAATGTAATCAGGGGTGACTCGATAGTGTTAAAAAAAGATATGTGTCTTAGGCCCCTAAATTTAAGAAGCCCCATTTTTAAAAATAATAGGTTATAAATTATTACTTTTTAACGAATATTGAATACTATTTGTAGAAAAAGTAAACTTTTCATGAAAAATGAAGGAATTATTAGAAAAAATTGACATATTTGGAGTACTATATCTCATAAAAAAATAATTTAAAATAAGAATGGTTATATTATCAACTGAAAACTAGAAGAAAGCAATTATATAAAAGTTATAAACAATTCAAATATAAGGCCCCATTTGATTTTTGCTTTAGACCACTAATATGTTTGAGCCGCTCCTGAATGTAATATTACAATTAGTTAAAGAGTCTAATTTTCTCAGTCTTTATAAATATATACTCACACTCATATTTATCTTTATAACAATATTATTTTTAAAAAATTTAAATTTTTTTTGACCAATATCTATTAAGAAAATTAATTACCTTTTCACCTTTTTTCTGGTGTCAAAAGGTAACCAAACCATTATATATGCTTCTAAAAATTAATTAATTAAAATAAGAAACAAGCTAAGGCAACCACTATTTACTGTCTACTGATATATTTTTCTTTTTAATAATTAATATATTAATTTATCGAGTTAAATTGAGTATTTTAAAATTATAATTCAAATATTTAAAAATTCTCTAAAAAAACAAACACTACAATTACTTTGCAATTTACAGCTAAAACATTAGTCAAATTGAGGGCCAAAATCTATAATCATGGTTAATTTTTCAAAAATATACATTAAAAGTAATAGCTATTTAAATCAAATTAAGATATTTTTTAAAAATGATTTTTGACAATTCTATCACTCAATCATACATGTTTTTTGATAAAAAAAGTTTCCATCATTTTTATTCGTACTCTCTTCAACTACAATTTTACACGTCAAAAATCGATCATGTTCGTCATCTTTTTATAAAGATATAATAAAAAATTTAAAGACTACGTCAGTTTTCTTTTAAAGAATAATTTAAAAAAATTATAATTTCCACATATTTTTACGTGAAAAGAATTACACCAAAGCCCGTCCGTCGATCTTTTGTTTTTTTTTTTTAAAAAATAAAATCGATGGATATGATTTATTTTTTCTCGATTTTTTGTATAGATCCAACAATCGATTTTTGCACTGTTTTTAGTAGCTGTTTTTTCTCATATTAACATAACATAAAAAATATATCTTTTAAGTCAAAATCAATTTAGTTGGACTCTCAAAAAATAAAACTATCATAAATATTATAGGACAGGACTTTTCCATTGTTTTTAGTAGTTAATTCTTATCATATCAACATGATAAAAAGTTATATCTTGATCAAGATTAATCTGGTTTAACTCTCGAAAAATGAAGTATGATAAATATTATGGGACGGGACAGATTCGTCTATCGATTTTTGCATTATTTTTAGTAGTTAATTTTTATTGTATTAATATGATAAAAAAACTGTATCTTGATTAAAATTATTCTGTTTTAACTCTCGAAAAATAAAACGTGACAAATATTTCGAGACGGAGAATGGTGGAATACTACTAACTTTTGTCTCTTTTTTCAAACACTCTCCATTCCGTACCCCTCTATATAATCTTTGTAAACTTCCTCTTATTGTCTCTCATCTCTAAAAATTAATTTTTTCCCCTCCTTTTCCTCCTTTTTTTTTCTCCTTTTTTTCCTCAAAAGAAAAAAAAATGGTGAAGTTTTCTAAAGAACTTGAAGCACAACTAATTCCAGAATGGAAAGATGCTTTTGTAAATTATTGGCAACTAAAAAAACAAGTTAAGAAAATCAAAATATCAAGAAAACCTCATCATGTTCATGATGGAAACTCTTCACTTATTCATGATTTTGGTCGATCCATATTCGACTCGATTCGTTCATTCACTATGACATCTCACATGAAGTTTCATAAATCTCATGAAGTTTCTCAAGTATGTCTTTTTTTTTTTTTTTGTAATTATATTGTAGTTTGTTTTTGTCATATTGTTTGTAAAAAGAAAGGGAAAGGTGATGCTATTTTGAGGTAAAAGTTATAAAAATATTTTAATTTATATAATATAGTCTATGGCTAGGCAACACCACTAGTATCAATAGTATCAAATGTATATTCTTGCTTTTTGCCACCTTTTCTTCTCCTTCATGAAAATGTTGTTTTTTTTCTTCTTCTTCATATTAATACTAATATCCGAATCAGAAGGATAACGTCTGCATACGTCCTAATATCAGAAACAGAAAGGTAAGGTATGCATACATTCTATTATCTCCAGATAGATTCGTTAGTTTCGATATAATCAAGAAGATTTAATTTCAAGGGGTGTGTGGTTTAGCATGGAAGGCAATAAAATGAAACGGTTTTTTTTTAAAATTTTTTTTATGTTAGTATCATGAAATTATCGTGAATAGTTGAAACAAGTACAACAACCATAAAAAAAAGGGGGTCAAAATGAAAATGACAATTTAATTATTATTTGGGAAATTTTTGTTAGGATTTGTAAAGTTGTTGATATATTTCATATTGGTTTTAATATATTTTTTTTTATTATAGGTGAAGAGTATAATTAAAGAAGGAGAAAATGGAGAGGAACAAGAAGAGCAAGAAGAAATATATGAAACTGAAAATGAGCTTGTTCAATTGTTTTCTGAAGAAGATGAGGTAATAATAACAATAATATAATATTTAAAAAAAAATAATATATGCATATATATATATATATATATATATATATAATATTTTTTTAAAAAAAAATAATTAAAATTAGCTACGAAAATCATCGGTACTAGGTAACACTTATATAACATTTTTGATAGTCTATTGCTAATGATCATCCTATAGACTTTTATTGGTAGCGATAAAAAATTATTCGTCGTTGATTGTTATTATTTTTTGAAATTACAAAGAGCGATATTGAAAAACTTTCACTTTGCATGTGTAGGTGAGGCTATTTTTTGAGATGTTGGATGAAGAGCTGAAAAAAGTGAATGAGTTTTACAAGACGAAAGAGAGTGAGTTTCTTGAAAGAGGCGATATTCTCAATAAACAGCTTCAAATACTATTGGACCTCAAGCAAGTTCTCAGTGACCGGAGTCGGAAAACTCTCCGGTCAAGGTCTGGATCTGGTTCCGGGTTTTTCAGTCGATCTCACTCATCATCTGGACGGAACTCTGATTTTTCTGGTGAGTTATCTAATTTTTTTCATTCTTTACTTAAACATATCATATGATAAGTTAGTAAAACAAGTTTATTTTTTCTTAATAAACTTCATGCGATGTTTGTATATTTTAAGGGCAATTTTAAAAATAGCCAAATTAAACACGTTTAAGTTTATTATTGGGAATACTTGTCCAACTAGCTTGGGTTTAATGTCTAATTATTTTTTGAAAAAGATTATGCATAAAATATTTTGCATTAATACAAGACATATTTTCCTAATTTTAATGAATTATCAAAAAAATAATATGGCTAAATTAAGTGTGAATAGTTTCCTCCATTTATATAAAAATCATGGTGGTCCCAAAAATACAAAGATTGTATTTTATTTTTCTTCCAACAAATCAATCAATTCTTATTTGATAATATATTAGTGGATTCCACAATATTTTTCATATAAAAATGTCCACCTTAAGAAATTCAAACTCTATAACGATTTTAAATTTGAAAAATCACGTAATATGTATCTAAAGAATTTAAATTATATATGTTGATTGTATAATTTCTTTTACGTTATTAATTAGTACTATATTGTTCAATAAAAATGTCCACCTTAAGAAATTCAAACTCTATAACAATTTTAAATTTGAAAAATTACGTAATATGTATCTAAAAAATTTAAATTATATACGTCGATTGTATAATTTCTTTTACGTTATTAATTAGTACTATATTGTCCAACCAATTAACAAGATGTTAGTTAAGTGTATCATCTAGTCTATTATGTTATCAATTAAAACTTATTATAGAGATTCACATAAAATTATGTAATTTAATTGTGTACGTATTACTTTCCCAGCCACATAGGCATAAAACTTTAAAAAATCAAAAAGTATTTTTTTCTTTCTTTCTAGAATATCAACTTAATTATTTCTTTATGAATTCCATATATGTTGTTCAATTGATAAATTCTTTAAATGTATTGTTTGATGTGTGTCAAATAATCTTCTAAAAAATATGTAGTGTTTTAGGATCAAACACGACGAATGATGTTTATTTAATTTTTTTTTTTTGGCTAGAAAATACATTATATATATAAGGTGTGTAATTTTTTAGGATCAAACACGACAGGAGCAGAATAATATTTATTTATTTTTTTGGCTATAAAATACATTGTATATATAAGGTCAATATATATATTAATTGATAAACCCTCTTTTCGATATTCTACCTCCGCTACTCTGACACAAGTGGGACAATATTTTGAAGGGTCCAATCAATGTAATGACTAAAAACAACAACAAAATCTATGCACATTCAAAAGATTAATCGATATGTGTCTGACTTCGTTTTTTATGATCCAACCCCTTATTGTTATCCCACCTCCACTACTACGACACAATCAGAACAATATTTTTAAAGGATCCAATCAACACAGTAACTAAAAACAACAACGATATGTGTTTGACTTTATTTTTTGAATGTTCCGACCAACATGTATATATAAACCCTTTTATTGATATCTTGTCTCCTCTACTATACAACACAATTAGGACAATAATTTTAAAGGATCCAATCAACATAGTAACTAAAGATTCGACATGTGTCTGACTTTATTTTTGAATCATAACTCGAATAACATTCTTTTTTTTTTTTGTGTACGTAGAAACACCAAGTGATTGTGAAAGTCCAACAGGGACACAAACAGAAGAAGTGATAGCAGCACTAGAGAAAAATGGGATAAATTTTGTAAATTCAGCAAGCACAAGAGCTAAGACAAAAAAAGGAGGAAAACCAAAAGTTGCTATGAGGATTGATATTCCAGCAACAACACCAACACGTACAATTGCTGCTGTTACATCTATGTTATGGGAAGATTTAGTTAATAACCCTAAAAAAGATGGACCTAGAGAATATATCAACAAGAAGAAAATACAATGTGCTGAAAAAATGATTAGAAGTGCTTTTGTTGAACTCTATAGAGGCCTTGGCTTACTCAAAACTTACAGGTTTGTCGTTAATCTGTCGCTAAATTATTTTCATGCATGCATATAGTATGTATATAAAAGACCACGTGAAAATCAGGAATTTCACTAAGAATATTGTTAGTGTTCAGAATTTTGATATACATGAATATTAAGTAGTACTCCTAATATATATTTATCGTGGTACAAAATATAATTTTTTTTTAGTTGACACAATTTGATTTGACCATGGTAATGATAATCGTATAAAAAATGCAATATATATATCGATAGTACTATGTAGAATTTAAACTTCTATTACCATGGTAGCTAGCATCATGGTACTCAAGAGTTCAGTTCTACGTATTGATAGAATCATAAAAATATTTACACGATCAAGTATTTTAAGATCAGATCATTTGATAGGCTTCGTTAGTGAACTAGAATAAAGTGGTATATAACATAGTTGGATACGTATTATAACATATTAAATTACAATGATGATTATATATATTTATTTCACACGATATATATATATATATATATATATATATATATGTCAAAATCATATATAGCTCTTTGATGTTGAAAAAACAAAAACACTTTACTCTTTTTAGGATTGTGATATATTTGTATTTTTGTTATAGTCGAGATTTCGTTTTCGTAATATAATAGATTTATGTCGTAATATTATTTTGACTTTATATAGCAATCATTTATTATTTATTAGAAACAAACATGTAACAAACAAATAAAGTGTATCTTTTACAAAGGATTTTTTTTTAAAGCAATAAGAAAATGACAAAATATGTATCAAATATTTTTTAACTCTTTTTTTTTTCCTTTTCAATTTCTCTATATTTGGCTAAATTATTTGTCACCTTTTGATCAATTTTTTTTTTTCATTAGCTATAGAAGAAGTTTCTTGAACGTATTTATTTACTTTATATAATTTAGTTCTAATTATTTCACTTTTTAACTCTTTTTTTTCAGCTCACTAAATATGGTTGCTTTCGTGAAGATACTTAAAAAGTTTGACAAGGTAAATATATTGTTTTAGTACATTGCATATAATTAAAAAATTAATAAAACGTCAGTATTTATATCAAATCAATAAATACATATGACACGTAAAATATTTTGTAATAATATACTTTTTTTCATTATCAAACAGGTAGCTAAACAGCAATCATCAGCAAATTACCTTAAACAAGTAAAAAGATCACATTTCATCAGCTCTGATAAGGTAAATTTCACGTATAAATTATAAACATACATCATTATCTTTATGAATAATCGCGTTCGTAAAAATGACTTTTGTCGTATCAAATAATATATATAGTTCAATATTTTTTACATTTTATGTTTTCGTGTTGTTGTCATGATTGTTGTTAAAAGTAAAAAATATAGGCCTCATGTCATTATGCTAACTATATTGCTCGGATCCTTAGAAGTTCTTCACTATATTTTAAAAAGTTATTAATAGATAAAATTTCGTAGCTAAACAATAAAAATTCATTGCTAATCCCATTTAGCTATAGATTTTACCGCTAATTTCATATTTTATAATAGTATCTGTCGCATTAGTATTAATACACATAATTGGATATATTATATGTATATATCTAGACCGTACCATATCATACACTCATTCACATTCTGAATCCTAAAATTTTATATAATAAAGAATCGGATCATTAGATCTGCAACCTGTATCGAGTAGGTCCCATACTCGAGTCCAAGCAATATAGAAAGATAAATCTATCATGAAAATAATGTTGTTAATGTTTAATAATGAGTTAATGGTTGCTTTTATAAGATAAGGTAGAAAATGTATGTACTAATTTTATAATATTTTTATTATTATTTTTTTGTTTTGTTATAATGGTGAGAAGGTGGTTAGATTAATGGATGAAGTGGAGTCCTTATTCACACAGCACTTTGCAAACAGTGACAGGAAAAAGGCAATGAAGTTTTTAAGACCACAACAGAATAAAGAATCTCATATGGTCACTTTTTTTGTTGGTAAATTTCTTCACTCACCAACCCCATTATTAAATTTTTTTATAAAATTTCATTTTTTTACATGTTTCTCTAGATCAATCTATATATGCATATGTTAGTGCTTAATAAAAGGTACAAATAAAGTTCACTAAAGTTTCAACAACCAAAAAAAAAAATTAAACGGTCAAAAGTCTACCTGTGCTATTATCGAATTTTCAACATTTATTCTTTACGGGGTCCTATCACTTTCCTGAATTTTTTATAAGTAAAATATCTAGTCTCCTATAAACTCATGCCTAGATTTATATTAGGCAGAGGTCTACATGCGCTGCCACGTAATATTTACTCTTTTTTTGTATAAAAAAATCTAATTATTCTTTTATATATTTTTTTTGCTTTATATATTCACTTCTCCTTTTCTCTTTCTTTTTCATTTTTCCATTTCTTTTTCTTTGAAGCTTTTCTAGATTTGACGACTACTGCTTCTTCAACCTTCATCGTAATTTTAAACACTAAGAAATCTCGTTCTAAAAACTCTATCGCTGATATTGTTTCTTCTTCCACTATTATAACATTTCTCAAAGATTGATATAAGAAACTCAATTGATATTTACAACAATTTCAATAAGTGGGTCTTCTTCATCAAAGGGTTCAAAATTCGTGTTTGTATCTCTCTACAACGTTGAGCATTGGGTCTGATTCATCCATACAACGTTATTCGAGTTTTCGTTTGACATTTTTGATGAATTTTGAGAAAATTCAAAAATTTAAATTAGGGACCTAAATAAGAAATTAGAGCAGATTACGAACCCTAAATTCAAGATTTGAAGTAGAAATGAACATTAACAACTAAATCCTACTTAATTTTGAGAGGAAATCGTGATTTTTTTTTACAAAAGGAACAAGGATTAATGGTATGGAAGAAGAAACACTAGTTTTTTTAAAGGTGGGAAGATGACCAGTGGAGAAGAAGAAATTTTTCGTCAAATTTCTACTTCTGACGCGCCTAGAGGCGATGACAACACCTCCCATGACAGGTCAGCACTTAGGTGTGTAGAAAATAGAGCAATATAAAGTTTAGGTAGATAATAATCCTTGTTTATTTTTAATTAACTTTAAAAAAACTAATTAAATTGATTTCAGGAAATCAAAATATGATAACTAATATGGAACAGAACAACAACAAAACAAACAAATTAAATATATAAATAATAATCCTTGTTTCTTAAAAAAATTAATTTTGAAAATTATCAAATTAACTCTAGAGAATCAAAATATGACAACTAATATAGAACAAAAAGAATATTAAACATGAGAATTGGGTGACTAATGTACTTATTCAAGGTTCGAGTCCTAAGTATAGAGAAAATTATGTTAAGAAAGCTACCCCGAAAGGGTCCTACAATGCGATTAAAATTTAATCGGAACTTCAATATGGGACTCGTATACCGAGTGAAAAAAAAAGAGGGTGAAGGTGTCACTCAAATAAACTAATTGATAATGAAGTTGTCAATTGCTTGGGGTTTACATTACTAGTAGCTCACATAAACTCAAAAGATAATTTTGTCCCACAAGAAATATATTTAGCAATATAGAGTATAATTTTACTTTATTCTAGAAAAAAAAACAATTTCTTTAACCAATTAAATTGCAACTAGAAATTTAAAAGAACAAATTAAAAAAGAGAAAAAGTATTGAAGTGATTCTGAGTTAGAAGGGTCGTTGTATCGATCGCATTTATTAACTCAGCTCATTTGGCGTTTCTAGCTCAAATTAAAAACCACTTGCACACTAGTAATAAAAAAGGTCCATTGAACACGTAAAATACATCGATAGTGTAATTCTTTTTTATACTGGCAATGTATATAAGTTAAATACGACTAATATTTTTTATCGATTTTTTCGATTTGCAGGGCTTTTCACAGGTTGTTTTGTGACATTATTTAGTGTATACGCAATTTTGGCCCATTTGACTGGCATGTTTTCTACAAGAACTGAAGCTGCTTATGTTGAAACTGTTTACCCTGTTTTCAGGTACTTTTTTCTTATTTTAATCACATTATTTTTCATGTTTTTTTCCCTCTTTATTGACATAATTTATGGAAAAATGTCTTTTTCTTTTTATAATTTGTGACTTTGGTAATTTATTTTCGTTACAAACGCGATTTATACGTAACTGTCTTATAAGTGACATGATTGGTTAAGAATATATCGTTACATCACTGGTGTATAAAACTTAAACTCGTTAAGCTATGTGAAGGAACATACTTATATTCTCTCAAAATTAATTTTTGGTTTCTTTTTCTATCATGTAAGACTTTTTTAATAAGTCGAACTAGTTACCTGAAAAATAAAGTGAAATAACTTGCTATAACAAGTGATATGACCTTAGATAGGAGCGAGGAGACAAATTATAGTAGGATGTTAGTAATCGTAGTACTACTTCGATACTAGTAGTAGTCGTAGTACTGCTCCTATAGTTTCTTGTCCTCTATTGGGAAAAAGTACCGTATACACAAGTAAAATAATTAAATAATATATTTTGGACATCCTTAACCTAACAAATTGTTATAGCCCAGTGGTTTCACGTCCCTGGAATGAGGAAGTGCTCGTGTGTATGAATCTTACTAGTTCTATTTTTTTTAGTAGAGTTTTTGTTGTGCTATTTCTAGACACCCTTTGTGAAATTCGTGGCTCCGACATTGAATTTTGTTGTTACTCGTACTTCGATTTGTTGTAATTACTATTTTGAAAGCTTTGTTTTTTCCATGAGCTGATGAGGGTCTAACAGAAACAACCTCTCTACCTCTGAGGTAGGGGTAAGGTCTGCGTACACTGTACCCTCCCTAGAGTCGCACTTTGTGGATCTACACTGGATATGTTGTTGTTGTAACGTGCTATGACATGTTAAATTACAGTAATAGTGTAAACGAAGTTACATCTTTACGAATACTAAAGATGAGTTTACTTGTGTAATGTTGTGCAGCATGTTTGCATTGCTAAGCTTGCATTTGTTCATGTATGGATGCAATTTGTTCCTATGGAAAGGCACAAGGATCAATTACAACTTCATATTTGAGTTTCAACCTAAAACAGCTCTCAAATACAGAGATGCATTCCTCATAGGAACTTGTTTAATGACTTCTGTTGTTGGAGCTCTTGTTGTTCACTTGATCTTACTTTCTAATGGATTTTCTCCGAGCCAAGTCGATGCAATTCCTGGAATTCTACTACTGGTTTGTTAACCGAAAGAAAATCTTGTTTACTAGTACTAACATTCATGTTGAAATGACTCAAATGCATCCCTTTCTAATCCTGCACTTTGCATTTTTTCAGACTTTTCTTGCTCTCCTGATATGTCCGTTGAACGTTTTCTATCGTCCAACGCGCTTCTACTTCCTCAAAGTGATACGTAACATCGTCTGCTCTCCGTTCTACAAGGTACTTTCACATCCTGAAAATCATGAACGGCGTAGTTTGAGTAATGATTCTTGACCTCTCAAATATAATGATATTGATGCAGGTCCTCATGGTAGACTTTTTCATGGCTGATCAACTAACAAGCCAGGTTAGCTAACCTTACTATCTTCTATGCTTTGGAGCAACGGTGAAGTTGTCTCCGTGTGACACAATCACACTGGTTGCTTAAGTGTCCGAGGGGGTTGAATCTTCATAAACGTCACAACTGATGACATATAGTCTTTACTATAGGAACTATATGATAACTAAAAGACTACAGAGCAAAGTATGAACATCCACAAAGTTGCATTCTTAACTTTACGAATGTTTTCCTGTGTTTAGATCCCATTGATGAGGCATTTGGAGTCTTCAGCTTGCTATTTTCTTGCTGGAAGTTTGACAGCTCATGGACTTCCAATGTGTAAATCTGGAAGGATGTACAGAGAACTTGCTTATGTTATCTCTTTCGCGCCATATTATTGGCGAGCAATGCAGGTAAATATGGTAACAACTAAAGATTCAAACTTTGACAGTTTTCGGAGTGAATTAACTCGTGTGTTCTGTTATCTATCTAGTGTGCAAGGAGATGGTTCGAAGAGTCTGACATAAATCACTTAGCTAACTTGGGAAAGTATGTTTCTGCTATGGTAGCAGCTGGTGCTAGGCTAACTTATGCAAGAGAGCCTGACTCACAGTTATGGTTCTCGATCGTCTTGGTGACTTCAGTTATAGCCACAGTTTATCAGTTGTATTGGGATTTTGTTAAGGACTGGGGATTCTTTAACTTGAAATCCAAGAACTTTTTGCTCAGAGATGAACTAGTCTTGAAGAATAAGAGCATTTACTATGCTTCAATTGTAAGTCCTTTTCGTCTTTCGACAGTTTTTTGTGTTACATATAACAATATCATATACCTGAACAGATTTTCAAAATTTTGAATCATCATAGGCTTTGAATTTGGTCTTGAGAGTTGCTTGGGTGGAGACAGTGATGCATTTCAACGTTGGATTCTTTGAGTCGCGTTTACTTGACTTTTGCCTTGCCTCATTGGAAGTTATTCGACGTGGTCACTGGAACTTCTACAGGTACACTAAGTCCCTAGCAGGCTAGCAAAGACATTATGTGCTAAACATACAAGACTCCTTACTATTTATTTGTGATTGTTTAGGTTGGAGAATGAACACTTGAACAATGTCGGAAAGTTCAGGGCAGTGAAGGCAGTTCCATTGCCATTCCGCGAGACAGACTCTGATGGCTAGAAGAAACTTAAGATCTGTGTTTGGATAACAAAGACAGGCTTCTGAATAAGCGGAAAACAGTAGTTTCTGCAGCAGCAAGTTGGAGGCACTTTATCGCTTATGGTGTGAGTGGAGAATCCGCCATCATTTTATTGATCGTTTAACAAATGATTCGAGCCTTATGGCTCAAGGTGTTGCCAAGAAGAGTTGCATTAAGCTAATGTTATTTCCATGCCTGTTTGTATATTTTTCTCATTCTTAACTCAATTATGATCAGAAAATGTATCTCTGAGATCTTATATTAATTTTTAGTAAATATCAGAAGAAGTCTTCATTCTTCTACCACATCATGATTGTATGTCATTTACACTTCTTGTGCTTCAATTCAATTCTGTTATGATCCGTTATCCACGTTCAGTTATATAGTAACTGCATTTCTGTGTTATATATACGAATAAAACGGTCAAAAACACACTTGAAATACATCAAACTTGAATATTTTGTTTATTGATATCCTCTTAATCCATACTAGTCATACAATATGTTTTAATTTTAAATGAACATTATAAATATATGAACAATCAAAGAAGGACAAGGCATTACGAATTCGTATGGGAACAGTATATATATATATATATAAAGAGGATAAGTAGCTGAGGATCGCTTATCTTGAGAATCTTCCGTCTTTTATCATCTCTGCTATCTTCTTGGATAGACAATATGCAGTAGACTGTATAGTGATCATTGGATTTACACCAACAGCACCTGGAAGAACACTAGCATCACAAACAAATAGTCCTTCTGCTTCCCAACTCTCCCCGTTTTCATCGACTGCACTGTCCTTTTCGTTCATTCCCATCCTGCAGCTCCCCATTTGATGAGCAGAAGAATAAGTTGTAAAATCCTTTACAAGTGACTTTGGCCCCTCAGCTGCTGTGACCGTCTCAAGAAAAGACTCGAGTGCTTTTTCACTTTGTCCTGTACACTTGATTCTCTGTCCATCGCTACGTTGAGTACCTACCTCAGCAGCTCCTGCAGCTATCAAGATCCTTAAAGCTTGTCTTAGCCCGAGTTTCAAACTTTCTTTGTCCATGCCATTGAACGTGTAGCTAATTCTTCCTTCGGACCTAACTTCCCCCGACCCAACGTCTTTAACCATTGCAAACAAATGAGCTGTTCTGTCATAATTGAGTAATCTATTCTTTATGTCCTCTCCTGATGTCCAAGGACATAAAGCAGCAAACGATCCCGGTCCTAAAGCAGGAGCTTCTATAATAGCTCTTACATTCGAATCATAACTCCCCACTTTGTGTACCGAGGTAATGATTCCTCCTTCGTATATTTTTCCCTTGAGACCAGAGTTTGACTCGGGGAAATACCCCCACGCCATTATGACTGGATGAAGATGGAGATTTCTACCAATGTTTCGATTCTTCAATCCACTAGAGATCATAAGTGGAGGTGTCAAAAGAGAACCACAAGCTGAAATGGTCACTTTTGCCTCAATACATATACTCTTTGTGATGTCTTTATTCATACTAGTTGAAATCACTCCTAAGCATTTCTTGCTTCTCGTTTTCCCATACTTTTTCTTTTCGAGTATGAATCTCTCGGCTTTGCATCCTGTTATAATCACAGCTCCACAGTCCACAGCATCGACTAGCCAAGTTGTATCAGTTCCTTTCTTCTCACCTCTTCTACATCCATAACAACACGAGCCACAATAATGATCCTCGGATGAGTTTCTTGCCACGCCTTCAACTTCAAGACCAAGTCTTTCACACCCTTTACGGAGAATCTGATTCTGTAAACCTTCTTGTGTGCATTTCTCTGTCACGTTGATTCGTTCACAAACTTTGTCCATAGCTGATACATACTCGGGGGTTTTGAACATTGAGATTCTTTTATCATCGCCCCATTCTTGTATAACGGAGTCAGGGGTCTTAATACAAGCTGACCAGTTAACAGCAGAGCCACCACCAACTGTTGAACCAGCCAAGATCATAACTTTACCATCCAAAGTTGAGAGTATACCACCTGATTCATACATTTGGGACTGTGAAGGTCCTTCAAGGGAAGAATAGTCTGATTTCGCAAAGTAGTTTCCTTTCTCGAGAACAACGACTTTCTGTCCAGAACTTGCAAGAACACTTGCTGCAACACCTCCACCACAGCCTGAACCAACAATGACAACATCACATTGAACCTTGTACATGTTGTTTGTTGTGTCTTCTGTGACTTTTAGGCCTTTTTCGACAAGAGATTTTACAATGCTTGATTCTGTCTCGTATATAGTTTCGATGATTCCCTTCTGAAGAGGTCTCTCATCTGGTGTTTCTGAAGAGTTCTCTTCATTGTCTACTTGATAACCAATGTCATCCCATGCTGGATTGTTTGAATCTTCACCAACCTATAGCAAGAAAAAGACACTCAATTTAGCACTTTTAACTAGTTTTTGTGGTTCTTTTGTCAACTTTCTTGATCAAAATATGCAAATTTGTTGAATGTAATGTCAAAAGCTATGTTACTCGGACTCTTCAAACATGTTGCCACGTCTATGTCATGAAGGAACTGACATGCACTCGTTTACATTTTTGAAGAATTCAAACAACATAGGTCAAAAACACTCGCAAATTAGTTTTAAATCAAGACAAATAATAGATCCAATAAATCAACTAACTGATGACCAAAATTCCCCTCTTTGTAAGTAAATAAGCTTCAACATCAACTGATCCTTCGGTCCCAATTTATGTGACTCTCTTTTTTTAGTCAGACTAAAAAAGAAGGATACATTTCAATATCTATGACTTGTTCTGGACCAAAATTTTAAAAGTTTTTTAGTCGTTCTAAAACTCCGCGCCTAGGCAAACACATTTCTATATCTGAATATCTCATAAACTCTATGTTACTCGGGCCCTCCAAAGTCCTTTAAAAATACGTCATTTTTGAAGAATTTGACTTATACTCGGTATATTTAAAAAGTCCGAGTAAAATACCTCATAATAAAGAGAAAACAATCTAGTTGTTGATGTTGTTTTAGTGTAACAAATATAATGTACATTAAAATCTTGGGACTAAACTAACAATAAAGTGTCTTTTTTTCTGCTCTATTGAAAGAAGATACAGGTCCATATAAAAAGTTTATCTATTTATATGAAAAAATCCAAATAAATGAGTAATCATTTTCAACCACCTAACTTCTAAAAAATAATAATTAAAAGTGATATTTTTCAATAAATAAAAAGTGATTAATAAATTATAAGTCATCTTCATTATTCACATGTTTTGACTTACAAATTGTCCATATAAGGATTTTTTTGCATATCATATGTAATGAAAAGGATCATTTCCTCAAAATTAATTTAATAGTTTTTTTTTGTGAAATTCATTTAAAAATATCACATTTTAAGAAGCTTTGAAAATAAAATAAGTAAAAGATTTTAAAACATGATACTAGCACAATTTAAGATATAATTAAAGTATGAAACTTCCTAGTGACCAATTCTTTATAGGAATTTGTTAATTCCAAAATCAAGAAAGATATTTTGATAAAATACTTAGCATAATTTTATAAGGTATCTCGAGATTTTAATAAAATACTTAGCATAATTTTATAAAGTACTCGAGATTTTTAATTTATTCGTAAATTTTTTATTTTGATCCTAGTGATAAATGTCAAATACATATAACTTTTGATTAATTAAAATATATGCTTTTGATTCTTTTAGATAGAAAATATGTTATATTTGAACTATTTTAAGAAGTACATTATCTTCAAATATAGAATTTCAATATGAATGGTTAGTAATTCTCGAAAAACTATGAAAATTCATCAGCAAAAGGATTAAAAGTTCACATTTTTAAAAAATAGTTGAAGCTTAGTATATACTTTATCAAATAATATAAGGACTAAAACTAGAATTAATCAATAATTCAAATATCAAGATAAAATTATATTTTAAAAATGGAGGAAAAGACAAAAAAAAGCCTTGCAAAAACCATGTGCCTTGCCATGTTTAGATTTTGAGAAAAATACAAAATTAAAAAAAAGGTGAAAAAGACAACAAAGCCCTGCAAAAAAATATGGGTCATGTTTAGACTCAAAAGACAAAAATTTATAAAAGCCAGTTGCGTTAGAGCGATAATTACTTTTTCATCTTTAATTCTAATTCTGAATATGAAGTTATATTTGTTTGAAAGCATTTTGTTCTCAATACAAGACTTTTCGAAATAAATACAAATATAATCAGATTTTAATATAGATATCAGATATCGAGCGATCAAGAAGGAGAAATACCTGAGTAAAGAAGATGTATAGACACAAGAATTTGACAAACACAAATGCCAATCTAACAGGAGTAAAAAATCTGTTGTTGAACCATTTTTGCATCACAATTTCTCTTTTATCCAATGAAATATCAGAGAATTTGTTAATATAAGGCCAACTTTTTCCAAAACAAAATAATCCACAAAGTAACAAACTCCCAATTCTTGTTGATAGAATTCTTAACAAACTCCTCACCAACATTCTTGCTTCAAAAAAACCCCTTTTCATCACAATCTCAGCAACCTACAAAAAAAAAAATAATTAAAATCCTCGTCAATAAAATGAAAATTCAGGTAGTTATCTAACTGAGTTATTCAGATTCTCCAATCATTAAATTACTCCAATTCAATCCAGAAAAAGGAAAAAACAAACTAAAAAGATTTAATCTATTTCCAAAGAATTAACCTAAAGAGCCGTCCACTTAAACATATCAAGTAGAAAAAGTAAGCGGTATAGTAGGGTAGGAAAAACGAGAGAGAATTACACGTGAAAGTTTAGATTGCTAACTAACTGAATTACTCTATGATTAATAAAATACTTCAATTCACCTCAAAAAGAAAAAAAAATAATATAACTTTCTTTATCCATTTTTTTTCAAAATTTGTGTATATCAATTAGAAAAAATAGTATGAGAAAATTATCGTGAAAATTCAGATAGTTAACTAACTGAATAACTCTATAATAAAAAAAATTAGTTAAATTCACCACAAATAAAGGGGAAAGAAAAAAAGAAAAAGGTAGGCTTTTTATCCATCATTCTTTTTCGAAATTTATGTATATCGACTAGAAACAGTAAATCTGACAGGCTATTGATTTGTTTACATACCTCATCAGGAATTGGATATTGAGAGCCAGAAACTTTATGAAAGTTTTGAATTTTTTTGTTATTTTTTTGAAGTGAATTTAGAGGAATAGGAGGAAGAATTGTTTCACAAATAGATGTTAAAGTTTGTATTTCTGATGAAGAAAATCCATGGCTATATTTTGTTTCTCTTCTTCCACCTCTAAGTAAATGATGAGCCTTTTTCTCCATTTATTCTTTTGTTTGTTTTTAATTATTTGTTGAAAATTCTAAAGAAAATTGTATGTATTTATAGGTGGTGAGATAAGAGTATCTTTCTTGTTTCTATTTGCATGAGAAAAGATAGTTCTTTGTTGTTGCCTTTTGATTTGTTTATAAGAAAATTTAATTTCGTATCATATTAGTTGATCAGCTTATTAAAACATGTATTAGATTACTTGTTTATTTATTGCATTAAAATATAATTAATTTTATCGCTACAATTAATAATCTTCTAAAGACTATATTAATATAGAATTTTCAATTTTTTTAAAGGCTTATTAGTTACTATTGGTATTTTATGTATATGTCTTATGCTATTAAAGCATATTTTTTTTTATAAATTTATAAAGGGTAAATTAATAAAATTGATTATTTTTTAAAAATATTGTGTAAAATGAAATGGGAATGACTAATATAAAATGAAGAGTATATGATATTCAAAATTTAATATTTATAAAAATGAAAAAAACTATACATATGAAAAATAAAATATGAACGATTAAATATAAAATAAATTTAAAATTTAATATTCATGAAAATGAACAATACATGTTATAAATTAGGTGGTCACATGATTACCACCATATTTGATGGTAAGGTCATGGAATTTATTGGTTATGATGTGATTTTAAAGTATGATTTGGAAATGATTTGATATTGAACTATACTTGGAAATGTAAATTTGATTTTTCTTTTAATAATTTATGAAAATTATTAAAATATTTCTAACTCTTATACAATCTTATCGAATCATCAATAATCAATTTGCATAAATAAGGTAATAGAATAATATCCTAAGACATTACATACTTTCATGTTTTTTTTTATATAAATAAATGCTTGCAGATATTATTACCATTTTAAAATAGACATTATTTTATAATAATCTACTAGTCAATAATAGTCATAATTGACTATTTTTTAAGACAACTCATCTACATAATATAAACAATATCTTCCCATCAAATCTAAGTCGTTCCTATAAAATTTTTATGATTACAATGGGCCTTTTTTGTAAATATTAATTCATGCGTCAATTTTTATATTTTAAAAAAATAAAGATTTTAACTTTAAATTATATTTATGCAATTTCTTATAAATAATTTTAAAATAAAAACTTAAAATTGAAATCCTAAATTTTTATGATCAAACACTTGCTAAGAGTTAAACGTGTCAATTTCACCTACCATAAATATGTTAGGACCCCAGTGAACAATGCCCATATGCAAATATCGTCTGCTTTATATGATTATTAATTAAATTATAAATTATTTTGGCCTCAATGAACAATGACCTTTATTTAATTTATTGATTTATGTATTATTTTCTTTATTTTAATTTATATAATATTTTTAAAATTTTAAATTTTAAATAAATCTATCTTTAATTATAATTTTTTTATATATCTTTTAACTATTTTAAATTATCAATTATTTTACCTATAGTATTTTATGTAAAAATTCATTTAGCAAAATATACATATATTTTTTTTATCAAACTGAAACTATTTAATTTTCGAAATTAAAAATTATCATATAAGTTAGGATAGAAGCCATATATAATATTATATTACTATGGTCTATCCTATCTTTAAATCATTTATTACTTGTGTATAATTTCATCTTGTTTCTGTCTGTTGGAGAAAATGCAGGAGCTCTACACCTATTTGATTAAAATTTTAAAAAACTATATTGCCTTTTTTCATTTATTAGTAGTATTATTTTGTCTAAAATCAATTGGTTCCTTTTGTATTAAATGTTATTTTTTTTATTTGTAAATACGTGACTTTCAGACGTGAATTACCTGATAATTTCTAATGTATTTATCAGTTTTTCATTTGTCATAATAATTAATTTAATAATCAAATCAATAGCGATAAAAAATTAATATTTTAAAATTTAACATATTTTTAAATCGATACGTCACCATAGTGTATAAGCCTTAAACAAAGTTTAGGTGACAGTAAAAATAATAATTTTTTATTATTTTTGCTGAAATGATAATAGAATAAAAAAATTAAGATAAAAAAACATTTTAAGTGCTAATTAACAAATGTTGAGTACAAGTTACACCATAGTGAGGACCCTTAAAAAGTTCCCACTTGATGCAATTTCCACATTATTAAACACCACACATATCTTAAAAAAATCTCAATTGGTCAATGATTTAACTTGCTATTTATTGATCTATAATAAAATAATATATGATCTATTAATATCTTTGATCATAAGAAATCTAGGTTATTTTAAAAAATAATAATAATATATCTGATATGCATATTGAAATTTAATAAATTTAATTTTTTACGTAGAGTAGGCTCATTCAGAAGTAGTGTTTTCTGTAGTCTACAATATTTGGTTGAGATTTCAATTTTAGTTAGGTAGTCATCATTTTCCTCTTGATTAACATAAATTATACAAAAAGTTTTTTGATTGTATTATGTATATATTGAAAACTTGTGAAGTTTAGAAATATCTTTTGAGTGATTATTGTGAGGGATAAAGTTTGTTATTAGTTATAATTACCATAATTCTAGAGATTTGGTTAAGTTTGTTGTAGAAAATTAATGCATGTTTTTGGCTTCCCTTTAATTAAGGGTTTTATAATCCCAATTTGGTGGATAAAGATAATAGGGTTTTGTAAGAAATTTATTTTCTTGGACAATCCTAGGAAACAATATCTAGAGTTTAGTAAGAGTTCGGAGCCTAAAAAATATAAAATATTAACAAAAAATTTTAAAATGGTAATCGCTGTTGTTTCAGCGATTTTGCCGCTTTGGTTAATATAAAATTTTATATATCGTTTTGAAATTTTTGTTATTATTTTATACCCTTTAGACTCCGGACTCAGTTTAGTAAAGTATTCTTGATGGGTAAATAGAAAAGTTTATTAAAAAAAAGGGCTAAATGAAAGAAATAATAAAACTTAAATTTTGGATGGTTTGGGTTGCTTGTTCCTTAATTAAGTATCTTGGATTTAAGCTTTAGATATGAAGAGAAAATCTCTGTTCTCTGGTAGAGAACGATTTACTCTGAATAAAATCGTACTCGACGAGAATTTGAAGTACTCGAACTTTGATACAGATATCAAACATCAAGTAAAAATCGAGACAATAGTCTACCTTCTATTAATTGAGGGCATTTCTCTATCTTAATTCAATTAATTGTTAAGTTCTTAACAAATTACTCTGAAAATAAAGCCCTAAAATAAAAATATATGTTTCATTTGAATGTAGTTTTTCTTAGGTATTTTTTAATATTTTAAAAACTATTAATTGTTGTGACTTACTCCTTCTATTGATATTTTATTTGTCTATATTTGACTTGACACACTACGAACAATAAATAAATGATAGTAATATTTTTATTTTACTCTTAATTAATGTAACTTTTTTATTCCAATTTAGGTAGCATAACTGAAATTTCGAAAGTCAAATTCTTTAATTTTAGCTGTGAATTTGGGTACATAGCTTTTAGTACTTTTGAAGTTTACATATTTGATAACTACGTAAAAATTATTTATTTAAAGAAAAACTTGGTTGGCTCTAAAAATTCGACGGAATGTAAGTCATCTAAATTTTTGAAAAATAAATTGAATTAAAATAATTAATACTCAATAATAAGAGTGAAATATATATAAAATGATTAATTATCTTTTAATTTTTTAAATTGAATAATTAAATATGATTATTTATTTTCAGTATAGCGGATAAGTAAAAATGGGTGATAATAGAGTTGAGTATTTTTGCATTTTTTCTTTCTAAATTTTTCTAAAAATTACGTCTGAATCCACACCTAATATAAAATATTGACCTTTAGGATCTTGTTAAGAAAAAGAACATTGTGTTAATTATGAGTATAATATAATTATTATATTCTTTCTTTTAATAAATAAAAATACATTAAATTTTAAACAAGTTGAATTCAATATACGGTTATTTAATAAAGCTAAAAGGATCCAGTTGGCCTCAAGTGTTATGTAATCATATTATTTATTAAATTATGATAATGACAAATCTAATCAAAAATTAAATTATTGAAGAAGTCTTCAAACTGAGATAATATCATACTTGTCAAAGGCAACAGTTAATTAGTATTTAATCAGTGAAATTTATTGTTAAGAGATTTGACTTTGAAACTCCTAAATTATTAGAAGTTGTCATACTATGCATGTATTATTAAAATAAGTTTGATTATGGAGTGTTGGTCAGTTAAAAATTTTTACGTTTGAAAATAAATATAAAAAAAAATGAAAAATGCTTAAATGAAACATATATTGATATATGAGAAAAGGTGTGAGATATGAACAAGATACGAGAAGTAAGGTTGTGATGATTTGAACAATCGAAGAAAAGGAACGTAGATGATGTGCGATTAATGATGATAGATTCAAAGAAAAATAGATATTATTCGAGGAAAATTAGGAACTAACAAGCGTCGGATCGAAAATTTCTGGCTTGTTATAAAAAAGGGAGTTCAGTAAAGCAAACTCTTCTTGGAGGAGCATGAATTTAGTCAAGTGGAATCGAATTGCGCTGCTTGATGCTCTGATAAAAAACAAATCAATGGAACGGTGCCGATACAACTGAATATGCGTTACAAAGGTCAATCCCTCCCTTATCAGTATTGCTATTATTATGCTAGCATTATCTGATTCCTCAATTTTATTTCTACTCTCTATTTATTCAGGTATAATACACAAGTACCATCTCAACATATGTCCGAAATTTCAGAGACACGCTTATACTATAATAAGGTCTTATTACCCCCTGAACTTATTTTATTAATAATTTTCTATCCCTTTTTGAACTACGTGACACTATCTTGTGGCCAAACACTGGTTGACTTTTTCTCAAATTAGTGCCTCGTAGGTCGAAAAGGGGTATAAAATTAATTATAAAATAAGTTGAGGGGGTAATAGGACTTTAATATAGTATAAATGTATCTCTGAAATTTTAAAAATAAGTTAAGAGGATACTTGTATATTTTCCTATTTAATTATTTTTTGCTTTGACAGTCTATAAAAAATAATTTCTATCTCATATGAATATAAATAAAATCTATATATAATTTATCCTCGTCGGATCGTAACTCTGTAAAAATCAACGCTAGCTGTTAGATTAGAGTATTGAAGTCAAATTAAATGGTCACTTATAAAGTTGTATCCAATCGATTAATTATTATCCTAATTTAAATTAAAAGTAGATGAATCGACTATAGATAATTATTATTATTTTATTTACATATAATTTAATTTGTGCGCCTGATCAATGATGTTAACAACATATATATATATATATTATTTGTAATGTAATATATATAATTAAGAAATGACATTAAGTCCAACAGTTCAACTTGTAAATTGTTGTTTAATGGTCCAAAATTTAACCTATCATATATTCTACATCAGTATATATAATATTTTATTTTATTAGAAAGTCAATAAGTTTACCAAGTTTGTAGTTTGATGCATATCTTCTATTTAAATAAATTTTTGAAACGAAAATAACATCTTATATTTAAGTTTATGTGACAAATTTTGGAAACGAAAATATTATTTTTTTTTGAAATTTTGTTTTAGTTTATGTGATAAATTGTGGTAACGAAAATAAAGATTTTTGAAATTTTTTATGATAAAAAATTTAAAGAGAAAAACTTTCATATGTAGATAATATAAAAAGAGGGAATTAAAAATAATTATTTATGTATCTTACAAGTTTTTCACCATAATGTTGTGGCATAATACATAATCTTGATTTTTAATTTTTCGAAGGTCATAGAAATAAATTTCTTAATGCACCATAGATGCACAAGTAACATTCTATAAAATTATTTTGTAGTTTGAGTTTTTAAAGTTGTATTTGGTGTAGATTAATTTTTAAGAGTTTTTGTATACTGTGTTTGATATTTGCATAGCAGCTCAATTATTTTAAATTCATGCCATATAGGATTTATTCAGAGGAAAGCGCTTCGTATTAAGGATTTTTTTTATATTTAAAGCTCGAATAATCTTATTCACTGCACCACATTTTTTGATGGTCATATATTCTTTACATTCATGTATCATGGCTATTGATTATACATAATAGGAAAACTTTCACATATAGCAAACAAAAAATTCATATTTGTATGCTATAGCAAACTTTGCATAATTGCGCTCCATAGCAAACATAAAACTGTATAATTTGTTATACATATACACTTGTATAATTCGCTGGCTTATTTCGCTGCAATTGTATAATTTTTTTTGCATATAGTTGAATCAAATTAAAATGTATGTATATTGCATAATTATAAGTGTATAGCAAGAAGATGTATGTTTTTCTCGCTTTATACAAAAACAGAAACACAATATATACACTTATTGTATTTCACTGCAATTGTATAATTCGCAATTGTATAATTCGTTGGCCTTTTTCTCTGCAATATTTGAAGTAAAATGTTTGTAAATTGTATAATTAAGTGTATAACACGAAGATATACATTTTTGCATGTGTATATACAATTTTCTCTCGGTTTATACAAAACAGAAACAGAATTATACACTTTTGTGTATAAAGCGAGAGAGGCGAGCGAGAATGGAGAGTGACGAGCGAGATTTTTGGGAGAGAGACGCTGGCAAATTTTAGCTAATGTTTGCCATGGAGCACAATTAAATCAAACCCTAGCTATTCCATTTAATTTAGGTTATTAGTTTGCTATTATATACAATTTTCCCTACATAATATATGTATCTTAAAAAGACCTCATTGGCAAATAGAGAAAAAAATCGGTTAATTAAATAGAATTTAAATTGCATATATAATATCGAATTGATTTGGTCTCGAATTGGTTTTTTTTAGCCGAAATTTTTCCCAAAATCAAACCAAGTCAAGCCAACCACTAATCAGATTTTCTTTTCTCAATTTGCGGTTTAGTTAGATTTTATACCCCAATTGCTTAAAAAAACTTTCAACAAATTTATGTGTGATTAATAAACAAATCTTATAGGATAATCTAGAAGTAATTGATAAACCAAAATCCATTTAAGTTATCTAGAAGAATATTTAATTTCATCAGTGATAATAAAACACTACATCTTACGTATTTTCAAACTTTTATTAATAAGGTTTTAAAGTTCACGTTATTCTTTATCTCTAAATATAGTGTGTGCCAAATTCGACTGCTATTTATCCCCGTTAGATAATAGACATAATAAGGTCTTATAACTATAATTTCGATAATAACAACCGTAACTATAGCTTAATTTGCTATGGAGGCAGCAGTTTCAATATTTCACTTGTAAATAAAGAAACAAGACAAGTGTGTATAAATGAAAGATGCAGCTTGTATATTTTGTTCGCCCGTTTGTATATTTTGCTTGTGAATAACAAACAAGGTAAGTATATACAAATTCTATAGCTATATGGAATTTTTCAAAGCTCGATTTGTATATTTCGTTTGACAATATACATATTAAATAATTTATCATAAATTCTTCATAAATCATATATAAATAGCTAGGGTAATCATATACAAATTCTTCATTTATACAGTTAGGAATCAAAATATACAAATTCTAAATCTATATAATTAAGAAACCAAATAGCAAAATTTCATGAAACTGTAGCTACATATTAAAAACAGTTGAAACTATACAACTACATTAATTATGCTTGACATTTCACATAATTTTCCATTTAAAAAATATAGTTAATTCCGAATATAATTTTGGACAATCCTTGCCTCGTTTTTTTTATGAGAAACAAGAATTGCAAAATGAGTCGAGGAGCAATGTGTATACACCCGTTACTAATTGAGTGCCAGCACCTAACCGTGCTATCAATAAGAAGTTAAAAAGGATATAAGGCAATATAACACAACTCATAAATTAGCAATTCTTCATCATTGCTATAAGGGGAAATCTTATATAGTTCCTCCACACTGAAAAATGGATTATAGTAGAGTAAACACCAAAAACCTCAAACAAGAAAGGCATCATCAAGCATAATAAGTTACAAAATACCTTAACAAACTATACCTAAGATAAATGAAACTTAGAACATATACCTCCACATAGCTGGTCGATCTCTCGATATGAGAAGAACTCTAGATGATAAATAATCAAAAGAAGGTGAATACAAATCATCTGGTCCAATTGCTTCTCTCAGATTCTGTCCATTGTTTTGATCCAAAGTGTTTAACGACTGCAAAGCATCGTCTTTATTTGAATCGAAAACAAATAGGCCCAATCCACAAACTCCCATAACAACATTTGAGTTTCCCCAAACTTGTGTTAAAGCCGTGTAATGGGAGTGAGCATTTGATTCTGGCAATACATAGGTGTTGCAAAGCTTCTGCTTGCGCAATGAGAACTGCTGGATTTGGGAAGTGACCTGCCTTTTCACCGCGGATTTCACTGTAGTGCAGCCAAGATATAAAGAATCACCACGGGAGAAAACTGACTGAACATTTGCACCAATCTTGGGTATTTTCAGACCTATACCAGAAGGGTGACGGAAATCTAAAATGTTGATGGAATCAGAGGTGCAAAACACACCATCATTTCCTTCAACTTCAGAAGAACTAGCCCTGCATCGAAATATGAAGGTTCAAACTTTTGATAGAGGTGAAAATGATCTGCTATAGGCTGAACTATAATGAGAACTTTGTTAACCATGCTATCTTTTCATACTATTAAGTCGTAGTATTTCTCAAGGAGTTTCTAATCTTTCAGTGTCTGTTATTACCTGTTGTTATCTTGCATGATATCTTTTGTAGTTACGCTTCCTTTTCTCAGAATACTTTAACATGCTCTCAATAGACTACAATATTACGCCATGATTTCTTCTATTGTTACTTCTTTTTTTCCTACTTTTACAATTTTAGTTGAGCCGAGGATCTATTGGAAACATCCTCTCTACCTTACACTCTACCCTCCCAGACCCCACTTATGAGATTACACTAGGTATGTTGTTGATATTGAGAAAACAACATACAGAAAACTCTTTGAGCCAATCATGTAAACCAGTGACCACAGAGACCTGCTAGGCATAAAAGAATTTCATATAACTACAGCAGAAAACTGCTCCAATTTAGAAGGCAAGAATTGTACTTCTTGGAGACTTAATAGCTTTCTACCCAAACCTAGGGTCTAAAAACTTGTTTTGCTATAACTTCCCCTTGAACCTTTATAGAGTTTATGATTCATTTGCCATATAAAGGAACAAATGTTAACTTGTTTTTGGAAAATATCAAGTGTTACCAACATCAACATACAAATCTTTTATCTTTCTTTTTACAGCTCCCAACCATATTTCATCACCAATATGCAATATGTTCAGTATAGAAAAGCATATGTTCGACAAGAAGCATATCCAAGGTATGGAAGAAACTAATTAGAGGCATGAGAGGGGAAGTAATTGTCATATCCAATTTATTGCAAGGATATTAGGTGAACTAGATCAGTTTTACCTCTGTCGAACTCCTCCACCCAGCTCAGCATCTGTGTTATTTACATGGAAAGCAGAAATTTGTCGACCAGAGGATGATATAGAAAGCAGTGCTTGAGGACTTATGGAATTGACATCCCATAAAGAAAGACCCTCTGTCTCAGCTATCACTATTTTTCCTCTGCTTCTCCATTGCAAAGGACTTGAGTAATCCATAGACAACATTGGTCTCTGTAAATCCCATTTCAGGACCTGCTCTCCATCACGGATATCATAAGTTCTGACCATCCTTTGGCAACTAGCACCTGATACGATGAGTGGTCCACAAGGTTTGTACCACCATTGCTGATTTTGAGGCGCCATAATTGATGATAGAGTATTTCTCCTATACATTGGATTATTAGGTAATGGAGCAAGGGCTGCTCTTGTGTTACTAAATCCATCATCAACATGAAAGGCTCGTACATCTTTTGTGTAGAAGTCCCAGGAACAAAAACCTGAATCCATGGAATTTCCCGCAGATGCTGCCACCACATATCTCCCTGAGGAACCATCTACACCAGGAGCACGGACTATCCAACAATCTCTCCACATATTTGATGAGACTCCAACTGGAGGTTTGTACTCAGCTTTCTCCTGAAATGATAACAAATGTTAAGGAACTATTCTTAGAAGCTGACGAATTAGCTTAATTATTGGATATCATACCCTTCCAAACTTCATCTAAAGCTTAACAGACCAGAAGATCATTAAAGTCACATATTAAGACTCATGCCATAACAGGAGAAAACAACAACATACCCCTACCTTCTAGAGATATAGAGGAGGTTCCCAATAGTCCCTTGGTTTTTTTTAAAAAAACATTTGGAGGCAGTTTGAAAAAGGAAATACATAAATGAAGCAGTAACAACAATGAAACAGTGTGAGATGGAAAACAGTATACAACATACAATGAAACAGTGTAAGATGAAAAACAGTACACAACATACAATAAAATAGTGTGAGACGGAAAAGAGTACACAACATACACAAGAAAAAACAGTAACAACAACAAACAATGCATTAACTGAAGCACAAAAAAATAGGAGATAAAAGTCATGCTTGGGTTCATTTGACATCTTAATATTTAGAGGGAAGTAGAGCTAAGCAGATAATACCTCGCAATGCACAATATCATAGAAAGAGCAGGAACTGTCATCATGTGTAAGGAGAACAGATTCTCCCTCAGAGACAAACCACCCTCCAGTAGATGTCTTACGGCCAATCTCATTGAGTTCACATATAGAACTATCTTCTGTCTCTTCCTCCATCAACATTTCTTGTTTATTCTCTTGAGCATCAAAACTTTCAAGCCTCTCATCACTTGCCAGGAGATGATCAACAATTTCTTTTCCTTTGAACAGTTCTGAAGAAGAATTTTGGTTTTGTGAACTTACTGCATCATCCACATCTTGAACATTGGAAATCTGTAAACAAGCATCCTCACACCTAGTAGTAACTTTAGACTGCTCCTTACTAAGAGAAGCCAAGAACTCCACAGCAATAGGATTCTCATCAATAGGACTAACATAATTCTTCTCGGGCTTCACTTCAATAGTTGATTCAGCAGATCCAAGTTCCTCATTTTTGGTACAGCCCATTAGTGTCTTCAGAGATGTCCTGTCTCGTAGCAATTTATGATGAGGGAACAACCTTGCCTCTAATTCCTCTACATTTAATCCCTTCACAGAGATTTTCCCATTATCCTCAGGTATTGTTTCCTTCTCATCAATAATCATGTCCTCACTGCTAATGCTACCCAGCAAACCAATTTCTCTATCCCCATCCACTATATTACACATCCCCTTCTCAATCCCACATATCTTCTCATCAACATTCAAACTCTCATTTTTACTGCTACTCGTCAAACCTATTTTTTCATCCCCATCAACTACATTACCCATTGCCTTCTCAATCCCGGATATCTTCTCTTGGATATCAGAAATTATCAACTTAGAAGAATCAGGATTATTCATATCCAACATCTCCTTAGTCCTCTTAATATCAGTTGCAATCCTCTTCACTTTTCCTTCCAAGAACGCAAGCTTCTCATGCAGCTTACTTGGGTACTTATTCACACTTGAACCAACCTTCCCTTGTTCATTTTCACATTTCTCTTTCGACACTCCAGAAAAACTATTCGATTTGGTCAGCAATCTCGGATCTTTCACAGTAGACTCAACAACATTCCCACTTTTATCAACCAAAGATTTCAACTTTACTGAACTTGAGCTTGAGATAAGCTCTTCTCTATCACAAAATTTAGAATTTTTACCTTCAGATATCTTAATTTTCTCAGATTTTACATCAAATTTTCCCAAAAGTTCACGACTTTTCTCCATTTCCGTCGAAACCCTATTCCCATTTTCACTCAATTTGTCATTCACACCTCGAGAATTCCCTGAAACCCTAGAGACCCTAGATGTTTTGCGTATATCCGACAAGGTCTTAGAAAACTCAGATGGACTAGAACTCCTACCTCTAGGCACAGACGTTGACCACCTCGCACGTGGCTCGGCACGTGCCTCTCCACCTTCAGCTCCGGTTGCCGTCGCCGTCCCCGATGCCGCCTTGTCAATTCTCGGCATGGCACGAAGCACCGGTTTCTGATTAGTCGACGCCGTTGCAGCCCGAACACGCGATGTGGGTCTCGGATTTTCTTTTCCGGTGGACCGCCTGAGATTCTCCCCGCCGATGGAATTAACAGAAGACGATTTGTTGGAAAGTGGGGTTAGGGATTTGGAAGGTCTAGCGGTGGTGGTGGATGGCGGCACGTTGATCTTGGCTCCGGCGGCGCCGCCACGGTCCTTAAGCCGGCGAAGTGGTGCTGCCGTCGACATTTTTGTATTTTTTAAGGTTTTTCTGGAGAAAAAAAAAGTGAAAACTGCAAAAGGTTTTTGAGGTATTTGCTTGAATTGAAAAGATTAGAGATGAAAGATTGAGCGGGAAAATGATATGTTTTTGGAATATTTTTCAAAAAAAATTGAGATTCCAAAATTCAAATTTGAGTGTTTGGATATAATTTGAAGTTTTGTTTTTTTTTTCTTAAACCCAAGAAAAGAATGTGTAGTCGCGCTTAATAGTCGAGGTAGAAATAAAATTTACGTATATTTTATTTTTCGAGATCTCAGCTATTGAATTGTTGTTGTTGAAATATGATTTACAAGTTGTGTTTTGAAATGTAATGTTTAAGTCGGATTTCTAAAATGATTGTCATATGTCATTTTTTTATGAGCATTTTCGTGAAATCAAGCTAAAGTTGTTTTTATAACAGTTAGAACAAAGCAAAAAGAATTTTAATATACAATTCGTACATAAATATGTAATTTAATTTGTTTTTAAAAATGTAATTACGTAAACATTATTATAATTTATTTATAAAATTTAACAAATAAACACATATATCTTATTTAACATTATAATATAATAATTTATGTCCTACGTATATTATAACACGCGTGTGCACGAAAGAATATGATTTATAAATGTGCCATTGACCATCTACACGTCTCATAGTGTCCCACATTGCTACCCACTATTACTAATCATAAGGAACCTTTGGTTTCGATTTCACCTATCTTAATCAGAAATTTTGATACGAGTTTTTTAATATATAATAGTATTTTATTTTTCATTAGAGATTTCAATTCGAATATCTTTGTTATAGAGGTTTTATAATTTTTAATATGAAATTTTTAAATTTAATCGTTTTAAATATGAATACGAGACACCGAATAAAAGAAAAGGGAAAGAAGGAAATGGGTCCCTTAGCTTTTTTATTCAACACAAAACTAGAAAAATGTAGATTTGTTACTACAACTACACCACCAATCAAACTCCACAAAAGATCGATCCTTTTTTCTGAAATTCAAGCTCAACCATGGCTTCTCTACTTCATTCGAGACTTCCCCTTTCTCACAATCATTCTTTATCAAATTCTTGCCAATCTTTCCCATGTCATCTCCCAGGAAGAAGCAAGAGAAGTACTCAAAGATTATTAGAGGAAAGGAGCTATGACAGCAAGAGAAGTTTAGTTTGCCAGTCGGGTATTGATGAAGTCACTTTTATTGAGCCACCTGGTAGTAAAGAAGCTGAAGCGGAGCTTATTGGGTCTCTCAAACTCAAGTTATTGGTACTTAAAAATCTAATCTTTTTGATCCCCTTTTGTTATTTTCTTGAATTTATCTGAATGTTGTTGCTTACCTATATGTTGTCATTGATGGGTGTATGTTTGGTTTTTTATCTTGACTGTTGGTCATTGTCTTATGGAAAATTCACTATCTTGTGGTACATGAGTAGTAAAGAAGCTAAAGCTGAGCTTATTGGGTCTCTCAAACTCAAGCTTTTGGTACTTAAAAATCTGATCTTTTTGACTCCCTTTTGTTATTTTATTGATTTTATCTGTTTGTTGTTGCTTCCCTATGCAGTTGTTTTTGTTGTCTTTGATGGGTGTGTCTTGGATTGATTGATGGTCATTGTGTTAAGAGAATTTCACTATCTTGTGGTACATAGGTTACTAAGAAGCTAAAGTTGAGCTTATTGGGTCTCTCAAACTCAAGTTTTTGGTGCTTAATAAATCTAATCTTTTTGACCCCCTTTTGTTATTTTCTTGAATTTGTCTGTTTGTTGTTGCTTCCCTATGCAGTTGTTTATGTTGTTTTTGATGGGTGTGTCTTGGATTCTTTATCTTGATTGATGGTCATTGTGTTATGGAAATTTCACTATCTTGTGGCACATAGGTAGTAAAGAAGCTGAAATGGAGCTTGATGGGTGTCTGAAACTCAAGCTATTGACACTTAAAGCTCTAATCTTTTTGACCTCCTATTGTTATTTTCTTGAATTTATCTGTTTGTTGTTGCTTCCTATGTAGTCATTTGTGTTGCCTTTGATGGGTGTGTCTTGGATTCTTTATCTTGATTGTTGGTTATTGTGTTACGGAAGTTTCACTATCCTGTGACACATAGGTAGTAAAGAAGCTAAAGTCGAACTTATTGGGTGTCTCAAACTCAAGTTATTGGTACTTAAAAATCTAATCTTTTTGACCCCTTGTCTAATTTTCTTGAATTAATCTGTTTGTTCTTACTTATCTTTGCAATTATTTATGTTTCCTTTGATGGGTGTGTCTTGGATTCTTTGTCTTGATTGTTGGTCATTGTCTTATGGAGATTCCACTATCTTGTGGTACATAGGCTAGCCTAGACTTTAATCCTGTTTGCTCTATTGATCCCCTTGGAGTCAATTTCAATATCCTTTCCCTCTTAGTCACATCCGTTGAGCCACCTGGCAGTAAAGAATCTAAAGTTGAGCTTTTTGGATGTCTGAAACTCAAGTTATTAGTACTTAAAGCTCTAATCATTTATTCCTTTTCCTTGAATTAATCTTCTTGTTCTAACCTCCCTATGCAGTTATTTATGTTGCCGTTGATCGATGTGTCTTGGATTCTTTGTCTTGATTATTGGTAATAGTCTTATGGAAATTCCACTATCTTGTGGTAGATAGGCTAGCCTAGACTTTAATTTATTTGCTCTATTGGTCCCCTTCTAGTCAATTTCATTTCCCTTTTCGTGTAAACATTGATTTCCTTGCTCAAAACTCCGTCCATGTGAGCTTGTTAATACATAGCCAACTCCAAATTAGAGCTGAGTAAGATTGTGGTAGGTTGAAAGTCAACAAAGAAATAGTCAAATTAAGATGAATCCTCTCGAAACTTGATTAGACGGGAATGGATACAAAGCTGACTCAACTAATTTGTTGTTGGAGTAGTTGGATTGAATTGATTCTTGGCTTTATTTCTGGTTTCTCTTTTGGGCTTTCTATCATGCAAGTACATTGTTATCCAAGTGATACTGAACTTGTTTGTTACCACCTAAACAGCTCGAGTCACTGAGGAATTAAGTGTGATCTGATGAGGTAAATGACAGATTAAGGCAAAATCTACCTCTGCTCCTGTCTTCTAAAGTGCTACATAAATGTTGAAACTTGAAATTTAGTTTGTGATTCAGAATTTAGTATTTGAGTACGAGGGGGGTTTCATAATATAGTCTAACTCCCTTCTGTAACCTTTTCGTAATCGATTTTGGCTTCTTTAATGGTCAATGACCATGTTTCTCCATTCAAATTCTCCTAGACACCCTTGCGGCAAAAGAGATTACTACTTGTCCCAGCATTTTGTACCATTGAAGGATCTGGTCAGACTTTGAGGCTACTCAACTGAGAGACTAATGAAGATCAGATATTGCTGTTGATGTTGGAATATATATTTTCCTAAAATATTCAGTTCTTGGATTCGCTCTGACTACAGAAATCACCGTTAGAGTGGCAATGTCTAAGGACAAAAAAAAAATGAATACTCTCCTGCTTCAATTGCCAATTAACTTGCTTTACATGCTTAGTATCTTATGGTTTTGCACATCTAAGTGCAACAGAATGGTTGTTGATCTGGAGGGGAAGATGTATGCAACTGATGTTGCTGTCACCATGAGCTTATGCCTATCTCCTTCTTGGCTAGGTCCAATATTTGGCAGAACCATTAATATTTTATCATCGTTAAGTATAATTGTCATTGGAAGAGGTTGCGAATATTTCCCCGTCTCCTCTTACTGTTCTAAGTTTTTATCTCTTTTCCCCTGGAATTTAATCTTGCTGTCACCATGAGCTTATGCCTATCTCCTTACTGGCTAGGTCCAATATTTGGCAGAACCATTAATATTTTATCATCATTAAGTATAATTGTCATTGGAAGAGGTTGCGAATATTTCCCCGTCTCCTCTTACTGTTCTAAGTTTTTATCTCTTTTCCCCTGGAATTTAATCTTGGTTTTTTAAATTACTTCGTACAATGACATATCCTTATCAATCATCTGCCGTTAAAGCTATAGAGACGTGTGCACTCCTTTGTTATGTATTATATTGATTATAGCAAGTTAGGAGGTTCCTCTTGACAAATGTGTTGATCACTTGCAGAGTGCTGTTTCTGGGCTAAACAGAGGTCTTGCTGCAAGTGAAGATGATCTAAAGAAGGCGGATGAGGCTGCCAAGGAGCTAGAATCTTGTGCAGGAGCTGTAGATCTCGCAGCTGATCTTGATAAACTTCAAGGGAGGTGGAAATTGATATACAGCAGTGCATTCTCATCTCGTACTCTTGGTGGAAGTCGTCCTGGACCCCCCACTGGAAGACTTCTTCCCATCACTCTTGGTCAGGTAAGCTAAAAGTACTCATTTAATTCTGTAAGAGCTGGCCACTTCCCGTCCTCTGTTACGAACATGCTTACAGTGGTTAACCATGAATTAAAGAGAACACAGAGTGGTTGGTCGGACATCTATTATGATTACCATAGACATGTTATGAAGAGAACAAAGACAGTTTGTCATCATATTCAGAGGAGAATCTAGGATTTAAGTGACTTTGGAGTACCGTTGCACCCACTACGTCATTGTGATGAGGTCAAAGTTGGTATAAATATATACTTTAAATGAATTTTCAACTCTCCCCCTCTGTGAGTGGTTGCACCCGCAGCTGCTACCTTTGACGTAAATCAGCCCTTGATTATTTCCAGGTTAAGAAGTTGCATTCTTAAAGTCCTATCCTAGATTTGTTGTGGAACATCTTTCCATGGTTTTGCCTTGCAGTTATAAGGATCAATATGTTCATTTCTTTAGCTTGCTGCAGAACAATGTTGAGCGTTCTAATTCACTACTATATATCAAGCTTATATATTGATACACGGTAGCATAATCGACTGATTTGGTTTGATCAGGTATTTCAAAGAATCGATGTACTGAGCAAAGATTTTGACAACATAGTGGAGCTTGAATTAGGTGCTCCGTGGCCTTTCCCGCCTGTTGAAGCAACTGCCACTTTAGCCCACAAATTTGAACTTATAGGTTGGTTCTGTGTTTTCTCACATCTCTTGGACCAATTGGTATGATTGCTTCTCTTTTTGCAGTACAAAAGTTCTAAAGTTTTCGTATCTCACATCATGTTTATACATTTCCACAAATAGGATCATCTACGATTAAGATTATATTCGAGAAAACTACAGTGAAGACAACTGGAAATTTATCACAGCTCCCACCATTAGAAGTGCCTCGCATACCAGATCAGTTCAGGCCACCATCAAATACAGGAAGTGGTGAGTTTGAAGTTACCTACATCGATTCTGATACACGAGTAACAAGGGGAGACAGAGGAGAGCTTAGAGTTTTCGTTATCTCATAAGTTAAGCTGCAATGAATATAGTCTTCCTACAATGTTTTGTTGCTACAATTTCATGTAACAACATATCAAATGTGTAGATATGCTCAACATTATTCTGCTGGTCACAGCTATCAAATCTGTAATGCTACTGCAAATTCAAATCTGTATACAGTAAATTTGACATCTGATGGACTTGTGCAGTGAGATTTCAAAAATACATGAGGTAAGTTAAGGTCTACGTACACGTGGGATTACATTGGGTATTGTTGTTATATCACTTATATGAGGTAAGGAACAACAAAGAAAATCCTTATATTCAAAGTCACCGTTTTCTCTATTTATTATTATGACAAATTAGTATATCGTGATGTCAACTTGAGATCTTATTTTAGTTCGATATGTCTATTAATGAGACGCGTACAATGTCAACCAATAAAGAGTCACACTATGTATACATAGTTCGAGTCGAAAGCAGTAACAAAGTAAATGCTACTCCCCACAACTAAAGAACTCCCAAGACTCGAACTCTCTTTGATTTGATGGTATTGCAATTTGCAAGAAGCATGAACACAAGTATCTTGGCTCTACTACTTGAAAAGCAGAGCTTGGTAACATAAATCTTTTGATCTAACATAAATCTTTTGATCTACACGATAATCTCAAATTAATTGTATTTATTTAGATTTATATAGTCCAATAATGACAGGATTTATCCTAGTTAAATAAGTTTAGGCAAATAAGATTAGAGGGTGTTTGGCTAATCTAGTCAAATTAGTTTATTAACACTTTTTAAACTTATCAACATAACTAGTAGTACTTGACTCAAAATCTTTAAGTTAGTCAACACCAATTTATGGCTTTTCACTTATAGCACTCAAAATTACTTTTTAGAACTTATATATTCTTATCAATTAACTTTCCATAAGCTACTCTCTCTGTCCTAAGTCCTAATTTATGTGATTCGCTTTTCTTTTTAGTAAATTCAAAAAAAATGATATATTTCTATATTAAGTAACAATTTTTAATTATAAAATTTCTATTTTATCTTTAACGAAATGATTTACAGCCACACAATTTTCTATCATTCATTTTGGATCACAAGTTTTAAAAATATTTCTTTCTTAAATTATGTGCATAATCAAAATACCTCACAGAAAATTAGACGGACTGAGTATTTCAAAACAACTAGATGAAATTGTCCCTATATAAAAGTCGATCAATAGTCAACTTTCATTTCTTGATCCGTCTGATCATTTGATCTTCTCAATTTAACTCGCCTTTGAATTATCATTCATGTTAGATAAACCAACAAAAAATTCGATTTTTTGCTAAAACTATAAGATTTTTATTTTTTTACTTGTAACTAAGTGAAAACGACAAAAGTGCAATAATTAACATAAAAATTTAGATACAGAATCTTTTAGCTCTTTTAAGTTTTAAATGTTTATTTAATATTAGACTCTTCAAATGTTTATTTATTACTTATTTTCAAATATTTATTTATCAAGGTGAAAATGCAAAAGGTTAAAATGGTAAAAAAAGACGAAGATGGTTTCAAAACAAAAAATTGAAACTAGCCGTTACCAATTTAAACGTTTAAACTTTTCATTTTTTTGAACTTTCAAAAACAAAAACATCCAAAAATACAGTCCATTTTTTTTTTTTTTTCATTTCACTCTCAATTCTGAAGAACCCATTTCTGTCTTCTCCAATTTTCCATTTTTAGCTGAAAAAAAAGAATCAAATCAGTGACAGAACAAAATCCCCATTTCAAAGATTCAATCTTGGTCTGTAAAATCTTGAAATTTTCTTGAAAAAATTTGATCAGTGATTAGAAAAAACGAAGCCCCATTTGTAATCTTTCAATGGCTCCTACACCATCATCAAAGAATCATGCAACTCCAACTCCGTCATCGAAATTGCACCAGACCCATGTAAATTCAAGAACCCCACAGTCGAAGCATCGTCTCAATTTCAACTCAGCAAAACCCTCACCAAACCCTAATTCTACAGCAATGAAAGAAGGGGGTACACCTCCCGAGCACCCGGTAGAGGTTATTGGTAGGATTCGTGATTACCCGGATAAAAAGGAGAAATCTTTATCAGCATTGCACGTGAATTCTGACTGTAGGTCCTTACGTGTTAGGACTGATATAGGGTATAGGGATTTTAGTCTTGATGGTGTTTCGTTGTCCGAAGAAGAAGATCTTGATGAGTTTTATAAGAAATTTGTTGAGTCAAGAATTGATGGGGTGAAATTAGGGGATAAATGTACTATAATGATGTATGGACCAACTGGTGCTGGTAAGAGTCATACTATGTTTGGGAGTGTTAAGCAGCCTGGTATTGTGTATAGGTCATTGAAGGATATATTGGGTGATGGAAATGAAGAAAGTGATGAAAATAGTGAGAAGAAGGTTGGTGTTGGCACATTTGTTCATGTTACTGTGTTGGAGATTTATAATGAGGAGATTTATGATTTGTTATCGACGACTAATGGTGGTGGAGGATTTGCTTTTGGTTGGTCCAAGGCCTGTGCTTCCAAGGTACATATAGTTCTTTGATGCACTAGTAATGTTTCATACAGAATAGTAGTAGTAGTCTCTTATCTGATATTTTGTCCATTTCTTGTTTTTCGATTGATATGTTTCTCGAGGTTTTAGTACAACATGTTTAGTTCTGTATCATTGATTCTGCAATTTCACTGAATGAAACCTTGTCGTTATAGTTGTAATTTGTATCAAGCAAAATGCTTTTAATGCTCCAGTTTCTAAATGTGCTAGCTGATGACTTGAATTTGTAGCAGCTATAGGCTAAGGCTTTTATTATTTAAGTTTCCTGTTGAATAGAAATTTCAGTTGACTTTCGATAGCCATTAAAGATGATGTGCTTTTTATTATTCAAGTGACATTTGCTCAATGTAATTTCAGTATTTACACATACTACTCCGTGCATGACATGAACGGATAACACTAGTATTGTTTGGTAGAGATTATGTAAACGAGAACCTACATGAAGTTATAGAAGGATAAGTATCTGTACACCAAATGTCAATGATCCTTTCGGTATATGGCTATGGAAGGATGAGTATTTTTCAGTAGAGAAAATCGGATCTTCTTTATCATAAATGGTTGATCCTGCATGGCTAATAGATGTAAATAGTTAGAAATTAGTACCAAAGTCTGTTAAAAAAATGATTGTTCTTTACTGATTTTTATGTGTCTGTACAATGTTGGTCCTGTCTTTACCTTGCAGGTGAAGCTGGAAGTTATAGGTAAAAAGGCCAAAAATGCAACTTTTATTTCGGGGACTGAAGCTATAAAGATATCGAAAGAGATCCAAAAAGTAGAGAAGAGAAGAATAGTAAAGAGTACTCTGTGTAACGAGAGGAGCTCTCGGAGCCACTGCATGGTATATGTTTAATCACTTTTTCATGGAAATAAGTTCATTCAATTTCTAGTTTCGGTAATGAATATTTGTCTTCAATTGCAGATAATCCTTGACGTTCCAACAGTGGGAGGGCGATTAATGCTTGTGGATATGGCCGGTTCTGAGAATATTGAACAAGCTGGTCAAACTGGTTTGGAAGCGAAAATGCAGGTAAGAGTTCTGGATTCACTTGGCTCACTTGTATTAAGTTTATCTGATTTCCTTTTGAAGTTACTCAAATGTATGACCATCTATATGATATGATTGTGTCTTACTGTGGTACCTTGATAATTAAATCTTGCAGACTGCAAAAATCAACCAGGGAAACATTGCATTGAAGAGGGTTGTTGAGTCCATTGCTAATGGTGATTCTCATGTGCCATTTCGTGATAGCAAGTTAACCATGCTATTACAGGTAAGTTTGCATGTGCTGGTGATCTATGTTGCTTTGGACTCTTCATAAATGTCAATAGGTGTGTGTCAGGTTCTCTAAAAGTGGTGTATTTTTGGAGGATCTGTGCGGGGGTGGCATCAAAAGTGAAGAGTCCGTGCAACTTATCTGGTTATAGTATGGCAGCTGATTGCTTTGGAAGTGTTCATTGACTCTGATAGTTGTTTCAACTGTTTTGTTTAGGACTCTTTCGAGGATGACAAGTCCAAAATTCTTATGATACTATGTGCAAGTCCAGATCCTAAAGAGCTCCACAAGACTATCTCCACTCTGGAATATGGTGCCAAAGCAAAGTGCATTGTCCGTGGTCCTCATACGCCATTGAAGGAGAAAGGTACAGAGGATTCTTCATCGACAGTTATCTTGGGATCAAGGATTGCCGTTATGGATCAGTTCATCTACAAGCTTCAGATGGAGAACAAGCTGAAAGAGAAAGAGCGTAATGAAGCTCAGAAAGAGCTTATGAAGAAAGAAGAAGAAATGGCTACACTAAGGGCCAAACTGGAGTTAGTACAAGGAAAGGGAACGGAATTAACCGAGGAGCAGATCAATCTTAAAGTAAATGAGAGAACTCAGATGTTGAAAAATGAGTTAGAAAAGAAGATACAAGAATGTCAGAAAATGGCAAATGAAATTGTTGAAATGGAGTGGAGGAAGATGGAAGAAAGAATGTTCCAGCAGCAACAAGAATTTGAAACGCTCCGGAGGCGCTTGGAGGATATGGAAGCTGAGCTTCACCGCTCTAGAGCTGAAAGTGGATCAATGGAGGAAAATACTTTCGCAAAAAGGCTGCAAGAAATTTACTCTGAAGATGCAGGAATGGTGAAGTCTATGGATTTGGACAGATCAATTGATATGGATGCTGGAAAGCGGGATGTACTAGTCTATAAACCTGAAGGTAATACTTTCCAAGCAATCTCGGGTTATCCTAACATAAGCAATTTAGGAGAAGTTGAAGATCCACTTTTCACCAATAAAAGTAGCTTGAGCACTGTATTTGAAGAGGATGAAGAAGGTGATGATGAAGGAGATACAGAGAATCCCCCCGTCGATGAGGAGGTGCAGAAGGAGGTCATTGAGGAAAAAACAATATATTCTGATCTGCTTGATCAAGATATGAGTTGTTTGAGAACAGATCCTGATCATTTCATTGATTTATTGAAGGACAGTGATGTTTGTATGGGTGCAGCCCCTTCTAGGCAAGCGCTTATTCAAAACATTTTCACACTCTGTGGCAATTATAGAGAGCTTTCTCAGCATAGTGTAAGCCCAGTGCCTGCACAGAAGAATTTGGAAGATATTGATTCTTCAGTACCCACAGTTAAGACAATTGGAGAGGATTATGCATCTGCGTGTGCTGCAGAAGGTTTGTCCAATGAACTTTTGCCATTATGCAATCCCGAGACCATAAAAAAGTCACCAGTTAATCAGACAAGAATGTTCAAGAGCTCTTGTGACAAAGAAAATGATTCAAAGGAGAACTTCAACCCTACTTGTGGCAATCTTGAAGTCCACGTGAAATGGGAAGCTGCATCAAAAGAGAATCCTAGTGTAGCAACCACAGTAAAGGTTGGCAAAGATTCATCCTTAGCTGATCTGCGCAAACAGATTGAGCTACACCTCGGTGCAGACAATCCATTCACTTTCCTTACAATAGGGGTATGTTTTTATACTTAACTGGCTTAAGAAAAATGTTTATACTCACTTCATTTGTTATGACAGTTATTTGATATGAAACTGTTAATTTTTCTGTAATTAGGATCCATCTGGTGCCCCGATGCCTAAAGAACAGGAGGTAGTCACATCAGTGAGTAAGCTTCCAAAATGCAACAACTTCTCATGTGGTCACTTAGCTTACTTGCGCCCAGTGAAGGGAACACAACGGTTCAATCACTTGCCATTTACTCCACTGGAAAATATGCTTCCATTAACTCCAAAGTCACATATCAAAGAAGTAGGTACTGGACTTTCTCCCAAAATAGGAGAACATCTGAGTAGAACACCTTTTGTAACTGTCAAAAGATATCTAAACGAGTTTTAGTTGATATGCGCGTATAATTTGTGTGAATCATGTATGTAATCACGCGACCATTATGATATTTTTGCTCTTGAGTACATCACATATGTACTCATATTGGATGATTGATTTACTTTGTCACATATGTTTTCAAATACTTGGATTTCATGTCTTAATTCATACCTCTATTCTTTTAATTTCTTTCTGGTGGCACTCCAAGAGTAGGGGGGAAATGGAGAAAGGAATAGAACCGCAGAGGACTTGGATGGCCAAAATTCTAACAACTTATGACTCGAGCTTCATGCACTCGACTTAGAGATCATTGAGATAGCTGATTCTGAAGGCACATGAAACTTGTGGAAATCATTAAATCACACTTCAAGAGAGCAAAATGAGTCCAGTGCTGTGCATGATGTCGTTCTAAACTTGACGTGTAGGTAAAAACTATGTTGAACTTGCGAGGAATATGATGAATATATCGATAGATTGATCTCAACTTACTTACAACTAGCATTCCATAAACTGAGATCATATGCGTTCTTTCCTTACATTTGAGCTGGATGAAATGAAAACAAAAGCAACAGATCTGGTAAACTTTTTGGCGAAAACTAACGATGCTGATACTGGAGAAGTTGATCATGAAGCCTTCATACTGTCCAAGCCAACACTAGTCTGCAACCAAAAAACATGCATCACTGACAAACTTAAGACAACCTTACTCTTGTCGAAAACCTGAAAAGAGTATCTATCATACCAAAAATTTGTGGATCTGCTGAAGTATAGGCGAAAACGTCGTAGAGAACTTCTCCATATCACTATTGATGTCACCATTGCCACTTATGACCTCCATGAACTTTTTCCTATCTGGTGCAAGCTTTATCGCGACCTTTGTATCACATTAGAAACACGTTAACACGTTTTACAGGTAGAAAAGATTGATTAAATGTACTTACATGGCATTTGAAATGCTGGTGTTAAGGCCATTATTAGACTGAAAACACAGTGAAGTACATACCGTAAAGCTTGAACTAGCGAGCCATCCATGCCATTTCTTCAACGTCTTGGAGTAAGAATCATTGCAAGCTTGGGACATTGACCAATCCTGATGCTGAGCTAAGTTGTGAAAGAGCACGACTATGAAGTCCATCGCTCTGCAGCATTAGCAGAATCATCTATTAGTCTGATTTATCTTGACGCGTTATGGTAGTAAAGTTCGTTCATCAAATAAACAAATGCAAGCTTGTTATGCACCAAAGCTTAGAAGGGCAGCCCTGTGCACAAAGCATTCCACGTTCATGCAAGGTCCGGGAAAGGGCCACACCCCAATCACTAGGAGACAACTTTATGGAAAAACAATCGCGCACCTTGTTAACCATAGAAGTCCATTAGTACAACTGGATGAAGATTTAGCTGTCTTTATCTCAACTTCTGCCTGTACAAAACTGTACAAGTAGTTGAATCTCGATGGATTATCGTTATACTTGGATTCTAACCTCTGTAAGGAAACAAGCATTCCGAATTCACCATTAGAACCAACGTAAGATATTTATGTTTCATATGTTGTTCAATATAAGGTTTCTGCAACATTTTAAGTGCAAACTGATGACAGTTGAACCAATAGATCAATTTTACTACTCAAGATGATTGTCGTTATAAGTAAACATCGATGAACATTGCAATTTATCGATTACATGAGCTCTAAAACCACAAATTACTCTGCTACACATGAAATCTGCATCACAAGTCGCAAGATTCTTGTAATATTCAAACAGAAGAAACAAAGAAATGACTAACTCACAGCTATATTTCCACTGATATCAGATTTAACCACAGTCATAGCAGCTCCAAATTTATCTGGCATTAGAAAAGCAAATGAACTCGAATCATTACACAACTTAAAACAACACAAATACAACTATATGCAACAACATACCTAATGTACACTCGTACACAGACCTTACCCCTAACTCGTACAGATAGAGAGGTTGTTTCTGATAGATGACTCAATGAATACAATCGATAGCATTACATCAATTTTCGAGTAAACTTCAAGAAGATTATAAAGAAAAGTTTGAACCTAGAATTGGCAATACAAGTTTGCAAACTTCCAAAAAAGGCTTAGTCATTAGCTCTCCATGTTCAGATTTGACATCCTTCATTCCTTCCAAAGCAGGGGCAAATAATGTTCCATCCATATTTGCCTATTTTCATGCACATAAAAACACACAAATTTTAAAAGGTAGCAAGTTGGATTGGAAAATTATTTCAGACTATGTTGTTTGGACTTTTCAAAAATGTTATTGTACTCGTATCGAGTCCTTCTTAAATACACTATTTTCGGATGATCCCGAGCAACATAGATTGCAAAATTATGTCTAGGTTATGTTGTTCAAGACTCTCCAAAAATATTGTTATACTCGTATCTGTTCCTTCATAAATATACTATTTTTGAATGATCTCTTCGTTCTTTTTTTTAAGAGATTGAGCAACATAGAAGTCCCAAAAGTAATGACATTTTTACTTTTACAAGAATATACCCTAATTTTGTGTCTTTTTTTTTGTTTTGATGATCGATTCAACCTCAACAAGTTTAGTAACGAGCATTATGATTAACCTAAAGGTAAATTTTCAAACGAATAATTTCAACGAGATCTCTTTTATCCTCGTTGATCCTTATTCGACATTAAAAATATATAATGACTCTTCGCCAATAAAACCAAAATAGGAGAAAAAAAACAAATCTGATGATTAGAAAAAAATAAATATAAAAAGAACCTGTAGAACACAATAAGATTTGCAGGTCAGATGATTTTTGTGTCTAATTTTTTTTTCAGTCACATATAAATTTTTTTTATGAGAAATGAAATATAATAATTATTTTTTTTAGAATTAATTATTAGTGCATTTGTGAGAGATGCAAAAATTAAGAGAAGATAAAAGGGAGTTTTAACGGTTTTTAAAATTAACCGCTGCTTTTACGATATGTACGGAAATTAGAAATTTATGCTCAATTTTGATTCTTCATATTTATTTATTTTCGTTAAAATATTATTCGAATAATCAATTTTGGAAACGATTATTAACATTTAATCGATGTGTAAAAATATAATGGTAAAATACTGTCCGAGTAAAAATACTCTTCGCTAAAACACAAACTATGTGCTAGTTAATTATCTATCAAATTAGATTTAATTGAACCTCTTGCCTCCGAATAAAGTGAAATATTTTTTATAGTTAATTATTTCTTATATTGACAGTCACATATTCGAATCAAAAATAAAATAAAAGAGGAATATCACAATAAGCTAATATTTTCCATATGATAAATCCTCTCTATATAAAATATCTCAATATCAACATCAATATCAACAGCAACGACTCAGATCAACTTAGTCGATCTCAACTTGCTTGAAATAAAGCATAAGATCGGTTGAGTTCTTCGTTTGTGGAATTCCTCCTTGCTTTTGCTATTGCCAAGTGGAATGATTTATTCAACCTCGATGTCGATAATCAAGACATCTTTTTTTGTCGTATATTTTTTTTATTTATTTCTAGTCTCATTACCAAACAAAAAACTCTTCTCATCATGATACACACTTAGTAAAGAAAAAAAAACGACAATAACAATTATTATTATTATTATGACTCGATCTGAAATATGTTATTGAGATCAGTTATATGAATCCTCGTCCCGTAAAAATACTTTAGGCTCAGGATATTTGATAGAGTTCTTGAGAATTTTTTTAGTAGCAGCATGAGCAAGATCAATGCCACAAATATCAGCCAATCTAATGAGATAAAGCAAAACATCAGATAATTCTTCACCAAGATGCTCTTTATCTGATTCTTCCCAATTTGGTAACCCTTTATCCACTTCTCCTCTCCATTGGAATATTTCTGATAATTCCCCTACTTCACCTACCTGAATTTTCAATTGGACAACCAAAAAAAGAAAATATTATATGATTTTTTTATCGTTATGATATTTGATTAAGCATATTTAATCTTCAATCAATCAGATCGGTTTACATCTTTAATCTCTTAATGTATAATTTTTAATCGGTAATTATGGTGTTCAGATTAGGTTGAATGTATCTTGACTAATCATAGAGATGACAATTGGACAGATTGATTTAAATTTGGGCGGATCAAAATGAGTTAAGACAATAAACGGGTCAAGACCCAAATTTTGTTTGGGTCAAAACGGGTCATGATGTAACCCGCTCAATTTTACTAAGTTTTAATAGAATTAAGTTTTAAGTACGTAACAAAAATATTACTTTTTTTTTATCATAAATATATAAAACATCTAAAAAAAATTTAAAAAAAGGTTTCTAAAAAAAATTTGACAAGATTTATCACAAATCAATTTGGGTTACATAACAGCCATTTTTAATAGATTGAATTGAGTTGAGCTAACAAATGGACGGGTCAATAATCGACCCAAATCTGAATGGGTTTGGTAGGGTTGGGCAGGGTGGATTTGATTTTGCCAACCTAATTAATCACTTAGGATACCTGCAATCTCACACTAACACAAGTACTGAATAACTATGTCCAGTAAAGTTTAAACAGACAAGGTATAGATTAAACTAGTGTTTTTGCCTATATTAATATTTGAACTTAAACTGCATTCTCATTCCACTTCATCGACCTCTAGACTACATTCGAGAAATGCTCAAATATGATAATTTTATGAATTTTTACAATCAAAAGGGAATGCAAATTATTTTTCTCTTTCATGAATCTTTAAACAAATTGAAGAGATATGTTTTTTCTTGTGTGCCAAACATTGCCAAGTATTACATGCCAAGATACAATAGGAATCAAGAAAAGATTGTGTGATTGTCTAGTGGTACCAACTACCATTTTTCATACACATTATGTGGCTTGTCTCATCACCTAGTGTGTGTCTAATAAGATACTTTCTCATATTATATTGAAAAAAATGTTCGAAAAATATTCTCTAGAAAAATAAATTCATCAAAAATTTTCGAAGGAAGAACAATAAATTCATAAAAGTATTATATATTCAATTTTAAGAAACTCAAAAAAAGAATATATCATGAAACTTGAATTCGCTTCTGAATCACAACAAAAACTCACAAATAACCATTTCTTAACCCTTGAAATTGAAAAACAATAAAGTTTAAACGCCAAAACATGATTGTCATGAACTTCACTTTTGAAATTTTAAACTCTATGACAGTGACTATTTTTCTTCTATATCACCTAAAAGTAATCAGTAAACGCCGTCTCTATTAATCATATCGAAGACAAAAAAAAAGATAGAAAATTATAGTAAAAGGATTTAATTACCATGGCAAGTAGCAAATTCCTAGGGCTATGATACTTTTCCCAATTTCTAACCTTAGCAAAATCTTCAAGTTGCTTAGAGAGATCTTTAAGACTAATATCCATTGATCTTTCTTGTTCCATTTTGGCTAAGTAAATATGAGATTTGTTGTTTGCAAAGGCTCTTGTCTTGGATTTTAAAGGAGAAAATTTGTTGACATTTGGAAAAGGAAGAATATTATAACCATAAAAGTGAATTAATGATAACATAGTAATAATAATTCTTAGAAGAAGAAGAAGAAGAAGCAGCAGCTTCAAGGGAGTCAAAATTCTTTGAGCATACTAGCCTCAAATATTGATTTTTTTTTTATAATGTAATGATTCTTTGTTCTATCTCATCTATGAAAAGAATATTATATTCCAATTTTCTTATTGTTAATTGAGCATGACACATCTTTTTGTGCAAATTGAGCATGCTTTGAATTTAAAAATTACTACTTTTTTCTATTTTCATTGCACACCATTAGATAGGTTTAGAACTTTACTAAATTTTAATTTATATAATATTATTAAGTAGAAGCAAAATTAAAATTTAGAGTACTTTATGAGTTTTCGAGGTTAAAGAAGAATTTTATTGTGTTCTTGATAATTACTTTTATATAATAAGTAATTTTTTAATTGGAAATATAGAATTTGAGCAAAAATTATTGAGTTCTGTCGAACCTCTCGTTTAAGTGATGATCGCAGAGAGAAGCTCAATCGTTGGATTTGTTTAGTGTTTTAGACCATTCATTTGCTCATTTGGAGTCTTTTCAACTCTTAATTGATTAGTCATTTCACTTTAATTAACAATAAGTAAAATACCAAAAATGGCCTAAACAATTATTATCTTTTGAACAAGTTTCAAAGAAAGAAAATGTAAAAAATAAAAAATTATAAATATAATAAAAAATGAAAAAAAAAAGGCCTAAGTAATAAGTGATTTCTTAATTAAAAATATAGAATTTGAGCTAAAATTGTTGAATTCTGTTGAACCTTTCGTTTAAATGATGAGGGTAGAGAGAAGCTCAATCGTTAGATTTGTTTAGTGTTTTAGACCATTCATTTGCTCATTTGGAGTCCTTTTGACTCTTAATTGATTAGTCATTTCACTTTAATTAACAATAAGTAAAATACCAAAAATGGCCTAAACAATTATTATCTTTTGAACAAATTTCAATGAAACAAAATAAAAAATAAAAAATTATAAATATAATAATAATATATAATAATGAAGAAAAAAAAGGTCCTACCGGGAGTCGAACCCAGGTCGCTGGATTCAAAGTCCAGAGTGCTAACCACTACACCATAGAACCTTAGATGCTTAGTCTACTTGCTTTATATTATTTCATAAAAATATTTTCTATTACAATATTTTGCTTTTTTTATTTTATTTTTATAATAATAATAATAATAATAATATAACATAAAAGATTATGCTATTTCTTGAACACATATAAAAGTAATTTACGTAATATAGAGACGGATGCAGTGTTACGACATCATATTCAGCAATCAACACAAACGTCAATATCCATACTTATAATTTATGAAATTATACTGAATATATTATTATTACGTTTTTTTTAATGAATCGGGTGGGGGTGGGGGTGGGTAAATATACGTTTGGCTCTCTTTATTTATGGAATACCAAAAACATTAGCATTTGTAATTTGGAATATTTTAATCTTATCTATGCATATCACTTTAATTTTGACATTCTTCTTATCAACCGAAAGAAAAAAGCTAATGCAGTAAAAAATTCTTTAAAAGATTTATCAATTATTCCTTGCATCTAATAATCTCCTTAGATAACATTGAAAATAATATTTATTTACTAAAAATAGAAAAAAGAACATTTAGATTTTTACAATGGAATTGTTCCTTTTGCTTATTATATAGTACTTATATGTTAAGTGCTGGCTGAATCTACATTCCATCATAATCAATGTAATTATACTAATTGCTATAGCACCTAGACAGAATATATCTTTTTGTTAGTTTATGATATATAATTATACATATATATATATATATATATATATATATATATATATTGTATTACTATTACATTCAACCTGAAATTCACCCCGTAAATACTTTTTAAAATATTTATTTTTATAAAATGAAATTTAGGGTGTTAAATTTTGTAAAAACAAACAAGTCAAATAAAGTCAACAAAGACAAAAAGTAATAAATACAAGAGGGTCAATATAATAAGATATAAATGAGACGCATATCATTAATTCAAACCTTATCACATAGCTCAAACGTGTGTTATTAAAAAATATTCATACTTCACCATATTCTTGTTATAAAACATTTAAATGAAGTGTTAAGTAACAAAAAACAACATATAAACTTCACTAAATATTTATTCCCCTCCCCCATCACATTAATTTAATTAAGACCATCTTTTGAATTGCAAAAGTTCTCTGCCTTGAATTTTGAGATAATATCCTTCCTTCTTTGCATGCCATTCACATATATTATTTTCACATCTTTTAGAATCTCTATTATTATTATTATTATGAAAAAAGAAAAAAAAACAATGAACTAAAGAGCATGAATAATATAAAGTTAACACAAAAGAAATAATAGACACATTGTATTGTGAAGACTTCATTTTCTTTTTTGGTGGTTTATAGGAGTGAAGTGTTGGTTTTATATAGATATAGGGGGGGGGGGGGGGGAGTTAATAGTTCATGGATGTTTTGTAATCGGAAATTCTAAAAACGAGACGGGCGAAATTTTTCATGTACGTTTCTCAAGACCTTAGCAATGAACCCAGCTTATCCCGCGGGGAAAACAGAAACATTTTCAAGTTCAAACAATCCCCAAAGCACGTAAATGCAGATTTTACCGATCTTTATGTGCTATAGTTTATGGTTTTTTTGTGATCAAGAATTCCCGAAATGAAATGGCTTAAATTTTTCATGGAATCTTTTAAAACCTTAGCAGTGGACCCAGTTCACCCCGCAAGAAAAACAGACACATTTTCAAGTTTAAACGAATCCCAAAGCAGGTAAACGCAAATATTCCTAATTTTCGTGTGCTATATTCCATGGATTTTTTGTGAACGGGAATTTCCTTAATCAAAATGGCCTAAATTTTTCATGGACGTCCATTAAGACCTTAGTAATGGTCTCAGTTCGTCTGGAGGGGAAAATGAGCACATTTACAAGTATAAATGAGCCCCAATGCATGTAAACACATATTTTATCGATTTTCGTGTGCTATAGTCTATGAATTTTTTGTGATCGAGAATTCACAAAAAGTAATGACTGAAATTTTTTATGGACGTCAATTGAGACCTTGGCAACGAATCGTGTTTGTCCTGTGGGGAAAAGAGACGCATTTTCAAGTTCAAATGAGCCCCAAAGCAGGTAAATGCATATTTTATCGATTTTCATGTGCTATATAGTCCATGAATTTTTTGTGATCGGAAGTTCCAAAATGAAATGACCAAAAAATTTCATGGATATCCGTTAAGACCTTAGCAATGGACCTAGTTCGTCTTGTAGAGAAAAATGACGTATTTTCAAGTTCAAATGAGCCCCAAAGCTGGTAAAAGGAGATTTTGTCAATTTTCATGTGCTGTATAGTCCATAAATTTTTTGTAATCAAAAATTCGGGAAATGAAATGGCCGAATTTTTCATAGACGTCTTTTAAGACCTTAGAAATGGACCGAGTTCGTCCCGCAGAAAAAACGGACACGTTTTCAAGTTAAAATGAGTCTCAAAGCAAGTAAACACAAATTTTATCGATTTTTGTGTGCTATAGTCTATGAATTTTTTGTGATCAAGAATTCACGAAACAAAATGGTTGAAATTCTTAATGGACGTTATTAAGACCTTAGCAATGGACCAGTACATCCAGCGGAAAAAACGGGCACATTTTCAAGTTCAAATGACCCCTAAAGAAGGTAAATGCAGATTATGCTAATTTTTATGTGTTATAATCTATGGATTTTTTGTGATCGCAAGTTCCTGAAACGAAATGACTAAAAATTTTCATGGACGTTGCTTAAGATCTTAATAATGGACCTACTTCGTCTCAAGGGAAAACAAACGTATTTTCAAGTTCAAATGAGCCCCAAAGAGGTAAATGCAGATCTAGCCGATTTTCGTCTCCTATATTGCAGGAATTTGTTGTGATCGAGAATTCCCAAAACAAAATGATCAAAATTTTATATGAACGTCCGTTAAGACCTTAGCAATGTATCAAATTCGTCTCGCGAGGAAAACAGAAACATTTTCAAGTTAAAATTAGTCCTAAAGTAGGTAAAGTAGATTTTTCCAATTTTCATGTGCTATAGTCTATGAATTTTTTGTGATCGAGAATTTCCAAAACGAAATCTAAAATTTTTCATAGACGTCCGTTATGACCTTGTAATGGATCCAATTCGTTCCGCGAGAAAAACAGGCGCATTTTCAAGTTTAAATGAGTCCCAAAGAAGCTAAAAGCAGATTTTACTAATTTTCATTTTTTATAGTCCATTGATTTTTTGTGATAGAGAATTCCCAAAATGAAATGACCGAAATTTTTCAGGGATGTCCGTTAAGACCTTTATAATGGACCCAATTTATTCCGCGGATAATATAGATGCATTTTCAAGTTCACACTAGCCCCAAAGCAGGTAAATACAGATTTTATTGATGTTTGTGTGCTACAGCACATATATTTTTTAATCAGGAATTACAAAAATGAAATGCCCAAAATTTTTCTTGAACGCGCTTTAAGACCTTAGCAATGGACCAAGTTCGTTGTGCGGGGAAAACATACGCATTTTCAAATTTAAACGAGCCCTAAAACAGGTAAACACATATTTTACCGATTTTCGTGTGCTGAAGTCCATGTATTTTTTGTAATTAGGAATTTCCAAAACGAAATTGCCAAAAGTTTTCATGGACGTCCGTTAAGACCTCAACAATTGACTCGATTCGTCCCGCGGGGAAAACGGAAGCATTTTCAAGTTCAAATAAGCCTCAAAACATATAAACTTAGATATTACCGATTTTCATGTGCTATAATCCATAATTTTTTTGATGAACGAACCGAAATAAAATAGCCAAAATTTTTAGTAAACATTCGTTAAGACCTTAACTTTGATTATCATATTTAGTTCTTTTTATAAAAAGATGAAATAGCCTAAATGCCCCGTACTCCAAATCAATCATGTCACATAAGTTCAAACTTTTCCAATGAGGACTCATAACTTTGATTAGTGAATTTAATTTCTTTTAACAAATGATTAGATAAAAAATTTAGACACGAAAATGCTGAGCAATGTCTAAAATTCAAAGAATAAAATAATAAATATGGGTCATCACTGACAAAGTTTGACCTTAAATAACATAATTGATTTGAATAATGCTTTCATTATTAATAAATATCTTTAAATTCCAATCAAGACTAATGGAAGTTTATGGTTGATGTGTGTTCATGCAACCAATAGCTACGAATGAACCAAATAACATGTATAATATATATTCGAAAAGAAAGTTTTGTCATCAGAGCCTATCGAAAAATATAATTCTATTTTAAAGCTTCATTTCATTTCAGCAACAATAATCGGCAAATTGAATTGCGAAAACTTTATGTTTTCTCATCCTCCTTGTTTTTTTTTCTTTCTATATGATATGGCTTATATGAGCGAAGCATTAGTCTTTATATAGTAGTATAATATATAATTATCTTTCCTTAAAATTAATTACCATTTATGAAAAGATTAGGATATGATTCATGTATCCTTACATGCTCAATTACTATGGGAAAATGATAATGGATTAAATGTTATTTAAGATCCTCCTTCCTAGATTTTTTTATATTTATTTAACTTGTCAATCTCTTCATATATAGTTATTATTCTCAATTATTCAAGAAAAATATTTTAAATTATTTTCTCATTAAGGAAAATTAGCACTTTTAGTCTCTCAAATGTCCATAAATAGTGATCCTTGTAATATTGTCTAAATATGTTTAGTCTTTAATTAATGAATGTATGTATTTTTCTGTTCCTCTAATTATGAATTTTCACAAATTTAACGAATTATTAAGGGGTGTGATTTAATATATGAAACATGTAGTAAAAAATATATATAGTTTAATTATTTATTTTTATCGAAAGAGTTCGAATGAATCTCTTTCCTTCCAATAATTTTGTTTTGGGATGTAAAAATACATCACTTTATAAATGATAACAAATTTTATTTAACTTTTAAATTGGAGATAGACTAGGGATAAATGGAGAAGGGATTACAATGCGGAGAATTAAAAAAAAATGTTCACATTCAATATTTATACCTACTCAAATAAATATCAAGTATCAATAATATCTACTACTACTTTTATTGGAGATATTAAGCAATAAGTACCAGTGGTCTAGTGGTAGAATAGTATCCTGCCATGCAGTGGCGGAGCCACTGTTTAGGGGTTCATTCGAATCTCCTTTCGTGGAAAATTATATTATTTTATATGATTAAAATAATATTTTAGATAACTATATATATATAGTAGATGATGAACCGCCATCGGTTATTTCGTATGTCTATATCTCATATTTTGAACCTCCTTATCAAAAATTCTGGCTCCGACTCTACTGCCACGGTATAGACTCGGACTTTTTAATTCTAAATTTTTCACATGACATGTTTAATACGACAAGATTAAAAACATGTTGGTAGATTCTATATATATATATATATTTATTTATTTTTTATAGTATTAGAGAGTAAATGCACAGGGACTTTTACAGTATGTTTTGATGAACAAAACTTACTATCTTTATGTTAATTATGTTTCTTGTACATCAGCATAAAATTTATCTACAAGTTCTGTTAAACCAACTGTACTCCCTCCTCCTACTTTCAGCAGCATGCTGTTGAATGTGGTTTTCAAGTGCTTTCTACCCTCTGGTTGACTCCAGAGAACCTTAAGGACATCTGGGGGATAGATCGGAGCAGGCTTAGCTACCAACTGCTGACCATCTACTTCAGTTCCGTTCAGCCTTGGAACGTATAGAATCAAATCAGAAATGATGACGAGGGAAGCAAATGCATAGTTAAAGGAAACCAATATCGGATAAGAAAGTAACTACCTGTTTATAATCTCTAACATTCTTGGCCATTCAGCGAGTTTGAAATGCACGTCCATGATGCCAAGAGCTTTCTTGAAGAAGTGCCTAGTCTGTCCCAGATTTTTGCAAAAGGAGATCACTTTGGCTCTGGAAGGGATAGCGATATTTGATATCCTTACAATGGTTGTTCTTGGTGCATCGATTCGCAAGATTGATAGTGTCTCTCCAAGCATGGTCAATGAATGCTTTGCAATAGCAATCTCTTTGCCCTCTACTGTCTGGCAGAAGAAGGTTTTGAATGTTAATAAACTATATTTGCTAGTATTAGAAATTCATTTTGTCAATAAAAACTTCAACTAGTCAAAAAGCTACAAGATTGGATGAACTCAAAAGAGGGAAACGAGGAAAGTTATTCCATTAGAAGCAAATTACCTCAAATTCCACATATGCAACGGAGCTTGATGAACCAAAGTAAATTCCAGTTATGTTGCTTCTGCAGAAGGCTAGAGCTTCTTCGATGTCATGAAAGGACACATTGTGCTTCAATTCTTTTATCATAACTGTCCTTGAAGGATGCTTTACCAATGAGGTGGGAACTTCTGGATAACCAATTAAATCAGGTATACACATCCTCTCTCTCCCTTTCGGAGGAAAAGTGGCCTCCACAACTACTATATTCTTAATGACCACATCAGACCATTCAAGAGCCTTTTGCCTTCCTTTTTTGGACTGCAAAAGCCAAAAAAATGGTTAGTGTAAGCTAGAATGTGAATTAGCTGTGCCAAACAAGAGCCTACACTGCCACCATTTCGTTTCTCAAAATGGAGACATTTAATTCACAGCAGAACAAAGTTGATGCTGAATATATCATTTTGTGCAAGCTGTGTGAAGAAGCAATGCAAAAACAAAATGCATATAGGAGCATACTTCCATAAGAAAGTCAAACTGTGACATATTATGGGGTTTAGCCCCTCAAGTTGAACATGGAGAGGATGTATTGCTAGATAATGGTACCCTTTTCTTGTACCAGTAACACGTATTTTTAACAACATTTAGTTGTTAAAATTGGTACAACATTAAATCAATTTCAGTTTTGCATCTATTCATTAAACAACAGGGTTGTACAGCACTAGAGCTACACTACGTTCAATTGAAAGATATAACTTCAGTCCCTAACCTCGAACCATCTCCTTGAACAAGCATAGCCAAAGTACATCAGCAGTGTCTGTTTTCCTGCTGAAGTGCAGCTCATTTCATATTGGTCCCAAAAATACATGTCTTTATCTTGTTTTTAATTTATTTTATTTCTGTTTTCTTTTCCTTTTTCTTTTTTTGCTTGTTCTTTTCTTTCCTTTTTTGCTTTTAATTGCTCTATAATTTATTTATGTTTACAACTATAGGAAGTCCAGAAAAAACAGCCCTGAAAGAAAATGGTCAAGGACCAGAATACTGAAAACATACCTCAAAATAAATGTGTGCAACTTTATAATTAGTTGATTTGACACTTGGAAACACTACTTTTGTAATAGCCCCACAACTTTTGAAACAGTCACGGACATCATCTTCTGTAGCTTTTACATTCACAAACTTTATAGTCAATTTGTTTTCATCAGATAATTTTTCAGATAAAGAGGCATCCTCATCCTTGTTCAGGTTACCATTTTCCCTCAAAGATGTAATCTCCTCAGTTTCTATTGACTTGAAGAAATCACGAGGTGCAGTACTCCTGATCTCTGTTCTTTCATCACCAGGGTTGAGATCATCAAGGACTTCGCTAGATATCCCACCCTTCTTTCCAATCACACCCTGAGATGAAGTCTTTCTTTTTTTCCTGTCAGTTGACTGCTTGTTAGTTTGTGCTTGGGTGATGTTACTTGTCTTTCTTTCACTATATCTGTCAACATTTCTGTCAGCAACAATTTCCCTCAAAGATGTAAGCTCTTCAGTTTCTATTGACTTGAAGAAATCACGAGGTGCAGTATTCCTGATCTCTGATCTATCATCACCAGGGTTGAGATCTTCAGCGACTTCACTAGATATCCCAACCTTCTTTCCAATCACACCCTGAGATGAAGTCTTTCTTTTTTTCCTGTCAGTTGACTGCTCGTTAGTTTGTGCTTGGGTGCTGTTACTTGCCTTTCTTCCACTATATCTGTCAACACTTCTGTCAACAACAATTTCCTCAGGCCTAACAACAGAATGATTCTGAGGAGGGAGCACCCTAATACATTCTATTAAGCCCTTTATGTCGCCACTCTTGCCGAAAGTATTCTGAGAAGTTTCATGAAGGTGCTCAAACTCTCTAGGTACAGATTTTTCGCTCTTTGGGGCAACAATCTGATTCGACGAAAATTTGAACTTCTTCATAATGTCCTCCTGGCTTTCAGATGCAGTTGAACCAGATTTATTTGCAGAAATTCTATGTGATGTCCTAGGTATCTCAATTTGCATCCGATGTTCTACGATACGTGCGTCCTCAGATTTTGACAGGATCTCTTCGCCAGAACTGATTTGTAAACTTGATGATGCTTCCTCAGCTAGCAATTGTTCTCTCTCTTTCTTAACGAACTCTGAATGATGGAAATCATTAATCAGTTGAACACCGTCGTTGGAATCGGCTTTCCTGCAGATAGATGATGCACCGGAAGACATGTCATTTACCCCGTAGTCAGTGCTTCCTTCACATTCTTTTGACGAGATATTTCGCGATTCCTCAGTCTCAACTGTATTTGAAGTGTTTTTCATATTAACAATCTCAACGGCTATAAAAGAAGACAGAGATGTTTTACTGTCAACATTTTCTTCCATATTAGTTATAGACGTCTTTTCTGAACGAATTGTACTCTTAAGATTATTCATACTTCCACTATCATGACTATGAGCAGATACAACATTATCAGAATCCTTAAGATCAGAAGTGGAAGTTAATGAATGAGTGCTACTGCTCTTCTGCTCCAAAATATTTCTAAATATCTTCTTTTTAGTTATTTGAAAGGTCGCTACCAAACTATTCCACGAATCTACTTCCTTCTGGACACGTGTTTCTCTAGGAAAGACCTCTTCATTTTCAGTCATATGCCTATAACAACAATGATCCGAGAAATGTTTCAGAACAAATGAGATATTAGAGGATAAACTTGTGTAAGAAATAAAAGAGTGCTTATTGTTACGAAATGGAAAAAACAGATACACTGGCACTCAAATACACAAAATACTGTAGACTTTTGCAAGCTGGAGAATCTATATTATCAAAAACAGAGAGGAAAAAAGTAGAAATAAGAAACAAAGCACCATGTAAATATGACTCTACTGCATAGACTAGTGTAATCCAAAGAAATAAAAAAGCAATTGATCTGCATGAAATTAGTCCATCACTAGTATGATATCCATTTCACATCTCGAAGCATGCTACAAAATCCCAATTCACCTTCTAACTTAGTTTTAGAAAATTGCACTCTCTACTTTTAGATACCTAACATTCATGTTGACAGTTAAACTGGAACATATTTCATCGTGATGATCTCCACTGTGCAGTTATGACAGTTAAACAACCTCAGCTACTACGTAGGCATGTATTCCCAAAGGAAGATCGCCCTGACCTTTTGACGATGAGACATCATTTACAACCTATGTTGCTCGGATATGGGTGCCGACATCCGATATGGGTGTAGATCTACAGGTCGAATTCATCATCAAATAAATTTTAGGATTCGGGGCTACGAACTGAAGTACGGGTGCTAGGATATGGTTAATAAATGTATATCACAACATATATGTCGTAATGCAAGTATACACTTTGCACAAATAAAAGTCTAAATCAAACCAAATACTCAATTAACCGATAGTTCTACACTTCATGTACAAATATCTAACTGACACCACACCTTATGTAAGTGCGCTAACACTATTGAACCTCATTGCCTATATGAATTCTCTTCTTAGTTAAATTCGCATAGATTCAAAGAGATGGCATATCATTGAGACAACTACCCTCCATGTGACTTTAGGTATAACTTGTTCTTTTTTATAACGCCATAATGTTGCACTGAAGTACTGGTGCATTCAGCGGTCAATGTAGGACATAGTCAAGCCATCTCATTCTCATTTATTATCTCTATGTTCTACTTGTACCGTCTGCCTCGAGTGTGATTATTTCTAATTTTTTACAAGTACATGTCCATCGGAAAATCTTATTTGTATGCTATCAGAAAACATCTTATTCGTTGATAATCATCTTGTGGAATGCATACTTAGTAAGCAACTAATAATTTTAAGGACCTTAATTATATTAACATCAAATTTCAACCAAATAGTTAAGCTCAAAATGTAGCTAAAGGCGCATACTCTTTCTAATCAAGAGATCTTACTTCTTTTCAGCTATCTCCACATCTCTGTCTTTCAGTTGCACCATCACTTCTGATTTCTTCAACGGCTGTGAAATTTCACCCTTACCATTCACTGAAGAACACCATCTTCTACATTCTGTAAATAGCAACTAGCTCCATTAGCACGCACAATTGGAAAAAACAGTACTCCTCAACCCTCCCTCCCTAAAACCAAAAGAAAAGACCAAGAGCATTTTACAACCAAAATGATAAAAGAAAAAAGACATAATTCTTTTTCCAAATGGGTATCTGATGAACTACTTATTCACTCTTCTACATCCTGCAAATAGGTTGATTAACACACACAAGTGATAAAATCAATACCCCTCAAGCCCCATCCACCCCACACCAACATTTCGAGACTAAAAGGAAGGAAAAAGATTCACTTTTTTCAAATTGGTATCTTGTAAAGTACTTATTCACTCTTCTACATTCAGCAAATAGGTTCATTAACACATACAAGTGATAAAATCAATACCCATCAACGCCCATCCACCCCACATAAACATTTCGAGACCAAAAGGAAGGGAAAGATTCAGTTTTTCCAAATTGGTATCTAATAAACTACTTATTCCCTCTTCTACCTTCAGCAAATAGGTTCATTAACACATAAAAGTGATAAAATCAATACCCCTCAACGCCCATCCACCCCACACAAACATTTTGAGACCAAAAGGAAGGAAAAGATTCAGTTTTTCAAAATTGGTATCTAATAAACTACTTATTCCCTTTTCTACCTTCAGTAAATAGGTTCATTAACACATATAAGTGACAAAATCAATACCCCTCAACGCCCATTAACCCCACACAAAAATTTCGAAACCAAAAGGAAGGAAAAAGATTCAGTTTTTCCAAATTGGTATCTAATAAACTATTTATTGCCTCTTCTACCTTCAGCAAATAGGTTCATTAACAGAAAAAAGTGATAAAATCAATACCCCTCAAGCCCCAACCACCCCACACCAACATTTCGAGACCAAAAGGAAGGAAAAAGATTCACTTTTTTCAAATTGGTATCTTATAAACTACTTATTCACTCTTCTACATTCAGCAAATAGGTTCATTAACACATACAAGTGATAAAATCAATACCCATCCACCCCACACCAACATTTCAAGACCAAAAAAAGGAAAAAGATTCAGTGTTTTCCAAATTGGTATCTAAGTTATTCACACTTCTACATACTGCAGATAGGTTCATTAAACATACAAGTGATAAAATCAATACCCCTCAACCCCCATTCAACCCACCCCAACATTTCAAGACTAAAAGAAAGGAAAAAGAATCACCTTTTTTCCAAATTGGTATCTTATTAACTACTTATTCACTCTTCTGCATTCTGCAAATAGGTTCATTAAAACACACAAGTGATAAAATCTATACCCCTCAACCCCCATCCACCCCACACCTATATTTCAAGATCAAAGAAAAAAAAAAGATTCACTTTTTTCCAAATTGGTATCTGATACACTACTTATTCACTCTTCTACATTCTGTAAATAGGTTTATTTAACATATACGAGTGATAAAATCAGTACCCCTTAACCTCAATCCACCCCACACCCAACATTTTGAGACCAAAAGAAAGGAAAAAGATTCAGTTTTTCCAAATTGGTATCTTATAAACTACTTATTCATTCTTCTACGTTCTGCAAAGAGGTTTATTAACACATACAAGTGATAAAATCAATACCCTTCAACCCCCATCCACCCCACACCCAACATTTCAAAACCAAAAGAAAGAAAAAAAAAATACTCACTTTTTCCCAAATTGGTATCTGATAAACTACCTACTCATCTGCCTAATTCTACAAAAAGAAGAAAAAAACAAAGTTCACTTTTTCAATAAAAAAACAAGTGAAACAATCACACCCCAAACTCAATACCAGAATCAAGAATCAACATTATGAGGTTAAAATGAGGGGAAAAAGATAATTTTTTTCAAGTGGGTATTTGATAAACTACCTACTGTGTTGATTAACGGTCGCAATTTGATTGAAAGAAGACGAGAGAGGGACATTATTGCTCTCCCCTCTCTTACAGGGAGAGTAAAGCAACAGCAGAGGGTTTTGGCGAGGTTTTATGATACTCAGAACAATGTTTACACAAGTAAATGTAATGAACTACCTAAAATACCCTTCTTGCTTAATCCATCTCGATCATGAAAATGACATTTAAAATTATTCGAGTCGGAATTGATACGCCAATTAAATTTAGATTGAGCCGCTTATTTAGGAGTACACTTCAATAGGATTCTCTTTCAAGTTTGAATTTCAGATTTATGATTAAAGGTAAAGAAGTTGTACATCTCAAAATAATTCATGCAATTTTTTTAAAATATAATTTCTAAATATTTATAATTTTTTTTAAATATTAACACTTTAATAGACTAATTTTTTTTTTTTTGAAAAAAGTTATTTATTTAATACTATCACATTATTAAGACGAAAAAATAATAAAGATGAACATAGTTAAATTTTAAGTTTATCGATTATTTGTATTTAGACAATTAAACTATAATATGTTCTGATTGAGGACTTGCATTTATGATAATACAAAGTAATTTTTGTTAATCTTTTTTTATCATTACACTAAAAGTTGAAATCTATTTTCTCATTGTAAGCCTAACCATGTTGTCTGTTTCTCCATGAATTTGACTAATGTTGGATTAGTCCTAAATTATAATTAAAGGTCGTTAATGCATACTTGATTATTATGATTCGCCATTTAATTCATTTTATAAATCCTTTTTTTAGTGTTAAATTGATTTCTTCTCTTATAAGTAAAATCGTCAACTTCTAATGTAAAGATGACATCGTTTTATGTCAATTTTCTTTACGTATAATTTATGTTTACTTTCTTTATATTTACATATAATAGATATTATATTACTAGTTTTGATATATATTTGATTTATGATGTTTACTCAAACTTTATTCTTTTTGTTACAATATTCATCTTTTGAAGCCAAGAGTATTCATGCCTCAAGGTGGTTGTTTTTCTTTCACATTATTTTTCTATGTTAGACTAATTGACAATTTTTTTAACGATATTTTAGACGGTCCTAAATTTTATTTTAGTTTTGCTTCTCTTTTCAAGGTGTTATTCACCTTGTAATAGAAAGCCTAGATTTTTAATTTCACCTTTTGTATATTTCTAGAAGTTATTCTTTTCGTTCTAATTTATTTTTCTTGCTTTTCTTTTAAAATGTAAGTTATTTTGTAACGGCATGGGTATATGTGAGTCGTTTGTATAGTGATAAGAGCATATATGAGCTACTTTCATAACGAAAGATATATCGGTTCCAAATGACAAAGTTAAGGGGTACATCAAACCCTTTTCCATATCGACTGATGCATCTGACAATAATTTCTTAGAAAAACTCTCAAATTTGGTTTGATTTTGAATATTTTGAGTATTTTTCTTTCTTGTGTTTTTCTATATTAGACCAAGTGGCAATAATTTGAATAATTCTTAGATAGTCCAGTTTTTCGTTTTAGTTTTACTTTCTTTTCACATAGCGTTAATGGTCGTGCAATAGAAAATTTCATCTTTCTTACAATTCTGGTAATTGTTATTTCTATTTCAATATGTTTATCTTACTTTTCTGATTAGTCTATTAAAAAAAGAATGTTTAATTCATTTTTCGACAACCCTTTAATTCTTTCTTTTTCACATATCACCTTTAATACTACAAGATGAAAGGACGTTTTAGTAAAAAAAAATTACATATATCACAAGATATAAACGTATTCTTCCACTTGTTTAAACTTCATAAAAAATCAAAACTCGACAAATAAAAGTTGAACTGGATGAAAAATATTCTTATTATCCCAAACTCATACAACAAATGTATGAATAAGTTAAAATTCAATTATTATTCCTTCCTTTCCAACAAAATTTCACTTGAAGTAGTCGATAAAATTTAAGACGGAGAAAACGATAATGTTCTTTAACTGCATACGCTAGTTTGATCTTTGATCATCTAGCTATCTCCTAAGTCGCTCTTGGAATTGAAATCAAATAGCTACATTTTTTTGTGAAATTCCATCTCAGATATAATAATTGAATCTATAAATATAAAATAATCAAAAAAAATTTAAAACTATTTATTTTTCAGGTTCATAATTTAATTTTCTGGATGTAGACTACCTTGACAAACCTTCCCCTTAAGAAAATTCAGCTAATATGATGTAAATCGATGATTCACGTATTAATTAAATTGATTAAAATAAATACTACTCTCTTTATTATTATTATTTTTAAAAAAAATATTTATCTCAGGCATTATTTTTTAAAAAGAAAATTATTGATTCCGTCTCTGGTGACTTAAGATTATGTAATATTAAAGATAATTTGCAAGAATTAATTTTTATTAATTGCTGATTAAAAAATAAAATAAAAAATGACTGGCTCTAGTAATTTATCAACCCTCTTTTTAAGGTTAACATCTCATGCTTAGTATAGATATAGTCATTAGATAAATCTTAAACTTATTTTAAGATACAATAACACCTTTTTACCCAAATTTTTTTTTACTATTAAATGTGGTAAAGATTTATTTTCTACCTTTAAAAAATCATCTTTCATTATTCTATTATTATATATCATTTGATATTTAGTAAATTGAATCAATAACTCTTTAAACTCTCTAGATATCTACACCACTATATTTGAACAAAAAAAAAAACAGAATAAATTTCTATTCCCAAAAAAAAAAACAAATTCTGTCTTTTTCTAAACATTTAATATTCTCAAAATCTTGTTGTTTATATAAAATCTCATTAACATCATCAAAAACTAAAGTTATAGTGCCTCATATCAAAAAAATAAAAGTGAAAACATGGGATTTAAGGATTTTCAACTCAAGATAGCCAAGGTATATGCTTCTTTTTTGTTAATCTATATACATTTTGTTTAATCTTTTTTATACTTTAATTATCAATAAATTTTTGAAGCAAAAACAAAATGTTAATCACTTCTTAATCGAGAATTTTGATTTATCTTTAATTGTTTTACCTAAATTGTACTCAATTGCCCTAATTTAATTTTTTTTTTTAAAAAATCCCTTGTTAGAGTCCTAAACTAGCATAAATCTATCAAGGTTGTAACAATGTTTGAAATTATTGTTATATGTTACAATTCAGAGTACTAGGGAAAATTGACATGTCTATAGCTGCATTCATATGTTATTTTTGTGTATATATAGTAGATATAGATGTTGAATTTTGTTAGCTTTTTCGTAACAGTAGATGTTAAATTCTCTTAGCTTTTTCATATGTTTGTAACAGATGTTGAATTCTCTTAGCTTTTTCGTATGTTTGAAACAGTAGATATTGGATTCTCTTAGCTTTTTTCATATGTTTGTAACAGTAGATGTTGAATTCTCTTAGCTTTTTCATATGTTTGTAACAGTAGATGTTGAATTCTCTTAGCTTTTTCATATGTTTGTAATAGTAGATGTTGAATTCTATTAGCTTTTTCGTACGTTTGTAACAGTAGATTTTGAATTCTCTTAGCTTTTTCATACGTTTGTAACAGTAGATTTTGAATTCTCTTAGCTTTTTCGTATGTCTGAAACAATAGATGTTGAATTCTCTTAGCTTTTTTGTATGTTTGAATCTCCTTATTGAAAACTCTGGCTTTTTCATATGTTTGAATCTCCTTAATGAAAATTCTGGCTTAGTTTGACGTTTTTTCAATTTCTGAGTTTTTTGTTCATTTTTGATAGAAACTTAAGCTGAAAAACTTTATTGGCAAAGGAGGAGGAGGAGGAAACAAGAAGAAAGGATCAGGAAATGGGAAGAGGCTTCCATGGATGATGCCAATAACTCATGGATATTACGTGGCGGAGGAAAGTCGAGACGGAGCAAGGCCGCAAACACCTCAAAGTAACAAGGTGGAGTGTGATAAAGTGGTGGTGCAAAGGGAACAAGTTGAGGAACAAGAGTGGTGGTTTTGTGGTGTTTTTGATACTCGAATTGGGGGCGGAGTTACCAAGTACCTGCAGGCTCATTTGTTTGACAACAATCTTAACGAGGTAATCAACATGATCGTAGGATACTATGTTTCACAATGTTCTTGTTGTTTATTTTGTCATTTAGGTAAACAAAGCATGAAAAATAAAGTATGTTTTTAGGATTCCTAGTTTCACCTTTTTCTTGTGTTGTTTTTGTTTCGTCATCTTGCAAATTTGTCTTTTTTTTTTATCTGTTTAAAGGTTGAATTAAAGCATCCAAGGGTGTAACGTAGTGATCATAGGTTTCGGGTGTTTAAACGTTAAGAATCATGATGTCTCGGGTTTAAATCCTAGCAGAGACAAAAACCGACTTTTTCTCATCTGTCCTGACCTGCCTGGTGGACAGAGTTACCTAGCAAAGACAGAAAAAGAAGCATTTTTCGCGCAGCTTGCTCATAGTGCAGGTCTCACTTGTATAATATCGTATTTGGCCAGACTGACTAACTCGCGTACTCCTTATCGATCTATATTTAATACTTTCTTCCATCTACGTAATTTAAAGGACAAAAACGAGAATGGAACCGTAAGCTTCTATGTTATGTATGTTGTTTTGTGTGTGTGTTAGTAGCATTGGGAAATTTTTAAAAGCCACCTATGAGAGGTCATTTTGATTTTTGGGCTAATATCTTCTGTTCCTTTTAGTGTATAACCGAAAGGCAAATAATATTTTATCGTCCTACGATTTCTGTTACTTACTATTGTCTCTTGTACTTCGATTTCTGCTTTGATATGCTTTTCCTTGAGCAAAGGGTCTATCGTAAACAACCTATCTAAAGGTCTGCGTACACTCTACCCTCCGTAGACTGGATATGTTATTGTTGTTGTAGGCATATAATATCAAAAATGTAGCTTAGTTAGAGGTGCTCAGCTCATTTTTGCGCCTATTTTCGTACAGTCACAGATGAAGAAGAAAAGCAAAGAAACATTGAAGAAGGCACATGTTCATGCAAAAGCTAAGGTCAGGGAAACAGAAAAACTAGAAAGCACCTGGAAAATGGGTTCAGCTTCTGCATTAGTCATCAACGGCGAGAGACTAGTACTCGCGAACATGGGTGAATACAAAGCTGTAGTATGCAGAGACGGCGAAGCTTTTGAAATTAACAGAAGGCAACAGCAAACATCAAAGCCACATTGGTCACATAAGCTCTTCTCAGGTATGAGACATACTAATATATCATCCTTTGTGAAATTTCCTTTTGATGTCGAAAGAACTATAGCCTGAGTTTATTGTTTTTTTGGTTCGTATCAGCTGCCAAACGCTCACCTAAAGCTGGAGATGATAAGCCTTCTAAAAGGTCGGAACTTCTTGTTGGTTCTGAAAGAATTGATCGCGATACTGAATTTGTTATCCTAGCTAGCCCTGGCGTATGGGAGGTAAGCTCAAAATCCAACACTATAACAACCAAAAAAAACAGTTAAAAAAGTCAAAAACACACTAATGTATCCTGTTTTTTTCGAGTTTTACACCTGAACAACTATCAGTTATTCCCTTTTCCTACCTGAACGGTAGTAACTCATACACTGACACACCTGATAGTTCATGTATGAAACTCAAAAAACTGATATACTTTCGGTGTGTTTCTGACCTTCCACTCGAAAAAAGAAAGGAAACGAACCTTTGTGGCGAGTACTGTTGATATCTGATTGAGAAATTTTTCGACAGGCAATGAAGCAGCAAGAGGCAGTGAACCTGATTAGGCATTTGGAAGATCCACAAGAAGCTGCTGAATGCTTAGCGAAAGAAGCGATAAATAGAATGAGCAAGAGCAATATTTCTTGCCTTATCATTAGGTTTGAGTGATGCAGAAATGAGAAAGTTTGTTGTATAACTTGATAGCATTTCTGAATGAAACTGCACATTTTCATCAACTTTACATACTCTGTATGAGTAATCCTTCCCATTTACAGAACTGGGAAGTTATATTTATATATTAGGAGTGATATATTTTTAGCATATTAAAGTTTGCTTTGTTCAAGCAAATACTTCTGTAAGCTCAAGCTAGGATCTCAGAACTAGTTTTGGCAATGTCAAGAAAAAAAAATTCTAGATTATTACTTTTCTCTTCTTGTTTCATTATATCTTTCTCCAATTATTCTGTTTGCCAGATTTTACTGATGCATCTCTAGATAACTGTTTTAACTTGAAATATTCGCTTCTCTTGCAAAACGGACTTAGGATATAAACAGTGAAGATTCATATAGTCGACCTGAATGTGTTGAGTTTGTTGTAATAGATATTTTTTCTACTTATATTCATTCCAGTTTGCTTTTGGCCTTAACCACCTTGAAGAATAAGGTTAAACAGCAGTACCATGATTAGTATAGTCCTACAAGTGGGGTGTCGAGATGGTAAGGTGAAAACATGGGGTAGAGAGAAATGTTTCGGATAGACTCCCAAGGAGATGATCTTTTTGAGAAGATTTGGAATAATTGCAAGAGATAAAATTGAAGGACAGGATAATACTAGTACAGTAGATGGTCCAAACTAGAACCTTACATGTTACTGAGGCGAGAAAATGTTCATTTACCTACTAACCATCTACCTCATTCATTGGCTTCTATGCTCTCTTATCTAAGTCCTCGGTGAGTTGACAGCGTGTATATCATATCTAATCATCTCCCCCAATCCTTCCTCGGTCTACTTATATCTTTCTTCAAACCTAACACCACTAACATCTCACACTTCCTCGCCAAGACACATGTGCTTCTCTATTCACATGTTTAAACCATCTCATTTTCAGTTCTCGCATTTTGTCCTTCATAAAAACTACTCCCACCTAAAACTACTCCCACCTTGCTCCGTATATACTTGTATACTGAAAACTAGTTCATCACTCCCTTGTATGGAAAGAAACTATAATGAAGGAGCTTTAGTATAGTTGCCTTATTGAAGAGAAATTTTATGTACTTTGAAGACTAAAATTTTCAAAAGCTCAATCAATGAGAGGACTGTTCAATGCATATTTTTATGGATGGCCAAAGAAAATTCTAAATGAATGATAATAGAGTTTTGATACTTTGAAGCAGTAAATATACAATAGGAACTTGCAAAAGATTCACTGCAAAACACCTACTATTAAATCCAAACTGTAGAGTACATTGAAAGTTGACATACAGTCGAAAGTATATACATTTCTCATCTTAACACAACACATCTTTACAGTAACTAAATTTACGAAAGAAACTGTTTTGGGAAGTCATAAACAGCTGTGACTAATCACACCTCCATCTGACAACCAGAGCACTTGAATAATCTTGATACTGAATGCTGTCACCTTTTCTCGCTAGTCTTGCTTCGAAAGGGAGATAACAAAGAGAGACGAGCTGTATCCAAGAATAAACACCTCAGTTCGTCATTCGTCAATATAAATAATAAACATGTAAAACTTGCAGATAACATGAAATCTTACACTTCTGTGAAACATTGCTAGCAGTTGGGGTTTCATCTTGGGAGATCAAATTCTTCAAAGTGAAAACTGGAAGAGACAAGGTATAAGGTCAGTTAAAAGATATTGACAAGCAACAAGGGAGAACAAATTGTTGTGGATTCCACACGCGAGGCAGCGTATTGAGAATATAATAGAAGTATGTAAAACTGTGCTCTCTCTTATCGCTTAAACCTTTAGATGAGACGCACACTCTTCAACACATGAATTTTCAATTGTGCAGATGGGATTAGAGCTAAGCATTCAGGATTAAGTCACAGTTGTCCATCGAGTCATCTAGAGTAGATACACACCAAAGAAATCTCCCCAAAACTGTGCATGATGTTGAAAGACATGCCAGCCAAGAACTGCTTCCCCCATTCTTCTCAACTGACAACCCAACAGTACTAATCCCCTACCCTTACACCACTCCTCCTTTCCAATCACAAACAGTTCACTATGAAACTCGTTTTCTTCTCTTTTTACATCTTATTTTACTTGTCCTCTTGTTCTCTGATTTTGATGCTCCCCATTTGGCAAAAAGTATCACGCAGTGCTAATTAAGAATTTGGTATCTAAGACCAAAACCAAGCAAAGACACCATCCCTGCCTGGCTGCAGGCTCAAATGATAGCTGCTCACAAGCTTCATTTTTGGATTTATAAGAAAACTAATATTATATTTTTGGATAAGAACATCTTTATAATGTAACAAGTGAAATGTATTAATCGATGTTTTCCACTACGGCCATCAAATTAAGAGATCTGAAAGATCGTTACCTTCACTAGGCAAGGGAGCATTTGTGACACTATCATCCTGCTTCATGCTATTCATGTTTGCGCCATTTGATTCTGCTCCTCCAGAGATGTGGTTCTTCTTTCCAAACCTCAGGAGGCGTTTAAAACCTTTTGGTGATTCCTTCACTTGAGTCCTTTCTGCAGCTTCTGGATTGTTATCTACTCTAACAGTGTGAATATCAGGTGCATGAGCTTTGGCAATTTCTTTTACTGTTGATCCTGTGTCTGAGCTTGATGGAAGTGCTTTAGCAAACTCCAAGTTTCTGGTACAAGGGTCCTCGACAGATGAGACACGAGCATACGGAGCACGATAAACAGTACTTCCGATATTTGCAAACTTGGGTGTGTCATCTGCACAATTCGTCCCTGTCTGCAAATATGAAAGGTGGAAGATTCAATTTCTGCTGTTCCATATGTACAGCTAATTCTTCTTTTCTTGTTTTTGAGAATGAACAAGTAATGTTAATTCAATAAGAGCTCAAACAAGCGAAGCAGAAATTAAAACCTTTAGCAATTAAACATATGCTAATGAGAATAACCCCATTGGGAACCATGAAAAGCATAAAAATAAATCCACTGGCATATAAATGATTAGAAATATCCATAGGAGCATTACATGCAACACAAACATATGATTTCTCTGCTTTATCAGTAAGTTTTGTTTAGGTTTATATTCTAAGTTTTCCAGACAAGGCTGTTTAGGTGAAGATATATATATTTCTTTCAGTTAAGCTGATGCAGCTGAAAATTAATTTTAAACCAACATGTAATTAATTGAAACTATAGCTCCCTCACATCACAGAATATCAACAGATCAGGAACCCAAGAACACTAAAATGCCCCCAATACCCCTTGCCACCGAAGAAAACAAAATCAAATGAGATCAAGTAGATTCATATTCCAGATAAAACTAACACGTCAATTTTGAGTCCGATTAGCAACTTTCTCAGTAAAAAGATAAATTAAGTATGCTTCTTCTGGAAAAAGGTTTGCTAGATCAAGAACATTTTTGATGAAGAAAATCAGGGACATTTTAACTTCATGATCTACTCATGGTAACAGTAATTACCATATGCTCAACTGAAATACTAGTTAGTCACTGAACTGTAAGAAATTCTAGTAATTGTGTTGTGTAAATGGAAACATCAAAGATACCAGCTCTTGATTTCACCCTACTCTAGTAATCCTACCTCATGGGAATTTGACAGCTCTTGCAGTCGGCTAGGAACAGGTGCTCTAATAAATCCTTCAAAGGGTGACGGTGGGTCACGTGTAGAGGCATAGTCAGTTCTCTCAACACTGTTAATCTTGTCACATTCTTCCACAGCCAAGTTCTCTGATGATGAACTGGGAACAGCCAAAGAGGGTTTCTTCTCCTTCTCAAGCATAACAACAGTTTTCTCAATAATGTTTTCATCTAGATCATTCTTGTATGATTCAATGCCTTCAGATGCTACAGAAGGCCTGTCATTCTTCTCCGTAGCTATATTCTCCGCAGTTAGTTTGTCTTGTCGTAAATCTGACGACTCTTTGGTGGTTCGGATTTTCAGCTCAGGAAGAGTTGCAGCCTTCTTTTTGTCAAGGTCTATGATGGCAGATATTTTCTTGCTCTCTGGCACATCAGAGCGCTTTGTCTTAGACACTGGTTCGGCACTCCGAGCCTTGGGCTTTGATACAAGTTCAGCACTTTGCGCCTTCCGTAAGGTACCAGGCTTGCTGCTGATTGCTTTGGGCTCTGATAGTCTTCTTATTCGTGCCATGGATGCCTTTGAATCAGGAGTAACATCGTTGTTTTCTTTTTTTGGTTCAGACAAAGATGATGCTGATCTACTCAATTTGTTACCTGCCAATTTGCTGCCATCAGTTGATTTGCTTGCTTTAGAGCCCTTCTGCACACCATTTGACCCCAACGGAGTTCTTATTTTGGTTCTTTGCAATGGTGACAAGGATCCAGGCTCTGAGTCACTGAACTTGGATCCCCTGAAGGTGCCAGGAGAGCTTTTTGCTGGCAATTTTCTTGTTTGGATTGTTGGTGCTGGAGAATGACCAGAGCTGGGGCCACCTCTGGATGCGATTCTCTTTTGCCTTTCCAGTTTTAATGCTTCAATGCGCTTTTGGTCTGCCTCTTCCTGCAAAATTTTAAAGTTCCACCTATTAAACTTGGAGGAGAATATATCATAAACAGGTTAGATTTCCAAGAAATATCAAGCGATATATCAATCACTAAAATCGTCATCTGTGGAAAAAGGGGTAAAGTGAGAAAAGGTTGAGTCAGTGTACCTTTTCTTTTTTCATCTTCTGCATATCAGCTTTGAAGGATCTTATCCTCTCAGCACGTGCTCGTGCATCATCCAAAGGACTTGACTTTGACATTTTTCCTTTTCTTATTGGTCCTCCACTCCTTTTCTTGTCCGAAGTATCAACAGTAGCTTTTGACCTGCGATCTTTCTCTGATTTTTTTGAACCTTCCTTAACATCATTGGAGACTCCATTCTTTCTTTTATCCTTTGAAGCAGAACCTTCATTGCAAACTTGCATTTCATAGTCTAAAGCAGGGTCATAGAGACCCAACCTTTTTTCTGTTCCACGCTCAGACATCAAGCTAAAATCATTAGGCTCGTAACTCATAATCCCAGCAGAGCTGTTTTCTGATTTTTGATGCGCCAATGGAAGCTCAGAGTCCATGTTAATGGCAGTTCTACCATCTGGTCCAACGTCAGTCAATGACATTGACCTAAAAGGTACTACAAAAGACTCATCAGTCATATTATGTGAGGAAGCTTTGTCTAGCTTATTAGTATGCTCATATGCATTCGGATCTAATGAATTTCTCAGCCCTGATTGATTTCCTCGACCATTAAGCATAAATTCATCATTTGCAGTTCTACGCATGATTTTTCTCCCATTTATCTCAGTAAACTGCATGTCCACGTGGTCACCAAGTTCTTGTCCATTATCATATCCTCTGCTAGAAAGTAGGACTTCACCATTAGAACCCCTAGACATGCGAGACATCTTTGCACCAATTGTATGCATATCACTCAACCTATCCTTCATTTCAATGCCGTCTTGGGAACCAATAGCCAAAGGATCATCGGAAATGGTACTTTTTAGTCTCCTCCTTGCATCTTTCTCCATTGCGAACATGCCATCTTTGTCATCTTCATTACCTTTCAATAAACAATTTTGAAATGCCAGCCAGTGCCCACCATCAGCTTCCTTCTCACAAACAGTGTCATCATCATATAAAATTGATTCAGTGCGGCTCCGTCTTGTTTTTGATGACCGTGAAGTTCCCTTTTTCACCAGGTCGTGACCGTTGCCTTCTAGATCTTCACTATCAGCACCATTTTCCGAACCAGAAGCTGCTTCTGATTCGCTATCATTAGAGTTCTTTGCTTTAGAAGTGATATAATTAATGTTACGTATAACAACCTTTCCTGATTGATTTTTCCTAGACCGGCCAGCCTTCTTTCTCTGACTATAAGACCCTTCGTTGTCCATTTCTTCATCTTCCTCTGAATCGCTGTTGCTCTCTCTCCTATCGGAAGACTGTTTTTTCTTTCTACTCTGCGGAGTGACACCCGTTCGAGAGTCTTCCATTCCTGGATAAGGAGGTTGATAGAGATGTCCATTTCCTGGATAAGCTGGATAGTAAGGTACTCCTTGCATGGGATATCCTTGAAAAGCAGGTACGCCAGAGGGAGGAGAATGCATTGGCCACGGTGGATACATTGGATGCAGAAATTGATATTGTTGTTGACCATTTGGACTTTGTTGATCCAATGGAGGCCTTTCTCCTATATTGCAAAATAATACATCAGATCTTACCAACTCTCTCAAGAAGGCACATGTTGTACAAAAATATAACATGCCTAAATCATCCTACTCAACCCTCACAAACCGTTAGACTATCCAAGGTCAGAACTGAAAGGAACCCCAACCCATTACTCATTTTATATGTCAAAAAAGAAAAACAAAAACTAGAACCTCGATGAATAAAAGAATGTATGTTATTATTTGTCACAAGAAATCCAATAATTTATGAGAGAACCTTTCTAAGAATCTCCAGAGAAGTGTCTAGAGTTCCTCAGAGCACAGATTCTGGCACAAGGTTATCTGGACCATCCCTTGCGAGTAATTTTTCACACAGCTTAAAGTTGAATGAATCATCAAATGAGGGCAGGCTAGTAAAACCCTCCAGAGACAATAAAATATGGCCTCGCCCAGAATCCTATATGATGAACAAGTTATGATAAGAGTACCACCCTTCAACAGGATTGCTTCGTTACCTAAATTACCATCTGTGCTTGATTTCACATAATTCTCAGAAGCCATCTCGCTGTTGGAATCAAATTGCTTATTAGCAATATTAGAGAGCAGAATTCCAGATGCATTCATTGCAGCAATGTCTAATTGATTTGCCATTGCTTCTGCAGCTTCAATTTCAACCCATTGTCCATTTTCATGCTTTTTCTTCCACAGCTCCATAAATCTTACACATGCATCTCTGCCACATGAAAACATATAATGAATCATAGAATCGTTATGCAATTTTTTTGAATTAACCTTTTATTAGTGACTCTTCTAATAGTTTGAAAGAGAAATAGAAGTTGCTCCTGGTTGCTTACCTTAAGCGTGAGGCACCAAAAGATTCGGAAAATGATACCATCTGTGTCATACGATCAATATCAAAACCAGCAGCTACAGCACGAGCAAATGCCATTCCTTGTTCTTTTTGAAGCACAGACTTGCGAGTCTCCAGGACCTTCAGAAACTGTACTCTGGATAAGAAAAAGCAATCAAAATGCGTTCGAGCTGTTACTAAACTTGAATAATTAGGCTTTTCATATATGTAACAAGCGCAAAGGACTCCATATAAGTTTCTAGAGATTCTTTAAGGCCTACCAAACCAATAACAAACTGAAGGAAACTTCAGAAAGCATGAGCATAGGCTGGTGACACACACCTTATGTCAAAACTAAAAAATGGAAATAAAATACAAGTGAATCCAGCCTTTATTTTGACTGGCCCAGTTTGGAGGCCAATGAGAGTGGACTCGCCAACATAATATGCAATATTGAAACAAGCCGACATGCATAAAGACTAAGGGGCTGGGAACAAGGATTTGTTTTTAAGCAGAGAATCGTGAACAAAGACAGGCGTACAATAGATAAAGAAATAATAGTGAACTTTGACTAGCCATGGTTTGAATAATGTGGAGGATCATAAATGTTCCGGGTCAAAAATATGAGTTCGGTTAAACCCATACCTAAGGCTACATCGCCACTGACAAAGGAACAAAGATGCAAAAAAGAATCTGTCAAATTCTTCTACTTGATAAATTATCATCAACGATCCTAATCCACATGATGATAAAGTGAGACCACAGTCTCCTGTAATTTCAACGAACAGAAAAATCTGCTGAAATGATTTGCCACTCACATACCTTGAATTTTCTTCCTGCAAATCTGTTTGAGGTTGATCTTCCCCCGGCTGCCCGAAAAATAAACCAGATAAGGATAAATGCATAAAGTGTGGAACACTTGAAAGAATACAATGTGTTCAGTCACCTTGTAAAGAACAATAGCTTTCTCCTCATTGACATCTGCTGTAGATTTAGTACCTGCCCATAGTTCAGTGTTTTCAGTACCTTGTGTCATAGACTAGCAATTTCACATAACACTGGATGATAAAGCCCACTGCTATTTAGCTGATAGAAGATGGAAGAAGAAGAAAGATTTATTGACAAAAATAAGTAAGGAACTTAGACTGTCTAGATTGATATCAAAAGCAATATTTCCTTGCAAATGGAGGAACCAAACAATGAGCAATTGAAGGGGGGAAAAAGTTAAAAGTGGAAGAGTCAAATTAGCCAAGAAACCAAGACCATAGAGTTTAGAACAGAGTACCACTTGACCTGTGTGATGATGAGAACGAAAAAGAAAATGAATTGGCCTTGTTCTGTTAATAATGATACAAGTTTTCACTCAGAAGTACCTGCAATGTTTCCTGCTGGTTTAGCTTCTTTGTATTCAGCCTGTTGAAGAAATAAAATTGTTGGAGTGGCGTCTTGACAATCAATGACACATGGAATTTCTGAAGATCAAGTAAATACTTACTGGCCCCTGCCCACTATCATTGTTTCCTTGAAGGGCTATTGCTTCCTCAATCTGCAAGATCTCAGATTCAATGGTGTATACCCTTTCCAAAACCTCTGGATTGCTCACAAAGCGGACAAACCTATTAACAGAAAGAAACATTGGACCAATTGATATCCAATAAACACTGGACTGATATGTTTCTACACCATTATCACACTCGTATTCTCTTTTTTAATCTTTCTCAGTATCTGTAGGACGTGCCAAAACAGCTTAATCTAACATGGTGTGAAGCTATCATGACTGAACTCCTGGACACTCCAAAATAAACATTATGTGATAAATGCTTACAAGAGTTATTTGGTTTAGCTTGCTGGCTACACAGAAAGGAGGGTAAAAGTTTCCTTAATTGGTTTGCAACAATATGGACTGTCCCTAAAGTTCCGACACACTTAGAGAGAAATGTATATGAAAAAGTTTATCCCTTTGCACATGAGACATGATAGATTATAATGTCAACACAAAATTGATATTAAGATTACATGAAATTGATAGTTGGAATTCTTACAATTTCAACATAAAATTGCACAAACCTTTCCACTGTACACTTTGTAAACCATGAATCATCAGCGTGAGCATCTGGTTCCAGCAAAATTGAGTAACCACCCTTTGCAATTTGATCCTGAGCAGTTTTCAAGTGAGCAAGAAAAGGAGTAAGCAATCCAGAAGCTATTTTCTCTTTCTTGTCATTGGCTATAATGAAAAGATCACACCTGAAAAAATATGTAATTGATTAGTACAGAGAATGTCAGCAGCTCCCCTCAACGTCCTTCAAAAATGCTTTTGCAAGGAAAGACATTACACTTAGCAACATATTTACTATCCAGAGGCACAATAACCAAATGACTACAGCAATGCCACTCAAAATACTCAAAGTTCTATTATTTGACCAAAATATTGGCAACCAGGATCCTATAACGAAGAGACAAGTAGAGAGATAAATTGCATCTGCAGATGCTCTTGATTTTTCAGTTTCTATAAAACTCAACAAAGATAAAACAATAGTAGTAGCTAACTTGGGTGCAGTTTTCACATCAATCCAGATTTCAGTCACTTCCGACAATCAGACAGCAATGCCATTTCGATTCAATCATATCATATAAATATATGTAAAGAGAACCTTAGGTCCGCCTACATGGCGCCACCACAAACAAACCATGTTAATTTATTTATTTCCAAAACTAGTCTTCCCCTTGCATGAAAAGTTGTGATTTTTATGAAAAGTTGCGAATCAGAAAAGCTCTAGCCGCCTTTGAGGAAATGATAGAAGACTCCAAGCATCATACTTTTATCAAAAAATCACATATTCACAGGTTCACAAAAGGAAGACAGTATAAGGCTCCATAACAAGATTGTTGAATATCCGACTGGATTCTCAATCTATATGTTCAAGGAGGTTTGAATTGCATTTTACACAGTTATTTCTCACAAGACACTTGGGCCTAACTCAACCCCAAAAGAAAGCTAGCAGGGAGGACTGCCCAAGTCCATATAAGCAAACCACCATTCGATTCCCCAACCAATGTGCAAATCTAACAGTGACAGAGAATCATAAGTCAACAACCAACTAAACTTTCAGTGTCAGACTAGTTAAATTTTGCATATGAATCCTCTATATCCATTCCGCTTTATTCAGGCCCATTTTGCTCCATCACCAGCAAATAATTCAAGACAAACTCAGTTTATGCTAAAACTAAAAATTCTCTGAATCTCACATATGTCTGACATGACATACAATCCTCTAACAAGAAAACAACAAGTTGAACATAATCATCATCAACCATATAAAACCAAAGAGATCAATCTACATCCATATAAACACAGCAACAAATCATTGTAAAACACCATTCATCAAATATTAACCAAATAAAAAGACAACATTTTTCAGTATATATACCTAGTTCTAGTAGGAGTAAGCTGAAAAACAACTGAGTCAAGTCGAGTACTCGACTTCATGATTCTTGCACTTCCAATTCCTTCACCACCAACTCTTAGATCTTCAAAATAAGCTTCCAAATCTTGAAACAACAAAACCTAAAGCTGAATAAAACAACCCCAAATGAACCAATCAGTAAAACCTCACTATTTTCATCATCAAGATTCCTTTTTTACACAAGAAAAAACACAAAAACCCACTTTTTTTAGACAAAAACAGCAAAAGGGTCCAAAAAGATTAAAAGAAACTTCACTTTAATTGGTTGTTTTCATACATTAACACTCACCCAAATCAAAATGTCATTCAACAAAACCAAGATTCCACCTTTACATGCAGAAAAACTCACTGACCCATCACCCAATATAGCTCAAAAAAACACACAAACACACACTATATGTGAAGGATCCGAAGAAAGAGAGCAACTTTGGATGCCCCCAGTGGAGAGAAAAATCTACTTACTATATACTAACAAAGAACAAGATTCCACCATTCGATATATTATCACCTAAAGTGAAAAAAGAGAAAGGCCAAGGGTATTTTAGGTATTTTGTGTAAAAAGTTGAGCACTAAAAGATGAGAGGACAAAATGGAGAAAGTGTGATAAGAGAACTTTTTCACTAAAGTGACAAAAGTACCCCTTAAATGGGAGTGTGTTGAGAAAACCACCAACCAGGTCAACACTTTTTGAGTTTCGAAATTCATTTTTGTTAGAAAATATTTTATTTTTAATAATAAATTTTTCGATACAAATATCGAACATAAAATTTAAAAAAAAAAAAACACAGTGAGTGATGCTAATTTGCGCCTAGGAAAATGAGACCCTCTTTTTTGGTTTTTTTTTTGGTGGTGACAGTCAAAGAGACAGTTGTACATCAATTATATGAAACTTAATTTTTTGGTTTTATTTATTTATTGAGATAGCTTAAATATTATTTATGTTGTGTTTTTCGTAATTTGATTTGATTAATTTTTAAAAATTAAATCAGATTATATTATTTGAATATGTTAAATAAAAAAGTTAAAATACTTAAAAACTATATTAAAAGTACTAATTAATCCTATAAATTGTAATTTTTTTTATTTATTAATATAATAAAAAAATATATCGTAAAATATTGATTAAAGTATTTATTATTTGATTAATAAAAATAACAGTTAAAAATAGATAAAAATAATACTGCTCTTTATTTTTATGGATTGCAACGTTAGCTTTTACATATTTTTATTATATCAAAAAAAAGATTTCGAAATCGAATTATATTGAATATGTAGTGTTATTGTTGTATGTGCCTGAGTTATGTACTAGGGTGGGGGTATAGAGAAAACATTCCCTTTTTACAAATTTTTATAGGATAAATCCCACCACTCTCACGCCCTATCAGTGATGAAGTTAGGATTTTCAATAATCAAATTCAAAATTCGTAAAAATAGACATGTGAAATAGCTAAAGGGGGTTTGATATCTAATGTATTTACACTAAATATTATTTTAACCATATATAAATAGCATAATTTTTTGTCAAAGAAATTCGAATTGTACCAAGGTGGCTCTATCCCTGCCCACACCCCACCCCCATCCCCCAAACCCCAAGCAAATTTTAATAGAATTGCATATTTGGGAATATAAATTGTGTCTCGTAGATAATTGTTAGAATCAATATGAGTTTATGATTATATGTTACGTTGATAGAATTCATAAGAAATAAGTCTAGTTAGGTATATGGAAATTTAAATTTTTATCGAATTTCAGATCTTATAAAGTGTTGCAATTTGCATGTACATCTAATTTCGAATTGTGACAGAAAAATAATCTAAAAATATTTTTCTAAAGTTATAAGCTTTTTTTTTCCCACATAAATGAATTCTTCCTAAACAACACGACACCAAAATATGTAATGAAATAGCTGTGACAATTAAGACACGAAATAAAAGAATCACAATGTCACTATAAATATCATACCTAAATAATAATATACAATGAATTTTGGCACATGAACAGCAAAATCTTCAACAAAAAAAAGTTTAATTTTGAGAGAAAAAAATACTCAAATCGTATGTATTCGATATTTGATATCTGTTATCTATTTAAGAATAATTTAATCATAATTTAAATTGAAAAATTTTATTTTAAAATAGATTAATATAAATTTACATTGAAAATTTTTATTTAAGGGACATAAGTTATTTTCTATCAAAAATAATTTTATATTCATTTGAATTTATATGTAATTAATTAAAAATAAAAAAAATATTTATGAAATTTTCGATAATCACATATGGTATGTCTGTTGCATTGGTTTGCCAAAAACTTGTCATGAATAAAAAGTCAATTATTGGAAAAATAAACATTGGATGCTTCTAATAGAAATTTCTGGATCTATTAATAGTGCTATGCATAAAATATAATTTTACTGTAAATACAGTACAAAATGTTAATCATATTTTATACTATACTGTTTTTTTTATCATAGAAAAAAGAAAATATTTTTGGTCGTGTGATTACAGTAGAGTTCAAGCACCCTTTGGATAATGAAAATTGTGAAATTTTACAGCAAAATAGATAATGTGTTTGATTATAAATAGAAATTAAAATTATATTTGAAGTTTTGTATATAATTTAAAATGAGTTGATATTTTTTAAAAAAAAATTGTTCTCACTTTTGAGATGAATTTCAAATTCAACTCCAAAATAAACAAAATTTAAAAAATGAAAAGCATTCATTGCAGCCAAAATAGAAAAGATAAAATTCAAGTCATAACTCCATATTTTTTTCATTTTGTTCACTTTTTAGGATATTGTTTTTGAACAAAATAATATATATATATATATATATATTAACGAAAAGATTCGATAAGGTCGTAAATAATTCTTCATTCTTATTAACAAATTTGGACTCAAAAAGCAACATCATATTTAATAGAAAGACTTTTAAAATTTATAGAAATGATATTGTATATTCTCAGTGATTAATAATCTATCGAAAATAATATTTCTACGTTCATAACATAAGAATAACATACATATCATGCTCCTCTTAGTAAGAATATATTAGCCGATTTTATATATATATATATATATATATATATATATAATTGTAAATATAATTGTAATTTTCATAATATTGAAATTGTTGTGAATTATTAACTACTCCCCCATTTAAAAAAATGACTTTATTTTCTTTTTAGTCTGTTTAAAGAAAATGACATTTTTCCTTCTTTGGTAACACTTTAACTTTAATTTTTCACGTGACATGTTTAATACCAAAATATTAAAGGATATTTTGGTACATTTGACATAACTTTAATTTAGAACCACAAAATTTTAAAAAAAAATCTTTTCTTAAACTTTATTTAAAGTCAAATTAGATTATTCTTTCTTAAAAGGAGGAAGTAAATTCAAATAGTCCATTATATCTTTTTTTCTCTTTGAAATAGTCATTATCTAATACACAAATAATTCCATTATATTTAGCTTTATCTTCATGATCATGAAATAGACTAGTACCTACACAATAGTAGGATAATTATCTAGTAGAATAATAATAATCTCTAATATAGTTGTTGAACCATTTTCGATATATCAATATCTTATAAAGAATAATAATAACACACCTAACTCAATATGTTATTATCTCCGATATGATTCAAATTTAGTTAAAATTTTAATGTAGGTTTTGAATATTGAGTGAGAAAATAACAGTAAAGTAATATGATTATATATCATGTGTTATTCGAACTTAATCGAAGCTTCAATGTGACTTTATGCATCAGGCGGGAAAATAATAATGACATGTTATCACTTATGGTGCGTGATTCAAATATAATCGGAGCTTCAATTTGTGCTCCATATATCAAATTAGAAAAAAATAATAAATGTTAGTACTTACTATTCAAAGTTCAATAGGTATATCATTATGTTTGTTTCCAATTGATTGTGCTTTTTATCATAATAATCCACTTAGTTAATTGTATATAAAAGTGACTAGTGGAACGTGACTTTCTGCTTTCAATTGGAAAATAATTTTAAGGAAATTTCTTTTGCAAGACAACATATTTTTTCAAAATTGTTACAATTTTCTGAAATTCAAAAAATTATTTTTACATTTTTCGTTTTAAATAACTGACAAAAATTCACAAATAACTCTAGTTATAAGAAAAAAAAATTAAAATTTACAAACTGGGGAAAAAATAATTTAGAGAACAATTAGGTAAATTTCTATCTTCGATTTCACTTAGATTATAGTTACAACTTTATTGTTGAAGAATAATACAGAAGTTGAAACCTACTTAATTAACCACTTCGACTTCACTTATATTTTAGAAAATAGATAAAATGAGAAAAACAAATATCTATTTATTTTTACACAATTTTTTTTTTGGGATGAGTGCGGAATAAGAAAATTGATGTTAATTAAATAACAAGGTAAAAAGTATCGTGCCAGGTATCATATATAATTTCATACCCAAAAGTTTATATTTTTGATTAGTAATAAAAACGACATTAATTATATTTAAACAAATAAATCATATATAACTTCATACCCTACTTATCGGTATAACATCGTTTCCTCTTGCCATTTGTTGTCTACTTATCGGTAGAATGACATTGCGGATTTTCTGTCAATAAAATAATAGATGCATATGCATGAGAACGTAAGATGATATTTCTCTGATGCATTGACAAATGAGTGACCAACATATAATTTGTAAATTCCATGTGAGTACGAAATGATAGATTTGATTAATTATAAAATTAAAAAAAAATATTTATCACAGTAAACCCATATAATTATTTATTGTTCATACAAATCATAACTAATTTGAGGTAATATTTTTTTTACAAGAATGCAAACTATTGATCAATAACTACATCAAAGTTGGCTCATAGAAAAAAAAAAGAGGAGAGAAATTAATATTTGCTTGACATAATTATAAATCACTATTTTTCTTCTTGTTTTGAAAAAAAAAAAGACGAAGAGAAATTCACTTTTTATATTTCTATTCTTTGTGAATATCGATTCCTTTAGGAATATTATAATTTATAAATAATAAAAATTATATTTATTTTATTTGTCTCAATTTATGAGACATATTTTATTTTGTAGTCAGTCTTAAAATAAAATAAAATATTTTTATATTTAATTTGTGTTTGAAAATGTGATATGAAGTCATTATTTCAAATCATGATTTTTAAGTCATTATTGTAGAAATTTCACATTTAGGATTAGAGAGATCAAGGACTGTATTGATTTACTGATAGTATTGATGAAAATAATGTTGAGTTACAAGCTCCTTATATATGATAAAATTGTAGAGTCCTAAATTATATGTACTTAGTACCACTACAATACCTATAATACCTATGACTACTGTATTTAGAAAATAATTATAAATAATTAAATTCTAATTGTACTATAATTCTAATAGTAATCCTAGTCGTACTATAATCCTAATTAATATAATTAGTCTATTCTAATGCGACTCTAATTCTACAACAATGATGTAAACTCGTCGATCAGTTTTGTTGGACCCGTTCCTTTGACATGTTCCAATCATCAGCTTCCTTCTTCATCAACACTTGTTGCATATACTTCAGTCAGTTGCGTTGGACCTATTTCTTTGACATGTTTCAATTGTCAACTTCCTTCTCTTCAACAATCAAGACTTGCTGCAGACACGTCAGTCAGTTGCGTCGGACTTGTTCCTATGACATGTTCCAATCATCAACTTCCTTCTTCTTCAACAATTATATAGACATACAATTTGAGATCATAATTCGAAATTCTCCAAAATACATGATTTGACATTTAAAATCTTCGAAAATTTATATTTTGATTAAAAAGTTTCATCATTGTAAATTTTTAAAAAAAATAAAAAATAATGCTTGGGTGAGGAGATTGTTTGTACCATGCGAAATGAATTATATTAAAGAATAACTAGTTACTACTATTTTTGATTAGTGAATCCTTATAAAATTATGTGTATTTAATTTAAAATTTTGTAACCGCAAACATTTACTTATAAAAGGAACATGAAATAATGTGATTTATCAATGACATTTTAGGATATGTTGATAGTTTGTTTACGAAATGTGATTTGCTCAGTTAGGAAGAATTTTAGAAGGAATTGATTTTATTTTTTTTATAGTTTTCACAACATGTGGGTTTTTCATGTCTATAAAAAAGATACAATTAAGAAATTTCAAAATACACGCTCAAATAAAACTTCTACCTCATATCAGTTTGATTTCACATAGAATGTCTAAACGACCCTTAGAATGAATTTAACTTTCAAATATCAATTTAACCCGTAATGGTATAATTCATAGCCCCACAAACATTTATGTAATGGTCCAGTCCAATAGTGATATTATCCACTTTGGGCCTAAGCCCACACAACTTTAAAACGTGTTACTAGTTAGTAAGGCAAACTTATTTAAATACCCAACATCTATATTGTGTTTTATCGATGTGGAACTTCTAATCTTAAGCTGGGGCGTCGCATTAGCATCCTCGTTGAGGTTTGCCACATCATATGAAATTTGCCTATATACAACACTGAGGTTTGTCCCGCCTCATCGAGATTTGCGTAAACTCAATTGAGCTCCGGCCCACATCGATAAGCCCAACACAAGAGTTACTCCAATACAATTGTAGCTCAGTAGCGATTCCTATTTGGGCCTAGACCCATATGACTTTAAAACACGCAACTAGTTGGACCTAGATCCGTACGACTTTATCAATGTGAGACTTATAAACAAAATATAAGACTCCAAAATTAAAGTCATACTTCAAAAAAAAAAATTATAAGCTATTTTTTTTACTATAATTTGTTGTTGATTCTTGTGCTTTGAGATGAATAGATTTTTGAAGAGAAATAGTTCTTCTCAACCAAGGGTTAGTTTTAGAGACATGGTTTAAGGGTTCATTTTCTAGATGGTTGGAGTATAATATGCAAAGAAGATGTAATATTTTGCTTATGTTGTTAACGTTACCCTTGTGCCAATCCTAGCCTTACCTTTGAGTCACTCAGTAGTAGTGCACCCCCTATATTTAAATCCTAGGTTCACCTCTGAGTAGAGAAATTGTTTTCAATAAGCCTTAAGTTTAAGTCAAACATAATAAAAGAAATATGGAAAAACAAAACACAGTTATGAGGCAATTATTATAGAGAACAGAACAATAGCAATAACACATAATATTGTAATTTTTATTTTTAATATATGCTCGATAAAAAATATATATAGAAATGTTTGTACCGAAAAAAAATTGGATGATTTATATCAAGATATATATTATATAAATAAAATAATAAAATCCAACACAAGACAATTCTAGACACCCACTCTATTCGACCGAACATAAAATAAAATAAAACAGAACAACAGACTTATACTTTTAGACACTCTTCTACTAAACAAACATATAGAAATAAAACCTCAAAAAAGAACTTTAGACAAAGAAGATGCGCATAATTTTTGTTCGAATTAAAGTCTCAAGGTCAAGTCCACGTCATTTTGTTCGTCAGCAATGTTAGCTAATTCATCAACATTTGTCGGAACAGGAACATTCAATCGATTGGCCAATGATCTTGTACAATCAATAGCAGAGTCATTTGAATTTGGACCTCCAACTCTGTTTCTGCTTGCCATTTGTTGCCAATTGATTGGTGGTGCTCTGTCACTGATTCTTGTCGGGCTGTTCCGATTCGAAGACAAGATAACAATGTTATTATTTCCTCGCGAAGTCGCATGATGTTGGGCTGCAGCAGGTTGAGGTGATGACATATTTCCTGTAAAAAAATTACCTGATCCATATAAAGGACAACGTTGGATAACGTTTTGTGGTGCCGCATGTTGAACTGACGATAGCAAAAGAGATCCAGATGAATACAAAGGAGGACGCAGGTTAACATTCTGTGGACTCACACGTTGTGGGGTCGTAGATTGAGCCGACAACATATTTTCCCGCAAAAGAGTAGCTGATGGATATCCGGAGGAATGCCGGATAACATTTTGTGAGCTCGTATGTTGTGGGGCTGCGAGTTGAGATCCTAGCGGATTTTCTGGGGACAAAATATTGGACGCATATGCATGGGAACATAGAATGGTATTTCGCTCAGACGTTAACAGATGAGTAGTTCGTATATGATTCATGAATTGCAGATGAGTACGGAACGCTCCATAGCATAAAGGACATCGAAGTAATACACGACAAGATGATAAAAATGAAGGAGGAGGAACATTTGCATTACTCATACTTTGAAGTATGAGTACCAAAACTTTTTCAAAGAAAAAAAAAGGTGTACTATGATTTTGTAAAATGTGAAGAGAATTTATAGGCTACTCATGGTTCCTTTATGTTTATTCCATTTTTGCAATGAGTGACAACTTTACTATCAAAATTTATTATATAATAAATGCTTTTTCCTTATTTATTATTTATATTTAACTCATTAATTGAAACACACTTCAGAAAGGGAAAAAGAATTAACTCTAAGTAGACAATTTTAAAAGAAGAAATTTTTTTTTCTCTAATAATTAATTAAACTTTGACTTACAAAAACTAGATTGTTGTAATTCAATATACAGAATGAATCATACTGTCAACTTACTATTATATCAAGAGAATTAAATTTTTCTTATTATAAATTTTAAACATGCTTTAATTTTTTATTATTTTACTTATAAGTGATAATTTCATAGTCAATTATGATTTAAACTGGAAATAATGTTAATGTCTCAATCATTTATGGTTGATTTGAATAATTTTAAAATAGAAAAAATTATTTATAGTAGTATCATATAATAATTATTTGAAATATTTTTTTGTCCATACAAATACATGCTTTAGATTGAGGCAATAATATAAGAAAGCAAGTTAATGGTCAACAATTATATTAGAGTTGACTCATAAAAAAAGAAGAAAAATTAATGTTGATTCACATAAATATAAAACACTATTTTCTTCTTATTTAGAATTTTTTTTAATGAGAAATGCATTTTTTTTTATAATTATAAATCTTTGAATATTGGTGTTTTTTGGGGAATATAATTATTTATGTGAAAACATTGAGAATGAATGAGAAAAAGGTAAATCCTCCAAAACCCAAAATCTTTCAATTAATATGAAAAAGTGGTAAATTGCAAAACTGGTGCATTAATAATATTTTCTAAAATTACAAATTCATTATCCCGATAAAAACTCACTCGTAAAATTATACTATTAAAATTCAATTATTTTTACCTAAACTTTATATATGTAGGCACCATTTTACCTAAACTTCCCCCACAATTCATTCACCATTTTTATCTAGCTTTCTAACATATCTAAAATTATTACGAAGTAGATAAACAAGTTGAATCTTAGTGTCAAAATAAAATATCCCATGTTACGATATGAAGCTTAATAAAACAAGGAGAACTTTCACATACAGCCACTAAAAATAACTTAATTACTCTCCATAGTTATAGTTTGATAATTACAATTCGTAGTTACATGTTATAGGGAGGAGAGAAACGAGCGAGACTGGGAGAGAGAGGAGAGAGGCGAGAGAGAATAAAAAGTGGGAAAGAGGTAAATTGTACATGTACATTGGTGAGACAATTGCATATTATACATATATATTTCTATACATGGCAAGCGAGATTTTGAGAAACAGAGGAGAGAGGCGAGCGAGAGAAAACAGAGAGTAGGAGAGAGAATTATATATGTATATTGGTTAAATAATTGTATATTATACATATTCATTTGTATAAAAAGCAAGCGAGATTGATAGAGAGAGGACAAAGGCGAGCAAGATTGGGAGAGGAATGAGAGAGACAAATTATATATGTATATTGATTAGATAATCGTATATTACACATATACAAATGTGATTAATTATACAAACTCGAAGTCGGCCCACACAATTAATGTATAATGTTAGTCGTAAGTGGTACTTACAGCCAACTATAGTTATAATGGTATAAATTTACTTAACCGCGTAATTTTTTTCGTGTCGAGTATAATGGAGAAGAGTACAGTAACCGAAGCAAAGGAAACAACACGTAATAAGACAACACACGTTCATAGTAACAAGTTAATATAGGAAGAAAAATTAGAGGGTACATAACATAAAAGTATATGATAACAATTCTGGGCACAAGAACCACACAACTAAGAGGAAGTACTGAGGTAGCCCCTTAAGTAATCGGAGCTACACTGCATAACCATGAGCTATTTACTTTCGCCATTAACATCCTCCCCGTTCGCAAGCATAGCAGCCATGCACATCAGGGGAGCAATGGCCAGATGTGAAATATTTTTTATTTTTCGAGAGAGATCCCGGTCTACAACATCACATTAGAGAGGTATTCTCAAATATACAAAACAGAAACACCCCTCTATCTCTTGAAAGTTTAGCAAGTTTGTTAAATTGCAAGAATCAGTGCATGCTTGTTGATAAGTCCTTGAAGATAGCTGCTCAACTTGCTGTTCAACTATAAGGAAAAGACGGTAACGATAAGTTCATATTAGCTGAGGAGTAGTATCAAGAATAAGAAAATAGTACTTGAATATCATGATATCAGCGGTTAAAAGTTTTGGTACCTTGGGGGTAGATATTAGACATTATATAGCCTCATTTCCTTCTTCCGGTGCCAATAGTTAGTAACTCAAAGCTCCTAAGAGCATCATCCCTACCCCCTCTAGTTGCAGTAGCGCGGGTAAAAGATGAAGACTTGGATTCAAATCCAGGTTGTACTCTTTGGGTAGTGGAAATGCGGCCGCTGCTTGAACCTAAGCGACCAGAGCGATTGTCAGTGGGTTCGCCAGATGAGCTGGGCCGGCTGCTTCCCATTACAGCCCTCCTCGAGGTGCTACCAGTCCGAGATACACGGCCTCTTTCAGCATCAGCTTGCTGAAATGTTAACAAGTGCATCAGATAATAACCTATAATGAGCAGTTCAGACACCAAGAAAGCTCCAGGTAGGAACAAACTGATGACTGTAAATTGAGAGGATGCCAAAATATTATACGGAATCCCAGGCAGAAAAAAGATATCACATTCGCTGCTTACCACATCCTTAGATGATGGTACATCGTCAGATGATCTGTGATGTCTCAAATGGTCCCCTTGCAAACCAGTTCCAGACACGTTCCTTCTAGAAAACGCCTCCACAGCACCAGAAAACCTATCTTTGATTTCCTGCCTCACTGTACAAGAGATCAGACAAATCTTAAAATTAGCCTACAAATCTGTAACATGATGACATACATTCAACCAACAAAAAAAACACGGGAGGAAAAAGAAACAAAACAAAATGCCCCAGCCACCTATAGTTCGTATTGGGTTTTATTTTTCAGAGGGGATGATTTGACACACTTCTTATCATTAATTGGACAGCACCCATTTCCGCATATTTAAGAAATCCTCAAGGATAGCTGCAACTTCTAGTCACATACTTGAGCATTGTACATCTCTCCCACTGCCATTGAATGGGTCACACATGCAAACTTACATTTATGTGTTTCAAGTGGGTCTTCTGAAACTACATATAATAAGAGATTTGAAGTGCTATTCTGCTTGCAATAATTGGCTATTTTGTCAAAAGCATGGATTAGATTGACGACAAAGGTCAAGCACCATGAGCCCGCCCAAACATAAATAATCATACGAGGAATGTAAGCTACTATTTCTTATTCTTTGAAGATGCAGTTTCTTGTAACAGTACCAGGGATCTTTTCTGGTCTTTCAATGGATGGTCCCGGATTCACAGGTAATCTTGCAATAGGTTGCTGAAAATACACAAAATGTAAGATTAGGGCATCTTCTAGAATGCAAAAATAAAACAGTAGATAATTTTTAGCAAGAGTAGATTAAAGACAGACTCGTGCTCTTGAACTGGAGCCGATCTGGGGATACTTCAAGATAGTCCAATCAAACACATAGTCAAATTGATAACCTGCAATGCATGCAAAAAGAATTTTGTCGTATAAGACTACAGAAATATACTTGTAGTGCGAAAGAGATTATATAAAGGAGGAAACAGAATATTGAAACTATCATGAAACAGAAACTTACCCTCTCTAATGAAAAGGTCACGGAATAGCCTCTTTAGGTATGAGTAATCTGGCTTGTCATCAAACCGTAATGATCGGCAATAATGAAAATATGATATGAATTCTGAAGGATAGGATTTGCAAAGCACCTGTTTAACAGAGAACAGTGGAATATGTCATTATGCAGTTTGATGAGAGAGCATAGTTTAGGACAGATATATTCACAAGACCCGGTACTTCTCTGTAGGACAGATAATATTTGGCATGTATAAATAATGTACATAAAGTCACTACCTCTATAGGTGTAAGCATCTTCTTCTCACTAATCCTGTCATATTTCTGCTTTTTGGTGCCAGCTTTCAGACCTTGCCATGGCAGACTAAAAAACACAAGCAAATATGCTAATTGTAAGAAACAAGTAATGCACATGGAAATAGAGAAACAGGCACCAAACATAAACTATATCTGTAACTGCCGAACCTTCCTCTCAAAAAATACATAAGCACATAACCAAGAGACTCCAGATCGTCTCTTCTGCTTTGTTCTGCATACAAGGAAGAGAGGTGATTATGTAAAGTTTAACGTACTACTAGGTACTTGGTGTAATATCATCCTCACTTACCAACTCCAAGATGGGTGTTAACGCTAGCATAACGAGCTGTTCCTGTGAGGTTTTTGTTTTCCCTGTCAAAGGAAGCAAACGATTCATTCAGCAATCCATATTACGCTCCAATCATCCACTCAACACTATTAAAATAAGGTCAGGGAAAGAAAAGCTTGATAAGACGCAGAACCTCCAAATTTGTTTCTTAATCTCAATATCCACTATTGAGAAGCTTGGAAGCGTACATTGAGACAGAAAGGAACAGAAAAAAAAAATAAGAGAAGCATCCTAGCAGGAATGGAGGGAAAAATCATTCCATCCGGCTTTGTACTTTCTCAATACCATAGTACACAATGTGCATTCAAAATCTACAAAAGTCTAATCATTCAAGATGGTTTTCCATATCCACTAGAGCTGCTTTAATTTCTTTGATTCAGCTTATGCAAAAGAGAGGGCAAATTTTTTTGAAAAAACAGGGAAGGGCATAACTAGGTTCTAGCAAAAGTTTAAATTCTCATTACTCCAAAAGGTCAAAAAATGAAGCCGCCAAAGAAACAATTGGAAGAACATTCAACCTTCAGCTTCTCAAGCAATCATCATTACCAACACATTGTGGTGAATTGACCAATTATCAAATCACCTAAGCAAGTAATATTCCATTGTAATTTCTAGAAATGGAAGACCATATGAGATCTTTGAGAAGCATAAAAGGTTGATACCTGTATGGTATATGCTTGTGTGTCTGAAGATCTCTGTATTTCTTGGCAAGACCATAGTCAATGATGTATACCTGTTATAACAAAATAAAACACCCAAATCTTAGAGATGCATAGTTTCAATCAGATCCATTAACTCGTTCTATACATAGACTTACAAACAGGAACCTACTGATCAAGTTTTACAAAATGCTAATGTTCAGTAGCATCATGCAAGATCAGATGACAGGTTCTCTTAGACTAAGTCATTTTGTTTACAAAAAGAAATTCAGAGGAAACTTCATCCTCGTTTCCGGGTAGGAAATATTTCTTCCATTTGCAAGTGCTTATTACCAGAATTTGTTGGCAATAAGATCTTCTACCTCCCCAGATCAAGCATAAGCATTATGCTGGAAAACATAAACTAAAGAAAGGGGGAAATCTCTCAACAGATTACATGTGTCCAAGAATATGCAACTGCACAATGCACTGGATTTTGCGCATAGTTCCAGAAAACTAGAAGAAATGCCTGGCTAGTTGGCTAAATCCTTCTTAGACAAGAATGTAATGGTTGATGTCACAGGGATTGACTTCATGGAGCTCTAAGAGAAGGGAATGGGAGAGAGAAAGAGAGAGGAAATGCGACTTCTTGACTTCTGGAACTAACAAAAAGAATGTTACCCTTCCATCACAAATTGAAGTTCCTTGTTCGAGCTCAACAACCACACGCTACAATATGTCCCAATACAAAAATGCTGGAGGAGCACCCGTACAGTAGACCCAAAACCCTAGTAGATAACCAATTTGTCTAATTCCTCAGTGATTTAATTCCCAAGCAAGTAGGTGGAGAACTTTCCGAAAATATCAAGTGCAAATGTATAGGGCATTTACATCTACACTTCGAGAACATATGATGAAGTACACACCTGATTTGCTTTACGCCCTAAACCCATTAAGAAGTTGTCGGGCTTAATATCACGGTGAAGAAATCCTCTTGAGTGCATATATTCAACCCTATTAATCTGCATCAGAGAACAAGTATCAGGCAACCAGCTACAATAATTATGCATTAACAGTAAATAATTTTGGATATTTACCAGTTGATCTGCCAGCATTAAAGCTGTCTTTAAAGTGAACCTCCTATTGCAATAGTTAAACAAGTCTTCCAAACTTGGTCCAAGAAGGTCGATAACCATGGCATTGTATTCACCTTCAACGCCAAACCACTTGAGGTGTGGAATTCCAGCTTAAAATAAGAAAATGATTATTGAAAAAAAAAACACAAATCAGTGCACCTCGAGAATATAACAGTCATTGAAATTCATAGGTAGAAACTATCACTTACTTCCTCCTTGTAGAAGCATATACAGCTTTGATTCATAATGAAGCTGAGGGTGCTTGGTTTTAGTTGATTCCTGCAAACCAAAAAATTAGATTCTGGAAACAGCAAAGCAAATGCATCAACAAAAAAAAACTACAGTATTAAGCATAGCACTGGAACAGACACCTGCATGGAAAGCACAAGGAAATCTCATTCATGATGTTCTAAAACACTTAACAGATGGTCACAGTATCTGAGAAACAACTACATATGAAGTCCTTGATATATCACAATAAGGTCCCTACCAAACAAATTCACTGATCAACATAAGCAAAACTATTCAAGACTATTCAGAAGTAGAAGCTATATCCAGCAAATGCACACTAACAAACTAGCACCAATAAAAGGGCCAAATAAACAATGTCACTAGCATATTCAGCCAAAATAGCAAAGTTCGTCTATCATATTTAAGTTTTATATCATGAAAGCTTATAATACAAGAATGATCTTCTCATCCTCTAGTGAAAGATGTGGTCTTTTTCAACCTTTTATTGTTGTTAACTTTATTTAGCTAAGCCTCAATTTCCAGCTTCAGTGAAATCAACATTCCAATTTTCACCCAATTCCAGTAAACAGTTCAATCTTTAACACAACTGACACCATGTTCTAATCAACACACTCACCAGCTTCACAGCAACTTCTTCTCCAGTTTGCACATTTACCCCTGATACAAAAGCAAAAAACTCAAGGTCAACTCAAACCCCATACCACAAAACTTGAGCTACAATTGAAACTAACAACAATCAACTAAAAACACATTGATATTACCTAAATATAGTTCCCCAAAAGATCCACTACCGATCTTTCGTCCCAGTTTAAACTTCCCACCAACCACATGATCCATAGTTAAAGATTCAACAAACCCAATCAAACCAAACAAATATCAATTATCAACCACTACTCCCACAAATAGTCAGGAAATTAAAATCTGGAAATTACCCCAGATCCAGCAAAATCTACCTTACCCCAAAGAACAAAAATACAAAAAAAATCACTTCTTTGAGGCACCCCAGATGAAAAATCTTTAAAAACCCTAAAGCCTAATATCAGTTCTTAATATATGGAAAACACTTAAAAACAAGTAACTTTTTTTTTCCTAAACAACAGTGTCCCCCTTTTTCTCTAAAGAAATAAAAGAATAATCCAATGAATGACACAAAAATTACAACTTGATGAGAAATGAAAAAGCTTAAAAGGGGTTTTGGATTCTTGAAAAAAAAATTCAAAAAAAAAAGAAGAAGTAAATGACAGAAGAAATGGAAATGGAAAAATACAGTAAGCTACAAAATAAAATGGGGATTTTGGGGGTAGGGGAGAAGAGAGAATCTAACTGAAAACGAAATCTGCGGAAAATTTATGGGAATTTTTTTTTTCTGTGTAAGAGAAGAGAAGAAGAAGAAGATGAAAAAGAAGAAAAATGGAGAAAATGGGATTATACAAGAAAAATATTAAGCTTTTTCTTTTTCCTTTTATTTTCTTTTCTTATAATATTATTATCATTTTTATTTATTTATTGGTGGGGGTGGGATAAATTCTTTTTTTTTCTAAAAAAAAAAAATGTTAGATGCTGGGAGAATAATTTTTGAAAAAAATAAAAAAGAAGGAAGAAGAATATATATGTGATTATTCTTTAGGAAAGAAGATTATAATGATTTTTAAAATTTCTAATTAAGAGGATTAATAATAGTCTTTTTTTATGTATTAATTATGATTAACTTAAGTAGTTGGTATTATGATGTTTTTGAATTTCAAATTTGTCTGCTACAATTTTCTTAGATAATAAGCATAGATTGTTTTTTTTTTCTTGGGAAAAAAATAGTGTTCCATTTTTTATTAAATAAAAATAAATTTAAGTTTTGACTTTTTCAAATTTATGTAAATGATTTTTTAGAAGTAGCAAGGTAATTTTAGAATTTTAAATTTTTATAGATAGAAACTATGAAATTTGTCAAATATTTTTCACTCATTAACGTGTTCAAAAATCAAAAAGAAAAACGTGTTGCAAAGTAATTTCCAACAGGATATTTGACATCTTTTTATATATACTTTTCAAATTATGTATTATTGTTCACATTGCACTCAAATTCAATAAGTTACGAGAAAGGATACGTATCGGGCGATGAAATGATAAATATTTTTTTATTTTTAATCAAAAATTTAAATTTAATTTTTACGAAATATGAAACTGTAATTGTTAGGGAGTGTTTATCTCAATAAGAAACTTTTCGATATAAATTAAAATTTCGTGAAACTTTAACATGAATATCAAATTTTAGATGAGATAACAAAATAAATAACATGTAACATGGAGATGATATGATCATGAATTTAATTAGTATTCTTGAGTGATCCTGTTTTATTTTGTCGTATTATCTTTCAAAAGTTTTTTTAGACTCTCGAATAATTTAATTATCAAAAACTTCTATGATCGTTCCAAAAATAAACCTAATCCTAATATTGACTCATCTAAAAACACGGACTATGATGATAAATTATACTATCATTTTCGTGAGGGTTTTCGAAACAAAATCCCTTATGAATAGTTCTACTATCTTATGATCGGCCTCTTCGTTAATCCAATCATGTTTAACACCTCTGACTCGCTCGATATTTTTATCTTTGGTCGATCATTATATGTATAAATATTAAAGACGTTAATCCAAAATATGGAGAAACGTGTTGATATTATTTTTTTTTCATTCAATATCTAAAAAAAATGCTTTTGGAGTCTTGAAATATAAACAAAAATTTAATAGAATACTATTAAAATTTATAATATGTTATATGTGAATAGTTTCATGATATCATCACTAATATTACTTGTATCCACATAATAATATGATATTTTAGAGAATGTTTGTTCTTCCTCAATACGAAGGATGAATTTCATAGAGTGACACAAAACTTTGATGGTAGAAATGAAAATTAGAATGAATCTCATGCCTAGTCAACTAATAACAAAGTTAATTTTGCTTCATAATTATCTGTTTATTTCATAATTATCTACGTTTTGGAGTCATAATCTTACTAAAAAACAATTACACATTGATGATAAAAATACATCAATCACTGAATTCTTGAGAAACTATTGTAACTTTTCATGTTTTATTTGAATTCTCCCATTGAAAGAATCTTAGCGCGTCAAAATTCTTCTCATATATCATAATTTTGATTAATTTTTTTTAACGGTTATTGCACGATATTAATATGTTGTTTTTTATGGTCAATTTTAAATTATTACAAAATTCAACTTGGTTTCATTGAACAAGTGCATCATGTTTATATTATTTTAATTTAATTAATAATAATAATAATAATACCATATCCAATTCAACAATATAATGATTTGTCAAAGCTAAATGAGAGGTCAAAATTGAAATGTTCACCACTAATAAGATATCAACAATATTTTAGTTCTACAAAAATGTAGGATCCCTTATGGAAGTCTAGCAACAATGATAAAACCTCAAGTGTGGTGTTTGATAATAATAACAAAAAAATTGTCACCGAAAATATTTTTGTATAGAAATTCTTTGGAAGCTAATTATATCGTATCTCGAAAGTTTTTTGGATTATAAAAATTTTTAACTTTTCATTACTCTCGAGTACATTTCTTGATTGTTTAATACATTACAAATAATACATTACTTAATGAGAGAGATATATCTGAAAAAGGACAGAAAAGCATTCGACAGAGAAATTTTGTAACTTTCTTAAATGGTAATTTTTTTGAAAAAGAGATTATAATATCGTAAGTTATGTATTTATATTAAAAAAATATTTTTTGTTAAGCAAGCAAAAATGTCATTTTCTAAGAACAATATAAGGATAGCATATGGGGGTGGGGTAGTGTGGGGTTTGGGGACTACAAAGGGTGAGGGAGGAGATAAAGACAATTAACATGCAATGCCACTTACGAAGCTTGTTTCAGTTTGTTCTATTATCTTCGTTAAATTCACATAATTTTCAAGAGATTATCAATCTCGAGACACATTCTTTCAATCAAACCAAAAGAAGTTCATAAATACAATATTACAAGAGATTATCAATCTCGAGACACATTTTTCCAAACAAACCAAAAGAGGTTCATAAATATAATAACATTTTCACTGAAATCTCGCGAACGCAAAAATTCACCAATTCATACTTTTAAAAAAAAAGGGAAAGATAAGAAGTAAAACCATATTATATAAATTTTTATTTTAAGTTGTGACAGCAGAAGTGCATATGAATCAGTACATCCTTTTTGTCTCAATAGGCATGCTCTGACAGACAATAAGATCATTTTGTAAGATAATACTTAAGAAAGAACAAAAAACATAGTCTGCAAAAAAGATCACCATAACCAAAATCACAGCATATTTTGTCTATTTGTGCATTTGCAATGTTACTTTCACATGCCAAGAGACAGAAAACAAACAGTGACTTATGACCTCAAAAATACATTGTCACTTCAGACACAATTTGTATAAAGCTAACTTCTACTACTACTGTTTTATTATGTTGTCTTTTTTTGGTCCCATGCTTTTTTTTTGTCCTATTCTTGATGTGAAATAGGATGTCCCCTTAATGCCAACTCGTTGGGACCAAACTATTGACGGCAGTGACATTTTTGGACCAAACTATTCACTAACGACATTTTTGTTCAATTTCGTATCGTTTAAGAGCATTCTTGACCTTATTAGAATGATGAAGCTTTCTATATTCTTCACTGTTCCCACTTGGCTCTACCATATCTTCTGCAAATTTCACTTTCTTCTTCTCCTTCTTCTGATCTAAAAAAGGAACACAAAAAAACCATCAACAAACATATCGAAGATAATTTATACATGCTGACAGTATAAAAAAAAATCACCATCAATAAACTTTAGCCTGCTATGACGCGTTTCTTGTTCAATATGGACATTTTCACTTATTCCAGGAATTTTGTTCCGAAAAAGCTATTTGGCCATAGAATTCACATCCCCCCTCCCTCCAAATCAGTCACAAAAGTTCAAAATCAACTCCAATATGTATTCATATCTAAACACACTTGAGGCTACTTAAAAACAAATACTGTTTTAGAAGAAATAAAAATCCCAAATTTTATGTCGAAACGTCCAGTAAAGTGGTATTGTGCTAACATCATGATAATAATAGAAATTTAAACTGCTACTTCTGAAGCCAAAGTTTCTTGAAACAATACCAGGGATCTTTTCTGGCGATCTTGCAATTTGCTGAAAAACAAATAAAATGTAAGATTAGGGCATCTTTTACAGTGCAGAAATCAAAATAGTAGATGATTTTTAGTGAGAGCAGATTAAGTACAGACTTGTGCTCTTGAACTGGAGCTAACCTTAGAATAATATTGCAAAACAGTCCAATCAAACACATAGTCAAATTGAAAACCTGCAATGAGTACAAAAATAATTTTGTTGTATAAGACTAGAAATATAACTTCTTGTGCCAAAGAGATAATATAAAGGAGGAAAGAGGTCATGAAACAATAATTATACCCTCACTAATGAAAAGGTGACGGAATAGCCTCTTCAGGTATGAGTAATCTGGCTCGTCCTCAAACGGTAATGATCGGCAATAATGACAATATGATATGAATTCTGAGGGATAGGATTCGCAAAGCACCTGTTTAACAGAGACCAGCAGAATAGGTCGTTATGCAGTTTGATGAGAGACGGTATAATTTAGGACAGATATACTTGCGAGACACTCGGTGAGGAGGTGCGCTGATGCCCCGGTGAGGAGGTGCGAGAGGCTGATTGTAAGGGGTAGAGGTAGGCTGAAAAAGTATTTGGGGGAGGTGATTAGACAGGACATGACTCTAGGAAGCCGTGGAGGTCGCTTAAGCCTGTTAGTGCCTGTCTTAGTACTAGTTGTACCTGTGTAGTTCTTGTCGTATGTTGTTTACAATGTTTCGATTATCACACTATTTTATTGTTGTTATTGTTTCTATCTTGTAGACTTTACACTACTTTCTATTTTTTAATGACAAGGGAAGGGTAAAACCCTGCTCCTATGCAATAGCTCGCAAACCATACAAGAAAGCTACCCGCACTAGGCAAGCCCGGTGTGACTCGACCCAAAAGGCAACCCCTCGCTTTCGCTGACAAGGGGTTTCAGCTTGGGACTTCCAAGGGTAGGATTTATACTACTTCCTTAATAATTGTTATGCTCTCATCATTGTATTTCTTCTTCTTTTACTTCGGTTTGTTGCACTTGAGCTGAGGGTCTTCCGGAAACAACCTCTCTACCTCCACGAGGTAATGGAAAGGTCTGGATACCGTCTACCCTCCGCAGACCCCAATTATTGGGATTTAACTAGGTATGTTTTTGTTGTTGAAATGTACATAAAGACACTATCTCTATAGATGTAAGCATCTTCTTCTCACTAATCTTGTCGTATTTCTGCTTTTTGCTGTCAGCTTTCAGACCTTGCCATGGCAGACTAGAAAAGACAATCAAATATGCTAATTGTAAGAAACAAGTAATGTGGAAATAACAATACAGGCACCAAATATAAACATTATATGTAATTTCCAAACCTTCCTCTCAAAAAATACATAAGCACATAACCAAGACACTCCAGATCGTCTCTTCTGCTTTGTTCTGCATACAAGGAAGAGAAGTAATATGTAAAGTTTAAAATATATTAGGTGCTTCAGGTAATATCATCCTCACTTACCAAATCCAAGATGGGTGCTAACACTAGAATAACGAGCTGTTCCTGTGGGCCTTTTGTTTTCCCTGTCAAAGGAAGCAAAATAAGTCGTTCAATAATCCATATTACACTCCAACCATCCACTCTAAACTCTATTAAAAATAAGGTCAAGGAAAGAAAAGCTTAAAAAGAAAGCAGAACCTCCAAATTTCTTTCTTGATTTCAATATCTACTATTGAGAAGCTTGAAATAATATATAGAAGAGACAGAAAGGAAAAGAACAAAATAAGAGAAGCATCTTAGCAGGAATGGAGTACCTCTTCATCCACCTTTTTATTTTCTCAATAACATAGTACACCATGTGCATTCAAAATCTACACAGATCTAATCAAACAAGATGGTTTTCTGTATCAATAAGGGCAGCTTTAATTTCTTTGGTTAAGCTTATGCAAAAGAGATCTTTGAAACAAATATTAACAACAAGGGAAGGACATAACTAGGTTCGAGCAAAAGTTTAACTCCTCATTAACCCAAAAGGTCAAAAAACGAAGCCGCCAAAGAAACAATTGGAAAAAGATTCAACCTTCAGCTTCTCAAGCAATCGTCGTTACTAACACATTGTACTGAATTGACCAATTATTAAATCACCTTAGCAAGTAATATTCCACTTTAATTTCTAGAAATGGAAGACATATGAGATCTTTAAGGAACAGAAGAAGTTGATACCTGAATGGTATATGCTCATGTGTCTCATGATCTCTGTATTTGTTGGCAAGAGCATAGTCAATCATGTATACCTGCTTTAACAAAATAGAACGCTCAAAACTGACTTAGAGATGCATAGGTTATGTCATGGGAATTATTTTTCATCAGATTCATAAACTCGTTCTAATGTAGATTTACAAAGGTACTACAGAGACAGGAAGCTGCTGATCAAGTAATTACAAAATGTTCATGTTTAGTAGCATACTACAAGATAGGATGACAGGTTCTCTGGCTAGGTTAGTTTGTTTACAAATTCAAGATTGGAGGAACTTTATCCTCCTCTCCAGTAGGAAAAATTTCTTCCACTTGCAAGCTATGTCGCTCGGACTTTTCAAGAATGCCGACTGGTGCATATCAGATCCTTCAAAAGTAGCGCATTTTGAAGGATCCGACCCGGGTGCGGCACCATTTTCGGAGAGTCCGAGCAACATAGCTTGCAAGTGCCTAATTACCAGAATTTTGTTCGCAATTACTGGGTATATTGTTGTTGTTTGTTGGCATCCCAAGCTCAAACATAAGCATTATGCTGGAAAACATAAACTAAAGAAAGAGGCGAATCTTTCAACATATTAAATGTGTCCAAGAATTTTTACAAATTTTTCAATAGTACCAGTTCTTAAAAGAAGAAATTTCCAAGAATATGCTATTGCACAATGCACAGAGTTTTGAGCTCTGTTCCAGGAAACTGAAAGAAATGCACACCTGGTTAGTTAGCTAGAGCCTTCTTGGACAAGAATGCAAAGGTTCATATCACAAGGATCAACTTCATTGAGCTCTAAGAGAAGAGAATGGCAGAGAGGAACACGAGAGAAAAAGATAAGAAGTACATGTTCTTGAGTGAAATTAGAGAATATCCAAAAAAAGAATGTAACCCTTCCATCTCAAATTAAAGTTCAAGCTTAACAAGCAGGCTACAATATTTCCAGCTCCACAAATGCTGGAGTAGCACTTGTAACCCTAAACCCTAATAGATAACCAACTTGTCTAGTTCGTCGGTGATTTAGTTCCTAAACAAGTAGGTGGAGAGCTTTCCAGAATATCTAGGGAAAATAATAGGAGCACATAACCTTGTTATCAACCATAGACATACATGTACACTTAGAGAACATATGATGAAGTGCACACCTGATTTGCTTTACGCCCTATACCCATTAAGAAGTTTTCGGGCTTAATGTCACGGTGAAGAAATCCTCTTGAGTGCATTTATTCAACCCTATTAATCTGCATCAGAGAATAAGTATCAGGCAACCAGCTGCAATTATTATGCTTTGATCAGCATATAATTTTGGCTATTTACCAATTGATCTGCCAGCATTAAAACTGTCTTTAAAGTGAACCTCCTATTGCAATAGTTAAACAAGTCTTCCAAACTTGGCCCAAGAAGGTCAATAACCATGGCATTGTATTCACCTTCAACGCCAAACCACCTGACGTTTGGAATCCCAGCTTGAAATATGAAAATGATAAAAAAAAAAAATTTAAAAAAACACTTTAGCAAGAAAATATAAGAGTCATCGAAATTCATGGGTAGAAGCTATCACTTACTTCCTCCTTGTAGAAGCCTATACAACTTTGATTCATAATGAAGGTGAGGGTGTTCTGTTTTAGTTGATTCCTGCAAACCAAAAATTTAGATTTTGGGAACAGCAAAGCTAATGTACCAAAGAAGAAACCATAATATTAAACATAGCACTTGAAACACACCCCGGACAACTGGTGAGAAGCAAACCACAAATGAAGTCCATAAATATATCACAATACGGTCCCCTACCAAACAAATATGCTGATCTTGAATAATTAAGCAAAATTATTCAAGACTCTTCAGAAATAGAAGCTATATCCAGCAAATGCACACCAACAAACTAGAACCGAGAAAAGGGCCAAATAAATAATGTCATTTGAACATTCAGCCAAAATAGCAATGGTCATCTATCATATTTTAATTTTTATATCATGAAAACTTATGATTCAAGAATAATCCTCTCATCTTCCAGTGAAATGGTCATTCTTCTCAACTTTATCAGGTTGCTAAGTTTACTTAGAGAAAGGCTCAATCTTAAGACAATTGACAGCAAATTGTGGAGTGAATTTTCAGCTTCCGAAAAAACAACTTTTAAAATTTTATTCAATTCCAGTGAAAGGCTAAATCCTAACACAATTGACACCATGTTTATGTGGTGAACTTCCAGCTTCAGCGTTCAGCTAATCAACATACTCACCAGCTTCACAGCAACTTCTTCTTCAGTTTGCACATTTACCCCTGATACGAAAAACAAAACTCAAGGTTAACTCAAACCCCATAACAGAAAAGTTGAGCTACAATTGAAATTAACAACAATCAAGAAATACGCATGGAGATTACCCAGATAATCCGCTAAATATCCTTTACCAATCTTCAGACCCAGTTTATACGTGCCACCAACCACATGATCCATGGCCAAAGATTGAATGAATGATAACAACACCAAACGAGAATGAGAGTTGGAAAATCTCAAGCCTAGTCAGCAAATAACAAAGTTAATTTCACCTCACAATTCTCTGTGTTACGGGGCCATGGCCTTACGAAAGGCCGAGCAAGAGTAAGAAACTACTATCAATACAGGTGGCTTGAATTCATGAGAAATTACTTCAGTTAGACAGGGAAATTGCACTGATTTTTCATGTATAGCTTGAAGTCTCCAATGAAGGGAGTCTAAGCACACCACAATTCCTCTCTTAGTATATAATTTTGAATGTTTCATAATTGCACAATATCAATATGTTCTTTTTTGGATCAATTTGAAATAAAATATCACAAAATTAAACTTGGTTTTATTGAACACGTGCATCATGCTTATATTATTTTAATATACCATAGTCAACTCATCAATATAATGAGTTTACTTTTTGTTCAGTCTTACCCAGATAACATGAATTTGTCAAAGCTAGTTGAGAGGTCAAAATTGAAATGTTCTCCACTAAGAAGATATCAAGAACTTCTTTTTCTTTCTTTTATTTTTCTTGAAGAAGAATTCTGCAAATCAAGTAATCATTTTGTCATTTTCTTTTTAAAAACGTAGTGTCTTAGCCAACTTGCGCACCTCGACTAATTCCATGGAATACCTATCACCTCCCACCAACAGCGAGTATAAGGTAAATCGGTCCACCAAGGCTAGAATAGATAAGAAGAAATAAATAGATAACGCTTGACTTTAAAAAAAGCTTTAGTTCTACAGCCTCCTTAAAGCATCATGATATTTATTTGCACTATCAAGATGTGACAAGTACTTCGCATGTTCAGATTGTAGCATGATGTGCATGTTATCATCTGCGTAAAAGACTTACAGTTCTTGCAGCTTGACCAGATATCTAGCAATCATCATTTAGAAGAGGAATGAATCTTTGCTAGAATTGGTGAGAGCTCCTAAACTTTTCAGCAACAAGGCAGTACAACGAATGTAATGAAGCAGTCCTGAAAAGAAAGAAAAACCACCTTGAAGCCATTCAGAAGTTCCATATCTTACCCTGCAGAAGTGTCTAACAATACTAAATCATATCTACAAAGGTAGCTTCTAAATGATAAAGATAGCATTAAATTGACATCACAGCTTCTCTTTTTCAGGTTGTACAAAAAATCTAAAGTCAGAAAAAATTATAGGTTACAGGAAAAATTTAAAGTTAAAAGTCAAGTTCCAAGTATCCTTCTCACTTGTATATGACCTTGCGGAATTCCAAAATTCCATCACCAGCGAAGGTACAACAGCCATAAGCTCAAAAATATTACCGCTTCAAGGTCTCTAACCTTTTGTAACACCAAGAGAAATTGAAAGTTCACATCAGGACATTTATCCAGTTTGCTAGCTTAATGGATTGATGATATACATGCCTCCAATACCATACAGTTGAACAGATTTTGGAAGACAGCGTAACTTTCATATCAAAGCACTGAGGAATGATCTCTAGATTTTCTCATAAAATGTGAAACACTAGAGACTGTCTGAACACCTATATAATCTACTATTTCCTAGAAACCTTCCCATATGTGTTCTCCCCTTTTATTGCTTATAATAAAGCCCTTTATGCTACATTGTGGATACATTTCCATAGTTTCCATCACCAGTAGTCTCCACATGAACAACTCCCATCTTTGAAAAGGTGAAATCGACTATTATCTCTAACAATTATATCTCTCCCCATAATTTTGGATATGAACTTTATAGCTGTGTGACAGTCTACACATACACGGAGATTTTTAATAATGCAAATGTTTGTCCCAGCAGGTGTACTAATAATGCCGAATGCTATTGCAAGCCGTTCACTATGAGTATACAGCAAATCACTCTTTTGCTCCTCATCAACATCATGTAGTGCCTCACTAATCTGAGGAACGTAACCTTCTTGTTTCAAGCGTTCATAAAGATCTCTTAGTACTACATGTATCTGATCATAATATGGGTGAGATGTGTCTCCTGAAACAAAAGCATGCACCTGGTTCCTAACTTCTATCCAGCTGCAAGCTGGTGGTTTTCTCATTCCTTTCTTCTTCATATTAGTTCTTAATTTTGATGCATCTTTCCATCTCCCAGCTGCTGAATACATATTTGACAAGAGCAGATAAGGTCCCATGTTCCCAGGATCAGCTGTAGTCATTTCTTTGGCAACTTTTTCAGCCAGTTCAACATTTTTGTGAACTCGGCAAGCTGATAGCAGCGTAGCCCAAATACTCCCGGTGGGCTTAATAGGCATGTCATTGATAAATTTATAAGCTTCCATCAATCTTCCAGCACGACCAAGAAGATCTGCAATAGAAGCATAGTGTTCGAGGTCAGGAGAAACACCATATCTGTTCATACTTGTAAAATATTTCCAACCTTCATCAACCAAACCAGCATGGCTGCAAGCAGTTAAAATAGCTAGATAAGCCACAGCATTGGGCTTTATCTTATCATGTTGCATATTTTCAAAAAGAATAGTGGCCTCACGGGCATGACCATTCAATGCATATCCCATGATTATAGTCGTCCATGAAACTGAATCGTGTATCTCCATCCTATCAAAAATCAATCTAGCAGTCATTATCTTCCCAGATTTGGCATACATGTCCACAAGTGAGCTAGCTATATACATGTTTTGATTAAACCCCACTCTTATTATGTATGCATGGAGCTGTTTCCCCAGATGTAGTGTTGTCAAATGAGCACAGGCAGGCAGTATAGCTGAGAAAGAAACTTCCACAGGCTTGACATTAGCTGCTAACATCTGCCTAAACAGTCCCAGCCCTTCAACAAAAGTACCATTTTGCACACATCCTGCTATAACTGAGTTCCATGAAACGTCATCCTTTTCTGATAATAAATTGAACACCCTATACGAATCCTCAACTCTGGTACAATTTGCGTACATATCAATTAAACTACTCCCAATAAACTCATCTTTGTCAAACCCGTGTCTAATTGCATAACCATGAATCTCTTTTCCCTTTAAGACATCTACATGCCTCGCAAAGACAGGAAGGACACTTGACAAAGTGAAACAGTCAGGCTTCAAATAGGCATTGCTCATCTCCCTTAACCTTTCCAGAGCTTCTTCATACAACCCACTTTGTACATTTCCACCAATCACAGTATTCCACGAAACAACATCTTTATCCGGCATCATTTGAAAAATCTTACTCACACTATCTAATCCTGTAGCATTTTTCACACTCCTTCCACCTAAAGACTCAAAATGACTTTTTTCACTCCTTATCAGAATTCCAATCTCAGAATCTTGAGCCAAACTGCTTCTACGACTATAAACGCGATCTGACAGGGGAATTTCATCAAACAGATGATAGTCATGCGACAAAACCTGCAATTTTGCATACATATTCATGAGTGCATTCCCAGTATAACGATCAGATTCCAAACCAAACCTGATAACACAACCATGAACAGACTCACCAACCCTCAATTCCTTCAAATGGGTACATGCTCTTACAACAGAAGGGAAAACATCCCTACCTGGCAACTTACCCCAACCCCTCATTTCAACAAAACAAGCTAAAGAATCACGAAAATAACCATTACAAGAGTAACACCTGACAACAGACTTCCAAGCTTTAGTGGGTACATAATGAAAGTTGTTAAAAACTTCTAAAGATTCTTTAAGAAGGTTAAGGTCAGAGTAAATTCCAAGAATGATAGTGGCAAGTGAAACAGACCTTGACCCTCTTGTTTTCACTATTTGGGCATGGAGTTGCTTAGCTTGTGACTTTGTTTTTATGGAAGATGGGTTCCTTAAAAGAGTTTTGACAAGATTTTCACTGGAAGATTCCATTTTTGGCTCAATGGGATCGTCAATTACTTCGTTGAAAAGCTCATCAGAACGATTATTTGAGAATGTGATGTTTTGTGTCAATGATGATTCTCATTCAACAGTCAAAATGGAGTCTTTGTTGAGATTTACAATCAGCTGTTTCTGTAACAAGAAGAACAGAGAAGGGGAAGGAGAGTTCTAATGGGAAAAATGAAGTGTACTTCAAATATTTGGGGTAACTTTGAAAATTTTCTTTCAAATTTATAAATGAGAGAAATCGAAAATACGAACTAGACGAGAATTATTAATTTCATTCTCGAATTATTAATAACCCTAAAATTATTCTTCTATTTGACTAATTGAACATATATATACTCCGATTTGTCACATAGTATAGCAAATGGTTATAAACTCTTGCAGGGTCATGAGACTCTTAATTAAAAAATTAAAAAAAATATTGAAAATACCTCTAAACTTTATAAGGATTTAGGGTCTTAGTTCAAAAATTTTAAATACAATAAAAGAAGAACCATATATACTATTATTTTAAATTTACATAATATATTTTGAATAACTTAATTTGATCATGAATTCATATATATAATTTTTGAACTATTTGAAATAAATTCACATATTCGAGAACACTAAAAGTAGGGAAAAAGCATAAATATATCCTCAACTATCCAAAATGGTAGGTAAATATCTTCATCATAATTTTGGGACATTGATGTCATTGTCGTCCAAAAATTAGAGCATATATACCCTTTATACTAACGGACGTCATAATCTTATTTACTGATCGACTATTAAATATTGGATTGACGGATAAGATTATGTCACGTGTTCCTATTCAGTCTTCTGTTAGAGTGAAGGGCATATATGCTTTAGTTTTTGGATGGCAGGAGCACCAATGACCAAAAGTATGACGGAGGGTATCTATATATCATTTACGATAGTTCGAGAATATATTTATCCTTTTTCTTCTAAAAGTATTATAAATTATAATAATTAACCATTCGTATAAAAGTTACTATCAAAAACAACTTTGTTTTAAAATTCAAAATTCGAAAAATAGATAGTGAGGGATAGTATATGGCTAAAGGGCAACTCAAAGTTTATGTGTCTTGCAAGTAGACTAAAAAAGTTAATAATAATAATTAAGCAACTTGGCCTATGTAATCATTGTTTAATTTTATCCTCTTGTTGGTATGAATAATAAACTATATTGTTAATTCAACAACTCAAATGTGCAATTAGCAGCCTTGCAAATTGCTGTTATATTATTCAATCATAGTGTAGTTGTTATTTGACTAAAATAAAACATTAGTAGTATAAAAAGTAAAGAAATTAACTCCAAAAATTTGTAAACATTACAATAATGTCTTCTTCTTTAGAATCAAATCTTGTCAACTATGGCTTCCTTATTATCAGTGCAATTTTGTCAATTGTCTTCATTAGTTCCATCAAATCTATCATCAATTTCATCAAAGATACATTACATCATTCCCCTAATCAAGGTTAAGAATCTTTCTTTTGTAGGAATCATAGTTAAGTTTTTTTTTCTTGCTTCTACATCAATTTGTTGATATGTAGTTTCTTGTCCTTATGTTCTAAATCATAGTGTAGATCCCGAGCAGGGGCGGATCTAGGAGGGGGCGATGGTGTTATAAAAAGTTACACTATATATATATATATAAGATATATTTATAGAGGTCTAGGTACTATTTTTTTATTTTCCGAACTCCTTAGTGAATTTTTATTATTTTCGAGCCCTCGTAGTAAAGAAGATCAATAACATACTCAGTGAAATTCCACTAAGTGTGGTCTAAAGGGTAGAGTATACGCAGGCTTTACCATTACCTCATGGAGGTAGAAAGGTTGTTTCTGAATGACTCTCGACTCAAGTGCATCAAACCTAAGTAAAAGAAAACAACGAAAAAAGCATAGTAGTTTTTTTAAAAAAAAAAAGTAGTGTAGAGTCTATAAGAAAGAACGAAATTGAAGAACCTGGTCTTTTTTATCATAGTGTCGATATGTGACTTCAGTCGTGTGATCTAAATCGACTTATTAGTGCATGGGATATGATATGATCGTGTTGATTTACGCGTGTTAGGTTGATGAAAACTGTTGAATTGTGTGATCATGTGATCTAAAAGCTTAAGCTGTTAGAGAGAAAACACACTTTTATTTACTTACTTGTGTCTTGTACATTGTTTCTTTGCTAATGAAGGAGGAGAGTCAGATGAAGCTCCTCCTCAAGAAGTTGTACCAATTGAGGTACGTCCAGACATGTCGTTGGATGAGATAAATATACTGACTGATAACTTCGCGGAGAAAGGTCTTATTGCTGAGGGGTCTTATGGCCGCTTTTATGGTGCGACATTAAGCAATGGACAGAAACTAGCAATAAAGAAATTGGATACTGATTCTTCTGCAGAATCAGATACTGTATTCGCAGACCAGGTGAATCGTTTGTGTTCAAGTACTACTATTTTGGAACGAATAGAACAATGTCTCGAAATGTTCTAACATCCTTGTTGTGTATACAGGTACAAATGGTGTCAGGACTTAAACATGAGCATTTTGTGACACTGTTAGGTTATTGCTTGGAAGCAAATAATCGAATCCTGGTTTACGAGTCTGCAACCATGGGCACATTGCATGATGTCTTACATGGTACGTCGATAGTTCATTCAGATTCAGACCTAGCAATTGTATTGGATGATTAGTATTTATTGGATGTTCTGTTTGTATAGGTAAAAAAGGAGTAGAAAATGCTGAGCCTGGTTTAGTTCTTACCTGGAATCAGAGAGTTAAAATTGCTTGTGCTGTAGCTAGTGGCCTTGAATATCTACACAAACATGATGAACCAATTATCCATCGCGATATCAGATCTAGCAATGTACTACTGTTTAATGATTTTACCGCGAAAGTTGCTGATTTCGACTTAACAAATCAGTCTTCAGAGGATTCCACTAGAGTTCAGGAGAGTTATGGTTACCATGGTCCAGAGTAAGCCTTTTGCATTATCAACCTTAAGTCCTAAGCCTAACATATTCTCATTTATCCTCCATTGTGACTCGAACCCTCAACTTAGCATAAAAATCGTGTCATACTAAGATGTTAAGTAAATTATGGTACAGGTATGCCTTGGGAGAAAAGATAACAGACAGAAGTGATGTTTATAGTTTTGCTGTTGTTCTCTTAGAACTGTTGACAGGAAGGAAGGCAGTTGATTATACAATGCCTGAAGGGGAACAAAGTCTAGTTACATGGGTAGATTCTCTTATCCTTTTCCTGCCTAATTGTTAGCTACGTTGCTCGAACTCTTCAAAAACGTCACAGATGACCAAATTTGAAAGTAGTGTACTTTTGGAGGATCCAGCACGAGTTGCAACAACATTTTTGAAGAGTTCGAGCAACGTAGAATTGTTAGTTATGGTTATCTCTATTTTGTGCCTCTGTATCAGACTGATTCATATTCAATGCAGGCAACTCCACTATTAAGTGATGATAAAGTTCAAGAGTGTGTTGATCCAAAACTAAATAATGAGTACCCTACAAAGGCAGTTGCTAAGGTTTTCTACTTGATATTTCATATTTGAAAAGATTCTTGTAAAGCAAACAGGCTTAGTTTTTTATCTCATTATGTAACCACTAGTATTTGGCTCATGTCTTTCTCAGGTGGCAGCTCTTGTAGGACTTTGTATTCAAGAAGAGCCACTTTTCAGACCAAACATGTCAATTATGGTCAAGGCACTGCAGCCACTTCTTAACGCGGACTAAACCAGGATCAACGCCTTGTTCTACAACATACTTTATTGAAACAAACAGATAGAGACGAATTCAGGATTTAAAGTTTATGAATTTCTTATTAACAGTTATCGTGGATCCGCCCTCGCAAACATGGACTAACTTTCAATATTAACAAGGTTGTGGTCCAAGTCAAGAATTCTGGTACTAGCAGATAAAATGTTGTTTTGTTCATGTTCTTTTCTACAAGTCGAAACCATTTCAAGATTTTGCTGTAACCTAAATTTTTCTTCTTCTTTTATTTTGTATTATAAGAATGATACTTGGACAAAACTTTTTTGTTTTTGTTGTAATTGATTCATTATTTACATAAGCTGGGAATTGGAAGTGTGATTACAAGTAGGGATTGTTGGTGCTATATTATTTCTTTTAGATTTTGCACAATTATAATATATGCTCACTAATTATTGAAATGTAGGTCGATAAGTATAGTCTCGCAGGTGGGATTTGACGAGGATAGGATATACACAAACTTTACAGGGTAGAAAGATTGTTTTCGATAAATACTTACCATAGTGTTTAATTATTCCCAAAGGCGAATCCTAACCGAAGCAAATTTGCCCCGGTTCTCTCTTTAGTGTTCGCGTATCAAGCTCGCATTGACCAGTTTAGTTTCTGAGATTGGTATGCTCTATATTAGTAAAAGAAACCCTCGGGTCTTGTTTTGTCTTTACTGACGCCAAGCTACCTCGCCTTTTGTTGGTGAAGTGAATGAAATCGTTAGATTCCCGTTTGGGATCACTGCAATTTAGACCTCGACTAATTCCACGAGACACCTGTTATATTCCCAGAGACATTCTTGTTCTCCATTCTTCTATTATCTTTGTTGAAAGAAAGCAAATGCACAGAAATTACAGAATGAAAGTTGAGAACCAAAGATCCATAATAGAAAAAACCAGCAAGAACATTCATCTATAGAGAATAGGGCTATTGAAATAAATAAACCCAAAGTTGAAAGAGATTACAAGAACAAGGTCACAAGTTTCTGCAGCTTAGTGAGTAAGCAAAATTACAAACTAGCAACAAAAAGAATGATATATGTACTTCCAAGAAACAATTTACACAAAACAAGCGCAAACTATGAACCAAGGCAGTTGCACCAGAATTTGCAAAACTGCCTTCGTCGTGAATACTTTACTTACACTTGGAATACACCTAGGTTATAAAAACACAACAACGAAAGCTATTGACTTGACGAGGGGTTGGCGCTGCCCCTGTTTACTTTGGTTTGGCTATGGTCATGAAGTTATTAACAGATTAGTTTTGGATGTAGCTATAGTTGTTCAGCCTGCTTTGAGGATTCCAAGTGTGGAGGTAAAAGATTAAGGAAACTTCCATGAGCCTGTTGAGAGTCGGTGGCTTCTGAATCCTCACCTACAAACATATAAAAGTACATATATTAGCATGTTTCTTCTTGCCAACTATATCAAATACCCTCTGTCATGATGCATAAGAATAGTAGGAAGAAAAACGAGAAAGAACAAATGAAACAGATGGACAAAATGCTGTAAAGGTATCGGAAACAAAACGCCAACCAATTATCAGATCATTTTCTTGAAAGAAGATTGGTGGCAGGAGTTGAGCTTATGGGATACTGAGGATTCATATAGCCGACCCCAACTTGTTGGGAACTGAGGTGAAGATGTTTTCTTAAAAATGGATAGTAATATCCACTGTTTCGAGCCTCCGGGCTCAGTTCAAGAGGCAAACGTCGAGGGACTAGTGACATAAGTCATAGTTTCGAGCCCTGCACCATGCAAACTAATCCCGGTATTTAAGAGGCGAACCCATTATCCGTGAGTTTTAAAGGCTGCGGTTAGTCCTAAAGGTTGGTCCTTCACGGATTTCTCGGTCATCAAAAAAGATATCTGCTGTTTCCTTCGACAAATTACCACCATGATGGGAAATTCAAAAAAATTCTCTTCACCTCCAACTCCTTAAAATCTATAAACATAAAGGACAGTGATGCTTCAATCCAGTATAAGTTTGCAACTCATTTCCTGGGATAAGGTTTCCTGAGAATGACTACCACTCGAGCAAGTGAAGAAATGGCACTATTATCACCGTTCCTAAGTTATTGCATCTCTTTTTCTAGGGAGCAATGTTTAAAGAAGTAATAATCCCAGTCTACAGTAGTACTATGAAAACCAGATAATTTTAAAAAGGAAGACAGATATCCTACTGAAAAGCGACTTCACAGTAGGCCTCTTAGCTTTGTTGCTCTTCTTCTTCAATTCAGCTGAAAAACAGAAATAAACATTTCAAAACAAACACAAACTGAAAAAGACAAACAAGATAAATCGAATGATTATAATCTACTGCAAGGACAGAATAAGTACCCATTTGAGAAACATCGTTATCATTCACAATCTCAAAGTTTTTGTAAGTGTAACCCATAAAGTTGACATCCTTTGAGGAGAGCATCTGTAACAACAAACAAAAGGGCCAAAACAGGGTTCAACACTGACAGGAATCTTACAAGGACAGCATGATGAAAACAGCAGTAGAAGTTGATGAACCAAATTAGCAGATGATAAATAGCAAAACGAAACATTTTCTATTTATCTTTTTCCGAGAAGGAAAAAAACATATTTTCCTCTTACTCAATACTAACAGTTCTATACGCAAATTTATTACCAAACTAGTTCCTGATAAAGGAGGCAGCATCTTACCTATCAACTGTCTTTTACCCATTATCCTTTACAATGCCTCAGAAGTAGTTCAACTACATGGATTTTTTCGATTTGGAAACAAAAAACCAACCGTATACTTAATTCTAAAAAAGTACAGAATTTATCTACAAAAAAACCAGCACCTCTGTATGATCATTAGCAGCTCAACAAACAGATATATCTGTTTTGATTTCACTGTCAATTCGGCTCAATTGTCACATAGAGAAGTAGTAAACAGGAATTCTAATTTGTCATCTACAAACTGCATTTGGACTGTGATAAGTAAACAAAGCAAATGGCTACTCCCAGAGAACTAGCCAAAATTCAAGTTTGCATATGCACAGTGAAGTTAGAATAAAGACCATATAAATGGTTCTTATCAGCTGATTATTCAATTGCAGAATGCATTAGCAGTTTCCAAAATCATCTCTATCAGTTGATAATTCAAATGCAGAATGACAATGTTAACCTCACTTCAACATGCACCTATGAATATGAATTCACTAGCAGTTTATTGGAACTAACCTTCCTCCATGGACCTGATTTTGCTGCAGTTGGAATTTGATTGTCGCCCTGCAAATCAAATTTGCAAAAGAAAACATGAGAAACAAGCAAATAAGAATAGCACCAAAAAGGTTACAGTAGCATTGATGGGGAAAAAAGAGTGAGCAGCGCCCCGCATACCTCTTCAAACTTCTCAAAATTCTGAGTATCCAACTCGCCATTAACTTCTGGAATAAATGCAGCTTTCATTTGATAAAGTTTATCCCATTCAACACCTTTGAACCATGGGTGAGCCTGAAGGACAGTTAACCAATTAAATTTTGTCCAAGTTCAATCCCATTCTAAGTGTTCACGGGATTTCACATTGAATACACCAAGTACCTTTATTTCATCAGCACCTCTGGTCCCAAGTCTCTGCTCCACATTACACAAGAGTTTACATATGAGATCTTTTGCTTCTGGAGACAGTTTTGCCTCTTCAGGAAATTTAAGATGAGTCCGCCAATTTACTATCTGTAACAAGACAAAAGTTAATTGTCAACAACAACGAATCACAATGGAACTTAAAGTTGGAAAGCTACAATATTTGATGCAAATATTCCAAGTTTTCACCAAAGGTTATATACATTATAATTGATGCAATAGAGCTGATCCAGTGTGGCATTTCAATGGTTGAAAAGTGTGAGAAGAGCAAGATTAAAATCAGCACGAAGAGAACGCTTAGAAGTCATCTTGGGCAAATGTTGCTAAATGCAATAATCATGTTTAGACAACGTGACAGATTTTTTTGGACCTTACCCCTATGTCACAGTGAAATGGCTATGCATGTCAAACAAGAACATATAGGTATCAAGATCCAATCACTGAATAGTGATTGAACCTCTCTCCCTGTAGTCTAAAATTGGTCATGCAGCAAATCCATTTAAAACTTGTTTTTCCTATACAGATACTTATGTGCCTAGAAAGATGTCATAAGAATGCATTCATTCCAGGTTGACTTGTGTGAACTGCTGAGATATTAAGTTCGTAAATATTGAAATGCACATATAGACCATCTATATATAGTGGAAACACAAGGCTACATGTCATCCAGTTTCTACAATTCCAATAAATTTCTCGAATATAGGCTTCTGCCCAAGGATATTTGGTGTCTCAGACTCTGGATGAACAAAACTGAGCATGAGATTCTGCACCATAAAACTTAGATAGGCATGACTCAAATGCATAATGATAATGTTGAACTGTATTACTTCCTCTTGGTCCTTTCCATATAAGTGAGACACTGAATGAATTATAATGATTCCAAGCAAATAGCCGACAAGTGTTTCCTTCACATACCAAACTGCTCACTGTGCTCAGACAAACAATTACATTTCCAGGTCTCTTAGCAACTTAGACATGGCCCATAGAGCAGTCTTTGAATGTTATCTAGGTAAAAAGTTCAAGTTTATTGGCGGACTATTGAATTTCTATTAGTAATATCCTCGTCAATCTAATAATTAGAAGCAGGTCAGACGTTTTGTACCCCAAACCAGAACACTAACTAACTGAAACACCAGAATATCTGAAGTCTCCAACATAACCCAAAAGTTGAAGTCAAACAAAAAAATAGCTACGGCACAAGTAACAAGACCAGAGGTATGAATGGGCAGAGATAACAACCAGTAGATTGCAAACACTAAAGACTTTTAAGAAGACCCAAGGAGCAAATTCCAGTTCTTACCTTTCTACAGGTGGACATAGGTTCATCAGAATAGAACGGTGGGTACCCCACGAGCATTTCATACATGATCGCACCAAGTGACCACCTGAGAGAGGAATACACGGAAAATGTAATAAAACCATATAAGCTTTGACTAGAAAAAGAGAACAAAATACGAAGATACTGACCAATCACATTCACATCCATATCCTTTCTTCAATAAAACCTCTGGAGCAATGTAATCAGGTGTCCCAACAGTGGAATAAGCCTGCAGTACTTCATTGTGTTAAAATGATTACATGTAATGAATACAAGGAGCTACATAAAATAACCATTTGGCACTGTCCCCTCCTAAACAGAAGCAGGGATAAGGGAAGAACTCTTACCAAATTGTACAAAAAGAACATCAAAAAGGAATCAACCAAATACTTCCAGACCCAGTCCAGCTGCTAAGGTCCAGTTAAAGGTACTACTTGAGATATGAAATAGGGATCAGAAGAGAGGATATGAAAATAGTAACTAGAGGGAGTGCATAGCCATGGAGCATATCACACTCAAGTATTGAAAAGTAAACTCTGTTGACAAATCATGAGACCAAGAGAAGTGATTATAGAGAACTAATAAGAGAGAGAGAAGTTGATCAGAGAAAGGAGGTGACAAGGAGAGAGAATGACAGTTCACTTTACTGCAAGATTTTTTGTCCTCAGTAGTAACTTTAAGAGTCATTCATGCACCAGTTCACAACACAGAGGTGTGCAACATCCTCCACGACCTAAAGGGGTATATCACATTCTTAGTCAATTCACCAATCCTAAACCGCTAGGAAATTCAGCTGTTGAACATAATCTCTACTCCAACCCCAAAGTGGTATAGCAGGTTCCATCTCTCTAACTGACTTTCTCTCTCATTCGTGGAGCGAAGAAAGGAGGATTTTTCCCAGCTACTGTTATCCATGGAAAACTAAAAGAACTACCAAAGGGAACACACAAATACACACACACATATATATATATGATGGCTCTGATGCAGATTATGTTCTCTCTCCTATTCTAATATTTTTACTTTAAAGGGCATCAGAGGGAAGGCAGTACGGTTGTGTTTAAGAAATTGAAAATGAAAGGTTCATTTATCATGATTGTAATAAGGAACTCACAAGCATCCTCCTATTCTTCTGCCAATGCAATAGTTGCTCCTGTTGAGTGCGCCTTGGAGGGGCTGGGCGTCCATCGCTTAGAAGAGCGCCACTTAACTTATTTGCCGCTGTGAAATCCTTTTCCTGAAGATTACTGCAGTCCAGCGGTTTACACAATCCAAAATCTGATAACTTCATGTGTCCATGTTTATCAAGTAGTAAGTTATCAGGCTTGATATCTCTGCAGATTTTGAATAGAAGAGATCATTCCTCCTGGATAAGAAAACAATGGAGAAAAGGAAAAAAAGGGAACACTTCGATAGGCCACTACAATCACGTAACACAGAAACAAAATTTCATATCCACCTGTGAATATAATTGTGTTTATGGATAGATTCTATAGCAAGGACGGTCTCCCCCACATAAAACCTGGCCTCATCTTCTGTTAAAGTATCCTTGCGCATCAGCAAAGTCATCATATCTCCACCAGGAAGATATTCCATTATTAGGTAAAGATACTCCTCATCTTGGAAGGAGCAATATAGCTTAACAATGCAATTGCTCTCCACTTCAGCAAGCAGATTCCTTTCGGCTTTAACATGTTCAACCTAACAAACACAGTTGATAAGCAGAAATTAGTACACAGCATAAATATTCACCTGGTAACTATCAACAAACCTGTGTTTTTTTTACCTGGCCTCTACGAAGCATTTCTGACTTCTTTAGCTTTTTCATGGCATAGACATGACTAGTTGCCTTCTCCCTGCATATTCTAACCTGAAGAAAGACAAAATAAGTTACAAGGTCAAAAAGAATATAATCTCCAAAACTATCTATATCTCTGATTCAGGTGAATGATGAAAAGAGAGAAGGGAAGGGGCTGGTCTATGAGTAAAACTTATTGATTTCTATCATTTCTTAATTAAAGCTCAAAAGCTTGCCACCATGAAGAAATTGGTTTGCCCCAGCAAAGAGAAAAAGAACCTATAAATTCATTAGGGAAGAGTTCCAATTTTCCAACTATCTGAGTCTGTATGTATGCTGTAGAAAACAACCATGACACTCGGATCAGCTTGCCTGCACCTCGACTAATTCCACAGGGTACCTGCTACCTCCCACCAGCAAAGATGTGGAAAGAAATCACAGTGTGTTTTCGCGTAACCTCATGGTTCGCAACCCACTTTATCGACCACTAGGCCACACCCTTGAGTGCCCTTACCTCAATCTATATTAAAGTTTATTTCACACAAAGATGCTCGAACCCCGAGGGGAAAAGGTACAAGCTGACAACAGTTTTCTTTGACCATTATGCTGGTCAGATATACAAAGGGACAAAGGATGTGTGCATGTGGTAAGAGATGAAGAAAGAGACCTCCCCAAATGCACCCTTTCCAATCATTGTCAGAGGCTCAAAATCATCAGCACCCATTTTATGCCTTTGAATGCGCATAAATTCTGTCTCCTTTTTCTCAAGGTACTTCAGTAAATTGCTCTGCTCTTCCTCGGAAACCTCAGCATCAGCTAATTTTTTTTCAAGCATATTGCGTCTGCAACAAAGCAAACAAAGATTATTCATCAAGACGAATTGATTTTTGTATGCACAATTCATTTAAAGCACAATGAACATGAAAAAAGATGCAATAATGGGCAGATGGCACAGTGAGCATAATCCTTAACTAGTAAAAGACGCACATCATATGAAGGAGGATCACCATAAACTCAAGATTTTCGTTGATGGCCACAGAGAGCTTCAAAAACTTCCAAGATAAGTATTTTCTAAAAGAATGAAGGATGGCAGAAGAGTGTTTATCTGAACTTTGGAGGAAATTCAATAATCAACTCTCAAGACAAGTCACGCAAAATGTGCTTACAATCTCTACAGTAGCAAGCAATGAGTCGAACAGAGCAAATGTTGGTTGGCCAGACTACAAATGAGTGAATGTAAATGCAGGGCATGTAGAACGGCAGATGCACCAACAATCAAAAGTTTCTTGAAAAAATTGACTGACTCAATAAAAGAGATTAAGTAAACATTGAATGCAAATGTTGAGTCTATGAAGTAGGGGTTAAGGGCATGATATGTAGATCAGCAGTTCACCAACTACCAATAGGTTTTCAGAAGCACTAGGACAACTTAATAAAAGAGATCATATGAACACAGAAGCAACAAGGTTGAACGGAAACTTTTTATCAGTAAAATCAGGATAACAATTAATTGATGAATGATGACTCCGTATATTACTTTACATGCATATCATACATAGATATTTGTATTACAGATGAGATGTTACAACTGTAGATAATCACGGACAACAAATAAGCAGCTCAAATCGTCAACTCTAGTTTCTGTCTTTTTTTAATTAAGGTAACATCTTGTATTCATATCAAAAGCAGCACCTGGAGAGTGCTGGAGGGGTGATTACAAGCTCATAAAAAGAGCGATGGTGAAGCTGTCAAAAACTAGTCTAAAACTAGTCGTCTGTATCATTACAATTTGCCTATAAAATCTATCAAATCCCAGTAAATTCTGATACTAATTCACCGTCATTTATCAGAAGAAGAAAGACTAACATACCGCTCTCTACGCTCCTGCAAGCTCTTCATTTGTTCCTTGTAGTGTTTTTCTATGTACTGCTTGGCAGCTGCAACTTTCTGTTTAGTGGCAGTTGAAGGTGCTTCCTCATGAGGCGACAATTTCGACCCTTCTTTCCCATTACTAGTAGTTTCCTGCTTCTTGGGAGGCTTAGGCTTATCTTTCTTGCCAAGCTTACAGAACCATCGTTTGGCAGACTCCATCCTCCACCTTAGTCAACTTACTAAAGATAGGAGAAATAATCACAAGAGATAGAACTCTGCAAGAGCAACTTTTTCTTCCTTCGACAACAAGTATTCTAGTAATCAATTATAAAGCGAACTTTGGAACACCATAAGGAACCAATTTTTGAATGCTCTGCCTGATGGAAAAATGGAAAAATGAAAAAAAAAATCAATCAAGGAGAAGCATCATATTTGCACAGAGAAACTAGCCATTACAGGCAACTAAAACTCAATCAAAACCTTTTGCATTCTCATTTAGCTCGACTTCTTTTAATAATGGTTAGTAAGATAATACACTTTACATGATATTCACAGTTAGAGACTTAGTATATCTCATACAGCACTACCATCCCAAAAACAATTAACAAAAAAGGGGACAATAAGACTCATTCCATGAACAAAGAAAAAAATCTAAAAAGTGGATTCCAAATAACCACACAGTAGAAATCTAGTACTCCAAAATTGCTTGTCCATCAAAAACCAACATGGGAAGTAAATAGCACATAAGACAGATCCTCAATATATCAAGAAACACAGAGAATCCATTAATTAAATCAGATAACAGAAAAATTTTATAACAAATAAAAGGACCCCATTGGTTTCAAACCAAATGTCTATATGTAATATCCATTTGGCATCCATAAGAAACATATCCATTTTCTAATTTTATAACACTCAAAAATATATTGCTCAATTAAGACCACAAAAACTAATAATTTAACAATCAATAACACAAAATGCTCTAAAAGAAGAGCAAAGTAGTTCAAGCTATATCAAAAGAAGACCGTTTTCTTTTCTTTTTAAAAAAATCAGAAAACCATCAATTCCTAATATCAGCCGATCCCAAAAACTAAACCTGACTATTTAACAGAAAAGACTCAAACTGTACCTCAAAAATGCTTAATTCTTCTTGCTGAGTACCAAATCAACAAACCCCAGAAAGGAAAAAAAGATGAGTATTATGTTTACCTAGTGAAATCAGATAGTGGGGTTGTTGGGAATAACACACAGTTGAACTGTGAACAGAAAAAAAGTAAAAGCAATAACAATAAAGACTCAAACTTTACCTCAAAAAATGATTCAAGAATGCCTAATTCTGCTTGCTCTGTGCCAAATCAACAAAACCCAAAATGGACAAAAGATAAATATTTGGTTTACCAAGTGAAATCAGATAAGTTGGGTTGTTGGTAAAACACAGTTGAATTGTGAATGGTTGAAAAAATAAAAAAAATAAAAAGGAAAACCCTAAAGATGAAAAAGAGGGAAAACAAAAAAGTGAGAAAGATGTTGTGTTAGTTGAAGAAGAAGAGTTGTGTGGGAGTGGGGATGACCACTTTGTGCTTTGGTGGCATCAATTCACCATGGAAACACACAACAATGTGTGAGAGGGAGAGAGAGAGAAAGGAAAGAGCTTTGTCCTCTTTTCTAATTGATTGAAGATTGAAAAAAAAAAGGTGGAAAAAAAAGATTGGAAAATAAAAATAAAAATCATAATTTAAAGGGAGAAAAAAAGAGTTAAATAGAGATAGATTATTTACTTACTTTAGTTTGAAATTGACATTTGATCATAAAAAATTAAATAATAATGACATATTCAATGATATTTCATAAATGAGATATGAGAAGAATAGAATTTAGGTAAATCTCATCTAAAATATTATTGGTTCAAGTGTAATAAAATCAATTACAAAAATGAGTAGGTATATAGTGAGGAGTACTAAAATATTGGAGGAGCGATGCAAATTTGACAAGAAAAGAAAAATAATGTGACGATCAAAACGCACTAAATAGCAGACTATAATATTACAGCTAGTACAACAACAAACACCTAAAACCGTATAAAGCAAGACAACACTCCATTGATACTAACTTTCTATCCTAATACACGTCTTACACATCTTTTTATCTAAGGTTAGGTTCTTGGTAACCTGAAGTTCAGTCATGTCTTGTTTAATCACTTCACTTTAATACTTCATCGATCTATTCTACATACTATAACTAATGAGATGTGTGTGTTTCTCTTCTTCACATGTCTAGATTATATTAGTCTAACATTCTTCATCTTGTCTATCAGAAAGTTCATTCTTATACACTTTATTTCGAATATCGTCATTCTTAATCTTATCACTACTTGTATATGCTCACATATTCTATTATATTTTTTCTCAAATATTACTTGAAGTTGTATTTAAAATTTGGTGAACATTTAAAAACTTGTTTCACTGCACTGTAGTTTTCATTTTCAATCAAATTGTACCTTAGTTATATATACGTGCGTATATATATATAAACTTGTTTCACTACACTATAGTTTTAAGGAAATGTTTATTCAAACTATCAAGTGTAATTTACGAAAATCATAATCAAAACACGACTCCAATTTCAATTAAAAAAAAGTAAAAAAATATTTGTAATAATATGTAGTTGCTCATACGTGAATTTAATCTGTAATATTATACGAGTATTTATTTGAGAAGATTTTAAAATATTACTTTTTAGAAAAAAATTAATTATATTATTCATATTGAACGATTTTATCAATTTTAAAATATAGAAAATTTTAAAAATATATTAAAATTTTTTGTTACTTCTCATAAATTTTTTTTATCAATACACAAATCCAACTTCAACGTCAAACACCCTTTAATTATCTTCACATTTATGAAAAAGCAAGACTTGTTCTTTTCTTCTTCTTCTTTTTCTCAAAGGCATATTTTTCTATTCTTGTTTTTCTTTTTTTCGTATATAATATATAGTGACTTATATTTTAAAAATAAAATAGCGGATGTTTAATATATCGGGGAAAAATTGACGAGTTGGACTAAAAGTTTTTTTTTCTGGCCAATGAGAAAATAATACTAATAATAATATTTTAAGTTTATATTAATTAAATAGCATTACTTAAACTTAACAAGTAAAATTTTATAAAGTGTAAATTGGGAGGTTTTTTAAACATCTCTAGCATTTGATCTTTTGAATTTACTGATCAGATTTAAAGCAAAAAACATTAATTATTTCTTATTGTCAAAATGTATGTCATTTAAATAAGAAAAAAAACAATAATTGCGTTCAACCCTATGAGGATAATTTTTGTTTTTTTTATTTATATAATAAATAAATTATTTTCATTAATAATTTTACGCGAGTGACTTTTTGAATAAATATATATTAATTATTTTAATAAAATATTGAAATAACTGACAAGCTATACATTTTTCAATAATTAAGCCTAGTAAAGAAACGATGTCATATCATTTTCAGTTATTAATTTGTAATTATCGATAAACAACAACTTTATTATTTAATAAATGAATACTTTGAATAGATCGGTATTGTAAATTCAACTATATATTAAAGGTCGTTCACTTAATACATTTTCATCTTATTTGTTCTAATTATTAATTAGAAACTAATGATGTAATTCTTTCATTTGATTAATTATGACATTATTGACTCTAATGTCAACTATAAATATTGCAAATTACACTTCAACTTCTTATTAATCAGAATTATTACACTATACATTAATGCCCTCTTTGCAATAAATAAAATTTCTGTAAATATTATTATAATGTGTTCTAAAAAGAGTTTAATTATGTTCCGTTTTAAAATTTATTTTAAAAATAAGATTTACGACCTAGAATTATTATCATTAATTTTTCCTTTTGAATAAAAGTAAATAAACAAAATAACTATAATGTTTTATTTCCATTTTGACATTTACTTTCGTAGAAGAAAAAATTGAAAATATTTTGTTGCTCTAATTTTCCATTGAAAATTATCAACAAAATACAATTAAAAAATATATTTTCTAACTTTTGAGAAGTAAATTTCTATGAGTTTTTATTTTATTACAATCAAAAGTTTTTACTCTTTTTTTTTGTATAAAAAATATATAAAAATGCCAGAACAAAATAAACATCTTAGTATAATCAAAGTCAAAAAGTTGACTAGAGCCATTAAGCCGAGATATTGACTTTAACGGCTTCGTATCATTTTATCGCGATAAAATGAAACGATAAATTAAAGATAAAGGCATTAATATGTTGAAAATGATAGTAATGGAGCAAACGCGGTTCTCTGAGCTGGACCATTTTATTATTATTTAAGAAAAAAACAGTTTGAAAAAATAATTGCTTTAGTAATTACATAATTAATTACCTTTTGTAGTTGTAGTTGTTTTGGTTTTCGATTAAATTTAATTTCGCGCATCGAGGGAGATTCAATAAAAATACTGAGGTTGGAGGGAAGTGACTCGGAATCAGCATCGAGGATTAGCTCTTACTCAGATTTCATTTGTCTTGGTTATGAATGAATTGACGTGATAAATTAAGATAAATTATCGCGGTGCTTGTTATTCTCTCCGTCGGATTGTTTGTCATGATTTCTATTTTTCGAGTTAATTATAGAAAATTTGACTAACATTTTAAGATGTATTTTTTGATCATATTAATATGCAAAAAAGTTGTAATTTATAGTACTTTTCACATAGTTTTAGAATATCTAATTTTTTTTGTTTAAAATATCAAATTAATATAATCTAATTTACCTTTGAAAATTAAACAAATTGACTTTCGATAAGCACAATATGACAAACAATTTCGAATGAAGAAAGTATATGCAAAGGACGTAATGTTGATTCATGGTGAATGAAGTTAACGCTAAGACGGAGGTTTGGAGATAAATTTTTAATCGAAGGGATTTAGATTAAATATATGAACGAATTGGAAGTTTGAAGTTTGTTTTGCATAGTAAAAAGGTGTTACAAAAAATAAAAAATATATATTCTGTAGAGCGATTAGGATGACTATATTATATGAAGTAAAATTATTAGTATGAAGTAAAATTATTAGTCACATAAATATTCACGTTCAAAAGATGAAAATGGCGAAATGTGAATACATATTTCATGTTGATATATATATATCATTCCGTGCTCAGAATCTAAATTATTTTAATTTTATATATATATATATATATATATTTCATCCCGTGTTCAAAATTTAAATTATTTTAAATTTTTAAATAATTATCTTAAATTATTTATTTATTTTTGAAATAAATAAATTATTCTTTTCTCATTTTCTCCAGATGATAATAATTATTGAAAACTACAAAAATACTAAAATAAATATCCTTTTATATTATATTTCGCGAAATTATATCGCGTTATATTATTATATATTGTACAATAAAAATGGATTATTATTATTTTTAGAAAAGGGTAAAAATAAAAAATATAGTAAGAAGATAGGGAGACAAAAACATAAGATAGCCTTGATGTGCGGCAGAAACATAGGGGATGATGGACACGTGGAGGCATAATAACATCATTAGTAGTTGTTTCCCATTTTTGGGTACTTTTGACAAATCTTTGTTTCAATGTTTTCTTTTATCTATTTTTATTTCAAAAATATTATCGGAGATATTGACGTAACTGATATAATTATTATTAAGCAATTTTGTAGTAAGGTGTTTCATTGGAATATTTTTTTAATAAATTTGTAATTAGTTATGCAATATCATATCATGATATGATATCGTAAAATTGAATTAGTATTTAAATATACGTTTTTACGTCGATTTCATCTAATAATTCTATGTTCTTTAAAAAGCATGATAAGAAAACTCCATAGTCTATTCATGATTTGAGATATTTTTAATACAAAAATTGATCTACATATTATATTTTGTTAAAACAACCTCACATTTTATGTCTATCAACTATTTACTTTATATGTTATAAAATTTATAATGACATCGTTACATTATTTTCATCAATATAAATTTTTTTATTCTAACCAATATATAGTTACTTTAACTCACACCAACTCATTGTTGAGTAATATTAAAAACGAATACACTATAATTTATGTTCAGCTATTGATTTAAAGTTAGATAAAACTGTTTATTAAGTGGAGAGCAAATAACAATATAATAATATATTATACGATTTTATTATTTTTTATTTATTTGGTAAAATTAAATTAACAATCAAAGCTATTTTAATAATTTTTTAACTAATAATATTCTTATATTTATGAAAAAAATATATAACATTAAAATTTCATATCTCATATTTTCATATTCAAATTTTATGATATTATTTCTTGATTTCATATAGAATTGCTAAACGGCCCTTAATAATTTTTTTGACTATAAAAATATATATCACTTTTTTTAATCAAATTAAATTCATCCTTAAATAACCAAATTATGCGTGTCAACTAACTTTGACATAAACAGGTAGAATTACCATTATTACATCTTATAATTAAAATTTTTGAAACAAAAAGAAACGGATGCTATTTTTCACTTGTTATCTTGAAAATAACACGCACTATATAGTATTTAGATAATATTAAATAAAATATATAAGTATAAGAATATTACTCATATTATTAATTTCATGATTTCTTTTATAAATAATATCAAATAGAATATTATACTATGTATAATAAATAACATGCATTTTGTTATAAGATTTCTTTTTCTTGTTACTTTAATTTATGTTTTTCACTTAAATTACCAAAAGGCATAAAACACATTTCATTAATGTGATTTACAGTCTAATATGTTTTTTATTAACAAAAAACTTTTTTTTTTTCCGAAGAGATAAAGATGTGTCAACATAATATACACTATTAAAAAATTATAATTTTCTTTGTTGAAATTTCACACTAAAAATGCTAAGCAATTAGTAGTTGTTTAGATAGATATTTTGATTGAATTTGAAAGAAAAAAAATACTTTCGTATGAAAAAAATTAAAAACTTCTCAAAATTTTAATTAAACTGTTTCCTATCATGCATCTTTTCAACAAGCTAATTTATTAGAAAATATCCAAAAAATATATTGTTAGATAAATATATATATATATATATATATATATATATATATATATATATATATACCGTTAGTTCATGAAATAATCAATAAAGTGAGATGTTCTAAAGTTAAAAATTCTATTTTGTTTAGTTAGATATACAATTTATTCTATTATAAATTTGCACTTTAAACTTAATTTATTTAATCCCACCTAAATAGAAGCTAAACAAATTCAAAAATTATAATTCAAATAATTTTATTCGCAAATCTATACGTAACTAGAAACTATTATCATTTGTGAAAATTTAACGATGGAAAAATAAAGTGAACTCTTCTAGTATTTCTTTATTCCCTTTTTCAAAAGTTAAAGTGGACATAGATACTACACTAGTAATATAAAAGAAAATAAAAATATGATTAGGTAATTTAAAAGATTTTTTATCTTTTATTTTGTTTTCTGATGTTCAATTTAGAATTCGATAAATTTAAATTAAATATTATTTTCCTTTCGAAACCTTTTATTTTAAACCAAACAAAAATATCCTTACCTACCACAATAGTTTTTTAATAATTATCACTTCCTGCTAGTGCCAAACATATTAAAACAAATCCAAGGAAAATCAAATCTCATGCAGCGTGAAGCTAACTTCTTCTTTTTTTTAAAAAAAAAAAAAATTATTCTTATTTTCTAAAGTTTTTTCTTAAAGTGTGTGGCCATGAAACAACACTAATTTCTCCCTATATATATTTCGATTTTTAATTTTATAGTTTTTGACATTAATTAATATGTTTTACTTAAGTTGGAGAATTATTTAAAAGCAGAATCCCTCTATTTATATTAAGTAGTAATAAGATCGATAAATTCTACTTCCTTGAGATATCATTTATAAGATTATATTTGAATTAATTGAATTATTTATTTGTTGTAATACTCTACCAATTTTAGTTAAAACTACGGAATATAGTACTCGTGGAAATAGGATAGAATTGAAAGCATGTGAGATAGAGAGGGGCCAACTAAAATAATGTGTTTTTTTTCATGACTAAAAAATAAAATAATGTAATGATTTTTTTTCAAAATGAATAATACAAACCATTTCATCTTTAAAGTGGCCAAAAAGAAAAGTATGATTTTTTAGCATAAATTGAATGTGATAAATTCACACTAATATATATGTTCTATATAGATTTGAAAACAAATTACTTACTTAAATAATATGTGCGAAATATTCTACTTATCTCACAAATTTAACTCGCGCTATAAAATTATTTTAGAAAAAGTTAAGTTGTGATAATCTTTTTACGATTTTCTCAGATAAAAGTAACCTAATAGAAGTAAATAATTTTTGTATAATACAATAAAAAATTTAAATTCATCTAGAGAAAACATAATTTTTTTTAAAAAAAATTGTTGAGTTTTAACCCAATATAATACAGATGGATAAAAGTTATACAAAATAAATCACATTATTACTGTGGACAGTGGTCCACAATGAACTTTAGCTTAGGAACAAAGTTCTCTATAATTTTTCTAAAGTTTTAGTACATTATATCCCTAAAGGTACCCAATTGAGACCTTTAAATTTGAAAATATGTTCTATATTTTTTATTTTGGATGTTTGATATTTACAGTAAAATTTAAGTAATTTGAATTTGTAAGCTCACTGAATGAGCAAATATTTTGAAGATAACGCTTTCCATGAAAATTTTCCATATGAAAAATCTCAAATTTGGAAGAAAAAGATCTAATTCATTTATCGCAATTCATATTGATAAATAAATTTCACTTGAAAAATTTATTTTTTCTTTAAAAAAAAAACAGTCAATAAATTATGCTTTTGATCTTGTGATATATAACTCAAACGCAACTATTTTCTTCAACCAATTTCAATGTAGGCTTTTAGTACCTTTATTTGAAAAAAAAAAACTATATGTTATATTTAAATTATTTCTAAAATTATATTATTCTCCAATATGAAATAATAAATGAGTAATCAAATAATGAAACACATAACAAAATGTTATTAGTTTGTCAACACTCACAAGGAAAATGATCAACTACATACGTTTTCAAATTAGTTAAAAGTTAAATGTGTTTAGTCTAATAGCATGAGAACTAAAACTAAAACTAATTATTATTTTCCCCCAAATCTAAGGAACTAAAAGTGCTATTAAAAAAAAAAGGAAAAGGAAAAGAGAAGTTTCCCTTCAAATAATTTTTAGATTACGAATATGAGTTATGGTGCAATGATGAGATTATTCCACCTTTAATCAGAAATTTTCTATTCAAGTTTTGAATATGAAGAAAATCACGTTTATAGTGTGATCCCTAAATAAATTCTGTAATATCTGATAAAGATTTAATCGAAGCTATACGAAGGAGTCAGAATATAGAAAGAAAAAAGAGAGGATAAGATTAGGTGATAGGTAGACCCAACATTATAGGGAAACTTAAATATGTGGGAAAAATTGCCCCAAAATTAAGGGTAACAAATTTTCAATTGGGGGACCATCTTTAATCCAATTTATGTAGACAAATGTCCAATGAAAAGGGTCTTTTTTTTTTTTTGACAAATATCCCATTGGATTAATTAATTATACTAATTTATCTTTAATTATTAGTCACACATTAAAGATTACTAATTTCATTATGAGTCTAAGGAATCTTTACTTGAATTCTCCTTTGAATTTCTCATTAACAAAGTTAAGTAGATAACTTTTTTAATTAGGATCAAACCACTTTGTAGTTTAGTGTGTTTAGTTCAAATATTTGATTAAAGATTCAATTAGTTGTGTATGTTTTATGGATGGCCTGCCTCTAATGTGTTCTCAAAATTCCTTCATGTTTTTCTCGAGCTCGTAGATACGATAACTTTAAATATAGATATCGAACATCGACGAAAAAAAAAATATTTTTAATATTTTTTTTCACTACAAATACCATTGGCTGTTGACCTACTGAATTTTTCTTCTTTTAGTCCTTCTGGATTAAGTAGTAGTCTATAAATACTGCCATTAATTGAATTTTCTTGTGGAAAAGTATTCATATGATCCCAAAATTTCCTTATAACATTAAATTGTTTTTTCAACAAATCTCAATGTTTTTTTGAAAAATAGGGTTGTAATTGGATAATGAGTTGAGACAGTCTTATTGAAAAATTTTGTTTCTCAGCTCGATATTTGTATTGAAGCCGATTAATTTAAATTCGTATCGCGTAGGGTTTACTAGCGAAAACGCTTTCTAACGATTTTCTTTTTCATATCTAGAACTCAAAAACTGAAACATCTGATTAAAGGTCTTATCAAGAAAAAGAAAACATTCTCATTCTTATAAAATAAAATGCTACCTATAGCAACAAATTAACAATTAACATGCATGTTATCATATATAAAGAGGAAAGTGAGAGGAAGTTGTGAAGGGAGAGAAATATTGTTGCTAATTAGGGAGACATTTCAACATGACTTATATTTAAAAATTTGTACTTAATTATATAACAAAAAGAATAATAAAAAAAAAAACATTGCAACTATACAAACTAAATAATAATAATATTTGAAAGGGAGCATAGGTCTTAAAGCCATGTTAGACTTCATTGATGATGGCAAAAGGTGCATTTGCATGTGCCTCTCTTGGTCTCTTTATATAATTCCTACTAATATATTTTACAAAACTTTCAAGTTATACGCATCGGAAATATAATATAAGAAAAATTTATGTTGTTATCTGTTATAACGTGCAATTTGTGTCATTTTTAAGATTATACATTTCATACTTTAAGAAAGTTTACGTATAGATATCTTTTGAGTGACCTGATAATAATATAAAAAGCAAATACGTTGTTGATGATGTATATAAATTTAAGTATAGTATTATTATGTTGTATGATGAGTGTGCCCAATTATGGATAGGCAAATTGACAAACATAATTAGTTTACTTCATTGCAAAGAGACCCTCCTTGTCCTATTTTTATAATATTCTTATAAAGGGGCCATTTGGTGGGGGTGTTGATTTGATTTTGTTGAGTGTTGTCATTAGTCAATACAGTGCTGTTTTGTACAGGCAAGAATCTGGGTTGGGCCTTCTAATATTTCCAATTTGGTATCGTATATTATTCGAACTTGTTTGAAATTGAAACGTAATTATTCATTCTTTTGAAATTTTTTCCTATTAAGGCGAGGATGGGTGTAAGATGGTGATAGTGACTAATGAGTGCAATTAAAGAAAAACGCGTTTTCTATTAATCATTCATATTATAAAGTGGTCGTCCTTGTTTAGTTTTCGATGTTTACACTAAATGTAACATATATCTGTACATAGACCTTCATTACTTAACTTGATTTAAGTTAGCACAATAAACAACTCAATTCTAGATATACCTTTTCAACACTAAGGTATTTGTGAAACGTACTTGTATTGGATCGAGGAGTTTAGATGGTCGCAATGAAAGTTGAGGTGTTCAACTGTTAATGAAACCAAATTAATTAAAGTGTCTATACGTGCATCATGCCTTTAAAATACTATTTGTGTTAAAAAAAATAAAGTATTTAGTATTAGGAGAAATAGACCCAAATATAGAGCAAAAAATAATTATAGAAGATTCATACAGCCTATAACTAACTGATTTGACATTCAAACATGATTAATAGAAGAGGCAAAAAGTTAAGATTTAAAGCTGTTAGTAGTATTACTTATTAAATGAATAGTTAAGGGAAATAACCACTTCATCAACTTTTCTTTTTTAATTTCTAAGAAAAATTCGCATTCGCTATCCTTCGAGTGTTAAACAGGATAAAACTCTTTACTTCTATGCAATAAAAACTCACACCAGACAAGCTCAGTACGACGAGTTCGATCCTGATGGCAAACCAATTGCTTGCTGGCAAGGACTTTTAAACTTGAGACCTCTAACGTGAAAATCCCGAGCCCAGACCACTGAGCTAGCCCGAAAGGTTTTAACAGTTTTTAAGTACCTCTAATAGGGATTAACTAAAAAAAAGTTAATTGGGAACATATCTCAAGTAAAAATATTTGCCAACTCCTTCTATGAGACTTTTTGAATCTTCTTCATTTCAGCAACATGTTTAACACATAATTTTACATTACATGTAATGCATAAAGTAAGCTTTTACTAATGCCAAAATTTAAGAATAGAGCCTATAAATGCATATAATATGTAGTCTATGAGTTTGTCACTAAAAGAAACAACAACTGGAAATTAAGTTAAATGATGAAAAGTAAGAAATAAATATCATAAATACTACAAAATCAAACTGATATCTCCTTTGACCTTTGAGGTGTGTTGTTCTTAATTTATCTCAAAAGTTAGGAGAAAAATGAATCAAGATGAAGTGGTGCTTTAGTGTAGCAAACTTCATTTACTCTGTATCTCTGATGCTTTCACTTGTGAGCCACAACTTCTTTTGGATGATGAAAACAATCTCATCCCCTTCCTGGTCTTGATCTGGCGTTGGATCAGCTACCGCTTCCCAGTGCAACGGAGATAAATACTTCTTTACAAAGTCAATAACATGTTGTTTGTCGCGGAAGATGACAAAACCACTAGGCCTTACTATGCGATCTATCTCGAGTAACAGATCCTCACCACTGCAGCCTTTCTTTTCAATGTCGGAGAATATATTCCATGCATGGAGCAAATCATAGGTCCTAGGATATGTTGAAAATGCTTCACACCTGCACTCAACGATGTGCAAGGAAGTAAGATTTCCGAGGGCCAGCTCTGGTTCCGAGATTCTAAATGTCTGCATTCTTCTTATGGATAACAACAAGAACATATTCCGAGTAGTCCCAAAAAGTGGGGTCTAGGAGGGTAGAGTGTACGCAGACCTTACTCCTACCTCAGAGGTAGAGAGGCAGTTTCTAATAGACCCTCGGCTCAAGGACTTATGTTGAGAGAATTTACCAAAAATGTTGCTGCAACGTGTCAACATCCTCCAAATGTGCACTACTTTTGGAGGATCTGACACGCACATGTCGGAATTTTTGAAGAGTTCGAGCAAATTAAAACGGTAATATACATTTTAACTTCAGATTATTGATATTTAAGCAGGTTTTAATTTCATCATTGCTGTCGGTTAATATACCTATTAAGAGAATCTCACAAGGTCGATTATGTGAAGGATGCTAGATTGATGCCTATAAGATAGACGGGAGAAATCTACGTAGTTCTGTGAAGTAAGAAATTATTTACGTACCAGTCATGAGTTGTGCCAATCAAACCACGGTCATATACAATCTTGAGAGTGTTAGGTCCATCTTTGGGTACAACGTTCATGACCCAAACATCTTTGTCCTTCAAAGCAGCAGCAAATGACCCCATATTGGCCTTCATGTCCATGATATTTCTCAGTGTGTCTGAAGAAATCTTTGAACTTAAAATATTCCAGTAATGTTCAACTCTTCGCTGCCAAAGCTCCTGCGAATAAGCCAACAAAAGCAAGAAGTATAATAAGCTTTTCCTTTCCATTCTCACGATTCACCTGACCACTTTAATCTCACATATGGAATGATATGGCAGAAGTCGAAAAAATAAGATCATAAAATTACCATGTCCTTCTCAAACATTTCACTTGAATACCCAAAATCAGCAAGACGAGGAGGAGGAGTGGATAGCCTTGCTGGCCAAGGAGCCAGCCCGCTTCCGCCAACTTTGTGGTCATCTGATATCAAAAAATGAGAATAAGGTTATACGTTTTGAGGAAAATGAAACAGAACTAACATTAGCATTGTTTACTAGCTTCAGCAAATCTATGACTTATTTTCTTTGATAAAAACAAAATTAGAACTTCTGCTTATGCCTATTGTATCACAAAACTAATGGAACAATATCAGATGTAAACACTCCATAAAAAGCTCCAAACATAATCTTAGCATATACGCACGAAAATCCACTTACAAGATTGAACAATCCAGGAAGAGCTATACATTGTTTAGTGTACATGACATTGTACACTCAAAACTATAACTTTTGATTCATGATTAGGTGCTTTGACGAGTGGACTTTCTCAGTATACTATGCATTGTTCGAGAAAGCCTTCCGGAAACTCTACTACTTTTGGTGTTAAATTCTATCTGATTCTGAAGTTGGGTTCGCAAAATTAACATTATTTTTGTTATGAGTTACTATTGCTTAGTTGACCAGGTACAAAACACTTCTATCTGCCATTTTTACTGCTTTACACAGGTATACTCACCGTCACCGATGCTCAATAATGAAAATAAGCAAGAGACAGGACACTTACGATCAGAATAAGGTGTTATGCATGCTTCCATGTTCACACCCCAAACAGCATCAGGATCATCATTGGACCGACAAAGTGGTGGTTGAGTACCAGCTGGTCTTTCCATGTAACAGTCGTTGTTTAGAGGCTTGACCCAAATCACTGTTTGGTTCTTTTTTTCTGCTATTCTCCAGCACATGCGTTCAACAAGTGTGCTCATCTGTTTCCATATTCTGAGATCCTCTTCATCCTGTGCATATGCTTCGGGAGATGAATAGGCAAAATAGCCTCCAGGTCTAAGCACCCTATCAAGCTCGAGAAGAAGGATGCCATCCCTCTGAAGCCAATCGATCCTACAACGGGAACAGTGAGCAAATTCAAATGATCTGCTTGGATAAGGAAGCCTTTTTGTCCCAAGAACACCAAGATATGCAGGAATTCCTCTCTCTAAGGCAAATTGGATCTGATTCTGATGCACATCATTCGGCGCCAACGACATTGCTATGATATCAGAGGATAGAAGATAACCACCAAAACTAGCCACACCACAACCAACGTCAAAAACTGTGCGTATCCTTCCTCCATTGTTCAAGTTATTGTTCGGAAATTTCAGCATCTGCGATCACGATTACGGTAAGACAACTTTGAGAAGTGTGAACATCTTAAGAGTTGATTATTTAACTAAGCCTGGTTACATATTTCTTTCTATCGATAGATCTGCAATATTTCAAGAGATAGAGTGCTCACATTTGCAATTAAAGCAATGTACTTATCAGCTCCATAGTGAAAGTGAGTGCCTCCACCAGGAAATATGATCTTTTCACCCTTAACAACCATCCAGTTTTGGTCAGATTTCTCATGTGCAAGGTGAGTATGTGGTATGTTTGCCTTCCAAACCTCATCTCTACTTCTTGGCCACTTAATCGGTACCTACAACAACATCCAAGGGGCGAAAGCAAAAACAGATGTGTCTGATCAGAAAAAAAAAACGAATAACATTGGAAGTTAGAGCATATTCTTGACTTATATTTAGTACTGATATAGCTTATGCACCTTGTATCCAGCTGGAGGAGGAATCAAGCAATTGAAACGTCTTTCAGGCAATGGACAATGTCTTTCATAGTGCTCCATTAATGTTAGATCCAGCTTCAATCTCATTTGGTATATGAGATGCCTGTCCAGACAGGGAATTAACTCCGAATGTCGATCATCGCAAACCTTTAAAGAGACAAAAATAGTAGAACAAAAGTTAGAAAGTTAACAAGACAACCAAAATGCAGCAAGTGTTTTCCCGGTCTTCCATATAGCGATGCAGTCTCACAGGTTAGTTAAATGAGAGTGATTGTGACATCATCTATCAACAAAACGAAAAAGAACAATATAAAAGGAAAAATAATACTCACTGGGAAGCTCTTAGAAACGATGCCATCTTCACCATCTTCCAGCCCAAACTTCTCATCTTGCTTGCTGCTAAGATCAGAGTCATCATCTCCACCCAAATACGAGGATCCCAGTTTCCTCAATGATCGGCTTCCATACTCTAAAGCAGACTCACCGTTGCTCTTAGAGCCAAAATAAAAATACAGGACAACAACAAAGAGTGCAACAACAGCTACAGAAGTCAACAAGCGCTTCTTCTGCGCTCCATCTGATCTCCCTCGCATCATTTGTGTAGTTTTAGAATCTTCAAAAAAGCTTCACCTTCACCCTTTCCCCTTCAATTCTTAGAAGTCATTGCTTAGGTGGACCAGTTAGCTCCAAGATCCCGAACGTAACAGATTTCAGAAATTAGATTCTGAAGGAAGATGGATTTCTTCTATTGGTGAAATAACCTGCAAAATCACATGCACAAACAACTAGATCAACTCGAGTAGTGTGGCAAAGGGCAAACAAAAAATAAAAAGAAAAAGAAAAAGAAAGAAAAGCCACCGAGATATTTCAAAAAAGAATCCAAAAAATTAAAAAGAAAAAGCATTATAAACGTCCAACCGCAGTAGATATTGCAATCTTGCATTCACTACTATATTTCTTTGAAAAGAACATGTAAATTAAACTTCTACTATATTTCTTGTACAATTTCATGATCTCAGAAACAATCTTTGAAGTCATATTGAACTCCACGAAATTTTCCTGGCTCAAGCTCGGATATGATACTCCAACTTGGGTATTACTCCTTGAAATTAGACGATAGGTATGTCTACTTCTCTAGCCAGTTAGGGAATGAGACGGAGCAACATATAGATGATAAGAAAGATCAAACCAGTACTTATTTTTAACGGATTACTAAAGAACCACATCCCCCCCCCAAAAAAAAAAAAAAGTAATAGGCAACAAATCACACTTATAGTGTACTAAGTGATGCATTCAGAAGGAAAAATGGAACTGGAAGAGGAAGACAATGTCAAGTGAAATTCCAGAAACAGAGTTGGCTAACTGCTGGTATATCATTTACATTTCAGGCTACATTGTCGGCAGTGTCTTCCACTGCCTCACATTCTATTTTTCGTAAAACGACTGAAAAAAGAGAGTTTAGATGCTATTTACTATATTAAAAAAATGCAAATTCACAACGGAACTTCCCATATCTACAGCTGAGAAGTATCTCAACTATGAACAAGATCCCGATGCATACAAACATTTGGACTAATTGTGAAGACCAATGGAATTCAACTTTTATCCTTGGATATCAAAGCAATAATGTGCTTATACTGATGACAGGTATAAGGATAATTAAACTTTCTGAAACACGGATCTGGGTTGATGCAATTAAGAATCCAGGATTACTAATACAAATAAACAAGTCTAGGCCCTATTAGCATTAATAGGTCGAACAACAAAAGCAGAAAACAGATATTACCCTAGCTGAGAATTTTAAAAAACCAAGCATAAAAATGGCAAAGGATAAGTAGAATCCAACATGATCCATTAAACGACCCATAATTACTACTAACTCAAATTAACAAGATCAACTAGTAACATTAATGAGTACAAACAACCGAACCAAAGAACAAATTTTGGCCTAGATGGATAATTAACCAGCTCAAACGCAAATGTCTTGGACAAGCCAGATCCAATATTAAAAAAAAAAAAACATGATTGTTGATACAAATCAACAAGACTAAGCAAAGGCATGTACAAAAATTAGAGCAAAAGATTACAACTTTGGCTAGCTGAGCATGATTAACAAGCACAAAAGGCCAAAAATGAGTAAGCTAGACTCAATGTTAAAAACAAACATGTTAATATAAATCAACAAGATTAAACACTAGTCATTAAAGGATCTAAAACATCATAGCAAAAGATTAAAACTTTAGCTAGGTAGGATTAACAATAAAAAAAAAAGGCCAAAATGGATAAGCCAGATTCAATATCAAGCAAAAACAAGATTAAGTAGTAGTCTTAAAAGGGGCTATAAAACATTAGAGCAAAATATTAAAACTTTTAACTAGCTTATAACAATTAAGAAGCAAAAGAGAGCAAATGGGTAAGCCATATTCAATATTAACAAAAAACTCACAGATTACTAATACAAATCAACAAGATTAAACAGTAACTAAAGGGTCCAAGAGCAAACAGATTTGAATTAACAAGCAAAATGGCGAGGATTCGAAAAAAGATTACAACTCTGAATGGATAGGCAAATAATAGAGATTAAACACAAAATGTTTGTAGAATTAAAAATTGTACAGACAAAATCATTGAATATTTAAAAAAATATTATAATTATTAACACAAATCAACAAGCACTACCATTAAACGCGTCTTTAACGTTAGAACAAAAAAACTTTGCCGAGTGAAACCAATTAACAAGTAGAAAAAGGTAAGCACGAAATCAATCAGATCCACAAAAAAAAAAAGAATCTTACAGTATTTGAGCAGAATAGGTGCAGATCTGAAATTGGAGAAATGAGTAAGTTTTACAAATCGAGAATAATAGGACGTGTCAAGAAAAACAAGAAAATAGTTAAGTGTATGATGGAGAGAAAGAGAATGGAAAACAAAGCTCGGTATAAAAAAAGAAAGTGGAAATGCCCGAAATCCCAGAGACATATTTATATTATACTTAAGTCCTATTATTTTTTGAATTTATTTTCTACCTTTTTTTAGCCTACGTGGTATTAGTTTGAAAAAAAAAGTCAATTATCATTGGGCTTACAAGTTAATGCCGCATAGGCTAAAAAAAATTAAAAAATTATTGATAAAATAAGTTCAGATATAATATAAGTGTGTCTCAGAGTTTAAGTATAAGTTGAGTGGCTACTTGAGCATTATCCCAAAAACAAAAAGTGTATTATTGGATACAGTTGGGAGGAAGAGAGGGGTGAGGGTGCCGACAGGGTGGGGTTGGGGTTGGGCTATTGGATCTAATTTTCAGTGAAAAAAAAATGAAAATTTAGGGATATTTTATGCCATTTTGGGAAAATTAAGGGTATAGAAGTGAAAGGTACAAACTTTCATGTTGATAAGTGTGAAATTGAAGGGGAAAAAAAAATGGCCTATTCTTAGAAAATAAAAAATAATTGCAAACAAGGTAATTTTGGAAAAATAAGATCAATCATTTATAAATTTTAAAATGTCAATAAATTTAAAACAAAATTAAAATTGTACTTATTTGTTTTAGAAATAGAGAGAGTATTATCTTAGAGTGTGTATATTGAAAATAATTTTCAAGTATACACGAAAAAAAATATTTTTAGTCTTCATTAAATATTTATCAAATTTTATTTGTTAGATTTGATAGAGAGTATGATTTTTTTTTTTTAAAAAAAAGTAATTTTTATTTTTTTTTGATTATTTGTACACATTTTTAATGTAATTTTTTCTCTGTTTTTTTATAATATCTTTTGGTGTTTAGTGTAGTTTCTTGTGTTTACATATTTTAGAATTTAATTAGACTTTTATGTATTTATGATAAAATCTTTTTTTTAATTAAATTTTACAAACATAAATTATTAAATATTTGAGGAAGATTAAAAGTATTAATTGTTAGCTAACTTAAAGGATCAAAAATGTTAAATGCATATTTTAAAGGACTATTTTAAACCCCCAGTCACATTGACAGATCACGTGCAAGTATTTATTTATAAAATTTATTAATTAAAAAAATTACACAATACAATCTTGCATATTGTATAACCTTCAAAGTATTACCATTTACATAATTATTTATCACAGGAATATATAAAACATTTCATATTGAGTATTTACGAATACTTCAAAAAAAAATTATTTTACCTAAATATATGTGAATTGTAATAATTTTTAAAATAAGCTTATTTGGGTGATCACTTTGGCTGACTGGCCATTTGTGTTAATATTCCAAAAATAAAAAATAATACACACATAATGTATTTATTATATTCTTTCGTAAATAATTTTTATAATAACATGTTCGATATAATTTTATAAGTACAATTTGTGAAGGATAAAATATACATCGATTTTTTCTTCCCTCTTTTCATAGTTAGTGTCTTACTGATCTTTCTTTTTTCTTTTTTGTTTTACAAATGGAAAATCTGAGTTATTGTTACAACTTTGATTAAACAAAATTTACCAATATAAAATTTTTAAAGCATGTCAATAAATAAGTTCCTTGAAAAAATGTACCTGGAAATTTGTGTTGTATTTTTAGGTAAAAAATAATTTTTAACACATTATTGGACTCATAATAATATCCAACACTAGTGTATATATCTAGAAAAATTATTATTTATGGCAAACTTGAAAGAGTTCTTTTTTTGGAGATTATTATTTGAATATCTTTACTGCTCAAGGCTATTAGCAAGTATATAAATGAATGTATGCTCCTTTTTGGATATTTTCCTTTTTTTTTTAAATATGGTTATTAATTAAGAAATAAAAATGATTAAAGAATTGTTGAGATCTTGAACTCGTGACATTAATAAATAATTAGAAAATTAAAATTCCATGAGGAATGGGATCTTTGCCCATGGATGGTCACCATGTGCTCTTGATTCAATAAATTTCAACATTTCTTATAACACTATAAATAAATAATTTATTATGGGCGAGTGATACTCTCATTTAAAAGTTTTAGTGATTTTTAATTAGCGTGTGGTTCGAAATTAATAATCCAGTGGGACGAATATAAAAATAAAAAGTGATAATGTAGGATTGACTTTATAATTTTTACTACACCACAAACAACTTGAAAATCATAGACCGACAAGAAACTAGCTATATATATGCTTCAATGGACATAAATACTTTCGTGTGAGTGACACATTATAAATCATAAAATTTCTAATTAGTTCGAAAAGGTGATCGTGAGTTGTGGTAATGGATTAAGTAGAATGTAACTGAGTTAGAAGAGAAGATATTTAACATTAAATAAAATCTCACATTGATAACTGAATAATACCTACAAAGTGTAGTATTACACTCTTATCAATATTTTGAGTCTGCATATAATTAATGTGTGAGTGCAAATTATCAAATATTAATTTTTTATATCACAAAACTTTGATCAAAATGTGTAACATATATACTACTATGAAGATTAAAGTTTTCTAAAGCTAAACAAACATATATACTTCTCTTTTATTTCTTTAAACAATTTTAATTCAGTGTTAGTATCAAAACCATTGATATATATTCATTATTTAATCATAATTAACTAATTTGCATTGTTACTTTTTTTTATTCAATAAGATTAAATTATTTGATTTAAATGCTATGTACAAAGTAATATATAAAACATAGTATTATTGTCAATATATTTTGAACTAAGAGCAATTAGATTTTCACACATATAATACTTTTTTCCATTAGAAAATCATTTTTTTCCATTAGAAAATCATTTTTTCATTATGATAAGGAAAGATGTAAAAAGTTGAAAGTGATAACAAAGAAATATAATTTATGTGCCGACAGATCTAGATACTATAAATTGACATATAAATAATTATAGATTAAAACACACGCAACATAGCTTTCTATTTTTTATTAAGATCTCGGATATGAGTCCTATTTTGATATAAAGTGATATTTATTAAGAAGAACATTTTATTTATTAATATGGAACTTCTTAACACAAATTCAGATTTAATTGAATACTAACATACATTTCAAACATTGAGTTAAAAAAATAAAAATATATGAAATTATTTCATTTATGATACATCTTTTAAAACTTTTATATGATGTTTTTTTTTCTCAACCCAACTCTTCAATCCTCTAATTTTTATTTATTTTTTGTAAAATAATCCTCTAATATAATAATAAGTGAGTTTATATATATATATATATATATATATACTTGTACAACTTATATATAAGTAGCAATAAGCACACAGCTAAAAGTCAACATCTATCCTTCAGCTGTGTGTTTATTTACATACCCAACTATTTGGTCTATCGGATTAGGCTTCATATTTCAACCCCAAGGTCTGGGGGTTCAAACATTTCCAACATCAAATTTTCTTTCTGTTTTAATTTCAGCTTTATTTTTTTCCGTTAAATTAATTACTCCATCGGTTTATTTTTATTTGTTATGTTACATTTTTCGAAAGTTAATTTGACTAATTTTTAAAGTTAAATTAAATTACATTAATTTGATATTTTAACCAAAAAATTTAGATACTCAAAACTATATTGCAATTTTTTACATATCAATATGATGAAAAAATATATTGTAAAATGTTAGTCAAAATTTTTATGATTTGACTTTAAAAATGGAAAGTATGACAATTATTAGTGGACGGAGGGAGTATTACCAAAGACCTCTACATCTACTAATTGATTTACAAGATTTTCACCTTGAAAATTTATGTTTTAATTAGTAGAGGTCTTTGATTAATTTTAGCTTATTTATTGATTTGAGGCTTTTGACATTTCGTATACGTAAATATATTTCTTATTCATATTTTAGTTGTTCCATCTTAACAGCACAAGAGACAACCAATATGTCTGCTTCACATGTGTGGTTCCACGCGATAATTAACAACATATTGACTCTTGAAATTCTATTTGTGTCATATATATAGGGACAAGGAAAATAACATATATTATTTAAAATTACACAAGATACTGTAAATTACATTAATTAATAACTTAAAGTATTTAATATCATATTGTAGTTTAATTGACTTTCTAAATATTATCTGTGTCACATAAAATAAAATAAAAAATAATAGAAATTGACCCGTACTAACACGGGCGCATGTGTCTAGTATGTGTGTGTATATATATATGTTTTCTTGTGATGTCAAATATGAAATCTTGAAAATAAGTGTTGCCTGCTATAATACATAATGTAGAAATTATTTAAAGTAACTATATATATTAAGTAAAAATAAATATAATTATCTTAAAATTTACGTTTACTTAATTAATGACTACAATTTGCATGTGGACTTCAACGAAAGCTGTCAATTTCTAATCATTTTCGTCGGTGGCTTATTTTGGGCTGGATCTATTATATTGGGCCAGTCTAAAAGCCCAATACAAAAAAATCATAAGCCCATTTGTGAATGCCCAAAAATTAAAGGGCCCAAACTGAAACATTTACGATGGGCTCAATAGATAAAGGACCATGGACCGAGTTAACGCCATTCGCTACACTCACATGTGATGGGTTCCTAAGATTGGTCAACGTGATCGAGCCGATGCCATAATTTAAGTCGATGATGTTCATTGCATTATCAGCTCGCAAGGTGTGGCGATCCAAGATCACCACACGTTGTCGAAGATAATGTCATGAATTGGAGTGTGTTCAAATGACTCCTACGTTCTTAATTTTGAACTGGTTAGAATTAGAGATAGATAGATAGATAGATAGAGAGACGGAGCGTGCTCGGAGTGTCTCGAGTTCCGAGAAAGATCATAAGTCACTAGAGCAAATTTCCACATTTATATGGTCTTGTTGAATTTGTGGTGTGAAATATTGGGCTATTATCATAGTTTTTGGGCCTTTAGAACTGGGCCTAGGAACACTTCCTCTAAGTAATCATGCAAAAATGAAAATTGTTTCTACAATTATTATGAAATATGAATTAAGCTACAATCTAATAGACTAGTGAGTAAATATGTTCAAAAAACTTAGTCCCATCGAGGATGATATAGTTCGACTTGAAACAGAGTTTAAGAAAAAAAAGAAGACTTTTAATCTTGTGGTTCTAAATTAACGTTATGTCAAATTTCCCAAAATGTCATTTAATTCTGTGGTCTGAAACATGTCACGTGGAAAGTTAATGTCAAAGTGTTGCCAAAAAAGGAAAAGGGTCATTCTTTTTGAAACAAACTAAAAAAGAAATAGTAACATTCTTTTTGAAACGGAGGAAGTAATACTTATGTCTACTAGATTTCATAATGCATATATCGGAAGTAATATTTATGTCTAGTAGATTTCGAAAAAATGCTTGTTTTTCTCTATAATTTGTAAGTTGGGGGGTTTATGTTTTTTTTTTTTTTAGAAATTCATTTTTACCTTAATTTTTTTTGAATGATTGTTTAGAAATAAATATTTCATTATTTGACAAAAATAAGAATCTTTTAGTTTCTTTGAAAAAATAAAAAACAAACGAGTTAATGTTTAAAATAATACGTGTGAACTATTATCATTTCGCGAATTTTACATTCAAACTATGAGTTGGTACCTTCTCTACTCGACTAATTATCATCTACTCAATTTAATGTGTTTTAATATATAGACAACGATCGAGATTCAGATAGAAGAATTATACAATGAAACATTAAATTATGAAACTTACTGAAAATTGATAATTCAAATATATTTTTGATAATTATGTTTAATAACACATAGAACGACAACTTTTAAATCTTGAGACAAATATGTTTTAGATAAGTTGATTTTGGCTCCCAAAAGTGCCAACAAATTAAATCTTTTTGATATTTGTTCTTTAAATTGATTACAAGATAAGACATGTTACTTTAATGATTTTCTATGTGGTATTTAACGGTTCAATCTTAGTGATAAGCACTTAATTTAAAGTTGGTTAATTTTATTCGATTTGTTTGTGCTAAACAAGAATATAATTATGAGCACCTTTTTTATGGAACAAATTACTTTGCATCACAACTTGGAGAACATCATGGAGGAGACAATTAAGATTATTATCATAATTATTTTTATAATATATGGTCATTTATTTATTTTATTTTTTATTGTTATAAGAAAATATTGATGTCAAATCCACAACTTCAATAAAAAAAAATGTAGCTACTATATATAATTGTCACGATCCAAATCCGGGCCGCGACTGGCACCCACACTTACCCTCCTGTGTGAGCGAACCGACCAAATCTAAACCTTAACATTTCAATATAATATCAACAAAAGTAATGCGGAAGACTTAAACTCATTAGTAAAATCAATAACTATTATTATCCCCAAAATCTGGAAGTCATCATCACAAGAACATCTATGATCAAATTACTAAACTAAGAGTATTCTGAAAACTAAAACAAGTAAAAGCTAGTCCATGCCGGAACTTCAAGGCATCAAGACATGAGGAAGAAGATCCAGTCCAAGCTAGAAGCATTAGCTCACCCTGATATCCGGAATAATGAAGACTGACTAGAGTTGCGGTTGAGTTGAAGACGATGGCACGTTTGCTACACTCCACAAATAACAAAGGAGAAAACATAAAAGTAGGGGGTCAGTACAAACACAAGTACTGAGTAGATATCATCGGCCAACTCAAAATAGAAATCAATATATACCAAGTAATATCATAAAATCAACTATGATACTCAACATGTAGAAACAACAAGTACTATATCATTAACAATTACCGTCAAGTTCACACATGAGGACTCAAGCCTCAATACCATACTCATTTGGGAATCATGTTCATTAGATTGAGTATATTAACATCTTTCAAGATTCATTATCTTTATTTCTCTTGTGTCGGTATGTGACACTCCGCTCCCTCATATTCATTAGTTCTCTTGTGTCGGTACGTGACACTCCGATCCCCTTAATCTACGTGTCGGTTCGTGACACCCGATCCCCTAAATCTACGTGTCGGTTCGTGACACCCGATCCCCTAAATCTACGTGTCGGTTCGTGACACCCGATCCCTTAATACTACGTGTTGGTTCGTGACACCCGATCCCCTAATACTACGTGTCGGTTCGTGACACCCGATCCCCTAATACTACGTGTCGGTTCGTGACACTCGATCCCCTAATTCTACGTGTCGGTTCGTGACACCCGATCCCCTAATTCTACGTGTCGGTTCGTGACACCCGATCCCCTAATTCTACGTGTCGGTTCGTGACACCCGATCCCTTAATACTACGTGTCGGTTCGTGACACCCGATCCCCTAATACTACGTGTCGGTTCGTGACACAGATCTCCTAAATCTACGTGTCGGTTCGTGACACCCGATCCCCTAATTCTACGTGTCGGTTCGTGACACCCGATCCCCTAATCTCCTTTTATCAATTCATCAAGCCTTCTTTCTTACCAAGGCATCATCAATCTCATTATTTTAGTTCATCACGCCTTCTTTTATACCAAGGCCTCATCATTAACAAAGAGATTAGGATTTTTCAAGATTTGGGATTCAATAACTTCATCATGCTTATATAATCACAATTATATAATTACATTCATGCAAGCATACAAGTAAGCACATAGCAGGGTTTACAATATTATCAATACATATCATTCGCTATTAAGAGTTTACTACGAATATCGTAAGAGAAACCATAACCTACCTCCACCGAAGACTAGTGATCAAGCAAGCAAATTCCCAAAGCTTTGTTCTTCTTCTCTCCCTGTTCGTTCGTTTTCTCCCTCTCTTGTGCTTTCAAATTTTCTTATTCAAACCCTCTTTCTTTTACCCTAATTAGCATATAATTAAGAATAAAAGGTGGCAATAATAACCCACTAATTAACTTAAGGTTACCTCTTTTAACCCCCAAGAAATTTAGTTATTAATATAAACCCACGAAATATATAATTATAGCAGGAATAGTCCAAAATGCCCCTTTAAAACTTAACTAGAAATCCGACTCCGACTGGGATTACGCAACCTGTGACGGCCCGTCGCGCCTGCGACGGTCCGTCATGCAGGTTCGTCAGAGACTCGATTTCCTTAAGGAGTCTGTGACGGCCCGTCGTACCTACGACGGTCCGTCATGCACTTCCGTTATGACGTTCAGAGAATCGTTCCCTGTACCAAATTCTCAAGAGTTGAAGTGTTTTGAAACGGTGGATTACAACGGTTCGTCGTGCCTGTGACGGTCCGTCCTGCAGGTCCGTCACAAAGTTCAAAGAGTCGATTTCAGCACCCAAATTTCAGAATTTCTAAGTGTTTTGAAACGAGACCCCTCGATGGTCCGTCGTGCCCATGACGATCCGTCGTGGGTTCTGTCGTCTCAGCCTGTTTTTCCAGAAATAAAATTTGCTGCTCAAAACGACTAAACTGGTCATTACATTAGATACCAATTTACCCATCGTTCGTTCCCGAACGATCACAAGAAGGAAAACAAGGGCGAGAAGGAGTACCTGAATCTTTAAACAGATGTGGATATCTTTCTCGCATATCAACCTCCTTCTCCCAAGTGGCTTCTTCAACGGGGCGATTCTTCCATTGAACTTTGATGGATGCAATCTCCCTTGATTTCAACTTGCGAATTTCTCTATCTAAAATAGCAACAGGCTCCTCCTCATAAGACAAATTCTCATCAAGCAAAACGGAACCCCAACGGATGATGTAGTTTCCATCCCCATGGTATCTTTTCAACATCGACACATGGAATACCGGATGTACTCCGGACAGCCCTGGAGGCAAGGCTAACTCGTAAGCCACCTCCCCTATGCGCTTCAGAACCTCGAAGGGACCAATATACCTTGGGCTCAATTTACCCCTTTTTCCAAAACGCATCACCCCTTTAATGGGTGAAACCTTCAACAAGACTTGTTCACCCTCCATGAACTCCAAGTCTCTAACCTTTTGATCTGCATATTCTTTTTGCCTACTTTGCGCCGCTAGAAGCTTTTCTTGAATAGATTTCACTTTATCTAACGATTCCCTCAGAAGGTCAGTACCCCAAGGTCTAGCCTCGAATGCATCAAACCAACCAATGGGGGACCTACATCTCCTACCATACAATGCTTCAAATGGAGCCATATCAATGCTTGAGTGATAGCTATTATTGTATGAAAACTCCGCTAAGGGTAAGAAGTTATCCCAATGGCCACCAAATTCTATTACACACGCACGAAGCATATCCTCCAACACTTGAATCGTTCGCTCAGACTGGCCATCGGTCTGAGGATGGAACGCGGTACTAATGTCCAACCTAGTACCCAATTCCGCATGCAATGTTTTCCAAAACTTAGAAGTAAACTGCGTACCTCTATCTGATATGATGGATAGTGGAACCCCATGCAATCGAACAATTTCTGAGATATAGGTCTTGGCTAACTTCTCTGCATTGTAAGTCACCTTGACCGGAATGAAATGAGCAGACTTAGTTAACCTATCAACAATCACCCAAATAGAGTCATACTTACCTATTGTCTTTGGAAGACCAACCACGAAATCCATTGCGATTCTCTCCCATTTCCATTCTGGAATGGGCATTCTCTGAAGTGTTCCTCCGGGCCTTTGGTGTTCATACTTTACTTGTTGACAGTTTGGACATTTGGCAATAAAATCCACAATATCACGCTTCATTCTACTCCACCAAAAGTGTTGCTTTAGGTCACGGTGCATCTTGGTTGCACCCGGATGTATCGAATACCTTGAACTATGAGCCTCTGTCAGAATAGTGTTGATCAAATCATCGACGCGGGGTACACATACCCTTCCCTTAATTCTCAAAACACCTTCCTCATCGATTTGTGCTTCCTTAGCCTCTCCTCGCAATACTTTGTCTCGGATCCGGATCAATTTCTCATCATTAAACTATCTTCCCTTAATCTTGTCAAGAAAGGAAGATCTTGCCTCCACATAAGCCAACAATCCTCCCTTCTCATTTACTTCTAATCTCATCAAGTCGTTAGCTAGAGTCTTAACCTCTCTAGCCAATGGACGCCTGGAAACTTGCAAGTGAGCTAGGCTCCCCATGCTCCCTGCCTTTCTACTTAAGGCGTCTGCCACAACATTAGCCTTTCCCGGATGGTACAAGATAGTGATATCATAGTCCTTCAGTAGTTCCATCCATCTTCTCTATCTCAAATTCAAATCTTTTTGAGTAAAAACATACTGTAGGCTACGATGATCCGTGTATACTTCACACTTAACCCCATATAAATAGTGTCTCCATTGCTTTAATGCAAACACTATCGCGGCCAATTCCAAATAATGAGTTGGATAGTTACGTTCATGCACTTTTAATTGTCTTGAAGCATAAGCAATCACATTCTTCTCTTGCATTAGCACTGCAACCAAACCCGAATAGGATGCATCACAATAGACAATGAAATTCTTACCTTCCACTGGCAAGGTGAGAATTGGTGCAGTAGTCAACAGAGTCTTGAGCTTCTGAAAGCTTTCCTCACACTCATCCGACCATATAAATGGAACATTTTGCTTAGTCAAGTTCGTCAGTTGGGAAGCAATGGAAGAGAATCCCTTGACAAATCGGCGGTAGTAGCTAGCTAACCCAACAAAACTCCTTATTTCTGACACATAAGTAGGTCTTACCCAATTATTCACTGTCTCAATCTTAGAAGGATCCACCATCACTCCATCCTTAGAAACCACGTGCCCCAAGAAGGACACTGCATCTAGCCAAAACTCACACTTAGAGAACTTGGCATAAAGCTTTTTCTCCCTCAACATTTCCAATACCATTCTCAAATGCTCCTCATGTTCCTCCTTACTTTTAGAGTACATCAGTATGTCATCAATAAATACGATCACAAAGAGATTCAAATATGGCTTAAAAATCCCGTTCATCAAACTCATGAAAGCAGTAGGGGCATTCGTAAGACCAAAAGACATCACTACAAATTCGTAATGCCCATACCTGGTTCTAAAAGCAGTCTTTGGCACATCCGTTGCCCGTATTTTCAATTGATGATAACCGGATCTCAAGTCAATCTTAGAGAAGACACAAACACTTTGTAACTAATCGAACAAGTATCAATGCGAGGAAGAGGATACTTGTTCTTTATGGTTACCTTGTTCAACTGCCGGTAGTCTATGCACATCCGAAAACTCCCATCCTTCTTCTTCACAAACAAAATCGGAGCACCCCAAGGAGATGCACTTGGTCTAATGAAGCCTTTGCTCAACAACTCTTGAAGTTGGGCTTTTAACTCCCTTAACTCCGCGGGAGCCATTCTATAAGGGGGTATAGAAATGGGGCGAGTACCCGGTTCAAGATCAATACAGAAGTCAATATCCCTATCTAGTGGCATACCAAGAAGATCTGCAGGGAACACATCCAGAAACTCACGGACCACCGAAACCGACTCAATCGAAGGTACTTGGGTAGTGTCATCCTTGAGATGTGCCAAGAAAGCTAAACACCCTTTACTAACCATTTTCTTAGCATGAAGAAAGGAGATGATACGCACCGGATTGGAAGTGTAGTCACCCTCCCACACTAACGGATCTGTCCCAGGCTTGGCTAACGTCACCGTTTTAGCATTACGATTCAAGATCACAAATTGCGGAGAAAGCCAAGTCATACCCAGAATTACATCAAAATCAACCATTTCTTGAAAGGATTTTGCCGTAGCCGCTACCTGTAAGGCCGAAATCCGTAGTTCTAACCTCAACCCCTTCACAAAACGGCGAATCCGCTCTTGTGGACTGAAACAAAGTTGGGTAGCATACCTTGATAATGCACGAAACTTAGCCTCATATGCAGTAACCGACATCCTACCTTGCTCTAGGCTCAAGAACTCATCTCTTTTCCTATCCCTCAAGTCTGGGGGATATACTTCTCCATAAACAAGCTAGAGAATGAGGCCCAAGTCATAGGTGGTGCCTCTGTTGGTTGACACTCAACATGTGACCGCCACCACATTTTGGCGTTCCCTTGAAACTGATAACTCACGAATTCAACACCAAACCGTTCTACTATACCCATCTTGTGTAGTAGCTCATGACAGTCAACCAGAAAATCGTAAGCATCCTCAGATTCAGCACCCTTGAAGACTGGAGGTTTCAATTTCAAGAACTTACTGAAAAGTTCATGCTGATCATTTGTCATTATAGGCCCAGTAGTCAGACGTGGAAACGTGCCTATGTCCAATGAGGCATCCATACGAGGAGCCATAGTGGCTGCATGTTGTACCTCTGAAACCGGAGGTGTTGGTGCAGAAAACACTGGAGGTGCCTGACCCTGATCAGACAACCCACTAAGATAAGCGAGAACCTGATTGATCATCTCTGGGGTAGGTTGGGGTGGCAATTCCTCATTTTGCACTTGTTCATTCTCCCCATCCTCCCCTTCTCTTATTACTTCCTCAGTCGGTGGAGGAGTCACTGCCCTAGTATCAGATGGTCTAGGTGTTTGTCCTCTTCCTCTAGAGGACGTCCTCCCACGACCTCTACCACGGCCTCTTGCCGCTACTCTTCCTCGAGCTACAGCCCCAGTGGCTGGCTCAGACGCTTCTTGTCTTGCCGATGTTGGTGTTGGCGCAGTCGTTGCTCTAGTTCTAACCATCCGCGAAATAGAGTGAAGATGGTCAGATACCAATTTGTATCACCTAGATACCAATTGGATCCAAGTAATAGCACGAAAAAAAGAAAGAAAGAATGGAATTTTCCTAAAGTCTTATAGCCTCTCAAAGAAAAGTAAAGGCGTCCCCCTACCGTTCCTTAAGACTCTACTAGACTCGTTCTTGTGTGATGAGACCAACGAACTTAATGCTTTGATACCAAGTTTGTCACGATCCAAATCCAGGCCGCGACTGGCACCCATACTTACCCTCCTGTGTGAGCGAACCAACCAAATCTAAACCTTAACATTTCAATATAATATCAACAAAAGTAATGCGGAAGACTTAAACTCATTAGTAAAATCAATAACTATTATTATCCCCAAAATCTGGAAGTCATCATCACAAGAACATCTATGATCAAATTACTAAACTAAGAGTATTCTGAAAACTAAAACAAGTAAAAGCTAGTCCATGCCGGAACTTCAAGGCATCAAGACATGAGGAAGAAGATCCAGTCCAAGCTAGAAGCATTAGCTCACCCAGATATCCGGAATAATGAAGACTGGCAAGAGTTGCGGTTGAGTTGAAGACGATGGCACGTTTGCTACACTCCACAAATAACAAAGGAGAAAACATAAAAGTAGGGGGTCAGTACAAACACAAGTACTGAGTAGATATCATCGGCCAACTCAAAATAGAAATCAATATATACCAAGTAATATCATAAAATCAACTATGATACTCAACATGTAGCAACAACAAGTACTATATCATTAACAATTACCGTCAAGTTCACACATGAGGACTCAAGCCTCAATACCATACTCATTTGGGAATCATGTTCATTAGATTGAGTATATTAACATCTTTCAAGATTCATTATCTTTATTTCTCTTGTGTCGGTACGTGACACTCCGCTCCCTCATATTCATTAGTTCTCTTGTGTCGGTACGTGACACTCTGATCCCCTTAATCTATGTATCGGTTCGTGACACCCGATCCCCTAAATCTACGTGTTGATTCGTGACACCCGATCCCTTAATACTACGTGTTGGTTCGTGACACCCGATCCCCTAATACTACGTGTCGGTTCATGACACCCGATCCCCTAATACTACGTGTCGGTTCGTGACACCCGATCCCCTAATTCTACGTGTCGGTTCGTGACACCCGATCCCCTAATTCTACGTGTCGGTTCGTGACACCCGATCCCCTAATTCTACGTGTCGGTTCGTGACACCCGATCCCCTAATTCTACGTGTCGGTTTGTGACACCCGATCCCTTAATACTATGTGTCGGTTCGTGACACCCGATCCCCTAATACTACGTGTCGGTTCGTGACACCCGATCCCCTAAATCTACGTGTCGGTTCGTGACACCCGATCCCCTAATTCTACGTGTCGGTTTGTGACACCCGATCCCCTAATCTCCTTCTATCAATTCATCAAGCCTTCTTTCTTACCAAGGCATCATCAATCTCATTATTTTAGTTCATCACGCTTTCTTTTATACCAAGGCCTCATCATTAACAAAGAGATTAGGATTTTTCAAGATTTGGGATTCAATAACTTCATCATGCTTATATAATCACAATTATATAATTACATTCATGCAAGCATACAAGTAAGCACATAGCAGGGTTTACAATATTATCAATACATATCATTCGCTATTAAGAGTTTACTACGAATATCGTAAGAGAAACCATAACCTACCTCCACCGAAGACTAGTGATCAAGCAAGCAAATTCCCAAAGCTTTGTTCTTCTTCTCTCCCTGTTCGCTCGTTTTCTCCCTCTCTTGTGCTTTCAAATTTTCTTATTCAAACCCTCTTTCTTTTACCCTAATTAGCATATAATTAAGAATAAAAGGTGGCAATAATAACCCACTAATTAACTTAAGGTTACCTCTTTTAACCCCCAAGAAATTTAGTTATTAATATAAACCCACAAAATATATAATTATAGCAGGAATAGTCCAAAACGCCCCTTTAAAACTTAACCAGAAATCCGACTCCGACTGTGATTACGCAACCTGTGACGGCCCGTCGCGCCTGCGACGGTCCGTCATGCAGGTTCGTCAGAGACTCGATTCCTTAAGGAGTCTGTGACGGCCCGTCGTACCTACGACGGTCCGTCCTGCACTTCCGTCACGACGTTCAGAGAATCGTTCCCTGTACCAAATTCTCAAGAGTTGAAGTGTTTTGAAATGGTGGATCACGACGGTTCGTCGTGCCTGTGACGGTCCGTCCTGCAGGTCCGTCACAGAGTTCAGAGAGTCGATTTCAGCACCCAAATTTCAGAATTTCTAAGTGTTTTGAAACGAGACCCCTCGACGATCCGCCGTGCCCATGACGATCCGTCGTCTCAGCCTGTTTTTCCAGAAATAAAATCTGCTGCTCAAAACGACTAAACAGGTCGTTACAATAATATATCTGAAATCTTGTCAAAACTACTATTACTATTTCAATAAAACCTATTTGAAATTGATCTTGATAAACTATATGAAATTTTAGGCAAAAATATTCGATATTTAAATTTTACAAGTTCAGACTTCACATAAAAATATATAAGCCTATCATACTTCATACGCGAATATTTGTAACTTTTATTGTATATATTTGAAATTGTTGCTAAGCTAGTCGAATTGCATTTAAGGGAAAAATGATAAACACATTCCTGAACAATTATAAATGGTATGGGGATACCCTTTGTCATACTTTTGTGACAATTGTACCCCTATCGTCAAAAAACGAGAGCGTACATGCCCTTCACTCTAACAGAAGATTAAATTGGGACATGTGACACAATCTTATCTATCGATCCGATATCTGATTGGCGGATAAAATTATGACATGTGTATGTCTGTTAGTATAAAAAGTATATATGCTCTACCTTTTGGGCGGCATGGACACTTATGTCCAAGAAAATGATGAAGGGTATCTGCATACTATTTATGATAGTTCGAATGTGTATTTATCCTTTTTCCTTTTTTTTTTAATTTTGAGATAAATTAAATGACGCCTCCAAAATCGGATATTTGTTCACTTTGCCTACATTTTGATATATTATTAAATATATGTAGATTGTATTAATAGAATTTAAATCTTATAGCTTTAAGCATATGACATGAAAAGTTAAAGATTAAATTTTTTTTTTGAAAAAAGAAAATAAAATGATTTTAAAAAAATTAATCAAAAAAAAGTTTTCCATTTTTAGAATGTGTAGAAGTTATATAAAAATAAATAAATAGAAGTTTTATTAAACATTATAATTTAAGAACTCATCCAATCCAACGCAGTATTATTATTGGAAAGATTAATAATTTATCATCCAAAATTTTAGGAACCTACTTATTAAATTAACCTTGTTTAATATGGGAGGGTATACACTTTCAAAAAGATTCTTTTAGGTTTTCGAAATGATTTTTACTTTTTTTTTCTATTTAAAACAGAATAATTCTCGACTGACAATGAAATATAATAATATTTGTTCAGGTTTTTTACCTCAAGGATAAAAAAACTTACTCTTATTTTCAAAAACCTACCTATTAAAGTCAAATGAACAATTTTTTGTTTAATCGATCAAGACTTTACCGACCTATACAATTAATGTTTATAGCAATAATATTTCCTTTTTGAATTGCATTTTACCTAGTTACGATATCAAGGACATGATAAATATATTTTGAAATTTTTAAGTACATTATTAATACATGTTAAAACCAAAAATTAGAGACCACAAAAAACAAGACTGCAAAATATTCTTTTTTTTTTCTCGAGCCAACAACTTGTACTAATAATTTCTTTGAATGTACCATTAAAGAAAAAAAATGTATGAAAATTCCCCCTTTTAAAGGAAGTTTTACACTATCTCCAATGGTTATTAATTATCACAATTAACATTAGGTTAAAACTATAAACAAGAAAATTTACTACTAACTAACTAATACTACTAGGATTACCTATATATATAATTTAAACAGTAACATATTCAGTGTAATTTCATAAATAAAATCTGAAGAGGATGATGTTATCATCCTTATCTCAACTATATGAGGATAGAAAATTATTTCTGATAAACCGTCGCTCAAGTAAAAACATATTATAAAGGATAATATGATGCCGAAGCAAAGGTAATAATATGTATTAAAAAAATGAAGCATAAGAAAATAATGGCATCATAATACATAGAACGAAAACTAGATGACGTCTGCCTATCTAGTCTCTACTAACCTTCTAACTTAATCATCGACTTTTATAACCTCCTATGTAGAATCATGTCTTCCGTAAGTTACATGTGAGTTATGTCCCGTTCAATCTCATCTTCTTAATATTTCTTTGCCCTACTTCTACTTTTTTTTCCAGAACCACTATAGCCAACCTTTTACGCCTCAGCGGCATAAGTTCAGTTGTCCTGTTGAGATAACATATGAACAACCCATTTTGGAACTCTGATTAAATTCGAATCACGCACTGCAGGGCCCATTTGAGGTGACGCTTCTAGCAGAATTTTCTTCATATCCAGAGCTTGAATCCAAAACCTCTGATTAAGAGTGAAACACTTCCACCAGTGTACTATGTTGGTTCATGTTCGAATCAATCATATGTATAATTTTAATCTTTTTCCCTACATGTCAAATAGTTTTTTAAATCCATTGAATGAGGAAGTCATAGTATAAAAATCTAGAATTAGTGTTAATACTGTAGGAAAATGACATACAATATAATATAAAGTTTTTCAGTAAAAATTAAAAATAGTTGGAATTAAGTCTCTTTCATTCAGTGAAGACTATTTGCTTCATCCACTCAAGATCTTGAAAGCAACATGACAAGATTCTTGAAAAAAATTAAAAAGATGTGAGATTTCAATGGGAAAAAAATTAAAATAATTCCACAAACATTATTTTATTTTTTTAGATTTTTTTTTACAAAAATGAAAAAAGAATCTTTAAGCCGACATGACTAATCAATTAGGGTACTATTTTCACCTTGAGATGAATATGGATAACACCAAAAATGTCACCATATAAAAAGGGATAATTGAATAAGACTTGTGTACTAGAGGTTCAAAATTGTTTAGGCCTAAGTGGTTGTAACATAAGTTTCAATAAACATTAATCAATTTTAATTCAATAATACGTTATCTTTACATGTCTAGTCAGCTATTACGTTTTAACGTATACGTAGGAGACATGAACGTTACCATTGTCCGTGCAAGATTAATTGAATATTGTTCAAAAATTCAGTTCTAGTACATTACTTTACAGTAACATCATGTTTCAAATTGTGAAATTTGAGAAATATCTTAAATTTATTATGACTCTAATAGTAAGATCATTTATATTTTTCAGGTTCAAAGTCCTAATTAAAATAGAGTTAACGAACAATTTAGTCCTAAATACTAGCTAGTTTCCAATAATTACGGAGATAAATTTTTTTTAGTGGCAATAAATATACACATTAATGAAAAATGCAAAGTCTTATAGGAATTAGTTAATGCAATTAGACTCAATTTCGCTAAAGGTTTTAGGATATACAAAAAATGTTAATTACCGCTAAAAATATACATTTAGTGACAATTAAGCTATTACCTTTAATTAATTGCTGCTAAAGATACTTTTTGACATAATGAATTCGAATCTAGATTAATTGGGCCTAAGTGATTGTAACTTGAGTTTCATAGCATTTTTCGATTGTTATAAGTGTTGGGAGATATAAGTTTAACAACATGTATAAATATCTAATCAACTATTGCGCCTTAATTTATTCTCCAGACGTAACGTTAACATCGTCTATGTGAGAATAATTGAATATATTATTCTAATAAGTAGTTGTAACTTAAGTTTCGTGGCATTTATCGATTGTTGCAAGTGTCAAGAGAGATTAGTTTAATAATATATGTTATTTTCAGATGTCTAGTCAACTGTTACGCCTTAACATATTTTTCGAATATGTAACGTTAACATGTCTGTACAATAATAATTGAGTATTGTTCAATAAATATATTTCTTGTACATCACTTTCACTGTAACGTCATGTTTCAAAATGTGATTTTTAAAAAAAAATTGTTTTGTTATTTCTTTATTTATAAAAATCTTCTATAGTAATGTCATTGTGATACACTAGAGATATTAGATTACTAGCTAGGTAGACCTCTTTAAAAACATGGTAATGTTGGATTATAATGACTCCAATATTTTTCTAGATTTTAAATTTATTAGTTTTGAATTTTTAAAATTATAAATTATTGAATTTTGAATATCTAGTATAAATATAAAATATGATCATGTTATTAAATTATGTTAAATTCATAAGCAAAAAAGCTCCTTTTTTAGTATTAATTTTTGGTTTATCTTTCTTTCATGCATTCAAAGCATTAAAACAGAAAGTAGAAGAAATAGTAAAATATTTAGAGATATCAACCTGACTTGTAGTGCACTGGTGGGAGTGTTTCATCCTTAATTAGAGGTCTCGAGTTTGAGCTTGGGTATGGAGAAAATCTTATTGCGAGCGACATCTCTTAATGGGCCTTATAATACGCGATCTGAATTTAGTCAGAGCTTCAAGTTGGGCTCTCCAAATACCGGATGGGAAACCAAAAACAAAATAAAAAAATATTTAGAGATAATTTTTTTACGTCCTTAAGACTATTGTTATTTAAATTAATTTCTTTCGACATAATATAAAAGAGCCTATTCTGCAATAGCAAAATTCAAATTTATACAATTTCGAGAATTTTTCACGACGAAACAAATCATCTTATCATATCCGAAGCAAGACCTTCGAATTTATAAACAATGAATTTCATATTAATCGAGTCTTATCGAAATCGTTAGAAAAAAAGAAAAAAAAAGAGATAATAATTAGATTGTTCACTATATATATTACACAGAAGTTGGAGACAAATTGATATGAATTCATGCTTGTAGACTGTGGATACTTGGGACATTGTCGGTTACATAAACATGTTGAAATAGATCCAACAGAGAAAATATTATAATATTTTAATATTTAATAAAATGAAAATATATATATAAAAAATAAATATATATATATATATAGCAACTTATACAATGGATATTACCCATGCTTTATATATGTATTAAATTTTTTTTCAAAAAGTTTATTCTATATTAGATTAGCTTTGAAGATATTTTAGTTCACTAAATTTAAAAAATATAAATCAATTATATAGGTTGGATACAATTTTTAATTAGAGATTTATGGATCGTAGATGGTATGTCTCCATGACCTTTCACCTATAAAAGCAGATAAAAAATCAAATATTTATCAATAAATTAAAGTAAAAGATTAAATATTCAATCAATTGAATTTTTAAGATGTCACATCTATTAGAGTCTTAAGTATTTTTTGTGACATTAATGTAAAAACGATGAAGAGTTAATAATATGCTTTTAAATTATGTGAAATTGCACAAAATGTCATTTGTTAATAAATTGGTCTAAAAATGCTTTTATCATTAATAGTTTGGCTCCCTATTGGGATAAAAAATCTTTTGTTTTTTTCGAATAAACATAAATATTTTTGTTATATCCTAATAAAATATTATTTTTAAAGAATGTTGTTTATTTATTTTCTTTAGCTAATGAAAAAATGGAAAGTACCCCAATCTCGTCTTATCAATTAAAACAAATATTTCATATAATATACTTTTTTAACATATAATTATTTACATAACAATAAAGCTTTTTTCCACGTCCGGAATTGACCCTTCTTCTTTTCAAGAGGATTCGCGGCACAAAGCCCTGAAATATAATTTACTATGAAAAATTCAAAAAGAATTTTAACATCTCAATAATAAGGAAAATTGTGCAGAATAGGAAACATTTAAATCATATTAAATGTTATAGCTATTGTATAGGAAAATTCTACTTTGAGCTATAGTTTCATCCAATCTCGCTATTAGTTTGATTTGTATAATTTAGTTTATTTGAATAAATTCAAAATTTGTATAATTCAGTTTTCGATTATATAAATTCAAAATATTGTATATGTTTATGCTAGCTATTTGTATACGATTTATGAAAAATTAATAATAAATTATCATATTTATATATTGACAAGCGAAACATACAAACAGAGTTATGAAAATTTTCTAAATATATAAATATAAAATTTGTATATATTTACCATATTTGAATATTCGCAAACGATATATACAAACGTGCAAAAATATACAATTGTTGCATCTATAACAAACAGAGCTATAAGTATGGAGTGCAATTATAAAAAAATATAGCTATAGAGCCTTATTATATCTATTCATGTTTGCTATTTCTAAAATTTTCTCAAAATTAAATCCACAATAAAATTCAACCCTATACCGTGTATGAGTTATGTAAATTTTTTGTATATATTGTATATTAATTATACACCAAATATACTCTGAAGACAATTGCAAAAAGTTACTGTTGGTGATTTATTTTATTTTTTTTAAAAAAATTCTTTAGCATTAATCATCGTCTCCTTTTTGGTCAAGGTTGTTAAGAGTAGCATAAATAGGCAATTGCCTAAATTTGACATTCTAAGGTCAAACTTTATGATTTGGTCATGATTTTATTACTATAAATATTTTATTTATGTAAATGATGAATGTATACAACTTTCCACATTTTAAGTTTCATATTCATAAAGAAAAAATTGGACACTAAATTTTATTGTTACACATTGCTACTTCTTGTATTCCAAAAAGCTAAATACAAAGTAAGTCCAAGATATCTTTAATTGTATGAAATGCATTAAATCTAATACTACTATGATATCTCCATTTTCATGACCTTTTTAATCTTACACCTTTTTTTTTTCTTTTTTGAAATATTGACACAATTACAAAAATCATCATCTTACCGTGAATACATGATCTCTCTCTCAATTGAAATTTGTTTTATAAAAATTATTGCGATACGATGTCGTTATTGGATTTTAAAAAATATGAACGAAAAATGAAGAGTTGCGACTTTTATGAAGAGTTGTGACTTTTATGAAAAGTTGTGAGTTTTCCAAAAGTTTGTGACCTTTCCGATAAGAAATAATAAGAACCTTTTCACACTACCCTTCGTTTTGAATATATTGAGGGATATCCTCTCATTTTAGGATAACGGATTTTCTTGACTTCTTCATCTACTATAAATTTAATATTCTAAGTGTACTTTAATATTGTTGAGTGGTTCGTTTACACCGTGGTGTTAGGTACCAATACATCAGTAAGTAAGATCGTTCTATCCTGGGAGGATATATTTCATTAACCTCGGATACTTGAGGGAAATAATATGAATTCCTTAAGGCGATACTGCACATTCAGTGGGCTCGATTTTCTTCGTTAAGAAAAATATTTTGTATATTATTTATAATCTGTTTCTGGTTCTATTTTCTATACTAGCTTAATTCTCTAGTTTTGAAAATACTCTTTAAACTCTGTTGTTCTTATCAAGTTCTTCAAAATTTTATTTTTAAGTATCTTAATAATACAAAATGAACAACAGACATGACCTTTATATCCGTAGATTAAAAATTAGAGGGGAGCCTATGCTCAACTCTCTTTCTAGTTTTCATCTAATGACTGCTCGCAGAAGAAAGTATAAACAAAAACTATACATAGTTTTGCACAAATATACAAGTTTGAGAATTCGACATAATAGGCAAAAAATAGCTTATTATATGAACTAAATCATTTTTAATTAAGAATATAAGTATAGAGGATTATTAGTTAAACAATATTTATAATATATATCATCAAGCTATTCAAAGTTAGCTTAACATTTATAACATTCAACTAACTGTCTAACTAATGTTTTGTGTCAAGAAAAAACAACCAATAGGGCATTGGCATCTATAATTAGTGTTTAGAACAGACTTCTTCCGTTTCATATTAGTTGTTCATCTTATTATAAATAGTTATCTCAAATTACTTATTAATTTTTAAAAATCAAGCTCGAATTCATTTATTTATTTTTTCATTATACCCTTCTTTTTTATGATTTATTAGGAACTTTTTTCGTGTAAAGAAAAACTGGACAATTAATAAGATAGAACTCAAAGATACATATCGCTACTAGCACAACCATTTAGCCAAAAAGATCTTTATGTGAATTTTACTGTTTAATACTATTCTTTTAATTAAATAATTTAAAAATGTAATTGATAAGCTTTATATATAGTTGACCATTTTCTCTTTTACGTTTTATTCACTTTATTCAAGAGATATTAATTCGAATTCTGAGAACAAAAAAAACTTTTGATATATATACACTTCTTCTTACGAAATTCCTATAAAATTTAGTCGTTTTTATCCAAACAGTATAAAGGCGGAATCAAAAGTTAACTAAATTTTTATTCTTTAAATTGTACATATTCTATAGTCATTTTTACTAAAAATACAGAGTTTAAACTAAAGCTATTCAATTCGGCCAATTCGTAGCCAAAACGCTAGCTTCGCCCCTAGTACTAAAACCTTGTAATTTGCTTCTTTTTTTTTAATTATAGAATTTAAAAACTCATAAATTCAAAATCCTTTTATCTTTACGCGATGCGAATTCGAATTCATAAACCTAATAATGAAAACTTTTTTCAAGTAAAAAATGTGACCTGCAGATTTGATGGTAGATACCTAACTTTTGCCAAATGTAAAGATCAAATAATAAGTTGAAAAAATGTGAATATTTTTTTTTTCTTTTCATGCAGAGTCTAGTCCAAGAATAAAAACAAAAAAAGTTAGGTTATTTTTGTCATTTTAATCAAGGTATTGTCAATCACTGCCACAAAAAAAAAAAAAAAAAAAAAAAGAGGGGTTCACTATAGTTGAAGGAAACAAAATCATATTATTCTCAACTTTCAAAAAAAATTTCTTTTTATAACTCTCAATAGTATTAAGCTTTTTCCTGTCTACATCTATCATTTCCAATCTTACTGTCAACCTCTTTTCATTTCCACAAAAGCCCTAACTAGGTCCCTTTACAATTACCAAAATAATACCATTACTACCCTTAACCCCCACCCCCACCCCCACCCCCACCCCCAAACCCCATTTCTAGGAAAAAATCAGCCAATCTATGTATACATTTTCAGAAATTAAACTTCATACAAACATCAAAGTTTTTTTTTTAAAATTTTTTTTAGGAATGATCAAGTTATTGACTATAAAACCAAAGAAAGCTTATTTCTTTCGTCTCGTGACATTACATCGAGTATGAGGAACAAATTACCTATTTTTTAAAATATGAATCTGAATATAGAGTCTTTTGAGTATTTTGAAATAAAATTAAAGATAGGGAAAAAGTTTTGAAAAACACTTTAACTTAATTTGGCTGAAATTATTATTACGATATCAAATTTTATGGAGGGACTTTTATCCTTTCACTATTTAATAGTGTATTTTAGGAGTATATATGTGATCACGTGCACACGTTACTATTTATAATGATGATCACATGGACACACACACATATATACACTGTTAAATAATGTAGGGGGTAAAAGGTCCTTTTCAGAGTTCAGTATTATTACAGCAGTTTCGATCAAAGTTCGAATATATTTCAAACATTTTCCCTTTAAACATAACTACTCATTTAATAATTGATGGTACATCAAATTCGAGAAGATAAAAACTCCTTTTAAAACTTGTGATATATTTAAGCGTTAGAGATGAGTTTTAAAAAGAACGATTCTTTCCTTTTCAGTTAACCTTTTAATTCTAACTTTTTACGTGACATATATATTTAGCACCATAAGATAAATAAATTAAGATTTAAAATTCTGAGTCAATTAAAACTAGACAAACAAGTTACTCCTCCATTTTAATTTGTTTGTCATGCATTCTGATAACTTTTCAATTTCAGCTTTTCATATTTAAAGAGTGTTCTACTATACATTCTACGCATCTTTTAAAATAACAAGATTCAAAAATATTTTTTATTTTTTTTTACTCAAAATTAAGTCAGGACAACATTAAAACAGAAAAAATATAATCGAAATAATTATCTTTTAAATAACAAATCAAAAAGAAAAACGAATCACATAAATTAATCCGAACAAGATAAGAGAAACTAAAGTTCAGCCCCCCCTCCTCTTTCCCCAATCTTAACATATCACCCCCTGTCTCTCTAAATTCACTCTATTTTATTCCATCATGTAGCTACCAGACCTCACATGGTCATCATAAGCAAGCAACATAAAAACCCTAATTCACTATAAATCTATTGGTTCTTATAACCTACTCCCTAGCTCCTCTATTACCCTAAAAAAAACTTCTTATTCATCTTATACCTCACCTCTCTTCTCTCTCTCCCAAATAAAAGATCATCAAATCGAACAAACAAAAAAAAAACCCACTAAGATCAAAGATAATGGAACACAACCAAGAAGTGGATTCACCAAACTCAGTCATCATCAACCACCATCATCATCACAATCACAACCTTGATAACAATTCGATGACGATGTTAGCGGGTAACAATAATAATAATAATAATAATAGTTATCTTGCTTCATCGTCATCGAATTCGCCAACAACCCTAAGCCGATACGAGAACCAAAAACGTCGTGATTGGAACACGTTTGGTCAATACCTAAGAAACCATAGACCACCACTCTCTCTCACTCGTTGTAGTGGGGCACACGTGCTAGAATTTCTTCGATACCTTGACCAATTTGGAAAGACTAAGGTTCACACTCAACTATGTCCATTTTTCGGGCACCCAAACCCACCCGCACCTTGTCCGTGCCCGTTAAGACAAGCCTGGGGGAGCCTTGATGCACTCATAGGACGGCTTCGAGCCGCTTATGAGGAAAACGGTGGAAAACCCGAAACTAACCCTTTTGGTGCAAGGGCAGTTAGGCTTTACCTTCGCGAAGTTCGCGATTCTCAAGCTAAAGCTAGAGGAATAAGTTATGAAAAAAAGAAACGCAAAAAACCAAATCCTCAACATTCATCATCGTCATCATTGCCACCACCAAATGGAAATTCAAGCTAATAATAAGATTTGTTTTTAACTAAACAAATCTTATTTTTTTTTTCATCATGTATGGTATGTATGTCTATTTTCTAGTTTTTTTAAAAAAAAATTGAAACCCTATTTTTCCCTATTATTACTATTTATGGGTACTGAAATTTGAAATTGAAACATTGATCTTGATCAGTACTTTTTTTTTTGTTACTAATTATTATGCAAATGATGACAGCTTTTTTAGAAGTGGTAGTGGTATTAATGGAAGTGCAGTGGCAGTGACTGTTATTAATTTAAAAATAAATAACATTCTAATTATTAAGATCTAGGTGAAATGTTTTTTTGTGCTATAGATATTTTTTTCTGACTAGGAGGATCGATAGTGTTTCTCCTATTATCTAATTTTTTGATTTAGGTGGTTGATCATTTGAATAAATGTTATTTGTTTGTTATAAATTTCTATTTTTATCTGAATCAAAAATTAATAGTGTTTTCACTTATCTGTTAGCTAGCGTCACTCAGTCAGTACTTGATCAAACCTCAAACACTTATTTTTCGTTGATATTTTTTTAATCACAAGAATTAATAGTGTTTCTTCGATGTACTTAATCATATTTGATCAAACCTTGTGCACTTATTTAATCACAAGAATCGATAGTATTTCAACTTATCTTTCGAAGTGATTCAAGTCTCTAACTACTTGAGTAAACTTTTACTTGTAGATCTTTCAACATTTGGTATGGATATTTATGATTTGTTATATATTTCATAGATTTGCTTGTTATATCATGTTTTATGTCTTTTTGTTCTTTTGCAAAAATATTAAATGGCAAGTGTAATTAGTAGACTTTAGCAAGATTTCACATGTCAGCTTTGTCTAGGATTGGTCTGTTTTCGACAGTGCAAAATATAAACACAAATTCATCATCAATCATCTTCTTTTTTTTTTCATACTTAATTGGGTATTTTTTGAAAACTTATGGTATACATAATTGGCTTGCCTATATCTATGTTTTTTTAAAAAAACAAAAACAAAAATGTATATGCTCTTAATTTGAATTTTATATTATTTCTTATCCAGCCAGTAGGAACTTACATGTCGGTAGAGATATGTAATATTATAAATTATTAAGTCAATGGAATCTGCTAGAAGTAATTTAAAGAGTTTATGTTATTGCATCGATAAATATAAAAAAAATATTTATACAGTCAGATTATCAAAAAAATATACATTATCCATGTTCAAGATAGGAAGTTAAATTATACATATGATGACTATAATATACTTTATCATTGTAAGTATAACTTAACTCATATTGAAATTGAATTTAAGCTATATATACACTCTACATATAAGATGACATGTATAAATAATTTATCGATCCATACGAAATTACAATAAAATTTACATATATTTTATCCTTTTTCGTTTTCTTATAACATCATACTATGTTATTTTGTTTTGTTTTGTGGATTTTGTAGATGGTGTGTGTGGAAATGTTTCAGGGTGTTCCTCAGTAAGATTATATGACATCATTTAATAAACCAAAATCCATCACCCCATTGCTCCATTGTGTCATCTCTATCTTATCAAAATGTTCCCTAAAAGAGTATAGGGGCATTAAATTTAGAGAGGTACAATTCACCATTCAAAATGTTATTCCAACAATATTATAATATATAGTTAGATATTGCACATTTATGGCCATTTAGCCTTGACCACAAATAAAGACAAAACTTACCTACAAAATATTAACTAGATATGGTTGCTCCCTCAAGTTATGGCAAAAAAAAAACTAGAGTCCATTTGTGGTTTTACAATGTGATATTATACACATTCTTGTTATTATATTAACCTATCTTCAATTTGATTTCTTTGTGTTAGAATAAATAAAATTTAGATATCTAAGTTAGTACAATTTTTCATACTTGTATTGAAATTTTTAGAAAATGCATAGCTTTTAAAGAATTCGATACATACTCGATAATATTTTTGCAAAAAATTCAAGCCACTTAATATCCTAGTCGCTACCAGCTACATTGTTGTAGGTAGCTATATTGTTGTTTGGACCTTCTGAAAATGCGTTACACCCGCAATAGATCCTCCAGAAACACATATTTTGGAGGATTTGACAAACCCTAATAATATATTTGATGAGTTTGAGCAATATACATAACATACCGTTACTTGGTCACTCCAAAAATATATTTAGATACCTTGAATAATGCTTAGCTTTTGAAGGATTTAATGCATATTTAACAATATTCTTAAAAAGTCTAAACAACATATAATTTACCTGTCGAATTGGTTTTGTAATTTTTAGCTAGATTACTTGAGAATTGCACTATATTATTGTGTTATATCTCCTATATATAGTTGTTAAGATGTATCATTCTAATTCTTTTTTAATTGTTAGGCGTGTTGATTTTATGTCCAATAATTGACTATTCATGGAGTTTAATTTAGGATCAATTAGTATTAATCATTATACTATATATTGTCTTTCTATGTCTTATTATTTTTTTGAGTAAATTTGAGAAAAAAAGCCATTATCTTAAAGAAGTGATACTCATGTTCTTTCATTTTAGTGTCAACATATTATTAGCTAATGATAAGTTGTCTCATAAATTTTGTTTGCAAAATGAATTAACGTTTAGTGCAATTAGCAGTACATACTACATAGTGGCATAGCCAAGCACAATGAAGAGCGATCAACTGAACATCTTAGTGAAAAATTTATATTATATATTAGAAAATTATATTAAGTATATAGGTTACAAATTATATTAGAAATTTCTAATTGCACCTTTAATAAGTGGCATGTCTTGATGGTTTTTGTATAGATATGTGATTATATATGTCTAAGTTATTTTTTCATGAATAATATATGTGTAATCATTCTTAAAAGAGTATATAATAGTTCACTGATCGAATATGCTTATTTGAAAATAAATGGGATTAATTAGCGATCTATTGAGACTATGGACTATCAAAATATCTGTGGGGTGGGGTGGGGTGGGGGGGGTTCAACTTTTAGAATTGCCAAAATGATGTTTCATTTTTTTTAAAAAATATTAATATTGAGTTAACTTGAACAAAATTCAAAAGAAACTAATCCAATGTACATGCTTGATACCTCTTTTGGTATCAGATCAATCGCGTGATCAGAAATTTCATTAAAAAAATTTAAAATATAAAAAATCGTGAAATCTCGATCGATCGATCGATTTGTTCCTAGTGTTATTGCGTGCCGTTTAATTCGAATGTGTTGAACTTAGGGACGAGTTGTAATTATAAAGATGTTTTATCATATAAAACACACAATTTAATTAACAAACCTCGATAACTTCTCCAATTAAAGGAATATTTATCTATTTATGTTCTTTATTATATTTTCTTAATGTATGTTGTTACCTTTTTCTTAATTTTTTTTTTTGTTATCTTAGACCTACCATATCGAAACATGATTTCTTGTCTGCCTAAAGCACACCCAAATTGCCTAAAAACTTGTGTTAAAATATTAAAAGTTGTAAAAGCATTAGGGAACAACAGTAAAATTTGATTAAGAACATTCTCAACATATATGATTAGTGCCTCAAGAGGGCAAACATGAATCCAAATGAATATTAATTACTCAAAATTTATGATTATGTGGATCAAACCAATAATTATTATTATTTTACCCTACATAAAATAATAAACAAAGGGCAAAGGGTTGTTTGGTTGTTAGAAAAGTTATGCATGTATTAATACGATAGAGATTAATTATTTACGTATCAGTAGTGTAAGGACTAGTTATTTTACATGTATTAGTTATATAAAATCGTAGCTGGTAACCATATACTGCCCTTTGAGTGTTTAGTGTTATATATATATATATATATCAACTAAAATACCACCAAATATAGTACTCTCTCTGCTACATCGCTCGAGAAATTATAAATAGAAAGTTAATTTTACTTATATCAACCTTTAAATATAATAAATACAATATCTCGAGAAAAGTAACAAATGACTATAATTAATTATAAGAATAAATTGGAAATAAAATGTAAAATTATCTATGAATTTCATAAAGTAGACAAATATTGCTGAATATCTATTCTTAGTATAGTGGACAAGTATTATTGAACGAAGATGTTATAGTTATATTAGTTTTAATATGTAAATAATTAATTTCCTAAAAATATCCTTATTTTTGTAAATATCATATGAAATTGAGAGAGGGTGCATAAATCAATCAAATCATGTGAAATTGAACTAGATGTTGAAACAAGAAAGTGGACTAATATTATTTGATTTGATACATAACTACACAGATAATTCATGTGAGTTATAAAAACTTTATTATGATTTTTTTGTTAGGGAAATTCTAGAATTTGTCAAAAAGTGTTATAAACCAAAAAAAATAAAAATATTTTCTAATTTAATAGGTTATAAATAACCAGAAATCTAAACTAATTAATCGGATAAAAAATTAACAATTCAATCATTGAAATTTGATGCTTCAAGGTCTAATACTCTAATTAACACAAACAAATACGATTATGAGTTTCGGTGTTATCCGTTATTTAAATAAATCGATTTGCTTAGCTCATGAAAAAAATAATCAAATTCACCCTTTGAAAGAATTGAAAAAATATCTTTTTTGTAAATTAATTCATGTGTTTAGTTTATTTATTTTAATAAATTTAATTACACACTCTAACAAAACTCATTCTCTAAGTTTAGCAACATGTATTTGAGTTGAGCACTAAGTTTGAAACTCGATTAAAAAAATATATTATTTGTGGTCTTTTAGCTATATACGTTTATACAATTGGTTCTTTCATTAATTTATTATTTATATATATCCTCATAATGAATATTTGAATAAACAATATTATATTTCATCAATCTCCATACTAAATCAAATGATTCCAAAAGAATTCTTGTGGATCGAAACACGTTTATACGAGTTTGTTAAAAGAAAATATTATATAGTAGTACCGCTAACCCTAAAAAAAATAAATCTTGATTAATGTGAATTAATTAACATTATCCTTTTCTTGGTCTTTTTTCACCTCAATTATCTTTTTTTACTATTACTATGATCAAATGAGTGAAAGAGTAAGATGAAAGGAGAATAATACTGCTCGTTAATCTGGATCGTTTGAACGGTGAACAAGTTATATCAAAATTTTTAATATTGGTATTATTATATGGATATTAAATAATAATTAGATTATTATTTAGTGAATATACTTTTGTGGATAATTCACTACAAGAAAACATGAAATTAACAACAGAATTTTTCGGTAATTTCCAATTAATTTGATGCTAAAAACACTCCTTATTAAACTTTTTTTATATTAATCTGTCGTCAATCCGTAGCTAAATGGAATTAGAATAAAGTTTTGATGTTCAATTATGATATTTATCTGTCCCTAGTTTTTTATTTTCTGATAATGATCTTTTTGAGTTTTTAACCCATAATAATTGTGAAATAATAATAATATTACAATTTTATTATAAATGTATCTGAAAGTATATCTATGCATATATAAACAATCTCGGAATTATTAATCTCAACGTAAAAATCTCAAATAAATATGAGATAAAACACTCTCTCGTGCTATACAGAAAGCGTTACCTCTTGTCACGCAAATCAAACGTTGATCACTCTCTTAAGCATTTACATTTTATAAAATAAATATTAATTATTTAAGTATTCGAGTTTGTCATCTTATCAAAGAGTGTTTGACCGCTTATACCCCATGATGCGATTAATTATAATATGCTCAACTGATTATCTAAAAAATCAACTCAATTTTAAGCGCGTAAAGTGAAAAAAAATTGACTCAAAATAAACAAAGGAAATAAGACAAATAGAAAGGAGTAGAGTAGAGAGATGAATGCTGTCATTTTCTTATACTTTTGAGGTTTTCATACACAAAAAGAATTTTTAATATTATCACATTACTATTATTGTTACTATTACTTCATATTTTTGTCTAAAAGGAAACTAGTACGAGAATCCCTCATGCAAATGTATACTATGACTAGTCAAAAACACTATTTTCTATATTTATTTTTTTTAAAAAAATTCTTTCTATATTCAAAATTGATTTCACATGTTATCTAAATTAGTAGCAAATTAGTGTATAAAACGGAGTAAGATATCTATCTTTTAATTTATTTCATGTTTAAGATTCGAATGGTACTTTCAAGTCAAGCGTAAATTATTATCTTTTTAACTTCTTTAATATTTCCTGGATTGCGATTTATTCTTTTTATCAAACTTGTTTTAAGATGAAGGTTATTTTTCATTTTCTTTTCTAAAAAAAGTTAATTATAATCATATCCTTTTTTTTAATTTTCACACGATGACAGATATCCGTATTGGAATCTTACTACTCCAAATTCGTGTGGTATAGGATCGATGTTAAGAATTTTTATCGTTAGTGATGGAATAAAAAATTGTATCTTATTTGGTTGCTATTTTCCTGGATAATTTAACCCGCCGTTTATATCATAGTAATGGGGTAAGTTATCTCATATACATGGTAGGATAATTAATCTCATATACATGGTAGAATAGTTATTCTATGATAACTAATCTTAGAATAACTTGTTCCTAACCAAACGACCTCTTAATTTATTATTACAACGATCCTTCTTTATAGTAGTCTTGATTATTTTCCACTTTCAACCTGACATATTTATACTTAAATTTTATATAAATCAAAATCAAACAAACAAAATGACGCGAAAAAAGTTTCACATTTTTTTCTTCAAATAACTTGTGGTACTAGTTAATTACATAGGAGTAAACTTCCACTTGAACTGACCCATATGATTTGACATAAAGTCCAATATTGGGCCCACTTTACCTGCCCAATGCACGTGGGCTTCTGTGTTTATTGTCGGCCCATTTAGGTACTTGCTTTGTGATTGGTCATGGGCCCACATTTATGTGGGCCGTAGAAAGTTGTTGTATTGTCTATGTCAATAAGGGGCCCATTAACCTTATGCCTTGTCTTGTCTGGGTCAGTCCTTTTTTACTTCTGTATTTTCTTACGTATACATTTTCGTCATTATTATTTTCTCATAACTTCTTGTCATTTTGGACAAGGAATATTTGGAATACTAGGCTATATTATTTTAATATTTGATTGAAGTAGGGTGAATTCGATTATGTCGTATGGAGTAGAGTGTTGATTGGATAAAAAAAAATGAGTAGAAAAAGTAAATATTGCAAAAAAGAAGATACAAATTAGAAATGAAGATATTTGGGATAAGATAAGAGTGATTTCAGCGAAGGACAAGTTACGATTAGAAAACACAAATGATTTGAATATATAAAGAAAGAAATACTTGAATAACCTAGTGCATATGTGTGAGAAGTTGACTATAGATGGTTTGAGATAGAGTTGGACCCACACTTGTAGGTGGAGGTGCATGTGTAACAAGTAACTTCAAAAAGAAATCATGTATATATGTGTATATTTATCTTGAGAAATTGATAAAAATTAGAATATAATAAAAAGTATACCTAAGAAAAGCACATGGATGCTTTCGTGTTGTTGGTACAAGGTAGAAAAACCATCCATGAGATCATCGTTTGATTCTAGTTGTAACTTTTTTCACTTATTTTATTTTAAACAACTGAAAAAATAATATTAATGCACCCGAAGTCTTTAAATTCTGAGTTCGTCTCTGATTAGTTATCCCTTATAAATGATTTCATATTTTATATTTTATTTTAAACGACTGAAAAAGTAATATTAATGCACCCGAAGAAATGATTTCATAAAATTCTGATTTTTGTGACCATTGGTTGTCCCTTATAAATTATTTATTTATCATAGTATGTTAATGTAGTTACTGTTCTTTTTTCGATGTGTTTTCATTCTTTTGTTGTCCCATGATGTCTTCAGTCTTCATTTGGCATGAAGAACTTTGGTCAAGGAATAGTAATTTGAATAGTAAATTTTTATTATCTGTAGATATTACATTTAATTATTTTTAAAAATAATATTTTTCTCTACAATTTTTTTTTTCGTTGTCTCTGCTCGCCTTGTCACTTACATATGTAACAGTAAATTTTATGGGGTATTCTATCTCCCTTGTCTCATTTAAGAAATAGGGGTACTTTATAATAACCTTCTTTTTTTGTGAAGGTGTATAAAACAATATTTTCCCATAAATATAATCCCCATGACAATGAGAAACATTTCTAGTTCTGATGCATCACAAATTTAAAGTGGTACATAATAATAAGAGAATAAACATCACCAGCCTACACATAACACAGGATCATATCAATATATGTTGTGTAATCCCAGTAACAGTTTCACTTCTCCGCACAAGAAATTTACGTTCTTATCCGGGATGGAAAACCATGAAGATAAGCGTAGCATTTCCCTACCTTTCGGAAATCTTGAACACAGGTAGTAGCATATATATATATATGTATACACGATACATAATACAACACTCACGAATTTTCAATGACGCAGAACTTCTGCATATGCCTGCAAAGTGAAGAAGTATATAGCTAGTGAGGATTAGTGTAATATAATCCTACTGCATTCTGTGATATGCACAACAATTATATTCATAACCATCAAGTTTCTAAATGAGTGAAATTGATTCTTTTTCAAAGAGTCTCATTCAAGAATAATCAACAATTGGAAATGCATTCACCAAAATCAGAACATCTAGTAGAATTAAAGCTATCTTCTCGGGACAATCAAAACGTCTACGAAATAAAAATGATTTTAGCAGAATAGTGGAAACATCTATCAGTTCCAAAATTGGTCATATTTACTGAGATGCTTTAGATAATGACATCAAGAACTTCTATAATATAACAACTGTTGATCTAGAGCTTTTATGTACCAAAAGCAAGCACATTTTCCTCCCTTTTCTTAGTTACCAGGAGAGTTTAATCAGGCATCGAATACAGATTGTTTAGAAAGAATCATAGGTTGACAGACAACAAGGGTGTGGCTCCGGTTATCATCCCTCTAAAATTCTTCCAGTTCAATGTCTAAACAAGATGCCAACTCATGGGAAAGCAATCCAACAGTGTCTTTAAGACCCTAAATAATAAAAGTATACTGCCTTTGCTAACAAACACAAGTCCATGCACTAACAGCAGAATCCAAGATCTACTTAAACAAGAGCCAATTGGTTGAACGTTGGAATACCCCAAAACTTGGTTATTTCAGAGAGTAGAAATGTTACTGAGAGAGAATGACATTATTCGACATCTTTACTTTGTTTTATATCTAGTGAAACAAGCAAATATGAGGACATGAGTTTCCGGATAGCTTACGTTTACTGCTTCAATCATTTGCTGCTTCAACTGTTAAACAGCATATAGCCTTATCACCTGATCTATAGTAGCACGACAGACAGGGCAGCCCCACTTCTTTCCCTTGATTTCATTCAAACACGACATGCACCCAGCCATGTGGCCACAAGGGATGCAAGCTCCTTCCACAGGAGCATCTAAGCATATTACACAAGATGAAGAAGCACCGTCAGGATTTTTGCTTTCATGTGCTCCAGAGTTCTGAACAGTCACAGAAGACAAGTCAATTGGACTGGAGTCGATTGATGGATAATGAATTGGCCCATTGTCTATTATGTCGTCTGTAAGAGGAGGAGCTGTTGGGACAGATGCGGTAACTGGATTCTCTGGCATTGATTGGACTACAGTAGACATTTCACTCGGAACCTGGACTTGCTCTACTTGAGTGCCACTTGAACTGGCTTCCTCAACTTGACAGCCACTACTACTAGCTTTTTGTGAAGCCCCTTTAAAAGAGCTATCATCATGACTGGCAACCTCAACAGGGTTAATCCAACCCATTGATGTTTCTGCTCCTGATCCCGTGTGATTCTCGTGATAGGTTGGTCTTTGTTGTGAAGCAGACTGAAGAGAGGCAGTGATCGCCATTGCTAATTCCACATCCTCTGTGGTTGATGGAGCAGTTGCAGGGACCATAGGGGGTTGAGAACTGAAAGGAAATGCTGGATGCATGACCTGAAAATATGGTAGAGCAGCTAAGATACGTTTTTAGCTAGCCAATGACTACAAAAAGACAGTTCAATGAGTTCACTGGTAGCATAGTCCTTGTTATAAATTCATGATAATGATAAATTAGTAATCTGTTGGAAAGCAACAAGTAGATCTACGCATGACTGCAAACTTAGCTTCTGAAGAGAAAGGATGTTTGATATTTCACCTGAGGTATTCCCTTGCATGCATTGCAGAAAGATTGCAATTGCTGCTTTTCGCTTTCCTGGACTGCTGTAAGTTTGATCCTTGCTCCTGCAATCAACATTTTGGAAGTGGGAAAGTGATTCAGAATTAAAGCTGCATATTGCATATAATGAGCTCTTTGACTTAAACAACGGAATCATGCAATAGACAGATAGTTAATTGTGTCCTGGTTCCCCAAGCCAATATATTCATTTGTACATAATGGAGCAATCATTTCGAATCTTTAAACTAGGAGTTTCTGAGAGTTTTTAGCCAATTTTTTATTCTTATGTTTGGGGTAGGTCAATTTTCATAATTTAAATATACATCTGAACCCATTCATCAGACCTCACTTGTGGGAATACACTGGGTTTGTCGTTGTTGAAACACATTCATCGTTCAAGTTCTGCTAAAGTTGAGCATTTTTGGCCCAACTGGCCCTTGAAACTAACAAGTGATGATGAAACCACGTGCCACCATAGAAGGGGTGGAATTGGGGAGGAAGACTCAGTATGGCCTTCCGTTCAGACCATTGCTCATCTGAGTGGCAAATGGTTTCACAATTAGTTTTTTGGTCCAGTAAGTATCATTCCGCTAGTTGGACTAAATTTGCTAAATTTAGGAAGACTTGAGGGATGATATGAGCTCATGTGTATATTCAAAGAATGAAAATAGACCTACCATAAACATAAGGGACAGTTTTGGTTAAGAACTTAAGACTCAAGTATTTGAACAATGTTCTCAATTCTGAGGTGAAGGTATAGCACAAGCAACACACAATATGGATCTCAGATGCGTAAGTATGTACACAATAGCATAAGAATGAGATGCAAAAGTAATATCATTTCAGACACTAGAGTAAATTTGACCAACGAGGACTTAAACCTAAATGTCACGTACGAGCTTGGAGAGAATGATCTTTGCAATTGATTAGAACAGCTGGCAAAACTTCCAACTGATTTGAACAAGCTCTCAGCAATTCATTGCATAATCCTATAAATAGTTTTCAAGACCCAACAACAACAACATACCTAGTGTATTCCCACAAGTGGGGGAAGCCCCATATATATCTATATATATATATATATAACACATATTTATCTATATATATTGTGTAGACACTAGTACATACTGTGGTTAGAGCACTACGTTACCAGTAAATGGAAGTAATAGAACTGCCTTATTGTGACTTTCAAACTTATTAAAAATTGTTTAGTCCTTCCCCCGGATAAGAACTATGTCATCCCAATTCTTCTAAGGGACTTTTACTATATCAGAATACAATGTACTTACGCCTAGCTCCTCGGAGTCTACTCTTTATCAATTGGGAGGGCATTATCCCTCGCCTTCGCCTCCAGCGCTTCGGGACTATGCATGAAAATTAACAAATAATCATCTTCAAATGAAAATATTTCACTGCAGCTATAAGAACTCTGGTTGAAGAACGTAGGAAATTACTGTTTGAAATATCGGATATGATAACTGCTGAATCAGGTTGGCTGAAATTTGGTTCTTCCATATTGGCCTTCCACAGAGCAACTATTGTGCGGGGCTGAGCATCCTGGTCAAGATATAGCTCTACATATGTTAATAGCATGAACTATCTGACTTTCAGAACAACAAACAGATTGCTTTCCCTAGCTCATATGTGAACCATATGATATGAGCAGCAAGCAGGAAAGAATACATGAAAGAGTGGGATTTTGACTTTTCTAACCAAACAGAACCCAAAGGTAGGGAAGAATGTAATCTACAGTAAAAGAAAGAATCTAAAGACTCACAACGTCGCAAGTCCACCTGAAGGTTTTGCCCGAAGATAATGATCAAATTTTGTTTTTTCACAAATGATGTGGTTTATCAAAGTATACTTTTATGAGAACAGATGATAAAATTCTAAAGTTTTTGAGAGCATTCCAAGGAAACCATTCAGGACTAGGACAAAGAGGTAAAAATATGAATTCAGCTCATTACTTAACACCTGAAGCCAAGTATATGAATCTAGTTTGTCAATCCAGTATAACCAATGGTCATTAATTAAAATTTAGATATAGTACATTAGTATATGCTTCTCTGTATATGTCTATGACAAATAAGAAGAAGGTTAAGTATCCCGTCATGAAAAAAATTAACAGTCTTAAGGTCCCACCTATAACATCGTAAAAAATTAGAAAAAAACGAAACTTACCTGGACAGCTGAATATATAGCAAGCTCCAACCTGAAAGGCTTTCTGAGATTTCGGGAACCACATGGTAAGACGACCACCCAACTATAAAAAAGTGGAATCATCATAAGTCCATTTTGATAGTAATGGTAAGAACTTGAATGAAAGGCAAATTACTGAGCTGTAAAAGAATCGGTAGCAGCAGAAATAATATACATAAAGCAAACGTGGGATAACAAGACAAAAAGGGTTAAAAACTATATGTGAAGGTTTGAGACCAATCTAAGAAATCACACACCAGAGCTTGCCATCTTGATTAAATATAACCACTTGAATATGCATTAATCAAGTCTGAAAGAAAATCTACATATGTCTCTGCTTAAAAAATTTTTAAATTGAAAACAAAATGACCATTATACTCACACTTTCCGACTAAGCAACTGTGGTGCCAATAGTTCAAGGAATCCAGGCCCATAAAGTTCCCGTAGCCAACCAGAAAATAAGCAAATATGGCTCTAAACACAAACATGAAAAAGAAGGATGACATTGTGTGAGAAAATAAAAATTAGGACATTATCTTCGCATAAGTTTAAGGATTGAATTAGAAACATAAATTGAAGTATGAACATATACCTCAATTGCACGGACAACATTGCTGAAACCTTTAATTCTGGCAACATCAAGGGGAGTTTGGCAGTCATCATTCATTAGCAATGCATTAGCTTAAGATACATGAGACAAGAAGGTGATAGAACAAGTCAAAAAGGGGCTGATAGCATAAAAAGTTCAGTCAACAAATGTTCCAGTTTGAGTAGATATACCTCTATGTGAAAGGAGTAACTTAACCGTCTGTTCAAGGCCTCTTTTTGCTGCATGATGTAGAGGAGTCCCCGCATGACGACCTAAAGATGTATATAAAGGTGTTGAAGAAGGGTCAAACAAATATCCATAATATACAGAACAGTTAAACATCACTGATTATGTAAATACAAACATTGTTTCCTACATAAGAGCTGAATGCCACATTATTTGGTGTGACAAAATAAATTTGCAAATTTGAAACAAATGAAATATAAGTATCCTGATAAATTCAGGACACTTCATCTGAATCTAGATCAAAATGGAACTTCACAAACCTATGAATATGCAACTTAACTAATGAGGGATACATTTGAAAATACGTATAAATGGCAGGGATACTTTTATCTTGAAAAAATAATTTCTGCAGTTGCTTTTTTTTATGCAGCAGAAACTTTTAGCTTCTTCCCAACATTAGAAAACTACTTTTGCTTCTATTCAATAAAATTTTTACTGATTGATCAAACGTCTCAACTTTTCAAAAAATGTGTGCTTTTCTCAAAGAAAGAAAGAAAGTGTGTTTGGCTCCCGACCGCTTGGCCAAAAAGGCTCAATTTCACAGTTAAACAAGTTGTTCTAATTTCTGAATGATAAATTCAAATGTCAGCAGGTGAAACAGCTAGCTGAAAAGATAATATCACCACTAATAAAATAAGAACTAACATTATTTTATATGATGGTGGCCTATTACAGAGAAAAGGAGGAGTGTCTTATGATGAATGGAATGAAAGCATGCAAAATGTGTTGACGTTGGGGAGTATTTCTTATACAAATCTAAAACCATTTTATAACATTAGAATTGATCATACTGTTATTATTCCCAAAAAACATTAGCATTGCTAACTCATAAATAGATGCAAGAATTAGTTACTTAATATGAAGTCTAACAAGTCACATCAAAACACTCATGTCACCAGTTACATACACAAAAGAAAAAACAGTCGATCAGATCCATGGATTTTCTCTCTTTTAATCCACTCCATTAGTACACAGAAATTTCCCGGTTAAATGACTAAATCACAACCACAACTTACTATTTTAGCATATAATAAGAGAAGATCATTACCTGGACGATAAGCATCGACATTGGCACCCAATTCTATCAAAGTTTTTGCAACATTGTAAAGCCCCGGATTCATGCACGCCACAATCAATGGTGTCTTCCCTTCCTTATCTATCCACTGAAACCAACCCATTTAACACATTATAACAACAAATTCCTGCAATATCCTTGATCATAAAAACACAAACACTATCTACGTGAACATCACAAAGCATAACTAGTCCTAAACCTGAATAAAGGAGGAGGTTTTGGGTACATTGACTGCTAGCGTAAAACTAGTACAATCATATGGAAAATCCTCTGCACACAAAATTTGGCAGGTAAAACATCCGACAATTCATACTGCGGACCCTAACTAATCTTTTCCTTTATTCGCTACAAGATGGATTGAGTCGTAGTTCATTGATTCATACAATTATAGCTTCAAGTGTACATCTTTACCACAACAAAGCAGAAATGATCCAGATTGAGTCTTAGTTCATCGATTCACACAATTATAGCTTCATGTTTACATCTTTACCACAATAAAACAGAAATAATCAAGAGTCAACACTCCACCCACCACAGATATATAATAATCAATCAAATAAACCATAACTAAGCTATCAAAAATCCAAAATCAACTTCAGTCAACCCTCAATCTTAACTAAATTCACAGTCTCTCATAGCTATAACAACTCAATCTCATCAAATTCATAACCTTTTCCACTCATTTCCGTTAAAAAAAATTAAAATATATTAAAAAACCATATTAATTCAAACTAAAACATTCGGATATCATATAAACTCAAATTACACAAAAAAATCAAAAAAAAAAAAACTACAATACCTCAAGTCCAGCGCCTTCACGGTGGAGAGATTTGATACCTTCAACATTTCCATAATTAACTTGCTGATACAGAAGCTCGCCTTTGGATTGCTGCTGCCCCATTGTAGAAGATAAAATTGAAGAAAAATTAGCAAAAATTTTCCTCTGTATTTATTTTTGGGGAAAAATTATTGAAGAAAGAGGTATGATTTTCGGGTTTTAAGTTACGCGGTGTGGGTTGAAAATTTGTGGGGTAGAAATAATAAATAGGAGAAAATGTAGGGAGTTGCTTAATTAACAAGGATCTGAACAAGTAGATAAACTAATACGTCTAGAAAGAGATTGCGTTAATTCATCGAGAAAAATAAGTTATTTTGTAATTAATTTTTTAAATTTATTATTTTGTTTTTAGTCAGAATTAAAATAATATTATCAGTTTGAGAACGGCAAGTTGTATTGCAATTTATTCTAAGTAAATATGAGATCTAAAATTAATTTGAAATTAATTAGACTTACACCAGACCACTAACAAATTTTTAATATATGAAACTGGGAGCTTTGACTGGAATAGAATCTCGACGCAATAATTTTATATGTCACATTTTATTTTAAAGAGTATGAACTTTACTAATCTAATTTTGGTATGTTTTAAAATTAAATTTGATTAATTTGTATCTTATTAGTAATCTATATTAGAGCATAATTTTAAGCATACACAATTGAAGTTAAAATTTTGTGTGTGTCGTGAAATATATTTGTCTGAAGTATGTGCTTATAAAAGCTCAATATTTGATTTGTTGGCCTAAAATATGATATGACTTGTAAAAGTTAATTTATAATATTTTATGAAATTCGACCTTCACTAATTAAATTAAAATAATTGAGAAGCATATGAGCATACTAGTATGAAAGGTAATTGTTTATGTTCAATCTCAAATCTGAGTAGATCCTTTTGAATTGTTCAAACACTAATGCTTCTAATTTTCAAATAATTTTATCTTTAATGTCAAGTGAAGACTTTGAAATATGATACACCCTCATATTTTATTATATAATATATAGTTCCTTGACAAAGCTTGAATTCACAATTTTTTTTTTATAATTACTTCAACTTTTATCACCAATGAAATTAGATTATTAAAATTAATTCCATTGATAAGAAAATCTAATTTGTGCACAAAGTGTTTAATTACTAAGCACAAAGTACGCACCCAAAGAACATAGACTATCATAAGACTATCCGGATCATGACTCAATTGATTAAAAGGGTGAACATGAGTAGATATCCACACGAATGACTCGAGATCAATTCTCCTCGATGCTTGTGTGCACACAAAGTGTTTTGATTACCAAAAAGTGCTCGCCCAAAGAATAGAAATTGTCACAAACTATCGGGATGATCACTAAATTGAGTTGAAGGATAGACATGAGTAGACATCCACACAAATGACTCGAGATCGATCATCCTCGATGCCTATACACATAAAGTATTCGATCACCATAAAGTGCTCACCCAAAGAACAAAGACTAAGACTGACACAGGTTCATAAATCATAACCAAAACATATATTTATTAACTCAATATTTAGACATATACCCCGTTTAACATAAGATAGAATTCGAACATATTTTTTGTTAAATTCTTTTCGCATTACAACATTATATTAAATTTCTAAGCATATTGTCCCCTACTAAACCTAGATCCTGGTAAGAATTCATCAACACTTCCTCAAAAATGGCTCTAAGTACCTTGAAGGAAATGTACTCGAGCCCTTCGCTGCCTGCCTTCTTCACTATCGAGAAGTTTTGAGGCACGACGAGTAATTGTCTAACTTCATCGTCAAATACTGATTTTTCCGTGTTTCCAACTACTTGAATACGTCTTAAATATATTGGTCGTTGGATTTTGTTATTTCGTCTCATAATTTAAATCGGTGTTTGAATTTGTGATTTCATCTTATAATTTTACAAATTCTTCAAAAATTTGATTTGGAAATTTTATATCATGAGTTCACATTTTTTAAAAGTAAAATTTGACCTAGAAGTTTATATTTTTTTTTAAAAAAAAAAAATCACCATCTTTTACATATAATTTTACAAGAATATTTAAGGAGTGATGAAAATATTCACGAAATATGAACATAATGATGTATTTACTAATTATACTGACCAACAAAAGACTCAATAAATTTAGTACACTACACATTTCAAATTTTTTTGAGATAAAGTACAAGTACCTCCAGAATATGACCGAATTCTCATTGATACACCTTAACTAAAGTAAGGTCATATTACCCCTCGAACCTATTCTTTTGTAATTTTGTACACAGGTTGGCTTATGCATGTGGCATCCACTCATCTCTCATGCACCTCAGTTACGTGGAGACATAGAGTGTGCCACATAAGCCAAAAAGTATTTAAAATTACAAAAAAAATGAATTCGAAAAAGTAATAGGACCTTAATTTAGTTAAAGTATATCTTAAAACTCGTATGTTTGTCTTACTTTGAATTTCCTGCCTAATATGTCCTCAAGTACCAATGAAGATCATTTGATATTATATGTTGATCGTTAGATTCTTCAGCTCAATTTTATATCCATGAGACTAGTTAAACCTCTGTTTTGCTTTGTTCGAAATGGTTTAAAGTTCAATTTGATCTCAATTAATATTTAGAGTAATTCATATTTTCTTATATAGTAAATTGTTTAATATTTTAGAATTTTGAATTGAACTATTTAAATGTTTATATCTATTAGTAAAAATTTTAATAACTACAGTCAATGTATTGTATTGAAACAAATGACTAATATTTTATTAACTTAAAAAAACATATTCCAAGTTATATAATATGAAATGTGAGACATATTTTTTTCATAAAATTTTTTTTTTCTTCTTGGTAACTAAACTTGATTTCATACCAAAATGAGCATTGAACATGACAAATGATGGGAGTATGGTCGAAGATTATGCCCTAACAACCTTTTGATAATATAAACAAAGTAATTAGATTAGCAAATAACTATTATCAAATAATATTTTATTAAATAGTAATTGTGTTCTTTAGGCAAGAAATTTAATTATATTTTTTTACTTTGACAAATATTACTTCTTACTTTGATAAATATTTCTTGAATCAGACAAATTATATCGTCATTTCAAATTTACACACAATAAATAAGGATTTGAGAATAAAGGATCAAGTACTACAGTTTCATTTTAAGCACATATAGTAAAAATGAAATAATTGAATCTGATTGATTACTATTTTCTTTTTTCTATTCGTAGGAAACTTGGTCATCTTAGTGGTAGAGGAAGAGTATCCTGATGGAAGATTATGATGTATAAAGTTATTGTTTCATAAATATGTGTCTTATTTATTATATGCTCTAGTGACAAACAATATATGAAATTCTATTGAATATTTTTTCCTCAAATTGCTTCAAATATGAAAAACAATAATTTTATTATATTATATCATTATTAATTATAAATCATTTAATATTAAAAAATTAATCAGTAAATTAGACATAAAATCTTAAATTATTTCTTGAGTTTAAATTAGACAAGTACAATTAAACAATTGTTTTATAATATACTAAATAAGTACAAACAATTAGAGAAAATATCTAGATTTTCTAAAATGGCAACTATTTTAACATAATATTTATTTTTAGCATGGATGACAAGTAAAGGAAGGAGAAAAGAAATGGTAGAATACAATTATACAACTCATCTCCTGTGCTGGCTCTACATCAAAACAAGAATCCATGCAAACACAAACACAAATTCACCAACTTCTCTTCAGAAAATATTTGCCACATGATATCAAATTATTAACTTATTAGCTAGGTGTCAACAAACTTTATAGTAAAATTAATGCATGTCCATGCAAAAAACCTCAAAGACAAATGTCTCACCACAACATTTTACGTGTCATATCGAAATCACCCCTTCTTCTCCTATAAATACCAAATCCCAAAATCCCTTTTCTCTTCATACTACAATCATCACTACTCAAAATTATGGAAATAATAAAATTTAGTCTATGTTTTTTTCTTCTTTTTAGTTGTTGTTTCTCTCAAATAGAGCAACAACAAAGTTTCTTATGGCAAAAGCTTCAATACCAGCAGCAACACCGGCGCGGCCGAGCTAAAACTGATTGTCGGATCTCGAGCCTCAGTGCTCGAGAGCCGACTTATAAGTTTAACTCGGAGGCCGGAACCACCGAGTTCTGGGATCGGAACTCGGAGGAATTTGAATGCGCCGGAGTTGCTGCTGTGAGAAATGAAATTCAACCTAACGGGTTGTTATTGCCTCATTACAATAATGCCCCTCAACTCCTCTACATTGTCCAAGGTTCGCATTCTTTTCTCCTCTATTCAAATTCACAATCTTTTATGTGTCTCAGTTTAACTGCATAATTGTGCTTTTTCTTTTTGGGATGAAATGTAGGAAGTGGAATTTTGGGAACAGTGATACCAGGATGTGCTGAAACATTTGAATCACCACAAAGAGAGAGAAGCATGAGAGGAGAAGAAGGAAGATCAGAGGGAGGTAGTCAATACCGAACAGGCGGTGATCGCCACCAGAAAGTCAGGCGATTCCGACAAGGCGATGTACTTGCATTGCCTGCCGGAATCACACTTTGGTTATATAACAATGGACAAGAACAACTTGTTACTGTCGCCTTGCTTGACGTTAGCAACCCTGCTAACCAACTCGATCTCCAATTCAGGGTAAGTTATGTTCGAAAAAGTATTTATACTATCAGATCACTTTATCTTATTATAAGACCTTTCTGAAGTTTGTGATATTAAACATGTCACAGTTACCCGCTAGCGACATGAAAGATATAAACACTACATTAAAAATGGTCATTTTTAGCGATAATTAACATTTTTTGTATATGTTTCTAAAATTTTTAATGATATTGAATCTAATAATACTTAACTAATACTGCTAAAGATTTTAACACTTTTTATAATATCAATATATATTGTTGCTAAAAGTTATTCTTATTATCGTGAAAGGGGTTATATAATCTCATGCCAAAATTATTGGGCCAGGCTAAGTTTGAACTATCTTAAAACAAAAATTTTACTCCTAGGAGATATAACTCCTTAATATGCATATACATATATGTAGAGATCCTGTGATTTGATCTCTACTCTCTACTCTGGATGAGAAGAACCGGAGGAGGAAGAATAAAAACATGTGTAGCTCGCACCTATAATGTCATGTTAAAATATGAAATTTGTATTTGTTATCGCAAAATTTATATAATTTTTTTCCGTTAATGTGTGGCATTAACAATATTTTTACAGCATTTCTTCCTAGCGGGAAATCCAAATCCCAAAGGACTAAGTGGAAGTAGGTATGAAGAAGAAATCCGAAGTCGAAAACAACATGAACAGGGTGGACAACCACAACAACAACAACCGGGCAATCTATTCGATGGATTCGATCTCGATATCCTTGCTGAGGTTTTCAATGTGGATCAGAATTTAGCCAAGAACTTACAGGGCCGAGAAGATCAAAGGGGACAAATTATTCGGGCCGAGAACTTGGATGTTCTCAGCCCGGAATTCGAAGAAGAGCAACCCCACAGGCCCGGAAGAGGATCACGGCCCAATGGGCTTGAAGAAACTATTTGTGCTATGAGGTTAAGAGAGAACTTGGGCCGCACGTCTCGTGCTGACGTGTACAATCCACGTGGAGGACGCGTCAGCACCCTCAATAGCCATAAGCTTCCAATCCTCAATTGGCTACAACTCAGTGCTGAGAAAGGAAACCTTTACCAGGCAAGTCATTCAGAGTATTATTCGATTTTGTGTTCGTTATTCATATCGAAGCTCAATTAATTTAGATTTGAATTCGTTAGAATTCTTTTAGGTTAACACTAACCTTATTCATTGCACCATGTTCCTTGATGGTGTTTATTCCGAGTTGACAGACCTTAACTAAATTAAGATCTTATTATCCCTAAATTTATTATTTTTCTAATTTTATACACCTTTTGTCTTAACTAGCATACTCCGTGACTCTAGCAATTGACGCGTGAGAGATATTACCCTTGAACTTATAATTTTTGCAATTTTGTATACTTGTTTTACATGGCACACTCCGTCACTCTAAGTTTTTGACCTCAATTTATTCGTTTTGATTGCTAGTAATATATTTTCACCACATATTGAATAGGGATGTCAAGGACACAAAAGAAAGTGACTACATATATATATATAGTCACTACTCAATTGAGACGCGTGAGAGATATTAGGATGCCACGTAAGCTAAAAAATGCACAAAATTATTTTAAAAAATGAGTTCAGGGATAATAAGATCTTAATTTAATTAAGGTGTCTTTTTAGATTTTGGTCATAGTCTAAAAGTACTTTAACATTTTCCTTTATCTTAGATTGAAATTTTAGATATAGTCAAAATTAGTGGAACATGTATTAAGTTGACTAAATTGTGACAAATATTTGAACTTTAAGACTTCATGATGATTTTAATTCAAGACTCTTATTATACCACTTGAGTTCTACAGAATGCAGTAATGGCACCATACTGGAACCTGAACGCCCACAGCATCATCTACATTATCCGAGGGACGGGGCAGATTCAGGTAGTCGGAGACACAGGAAACTCTGTCTTCGACGATGAGGTCAGGGAGAGACAAATGATAGTCGTGCCACAAAACTTTGCAATAATGAAGAAGGCAGGTGACCAAGGGCTCGAGTACATCGCGTTCAAAACCAACGATGAAGCCATAACAAGCGCGTTAGCCGGGCGTTTATCGGCTATTCGGGCCATGCCAGAGGAAGTGTTGATGAACTCTTATCAAATTTCCAGGCAAGAGGCTAGGAGCTTGAAGTATAATAGGGAAGAAACTTGTGTTTTTGCTGGAAGAAAGTCAACGGGATATTCAACTAGGGCAATGGAGTATGCGTTAACTGCTGTTGAGGCTTTTTTAAAAGTCTAATTAATTAAGTTTGTGTTTTAAATAATAATAATAAATAATAATAATGGTAGTCAAGAACGTAAAAGTTTATGCGAGTAAATGAGTTTTTGATGAAGTTGTTTTATGAGAATAAATGAGTTGAGTGGTGACTCTTTTTAATGAGCTATTGTTTCTTTCAAGTCTTTTTTAAGAAAAATCTATCAAGTACAGCTGAATTATTATTAGTTTCGTCTCTATTTAAAGTCTTTCTATTTTATTTAGCTAGAACATTTTAACTACTTATTTGTTTGAAATTACTTTTGGTAGCTAATTTCATATATTATAGTGTCTTAAGAACAAAGAAAATTGGGGACCATTTGTATTGATGGCCAAGTTAGGGTAATAACGCAAATTTTTTTCTTAATGGGGAAGTAAGGTATATTATTTATCGTTTGATCTATACATGTATAAAAGACTTCTTATATTATCGATGGGCTTCTTACCAAGGAAAACGAAATGCAGTATAAAAGACTTCTTATATTATCGATGGGCTTAGGAAAACGAAATGCAGTTCATTCGAATAAGATCAATTAACATAGGTCAAACAAGACCAAGTTAACATAGGTCATAGATAGAGAGGATTAATCGTAACTTTTTGTATTGACTCCTATTTTATTGGGATTAGTACCGACTAAAATTATTTGCACACATATAGACTATTCGATTTTTAGTGAAGTCCCTCCTTCTCATCCTCTTATAATATAATGTCCATTTCTTAAAAGAAGATTGAAGCATATATAGAGATATTAGATCACCCCTTTTATATTGGGGTGACAGAAAGGATCGTACCATTCGAGTCGTTTGTTTGGTCTCCTATAATGTAATGTCCATTTCTTAAAAGAAGATTGAAGCATATATAGAAATATTAAATCTGAAGAAAGCATATGATCACATATCTCAAAATCTTCGAAAAAAAAGAACGAAGTGGATAAAGAGAGGTTAGATGAGTTAAGGGCCACACTAGACCAGACTTGCACATTGTACGATTTTCATCTTTACAGATAGGATTCGAACTAATTTGTCACATGCATCTTGTACACAAATTTAATTACTAAGATGCGGACACATAACAAAATATCAATCATCTCTATTTTTTTAATATTCAAGACTCAAACATAAATACGATATCTTTAATTGGTATATATATTCAAGAGGTATTTTGTTGGGGGCAAAAAGTGCCCAACTCATTGGCCCTGCCACCAAAGAAATCCACTATAACCTTCAATTTACACTTTATCTTTCTCTTTTTCTTAATATCTTTTAATTTTTCTAAATAAATTAAAGCATAAACTTAACACTAAAGATTTCTCCAGCCATGAACTTCAAAGACAAAACCGAAAGTTATTAGATAAACCTATACATACTTCTTTTTTTTTTTTAAAAAAAAGGACATCTTTTGCGCTTTCTCTTCGTGGTGTGTTTTGGTACAATAGAAAATATTTTTTATGAAAAAATAATCTCTTGAAAACAAATTAATTTTTTTACTTACTTTCTAGTATATTCGATAAGTAAATAGAAAAAAACTTTAATATATCATAAAATTTTTATATGTGATCTAACAAAATACTATAAGTTCTCCTCAAGGATGGCAATAGTAGGGGTAAGGGGGGCAAAGATACAATAAACATTAATAGAACTTATTTTTCCTACTTCTATTATGACAGACATATTCCTAATTCTTAAGGAACTTATTTTTTCTAGAGAAAATATTTTTCAAAAATTTCGTCGACCAAAAACATACCCAATATATTAGGTTTCTAGTCTATAGTGTGTGATCCTTTTCTTAGAAAAAACACCAAAAAGATGACAAAAGAAATCATGTGAAGAAAAGAATGAGATATGACCAAAAGGTTCAAGGAACCATCCAGCCTAACATTTTATGTCATACATTTACACACACAATCACTCCAAAATAAAATCCAAATCTTCAACTTCTCTTCCTCTCAATCAATCCATCTTCTTCTTCTCAAACCATTTAATTCCACTCAAAATCCTTAATTGAATGTCAAATTTCAACTTAGGAAAAAAGCTTATTCTACCAACTAAAAAAACATGGAAAAGCTTCACGAACAAATTACAATCAAAGTTACACAAACTCAAACTTTCAAAAGCTATCAAAAGTTCCAAAAACCTTTGCATTAGAGCTTACAACTACATTTCTCCTATTATTACTCGAAAATTCTACTCGTTTATCCATCGTTCTTCATCACCACCACCACGTACTCATCGCAAATTTTACAATAATTACTACCAATATCAACAATGTCATAAAAGTACTTCACCTATATATGTGGACCATCTCTTCCCCGAACCTATACTGAAAAAACCAGCATGTCAAAATAAGATATCCGCACCTCAGACTGAAGAATTTGTCGCTTCAAGTAGTGGTGGTGATGTTAAATGTAGAAACAAGTTGGATCAAAAGGAGCAAGAGATTATTATGAAGGGTATTGAGGTAAATAATGCATTGAAAAAAGGTAAGACAATTATTGAGAGTAGTGGAATTAATAATTATAGAACATGTAATAATATTATTGATGAATGGAGAACTCCTTCAATGCCACATATAAATGGAGTGGATAAAAGAGCTGAAGAATTTATATCTAAGGTTCGTGAAGATATGGAGCTTGAAAGACAAAAATCAATTCTTGATTTTCAAGAAATGTTGGCTAGAGGTGTTTAAAAATATGAGTAATTTTTTTGGTCCAAATTATTATTGGAATATTTCAAAAATAGAATTTGATTCTTTGTTCAATTCCTTATTTCCCTATTTTTAAGGGGGAAAAAGAAATTGAATTGATTTTCTCTCTTTTTTTTTTTATGTTACATTTCTGGAGGATCAATAGTGTTCTTACTTACTCTTTAACGTGTCTTGAAGCCTGATGATGAAGGTGTTTAGTCACTTAAGCAAGTCGAACTTGTTAAAGATTTTCTGTTCGATTTGGTGTGATAGAGTAAATAAAGTGTGGATAAGAAATTTAAATTGTGTGTTATTGTTTTTTATGTTATATTTTTAATTTCAAAGAATTGTATTGTAGTAGACATTGATTATTTTTATTGGTTGTTATGAATAAATGACTTGAAACTAGAGTTGGTACTAATTGGTATAATTGCAGGGGAAATATATGATCCCCTTAACCTATAGTTGTACTAATTAGTATAATTAGGATCATGTATAGTTTTAAGAGGGATTTGAATAAAACGCGCTGAGTTTAGGGTAGTCTTTAGGCATTTTGATGCGAGATTGTTGTCTGAATACTTTGTAATATACCGACAATAAATAGAAACGAGAAATATCTAGATAGGAGATTTAAATTATTTCTTGTCAAGCTTCGAGCCAGAACAAGACTGGCTAGATCCTCTAACTCTGCTTTGGATGCCATCATGATTCATGACCTCTAATTCTTCAGGTAGTTGTGATCATTAACTCGGATGAAGAAATTTGTAAATATTTAACTTAGATGTTGACGTCGAGTAAGGAAGCTAAAACAAGACTCCGACTCAACTTGTGAGATAAATTACACTGTTGTTGTTAAATACTTCTTGACTAAGACTACCATCAGGTGCAATAGTTACATTTATCCACTTTAGTGGAACATATATGCAAAAGTATTTAGTTGGGCAAGAGGAACGAATTCATATTCACTAGTTGAATTTAAAATCTTTAATTAAAAATAGACGGACTCGCAATAATCCAACACAAAATTATTGTTATCCTTCACTTTTTTGATTGCTTTATTTATGTTCTGTTCCAAACATTTTAATAGGACCATTTTATTCTTTTATTCAAATAGGACCATCTTATATCTTTTTCATATAGCTACAAAAATAAAAATCAACTTTCGGCTATAGATGTGAGTTTGAGCAATTAACTAGTTTGAGTTTAAAACATGATCTAACAAATTGATGAAATTTATAAATTATATTCTTTCAAACGACTATAGAATCGATATGATATTTATAATGAATTCAATATTTCTGATGATTGGATATCAATTCAAACATTTTTTGCTTGTGTTATTGCTCAGAATTGTTGTTAAAATAAATAAATAATTGATGCACTTAGAGATTCCTTTCTAAATTTATAATATTAAGTTTATTTCTCTAAATATATATATATATATATATATATATATATTTTTTTTTTTTTAAAATATATATTTCTAAAGGTCATCCTCTCTTTCGTTCTTGAAAAGTCACTTAAAAAAACATTTTGACTTGTTTGATAACACGTAGGCCTCAAGGCATGGACCAGCCCTTTCGTTAGATTAGAAAAAAAAAAAAAACAGTTACTTTCTTCCTACACCACAATTTCAAATAATGCCGTATATTGCGCGTCCCACTCTTAACTACAAAAATCTCACAACCCAAGGCTATCTTCATCACAATAATTAGAATTCCAAAAATATCCTTTATATTTGACGGAAAATTCATCGCACGGCGAAAAATCAACGCTTCTATGTAATAATTCGTAAATCATATAGGAGAAGTAACTTTGCCCAATACGACGAGCTCGACCAGAAAATAAATCCCTTGCTTTCGCTTCTATGCAATAACTCGCAAATCACATAACTCTGTCCAGTGCGACAACCACATAGGAGAGGTAACCCTGCCCAGTGCGACGAGCTCGATCCAGAAGACAAATTTCTTATTTTCGTTGGCAGGGTTACAAACTTGAGACCTCCAACATAAAAGTCTCAAGTCGAAATCATTGGATCACCCGAAGGGTTCGAATGAATAATTTCTTATTATAAAAAAAAAAGAGGAAAAGAAACGTTAAAAATGAAACTTTAATCAAATATGAGTAGTATACTCTTGATCTGAATTAATGTGAAATAATTTAATTTGATACAAAGTTTAAGAATATGAAAGATTTTAAATTAATTTTTTAAAAAATACATTTTTCGTTAAATAAGCGAAATTAAACATCAACAAATCTTGATAATATTATCGTATATTATTCAAATAAGCAAATGTATTAATATTTTTCGACGAACTAAAATGAAAAGTTTTGTCAAATATAGCAAAATCTAAATGCTCATTTTTAATGAAATTAATTAATAAACTATTTGTAAGGAAGGAATCATGTAAAATATACCCTAAAGATAAGTGACCATTATTGTCATTTCATCTTCCAGAAACAAACGCTGACGAATCCAACAGTCACAACGGCGTCGTACTGACCACTAGTTTTGAGCCAATAAATATCGCTTCAGTCTTCTCGTTTTCCTATCTCACTCTCATTTTCACTTCTTCCGATCATAGTTTTCATCGCCTCTCGTTAACTTCTAGATCTTCAACAAAAATGGCCAAAGATCCAGTTCGCGTTCTCGTTACTGGTGCTGCAGGTAATCGATCTGTTCTATGAACTTCAAATTACTTATTTTTTGTGATTTTTTTGATATTTTTTTTGACTTTGGATGACTTAGATCTGTTGTTTAGTTCATTTTGACTTGAACTTTGAGTTGCTTATCGCTTTAGCCTTAGATCTAGTTATTAACTGTTAGTTTTATGATTTAGTGGCTGATCCTTGTTAATGAGATTTGTAGAGTTCTGATTTCCTTATAAAATGTTGTTTTGAGTATTTAGATGAATAAAAAGTAGTTTAAGCTACAACTATTAAGAGAGTATTACTTTGTTCGCGGTAGTTGATGTTGCTGATTCATCTGCTTGATGTATTTGTTGTTATTTTACCATTTAGTATTAACTGTATTAGCTTGCAAGGTTGAGATTTGGATCTTTGTTGCTCCGATTTGTAACTTGAAACAATTAAAATGATGACCGTGTTCTTTTCTGTTGTTGTTTGCTTTGATTTATATTTCTAATTTGATTTATTGATTGGAAAGAGAAGATGAACTAATTTAAGATTGAGATTTAGTTGTTATTAGCATGATTGAATTGATGCCTCTTTTTTTTTTTGAGAACGGACGTGTGGTACTTACAACTGTGATGTAATGATTTAGATTTGTGGATTTGTGGTTTGGACTTTGGCTGAACTTCTCATGTGTTAGTTAAGCTAGATAGTTATGAAGATATGCTTGTCAGTGTCTTTGGAATCTGTTTTGAGGTTTTATAATTTCTTTTCGATAGTTGGAAAATGTAATTGTGAGATAATAAATATTTTATTGGTTTCAAAATCATGAATTGGTTGGAATGTTATGTTAACATGGTAATGTTGATTTGTTTTTCAGGACAAATTGGATATGCCTTGGTGCCTATGATTGCCAGGGGAGTGATGTTGGGCGCAGATCAGCCTGTAATTCTCCACATGTTGGATATTCCACCTGCTGCTGAGGCACTGAATGGAGTGAAGATGGAATTAGTAGATGCTGCCTTCCCTCTTCTTAAGGGTTGGTGCAGTTGCTTATTATCTTACACTTTTTGTAAATGAAATTGGTTTAAATGGTGTGTTCTTCTATGTATGTGTTAGGTGTCGTTGCCACAACTGATGCTGTTGAGGCATGCACCGGTGTCAACGTTGCGGTCATGGTTGGAGGTTTCCCCAGGAAAGAAGGCATGGAAAGGAAAGATGTGATGTCAAAGAATGTGTCTATTTACAAGTCCCAGGCATCTGCACTTGAGAAGCATGCAGCTCCCAACTGCAAGGTCAGGCTATGATTATACACCTTTGTTCATTCCTTGCAATTTTTAAGTTTCGCACCTCGTATATTGCACAATGTCCAACACTGCAGGTTATACTTCTAGGTTTTCATTAGATTATTCATTTATTTTGATTGTGGAGGTAATTGATTACTTGACTGTTGAATATATTACCCAAGTCTGTGAGAATAGTTATGAGATGTTTATTGCCAACTCTAATGTCTCGTGTCTTACTTGGATAAGTCTCTGCCACAAATTCTAATGTCTTTGTTATTATGGCCTTCTATTTGTGTTAATGAAAACATCATTGATCTGTATTCTGGATTTTGATGGAACATGTTCTGTGCCTTCATTTTATATTTGGTATTAAAGTTTTGCCTTGTGCCTCGTCCAGGTGTTGGTTGTTGCTAACCCTGCTAATACAAATGCATTGATCTTGAAAGAATTTGCACCATCCATTCCTGAGAAGAATATTACCTGTCTCACAAGGTTGGACCATAACAGGGCCCTCGGCCAAATCTCAGAGAGACTGAGTGTCCAAGTTAGTGATGTTAAAAATGTCATTATTTGGGGAAACCACTCATCATCACAGTATCCTGATGTCAACCATGCAACAGTTTCAACACCAGCTGGTGATAAGCCAGTCCGTGAACTTGTTGCTGATGATGCATGGTATAATGAATTAGAGACGTTGTAAATTGATTGTCTATCTTTTTTTGTCTTTAATTTTGCTGATTGACTGATAAATTATATTCTCTGTATTTAGGTTGAACGGTGAGTTCATTTCTACTGTACAGCAGAGGGGTGCTGCCATTATCAAGGCTAGAAAGCTTTCTAGTGCCCTTTCCGCTGCTAGTTCTGCTTGTGATCACATTCGTGACTGGGTCCTTGGAACTCCAGAGGTAGATCTCTTAACTTGGGGCCTTTTTGTATTAATATATATAAGAAAGTTATTATTTATATCATGTTGCTGTCTACAAAGTAGTTCTTCTCAATTTTTTTCAAACCAAATGTTGCAGGGAACTTTTGTTTCTATGGGTGTTTACTCTGATGGGTCATACAATGTCCCAGCTGGGCTTATTTATTCCTTCCCAGTTACATGCAAAAATGGAGAATGGTCCATTGTTCAAGGTTAGAAAATACATTTTATTAGCATTCAGATACTGTCCTTCAATTTAATCGACTATTATACTGTTCAATGTTAGGCTCGTCTTATGTTATGGGCTTCAGGCTGTTCATCTCTTTAAATACAGTTGGACAAATTAAATTGGTGGTTTGGGATGATGGGTGGAATGGATTAATCTGAGTTGTAAATCATATGCTGTACGGTTATGGGATTCAGATTCCTTGAATTAGCCATCTTTAGCCCCAAAGATTGTCGTAGCATACACATGGAAAAGAGCATTTGACGAAAATATTTATAAATCGGATGTTTATTTACCTGACGGATTTTCATTAGAAAAAAAAAGGCATCCCAACCCTTTACGGAGGTTTTTTAGAGATGTTAACTAATGATTTCTCTGGAAGTTCCCATAAATATTAGTATGAGTTGTTTGTCAACATGGTCATTGAGTATTTTGCCTGTTGTTCGTGTTCCCAGGTCTTCCAATTGACGAGTTCTCAAGAAAGAAGTTGGACTTGACAGCCGAGGAACTATCAGAGGAAAAAGCATTGGCTTACTCCTGCCTTGCTTAAATTGCCCGAATATCCTAAACTGCCTTTTAACCATATGAGGAGTGTATGTGGTAATAGAAGAAGTGGCTTCAGTTTTGAATAAGGCCATTGTTGATTCTTGAGGGAAGTGATGATGGGGGAATACTGCTTTCTCAGTTGTTTACTCTTATTGTACTCTATTTTATGCCAAAATTTCGAGATAGAACAGATGTCTTTTGCGAATAATTAGAGCATCTTTTGTTCGCCCTTGGATGATGATTTTCCTTAATGAGCAAGTTTTTGTTCTTGCCCACCAATATTACTTACTACTTGTTTCATCGAACTTACCTTAAATTGCATAAAACTTCTTGATGTCTGGTGTGCTCTATATTGTGCTTCAAACAAAGCACAAAACTGGTTAGTCGTGGACAACATAGAATTGTGGGACTAAATTTTAACTTGTGTCGTGGTATTTGATGTAATCTCACAAGTAGGCTTTGTGGAGGGATTGTAGGGGGTAAAGTTATATGGCTAATGTGATGGAAAATCAAACTTATTATATGGCTATAATTGCCGCCACGCCCTTCTGTTTTTGGGGTGAGTACTTTATAGTGAATACTTTATGCAAATCAGATAAATTCTCACTGTGTAATAGTCCACAAATCACACAAAAAATATAAACTGCATTAGACAAGCCTTATAGTGACAAAGTCGACTCAAAAACGTTGATATGACACAATACAAAAAATCTAAGGACAAAATTAATCCATTGAATTTTATTATTTACAGTAATTTCTATGATATTTTCTCTGCGAATGACTCCTGATGATTTTTTTTTATCCATTATGTGAAAGAATAAGAAAAATACTAGTATTTCCTTCTTTTCATCCTATCTTTGATATTCTTATTGAAGTCAAATTGCCATTTCTGTTCGTCAAAGTTAAAAATCTTATATCTAATTCACTCACTTTTTTCTTTAAATGAGCCTTATCGTATTTTGCTAATAATGAATTGATTTTTGAATTTTGCTTGATCACTCTAGGCATTAATAATTTCATCAAGGTTTCTCGATTGTCTACTAATGATTTATGAGAGTCCCTTTTGTATCAATTTTAAAAGATGTTAGTTTTACCTTTTTTAAAAAAAAAAAAATTAAACGATAATTTACTAAAAGTTTTCTCGAGACATAGTCCTTTCGCCCTAATTTATATGATGATATCCAACGGTGAGAGTAAGAAATTTACTAACTACATCACTACTACCAAGAAATTCTACCTTATATTATAAAAAATTATGAAAGTTTGTAAATTATATATTGTTGCTTTTTGACTAATGCTAAAAGAAAATTTGAATTACTTTTCCTAGTCTTTTGATTCCATTAAATGTGGAAGTGAGTGAAAAGAGTAGTCGAAATCATCACATTAAAGGGAGAGATGAAGAATTCAAGACAAATTAAATAAAAGTCTAAGAACAAATATTATTCAATATTTTGGCCTTTTAAGTTAGATAAAGATTTTTCGTTTATGAAAATCAGATCGTTATCTGTTAGGTATACATAGAATAAATTTTATGTTAGTATAATAGTCCATAAATCATGCTAGAGAGGTAAATTGTATTAGGCAGTTTTATGCGACCAAGGGCGAGGGTCTTTATCTAAATACACTTGGCAAAAGATAATATTGTATTTATATGTATATAGAAGGTGTTTTTTTTTTTAAAAAAAAAAAAACAATCTAGCAATAATAGTAGTTTAGGGGATTTTAAATTTATTTTGACGTTCCAAGCTTAAATTTCAGACACTATACTTTTATTTTTTCGAACCTTTTCAGACCCTCTTAGAAAAATTCTAAATCTGTTTAAATTTTAGGTCTTCAAAACCTAACGTTATAGGTTCACATTTTTTATCTTTCTTCTTCAATTAAATTAGAATGAAACAGATTCATTAAGTAACTTTCACAACAATCAAACTTGACCATCTTGTGCATGCGAAATAAAGAAAGGGTATTCAACAAGCTCAATTGAAAAATATGCAGAAATTTCAAACCTAAAATATATCTTATTTAAAATATTTCATGGTAAACCAACTCGGACATTTTTTTTTGGGAAAAAGGATAAATATATCTCCGAAATATTATAAATGATATATGTAGATATTCTTTGTTATGTTTTTGGGACATTGATGCTCTTGTCATTCAAAAACTAGAGCATATATACCCTTTAAACTAACGGACGTATACACATGTCATAATCATTATCAAACCGATCCGGCATTTATTAAATATCAGATCGATGGATAAAATTGTGTCACGTGTTCCTATTTAGTCTTCCGTTAGAATGAAGAGTATATATGACCTAGTTTTTAGACGGCAAAGACATCAATGTCTCAAAAATTTGACGAAGAATATCTATATATCATTTACGATAGTTCGAAAGTATATATTTAACCCCTTTTTTAATCCAAGATTCAACATATTACTGATTAATTCCATGTTGACTAGTTAGGAAGACCACCAAAGGTCTATGTGTGAAAGGATATTTTCTGGATAATAACAAAATCATGTCATTTTCCGTAGAAATTTTCACCTGATTTAAGGTATTTAGTTGTGTTTTTCTTCTTTTGTTATGATTAAATTATAATCACAAGTAAATGCTCTTTTTTCCACATCCATAATTTTCTTTGTTCCTACCATATAAGTCCCTCTCATTATTTTTTTCAACGTGTTAAATCATTTTTCGACACTAAATATTAAAAAAAAAAAATGAAAATAGGTGAACGCATGCATGATGTATCATGTTTATATTTGTTGATTAGATGCGAATATCACGTGCGAATAAATATGTACGTTTTATATTAAATCATTAGAAAATTCTGTTATGTACATAACTAGCATGTTATTTTTCATATTAGAGATGAAATAAGGATTTGAGTTTTAAATTTTAAAACAATTTTAAATTTTAGCAGTTAAGTGAATTACGAATTCAACTTTTATACATATTTGATGAAGTTTTAATATAAATACAAAATTAAAATTACGTATCCTACCTCTATTAATACTATTCTCGAATAACTTGGAGCTAAATATTCTATTCAAACTATTATAAATAGTTCAAATCGAATTGAATTATCAACTGTTCCATGAAAATCGACTATTCCCCTTTCCATTTCTTTTAATATATTTGCACATTAGGTATTTTTAGCATGCAATTATAGAAAAGTACTTTAAATTTGACAATTATAACTAAGAAAAATAATATTTGACTATCGAAATAGTGACATTTCATTTGTTATAGACTAGAAAATGGAATTATCAAGCTATTATTGTTAGCATGTGCATTTTAATTAGAGATCAATCTCATAAATATAAGGTTATAATAATTTTTTATAGTTTAATCTTTTTTCCGAATAATGCACATATATAGGAGGAGCTTAGTGCGCCTACACTTTTAAAAATCATAATCTCTAAGTACTAATGTATGGACACATATACGGAGTCAAAATTTTTAATAAGGGGTTCAAAATCTGTAGAAATAGATACATGACGTAGTCGAAGAGGATTCAACGTCTACTATGTAGACATATAAAATTATTTTAACCATACATAAATAATATATTTTTCGATTCAAACCCCTTCGTACAGGATGGCTCCGCCCATGTATGGACATATATATCAATAGAAGTAGATTTAGAACTTATTATTTTATGTGTTTAAATTTAAAATATATTTTTATATAAATTTTCAGTAAAAATTATCTAATTTAAATGAGTTAATATATTAAATCCGCCTTTAAAAGATTATCTTTCACACGTAGGTTAACGTTATGCAATGATTATTATAGATGAATTAGGTCTAAAGTAAATATAATTTTGACGTTGAAATTTGTTAGAAAATAATGTACACCGTGTTTTTGAATAATATTATTATTTAAATATACCTTGTTTTTCTCATGCAATTTTTTTTCACAAAGTATATGTATATGCATTTGACTTGATGTTTGAATAATAGAGGTAACTTTTATAAATCTCAATCAACTCAAATTAAATATTTATTCATTTTTATTAAAGATTAAAATTCGAGTCTTAGGAATTCCATCATTTTCAATCGAAAACATTTTTTAACTTTGGAGTTGAATTTTCAACACGAATCAAAATTAATTAAATGTCAAAATAAATATGAAATATCAGGTGAATTTCTAAATTCTATGATCAATTTTCACACGCATTTTTCCTGTGATTTTTAAATTGTCTAAAAGTTCATTTGGGTGTGTTGGTGCGGAGGAAAATATTTTTTAAGTTTTTCATGTTGATCGATTAAAAATTTTTTAAATAAATTCTCTCGAAAAACAAATTCAGTTTTTTTGGGGAAAAGGCTCAAATATGACATCAAACTTTTAGAAAAGACTCATTTATGCCATTAGTTAAAAATTTAGCTCATTTATGTCATTATCGTTAAAGAAAAGACTCATTCATTCGATTAATTTTTAACGGTAATTTTGTAAAATCATTTTAACACATAATCAATTATAATTCGATCATATCATTTTTTTAAAAAAATAAAATTAAAAATAAATAAATTTACTAAGTGATACTTATTTTCCTATACTAGGAAAATAATTTTCTGAAAAAAGTTTATTTTATGAAATATAATAATTCTTGATACCGAACCCACCAAAACAGTGGTTGATTTATTATAGCGGCCACATTTTTAAAAAAATACATAAAATGCTTTTTAATATTTAAGAAGTGATGTATCGTAATACAATAGTGGAACTATTTCATCATTTAATCATAATATTCAATTTTGAGTTTTAGATACGAAAAAAGTATTGTCAGGAGTGACACTTTCAAATGAACTTTTTCGTGTGTAATTCAAACGCCATCTTTAAATAAATATTACGGTGTGTAATTTGAATTTAATCGAAGCTTCAAAATAATTAATAATATAATAAAAGAAAGGATAGATTTTGCTTTCAATGGATTGACATGCAATCTATTTGAACTTTCATGATAAAAATTAATTTACACGTCAAAATTATTTTGATTTATCATTTGTACCTGCACATCAATGTTTAAAACCAAACAGCAATCAATATTTTCTCCTCTTTTAAAAAATAAAAAAATGTTTCTTTAGCCGACAGAATATTTTAAGCAATTATTGATATAATATATTACTTATTATATATTTGATTGTTATTTTTTAACCTAAAAATTTATTTATTAGATAGTTAGTTCAAATTTCGTCAATTCTTTAATTATATACATTATAATGTAGATAATCAAAGCCAGATAGTTAGAGAATGTAATATAATTTTTTGGTACATTTATCTCCAACCAATTGCTAAAAAATCAAAATGTAGAGGCAACGATGCCATAAAATATACTATTAAAGCCTTTACATATTTTTTAAAATCACTACTAATAATAACAATAATATACGTCTCGATCTATCTCAATATATGTCTCAATTTGATTTCATAAGTGAAATTTAATTTGGAGAAAATATATAACTTTAATACTATATATCGTTTTATTTTGTCAGTGCGCCATTTTTATTTTTTATCATAATATATTTATTAATTTAATGTATGACATTTTTTTTATTTGACCCCACCCCCTACCCCTGCCTGTCCATGTTAAGTGTCAACAATCAATAGATAATTTATTGAAATTAAAAGGAGATAATTTTTTATAATAGCATGGTGAAATATTTCAATTATAGAATAAGAAATATGGTGAAGCTCAAATTAAAAATCTTAAGAGAATATAGTGTCTCGTGTTGATAGAAAAAAAAAACGATGACCTAATAAATCCTAGGTAAATTACGAGCGAATTGAATAAATTTCAAAATGTAACTGAATAAATTAAACTCAGAAAATTCGAGCAAGAAATATATATCCTCTTTCATTAGAATATTTGACGCGATATAAATCTATTATAATATTTAACGCGATAAAAATTTCATTTAGTCGTATTATTAAATATCAAATACCAGATACGATGATAGAAAAAAAGGTGAACTGGTAAATCAAGAGTATATAACAATTCATCCAATGAAAAGAGGATAAGAAGAATAACAAAATCCTTTTATTTATTTATTTTTTTACTTTTTTTGGTAATGTCATGTTACAATGAAATGAAGGATATACTTCACATATAATTAATCTAAATTAAGTTAGAAGGATACAAATAGAGTTTCTTGAATAATTTTTTTTCTTCCCAATATCTCCAATAATTTCCCCTTTTTCACATCACCATCCACTATACTTTTTTTTCCCAATTAAACTAAACTAAAAAGTTTCAAAATAAAAATAGGAAAAAAATTATCCTAGTAAAAAAAAAAAAAAGGATCAACTTGTATTTTTTTTTTTGTTGGTCCTCTCAAGAACTTTAAAGTCAATAAACAAACAAGAATTTTCAAACTTGTCGACTCCCAAAAGATCCCAAAAAAAAAAACACCACTAAATTAGTTGGCATTCCACTACTTCAAGTTTTGAAAACAACCAAATTAACCCCTCAAAATTCTGGTAACTCTAATAAGTCCCCAGACTTTATGAAAACACTGTACCAAAAGTCCATATCATCCTCTAATTTTGCTCCAACATCCTTCTCTACATTTTCTTGTTTCATGTCATGAAATGGAAATTGAACTTGTAATTCTTCACCACCACCACTCGTGGACAAACCGTCCGTCCAGAAACTCTCATCGATCTCTGGAATAAAATTTTCAGATGAGTCTATTTGGTCGTTACTGTTCGAGATGTCCATTGTCACGGCTAGTGAATCGGCCGTGACAGTCGACATCTCGCTAGATGACAATTGTGGCGAGTTCGGGCCGGACCCAAGCCCGGGCCCGTCTTCTTTGATGTTGCTAAAATTGTTTGAACTTTTCAAGGCAATTTGAGAAGTACAAGGAGCTTTGGAATCCTTGTTTTTTGAGTGTCTTTTGGAGCTTTGAGGAGGCTGATAATTTTTAAGCCTTTTTTTCAAGTGAGTGTGCCATACATTTTTTATTTCATTATCTGTTCGTCCCGGTAATCTAGCTGCTATCGCAGACCATCTGAAAGAACAAAAATAAGGAAAATTTAATCAATACAAATCTAAAACATTTTTTTTTTGCAATTTAATTAATAATTAATAGAAGTGGACAAGCATTATTGTAGTGCTTAAAACTTTAATTATTGTGTCACAAGAACCTATGGAGATATGCACCACATGACTTGATTTGTTTAATTTTATAATTAAATGCAACTAGATTTGCAAATGAGATTTAATTAATGTAACTAGAAACATGTCTAAACGAATCTTTTTCATAATCTTTGGATTATTCCTAGATACAAACAAAATAAAAAGATAAATGATTAAAATAACAAAAATAATATATATTTAATGCAATTTCATTGAATGTTTGGTAATATTGGCTTTAGAAAAGGAAAATAAATTTAAATAAAACTATAAAGTTTGATTAATTATTTTTGTGAATAATGATTATCAGCATGCAAGACATTACTGAATGTGATAAAGACAATACTCTTTTTTTTAAAAAAAAAAGTTAAAATAAATCAGCTTTTTTAGAACTATGATCATTATTATTCTTCTTGCCGTTTCACTCTTTTTAAAAGTCCTTTAATTTATTTCTTCTTTTTGTTTTGTTTAAATAAGAAAAAAAAACTATATTATATGAATGTGATAGATCTAAAAGAAAAGAATATTCGAGAAACCCAATTTTACTAAAATTAGTAAATAATAATTTTTGAAAATTATAAACTCACCTATTGCCAAGCATTTCATGTAATTGAATAATACTATCTTCTTCTTCTCTTGTGAAATTTCCTCTTTTAATATCTGGACGTAAATAATTCGTCCATCTAAGTCTGCAACTTTTTCCACATCGCAATAATCCTGATAATTAATAAAAAAAAATATTATTATTCATAAAAAATGCCTACATTAAGTTCTAATAAATAATTTTTTACTATAAAAAAAATTAGAAAAAGCCCATTTGTTGTTAAAAGCCCGAAACTAACTTATCCGGCCGACAAATGAAAACAAAATGATTGTTCAAAGAAGCGAAAAAGCTTCTGACAGAAAGCCCGTTTTTTCCTTCAACGGGCTTTGAAGGCCCGAATTAATCAGAGACAGATTCAAAATTTGAAACGATTAATTACCGGCTAATTTAGGGAGGGCTCTCCAATTGCCATGACCATTTGATTGAATGTAAGAGATGAGAATTTGATCTTCTTCGGGAGTCCATGGCCCTTTCTTTAACCCCATCTTCTCACAACAAGGAGCTCTAACCATTTTTTTAAAAAAACTTTGATGAATTTTTTTATTTTTTTTATGTTTAATGAATTGAATATTGGTGTTCTTTAGAAGTAGTAGTGTTTTTTTTTTTTTGGTTTGTGAGAAATGTTTAAAGGCTCACAATATGAGTGGGGAGCAAATGGTTTGGATGTGTGAGGTATTTATGGGGGGTTTGAGTTATACTCTATAGTTTTTTAAAAAGGAAAAATAATAAAGAAAAAGTCCATTTTTGCGATTTCCTCGAAGTTGGATTAGTTTCTCTCTCTAAGAAAATAATAATAATATAAAAGGAAAAATAATTACACTATGGTTTTAGTGGAATTTTTTTTTTACTACGTGTAGGACAAGTGTGTATGACACTAGTTTTACTAAATCAATTATTTGGCTCATTTTCCAACATGAATGCTATGATATTTAATCGATTTTTGTTCGATAGTAAATTTTAAAGTTGTGATTTTTAGTTTTTTTTAAATTTAAAATGGTATTTCAATATTGGGAAAAAAATAAAAAAATTGTGGTCAAACAAATATTTTAACAAATAAAGTTAAATTTTTATAGTCAAACAATTATTTAAGGATAATTTTTTAAAATATGATTCTTAATTTATGATTAAACGTCAAAATTCATGGTCAAATGAATATTTAAAGATAGTTTTTAATATATATTCATAATTTATGATCACGCGCTAAATTTCATGATCAAACATATATTTTAATGATAATTTTTTAACATATGATTTATAATTTATGGTCAAACACTAATTAATCAAGAAAAAACAATAATGAGTTATTCAGATTTTTTTCATTTACGTGACACATTTTTCTTATAATATGTCTAAGAAAAGAAAACTTTTATTGACTCAATTTATATGACACATTTTTCATTTTTGTCTGCTTAAAAAAGAATAAAATTTTTTTTTAGATAATAAATATTTAATGACATTATCAATATTTTACCAATATTGTATTATACTAATTTGGCAACAGGTCTACTGAAATGTACATTTTTTAAAGATTAAATCTAAGATATTGCAAAATCTTCTCATATTTCTTAAATTTCGTACAGAATTAAACTATCATCTTAAATAGAGGGAGAAATATATTTTCATTAGAAAAACTATTTAACTTTAACATCTTTTCCCTCAATAACATGTCTTATTTGACTCTAGTACTTGAAATAATATTAGTTCATACTTTTTAATTTTTTTTTATTTTCTTAAAAATTAATGACGTGATCAAATTATAATTGGTCACATGTTACAAAAAATTTTGTAAAATTATCCTTAAAAAATAATGGCATGAATAAGCCTTTTCTTTAACGAGCCAAACTTTTAACTGATGACGTAAATGAGCTTTTTATTAAAGTTCAATGATATATTTAAACCTTTTTCCTTTTATATATTGTAGTCTTAATAAATAGAGTTACTTAGTATATTTTATTGGTGAAAAATAATAAATATCTTATAAAAATGATGAAACGTGTCGTAAATCATCAAAAAAATATTTAATTAATACATATAATCATCAATCTTTCAACCCACAAAAGTTTTTTTTAAAAAAAAAAATTAAACATAGCAATAACATACTCAACATCACAAGTAAATTAAAAAAAAATAAGATGTACACAAATTTTATTTCTATTTCATACGAGATAAAAGCTTCGATAGACCGTAACTTTTCCTAAAATAGTTTAGATAAAGATTTGAATAAATCATGTTTAATTATTTTACGTTAAGTGTGTGGACTTTGTTAAAAGTGGTTATTTATCTTTGAAATTAGTATGTAAATTAAATTGACATAAGAATTTGTCATGAAGTGATTTGGTAAAACAACACGAGAGATGACTTATGCAGGGTCCTAATAAATGCATGGGGACAAATTATTATATTGCATGAAAAATTCATGAATTTTTATTCATATTTTTTTTTATTAATCAAAGTTGAAAATTTTGTCATTATATTTTATTTATTGAGACAAAAAATTAAACAAAACTTGTCGTCATCACATGACATTAAGACAAGTTGGATTTAGTTATTACTCCTCCGCTAATTTTTATTTATCCATTGTAATAAAATATAAATAAGCAACCTGAAAATTTTAAAATAGTTATTATTTAATTTTTTTATCAAATATTTTTCTTTTTAAAGATTGAATAATTTATAATAATTAAAAATAATATAGTGAAAATTCTTATTTTATTTATTATTTAGGAAAAAAGTCTGAAATATATTCCAACTTTGATCGAAATTGCTGAAGATATAAAACTTTGGAAAAGACCTTTTAATCCACGTGCTATTTAATACTGTATTTTAAAGGACATAAAATATAATTACATAATTTTAAATAATAATATGTTCACGTTGGCAGATATATACCTTTAACTTATACTATTAAATAGTTATGGAGACAAAAAGTACTCCATAAAGTTTGGTATCGTAACAATAATTTTAATTAAAGTTATAATATTTTTCAAATCTTTTTTTCTTTTATTTATTAAGAAACGTGTCAAGTCGAAACTAATAATAAAGATTAATGCTTTGAAATTAGTACACAAGGGTGTCCTAATTTGTTTTTTTTTTGTTTCCACAGGGACTTAAAAATAATTAATTGTAAAGTTATAGGAAGGTGAGTTGTAGTTTCTCAAGTTTACAAAAAGTGCAAGTTGGTCCCCTAATTTTTTAATTTTATTTTATTTTATACTATATGAGGTTTGAGTGAGCCAAATCTGGTATGCTAGTGTACTTTTATTCCAACTGAATTAGTTATTGGTTTTATTGTATATTTTATTAAAAATCTTTTATGGACAAACCAACATAATTGGTCAGTCTTTTCAAATTGTATACTTTTGATTCATAATATAAATATGATTATTTTTATTAGTATAGTATTCATTTGATTGTAGGGTTATCAACATTGAAATTAGTGTTAAAGTTAGAGGGATGTTAATTTTCAATAGGGAAGATTCATTCATATATGGAAAAAATCTAGATTATTGAGAGCGTTGTATAATTTAATTTTGATAGTTACATTTTATTTTAATATGATAATGTAGGACACTGTAAGTGTTCTGAGATTAGTAACTCATATCAGAAGAGGAATATTTAGATTATATCTCAATATAAATATAACATATCGAACAAGATATGCTACATTATAATTGAAAATCACATTTGAAGTATTTTTTAAAAAAAACTTTCGTATTTTAATTTTCAGAAAAATGTATGTTTTAGAGAGAAATAAAAATAAAATAAATGAATTTTCATAATTAAATTAAATAAGACTAATTCCAAGAAAAGTTATGATTGGATGAGACTTGTCTATTCAAACATTATTACAACTATTTTGCTTTAATTAGCCGCCTTATCTGTATAAGATTAAGACCTTTCTTTTGATTGGCCTCTTAATTAGCTGTAGATATATAGTCTTAACTTTTCACACAAATTAATATTTTTTTATGATAAACTTTATTAAACATTAAAAATTCAATTCAACCATTATATATATGTATATAGTATGTTACTCTCTTTATTTCATATTAAATTAACTTTTAAGATGTTTCACAGCCCTTAAAAATAGATTATGACATAAGTTAAACCTAGTGTTTCATTTTTACTCTTATTAATTATCGTTAAATTTATTATTAAAAAAACTTAATAATAATAAAATTGGAAAAAAATTCTAAAAATAGTTTGGAAATTGAACAATTAAATTAACTTAAAAAATAAAAAAATACCTAAAAAATTAACTTAATATGGAATGGAGGGAGTATCAATTTAGAGTCAATCTGTTTGAATTGATTTATTATTAGTGATTTTAAGTTAAAATAATTTTTGAATATTTTTTCATTTTTGACTAAATATTAAAAGTTTTTTAAAATATTTATTTTAAGCCAAAACAATAAAAATAAATCAAAAATTATAAATTAGAATTAATAATTTATATGCTTGTTGTTTATAAGTCATAAGCTATAAGTCATTTACATGATGTTGTATTTAGTTTCTTACTTTGTAAAAATAAATATATTTGTGACGGCTTGATATTAATTTTGGTCTCCCAATTATTAGAAACTTTCAATCCTCGTGATAACTCGTTAAATATCTTTTATATTGTTTTTAGGTTCAAACTCTGCTCCTTATTTTGGAAAGGTCACATGTCAATGTTTTTAGGATAAAAAGTTCTACTTTTCTTAATTAGAGTTTGAGCTTCGACTAAAAAATATAAATTGATCGATCGAATGAAAAAACACCTTATGCTTTCACTTTCTCTTCACTCTTTTTCCTGTGAACACATTTTTTATATTCGATAACTTGAAAATATTAGTGAACTTAAAAATTATTTATTTATTTATTTTGTGAGTGGGCGAAAGATCTTAATTCCTTGGTAAAATGTTTGCTAATGTGGAGGGACCACAAAAGCAAATTGCAAAACTAATACTGTTTGAAAGTAACAATAGATAGACTTTAGTGGCTACAAGTTGCAAATTACACACTTAAAATAATAGTGCACGTGATGGTCTTATCAGAGTCAATCCACGTGCTTTGCTCACTTCTATCGATAAAAAATTTTTTTGTATTATTTTTATTTTACTATATGCTTTTTTTGAATTGTGTTTGGTTCATATTTTGAATTAAGTAACATGATTTTTGTAGTTGGACTATAGAAAATAAGTTACCGAGGTGATATTTTAAAGTTTATCTATTTTTAAGGTTGAGTCAGGTAGGTTTGAGTCTTTTTTGACATAATGTATATATAGCGGATATTAAATTTCTGTTCAATTTTAGTGTACTTTTATTGTTTATATTTGAATTTTCTTATTAAAAATCTTAAATTCACTATTATCCGTCGCCAACCCTCTCGCCAGTTGTTATCGAATCCCCACTCTCATTTTTATAGTGTTTTGTTAAATCACATATAAAAATTTTTTGAATAATTTTTTATCTGGCAATCGCTAAAAGTAAATAAGAAAGTAACTTATTTGTCAATAAAATATTTACTTATAAAAAGTATTTTCAAGAAAAAATTATTCTTCATAGAGGAAGAAAAAACAAGGGAGGAAATTACAAGATCGAAAAATCGATCCTCACCAACAAAATAAAAGAAACAAGACCACATTTGTATAAAATAGGATAAGTATATACAAATTTTGTATTCATATAATGAATTTTTCATTACTCCATATATATATGTTTTGCTTACAAATATACAAACATGATAATTCCTTGTGATTTTTTCATAAATCGTACACAAATAGCTAGGGTAATTAAGCATATACAAAATTTAAATTTATACAATCAATAATCGAATTATACAAATTCTGAAATATACAAATCAGGCGAATTATATAAATAAAACAAGTTATACAAATTAACGAATAGTAAGAAATAGAATAAATGTAACCGTAAATTATAATTTTTTTCATTATAGTTATAATACCTAATATAAACTATCGTTTGTTATTCTCCATAATTTTCCGTAAAATTAAATAATACTAACTGAGCTGCTAAAATTTCTCGCCTTTAGTTTATCCTCCTTTCTTATTTATGGCTAATCGAGGTTTAATAATATGAATATACATAATAAAAGTTGATTACTAAAATATATTTTTTCAGTCACGCGTATCTATCGCTAGATATATATACCCCACTGTGTTAGGGGTATTAGAGTAATTAAAAAAAAATCTTTAAGCCATATATAATATCACTTCCTCATACAAAATTCAAATAATTATAATCTTTTACCCATAAGTTTGTGCAAGATTAATTACTTATTTACTTGAGAAATGTTACCACTTGAGTTAAAGTAAAGTGGATGGTTGAGCATCGAAATGAATTGTGGTGCATTGGTGGGAGTGTTTTACCTTTAATCAGAGGTCTCGAGTTCTAACATTGAGTATGAAAAAAATCTTATTAGAAGCATCATTCTTAAATGGATCCTGTAAAGCACGATTCAAATTGAGCTCAATGAAAACTCTGAACATCGAAAGAAAAATCAAAAAATTGAATTGTTAAGCACATTTTAAATTTATCATGGTGCGATAAATTATATTATAGTTTAGAGTGAAGAAGCAATTTCACTCTTTATCGTATTAATTGTGATATTTTTATATTCATTTTTTAGTGAAAAAGAAAGTTAAAGATATTTAAAATACATATATAGACTATTTATAAAATAACGTCTCAATTTCTTTTACTGCGATGCACTGCCCTTTGAAAAGACATATTTATTGTTCTCTTCGTCTCAATTTATATTATGTTATTTGATTTGATGTATCTGTGTTTAAGAATTTTTTTTTAAAAATAAAATTATCGTATAAAATAAGTAGTAGATATTGCGTGACAATAAAACATTTCGTTAAGGATAAAACGAATCTTAGAAGAAATGTATCATTTTTTTATACGAATAATTTATTAAAAAATAAATCATATAAATTGTGACAAAACAAAATAACATATTTACATCTGATCCAATCACGTATTGATAAACCATGTTGAGTTTAGTCATCACTCTTAAAAAACATTTAATTCAATATATTATATCATATTTGTTCAGATTAATCGTACTTCAACCTAAATATCAAATATGATTACGTCGAAAAAAAGAAAGAAGTAAGAATCACATTTGTTGTCTAAATTTGGATGTTGCTTTATTTTTTTGTTCAACTTGAGTATATTATAATATATAGAATAAGGTAAAAATAATATGAATTAAATTCAAAGGATACATAAAGATAAAAAGTATAGTAAAAAAGTAGTGCCTATTGAAAAAAACAATAGTCAAATGACAACCAAATTAAGTTTAAAAAGACCAAAATGGGTCTGTATTTTTAGAAAACAAATCAACAGTCAATATTGGAAATTATTATATTTTAAGTAAATTTGAACCAAAAGTGAAATGATTACGAATCAAATTGAAATAGGAATAAATAAATAGACGGAAAAGGTGTCTACATTCTTTTTATCACGTTTTATAGTTCTAATTTTTTAATCTCCGTTCGATATTATTTATCATGATTTTTATTTTTATAATTAAATTATAATTTTTTTAATAAATATGTTAATATGTTTTTTCATCATATTAATATATAAAAATTGTAATTTATCATACTTTTTATATAGAATTTTAGAATATCTAATTTTTTTGTTTAAAATATCGAATAAATGTGATCTAATTTACCTTTGAAAATTAGTCAAATTGACTTTCGATAAGCGCAACATGACAAATAATTTTGAACGGAGGGAGTAGTTTAATATGTGTACATGTATTATGTATACGTTATTTTTGGAAAGAAAAAAGAAGTATATCCAAGTTCATTTCAATTGTGGTACTTATTAAATATAGTCGGTTTAAAATAATTATTATTCAAAAAAATACAATTAGTTAATAGTTTTTGTAAAATTTTTATTAATATGATTAAAAAATATAATATTCGTATAAAGTTTGAATAATAAATTTCTATAATTCAGTTAAATTATTTTTAAAAAAAGTATAACAAGTAAAATAACCAAATAAGAATAGTACAAATGATAGAAAAAGCTTTGTTCACATTGGTTGACATATTGAAATATTTTTTGGATTTAATGGAAAAATTGTCAAATAAAGTTTATATCTGCAGCCAAAAAAAAATTTGTAAAAAACTAAAGTTTGTCCCTCAAAAAAGGAAGAAATTAAATAAATAGATATATTGACATACGTTAATTAAATAAAAAAAAATCCCATTTCTGCCCCCAAAAATGTGATTAACCCATAATGCGCGGATTTAGATTTAGTTAAACACAAGTATAAATATTAGATATTAGGTGAAAAATAAAAAAATTGGCATGATAGATATAAGCCTTACGTCATCATTCTACGATTTTTATATTCGTTTTGTTGAATCATTACTATAATATTATTATTGAATTAAATTATTTTACAAAAAAATATTCTTAACATAATATGATATATTAATGCTTTGAACTAAGTTCGATACGACTTTCCTCGAAAAGTCTCATTCTATTTATAGAAAATTCAACTACTATATTCTATATCTAACTTTTCAATTCTTTTATAACTATCTAATATGAGATTTTATTTTCACACTCAATATAAAATTTTTGAAAGAAATTAAAAACGAAAAGATATATCACGAAAAGGAATTTTGGTCTTTAATGATAAATGTTATATTTTGGTGATTTATTTATAAATCTAGTCTATAAATGCAAAAGTTGAAATATTCAAAATATTTGCAACATTAGGCCTCATTGCTTGACTTAGCTATTATTATTTTTTATTATTTAGTCTTTCTCCAAGTTATATGTAATAATTGACTTCTAATTATTGTGTTACTACTGCCACATAGATGCATGGGGTTATTCCATAAGCTGAATCAATATTTTCAATAAGAGGGTTTAAAATTTCGATATCTATTATATATACATATAAAATTATTTTAAGAATGTATTAATACTATAATTTTTTATCGAAGAAGGTTCGGATGAACTCTATTTATACAAAATGACTCAGCCCCTGGATTTTCTGATACGATATTAGGCAGAAAGTAAGTTATTCACGTACAATAATTAGTATAATAGTTATATATCTTATGATGTTTTAGTTGTTACATATAAATTTTAGTATATTAATTAAACTCGATATTTGATTGTAGTTTATTATTCCACTTAAGTGATATAAGTATAAATTATGAGAAAGTTTATAATATTATTTTATGCATAATAGAAGATAGATAACTGAATTTTGCTTAGTTAATTTCTCTTGATTCTACATTTCTACTCTTCTTTTTTTTTTTTTATCATTTTTATTGATTCACTAATGGCAACTTAGAAAAAGAATCCAATTGGATTCACTAATGGCAACTAATAATCTTGAATGATAATCATGTATCAATCAGAACATTAAATATGGTAATATTGTTGACAAGGAAAATTGACTTTGCATTTGATACATCCATAAATATTAATATGAGATAAGAATTGTCTAAATTATATAAGAAGATAAATTGGCATATCTATTATTTATATAGCCAAGATCAAATAATTTTCTATCCCTTTTCTATTCCTTTTCGATCTACGTGAAACTATTTTGTAGGATTAATGCGTATTGACATTTTTATTCAAGCTAGTGCCACGTAGGTCGAAAAGGGGTAGAAAATTATTTATAAAAAAAGTTCCGAAAGTAATAGGACCTTATTATAGTATAAATGTATCTTTGAAATTTTGGACATAGATTAAGGACGTACTTATGCATTTTTCGAAAATAATATAATAAAAATGACACATCTACCACCAAGGTAGGATACCAACATCTTTTGCAACACTCACAACTAGAGCGTGGACAACATTTATAATATGGTGATACACATTGTATAATTAACAATTGAAATATCGTACTTGATCATTTAGGTACCGTAATAAGAAAATCGATCTTGAAATTAACTCAATCTTAAAAATTAACGTAAGAATCGAGAATTGCCCTCAAAACTATACGAGAGGACAAAATTATCACCAGATTATTGTGGGAGTACTAACCACTCCAGCACAATCACAAACATAAATAACATAATATGATAGTCCACGATTGGTAATTAAACAATCGGAATGAATTCGATCATTTTAATATCGGAATAAGAAAATTATTTAATCTAAAAAATTAACTCATAAGATCTGAATCTACCAAAACGATATAAGGAGAGAAATTTTCGCATTTTCAGTACATGATAAGATATATTACCAACAAAAAGTAGCTATATGCAATGTTATAAGATGTATTTAAGGTTGTGAAATTTTAAGAGCTTAGTCAATGATAATGATACCTCTTAACAGTGTATAAAAGTGGTAAAATAAATCAAATGTTATAAAGTTTGAAAAATAATTGGATGTCCACTATGCTCTTTAATTTATTATTTTGAGTGAAGCACTTGGAATAAAAGAGGACCCAACTTTTTTTTTTAATTGTCTGCTATTCAATTCCATGAAGCCTCCTAAAATTCAATAATTATTGGGTCAAAATCTAATTATATCCACATCAAAATTTAAAATAAATGATCAAAAAAGATCTAATATAACTTTCCAGCTGTATTTGATAGTATTTCTCTTATTTGTCCAATAATTCCCTTTCAATGTTTTTTTTAATAACACCAAAAATAATATTTTAGTCCACTAGTTTTTCTTCATTATCATGTTATACTCATGATCTTTTGATGTTTTGTCTATTGTGTTATACTGTATTATTTTGTTCAATTTTAAGAATATATTATACAGTTTTTTATGTGACATCATATAACTATAATTTTTAAAAATAAATTTACGAGAAAAATAAGTTAAGGAGTGGAGTAAGTTATAAAAAGAAATATGATGAAGTAGAATTAATTAATTGACGATAAACTTGTCAATATATTAGTAATAATAATTATATAATTTTAAAAAGTAATAATATAATCATGACAAATCGAACATTATATAAAATAAGGCTTTTCAATCATTTAATAACGACGAATTTAACAATGCAATATAAACAAAAATTTAACCACCGATCAAACCAAGTGGTAAATCTCATTTCCTAATTCCTATAGTGTATGACGTACCATTATTTACTTCTTTACGTATTTGTTTATTTATTATTATTCTCATTTTTGAAAATTTTGTAATTTTTTCTTTATTTATTTTTTTCTTATGTAGTATTATAATCGGGTACGGAATTAGAAAAGTCGTAGAACGTTCATCCGAATTTTCTTTAACGGAAAATCATAGACTATGAACTTCGTTGCTGACTTCGCTACTATTAGATACACCTATTACATTTTTTTTTATTTTCCCCAACGCAATTTAAATAAATTAAAAATACTAAGAAAAGGTTGACGAATATTCCTAAATTTAGTGTAACAACAAAAATTGTTGCACTTTTTGGTAAGACGTTGAATAAATTAGTCAAAGTCAACATTTTAGGCTATTATTTTTTATATAAAATATATATAGCACACGTGTGGGTAGCATACATACATTTTTTTTGTATTTTATTAATCGACATGCCGTATATGTTCTTATAAAAAATAATAAGCCATATTCACATTGTATACTTTTCTCTTTTAAAAGAAAAAAAAATGAAGTGCATGCATGTGATCCAATTATTTCATTATTGTTTTTTTTCTCAACTATAATTAAATTATTTAAAAAATCGCATTAGTGTTCGTTAGTCACTTAATCTATATCATAATCAGGATTTTACAATATGAAATATGATCCATATATATCCATTGCTTTACATCTTGATTGTGGTGAATTTGCTTTCGATCATTAAATAATGTCACACTTCTGATTAAATAGTGTACATAAATGATGATGAAAGAATATTTGAATTTCGAGTGTGATGAGGTTCTTAATGAATGAAATGGAATCCTTCGTCGAACCAGAACGAGATTACTCTCCTCCTTATAAATCTTAGACAATCATCTTCTCTTAATAAAGTTAAACTTTTAAACGGTGAGTTATAACTTGGGCCCAGGTCTGACATTTGATCTAAAGAGACAATATTTCTATTGGTAGGGAATATACATATTTTCTTTTGCGTCCAATCAACTAAAAAAACTCAGTGTAATTCACAAGTGAAGTCTGAGAAGGATAAAAATGTATATAATCTTACCCCTATCATTATGGGGTAGAAAAGTTATTTTTAATTGAGACAACCTTTTCTTTTTATTCGGATTTGGAATTAACAATGTAAATGATCGATCACACACAAACATATATACATTGCGTGTTTGCGTCCAATCAATAAAAAAAAATTAATTTAATAATACATTTTACATCCGTACAAACTTAGTTTCAAAAAGGAATAGTAAGAATATTTATTAGACTTCTACATAATAATAAAATAAAATAAATGTCAACCTTCTCCATTTTTTCTTTATATGTGACCTAAAAATTTAACTATTCTAACAATGTATCTAACACTATATATCACCATCACATTTTTTCTAGTGGAGGTACGTGTGACCCCAATTAGTCTCAAATTATATCATGTCATCATGATGATTAAGTTACAAATGTTTCAAAACTACTGTGCTAGTGTTTTCTAACTTTTGGGAAAATAAAATGGTACATATCAAAATTTTGTAGGACTCTGCTAGACGAATTCTATTTCAGTTAGGCATCTTGAATATTCTGTAAATTTATGGAATATTAATTCAAATCATTCGAGTTTGATAAATGAATATTAAGAGAGATGAAATAAAGAAAGAAACTATATTGTTTGTCGATAATATTCTTTTATGATTACTTTATTTTTCATACATTTAAAATTTGTTGCAAACAAAAATATCGATAAATAATAGTATGATTTTCTCTATTTCAGCAGAAATATAAGACTTTAGGAACTCCAAATTTGAGACGTAATTAGACAAAAATAGGGTAAGGTTTGTGGTCAAAAATCAGTTAAGATTCAACTTCTAGCTAAGTTCAGCACAAATAAATAGGTGCTTAAAGATTCTCATAATTATTTGATGGGAAATAATTAGAATATAAAATTAGGTCATTTCTCTTTGAATTAATTAATTAATTAAAGTAAAGAAACAATTGTCTTATCAAAAAAGACCCTTTCAAAGAAAATATGTAAGTAGGGTCTTTATTTCTCAGTTCACAAGTGGTTCATGAAATGACATTTAAATTTTATTATAACAGTTTAATTTCTACGGTAATCAGAAGCTAGTCTAAGTGTGATTTATATATTTTTATAACTTACAAGATATTATACATTGAGAAATTTATTTAATACATATAAAATGCTTATCACAGAACGTTTTTGTGATATAAATTTGTAATGGTTACAAATTATCTGGCGTTAAAAAAATATGTATAACTTAAATCTAACCTTATATATGTGTGCCTGCCAACATCATGTTATCCTTTTGCAAAATATATATGAATATATTAACTAACAAGTAATATTGGAAGTTACAAAGCTTCATATATATATATATATATATATATATATATATATATATATAGAGAGAGAGAGAGAGAGAGAGAGAGATGTGATTGATGTTTAATTTAGGTCAAAAAGTTTACTCTATTTAATGGATAAAAAGACAAGAAAAAATTACGTGTAATAGGTCAACTAGCTGAAATGACACAATACATTATTTATTAATGAAATTATGGTTAACGTTGAAAATAATTGCTATATAATCTTTAAAGTAAGACTGGCGTCTACCTTTAAATAATAAATAAACGAGATTGGCATTTCTCATTCTTATTTTATTTTAAATCTTCCGACTTTTGTGTTCTGATATAGTATTACAAGTGATTGGTAGATATAGATCAAAGAAGTATTAAAAAAATGATGATCGAACAAGATCCAAGACATTTGAAGTTTACTGAAGACATGATTCTGTATAAAAAAAAAATATGCATACTTTTTTTCTTTTTATTATTAGTTGTTTTCTTGCTTCGATTATCATATTATTTGTTGATTAGTATTCTCTATCGCGTACTATATGTAATTTCTTTTTCTTCTTATTTGTTATGATGTTCTTGAGACGAGCGCTATCAAAAATAACATATCGATCCATTAGGTGTAAGACTGTGTATACATTACTATTTTCAAACGTCACTTGACCGGGAATTTTACTAGATATATTATTGTTATTGTAGATATATTATTGTTATTTTTTCACAAATAACATTTGGATAAGGTGAGGTATACGTACACAAATTTTACTCCGACCTTTATGAGTTAAGTAAATTATTTCCAATATACCACCACTTATTAAAATATTATTAAATTTTTTTGTAAAAGTGGATAAAATATATTAGAAATCAAAGATAATTACCAATAATAAAAATACTAGGGATAATTATTATTGGTAAAAAGAAGTAATAAAATAAAATGTCGACTATTTACTTTAATTAATTAATATTATCTAATGCATCACGTTGCTAAATTCATCCCCTCTCCAAGTCATATTCCACTATATCATAAATTTTAGAACTCCATTAATCATGATTAATCATTAAAAATACTTTGTAAAATTTTGGTTGAAAAAAGTAGCAGTCGTAAAAAAGTAGCTAAAATTGCACGAATTGTTTTTTTTTTTCTTGTTAATTATTATACTTGAATTTTGCAACTTGTACTATAAAGTAGATGAATTTTCTTTGTTTCAACTAACTCCAATTTTCAATTGTAATGTTCACATTTAATTAATTTATATAAATAGCCAACCAATGAAATACTTCTCTCCTCCGATCAAAATTAGTTGTCATGTTTCGTCTTTTTTGGAGAGAAATTATTTTGACTAATTTTTTTAAAATTTAATGAAATAATTATATTAATTTAATATTTCAAAATTATAATTAAGAGATTTAAAAGCTATACGAAAAATACTGCAAGTTATGTTACAAATCTTTCTGTATTAATATGACGATAAAATATATTTTTAAAATATTGATTAAAATTCACGTAATTCAACTATCGATACACTTGATTCATATAAATTTGCACGAATTAACAAATCGACTATAGGTTATATAATAAGAAGACTTTTTCCAACCAAAATATTTAATATCATGAAGTATGGCTATATTTTATTTAAAAAAAAAAAGAGATGAAAGTGACAAGTAAATGATATTTAGTTTCTATAATTTTTATATGGTGCAAATCATACGGAAAAAAAAAAATATCATATTATACAGAATTCGAATAAAAAATCGTGGTTTATCATCCAAAATATAAATCGAAGACGAAAATAAAAAATTATTATTTTCATATTGTACATTATGATTTTATCAATAAATGTCATAATCATTTTGAAATAGTCTCATTAGGCAAATTTTTTGGCTTATGTATATCTTGTTACTGTTAATTTATATACTTATCAAAGAGATCTTGATAAAATGTCACATTATTTCGTAAATATGTTACCTAATCTCGTTGACAAGGTTAATGAATTTTTCTTTACAATGACTTAATTCCCTTTTAATTTGTTCAAGTATTAGTAAGTGATATAAAAAATTACTTATAATTAACTATTAATTATTAGATAACAATATTATTAATTATTTATGTGGTTATCGTTTTTGTTAATAATATTTCATAGCTTAGTTAGCACGTTTTGACATTCTGATACTACATTTAATCAAACTATACGTTGAACTCATCGTTCAATTATTATCTATATTTTAGGATTTATATAGTCGATTCGAACTTGTTGAGTATGAAGTATACTTAGTTGTGTTATACCTTATGTACGACTTATAAGTGAATTCATAATTCAGATTTTGCATTCTCGAGTTTAGAGTTCTACTTCCACTTAATTATTTGGTGTTCAGATCAAAACTACTGAATTCAGATAAACATAATTGTTACGCTCTAAATTGGATCGGCCCCTACGTACTTAACATGGAGGTGCATTAGATTTTATTTTATTTTACTTTATTTACCTTTTGAAATGGTCAACCAATAGAAAATTAGCTGTATGATATAACCTTCTTTAAATTTATATTAGAAATTTAAATATACATAAATAAAAGGCAGATAATATATGTAGCTTAAAGTTTAAGTTTATCAAGTATAATGCTAATAAAATACTGTCATTAGGTAGAGTGACACTTTTCCTAATTAATTGATATGAATTTTGAATAAATCAACATATAAGGTAAATCCTGCTAGACTTCATAATTAATAAAAATATGCAATAATTAATTTATTATTTTGGTGATTCCAAAAATTTACTAACCCCACAAATTCAACTATTGGTTTTAATGGTTTAATTTAGCGCTGAATAATTCAATGCGTAGACACATTCCAAGTGAATTTTACTACTAATAAATCAAAAAAATTAATGTTTTTGACCCGATATTTAGTATACTCTTTTGAGCCCTGACTAATCCGAAATCACTCCGTGCAAGGTCCATTAAAGGAAGAAATGCTCAACAACATACTGAGTAAAATCTTATAAAGTGAGATTTGCGAAGAATAAAATGTACGAAAACGCTACCTTACCACTAAATTTAATAAATATTTAAAATGTCATTATTGATAACTTAAAAGAGTAAATTTGATTTCACCTGCTATACTCAGTCACCTCATCTATATATGGAAAGTCTTACAGGGCAGGTTACATGACTGATTCCAATGACCTCATTTATCAACTTTGTGTAATGGTGATAATTGTGCTAGCTTGCTCACACGTCGACTAATTCATAGGGCACCTGCTACTTCTCACTAGTAGAAGTACAAAAGTATCAGATAACTCAGTCCACCGAAGCATTTCAAACAACATACTTTCAAGCACAAACTATCACCAAATAAAAAAAATTGAAAAAACTAAAGGAATCAATCCAACTACATTACTCAGTATAAGGAGAGTGGAGTATAGGTAATATGATGTATGCAAAGTCGCGAACCTTACCTCTACATTAGTGGGATAGAGAGGTTGTTTCCGATACACAAATACAACATCTCATAATTATATTGTGAATGGCGAAATCCAAAGAATATGAACACTTGAAACCCTTTGTTCTTTGTCAAATTATGTTACTGTACAACAAAACTCAAAGCATGTACTTTGTCAAGGGAAGTTTTTGGAACCAAATAACTTAGTGAGCTCGAAATTAATCAGCTGCATACATAGTTGTTATATACGATTTTATTGAATCGACTATGGTACAACAGACAACAACACACAGTTCTTGATATAAAGTTAGAGATAGCTATCTCAAGATTGAGTCTGGATCATCTTCATCGTCAAGATCCAAGTCATTTGATATTCGGAACTTCTTTCCATCTCGTGGTCCTGTTCTTCCCTTCTTTGGTTTACCCCTACAGTAGTCATTGCATAAGGCTCACTCAGAAACATCGCAGAAGCAAAAGAACAAATATAAAGAAGTTGCAAGTTTATTTTGAGAATTCCATCCTCAATCCAAGTATCTTAGCAAATAGTAGGCTTAAACATTAAAACAATTTCAAATAAATGCAAGATATCTCTTCATAAAAAGCAGAACATACTGTCCATTATTTGCAAAAGCTCCACCCCTCATTCGACCTTGAGTAGGATCTGGTCTTCCATCTGCGAAGAAAAACAAAAATAAATGATCAAAGGTTTCTCTAATAGCAATTCAATATCTGTTATAACCTATATGGTTTGTCTATGTTTGGTTTGGTGGCTTGATATTCCCCAGAAACAGCTTGAGTTTAGTTCCTCGCCCCAAAAGAAACCTGCAAGAGTTTATGCATTACAAAGTGTGCAGAACAAAAAGACTAACCTTCACGTCCAAGTCCAAGCTCTTCCGCCTAAATATAAATGAATTTAACAGCCGCATCAGGCATCTATTAAGATCAAACGTGCTACATTTTAAGTATATACACTCGGTTAATGTATCAAATCAGTTGAAATTATAGTTAGTGCAAGGTGATTCACATAAAAATAACAAGATAGAATCGATCTACGAATTTGTACATGCATGACACTTGGACTTTCAACATTTGTTCCCTAAATCTATGTGTGCGCAAGAACGTTGAAAGTGAAGGAAGCTTCTGTTTGATAAGTGAAAAAGTAAGGAAGCTCTGAGACATCAGCACAGAAAAATAGGTGTTGGGATAAGCACAGGTAGTTCAAATTTGTTCAAGGTAAGTGGTGTGGAAGTGGTATTGCAATTAAATTAATAACAAAGATTAGACCCTGGAACTGTTAAAAAGTAATTACGACTGAATGCATATGTTAGTATCCATCAATAAACAATCATCAAAATCTGTTGATCCAAGACGAATGCCCCTATATGGAGTTGTCTGAATTCCCACTTAATCATTCATGCAGTAGTATGGAGAAGCTTAAAAACCTGGTGAACGTTTCGGTTTCAAATTAAAGAAATTACAATCCAAATTCAAAATAAATGAACTCTGTTTGGTTTGACCTTTTAGAGTTCATTTCAGAAGCGACTTGAGGCATTAAGTATTGCTTAAGCAAAGAAATGCGAGACTTAAGGAAATTGAATTGACATAAGGATTAACTTTAGGTCTAGTTGAAAAACAATTGCAAGAGCGACTTGCATCTTCTTCCTGCTGCTGCTATTCGAAGTTGCCGTTCTTCTCCTCCAATACTAATGGAGGCTTGCACATCATCTTCTTGTTGCTGCTAGTTCTAGTATTTATTATTTACTTTTTCATTTTAGAATTGAAAGATTTGCTTAATATGTTATTTCCATTGAGTTCTTACAATTTACAACAACAACAAATACCCGGTGTAATCCCACAAGTGGGGTTTGGGGAGGTTGATGTGTACGCAACCTTACCTCTACCTTGTGAAGGTACAAAATGGTTATTTATTGGTGGAAATTAATGTTTTTATTTATTTTCTATTAAATTGAGCTTCAGTTAAAAAAAGTGTGCACTTCACCTCACGCTTCTCGCTTCGGTGAAGCGACCCTCAATGCTATTTTTTTTCTTTCCGCCTCTTTCTATCCAAAACACTACATAATTCTCATAAACACAACTTATTTGAACCCATCACAGGGATTTGGATTGCAAGAACAACTATCATTTCCTAGTCCTTCTATGGGAATCCTATTTTAGCCTTTAAAGCAAAATTTTCTTGCTTCCCCTTTGCATTTTTTTTTTTGACAACAAGGGAAACCCGCAGCCGCTACCCTTTCGGGTGCGCACAGAGTAAAACCCCGCTCCTATGCAATAGCTCGCAAACCACATAGGAGAGATAACCTGCCTGGTGTGACGAGCTCGACCCAGAAGGCAAACCCCTTGCTTTCGCTGACAAGGGGTTTCGAACTTGAGACCTCCAACATGGAAGTCCCAAGCTCAAACCACTGCATATTTTAAAGTATCAATACTTCAAAAATTTATTCATAACATAGCTAATGGGATCGATATTATTATCATCATCCTAGCAGTGCTCAAATTATTGAACCTAGAGCTTATCTTAAAAGGCATGGTTTAGATAACTTGTAAAAAAAATCATAATATCACAATGTGGAAAAAAGTCTCGTTTAGGGGGAGATCATTCTCTCGATAGTTTACTTGTTTTTTTATTAATTTTCTCATATATAGGTCATCTGGCTAAACCATCTTAAATTTATCATGCATATGATTATGAGATTCAGCAGATATTCTTTGAATTTTCTTTTTAGGGGGTAGGGGACAGAATGGTTTGCAGTACCAGTTAATGCTAAACGCTCAAGTATAAGCAGCGCAAAACACGGCTTGAAGACTCATTTTTATCAAATTGAAACAACATAAACATCAATAGTAAAGAAGTTAGCAAATATCAGAAATTCCAAGAACAAGTAAGCTCTAAAGAACCTAAATACATACCGCCGGTGAAGTGACTGAAGACAATGAGAATAACCTATCTTCAAGCTGGAATTTTCTTGACCTTTTGAGGCTGCCAGATGACATAAAAGTGACATTCTTATAAGTAAATCATTGGGAAACGTATTATGACTAGATAATGAAACAATCGCTTCTGGAAAAGGAAACAACCTTCTAATTCATGAAAGCAAAGTCAAATGCTGATCACAAGTACAATTAAATCAGCCCAAATATTTCAGTAATATGAACCAAAATAATGCACCAATATTATTCACAAAATTCAATTATAGTATAGATATGGATCAAAAATATTCACCGAGTTTTCTTAACATATTAATCAGGTCATTGAATATTTATTCATTCAGGACAGTGCTTATGGTGTTCCATGTACGAAAGAAGCTTCAAGGTTATAAGAATCTGAAATCAGCTTCCAAATGCTAGTGCATTGGATGTCATCGATCATATCCCTAACTGGTGGCTCGTTAAGCTTACTGAACAATTATTCAGATCTCCAAAACTTTTGCTTTCTGCTTGCAGGAAATTTCATCAAATTTGCACACTCTTTAACGGACAAACTCAGGGAAGAGTTACTGTAGACAGAAACCTTAAATTTGTCTACAGATATGATTTTCTTCTCTCATATAGTAGCTAGAGATATGGATTGTAACTCAGAGGATAGTAAAGTCTCATGGAACCCGTATATTACTTTAATTCATGTGATTTTTTTTTTTTTGTAAAGTCAGATGCAGTGATTGGCCTTTTTCACCTAGCCAACGATTATTGGCTTTGGTGAGAGTACATCTTCTTCCTGATCTATCTTAACCGAATCCCATACAGTTCAGAACCTCAACACTGATTTCACTATCTTATTACTAGGCGGAAACTAAGTAGTTATTGAGAAACGACAATTAGCACAAAAACACTAGTAATGCTGATTCATAATACGAAGCTTAAATGACCAATTCCATCAACTATCATAACCTTAATGGTTATTGCTAAACCTTAATAACCATCATTGTGCCTAAGCATGCCAAGATCATGTTTTGGTGTAAAAATGAGACGCTCTGCAACAAAAAGTAATCATTTACAATAACTAGCACTTCTATTAACCAACTACAAAAACACAAGCAGATAAATACTGGAAAGGTGTGTACTTCGAATTCTTATTCGATGTTGATAGAAATCCTTCAAAGCCTTTTAACGCATTCCCAAATGTGCCCGATTCTTGCAAATAACTCGTCTCTAGCTCATAAACCTACACCAAACCATTACCCACATTTGAACAACAAAACAGGATAATGCGAATAGCACAACATCTCACATGACATAAGTTGTAAATACTCAAAATTACAGCAAAAACTCATTACCATAACATATCAAACTAATAATACAATATTTTAAAAAATCAGTGAAGCACCACGAAATATACTACTCCTGTTTCAATTTTTGTCTGGTTTTCACACAACACGTAGTTTAGGAAAGTAAAAAAATCACTAAAGCAGCACGAAATATACTACTCCCTCAATTTCAATTTACTATCTGATTTTCACTCGACACGAAATTTTAAGTTGACCAAACTTTTCAATCTTTTGGACTTGTTGTGGTTACACAATATATACCTTATTAATATATGATTTTAAACATGTCACCAAGCTTGCCAAAATCGGAAAAAATCATTCTTTTTTAGAACGAACTTAATAAAAAGAATAAGACAAACAAATTGAATTGGAACCAGTAATATCCAACTAAAGAGCTTCTACAACAAACTTCATAATCAAAATAATAGAATAATTCAACAAAAATAAGTCTTTTTACTTGTTTTTCAACATTTCGTAGTTCTTCTTGAAGCTTTTCTCTTTTGTTCAACAGGGATGCAAGAACAACCTTAGGATTTGAACCTCTGTGCCCTAATGAAAAAAAAATCCAAATTATAAAAAAAATCCCAAATTTTCACAAGAAAAATTGAAATTAGGGTTTGAAGGGGTTACCATGGAGCTCCATTTTCCCGGCAATTTTTTTTTTTTTTGAAGATAAAGCTGTAATTCAAAAAAAAAGATTTCAGCAGCTACAAGGATGAGTTTTATCAGTGAGATTCATGAGTGTTAGCTTTTGGACAAAATAAAATGTATTTTAATCTTTAAACATTAACTTACAAAATCGAGAAATGATTTAAATAAAATGGGCCTTTAGAGAAAATCACTTTTTGAGTAATTGGGCTGATTCAATATTTTATGAACAATAAAAGAAGGCTTTGATGTTCAAGAAGTTTCTATTTGGGTTCAGCGAGTTTAGAAAATATATTTTTCGAAAAATAAGTGATCTTTTTTTTGATGATGATGTGTTTTGGGTTAGCTTTCGTATATTTTAATTAGTTTTGTGAGATATCTGTCATTTTTTTACTAGCAATATGTACTAGAAAAATTGTATAAAATAATGAACTATCAATTTAAAATAGATGTTATAAATTCATAACAAATATTTTAACATTTGCCTCTCTCCCCTCAATCTCGCTTGCCACTCTTCATGAATCACGCTCGCCACTCTCCCTTGAATCTCTCACAAATGTATAAATTGAGTTTGTGCTTGTATAAAATGAGAGAGAACTGAATACACAAATATATATATATATATATTTTCGTCCTATACACTTGTTATTGTACAAATACCAATAATCATCTGCCCAGTTTTCTTTTGTCTTTCTCGCTTTATGCAAACACAAATATATTATGTGTTTGCATAAAGCGAGATAGATTTGATTTACAAATACTACCATTATAACTCGATTCAATTGTATATGAATTCAAATTTTCCGCAGATATATAAACACAAATAACATATAAACATAGATAAAGACACTCAATTTATACAAATTAGATGCTTGCGATTTTATACAATTAGATGCCACCTACGATTTTAAACAAATTTAATGTTCCATAACGAAGTTTGCTATAGAACACAAATAGCAAAACTATAATTATAAAATGTTAATATACTTTTTATATTTGCTAAATCTAAAATTTATTTTTTCTTTACTTCTATTAGTGAAATTATTTTCTTTTAATTTCACAAATCTTTTTTTTTTTTAGAAAAATACTTTTCAAAAGTATTTAACTCAATAGGCTTTAGCTAGCAAATTGAATTTTCATTAGATTGTTGTACGTAGTGCTTTATTTTCTTGTACACTATCGTTTATTTCTCCTTCGGTGGCTGCCTTTGATTCAACTTCAAACAATTCTCTTTCTCTAGAGTCTCTCTCTAGGTCTCTGTTGATCGCTTTAACCATGTCTTTCAGAATCAGAGGGGTAAGTTTTTTTAGTTTTTTTTTTGTATTGTAATTTGATCTGTTTGATAGATCTGATTTTGCTTTGCATGGTTGAATTACTTATCTGTTTGTTTCTGAATTGTTGCTTTGTAGTACAAAATTTGCTTAATTTGATATGGGGAAATCTGAGTTTTATGTTGTTGTGAAGTTATATCGAACTGATTCGTATACTGGCTGTGCTGATCTGTTTTTGAGTCATAATGCTCGGGGATTCGAGTTGAAACAAAATTAGTGGTGGTAATGCTTGAATTTTTGTCTGAGCTCCAAGATTGAGGCTTTATCACAAATAATTTGAAGTTGAGAAAATTACTTGAGCCGACGGTTTATTGGAAACAACAGCTCTACCCACCCTCCCTAGACCATGTTTGTGGAATTATACTCAGTATGTTATTGTTGTAATTTTGAAGTTGAAAAATTATTGAGGATTTCATTTTTGAATAGGTTGAACAAACTTGTTTTATTTGAGGTTTTTGCGTTTTTATCTTGGTGGGTTTGGGAGAGGTGGTGATTAGAGATCTATTTAGTTGCGAGGAGTTGGTGTTGGTGTTGGAAGTCCATAGTTCATAATGGAAACCAGTTGATGACCGTGGTGTCCTGACCATCCAAGGGATACCTTTATACCTACCACCGGCAACAAGTACTAGGTAACTCCGTCCACCAAGGCTAGGATAGATAGGAAGAATCACCTAGTGTTTTTTTTTTGTTTGAACTTGAGATCTGTGGGCTCTCAACCACTTCATTGACCTTTGGGTGCGATTCTTCCGTATTTAGAGACTTCATTCTTTAATTTTCTTCATTTGACTTCTGGAGGGATTTGATGAAACGAAATTCAGTAGAGGGCCAGTGTGTTATATATATGTGTTTCATCTTTCTAACCGTACAAACTACTCAGTACAATTTTTGTTCCATTATGCCTGTGGTTCTCTTTAGAGCAAATTTATTGAACATGTGTTATGCTTCTAGACAAATGCATCCTCTGGCATGGGGGTTGCTGATCAAAGCAAAGCTACTTATATGGAACTGCAAAGGAAGAAGGTGCATCGATATGTGATATTTATGATTGATGAGAAGAAAAATGAGGTTGTGGTTGAGAAAACTGGAGGTCCAGCTGAGAGCTATGATGATTTCACTGCAGCTCTTCCTGAGAATGACTGCCGATATGCAGTATACGATTATGACTTCGTGACATCTGACAACTGCCAAAAGAGCAAAATTTTCTTCTTTGCCTGGTAAGTTATAATTCCATCTTGAACTTGCATAACTGGATTTTTATCAAAGAGATGCGTGCACCTTATATTCTAGATAGTTAAGACTCTTTATGATTTCATATGCTTAAACTGTCCTCTGTGAATGATGCTGCATTATTCAGCAGTCTAGAACAGGGACTCCATTTTCCAAAAGAAAACACGGGAGGAGTATTGGCTAGCTGTTTTATCATAACTTCAGTCTATATGTGCGGGGGGAATTTTTGCTCTCATTTATGAATGTTGGTTCTAAATTATTTACAATGCTGTCAAGTCACCACATTAATGAATTTCATAGAGCAGGCACATTCGGATTTACAAGTATCAAGCTTTAGTGTCAAACCAATTGAGTGAGTGATATGCGAGTAATGTGGAATAGTGGATGGATAGTTTTTCTCCTTTATGGAATATAACTAGCCAATGACGATGTCAATTGCAATTATTATGGTAGCATTCTCAGGGAGTGTCTGTGATGGCTGAAACAATTGAGTTAATCGTAGAGAGAGTAAGAGGTCAGGAGACCATTTGTGTTATTATGTATGTGGCTTAGGTTTGCAAGAAGGACACTTTTGTGAAGTAAAGTCGACAGCTGTTGTGGTCAGATACCTGAGGTACTCGTGAAGTGAACGTCAATGTCTTGAGAAAATGTTATAGTACTGAGAAAGCGAGAATAGCCATATGAGTAGAACTTGCATGCACATATTGTGAAAAGGTGGAAAACTGACCAGCAAAGGAATTGCTGATGCTACGAGTAACCATATCTTTTTAGAGAATACTTTGCAGTCGAGACAAATCGAGGTGAAGAATAGTTGGGTTCAGGGTCTTTAAGAATTCATTTTTCCTATAACTAGAGTGTGTTGTTTTGTGCCTAGCATATCATTGTAAGAAATTTTTTTCTAGAGGTTTGTTAGGTATGCATCACTCTTTCTGCAGTGAACTTTAAGACCCTGCATAATTATATTTAGAAGTTTTAGGAGGATGAAGAAATTCCCCATGTATTGGGTAGACTATACGGCAGTGTTTTGAGTTAATGATAATTTTGTGACAAAAGTTCTTGTGATAAGGTCTGAAGATTTATGGAAATTATCCTTCGCGTTATGGGGATTGCGGAGTGATTATATTTCCGTCAGTAGAAGAGACTAATTCTTTGGCTAATTTTGGATTTTCATTCGAGTCTTGGCATGTGTCTAAGGATTGTTCTATATTGGTTTTGGGTTAGACCAAGTTCCATTTGAAGTTATTTATTTATCTACTTTAGTTCTTTTAATATCCCGTCTGTTGTGTACTCGCAATACATCCTTTCGAGAATATGAAATTTTCTCCCTTCTTAGATCCGTGAAGCAGTGTTGTATCTAAAATAATAAATTCTTATCTTCTTATTGCATATTAAAGTCCTTGGCCCTTCTTCTCCTCGACAAGACAAACTAAAACATAACAAGAAAACACGACGGAAATGAAGGGATGTCTTCAGTAGGAAAATGTTGTTCAAAAGTAGTGCATTTTTGGAGAGTTCGAACAACATTGAATTTTTACTTTGGGAAATCATTTCATCGGATTAGTTTAATTATGAAAGAAGTGATATTCTAATCCATCCTTTTCAGGTCTCCATCTGTTTCCCGAATCCGATCGAAGATGCTGTATGCGACATCTAAGGACAGGTTCAGGAGGGAGCTGCAAGGCATACACTATGAGATTCAAGCTACTGACCCTACTGAAGTAGAACTTGAAGTGCTCAAAGAACGCGCTTACTGATTGATCAAACATCCTACTATGAAACAACCATTCATAATATTTCTGTGTAATCGCGTCTTACAAGACTCGATCTACTTAACTATGACATAAATAACTCGATGCTTGGGTTGCTGATTACCGGACGACTCATGATAGTTAGTATATCATGTTTTCTGGTTATGAGCTCGCTCATTCTCATGATGCTTCCTAGTCGAGAAACGAGTATGGTGTTCTGTATGTGAATGGTTATCAACTTCTCTATGTCTACGCAATGAATATTATGTGTTATTAGTATCTGACTGATAAATTTCTGTTGTTCTTTTCCTGTCTATCTGTTTGGGAGATGGTTAAATAGATCTTTAGTTGAACCTACAGCGCGTTTTTTGGTCGCTTATACAAGCCATGTACTGCGAAGATTCACCATAAATTGACTAGTTTATGCTTTATTTATCAAGATATTAGATTGTCGTTAACATAAATTTTTAAATCGTAGTTTAAAAGGTCTATATGTTATATTGTTGCGAGAGAAATATAAGGAGGGCACTCATACAACAATTATTGTAACAAAATCAACAGGCAAAAATCTGAACTACATAAAGCAAAATAAATTGGTAAGATTATGTACAACATGTCTGGAAATTAATTGTGTAATGATGGCAACAGTATTGTTTTCTCTAAATATAAAAAAACTACTGTTTTGCTATTATTAGAGGGACTTGGTTTTAGTGAAAATATTATAAATTAAGGGGCTAACTTCCAAAAGAAAATTATGTTAGCATTTGACTTTCATTTTCCCATGTGTAAATAGCTCAATCTTATCTACTTAGATTATCATAAAATCATAATTTTCTGTGATATAATTATATGAAAAAGTCGAAGTTGATCCTGATATGATTAGTGATTACTGATTTATCGTATGGTAAGATATCAAAAAATTATTTTAAAACATTGAGTTGATTTGATATTATAATAATATTATATTTTAAAAATTAAAAATAAATTTATTTATCGTATCATATCTATCTCTAGATTCTTCGAAACACATCTGATATGAAATTGGATGGAAAATATTTTCAATCATGCACTTACGTACACATCACAATGTTGTCATTTAGAATACTTATGTCATAAGACAATAATTATATTAAAAAAAAGAATGTCATAGTAGAAAAGCAAAAGAATTGACTTTTAAATGAACTTATTTCTATATGAATTTGAACACAAATTGTATCTAGATATAAATTAAATAAACTTGTAAAACACCAAATTTTGCATAAATTTGATTTTCTACAACTTCAAATTATTCCTTCAAACATAAAAAGATGCAAAGTAGTACTCTCAAATATGTATTCTCATGTAGTATGCAAAAATGCATAGGAGTTTAAGGTATAATTTCTCATGAGCAAAATCATGAGAATATAATAAACAGAACTTTTTTAAGATTCTTTTATTAGGATTTAGAGAATACCATACTTTAAAAGATGTGATATACATAATATATCTTTATAATCAATAGTATATATTTTTATGATTCGAATCAGTAACATTTATGTGACACGAAAATAACTCTACCATTACTTCAAAGACTTCCTAAAAAAAAGTAGGCATAAATCTTGATGGTAGATACTATAATTAGTATGAAATCAAATCTTAAAAGTTTTGTATAAAGTTGAATATTTTACTAAGCTATTAATCATATGATATTTTATTTTATTTTTCATTTTGCTGTTATTGGTCTTGTGGTGGTCCTGCAGATTACATTTTTTAGGATTATTATTCTTCTAAAGAGCTGCTGCCTTTGGACTCTTGTCTTTGAGGCCATTCCACTTGATCACATGAAGTCTAATCTTTTACTACTTACTATCTTTTTCCCTTTTTTGCATCTCACAAGATTTTAATACTCCATGTGGGATGTTCCCTAATGTTGTTCTTGGATTTTGTCTTATCTGATCTATACTATCTTGGTTAAACACAATCTTGATACTAAATTTCAGTAGTAAATCTCTTATTGGTTCTCTTATGACATTTTCTGGTGGAATTATTGGTATGGGTGAGATTGATCTTTGATTTCTTGAGTATTAGTGGTGGTTTTCTTTACTTGGGGTTTTAAAAAAGTATGATTTTTCACTAAGTTTGATGGTTTTCTTGGGAATATGATGAGAAATTGGAGTGAGTTTTGAGTAAAGATTGGATTTTTATGATGTTATGAGATTTGGAGTGAAGATATTTGTTGGGGTTTGAAAATTTTTTGTGAAATTGATCTTGGTTTTTGGCAAAATATGATTTTTAACTAAGTATGCTAGTTTTCTTGGGGATATGATGAAAAGTTGGACTGAATTTTGAGTAAAGATTGGATTTTTATGATGTTTTGAGCTTTGGGGTGAGCTGAAGTGAAGTTGTTTCTTGGGGATTGTTTGGATTTGTCCAACTTTGTGAGAATCTTGGTTTCTTGAGTATTAGTATTGGTTGGTTTTAGTTGGGGTTTGATAAGATAGGATTTTAAACTTAAGTATGCTAGTTTTTTTGGGAATATGATGAGAATTTGGACTAAGTTTTGAGCAAAGATTGAATTTTTATCATATTTTGAGATTTGGAGTGAAGAGTTGAAGTGAAGTATTTGTTGGGGGTTGTTTGGTTTTGTCCATTTTGTGGGATCTGTGGAAACTGACTAGTTGGAAATGGAGAGCAATTACAAGACAATTGTGTGGTTTAGGAGGGATTTGAGGATTGAGGATAATCCAGCTTTAGCTGCTGCTGCTAGAAATGGAAGTGTTTTACCGGTGTTTATTTGGTGTCCGAAGGAAGAAGGGCAATTTTATCCCGGTAGAGTTTCAAGATGGTGGCTGAAGCAATCTCTGATTCACTTGAAACAGTCTTTGAAATCTCTTGGGGCTGAACTTGTGTTGATGAAAGCTCAGAGTACACTTTCTGCTCTCACGGAGTGTGTCGATGCTGTTGGAGCAACAAAAGTTGTGTATAATCATCTATATGGTTTGTAATAACTTTCCTTTGGCCTTCACTGTTTGAGTTACTGTTCTATATCTCTGGAGAAAGTGTCGTGTTATTGCTAATATGTGTTGTCAGCTAATGTTATGGATCTAACTGTCCTAATAAACAAGCTCCAATTAGCTTTATTTCTTGTTCTTGTTAGCGTGGTAGAATATACAACAACACACCTAATGTAATCCCACAAGGGAGGTCTGGTAGCGTGATATAATATGGAAGACTATAAATAGAGGGTCAATACACCGCTTATATGTTCATACAAACATATACGTATGTATGTGTGTGTTTGTGTGAAATTTGAAGTATATATGGCTATAGATATTCGGTATTGATCTGATGTTCTGGTATCAATAGTGATACGTCTTATCTTTGCTATAACACATGCTGCACCGTTTAGTTTTAATAGAATTGTATAGAGTTCACTTGGTATATTTTCAACCAAACAAACATAAGATCATTCGAAGTTTATTGCATAACTCATAGAACCTTTCTAAAATGAATTCCTAGTAGGCCAAATGGTACTTGAATATTTGAGTTCCATGTGCCCGGTATCTGATTTTGAGGAAGTACTTACATGATCAATTTTCGGGTTTGATTTAGATCCTGTTTCACTTGTTCGTGACCACAATATCAAGCAAAAGTTGGGGGATCTTGGCATATCTGTTCAGAGCTACAACGGGGACTTACTGAATGAACCATGGGAAGTTTACGATGATGATGGCAAAGTTTTTACAACTTTTGATGCATACTGGGAGAAGTCATTAAGTATACAGAACGAACCTGTTTCACAACTTCCTCCTTGGAGATTAACTCAAGCTGCAGGTACGTTTGAGACCCCGTAACCTCCTGGTCAAATGACAACAATTTTACTAGTTACGCCAATGATCCCATTCTTGTTTTACATTAACTTGATGATTTTCATTTCTCTCATTGACAGGATCAGTTAAAATGTGTTCAGTTGAGGAGTTGGGACTGGAAAACGAGTCAGAAAAATCTAGTAATGCATTACTAGGGAAAGGATGGGCACCAGGTTGGAGCAATGCAGACAAGGCCTTAACCGAATTTGTAGAGAGCAATCTACTCGCGTACTCAAAGGATAGGTTGAGAGTCGGGGGAAATTCTACATCCCTTTTGTCTCCTTATCTCCACTTTGGAGAAGTAAGTGTGAGGAAAGTTTTCAATAGTGTACGCTTGAAGCAGATACTTTGGACCAAAGAAGGGAACTCTGTTGGAAAAGACAGTGCTACTATTTACCTTAGAGCTATTGGACTGCGAGAGTATTCTCGTTATATCTGTTTTAATTTCCCATTTACTCATGAAAGGTCGTTACTGAACAACCTGAGGTTTTTCCCTTGGAATGCTGATCAAGCCCATTTTAAGGCTTGGCGACAGGGACGGACTGGTTATCCATTAGTCGATGCAGGAATGAGGGAGCTTTGGGCAACGGGATGGGTTCATAATAAAATAAGAGTGATTGTGTCAAGTTTCTTTGTCAAGTTTTTACTTCTGCCATGGCAATGGGGGATGAAATACTTCTGGGACACACTCTTGGACGCGGATTTAGAAAGTGACATAATTGGTTGGCAATACATCTCTGGTAGCTTGCCCGATGGTCATGAACTTGAGCGCCTCGATAACCCAGAGGTATGTTATGTTGCTGATGTAAATGTCATAGTAGATGATGTTTCTTGCCATGGCTTTGTTTTTTCTATTATTTTTATGGCACAACCACAATAGAAGTTACGAGTTCAGCAGAATCCAATAGCTTTGACTAAACTCTATGTTCAATTGTTCATAAACTTTAAATCCTGGATCCGCCTCTATCAAGAGACTGCATAATCATGCCAAACTTAAGAAAACATACTTTTCTACTAGACATTTTCGACTCTATTTATGAAGGACTTTTATCGATATGGAGAAAGAAAACTCTTGCATACCTAGTAAAAAGCATGATGTATTCTCGGGACATTTAGTTGATGAGTCGCGAGCTTATTTAAGTTTCATCAACTCTTCATGCAGGTTCAAGGATTCAATTATGATCCGGAGGGCGAATATGTGAGACATTGGCTACCTGAGCTAGCAAGAATGCCGGCTGAGTGGATCCATCATCCTTGGGATGCACCACTTAATGTGCTCAAAGCTGCAGGGGTGGAACTCGGAATGAATTATCCGAACCCCATAATTGATGTAGATGTTGCGAGGGATCGTTTAATGCAAGCTATAATTATCATGAGAGAAAAAGAAGCAGCTGTGAATACTTCACATGCAAATGGAACTGTTGAAGTTGTGTTTGATAACTCGGAAAATGTTGGAGATTCAGCCAGTATTCCAAAGGACGACGTTGTAAAGGGAAAGGAGCCTTGCCCGAGCAGTTCATCTTATGATCAAAGGGTGCCATCAATGCAAAATGTAGGCACTTATAGAAAGAGACCAAAGCCCGAAGAGGAAACAAAGAAGCTCAATGATAACAAGCTTAGCTACAAGAACGAAAGGATCAAAATGTCAAACGTGGACGGTGACTTGTGCTCTACTGCAGAATCCTCTTCTATGAAAAAACAGATGACCGTCAGCAGAAACTCATTCTCTGTACCTCGAACAATTACCATGTCTCACGACAGAAAATCCTTTGATGACGAAGCATCATCACATGTGAAGCTACAAAAGGAAGAAGAGATTGACACATAAATCAACTCGTGCAAAAATGGTAAGACGCAAACACCCTAAGCTTGAGTTTTCGTTGTCTAATTTATGTTTCCATTCAAAACAGGAGAGCGTAGCTACATAAATATACTTGCATTTTTTCAAAATTCACTTCAATCACTCGTCTCGTCTCTGTTCCAGTTTCAATCATCATGACCGGACCCTGTCTTCTTCTCTATTTGCAGAAGCTACAACGCGATGATTCCCTCACCATCTCCAAACATCTGATAGTTGAATCAACATATGCAGTGGAATGACGATATCCTGTTGAACATTTCTTCGTGTATATATAACTTTTTCTTAATCGTAGCAAGGTTTGTAGTTTGTTTAACATAGTACGCGATAGAACTCATCGTGAAGCAGCTCAGATTCATGGTTTAATCTCTGCTTTGTTTAGTTACATATATAGACCATGCATATGTAATCTTGAATATGATTTGCTTTTTCTTGTATTTTCATAGTAATAAAAGATGAAAATAGGTCATCTAGTTTTGAGAAAATGATAACATATCCTACATTTTGGGTATAAATCGTTGGATTCGGAGCCTAAATGGTACAAAATATTAACAAAAATTCTAAAATGGTATATAAAATTTTATATTAATCAAAACGGTAAAATCGCTGGAACAACAGCGATTTACTCTACCGAAAACCTAACAACTATTTTAGACCCCAAATATAGTTCTTAACATGGACTTGTTTTCTCCAAATATGTTTTGTTTCTTTATTTTGGAAAGAAAGTTGTTTTATGCATTCCATAATTTTTGTTTCTTAATGATTCAAAGAAGAATTTGAAGTAATACTTTTGGTTTGTGATTGTACTTTGTTTATTACTTACAATTACTTCCTTTATCTTATTACAATTACTTGCTTTTATTTTGAAATAATTACATGTATTTTGCTTTTAAAAAGTTTCATTTGATTGTTTTTTATTTCTCAAGAAAATTAAAAATAAAAAACATTGTACTATGTTTATGCTTTTGTTCGAGAATTTGTTATTTTCTCTCCTCACTTTTACTTGTTTTGGACGTTACACACTATTTAAGAAATAATTATATACTCTTCTTAGTTATAGTAAAACTGGTCAAATTTTGACTTAACACATTTATCAAGAAAATAATATTATTGATATAACGAATTTACTATTTTATCTCTATTAATTACTCCCTCCGTCCTATATTGTTTGTCATGATTTTTATTTTTAGAGTCAAACTATAAAAACTTCGACTAACATTTTAAGATGTATTTTTTCATCATATTAATATGCAAAAAATTGTAATTTACAGTAATTTTCATATAGTTTTAGAACATTTAATTTTTTTTGTTTAAAATATCGAATCAATATGATCTAATTTACCTTTGAAAATTAATCAAATTGACTTTTGATAAGCGCAATATGACAAACAATTTCGAACGGAGGAAGTAATGGAATTCTAAATATATCTATTCAATTCATTTTCTTAAAAAGATTAACAACTCAATATTAATAAACTAGGAAAAATTATGAAATATTTGCTATTCATTATGTGTACAAATAATAATGGAAAAAAGTATATAAAAAAAAAAGGCAGATGGCTAATTTTGATTGGTCAGAAAAGATTCCAAAAGAATATTCCACTCTCAGTACTGGGGTACTATATAAGTCCATCAGAAACAGAAATTTGAGTGTTTACGCAAACGATGAAGACAGAAAACGTTATGAGCGAGGAACTGAGGCGAGATTATCGTGTGTGTGAGGAAATAGGGAGAGGACGATTCGGCGTCGTTTTCAAGTGTTACTCGCCGGAAACCGGCCAGAATTTCGCCGTGAAATCTATCAACAAGCTTCTCATCGCCGATGACTCAATCGACCGTCAATGCCTCTACAACGAAGCTAAGATCATGCATTTGGTTTCCCCTAATCCTCACATCGTTAGTATCGCCGATGTCTGTGAAGACGATACGTACCTCGATATCGTTCTCGAGCTCTGCAACTCCTCAGATCTCTTCCAACGACTCTCTACTCAACGACTGTTGTCCGAGTCTGATGCCATTGCAGTCATGGTACTCGTACTCTTTCAGTAGGGGAAAATGATCTGTGAATTTTAGTGCATTTGTGTTTTTGTAGATTCAAATTAAATGATTTTTACTAATATTTCTAAAATGTAGTACTAATTTGTCTAATTGATGATTATAGCAAATTGATAATTTTTGGATCAACTGTTTGTTTTAGGTTCCATTGATGGAGGCAATAGCGCATTGTCACCGGCTTGGCGTAGCGCACCGGGATATCAAGCCGGAGAACATTCTGTTTAACGAATGGAACGATCTGAAATTAGCTGATTTTGGCTCGGCTCAGTGTTTCCGTGAAGGCGAGCTGATGAGCGGAGTGGTAGGGACGCCGTATTACGTGGCGCCGGAGGTTTTAGCTGGAAGAGATTACAATGAGAAGGTAGATATTTGGAGTGCTGGTGTGATTCTGTATATAATGTTGGCCGGAATGCCGCCATTTTACGGTGACTCGACAGAGGAGATATTCGAGGCTGTTCTCAGAGCGAACCTTAGGTTTCCGACGAGGACTTTCCGGTCTGTGTCACCGGCGGCAAAGGATTTGCTACGGAGAATGCTATGTAAAGATGTTTCTAGAAGATTCTCAGCTGAACAAGTCCTTCGTAAGTATCACCGCTCTTATCATTCTTCTAGCCTTTTTCTAGATTACAACATTCTTTTATTGGCCTAATACATAAACATACATAAATATTAACGTTTAATTTAGTTTCAAACGAATAATTATATCGTTCAATTTTAAATGTGCATAATAGACAAACTTGTATAAAATTAAATGACATAATACAGAAGAAAATTTTGTACAAATTTAAATGTTTACTTGTATATCCAAAGTTTAAATAGTTACTCACTGTGATCATGTGTTATGTCTTTATTTATTTGACCAAATTTTTTAATCACAAACCTTAAAATAATTAAATTAGGATCAAATGATTCAAATTGAAGTCTAGCTTGGACTTGAAACTCTTTTTGGTTTTTAGATTCTATCTTTGTGCATTCAACCTGTTTGTGCATTCAACCTGCTTAAACTTAGGCGTATTGGATAAATCATATTTTTATGTATTAATTTTAGCTTTACTATATAAAGCTTTTAAAATGCGTGATCACTATGTATTTATTTATTTGATCAAATCTTTTAATCACAACTTTAAAATAATTAAATTAAGGCATATCTATGTACTTAATAATAATTATTCCCTTAATATAGGATCAAATGATTCAAAATGAAGTCTAGTTTGGACTTGGAACACTTATATAGGATTTAGGATTCTATCTTTGTGCATTTAAAAACGGAATTTGATTTTAAAAGAGGAGGAAGATGAGATTTCTTTGCCTCTACAATTTAAAAAAAGAAAAATGGCATTTTAATCATATGATTCTTAATTCATATAAAACTTTTAAAATGTGTGATCACTATAAAAATTTTTGTTTTTGACTGGTTCAATGCATATAACTTGAAAAACTTCAAATATTAATTTACTTATTTTCTTGGTTAATAAGATGATATATTATAATAATACACAGGGCATCCATGGATCACTAGCAATGATGGGACGAAAGAAGATGGTGTCGTAGCTTGAGAATTTCGACCCCTTATTTGGAACTCTAATCCAACATTATCAATAGATCTGTAGATTACTCATACTTCTTAGTAGTAAAGGAAGTATGATGTTTCTTTTTTTCGATTTTCCACCCAGGGTTTAGTGTTTCAATAAAATTTGAATCGCACACTGTAGGGCCTATTTGGGGTGAAGGATCCAACATGATTTTCTCCATATCCAGAACTCGAATCTGAGACATCTGGTTAAGGGTGGAACAGTATCACTCACTGCACCACATGCCATGTTGGTAAAATTAATGTAATAAAGTACTATTAATCAATTAAGAGACTTGTCTTATATGTGAAATTGTAAATCATCAAACTAGTGTTTCCTTTTGTTATATTTTGATCTAACTTTTCATACAGAGATCGTGAGCACTAAAAAAAAGATTATCATGCATGAATTAATTCTCTTTTACTATCAACCACAATAAGTTGACAGATTCTCAACTGTATTATGAGATAAAGGCACACACATGATTTTCTCCTACTTTAACAAGTTTATTGGTATTACTATACGTTATTGGATGTAATACATACCCTTTTGTTTTGATTGTATTTGAATGAAGTATCTTTGTTGATTGTTAAGTACTAATATGAAAATATATTTTTATAACAAGAATATTAATGACTCGAAAACACAATGAGATGTGATTTTATTGTTTCCGATAGAATAAAGTTTATGGACATTTTCCTAGGTATAGAATTACTCACATTTGTCATATTATTTTATTGATAATAATATACAAATCCCAACAATTAGAAGTCAAAAACATATTTTTAAAATTAGCGTACAAAAACCCTAGAGAAAATTGGGTCTAGTTGGATAGAGCATGACTATAACCATTTTTTATCTTATTCTTAGAATAAGAAAATTATATAAAATAGCAAAATTATTAATTCAAATTGAATGTTATAATCATAGTTTGATTTAATCTTAACTCGTAGTAAACTATTGTCATTCGCCTCTCATTGAAATTCTAGTTCGCCACTTTAGCTTTTTCGCTGGCAATCTCTCCCTCGTCTCTCTCACTTTTTATACAAACACAAATGTATAAAATGTGTCTGTGTTTGTATAAAGTGAGAGAAAACTGTGTACATACATATGTTTTCTTTTGTCTCTCTCCAGAGAATCTCGCTTGCCGCTCTCCTAGATTTCGCACGACGCTCTCATTCGCCTCTCTCACTTTATAGAAACACATGTATAATTTGTGTTTGTATAAAGTGATAGAAAATTGTATATACAAATACAAATAGATATTTCTTCGTCCTATACACTTATAATTATACAAATACAGATCTTTTCCTGCCCAGTTTTCTTTCGTCTTTCTCTCTTTCTCGGTTTATACAAACACAAATTATATGATTGATTCTTTTGTATGTGTATATTGAAACAGATTATACAATTGATCTTTTATATATGTATACCGAAATATACATACTAATAGTCATAGCATACATAAAGTTTGCTATGGAGCATAATTATACAAACTATACGTATAACATACAAATATAATTTTTATGTTTGCCAAACTTAAAATTTACTTTATTTCAATCCATCTCATTTAGTTCCAGCTAATTTTGGGCCAATTTTTACTCCAATTTATTTATTTACTTCTGTCTATCCCCGTCCATTTGACATCCCTACTCATTTATTTTCTCCCCAAAAAAGTTGAACACTAAATGGAATATACGTTAGATCAAAATTTCGTGAAATACATCACGATCATCTTTACAAATACAAGTCCTTAACTCGAATTTTATGTATGTATGTATGTAAGATTCATATTATCTTTCGTTTCGAATGTATTTTTTTATATGTAAAGATTAAATTCTGAGTTGTTCAATTACAACAAATTTAAAAAAAACAAACAAATAACTTGACTCTCCATTGAGAATATTCTAACAATCTATTCATAAAAACACACAAATTATTATAAAAAGGTAACACTACATCTTAAATTTGAAATTGGGAAAATGAAGAGAGAGCTATAATGAAAAAAAAAAGATGGATGCAATTACAATAACTTGAAAAAAACATTTATATTATTTTGGACATTTGGAGGGGCTATTATAGTAGCATACACAAATAGATTTGTTTTGTTCTACGTCATGACACTCTGAATTAAGATAGAATGCTCCATAATCTGAGACACAATTTGTTTGACAAATTGTAAGTTCTTGAGAACAAGGTAGAGAAGCATTTGATTGTGATGAACATACTAATTGAGCATTAGTTGTAGATAGAACTTGAATCATCACAAACATGGCTGCAAAATCAAGTAATAGAATTAGTGTACTTGTTATGAAATAGTATTCTTATAAATAACAACAATGTTTGACTCAACTTATATATATATATAAAGACATCCAAATAGACTCAAGTTTACTTGTTATGAAAAAAGTTTAATGTCTTCAATGTAATGAGGAAGGATTTTAAAATTAGGTTTGGTTCACAAGTTTGAATTGTTGGTATCGTCAATATGAATCACATTTTTCTGAATCGTCTATCTGACACTATAAATCACATTCTTCTGTGATTTAGATTTCAGCTCATTGACCACTAGACGATTTTTTTAAAAAAATGAAGTGATTTGAATATTGATTTTGAGTTGTCTTCTTTTTTTCTTACTTTTTGAAAAATATATGTCTCTCTATATATATTACAAAAATGAAAGCATAAAGATGATATACATACCACAAATGTAAGCAATGAAAAAATTGAAGCTAGGGAAAGATACACCAAAGTTCTCCATTGCAGAAATTAAGTAAATAAAATAATCATTTCACTTATCTTTTATACTAGAACTACAATTTAAGAGATCATAAAAATAAGATATAATGCATCCTAATATAGAAATTTCTTGATGAAGACAAACTTAGAAATGCCATAATAATTTTGATAAATGTACTATTAAAAGGGGGATTTCCTTGCAAAAGTAAATATGGGATACTATTAATTGTACAAAATCAATCTTATACTATGTTATAATGTAAAATTTTAATTTTTCAAAAAGGAGTTAGTAATTATATTTGAATAATACTATATTTGTTTTTCAATAATTGTACAACATTGAATCAGTAGTATCAAATGAATAATTGGTTTTGTGAGCTTTCGATGTGTTAATTTTTGTTGAATCATCTAATTAGTTATAACCAATCTATATACGCTCCACACAAAGTTTAATTAATTTGACTTACCCCTAATTTATAATACTCCTTCGCCTCAATTTATGTAAATTGTAATGTAGTTTGACTTGATACGAAATTTTAAAAAAAAAATATTTTGAAATTTGTGATCTAAAAGATAACCAATAATAGATGTTTGTCGGACTATAAATCATTTTTTAAAAAAGTTTATAAAATATTTTTTTAAGGGTAAAATCATTAATATTGATTAGTATTAGTCAAAATAATCATGAATTATCCGATTTCTTCAAAAAATCTCCTATAATGATGACTTATTTATTTTATTTTCTTACATTTTCTTAAGTTATTGCTATGTATAAAAATGATAAGTTAGAAGAATACTTTATAAGAACAAAAATTTCAGAATTTTTGAAGCAAAGTATGAGAGATTTTATGTTACTTCACAAATTGTCCCTCATTGGATTAAAAATAGAAATGCCAATAGTCTATCATCACTCCAAAAAACAAACTTCATCAAGTATAGTCATTTAATTCATATTTTTATGTTAATACATTAGTTATATATTTTTTATGTTTAGTAAAATTATCATACGAATCATGCTATTAGGCAGGCCAAGCAAGCAACAAGGGGCATGTGGAGAGTTTAGTTGCCTTCTCTTAAAATTCTAATCATGTTGATGTAAAAAGTCTTTGTAGCTTTTATACAAGACAATAAACTTGGTATATTTTTCCAAAGGAATGGCCCATATATATATATATATATAAGTATTGAGTCTAGCTAGTTTTAAAAAAGACAAATTATGGTATTTAAATTGTCAATGATTGAAATAAAAGGCAATTTTTTTTTTTGTTTGTGTAGGGAACTTGATATCGATCTTTTTCAAGTTGGGCTTTGAAGGATGACTTTTTTTTCATATTTACTTAAAGTCAACAAAATATAAAAAAAAATTATAAGATATTGATGATGGTAATTGAGGGACCTGATTAATGGGGTGATTAGTGGTAGTGTTTGACTTATTATAGTTATTGTAGAGAGGTAACAGTTAGTGGTTGTGGTGACTAACAGTAATGATTGATAATTTGACCGAAATGGTTATTATAAATTTGTATTGCATGTGAAATCAATTATGGATATTGCATCATATGATCGATTTGTCTATATTAAATCCTTTTGAGCTACGATGCGTGAACTCAAAATAATTAGATAGAATTACATAGTCTTCAATGATTACCTTGCATTATCATTTCTTATTGTGACATACGCTAAAGAATAAAATCCATAAAATAAAAGGGTTGATTTAACTATACTGAATTTATTTTTATTATAACATAAAGAAAATCAAAAGCTCCTGCATCAAAGATTAGCAGAATTACACAAGAAGGAAGAAAAAAAAAACCACAAACCAAAAAAGAATAGATGATTATTTCATCGTAACATACAAAAACAAAGAACATAAAGCTTTACTAAAGAGCCTCAAAAGCTCTTTGCACGATCTTAAATGACGTATTTATGTATTAAACGGAAACTGGAATAGTTTGTGCATTTTCCCCTTTAGTTATTTCTTCTTCTCCTTCATTTTCCTTTGACATTTCTTCCAATGATCTTCCTTTTGATTCTGGCACTAATAATGTGAACAACATTCCAAGAAAATTCACACAACCTAACACAATAAGTGCATTTTTCACACCAATTCCAGTAGGATAACCCGTATCGACTTTAGATGGATCAGTAGATTGAGCAGCATACAGAAAACCAAATGCACCAACAATAGCACCAGCTTTCCCAGCTGCAGCTGATATCCCGTGGCACGTTGATCTCAACCTAGCTGGAAAAATCTCCGCGGGCACAACAAACGTTGTAGCATTTGGACCAAAATTCGCGAAGAAAAAGGTTAGTGAATACATGATAACAAAACCAATTCTATTTTCCTTTTTAGTCCAATGATTGTATGGTATGGCTAACGCGAACATAAACACTGTCATGAAGAAAAACCCCATCAATTGAATCGCAAATCTACCCATTCTATCGATAAATGCAACTGTAAACCAGTAACCAGGTACTGTACTACAAAGAGCAATAAGAGTCTGTGCCTTTGCAATTTTGAATACCTCATCCAACGCGTTCATCGTCTCTGGATGAGGTATCCATCCAATTTTACTAAATATATCCTTCTGAAATAGATTCTGACTATAAAACGCGATATCTAGTAAAAACCATGTACTAGTTGTTCCAAGCAAATGCAGTCCATGACGATGAAGAAACTCCTTAGTAAACAGCCCGAAACTATTCCCCTGTGTCTCAACAATCTTCTCTTTCTCTGCTTCAATTTCAACATTCAACACTTTACTCATATCGGAAGCAGCTTTTGTAGCATTCTTAGCTACCAAAGCTGTGTAACGTGCTGTCTCAGGCATCTTCATACGCCAATAGTAAGTAAGCAAAGCCGGTATAGCACCAAACATAAGTATAATTCTCCATACGAAATCAGCCTCAGGAGGGGTTGAACCTTCATTATTAACAGAATAAATTGGAGCAGGGTACGCGTTTTTAAACGAGCCACTAACAACAAGTGCAACAATCCCTCCTGTCAAAATCCCAAATCCTTGCATCGCGAATACTGCAGATATAAAAGCTCCACGAGTCTTTTTATTAGCGTATTCAGACATGATCGTTGCTGATAAAGGGTAATCGCCACCAATACCAAAACCAAGCCAAAATCGAAAGAAACATAACGTAGCAATCACACCACTAGAGGTCTTACCAAAAGACAGCCCTGATGCAATCGAACAAATAACCATGATCATGAGAGTCATTCCATATACTCTTTTCCTTCCCATTTTATCACCTAACCACCCGAAGAACAATTGACCCGATAGTGTCCCAACAAACGCGACTCCATTCACTGCAGCTGAGATACCTGGAGGGAGAATCCCTGGCTTATTATCACCCTCATGATGATAGTAAATTCGACCGAGTAATTTAGTCACAAGTGAAATGCAGAAAAGGTCATATGCATCAGTGAAAAATCCCATTCCTGCTATTACAATTGCTGTAAAATGATACAATTGTGTTTTAGCAACATCAAGAGCATTTAGTACTTGTAATTGATCTTTAGCCATAGTTAATAATAGTAATATTTCTCAAACTACTACAGTTTTTAATGCTAAGATATATAATGTAGACAAGGGGTTATTAATACAATGAGTTGATACAACAAGACAAAAAGACCAACATTACAACAAGCTAAGTTCAATTTTGAGAAATCCTTAATATTATCAACAACAACATATCTAGTGTTATGCTACAAATTTAGAGATAGAGACAATTTTCGATAAGGATTCAAAATTTGAAGAAATAGACACACAAAATATGTAGCCGAAGGAGGTTCGACATCTATATATATTATTTTAACCATGATATAATTTTTTGAACGAACCCCCTAAAGATATGATGGCTCCGCCACCGGCTATAATGGGATTTAGGAAGGATAAAATGTATACAAATGGGATAGAGATTAGAGAGGTTGCTTCTGATAGACTCGAAGATAAGATTACAAGAAGTTCGATTTTGGAGTTTTTTTAATATTAAGAAAAATGAAAAAGGTCAAAAATATCCTTGAACTATCAGAAATAGCTCAAATATACCCTTGAGTATATTTCGGCTCAAATATACCCTTACCGTCAAACTATAGGGTCAAAAATACCCTTCTTATTAACAGAATCGGTTAAATGCAACTTAAATGTCATGTGGATGTTACATGGCATGCCACATAAGCCAATAGAGTTCCACTCATGCCACGTAGACAAATAAACTTTCCCCTAATTTCTCCCAATTTTCTCCATTTTCCGTAGAATTTAGAAACGATTTCACTGAAGAACATAGAACCCCTTTTCCTCATTCTCCATTTCGTTAGAACGATTTCACAAAATACATAAGTTCTAAAGGGAAAGGGATTCTATGTTCTTCGGTGAAACCGTTTCTAAATTCTAAGGAAAATAGAGAAAATTGGGGGAAATTAGGGGTAAGTTTATTTTTAACGTGGCACGAGTGAAACTCTATTGACTTATGTGGCATGTCATGTGGTATCCACATGGCATCCAAGTGGCGTTTAACAGATCTTGTTAATGAAAAGGGTATTTTTGACCCTATAATTTGAGGGGAAGGATATATTTGAGCCGAAATATAATTTAAAGATATATATGAGCTATTTCAAATAGTGTAAGAATATATTTGACCCTTTTCCGTAAGAAAAAAAAATATATAGTATGAAAGGTGTGTGGTGTCATAGAAAGGGGTATATTCGGCCGACTTTGCATAAATTAGAACAAGAAGGATAGTTGTTAGATACTTCCAATAGAATGCAACTACGTTTTCTAAGTTTTTTTTTTCTATTTTAAATTTATAAACATCTTAAGGAACAGCCTGTTTCTTCGTGGCATAACACATAAGTATGTTCTTTTAATTTGATTTCAACTTGAAATGATATTTATGTTTGGGTGTATATCTGTAGATACTTAAATTTGTATAAAGTTAAACAGGTAGATATAAACATCCGACATGATAATTCGAGTGAGATACAATCGAACATATTTGTTTTTCTAAAACAACTTTTCTACCTCTACAAGGAATTGATAAGGTCTTCATACACTCTAATACCTTCTCCAAACTCCACTCGTGGGATTTCACTAGATATATTATCGTTTTTGCATATAGGATATACGTGTCTACTTATTTAATTTTATTCAAATTCAAGTAATTATTTTGTACAAACTCAAAGTTAAACAATATAAAATGTTAATTGAGATAAAGTTAAAAAATATTTACATATTATGATTTATTTTTTGCCTAAACTATATGCACATTAAATTATGGTGTTCTTTAGTAAGTATCTTTTTCATTATTATTCATACATGACAAAGTTCAATTCAGATAAAAGATCCTCGTTGCTACCTAAGCACTATTAAAAAGTGTACTCTCTCGGTCTCAAATTATCTGTTATGGTCTTTGAAAATAATTAACTCAAATTATTTGTAAGGTAATTAAAATACTTATAATATTCTTTCTAATTAATAATTCTTAAAAGACGTATAAAAGAGAATCACGATAAATATTTTGAGATAACAGGAATATACCGTTTTGAGTATACTTAAAAGTATAGTTTTAATACTATTTTTAGTTAAGTGTACACAAGCAAATTTCTTGTAACAATGATAAAATTATAGACAAATCATTATTGTAAACACATAACTAATTATTGAATCATACAAAAATTGGGTTATTTAACCCTATAATTAATCAAGTTTAACAATTGTCTAGACTTCACAAGTTAAACACGTAGAGTCCAACTTTTTAACTCTTTAATCTAAGTTTAAAAATAGAATAAAGTTCACTTTATAATAAGACTAAGATTAATCTAACACTAGTATGGTGAAGTTCTTTTTTTTCTTGATAATCAATAGAATCAATCTTTTTCGGTAAAACGTGGCATATTTAAATTATAATTTATTTTTATGCAAGAAATTATATTTATTCATAAGCTTAATTATTTTTCAAAAATCGATTGCGTACGAATACCGCAGGAGTAATATGTTATATAAGTCAACATTTGTGGCCTTTTAATTGACATTTTTGTTCTTAACGATAGTATATGTTCTATGTGAAATAGACATACTAGAAAGGGAAATATTGTCTCAATCAATCAATCACGAGTCTCATAAATTATTTTATTGACTATAGTATAAAGATATTTACAGTGACTGATTCAGGATTTAAAAATTGTGGGTGCTTATTTCCTTTAACATAAACCTTTTAGCAATCACATAGTATAAAATATACTAACTGAAACTCTTAAATAAAAAAAATTAATAAAAAAAACCTTAATTAGGAAAGGAAAAAGTGTAAGAAAAAAAGGGTGCAAAATTCGCTGCAAAAAGAAAAGAAAAAAAGGGGCGGGTGGGATTCAAACTCTGCCAATGTGCTTTGCGTGCCTCTTGTTTCCATGCGTAAACCAGCGCGTCCATAACTGCTTTCATATTATGAGTGCTCATTTAATTTTTAATATATATATATATATATATATATATATATATATATATCGAAGTCAATGGTGCTCGAGCACCCGAACTCACTTACTGGGTCCGCCCCTGGATATTTACCTAATTTTCATAATTTATTGACTATAGTATAAAGATATTTACTTAATTTTCAAGATAGTTACTTCTTCTGTATTCATTTTTATTTGTCATTTTACGTTTTTCAAAAGTCAATTTGATTGATTTTCAAAGTTAAATTGAATTACATTAATTCGATATTATAAACAAAAAATTTAGATATTAAAAAATCATATAAAAAATATGATAGATTCCATTTTGACATATCAATTATGATAAAAAATATATAGTAAAATATTAGACAATTTTTTTTTTAGTTTAAATCATAAAAGAAGATTATAACAATTAAAAGTGAAACGGAGGTAGTAACATCTTGTGTGTAAGAGAATGTATGATTAACTACTTTTTTAATAATAAATAAAATAAATAAAAAGAAGAAAATGAGAAATTTCTTGGTATTTAATTATTGACAGATAAACAGTAAACACGGCAAAAAAAGGTTTTGCCTGATATCACAAAACAGGATATTTATCAGCTAGGTTTCTTTCTTTCTTTTACTTTTCGATATTTATATTAAAATTTTGATTAAATTTAAATTATATTTTGTATGATCTATTTAAAATTACTACTCTCAATAAGATTAAGATTCCTTTTACGTATAAGGCTCGGATATGATATTTCTGATTAAGGATACACAAGAATTTTATGGACTTAGAAATTATTTTATTTTATTTTATTAAAATAAATTTTTAAATTTCCTAATTTATTGTTTTGAACAAAGAACAGACCAACAAATAATAGACCATTCCCCACCTAAAGAAGAATATTCAATTAGGAGGAAAAAACATGGAAATTTCTATGTAGAAATTAATAATAGTCACTACTATATATGCCCAAGGAACAAATTAGTAATGAATTTGAACATTAATATAATAACCAGGGAAAAAAAAATCAAATTTGTCTATATTATCTGAAATTGCATAATTTTATTTTTCCGTTACATTTTTGATTTATTAATATCTTGTTATTTATAAATCGTCTCGTATTTATCTTTGCTATTAACAGAATTAATTCTACGATGAAAACGTTGATTACCACCTAGTCAAATTAGACAATTTTCTCATCTCGCAATAATTAAAATTAAAGAACATATATATAAATTTATAACAGGCGAGATTAGTATCGAAATCAGAATATTTATTAAGGAGTTCAAAGTATAAAAAGGTATATATATACACATAGAAACTAAAGATATTCAATTTCTACTAATTTACTATATATACTTACAAAATAATTTTGACTTTTAATATACAGTATAATTTTTCAATAAACCCTTCATGATATTTTGACTCCGCGCCCTTTGGCAAGAATATTCAACGAAACTACGAGGAGAAACAAATTAATTATATTTCTAGTACATTATGTTCTTCATTTCCTTTGGTTTAACGTAGAGATTAAGGAATTTTTTTTTTTGTTTTTTGTAGATACAACGTAACGTAAGCTGTTCACCCAATATTTTATTTTTAGGCCAAGCTCATATTTAGTTAATATTACTGTCACTATTAAAATTTGATCATTATATGAATTGTCAACATATGTAGACGAATTAGAGTCCACCGTCTTAGTGATTGGATTATGTGGTATTCTTCTATGGTTTTGTACTATTTTTTTTATCGCGATTTAACTTTTGAATTTGATTATATTGATCAAGATTGTTTTTTTAATCGGACGTTGAGGTGATCATAATGTTTGTGAATTACCTTGTTGTAACCCTTATTGATTGATGAAATGATTAATAGCATGAAAGTGGACTTCTTGAATTGCATGAATTGTTGTCTCTTTCATATGTTGTGATATTGCTTGTGTGCATCGTTTGTCAAACATTGTGATGAGACATGATATAGTCTTGATGTCGAGATCATTGTCGAGGAGTGTTATAATGTTGAGGTCTTTGCCAATGAGCGTTATGATGTCGAGGTCTTTATCGGTGAGTGTTATGATGTCGAGGTCTTCACCGGCGATTATTATAATGTCGAGGACTCTCCGATGATTGCTATTATGCCGAGGTCAAATCCGGCTAGTATTATTATATAAGACCAATGAAAAATGATTCCGACTAGTGATTTGATATAAAGTCGATGGAAAATGATTTTGCCTAGTGATATTGTGCCAATGGAAAATGATGGTAAGAAATTGATTATTGTGATTTGATGTATTTCTATGTTAATGTGTGGCTTACTTGCTACTTGTGATTGATGTATTTGTTTCGTGTGATTAATCTTCTTGATATTGAGATGGATTTACTTGATTTGTTTTGTTGTTTCGTGTGATTGAACTATGAACATTGAGCCTTTTGAGCCGTGTATTATAAAACTAGTAGGTTGAGCTTCTGTGTCAGTTGTAGTTTGAGGAGGTTCTGTTGGTATGTGAAGAATTGATGTATACATCCATTGCGAATAAATTTTACCCCTTCTACCACCATCAATGTTGGGATCATATTATAGCTATTGATATGCTTAACATGTCCGGTACCCCCAAGCCTGACTAAATTTAAACTCACACCAAAATAACCTCACATTAGAGGTATAAAGTGTTTCATAACATTGATGATTCTATATCCAGAAACTCGAACTCGAAATCTCTGATTACACGTTGTTTATACATAAAAAGGGAAGATTAAAAAAAAACAAGTTGTTTACACATAAAAAATAGAGTCAAGAAATGTTTTATAAAAAGAGATAGACAACCAAAGAACCTCCTTTGGTTACTTTATATAATCTCAGAATTTCTGAGATTTGCAGAAGTAAGGTAATAATGTTTAATTACCCAAACAAACAAACAAAAAGATAAGAGCTTATTCCATCTTCTTATAACAAACCAACAAACAATCTCTTTCTAATCCCAAATACCACAAATTAACTCAAACTGCATTGTAGTGTATACTAACTGATAACTTGTCTAAAACTCACACAGGAACTGTCCTTCCACTTGTTGCTCTTATTTCAGCTACAGTTTCCTCTTCCCCTTCGTTTTCCCTCGACAAATCTTCCAATGACTTCCCATTGGATTCTGGAACCAAGAATGTGAACAGCATACCGAGGAAGTTAACACAACCAAGGACGATCAACGAGTTCCTCACACCAATGCCAGGAGGGTAACCGGCGTCAGTCTTTGTTGGATCCGTGGGCTGAGCAGCGTATAAGAATCCAAATGCACCAACCATAGCTCCTGCTTTACCTGCTGCTGCTGATATTCCATGGCATGTGGACCTAAGCCTGGCTGGGAAAATCTCAGCAGGGACGACGAATGTTGTGGCGTTTGGACCAAAATTGGCGAAGAAAAAGGTGAATGAGTACATGACCACGAAGCCAATTCTGTGATCCTTGAGAGTCCAGTGATGGTATGGAATGGCTAAGGCAAACATGAAGACTGTCATGAAGAAGAATCCCATCAACTGAATTGCAAATCGACCAATCTTATCGATGAATGCAACTGTGAACCAGTAACCAGGAACAGTACTACAAAGAGCAATAAGTGTTTGTGCCCTTGCAATCTTGTAAACTTCTTCCAACGCGTTCATGGTTTGTGCTGGTGGAATCCATCCAATTGCACTGAAAATGTCCTTCTGGAAAAGGTTTTGACTGTAGAAAGCAATGTCCAACAAGAACCATGTGCTAGCAGTTCCAAGCAAGTGAAGTCCATGGCGACGGAGGAACTCCTTAGTGAACAAACCAAAGTCATTGGCTCCTTTTGCTTCAGAAATAGCTGTAACTTTCTCTGGCTCTGCTTCAATTTCGACTTGCAACACCTTGGACATGTCGTTAGCTGCCTGTTTCAAGTTCTTGGCGACCAAGGCAGTGTAACGGGCAGTTTCAGGCATCTTCATACGCCAGTAATAAGTAAGTCCAGCAGGGATTGCACCAAACATGAGAATTATACGCCACACGAAATCAGCCTGAGGGACTGTTGAACCAATAGCATCAACCTCATATGCTGGTGCAGGGAATGCGCCCTTGAATGCTGCAGAAACAATGATTGCCACCATTCCACCAGCCAGAATTCCGAAACCTTGCATAGCAAACACAGCAGCAATGAACGCTCCACGGGTCTTTTTGTTAGCATACTCAGACATGATGGTGGCAGAAAGGGGATAATCACCACCAATGCCAAATCCTAGCCAGAATCTGAAGAAACAAAGCGTAGTCATAACACCTTTTGGTGTATGGCCAAATGAAAGCCCCGAGGCAATTGAACAAATGACCATAATCATAAGGGTCATTCCATAGACTTTCTTCCTTCCCATTTTATCTCCAAGCCACCCGAAGAACAACTGTCCAGCAAGGGTGCCACAGAAGGCGACTCCATTAACAGCTGCTGAAACATTAGGGGGCAGAGAGCCAGGTTTCAATGCACCGTCATGATGGTAGTAAAGACGACCAAGCAATTTAGTGACCATAGAAATGCAGAAAAGGTCATAAGCATCAGTAAAAAAACCCATGCCAGCAATCACAATCGCTGTGAAGTGATACAGTTGTGTCTTCGCGACATCTAGTGCATTTAGCACTTGCAAATCGTTCGCCATGACTAAACTTCCTGCAAAAAACAGAACAAGAGGGTGTAAATTATAACAATTCAACTTACATCACTAACATAGTAAACATTCTTTACAAGAATATATAATTTAGCCTGTTATAACAAGGAACATACTTAGTGTTCAAGGTTACTACTCCCGCGTTACACTATCAGTATACACAAGTTAAACTCAAATAACAGAACAAACCAAAAAGGTAGTTTAGGATTGCATAAATCAAATCTGATCAAACAAGAGGTTATGTAAATTATAAGGACTTAACTTACATCACTTATAACATTAGTATACTTGGTTCACAAGAACATATATTTTAACCTGTTGTAACAAGTAACATACTTATTGTTCAAGGTTACTAATCCCACTTTTTACTATTGCTTTACATTGTCACTGTCAGTACACACAAGTTAAACTCAAATAACATTACAAAAATAAGAAGATATTTGGGAATTGCATTAATCAAACCTTATCTGAATAATTAATACTAATAAATTTGTAAGTTGTCCTGTAGGGGGGTAGAAAATTGACTTCTTGATAAAGACAAAGCAAGGGGGGCCACAAAAAGTCTTGTTTTCTGTCTATTATTTTATTAGTTTTAATATGACACATGCTAAGCATGTGTGCTACTTTTCAAAGCTGGTAACCTAAAGTTGTGACATAGTATTATAAAACTATAGTGTATATGTGAAATCAATAAACAACCTCAGCTTTAAATAGTCAAAATTGAGAAAAAAAGTGGTTTAAAATCACATCAGCTATACAGTGCTTACTACTAACAACAGTTATTTCCAGATAGAGATACACAGATTCCTTGAGATTCTGGCTGATGATATCATCACAAACCGAACGTAATCTCAAAAGTAAAGTCTAAAAAGATGATAAGGACCTAGTCGTTCAATCATAACTCAATTCCGAAATCATCAACGCAGCCTTGCCTCTACCTTGTAGTAAATAGTAAATAGAGAGACAGTTTCATTCAAAAAATTTGTGGCATGATTGCATCACAAAGATACATAATTTACTTAAAAAGTATAAACAAGTGATATTATTTTTTTAACATATGGAGTGGTTGATATTAGTAAATATTAGGTTTAAAGTTGCTACCAAAGACCAATAATTAAAAGAAAACAAGTAAACTCCTGTTTTACTTATATATAGTCCATACTATGAAGTCATGCAGAGCTATATAAATATTAAAAGATAGTATTTATTTATTTTTTCTTAGAAAAAAAAGTGAAGACTTTTCAAAAAAATATAAAGGAAACAGCCTAACATTTACATGTGATCCATAAATCTAGAAGACAGGTTAGTACTTTTCACAACCAGTGTATACCGAACAGAACTATACATATAGGACCATACAAGTTCCCATTTTCAACACCAGAAGAAACAAACCTTACTCTTTAAGTTGGATCGAAAATTTATATATGAAATTTTTAATTTTTTATATGAAATTTATGTGTATGTTACGTAAAAAGTACTATTAAGCCACAGTAATAAGAACGAAATCTTTTTCATTTGGGGGTGTTTAGAGAGGGGGAAATCAGTTTCTTTGATCCTGAAACAAACCATATAAAATGAAATCTTGAAAAAATCATCAATATGCTAAAAAGTTCATATTTTTATAATAAATCAGTATATGGGTATGAACAAAAACAGATACCCATTGATCAAAACCTCCATTTCCACCATAATAAACAATCAAGAACTCATTTTTATCACTACTTCTCCATAAAAAACACAAATGCATGGAGTAAAAACACAAGAAAATTAACAAAATTTTAAAAAAGATTAGATCTTTACACTAACCTTAAAGAGTAAATCTTCAATTTCCACCAAAAAAAAAACCAAATTTCAAGATTTGGTCTATTTTTTACGTTCAAGAACTCCAACAAAAATACCCAAAATTAAAAATCAAAACTTTGGATTATTTTGCATTTTTATTTTTAATTCACTGAATCTGAAATCTCTTAAAAGAAAGTATTAATGAAGAGAAATATGGAGAATTAGTGCCGTATTTAAAGGGAGTTCGAAAAAGGCATCTTTTTATCGTATATTCTTCTATTAACCTTCTTTATAGGATTTGAACCACTATGATCTTGCCACGTGTCTAATTGGGTCCAAAAGATGATTTTTAGTACACGTGTCATGATCAAGAAGGTTTTGAATATTGTTTTTTTTATTAAGCAAGTCAAAAGACTCCTATAGACACGTATTTCACCGGATCACCCTATTTCCATCTATTTTTAGTGTTGACCATATTATTTTTATTCTTTTTTAATTTTCATATTAATATATTATTTTAATTGTGAAATTATACTGAATATGTTGTAATTGTTGTTTTTGGGTCAAGGTAGAATTAAGGTATGAGTTTATATATTTTAAGGTTTACCAAATTTAGTTATAGAATTATACTGAATATGTTGTAACGGTTGTTGATGCTGTTATTGGTGTTTTGATTGGTTGAGTATTTATTAAGTGAATTACTTAAAAAGTGATATGGTTTGATTTGGATGATTGTAATTAAAGTTATTAATTGTTTTTTGTAAACAAATCTTGGAAAAGCTTGAAATATGAGTACAAGATAAGAGATAGATGAGGTAGCTTTAACTATTATTACTATAAGAGATCATTATAATCCAAAAGTTATAATAGGGTAATTATTTAGAGTTTCCATATTCATATTTCCCTAAAAAATAGTAGGGTTCCAAAATATTAAATGTAAGTTTATTAATAGACAAATTTTATTTTTTCGCAACTTGTACTTATTGATTACATTAATCTTGGTACATGCATATTATTTTAGAATAGTACTATGGTAAAAGAGAGATAATCAACATTATTGTAGTATAAATACACTTAAAAGATCATAATTAAATTATTATTATGTATGTTATAGTGATCTTGATATGTTTCTTTACGATACTTTTACTCTAATTAAAATCAAAAAGACGGAATTTTATAGCATAATATGATATAAATAGTATATCAAAATATATACGTAAACTATATATTTTCTAAAAACAGCAAAATATCAATTCATTCTCAATGTAACGATGGATTTACCTAACAATATCTAATTTAACGTAATCATGTAATAAAAAGTCCAATAAATATTAGTGTAAAAATCCTTATATATATATATATATATATATATATAAACTTAAATCTCAACTAACAGTCCTAATATTTTGTTAGAAAAGTTCCAATTTCCAACTTAGATCATATATTTCGAATCTCTGTTTACATTTTTCTCTTTTTAAAAAATATTTCCTTAGTCACTCATTTTTTATTTTTTATTTTCAAATGGATATGTTAAGTGTGGCTGAAAATAAAAAAATATGTATATTATATGATAGTCTTCGTTTACTTCAATATTTTTATTATTTTACATAAGCCTATATATATTGAGTTTTTGAAGTCAAAATTTGATATGATGAGTAGATAAATTATTTTGATGGAGACAAAAATATATTTTTTAGAGGGAGGGGTTGAGGCTATCATGCTTGCCAATCTTTTGTTAATATCTTAAGTCAAAATATAATGTATTTACAAGTAATATAGTAGTATAGTAGTAGACATGTTGTGATTCTTGACGGTCGAAATTTAATTATTAATCAGAGTCTTGAGTTTGATTTTTGAAAATAGAAAAGAATCTTGTTAAGAGATAATTGACTTCAAAAATATGAGTTATGTAAAGCGCAAAATCTGATATAGTAAAAACCCTAATACAAATATCCGAAACGAAGAATAAAATTTTAGAAAAATTATCATATATAAGTATTTAGAATATTTGAAAGCTAGGTAAAACTATGTGGGCGTTTCAACTTACTTTGTTTGGTGCTTGCGTTTGCAGATTGTTTTTTATTTATGATTTATATATGGTATGAAAAGGTGCTAAAAATAGGAGGAAGAAAAAGAAGAACAAAATTTTCTTATATAATTGAACTTTTGAAAATGAAATATGGCATATTTTGAAATGATACAATGCTGAAGAAATTTGTTTTACTTTATTATTATTATTATTATTATTATTATTATTATTATTATTATTATTAGAGTTAATAATCGAAAATATGATTTAAACCAGCTTAATTTTGAGCGTTTCATATTTAAATGGAAAAATACACTAGTATCCCCTTAACCTATGCCCGAAATCTCAAATACACATTTATACTATACTAAGGTCCTATTATCCCCTGAACTTATTTTATAAATAATTTCCTATGCCCACAAATAGTGTCACGTAGGCTGAAAAAGAGTAGAAAATTATTAATAAAATAAGTTCAACGAGGTAATAGGACCTTAGTATAGTATAAGTGTGTCTCTGAGATTTCGGGCATAGTTTGCTAATAATTTGTTGTTATTATTAGCATTTGATTAATAAGAAATAGATTACCTTTAATTACAAATACATATTTACCTTCATTTTTTAAAAAAAAAATCACCTTTCTTTCTTTATTATTATATTTTTAATATTAGTTCAATGACGTGAGAAATGTATATTCATTTATTAGATTAATTAATCTTTAATCACATACACTTTCACACTCAATCTTTTTAAATTACTGATAACCCCTTAAATTAAGCCCATTGTTAGCCGTTAATCCATTCTCCCGGTTGCATACAATAACTGCAAAAATAATTTTAATTATTTTTCAATTAAAATGAGATAAGATCAATAGATACATTTTTCTATAACTAAACTAGTTGAGAAATAATTAGTCGACTTAGAGTCTGTTTGGCTCAGCTTAAAAGCTGGTCAAACTGACTTAAAAGCTGGTTTTTGACTTATTTAACTGTTTGGCAATACTCAAAATAGCTTATTTTAAGTTAAAAAAAAACTTATTTTAAGCCAAAAGTTAAAAGCCTGAGGTAGGGGTGCTTTTTTTTTTTAGCTTATAAGCTGTTTTAAGTTGATCATATTTTTATGTTTTTTCCCTTAATATTTTTATACAATCTCCAAATTACCCATATAACCCTAACATCTCTTTCTTCTATTTTTCCCTTTTCACGTTTGGCATAACAACTTCAGCACTTTTATCCAAACGCATAACTGTTTATTTCAAAAGTACTTTTTTAAAGCTGTTTTTATTAAGCCCAAAACGGGCCCTTAATATATTTTAAAACAATTTAACATTTTCGTGTCGCCGATTAATGAACATGACAAGTTTAATTATTTGAATTCTATTATAGGGGAAAAAAATATTGTTTTATATTAGAAAGAGCATGAATAATTCATCTTGCATACAAGGGTGATTAATTAATTAATTATGTAATTTAAATAACATTAATTTAAGCTTACTAGTACATTAAGTGGGCCACTTGATGATGATGGGTGGGGACTATTATTGTTGTGAAAATATAGATATTTTTTTTTATTGTCGTAGAAATATTTAAAGAAAATTTTATTAATGTCATTATATTCAGAGCCAATAAAGTGTTAGCATCATTTATACAAAATGTTGGTTATCAATATGCATATTTATTGTCATAGCTAAATATATTATAACAACAAAACATATTATTACTGCTAATTTTATTTATTTATTGGGGTGTATGAACGTTTTAGACTATAATCAAACGTTTTAATTCAAAAAAATTAAAAAATTTATAAATAAACTCATAGATTATCATTTAAAATTTTATGAGAAAATATTAAACTATTATTTAAATTTTGATAACTCTTTACAAACATTAAACGATAAGCTAATATTCTGTTAGTAATGTTATAATAATGAGTATATATTAAACTTAAATCGAACATTATTTGAAAAATCATTTTTTCAAGGACGAATATATTTATATTAAAAATCTAAAAAGTGTTTTATTATTGTGAAATTATAAAGTCTCAAGTCAACGGGCTATGCTAGTTGTTACAAGTATAAAGAATTTTTTATAATTTGTCCTTTTCTAATGTCAGACTTATCATGTTATTTTCAATTATTAAAAGAACTTCTTTTATAAATATTTTATTTGTCATATGACAGTTTTATGTCAACTATATTATAATATAATGATCATAAAAAAGTTTTTCTAAAAATCTTTAAAAGCTTGTTCACATTCTATAACTTAAGCGGCATTTGTTCGTATATTTGTTTCTTATTGATTTGGTTACATATTATCTGAGTCGGAAATTTATTGAAAATAATTTTTATATCGTTATATATTATTTATTTTTATCTGTTCAGTATTAATTTGGCAAGTAAAATGGAATTTTATTTTTTTTAATTATATTTATAGTTAAATATAATAAATTTTATGTTTTGGAAAATGACTATATCTTATGAGAACTAAATAAACAAAAAGTTATCTCTTGATTTTCTTTATTAAACGAGTAAAAATGAACGAAACAAAAAAATAATTATCTTTTTTATTAAATGAGTAAAAATGAATGAAACGAAAAAATAATTATCATCCCATTTGTTGGAGTTTACGATAAAATATTATAATTAGGAAAATAAGAAAGGGGACAATTTTAGAGTATAATTTCTAATTATAGTGAGTGATAATTCCGTGGTGTGTTTCTAATTCCTGTATCGAATTTAATATCCATTTTATATTGTTTGACTTTCTAACTATAATTATTTTTCGAATGTTTTATACACTTATTAATTAATTGATCCCAACAATATGGATTCCACTATCTTTTTTTGTTTTTGTTTAATTAGTATGCCAGTGTTGATATTTGGACGAGTTATTTCAAATTGATAAATAGTTTGTAGAAACTTAGAAGATTGATTAATTTAAATTTATATATTGTAGTTCTGTTTTTCTTATTATATTGGAAAATAATTTTTTTTTTATATTTGGTTACTTTTTTCTTAGAAAAAAAAAGTTTGGAGATCTATAATTCATATTCTCATAATAGAACACAATATAATTTACGACGTAGTCATTAAAGAGTTTTATTTGAACAGATATTTATTCTCTCAGCAATTTTAATATTTTCATTTTATATTAATTTTTATATAATAATATTATGTTTTTAGTATAAATTTTTGTTATCTAATTTTTCACCGTCTTGATTAAAAAAATCGTTGTGATCTGCAATTTTAAACTTCCGCATAAAGCCTCAATCACTATCGAACTCAACATGTACGTGATAGATCGAATTCCAGCTTCTTGTGAATTGTGATAATCGATATCACTAGTAAATTTTGAATATAACATTTAGAGTTAGATTAAAAGATGTTCAATTTATGTGTGCATGTATTCGAAATCATTTATATAAATTTGGAAACACTTAATTAAGAAAACAAATGGAAGTTAGTTTGTAGGGCAAAGGTAATAAATTATGCTAATAGATTAACTAAAACAAATTATCTTCAAAAGTTCAAACTAGTAATAAAATACTTAACTAAAATCTTCTAAAAAATGCTAAACATAAGTTAGAAAAAAGTTATTGCCATTTTAATTTTGAAACAAATTCATGCAATATAGTCATAATTACCCTTCTAATTATGACAAAAAAAAACGTGTAATAATTAAAATTGGTTTGTTTCTTGTTATAATCCTTAGCTAAGTGTTGTAAGTTGTTGCTTGTTATGGACAAATTTCCACTTGATTATATTTGATGTTTTATTATGATATAAACATTATTAAATAGAAAAATTGATTTAACCTACATTATAATATATTATAGCCGAATAATTACGTTTATTGTAAAAAAAAATGGATTTTTATAAGCATAATTCAACCCAGAAAACTAACTCGAAAAATAAGAATTGAGTCTTCAAACCTTACCTTATATCTGGTGCGTATGCAATTTTGTATGAGATCCAACATGGATTTTAAGAATTAGGATGATTCTTGTTTAACCATGTAAGAAAGATGGATTAACTCAAAAAGAAAAATGAGATTTTTGAAATTTGTGATCTAAAATTCTAATTGACTATTTCTATATTGTTTGGTTACATATAATTTTACTAAGGATAAAAATAAAATTTTGATAAATTGTTTCTCATAATAGAAAAATATCATTCTTTTTAATTCGAGATAGATTTTAAAAATATATATATCATATAAATTGAATTAAATAAATAAAGTATTAAAAAGAACAAAATTCCTTAAAAAATCGATCTTCACATGCCAAATTATCCTAAAAACAATTACCGTTAATGTGGAAACCTAACTATAGCTTAGCTTCCAGCCATGATGTCATTATAGGCACAATTAGTATCCATAATTAATTAAATTTTTTGTAATTATTTTGTACCAAAAAAATTCTCCTATTGGGAAAAGTAGTTGCCATTAAATTTATATGGTTTATAATAGCTAGAATATGTTTAAGTTGAATTAGACTTACCATTAAACCGTGTTAAGTATTTGAATATATTTGAGATTTACTGGATCGATTAATTTAACTTACATAAGAAATTTATTATGTAGGGGTTTTAGCATTTCTTATCGGAAAAAAATTCATTATTAATTAGTCTTCGAACCTGATGAAATCTCTTATTAAAGAAGAATAAAATTTGTGTTGTTCTATACCCCACAGTTTAAATGGCTTGGTGAAGTAAGAAATGATTATTGATAAAACCTTTTGTATTGGTGTATATATATAGGTTGACACTAACATAGGGTTTTCTTTTGGTGATGAAAACTTATAGGATTTCTATTAGTGTGCGAACAATATCACATATTGATTGTAAAAATGTTTAAACAAATCTAGATAGCTTGAAGTAAGATATAAAGACGATGTTTTAAAGGCGTGAAGTATGTTGGGAAAAATTGTACAAGTCTGATCTAGAATAGAACAATAGCTCACACCATATTATAATTAAGAATATCTTTAGACTAATTTAGTCCAACAATTGATCATATTAATTAAAGTCAAACTTTAACGAGATGCGTATGAAGATGACAGTATGATGTTGGGATGTCGATTTACCATGCCAAAGATAAGGCAATTTGAGACTTGCAAGGGCGCACAAACATGAAAAAACTGGTTCTTGTGATCGTAAATAATGTTCAACAGTCATTTGAATATGTGACACACTATAAATTTAAAAAAATAGATCTATAAATTGAGGTGATGGATCACATGGAACCTAATTTGAGGGGGAGATATAGTTGAATGTGCAAATAAACTTTCACATTGATACTTAAAAAGACCGAGAAACTACATATAAAAATACTCTTAATAGTGTGACATACCTAATAAGAAAAATCATGCAAGCTCGGGCTTAAACAAATAATATCACACCGTATTAAAAATATCTTTGAAAAGTTTAAAAGGTGGCAAAAGCAGAAAATTAATCAAACTATATGCATATGTATTCAATTTGGTAGTTACATGTTAGGTAAAGATATATAGCAAACGTATATAATGAACTCATATAAAGATTCCTTGTCAATTTTATCGAAACATATAATATAAAACGTAGTAGACTTTTTTTAGAAAAAAATTAAAAAATTGTTGGAATCATGAACATAATCGGAAAAACTACACGCAAGTAATGGGGAATAATTGAAATATGTTAGGTATAGAATATTTTGGTAATTAATTTAAAAAAATAAAATGGAAATTGTAATATGGCTAATTATATATAAAAGCCTACCCAACACAAATCATTGATTCTGGATAGAAAAAACGTTTGTATTGTATGTCGATATATACTGCATATTTAATATCTGTATTGAATTTTAGATAAATTTAAATACGTATATTATAGGGTTTAACTCTAAAGGCGACGGTCTAGATACCTTTTTTCTCTATTTCTCACCGTATTCAATTTTTTAAATTAAAAATAAAATAAAAATCTCAATCATCATATTACGATCGATTTTATGACCTCTCATCCATAAAATAGTGTGGAAAATCAAAAGATTCCTTTGTCATTTGTTTCTTGAAAATGAACCAAAAAAAAAAAACTAAGGTCAAATATATAAGCAGATCTCTAAATTTGTTGGATTTTTTTCCTCAGGTACTTTAACTACATCATTTTTCTATTGAATCATTGAATCCCCATAATTTGTTCTGTTTAAACAAACACCGTCGTCTGATGTGGAACCGAATTTATGAAAGGTATTGATAGAGGATACATATGTTGTTCCACAACTCATTAGTCCAATTGATAGTGAAAATGTTCGAGAATAATTGTTTTACTTAAGTCATTTGAATACATTAGAAAACAAATGAGACTAACACGGTTTGTCTTCATTCCTTCAATTAAAATTATTACTATTCGAACACAGTTGAAGACATTTATAATAGAAAAGCCGATCATAATCAACCAACAATGTTTTAAAGGAACAAATTATGGGTGGTGACATAGTTGAGATATCCGAGGAAAGAAATCCAACAAATTTACAGATTTGTTTATATATTTGGCCGAAAACTAATATTCTTTTTCCATTGTCAACTTATAACCAAAAGCTCAATTTTTCTTGACAAGTTGGATGAAACGGTTCAAAACCCATTATCTCATGAAGTAAAAAAGGGGAAATAATCGACAAGAAAGACTAGCCTATTACACGGGTTACTAACTCTGTCTTAGATATAAATATTTATAATTTATCGAATAATTTTTTTAAGAAAAACACACATATTTTTTCCTTCTAAGAAACTATAATAGATATTGCCGCTAGGGTTAGAGTCGGTTTCGCCAATTGGCTAAAAAAAAAATCCTTAAATTTTTATAAGAACTTTATTAAAATAATTTTTTCGAAAAACAAAATTGCTAGAATTGTGAAGAAATATAAAGTAACATACTAACAATAATGACCATGAAAATTAGTGTTACATCCAAATTGGGATCCAACTGTTAGAGACAATTTATTTACCACATAGGTCGAATATAAAAAACAATATCTTAAATAGTTATATATATAATTACATGCAAGTACAACTAAAGTAGGATAATGCTGGAAATTTGGAAATAAATACATGGAACTTAAGTTGAAAATATTAATGAAATAAATGGAATAGTGCTATAAAAGGCGGATGCGTGAAACGAGATATTTTATGCAGTATGAGATAAGAGCATAAGCTTCGAGACATAGGGTGAGTCTTATGAATTTTCGGAGCGTAGTCTCATCTCATGCATATTCAATTTTATAATTTTTATTACTAAAAAATGTATAAGTAAAACTTTCAATTATTTTACAAATTGATTTCATTAAATAAGCTATAATATATTTTTCAAAAATATTTATTTTTATTTGAAAAAGATATTAATTACTAATAATAAAGAAACATATATTAGAAGTACTATTTGAGAAATATCATTACAACAATAGTAAAAATATGATTTAAAGCAAAAAGGTTCAAAAATAATAACAACAATAAAAACACCCAGACGTATATTTTTACGCCCAGTACTTACATTTTTATGGTTAGAGCTTATGTCCCAAATTCTAAAACTTACGCCTTGTAAATCTACGTCTTACATTTGTACTTCAATTTTTTTTTAATGCATCCTGCTTTAAAACTCGTTCGAAACTCGCCCAAATCTTTTTTTAAAAAACACACAAATGGAGAAAGGGATTAGAAACCAATAGTGTCTAAAAGTCAATAATAGTAGCTACAAAAGACAACTCAAAGTAGATACAAAGGCATAGTACCATTTAAACGGATTTAGAATATAAAATTTATGAGTTTTTAATAATTTCCAAAAAAACTTAATTAGATATGTCAGAGGAAAATTAAACCCTCAACAAAGAGGATAACAAATGTTAAAGTGAAATCTATTTCTATCAAATTATTTTTTAACTTAAAAATCATTTAAAATAATTTTTTTTATTTTTTAAATCCATTCAAATAAGCTCTAAATGTAACATTAATTAATGGTCCCAAAATGTACCAAAATTCCACGGTATTTTGAATTTCCAGTAAAAAACAACAACTTAGAGATAGAGACAAATTAAATGCTAAAGGGAAATTAGAAAACTCCAAGGCTCATATGTAGATTTATATAGACTTTAGTCAACTTGGTCCATACTTTTAATCAGTAATTTCACTTTTAAATTTTTAAAAATAAAAAATATTTCTATAGAGGCGTTATCTTAAAATATTAGATCATGTAATATGCAAAATCAAATTCAGTTGAATTTCAATATAACTATCAAAAAATTACGTAATAAAAAAAAAGGACTTGGAATTACATGACAATAAATAAATATAAATAAATAAATAAATAAATAATCATTTCTTTTCTATATATGTCTAAGATATTTTGTTGAAAGAAGATATTAAATACATTACATGTAAAAGTCAATAGTTATTTAATGTCCATACTTATATCAAGTGGATTTTTGACCCACAAAATTTGATGACTATAAATCATGCGCATAAGTTACGTATTTATAAGTAGTACTCTCATTCTTAATAAAAAAAATCTCGAGTTTAAATTTCCTGAAACCATTATCTCCAATATAAGACTTTCTTATGAAAATCTGAATTTAATCGATCTTTAATATGGATATGGAACACCAGATGGAGATGACAAAAACGGATAAAGTACATACTTTTGAAATGTAAAATATCCATGAACTAACAAACAAACCTGAGTTTTGTTGAGTTCAGCTCAATTACTATTCAAGATGAAACGCGAACACAAGTTCAGCTCAACTCGTTTCATTAAACGAGCTTGAGCTGAATTTTCGTTCACAAACAACCGGACTCATTTACACCCCTAATTTTACACCAATAAAAGAGTTGGAAGGGTTAGTAAATCTTTTTTGCTGGTGAATCATAAGAAGTCATTATGTACACCAGATTTTGGTTTATATTATACAAACAAAACAATCAGAACTGTTACATATTTTCCGGTTCCTATCACGCGTAGGTATCTTCATCTTCAGACTCTTCTTCGATGATTCCAACCCGAGCCAAACATCTGACGAGGATGTATGTCATCGAGCTAACTGAGGTGATCGATAACAATGAAATGTTCGGTTTATATCATCCTATTTTACCCAGAAATGACTGCAACAAGTTTAGATGTTAGTGTTAAACAAGCACTAATATGAGGGGGGCATTGAGAAATGATAAAATGTACATGAATAAGAAGCAGCAACACTGTGCAAATGAATAGAAAGTAGCGACGACAGAATGAAACTAACGCGACTTTGTTATTACCACCTTGACTGGATTAGGAAATGAGATCACAAGACATGCAATGCAGGAAAAAGTTAACTTTAAACGGATCGTAGGATGACTTGTGAAATTCCAGAAGTAGCCTGCATGGCGATGATTCACATCGCGAGAATTGCAAAGTGTTTCCTACTAAGACATATAGTAATGACTGAGGAAAAGATTTCCAAAATGCTTGCATACTCTTCAAGGCTGATTAAATGTGATTTTGGTAAGCAAGAGTATTTTCTTAACCTAGCGCGATTTAAAAAGTTGGAACTGTGGGTTCAGGAAGACCAAGAGAAGACCAAAGAACTTAAGGGGATATCGAAGGTTGTATAGTGATGCAAATAGATCCAGTCATCAGAACTAATAAAATGACGATCATGGATCGAGATCCAAGCAGAGAATTTTCTTGGAACTTGGAACAAACTCCATTGTTCCGAAGGTGTAACCTAGACACTGCAGGGCCTAGTACTTCAAATACAGAAGATTAATGAGTTAATCAAACCCCGACCCAGCATCCCATATCTTGCAGGTCCAAAGTGATCCAATGTTCAACTACTAATTCCTCCCTGAGTTGTGTTTAGGATTAAAATCATTTGAGGTACTTATACTACGACATTATACTTTGACCTCCAAACTTTTTGTGGATGGTGATTTTTCTCTCTCATAATAGTAAAACAATATAAAAAACCAATTGGATCAATAGACAAACGACGCCTTGCTTTTTCTGCATAGCAAAAAGTTTTCAGTAAAAAAAAGTTACCTTTGTTTTGGTCAGAGAAGTTCCATTCTTAATAGTGCTTCCAAATCCAAACTTAGGCTTCTTCTCGGCAGGCTTTAATATCTGGAAAGAGCACATCAGTGTCTCATCCACACTCATCACGGCACCAGCATTGTCAAACTCTCCACAATAATTAGGGGCTGAGAATATAGTCACTAGTTGTCTGTCAGCGAAAAACTCGTAACCATCTTCCACGACCTATATTAAGTACAAATAACCAATAGAATTTTAAAAAAAAAAGAAAAACTCTGAAAAGAAAGGAACAAAGGAAGGAAAAAACGTCTACTTCTGGAAGTCATATTCAGTTTAAAACCTGGTGGGCACGGCAAATGAGGTCAAGATCTAGCTTCTGAAGATACTCTGTCACCTTATCTGGACCAAATGTGTAGGAAACACCCCTATCATTCATTCCCCACCCTCTAATGTCCCTACAAGGATCTGACCATAAAAGATCACAAAGCAGTCCAGTTTCTGGAACATCAGTTGGTCGATGGAGGTTCCGTATCTGATCCAGATGATGAAGGTCGGGGGAGAGTCCACCATGCATGCACAATATCTTTTCATCAACCAGAGCTGCCACAGGCAGGCAGTTAAAACATTCTGTGAATATCTTCCACAATCGAACATTGAACCTTCGTTTGCACTCATCATAAAATCCATATATACGATTAATGGAAGCACATTCATGATTTCCCCTCAAAAGGAAAAAGTTTTCGGGATACTTTATTTTATATGCAAACATAAGACATATTGTTTCCAGACTCTGCTTCCCACGATCCACATAATCGCCTAAGAATAGGTAATTGGATCTTGGAGGTAATCCACCGTATTCGAATAGCCTCAGTAGATCAGAATACTGACCATGAATATCCCCTAGCAAATATGGCACCATGAAAAGAATTAGATAGGAATTCATGTTTTCTTCACCATAAAAAAAGGGGAGAGAGCGAGAAATAGCAAGAACGTTTCAGCATGTATTTTAATCTTAAAGAGTTGTCATACAACCAAATGTTGGTGCCTCAAAAACGAGAATTAGAAGCAAAGATATGATTGCAAGTTGGATATAGTGAGCTTGAATCTTCTGAGAAAGCGCTTTCAGGCAGAAGAAATGTACAGAAATGCATAGTCTCAGCGACTTGGGAATAATGAACCAATGCTTTTACAGACAAATTAAGTTAGATATGGATGATTCAACTTTCAACAGATGTCTTGAAGTTAGACTGCTATGACATTGTTCTTGGTAAGGAAGGATTTACGAGGTTTTCTACTAGGAAGAAGAGAAGAATACACAAATAGTACTCATAGTATCTGTTCATGCCATTGAGAAACCCCCTTTCACCTGGATTAGCAGATTCACCAGACTTTTCAGTATTAGACAGGCCTGCACTTTCTGAGTACTTGATTTTGGTTTTTACACGTGAAAGCTGATAATTCCGCTAGGTATTCATTTTGTAAATTAATAACTACAAAGTAGATACTCTTAACATATACTATGTTCTTAATGACTTCTAATGGCTAAGAATATTTCTCTCTTTTTCATTTTCTAGATCTCTTTGTTGAATGTTCACTTTAAAACAAAATGTAATGTTAGAGGAGAAAAATAGTTCGTAAATACTGGTAAACGAAAAGAAACGGAGCAGAAACTACAAGAACACAACTTTCCTTTTTTAATACTCCTAATTTGGTTTTGTTCTGATTATATAAGACCATTAAAGTTGGTTTGAGGTAGACATTCCACTACCCAAACACCGCCTAGCCTGGGGAGCAACACTATGATTTAGCTTTTTCAAATGGTTTTATGTACTGGCCTGTAACAAACAAACACCACCTAGCCTTGGGGCGTGATTTTATTCTCACCCTCAAAAAGTGACTTCGAAAAATGCCGCAACACTCTGATCAAGTTTTTTCTTACGGTTTAATGCACAAGATTAAGGACATAGAATCACACTGATGTTGTCCAAGAATAGGTCAGTGTATTTTGTCGCCAGTACTTTCACATCCATTTCAGAACAGCAAGACAGCAAAATACCAGTTGAATAAGTAACTTCGAATTTAGTTAATCATTTTTCACACAATTGTTACTTATTTTTAAAAAGAGTGTATGCTACTTATGGAAAGATCTGTTCCCCAAAAAAGAGTTAACAATTATGAAAATTTGCATAAGCACTTGATAAGTTGACAAACTTATGATCAGAAAAACGGTAAATCTCGAGATGAGTGATAACATTTTGAACTTGACAAAAGGTTAACCAAACAATTATTTAAATTGAATTCCATAAATCAGTTGCATGCCCATTTGGAGAGTATTTACATGCATTATAAATAAAGCTCAAATGGTGGATCAAGACTCTCTGCTGTTCATGTACTATAGTCTATAAGTGCCTGCATCCTATCGGGTAATATCGGAAGGAAGGAAAGGTCGTCTGTTTTAAGGAACAGCAGTAGCTCCACACACACTCAAATACAAATGACTGGACTTATTAGCTCACACAATCAAATACAAATGACTGGACTTATTAGCCTTTTGAGCTAACTTGAGAGATGCATACAATCTAGATACAGTTTTTCAGTTCCTTCACACTCTATAGAAACTGCAGGACGTCCCCTTCATCTTTTTGTTATCTATAACAACGTGCATATCAGCACTCACTTAGTGCCAAACTGCCAATTAAGTAATACGTTGCTCCATCGGAAGAAAAGGAAAGGAAAATTCAAAGTAAAAAAGAAATACCGTAGCCAGAAAATAGCATTTAAAGACCGTCAAGAATTAGACTAAAAGTGAAGTGAATCAAGCAGTCTCTTGGTGAACATCTACCTTCCGTTGGACTTAAACTCAAAAAAGAGTCTTTTTACAGTGGCTTGAGTTCAAGATGCTAACTTAGGGAAAGGATCATAAGTAAACATGCCAAAGGCTAATTTCAGAGCTTTTAAAACTGGTATGGTTCATCTGAATGAAACTATTAACCAGATACACTAAAAATTCTGATTTTGAAGCAACAGAATGAACCATAAGTCCCTAACTACTACTAAAGCAGGTCTTAAGCACCAGATCATAACCAAATTCCTGTCAACAACCAAAAAAAAAAAAACTACGCCTCAGTTCCAAACAAGTCGAGATTGGCTATACGAATCCCCAATTCTTTTCTTTTTTTCATTAACATGATGTTCAGGCCAGCTTGCGCACACCTCAACAGGTATCCGAGTTTTGCACTTAGTTATCAGATAACTCTGTCCACCAAGACTAGAACATATAGAAAAAAAACCACCTAATGCTTTTATCATGATGCTCAACCCTCTTCACATGAATCCCCAATTCTCCATTCAAGTTCATTTCATTCATGTCAACAACCAATACTAACTTTCTAAAAAGTCCAAGAACAACTCAAAGACTCAATTTTTACACAAAACCAAACCAACCCCCTTTAAGGAATGCATCAATAAACTCAACCCCACTTCAAAAAAACTCAAAATTCCATAAAAGCAAAACAGTACAAAAACAAAAAGGGTTGCAGTAAAGTACCACAGATCTTTATTGGTGCATCCAGCTCAAGAAGATTAGGCTGCTTCAAGAAAATTTCTTTAGACTCAAGACAAAGATACCTAATTTCAGCTTCAGATAACTGAACTTGTTTCCCTGGTCGATTACGAACTTCAAGTAAACGATTGATTATATCATCTAAAGCAAAAGAATCCATAACCTTCTTCCTAGACATTGATCAAAACCCAACAAAAATTGTATTTTTTCAAGATTTTGATGAACCACAAGAATGTTTATATTTCACTACTATTAGTCCATTTATTTTCAATTCTTGGTAGAAAGATACACTAATACGTGTACTTTGATTAACTTTTTATTTTCACGATAGTATCTGATACTCGCATTGAAATTTGACTATCATGAATTTGCGTCTCGTAATTCTTTATTTAAGATTAAAATTATTTTTTTTATAGTCACAACTCGAAGTTACTATTAGGATTCGTTTGGCTGTTTGTCCATATAATTAGTCATTATTTGATAAATATCTCAAATTTTCAAATACTAATTTCTTTTTAGTATTTGCGTCAAATCTTATGATTTAGAATCCTTTGAAAATTGAAATGTTATCCTAAAATTTTATCTTTTACAAAAATACCAACGTAGTGATGAAATATTCAATGAATATTAAATGATGATATAATTGTTGACGAAAATGATGAACAATCGGCTCAAGGTAACAAAGTCATGTGTTTTGTATACTTCACGATGTATGAAACAATGCTAGTTGCACTCGCTCCAAACTATCACATTGCTCTAGTGATACGAATACTATTTATTATTGTTGCAACGAATATCCAATTGACTTGTAATATAAATTTATAGTTAATTTTGCTAGTTTTTAAAACTTATTGGTATAAATTATATTTTCTAAAAAAGTGAAATATATTTCGTAAATACTATGGCCAAACAGTTGGTGAATTTTATCTAAGTTTTCACTCAAATAATATTTGTCAAAAATATTTAAAAATATAAAGTCAATTACTAACTTAAAATTCTTAATTTCTTTTTTTAAATAATTTTATTGACGCTCCATTTTTTTTCATATAGTATAAACTATTTTTGAGTGTGCAATAAAGTGATTCGAGCATTAAAGGATTAAGAAGAATAAAGTGGAGAAGAATAGTGGATTGGCATCTTATTATAGGAAAAAGAAAGAGGGAATTGAAGTCAAAATTTTCAACTTTTTTTTGTAAAGAATTAATGGTTATGGATGAAAGGGGTTAGTGTTTGAAAAAAATGGATTAATGGTAAAAAAAATAATTATTTATTCAATAATATTATGTCTTAATTATTTATTATATATTTATATTATTTAATTTTATATTGAATTGATCAAATATTTATTCTCAATAATAAGATGTACATATAGATCAACTTAATATCTAGTAATTCAAATAATAAATATTTAAAATATACAACTGATGAAAAAATAATTTTTAGATGTATTTTTAACCGTTAATTTATAAAGAATTTGTTCTTTTTTTATTTGTGAAAATATGCGGCCCTAGGAAGAGTGAATAGATGCCTCACTTGAGAGAATGACCTTTTTTTAATATGTAATATGTTGATGTCCTTTTTAAATAATAATTAAGAAAGAAGACTTCCTAGCCGTCAATGACCCCTTTTTTTAAAAAAAAAATAAAAAAATAATGGTTTTTTGAATATTTAAATAATTTATGGTATTTAATTTGGGGTCAGATTAGTTTTATGAAAAGTTATATTTTGAATAAAATTGCCTTTGGCTAAGCTCTTGTTTCAATAGTTGTCATGTATCGCTTTTATAATGTATTGTATTATATTATTTTTATAAGTATAATATAAGAATAAATTATATTCTTATTCGTTTGTTTCATAATGTGTGAACTTACAATAACTAGAGAATCAATTTATAATATTACAACGAAAACAAAAAGGAAGAATAAATAAAATTATTAAACATTTATGCATAAGCCTAAGTGCAATAGGAGAGAAAATAAGGTACAGATTCGATTAAATTAAATTGGTACATTAAAATGCACTTTTTATTGTTGGATTACAACAAATCTAGTGATATGATATAATTAAATATAAATAATAATTAAAGTACATATTATATTTAAAATAATAAAACGAACGATATATAGAATAGATATAACCATTTAAATATAGCATAAAGATGATTACATTTTCAGTTAAAAATTAAATTCGAGAACTCTAATTTATAATAAAGAATATTTGTTATAAATAGTGTTAATGAAGTGTCATGGAGTCATTTTCAACCTTTGTAAGCACAAAAGAATAATTAAGGAAAAATAATCCTTATTAGAGCCAAGTTGACAGTAGGTTTACTTTAGGATGTTTAGTTGTTTACAAGTCAAATCTTAATTAACAAATATAGACTTAGCAATAAAGTATGATTACTTGATGTTTTTTGGTATATATAAGGTAATAGTTATGACAATATTATAATGCAAGATAATATGATAGTGGCCGTTATGCTATGTACAATAATGGATAACACAAGTTAATTTCTAATTAATATGTGAAAAATATTTATAAGTTAAAAAGAGATATTCTAATATACATCGTACTAGTATTGAGCCTCTTTAACTCTTCTTCGATGGGTGACTTTTGATTATCCAAGTGAGAGTTCCATATTAATTTCAGTCGTTCTCGTTCTTCAAATCAAGAGGCAATGTATCTAAATAGTAAATTTTAGAGGTTGAGAATTATAGTGAAAAATTAATAGATAGTAGAATTGTTGCATATTTTACGAGAGGAGTGAGGGCTAACTTCCTTGTTTTTTCTTATTCTTATTTAAGTAGTACGATATTATTTAGTAGTCAATCTTGTATTCTTCAATTTGTATTACTATATATATATATATTTCGTTTGCTTTGTGTTTTTGCTATTTTGTTGTTATACTTTTCATACATGAAATCCTACTTTGAAAATTTGAATTTTCATTAAAATATACATTTCAATAAAAAATATTAATCTATGTTATTCATATTTTCAAATTAAATCCAAATAACTCTCTTTTTTTCTGCAACAATTATTATTCAACGATCTTTAGTAACTAATTATTTCACACTTCTTACTTGGTGTAGCTTGTTTAATGGATCGTGAGTGGGAGCTTAGCTTCTGTCCGAATAGCAACCTTGCATACAATGTATCAACTTTGTATGGTAGTGTATCAAACGATTACGCACTTTTACATTGTTATATACTTAGTATATAATTATACATACACATATGACATAAAATAAAAATATAACCTTTAACTTGATTTTACCATATATTTATAACCTTAAACGTTAAGTATGCACAAACAGACATTCACTGTTGTCTAAATAGACTTACACGACTTACGTGACATTCTACATAAAAATTTAAATTTTACATGGTGTCGTATGTGTGTTTGTCACGTAAGACTCATTTGTTTATTCATTCAACATTATACAAATTTAATTATCGACTTGTATGTATTCAAAATTAGATAGTGTACATGTACAATGAAGCCACGTTAAACAACATATTCTTATTTTGTACCTATATATATATATTGTTTAAATAACACATTAATATCGTATAAGTATGTATAAACATTAATAATATGCATTTTTACGATATAAATATTATATTTGTATCATAATATCCCATAAATTATACGAGCATAACTTAATTTCTACCAAATAAATTAAAATCCGGATAGATTAAAATAATTTGAATTTATAAATTTATATTAAATAATTAACACTATCAAAATTTAAATAGTATTTATAAGATAGAGGCAAAAGATATATTTGACAGATTCTGTGCATTTAAGATTCTTTGAAAACAATTGTTTCACATGATTTTTGACATAGGGCAAGATCAGCACTCAGTATTACTTATAAAATTGCCTTTGTTTTCTGAAAGAATCAGAAGAAGAGATGGGAAGCAGGAACAGAGGAGATGTAAATTACAGAAATCCATGTCTGACAATGCATCAACCATGGGCTTCTTTGCTTGTTTATGGTATTAAACGCATTGAAGGAAGATCTTGGCCTGCACCCATTACTGGTAATTCTTGATTTTGATTACCCTTTGTCTTTTTGTTGCTGATTAACAAGGGTCTGGGATGTGGGGGTCATAAAGTTGGAAACTTTACTCTATTATCTAGTTGATTGATGATCTTTGATAGCCTAAACTGGGAAAGTTCCCCTTTTTAACCTTAATTTGGTGAAATTAGTACTTTTTTTTGATGAGGTGGCATGGTGAGTACTAGGGTGGGGGGTTACATCTAGTTTTTGAATTAGGTATGTTTTTGTTAATTCTTGAAATCCCCTCCAACTCCATTTGTATAGTATTTTGTGTTTAGATGGTACATGAGGAATGGGGTTGAAGGGTTTTAATGGAATAAGGTTGAGATGGAGTGTCAAAACGAAAAACTGAGGACAAATTTAGAGGGGTTGTTGGCGTTTTCTTTTTCTTGTTTGTTCTGCTGTTCATAATTGTTTGGGGGAGGGTGAGGGGAGGGGGGGGGGGTAAACTTGTAAGCTTTGTCTCATATAGTTGATTTTAGTTATGGTGGTGTGTAGGTTTTTATTTGGTTCATTACTGCTTGATATTAGAAAAAGCTACAGTACATTTTTTTAATTCTAAATTTGGTAAATTGATTCTTGGTGAGTAACTATTTGATTGAATGTCATGTGTAAAAATCCTTTCTTTGCTTGGACAGAAATCTATATCAGTGATCTGCGTATTAACAGATTTCCTTTTTTAGCATAATCATTCTCCTATGTATATTGTGTTTAGTACATAAGACTACTTTCATCTTGACTACTATGTTGATTCAAATGTCTTTCAGTTAGTATTCATAGTATTGCTCCTGTAGCTTCTTGTCATCTGATTTCTATTACTATATGTTGTTTCTAGTACTTCGATTATCATATTATTTGTTGTAGTTACCCTTCAGAATGTTTTGTTATGCCTTTACTTCCATTACTTATTTTTCTGGACTGTTTTTCATTGAGCAGAGGGTCTATCGGATTTCTGAGGTAGGGATTAGGTCTACATTGAGTAAGTTATTGTGGTTGTTGTTTCAGCTTATTAATTCTACAAAAGACTAGTTTGTTCACAAGGCCAGAAGGTCTTTCCATTGCATAATTTTGTGTGATTTGGAAAGAGAAGAACAATAGGTGCTTCTTTTTTTGTTGATAAGGAAAATTGCAGCGCTTTAGGAGCGAGCCATTGAAGTTTTCATGTAATTCTGTATCTTCAATGCACCTATTGAGAAACATTATGTTCTTCCTGCTTTCACTCTCTAAGGCACCATCAACATGACTGCAGTATTTCCAGTCTCGCCATTTTGACGCCATAGTCTCTCAGCCTCCCTTAATACTTTTTGGTAACTTTTGGAAGGAAGGTCTAATTGAAACTATTCGTTGTGAACTATTTCTAAGAATGACTAAACATCCTAGTTCTCCAGTTTGCTTTTGCCCTTCAATGGTTTCAATGTCAGTGCTATGCATGCATCATCTCATCTTTAGGGCAAGCGATGAACTCCCAGCCTGCTTTACTGCAGCTCCTCTGAAACCATACAACAAAAAACTTAGTATTTTTGATTTGTCAAATATCACTAAATCATTTCATCCAGATGATGCCAGAAATATGTCTTATGTGTGAGTATAGGATCCAACACCCAAGATATATCTTTTAGTTATCTGTGTGTCAGCTGAAACAAGAAGTGTCTATTGTTAGAAAGTTTCACCATTCTACCACTTCAAATGCTTTCCTTATCTAGTCTGTCATCGTCCTCCCATTACATGAAGTCCAATGATCGCAGTATAAGTTTTTGGCTATGACGTGGCCATATAGTAGGATTTAGTCAATAGGCAATTTTAGAGACAGTCACCAGTAGAAAGAATATGTTGTCTAGCCATTAGAACGACCTGCACCCAATGGGACAGATGAGGAGCATTCGTGACAAATAAAGGCTCTTGCTTCAGAGGGTTAACAGTGGATCAACTTTTACCTTGCAATGCAAGGACTCAAAGTAGGTGAGATGAAAGCCAAAAAAAAAAAAACAATCTTCTCAATCACCTCTAGAAGCTAGTGGTAGTGCATATGTTGCAAAGCCACGTTTAGCGCTATGTGCTTCACATTGTCATATTCGAACGGATGTACTCCTAATGGAGGGGTATTCTTGGGACACATGACTATTATTCTTCATTTTTATGATTTAAAGTTTCACTAAGGTGTTGGTGCTACACAAAATGTGTAGATTCTGGTTTCCGTAATTTTCTTTACTATTCTCTCTTTGTATGATTGCATATGTGTCCAGTTCAATTTAGTTTCAGACTTCAATAGTACAAGAGTTTATCTCTACTTAACCTTTTCTTACTTGTATGAGTAATCTTACATTTTCCTGATTCTTGTTGGAATTCAATCCCTTATTATCTAATTGTAATGTTTTCTTTCTTTCACGAAGGTCGACTTTGGATTCATGCTGCTAGTAAGATTCCAGAACCAGAAACCATCAAAGCAATGGAGGACTTCTACAGGGAACTCTATGCTGTGAATGGCGTAACAGATCTCAAGTTTCCCGAGCATTATCCAGTTTCAAGACTTCTAGGTGACAAATTCCTTGCAACATAATTTTTCGTATTAATTAATTCCTTTCCTCTGGTTTTGAACTAAAATTACTTTGAGTGGAATAAAAAGTTAGATAAGATTCCTATACTTTTAAGATATCGTATTTACTTGAACAGATCATTGAAGTACTAGATCAATATCCTATTTAGGACTCATGCTCAAGGGGGTATAAACTTAATGACAACTTATTTTATTGCCTGACATGATTGTGTCCAAGATTTATTTTACGCAGCATTGGGATGTCTTTATGTACTCCGTTCTGCTTTAGAATCTTCTCTTTCATGACATCCATTGCTAATTTTCGTCGGAGATAATATGGGATTTTGCTTTTCCGTTTCCAGAGTTAAACGCATTTGCATGGTTTCTTCTTGCTTATGTCATACTAAGTTCGCCAGTGATAGCCGGGATAAATCTGAAATTGGCAGAGTCATGTTCCTGTCTAGGCTTTCGGTTTCATCTAAAAGATATCTAACTTTCTGCATCTGCGTTTTGACTTATGTTGTGATCACTTTTATGTTTTCTTCAACATAGAGATTACTTGTTCTCAATTGTCATCCGAAAAATCTTTTGAAACTTTTGGTTTGTACAGGTTGTGTTGAAGTAGTTGGATGTGTCACATGTGACGAGCTAGTCAACTGGGATCAGATTCCCGAAGGGGTGATCTTCAAATGACTCTTTGTTCCTATCTATTGCCGCAATTTATTTCTCAAGTATCTTAGTTTTGTTGTGTGTCATGTATTCTTATTTTATTCGATACATTATGCTTACAGGTGAGACTAGAGGGACAAACAAAATTTTGCTGGCTCTGTGAGCAACCACAGGTATTTTGGTTTATTTGGAAGTCAATTATCAGTTTCTTTCGTATAATTTCTAGCAAAAGAATCATTATTTTCATTTTAACTCGTGCAGAAACTTATCGTACCATTTGAGATGCGAGGGTTCCAAGGTGTTTACAACTTGGAAAGAAAGGTATTAAAATTTGAGAAACTTAATCATCTTGCCCTATTATACATGATTTAAAGCTCATTTTCCCGTTGGATTGTTAATTTATTGTACTTTTTTCGTTTTAATTCGTGTTCTAGATATATGAAGCTGCAATCCGAGGTATTTCTCCAGTTGTGCCCCCACTTCCAGTGAAATTTCCCCTTCCAAATCCGCGGGATCCTTTCTCATTGAAGCCGAGATCCCTTGTTTCCTCCCCAAGTAGCTCTAGTACATCTGAGGTAAACAACCGATCTGAAAATCTTGTTGCTGCAATAGCTGGTGCACGAGCGGCTGCCACACAGTTTTCTAAGAATGGCAATCCCCTGTCCAATACATTCGAGGTAGGAGATGATTCAAGGACAGGAAAAAGGTATCGGAGGGCTCAATGATGCGCGAGTTGCTGGAAAAGCTTGGTCAAATAACTTCATTGTAAGTTAGTTTATCAACAATTATGCAGTATAGTTATTTAGTTGGGGTTTTGTTGTTATGGTTCTAAGTTTCATTTGAAATTATGATATGTAAATTGCTGGTCAAAATGTTCATGTCATGTGTATCATAAGTTATGAGAAAGGAAAATGCAGGTAGCTTCCAGTTTCTTAAAATGAGTCGTTTTGTTTGGTGTGAGATATAAGGTATAATAATCTCAGAATAATATGTATGACTATTTTATTCTGCTTTTGGTTGGCGGTATTAGGTAGTCCCTCAGATTATTTATGCCTGTGCCTTAGTGATGTGATCACTTATTCCATATACATGGTGAAATAACTTATCTCAGGACAATTTATCGTCATTCTAGATAAGTTATTTCATCACGTATATAGAGTGACTTATTCCATCACTAAAACATAAATACTTGGGATAAATAATCTTAGAACAGCCTAATATCTTTAATCAAACACGGAATTAAATTGTCCTGCATTTTATTTTAAGATTATTATATCTTATGTCTCGCACCTAACTTAACGACTCCCTAAGTAACATGCAATTTCACCAATGCTATTGCATTGGCACTCAGTTTTTTGAACAAATTACTATGTTTTATTTATGTATCGATTACATACAAGAAAAATAGATTTTCTTTTTTGTCTTTATTAAAAAAACATTTTCCTTTCACACACTCTAAATTAGAGTCCAGAATTATTATTTTTTTTAAAAAAGGAAAACTACGCGGTTAAGCAATTTTATACTACTTAATTATTCATCATAGCTATATTTTGTTATAATTATCACTCACGACTAATATTATACATTGATTACGCGGATTGATTTCAAGTTTGTATAATTAGCCATATTTGTATATGATACAGATACATATATATATCGTATAATTATTTAATCGATTCATGTAGAGTTCACCTCTCTCCCACTTTTTTCCTTTCTCGCTCACCTCTCTCCCCCTCTCCTAATCTCCCTTGCTTCTCTTCTCTCTCTCCCTCCCAATCTCGCTTGCCATATATACAAAAGCATATATATAATATACAATTATCTAATCGATATACATATATAATTCATTTCTCTTCCACTCCCGCCTCTCCCAATTTCGCTTGCCATATATACAAATATATATGTATAATATACAATTATCTAATTGATATACAAATACAATTTATCCCTCTCTCATTTTTATCCTACGCTATATGTGAAAGTAAAAAATAAAAAAAATTGCAATGAATAACGAATACGTTCGTTATGGTTTTCATAGCTATAGTTTTTGTCTTTGTTTTGTTCTGTTATATGATAAATAAACATCTCTAGTCAAATATTGAACTATCAAACAAAAAGCAATACTGGCCAAACTTTGAAATTTTAGTAACAACAAAAATTATTGTGGATAACTATGGGTATATATGCATTGATATTTCAAATTTGGCTGCTCAAAGGACACTATCATAAGATTTATATCGAGACAAATAGAAATATTGTTTATCAAATGGAGCAATAAAGAAATTGTAATTCGTTTGAACGAATCTTCTTTCAAGGCAAAAAGTAAAATGTTTGACCGCATATAGCCTTAATAATCCTTTTAGAAAAGTAAGATATTTGATTTTAACAAAGTGATTGATCGATAAATGTTTTAATTTTTTTTAATTTCTACTAATTAATTTCTTTTTTTTTTATAAAAAATAATATGTATACTAATTTGTTAATTTGCGAAACTATTTAAAATTTGCTAGGAAAAAACATGTTTCTTTTGGATAAAAAGTCGCATTCCTTAAGTTACCTTCGTATTTATGAATGATTATAAATTCTTAGAGATTTCGCGTTATTTGAAAGACTGAAAAAATATCAACATGGGTTGTAGTACACTGGTGGGAGTGCTTCACTTCTTAAACAGAGATCTTGGGTTCGGGCCCAGGATATAGAGAAAATCATATTGGGAGCGCCACCCCAAATGGATCCTGCACTGCGCGATCCGAATTTAATCAGAATTTTAATTTAGGTTTTGGACATCGAGTGGAAAACCAAAAAAAAAAAAAAAAACTGAAAAACTTCTACTTCTTAGAGGTATCAAAGTTCAAACTTTTCTTCTCTTCTTCGTTACAAATTCTTTTAGAAGAAAAACAGAAAGTATCGTATGATTTACTTTATTTGTTTAGATTTGCTTGACATTTTACAATTTTGATTGCCGGTGTTTCAAAATAATGTTACATTTTATAATCAGAGACGGAGCTAAGATAAAGAGTCTGAGGATTCTAAATTCCTCTTAGAATCGTTAATTAATTTTATCAAAAATTCACAAAAAAATAACACATATATATTTAATTAATTTTCTAGCAAGTGTGAATGGATTAAATTCTTAGAGGAAATACAATTTTCTATTGGCTAGGAAGGATGTTTTTTTTCATTCATTATACTCCCTCCGTTTGGAATTGTTTGTCATGTTATATTTATCAAAAGTCAATTTGATTAATTTTTAAAGGTAAATTAACTCACATTAATTTGATATTTTAAACAAAAAAAATTAAATATTTTAAAACTATATAAAAAGTATTATAAATTACAATTTTTTGTATATTAATATGATGAAACAATTTATCTTAAAATATTAATTAAATTTTTATAATTTAACTCTAAAATTAAAAATTATAACAAATAATACCGAACGAATGGAATATTTGTTTTTATTTATATCTTGATTGCAAGAATAACATAGTCAGTCTACCTAGAAATGGGGGTTGATTGACCTTAGCCCAATTTGACATATGAATTTTTTATATATTACTAAAATATTAAAATGATTTATTTGTTTGATATGTCAATAAAGACAAAAAAAGTTTTGGTAGTTAAGCAAATTATAAGAAAAAAATATATATTATATAAAAGAATTAAAACTTAGTAAAAGTTGAGCGGAGTTGAGCCTTGAGTTATTAGTCCGTTTGACTCGATTAATCTTTGCCTAATGAGTTTTATTAGTGTCATTATGCAATCTTATTCTTTTCAATGCCTTTGTTTCAAAAATGAAATACCTAACTTGGTCAACAATAAAATTATTTTATTTAGAATAATAATTTATTTATTAATTCAATTCAGATTCGTCTAAATTATATTAAAATTAAAACCATTAATTTGCCATATTTGATGCTATTTTTAGTATAATTTTACTTTCTTTTAGTAAAATCATTATTCAGACATTACTAACATACATTTAATATTTATATCAAGTATGTGAATGTGTGGTATGCGTCTTATATATAAACTTTTATCATTTATCACGATTAAATAATATGTAATCTCATTCTGATTCATGACTCTTATAATTAACTTCGTTGATAATTTTATGTAAACTTTAATTATTGTTAAATAATTTTTATTCTTACGCTTTTTTCTTTCTCACATCCATATAGCGAACTCCTTAATATAAAGGAAACAAAAAATCACACAAAAAATTCATGTTCCTATCAAAGACTAGATACTATAAATTAAAGAAGACCACAATGAACTTTAGTACAACAAAAACTCATTAACATTGCAAACATGTCACCCTCCAAATGTTTGCTAATCTTGTTCCTTGGACTAATGGTCCTAACCACATTCACATTTGGTGATCAACACAACAAAGTTATCAATAATGAGGGCAATTCCGTCACTAAAAAAGATTATATGATCCGTAAACTTGATCTCGATCCTGATTATGTATATGAGTACAAATACGAGAAAGATAGTGGATCAACGACGATAGACTTTGAGTCACCTTAATGATCATGTAATAATAATATCAAATATGTTTGTATTGTTAAATAAAATGCATTTTTTTTTTGCTTCCTAATAAAAGGACCAAATTGTTGTAATGAAAAATACCAACATATGAAAAGTTAAATGTTTTAATATTTTCATCTGATTAATTATTTTTCGTGACTCTTAAAAATATTTAGTTCATGTTGCTATTTTCTTCTTGAAATAATTTTTTAAATATATTGCCCTTGGAACTTGAAATCTTCATTAAAAACATCTCCTTTATAAAATAAAAATATTGTACTACTACTTCTTTTACACTATACTTTATCTTTAATTATTATATATATATTTTTTTAACATTCATGACTAAAAAAATGGTGTCTACATAATTAGGGGACCTAAAGACTTTTGCTTTAGTTGCTTTATATTAAAGCCGGCCCTGCTTCTTCTAACTTCTATTATAAAAAAGCACATCAATTAGTTACTTTGTTATAAATATTGATTATGACATTTCATACATGTTATTTACGAGGCATAATACATATAAGTATTATCTTTTGACTTAATTTCGAATCATATTTATATTTTTTAATTTTAGGTGTATTATAAGTAGACACTTAAATTTATATAAAGTTGAATAAATAGATACACATGTCTTATATGTCATTTTTTGTCCTACGTATATTTTATCATGTAAGACTCATGTGTTTATTTATTTAAAAGTTGAATAATTAAAGTGTCTATTTGTGCATTATGAAAATTGGAGGTCAAAGTTAAAATTTGAAGCTAAATTTAGAATCTAATATACGTATTATGCTTTAAGACAATGATGCCCCACAATCTTCTAATCTCGAGTTTATCTCTAACGTTAGAATCAATTATTTTATAACAAAAACTCTTTTTATTAATTCTTTTCATATATCTAATATCTAAATCAAATTAAACTTAAATTTACGTTAAAAAAATCTCACATATTTCGTATCAAAGACGACTCTGTCTGAAGAAAAAAAAAACAAAGAGAATCTGATAATGACATTGTATGTGTTTTTTTGTCGGCAAAAGATACTTCTATCTATGATATTAAATCATTGTACCCTACTACCCATTTCTTCATTCATTTCAAGCCACAAAGATAAAATATGAAAAAAAAATATCTATATTATTAGAAAAAGACTACGGAGTAAGTTAAAGATTGACTTTACAAAAATAATTTTTAAGTTAAAAATTAAAAAGTTAAATAATTTTTAAATTAAAAAATAACACGTAGGAAAATTTTATTTTAAATTATTTATGACTAAATTTAAATTATTTAAGTTGACCAAATATTTTTAAAAATAAATATTTGACTTAAAAGTAAGTTTGACCAATTTTTAATTTAAATGGATTACATCGTAGGTGATGTTTGACCATCCTTTTTGAAAAATAAAAAAGCATCAAATTCTTGAAACTAAATCTTGACTGCTTTTATTTTTTTTCCTTTTTTTATTAATGGAATACGTTATAACTCTGATCTCTACTATAAATATTTCCAATGATAACTCTTTGAGTAGTTGGTGATTAATTAGTAGCCAAATTATTTATCATTACACTGAAAAATGGCTTTGTTGATTTTAATTAGTGTAGTGTTTAGTGTTAACTTTTGTTCCTTTGTTTCTGCTTATGATCTTGATCCTCTTCAAGATCTATGTGTTGCTGTTCAAGATTCCAATCAATCTGCAGGTAATTAATCACTTATACACCTATTTTTTATTTTATTTTGATGAGTTTTTTCGATCTAAGTTATATATATCAACAATCACAAAAAAAATAATAATACTTTGTTACGAAATTCTATAGATAGCTAATATAATTTTTTTTGATAATTCATTGTTTTAAATATGATTAGCAATAGATTTTTGTTGTTTAGCGATCAGAGTTGTCCGCCGCGGTTTGTTTTTTAGTGGGTAATAAAAAGATCTAGTTTAATAGTAAGTTAAAATATCATTTTTGTAATATTTTTTTTACACTCGACACATTTTCATCTTATACGATACTTAATTCTATATACAAAGGTTTGAAGGTCGAGGAAATATTGGATTAGGACAAATAGGAAGTAGGTAGCCGTGGTGTTGGAGTACTTTTACGAGGAAGAGACAGGGAGCTAGTCTCGTCTTTTTGATGCATAACTGTCAGTTATCTTGCTATTTGATTGTCATTATTTTCTTGTCAATCGTGTTTTTATTATATATTTTTTTGAGTTGGAGGTCTATAGGCAACAACGTGAAGGTGGAGGTAACGTTTGCGTACATGCTACACTCCTCAGACTTCAGTTTGTGAGAATATGTTGTGGTTGATTCTAATTTTGTTCTGTTTTCATTCATGTGTGTTTTGCAGTATTTGTGAATGGAAGATTTTGCAAAGACGCAAAGCTAGCAAATGCAGATGATTTCTATGCATCAGGTTTCAATGTAAGTGGAATGCCAACACCAACAAATCTTGGTTTTTCTGTGAATGCATTGAACGTAAATCGAATGCCAGGACTGAACACTCTAGGCATTTCGATGGCTCGTGCTGATCTTGAACCCTTTGGATTGATCTCACCACACATTCATCCTCGAGCAACGGAGCTAATACTCGTATTGGAAGGTACTATCTACGTTGGATTTGTTGTTCCTGATACACGAAATCCTTTCAAATCGAGGCTATTCGATAAGATCTTACATCCAGGGGATGCTTTTGTCATCCCACAAAGTATGGTTCACATTCAATACAATTTGGGAACCACAAATGCAACACATTTGAGTAGTTTCAATAGCCAAAATCCTGGAGTACACATGATCTCTTATCAACTATTTGGTTCAAATCCACCAATTCTTGATGATGTTCTTGTTAAAGGGTTTCAATTGGATAAGAAAGTAGTTGATCATCTTCGAGCTCAGTTTTCGAGCAAATCGTGAACATGTTTGTCAAAAATTTAATGAGACAAGTTCTTGTTTGTTCATACTTGTTGTTAGTGCAATTTTTTTTTCAGTTACTTGGTGATGTTCTTTTGAAAGTTTTATTTTGTATATGAGATCTTGTCACACACCTAAAAAGTAAGTGGAGTGGATTGAATGTGAGGATTAATTCATATTGAGAAACATACGCTACTTATGTAAGCTTCGAATATGAGAACTCGTTAAGGGTGGAGGGATCTCATCGATCTCACCAAAGTCCTTGGTGACAATAAAATTGAAGAAACTAACAATTAGCCACTTGAAACAAATCACAATTCCAAACTTAAGCTACCTAAATATTGAAAATGAGAACGAGGACGAGAAATTCAGACGTAAAAAGAAAAATTTGAGAAATCAAATCCTTTATTCGACAATGCTACCTCTTTCAATGAAACCGTTCTCATATTCACTACTCGATTATATTTCATATTAACCTGACCCTATTACTTGTTCTCGGCTGAATAACTCTTAATAACTACTTGTATAGCTTGATAACCACATTGGACTAGAACAATCTTTTAAGGTTATCGCATCAACCTTAATATGTATACGAACATACATAAGTTTAGTCATATATGCTAATTTGAGACATACATGTCTTGAGTTTTTTTTTTTTCCAATTTCACAATTGCTACATCCAAAGTGACTAAACTTGCAAATTTCATAAATTTCGATTATAGCCTTTTAGTAGGAATCCCAAGTCAATGTTTAAATTACAAACTTCGTAAAAAATTTGACTACATCTTAAAAGGGCCATTTTTTAAAATTTGTTCCCCCATTGAAAAACCCGAACTGACAGTATCGTCTTCCTAGCTAAAACCCTAAAAACCCTAATTGCGGCAGAGCTTGAGAAAAATTTTACAGTACACAACAATGGAGAACAATCAGTTGTTAAAAGTTTCAGAAATTGAAGGAAGAGGAAGAGGAATTGTTGCTACTCAACCCCTTAAACCTGGACAAATTATCCTCAAAGACTCTCCTCTCCTTCTTTACTCTGCTTCTGTGAAGAACAGCACTTTTTGCTCAAATTGCTTCAGGGTAATCCTCCAATCTCCAATTCCTTGCTCATGGTGCACTTCTTCATTCTTCTGTACCTCTAATTGTCAGTCTGTAGCTTTATCCTCTTCTCATACTCCTTGGGTTTGCCAATCCTTAACTCACTTAAAAAACACCTTTTCTTCTCATAGTTTGAATGTTGATCAACAAATTCAAGCATTTTTTCTTATCTCAGCTTATAATTTAGCAGTGATTTCTCCTTCTTCGTTTCGTGTGCTGTTATCTCTTCAAGGGGATTCGTCATTTGTGTCGGAAAGTGATGTTCTTTTGCTTCATTCTCTCGTTGCTACGTGCCCGTCGTTGAATCTTGGTGAATTTGGGTTCTCTAAAGAGCTTACTGCTGCTCTTTTGGCTAAGGATAAGGTGAATGCATTTGGGTTGATGGAACCTTTTGAGGTTGATAGAGAAAGGGGTGTTAGGGCTTATGGGATTTATCCGATGGCATCGTTTTTCAATCATGATTGTCTTCCGAATGCGTGTAGGTTTGAGTATGTTGATACGGATGTTAATAGCAGGAGTAATACTGACATTGTTGTTAGGGTGATTCATGATGTTCCTGAGGGGAGGGAGATTTGTTTGAGTTATTTCCCTGTGAATTTTAAGTATGCGGAAAGGCAGCAAAGGTTGAAGGAGGATTATGGTTTTACTTGCAATTGTGATCGGTGTGTGGTTGAGGCTAATTGGTCTGATGGTGAGGATGATGCTATGGATAAAGAGGGTGAGGAAAGTGAAGAAGAAGAGGAAGAGGATGAAGATATGGAGGAAGACATGGATGATGAAGTAAATGTAAATGGCGAGGTGGAGGAGAGAGATCAAGATTTTCCTCACGCGTATTTCTTCCTTAGATACATGTGTAATCGAGAGAACTGCGGGGGTACATTGGCTCCGTTGCCTTCTCCATCCTCAGTTATGGAATGCAATGTTTGTGGTAATTTGAGCAAATCTGATGAGCTATAAGGTTTGCGCTGGGGACTATTGAAGTATGTCACATTTCCATTTTAGCTAGTTTGTTTCTTTGCAATTTGCTCTTGCGTGCTTGTCTTGTTTAGATCTTATGAGCTTAGTTTGCTAGAACTTCTTGTCCCTATGTATTTGGTAGCTCACTTTGGTTTTCCTTCTTGTTAGCTTGTGATCAATGGCTAAAGTATTGATTTGTGAAGCCCTCAATTTTCACGTATACAATCTATAAAACAACCTTGTCTCCATTGAGGCTGACTTTGAATACTTTATACCATTTCTGTTTAGCTTGGAAGATAAGCTGCAAGAGGATTTCAACAAGTCCAAGCCCTCAAGTTATGAGTATCAATTATTGAAGTGTTATATTATGATAGAATTTAATATACTAATTGGATATTTGTATCTATGATACGGATGAAAAGTTTTATCATCGTTGAGCCATCACCAATAAACATGTGGTCGATGGATCACATTAAAGGGGGGGATATTATGCTCGAGTATATCTATTGAGTATTGACCATTTTTTCTAGCATTTAACCCCTTAGTTCTTCCATCAGTTTTTTGTTTACTCTGTTTATAGCCCAATATTGATTATCCCTTAGGAAAGAGACTCAAATCCAATTAGCAGTATTAGTATTAGCCTTTATTCTGTTTGTAACCCAATATTGATTATCCCCTCAATATTGAGATGTGCCTTTGCAAGGTATCATGTTGAAGGAAGATGAATTTTGATTCTTAGCGTCTTTGGTAACTCAGGATTAGCAGTAATAGTATTGATATGGTATCTTAGAAATAAGGTTTTGATAGTTTTTGTAATATAATAGAAAAATTTAAGCCTAACTACTTGAGAGTGCAAAGGGCTAAAGACGATTTATGACCTATGTTGTCTCACAATTCAGTCTGTATGGTGGTCAGACTAGTTTTTATGAAGTTCCATATTTGATTCATACTAAGATGAGAACATTCATTTGTAGGAGAAGTAACAATCTATTAAACAAAATTAGGACTACATGCTTAACTTAATAATTCATTTCTCAATTCAAACTCCAAAATTATATGCGAAATGAATCTCTTGAATAACCGCAGTCTACAAGGTTGAAGTTAAAGGGGGTATGATCTCATCCATGACACGGTATACAGCAGATACTCACATCAGATAGTTGTTTTCTGTGGATGTTACATCTGAACGGCCCAGGACAGCTGTGCTTACATTGCTGAAAAGAATGGTTGGTTACTTCTAATTCTGTACAATCAAGAATAAATGAATTGTCAATCATTACTTTTTTAGAATATTTATATATATATGGTACCCTCTCATTAACAAATCAGTCAGATTCTTCTTCTCTTTAGTATTATTTAAGAAGTTAGTCTATGTGTGCCTAGAATTCTATCTCTATGAAATTATTAAATCCATTTATATAAGTAAGCAGATCTAATTAATAAACCATTTCTTTGACTACTGATTATATTAAAGATTACTTCTTTGGATTGAAATCAGCATTTAGAAATGAGAACACCTGGACTATTGTTTTGGATAGACAGAAAACAAGTAGTAAATATAATTTAAAACAGAAACAAAGATATGAAGACCGACTAAATCAGAGCATAAGTATTCACACCTTTCTAGTTGTTTGAAAACAATCATAACAAGCCCAAAACAAACAAACTTGTTTCAACAAAAAGTTTGTTTTTTTTTGCTAAGAAACCAAACTTTGCTATAACAATGAGGATGTGCTGGTTCAAAACAACTTTAACCATTATTGCTTTCTTTCTATCCCCTGCTTATGCTTATGATCTCAATCCTCTGCAAGATCTATGTGTTGCAGTTAACGACTCTAAGGCTTCAGGTAAATCATCCTTCTATAGTTGCTGTATGTTGTATAATTTCTGTTGTCTGTTAGCTCTTAATATCTGAAATACATGCTTAGCTTCATTGCATTTCACTGGTGTAGTTTTAGTGAATGGAAAGTTTTGCAAAGAGCAAGCTTGCAAAAGCGGATGATTTTTTTGCTTATGCACATTAGCAAAGAGTGTTTAAACCCCTAAGCGGCATTAGTTAATTGCCATTAAGTAGTGAATCCACAGCAGATGCTCACATCAGGTAGTTGTAATTGAGGTTGGTACATCTGAACAACCAGGACAGCTCTACCTACATTCCTGAAAGCACAAGATATTTGTGTATTGAGGATGTTAAGTCTGAACAACCATGAAAGCTCCACTTACATTCCTGAAAATTGGTTACTTCTGATTCTGTGTAATCAAGAAATAATTAGACTTTCAATCTCTACTTTTCAAGGCAAGTTCTTCTCTTTATTCAACCCATTTAGGTAATCAACCTGATCTAATTAATGAACCACTTTTTGACTACTGATTGTATTAAAGGTCACTTCTTTGGACTTAAATCTACATTTAGAAATGAGAAAATACCTAGACATTTTTTTTGGATCAGATTATAAATAGTCACATCTCTCTGGCTGTTTGAAGAAAATCATAACAAGTCATAGTAAAACAAACTTGTTTACATAAAAAAGTTTGGTCTTTGGCTAAGAGACCAAACTTTTCTATAACAATGAGGATGTGCTGGTTCATAACTTTAGCCATCATTGCTTTCTTTCTTTCCCCTGCTTATGCTTATGATCTCAACCCTCTACAAGATCTATGTGTTGCAGCTAATGACTCTAAGGCTTCTGGTGAATCATCCTTGTATAGTTTTTGTTTGCAAACAAGGCATAGTTGTTATATGTTGTATTAATATTTGAATAATATGCTTAGCCAGTAATGGATCCACATAACAACTTGTGGGTTCACGGGTTAGCTTTTGTTTAGACCATGTGTATATATATATATATTAAGAAATTTACTGAAGATCTATAAATATTTGATTGTGAATCTGAAGTTATCATAGGAACTCATAAGCTTTAAATTCTGGTGCTTAAGCTTTGTTTTATTTGACTTGTGCAGTCTTAGTGAATGGAAAGATTTGCAAAGACCCGAAGCTTGCAAAAGCGGATGATTTCTTTGCTTCAGGTCTTAACGTTAGTGGAAATGCAGTGCCTCAGTTAGGCTTTGCTGTAAATATTGTGGATGTAAACAAGATGCCTGGACTCAACACTCTTGGTATTTCTATAGTTCGTGCTGATTTGGAACCACAGGGTCTCTCTCCACTTCACACGCACCCTCGAGCTACTGAGCTTATAACTATCCTAGAGGGTACTATCTATGCAGGATTTCTTGCCCCTGATGCTTCAAACATCTTTAAAAGTCGTCTCTTCTCTAAAATCATGAATCCTGGTGATGTGTTTGTGATCCCACCGGGGCTTATTCACTTCCAGTATAACGTTGGACACAAAAATGCTACTCTGCTTGCTTCTTTCAATAGTCAAAATCCTGGAGTCGTCATGATTCCTAGTACAATCTTTGCTTCAGATCCACCTATTCTGGACGATGTTCTTGCTAAAGGCTTCCGTCTTGATAAGAAGGTGATTAATGATCTTCGAAAGAAATTCTCCTAGATTATGACATTATAAATATGATGGTGTGTTTACTGAAAGTTGTTTGGAGCGCGATGCTCATCACTAGCGATTTGTGAAAGCGTTGGAATAATACTACGTTGTTATCTGATTGTATGTAATTTTTTTCAGTTTTTTGTGTACACTTTATTCATTTATGGAAAGCTGAAATTTCCCCTAATTCACGCTGTTAATTTTATGAAAAGCGAAATTAAGTCGATGAACTTAGGCTATATGTTATATTCGTAAGTAGGATAGACATGGTAAGGTAGATATCGAATATACTTTGTCTATACTTATGGAAAGGATCAATGCGAGGGTACTCATCTCGTCTCTAAAATCTTGAATCCTGGCATTGTGCTTGTTGTTTGGGGGGAGGGGGAGGGTTACTTACTTTCGATATACCGCAAGACATGTGACATTATTCCACTATTTCAACATGTCCAGTGAAATTTCACAAAGTAGGGGTCTGGAGAGGGATGGAAAACATAACAATCAGATTTAACTGAATTCAATATTTTTTGTAAGAAATATATAAATATAATGAAAAATTAAAAATATTCTAACTCGAAACTTTTAATTAAAAATAAAAGACATCTACCGCTCGATTAACATTGAGTGGTAAAAGACCCAACTATAAATAGTGTTACACCAATAATTTGATATAAATACACACAAGCCCAAAGAGAAACAAATATCGTTTTGCAATGGAACCATCATATCCATTTACTTTTCTTCCTTTGCTTTTAAAGCTCCTAGATATTAAAATTATTACCCCGTCTTAATTTATGTCGCACTATTGAAATTATAAGAGTCAATAAAGTTTTTTTAATCAAAATTTCTTGATATACCTTTAAACATTTTAAATACTCAATTGTTGTAAATTTATAGTTTTTTCTTTTAGTAATTTTCAAATATATAATTTTTTTTTTTAAAAAAGAAAGCTCTTATGTCGAACTCACAATCAAAGTTTAGAAAATCTAAATCTCAGAATTTTGATTGTGTCACTCACGGAGAGAGTACTAAAAATGACCAGATATATATATACAACAATATTGGGGTTCAAAATCCTAATGCTTCTGGTAAATCATCCCTTTATAATCAACGAATTTTTGAGCTAAAGCGACAATTAAAATAAAACGAGTAATTATTAGCAAATATTAAATTAACACAACATGCTTCGATTAACAATTGATCAAGCGTGGACTATTCTCTCATTTTTCCAAACGCTTTTGTGAAATGTACCAAATTGACTAACCTTTGATTGTTCGTTAAGTATTTAATTTCGACCAGCAATTTATATCAAATCAATAGAATTATTTGATTTATCTTAGCAATTAAAATAAAAATAAAATATATATCACTTAATCATGGCCTGGTGATAAATGTATATCTAACAACTACATATCTTATATTCATTGATGTAAACGTTCGATGCGTAAATTTTTACTTTTAATTTCTATAAAATTTACCATGCACAAGCGTAGAGTTGTGAATATGTTGACCGTAGACTCTTGACTCTAATTAGAGTAAAAATTAAATCACAAGACTCTTGATTAATTATTAAGTACTACTTAAACTTGACCCTGCATTTTAAAATGAGAAACACCTTGACTTTCATTTTAGATGCACAAAAACTGTATTAAAATTAAACTTATCAGATCGAACTATAAGTGGGCGTTTAATCACAAAAATTAAATATTTTTATTAAAGTTTTAATGTGGAATCAGATTTAGATCGTTACATTTAATATTATTTTTTGCAAGGAATATTTAGAAATAGGCTCAGTAACAAAGTACAAAAATATATACACTGACAATTCCCTAACATAGGAAAGAAAGGGTTAAGTGGAGTTTGAAACTATCGTAGATAAGAGTGACAAAACTTCTGTAAGAGACTTTTTTTTGTCCAAACAAAAATGATCTTATTATTTCGGAATTCACAATCACTGTAGATGAATATATATTTGACTTATATAAATTCTCATCGTTTTACATTCAACTTAGAAATATACTCAATAAAAATCTCTCGATTATCATCGTATTTCCTATTTTGCTTCCTCGATAGCTAGCACCTAGTGTGATCAACACCAAAATCCTTGGCCTATGATAAAAAAAAAGATGATACAACTAATCGGTTATATCATACATATCCGAATTAGATATCTAATCAAATGCTAACTTTCAAATAAAGTAAACAAAAAAAGGTAAAAAAATTCTCCCATAATCAAATTAATCCTAACTCCTTAATAGTCAGACCTCAATACAAATATCAAACACAGATTAAAACTTAAAAAAAAGTTCACTAGACATGTGCAGAGAGTAATTGTGAATAAATTGACTATTGACTTTGACCAGAAGGAAAAAAAAATGATGAAATTAATTAATTAATGGTTACCACTTGATTTTAAAAATGAGAAAATTACTAGACTTTGCTTAAAATAAATGGCTAAGACACCTATAAATAGTACTAGATATCTCTTTTGGGAAAAACAAAAAGTATAACAAGCCAAATTAAGCAAAATAAACTTGTTTCCAAATTTAATATAATTAGACTTTTAATTTGTTACAACAATGAGCATGATAATAACATTTTTAGCCATTGCTGCTATTTTTTCATCCCAATTAGCTTATGCCTATGATGTCAACCCTCTACAAGACATATGTGTTGCAGTACAAGACTTCAACACTTCTGGTAAATCATCATTTTATAGTCATCACAACTTTTTAGGACATTTATTTAGTAAATTATGATCATCGTTTTATTTTACTTTGCAACTAATATACCTCTTAGATTATGATTTAAATATTTTTTAAAAACAAATTTGACTTGCTAAATGTTTTTTTATATGTTATTATATAAATATTAGACAACAATCTAAAGTTTTTTATCTATATAACTACAAGATATATGAGAAAACCATTAGATCCGACTCTAATATTGTTTGAAAGAACAATTTTCTAAGAGTAATATTAGCTCAATTTTTAAAAACAAGAATAAATTATAAGTGAGACAATATTCACTTATGACAGATTCGAACCCCAATGTGCACCTAACTCTCACATCACACTCACTTCTCCTTCCGAACTTCCAGCACCGGGCAGGTGTCAGACTTTATACATCGTGTTACCACTTAGCAGAGTTCTGTATTTTTAATAAACAGTCGCTACCCCCTGGTATGTGCCGCTTTCCTAATCAAAAGATAGAAGAGCACCCCTTCTCCCGAAGTTACGAGGTCATTTTGCGATTTCCAAGTTATAGTCTCATTCTTCCCTTGATTCACGATCCTTGCAGCTGAATTAATCCCCTATGTGTCGGTTAAACTCTTATCACTAGACAAAAACCCTTAGGCTTATAACTAATTCTCTTTCTTTTCCTTATTTTATACCATCTATATTGTATAATTAGAATATATGTAACATGTTAATAATATGGTAACTTTATTTTATTTCACTTTTATGCAGTTTTTGTGAATGGGAAGTTTTGCAAAGACCCAAACCTTGCAAAAGTAGATGATTTTTTCACTTCAGGACTTAATGAAAGTGGAAAAGTAGTGAGGCAAAATTATGGTTATTCTGTGCATATTGTTGATGTAAACAATATGCCAGGACTCAACACTTTGGGCATTTCTATAATTCGTGCTGATTTTGAACCAAAGGGTCTTATCCCACTTCACACACACTCTCGAGCTACTGAGCTTATAACTATCTTGGAGGGTACACTTTACGCGGGATTTCTTTTACCTTATGAAAATAACTTCTTTAAGAGTCGTCTTTTCTCTAAAATCTTGAACCCTGGTGATGCGTTTGTGGTTCCACAAGGGCTTGTTCACTTCCAATATAATGTTGGACGTACAAATGCTACTATACTCGCTACATACAACAGTCAAAATCCTGGATTCACCATGATTCCGAATATAATCTTTGCTTCTGATCCACCTATCATCGACGATGCTCTTGCCAAAGGTTTTCAGCTTGATAAGAAAGTGATTAAACAACTTCGAAAGAAATTTGCCTAGGTTATGTTACTAGAAATTATAATTATGTACTAAATAAATTCTCCTAGGTTATATGTCACACTACAAAATGTTGTTGTATGTTGAATAAATTGATTAACTAGGATGATCATTGCTTTAAATATTACTATTTAAATACAAATTATGTTTATAAGATATGTACTACATAAAATAAGAATTTTCTAAAGTTTATAAGGAATCACTATATAGGCTACTGCAATACTGTTTGTTATATATATATATATGATTATTGGAAAGCAATTATGTTGATATTTCTATTTATCTATTTATGTTTTTACTTGAAATCAAACTTAATAAATATTAGAAAGATATTTTTATTTGTGAATTTGATTAACAAGTAGTAAAACGGGAAAAGGATCAAAAATGCCCTTAAGGTATTAGAAATAGCTCAAAATGTCCTTCTTCCATCTATTGAATTAAAAATGCCATCCCATCCACTTATTTGGATAAAAAATGCCCTTAGAGTTAAATTTCAACCTAAAATACCCCTCCCTTTAACAGAAGCTGATGTGGCAAAAATAATTTTTAAAATTTTATGTGTTGGCATTATAATTATTGATCCACATGTAATTAGATCCATTAATAAAATACTATCAAATTTTTTCGGTAAATTCAAATCTTTAAAAAAAGGTTATAAAAAATTCTATATATCATCATTCTCTCGAATTTTTTTTAATTGACCTACTAATTTTGTGGTAGTGAAGATGCAATTTAATTTGTATACCAAAATGTATCAACAAAATGAGTGGATTTGCTGAAATGGGAACAAAAAAATCGGTCCTTCGGAAGAATCAACTACGTCTCCCTTCTTCATTAATTTGGGGGAAAGGGAACCGTCTACCAGTTGGGAAATCATACATTCAATCTCCCATGGAAGCAAGACACTTATCAAATCAAGCCATGTTAATCAAATGTTTTTTTTTAAATGGAGCCTCTAACAGTTGAGGGGGAGTTCAATCTCCAATTAGCTCATGAAAGACTTTAAATTTTTTAGAGAAATGCTTGGAACATCATGTTCTTGTATTGATTGTTTTGATATTATTTTATTAATATTCCAAATATTTTTTTTAGAGGAAAGATGAAGAAAATGGGAGAAATGGGTTTGGATTTGGGTTTGGGTTAATGGGTATGATTATGAATGAAAGTGGGTCTAATATATGTGGACCAATAAAATAATGTCACATATTTAACTAAAAAATATATATTTGTCACAGTAGCTTCTGTTAAAGGTAAGGGTAATTTTAAGCTTAAATTTGACTCTAAGGGCATTTTTTATCCAAATAGGTAGATGAGAGGACATTTTTTATCCAATAGATGGAAGGGCATTTTTGAGTAATTTTCAATACGTTAAAGGGCATTTTTGACCCTTTTCCCGTAGTAAAACTAACACCATGTAATATTGTCTTGTCGATATTTATGATAATATTTTTAAATTATAATTTAATCTAAAAAATTAAAGCCCCTATACTTATGGATTGGGCCGACCATTTTCTGACTCACACAAAAAATGAATAACTCAGCCTGACCCGTGTCAAAGTCTATATGAGTTAGCCCAAATAGGGTGGACCAACTCATATTAACGTACAAGCTACTACATATTATTACCCCCTCCCAAAAAAAAAATTAATTTGAAATTTCTAAAGTTGTATTTGATTATTGAATGAACTTTTCCATAATAAAAAACATAGAAATATAATTTAAATGAAAATTTTCGAATAAATTTTCAAAAAAAAATATAGTGAAAATAAAAAATAGTGGGGAAAAAGTTTTTAAATGTTTTCTGGTAGAATATTTATGATTGGTGCCCATTTTCAATAAAGTAAAAAAAACAATAAATTCTCAAAATTACGTGGACTTCATCCTTAAAAACAGTCACCTCTCAAATTTATGTGGACTTTATCCTTTCAATATAGTGAAAGTAACTAAGAACTATAAATAGCACTAGACAAAGCCCAATTAAGCAAAGAAAAAACAAAACTTTGTTTCAAAATTAATCAAAAGTAGATTTTGTTACTAATTAACAATAAGCATGAGGTGGTTAATAACAATTTTAGTCATTGCTACTTTCTTTTCATCCCAATTAGCTTATGCCTATGATGACAATCCTCTACAAAACATATGTGTTGCAGTTCAAGACTCCAATACTTCTGGTAAATCATTCTTTTATAGTCATCACAATTTTTTTAAGTTACATATTTGATCGATCGACCAAACCTAACCATATATACATAAATTCGATGTCTATTGTACGTATGTTAAATATTATCTTAGGTGATAACTATATAGTATTATTTTCTCCAATTGTTCCTTTTTAGACATCTATTTAGTAAATGATCGTCTTTTTTTTTTATTTTACTTGTAGTTTATAGACTTATTAATTCGTTTTATTTTCACTTGTGTAGTTTTTGTGAATGGGAAGATTTGTAAAGACCCAAAGCTGGCAAATGCAGATGATTTTTTTACTTGGGGTTTTAATATAAGTGGAGAAACAATATATAAGAAATATGGTTATGCTACAAAAATTGTAGACATAAATAATATGCCAGGGCTCAACACTCTAGGCATTTCTATAGTTCGTGCTGATTTGGAACCAAAGGGGTTTATTCAATTTCATATACACCCTCGAGCTACTGAAATTATAAATATCTTGGTGTTGGGTTTTATTTGTCCTAAATTTCTTACCATAAATAGGTTTTCCTTTTAGGAAAAGGTTTTGAATTGACTAATCCTTTTTTTTGGTAGGAAAAGGTTTAGGTTTCTATAAATAGAGGCATGTTCCTTCTAACTTAATCAGCATTCACAATGTAGTCTCAAGGGCTTTGAAAGTTTTGGTTAGAGGGAGAATTTGTGGGTCACAAGCTTGATATGTTATCACTTGTGTGAACCTCCCATGTATTCTGAGTGAATTGGTTGAAGTTGTTTCTCTCTGTATTTTGTACTCTCATATTTATAGTGGATTGCTCATCTCCTTTGTGGACGTAGGTCGATTGACCGAACCACGTTAAATCTTTGTGTCTTTTGATATATTTCTCGTTGTCTTCTTACTCGTGGTCTTTCGAGGTTTGTATTGCTAGCTTCCGCGTTTACACCTGCTTATTTTCGATCCTAACAAGTGGTATCAGAGCCAGATTTAATGACGGAGTCAGGTTCAGTGGTTCGATAATTGATGATTGAACCAGGTTAGAAAGATGTGTTCATCTTGGCGGTGTAGTTCTAGCAGTAACCTTTTTTGACGGTAATGAAGATTTTGTTGGAGAAATTGTTTCAGAGAGATTCTTTGTGTTGAGACATAAATTTTGAAAAGGAGATTATGGAGAGGAGAAGCAAGTTGTTGAAGATTAAGTCAAGAAGGTGGACAAATTTATTTTGTCAGAAATTCAGTCCAAGGGGGAGATTTGTTGGGTTTTATTTGCCCTAAATTTCTTACCATAAATAGGTTTTCCTTTTAGGAAAAGGTTTTGAATTGACTAATCCTTTTTTTTGGTAGGAAAATGTTTAGGTTTCTATAAATAGAGGCATGTTACTTCTAACTTAATCAGCATTCACAATGTAGTCTTAAGGGCTTTGAGAGTTTTGGTTAGAGGGAGAATTTGTGGGTCACAAGCTTGATATGTTATCACTTGTGTGAACCTCCCATGTATTCTGAGTGAATTGGTTGAGGTTGTTTCTCTCTGTATTTTGTACTCTCATATTTATAGTGGATTGCTCATCTCCTTTGTGGACGTAGGTCGATTGACCGAACCACGTTAAATCTTTGTGTCTTTTGATATATTTCTCGTTGTCTTCTTACTCGTGGTCTTTCGAGGTTTGTATTGCTAGCTTCCGCGTTTACACCTGCTTATTTTCGGTCCTAACACTTGGATGGTACAATTTATGCGGGATTTCTTCTACTTTTACCTAACGAAGATAACATCTATAAGAGTCGTCTCTTTGCCAAAGTCTTGAATCGTGGTGATGTGTTTGTGATTCCACGAGGGCTTATTCACTTCATTTATAATGTTGGAAGTACAAACGCTACAGTTTTTGCTAGTTTCAACAGTCAAAGTCCCGGACTCATCTTTGTTCCTGATATAATCTTTGCTTCTGATCCACCTATTATGGACGATGCTCTTTGCTTTAGATGGTTGTTTTCTTTTCGAAAGCATGAGCACATAGTCACGATTTCAGTCCCCGTTAAAGCAATTGTGTCTAGTCTCCATTCATAAATAACATTTTCGCATATTCACAGGACTATGGAGGTTGTTGATCACTAAATTATCAACTCACCTAGAACTTAATTAATTGAGTTATTCCCTAACTACATGATATCAAGTATCAATCAACAAGAATTTGATACTAAATTAAGGTAAAATATCAACTTCTAATTTTTCTTTTATGATAAGTGAGCAAGGTAAAATAGATGAATGAGGTTTATATGTCACAAACAAGTTATTATCAATGTGGCTATTTTCAACAAATTAATAATAAGTCTATCAAATTAATAATAACAAGAAGAAGAAATTGGGACTACTGGAAAAGGAAAAAAAAGAGGTCTTTGTAGTATTTATAGGTAAAAACTATAGAAAATAGAAAAGTACATCTTATGCTATATTATTCTTTTTTTTAATTGATATTTCATACTTTTTTTTACGATCCGATCGCAGGTTCCTAAATAAATCTTTTTATGTCACAATTTCAGTCTAATCTAACAAATACAAATTGATTTTTTATATATATATAAATCAAAAGTCTTCATTTTTGACAAACTTAAATGACTAAAACAAATTGAAAAATATATTTTCGAGATTACTTTGAACCTACTCTAAATATAAGGACTATTTTCGTTACTTCAACATTAAAAAAAATAATCAAAAATTGTGACAACTTTATATTATATATCTATAAATAGGCTCAGATTTTTCAGTATAAATACAATTTACCTTATGATTAACTATTATATTAATCATCCCTAAAAAATTAATAAGAAAAATTTTTCAATGGCTTTTTGCGTCCTAACAATTATTATAGTCACTTTTGGTCTTCTTTTTTCCTTTGGTTCTTCATTTGATCCAAACCCTCTTCAAGATTTTTGTGTTGCAGCTACTGATTCCAATGATGCAGGTAATTTACCCTTCATTTCGTTACGAACAGTTACATGTAGTTATATAGTTCGATAATATATATGATAATTTTAATAGGAATTGTTAGTATCATGATATGAGAAATAATTTCAAAATAAAATATAAAATTATTTTATTTCGTGTTTGATTAATGAAATTTTCAATTTCAAGTTAAATAATTTTGGGATTATTTTTACGTGAAAAATGACAGAAATCCACTATTAGTTTTACAAATTTTCAAAATTTCTCATTTTCATGCATTAAATTAATGTATCTCGCGCATCAGCTTATATTATTGTATCAGATTGGTAGATTTCTGTAATAATAAACTTATAAGAGACAAATGATGATTTTACCTTAAAAGTATGTAATTTTTGTCCCTTTTTTTTTTAATTTTAATATTGGTAGTACCATATTCAACTTACAAGCAAATAACAAGTATGCCCTTCTTCAAAAGATCTTTTATCAAGGTCTTTTAAGAAAGCTAAGGCTAAAATTGGAAATAGAATTTTATTCAAACTGTCTAGTTTCAAATCAAACACATGATTTTTTAATTCAATAAATGTTACAATCCCACTTTATAAATGTTCCTTCGATTTATAGAAGTTAAACTCTTTTTCTGTTTCTGAGTGTTATAATTTATTTTTGCAGTGTTCGTGAATGGAAAATTTTGCAAAGATCCAAAATTGGCCACAGCAGATGATTTCTTTCTAACAGGACTTAACGTTAGTGGAAATCCTTTACCAGGACTTGGATCGTTTGTAAATTTAGTCGATATAAATCGTCTTGCTGGACTCAACACTCTTGGAATTTCACTAATTCGTATCGATTTTGCACCATATGGTTTAATTCCACCTCACACGCACCCTCGTGGCACGGAAATTATTGTTGTCTTAGAGGGTACGTTGTACGTTGGATTTTTGGCTCCGGACTCTTCAAATCCATTAAAAACTAAATCTTTTACAAAAATAATGAATAAAGGGGATGTATTTGTGTTTCCACAAGGATTAATTCATTTTCAATATAATATTGGAGATACAAATGCAATTGTTTTTGGTGCTTTGAATAGCCAAAATGCTGGGCTAATTGTGGTTGGAAGTGAATTATTTGGAACAAATCCACCACTTGTAGATGATGTTCTTTCAAAAGCATTCCAATTGGATAAGAAAATGGTGATAAAACTTCAAGGATTGTTCTCTTAATACGTAGCTTGATTTGTTGGCTATCTGAACTTTTATCTTATTTCTGAAGGTTCGATTCCACTTCTTGTAATCTCCCTGGACCCCGTTTCTCATCCCGATTTAAATTATATATATATATATATATATATATATATATATATATATATATATATATATAAAGTATACCAAGTGGGAACTATTGGTTGTTTTCATGTAATATATGTATTTGTTATCAATTAATTTTGTAATGTTTGAGAGATAACTAAGAACGTTTGAATAGTTGTGTTGATGTTCTTGACAAAAATTCATGATGAATCGTTATACTTTGTTATTAAAACAAATCTTATTTGTTATTTTTAGAGGAAGAAGATTAAGAAGTCAAAAGGAAAATATTAATTAAATCCATAGACAATATAGTAATATCAGTAACATTCATATATAATAATTTAATTAGTAAGAAAAGGGCAAATTAAAACGAATTGAAGAAGATTTAGATTAGCCATGTAACTGATAATACATGTTCACGGAAAACAACATATCAAATTCATTAAACAACTCTAGTTTTCAAATTTGTTTTGTTGTACTCTTAGATTTATATTGCTTTACTAAGCAATGTATGCATAAGGGTGACTAATCAATTGATATTGTCTGAGGACTGATCAGGATCTTGAGTTGAAACTTCTGAAGAAGGAGGTGGATGGTGATGGTGGTGGTGGTGGTGGTGGTGGTGGTGGTGGTGGTGATGGTGATGATGATGGTGGTGATGGTGGTGGTGGTGATGATGGTGATGGTGCGGAGGAGTTGGCGGTGGAGGTGGTGGAATAGTTGGGGGTTCTGCGGGAGGTGGTGGACTAGTTGGGGGTTCTACGGGAGGTGGTGGAATAGTTGGAGGTTCTGCAGGAGGTGGTGGACTAGTTGGGGGTTCTACGGGAGGTGGTGGAATAGTTGGAGGTTCTGCAGGAGGTGGTGGACTAGTTGGGGGTTCTTCCGGAGGTGGTGGACTAGTTGGGGGTTCTACGGGAGGTGGTGGAATAGTTGGAGGTTCTTCCGGAGGTGGTGGACTAGTTGGGGGTTCTTCCGGAGGTGGTGGACTAGTTGGGGGTTCTACGGGAGGAGGTGGACTGGTTGGGGGTTCTACGGGAGGAGGTGGACTCGCTGGGGGTTCTTCTGGAGGTGGTGGACTCGTTGGGGGTTCTACCGGAGGTGGTGGACTCGTTGGGGGTTCTACCGGAGGTGGTGGACTCGTTGGGGGTTCAACTGGAGGTGGTGGGCTAGTTGGGGGTTCAACTGGAGGTGGTGGGCTAGTTGGGGGTTCTACGGGAGGTGGTGGACTAGTTGGGGGTTCTACAGGAGGTGGTGGACTAGTTGGGGGTTCTTCTGGAGGTGGTGGACTAGTTGGGGGTTCTACCGGAGGTTGTAGAGTAACGGGGGTTTCTTCCATAGGTGGTGGACTACCTGAGGTTTCTTCTGGAGATGGTGAAACAACCGGACTTGCCACATCTGGAGATTCATCCGGAGGAGGGGTATTCAAAAGATCATCAAAAGCAGACAAAAGATTCATTGGGAATCTTTTATCATGAAAGATATCTAGATGATCATCATCAACATTTGGTTCATTTCTAAGGAAGTAGTCTCTTCTTAGGGAAAGAGTTGGAGTAAAAAGCAAGACAAGGCCAAGGAGAAGACCAAGAAATGAATATGAAATAGACATTTTGTTTTTGTGAATCACTAATGAGTTTTGCTAATGATGAAAAACTATGAAGAAAACATTGGCTTTTATAGTTGAAGAGTGCTCAATGGAATTAAATTATGCATTATCTCCTCTTTGTATTTGTGTTTACTTGCATTTACTCCACATTGACTCAAAGACCATTGGTAGCATTAAAGTATAAGTACATAAGTCCAATTTACTTGTCATTGTTTTTCATTTTTATTCTTAAGAAAACATTAATTAAGTAGATACAATTGTTTGACTGATTAATCAGTTTTTTTTCTTTAGTCTCAATTTAATATTACTTTATTTCCCATTTTATTATTTTTCTTCATACTTATTGAGTAAGGAAAGAGCTGCAAATTAATAATCTAATTTTCTAAAATGAAAACTATTTTAGATCAATTATTCTAAATATGCACAACAACTAGAATGAATTAAAGAATGTATTTTCTAATGTTTTTAGTTATATTGAAGAAATTTTAAAATTTACTTCTTAAAATATAGTCTGAACTCATGGTAGAAATCTTGGTTGAAATATTAATGATGGTAGTGTGAAAAGGAGTAGGGTCAAACTTCAAAGTTAAGGGAAAAAAAAGGGGAAATAATATGATTTTAAGCATAATTAGTCAAATAGAAATTTGAAAAGAGTAATTAAACTTTAAATGCCAACAGTCAAACAAGATTGCATATAATAGATGTCATTAGTATCTTTTATTACTTCTATTTTAATTTATGTGATATTTTTTAGGAAAACTTGCATAAATCTTATTAATTGTGGACATTATTACTTAGATACTATAAATCTTACAAGATTTTAATGTATCCAAGTACATTCAGATACATGTATCTCAAGATACATGAAGTCAATATTATGTGTAATTTGTTTTAAGTACATTGTATCCAAGTGTGTTCGTATATAAATACATTTTCTTCAGCCAATCTCTCTCGCTTTATAATTATAAATATTTGTACTTGAATAAAGCGAGATAGAGATTAGACATACAAATACAAATGTTTTAACTCGATTCAGTTGTATGTGAATTCAAATTATACGCACATACATAAATACTATAATTGAAACATACATAGTAGTTACATACATACAATTATCTAACTAATATACATATACAATTTACCTCTCTTCACTTTCTGCCTTCTCTAGCTCGTCTCTCCCCCCTCCCAATCTCGCTCGCCACTCTCCTTGCTATAACATGTAGCTATGAATCGTAATTAATAAACTATAGATATGAAACATAATTAAACTATTTTTGAAAGACTAAATGCGAAAATTTCACTATTATTATTGTTCTCAAACTAATTATTGTGTGTCAAATTGAATCATAATTAGAAAACTATAACTACGAAACATAATTAAGATTTATGTCTAATTTTCTAATTGAGTTTTCGAAGCGACCTTCTAACAAAGAAATTCCTGTTAATACTCCCTTGTCTCCTCTTTTTAACTATCGCTATAATTTTTTTTAAATGATTATTATATTAGAACATTTGTTACGAGGAATTAAACTAAACGCTTGAGTCATCTTCGGCCACCTAAAGTTGTTCGCATAATTCACTTAGACATTTTAACTTATTTTTGTGTCAATTGAGCACCTTATTTGTTAAAAAATCATTCCTATTGAACACAAAATGCATGCTGACATGAAAAAATACTTGTGATTCACTTTCTTTGAGCACGTTAAGTCATCAAAAAATAATTTTTTTTTCTTTTTTTTTTCTCTCAGCTTATGCACCTCAATTAATAAAAAAGAAAAAAATGAATAATTTTTTTTTTTTAAAAAAAGGAGCAGTCCTCTTCTTCCCCATCCCTGCAACAACCCCCACCCCCTCCACCTCACTTTCTCTCACCCTCTGTCATTCTTCTTCTTATTTCCCTTTTTACTTACGTTAATTTACGTCTCAAATATCTCGATGAAGTTCAATTTATTACATGAAAAGACATAAATTGATTTTTTTGGGGTCAAAGTTTGTTTTTAGTTTTTTTTTCAAATTCTAATAAATAGTTACGGATGGATAGAAGATGAAGACAATGGTAGAAGATTATCATACTATCACAATGAAGAAAAATGAGTTTTTAGCTTGAGTGGATAGCAATGGTGTAAGGGAAAAGGGGGTGGCGGGGGTTGTTAATTAAAAAAAAGGTTTTTAAATTTTTTAAATACTTTTTTGATTATTTAAATAAGGTTTTAAAAAAATTAAATATAATATCACGTGTCAATATTTCATTGGTAAATCGATTTTGTTTTAGTGTTTGAGATACACACATTTTTATTTTTCAATTGTTTGTCAGTTTATGTCAAATAAGTAAAAAAAATTGTAGGTTAGAGTGTTCAATAGGTACAAGTTAAACTTAATGTGTCTAAATGAAACATGTGAACAACTTTAAAGGGATGCATATGAGTTAAGCCTAAAATAAATATCAAATAAAAAATAGCTACCTTATATAATGCTTTTCTCTATTTTTTTTGTATTTTAAAATGAAAGATAAAATTAGCCCCAAAGTATTCACTATAGTGACATGAATATAAATTATCTCCGTCAAGTAAAATCACAATTTATACTTATATTAATAGTCAGGGGAAAGGGTCTGATATATCTCTCAACTTTCCCTCATTATGAAGTGATTTATATATTACACTACTTATATATAAATGACTCACATATACCCTTTTCCTCTAACGAAAATGAAAAATAATAATTTGTTTAATTTTTTTTTGTTTTAAAAAAACTAACATATATATATATATATATATATATATATATATATATATATATGACTTATTTTTTGTTTCAATGACTAACTAAGGTTTATTATTTGATGGTCAATTTATTTATGTTTCACTAATATTCTTGTAAAACTTATTATAGAGATCAAATTACTTTCTTCAAATTCAAAAATTAAATTACAATATAGACAAAAAAAATAATTTTAAATTATAATATAGCAAAAAAAGTTATGTTCTTTACACTAAGGAATAAAAGAAAAAAATGAAATAAGAATAGGAAATTCAAATAATTATAATAAAAGAAGTTAGAAAATAATTTATGTATGAAAAAAATAGAATATACCTTGAACTTTGGTAGAAGAATCATACATACCCCAAAATAATTTTTTAGAAAATTAAAAGTCACAAATATAAATTTAAAACTAATTTTTTCACTTTTGTTAAATGGAGAGTATATGTGAGCTCATTTTGTAACGGTAGGTGTATATGTGAGTCGTTTGTATAATGATAAGGACATATAGAAGTCACTTTTTATAACGAAGGATATATCAGCTCCAAATAGTAAAATTAGGGATATATCAGACTCTTTTCCCTAACAATTATAATAATAATACAAAATTTATTTTGTTTGGAAGTTAAAAAAAAAACTAATTTTGGTACGAGTTTGACCACGGAGTCTAAATAATATAAGTTTTGTGCTTCAACTTTGAATTACTTCTTTGGCCAACTTTTTTTTAAAACTGAAATCTCACTAGTTTAGAAGCTAATTACTTAGATACAATCTGCTTTGCATTATTACGAATGTTACCAGTTTTTGGTGTCTCCAGATAAATTTACATACATGTATCTCAATATGTACGAGGCCAAAATTAGGTGTAATTTATTCAAGATACAATATATCCAAGTAGATTAATATGTATATAAAATTCATAGACAGACTTTTTTCGTCTCACTCATGTCCCTCTATCTTGCTCGCCACTCTCAATGTATCTAGTATCACAGATACATTTGAGTCGCACCAGATACATATAAAAACATGTATGTAGTGTATATCTAATATAATTTACATATATTAATATGATATATGACTATCTCGCTCGCTTGTCTCCCTCTTTTAGTGTATTTGATATAAAAAAAATATAAGAATCTATGTGTATTTTCATCAACATATGATTTAAAAACAAACTCTAAATTAGTAATAAAATATGTAATTATTTAAAAACATAGATAGAATTAATATATATCATATGCCTACTAAGATAGGTTTCCCTTCTAATGAAGATCAATGTGATGCTCGTTCTATGACTTAATTAATTACTACAACAATAGAAATTTTCTAAAACTATATTCAAGGGGGAAAAATGCAAAAAAAATGAAAATTGTCATATAAAATACTATATGGCAATAATGAGGCCTTGTTTAAGAAATTCAAGAATGATTTTAATATTCCAATAGCAATGGGTTGCCATTATCCAAGAAAATTGGAATCAATAACAAATCATTCTTCCTAGCATTTGATCAAATAAAATCATAATAATATAATCTTAGACCTATTTTTATAACCCTAGCATATAATAAATCATTACAACATTAAGAAAGAGAAACTATCATCTATATATTGAAAAGCATCACTTGAAACTTCAGGAGAAGGAGTTGGTGTTGATTGATCCTCTCCGGTAGATGGTGGGCTAACTGGTGCATCTACCGGTAAATCTTGAGGAGAGGGTGAAATAATAATTTCTCCAGTAGATGGTGGGATAACTGGTTCATCTATCGGTGAATCCTGAGGAGATGGTAAAATAATAATATCTCCGGAACCTAATGGGCTAATTGAGGTTGTTGTATCATCACTAGGAGAAGGTGCAATTGGTGTATCATCCAAAAAAATAATATTCCTAGAGAGAGTTGGAGCTGAGAGAAACAAAAGACCAAAGAGAATAGAGGGGAGTAAGTGTAAAGAAGTGGCCATTTTTGCTACTCACTAGATCAATTGTATTGTAATTGCAATGGTGAGAAAAAGTGTAAAGAAAATAGTGGCTTATATAGGGGAGATATGGTCTTTGACATTAAATTATAATCTATTTTCTTTGATTTCCTTTAGATTTAACTTTCTAAGAATTAAGATTCTCTCAATTTTACTGTAGCCTTAGTTACATATTAAAATATTAGTCAAAGTTAATGTATTTTAAAAAATATTAATTGAAATTCAGATAATTTGACTGACAAAATACATATGACAAGTAAAATGTGAAGAAGGGAGTATCTTTTTAAAAGTCAAAGTAAAGAATATATTTCGAATATACGTTATTTGAAACAAATATTTTTAATTATGTTTACATTACTAGATTATTCAAGACTGAATTTCTCATATGATATTCAACTTGTAAGAATAACGGATACATACATAGTAATTATATATGTATAATTATCAAACTGATATACACATACAATTAAGAATTCTTTACTTTCTGCCCTCCCCCCCCCCCCCCAAAAAAAAAAGATCTTGCTCGCCTTCTCCTTATAACATGGAGTTAGCTATGAATCGTAATTAGCAAACTATAGTTATGAAATATAATTAAGCTATTTTCGAATGACTATATGTGAAAATTTCTTTGTTCTCAAACTAATCATGGCGTGTCCAATTGAATAGTAATTAACAAACTATAATTATCAAACATTAATAAGACTTTTGTTAATTTTCTAATTGAGTTTTCGAAGTGACTTTCTAACAAAGAAAATCCCGTTAATACTCCCTTGTCACCTCATTTTTAACTATCATTATAATTTTTTTAAATGATTATTATATTAGAACAATTATTACGACGAACTAAAATTAATGTCAAAGAACAAATAACTAACCATATATAATGCTTTTCTCTATTTTTTAATTTTTTAATTTTAAAATGAAAGATACAATTAGCCCCAAAAGTATTCACTATAGTCTCATGAATCTAAATTATCTCCGTCAAGTAAAACACAATTTATAATAATAATAATAATAATAATAATAATAATAATAATAATAATAATAATAATAATAATAAAGCATAGAACAAAGTATAAGTTTTTTGCTTCAACTTTTAATTACTCCTTGGGCCAACTTTTTTTTTTTTTTTTTACTGAAATCTCAGCAGTTTAGAAATTGATTACTTAAATACATTCTAGTTTGTAATATTATGAATGTTATCAGATTTTGTGTGTCTAGATACATGTATCTCAATATGCACGAGGTTAAGATTAGTTGTAATTTATCCAGATATACGATATCCAAGTAGATTCACATGTATATAGGATTTATAGACAAATCTTGTTCGCCTCCCCCATCTCCCTTCTATCTTGCTCGCCACTCCCAATATATCTAGTATCACAGATAAATTTGAATCACAACAGAGTACATATAAAAACATGTATGTAGTGTGTATCTAGTGTGACCCACATGTATTAATTGGGATACATGACTATCTCGTTCGCCTGTCTCCCTCTTTTAGTATATCTGGTATCAAAAATATGTGTATATATGTGTATCTTCCTCAATATATGAATTTTTTATTAAAAAAAACTCCAAATAGCAATAAAATGTATAATTATTTAAAGATAGAGATAAATTAATATATACAATATAAATGTATGCCTACTAAGATACTTTTTCCTTTTAATAAAGGTCAATGTGATACTCCTATGACTTAATTAATTACTACAACAATATAAAATTTCTAAAAAACTATATTCAAGGAAAAAATTGCAAAAAATGAAAATTGTCATATAAAGTACTATATCTAGTTTTCCATATATGGGAATAATAAGGCCTTGTTTAAGAAATTCAAAAATGATTTTGATATTCCAATAGGCAATAGGTTGCCATGATCCAAGAAAATTGGAATCAATAACAAATCATTCTTTCTAGCATTTGATCAAATATAATCTTAGACCTATTTTTATAACCCTAGCATAAGCATATAATAAATCATTACAACATTAAGAAAGAGAAACGACTATCATCTAAATATTCAAAAGCATCACTTGAAACTTCAGGAGAAGGAGTTGGTGTTGATTGATCTTCAAGAGAAGGAGATGGTGTTGGTACATCTTCATGTCCATGATGGTGACTTTCATGACCATGGTGATGATGATGGTGGTGATGATGTTTATGTTCCTGAGGAGAAGGTGAAATAGTAATTTCTCCAGTAGATGGTGGGCTAACTGGGGCATCTATCGGTGAATCTTGAGGAGAGGGTGAAATAGTAATTTCTCCGGTAGATGGTGGGCTAACTGGCGCATCTACAGGTGAATCTTGAGGAGAGGGTGAAATAGGAATTTCTCTGATAGATGGTGGGCTAACTGGCGCATCTACCGGTGAATCTTGAGAAGAGGGTGAAATAATAGATGGTGAATTAACTTGCACATCTACCGGTGAATCATGAGGAGACGGTGAAATAGTAATATCTCCGGAACCTAATGGGCTAATTGAGGTTGATGTATCATCACTAGGAGAAGGTGCAATTGGTGTATCATCCAAAAAAATAATATTCCTAGAGAGAGTTGGAGTTGAGAAAAACAAAAGAGCAAAGAGAATAGAGGGGAGTAAGTGTAAAGAAGTGGCCATTTTTGCTACTCGCTAAATTAATTGTATTGTAATTGCAATGGTGAGAAAAGTATAAAGAAAATAGTGGCTTATATAGGGGAGATTGGTCTTTTGACATTAAATTATAATCTATTTTCTTTGATTTCACTTAGATTTACTTTCTAAGAATTAAGATTCTCTATTATACTATTGACTAGTCACATCTTAGAATATTGGTCAAAGTTAATTTATTTTTAAAAATATTAATTAAAATTTATATAGTTTAACCGTTAAAAAATGAATATGATAAGTATAATGGGAAAAGAGGGGAGGGGTTGGGGTGGGGGGTTTATTTTTTAAAAATTCAAAGTAAAGAATAAAATAAGAATACTCACTATATGAAACAAATATTTTTCAATTATGTTCACATTTAACTATTTAATAAAAGTCAAAACTAAATTTCTTAAATAGTCATTCAACTATTTTAATTTTAATTTTTTGTCAATATAGCCATCAAATTATGCTCATATTTCCAACAAAATAAAAACTAGTAACATTTTTTAACAAAAGTTTACATGTCAAACCTATAAGATATTATTTTTAGACACAATACCCCTTTAACTCATTATATAAAACTCATTTGACCCATTTTTAATTACTTTTTTTAGCTGATGAAATAAATATTCTAGCCCATTCATTAGTACTAAATTGCTAATTAAATTTCTCACTTGTAATTAAGGTATTTTTATATCTAGTAAAAGATTGATTGTAGTACCAAATATGCATTAGATTAGTTGTCTAATACACACATAGTATATTCTCTAAAATTGTTTTTTTTTATATAGTACCAACTATAATTCTCACTTGTAATTAAGGTATCAATGTAGTAAAAAGTTAAATGTATTACTAATTATGCATAAGATTTAATTGATATATATATATATATATATATATGTGGTTATCTAATAAATATGTAACCATATAAATGTATCTACGTAAATTGATTTGATATATAAGGTTAGTAAGTTTGTAGTCTTGTTTAAACAGCTTACCAAGATAATTAAGGAATATTAACATTGATGAATCGAATTGAGTCAATTCCTTAAATGGTCACCCAAGTTAAGAGAATTGTCTTGAAATATCATTTATTTTTCATTTAGGAACAAAATATCACTCAATTATCACTATTTTCCTCCAAATATAGTTGGCACTTTAAAATCACCACTCTCTCCTAGTTGGCATGACATGCCATTTAAGTTTTTTTTGGGCCAAATATATAAACAAATTCCTAAAATTGTTGGGTTTTTTTCCTTAGCTACCTCAACAACATTATTTTTCTATTGATCATTGAACCAAACATAATTTGTTCCTTTAAAACACTGTTGGTTGATTTTGATCGGCTTTTCTATTGTAAATGTCTTCAATTGTGTTCGAATTGTAATAAATTTGATTAAATCAATGAAGACAAACCGTGTTAGTCTCATTTGTTTTTTTAATGTGTTCAAATGACTTAAGTAAAACACAATTATTCTCAAACATTTTCACTATCAATTGGATTAATGAGTTGTGGAACAACATATGTATCCTCTATTAATACCCCTCACGAATCTAGTTCCACATCAGACAACAGTGTTTGTTTAAACGGAACAAATTATGAGGGTTTAATGATTCAATAGGAAAATGACGTAGTTGAGGTACCTGAGGGAAAAAAACCTAACAAATTTAGGGGTCTGTTTATGTATTTGACCTTTTTTTAAAATAATAGACTAATTTAATTCATTGAACCTATTTAACTAAAATAATGATCATATTATTTTTACTTTATTTTTAATCTATTAGAATAAATTTTCATACTTAAAATCTTTTATCCAAATTAAACTTTTTGTTTTTTATGTTATGAAGAATACATTTTTGAAATGTACTATAATTTTATTAATTTTCAATACTTATAAACACATATATTCAAAAAAATATTTATATATAAATCACTCATTAACGCTAATTTAAATCAATTAATCATAAGTTGTATAATAAATCAATAATATCAAAGGTCAATTAGCTATTACAATAATATTAATTGTATATTTTGCAATTCATGCTTCCGCTATTATTATTATTTGTAAAAAGAAGAAGAAGAAGAAGAAGAAAATGAATAATATTATATTTTTTATCCATTAGAATACTAAATACCTCAAAAGTTTTCTAAAATTCTAGTTGATATGCTCTGTCATTAAATAATCATTTTAAAAAATAAAGACCTATTTAATTCTCAAACTTATGTCTCTATAAAATAAATATATCAATTATATGAGAATTTATATACAAAATAAATATATAAATTACATGAGAATTTATGAAGATTATAAGAAAAGTAATTTAAAAAGTCTAGTAACTTTATATATTGTCACCAAATAAAATTCAATGAAAAAAAATCTCAGTGTGCAATTATTACCTGATAATTTTAAAATTTCTAAATAAATTATTTGAAAATTTTAAACACTTTTTTTAATAAAAGTATTTAGATAAATTTTTAAGGTTGGCAAAAAAATTGGTAAGAAAAAGAAAACTATTATTTAAATTTTTTTAATTTTATTTTTATTTTTATTCTTTTATTCTATATTATATTATATTATAACATTTCATACAATTAAACATCAATAAATAAACTAATAGTTAATTGAATTCACTAATTTAATTCGATAGTATAGTTATTATATGAGATTAATATACTGATAAATAAAGATCAAAATTTATTTTCTATAAATGTTATTCACTTACTATTTTCTTTTAAAAAAAGATACTATAAGTATATATGGATTTCAAAGCATCCAAATAATTATTTATTAATAATTAATCAATCTTTAATATTATTGATTTGTTATACAATTTATGATTAATTGAAATAAAATACCGTTTATGAGTGATTTGTATATCAATATTTTTTGAATGTATGTGTTTATCAGTATCTAAAATTGATGAGATTATAGTACGTTATAAATACGCATTATGCATAACATAAAAAAATAAAAAGTTTAATTATGATAAAAGATTTTAAGTATGAATTTATTGTTAATAAATTAATTTAAAAAATTAATAACAATATGATCATTATTTTTGCTAAATGAGTTTAATGAATTAAATTAGTCTATTATTAAAAAAACTTTGATGACATGTCATGTCAACTAGGAGAGAGTGATGCTTTTGAATCGTCAAGTATATTTGGAGGAAAATAGTGATAATTGGGTGATATTTTGTTCCTAAATGAAACATAAATGATATTTTAGGACAATTCTCTTAACTTGATGACCATTTAGGAAATTGACACAATTGAATTACATGAAAACTATTAATATCCACAAATTGGAGAATTATTACCCTTTCTCTACCAATTATTACAAAATTATGTTAAAAGTGTGATAAATTAGAATAATTAAATAAAATATTTAAAAGATATATAAAGAAATTTTGATTAAAAAATTATGATTAACTTTTGAAATTTTAATTATGTCGTATAAAATGAGACGTTAACCGTATGAATCATTTGTATCAACTTCGAATTCATTTGGTTTGTTTCATTTTCCTACTTATGTAAATTTATTATCTAAAGGGATCCTAATTAAAGATGTCATGTAAACTTCCAATAAATATGAGCACAGTTTGATAACCATCTTATTTTTTAAAAATCAAAAGTTATTTATCATTTCTACAAATTATTAGGGAATTGTCTTATTATGATAATGCCAAGAATCTATTTTGTTAAAAAATAATTTGTCTTTGAATTCATTTATTAATTATCATTATTTATTTTAAATATAATCAAGATATTTTTTAGTATATCACAACTATTTTTTTAAATTTTTTTTGGGTAACTTAAAAAAATCTCACTAATTTAGGAGTTAATTACTTAGGTTAACGCTAGTTTACAATATTATACATGTATCTCAGATACATAGGGTCAAAATAGGTGTAATTTCTTTGAGATACATTGTGATGAAGTGGATTCACATGTATCTTACTCGATCACGCTCACCTCTCTCCATGTATTTGGTCTAATACATGTATCTAATGTGACTCACATCTATATAGGAGGTTCGCTCGCCTCACTCTTATCTCGCTCGACTTTCTCTTTCTATTTTAGTGTATGTAATAGCAAAAATACATATACCTAGATGTATCTGACTTAAAATCTAATATAAAATTATTTAATAATAAGACAACATATATTATTTCAAACAAATGGTAGAATTGCTTATTTAATTAGATAGTTTTTTCTCAATTTTTTGCAAAAAAAAAAAATACTTCATTCTAATTTTTTTTAGTTGTATTTCTTAGAAATGGCTAAATGTAGAATAGATCATAGTATTATGTTTGGAATATATATAGTTTACCTAACGTTTGGTTGAAATATAATTTATATTCTCTTTTTCATATTAACTAAATTTGTAGAATTAGAGTTGTTAATATGGGTTAGTCCACCTGTTCAGACTAACTCATACATGCTTCGGTATTTTACGGGTCAGATCGGGCTAACTCATTTTTGCTGTGGATCAGAAAATGGTCGACTCAACCCACTTTATTTAAAAATTATATTATATTTAGAATTATTAAATTAAATTATAAATTAAATTTAAAAATATTATTATAAATGTCGACAAAACAATATTACATGATGTTAATGTTACTACTTTTTAATCAAATCCGCAAATAAAATTATCTTTGTAATATTTGTTAAGTTTTTTTTCAAGTAAAAGTATAAATATCTAAATATAAATATTAACCTAATTGTTTTGAGTTTGTACTCTCTTTAATTTTAAATTTTAATATTATATTATATTTTTTAATTAAATTTTATTGACCCACGAGTCGGCCCTATCGATGTTTCTCAAGCCCCACAAATCAACATACTAATTTAGGCCAGGCTAAACAACCCTTTTCACAAATGCGCTCCAAAAATCGTAGCTCAACCCTATTAAATCCCATGCTAGGTCAGGTCGGCCCAACAGGCCTAACCCATATTGATGGCTCTATGTAGGATAGATCATAGTATGTATATTATTTTTACTTGAACTCAAATTTAATAAATATTTAAAAATAGTTTTATTTGTGAATGTGATTGACAAATAACAACACTAACACCATATAATATTGTCTTGTTGATATTTATAATATTATTTTTGAATTAAATTTTTTTTAAAAGTGAGTTAGCCCGCACCCCACGTACTTGTGGATTGGGCAGGTCGTTTCTAGCCCCCCCCCCCCTCCCATCCAAAAAAAATGGGTTAGCCCGTATTCAACATTTATAATGTATTTTAATTTAAAATAGGATAAATTTCAGAAATACACACATTTTGTTTCACTTATTTTCATTAACCCCTATTACTTTTAAAAAAATTTAAAACCTTTTATTTCTTTAATGTATTCGAGCGGCATATTAATGTATATAAGCCAGTATTTAATGTATATATTATGTATCCAAGCTACATATTAATGTATCTAAGCTACATATTAATGTATCCAAGACAATATTTCATATATCCAAACTACATATTAATGATCCGATCCTCAATTATTATATTCAACGTTTTTAATTTTTAAGAAATCAATATAATCAAAAATTTATTAGAGATAGATTATAATTTCGTATTATAACCATCCAATTTATGTAATTTACTTTTTAAAATATGCTCAGATTAGAAAGGTGGGTAGATCTAGACCCAAAAACATCTGGCTATATTTTTCAAACCTCAAATATATAGTCTTTAATTTTTATCTTTTGGCATTTTCAATAACAATTAGTGATAAAATATATTTCTCAGTAAGAAATAATATTCTCCTATCATAATATCTCATAAGTTATTACTTTGACGCCGAAATAACTAACAACTTCTGTTTTTCAAGTTTGTATATCTTTTCTTTTGCTCTTTGATTACAAAATACATTTAAAGATCTTGTAATCCTTATAACAATTTTATCAGTTTGCTAATCAAAATTATGACAAGCTAATAAGCTGCAAAAATCTCCAAATCAGCAATGATAAGAATTTTACCAAGTGATAAAAGTTGCATAATGTTTGATTCTCGACACACGTCTTAAGAAACAATAAATAATTTAAATTTAATATTTTAAAAAAGATATTAAATGATAAATTGTATATAACATCAAGGGAAAAATAGACAAAATAGGATGAATTATCTCTTGATTTTTCAAATTGGATAAATATTATTAGATAACTATTTCTAATACAGTGCACAAGTAAAGATGGACGAAGGGAGGGTATACATTCTTCTTCTATTAAAAAAAAGTCTAATTGTTATGATAGTATTATGTTATTTAGAAATATATAAATAACATTTGGAATAATTTCCTACTACTATTTTACTACTTGTACATTTTATAAAGACAAAATATATAACATCATTTTTTGCTTTTTCTCTTCTTTTTTTTTGATAACTCTGATCTTTAATTATCACCTGAATTAATTTAAAGTTTTTTTCCACTTTTAAAAATTGTGAAAATATGTCCACTACTAAACTCTCTGCTCAGGTACAATTTCAACATTTTTAAATTCTATGAGGTTCAATTATTAAGTTTAACAATAATAATTTCCTACTTCTTTTTATGAATGTTTACATATAAATAATATATTTAAAATTAAAAAGCAATAGATTCATATCAATTCAGCATATAAATAATTTTGTAACCCTTGTATATTATATAAAATAAAAGGTATCACAAAGTTACGAAATAAAAAATATTAATTGATTATGAAAGTTCAAAAGAGCGAGCTAATGCGTCAACTGTTGGTCCTTGTGTGGGTGGTGGTGCAGGAACGGGTGTCCAAATTATTGGGGTAGTTGGAGGGTCGTGACACTTGGGAGTAGGAGCGGGAGGATGAGGATGAGGATGACGATGATGGTGAAATAGTATTTTCTTCGATGGTGAAATAGTATTTTCTTCGATATTTTTGAAATGCATTTTTCTTGAGAGAGTTGGAGTTGAGAGAAAGAGAAGGCCAATAAAAAGAGCAAGGAGTAAATGTGCAAAGGAAGCCATTTTTTTTGTGAATTGGTGAGAAATTGTGAAGAAAATAGTTTGCTTATATAGTGGAAATATGGTTTTATTGAATTAAATGGTGGTTTAACTCCTCTTTGAATTTTTTTCCCCTGCATTTACTAGTCAAGATTGCATTAATTTTAATTTTTGTCCATTAAAAGTTTGTTATTCATTTTTTAAAATTCAAACCTACGGAGTTATTACACGGAGAAAAGACGTAAAGTGACATTTGAAGTTGTCCCTAATCATCTTGAAATCTAATGGGTTTATCACATTGTTCGAAATGTATTAAAATATCTAGATGTAATTTTAAAATTGAAGAAAATTAAACTAATAGTAGAATAAAAGAGAGAATGGAGTTATGGTATAAAGTGACATTGAAAGCGATAAGTTAAAGAAGATAACAATGAATTTTTAAAGAAGAAGGAAGAAAGAAAAAGAAAAAAAATAATAAGAAGAAAAAGTTAAAATAATCAGAAAAATAAAAAAATATATTTTATAATAAAATTATTGTAAAAATAAAATAATATTCATTTTTTTTTAATTTGTTCACGCTCTTTAAGAGAGTGCATACTCTCTCCATGCCAGGTGAACAAAAAATGATGTAATAATATCAGTTCAGGATTATTTAGGGGTAGTAATACACTTGCATAATTTAGATGTCTTTTTAAAATTTCGAGACAACTTCAGATATCACTTTATGTATTTTCTATTATTACATGCAATACATAGTTATTATCTAACTCCTAGCGAGGGCACCTTCCGCCCTTTCTCTTTGCTAGGCAGTTCGCCCTTCCCTTTATGGAATCTATCTCGATGTTATATCCCCATGAACGAAACACAAAACCAATTTCAGCATTCGCAGTGCGTAGGTTAATTTATTGGATAGGTCAGTTTCTGTCTTCAGGGTCGGTGGCATCGTTAGCTGGCGTTTTTTTATCAGATTTCATCGTATTGCTAGTCGTTGTTATTCCCCGCTAACGAGTTTATCTGCAGTTCACAATCAGGTAAATAGTTCTGCTAAGATTACATCAAAATGAGACGAGTCATTCACACAAATATTCTTATTTCAGGACGATCCTTAATTTTTAATTTTAGTATCACGAATAAGTGATTGAATAATTTTTGAATTCAAAATAACTTTTCGTAGGATAGTAATTTATATTCTCGTATCATAATAATCTGCAATTTATGTCGTAAAAGCATAATAAATTATTCCCTTGATGCCGAAATAACAAACAACTTTTTTGTATTTCAAGTTTGTATAGTAGTATCATAGAACAACCAATTTCTATCTTCCTTTAGCTTTTTGATTACTAAAGTTGAATAATTTGCTTATAAACTCCTTTTATTCATCAATAAAAGCTTAGTTTATGGCCTATTCATTGCAACCCCCTTTAGTGAGGAGACACTCCTCCGAAAGTTACAAAGACTATTTGGTTGAGTTCCTTAGAAAGAGTTTGTCTCGTGTATCAAAATTTATCAATACAAACCTTGTAAATTCCTTTAATTCATTAATACTTAATTAGATTCACACTTGTTTATAATATTATAAATTTTATCAGATTTTGGACTTCGAATTCATGTATATGAAATATCTAGATACATGTATCTGTGTGATTTACATGTATTTGAGAATCTCGCTCGCCTCCCTCTTATCTCACTTGCATAAAATCTTTTTTAGCGTACCTCATAACAAAAATACACATATTTAGATGTATCTTACTTGAAATCTAATATGCAATTATTCATTTAATCACACAATTTCAAACCATATTGAGAATTAGTAAATGTGATAGAAGTGTTTATCAATTTTACCAAAATGCTTCATTCTAATTTCTTTATTATATTTCTTAGAAATGGTTATATATTCTTAAAAAGTTCAATTGTTAGGAAAATTGTATATACTAGCAAATTATTAATTTAAATTAAATGTTATAAACATAGTTTGGTTTAATTGTGCCCCATAGCAAACTATTATTATTTCGCTTCTCTCCTTGTGAATCTCACTCGCTACTCTCGTTCTCTCCCTCGCCTCTCTCGCTTTTATACAAATGTAAATGTATAAAATGCGTTTGTGTTGTATAAATCCGAGAGAAAATTGTATATACATATATATATTTTTGTTCCCCTCTCCCAGATCTCGCTCGTCATTCTCTCCCTCGCTTCTCTTGTTTATACAAACAGAAATGTGTAAATTGCATTTCTGTTTGTATAAAATGAGAGAAAATTGTATATACACATGCAAATACATATCTTCGTCCTATACACTTATAATTATATAATACAAATATTCCCCTATCCAATTCACTTTTGTCTTTCTCTCTTTCTCGCTTTATACAAACACAAATTACAATTGATCTTTTGTATATGTATACCGAAACAAAAATAAATTATAAAACTTTTTTTTTCTTTTGTATATATATATAACGAAATATAGATATTTGTGTTTGCTATGGAGCGTAATTATGCATACTATAGCTATAACATACAAATATAATTTTTGTGTTTGCTATATGTGAGTTTATTATGTTGGAAATTCGTTAACCTAATGTGTGGTTAGAAATATATTATATATATTTTATAAAAATGATTTAAAAACTTGAAAAAAAATTCAAACAATCCAACAAAAAATTGAAGTAGTAAAAATTGACTTAATTAATTTGATTTGATTCCCAATGTTTTATTAATCTATTTGATTGGTTCAATTTTTTTAATTAAATGAGAAAATGATCTAAGCCCCTCCCCCATGCCTGAAATTTTAACTATACACTCTAATTTTACAGATGTTCAATTATCTCCTGAACATTTTATTTCTCTATTTAGTGTACACCTGAGTGTCGCCCTGTCATAGAATGTGAGAACACCTCCTCAAAGCGCGTTAGAAGAGGAAACAAATGGGTACACTTTAAAAGAGTCACCTTCTCCAAATTAAATAAACCTTTGTTCCTTCTTTTCCGTCATTAATCCTTGTTCCTTCTTCAATATTTTGACGATTTTCTTGCAAAAATGGCTAGGTTTTAGTTGTTTACGTTCATTAATACTTTAAATCTTGAAGTTATGGTTTATAATCTGCTTTAATTTCTTATTTAAGTTTTGTAACTTGAATTGTCTCTGGATTCATTAAAAATGGAAGATGAAGAACTTGAGTAAGCTTTGTATAGATGAATCAAATTCAATGCTCAACGTTGTAGTGAGATGCAAACACAATTTTTTGCTGAATTTGTAAATTTCTTGGTCGAAATTCTTGCTCATGATATGGTGTGTGTTTCTCCCCTTGTATTCTTGTTTCTCTTTATTAGGGACAAAGATCATCGATGAAAAATCGATTTTACGCTAAAACTATTCCTAACCTACATCAATTTTTGAGAAATTCATCCATCAATTAATTTATTGTGTATATTATAGTCACATATTAACATTTTAAAACCATTTCGATCATCTGATTTTTTCTTAGATTCGATTTCAATTCATTTAGGTTGATATTTTGTACCTTTACATGAAATTTAACATAGAGTTAAGTTGTAATTCACATGTTTAGAAAGAATAGATTAAATGAACATTACTTTCTATTTTGTGACTCAAGTAATTAGTGTGAGATTTTTTTTTTGTTTCACAAAAAAATGAATTCAAAATTTATAAGCCGATAGTGTAGTTTCTGGATGCCACTTTTTTTTTTCTTTTTTTGCTGAAATAAAAAAAACCTTACACAACTGAAGTCAATTGTGTCATGCGTGAGATACATAATAAAGCTTTTCGCGATAAAAAATTATACTTTTTTAGTAAGTGTTTACACATAAATTTATGTTTTAAATTGAAAGCATTAGATTCAGATTAATTCAGTACTCAACATTGTTATATAATTTTTTAAAATTCAAAACTTTTGGAATTATTACATGTGATACATAGTTATTATTGATGAGAAATTGAACTATGAGTTCACTTGGGCCGATAACAGCCTTATAATGGGCCAAACAGGTAAGTAGTAGGTCTGTTAAGATTACACCAAAATGAGACGGGTCATTCACACAAATATTTATATTTTTTTGGGACGATTTTTAATTTGGGAAAATTATATGTAATGACAGACTATTAATTCAAATTAAATGTTATAATCACACCTTGATTTAATTGAGGCATGTAGCAAATTTTTTGTCAGTCGCTTCTCTCCCTCAAATTCTCTCTCGCCACTCTCCCTCTCTCACTCGCTCCTCTGTCGCTCGCCTCTCTCGCTTTATACAACCAGAAATGTATAAATTGTGTTTTTTTTTGTATAAAGCAAGAAAAAAATTATATATACACATGCAAATACATATATCTTCAACCTGTACACTTATAATTATACAATACAAATATTTCCCTGCCCAGTTCTTTTTTGCCTCTCTCGCTTTATAGAGAGAGAGAGAGGGAGGGAGAGAGAGAGAGCAATATTTGATATGCAAACGTTTAATTTCGATTCAATTGTATACAAATTCAAATTTTATACAGATATACAAACACATGAATTGCATTAAGAAGCTGTCAACGATTTATACAAACGAGAAACTTTCAACAATTTATATAGATGACCAGCCAACAAAATTATACAAATCTGAAGAGGAGCCAGCGAATTATGCAATTGATTTTTTTTGTATTATACGCATAGCGAAATAGCCTAGCTTCTTTTGTATGTATGTATATTGAAATAGTCATAGTATGTTTACTATAAAGCGCAATTATGCAAACTATATATATATTATACAAATATGAATTTTTGTGTTTGCTATATATGAAAGTTTTTAATATTTCAATAATAACAAATAAGTTTTCGAATATATCTATGAATATATAACTTTTATGAGGCAAGAGTTTATATTCATGTATTATATCCTAAAAGCATAACAAATTAATTATGTTCTTGATGCCGAAATAACGAACACTTTTTTTGTTTTTAAAGTTTGTATATTAGTATCATATAACATCTTATTTCATCCTTCTTTTGCTTTTTGATAATTAATGTTGATGAACAATTTGCTCCTAAATTACCATCAATAACATGATGGCTAAACTCTATCAAACTATGGAATGATAAGTTGTTATCTTCCTCATTTTTTGTTTTCCTAGTTACTAAGTTAACAACGGTTAAAAAGAACCAAAAAAAAGTTAATTATGATATTTCTTCTTTTTTTACTTGGGTTCGATGCACTTGAGTCAAGGATCGATACTTTAAATCCGCACCTGATTCGTACCGTCCACATGAGATGTTTCAACATCAACAAACATCCCACACACCCCTGGTACTTTGCATGAAAGATGTTTTCAGCAATATGATATGAACAAATGCTAAATACATTTGAGATTCTTGTCACATATATTTCTAATTCTGATAACAGCTCGCTAATCAAACTTATGACATGCTAACAAGTTGCAAAATGGTCCAATACATCTCCAAAATACAGAACTGTATAAAACTTGGATCAGTGAAGATTCAACAGATTAAGAGCCTGAAAGTTCATCCTCATTGAAGGGGATATTCAAAATATCAGATGACTACTTCAACGACACTCAACCGAGAACAAAACTAGGTAAAGAAGTCATGTTCAACCAGAAGATGTAACAGTTATAAGAAGCACGAAACACATGATCACCATAACACAAAGCTTAATGTCAGCAGTTGACGGTAAGTAAACACACAATTCTTTCATCTAAGAAACTGTAACAGAGTTGGATAATAATGTGCCGAGACTCATACATTAGTCTAAAACAACTAGCTTCTGGTACTCTTCACCGGAAATAGCAAGCTCCATAACATCCACAGGATTAACAACTCCACCACCCTCTAAGAACATGGTCAACAGATTCTTAGAAAACCCACTCACAAGTGCTACACCATTCTGATTTTCCAAAACTGGAGTGGACCTTGAGTCTCGAAGGTTCCAGAACACGATCTCGGGCACATTGTTGTATCCCTTCTCTGAAAATTTTCGTTGAATTGCCTGATAGTCGGTCTCCCATGCATTTTCTGATGCCTGATCGAATTCCATATCACTGAACACAAACACCCTCTTTAGCATTTGATTCTCACTTAGATTTCCTTGTACCGCCACTTCCAAGATAGTATCAAACACTTTCTGGAAATTTGTGTTCATACCCCAGTTCATATTTCTGACAAACTCGGTCTTCTCTTTTAGAGTATCACCTTCAACTTTCTGCATTTCAGGTGACTCACTGAATGTGATCAATTTTCCCTTCCATGGTTCCTCACTCAATTCTGAAACCAAGACACCAAGTGCCACACAGACCTCCATCGGTATCCCACTCATACTCCCAGAAACATCACATACCGCAATACAATCACTTAATTTTCCTTTCTTACAAAGATCACCGACCATTCTTTTCCACTGAAGTTCAGCTACTTCTCCATCATCTTCGTCTTCCAATGCCCCAATAATCTCATGAGGCAGCAAAGCTCCAGCTGCAATTTTTGCCTTCCCCGACTTCACATCCTCAAGATATGCCTTAAACCTTTCTTGGTCATGCTTAAAGAAGTGTCCTTTATAGTTCTTCATAGCTACTGACGCCACCCTATTGTACGGCAACGAACTCCATTTATTAGCACTCATATACACCTCGGGCAATTCCAATGCCTTGTGTAAAGGCACAAGCACATCTTTTCTCAATCTATTTCTCACCCTATAAGCATAATGACCCTCTTCAACCCCATCGTATTCACTATAACTTTCTCTCGGAAACACCTTTTTCGCAATGCTCTCACACATCAAAGTAGCCTTATCATACGAAGAATCAACAGTCGGACACCATTTTGCAGCTAAACTGATCTCATTACTCTTCCCTGAATTCAACTTCTCTAGATCCTCCCTCAAATGCTCAGCAAAGAAATCCGATATCTTATCATGTAAACGCCTATAATTCTCATCGGAATAGTACTTCTCAAACGCCTTCTCCGCCTTAGCTACCTCTTTCTCCTTCCTCAAAACTCTTGCTTTCACTTGCTCTGCCTTAATTTCTTCCTTCAATTCCTCTAAATTTTTCTTAACTTTCATCTTCTTCTCCTTACCATCCTCACTAGGCCTACTCACCCTCTTAAACCTACCACGACCACCACCTCCTCTACCCCTCGCTTTCTCCCTCTCCTCTTTCTCCATTTTCCTAACAAACGGCCCTTCAAGAATTCTATACAAAATTTCTAACAGATCCTTAAAATACCCAAAATCAGCAAAAGCATGAACATTACAAGCAAGGGTTTTAGGATGCATATAATGTAACCAAAACGCAGCAGCATAAAACCCTTCTTTATCAGACTTACCTGTACCTCTAACACCTCTGAGATTGCAAATCAGTTTAAGAGCCGTCAACGGGTTGTGAGCCCAAGCTAATTCCAGCCGTCCGATCAAATCATCCGGCGATGTATCCGGTACAACATGAAAGAAGAAATCCAAACAAGGATTACCAGATGATATGAATGTAGCCGAATTGTTCTCCGTCAAACCCCTTAACGGAAGCTTTGAAAGATCGAGATTTTTTATTTCATCAGATGGACCGGTGATGGGGATATCGACTGTGTCGGGATCGTTAAGTGTAAGGGCGGATAACGGTGGTTCACGGCGGAGCGCCGGCGGACCAACAAGCAGAGATTTTGCTGTCATGATGAACGGAAGCTTAAAAAATAACTTCTTTGAGTGAGAGATACTGTTATAAATAAACACGTTTTGGACACGTTCAATGTGGAATTGAAAATGGACGACTTATATTTAATTTTTTTCACAAGATATCCCTGATTTTAATTACTTAACACTTAAGATAGTATAAAAAAAAATAAAAAAATATTATGGTGTTAAATTGAAATATATCAAAATAATTTTTTAAATTTTATGATAACATTCTATAATATGTATTCAAATTGAGTTGGATTTCAACACGTATTGTTCAATTTCTAGTAGGATTATTTACTTGTGTATTATTGTTGTTGTTGAAAAATATTATGCGGAAAGTTAGAATTAAGAAATTGTCAAAAAGAACCTAAATGATATGATTGATTGTAGTCGTTTGTCTTGTTTGCGCAATTAATTATTCAGATTGAGCACGATCAAAACGAAATATTTGAATTTTGGAGTGCTAATTTAGTATTGTGTTGGATACAACAGATGTGGAAGTAAGACTTGCCACACTGACTATCCTCATGAGAGAGTTTTAAGTATTTTGGGTTCGTAATATGGGATTGTTGGGACATTTACGATGATGCATGGCATACATTCAATTGGGTGAAATGGATGAAATAGAGGCTTGCCTCAAGAGTCTTATGTGATATGAATGTGTCAATATATAGTCTTGTGAGATAAGAAGGTACCACCTAAACTTGAAAGTAAGTTCTACAGAGTATTGTTAGACCGTCCTTGCGTATGGGGTGGAGGGATGACCAAACAAGAACTCACACATTCTAAAAATGCATATTGGGAGATGAGGATGTTGAGAAAGGTATTGGGCATACTAAGAATTAATGTGGTTATCCAAGAAAAGGTGAGAGTGGCCTCTATGGTGTACAAGGTGAGGGAAGCGAGACTGAAAAGGTTTGGACCTGTAATGAATTATACAAGGTGCATCGACGCCATAGTCAGAAGGTGCGAGAGGTTGGTTATCAATTTTACGTGAAAGGGTGGAGGTAAGCCAAAAAATTATTGAAAAGAGGTGATTAGATAAAATATGACACAACTTCATATTATCGAGGACATAACTCTAGATCAAAAAGAAGTTTGGGTCGTGTATAAGAGGTAAAGTATTGTCTTGTCTTATGTAGGTCTAGTCTAGTTCGAACAACGGCATAGTACTAGTCCAATAATTGTATCCTTGTGTTGCTCGTCATATGTTATTTAATGTGTTTTGATTATCACATGATTTTGTTGTTGTTATACTTTCTTTACTATTATTTATTATTCTTTCACTTTGCTTTGATGCACATGCTTAAAAGTCTTTCAAAAACAATTTTTTTATATCTACGAATTATAGTGATAATTGTCTGAATGCATTGTACTCTCTCCAAACTCCGTTTAGTGAAATTTCATTAAATATATTATTGTTATTATCGTTGTTGGGGTGATTCAATATATTTTTTAAATAAATTAATCCAATTGAGTAATTTTTTGTTTGTTTTTAAAAGTTTAAAATTATACTTTAAACCCCTCTTACCTCGATCGATTCCAAATCTCTCACTTTATAAAGTTATCATTTAAATATCTAAAACTTATTTAAAACTATTTTTGAAATTCTTTTCTAAATTTATTCAAAACTATTCTTTAAAATTTAAAGCACTCTTTCTCCTTTACTAAAGTTGTCAATATTCTTTGAAGATTAACATGATTTGTCTAATCCTATTAATGGGAATAATCCTGCCGTTTGGATGCATAAAGTAAATTTTCAACCAATAAATAAATGTTAACAAAAGAGTGGGACAAAAATAATAGGAAAATTTACAATTAAGATTTCCTTAAAATATTAAACACTGAATTTATGCCAAAAGTTATGTTTGCCATAAAATGATTACATTTTCCTATATTAAGACTAATTTCACTATATTTTTTATTACCCAAAAAAAAAAAGAGACTAAATTCACTATTGCCTTTGCCACGTCCACACCATTAATTTTATATAATTCAATTTTAACTAACATACATACATTTCGATTAATTTTATATGATTATATTCACTTTATATTAGCAGCAAATATTATTCAATAACTTTTTCCATTAAATGGATAAAGATTTGATCAAGTATAATTAGGTCAAATAATATTCAATGATTTTATAGATTCATGTCATGTGTACTATATAATAATTTATGTTGAAATATATTTAAATTATATACTCATTAATTATAATAACAAAAACAACATAGCTATCAACTTTTTTATTTTTTAAAACTATCAAATAAAGCAATTAAGTATACCCAAGATAATATTTTCAAGAAAAAAATTTAAGATTGACAGAAATATGCAAACTTTATGACATTTTACCTGACAAACTTGTTCATGAGTAATTTCACACATGTTATCTCCAAATTCTGAAGTAATCTCCAGAAATAGATCAAACTTAAAAACATAATTGAGTTCTAAATAATAATTCAACCAAAGAACATGATAATACATTTTTTTTTAAAAAAATACTTAATTGGTGGCTTTCAAATAACTATAAATATATATTTATTCAGTTTTTTCAAAAATGTCGAATTCTTTAAAATTAGTATAATATATAAAATTCAATACCAATATGAGGTTTGACATGTAAAAAAGTCGGGAAGTCCACATATTTTCGTCAGTCTTATTTTTTCTTGAAAATGTTAGTTAGGGTACACTTAATTGTTTTATTTGATAGTCTTATAAATAAAAATAATTGATGCTTTTGTGGTTTTTATTATTAAGATGAATGTGTAATTTAAATCGGAAAAATTACATAAATTAATACATTTTATAAAATAATTACTGATTTTTGTGATACGTTTTGTTTATTACCATTTATAGCAATGCTTTGTTAAATCTGTAATATGTATTAAAAGTGAATTATGTATGCAATATATATGAATTATAATTATTTTTTTAAATATATCATGTTTGTTTGATAAAAAATTGTCACATTGTATTATAAGTGTACTAAAATGTGTGATAAATGTATTATTCATCATTAAAATTTGTATTATAGATGAATAATAGATTGTTTTTTGTAATATGTATTAAACTTGTATTATAAATGAAATAAAAGTGATCAAGTGAAAAAAAATAATATTGCTATAAATGATAAAAAAAAATTTTATAGTATAATTATGTAAGTTTCCATTTAAATCAATCTCAACCATAAATTATTATATAGCACACATGACATGATTGTATAAGATCATTGATCATTACTTGATCTAATTACACTTGATCGGATCTTTATTCCTATTAAAGCCAGAAAAGATAAAAAGAAATCAACCACTATTACTTTGGATTTATTTTTCTTTCAAAGGAAAATATTCTGCTCTTTCTATTAAACCTTTTTTTTTCTTTTTCTTGATGATAAACAAACTCTTCATAGGAAAACTATCAAAACTCTTATGTAAAGACACCGGTCCATTCTCCGATCAATCTAACATCTCTTTTCACGTCCACAATTAAAGCGTGGATTAAAAATCCAAACGGATGTAGACTGACTTTATAACCATGTAAATATACTAATCCATTTCTCAATCAATATAGATTTTTACCCATTCTAACATTTTTAATCAAAGAGAAAGTAAAATCATCAATATTACGATCAAAACTTAAAATATGATAATTAAGTCCATAGATACTTACACCTCACATCTACTTCATGCACTAGGTAAAAAATAAACTACATGAATATGAACACAAATATAGAGGAACTCATATTTCACATTATTATATATTATTAATAGATGGAAATAAAGCACATCGCAATTTCAAACAAACTCATTTTTTTTTTTCCACAAATTCAATCAAACACAACAAGGCACAACACAATTTCAGGTACATTTTCCTTAAACTTCCTTTGTATCACAGGTATAATATGTATCCTACGGTACATGCAATGATGTATATTTTTTATCAAAATTAAAGAGCTAGATATACTTTTTTCTAGGGCATGCAAAAACACTCATCTATAAAATTCACCAAGTTTTTGTTATAAAAAGGAAATAGGAAATAATCGATAACTTATTTCAAGCAATAAAATGGTACACCATATATTAAGCCCAAATAAGGCCTAATATCGGCCCAAATAATGGACCTATAAAGGGATTATTTGCATGGCATGACCTTTTTTAAGATTACAACGATAACAATAATAACATAGTTGGTGTAACTCTATAAATCAAGTTCGAGAAGGATAGAATATATGTAGATGTTATTCCTATTTACATAGAGTAAGAAGATTTCGATAGACCCTCGATTCAAAGCAAAGATTAAAGAATATGTGTATATATATACACACACTATCAAGAAGAAGAGACTAGTCCTCTGTCACGCCCACACAATTAGTGTTACAACACTCGACTACTGACTAGACTTCTATTCTAATCCTCGGCATCTATATTCTCGACCTCCGTTCCGACAATAAAAGTGAACTAAATTTCTTTCAAAGAAGTAAATTGAATGAATTACTTTGCAAATTTAAACAGTGACATCAAAAGTTCATTTGTGCAAATTCCCAACATCCCTAGCTTCAAATTATAGCATACAGTATTGTAAGTTCTAAAAATTAAGAAGTTTAAGCCTCTTCAAAATACTTAACCAAAAAAACTCAAAATCACTAACAAATTAGTCATAAACTTCAATTACTTGACAAACTCGAATGATTATCGTATTTGGAGTCAAATCATAGTTAGAGTACAAATTTTACAAGATTTACATGGTGAAAATCACATTAGAAATTATAAACAAGTTTGAAGAAGTAAATTAAAATTTTCGTATTTAATTATTGTGATAAATTTGGAGTAAGCGCAGCTTAGATTTATTGAAAACAATTCAAGGATGTTATTAATAAAATTGAAAGTCGTTTTCATGAAGATTTGAACTAATTATTTAAATAAAAAATACAATTGAAAATCACAACAATAACAAAAAAACATTGTTAAATCAGTATCTCACAAATAAAAAATATATAATTGTACCAAGTAATACATATTAATAAAGTGTGTTAAAAATTTAGCTAATATTAGTTAATTTTCATTTGATTTAATATCGCTCTAGGCTATTGTAACATTTACAAATAATATTAATTATCGCTAAAATTAAATCTCTACAATAATTAAACTATTATTATTAAAAATCATTTTTAATGATTTTCTGCTCTTCACCACCAAGATGTAAAATATTTTATATTTTAAATATCATGCTGTCACACATATTGTATAGTTATAATACAACGCATGCTTCAAATGACAAAGTGAGAAATATTAATTAGTCAACAACATCTATACTTAGTATAACTAAAATAAAGTCCTTATTAGTGTGTTAGTATAAAGTTCTTTGGTGTCACAAAAAATATGGCTAAGTTCAGTTAACCCCTTTTTGGAATCGATTGTATTTTTAATAAATGTTAACATCCATAAAGAAATAGTACTATATCTGAATTGCCCATTTTCTATGTTATTTATAGTTCATCTATCTTACGATACTCGGCGTAATTATTTAAAATATTAGTCATTTAAAAATTTAATAGCAATTGTCTTTGATACAAATATTCCAATTATGACTCATAAATAGTGCAATTAAAGATAATTACACTTACAATTTTATATTATTTTTGTTTTATAATTTTTTACAAGGAAATTTCATTTTTTAAAATTTTAAAAAGATTATTTCTTCTATTTGTTTTTTAATTAACTAAGAAATTTAATTTCTCGTAAATATTTAATGAAGAAAAATTGTATCTTAATATATAATATCAAAATATTTTTTTTAATTAATATTTTTTAAAAAGTGTAAAAATAAATACGATAAATATTTTAAAACGTAGGAAGTATTAAATAATTAACGCTAAGGATGGTGACAGGATGAGAACTTTGAATTTGAATTGAATTTGAGCATAAGAATATGATTTTTTTTTCTCTTTTTTTAATCCCTTTTTGTTCTTTGAACTTTATTAGGGCACTATTTATAATCACGTGATAAAATTAATTAAGTCTTTTTGATGATACTATCAACTTTGCAAGTTGCAAATTCCATCCCTACGTGGAGTACTATTCTTCCAAGATTTTTCTAGAAGGAACTCTATATATCTATTCAAAGAAATATTTTTTATTTAGAAAATAGTGTTAAATAAATTATTGATTATATTCTTTTTAATTATTTCAGAACGCAACGCGAAAAATTGTATGACCGATAAGAAAGGAGAATTTTTCATATTTTTTGAGATACAATCTATAATGAAGTAAAAAAAAAAGTCAAAACAAGTGATTGTAGCCTTATAGAAAGAAAATTGATTCTTGAATCTTTTTTGCGCTCATGTCATGTTAAGACATAACCAAAAAAAAGTAGCAAAATTTGATTCAATTTATCATGATTGATTAGTCGTTCATTAATTTGTCAGATCTCTATTATTGTGTGTTAATATTTTACAATATAACTTCGTCTGCCAAAGTTAGATCGATTTAAAAAAAATCACTTTGATATATTTTGTTTAATCTTTTCTTCATTTTAGTTGAATTCGTATTCAATATAATTCTATTACAATCTAATTATTCATACACATGATACTAGCATTTGAATTTTACTTTTTGTTTTTTGGTGTGTCAGGACTATACTTCAAGAGTCTTGGAACTTTCTCAACTAGACATGAACTTTTTACATTGCTAATTCAAAGAATTTCGATTGAATCAAGGGTACGAAGGAGAATTAGTCATTTGATTTTATAAATTAATCGAGATTGAAAAATGTGATACGAAAAAAGATTGAGAACAAATCATTTTTTAAATGAACATGAAATTATTTTGTTTGAACAACGTACGAAAAATAGTTAAAGATAATAAAGTAGGTAAAACAATTGACTTTTACGAACTATGTCAATCATTATTGGATAGTAATTTTAAGAGTTGAACGAGAATAAATACCCTACAAACAAGTCAAATTAGACTCCTAAATGAAATAACCTTTAATCGATCCATTTTACATTTGATCAAATCAAAATAAAAATTATAACATAGAAAAACAATCCCCCAAGAAACCCATTGACCTACCAAATTTAAAAGTAGGTTTTAACCAATGAGCAAACTTAAAGAGTAGAGCTCAAAAGAGCTAAATTCATGAATGAGGACCTCATTGCTCCAAATAAAAAATTAATTTGTTCTCTAGTTAATTATTTTATTCATTAATAATATATGAGATAAGCAATAAAATTATGATCTATGTGCTTAGATTGGATTATACACTTTTCTACCAAAGTGGGATTTTGACTTCTAGATAACTTTAAAAAATAAATTATTTCATAAAAGATCCCAAGTAAATTGTGTACGATGCACTTGGATCACCTATAATATTAAGAAAAATATAATTATAGGATATGATAGCTTTTAGCTCTACCTAACATCTAAGACCAAAAGAATCTTCTTTGTTTCCTTTTTTTATTTTTTATTTTGTGTTTGAAAATGGACCAAAATAGTAACCATTTTATGTGAAAAAGATCTATTGAGAGTTTCCAAGAAAGGCTCTACAAAATTAGCATATAGTATTTTCTTTGTTAAATTCATACCAACTTGCAAATTTTTATTTGTCAACCTATGTATAAATAAAAGTCAAGTTCTTTCAATGGGAATAGTTAAAAAGTGTCGCATTCAATTTAGGTTTGTTTATTTGGATTAACATGTGTTAAGAAGATCGTCGATGTTGAAAAATGTAATATATAAAAAGCTCAATTTATTTTCACACTTCGAAATATGACACGTTTTATTTGAGTCTAATAATACATTTGTCCATATACACGTTCTTTTTTAAATCAATCTACTTGAGTGGCTCGTGATAGGAAAAACCTTATACACATACGTGTTAAATAACTCCTTTTTAAGACTGTAATACAGGTCAAATCTGTCTATTTTAAAATGTGTCAGATTCCTTTCTCATCATCAATAGTATTACATTTTTTGGATACAAAAATTATATTGTGAACCTGTTTTTCGAACGTTAAATTAAACACGAAAATAGAAGAATGAGACTAACTAGTTATCTAGCAAAATCATTCGCTTAGAAATTTAAATACATCCATCACCAAAATTTTTACAATATAGTGACCTTCAAGTAAAGAACAAAGAGATGTAACCCTCCCCCCACCCACCCCCACCCCAAAAAAGTAACAAAAATAAAATAATTAATAAAAAAAAAACCCATGGACTAATCTTTGATTTTACCATGGACTAAAATAAGTTGCATCACAACTACTTTGATCACTTGAACTACTACTTAAAAGTTGTTCTAAATAATCAGCACCCAAATCTTCAAACACAACTACATTATTTACATTTTCCATTTTAACTTCCCTCACTACTTTACTAATACTATTAACTTTTTTGGAATTCGTGCTCCTTTTCCTCATGGAGTGGCGCTTTTTAAGCGCCACTACAGGGGAGCAATCATCGTCTACGTGACATTTCATGTCACGTAGCGAATCCCTAACGGTCTCCACTGGAAAATTCAAAATGGCAGAATTACCCCTCATTGAAAACGCAGCTTGATCATAAGCTAAAGCAGCATCTTCCGCGCTATCAAATGTCCCTAACCATACTCGAACCCCATTTCTCGTAGAATCTCTTATCTCCGCTGCGAATTTACCCCATGGACGCCTCCTAACACCTCGGTACGACTTCTCCTTCGCCGGTATTGCTTCAATAACCTCGGATTCTGAGGTAACTTCTTCTTCTTTAACGCGATGCGATGTGACTGTTTCGGATGTTGTTTCTTCATGAGCAGCGTTAAGAACTCCGAAGAGAAGCATCTCTTCGGAGTCGTTCACGTTGAAAGGGAGATAAGATTGTGTGTTGAAATTGGACCATTCGTATGAAGAATCTGATGAATTTAAATCAGAATTCATTGAGTAGAAGAATTGAGATGAAGAAGAAGAAGAATCCATTTATTTTTTTGGAAAAAAAAAATGAATGCTCTGTTTGTTTTTTTTTTGGGGGATGCTCTGTTTTTTTTTTCTTTTTCAAGTTATAGTCCAATACTAGGAGAATTAACACTTTGGGCTTGGTTGGCCTTGTTTATATATATATATCTAAAAATTGAATTGGGTCCCACAAGGAAAATCTAAATGGACATAAAAATTTTATTAAATTATTTGTAGGTGGAGCCAAATATGAAAAAAAATAAAATACTTTTTATGTCCCAATATCGTTTTTTTACAAATCGAACAATTTAAGTTTAATAAAAAATTCGACTATAGAATTTTTAATTTTTTAGAGATAAAACTTATATGTTGCTGATTATGTAAAAAAATTATTATAAATCACATTTAAAAGATGTATGAAAAATTTACGATCGTGATAAATGTATTTGAATTTCAAAAATTAAAATATGTCACATGAATTGAGACTGAGGGAGTAACTATCTAAGTTAGATTAAGTGACAAATATTTCTTTATTCATCAGCCTTGTCTAGTTCGAGCACATGATATAGAATTGCCTTTGATAAAGTTGTGTTTTGCTTTCTAGAATGAGACTTACTGGTAATTGGTTGGTCTCTAGAGTGGGCATTGGATATCGGACGGGAATTTTTATTTTTTAAAAAAAATAATAATAGGGGACTAGGGGTAAAATAGGTAGTGCAAGAGAAAGGAAGGGTAAAATGGGGAAATGAAAAAAAGAAGAGTGACCAACGAGGATGTTTTGAGAATATTTTAATTTTTTGTTAATTATTTTAATGGCAAATTGTAACAATGGGCCAATAGCGCACGTGGGCAAATCAATCAAGGCGGCGGATTTAATGACGTCAGCAACCTGGACGTTTTATTGACTTCACTTATTTTTATTTAGTTATTTTTCCCTGAAAAAGATTTTAATTATTTTTCAAAATTATTGGTGAAGAAAAAAGGGGAAATAGTCTCAAGTATATATGTGATCCAAATATAAAAATAAAATAAAATCCAGTTAAATCACCTACTTAATTAATAAAAATTTTGTTTTAGGTATATAATAACAAATCAACAAATGTTTGAATATATATTTGAGTTTGTGGATCAAGCGATTTTTCAAATGAAAGAATCACAAATTTGATATTTTTGTATGTTTATTCGACTCATCGTACAAGGCTTATCTAGTGTAAATTGCTTCTATTATATTATACTGATGTAATTGAAGAAAGAATAACAACGATATATTCTCTTATCAACAGAAAAAAAGAAAAAAAATTTATGAGTAGCTTAACAATATGATTTTAATTCAATATATTAAAAGATAGTAGATTGAAATTAACAAAATTTATTCTTGAAACGAGTAGCTTTGGTTCGGTTAATATATTTATATTAAAAAAATTATAAAATATATATATTAATAAAATTCAAAACTTAATTAATCAAAAAATTTAAATTTTAACTCCATCGAGATTAAATTCAAAAGGAAAATAAACTCTTTCTTTCGTCACTATCTGACTTGAAACTACAAACTTGTTTTCCAAGCATAGTTGAATTAATTAAGAACGGTATAAGATAAGGTTTTTGACTGTTACTGCAGGAATTTTGACTCATTAACAAGTAAACAAAATTAATAAACTACTTCGATCACGTTTTTTTCTCAATTGATGTTTGATATATATATTAAAGGAAAACAGGATAAATATATTTGCAAACTATTATAAATAGTATACAGTTATCCTCCGTCATAATTTTGAGGTATTGATGCCTCTATCGTCTATAGACTAGATTCTATGTGTCCTTCGTCTAAAGGAAGATTAAAAAAAAAAAGGACACGTGACACAAATTTATTCGTCGATAAATATCAAATCGGTGAAAAAGATTATGACGTATGTATGTCCGCTAGCATAAAGGGTATATATATGCTCTAACTTTTGGACAACAAAAACATTAATGTCTCAAAAGTATGACGAAGAGTACTTACATATCATTTACGATAGTGTAAAGATATATATTTCCTTTTTCTATATATTAAAATTGATTAAATTTTAACTCTTTTATTGCATAACTTATAACTAGGAACTCGATTTTTGAAACTCATAGATAATATATTTAATTTTCTTGACCAAAAATCATAGGTATGTGCCTTGAGAAAAATATAACGCACGTTCCAGAATAAAATAAAAAAAAATATTGACTCATTTTTATTTATTTTTCCATGAATGAATTGGTCGAATTTTGCTGCAAAAGAAATTTCAATTGTGAAATTTTTCAAAGAAGAATATTCAAGAATTGTCTAGCTTTTTTTGAAATCAAGGTTATTAGTAATTGAAAATGGGTAAATTTTTATGAGTCAATGCTGTAATAGTTATTCAATATATGGTTTAATTATATATAAATTATATTTGGGAAAAAGGGGATTTCTCCTTTGCCTCATAAATATGTTGACCATTATTTTGGATTTATAAAAGTTCAATCTCTCTTGCTTCTAGAAAAGTCACGCTTTCTGGTCGCTGCAAGATTATTTTTTTTCTCGATTTAGTGTTTCAATTTATTTTGAGGTTAAATTAATTTAATTTAGCGTTAAAATTTTTAATTTGAGGAAATAAAGTATTTACTTTCAAAAGGTCGTATGTTTAGAATTAGAAAAATGCACAAGTATTCCCTCAACCAATGCATGAAATTTCAGAGACACACTTATACTGTACTAAGGTCCTATTGCCCCGTGAACTTATTTTATAAGTAATTTTTTACCCTTTTTCGACCTACGTGGCACTAGCTTGAAAGAAAAAATCAATCAGCGTTGGGTCTACAAGATAGTATCACGTAGGCCAAAAAGGGATAGAAAATTATTAATAAAATAAGTTCAGAGGGTAATAAAACCTTAGTATAGTATAAATATGTCTCTGAGATTTCGAGCATATGTTGAGGGACTATTTATGCATTATCCCTTTAGAATTCGAATTGAAGATATCTGATTAAAAAATAATAATAATTAATTATCACTCCACCTCAATTTTTTTTGCTGGCGTTTGCATAACATTAGATAATTAATTATTCATGCAAGAAAAATAATAAATTTGATTAACGATATTGAATAATATTATGGACATCAAGTTATGCTAAAATAAACACTAAGAAATTAATATTGAAATATTTTTTTTTTTTGACGTAGAATGATTTATCTTTTCATCTCAAGTAGAATAAATAATTCTTTATTATTAATCATTACGTATTATTTAAATTAAAATTTCACCTTCCAAATTTAGAACTTAATGAAATCTAGAACGTATATTTTTAAGTTTAGCTGACACTATCCGATAATGACAGCCCAATTATTCAGATTAAAGAAAAAAAAATAGTAACTGACACGAATAATTAATAAATCGTCGTGTGGAGTCGACCATTTTTACTTCTCCGAATTTTAATCAGTTTGTCTGATTTTATCAAAATTAATTTTTTTTAAAATGTTTTTTTTATTGGGATATAATATAGCATGTGATTTTCAATGAACATAAAAGTAAAACTCTTATGTTCGCAGAAATATGATATATGGATACATCAATTCTAGCAATTTTCAAATAGTTCAGGATCTCCGGATGACTAAAAAGTAATCGCTGGATTTATATGTATATTGATATGATGATATGTATAGTGGCATCGTATTAAATAACGAGTATGTTGTCATTTTAGATTTAAGACAATTTCATCTAAAAGTTTAAAAATATCAAACCGGATAAAAAGGAATGGTAATTTGGTCTCCATATATTATCTTGGACAATCCTCCATTCATAAGTTGTCTTAGCACATGATCCATCTTTACAATGTATCAGAGTCAGACTCATCTCAACTCGATTCACTAAAGATTGTACACCAAATTATAGTGTCCACGCTCTGGTTAACAAGATCTGGACATGCAAGGAAGTGTCAAGAATTTCCAATCGAAGAATGAATGATAATTTGATCTCTATATATGGACTTTAACAATCCTCCCCTCGTAAAATTAAGGACCGAATTACTTACAAAATTTAACTAAAAGTATACTCTCTTTTTTTCTAACTAGTTCAATGAATTACTTGATATTTTAAAGTTGGATACTGTTATTTTTATCTATGAAGTGAATCATCAAATTTCCAGTTGCGTGTTTAATCTTAATTTGATTTTCTTACACTACTTTAATTAATTCTTGGTCAGCATTTCACCCTTTTTTATATAGGATTCATGTGAACTTCTAATTTTTCTTTCTAAGTCTAAAAAATATGCCAAATTCATAGTAGTTCACTAACATGCCAAGCCATGGAAAATGACATTTTATGGAAATAGTCATGAATGGAATATATTTTCCTTTTTGCTTCAATTATTTTATATTTTATTTATCATATATAGACATAGGTTGATACTAAAAATAGATCGAGAAAATTTATTATATGTACATATTCAACAATTTTTTTTCAACAAATATATAGAATTTGAACCAAATTGCTGAATTTTGTTGAATTCGTACTTTTCATGATAGTCTTCGCCTCGAAGGCAGATCCAAGGCTTTAGATTTAGAATACCATGAAATCAATAGGTTTTGATCATATCATGTATATACTGTTAACTCAGTTATCAATATAAATTAATTTTAGATTACAAGTTCAAATTCTGAATTCGTTTTCTATTTTTTCCTAACGAATGCAACATATTGACAACAAAGTCGTCAGTCAAACTCAGTAAGTAGATTCAACATGAAAAATAGATTTACATGAGAAAATCCATTTAAATTTTACTAAACTTCATATCAGAATTTTAAAAGAACGACGAATATCAAATTTAAATTTTTTGAGTAATACTATTTTGATTAAAGAGAGAATATAGTAGGGTTCATTCACTCTTGACAAAATGACATTTGTCAATTTAAAATAGAAACAAAATATATGAAAATGATATGGAAATTGAATTTGTCTAAATACAGATCCCCTTGAAATGTCACACACACACAAAAAAAAAGTCATTAAAATTTGGATATTGTTGAGGTTTGAAAGTCCTCCTATAAGAAAGGATACTGCACATTGATATTGACCTTTCCATCAAAGAGTTAATTCCCACTTGGCTACTATAATCTTTATAATTTTCTAAGCAATTTCTAGGAAACCTATTTTTATTTATTTTTCTCTATAGTGCTACTATTGTTATTATTCTATATTGTGAGACATATATATTGTGCTCTTCTTTTGGTCTACATAATGTGTTTCCACTTTTTAGGATTTATTTGACCAATAGTGAAATTGGATACTTATAATTTATATCGATTTCGAGTTAATATTTCAATATTTAATAAAAAGATAGGAGTAAATCTTTATACATATTATTCTTTTCAGATGTCATTTGCGAGGTTATACTAAACGAATTTAAATTTTAGATTATATATAACAGGAGTAATATATAGTAATTGTATATGTCTTGTTACCTTAAAAATGTCAAGTACAAAGCAAGTAATTAAGAATGAGAAGTGAGATTCATATTATAGACATTGAAAACTTTATGAGATTCTATAACATATGTTCAATCCTAATAGGTATGTACAAGACGTGTTAAATTTTAGGGTCGTTGGAGGCTACTGATTAGGCCTAGTACACCATAGTTCATACCTATATAAAGAGAATTATATTTATTTTGAAGAGTTATCTCGAATATCTAAGAAACTCTTGGATATTCATAAAGAGATCAAAATATGCTAGATTCTTCTTGAAAATCAAATATGTCAATAAGAACCGCAAACAGAAATCATTTCATGGAGATCAAGTTTAAATCATCATTGTTTAAGAAATACATCACTAACGGCCCTTGAAGCACAAAGAAATCTTAAAAGAGAAGAATCATTTTTACTCGCAATATTGATAAATAAATTTCTTCTTATTATTACCTCCGTTCCATTTTGTGTAACTCCGTTTTCTTTTAATCCGTCCTTAAAAAATATCACCTTACTATAATTGATCAAGCAGACAAATAACGTTAAAATACTTTAAAACAACAGACAAAAAAGGGCTAATTGATTGAAAGGTCCAACTCGTAGTATTCGTGTACAAAAATACTTTAATTTATATTAGTAAGCACGTCTTAAATAGTATATTGTGTAAATAATTTTTTGAGAGATTTGATAGAGAAATATATCCTTGTTATATATACAACTTAAACTCTTTTCATTTATCAAAAGATAAAATAATATTATGTCTTTACTACTTAAAAAAAAATTAATGTCTTCATCATGAATCTAATAAAATTAAAATGATGCAGAAAAAATTAACATAATCCTTTTAGAAATGATCTTGAATTCATAAATCATGGTTTAGGGGGTATGTATTCGCTTTTTCAATTTGATTTTATACTATTCAATTTGAATTTTTGATTTTTGATTTTGAAGAAGTGTAAACCCAATTCAACCCAAAATAAATTTGATTTCATTTTAAACTTTATCATATATCTTCATTATAAAAGTGACTCATATACACTTTTATTGTTATACAAATGATTCATAAATCAATTAAATAAAATAGAACTTTGAGATAATAAATTTGGCATTAGTAATTTTACTTAATAAGGAAAGCTTAATTTGTCATTCTAAAAAAGTCCACACAAATCTGTTAGTGAATTAAATACATAAGGACTCCTAAATCACCAACTAATTAGTTGTATGATTAATTATAATTAGGTAGAAATAATACATTCTTATGTAATTAATAATTAATTTAAATTACAAGTAGTCGCATTTAGCTCAAATTGAATAAACATAATTTATTTTTGGTCAATTTAATATTTTATGGGAAGCTCATTCGAAACTTCTCTTTATGCTTTAGGAATCTCAAAAGTGATAGGAAAATTCAATATTTAAAAGTATGAATTAATTAGTTAATTAATTATGTGTTCAACCAATAAATATATATATATATATATATATATATATATATATATTATTTTTATTTCTTTTTATTTTTAACTATATTAAGATTTCAAAATGACGTTGCGATTGCATACATAAAATATATAGGGCTAAATTTTCTTGGTGGAATATAACTTGATTATTTTAGGTGGAATAAAGATATACCCACCAAGGTAAATCAAAACTACATTCAAAAGGAATCAATAAGGAAAAAAGTAAATACGTCCATCCTTTTAAATCCAATATCATTTAGAGTAATTTTTGGATTATGAAATAAAATTACATGATTTTTACGTTATAAAACAAATAAAATGAATGACTTTTTTAATATGATCTATTAACGTTGAACTATCAAATGAGATATTAATTCTTTTAAATATTATCATCAGTTAAAATGAAAATGAATAATTAATTATAACAATGTTTCTATGAAAATAATTTATGTAATATATTTGATGTAAAAATTCCTAATCTCAAAAAATAAAATAAGAATCTAGATTTTCTTTAACTCACATATGACATTTTTGAGTTTTTGCAAAGTGAATTTTTTTAAGAAGGGAAAAATAAATGATAAAAATCTTGAGATTCACAAGTTCACTTCTCTCTTCTTCTTTTTTTCTTTTTTTAAACTTCTTTTTGTCCGTCCATTTAAAAAATAAAAAAAATATTGAAATATCATTTGGTTTCAATTTATTTATTTTATTAATTTTTTTACAATTTTTTCCTAACAGTTCTTTAGTTTTAACTTTTTAGACAACATATTTAAGATCATAAATTTAAAAGACATTTTTATATATTCTTTAAGGAAAAAGATCTGAAATATATTCGAATTTTGATCGAGATTATTGTAATAATACCGAACTTTGGAAACAAACTTTTACTCCCTGCGGTAATTGATATTATACACATGCACATCATAAATATTGCATCATTATAAATAGTAACGTGTCCATGTGAATAAATATATAACTTTAAAATACACTATTAAATAGTGCAGGAATAAAAAGCGTTCCATAAAATTAATATCATAACAATAATTTTGATCAAAATTGAAGTATGTTCAATTTTTTTTGAATGAATAAATTAAAACGGAGGAAAGATTAATTACTTCATTACAAAATCCGTTAAAAAAATAGCGCCGCCACATAACGATAACTAACAACAATATAATAAAAGGTAAAAACAAAAAATGATACAAAAAGTCATAATTACGAAGAAATATCAAGTTTGGTTAGGCTAGATAAGATGGCAACAGATTCATGGTACATAGTCGATAACTATATTTTTTATCCACGTATTATATTTAATATTATATATTATTTTGGTCCCCCTTTTAATGGTCAACACATGTAACAAGTTGCTACTGTTATTATCATAGTTTTAAAGTAACACTAACTTACTAGGGTCATTTTCAATTTTTATTGATTATTATATATGATGACAATTTGATTTCATTTTTACACTTGCTTTTGAGGTTTTAATTTGGTCCTTTATATATTATTTGAATCTTAGGGCCGTTTGGCCATAGATTTTCCAAACAATATTTGGAGAAAATTAGGCAAATAATATTTGTTCATATATTTTGTTATTATGAAATATCCTAAATTTTTAAATACTAGTTTTTTCTAGTATTTGGATCAAATCTCATTATTTGAGATCTTTTGAAAATTAAAATTTTATCCTAAACTCTTATCTTTTACAAAAACATCCTCTATAGTAGTTGTTTGTGTTGTATTACATAGTTTTTTACGTGAACACCAAAATTTTGATGAAATATTTAGTGAATATTAAATAATGATATGATTGTTGATGAAAATAATGAAAAATTAACTCAAAGTAATAAAGTCATGTGTTTCGTCTACTTCACGATGTATGGAATGATACTTGTCGCACTCGCTCCAAATTATCACATTGCTCTAGTGTCATGGAAACTATTTGTTATTGTTGTAACGAACATCCAATTGACTTATAATACAAACTTATAGTTAGTTTTAATAGTTTTTTAAACTTATGGGTATAAATTATATTTTTCTAAAAAGGTGAAATATATTTTCCAAATCCTATAGCCAAACACATGGTGAAATTTCACCCAAAATTTCTATTTAAATAATATTTACCAAGAATATTTGAAAAATTATCGCCAAACACTAGCTTAGATTAAGTTTGGTTATGTTTGTAGAAAAGTTGTCATACTTTGAATATGTTTGGCCGTTGAGGAAAATAAGTTTCTTAAATGGAATATTTAATTTTTCTAGCAAAAGTAGAAGTAATAAATTCTACAAGTGATATTTCGCTCCATCATCTCCACACCTAAGGAGAAAGCCATATGCATGTCAGGGTATCCGGTTGGACGCTTTTTATCGAAAAAGTAAATAGTACTAAGTGATTAAGTAACATATTTTAAAGATTTTTGACACGGTAAGATATTGTAAAACAATTGTTTCAAACTACTTGATTGGGTTTAAGATGTTTTGATTGGGCTTGTGCTTACGTGACATCTCTACCGGTCTACCCTATCATGACTTTTCATAGTATTTGTTTTGATTATATATCAATGTTTAAAACAATACTTTAACTTATATAAAAAGCATAAGAAAATAAGTAAATTACTAAATTACTCGTTATTTTCCTAGAAAATATTTTTGAATTTTCTCTTTTAAAAAGAGAAACATTTCTATCTTCTTACTTAAAACACCTTTTATGATGTTATTTGTTTCTTTTTCGATTTCTCATATGGTGTCTGATACCTACACTGGAATTCAATAAATTATACTGAGAAGTCCTACATCAAAAGTCTTTGTGATATTATTTGGACATTAAGTGGATCTTGTTTGAAATCTATTTGGACAATATCCATCTATAAGGCTTTTTTTAAATAAAAAAATGGCTCGAGGGTGAACCTGTAAATCAGTAGTCGTCATGAGTAAAAGTTATTCTCTTCGTTTCAACTTGTACATACTATTTTTTTTTTAATTAGTTCATTTTTTGAAAAAAAATGTCTCTTCTTTTATTAAGCAACTCTTATATCCTAAACTTTTATCCTACCAGCAATTTTGGACGAATCAATAACAAAATTTATAGATGAGTTTATTAATTATTATTATTATTATTGTTTATAGTTTCTTTTTTTTAAAAAAAGTCTTTTAGAAATTAAAGGAAAAAAATAATTTGTCTATATTTGGTGACCTCAAATCAATATTGAACAAGCCAAATACAATTGTAGACTCACCTGAAATTGTACAATTTTGTTTAGGAAGAAAATATTTTTATGTAATCAAACAAATGTTATGATATGTTTAATATTATCAGTTATAATCAACAACTTTTTTTTTTTTTGTTTAAAACTGCAATTTTTATATTTTTTTATAGTTTTCTTTCAAGTATATTATTCAGTTATATACAATAATATAATTTAAGTGGATACAAGTGAGTGTGGCCACACTTGTTGCAACAACACACAACGAATAAAACAAAAAAAAGCTAAATAATTAAAAAGTGCAACAAAACATTTTTTATCTATTTATTATGAAATAAGAGGTTTGAATATACACGTTTATTTACATAAAAAAAAAATATTGTCCACGAGATAAATTGAATCTGGAACATAAGGAAATAATGAATAATGACTTAAATTATTTTTGTCAAACTTTATCAAATCATAGAATCATAGAAACAAAATTTTTGAGGGCCAATGAAACCCCACAACATAGCATGCAACTTGCATCTTTTAAGTTGTCCTTTATTGCCACCAATTTAGGTATTCCACCAACTTCATTAATTCAAATATTTATAAACTTACTTTCGAGTTCTAATCAATTTATTTTATCTGTCATGATTATTTAAAAATAACAATAAAAAAGTTTAAACAATAAAATGAACGAGAAAAGAATTATTATTTAGGATGAATGAGTGTGACCCAGTAGATAAAGCTCTGTCAATTAGTTTCTTATAGATTGAACGGGAGATTAAAATTGAAATCAAAGAATAAATAAGGAAACTCACATTTAGATATATAATTTTTACGATTTTCTTATCTTTTATTTATAGTTTGATGCAGTTTTTCGAGGTGCAACTTCTATTATTTTTTTGTTATATATTTTAATGCGTGATATATCTTTTTGTGCTACAGTTTTTAAGATTTGATAGGACTTTTTCATTGATTTTCTTATCACTTTAAACTTTAGTTAGTTAAAATATTTGATAGGAACCAAATGTATCCATTTTTGACAAACTATTAACAACAAAAATTATCCTAACATATATTTAAGGGACTATGTAAATCTAATTTCAAACATTAGAGACTTTCTTTCCTTTTTCTTTTTGTCTTTTTCTCTTTAGTTAAACATATCATATTTAGAGGTGTTTACAGGTCAGTTCAGTAGATTATTTATTGGTTAGAATTAAAATTAAACCAATTTAATTGGTTTTAAAAGAGTCTATATCAAATCATATCAATTATAATATATATTTATCAATTTGATTGTTATCGATTTTAGTTCGTTTTGATTTGGTTATTAACTATACACAAAATTAAAAGAAACAATTCATTCGAATCGTGGGAAAATGACAACAATCCATTTAAAATGAAAAATAGTTAAAATGATTGACATTATAAAACATTCAATTACTGAATTTACCATGAATGAAGCTTAAAAATTCACTATTTGTTTTGGAAGGAAGAAACCGTGACATTTTCTGTCTCATAAAGAATTGTCATAGACAATCATATACATGAAACAAATAAGATAGATGGTCTCACCTTGGACATTTTTGCTTTCATAAGTAAATCATATATAAATTATGATAAAAACATATACACGATCTTTAAATTGTCTATAAAAAATAATATATTATGCAATTTGCCGGTTTTATTTGATTGTTTTTTCAATTTTTTCAAACAAAATCATAATCAAATCAAATATTATTAGTTTTTTCAAAATCTACATCAAATCAAACCAAGTCCGAATAAAATCAATTTATTTAATTAATTTAAATTGATTTTTATCTGAATCGTAAACACTCTTGGTGTATCTTTATTAGTAGTATTATTATTATTTTATATGGGTAACCCCTTAAGCTTTAAAGGTTAGAAAATCATACTCTCTTCACTTTTAGCAAGATTAGGAATTTTGATTAATACAAACAAAAAAAATATTTTCTTAATGATTCTTTTTTGATCTCCAAAAACATGTTAATCACTTTTATTATTGTTTTTGGCTTCAGCAATTTGACGATTATATATTCAAGGAGGAAGACCTCTGATTAAATCAAGGAGTAAGATATAAAAATACTTATCGCTCCACTTTCGTTGACATAAATATGGAAGTGTAGTTAGATGTTTTAATTTACATATGATTTGACTAGTAAGTGTATTAATTAATCTATACATGGGTCCCCACCAAATTAGTGCAGATATATGGTAATAATTAATCTTATATTATTTTTAATCACATCAATAAGCAGTGGCAGGATGCTTCAAAGCATTATCCAGATTAATTTAAATAATAACTTTAAGACTATTTAATTTGGTGTTGCTAATTGAATCTATCTTACAACACTTAAATTTGATAGGATTATTGAATATTAATTAAGACATGATTAGACCCTTAAATAAAGGTTAAGATATGTGTCAGTAATTAATCTTAATTAGAATTTTGTACATGTTCAATGTATTTAAACACTAGGGCTAGAGATTCATAGTAATTAGACGTAAAATGTAATTGACATGATGCATATTTAGCCTAATTTACATTATAATAACTTTAAAACCTTAAGCATTTTAACTAGGTTGATTAGATAGGGCAATCTTAGTTTAACCCTATATTTTGTTCATTTGACAAGGATTTTGTGTTTTGATCTTCTTGGTTTTAGTTATTATGATTACATAAATTTTTTATAAGAGCCTATAAGACGTATCAATTTCAGTTAAAACTCTATAAAACGTGTTCAGTCTCAGTTAGGATTCTGTAGGACTATTTCATCCTTAACCTTAGTTCATGTCTAATTTTTTTTCTTCAAAGAGATTTTAAATTTCATTAATTTGTTAAATATTTGTGATATGACTGGACTCTTCACGTCATCGAGAAATGCATCACTAACGACTTTCGAGAATTCTATAAATTCATGAAATGTTCAAAAAGATGTGATCGGACTCTCCACAACATCGAAAAGACCCTCAAATTACAGAAAAATTTAGAAAAGAAGAATCATGAAATAAACAAAATTTGTAACTACAATCAAGTTTATCAATAAATTATGTTTCTTCATATTTTATTTGTAATTATAATTTGTTTTTATCACTTTAAAATTGATAACAAACAATAATATTTACGAGTCCATCATTGATAAATTTTAGGAATAATTACACTAATTAGACATTCTTATTCAGTTACGAACCTTATTTCTTTATATTTGGACCTCAACAAGGAGCCAAAACAACAATCTTTGTGACCCGACCGTTTTTTTTTCTTTCGAAAGCACTCCATAACAAAGATAATTTTATACTCATGAGAACTTGAATTACGGACGGATCAACTATCTGTTTTCAAAAACACTCTGTAATAAAGACAATTTTATACTCATTAGGACTCGAATTACGGATGGATCTTTTTTTCAAAAGCACTCTATAACAAAGACAATTTTATACTCATGAGGACTCGTATTACGGGTGACTCTAACATTAAATATAACTTTGACCAACTTTTGAATTTGTGTCAAAAATTTATCTTGATATGTAAGAAAAACGTTATCCATAATATATAAATGGGAAAAGTTAAATGTAGAATCCTTAAGTTTACAAAGAAAAAGAAGGTCCGTGTACCTTAATTTTTATTGAATTTTCCAATATATAATATAGTGTAGAATGAGCAAAAAAATGAAATTTTAATTTGTTTAGATTTAAAAAATAAAATAAAGGTACGTAATGAAAATTGACAAGGAACAATATATATTTTTATTTTGTTCATTTTAAATTTATTCTCTGTGTATGTTTCACTTTTTTTTCGTGTGATATTAATAGTAATTTCCATATTAATATGTTTTCACATGTATCTAATCTGCTTGCCTTTGGGCCTTATCGCTTGGGCTTACCTCTAAAGGCCCAGAGGAAATTTAGTTAGAACTTTTTTGGATAATATTATACCATTATTCCCTATGGTTTTACGAATTTCTAAAATCCCTCATTTCCACGCATCAAATTAATATATCTCATGCATCAGAGTAATGTATCTCTCGCATCAGATTAGTATATCATGTAAAAAATGTACATCAGATTAGTGTATCATGTATAAAATATAATGTATCTTACTTAACAATTAATGTATCTTGCTCATCAGATTAGTGTATCAACGCATATACTATTGTATCACTTTGAGGGATTTTTGTAATTATACACTTATAAGGGACAAATGATATTTTTATCTTACAAATATGTGATTTCTGTACTTTGTCCAATTTTTTTTCTTTATTTTGAATTTTATTTACTCCAAATAATTATGAAATATGTTTTCTATAAAAAGGAAATTTTGTTATAACCTATAGAAAGATATAGACCAGAGAGAGGAAGATTATTATTTGATAATCATATAATGAATTTGAATTTCTCTTATAAATATTTTTGTAACAATCCTTCTTTGAATATTTATTTCATAGATAACGTATCTCATCACATGAAATAACAAACATCATATATCATGTCAATATATACTTATATGCGGCCAATATTTTCGTGTGTAGTTAAAAATATTTCAAAGCAACTAAAAAAAAAGGATAACTTTCACATATATCAAATAAAACATTTATATTTATATACTATAGCAAAGTTTGCATAATTGCGCTCCATAGCAAACATAGAAACTGTATAATTCGCTAAACATACACAGTTGAAGCAAATTATATAAAACGAAGTGTATAAAACAAGAAAGAGAAAGACACTTGGGCAGAGAACTGTATAAAAACGAAGTGTATAAAACGAATTATATTATTATAAGTGTATAGAACGATTATATACAATTTGATTTGTATAAAATGAGAAAGAGAGAAAGACAAAAGAGACTTGACAAGGAATATATAATTGAAGCGAATTGTATAAAATGAGAAAGAGAGAAATCAAATACAATTTGAAAATTGTATAAAACGAGAAAGAGAGAAAGACAAAAGAAAGTGGGCAAGGGAGTATTTTTATTGTATAATTATAAGTGTATAGGACGAAAATATATTTACTTGCATTTGTATATACAATTTTCTCACGCTTTATACAAACAAAAACACAATTTATACATTTCGCTTCTGTTTGTATAAGTAAGAAATGCGAGGGTGGCGAGAGAGATCTGGAAGAGAGGGGAACAAAAACATATGTATTTATACAATTTTCTCTGCTTTATTAATTTTGAAACAATTTTTATACACTTCTGTTTGTATAAAAAGTGAGGAAGCGAGCGAGAGATTGGAGGAGAGTGGCGTGCGAGAGATTGGAGGAGAGTGGCGAGCGAGATATTTGGGAGAGAGGCGCCTGAATTTTTTTTGCAAATATTTGCTATAGAGCATAATTAAATCAAACTCTAGCTACTGCATTTATTTTAGGTTATTAATTTGCTATTATATATAATTTTTCCGAAAAAAAATATGTACTAGGGTAGTTTTAGGCCTATTATTAGAAGGCCAGAAGTGACTTAAAGCAAACCATAAACATTATCTGAATTGAATTTGCAATAAATGTGCAATTTCAGTTGAAATGTATAGGAGAAAGAAAGTTTAGTACATCAATGTTATTATTATATTTGAGAGTGTGTGGCTGAATATTGTCAATCTCTTTTTATTTAATTCTTTATATTTTTTTTCGTTAGAGATACCCAATTAATATTATGATTTTGGCAATACGAAAGAAATGATTGTGAAAAATGAAATTTTATTATCGAATAAAAGAATTGTTTGTTTACGATTCAGTAAAAATACTCGTTAAGAGTAGTCTTCCTTTTGTTGATGTCTTTTTATATTTGAATTAGTTAAAAAAAACAAAATTAGGAAAAACAAGCGAGAAAATAGAGTGCTAATTAAAGTTACTCATAATATTTTATAAATATCCCGTTAAATTTTTCTAGGGAAAAAGCTAACATTTCATTAAACCTTCGAAAAATGCTTATTTATGTCATAAGTTAATAGTTTGGCTCATTTATATTATTGTTAAAGAAAAGGTTTATTCATGCCATTATATTTTAACGATGGTTTTGCAAAACTATTTTTGACACATGACCAATTGAAGAATTTTTTTTGGATTATTTTATTACATAAATTGATGATATGGTCAATTATAATACGCCCACATCATCAATTTTTTAAAATTAAAAAAATCAAAATTATGAATAAAAATTGAATTTTTCTTTGATTTTTTTTACTAAAAAGGATTGATGACGTGGCCGAATTATAATTGATCATATGTCAAAAATGGTTTTGCAAAATCACCGTTAAAAATAATGACATGAATGAGCATTTTCTTTAACAGTAATGACATAAATGAGTCAAAGTTTTAACTAATGACATAAATGAGTTTTTTCTGAAAATTTGATGGCATATTTGAGTCTTTTTTCATTTTTCTATAACAATCATCCTTTATAATAAGTACAGAACACTATAAAAATCAAATTTCTTTAGAATCAATTTTTTATTTTATGTTATATTATATAATAACATCATTCCTCTATACCAATTAAAATATTTCAAAATAAAATTACGTTATTATAATAAGATTCAAGTATTTAATTACACATAATTTTCTTTCTCGTGATAAAATAGAGAAGTACTATCCTTAAAATATATTCTCATCATTATCATTTTTAAAGCTGAATCACGCACTATAAAATATTCAACATGATGTTTCTAATATGATTTTTTTCGTATTTGAAACTTGAACTTAAATTTCTTATTATAAATAAAATAATCTTATCATTATACCACAATTCTAAATATTTAGTAGCAATTAAATTGTGGCTCGTAATTTTTGTTGAACATGTGAATAAAATCAAATAGAACTTCTTTTGATCGATTTGACCATTCCACTTTCATAGATAGCCAAAAAGAACTTAAATTGTTGAATTTGTGGCCCCTAATTAATGGGCGGTCCCACACATGTATAATTACATTCTTATTGACTTTTTTGGTTTATAAATATTTATAATAATTATCTTATATTTTATTTGATCCTTTCGGATTCAAATTAATTGAATTTATCGACTTTTAGTTTTTTATTTAGGGCAATTTTTTATATATAGCAAATAAAAAATTTATATTTGTATGTTATAGCAAAGTTTACAATTGCGTTCCATAACAGACATAGAAACTGTATAATTCGTTATACATATACAGTTAAAGCAAATTATATAAAACAAGAAAGAGAAAGATATTTAGGCAGAAAACTATATAAAAACGAAGTATATAAAAGAATTGTATTATTATAAGTTTATAGAACGATTATATACAATTTTAATTTATATAAAATGAGAAAGAATGAAAGACAAAAGAGACTTGACAAGGAATATACAATTGAATCGAATTGTATAAAACGAGAAAGAGAGAAATTAGATACAATTTGAAAATTGTATAAAACGATAAAGAGCGAAAGGCAAAAGAAACTGGGCAGGGGAGTATTTTTATTGTATAATTATAAGTGTATAGGACGAAAATATATGTATTTGCATGTGTATATACAATTTTCTCACGTTTTATACAAACGGAAACGCAATTTATACATTTCGCTTTTGTTTGTATAAGTGAGAAAAGCGAGGGTGGCGAGCGAAATTTGGGAAAGTGGCAAGCGAGATCTGGAAGAGGGGAGAGAGGGGAACAACAATATATGTATTTATACAATTTTCTCTATTTTATACAATTAGAAACAATTTTTATACACTTGTGTTTGTATAAAAAGTGAGGATGCGAGCGAGAGATTGGAGAGAGTGGCGAGCGAGATATTTGGGGGAGAGGCGCCTCACAATTTTTTGCAAACGTTTGCTATGGAGCACAATTAAATCAAACCCTAGCTACTCCATTTATTTTAGGTTATTAGTTTGCTACTATATAATTTTCCCTTTTATTTATCATTTTTGAATAAGGATTTTTTTATTTGTTTTAATAAGTGAAAATGTTCTTTGCGTCTAATATATACAAAGATTGATCTCATTTGCATAATGATATTTCAAATTATCCTCTATTAGTTTTATAAATCTCAAAAATCTCTCATTTTCACACATCAAATTAATGTATTTTACGCATTAAATTAATGTATTTCGCTTATCAGATTAGTGTATCATGTGTAAAATATACACCAAATTAGTGTATCGTGTATAAAATGTAATGTATCTTTCGTAACAATTAATGTATTTCGTGCATTAGATTAATGTATCAATACTTATATTATTGTATCAGCTTGGGGAATTTTGTAATTATAAACTTATAAGGAAAAAATGATAATTTTACCTTAAAAGTATGTGATTTTTGTCATTTACCCATTATTTTTTTTTAGGAGTATATATTCCAATTTATTGAAATTAAATTGATACTTAATAAACGGATTCTTTGTACACATCTAAGGAATATATGTACAGATAAATTACACCCAACGCAAATTACTAAATTACGTTTTCATCAAAAGTTTTAGACAATACTAAGGTAAATCTTCCCATATATACTAAATTAGATCTTGTAAGATTAAGGAATCTTATCTAATTTTTTAGGGAAACGTTAGAAATAAATTTGAATTTTGATCGAAATTGTCGTAATGATATTAAATTTTGGGAAATATCTTTTAGTCCTCTACACTATTTAATAGTGTATTTTCAGGTATATATGTGTCCACGTGGACATTATAAATATTGCATAATTATAAATAGTAGTGTGTCTATGTGAACACATATATATCTTTAAAATATATTATTAAAGAGTGCAGTAAATATCCTCCATAGAATTTGATATTGTAAAAACAATGTCGATCAAAATTAAAATATTTTTCTGATCCTTTTCTTTTTTAAAAAAAATCTAAGGTCATGTAATTAAATTACTGTTCTCCTGTCATTTTTAACAATATAATCCAGGAAACTCGAGTTTGACACCAAACAAAGATATTTTAATCTTAATCAAAAATTAAAGTAAAAATACACATTAATCAAATATTTTTAAATTATTATTTTTAAAAAAAAAAAGATATTTCTGATTTTCTAATATTAGAATTAGTTTCCAAATCCAATATATTTTCGAATAAAATAATTCTAGTCAAAAACACTATATGGATATAAAGTGTTAGCAGTAAAAAGCAATTTATTAATATCTCTTGAATATAATATCACATACGTATTAGAATCTGCTCCAACTATTAAATTTCATCATAATTTTAAACAAACTTATCTTACTCCTATTCAAATTGTCTTACTTTGTTTTTTTTTTGTTTGTTCCAAAGAAATTATATCTATTTTTGTGTACGGTAACTTTTTAATCCAAATATTCTTATTAATTTTAGACATAATAATGATACTCCCTTATGCAATGACGGAGAGTTAGAGTCACAATTCTTACCAAGAGAGTTTAAAATTTGAAGAAACAGACACATGAACTAGTCAAAAAAAAAAAACTAACATCGAATGTACATACATAATTTCTTTTTAATTAATCACGTATATGCATAATAGTATTTTTTTACCAAAAAAGATTCAAATAAACCCTACGAATAAGAAAATATTTATATACATTAAATCCTCTCGACTTACTTTTTTTAATTTCTTTTACTTCTCTATATTTTGATATTCAAAAATCCGATATTGCTAGTGCTTATAAGAAAATAAACGACACATTAATATTATTGTAAAAGATGTAATTTTCTTAAATTTTATATGCGATATTACGATTAAATTAAAACACATAAAATGAAATCAATAGCGAACAAATACTTCCATACATAGAACTTGGAATATAATATATAATAATATCTTGCTACAATTAATTTCTTACGTGTCACTATTCCATAGACCCCTATATAAATATATAGATATCCTTTAATGTTATCAATTAAGAAAAAAAAAAAAACTATAACATACATAAATATTATAACATGGAGGGAAATTCATCTAGAGGAAAAAAAGCCATGCAAGAGAAGGATGAAGTAAAATACCGCGGTGTTCGTAGGCGGCCGTGGGGTAAATTCGCGGCGGAGATACGCGATCCAACCACCAGGCCCGGTTCCCGACAGTGGCTAGGTACGTTTGATACTGCTGAAGAGGCGGCTAGAGCTTATGATAAGGCAGCATTTAACCTGAGAGGACATCTTGCTACCTTAAATTTTCCTAATGAGTACTATAATCAACTTTCTTGTCCTCCTTTATATTATGGTAATAATAATAACAACATTATTTGTTCATCAACAAATAATGTTTCAAGAGGAAAAGGAATTAGTTCATCATCATCAACAAATTATAAAGGTAGGGAAATTATTGAACTTGAATGTCTTGATAATAGTGTTCTTGAAGAACTTCTTGGTGTGGAAGATCCAAAAATTACAAAAAGAAAATAAAAGTATTGTAAACTTTATTTTTATAAATTTGAGTTTCATGTAATTTATTGTTGAGTTTAAGCTTATTAATCATCATCAATATGCAAAACTTTTTGTTTTAATTTTATTAATTAATCTCCGCTTGGAAAAAGCTAATGAACAAGAAATATAGATCGAAGGGTGATCAAGCTATGAATACCTACAAACATGAGACTGCTCCACTCTTAATCAGTAGTTTCTGAATTTGAGCGCTGAGTTTGAAGAAAATCATGTTGGGAGCGCCACCTTCAGAATGAATCCTGCGATTCAGATTTAACTGAAATTTCTATGCGAAAAAACTATATTGTATATATAACATGTATTTTTTACTATTAAATCTTGAGCACCATCAATAAAATTTGTAGTTATATATGGCTATCGAGAATTTGAGACATGTATTTTCTTATTGAGATTTCTATACATTAATTTCTTGATATATTTGATAAATATTGTTGTTATGGTATCTTTGTTGAGAAGGTGAAATGCTGAAATAGTAAGTTTGATTATATCGTCTATTGGTTACTTTTGACATATTGAAGGAATAAACAATCTTTAATTTATTCCTAGAATAAGTCAAGAAAGAAATAGGATAAGATATAAAGATGGTATAATTAATCAGATAATTAGTTGAAAAAATAATGTTAAAATAAAGTTGAAAAATTTATAATAATGAAATACATTATTTGTCCTTTCATTTACACATAACCCCTCCAAAAGAAAAATGTTGATTATATAATATACATCATGCGTGTCCAATTTAAAATGCATTTCTTGTGCAAAATAAGGAAAATCACTAGTGAAATTACTGTGTTTTAAAGAGTGAATCACTTTATAATTATTCCCCTTTGACTCATTCAAATAAAGAATAAATAGAAAAAAGAATAAAGTTCAAAATAAACACATGATATTAGGAGATGCCATTTCTAAGTAAAAAGGGATTATTGTCTAAAAATGTTCAAGATTAATTAAAAGTAAGCAATTTGGGTATACGTGTTCCGATACGGAGAAAAATATTTATTTTTAAAAAAAAATGAAAATAAGGAAAATGATTTTCTTAGTATAAATTAAGAAAATATGTTTCACAAGCAAGTAAGCGATACCTCCATTTACATCCGTCACACACTCCTATCCCATCCACTCGAGTATTTCTCTATAACTTATATATAAATATTTTTCACTGATATATCGAATATAAATTATGATAGAACGATGATAATTAACACTCAAAATCTTCCAATATATGTAAATTCTGAATCTTCTTTTAAGATTACATGCATGGGGAACATATATGGTGACACCATGATAAGGTACCTATATGCCAAAAATGAATTTCAAATGTTATCTAAGTACGACTAATTATATTAATTAATTAATTAAGAAAACGATACAACGCTACCTTTAATATTTATTAATTAAGTTTGTGTTTTACTTCTCTAAATAAACACTGTGATTAGCTTTTTATATATTCTTTTTTTCTTCTTTGGGAAATTTAATATGTGTGCTCATGACTCAAAAAATAAAAAATAAAAAAATAAGAAATTACTAGAAATATATTAGTAGTAGTTTTTAAAAGATTACCCTTTATACTCAATTTATAAAAGAACATTGATAAAATTGAATACTCAGCAGGTATATAATAAATATACATTTTATACCTTCAGGATAAGCTTTTCTTTTATACATACTACAGGCTTCGAAAATTCTTTGCCCTTGGTTTGTTTCCTACTAAGGAAATTAAACGATTTTCTTAATTAATTTTAGTGTTTGGTTAATAAGTAACAGAAAATCACTTATTTTTTTATCTTGACCCGATCCAAACCAAAACACGATATTGCCGATCTAGAATTGATTCGGGACTTGACTCCTAACCCTGACCGGAGACCCAAGAACCAACCCTGATTCGGGACTCCACTCCTAACCACGATCCAAGAGTCGGGATTAGGAGTCGTTGCCTAGGTGGAGGTCATATCCATGATCTCGAATTGGATGGTGAGGCTGAAAGAGATTTTAAAATATTTTATTGAGTTTATTATCGATTTAATGTATCTATATATGAAAAACTGATAAATCAAACCAATAGTACACGTACAAAACAAGACTTACATGTGATGAAGATAAGACTTACAGTTTAATAGTACTTATAGGTATGAGTTCAATTCTCACAATCTCTTCAATACTGATTTTCGATGTAAATGAAAAAAATAAATAAACATAGACCTATTAATGATCCCTTACTATTAGTAGAAATTATGTCCAAATATATGTAGCATGAATGTGACAGATATCAAAAAAAAATTGGACATGGAGTCATGGACTCAATTTTATTAGGTGTCAGCCCATAATAGTCAACCTAATGAAGAAATTATGAATGGCCACAAACTTTTTTATCAACTTGCATTTCTTTTTGTCAGTGGAATAACTGACAAAAAATATATGAAAAAGCATATAGCTAAAAATTTGTTGAGAGAATATGACAATTAGTATTTATGATCATAAAGACTTGCAATTTTTCTTTTGTTGACCTTTCAACATTTGCATTTACCAAATATAGTACTAGTACAATTGAGTTACAAGAATTGTAGCAACAAATTGATTGCTAAAATTCAAAATTAAGGGAAAAAAATGAAAATTTCATAGTGAAATTAAAATAGAGTATATGATAAATAGACATAGAACATTATTTAAATTAGTGGACGGAGCTATAGAGGCGGAAGGGGATTCAGACCAATTACATTATTCAAATTAGTGGACGGAGCTAGAGGGGCAGAAGGGGTTCAGACGAAACACTTTTTTCTGTAAAAACCATATTGTATAAGTAAGATATAAATATTTCTTTTTTCTTGAACTTATATATGATAAATGATGAGCTTTCTTAGTGAAAACTTTTTGCATGCGTCCGTCACATTTGAAATGATCTTTATTTCCTCTTGTTTGGCTCTTCATCACAATCAAGAAGTTCCTCCAACAACTTATCATCCAAATATTCAAATTCAAGAACTTGCCTCGAGGACGATGACGATGATGATGAAGCCATTGATGATGAAGAATAAGAACCGGCACTATAAAAATGTGAAGAGCTACTAGGTAAATTATACTCCTCAGGAAAATTTAGTATAGCTAAATGTCCCCTCATTGAATAAGCTGCCCTATCATAAGCTCTTGCTGCTTCTTCCGCAGTATTAAATGTCCCTAGCCATACACGTGCCCCTTGTCGTGCTGAGTCACGTATCTCCGCTGCAAATTTACCCCACGGACGCCTACGTACGCCTCGATATTTTATCTCTCCGCCACCACCATTAGTTCTTCTTTCATTGCTAGGATCTTGTTCCATGTTTAATTTTAATTCCATCGCTTATTAATGGACTCTATATATATATATATAAGGTGGCAAAGTGATTTTGGCGCTTATAAAAAGGGTACAAAATTTTGGTCTTTGGTTTTAAAAAATGGACGATGAAGAATAAGCCAAGTGGAATATCGTAGGGTCCAAAAATGTTCCCACGTGCTGAAAAAGAAACTTCTTTTTATTTTTTTTTTAGACCAAAGTTTTGATGCAATGTATCTGGAATGGTCAAACGATGGCTATTTTGAAAAAGAATTCAAGTCTTCTTTTTTTTTTTTTCATCAGCTTTTAATTTTTGCATGCATGTGTATTGACTTCTTTTTGGTATAATATATGTTTCAAGTAATAAATAGTTGTTGGTTTTTTATAAAAAATAAATAAAAGAGTGAGCTATTATTAAAAAATATTGGTCAAACTTTATATGTTGTACCTTTTTAAGTTTAAGGTAATTAAGTGATATTTTTCTACTTTGATGTAAAGTGAAGAATTATGTGACTATCTATTTATTAGTAAGTATTTAAGAAATATAATACGTGTCATTACTTATCACGTTTATATAGTTAGCATGACACGTGTTACTAGTATGAGAGTAGATTTGTATATGTGTGACATGTGTCTCACTTATATCGCATTTGCATTATGCTTGTGTGATCATTTTCTATGTATAAATAGTTCATGCGTTCATCTCGCATCAAGAGAGTAGTATTTTAATTAAATACTCTATTATATCTTAGTTAGATACATCTCTCAACTACAATTCATAGTTATTCCCATAAAAAAAAGTTAGAAAGAGCTCAATACCAAAGGAAAACTCAAGTTATGTTATAGTTTAATTACCTCCGTTGAAAATAATTCAAAAGCGTTACACATTCAGGTATGTTTCTTAATTAAAGTAATAATATATAATGTATAAATTATTAAGTTTCATGATTTTTAAAATTATTTTGATTTTTCAATTAGATTATTTATGTTTCACCATATATAATCGAGAAAACAATAACACCTTTTTAATGATGAAAATAAAATTTGGAAAAATAAAAAAACCAAAATAATTTTATGTGGGGGCACATTAAGGTTTATAGTGTCCATTGAGTTGATGTGAGGTCACTTGCTTATGCACTTGGCTCTACGTATAACGAAATAATAAAAAATAGTCTTTTCCCATACAGTAAAATTATTTTGTAGGGTATACATTCATTAAATTTATTAATAGTGAGATTTAATAATGCAAAATATTAATTATGCGGTAGGATTTTTATTTTCTACTCGTTGGCTGTTGGAATTTTAAACGTCGAGACATGAGAATCAATGAGTTGGAGGTGAGTTTCATATATATATATATAGAGAAGCGTAAAGTGACAGGACAACCAAAGGTAAAATTGTAATTTCATTCTAACAAAAAATTATTAAGAAAGATAGTAAATAATTTTAAAGAGCCACATTATTTGATAAAAATGATAGCAAAAAAATTAAATATTTCTAGAGACATCTTTAATTATTTTTATTACTATTAACTTATTTTGTTATTTTTTCACTTCTTTTAGTAATTCAATTAATCGTACTTTTAATTTAGTACTTGACATTTATTTATAAAAGATCGATAGTTTTGATTATAAATTGATTTTTAAATTAGTAAGATTAATATAATTATTACTTATAATTATGTGAAAAATATATCTGATAGCTATTAAAATATTATGCTTAAAATGACAAAATAAAAGTCAAGATGATTTTAGAATATTTTTGAGGTATTTTTGACGTATATAAATTTTATTTGGCTATACTTTGAATTGAAGAAGGTTAACCAATTAATTAAAAACATGAAGGTCCAAAATTGAGGGTCAAAACACAAATAATTTATCCAAAGGGTCTAGACGTGGAAATGTACTACATTACTATACGTAATTTTTTCCCTTTAACTTAAAACAAATAAAAAGGATTCCAAGATATTCTAGTAATGCATAAATATTGTATGAGTTTATTTTTATCAAATAATGTGTCTCTTTAAAATTATAAATACACTTGTCATATCGATATTCTATATCACATTTTCTCACTTCCTCAAAGTAAAATTTAGTTTTTGAAATCAAAATGGAGCTTACCAACATTGAAAGGTCGCTAACTCCAATGTAATAATTAAAGTATCACGAGCTTCAACAACTGGAAGACCTCCTGAAAATAGCAATTGAGAAAATTGATGAAGCTTTGGCAAAGCTACAATTGGAGTGTGGCGGTGTTTGATTCTGATATACTCTAAAAGTAATTTGGCTCTTTCAGATGATGAGTAATATTTTCCATCAAGTTTCGATGTTTCACAAAGTTACATAAGGAGCGTGATTGTGTTTTTCTATCTGAAATCCTTAAAATTGATTTGGCTTTTTTAGAGGATGAGTAAAATTTTGACGATTCTTCGTCAAATTTCATTGTTTCACCAACTAGGTCTGGCTAATCATATTAATGGTTTTAATTTTACATTTAAATATGTATATATTGTATGAAACGAAATAAAATTTATGTCTTTTATTCAATATGCGTTAATTTTTCATTCATTGACATTGAAAATATATGTTTTGAATGATTTCATAATCAATTAATCTGTTTGTGTATTGACAAGTGAAATAAACGAATAATGTTCTGAAAAATCCCTAAATATATAATAATTAAATATATATATATATATATATATATATATTATTTGTATATGCACAAGAGAAATATACGAACGGATAGAAATCTACAGTCACAACCTCCAATACAAAAGGAACTATAGTTATATAACACAATTATCGAAACGATAGCTATAGAGTTTTATCATGTCTATTATGTTTATCATTTAATTTGTTATTTTTTTTCTCTACTTTTATACCTCTACAAGTCTTGGGTCTAAAAGTTGGCCCAAAAACAAATTTGTTCCAGATTGAATTACCCACATCTATATTGGGCCCTCTACTGGGCTTTTCATCCAAAAGGAAATATTTTGATGAAGCAAAATAAGTTTCTTAACTCTCCGTCAATATAAATTTAGAGGTGAATTTAAAATTTTTTCGTATATGAGCGTACCCCTTAAAAAAAGAAGGAAAAATGTATGAAGAGTAAATTGAAACCGTAGTCCTATAGATAAATATCGCAAACAGTCGATCAATTTAATTCTTTAGTTTTCTTGTGGTGTGGGTGTCATTAGATAATAATTTTGTAATTGTTTTAAAAAAAATATACGCCTACGACAAATCGTTATATGACAACATTACGAATTCAGGAGTTTCATTTTTAGCGTTAAAATTCACCTCTATGTATCTTGATAATTAATGAGTTAATCTTTTTAACTCAACGAGATAACTATTCATTCGCATTAATGAACTTATCAGTAATTAAGTTGTGAATGATATTAATTTGACAAGATGAAATATTTGTTTTGAATATAAATTGATTTTTCAAATTAGTAGGATTGACATAGTGTTTACTTATAATTATAGGTCAAATACATATAATATCTATTAGAATATTATGCTTAAAGCGACAAAATAAAAGTCAAAATTATTTTACTTTTATAAACACTTATTTTATTATATTTTTAATTGAAGAAGGTTGACCAATTAATTAAAAATATGAAGGTCAAAATAGAGTGTCAAATAATTTATTTAAAGGATCTAGACGTGAAAATGCACTAAATTACTATACATAATTGTACATGAGTTCATTTCATCAAATAATGTGGCTTTTTAACACTATAAATACATTTGTGATATTGATATTCTGTATCACATTTTCTTAATTTATCAAAGTAAAATTTAGCTGTGGAAACCAAAATGGAGCTAATCAACATTGGAAGGTTGCTAACAATTCCAATTGAAGAACTGAAGTATCATGAGCTTCAACAGCTGATAGAGATTCTGAAAGTAGCAATTGAGAAAATTGCTGAAGATTTGACGAAGCTACAAAAGGAGTTCGCTACTATTTTTCCATCTGTAAAAGTTGGAAGCGATGTGGCTCGTTCAAAGGATGAAGAGTGAAATTTTTAGCCAAGTTTCGATTTTTGACCAACTAGGTCTTGCTAATCTATCTATGATTTCAATAATTTTCATTTCAATATGTTTATCATTTATGAAATGAAATAAAAAAACTTATCTCTTTTATTTGGTAGTATTAATTTTCATTCTTGACATTGTAATTATATGACTTGAATTGACAAATAATAAAAGATAAAAATTAGATAACATAAAGAATTAAAAATCATGTTAGTTAGCTTTTCAACAAAACCTAAACTCATTAAAAAGTGGGGAAAATTGTGCAGGAAAATTGTGCAGAATAGCAAGTATATTTAAGCCATATCAAATGATATAACTATTTTTTAGGGAAAGTCAAATTCACATCTATCCATATATATATATAAAAAAAATCTATCTTGTATAATTCGCCTGATTAGTATGATTTGCCGATTTGCATAAATTCCCAATTTGTAAAATTGGATTCTGGATTGTACAAAATCAAAATTTGGTATATGCTGACTCTATCCATTTGTATACGATTAATAAATTCATAATGAACTACCTTGTTTGTATATTGGCAAATGAAATATACAAAAAAAAGTTATGAAAAATTCAAGAATATATAAATACAAAATTTTATATACTTACCCTATTTGTATATTCACACACGAAATATACAATCGGGTAGAAATACACAACCACAACCTTCATAAAAAAAGAAACTATAACTACGGAACACAATTATCAAAACTATATTTATAGAGTTTTATTAATGTATAATTAAATATATTATGATTACTATTGCTGAAAGTTCTCTTTAAATTATACGTCTTCAAGTCCTCGATCAACTTAAAAGTTGGCCCAAAAAAAAATTATTCCACATTGAATTACCCACACATATATTAAGCCTTCTAATGGGATTTTCGTCCAAAAGAAATATTTTGATGAAGGGATAATATATTTATTTCGTTGTGTCAATTTGAATTTAGACGCAGATTAAAATTGTTTAGTATATGAGTGTACCCCTAAAAAAGAAAGGGAAAAATATATGAAGAGTGAAAAAATCTCTTAGTCCCATTTTAGATAAATATAGCAAACACTCAATCAATTAAATTCTTTAGCTTTCTTATAGCATGGGTGTCACTAGATAATAGTATACTAATTATAAAAAAATATACCCCTAAAATATTTGTTTTGTGAAAAATCACGTATTCACATGTTCAATTTTAGCATTTTAATTTGCCCCTGTGTTTATAATTAACGAGTTAAACATGTTGACTCAATAGGGTGATTAATCCTTCGGAATAATGAATTTATCAGTAATTAAGTAGTGAATGACATTAATTTGACAAGTTGAAATGTTTCTGTGATAAATTGATTTTTCAAATTAGTAAAATTGACATTATTATTACTTTAAATTATATGTTAAATATACCTACTATACAATAAAATATTATGCTTAAAACGACAAAATACAAATATTTTTTACTTTTATAAATACTTATTTATACTATATTTTGAATTGAAGAAGGTTGACCAATAATAAATGAAGGTCCAAAATTGAGGGTCAAATAAATTATACAAATTAGATGTAGAATTGCATTGAATTACTCTAAATATATTTTTCACAACTTAAAACAAATAAAAATGAATTGAAGATATTCTACTACTGCTTATGAAAACATAATTATTGTACATGAGTTTATTTTACCAAATACTGTAAATTTTTAACATTATAATATACTTCTGATATCGATATTTTACATCAGGATTCACATGTTTCGTTTTTGGCATATAAATTCATCCCAATGTCTGATAATAAATCAAGCAAAAGAGGAAATAGTCTAGGTAAAAGTTGTTGAGTTTATTTAAAATATCAAGTTTTACCGTCCACTCTTTATATTATTATATTAATGTATACAGAAAAATTTAAGTTACATATATTTTATTAACATGAAACAATCTCAAAAGTTTTATTAAATGTGAAACAATCTCAAAATCGTTACTTATAAACTTTTAGACAGTAATCTCTGAGTATACATTCAAAGTGTTAATGTCAATTAGTGATACTATATTTATATATATAGAAATTGAGAGTGTGTTTGGTACGAAGGAAAACATTTTCTGGAAAATGTTTTTCAATTTTCTCATGTTTGGTTGGGGCAAAAGTTTTGGAAAATATTTTCTAAATCAACTCATTTTGCTCAAAATTAAGGAAAATGACTTTGCTTCAAAAATTAAGGAAAACATTTTCCAAAGCTCTCCTCCAATTTCAAATTACATTTTTTTTTTGGAAAAAACATCAATTTAAAAAAAAAATCAATTTCAAAATTTTATTTTTTCACCCGATCCCTGACCACCCTCCCCCTAACCCCCTCCTCGAAAAATTGATTTTGCTTTTTAAAAATATTTTCAACTTTAAATTTTTATTTTTGAACTCCTACCTCCCCCTGGCCAGCCCCCCTACCCCTCCCCCCCACCCCCATCCCCAACCCCCAAAAAATTAATTTTGCTTTTTTAAAAATACTATCAACTTCAAATTTTTATTTTTTCACTCCTACCCACTTCCCCTGCCCCCACCCCCACTATCCCCCCCACCCCCACCCCCACTACCCAAAAAAAATTATTTTAAAAAATTATTTTCAATTTTATAAATTATTTTCTACTCTAGTAAAAATAAAAGATGTTCCTCAAAAATATTTTTCATTCATAAATTAAACACTAAAAAACATTTCCGAAAAATATTTTTTGCGCACCAACCAAATATAAGAAAATAAGTCCAAAATCTACTTGTTTTCCAGAAAAACATTATCCATGGAAAACATTTTCCTTCGTACCAAACACACCCTGAGTGAATCATCGTAATACCATATTTAGTACTATAATATCAATTATAATACTTTTACATTGTGTCTAGATATGTAATTGAAAATTTTGTGTCAAAATTAATATTAAATACTTAATTAAGTAATTTAGTACATTTTTATTGATGCATGTGTTGGGTAAGAGTCAACGCTACCAGTCAAGGAGCACAGAGAGTTAAAGGCCAGTCAACTAACTTGAATGCCAAGATTTGAAATTGTGTAATTTAATTTAATTATTATATTTTTGGGGAGAAATAAAAGATTCCGTTTTTGGTATAATGTTTTAATTAATTGAATGTTGTGTCTTCAGTAGCCTTAGAAAAAATTACATTGAGATCTTACATAATTTAATCTTTTTCCTTTTATATATATATTTGTGATAATTTGTTGACATTTTTATGAGCAAAGTATTTGTTGGTTGGTGTTTTTTCGTTTCAAATTAATTACTATCATATTTTTTAAAAAATATTAATAAGAAAAGTGTTTGACTATTTTTTTAAAATTATATCTTAAAATATAATTTGTTTTCATTAAAAATATATATTATTAGAAATGTGCGTACCTTTTAATAGTAAAAAATGCATGACATATTAGCATAAAATGGATAAAAAAAAATAAATATATGGTGAAAATTGTGTCACAAACTTTGCTTTAAATGTCAAGTAAAAGGAAGGCTATAGATTTCAAAGGGATAGAAATTACATAATATTTACTAAACCTTTTTGTAATTATGGGTAAGAATAGCGAATTTAACATAAACAAAAATTAATGAGTTTTAAATTATTGTCAAAACTGAAAGGAAATTGGTGAGAAATTAAACAAAAGGAATATAATAACACTTTTGGTGACTATTTTGATATTAATCTTTGTATTACTTGATGATGTAAATGTTAAATGTTGCATCATCAAATATCGTAAGGATTAAAATTAAAATTTATCAATAAGCAAATAATTAGAATGCTTTTAATGAATATAATTATTTTTTTGTCTGGTATTTGAAATCAATTCGTCTGAATCAAATATTGCAGTATCTATTTAAGTGACGTTTTAAACATAACTTTTCTCTAAAATTTAAATTTAATAACTCTAATTAAAACTATATCATATTCCATGTTGATAAGATTATTAATAATTCTCGCCAAACATTTGTAGATCATCTTAAATATTATGTTCATAATTTTCTCAATTTTCTTAAAGCAAGAAAGTCAACAAGGTCGAGTTCAAAAATTTATGGTGCCAAAATTTTCAAAGATTTTTATTTAATAATTTGAAAAGAAAAAGGTAAGTAATAATTATATATAGAGAGAGTGAGAGAAGCCGTTATTTTTGGCTTTATATTGTGTGTTGATTTATTGGACCATAATATATATTATAAAATCTTTGAAAATAGAACATCTATAATTAGGAAAAGTTACAAGTTTCTTAGCATAGAGGGCATTTCTTCGACTAGGTAACAGTCAAATCTTTTATTTTCGCGCTATATTTGATATTTATTTTAAAGTATTAATTAATATAAATATGTATCAAATAAAATTTATCATAAAATAAATTATTTTTACTAGCATATACATATTTTTAAAAAAAAATTAAAATACAAATCAATAAAAAAGTTTTATTCATCTTATTGTCATAAAATACAAGTCATCACTAAAGAAGTCTTTATTCTTCTTAACCTAAGTGACTAGTCTTCCTAAATCACTCACCACTATAGAAATAAATGAGTGTTTTTTTTTATTTCAATTTTTTTAGTTAGTCGAGATAAATAATATGATTTGATCTAAACAGGTAATTTTCTGACTAAAACATTTCCTCCTTTTTCAACCTTTAAATAAAAAAATTTTAAATTCGAGCTCTGGATATGGAGAAAATTTTATTAAAAATACTACCTTCAAATGAGTGTGATTCAAATTTATTTGAATCTTTAACGTGGATTTCGAACGCCGAACAAGAAACAAAAGAAAATCAGCCCCCTTCTATTAGATCCTCTTAACACTTTCTAGGATTCTCCTTTTTCTCTATACCTCCTTTTCTTTATGTTTTCCTATTACAGATTTGACTTTTTATGTGTGATATCTACCTTTTTCTTGAGAAATTGCTTCTGGGTTCTTGAATTGGGTCCCAATTTTATTTTAATTAAATTTAGTATAATTTTTTTTGGCTAAAGTTTCTTTCAAGATTTCAAATTTGTATTTAAAGGGGGGTAGGGGCCATAAAGGTAATTTATTTTGATGTGATGTGAATAGAAGCTTAGGAGATACCCTTAACCCCACGTTTGGGGTGGCTAGTTAATTATATTTGTGGGTTGCATGTGCAAAGCAAAAATTATTATTTTCATCCTTCATGATTAAGATTGGATTAGCTTATCATAAAGTTTTAACCTTTTTGGGAGTAATCACTTCTCAAGAATAGCCTTAAAAATTTTACTCCTTTTCCAATTATTAAAGGGTACAATTGGATAAAAAGAAAATGAATAGTGTGTTTGGTAATTGGTAGTTTGGTACTATAAAATTTTTGAAAAGAAAAATATAGGATTTTTTTTTCGATCCGTAAACAAATAATATTATTCTAAATATATGTGTATAATCTAGATGGGGTGTGGTCGTGTGTGGACGATGTGCAGATGTGTGTTAGAAGGTGGGAAGGACACAACTGATATAGAGTATCACTTGTTTTTCTTTTAATTCCACTAGAAAATTCATTTTTTTTCTCATTTTTAAGAAATTTGATTTTTAAGAGAAACTGTTTCCAACTCCATACCGAACACAACCAATGTAATGATTTTTCCTCTACCACGCTTCTCGAGGTAAGCTCATAGGCAAGATCACAAAATTGAGTTCTGCTCGAAAAAAATTATTTTTCTATTGAAGTGGAGAAGAGAAATGGAGAGGAAGTCCGTCTCCTCCTTATTTGTCATCGCTAGGACGAGCTGATCTATCATCCTTGAGTTTCATATGCTATGATTAGTCTAAAATTCGATTCTAGATAAATACTTTTATCGTAAAATTAAAAAAGTTCCCCTATTCGTATATTTTAACATACTATAGTAGATAAACTACATAGTTTTTTGAGGTTATATTCTCAATTTTTCTGTATGGTTTACTTGTATTGTTAAGTGATCCAATAATTGATAATTCTTTTACACTTTTGGACTTTGGTGTATAGAAGTTGAACTAAAAGAATGATGGTAATATCATAGTAGTATTTTTAAATTATGTTGTAAATTATTTTTAAATTTTTTTTCCAAGATAGGTACAATAGTAGTATAGTAATTTGCCAACCAGCAATAATTTTTTTCTTCTTATACTAATTATCCACACTTTGTGTGTAAGTGAAGATTCCTCATCAAAGTGGATCTTATAATATAATTGTCATTCCATCTTTTAGTTGATTTCTAAAACATTTTACCTAATTTGGTTTGTCATCAAAGTGTTTGATAATAACTTGTAAGAACTTATATTCTGTTAGGTTTACCAAATAATTTTGACACATCAAATCTATCTGTATATTATAAGTAAATAAAAGAAAACTCAATCACCAACAGACACATTTTCATCATTGAACCTAGAGAAATCATCATCATCATCTTATTCCATCTTTTTTATTTTCTAATCGGGTTCAATATTCGTATTGATGTTTGAGTACTAATTCAGAAATCGTATATATAGTTTCCATTAGAATTTTTTCATTCTTTAAGACATTTAAATTCGAGACCTGTGATTGTGATTAAAGATCGAAGAAATATATAGTAAAGTTCCTATTCTTAATAATGGCTACACACCTAATACCTCATTGTCATTGTTCAATCAATAACCTAGTATTGGAATTCAAGAATTAAATATATCTATTCGTGTCAACATCAACTACTAAAAATAATACTTGCTCTCTTTTAAATAGTTAGTTTTATTTTTTTTAGTTCGTTTTAAAAAAAATATATCTTTCTCAGATTTCAACAACTTTTTAATTAAAATTTTTCACCTGATATATTTAAAATCTTAAAATTAAAGAATATTTTGATACATACCTTTTACATCGATCGATTTCTTTAATTTAAAATCATAAAATTTAAATTTTTATTTTATTTTTTTTTAAAATTTCGTATCAAATTAAAAAAAATGGAAGCCTTTTTAAGTGGTTTTAGACTTTAGAGTCATAGCTATTCTTTCTAAAAGTACATCCAAAAGGTTCATAGATGTAAAAGAATATGAGTAGAAAGATTACAGAATGACTAGTCTATAGCTAGTCAAAATATTAAAAGTGAAATATTTTTTTTCCTATCTTACTTTTAATTAAAAAAATTATCATCACATGCAGAAACCCAAAACATAAAGTTTTTTTTTTGACCATTGCATAGTAATATAGTATTTATTCTCTTCTGTAAATATCCCTTCCTTCTCTATATTCTAAACTTAGTTAAAATGATAGTACTTTATTTAATATATAAAAAGTTAAATTAAATTAATTATTTTTATAGTGTAAAAAAATTTACACCTGTACGAAGAAAAATATTTTTTAACTTTTTTTTTCATATTTAATTAATCAAATAATTCAATTTTTTTTTTACTGTCATCGTTAAAATAGTAAAAACATCAAATAACATTTTGCATTGGATATCTCCTTTCTGCCTTTCAACACGCTTTATTTTTGCTAAATTTGCATCACCATTCACCTTTATCAAAATTATATTAAAAAAATAAATAATAATTTTGTAATTACATACTCAATATGAAAAATAAATTTTATAAATGAACATATTTTTTAAAAATATATTTTCCTTTGTACCTTTGACAAATTAAATAATTGTCAATTAATCATAGTTTACAAAAATTAGGATGGACCACAAGATCAAGTATTGGAAATATATATATAAAAAAACATATGACCAGTCATACAGTCTTGGTCGGTGCAGTCGATTTACATTTTTTATCCAATAAAATTTACTTTGTAGGTAAATTTCAAAATTTTTTTAAAAAAAATTCTTATTCCGTCATGAATTATATAAATCGCTTCAATAAAAAATTGTACTATAAATCATAACTAATAAAAAGAATCATATAATTAAATAGAATAAAATATTTACGAGTTGTACGTTTAACATGTTAAATAAGCATACATAATATATATTAAAATAAAATGTAGTACAATATTTTTTAAGTCCTGCTAATCTATTAATTCTAGAATAAATTATACGAAGTTCAGTAGGTAATAAATTCGTATCGAATAAGTTAATTTATCGATAATATAATAATAGTATTAAATACTTTGAATAAAATGACAAAAATACCCTCCAACCATTTCTTTTCCATCTGAATGAAGTGAATCGATTCTTTTTATAATCAAATAATTAATAACTAATCTCAATATAATTAATCATAAAATAACTTATTATCGAACCAAACAAACCTCTTAATATATTTTCTTGCCAACTATATATATATTTTTTTCTTTTATCTTATTATTGAAGGCAGAGAGACAACATTCACCAACTACGTACCTCAAAAGTCAGACTTTCTTCTATTTTTTTTTAATTTAATTTTTTTAATATTTTAAATTTAAACCTTATAATAAAAAAAAAACTTACCTCTTATAAATATGTTCACTCTTCCATTCTACTAGACTTTCTCTCATAACACTAAAATTTGTCCATTTTCTCCTAACACATTTTCTCTCTCCATAACATGTTCATGTGCATTGAAGATCCAAACATAACCATTTGTTCCACTTTTGTCCTTACATAATTTTTTTTTATTTTTTTTAATATCATGGATCTTGTTAGACTAAAGTATTTTGAATCTTTTTCACATATGAAAAATCATACAATTAGTCCTCCAATTTTTGGTTCACCTATACATTCTTCATCAAATCATGCTGGATTTCCAATTATAGCAGTTGCTATTATTGGAATATTAGCAACTTGTGTTTTACTAGTTAGCTACTACATTTTTGTGATAAAATGTTGTTTGAATTGGCACAGAATTGATCTCTTGAGACGATTTTCGATCTCAAGAAATCGCCGTGTTGAAGACCCTTTAATGATTTACTCACCAGCAGTAGAGAATAGGGGATTAGACGAATCAGTGATTCGTTCAATCCCCGTATTTAAGTACAAGAAAAGGGAAGAAAATTCAAGAATTCATAGTGAATGTGTTGTTTGTTTAAATGAATTTCAAGAAAATGAAAAGCTAAGAGTCATACCAAATTGTGCACATATTTTTCATATTGATTGTATTGATGTTTGGTTACAAAACAATGCAAATTGTCCACTTTGTAGAAATAGTATTTCATCATGTACAACAATTAGTAACACAAAGTTATTGTTGGATCCAATCATTGCTCCAAGTTCAACACCTTATCAAGATCCAAATCTTGAAAATTTTAGAGATGATGATTATGTTGTGATTGAAATATCAAACAATAATCAAGAAAGGTTGATGATGAATAATAATACAGGGGAAACAACAGGGCATTTTTCGCCACGAAAAAAAGAACAACAAAAGGTTTCATCAAGAAAATGTAACAAGTTTAGACATGTAACAAGTATGGGAGATGAGTGTATAAATATGAGGAAGAAAGATGATGAGTTTGATTCAATTCAGCCTATAAGAAGATCATTTTCAATGGATTCAGCGACGGATCGACAACTTTACGTAGCTGTTCAAGAGATTATAATGCAGCAACAAAGGCAAGTGAGTGATGTTAGTCCCTTTGAAAGTAGTAGTAGTAGTAGTAGTAGAGTAAAAAGATCATTTTTTTCATTTGGACATGGAAGGGGATTAAGAAATGTAGTTTTACCTATTCAGTTAGAGTCATAATGAGAAAAAAGATTGATTTTTTCATTGTAATTTTTTGTGTGTAGAATACATAGTTGTTGATATTAAAATAGTTTTAGTATAGAAGTTCAACTTTTCATTCTCTTGATGACTCGAATGTACAATTTAAAAATTGAAGGTGAAGACTGCTTATCATCATCTGAGTTGTTCCTCTTATTGATTTTTAAGATTTTCCTTTTGATTTTTCATATAGGGTCGTTTTGTATGCGGAATAAGGAACTCCATGATTCATTTAGAGTCATAATGAGAAAAAGATTGTTTAGAAAGATAGTTATGAATATTAAAGTAGTTTTGATAGAAAAAGATTGTTTAGAAAGATAGTTATGGATATTAAAGTAGTTTTGATGGAAGTTCAACTTTTCACTCTCACTCGAACCTACAATTCAGAGTTGAAGGTGAAGGTTGCTTTATCATCCGAATTGTTCCTCTTGTTAAACCTCAACTTTCTGTTTTTTAAGATGTTTTTTTAATTTGAATTATTCATGTAGGGTTGTTTGGTATGCGGAATAAGGAGCTCGATATACAATTTGGAATTGTCTTGACCCCATTTTATTAGCTAATCTCGAGATTATTTTGTTTCACTATATTATGACACCTATTGTATAAGATTCACAAGGCAGGACAGGACCACTGATGCAATATGACTCATTTGTTATGATTATAGGCATCATTAGTTAGAACAACTATTCTTCTTTTTGCCTTCTTCTTCCTTTTTTTGTTTGGAGTTTTTTTTTTTTAATTTTCCAATGACAGCTAACTAAAATGTCCCTTCCCTTAAAATATGGAAATAATTTACAAAGAAGTATCAAAATTGATTCAGATGAAATTCAACAAGGACAGTACCCTTAATTTACATTTGTGGGGTGGGGTGGGGGGTTCCCTTGATGCAAGGTCACAAGTCACAACTATCAACCACCAAATTGCTTCTTTTTTCCCCCCACTCTTTGGGTCAATGTCATGTCTAGTGTAGGTGTAGATTTTAGACCATTAGGTTATGTCTAATTAATATCCAAGATTCAAAGATCAATCATCACGGAGACAGATTCAAGATTTAAATTTTAAGGTTCTTAGCATTGGATATGTTATATTTTCGAACTTATAAGTTCATATCTAATATTTCGCGTCGAAAGTATTTGAGTTCAGATGAATGTGATACCAGTATATTGAATTCGTGAAGATTAATAGTTTTGTCTGACTTTTGATAAACAGAATTACTTGATACCTATATTACTGTGAAGTAGCGAATATCCTATGAAATTAGTTACGTCGCGAACAAAACACACCACGAATTTATTTTTAAACAAGAATAGAAATTTGGGTCATGCATGCACCCAAGTGATGTTGAGTGAAAATTGCCAAAAATATAACTAAAAAAATGTACTACAATCTTCACTTGCATTTTTTTTTGTTTCCATCAAACATGGATTCCTAACACATGAATAGTGGAATAATGGTAGATGGACCATGGCTGTCCATTGAAAATAGAAAATTTTTGAAGACTCTAAGAGTCAAAGAATCCAAAGTCATTGATTTCAAAATTTTTTAGGGATGACAAATTTTCCATTTACAAACAGTGTCTATAGTCAACAAATTAATAAATATATATTTTTAAAAAAATAAAATAATTGTTGTTGATAAATGGATTTTGTTTGGCCCAAACTATTCTGAAAATTGGATCAATGTTTAGTTTTAATAGCCCAGCCTAGTGTTGGGCCAAGTTAAGGTGTCATTTGTTTGCGTAAAGAGAACCTTAAGTATCATCATTTAAATTTTGACCTTGCAAAATAATGGGGTAAGGATAAATGTTTCGCGAAAAATTGGAGTAAAATTTTTGGAGAGTCGTTAGAATTTTTTATTTGATAGTAGGCAAAACTTGTCATAGTAGCAAGTTATGGTAATTATCGGGATATTGTTCACAAGTTGTAAAAGAATCATCACGAATTCAATCACAATTTTTATTTCAATAAAATAAAAATAAAGAATGACCCAAACAAATATACTCCCTATGAAAGAGATGTGGTAAAATTTCACTTGGAAAAAAATAATAATTTACTTTCAACTTTGCTATTTAGAGATTATATATTCTTTTGTACATAATTGACTTATATATATACTATTATCGTTACACAAATAACTAAATATCATTATCTTCGCGAATAGCCTAAATATACCTTTTCTTTTTTAAACAAAACTTAAAAAATGGGCTTTTTAAAATTATTTATTAAAAATTATTCTGGTGGCTATTGCATATCTTTTGACTTTTTTTTTTAAAAAAAAATTGAGAAATCAATTAATCACAAGGATAAGACTCATGTTTGTGAACACGTTAAGATGAGTACGTAATCATCACTTGTACTTATCTAAAATGTTTTAATTTTCCATTGGCTAATCTTTAAATTAATCATTATTTTCTTACTCTAAAACTAGAGATTATGTATTTGTAATTGTATTTCTAGTAAATAAATACATGATATATCTACGTTTAAGAAATTTGTTAATCAATGCAATATAGTATATCTAATTACCGTAGAATTAATTAATAGTATTTGATCAAATATACTTTAGAAAAGAATATATAAAGTAATCATTGAAGTAGTTTTGAATTTGTATAAAGATATCTTAACTTTGTAATCGTGCTATTTATTCAGAATTGTTTAGTGTGATAATAAAACGATTACAAAGTTAAAATATTTTTAAAAAGTTCAAGACTAATTCAATGATGACTTAAATATACTATTGTTATAAATACTAAAAATATTTTCCATCATTAAAATATCTTTTCTTTTCCGTGCTTAAACTTAAGAATTTGACATTAAGATTTTTACTTCGATAACAACACTGAATAATTTTGTTATTTTTCTAAATCATTAAAAAATAAACAAATAGGTTTTAATAATGTCAAATGCTATTTACTGAATTTTTTTTTTATCAAACCTTGCTCAATACAAATTTAAAATAATTAAGCTATAATATAATTATTAATATTAATAAAATGGGAATAAAAAAATTAAAGTAGTCTAGATCCAATACAGCTTTGAATATCCATCCGAGGTTAAATTATAACAAGATAGTCTCATTTAATAAAATAAATTTATTTGTTCAATTATTAGGAAATATTTTTAAGTGTCAAAATTGGCTTTAAAACAGTGGCAACTTCCGTGTGTAGCTCAAATTAGTCTCCATTTTTTCCGATCAGTTTCCGATCAACGATGAAGATCATGGTAGCCATCAAACGCGTTGTTGATTACGCCGTCAAAATCCGAGTTAAACCCGACAAGGTACATTTTCACAATTTTTTGGTTAAATTTCAAAAAATTTGAACACTGAATTGACTGGGTATATAGGATTTATACAGTGAACCTAGTTGTATTAGGGTTTAAGGTGTAGTAAATTGATTTTTTTTTTGTTGTTGTTGAATTTTGATTTGAACTGTCAGAGTGGTGTAGAGACGAAAAATGTGAAGATGTCGATGAACCCATTTTGTGAAATAGCTTTGGAAGAAGCTTTGCGGGTGAGAGAATCGGGTTTGGCTTCAGAGGTGGTGGCTGTTAGTATTGGACCAGTTCAGTTTACGGAGACTTTACGAACTGGGTTAGCTATGGGAGCAGACAGGGCAATTCATGTAGAAGCGCCTGAGAATATTTATCCACTAACAATTGCTAAGATTCTTAAAGCTCTTGTTGATGTTGAAAAGCCTGGTCTTCTTTTTCTTGGCAAACAGGTTTGATTTCATTTAAAGATTTGAGCTTTTATTCTGCTTTTGTGTTATGATCTGAATAACTTCCTGTTAGAGCCGAGGCTCTATCGAAAACAGCCTCTCTACATATATATTACCCGGTTTGTTGTTGTTCTGGTGAGCAAGTTCTTATATGCCAGATTACTTTAAAATCCAATGGTGGGTTTTGGATTAATCAGTATGTGTTGCACTTGAGTTATGTGATTGGTTAATTTGTCTTGGGTGTGTGTTTGATATAGCAAAAACTGTTTCTCGTGGATATATGTGAAGATTTTCTCTTAGGGAAGTATGTTTTGGATCATGTCCTCTGTTTGGTTAGGTGTAAAAGTGAGTGGTGTATGCTAATCATACGAGGTGGAAGATAAGGCACGTTGTTAGTGTTTTGATGATATTCTTTAATATGAAAGATTGAGATAGCGTCTAAGAGTTGGTTTAAGCTACTGATATGAAGTAAGAGCTAAAGATGTCTGCACAAGAGAATGAATTCTGTGGATAAGTCATCTCCCCTTTTTGGTGAAAAATATTTTTTTTGATGCAAAATTTCAACAACTAGGGTAATCGAGCCCTGAAAAATGAGTTTATTAAGAAAAAATATAGTTTTGGCCATACCAAGCATGTCCTTAAGGGTTGACTGATGAGGTGTAAATGGATTGTTTTGTGATTTTAGTGGAGTTGCTAGCTATCTGCTTTCTTCATTCTGCTTCAGTTATTCAAACTATTCTTCTTGAGTTTCTATCAGTTTGTTTGTCTAATGTTGTTACTTTTGTGTAGGCAATTGACAATGATCAAAACCAGACAGGTCAAATGGTTGCAGGACTTCTCAAGTGGCCGCAGGGGACATTTGCCTCTAAGGTTGGTATCAGTTCAGCGTAAGGGTGTGCAAACTAGTTAAAGAGATCCAAAAAATTCTGATTCTGCAATCTCTATTTGGTCTAAGTTGGTTTATATTACCTTTACTTTGATATGCCTATTTTGAGTATGCCTTGGACATTGTGTCCAAGTATCCAGGGCTTTCAAACTGATTCTTTCGTTTGTTTTTCTATATCTTCCTCTTGAGCACCTCTTTAATCCATGTGCTCATATTAAATCTAATCAGCCATAACACTATCTCTGTTTACCTTATTATCTCTATCATTTAGCTGTTTGCTTTACAAGACATGTAATCTTTGCCTGATCTCATGCAATCTGTACTTTGTTTCATATCAAAATTATTATAAAACAGTCTGCAATCTTCCAAAGTCCATATTACTGTTTCAATTATGGTTTCTTTGCCATCATGTTCAGTTGGCTTGTTTAGGGCTGCAATCTCACTATGATTTTTGTGTTAGGTTGTTCTCGATAAAGAAAAGCAGGTAGCTACAGTGGACAGAGAAGTTGATGGTGGTATTGAGACATTGTGTTTGGATTTGCCTGCAGTAATCACGTACGTCTCAATCGAGTTATTACAAAGACTTGCATGTTCACGAAGAAAACACCTAGAAGCGTGTCTTCTGGATAAGAAAAAAAATGTGATTGTAGGTCTTTTGGGGCACATCTTAAAACAAATAGGATTTTAACTAGCTTAATCTCAAATTAAAAGGCACTAGCTTCAAGTTTTGTTTATATGATTGCTTTAGTTCTCTGATATTGAGTTATATACATGACAAGTCGTGAAGAGAACCCTCAAACTAAATGTATTATCTGCCACCGTATTTCCCCCTTTGTTCAGTTTCCAAACTTTTTCTGCACCAGAAACAAATACTGCCTTAGTTTGGAAATGTGTACTGTCAAACTGTTAAGTCAGCTTAATTATAAGAATGCAGTTTACTGTTACATTAGTTTATTTCGCAGGTAAATGGTTTGATACAATCCCGGTATAGTCCTTAATGGTTTGGCCTCGCTCTATTCTATTTAACATGCTTATGACATCCATAACATTCTTAATACTGAGAAAAACTATATTCATGTTACCATTCAATATTGAAGTATCAATAGAATTAATCTATTAGTTTTCTAGGAGATTTGTGAAGCAGATCTTTTTATCCATGTAGTGAAGTTTTAAAAAACTAACTTCATTGTTTTCTTAGTGGTATGGGGCCTTGGAGGATCGATCGGTGATAATATTATACCATTAGGTTGATAAATCTAAATCATAGCCAATGACAGGAGATCAGAACTTTACTCAGCTATGAACTTATGTGAAGACCGTCTTTGTGTCCTCTCTGTTCAATGTATTTGTGTTACCTTATTGTGTACTTACGACTTCTTGATTGTGGAAACAGCACTGATCTGAGGCTGAATCAGCCACGATATGCAACACTCCCCAACATAATGAAAGCAAAGTCGAAGCCAATAAAGAAATTCACACTGCAAGACTTGAACGTTGAGATCAGATCTGATTTGGAAGTAGTTGAAGTAACCGAACCTCCCAAAAGGAAATCCGGTGTCATCCTTTCATCCGTGGATGAGCTGATTGACAAGCTGAAGAATGAAGCACGCGTAATTTGAGTACACTAACTATCATTTCCTGAGCCGATTGACGATCTGAAGAAAAATGAAGCACGCGCGATTTGGGTGTGCTTATAGTTTAGCTGCAAATTTCATCTCTTTTACACCAAACTGTTTGTCTTTGTAAACTTTCAATAGTTTGCAATGTTAATAACAGTGATCATATAATGGAAAATATCTCTTATTCTCTTACATTTGGAATGTATTTTCTTGTTTTTTCCCTCCCCTTTTTATTAAAGCTAGAGATTTTTATGTACTACTATTTTCAAGTGAATATTTGGGATTATAAGTTGATATAGGGGTGTGTTCCGTACAAATGAAAATGTTTTTCATAGAAAATAAGTGTTTTTTTTTTACTTAATTTGTATTTGCTACGTAATAAAAAAATCTCGTCCTAAAAACGTTTCATATACAAATACTATGGGAGGGTAGGGGTGAAGGTGCGGAGGGTATTGAAGACGCAATCTATAATGGAAAAATTACGTAGCTAAGTAAACTTATATTATTTAATTACTCATCATAGCTATAGTTTACTATAATTACCACTTGCGACTAACATTATATATTAATTACATGGACTGTCTTCGAGTTTGTATAATTAGTCACGTTTGTATATGTGTAATTCGCTAGGATATATAAATACATATGTATAATATACAATTATTTAACCTATATACATATATAATTCACCTCTCTCTCACTCTCTCGCTCGCCTCTCTCCTCCCTTTCTCGCTCTCCTCTCTCTTCCCTCTCCCAATCTCGCTTGCCAATATACATATGTATATGTATAATATATAATTATATACATATATAATTCACCTCTTTCCCACTCTCTGCCCTCTCTCGCTCGCCTCTCTTGATCTCGCTCGCCTCTCTCCTCACTCTCCCAGTCTCACTCACCTCTCTCCTCTCTCTCCCAATCTCTCTACCATATATACAAATACATATGTATAATATACGATTATCTAACCAATATACATATATAATACACCTTTCCCCCCTCTCTCTCGCCTCTCTCCTCTCTCTCCAGTCTCGCTCGTCTCTTTCTTTTATATAACATGTAGCTACAAATTGTAATTATCTATATAATGGAGATTAATTAATTATTTTTAAGTGACCATACGCGAAAGGTTCCGATTTATAATCAATAATGATGGCCAAAGGGTGCCCCTCCTAATTCCTTAGAACACTCAAGTTTAGTTTTATCCAATTAAAATACAATTTCATTTTGAAAGTAAAATCTGTTAGACTTTTACAGTTTATAATTCAACATGTGTAATAAATGATTTTGTAAACTTGGAACTGTTTATAATAACATAGATGATTTTTCTCTCAAAGAAAAAATGACATAGATAAATTAAAATTTGAAAGAATATCATCAATGAGCTTTTATCAAAGTTCAATATCATATTTGAATTTTCCTCTTTTATAATGAACTAAATAATATAGTATTCATATCCTTATAACATAATTCTTAGCTATTTTGTAATCGTCAAATCATGATTAGCTGTAAAAAAATCTGATAATAAAGAATAACAACGGTCAACTAACTATATTTTATATAATTGGATGACCATATTTTGTATATATTATTTGCTCAGATCGAATCTCTAAATTATTTTTCTAATATAAAGTTTGACTAAAAAAATTTGATCATACAAGACCGTTGATATCTAGTACACCCCCATTAAGTTACATGCCAAAATAGTTACTATCGACGATTTAGTATTATCTTATTCAAACTATTAAAAAATTTACAAAATCTAAATTTTCCCTATATATAGTAGTCAATCTAAACAAAAAAACCACCACAACAATAACATAGTCATTTGATCCCTCCCAAACAAACACATTTCTCCTTCTCTTTAGCCATGGTAGAAATAAAGTTAAATTTATTTTTGTTGAAAATAAATTGACAAAGAAGTTTCGTAAAAAAAAAAGAAGATAGAAAGAGTACTTGAAAAGGACATGCTTTGTAGTATTGAAATGACTATAATAATCTATACTCCTTACCACAAAGCATGCTAAGTTCTTGAGTCTTTTTCATGAACATATTCTGTTTTTTTTTTACGAGTCTTTCTTATCAGATTTATTTTTAATAAAAGTAAATTTAACTTTCTTTCTAGCTATGACTAAAGAGAAATGTTTTTTTTTAATGTGAATCAAATGGTTATGTTATCGAGTACTTCCTTAATTAGGTTTTGACTCCTATTTAGGCTTCTTGTTTTTTTCTTTTACAATTTTTTCCTCTAGTGGTTTCATAATTGTATTTGGCTTGGTAAAGGTAGTATAATCATCATGCTATTGTAATATATATTAACATTTTCATATAATCAATGTATTTTGATATCATTTGTGTTTAGGTGATTACACCTTAATCTTGTGTTATGATTTCTTGTTGTCACAATCGTGATCTATCGTGCATAGCTTTCATGATTAAAAATCCCCCCTCCCCCACAGAATTGGAATTCGTGTATTGAAAAATTTAAATATTTTAAAAATAAAAACGTAACTTTGAAATAAATATAGTTTTAGATTTAAAGAATGAATGAGAAGAAAGGAGAAACCCATAATAGCTCAAAGCAAACAACTCACCCTTAGATTTAGAAAACGCTAGTATTACAATTGTGGTCGCAAAACAATCGTCGAAATATGTTCTATATTCTATAGAAAAGAGTAAGTATAGTATTAATGGACAAAATTCACAAGTAGAATCATTGGTCAGTTTCAATTATATACAATATGAACATATAACCAGAACTTGATAAAACAGATAACATACAATTATAGCCACAATCGTAAACATAACCCGAATTTCCAGTCCTCACCCTCAATTGACATTTATAATAAACACGAACAACTTCGTTACAACAAGTCAAATCGATATCATATCAACATGAATTTTTTTTTAATTTTTTAGAAAAATTCAGTAAAAAATTATAATTTATAATACTTTTTTTTTTTATAATTTTTGAATATCTAAATTTTATTTTAAAATATCAAATAAATATAATCCATTTTCTCTTTAATTTATTCTTGTTACTTAACTAGTCATTTTCCAAAAAAATTATTATTCTATTTATTTCTTTTCCAGGTGCATCAAATATTAGTCAAACAATTAATTCTTAACTTCTAGACAAGAAAAGAAAAAAAAGGGAAATAACCTGAACTTAATATAAACTATTTACTAACTAAATTTAAATACACCCTTAATAAATCGTATTGCATAGTAAATAGTTTCACACCCTTGTTAAAATATGAGACTCTTAAAAGAAATATTAAAAATAACCTTAAACTAAATGTGAATTTAGTGATGTATTACATTTCATATTGTAAAATTGAATATATATAAATTTGATTAATTAAATTGAAAAGTATTTTTAAGACATTCAACGGTGCGACGATAAATCTAATAATTTTGCGCGAGTTAAAATGTCCTTTTTGTTCCCATCATGTCACAGTGAAAAATGCGGCGCCACCAATAATTGGACGATCCATACTGACACGTGTCGAATAATTATTGGTTGCCTCTTCCGCCTCCAAATCATGACTTGTGACTCTTCATCTTAATCCTTTGAAAAACTTTTTCTATTAAATTTTATCCAAATTCGGTTTAGTTTTGATTCGATTTGTCTAATTTTTCCTTTTTGTTGGTTTGATTTATCGAAATGGATCGATTTGATTCATTTCGAGATGCCAATTGGGACCTAATTGATTTCAATAGCTTTATAGATGAAGAATCGCCGATAGATTTCTTTTGGAACGATCAAACCCAGGATTTGAGGTATTTTTATTCATATCTAAACCTTTGTTTTTATAATTTGATGGTAAAAATTTAATCTTTTTTATCTGTTTTTAAGCTATGCTTGTTAGATTTAATGTTTGTGCTGATTAATATTGTATAGCGATAATAACATATCCAGTGTAATTTTATAAGTGGAATGTAGGATAGGGTAGAATGTGTGCAGGTGTTACCATACCTTTGTGGTATAGCGAAGCTGTTTCTAATAGATTTTTTGATTCAAAAGTGTAATTTTCAAGTTTATACAATGCAATAACATATTCAATGTGATTTCATGAGTGAGGTTTGAGGAGAGTAGTGGGTAGGGAGGTTATTTCTGATAAATGCTCGGCTCAAAAGTATAATTTTTAAGTTATATACAATGATAACAACATATTTAGTGTAATTTTCAAGTTTATACAATGACAATGACAATGACATATGCCGTGTAATTTCATAAGTGGGGTTTGGGAAGGGTAGAATGTACTCAAACCTTACTCTACATTTGGGGTAGAGAGGCTGTTTCTGATACACTCGATTCAAGAGTGTAATTTTCATGTTTATATAACAACGACATACCTAGTGTAATTCCGTCTGGGGAGGGTAGGATGTATGCAAATCTTACTCTACCTCTTTGTTGGGGTAGAGAGTTGTTTCTAATAGACTCTTGGCTCAAAAATATGATATTCAAGTTTATCGTGTAAAATATGTGATCCTTTTTACAGGCATTAACATATGTTAATTCAATTTATCTCTTCATACAGCTTGATTTTGGTGGGCCTTTTTTAATTGAATTGAGATGGCTTAATAATCTGTCCTGATTTTTTCATATGCTTTTTTATGTTGGTGAGTTCTCTTGTTGATTAGGTTTATCACTTACTACAGCTTAATCTTGGTGGATTTGTTTCCTTAATGTTATTTAAGAGAACCTTTCATGCATGTTAATTGATCTTGCTAGTCTAGATTCAAATAAATCTTATATTTACAAGTTTTTGCATGTCATGATATATATTTCATATTATCTCGAGATGCCAGATTATTTGCTTCTTGTAGTTTCTTATGTTTTCATATGCTTGGTGTAATGCTCATTTAGGTGTAACTTCCGAGCCTACTTTTCTCTGCTTTTCTGCTAGGGCTGCATCTTTTTCTATCTTTTGAGTGGTTAAATTGTTAAGAGTGTTTGTTCAGTATGATCTGATGCATTCTTATGGTCGATGTTAGATTAAGGAAGCTGGGAGGGAGAGAGAGGTGAAAAATGATTTCTTTTTTTTTCTTGGTTAGAATTAAGGTTGTCTAGTAGAATGCTTCAGGATATAGGTAAAAGTACTGGATTAGTGTATGATCATATTAGGTACCTTTCCATTTAATCATGATGTGGAGAACTAGAAAAGCTTTTTACTTTTGAAACTGCTCGAACAAAAAGCTTGATTAGATCATGAGATTATTTGTATCGTTCTAGGAAAAAAGTATGCAAGTTTATTGTTCACATGTGGCTTGTTGCGAGAGGATTTATACAGTCATTCCATAATAATTTCATTGTGCTCCTTAAATCCTTTGTCATATTAGATCAGAGCTGAATCTTGGACTTCCTGAATTTCCTTTTCTTCCTCTTATTGTCTTGTCATTGTTCAGTCCTCCACCTTATTTTCGCTTCTCTCCTGGAATGATCTCTGGTACCACATTATATCTCCTTTACTTGATGTCAAGAGAGATTTTACGATACTGGAGCAATTGTGTAAGAGATCATGAAATCTGACAAATTCTGATTTGAATAGTTTCTAAGTCACTACCTGCATTTGTTGCATGAGAAAATAGAAACAAATAATAAGAGTAGGTGGGAAATGCTTATGGTTTTTCCCCCACAAGCATTTCTCATTTGGTTGTTTACAGTCTACATTCTATCTCTCTAATAGCTATAGCTAAAGGAGAATTGAAGAAAAGGGGTCTTTTCGAGACTTTTATTTGTTCTACATAGTTGGACAAAGCGAATTGTTGTCTTTCTTTCCAGAGGCTGATGATTTTTCTTACATTAATTTTTTCGTGTTCAAACTGATGATATATGCCTTGTTCCATAATCCTGGTTTATAAGCTTGTTTGTATCTCATTGGTTCTTGGGTTGCAGTGCTGTAGCAGAAGTCGAGGCACCTCTCAGCAGTGCTGCATTACAGGAGTGCATAGAAACAGAATGCCCTCGGAAAAGGTATTTGTATTGTAGCTTCTAAATATATCAGTGCCTTCCTTAACATGTGGAAAATTATGCATATGTTTAGAATATTTCATGAGAATGACTAGCTTTTCCATGATCACATTAATGGAATTAATATGCTGATGTATTAGAAATCATATATGATAATTTAGTGATGAGTGAAAGAAATTCCTCCTCTTCATTCTAGATGAACTTGCTCTAGCTTTCAGTTATGTTCTAGCTTTGCCTTTGCTATATCTGGCACACCATATTTGAGATTGAACAGGTTTATTCAAATTAGGAAACCTTTTTCCACATTTTTTGCTTCGTAACGATCTTAATGAAGCACATCTATATCTGTCGAGCTATGGAGCATATTCTTTAAAAATCTTGCGCAGCTTACATGCTTCTTTTGCGAATACATAGTTTATCCTGCATCATTTATTTATCTAATAAAGAAAGGTTTTAAATGTATTTGTTTGCTTGGTGTTCCTTCGGAAACATCCGATGAAATTGGAACGATATGGAGAAGATTAGCATGGAGCAAGGATGACAAGCACGAATCAGGAAATGGTTTAAAACTCTCACCTTCTAAAGAAAAGAGTTTCTTAAGTAATATTTTCTTGCATTGCACTTTACCCCCTTGGTAGACTTGCATAATGTTGGTCATAATTTTATGTGAGCTTGGCTTTATATGGACTCGATTATCCTGAATCATGCATGTGCTGGAGATTTCTTCAATTCAGAGTGGATGATGGACCTGTGAAACAATTCATTGTATAAATTGGAGGGCGTGGGTTCCTTGGTTTGATTTTTTTGTGGAAATTTTAGTGCTGCTTTATAGTTTATCAGGTCATGAAAACTGAAGTTATTTCTACTCGCAATTCTCTTACCAAGTCTTCATTTGTTTTTGTGTTTTTTCAACAGAGGTCGTAATGAGTCTTGCAGCAAACAAGGGAACAAAGCTTGCCGTGAGAGATTAAGAAGGGAAAAATTGAATGAAAGGTATTGTCATGCTCATATGAATTCTTATTTTCTCTCTGCCTTCAAAACTAGGTTTTGTCTACTATTTTCTACCATACGCAACAACACCGATATGGTAGATAAAAGATGGATATAGTTCATTGCAATTCTATAGCTGTCTTGTTCTCTGCTGGCTTGGGAAGTCTTACAAAACTTGGAGCTGCCATTGGAAGTTCTTCTAAGTATAGCTAAGAGTATTTAAAAAAGGTCATTATTCTGTGAGTAGGGTAGCGATTACTGTTACTGAAGAAAGAAGAGAGTCTCTCTTCCGAACAGATAGCGATTACTGTTACTGAAGAAAGAAGAGAGTCTCTCTTCCGAACAGAAGTATCTTTTTTAAAGTGACACAAAATCACTTTAGTATCAGTTAATATTATTTCCTTCAAATGAAAATCTACATCAATCTATTGAATCTTGTTGAGATAGGTTTTCAGACTTATGCTCTGTTCTGGAACCCGGGAGACCTGTAAAAACAGACAAAATGGCCATACTTGGTGATGCCATTCGTGTTCTAAACCAGCTGAAGACTGAATCTGAGGAATACAAAGAGATGAACCAAAAGCTTATGGAAGAGATTAAGACTTTGAAGGTTAGAAATGATTTTGTTGAAAGGTTTAAGTAGTTTGTAAAATTTACGGTGACTGGCAATCTTGAGTCTTAACTCTTGAATGGAATTAGAAAAAATTTAGGCTTGGTACTCTTGATTACTTGAATTCCTATATCTGATGCCCAGACAAAATCTTTTCTTATAAACAGGAAGAGAAGAATGAACTTCGTGAAGAGAAACTTGCACTGAGGGCTGACAAAGAGAGGATGGAGCAAGAGTTGAAAGCTACAGCTTCTCCAGCAAGTTTTATTCCCCCTCATCCAGCAGCATATCAGCCGGCTGTAAATAAGATGGCCGTTTTCCCTAGTTATGGTTATGTGCCAATGTGGCAGTATCTACAACCATCTTCGCGGGACACATCTCAAGATCATGAGCTCAGACCTCCTGCTGCTTGAAAATCTTGCAAGATAATGTATGGCATTTCCCCCTCCATTCGTGTAAATAGTGGCAACATACTAGTCGAGTTTTTACTCTCTTAGTCATCTCTGCCTCCTTTGGGTTTCCTCATTTTCTCGATATTTAATTTTAGGGAGGAACATGTATGGCAGAGAATTTCTCTAGATGGAATTGGATTTGATTTACATCTGCTGCGTTTAGCTCCTGCATTTTTGTTTGTCTCTTGCAATAGGTAGACATTCTAGTTTTTCTGTATCCAAACTATGTGGTACTACTTATTTATGAGCATTTATGGATTCTTTATGATGCTGCAGCCGAGGGAATTTCAATCCCAGGATTTCCAGGGGTAATTCAGTGACATATAGAACTAATTAAATGTGCGTAGGACATTGTTTTGTCATGGAGAGCTCCATTTACTGGTCACGATGGGTGAACTTCTTGATGCTAGTTAGATGAATTATGTGTGCTTTGTCTAGTCTCTCCTGACTGGACAGAAATATGAATGATATGGGCTGCTGTTTTAACCTGCCACACCTTGCATAAGTAATTGAACATCCAAACAAAAAAAAAGGAAAAAGAGAGTCTATCTCTTCTGTACTTTGGAGGTGAACATATAGCCCTGAATAATCTCTTTCTTAGGAGGTGTATCTTCTTTCGCCTTGTTCATCAGATGAATCCATGTCTGCTATACGTAACACATTCAGGTTGCAGGTACTTCTCTGTTTGACTATACTCCAATTATGTGTATTATTTTTTCTTACTTCTAGCATACTACTACAGATTGGGCATGGAAGTCATCTTGTTCCTCACCACATAAAGGAGCAGAGACTATCAAGGTTCTGCACTAAATTTTTCTGCATCTGATGTGAATTTCTGCATCCTAGGTTCTTCATGATGCGCTTCGTTTTTTGTGGAGCATTGCTCTTTCTCTTTCATTTCTGGTTGCTGATCTTCTTTTCCCCACAAAAGCAAGTATAGTCCAATAATGACAATTACTGCTCCAATGATGCTGAAAATGTTTAAGGAGGGTATTATAGTGCATGAATTTGATTCCCTTTCTTCCCCAAAGAACAAAATGAAGGGGTTCCCGTCATTCCTGTTCTAAGGACAAGATGGTAAGACTGTTTACCTGCCCGTGTAGAGCTTTTCACCAAGGACGAAATATGCTAGAACTGCAACTAGTACGGTTGAGAGTGGGTTGAACACTGTTACGAAAACTGGTCCCTTTTGTTCAGTGCACCAGAGTTGTATGTACACTACTAAACCAGAGATCACTATTCCCTATTCCAGTTACAAAGATTCTTATTAAAAGATGCAAGTTCTAAACTGATTTAGAGAGAAACTATTGGACTTGGACCCTTCTTACCCCGTACAGAGTAGACCAGAAATCAATGTTGAAACCCATGGTCCAAGCTGTTTGTTTGTGTTGTACAATTACTGTGTAGAAAGCTGATTGTGCTGCACCAACAAAACTCATCCATGTAGTCAGCGATAGTTGTGCTGGATATCTTTTCAAAGTGTAAGCCTGAAAAATTCCAGTGTAAGCTTGTGTGCGTTAGGTGGAGATCTCTCCTTGGAAACAGTAGTTAGTTCCTATATAGATTACTGGAGGAATCTGCATATTTCATGCAAATCTTCCTAATGTGTTATAGGAAGAGTTATAGTGAAAACCTGCATGATATACCATATTGACCACGTAATACAGCTAGCAGCAATGAGGATCGAGCCTTTCAACCAATTCTCATGGATAACACCATTCCCTCGGTGGATGTAGATGAGAGGATGTCCTAAGCTTTTCATAATAGGTCCTTTGTATAATGTCATGCTCATAACCCCAGCCAAGGAAACCAAGGTTCCGAGGACTTTTGCTATTCCTCTAGGATTTCGAATGTTAGCATCTTCCAACCTACACCAAGAAAGAGCATTTATGAGCTGTGTTTGCAGACTCCGAAGTCATATCCTCTTCATTGTATTCATGATGGTATTGTGTGTGTTACCTGAGAATAACTGCTAGTACAAATGTTAAGGCAGCTATAGTGTTGACCATCGAGGCAAGAAGAGTCGGAGAGGTGTAGTTCAAGCTCACAAAGTACATGTTCAGCGTCAAACTCACTCTGTTATGAACGATACACTGTTAATATTCCTCATCAAACAACATATGAAAATTTGATGTTTGATAGATCTTACCCCAGTAGAGAGAGTACAAATATCTCCAACAACAAAGCTATAGTTAACTTTGGCCTCGTCTTTCTGCAGAAATCAACAGAAACATTAGAAAAACTGCATTTCTGCATATTTTTTGCATTGGATATGACTTTGTGATTTTTACCTTTCAAGAAAATAGGCAAAGGGTAGCATAGCAAGACCGGCAACGATATGACGATAAGTTATGTAGACATGAGGATTCATTCCATGATTGAAGGAAGCTTCAGTTATGAAGTACAAAAAAGTGTAAGCAATTTGAGCCAAAACCATAAGGATATGAGGCTTGAACCTCTTGTAAGTGCCTATGCTAGTCCCCATAGCTACCAATACTTGTGCTTTTCTATGACTTCAACTACACTCCAACATGGAGGTGTTCATATAGTGACTACTATAGAACAATGGGATTAGATACCTAAATATTTGTTCATAGTATCTTGTTCTCATCATTATTCTTATTGATAACCTGACAAAATTCTTTAACACAGGTGAAAGATATTATTCACTTGTTACACAACCAACCCCTTTAGGAATAGAATATTATCGTCGTTCGACTCTTCAAAAATATCAACAAGTACGTACCAAATTTTGAATTTCAAAAGTAGTGTATTTTTGGAGAATCCCACTGGGTACAATATCGAAAAAAGTTCGTGCAACTTATATCGGACCTAATTCCATTCTTGAATTTCAATAGAAAAACCATGTGAACCATGCTTACACCCAACCATCTCTAAAAAGAACAAAAGGAGAGAAATATTGTTTAATTAAAGTTGCCAATTGGAAATGTATTTGATGCTAATATCAATAAATATTCCTAGCACCTAGAAATATCCTTCTTGGTATTCAACAACAATAACTACATCTCTCAGTTCCAAGCAATTATGGCACTAAACCTTAAATGAAAGAAGTTGGTTGAGATGCGCGCAAACTGATCTGAACTTAATGGATTCAACTTCGCAATTCTACATAACTCGTTTCATTACTGAGTTCGGAATCAACTATTTGTACTTGCTAAATAAATTTTTGAACACATAAACTGGCATTTATCAAACATCCGCTCCGGTAGACACTACTCAGATAGTTACAAAGCAAATCAACATAACTATGATCCATGAACACTGTTGAGTAAAGGTGCAGGACCAAAAAAAATCTTCCTCAATTACCTTCAAGTGATCGATTACAGTTTCTGCTGTATGGATGAGGAAAGGAAAATATGTATGCTGGAGTATAAGTATACAAAATGAACACTCTTTTTTCCTAATTTTCCCCCCTATTAACACTTCAAAAATTGGACAGTGACGAAATACAGCGGCAACATATGAATGCAGCACCCTGTTGAGTCGTCTAACCGGCAGCCCATATCCAAAACATAATTAGAGAAGATATAAGAATCGATATCCAACTCAGGAAAGCAAATGCAACGGATAACTGGAACTTGGTGCATTCCTCGCCGAAACTGCAACTTCCCAAGTCATGAAAGTACAACACGGTGACACCAGCTGAAGAAGCAGCTGCAGCGAGCGATAGTAATCCTGTACACTGCAAGTAGATTCATCCCAGAGAGATCGATAACAGATAATTAGTAAACGATAAGTTTGTTGTGTACTATTAAAGAATACTGTTATACAGCAGAGACTAACCCAGTCTCCAACTACGAAGAGGCTCAGTAAAACATGATTGTGAAAAGACTTCTTCTTTGCCAAGAAATAGGCATCAAAGAACGCAAGTCCGAAGCTCCAGATGACTTGCAAAGCCATTGAGGCTATTAAGTAGCTGCAATAATGACATGTATATGGAAGCCATCAAATTTTAATGTTTTAGTTTTATAAGAATGCTAAAATCTTGGAAAATGACAGAGCAATCAATTCGACATGTCGACAGAATGCAAGACATGCATGAGGCACTGGTGTCTTTTAATATGTTATAACTTGCAAAATGAAGAGAAGCTAGTTTATAGTTCAAGGGAGAACACTTGCTGCAAGACATAAGGAGTCCCGAGGTTATGAAATAGCCATTAGTCTTCTCTTTTTGTATAGTGTTTTCACTAAAAAAATATTGGTTGAAAAGAAGTAGAGGCTAAAGACTCGATTGAATGATCCATGTCAAGCCTTATACGCGTCAAAAAGACATTTTAGAACCTTTTATCCCTTCACTAAATTTTAATGCTTTATTCACGCATCGGTGCTTTCTGATCTTTGGAACATGTTCTTATGCATTATTGGGTTGACAACGGTCATGCCACAGACCATAAAACACACACATATGAACTGGAGCATGCTGAGAGAAGATGAAACCATCAAAAGGATTTGGTTAATGATCCCTGCTGCTATTTTCAGGAGCATTTGGAATCAGAGTAATAGGAGGTGTTTAGAAAATGACAGCTAGAATTCATGCATGATTAAGAACTAAACTGCTCGGTATGGAGTCATCTCTAAAGTCAAATACTGTAAGTGCTTTTAGATTAGGTCTGCCGAGGACATTATGCCAGAAAAGGACAAGGCACATTTCATTTCATTGGATATACATAGGCATACAATGATTTTTAAAAGGCCAGCGACGACTTTAATAACGTTTAGGCATCAGTTTGGACATTTATAAGGCTCTATAGCTAGTAGTCACTTGGATCAAAAGAACAAATTTTTTCCTTCCTGATACCGTGAACCCCATCCTCAAAACTCACTACTGAGGAGCCAAAGAGCGGCTTTTCCTAGTTTGCCCCATCGCGACTTGAACCCCCCTGACCTCATGGTTGTTAGTGTATTACCCCTTCCACTTGGCTATCTCTCCCTTGTTGGATCAAACAACAAACATTTTAACTGGATTAAGACACAGAGGATACTATTACAAGTTCAATCGCCTCTCGCCAATTCCACGTCACCACTCGCCTTGGCTTGCCTCTTTGACCTCGCCACGCCTTGCTGGAAATAGGTGCAGCCCCATTGCCTCGCCACGCCTCGTCGCCTTTGGCGAGAGGCGCTTGCCTTTAAGAACACTGGTACACTATTGCTTAAACTTCTAGCTCAGGAGGTGAATTTCATGGTTAGACGCCTAGATCAGATGTATAATACTCTAGTAGTGATTTTCAGATGAGAAGGTTGAAGAAAAGAACTATAGAGATACAAGGTATGAGTACAAATTCTTTGTTAATTTTGCCAAGGTGAGCTTTGCAAAACATAGCCCATCCAAAGCTTGGATAAAGGAGGAGAGCTAGGTTGACACTCATTGTAAATATAGTCAAACTAAGATGAATCCTTGAATAGAGCAGGACAAATAGAGTAGAGGCAGCCCCAATTAATTTAGGATTGAGGTGTTGATCGATATATGAATTGCTTTGTTGATTGTCCTTGAGGAAAGAAATAGCAAGGACAGAGCTGAGCTTTCTAAGGTTTTAGACCTTGGTGATCATGAAGGATTTGAAACACAACAAACATTTACCGGTTCTAGACTTCCTTCTTCTACACTGGACTTTATAAAGATTAACAAGGTAAACACTCTTCTCGCACCTTACAAACTAGCAGAACAATGACAAGAACTGCATCAAAATTTCAAAGGAAAGAGAACTGACTTAGTTGATTACACATGTATCTTTGTTCAGCTTAGACCCTAAATCCAAATATCATATTCATGTAGGAAAACATTACAAACAGTTGCTGGCACAACAATAAGTATGTTAAAAGACTTTTGAAGACTCATTTTTCCGTAATTTTCTTCTAGCTGCATATGTTATTGTCAGCAACAAATAAAGAAATTCTAGGATTAATCAGATAACAAAGAAATGCCACACCACAATCTATTCCCAACAACAGAATAAAACTTGAATCTTGATCTTCATTCATCCCAGAAACTTCAAATTAATTAATCAATACCAGTAACTAACACTAACAAAAATAATTGCAAAATTGAGAAAAGGAAATGAAGAAGTACCAAAAAGCAGTGACATTGAAGAAACCTTTAGAGGTAACCATTGAGGCAATTGCACCAGCAGCAAAAAAGCACTGACCCATCCTCAGAAAAAGTCCAGTTAAAGTACCAGGTGTGCCAGCAAAGTCCTTCATTTTATCTCCTCAAACTGAATCAACTTTTTACACTTCTTGATAGGTTTAAAGCAAACTCCCAACAAACCAAAATCCAAAGAACCTTTCTTTAACCATTTTAAAAGCAAAATCAAGTACAAATTAGCATTCTTGATCAAGCAACTACCAATTACAGCAACTTCCCAACAAAAAACTGAAGAATAGCTACAACCCCACCTTCAAGAATTACCAAAGGAATGTACCCTTTTTGGACAAGAACAAAAAAACAACACCCAACTAAGAAAAAATTATCCAAAGAAGCTGTCTTTAACCATTTCAGAAGCAAAATCAAACATAAAGTTGCATTCTTGATTAAGCAATCTACCAATTACTATGACATTTCAACAATAAACTGAAGAATCAAGAAATCACAGCTACTTCCTACACAACCCCTTCCAATGAAAAAGCCCCCAAAAGGCACCTTTTTTATAGCAAGATGAAAACAAAAACAGCAAGTTGCTTCAAAGATTTTGCTACCCCAGATGCTAAAATCCAAAAATCTGATGAGAATTTGCCAATTCTTGGAAAAGGGTATGATGAAAAAGTGATAGAGAAGGGTGGGGTGTTTTGTGGGGGGTGGGCTGGGGGGATTTGGTGGAAGAAAGATGAGAAAACAACTAGCTGGAAACTGGATTATTCAATCACCAGAATTTTCTAAATTGATATGTAGAGTACAACCACAAGCCACATTTTTGTCAAAAAAATGTTATTACATGACACTTTCCCAATTAAAGAAATTTTTTTAAAAAGATAAAGAGACTTTGTTCACATCAACTTTAATTTCACACCTTGAGACAATTGTTATTGGGGTGTGGGTGGGGTGTTGAGGTGGAGTATGTGATTAGTTTGACTCAACCTGAAAAATTTTAAAAATATATTCTAAAATTAATTTATCATTAAAAAGTAAATATTTTTATGGTTTTTTTCCCGTATAAATGATTAGATACAATAAAAATATAAGATAAAATGTTTATAATGTTTATTAAATACTTATCAAGTAATTTTTTTTTTGGGAAAAGGGTCTGATATACCCTTCAAACCCTTCGTTATAAAAGTGGCTTATATATGCCCTTACCGTTATACAAACGGCTCACATATACCCATGCTGTTACAAAATGGCTCACATATACTCTTCATTTAACGGAATTTAAAAAATTAGCTTTAAATTTATATTTATTACTTCTTATTTTAAAAAAATAAAGTTATTTAGGGGTATATAGGATTCCTCTATCAAAGTTCATGGTATATTTTAATTTTTTTCATACATATTTTTGACTTCTTTTATTATAATTATTTGAGTTTCTTATTCTTATTTTTGTTTTTTCTTACATTCCTTAGTTTAAAGAAAAAAAAATTAAACTAATTTTTTTGTGTGTATTGTAATTTAATTTCGTATTCGAAGAAAAAATTTGATCATCTACAATAAGTTTTACAAGAATATTAGTGAAACATAAATAAATTTGATTATCAAAATAATAATTCTAAATTAGTCATTGAAAGGAAAAAAAGTCAAAAAAATATGTTTGACGAGAAATAAATTTACTCATATAGGATTATATTTTTTAGAAAAAAATAATAAAAATTTAGATTAAAATAATTTTTTTTCATTTCCATTAGAGGAAAAGGGTATATGTGAGTCATTTGTTTACAATTAGGGGTATATATGAGTCACTTTCATAACAAAGGGTATATCAACTCTAAATGACAAAGTTAAGGGGTATCTAGATCCTTTTCCTTCTTTTTCTTTTTTTGAAATTGACTAAAGAAAAGCGTGTCATTAAATTAAGATAGAAAATAAACTATTTTCTATGACCTAACCTCTATCATCTTCAACTTTATAATCATTATTCTTGTAATCTTTTACTTTCATAACTTCCTCTATTATATTCATATTAATGTCATGTTTATGATTATTGTGTTGTAAGTCTCTTTGTTACACTATAAATAGAGACGTAAGAGTTCATGTTGTATACATTTAAAGATTTGGTGAACACCTGGAAAAAAAGAAGGTTATCTTATATTGTTTTTCTTGTCTTATAATATTCTTATCTTCATTTTTATATTGTTCTTTTTTAGTTTTACAACATTCCTTTCATTGTCGTGGGATTTTCTCATTTTAGTATTATATTCAAATATGTCAAAAAATTTATAGTATTTGAATTTTTCTTAACAAAGGAAGGAAAGGAAACCGCTGACTTCTCCTCATCATTTGTTCCCTTTGAAACCTTTATTTTTTTATCTTTTGGTACGAGAATTCACATTAAAGCTAGACTATTTTGAATTACGTAGAGCTTTATTTGGGAAGAACGCTCTTTATAAAAACAAAAAAAACTTTTTTATATAATATACATATATATATATATATATATATATATATATATTAATTTAATGCAAAAATTACAGGCAAAGTATTTCTTTGTCCCCAATTTTTATTTTGAGGGGCTAATAGAGATATTTAAAAGACCATAATTTTCAACTGCAATCAAGGCAAAGATTTGGTCACCAATTTAATACTAGAATCTAGACATCCATTCATTATTATTTGTTTAATAAAAGCTCCACTTTTAATATCATGAGTGGCTTGAAGGAAGTTCCAATATTGACTTTTGATCCTACATCCCTACCTAAAAAGATATTTGACCTTTTTTTTTTTTAAAAAAAAGAGATAACTTGTTAATAGTATATCTAAGTTTTTTTTTTCTTGAATTCATTACCTAAATTATTATTTTTTAGTTTGAGAAAGATATCTGTGTTTTTATATCAATCACTCTTATCATGGTATTTGTTAATACATTCTCTTTTTTATTTAAAAAAAATTCCATATCACAATCTAAATGAACAATATATTTGACCTTAATAAAAATTAAATAAATTGTTAATATTAATTAAAATTAAAAATAAAAAAAATATTATAAAAAATATTTTCTTATATAATAAAATGTCAAATATATTTCTTCTCCGACGTCATCACTTCCTCCCCCTCCCCCCCTAAACCCCCACACTATTTTTAATTTTTTTTATTAAGTTTAAGTTGTAAAAGTATTTCATTTTTTTAACTTCATCTTCTCCTTCATCTCCTCCCCCTCCTCAAATATTAATTTAGATAATATTTTATTTTCTTAAAAAAATAATTCTATCCATCCCACTTTATCCTCCATTTACAATTTTTTTCAAGTATTTAGATATACATATTGAAAATATTTTTTACTTGCCGCCACAAGATATCTTTTGTTTTCAAATAAAAGAGAGACTGCATTACACACCCCACTGAGCTGTGAGGTGTGTTTCACAAACTAAAAAGTGATAGTTTCAATAGTTTAAGTATGAAACTTGTTTTTGAAACTATATCTCTTTTTTTATATATACTTTACTAGTCTTATTTGTAGTTAATAGAGTTACAGTTTGACTAAATACCGAGTCGAGGTATTAAAGTTAGTTCTTTAGATTACAGAAATCTCTATGCATCCGCTCCATATAAAGTGTCATGTATATTGTACGAGAAACAATCAACTTTGACGATAAGAGGTACGTAACGTACACATGAAAAAGATCCAAAAAAAAACAGAGAAAAAAATTAACCTCTCATATCAGATTTTATGCAAAGCCAAGAACATAAAGCATTGCTGCATTCCGAGAAGTTTTGATGTAGATAGTCTACCTTGACATAAACATCGATATAGATATAATCATGTGACCCTAGGAGATACTATTACTTTGGAGGTTCAAAAAGACCATTGAAGAAGCATGCCACAACTCTATGATTTACGCTTGTCATTTGATAGGATCTGTTACAAAATCAGACTGAGAGAAGTAACAAAATTGAAGGTATTTGAGACTACAAAGATATGTTTTGTTGCAAACTTGAAGGAAGTCAGCAATGTTAACAACCAAACGATGCTTAATCGGTTCAACATCGAGCCATTGGTTATAATGCACAACTTGAAGGCCACCACTTTGATCTTGAAGCAAGATTGTGAAGAAAGAAATATCTGTATGCTTATCGGCACATTCCATGGCTTTCAAGTGGTCTCGTTTTAGCCCGAGACCCTCCGATAGAGTTTCTCCTAGTTTTATGACATGTTTTAAGTACTCAACATATGCTTTCCTGGACACCAGGAAGATATCAGAGATTACTAAGTTACAAAATCTGATAATGATTCAAGCAACATTGTACACTTTTACTCTATTCTAGTAACCGTACTATTACTCTTCTATTCCCTTTTCTTCTATTTATGTTACTATGTGTTGTTTCTTGTACTTTGAGTATAACATTGTTATGATTGTGGTTGTTGTTGGCTTGTGTGTATCCACCTCGAGTCAAGAGACCAGGTTAACAAAACCAGTAACCAAAGTTACTGAAGTTAGAAACGGAAAGTAAAGAACACAGAAGTTTACGTGAAAACCTACTTGCTTAAGGGAGGAAAGTAAGACAGCACGACCTGTCACATAGGATTTCTCAAAGCTCTACTAAACTTCAAGCAACTCGTAAATACAGACTCCTAGAACATGACTGACATAGTATTGCAATTTAAGGGCAGGAGAATACAGAGATACCTGCAAACTGGTGGCATTTCTTCAGGTTCAATTTGACCAGAAACCATCCTAGCTATGCTCAACGAATCCCTCCAATTCACGGTCTTTGATTGGTATAGTTGTGTTAGAATGAGAAAATTTTTGATAATTGACAAATACAGGAACATACGAAAGAAACAGGTTGTTCGACGTGTTCTTTACAGACCAAATCCGACTTGAATAAGGAGAACGTCAATCCCGTGAATTAGAAGATATAAAGCTGTGGAAGTATTGCTTTTTCGACAAGCAACTAGTACAGAAAGTTTCTTTTATAAAGGAGTTCGCAACCAAGTTAAAAAAGGAATTAGCGATCAATAATGTTTTTTCTTATTTAATTAAGGAAAGTTTTGTGGAAGGTTTTCTTATTTAATTAAGAAAATTTTGTGGAAGGTTTTCTTATTTAATTAAGAAAATTGAGTGTAAGTTTTCCTGGCAACTTATTTAAGAAAAACAAAGTATAAGTTTTCCTTGAGGTGGCAGCATAAGTTTAAGAAGAACGAAGAAGCGGTTGTGGCAAAGACAAACAGTGATAAAGAATTCAAGTTGAACTTAACAAGGTTTTGTAGAGGCAAAGACAAAGTTGATTCAGATAAGGAGTTGAAGATGCGGCGAAGACAAGTTCGAGTTGAACTAAGAGTTCCACGCAAATGAATTAAACATTAAATAATAATAATAATAATAAAAAAAAGTGGTAAGTGTATTTTTACTCTTTATAAACTAAAAAATTAATTAATATAAGTTTGGCACACCATTAACATTTATACCTAAAAAATTTTCTGATTATTATCATTTCATTAAAATCTAATTAACGCTCTTTGCTTCAAGTTCATTCTATTTATTTGTTTTTAGAAAAAAATTACTAATCGTGCAGTTCTAATTTTACTCGAAAATCTTAAGAAAATCTATATATTACTATATAGTTGGGAAATGAAAATGGTGATTTCCCACCTCCAAAACTCAACATCTATATATGTTTTTTTTGTTTTTTTTGTAGAATTTTTTAACTTTCATATGTATTCAGTAAAATTTTGATTTCAAAATGATTAAAGTACGATTTATGAGTCTTAAATAAGGGAAGATGAGGAGATTTTCGGACTGAATTACTTCTTTTACTATATACAATAATTATATCTTAAATAAGAAGAGAAAGAGATTCAATTTAATTTGATAGAGTAAATAACTTTAATGACTCAAAGAAAAAAAAATATAGAATAAAGCTGATAAGGGATCTTAGCATTGAATAAATAATAAAACGACTTCTATGGTAAATCCCCCATGCCTCCCTCATTTTTGTTCACAAATTCAATGAGATCTCTTTGTATCATTTTGCCAACCGCTACTAGAAGTACATATACCATTATAAGTATAAATTATATCTAGTTTGCTCTTTATTTTTGTCCTTTCCAGCTTTCTACTTGACCACTCAACTTTTAATCTAACTATATACAGTGGTCTCTGAGTTCATTCCAATTATATTATGGTAGTTTTTAAATTTTTTTCTATCTTCAGAGAATTTTGTATTACATGTTGAAATTAAATTAAATCAATTACCAACGATGATGATGATATTATAGTTTTCTTTCTATTTAATTCCACGAGTTGATGATAATATTTGGTAAGTTTTTATCTAATAGATTCATTGTTACTTTATCGTTCGTAGACATTTATTTGCATATTGCCCTTTTATATGCATTTATTTATTGTATCATATAAATTTTGCTTTATATTGTTTTCTTTTTTCTACCATTAATATCTCACAAATGATTGTATTGTATTTCATAATTCAATTATATGTATATAACTTGACAAAAATTTCTTTGTCAAAATTTCCAGATGGCAGAATTAATAACTTAGAATGAGCCAAAGAAGATGAAGGGTACATATACATGTAATTATTATTTATAAATGTCAATTAAATATTTAAACAATGATCATTTTTTATAAATACTTTTATTTTGTAGGTGTAGACTATGAAAGATAGTGATCTACTAGTCATCCAAGGAAGACATATGTTGATCGAATTTCTCTACAACAATTACAAAATACCACTCTCCTTCGACGACAAGTTCTCGATATGTATGCATTTGTAAAAAAAAAAAAAAGTGGAGGATATTATTCCTTAAAAATAAGGCGGAAACTTTGGCATTAAATATTTTTTAACTTTAATGTCGAATTTAAATAATGTGTTCAAATATATTAAAAAAGAGCTTTTAACAAGTTGAATACTTGGTATATTATAAGAATTGTATGATTGAAGTCTCTATATTATTAGTTTACAAATTCACTTGATAACAATATTTTTGTATGATGTGTCTTGATCATAATATTAGTTGAATATGCTCATTGTTCATTGATTCGAACTTGTATTTTACACATCGTACACTTATATTTTAAAAGTATTTATACTAATTAGCACGGTATACACGTGCAATGCATGTGTTCGAGAACTAGTTAGACAATAACCATGAAGTGAGATGGAAAAATACCCCGTCGTCCCTTTTTACTTGATAATTTTGACTTGACATGTATTAAGAATAATAACAATGATTGATATAGTGAATTTTTCATTTTATCCGTTAGAATTTGTGCGTCCACTATCAGTGAATGGACCAGGTCCCTTGACACACTCAAAATATGAACAACTGTAAATAAAGGCAAAATATCAACACCAGTAGTTTACGTGGAAACCTCCTTACTCAAGGAAGTAAAACCACGACCTGTCTCACAGGATTTCAATCCGTTTCCACTAGTCTTCACAAGCAAAAGTAAAATCGATTACAAAAACGTGAGAAAAAACTATTAATCTCACAACCAAGCAATAACTCTATTGCTTGAAGAGCCTAAGCAGATTTCACTCTTCCTACTAAGCTATCACCACTAGACAACTTAGGATTCAACTAAGCAACAGGTTGCCCACTAAATCACCACGCTCCGAATGACTTAGGATTTTTACTAAGCAACACTCAAGGCTGCCCACTAAATCGGTTGGACTCAACTGATTTATATTTTCACACCAAACAACTATCTGATTCCTTTATAAATAGAGGAACAGGCTTACAATTTACGTGCAGAAGAAATAATCCTAAGACAACTAAGCTTCCAGCTTTTTCAGATTTGAGTTGATCTTGAGGATACTTCTTCACTCCTTTTGTAAGCCTTTGCAAGAGTTCTTGAGATACTTTTCAAGTTGCAAAAAATAATTGTGAATATAAGGATGTTTTGTTCATGTAGAAAGGTCACAAAATGTAAAACAATCCCATTGGCTGAGGTTTCTGGCGCGTCTGCCACTTCTGCTACTGATGGAGACTGTGCACCAACTTTTTGTACTTTCTCCAGCTGGCAGCCAAAAAACATATTGAGCCAAGAACTAGGTCCCTTCATAAGGTCCCTGAGTTTGTCAAATCATCAAAACTACAAATAACATTTTTTCCTTTTTGATGATGATAAACAGTACACCAGTGTCTACATGTTCTTCCATGTTTCGTTCCCCCTGTCGATAAAGACCTGACAGTTGCATGTACATTTGCACAATGAATCAGGTCTCTTCACAAAGTCTATGAGTTTGTCAAATTATCAGAAAGTTTTTCAAATTATCAGAACTCCAAATAACATTATCCCTATTAATTGACTCATTAACTCAATATTAATAAATTGAGAGGTATAATAGGAAGGAAAAGATTGACCTTTCCTTGATTTGTCAAAAATGACAAGTAAAAAAGAAAATCAAATAAGGAAATATTTAATATGTTAAAAACCGTGTATTGTTGGGGTAATGAAAGATAAGCCAGACCAACAAGGGTTGTGATGGAGCGGTAAGTTTCCTTTCTCCTTAACCCAAGAGGTCTCGGGTTCGAGACCCCTTGAGTACAAAGTCGCATGTTTTACCCAACTCCAATACATTGTGATAAAGTTTCACATAAAAGTTCAAAGCACTATTACTTTCAATAGTTCCTTCAACATGAAAATGAACATTATTTTACCGCAAATCACAAACTATGACATATATGAATGATGATAGTCTTTTCTGATGGTTTATGGTTATTTTCGCTTAGCGATTCTTCAGAGTCTAACAAGATCAAGACTAGTCTTATCAAGTGGTTTAGACAAAAAGTATGAGACATAATCAACCACTAGAACTTGTTTATACAGTGGGGGGTTTTGTTCTGATATGAGCTCTTTGATTGGACCAAACATCTTTGGAGGTGTAGAAACTCCACTGAAGAAGAATATAATTGAAATCCTTGGTTCTGCTGCCTCATTTGCTACAACTCTATGAGTTGCACTTACAAACTTGTCATTTGATAGGATCTGTTACAAAATCAGTTTGAGATGAGTAAACAGTTTGTGAAAAAAATGAGAACAAAAAAGTTTGTGTTCTGTTGCAAACCTGAAGAAGGTCACCAATAATAACAACCAAACCATGTTCAATCGGTTCAACATCCGCCCATTGGTTATCACACATGACTTGAAGCCCACCAATCTGATTTTGAAGGATAAACGTAAGGAAAACAGGATCCGTATGCTTACCAGTACCAAGAGTTAGCTCTGGCTGTGGGCATTTCGGGTAGTAATGGCATGCCATCCCTTGTTCTTTGGCACATTCTGTAGCTTTCAACTGGTCAGGTTTGAGCCCAAGACCTTCTGATAGTATGCCAAAAAGAATTTCCCCTAGTTTATCGACATGATTTGTGTACTCAACGTATTCCTTCCTGGACGTTTAAGAAAATATCAGAGACTACTAAGTTATAAAATACCATAACTATCAAATAGAAATGAAGATACATAGTTTACCTGCAAACTTCTGGTAATTCTTCAGGTTCAATGTGACCAGAAACTAGCCCAGCGACATACAATGTATCCTTCCAGTGTGCAGTCTTTCCTTCTGTTTTGTACACATGAACATTGCCATCATATCTAACTCGTCTGGTTGTTGGATCAGACGAATAGTACTCTTTCTTCACTTCGACATCTTGTTCATGAAATTTACGAGTCCCATCAATCATTCCTTCCAAAACTCTTGAAGGAATCCCATGATTTATCACTTGGAAAAGTCCCAGTGTCTCAGATACTTCCCTTATTTCATCAACAATGATCTTACGCCGATCTTCAACTTCAATGCCACTTAGATCCACCACCGGAACCTGTAGAGTTGACTTGCACATATTCAACTCCTCAGCAAGTTCATGAGGTGGCCTAATGAAAATTCTTGGAATCTTGACTATTCCAGAATCAACTAGTCCCTTAACACCAGCTTTTGTATCATCAATAGCCTTTTTCTCATCCGATGGATCATAATCCATTGCTAAATTCAGCTTTAGAAAGTTTTACAAAATTTGGTACAAAGAGGGTATTACTTAGATGGTTTAATTTTCATAAACATATTAAACATCCCATTATAGTTTTATAACATATTCCTTTAGCATAAAACAAAGATTTGTTAAGAGTAGTAGTTCATTAAAAACAAATAGTAGTTGAGTAGTTGTAATAATTGATATTAATCAATTGATCAAGTTATTATCAACATTGCAAGTTGTATTATTCAATCCTTAATTACAATCATTTTATAATCAAGAAGACAAAAAGACCAGAAGCATGCACGCGTACAAAACACTCTCCCTTCACCTTCTCAAAATACTGGTTCAACAGTCCCTTTCAACACATGATGTTTATGTGCAAACCTGAAAAAAAATCACGACCTATCACGTAGTATTTCACCAACAAATTCACTAAACACGAACAAGGTTTTAGATTACAAACACCAGAGAAAAAAAAAAGGCTGTAAGTTAGAGGAACGATAAGCGGATGAATGATGATAGTGCATACATTATTATTATTAGAGGAACGAAATGAAGGATACATAAGCAATATGTTCTTGAGATTTATCCCTTTTTATTTGATGATAAACAACAGAATAGGAAAGATGACATTATTGTCCAGCGAATCACAAACTCTGCCTCCGTCTCTCTTCACAGTCTTAAAAGATCAAGACCAGTCTTATCGAGAGGCATCAAGAAAAACTTGGTAACATAATCAACTACTTGAAAATCTTTATATAGTGGAGGGTTTTCTTCAGATATGAGCTCTTCGATTGGACCATGCATTTTTGAAGGTGCTAAAAGACCATTGAAGAAGCATGCCACTGAAATCCTTGGTCCTACCTTTTTCGCTACAACTCTATGAATTGCACTAACAAACTTGTCATTTGATAGGATCTGTGACAATCAGATTGAGACGAGTAATAGTTTGTGAAAAAATGAGAACAAAAAAGTTGTATTTTGTTGAAAACCTGAAGGAGGTCACCAATATTAACAACCAAACCATTTTAGATTAGAGTACTCTGGAAATAGTACAAGGAATTGTTCTACTATAAAAAAGTGTATATAATAAACCTATTGCAATAGTTGAGGGTTTTTCTTTAATCATTTTCCGTTGATAAAGGGAATGAAGAGAAGAGGGGAACACTCATAAGGGAATGAAGAGAAGAGGGGAACACTCATAGGGAACAAGCAACACCACTGCATCACATACTGGATTTTGTGCAAAGCTAAGAACACAAGGAACAGTATATTTAGTCTTTCTAAAATTCATCAGTTGTTATCTTTAGTCGACAACAGCATGACTGACATAGAAATGCAGTAGGTAGTAGATAGTGTTGTCTTGCTTATTCTTCCTTATTAGTAGTCGTAGTATTTCTTCTATAGTTTCTTGTCCTCAGTAGTTGTAGTATTTCTCTCATAGCTTTTACATATCCTCAACTTTCTGTTACTATCTACTGTCATTTGTGTTCTGATTATCGTTCTATTTCCTCCTTTTTTTCAGTGTATGCTTTTCCTTAAGGGGTGTATCGGAAAGAATGTAAGGTCTGTGTAGACTCCACTACTGGAATTACTAGGTATGTTTTTGTAAATCATAAATGCCCACATGACTTTTGAAAAGATGCAGAAGCAAGAACGCTGAATAACAACATCATCGTCATCATACTATGATGATATTAGTGAAAAGATCCTAACTTATAAGTTGAATAACCAAAACCTCGAAGATACAATGGATCTCATACGAAACTGATGCGATATTTGTTAAAAGGGGATGATTAATGATGATAGTCCATACATTATTATCCCTTTATTTGGAAAAAAAAACGACATTTATTGTACAGAAAATCACAAACTCTGGCATTGTTCTTTTATCTGATGGTTTATGGTGATCTGTCTCTCTTCAGTCTGAAAAGATCAAGAGCAGTCTCATCGAGAGGCTTCGAGAAAAACTTGGTAACATAATCAACTACTTGAAAATTTTTATATAGTGGGGGGTTTTCTTCAGATATGAGCTCTTCGATTGGACCATACATCTTTGAAGGTGCTAAAAGACCATTGAAGAAGGATGCCACTGAAATCCTTGGTCGTATTTTGTTTGCTACAACTCTATGATTTGCACTTACAAACTTGTCATTCGATAGGATCTGTTACAAAATTAGATTCAAATGAGTAACAAATTTGTGAAAAAATCAGAACGAAAAAGTTATGTTTTTTGTTGCAAACCTGAAGAAGGTCACCAATATTAACAACCAAACCATGTTTAATCGGTGTAACATCGGCTAATTGGTTGTCATGCATGACTTGTAGCCCACCACTCTGATCTTGAAGCACAATCGTAATGAAGCTAGGATCTGAATGCTTAGCGGTACCAAGAGTTAGCTCTGGTTGTGGGCATGCCGGGTAGTAATGGCATGCCAACACTTGTCCTTTATCACATTCCGCGGTTTTCAAGTGGTCAGGTTTTAGCCCAAGAGCTTCTGATAGTAAGCCAAGAAGAATGTCGGCTAGTTTCTTGACATGATTTATGTACTCGAGGGATGTTTTCCTGAAAATGACCATAAACATTAAACAGGAGAGATAGAATTGAAATTCAAGTGCAGAGTATTTACCTGCAAACTCGTGGTATTTGTTCGGGTTTAGAAACTACAGCAGAGATGAAGAGTGTATCTTTCCAGCTAACACTTGTTCCTTTTGTTTTGTACACGTGAAGATTACTATCGTATCTAACTTCTCGAGTTAGATCAGACGAATAGTACTCTTTCTTCACTTCAACATCTTGTTCATGAAATTTACGAATCCCATCGATCATTCCTTCCAAAACACTTGAAGGAATCCCATGATTTATCACCTGGAGAAATCCCCATTTCTCACATGCTTCCCTTATTTCATCAACAATCTTCTTACGTCGATCTTCAAATTCTACGCCACTTAGATCAACCACCGGAACCTGTAGAGTTGACGACTTGCACATATTCAATTCCTCAGCAAGTTCATGAGGTGGCCTAACGAAAATTCTTGGAATCTCGACTACTCCAGTATCGACGAGTCCCTTAACACCAGCCTTTGTATCGTCAATAGCCTTTATCTCAGCCCATCCTTCTTCATAATCCATTGCTAATTCACTTCCAGATCGTCTTCCTTCTTATTTTCAACAAGGCTCACTAACTCTACATATATATATTTTAATTAGATTGACGTCAATGTAGTACGTAATATTTCTATAATTAGACACCAACAATACAACAAAGAGATATTTAATGTTACTTGGTCATCGATGGCCTCCTTCCGTGACACGAGCTCAAGCTACACAGGGGCGATGTACCCTCTTATTGTATGACATGATACATAAATATGCCCTTTAACTTGGTCTCACATGATATCTATGTCGTCCAACTATACAAGTAGACACTTGCATCATGATTTTACTTCAAATATTTTAAATTTTAGGAAAATACAAATGCCAAAACAGAGCATTTGCAAATACTAAAATACTATTCAATTAAATATTTTTATTTATACATATTGGATAGATTTCATAGTACAAATATATAATAATGTAAACAAAAAATATTGATTTATTCGAACGCGTAGCCAATATTGTAGCTACTACCTAACTATAGTAATTGTTGCAAGATTGGACTTGATGACGTTTTCTTTGTTTAATAGGACAACTTATATTAATAAGTACACCCAAAATAAACTAAAATCATGACACATTTTTTGGAAGTAAGCATGCAGGCTACCAACAAAATTGAGGTCACAGACAAGAAATTTCATTTAGGGGTAACTTTTTTTTTTGCCTCGAGTTTATAGTTGATTCTTACAACAACATATTTATTTATTGTCAACGTGAAGAGTTAGAATTATAAGAGCATAAACATGAAATTAAGACATGATAATTATGTGAAGTTAGAAATGTATCTAGTTGGTTATCTAATTAAACCAATGACGGTTAATAAAGTAGGTTTATATGGGCAATAATAAGTCGATGTTGAAACTGCATACTAGGCCATGATCACTTGAAAGATCCAATGGAACTGATTTGATAATGTATAACATTATTAGAGGAACAAGTTGAAGGATACATAAATGAAAATAATCTGTTTATCATTGTACTGTGAATCACAAAATCTGATCGATATGGATGATAGTCTTTTCTGATGGATTTTGCTGCTGCTTGGTGACGTTGTGCTCGGTCTCTATTCACAGTCTGAAAAGATCAAGACCAGTCTTATCAAGAGGTTTGGAGAAAAATTTAGCGAGATAATCAGCTACTATAAAGTCTTTATATAGTGGGGGATTTTCTTCCGATATGAGCTCTTTGATTGGACTGAACATCTTTGGAGATTCCGAACTGAAGAAGCATGCCACTGAAATCCTTGGTCCTACCTTATTTGCTACAACTCTATGAGTTGCACTTACAAACTTGTCATTTGATACGATCTGTTACAAAATCAGTTTGAGTTGAGTAACAATTTGTGAGAACAAAAGAAGTTGTGTTTTGTTGCAAACCTGAAGAAGGTCACCAATATTAACAACCAAACCATGTTTAATCGGTGTAACATCGGCCCATTGGTTATCACACATGACTTGGAGCCCGCCACTTTGATCTTGAAGCAGAATCGTAAGGAAAACAGGATCTGTATGCTTACCAGTACCAAGAGTTAGCTCTGGCTGTGGGCATGCCGGGTAATAATGGCATGCCAACATTTGTCCTTTGTCACATTCGGTGGCTTTCAAGTGGTTTGACTCTAGCCCGAGAGCTTCTGATAGTAAGCCAAGAAGAATGTCTTCTAATTTTATGACATGATTTATGTACTCGAGGGATGTTTTCCTGGACATTAGGAAAAAATAAGAGATCAATAAGACATTAGGAATTTCTACTCTAGATCTGCCACTGGCAACACGTATCTAATTATCAACGAGAAATGAAGATAAACCACTATACTGAGACACTGACCTCTAATTCATAAGTCTGAAGATATAATGCAAAAACATCAACACTGTGTATGCATCAAACAGGACAGATATAGAATTGAAATTCAAGTGCGGAAAAAACATAGTTACCTGCAAACTTCTGGTATCTCTTCAGGTTCAATGTGACCAGAAATTAGGCCAGAGATGTATAATGAATCCTTCCAGTTTGCAGTCTTTCCTTTTGTTTTGTACTGAAGAAGATTGCTATCATATCTAACTCGTCTAGCTGTTGGATCAGACGAATAGTACTTTTTTTTCACTTCAACATCTTGCTCATGAAATTTACGAGTCCCATCAATCATTCCTTCCAAAACACTTGAAGGAACCCCATGATTTATCAGTTGAAAAAATCCCCATTTCTCAGATGCTTCCCTTATTTCATCTACAATCTTCTTACGCCCATCTTCAACTTCTAAGCCACTGAGATCCACCACTGGAACCTGTAGAGTTGACTTGCACATATTTAACTCCTCAGCAAGTTCATGAGATGGCTTAATGAAAATTCGTGGAATCTCGACTATTCCAGAATCAACAAGTCCCTTAACACCAGCCTTTGTATCATCAATAGCCTTTACCTCATCCGATGGTTCATATTCCATGAGACTCTTCAGTGCCGGATAAATTTTCTTCTTAATTTAAACAAGGTCAACTCTTGAATATTCAGAAGAAACATACGCACGTTGTCTCTATTTAATTGTCCATTTTTGACTTGCTACTGAGTTTATCATTTTACCCCGTGGTTCAACCCTTTCCAAAAACATTATCTCTCTGAATAAATCACCGGTATAATAGGTAAAAAAAAAATTATCGACTTGTCGAAAATGAAAAGTAAAAGGGACAGAGGGAGTATATGTTTTATCATTAGTTTGAAGTTAAAGACTGTAGATCTTGGTATCACTCTGTCCTAGAATTCTGTAAATATTAGTTTAATGTTTTTTTTTTACTATATACTAATGAAGTTAGGTGGACATATTGCAAAGAAACCATAAATACATTGGGGTTAGATGCAAAAGGAGTAAGAAGGCTGACCATATGATTAAAAAAAAGTTCACACATTGGTAACAGAAAGAGTGCAGAATAAATAATGGGGATAAGCTGCATATTTCTCCAGTACTCATGTGTAAAATATTATTGTACAGATAAGAATAATCATAGGTTTTATGAAAGACTACACCGATGGCGTTTGTTGCCTAGTAGATTAGGACGTGTTAACGTCTCGTACATAAAGAACACGCAGTTTCTTGGTTCAGACTCAAATAATATTAACAATGTGAAATATGTATTGAAGCTAAAACAACTAAGAGATCAGTTAATAGTGATCACTTGAATGCTAAAAGGATATGATAGTGCATAACATTATTTGAAAATAAACAGCAGAATAAGAAAGACATCCACTGGATCCCATACATAACTGATCTAATTTTGCGAGAAGGATATGATAGTGCATAACATTATTTGAAAATAAACAGCAGAATAAGAAAGACATTGTTAAAATAAGATTATTGTACTGTGAATTGCAAACACTGACATTGTTCTGTCTGAATGATGATAGTATTTCCTGATGGTATATGGTTATTTTCGCTGCATCTTGGCGATGTGGCTATCGGTCTCTATTCACAGTCTGAAAAGATCAAGACCAGTATTATTATCAAGTGGCCTGGACAAATACTTATCGAAGTAATCAGCTACTAGAAAGTCTTTATATAGTGGGGGGTTTTCTTCTGATATGAGCTCTTTGATTGGACCATACATCTTCGGAGGTGAAGAAACTCCAGTGAAGAAGCAAGCCACTGAAATCCTTGGTCCTCTATTTTTCGCTACAACTCTATGAATCACACTTACAAACTTGTCATTTGATAGGATCTGTTACAAAATCAGATGGAGATGAGTAACAGTTTGTAAGGAAATGAGAATTAAAAGTTTGGTTTTGTTGCAAACCTGAAGAAGGTCACCAATATTAACAACGAGACCATGTTCAATCGGTTCAACATCGGCCCATTGATTATCATTCATGACTTGGAGCCCACCAATCTGATCTTGAAGCAGAATGGTAAAGAAAACAGGATCTGTATGCTTACCACTACCAAGAGTTAGCTCTGGTTGTGGGCATGCCGGGTAGTAATGGCATGCCAACGCTAGTCCTTTGTCACATTCCGCAGCTTTCAAGTGGTCAGATTTTAGCCCAAGAGCTTCTGATAGTAAGCCAAGAAGAACGTCCCCTAGTTTTGTGACATGATTTTTGTACTCAAGGAATGTTCTCCTGGATATTAGGAAAAGATCAGAGATTACTAAGTTACAAAAACTTCAACACATTGTACGCTTAAAAATGACAGATGTAGAATTAAAATCAAGCGCATAAAATACAGAGTTACCTGCAAACTGGTGGTATTTCTTCAGGTTCAACGTATCCAGAAACTAGCGCAGAGATATGTAATGAATCCTTCCATGTTGCAGTCCTTCCTTTGTTTGTCAACACTTGAAGATTGCTCTCATATCTAACACCTCTGGTTGGATCAGATGAATAGTACTCTTTCTTCACTTCAACATCTTGTTCATGAAATTTACGAGTCCCATCGATCATTCCTTCCAAAACACTTGAAGGAACCCCATGATTTATCACTTGGAAAAAGCCCCATTTCTCAGATACATCCCTTATTTCATCGACAATCTTCTTACGTCGATCTTCAACTTCTATGCCACTTAGATCCACCACCGGAACCTGTAGAGTCGACTTGCACATATTCAACTCCTCAGCAAGTTCATGAGGTGGCCGAATGAAAATTCTTGGAATCTCGACTATTCCAGAATCAACTAGTCCCTTAATACCAGCCTTTGTACCATCAATAGCCTTTACCTCATCCGATGGATCATAATCCATTTCTAGTTCACCTTTAGACTCTTCAGCAAGGCAACTCTTGAATATATCCTAATAATTAGTTTGAAGTTAAGACTGCAGATCTGGGGAATCACTTTGTCCTAGAATTCGTTAAAATAGTACTTTAATGTTTTTTACTATAAAGTATAAACTAATGAAGTTAGGTGGACATACTGAAAAGAAACCAAAGATCCACCACATGGATCTCTGAAAAATCCTATTGGGGTTAGACACAAAAGAAGAAAGAAGGCTGATCATATGATTAAAATATATTTCACACATCGGAAACAGAAAGAGTGCAGAGTAACCTAAAATATCCAAACAAAATGCTGATATTTTATTCAATATGAAATGCTTACATATAAAGGGATAAGCTGCATATTCTTCCAGTACTCGTATGTAAAACATTATTACAAATGAAAACATACTTTAATCAACAACAATCATCGGTCTTTAGAAGGACTATACTGATGGCGTTTGTCGCTGCTTGGTAATGTAGATTTTTTATGTTTCGTCAGAGTCTAAAAAGGTCAAGTGCAGATGTACCAAGAGGCCTGGACATAAACTTAGCAATGTAATCAGTTACTGTAAATTCTTTATACAAAAGGGGATTTTCATCTGATATTAGATCCTTGATTGGACCGTAGATCTTTGGTTGTGCAAAACTACCATTGAAGAAGCATGCCACTGACATTCTTGGTCCTACCCCATTCGCTAAAACTCTATGATTAGCACTCACAAACTTGTCATTTGATAGGATCTGTGACAAAACCAAATTGAAATAAGTTGGACAATTTTGTCTAGAAGATAAACCAGACTAAGAAAAGTTTTTTTTTTTTCCATTACAAACCTGAAGTGCTTCGCCAATATTAACAACCAATCCTTGTGATACCGGTTTAACATCGATCCATTGGTTATTGTGCAGGACTTGAAGGCCACCAATTTGATCTTGAAGCAGAACAGTAAGGAAAGAAGGATCTGTATGGTTCGCAGCGCCAAGAGTTAGCTCTGGCTGTGGGCATGCTGGATAGTAATGGCATACTACTGATTTTCCTTTATTACATTCCATTTCTTTCAAGTGATCTGGTTTTAGCCCGAGCGCTTCTGATAAAATGCAGAATATAGTTTCTCCTAGCTTTGTAACGTGATTTATATACTCAACAATTACGTTCCTGGATATAGAAAAACAATTTCAGATATAATATAGCCTAACATGTCAAGAATTGTACTACATATAATTCCGTGAATAAAACACTATCCTTTCTAACAACTTGAGCTTTTTTGACGAGATGTTCACAAAATTCAATATGGTAACAGAGTAGGTAGAGGCGCTGAGTTCAAATCTCACTGGTACGTGTTGAAGATATAATTAAGTGGATTAAGGTATATCCTCTCTAACAACTTAAGTTTTTAGATACGTAATCACATAATTAACGAGAAGCCTGTCCAAGCAACTGATCTAACTACTCCATGAAAAATCAAAGGCACGAAATTCAAGAACAGAAGATCAATATAAACTTACCTGCAAACTGCTGGTAGTTCTTCTGGTTCGATATGACTTGAATGTAGCAAAGAAATGTTCAATGTATCCCTCCAGTTTGCAGATTTCGATTGATAAAGATCAAAGTTGCTCTCATATCTTACTCTTCTCGATGTGAAATCACGCGAATAGTACTCTTTCTTTACCTCAGCATCTTGTTCGTGAAATTTACGAATCCCATCAATCATTCTTTCCAATACACTTGAAGGAATCCCATGATTTATCAGTTGGAAAAATCCCCACTTTTCTGATGCTTCCCTTATTTCATCGACAACCTTGTTACGATGATCTTGAACTTCTATGCCACTGAAATCTATCACAGGACAATGCAGAGTTGGCTTACCATGAGTCAACTCTTGAACAAGTTCATCAGATGGCCTAATGAATATTCTTGGAATTTCCACAATTCCGGAATCAACTAATCCTTTAACACCAGTTTTTGTATCATCAAACGCTTTTAATTCCATCAAGCGATCATATTCCATTGTTAATTCAGCTTGAGACTGCAATTCTGGACATATGTGTTCTTAATTTCAATAAGGGAAAGATTCTTGAGCAATAAATAAGTTAGTTAAAAGTCAACTTGTGCTCATAAATAATGTGATCCAATGTGAATCAATATTCAAAAAGCATATTTAGTGAAATCCGAGCAGTGGGGTCTAAGGAGGGTAGAGTATATGCAGATCATACCTCTACCTCGTAATCATGGAGGTAAGGAGACGGTTTTTGGAGGACCCTCGGCTCAACTAATAAGGAACTGGTAACAACCACATAATAATACTCCTCCGTTCCTATTAAGTTGTCACCATTTTAGGTCCAGACTCCTTAAGAAAGTAGGTAAATTTATCATTATATCCTTATTTAGTATTATCAAATTTTCAATAAATGAAAGTAAATTAATTTGACCAACGAACATAATAAGTTACTTAACTTTTAATAGGAAGAATAATTCTTTTTATGATCTATTACGTATTCTGTCCTTCATTTTTATTTGTTCATTATTTTAAATATTTTATTTGTTCATTTTTATTTGTTCACTATTTTAAACATCGATAAGTAGAAAACGAAACAAATGAAAAATAGAAGAACTTATAGCTTGATATCGCTAGAGAAATTTTGAAGCAAAACGGAAAAAATATATAAAATATGAAAGAGCTAGAGAAAGAAAAAAAGGTGTGGAAGACTAACGGATTAAACAAAGTACAAATATGAAAGAAAGAAGAAATGTTATAATATCTGACACATTTGCCCTTAAATAAATAATAAAATTACTGAAATGCCATTGACAAGAAAAAAAAACCAATCAATTTTTAACTAAAAAAAGAGGTGGTGTTACATCACCTACTCTGTGCGAATATATTATAGCACATATATTATAGAACATAAAATGAATTTGTCATTTTTTTTAATATGCGCTAATTTATAAGATAATCTAACTTAATAAATTGATTGATATATTTTTATAAGCGTTTTAGCGTGGAAAAGTTAAACTTGACAAAATCAAACTTCATTAGTCTTCAACTATATATAATATAAAAAAACTAGAAATGGCCGACATATTTTTTATTAATATCCAAAAGGACCCACAATAATTTTATATGAAAGTTGAGCTGACTTTAACATGTTTATTTGACCGATCAATAAATAATTGTTATGATAAATCTCTAGAACGAGCTTGTCTGCTGACCACTATCGTCCAATTATTTTGGAAGTCATATCATTTTTTTCATTGAACTAGCTAGACGCTATCGATTCGTAATTGAGATGGAATATGATCCATCGATTGAGAAAAAGGCTATTGATGATACAAAGGCCGGTGTTAAAGGACTAGTTGATTCAGGAATAGTCGAGATTCCAAGAATTTTCATTAGGCCATCTCATGAACTTGCTGAGGAGTTGAATATGTGCAGGTCAACTCTACAGGTTCCAGTGGTGGATCTAAGTGGCATAGAAGTTGAAGATCGACGTAAGAAGATTGTCGATGAAATAAGGGATGCATCTGAGAAATGGGGATTTTTTCAACTGATAAATCATGGGATTCCTTCAAGTGTTTTGGAAGGAATGATTGATGGAACTCGTAAATTTCATGAACAAGATGTCGAAGTGAAGAAAGAGTACTATTCGTCTGATCCAAGACGAGGAGTTAGATTTGAGAGTAATCTTCAACTGTTGACAACAAAAGGTAGAAATGCAACCTGGAAGGATACATTGTATATCTCTAAGTCAGTTTCTGAACCTGAAGAAATACCAGAAGTTTGCAGGTAATTATGTATGTTTTACGCGCACAGGGTGTTGAAGTTTTTTGCATTAAATCTTGATATGTTTGATCTTTTCGTAATGTCCAGGAAAATATTGGTTGAGTACAAAAATCATGTTATAATACTAGGGGACATTCTTCTTGGCTTACTATCAGAAGCTCTTGGGCTAAAACCTGACCACTTGAAAGCCGCGGATTGTAACAAAGGACTAATGTTGGCATGTCATTACTACCCGGCATGTCCACAGCCAGAGCTGACTCTTGGTACCGGTAAGCATACAGATCCTGTTTTCCTTACCGTTCTGCTTCAAGATCAGAGCGGTGGGCTCCAAGTCATGCGTGATAACCAATGGGCTGATGTTGAACCGATTGAACATGGTTTGGTTATTAATATTGGTGACCTTCTTCAGGTTTGGCAAACAAAACACAACTTTTTGTTCTCATTTCCTAACAAATTGTTACTCATCTCAATCTGATTTTATAACAGATCGTATCAAATGACAAGTTTGTTAGTGCAATTCATAGAGTTGTAGCAAATAAGGTAGGACCAAGGATTTCAGCGGCAAGCTTCTTCACTGGAAGTTCTACACCTCCGAAGATATATGGTCCAATCAAAGAGCTCATATCTGAAGAAAACCCCGCACTATATAAAGACTTTCTAGCAGCTGATTATACTGCTAAGTATTTCTCCCAGCCTGTTAATACTCTTGATCTTTTCAGACTGTGAAGAGAGACCGAGCACCACAATGTCAGAGTTTGTGATTCGCTGTACAATAAATGTCGTCTTTCGTATTCTGCTCTTTATTTTCAAATAAAAAGGGATCTGTTCCATAATATTTCAAGTGATCGCTATTCATTGCTGTCTTAATTAGCCAAACAATCTGTTTTGAGGATACGATTATAAGTGATTTTATAGGGGATATAGTGATATAGTTGAGTGATCTTGTAGGTGAAATGACAATTGTTGAGTGAGTTTTATATTACAGGACAATATTGAGTGACTTTCTGAGCTACAAACTATTAGTTGAAACACGGTCTGAGAAGTTAACTCAAAAAAAAAATGGACCTTCGAAACTTACTCATGAGGTGATGATTGAGTAGGACCTTGTAAGGATATAAAAACCTGATCGATCATCCCTCAACGGCTCAACCAACACGAGACACTTGACAATAAGGTAAAGCGTAATGAAGAATTCCGAAAGAAATGGTAAAGTCCTGAGAAGATGTTGAAACATATCTGTAAATCCTTTCGACTATTTCTGCAATTTGAAAGGTGACAATAACGAAGTTCCATCAAGCCCTTTGTTGTATAGACGCATCACATACTCTTTTCTGCTTGTTTCCCGGTAGATTGGAGGGTTTTCTTCGGATAACAACTCCTTGATCGGACCATATAATCTCGATTCACTTCCTTCTTGAAAATGCATTCTGAAAAAACTTGCCACTGAAATTCTTGGTCCTACATTTTTCGCCAAAACTCTGTGAAGAACACTTTTGAACTTGTCATTTGTGATGAGCTGCAAAACCAAAAAAAATGGAAACTAGTGAATTCATTAATCAAGTTCTTGACGTTTACATAAAGAGTTCAAGTTATGTGCACAGACAACATATACATTTCTTACACCTAGAATAATAGGTAACATTTTATAACAAGACTGATAAGGTTATAATAGCCTGAAAATCAGTGTAACAACCAGCTATAACCGTGAACTGCTAGTATCAAAATTTGTTTTCGATGCCAATATATATAACTTTAAGTCCGTGTATTTATACATCAAGCTCAATTTACAAATGTTTACTTGCCTGCATAAGATCTCCAATGTTCACTATTAGAGCTCCAGGTAAGAAAGGAACGTCAACCCATTGATCTTTATGAAAGACTTGGAGGCCACCAATTTGATCCTGTAATACAATAGTTAAGAAGCCACTATCCGTGTGACCGCTAAGGCCTAAAGTCAGTTCTGGTTCAGGGCATGCTGGATAATAATGACCGGTGATGAACAGCCCCTCGGCACATTCCATGTCTTTCAAGTGATCTGATTTGAGTTGTAGAGCCTCAGAGAGTAGCTCAAAGAGAGTAAGTCCCAGTTTCATGATATACTTCGTGTATTCGATCAAAACTTCTCTGTAATGTCAAAAAATGCATCCAATAAAGCAGAGATTATATTGGAAAAATCCAAGCATATTTGAACATTACCATGATGATAAGGAAACATATAACTAGTTCATAATTTGTTCCGAGTCAAATTTTTAAGACTTTTGCACACCCCTTAAGAAATATATTTCATAGGTTTAACCATACGGATTTTGTCTAAACGACTCTTTGTCTCTCTCATAACATTTTGTACCTGCAAACATTGGGAATTTCTTCAGGATCAGGAGGATTAGGATCCATGACACAGTAAAGGGTGTCCCTCCAATTAGCTGTTGGCGATTTGAGTAGATCAAAATTGCTATTGTAAGTGACCTTCCTTGTAACATCACGTGAGTAGAACTCTTTCTTCACCTCAGAATCCTGCTCATGAAAATGACGAACGCCTTCTAGTACTTTCTCCTTAATACTTGATGGGATTTCATGATGTACAATCTGGAAAAATCCCCAGTTTTCACAAGCATTCTTTATTTCTCGAACAATATCAGCTCGTTCAGCTGCACTATTTTCCAAGCCTTGAAAATCTACTACAGGAATGCTAAACTTACTAGTAACATCAGGGTCCGATTTCTTTTCACTCACATACTCGTTGTGTAAGAATATACGTGGTAACTTTGTGACACCGGCATCTAGTAGTCCTTTTACCCCCATCTTTGAATCATCAAATAAATGCACTTCACTTTTTCTATCATATTCTGAACTGTCATCGTGCTCGATACTTTCATTTCTTGAGACAACCATTTTTCTCCTTGTAGAGGAAAACTCTTGTTGAGTATGAAATCAAGATTCATTACAGACATAATAATAAAATGGGAATATAATAGGGGTACTCACAAAATTGATATTATAATATAGTTTTTATGGAATCAGATTCCATCACAATGCAAAGCCAAGAAGCTCCAGGACAAAGGCAGACATACTGTATTACAGACAACTTTGGAACTATTAAGATTATAATAAGTTTTGTCTTGTTCAAATAACAACAGAATTTTGAAATATTTTGTTACATTACTTTCTCTTTTAAAAAGACCGAAAACATGAAGAGCACATGTTCAGTTGGTCAAAATTCTTCGGAAAATATTTTCTCTAGGTCAAAAGTTCTTCGGAAAATGATTTCCCTAGTAAGTAGGAAAAACAAGTCTCAGAAGTGGCATTTCACATCTGGAATATAATTGGACATCATTGAAGCCAGAGACAACTCAGAAAGCTAAAAATATTGACAATGTATAACTCAAACATAAATTTCGACATTTATTTCGTGTTATAGATGTTAGGATCGAAAATAAGTAGGTGTATATATAACAAGGGTGCTTATATATTATAAGAGAAGTTAATATATTCCTATTAACTTTTCTGCAACCAGATTCGATCGCAATGCAAAGCCAAGAAATTACAGGACAAAGGGAGATATACAAATTATGATTCAAGACTATTTCTCTTTTGACTTAGTTCACATAATCTTTTGGCACTAATTGGATTTTGTTATATTCTGTTCAATTTGTAGCAGAGAAACTAATAGCTACTATTCAATTGCAGAGGACAAGGACGAAATGTAAAAAAAAAGGCGATTAACAAGAAACAGAATCATTCTTCAAATAAAACTAAAGATAAGTAGCTCAAGGAAACGGAGTTTATTCTCTTGAAAAACTTAAGCAAGTAGCTTATGATATATATTACTATAGAACATCACAATATAGATTCTCTCATCCTACTTTCCAATGTGTTATTACGTAGCTACGGCTGGATCTTGTAATGCAATAATGCAGAAGTTCCATCTAGACCTTTCTCACGGAAGTAATCAGCATAGTCTTTCACTGTGGTTGCGCGATATTTTGGAGGACTATCGTCTGACAACAACTCCTTAATTGGTCCATAAAGCTTGGTAGTAGGCAATGAACCAGTGTAGAAGAAGCAAGCTACTGATATTCTTGGTCCAACTTTATTTGACAATACTCTATGCTCAACACTTAGGTACTTGTCATTTGATATGAGCTGAAAAAACAAAAACCAGAATAAGAACAATTGGTTTTACTAGCAAACAAAGTTTCATATTCATTTTTTCGGAAAAAGTTCCAATTGTTTTCAGAATGTGTAAGAATAACCTGCAGAAGATCTCCAATGTTCACGACAAGAGCACCAGGTGTAGGAGGAACATCAATCCACTGAGTCTCGTGAAGTACTTGTAGTCCTCCTATTTGATCTTGTAGAAGCACGGTGATAAAATCATTGTCAGAATGTTTGTTGGTTCCTATAGTGAGTTCTGGCTGAGGGCATGCTGGATAATAATGTCCCAAAACGCGGAGCCCCTCAGCGCAATCAATATCATTCAGATGAGATGGATTAAGACCTAAACCCTCCGACAATAATTCAAACAAGGATTTTCCCAATGTCATGACATGATTAGAGAACTCCATTAGTATTTCCCTGCAGCAATTACTATAAAATCGATGAAACGTGAAATATCAAGAACTGAAAATAAAAACCATAACATAACATACCTGCATGCTGTTGGCAATTCCTCTGGACTAGGATGATTCGGAGCCATTAAACAGAAAATTGAGTCTCTCCAATTCGTAGCCGGAACAGAAGGGCTATACAAATCAAAATTACTAACATGAACTATTTTTTTGGTATTATCTCGAGTGTAATATTGTTTCTTGATATCAACATGTTGCTCAAAGAATCGTCGTGTTCCTTGCAACATTTCTTCCATGACAGATAATGGAATTCCATGATTAACCACTTGGAAGAAACCCCACGTCTCCGATGCATCTCGAACTCTGTCTACAATCTCTTTATGCTTTATTGGATCTTTATCGATGCCTTCAAGATCTATCACTGGAAAAATGAACTTTGTTTCACAATTTCTTACACATTCCTCTATTTTAGTTGGCTGAACGAATATCCGAGGCACTTCAGTTATTCCAGCATCAACGATTCCTTTGACACCAGCTTTAGTATCATCAAAGGCTTTTAATTCACTCATTCTGTCATAACTTCCCGGAACTCTTGCCTCAAAATCATCAGTGCTAGAGACTTTCATCATTTTTTCTCAAAATCCTCGGGCTCGTAACTCTAGAGTTGAGAGGATACTTCAAATCTTACCTCAAAATTGTTAGATTTGTTTAAAGAGCCATATGAACAGTCAAGCATAGTTTATTGAAATATAAAAACTAATCTATAGTTTTATAAAAACAAGGAGTCCTCATTTTTATAGTTTATGATTAACATTGTACAATCACATGACAGTCTTTTTTTTAATAAAAACTTGTTGTCCCAAATATCATAGTTTAAGACTTAGTCTGCACAATCACATGTACAGTTGAGTATTTTCTTTTTTTTTTGTGTGTGTAATCTCAAAATTGTAAAGAGTTGAGCATGTGCAACCTCGACAGAGGCGAAGCTAGCATTTTAACTTTATGAGCTCTGAATTTTGCAATAACAACTTTTTAAAGTGACAATAACTAGGTTGTAAATTATATATGTATATATTTAATGAATTTATTGATACAAATACGTCTGAGCAAAATTGATATGCTAATCAATAAGATTAATGAAATAGCAATCAATTGGAAAGTTTGAAGTACATTATGTTCTCATTTCAAATGATCTAATGTAAGTTTCTCTTTTTTTTTTAATTTCTATTTTACATTTAAACAAAAAAGTGATAAAATATAGCTATTTGGTAATAATTGTCATAAGATATACGTGCAACACATATGTTCAGAGTCTAGTTAAATAAGTAGCAAAGAAAAACTGAGAAGAAAAAAAGGTAACGGATAATTGACATGAACACACCAAATTGTTTGTTATATTACATAAAATGGGATCTTAGGTCATCATATAACGATGGATTACACAATACGATACAACAAAACTTAAGTAACAATACAAATAAACATTGTATTTCAAGTAACAATACGATACAATACAATAGATAATAACCATCCCGACAAGCATCCAAAGTAAAAGTCTCAGTTCGTATCATAAATTGAATTGTTACATTAGGATTAGATCCTGTAATGCGACAATGTAGAAGTTCCATCTAGACCTTTTTTGCGGAAGTAGTCACGGTAGTCTTTCACTGTGGTTGCGCGATATTTTGGAGGATTATCTTCCGATAACAATTCAGTAATCGGTCCATAAAGCTTGGAAGATGGCATTGAACCTGTGTAGAAGAAGCATGCCACTGATATTCTTGGTCCAACTTAATTTGCCAATACTCTGTGCTCAACACTTATGTACTTGTCATTTGATATAAGCTGAAAAATAGCAACAAAAAAAATTAAACAAATGATATCAGTGCCTCTTATTGATTGTAGTCGTATATGGTTTAGAAAAACAAAGTATACTAGCCTGCAGAAGATCTCCGATGTTCACGACAAGAGCACCAGGTGTAGGAGGAACATTAACCCATTGATTCTGGTGAAGCACTTGAAGTCCTCCGATATGATCCTGTAGAAGTACGGTGATAAAATCATTGTCAGAGTGTTTGTTGGTCCCTATCGCGAGTTCTGGCTGAGGGCATGCTGGATAGTAATGTCCCAAAATACCTAGCCCCTCCGCGCAATCCATATCTTTGAGATGGCAACGATCGAGACCAAGACCTTCTGATAATAATTCAAGTAAGGAGAAGCCTAATTTCATCACATCCTTAGAGTATTGCATTAGTATTTCTCTGCAGTAATTTCAAGTAAAATTGATGAAATGTCACATATCGATATTTTGAAAAAAATAAAGTAACTCAACTGGCTCAAAGGGACCAGACATCTAGTTGAATTAATCCACCAGAGCACACATTAATCATAACCAGTTGCAAGATATAGCGTGTAACCATAGCAACACAAGTCATGTTTATTGTTGATTTTTGTTACAAATGAAGCTGGTTGGTTTTCTAATTCATGTTCCCGAAACATCTCGGTGCCAATCTTCAGACAAGTGAGGCTTTCTCAAGTAGTTGAGCACTCGAGTCACACTAGAAGGTAAGTGGAAGCACCATTGATCCTCCAGTGGGGTGTGAAGGGGAAAATAGAAAAAAGGTTCATTTCCAGAACATTTATTTACCCGCATGCTGTTGGAAGTTCTTCTGGACTTGGAGGATCAGGAGCCATTAAACAGAAAAGTGTGTCTCTCCAATTTGCAGCTGGAACAGAAGAGCTATACAAATCAAAATTACTAGTGTGAATCACTCTTTTCGTAGTATCTCTACTGTAATACTGTTTCTTAACCTCGACATCTTGCTCAAAAAACTGCCGTGTTCCTTGCATCATTTCTTCCAAGACGGATGTTGGAATCCCATGATTAACCACTTGGAAGAAACCCCATGTCTCTGATGCATCTCGAACATTGTCCACAATCTCCTTATGCTTGATTGGGTCCTCATCGATGCCTTCAATGTCTATCACAGGGAAAATGAACTGTGTTTCATTTGTATCCGATAACTCCGGCCTTTTTTTTGGTGGTAGAATGAATATTTGAGGTACTTTAGTGATTCCAGAATCAACAATTCCTTTGACACCAGCCTTAGTATCATCAAACGCTTTTAATTCACTCATTTTGTCATAATTTTTCTCAACTGTGACCTGAAAATCATTAGTGCTGGAGAGTACCATCTTCTTTGCTAGGATGTTAAGAACCAAGAGTTTCTGAGATCAGTTAGTACCTAATGGCCATCATATCATCATATATTTTTACATCAAAAGTCGGAAGGTCCAAAGTAAAAAAGTTGAAAGACGAAAATGCCCATATAATGACCTTTTTATCGTGCATAGCGGGATCTTAGTGCACCGAGGCTGTCCTTTTTTACTCAGGTTTCCAATTTAGTGCTCAATGAGCCATTAATTTAGACTTTTGGACAATGGTTAGAGTTATTGTCAATGATCTATTATTAAATTCATATACTTGGGATGAATCTAGTTTGCTTTATGAACAAGGGCCACTAATTTAGACTTTTGGACCACAATTGTCACCATCTAACAGTTCATACCAACAAACTTGATATTTGAAGCAGAAGAAAACAAAAGAAAATGGGTTAATTATTTTTAGTCCCTTTCTTTTGGTCACTGTCTGAATCCACTGCCCCCACCACCACCACCACTGAAAAAAAATATACGGATATCAGATGAGTCTGCTCGTTGTGTTTGAACTCACTGTGTCTGTGTCTGTCTGCTCTTTGTGTCTCAACATGTTCCAGGCACTGTTAACTTTTGAATTTCCATGTGCGTGTAGTCGTCCTTACATGGTCTATCCAATGGATATACTATATGATGTAATGCTCCCCGCCTTGTCGAATTTTCATACCATACATTTGAAGTAAAAATAACGGTATCATCAGCATATGTCAAATGGTACAGTGGTTACAAGGGTCAGCTAGAACATTTATCCACAATTTAGACGAGATGATTACAAACAGTTCAACAGAGATGACTAGGACTGAGATGCAGACCCTTTGACATGAGTCTGAATTCATAAGAAGGGTAATTTTTAGACAAGAGGAAGGGAGAAAACAACATTTTGTAAGTATGAAATACATCTATCCGTCATAAACCTTCTGCACCACACTATATTATGAGTCTTATCAGTCACGAGTACGATCTTGCAAAGATCATAATAGTTCATGTTTCAACATCTATGAAACTTCAGCTTAAGATATAATAAAAAGTTAAATTCTCGGTAATATTCATCATACATTTAATTGTTTCATTACTAGGATTAGATCTTGAAGTGCAACAGTGCAGAAGTTCCATCTAAACCCTTCTTACGGAAGTAATCACTATAGTCCGTCACTGTGGTTGCACGATATTTCGGAGGATTATCTTCTGATAACAATTCAGCAATTGGTCCATAGAGCTTCGGAGATGGAAATGGACCAGTAGTGAAGAAGCTTGCAACTGATATTCTTGGTCCAACTTTATTTGACAATACTCTGTGTTCAACACTTGTGTACTTGTCATTTGAAATGAGCTGTGGAAAAAAATATAAGCACAACTAGTATCAGTACCAAATAAGGAGTTACTTTCATTCTTATTGAGTCGATACAAGACTCGAAAAGAAAAAGAATACTAGCCTGCAAAAGATCTCCAATATTCACCACAAGAGCAGCAGATGTAGGAGGAATATCAACCCACTGATTCTGGTGAAGGACTTGGAGTCCTCCGATATGATCTTGTAGAAGCACTGTGATAAAATCATTATCAGAATGTGTATTGGTGCCTATGGTGAGTTCTGGTTGAGGGCATGGTGGATAGTAATGGCCCACAACACCGAGCCCCTTCACGCAATCCATATCTTCGAGATGACAAGGATCAAGACCGAGACCTTCTGACAATAATCCAAGCAAGGAACAGCCCAATTCCATCACATTCTTGGAGTAATCCATTAGTATTTCCCTGCAGCAATTTTATAAAATTAATGAAATAGCACATCTCGATACTTAAAAAGAGAAATGCTATGCTTGATTGGCTCTTAAGTACCGAACTTCTAGTTAAAACTACATATTCAATTACTAGGTAAACATACCTGCATGGTCTTGGAAATTCTTCTGGACTGGGAGGATTAGGAGCCATTGAAAAGCAAAAGGAGTCTCTCCAATTTGCAGCTGGAACCGAAGGGCTATACAAATCAAAATTGCTATTATGAACCACCTTCTTCATGATATCTCGAGTGTAATATTGTTTCTTAACCTCTATATCTTGCTCAAAAAACTCACGTGTTCCTTGCAGCATTCCTTCCAGAACAGATGTTGGAATGCCATGATTTACCACTTGGAAGAAACCCCATGTCTCCGATGCATCTCGAACTTTTCCCACAATCTCTTTACGCTTTATTGGGTCCTCGTCAATACCTTCAAAGTCTATGACTGGGAAAATGAACTGTTTTTCACTTGTATCCAAGGACTCCGTCCTGTTATTTGGTGGTAGAATGAATATTTGAGGTACTTTAGTGATTCCAGCATCAACGAGTCCTTTGACACCAGCCTTTGTATCATCAAAGGCTTTTAACTCACTCATTTTGTCATAACTTTTCTGAACTGTGGCCTGAAATTCATCGGTGCTAGAGACTACCATCTTCTTTGTTACGATGTTATAAACAATAGAGTTCCTAAGGCTCTTAGAACCTAATAGGCCACGCACGATACTATAAATACTACTCTCTATGCAAAGCACTATCTTCCTATCCACAAAAAAGAAGAGGCCGTAAACAAGTAGATCTTCGTGATAAGCTTTAAATTGTTTAAGTCCCTTTCACCGGTCACTGTCTGAACCCACTGTCACTCTTCACCACACACATGTCCCAAAAATAGAAGGTAGACAAGCAGAAAAAAACAAAACATTCATAATTCTCATATAATTGTGTTTAAAACAAAAATTACTCGTAGGAATAATATCCACGACAAATAACAAGAACAAGAGAGTAATAAGGCACCAAGTCCTTTAAACACGGAAAACATAATAGCTGAGTCGAGCAACATAATACCACTACAGTGAGAAATTTAGTATTTTGTAATCTTAAAAGACTACTACGAATTTAAAAGAATTAACCTTCTTTTATTTCACACGCCTTTCTATAATAGTACTCTCCCATTCTGTTTCCTCACACTGTTATGTGTGAATTACTCCCTCTGTTTGATATTGCTTTTCACTATCTTATCGGTATGTTCTAAAGTGAAAGAACTCCTCGGAGAAAAAATTAAAGCCAGTACATAAAAGAGAAGGACTACATAAATTTTCTATCATATATTGATACAGGTCATGTTTCACTATCTATGAAGCTTCAGCATAAGATACATCAAAAGTTAAAACTCTCAGTTTTCATCGTATATTCAATCGTTACACTACTATGATTAGATCTTGTAATGCAACTGTTGAATGCCTTGATCCGGGGGCGGAGACGCCCTCGGCCCGACAGTATACAATGTTGTTGTATTGGGCCCTTAATTTTCTGTTGATTCTGTATGTTGGGCCCAAGCCTGTTAGGGCGTAGCTCAGCACTATATATAGACGCTATGGGAAACCCTATTCTGTAATTCTGTTTTTGCCTCTCCATAATAAAACTGCTCCCTCTCTTCCCGTGGACGTAGCCAATTTATTGGTGAACCACGTAAATCTGTTGTCTTGTTTTTCGCGTTTATATTTTCTCATATTATCTCAAATTCCGCACAACAGCAACAATGCAGAAGTTCCATCTAGACCTTTTTTACGGTAGTAAGCAGAGTAGTCATTCACTGTGGTTGCACGATATTTTGGAGGATTATCTTTGGACAACAACTCAGTAATCGGTCCATAAAGATTGGAAGATGGCACTGGACCTGTACCAAAGAAGCATGCAACTGATATTCTTGAACTTAGTTTATTTGTCAATACTCTGTGTTCAACACTTATGTACTTGTGATTTGATATGAGCTGAAACAAAAGCAGCAACAATTAGCACAACGTAACTAGTAATCTTTACCAAATAATAATTATACTCATACATATCGAGTAGGTATAATATTCAAAAAGGCAAACAATACTAGCCTGTAGAAGATCTCCAATGTTCACGACAATAGTACCAGGCGTAGGGGGAACATCAACCCAATGATTCTGGTGAAGCACTTGAAGCCCTCCGATATGATCTTGTAGAAGCACGGTGATAAAACTATTGTCAGAATGCTTACTGGTGCCCATGGTGAGTTCTGGCTGAGGACATTCTGGATAGTAATGGCCCAAAACAACGAGCCCCTCAGCACAACCGATATCATTGAGATGAGATGTATTGAGACCTAGACCCTCAGACAATAATTCAAACATGGATTTCCCCAATTTCATGATATGATCAGAGAACTCCATTAGTGTTTCGCTGCAGAAATTTCAGTAAACTCGTGAAACAGTGGTTATCATTAACTAACCGAAAATCCAGTTTTCTTATTTTTCCTAACAATATCCATCACAATTTGTAAAGATATGACATCTGGATATAACTACCGATATTAGCATAGTTTATTCTTGATTTTTGTCACAACATAATACATATTTAGTTATTAGGTAACGAAATGAAGTTGGTTATTTTTCTAATTAATGTTTAGAACATACCTGCATGCTGTTGGAACTTCTTCTGGACTAGGAGGATTAGGAGCCATTAAACAGAAAAGTGTGTCTCTCCAATTTGCAGCTGGAACAGAAGGGCTATACAAATCAAAATTGCAAGAATAAACCACTTTTTTCGTAATATCTCGAGTGTAATACTGATTCTTAACCTCAATATCTTGCTCAAAAAACTTTCGTGTTCCTTGCAACATTTCTTCCAGGACAGATACTGGAATGTCATGATTAACCACTTGGAAGAAACCCCATGTCTCTGACGCATATCGAACTTTGTCCACAATCTCTTTATGCTTGGATCCTTAGCAATGCCTTCAAGGTCTATCACTGGAAAAATGAACTGTGTTTCACATGTATCCGAGGACTCCGGTCTGTGTTTTGGTGGTAGCATGAATATTCGAGGCACCTTAGTGATTCCAGCATCAACAAGCCCTTTGATACCTGCCTTTGTACCATCAAAGGCTTTTAACTCACTCATTTTGTCATAACTTCTCTGAATTATGGTCTGAAAATCATCGGTGCTAGAGATTTCCATCTTCTTTGTTAGAGTATTATAAACAAGTAGAATACCTGAGGTTCTTAGAATCACATAGGCTGCACGGGATACTAAAAGTACTACTCACTATGAAAAACATATATAATCTTCACCATCCGGCATAAATAGAGGCGTAGACTAGGAAATAGTCATGATAAACTTTAAAGGGCTATTAATTTTTACAGCAAAAAGATTAGAGTTTATCTATCAAAGAGCTACTAACTTAGACTCCCGGATACTTGTAATTTTGACCACAAAACAGACAAGCAAAATTACTTTTTAGTCCCTTATGAGGATATTAGAAGATATAGTGGTAGCTTATGTAAGGTAGAGAAGCCAAAGAAAACAAGTTGTGGTCATGGCACTAGTTACTACTACATTAACTGTCCCGATGTCTGCTCATTTCTTCTCAAAACAATCACTAAACTCTTTAGGGACTCACTGTCAACAGAAGTAAAAATAAAGGTATCATCAACATGTGCCAAATTAAATGGTTAATCCGTGTTACAAACAGTTCAACAGAAATAACTAGGATTGAGATGCAGACTCTTTGACACGAGTCTGGATTCATTGTATTAGAATGGTAATTTTTAGACAAAAGGAAAGAAGGACATAGCATTTTGTAAGTATGAAATACATCGATCAGTCCTAAACTCCGGAATTTCAAACTAGTTTTTGCTACTCTTTACAAGTACTCCCGCCACACTATATTAAGAGGAAAGAAAAACTAGACAGTTGAGAAAAGAAATGAATTATGACCGATGCTGCAAGTGGTAATTGACAATCATTTATTTGCTGGTAAGAATAGAAACTATAACAAAGATCACGAGGACAATCTTGCAAAGATCATAACAGTTCATGTTTCAACACCTTAATTCTGTTTAAGTTCTCCCTGTGAACACCCCAATGCTGAGAAATGCACCTCCTTAAAGGTGTCTAAATGTGCATTTTCAAAGTTAAGGTTTTTGATCGCAAGTGCAAGTTGTACTGTCTAGATAATCACAATGATAGTTGAAGTGTTCATCTGCTAGTGGAGGTCAAGTTAAACTGTATATGTATTATTACTTTCAACATCTATGAAGCTTCAGCGACATACACACCAAAAGTTATTTTGGGTTACAGAATCACTACATATATGTATATGATTGTATATACGATAGAATAGCTGGTTCATAGAGATTGCATAGTCTCCTTATGAATTTATATTATTGTTTTCTTTTATTCTTCATGCCTTATAAGTTACGGTTACTATGTTAGAACTTGAAATGCAACAGTACAGAAGTTCCATCTAAACCCTTTTGACGGAAGTAATCACTAAAGTCTTTCACTGTGGTGGCATGATATTTTGGAGGATTATCTTCTGACAACAAATCAGAAATTGGCCCATACAGCTTGGAAGATGGTAATGGACCTGTACTGAAGAAGCATGCAACTGATATTCTTGGTCCAACTTTATTTGACAATACTCTGTGCTCAACACTTACGTAATTGTCATTTGAAATGAGCTGGAAAAGAGAAGGCAACAATAATAAGCACAACTAGCTTTGGTACCAAATAAGGTGTTATGTTCATTCTTATCAAGGTGATGTAAGATTTGAAAAGAAAAGGAATACTAGCCTGCAGAAGATCTCCAATGTTCACGACAAGAGCACCAGGTGTAGGAGGAACATCAACCCACTGATTCTGGTGAAGCACTTGGAGTCCTCCTATATGATCTTGTAGAAGCACGGTGATAAAATCATTGTCAGAGTGTTGACTGGTGCCCATGGTGAGTTCTGGCTGAGGTCATGCTGGATAATAATGGCCCAAAAGGCGGAGCCCCTCAGCGCAATCAATATCATTCAGATGAGATGGATTAAGACCTAGACCCTCCGACAATAATTCAAACAAGGATTTTCCCAACTTCATGACATGATTCGAGTAGTCCATTAGTATTTCCCTGCAGCAATTTCACAGTTAAATTTTCTAATTTTCCCGAACACAATCCTTTAAAACTTACATCAAGCATAAATTGATTATAAGTAAAGAAATAACGATGCCAACATTTCCTTGGTTAATTCTTGATTTTTATCACAACATAATACATATTAAATTACCTGCATGGTTTTGGAAGTTCTTGTGGACTGGGAGGATTAGGAGCCATTGAAAATAAAACGGAGTCTCTCCAATTTGCAGCTGTGACAGAAGGGCTATACAAATCAAAATTGCTACTATGAACCACCTTCCTCGTCATATCTCGAGTGTAATACTGCTTCTTAACCTCGATATCTTGCTCAAAAAACTCACGTGTTCCTTGCAGCATTCCTTCCAGGACAGATTTTGGAATGCCATGATTTACCACTTGGAAGAAACCCCATGTCTCCGATGCATTTCTAACTTTTTCCACAATCTCTTTATGCTTGATTGGGTCCTCGTTCATTCCTTCAAGATCTATCACTGGAAAACTGAACTGAGTTTCACATGTATTTGAGGATTCCGGTCTGTTTTTTGGTGGTAGAATGAATATTTGAGCCTTAGAGATTCCAGCATCAACAAGCCCTTTAACACCTGCCTTAGTATCATCAAAGGCTTTTAACTCACTCATTTTGTCATAACTTTTCTGAATTGTGGCCTGATAATCATTGGTTCTAGAGATTGCCATCTTCTTTGCTAGAGTGTTAAACAAGTAGGATTCCCGAGGTTCATTAGAATCTTATAGGAAGCATGGACTAGAGTTTAATTAATTTTTACTGCAAAAATATCTAAAAGGTGAAGGATTTCTCAACCTTCGGACCACAAGTCTCTTCGTAGCACATAGTAGTTAGAGTTGATTTGTCAAAGAGCTATTAACATAGACTATTGGATACTTGCAATTCAGACCACAATAGAGAAGTTCCGTCATTTTTAGTCCCTTATGTAGGGATGGCAATGGGGCGGGAGTTGAGTTTAACCCGCCCCACCCCACCCTGCATAAGGGACTAAAAATGACGGAACTCGCTATATATGAGTCACTTTTATAACGAGGGGTATATTCCCTAAATTAAATAGTAAGCTTCTCATTTCTGGGACTCAAGAGAGATAGAAATGAGAAGTCAAAAAGATAAATGGACAGGGTTCTTTCAACCCACCCCCACCCTGCACCTCTTTGGGCTTAGAAAAATTAGTTTTAACCCCCCCCCCCCCCCCACACACACACACACATATCGAAACCCTCCCTGCCCCGCCTATGTTTAAGCCTGCCCTATTTGCTCCCGCCCTTCCCCTTGCCATCCCTACCCTTATGGGGATATTAGAAGATATAGCGATAGCTTATGTAAGGTAGATAAGCCAAAGAAAAAAAGTCATCACTCTAAGCTAATTGTGGTCATGGAACTAGTTCCCATTGATAGTATGCACAACACGTTAACGACTACGAATAACCAAAATATTTAAGAAGATAGGCTGTAGCACATATGATTAAATGAGTTTGTTTTCTCAATACATTGACTATGAAATTAAAGTCATCCTTTGCACTTTTAAAGGTTATCGACATGCCTAACACTGAATTCAATCTCGAAAGAAATAGATGGAATCCAATATCAGGTGATCATCAAAGCCTGATGTGATTCCACTTGCTACAGAATATCTTATTAGCTAATTGTACATCACATGTTCAGTTTACAGCTTTGATATGACTTACACGAAATAACTTAAATTTTAGGACGGGATCTTGTAATCCAGCAGTGTAGAAGTTCCATCGAAGCCTTTCTTGCGGAAATAGTCTGTATATTCCTTCACTGTGGTTGCACGATACTTTGGAGGATTACATTCTGATAACAATTCCTTAATTGGTCCATAAATCCTTGGAGAGGGAAATGCACCAGTGCTGAAGAAACACGGCACTGATATTCTTGGACCTACTTTGTTCGACAATACTCTATGCTCAACACTTATATACTTGTCATTCGATATGAGCTGAAATCAGAAAAAGTTAAAGCAAAATTTTATATCAGTACCAAAACACACTATACGAATCAGTCTAATTAAGAATGTGAGTTCAATTGTGTGACCGTTGAGCTTTCACATGATATGATCACACAGTTCAACATCTCGCCACCACCAATTACAAAACAAAAAGAACTTTCACGTGATTGGACTAATCGGGATTGCACATGAAAGGATATGTTGAAGACATAGTTAAGTAAGTAAAAGTACAACTCTTTTTCACAGCTTAAGTTTTTAGGAAACGAACGCTAACCTGTAACAGATCTCCAATATTCACGACTAGAGCACCACGTGTAGGAGGAACATCAATCCACTGATTTTGGTGACGGACTTGGAGACCTCCTATATCATCTTGAAGAAGCACGGTAATGAAAACACAGTCCGAATGCTGTCTGGTGCCTATGGTGAGTTCCGGCTGAGGACATGCTGGATAGTAATGTTGGGCAATAGATAGCCCTTCAGCACAGTTCATATCTTTAAGATGACAAGGATTGAGACCGAGACCCTCGGACAATAACTCAAATAATGAGCAGCCTAATTTCATCATCTTCTTAGAGAATTCAATCAAAATCTCCCTGCAGAATGCAAATTAGTCTGCTCAATTGGCTAGACGAGTTGAGGTGTCTAGACGTGCATATTCAAAGTTGAAGTGCTTACTTATTGGCCAAATTTGAGTGTTTTTGTGAAAATAATGTGTTCTTTCAAGTGTGAGTAAGAACATACCTACATACTGTGGGAAATTCCTCTGGACTAGGAGGATTAGGACACATAAAACAGTAAAGTGAGTCTCTCCAGCTAGCTGCTGGAACAGAGGGGCTAAACAAATCAAAGTTGCTAACATGTGCTACTTTCTTCGTAGTATCTCGAGTGTAATATCGTTTCTTTATCTCCACATCTTGCTCGAAAAATCTTCGTGCTCCTTGCAACATTTCTTCAAGGACAGGTAATGGAATGTCATGATTGACTACTTGAAAAAATCCCCATGTCTCTGATGCATCTCGAACTTTGTCAACTATATCTTTATGCCTTATTGGATGATCAATGCCTTCAAGATCTATTACAGGAAAAACAAACTCCTCCTCAGTATAGCCTGGGGAGTTTTGTATGCTTTCTCGTGGATGAACGAATATTCGAGGCACTTCAGTACTATTGCAAGCATCAACAAGTCCTTTGACACCAGCTTTTGTGTCATCAAAGGCTTTTAATTCACTATGTTTATCATAATTTGGCTGTAATGTAGCCTGAAATTCTTCATTCATGGAGAAAACCATCTTTTCTTCTACTTTTTCATTACTATTGTAAATACAAAGTTACTTCACTTGTGAGATTATAAGATGGACAAATCTGAACGGCAAATGGCAAAGTCAAGATTTTCACTAAAATAACGAGATTCGAATATGAAAAAATAAATATAAAAAAAATTCAACTAATATTGTATATACATTACTCTTCGAGCCCATCTAGCTCCGCCCCTATCTTGAGAGAATTATGTCCACTCTTTTGGAAAGATAAAGGACGCATCATATAGCTGGAAAACACCTAAATAAAGCTAAGATAAGTTTTTATTTAAAAAAAGGGATAATGCCAAGTACTCCTCAACCTATGCCGGAAATCTCAGAGACACACTTATACTATACTACGGTCCTATTACCCCTGAACTTATTTTATTAATAATTTTTTACCCCTTTTCGACTTACGTGGCACTATCTCGTGGACCCAACGATGGTTGACTTTTTTTTTCTAACTAGTGCCACGTTGGCAAAAAAGGGTAGAAAATTACTTATAAAATAAGTTCAGGGGTAATAGGACCTTAGTATAATATAAGTGTGTCTCTGGGATTTCGGGCATAGGTTGAGGGGTACTTGTGCATTATCCCTTTAAAAAATATAAGAATGTACATCTATAAATTTATTTATTTTTTTTAAAAAAAAGGGACCAATACTCTTTTTGTGTGTGTCTTTAGCTCCAATTATTGAGACGTGGAATAAGAAATTAATTGGTTCTTCTAAAAATAAAGAAGCCTCTTATTTCTTTATGCTTGCTTAGATGTTTTTGGAATAATATATTTTTGTGTTATGTAACAAAGTAAGGTTTGTATTGATTGTAAAAGAACTTAAAAAAAAAAAAGGAAATTAGAAAAGGGAGATTTTAGAGTGCTATTACAAAATAGCTATTTAAAAGAAAATAACATAACTCCTAGCATAATAGTAATGAGATAGTTTATGTTCTATATATAGGCATCTTTAGTGCACAGACTTATACTTTTAATCCAGGTGTTCCAAATATAATTTGACAGTATATCAATTGGATCTTGTATTGTGGCTAGATTCGTAATTGTTTATTTATTAAATAGTAAAAAAATAAATAAAGAGCACACTTATTATTTAAGAAAATATATTTCTAAACACGCCCTAAAAGGTAAGTAAACACCACATATAGTTCTCTTTTTGTCCAAATTTATGTGCTATCGTTTGACTTAACACAAAATTTAACAAAGAAAGAAAAGCTTTTAAAATTTTTGATTTAAAATAAATTTTAAAGGTTTGTACAATATAAATTATCTCATGAAGATGAGAAAGAAAATTTAAAGTTAAATTATTTCTAACAAAACAAAGATTGACATTTTTTCAGATAAATTAAAAAGAAAATATGTCATGATAATAAGACATACGGAGCATTATTCACTAAACCATATCTTTTTGTGGTCCTTCTATATATATTTCCTCTTTCTTTCTTTGATTTGATGATAAAATTTGTGCGCAACTTATTTCATAAAAAGAAAGGTTAATTAATTCAATTCCCTATTTCTTGTTTTACTTTGATTTTCTCTTCTATGTTCTGTTGTTGGAAAATATAATATCAAAAATAATAATACGAAATATAAATAATTCAATTTTAAATATATATGAATATTTAAAATATTAATTATATTTTAATCTATAAAAAAAAAGGCATGTGTATGTTTTTATAAAAAATGACAGGTGAGTGAACTCAATCTATTTACCACATCATTCTTTTGTGGTGCATTTAATTCACTTTAAAAATTATAAAAGGATATTTAAGCGCTCGTGTAATTTAAATATTAAAATAAGTTATTCGATCAAATTTAAAGATGCTTTTTATGTTATTTTCTCTAAAAGAAATATAGTTGTCAAAGAGTCATCTTTTTTGGAGAAATTGCAACAATGAAGCATTTGGCAGTGTATGTTATTCTTTTACACCCTCCTTATCACTTGTCCAAGTATTTATGTTTAATATTAACATTTATTTATCATCATACTAATATTTATCTAATTTTTAGGATTATTATTTTGCTAAATAAAAAGTTGAGTACTATATTAATATATTGTGAAATTTTAATTGTTCCTCAACAATTTTTTTGGTTGTTAAGGCCAAACGTCCACTACATCAATAAGAAAAATTCAAAATGACGAATATAGATTATGTTGAGATGGTTGAAATTCCTCTGTCCTTAATCAGACGTCATTTCAGATTTTAAAAAGAGAATAAAACTTAGGAGAGAAAAGTGTTTTATACTAGCAATCTTGATTTGTATAAACCTTGTGTTCCAGCTGCAAGTTGGAGAGACAATTTTATGTTTCATGGCTCCGAATCCTCCCAGTCTACAAGAATTTCCAACTCCATGCGGATAAATATTTTCATTTCTTAGTAGCTCAGTTGGTTGACTATTTAACAATGGAGTATGCTTAATTGCTCTCATGGATCCAATCTTTTTCAATTTCAGATAGTCAATCAATTGAGCTACTAAGATTTCTCCGAACAGTATACTCCAGAAGTAATATTAAGCATAAATAAATCATGTGTCATGGTATTTCAGTATATTTATTATCCATTAAATAGAAGTTCTTGCATTACAATCCCCACATAACTAGAATGTGAACCAAACGAACCCTAACGTTTAGATTTTGTAGTGAGATAGATTTGAAGTTCCATCAAGTCCTTTCTGGCTGAAATGATCATAGAAGTCCTTCAGTGTCGTTGCACGATACTTTGGAGGATTGTTTTCTGATAGTAACTCCTCAATTGGTCCATAGAGTTTGGAAGATGGCAATGGCCCTGAGCTAAAAAAGCTTGCTATTGATATTCTTGGACCTATTTTGTTTGACAATGCTCTATGATCTACACTTTTGTACTTGTCATTTGATATGAGCTGAAAAATACAAAATTCACACAAATATAATAAAAGTTGATTATGACCCTATTTATACTCCTCCTTCACCTACTGATTATAGATCCTGAATTCGATTGGTTAAGAAGTAAGAATAAGAAAAATACTTGTTTAATACATACACGTGATACTATCATACTCCTTCTTTCGCCTACTGTCTCTAGATCCTGAATTCTACTAGCTAGGAAGTAAGAATAAGAAAAAGACTAGTCTTATACATACATGTGATACTATCATATTCCTTCTTCACCTACTGACTCTAGATCCTGAATTCGACTGGCTAGGAAGTAAGAATAAGAAAAAAGACTTGTCTTATACATATATACGATACTATCATACTCCTTCACCTACTGACTCTTGATCCTAAATTCGACTAGCTAGGAAGTAAGGATAAGAAAAAGACTTGTTTATAAATACATGTGATACTATATATATATCATACTCGTTCATCACAAATGTACTGACTCTAGATCCTGAATTCGACTAGCTAGGAAGTAAGAATAAGAAAAAGACTTGTCTTATAAATACATGTGATACTATATATCATACTCGTTCATCACATATGTACTGACTCTAGATCCTCAATCCGAATGATTATTAAGAAGTAAGAGACTTGCCTGGAGAACATCTCCGATATTGATAACTAAAGCTCCAGGTGTAGGAGGAACATCAACCCAATGATTGTGATGAAGAACTTGGAGACCTCCAATATCATCTTGTAGAAGGATTGTGAAGAAATCATTGTCTGTATGTTTGCTAAGACCTATGGTTAAATCTGGCTGTGGACATGATGGATAGTAATTGCACAAAATGCTAAGACCCTCTGAACATTCCATTTCTTTGAGATGACTTGTTTTTAGACCAAGAGACTCTGAGAGTAACTCAAGCAGAGTGCATCCCATTTTCATTACATGGTGTGAGTACTCCATTACTATTTCCCTTCAAGAATGTAAGTAATAAAGTTTATACAAATAATAAGTTTTGAAAAGAAAGGTATACAATATGCATCATTTCTTATTAGTTTAGTTATTCCATGTGTATTTTAGTTTAGGCATAATATATAAATATGACCCTTAACTTGGCGTCAGTTGACAATTATGACTCTTAACTTTGGAAGTGTACAAGTAGACACTTAAATTTGTATAAAATTGAACAAGTAGACACCCGTGTCTTACATGGCATACTACACGAAGGACACAAAATTTTCATGTAGGGTGCCATGTAGGACGAATGTGTCAATTTGTTCAATTTTATACAAGTTTGAGTGTCTACTTGTGTACATATAAAGTTAAGGGTCATAGTTGTCAACTGACACCAAGTTAAAAATAATGTTTATATGTATTATGTCTTTTATTTAATATGATATAGTATCTGACTGAAAATAGAGTTTAAGATATAAATTGATTTTCATTGGAGTACGAGGGTCAACCAACTTAACTTTCATTGTGAATTCAGACAAATTCTTGAATTTTTCTAAAATTAGACTTACATATTTGAAAATCATGCTTACAAAAAGTACTAACTCACAATAGTTAATAATTCAAAATAATCTACATATAAAATATGGTTAATGAAACTCTTTGACTTTTCAAAAAGTAACATATAATAATATCACATAAAATGAAATGGACGGCGCATATTATTGATAGACATGAAAGAAAATACTAAAGCAATAATTGAAAATTTAGGTTCATTGAAACAACCAACACATCATCATCGAATGGTATCAAACATTTTAAAACATCCCAAAATGAAAAGAGCGTGATATAAAATGAAGACAGAGTAATTTTCCGAAAATACATACCTGCAAGCCTCAGGCAATTCCTCAGGATTAAAAGGCTCAGGACCCATAGTAGAATAAAGTGAGTCTCTCCAATTTACTGCTAAAGCCTTAGGGTTATACAAATCAAAATTGCTATTATACACCACTCTCCGTGTATAATCGCGATGATAATATTTCTTCTTAACGTCAATATCTTGCTCGAAGAAACCTCGTGCTCCTCGTAGCATTTCATCCAGGACTGACATCGGAATACCATGATTGATCACTTGGAAGAATCCCCATGTCTCTGAAGCATCACCAACTTTTTTAACAATCTCTTTGTGCTTGATAGGATCTTTATTGATGTTTTCGAGATCTATTATTGGAAAAACAAAACGTGTTTCCTCCAGGCTCGGGGAAGGCCCCGAGCCTGAAACCTCTGGATGGATGAATATCCGAGGTACTTGAGTAATTCCAGCATCAACAAGGCCTTTAACACCGGCTTTCGTGTCATCAAAGGCTTTTAGCTCTATATTTTTATCATAGTTTGATGAGGACGTGTCTTGAATTTGTTGTATCATTTTGTACGGTGACGGAATCAAAAGTTTCACCGATAAATTCAAATCTCTTTTGAAAAAAAAAAATCCTATTTGATGCAAGTTTTATAAAAGGTTAGATAGATGATAAGAATAAGATTCATTTCAAACATATTAATTAATAGCCACTTGTTTGGCAAAAAAATTGACTTTAAGCAGCAAATATTTCAGTTAAATCCTAGTGGACTAGTGGTGCAATGAGTTTATATTATTTAAAATTTTAAATGGTGTATTTCACGTGTATGAGCAATAATTTATAAAGTCTCCGCTTACCATGTAAATTGCTGTTTAATGTTTAAAATAATATCATAGAAAATATCACGATAATAATAGCAAGTAATTATAATTAAATAACACAGATGGCGAAAATAAGTTAAATGAGCCGATAAGAACTCCAACAACATTAATTAAAGTTGAACTGTACATCGCCAAACTAATGACGCTTTCAATAGTTTTTTTTTCATACTAAGACCTCGAGCTCAAACACGAAACTCAAATCCCACATTATAATCCAGGTTGGTACACCAACAAAATTTACTGCAGCATACCTACTATGTGTTTTTATTTAGTGCGCACCTCCATTACTGTTGTAGGTACTTTACATTTGGCAAATGATTATTTTTACTCATTCATTATACTATAAAAATATATTAGTACGAGCAACATTTTCAGTCAGTACATGAAATAGTACAACTGCTGCAAAAAGAACCAACATGGCTACAGATGATAACAATGTAAATATCAACTACATTTTTCTCATATTGCACTGTTGATATCTAAATAGTGTTGGTTCAAACGTTTAAAATTGCCGGCTAAAGGAAAAAAAAAAAACAAAGATGAATATGCTAAAAAGGGTTGGGAAAGTTCAACCGTAAATAGAAAAATACATCGTAAACCTGCAGGAAAAATATGAAATCGCGAAACCGTTGCAACAAAAATGCACCTTCCCTTCTTAATTTGCTTTTGCCTTTGGACCCTTCTTCTTTGAAGATGAGGAGGATGATCTCCTGGGCATTGAGTTCTTCATGCCAATGAAAAACAATAGTGCACCTAGCAACGCCAAGTTCTGTTCAAACGAGTGAAGAGACGTACTTTTTATCAATACATTGCAGATACGAATACCAGATGAACGTAAAGTTTGAAGAGCAAACCAATGGCTAACCTGAGAAAATTTGAAAAAGAGTTGAACGAATTCCTTCTTGTCAACATCATAGTTGTAGAAGTCGTACAAAACTGGGGAAGCAACGGCCTGATGTATCAGCTGTGTAAACAAACAAAGATAAGGATAAGTGAGGTATGAGACAAAAAGGTTCAAACAAAATAGTTTCCCAAAAAAAAACCCCACGAAAGCTACTATACAATGTAAGTCCAACAAGAAAATGACGCATAGTAAGATACAAACCAGAAGAAGAGCTCCAAGAGTGCTGCCGAAGACGAATAAAAGGCTTCCAAGACCCTTCAAAACTATGGCCCCCAAAATAAGATGTTTCATCTGTAAATAACATATCATGTTAAGTTAGGTACAACTAAGAAAGAAGGTCAAATAAGTTGAGCCAAAGTGATACCTCTACATGGGGTAATTCAAATCCGATGTGTGTTGCCACATGCTTTGACAAAACATTGAACTTTGGTGCTAAAGCCTTTGCTGCTGGCCCGCCATCAGACCCAAATTCACTGAACCTATAACCAGAGCAGTTGATGAATAATGATCAGTTTACGAATAAAATATAAGGGCAAAGAAATTATAAAATAATTTAGAAAGTTCCCCTACTCCTAGCATTATGTACGCGGACTACATTATGTACGCAGACTACATCCCAATGTTGCAGTCCAAGACAGTCAATAGTTTAACTTTTCATAAATTCTTCAGCCCAAAACATTCTAATGTAATATCAATCAATGAACTAATCATCGAAGCTCAGTAGATAGAAGTGCCACGCAGTTGGCACTCTGGTACATGTTTTATGTTTAACACCATTTCAGTTGTGTTATTGACCTCTAACATATTCCTTTTTGCTTCATCTATAGCCATTTGGTAGTACAGGACTCAAGAAAGAGAGTCAAGGAAGTAGGCTGTATTTTCTATATCGGGCCACACAAACCAAAGAGGAAAATGCAAGTTATTGACTTTTTAAAGGCTTGAGGAAGGTCAGATATATGCACATGAAATGGAGCAAAAGAAACATTATGCAAGTCATCATTATGTCCTTCAGAATTAGCTTCCATACTAACAAGTATTATATAAAAGGGTATACTTGTTCAATCAATTTGAAAATGAGTATTGGCAAGTATTCCATAACAGACTCAGTAGAGAGAGTGGTAATAGTTTACACCATAGAACACACATACTGTACCATTGACAGCCTTAACACCAATACCAAATTCAAGAATCTAGATTGGGCCTCACATTTAAACTTCGTAATGTAATTTCCTCTAGCAATATAAAACTCCAATAACAGATCTACTTTACCGGGTAGTGTTAACAACACATCAAGTGCCAGCTTTATAAGCATGCCACAAGTACAAAGAACACAAACCTTGACTCAAGCTATGTAATCTTTGCACCATATATCCAGTCATATAGTTGTAAATCTACATCTTGAATGGATCAACACACAAGAGCAAAAAAACACAATTCCAACCAAAAAGTTCCAACTTCAACATCAAAGTCAAGAAAATCAACTTCAAAAACATTGAGAGATCTCCAATCACAACCAATTGAGCTGATTCCAAATCATTACACTAATTCATCCAAAACTTAGTCATCCAACTCTGTTAACAAATCAACTCAAACCAAGTACAAACACGAGAAGGATCTACTCCCCAATGGCGGAGTATTCAAGGCATAGTAGTAACAACTAACAACCTAAAGATCCCAGATTTGAATCTCAATTACAACACTCCTTTACTCAATATAAGCTATAAGCACACAAACTAACAAAGACACCATGCTAAAAAATTGAACTTTAAGCTTAAACTCAACTCCAAAAGCTAACTTACCACGAAACAACAATAATATTCCAACACCTCACCAAAACAAATAAGCGGATCTGCATGCTGGCCAGTAGAAACTAACCAAAAGAATTGCAAAGTGCAACTCATACTGTCATCAATTACATAATATGCATAAGGTCAACGTGTACAGTCAATTACATTAAAATGTTGGATCTATCTCCTAAAGCAAAGAACAAAACCCTAGCTTTCCTCACTATACACATCCTACCACTCCGGCGAAAAATTACACTATTTGTACAAAACTAAATTTATTAGTTATACATAAATAGTAAATATTGAACCCCTTTGGGTTCTTCAACTTATTCGTGTGTTTACTTTTTCATATTTTGAAAAAAAAAAAACTAAAAACAGAGCAGATCTGAATATGAAAAATGAAGAACTTACTCTTGATAAGCGGAGAGAACAAAGACGGATACGAAGAGAAGTCTTCCAACGAATGACATGGTCGCCATTACAATGCAAATGGGGATTCAAATTTCTCTCTATAAAAGAGAAAACAGAGATGAATTCAAACAGAGAGAAAAAACAGGGATCTTGTTGGTCTTTGTTTTCCTTTAATTTATAGGTAGTAGTAATACTTGTTAGAGTAAAAAAAATTGTTCTTTGGTCCCCTTAGTATCGGGGAATTCAAACTTTAGTATTTGAAGTCACTTTTTTAATTTTATTTGTTATGTTTGATTTTGATATTTATTTACATTATATTTGTATTCACGTTAAAAAGTAAGAATATTAATAACTAAAATATGCACAATAGTTATGAATTTTCATACAATAATATATTTCTTTTAAGAAATATAGTTGAAGAAGTTTGGGATGGAGAATTAAGAGATTTTATTATTATTCTTAGAAATACACAAATGAATCGATTGAGTTTTATATTTGAAGAAGAAAAAATAATATTATCGTGAGGCTTTTAAGAAATACTTTGAACCTAATAAGGGCCATGAGTTCATCCAAACTTTTTTCAATTAAAAATTATTAAAATTATTTCTAGAGTACGAATAATATAACGAAATGTGATTCTATCACTATAGAAGATATTATATTTGTTTTTATTTATCATAAGATATTTAATATCAATATTAAAATCTCATTAATTCAAATTTACCTCAAAAAGCTCATTGTAAGTTACAAACTTGCAATTTAATTACTTAAAATTTTTTTAAAATGATATTTTTCTTCGTATCAAACACAAATAACAACTCTTCTCAAATATGTCCACTTACCTTTTTTTCCTTCTCGACGGCTTATTTATATTTGTAAAATTTAAATTTCCTCCATACCTACTATAAATTTCTCTATGCAAATGGCAAACGCTCGGGAGTAAGATAAAAATAGTGTACTCGCTTTTTTGTTTGGCCATCTTTGAAATGTACGGTTGATTGAAGGAGACACGTTTTAGAACCAATAGCATTGAGAAACGTGGCAGCTTGAGTAAGCGAGTAGTTTCATTCTTTAAGTAGGTGAGTATGGAAGAATTATTTTTGTGGTCTTCTCAAATATGTCCCTTGGTTTTAAGAGTAGTTTCTTGTTGAACTCCTTTATGACTTTTGTTCCTTTCATTTTGGTCCCACACTCAAAAAATAGTATTCCCTCTAATCATATTCAATTGTAATATCTATAGCGGTGTTAAGTTATATTATAAAAGTTTGGGAGAGAATGGTGAAGTAGAAAGTGAGAAATAGTGTGTTTATTTTAGAGAATTAATTTAGATTTATGTTAGGGTGATTTATGGTAGAAGTCATTCATTTTGTGAAGAAACGATAGAATTGTATTGAAAAAGAAAGAGGAATATATATATGGTGTTCATTGACCTTGAGAAGACTTATGATAAAGTTCAGAGGGAAGTTTGGTAGCGATGCATGAGGCAAGAGGTATATCAATGACCTACATTAGAGCGATAAAGGACATGTACGAAAAGGCTAAAATGTGGATAAGACAAGGGGAGGAGATTCTAGAGCACCTTCATGGGGAGATCAGCTTACACCAAGGGTCGAATCTTGGTGTGTTTCTGTTTGTCTTTGCGAAGAATGCTTTAACGCTTGACATTCAAGATAAAATGCCGTGATATATGTTATTTGTGGATGACATGATGAGACGCGCAAGAAAATTGGTGCTAAGTAGGCGTAGAGAAAAACTTTAGATGCTAAAAGGTTTATGTTGAGCCGAATCAAGATAGTATATGTTTGGTAAAAATTAAATAATACGATGCATGAGATATGCTTGGAAGTGAGGTTTGACACACAAATATCTTCAAGAGAGATAAATTTAAGTATTTTGGGTCTAAAATTCAGAGGAATGACGATATAACCTTAGACACGAAGATGCGAGGGTTAATAGATAATATAATGTTGTCTTGCTTATGGTGGTTGATGTTTGTGATGGAACTAGTTGTATTATTGTAACTTTTTTTATCATTATTATTTTTTAACTTTATACTAATCTACCCTAGCATGTTGTTACGAAGTTTCGATTATCAAATGTTTTATTGTTGTTTTGGCTATTCTTTTGTAGACTTTGCATTGTTTTCTTATTATTTGTTATATTCTCTTCATTATCTCTTTCATCTTCATAGCGAAATTTATTGCACTTGAGCTCAGGATCTTTCATAATAGTCTCTCTGCCTCCTTCGTGAAATTTCATCGAGTATATTATTATTGTTTTCAAAATTCAATAAAATTATCAACTTTTATTTTTAGTTTCACTTTTTTTTAAAATAAAATGTTTAACTATTTTTCATTTTTAAGTGAAAAGTTTCAAAATAATCTAAAGAGTAACAATGAAAAGTAGTTTTTTCTTAAAGAAAAAATATAAATCATGAATTAACTAACGGAACCTCAACTAAGCTAATCTAAAGAGTCACGTTAATTTGTACACAAAATTGAGCAAATTCAATTTTCGGGACAATTCCAAACAGTATATAAGCTAACCCCCCTTCTTCATCAGTACCGTTTTCTGCTCCCTCAGGCCTCAGCACCAGCTCAAGCTTTTAGCCATGGTGCTCATCTTCTCCATTGCTACACACTATAATCTTCTTCTCAATCTTAACAATTTTTGTTTCTATACACAGGATTACCCTAAAACAGCAGTTCCTACTAACATCTTCACTGAACGCGGGTCCAATATCGTCGTCATCAATCCAGGTACTAAACCCTAAATTCTCCTCGATTTCCATTTTTTTTTGCTTTTTCTATTAACTAATTAAGTGAAATACTGTACTGTAATTTAGGTTCCGCAAATATTAGAATAGGATTGGCTCAACATGACACTCCATTGAATATACCTCATTGCATATCCCGTCGCACTAGTCAGTTACCGAAACGAAATGCTCAAGATCAAGTAAGGCCAATTTTTTTGAATTTTTGTAGTTAAGTTTGCAGTTTTATGTGATTTTTCGCAAATTTTAGTTTTGAAGTTCTAAGTCATCTTTAGTTTGTTGATCATATTGCAAGTGTGTATGTTTATGTATTTTGATGATATCCTTTTCTTTTTTTGGTGGATTAGATGCTGAATTCTCAGGTTACGACTGCACAGCATATGGAAAGGGAAAGAGCTTATGACATTGTAAGTATGATGAAATATGGTAAACAATGTTTAAATTATATATTTGAGCTTGAAAAAAAAAAGATGTTTAATCATATAAGCACGAATATGAAACTATATAGGTCGATGACATCAATACATTGTAATATTTTCGATGTTTCACTTTTTTTTTAATCAGGTTGCGTCATTATTGAGAATTCCATTTTTGGATGAGGAGGTAGCTAACAGTTCTTATCCACGCAAGGTACCAGGGATAATTCTCTATGCTTTTTAAAGTATAATATGAATTTTTTTTTCTTTGGTTCTGCGGGATTTTCAAGTACATGTGTGGTAAGGAGTGGTTATTGGAGCTATTGAAGCTAGATTTTATCAGGAAGATTTTAATGGAATCGAAACTAGTTGAACTACAAAGTATCTATAGCCATGCTTTCTGGAATACCTCTATCGACAATCTTTTGTGTGTATTTTGTGTTTATCTGTGCAGATGGGGCGTGTAGACGCATATCCTCCGCAAAATAACATGAAAGAGCCAGTGTTCACTTGGACTGATGTTTTTGAGAGAAATGTCCCTCATTCTTCAACAACAGGTAAGTACTGTAACATGTTCATTCTTTGAATTAAGCATTTATTCGTTCAGGTTTGGCTGTTGCATTCTCTATGCTGAAAGTTATAGGTGGTGTATAGTTTTCTTGTAAACCAGTTATATGTACAGATACACAATATTTTGTATGGAGTTTGAATACTCTTTTAGTCTACAACTCATTCTTCTTTGTCCGCAAGTGATGCCCTAGCCAGTTAGTTGGTTGGCAAGTAGCCCTATGTTCCAGCTGGCATGAAAATATTTTCTGCTATCAATGCCTAAAGCAGCCGAATGGTTCCCCATCTATAATTCTATTAGTGCTTCTGTGGATGGTCTAATTCATATTTTCTGGGAGATCTTTTAGCGATTAGATATCATCTGATATCCCGTGTCAAGCTTCTCAGATGACCAATGAGCATTATGACAAGGATATTTTGCGGCAACTCTTCCATAGTTGATGACCCGATCTTAAATTTTGGACTTGAAAATATTTTTCTGTTCTCAAAATTTTACATTAAGGACACTTTGTTCGGAGAGAATATATTTTCTGATTGGCTTAGCTTTTGTTTGATTTTCAGTAGTAGTTGGTACTAGAACATGCTTAGTTTGTTTATTTTGCTATTTACACCTTTATTTCAAGAATGAGTAAGTATGTTTTGCAATAGCAGAAGATGTACCCAACGAGGACGATACCAGCGAGTCACCCACTCTGAAGGAAAGCAAGATTAAGGTTGAACCTAATTCCAGTGAACGTAAATATAGAGAGTACATATGTGGAGAGGAAGCTTTAAGAATTTCCCCAACTGAACCATATTGCTTGCGGCGTCCTATACGCCGAGGTCATCTGAATGTATCTCAATATTATCCGACGCAGCAGGTAACATTTTGTTTCAAGATTTCTTTAGATGCATGGAAAATTTGATGTGCATCTGCTTCTTCCAGTTGTGACTCACACATTAGTAACTATACTTTTGACATCAATGTTGGATTTCTCTTTCCAATTTTTTCATTGAGCATTGGCATGATTTTCTGAAAACTTTTCTGTTGATTTTTCGAAAGGTGTATAAATGTAACTTCTTTCAGATTAACTAGAGTTACAGTGGCCATTATTTTATAATACTTGGGGAATTTTAGGTTCTCGAAGACCTGCATACTATATGGGAGTGGATTTTGGATGAGAAATTGCATATTTCTCATCGTGAGAGAAGCATGTATTCTGCAATCCTTGTTATTCCAGAGACATTTGACAATCGTGGTATATATACTCTATTTTTTCCTTCTCATTTTTTCTGTCTGAAACCAGAATCTGGTAAATTTATGTTTAGGCTAGAATCTTGTTATTTTGGTCAAATCTGCAATTTTTGAAATAAATATTATAAGGTGCATGCACCACTAGATCCTGGAATTTAGCTGCTCATGGTCTAGCTAGCTTCGCTAATTCACGTCTGCATAAGGTCTCTTATGTGTTTCTCTTAGTTGGTTTGTAAAAATGACATACTGTCATCCACGGGACACCTGTTTTAATTGAAGAAGCAATGTGAAGTTCCAGTGTTCTAGAGAAAGTAAATACTCCACTAGTTGGACTATCAAGACAGAGAGATGTGTGTGTGACAGTAGGAATCCCCAGCTGCTCCATCCTTGATGGGCAGGTTACCAACATTTGTGCTTGTGTGCTACAGTAGGTGGACTAGCTCAGGGTTGCGCAAATTGGCGCCAAACACCACTATCATTTAAAAAAAATTGTGATAGTGTGTTATCTTACATATGTGCTGTCCTGCAGACTGAAATGAGAATAATGAATTTAATTGACAATATATTGAGACGAATCCAAAGAGCTGTTCTGGTCTCGTTTCCACTGATTTTGGGAACTGGAAGGTAAGGCAAAAGAGAGCAGAAGTATAGTAAGTGGGTAAATTGAAGAGAAAAGGGAAATTAAAATTTGTAGGCCCAAAAGGAAATTATATCCCCATGTTCCCTCCTCTTCCTACTGCTAACACCAAATGATGAAAAGGAAAGATCAGTACTTTTCCTCTGCTTCCCTGATCTTGACTAGTTTTCCAAGCATTGAAGTTCTCCTTGCCTCTCCAAATGCTGAAGATAGTGATCCATCATAAAATGGTCTCTCAGAGAATTTCTCTACTCATCAATTACTTGGATTTGGAATTAGGAATATCGGAATTCAGAGCAAGAACTTTGAAATAGGGTCTTGTTGTCCATGGAGAAGCCCAACAGTTTGGTGAAGAGGAAAATTTCCCTATGGTTTCTTCAGATTGTCATTTTAATTTCTTTTGTATATACTGGAAACAACCTTTCTACCCCACAAAGGTAAGGGTAAAGTCCGCGTACATCCTAACCTACCTAAACCACACTTGTGGGATGACATTGGATATGTTGTTTTTGTTAATGTCTAAGAGATTGCTGTTAAGTGACTAATCTTCTGATTAGGAGTGGGAAACAGGCGGATTGAGTAGGATATGGACAAGTCAAAAACGAGTTAAACAAAAATGGATAAAATACCTGACCAATCATATTTAACACGAATGGAAGATAGGTTACTCACTGGATAATATGGACATCCTTATTCTTTTATCAAAAAAAATATGGACATCCTTATTGTCGATATTATCATTGTGGAATATGGTGGGTCTAAATTACCCCACCAAAGCTGATCAAAATTATCATTATCATAGTATCAAGACAATACCTACTATAACATAGAACCAAGAGAGCTCATTTTACTAGTTTTATGTACTACTCTACCACATTATTTTGTGGGGGAACCAAGAGAATATCAACTATTTCCTTTGAACAATCCAACAATGTTAATATGCTTATAGTTCAGTTATTATGTCAAACCACATTCACAAATTTCCAAAAGAAATGAATTTAGCAAGGCATTGTGCTTCCTCGCAAATAAAAGTATTTATAACCTGCTTCTTTCCTTTCTTTCTAAATTCTAGGAAATAACATAGTACTATATGACTGTAGCCTATGTTTAAAAAAAAGTATATGATGTAGCCTGTAGTTTAATCTACTTTGCCCTTTAAATTACCAAATCTTAAGTGGACAATATAGATTGACTCATATTTACCATATGATCACCCTTTCCGTCGTTGATATAGAACTTTTGTTCCTTATAGAAAATGTAACACTTCTTGCTGTTTATGCAAAGCAGAAATCAAGGAAATGCTATCTATCGTGTTGCGTGACTTACGGTTTGGTTCAGCAGTAGTCCACCAGGTGATATTATGTTGCTGAACTTTTTAGGCATTATGAAGTGATTGTATGTATGCACACAAGTTGGACCTAAGCCTTCATTCTTATTAACCTGTTCATATAATTTTCCAACTACCGACATACATGACAGCATTAACTTTGAAATATATAGATTGCTTCATTCTATTTTTTTGAAGATCTGATAATTGCTTGTCCCATGCTTTCTAATCAACAATAATACCAATAAAGCTTGTGTGTAAGGTATGTATTTGTTAAGTATGATCATAGAAGAACTTACATATTACTACCCTCATTGCAAGTTTCTTGATAGACTTGCTGCACTTTCTAAAAGGGGATCACGTTTAGTTTTCCAGGAATTTTAAGCTTACTTCTTGAAAGTTGGTTTAAGGCTATTTTGATGTAGATCAAACTTAATACATTTCATTTTCAGTTACTTAAGGAGAATAGGAAGATTTATCTTGTACACCAGTACGTTTAGCAATAACTTGCCCAACGATTGGCCCACTTTCTTTCTTATGGAGCACCTACTTCTTGATGAAATTAAAAAAGAAGGGTCAGAATCTATTAAAAACACTTATTTATTTGAAGTTGCACTCAGTGGGAGGAGGTGTGGAACGGTGAATAAATCTCTGTTCTTTTTAAATTAATAATTCGGCTCCCCGAAATCCTATGTTTAGGGTGTCTCATCAATGTTTTGTTTTCTCCATCCTAGTTGTCTCTTATGATAATCCAAGATCTAAATTATTTACTCCCCTCGGTTCCAGTTCCTGTGACAATTTTTTAGTTCGGTTTAAAAAAACCCGGCAGTTTTATAAGTTCGGAAATATTAACACAAACCTTCTATTTATCCTTAATGACAAACTTTTATCGTGACACGAATGTTATGGCATGTTTAATGCTACAAGCTTTAAAAGTCTCCCTTCTTTGTGCCATTAGTTACCTTAGGAGGGCTAAGGAAGAAACATTAAGGATGTCAAGAAGTTTGCTGAAATAGAAAAACTTTACTCTTGAATATGCAATTGCCTGTTCTTGGAAATGCAGATGACTGTCAACAACTAACTGGAAGTGCTAACTGTACCTTGTAATCAACAGTAGGGATAAAAATGGATGAGATAATCTTTTTCTTTTGACTACCGGGAAATTTGTCTGACCGTCCTTTGGACCAATCACAACCATCTAAACTCGGTGAATAATAGGCCACCCCTCTACCCTTCTCCACTTAAATGCCAGGCTTCGCTTTACATGGTGTGGGGCTTGAACCTGTGACCTAAGCCACAAATCCTCCACCTTTTGCCACTCGAGCTAGGCCTTGGGGGCAAATGTATGAAATCATCTTTGTTACTCATGTTCTGTTTCAATTGGTTAAACCAGGAAGGTCTTGCTGCAGTTTTTGGAAATGGTTTATCAACAGCATGCATTGTCAACATGGGAGCTCAAGTGACATCTGTTATCTGTGTTGAGGTATGGTGGCTTTGTTTCTACATTCTATATGGTTGGAAAGTAACAATTAAGTCCCTTTTTTGTTACAGCTTTGTTTATAGCACCCCAGCATTAGAATGGGACCCAGGATAAGGATTCTAAGTAACTTTGATACTGGCATACTGCAAGCGTTTTTCCTTGTGTGTTGCGGAAGTGGGTGGTTATAACTGGACATGAATCATGATAACGTTCCGAAAGTAATTCATGTTACTGAGGCATCAGTCTTCACAGACTCACAGTAATGGCATCTATCCTCTTTATTTCTTAAATAGATTTTCCGAGCGGCTCTCGCCACCTATTGTGAAAGGCCATGAATCATGATTAGTACATCCAGTACCATCAGTGCTATTGATGCACACCCAAGTACAAGAAAATTTCTCATTACCCATAGTCTCAATTCTAGGTAAAATTATACAAGAAAATTGGGATTCTGAGAGTGCTATTCTATCACTGGCATGATATCTTTCATTGTCATTACTTCACTGTGATTACTGCTTCACCTTGATCTCCCCAATTGCTCTGTCAGTGCCTTGTTATCTATGTAGATGACCTACAGTCTATACATATGTTGTTACTTAAATCTGGAAGTAAAAAAAATTCTGTGATATTCTTATGCTTTTTAACAAGAACATCTGAAAATTGCTATTTGACCTTTATGCTGATCCTCCATGAGTTCATATGCTAATTGTTAATGCTATTGGACAGGATGGAGTGGTTCTACCCACAACACAGATATCTTTACGGTTTGGTGGAGAGGTGAGCATTCAGTAAAACTATGGATTTTAGTTTGCGGAATGAAAAAGTTGAGAAGCTCAATTTTTTTTATGCTTTGCTTATAGCAGGGGTTATTTTCATTTTTATTTCTTGGAGCTTTTTTAAATAGGGTGAGACATATAATAAACTGGGAACTTCTTTAATCGGATGTTTCAATTGAATAGTTTTGCAGTCAATAGGCTGCTTATGCCTTAGATCTATTGCTCGTGAATCCAAACTGATTTCACCTTTGTAATATCCCCAAGTCTATATTCGATAACTTTATTCCAAAGATCTATCATATGATGCAAAGTTCAATATATGATAATTAGCACAAACTTAACTATCCCTTGTTCTTATAATACCGGAACAAACTTTTCTTCTCCTTTTCTTTATAATTTATAAATAATGCAAAGTTCTAGGATTTTTTTGGAAAAACATAGGTTTTCTTTGTCTTCAAGTGTTGATACATAATATAATTAAATAATTAAAAATGTACTCTCACTAATGGCTTAAGCTTTTAGATGAGATGATTACACACTTCAGCATCAAGCTTGAAGCAGTTTATTAAGTTCTCGGCTTCTCCTGTAGTCTTCCCTCAATGATTTTTTAATTGTCTTTCGTCTTTCTTAGCCAACCTGTCTGTTTTTTTAAAAAATTCTAACAGGATATATCAAGATGCCTTCTCTGGACTCAGAGGCATCATCAAACATGGCCACCTATTCGGACTGATGCCCTGTCGAAGCCTGTAGATTTGCTGATGCTTAACAGACTTAAGGAGTCCTACTGTCAGATCAAAGTAAGTTTCCTAATATTCAGGAAAATACAAATTTAAGGTTTTTAACTTTATATGCTAGAAACACGTATAGCCCATTACTGGATATTCCTCGGTTTGGTTATCAATATATGAACCTGGGAATGTATATCCAAAGTGTCCTTGGTATGAATGGAGACAATTAGTGGATGATGTTCAGTTTAATTGTTCGATTTATCACCTTCTATTGTAATCTACCACACTGTTTATATTAACTCTAGTTATATAGGATGCATCCTTACATGAATACCTAAATGCATGTTTAATTTATTCCACTGTCCAGGAGGGGGAAGTAGAAGCTGTTGCTATGGTACATTCATATGAAGATGGAATGCAACCTGGATCTCATAAGACTAGGCTGACTGCTCTTAATGTATACCTCTTAACCTCAAAATCTTCTTGTATTTATTTTGCTTTTTTTGAAGAGGACGTGTGATTAATGCCATTTGTTTAACTTTCACATTCTAACTCTTCGAAGATAAATTCTGCTTATGCCTCGTAACTTTCTGGGGCAACATTTTCAATGCAATATATGACAAGGTTACTGCTTTACAAGGGAGACAACTTGAATTGTCTAATCCAGAAAAGTTATTCTTTGATCATGATTCAATGAAAATCCAAAATTAAATTATGACATGCTTTTGCAATTGAAGCTGAGATATCATGTGAGCAATTGCGACATGATTTGTTGAACATGAGATTCCATGTTAACAGTTGGACAAAAAAATTTACAGTATCAAGTTCCATCTGTATTTCAAAAGAAAGAGGCAGATTTGGTACTTGCTGATAAAGATGAAACCTTGAATTCACAAGGGTTGATATTAGTGCCTGATAGTTTGATAATACAGGTTCCCCCAATGGGTTTATTTTACCCAATGCTTTTGGTTCCAGATGTCTATCCTCCGCCACCTCGCTCTTGGTAAGTCAAGTATATATGATTTCACTAAATCCTTTCTCCTCCTTCTGTGCTCAGTTATTGCATCTAAATAGGTTTAACGATTATGATGATATGCTTGAGGACACATGGCACATGGACTTCCCTGGTGGTGGTGCATATCCGATGTGGGAGAGCTACCCAGTTTTCCAAACAAAGCCAAAGAAAGAAGATATTATTGGACTTGCTGAAGCTATTACAAAGAGCATTCTTTTGACAGGTGATAATAGTAATGTATTCTATAATGTGGTAGAATTTGGATACTCTTTCTGAGCCTTGTTTCATACAATTGACAGGGCGTATTGAGCTACAGAGAAAGTTGTTTTGCAGCATGCAACTGGTTAGTTGTTTGAGGCATTAAACCTATAGTTATTGTCATGTGGTTTGAAGCGTGATATTTTTCAACTCTTCAGATTGGTGGAGCTGCATCGATTTATGGTCTCATTCCTGCTGTGGAGGAAAGGTTTGTTTTGAGTCTAGTTTTGCCGGAATTTAAACAGAAAAAGAAAACAATGGCCCTGTTGCTAAAAGAAGTTGGACATAATTATATATACATATCATCAATGAATATTCCACCCTCTGTTTAGAAATTTTTTAAAGCATAACTAGGTGACTGCATTTGGCATGTTATCAGGTAAGTGCTGATAAGTAGAATGTTCAAAATTTTCCAAGCTATAGAAATGGTTTAGGAGATCACCAGTAGTCTAGTATGCTTTGATGTTTTTTGTTTCTAACAAAATAGTATGCTTTTATCTAACTGCTCACTTTCGTATCCAGAGTTTTACATGCAATCCCTTCACATGAAGCAATTGACACTGTGGAGGTAAGTTTTGAGCTTTTGATTTCTTTCTATTCTAGTTGTTATGTCATTCTTCAATATACATGTGCAGACAATCTCGTGTACCTTATATCTTCTCTTTGCCAGATGCATAATCTGGCGCTTGATTTAATCAAATAAATTTATATCAGTCCTGCCCCCATTATCATCCTAAGGTTTCTATGTGTTTGGCCTTCTCAAATATATCCTTCAGATGCTTAGATTGTTTTCAGCATGCTGAAGACCATAAATGGGGAAAACAAATTGAAAAGGGAAAGGAGAACCCAAAAATAAATATATGAGAGTTCCTTTGTTCCTTAGGAAGATACACGTCTTTTGCTCTCGCTTGTTGATGAGTACAAATTAGTTGATAAGCATCACATACTAATGATGCCTTTTAAGTTTTAAAGTTTATTTTATAAATAAGTAATTGTGTGTTGGAGAGGGCAATATCGGTTAAAGTAGATTCTTCTTTTGTTCCATCAAAACCCCTTCACAAACTGTACAAGCTTCTTCCAAAGTATACGGCTTTCTGGATGTAGATGTTGATATCAAGTACCGAAACAGATAATAAGCAGTTGATATGTTTGGTGAAGAATATTGATAATGACTTTTATCATATAAAATGACTTAAATGCTTTTGAAGTAGTTCACACTAAAAAGGAGTTCCATTATTTTGGCACCTTGAAAAAAAGGAGCTGATTATTGCAAGATTCTTAATTCTAATTGATTCAACTACAAATTAACTTATGTATCAATTACTCTAGATTGGTTTGATAGGATTATTTTTAATAAATGTAAATTATTTTGTGATAAATGCAATAGACCTAAGCACAAAAGAGAGAAGAACAAATGGTGAAAATGGAATGAAGAGGGTGTTAGGCGTTTTCTATGAAAGGGGTATTTGGAAGTTTAAAAGGTATTAGGGATGTTGTCACGATAGAGCAATCTATTTAAGATTTGTGTATGGAATGAATGGATAAAGACAAATTCTTAAGTGTTCTTTTGTTCTGTTTCGGATTCATGTAGGACACCAACTTGCACAAATATGAAGCGTAGTGATTGTTGTTGTTGCCATTTTTTCCCTGTATGTAGATTCCTTCCCCAACTAATCCAACTTGTTGAAATACATATGTAAAATGGACCATGTGTGGGTAAATATTTGGAATGGACTTTGAAAAATCTTTGGCTCAAATAGGTGCAATAGAAACTATTGTGATTGGGTACCCATCCTTTTTTGCAGCCCTTACTGTCCTTGCAGACTTACATCATTTCGTTTTCTTCTCATCTTTTATTCTGTTTTTATTTAGTAAGTTGCTGTATTTACATTTACGTTTGTATGTACATATCTTAGGTCTTGCAATCGAGAACAAATCCAGCATTTGTGTCATGGAAAGGCGGAGCAGTAAGTAGACACTATTTTTATTAGACGTTCTGCTTAGTTTCCGTCACACTATTTTTTAACGGCTATATCCTACATTCTGGTGGTAATATGGCTTTGATACAATTTAGGGCTTTGTATTATAAGTAATTCTAAGGAGGTGGTAAATAATCAGGCAAGGTAGCTCTCACACCACAATTATAAAAGGAATAAAAGGAGTTGATAAATAATAACTATCTATTATAGCATTAGCTGAAGTGTGTTTCTGTCACTAATGAAATAAATGGCACTGACGAGTCTGAACAGCGTAATGGGGCTGCTAATCGCATCAACTGACCTGTAAGACTCCACTACAGTGCTTAATGAACAGTTGATGCTACAGAGTATTGTTGCACTGAACCTATTTTGGTGCATAATTTATGAATAACATCTCAATTAAAGATCAGGAGCCTTAAGAGGGACAATCATTGTATTGTGTCGTGCTTTTTGTTTAATAATCTTAGTTTTTGTAGAATCCTAAGTGGTACACTTTTACAGTTGGTAGAATTCTTCTATTCGAATATCCACCAGCTCAATTTGAGATTGCTATATCCAGGATGCTAAATGTACTTATCTTGTTGAGACAATATTCTTTTAATGATGCATAAGGTGATACCTGTTCAACCATATCTTGTACCATGCTTCACTTTTAAGTTTGTATGAGACTCTATAGAGTTAGTATCACTTCTATGCACTGCAGATCCTCGGAATTCTTGATATTAGTAGGGAGGCCTGGATTCATCGTGAGGACTGGATTAAAAATGGAATTCACATTGGCAGTGGGAGAAAGTACAAGGATTCATGTTATCTTCAAGCTCAGGCAATGTGCTACCTGAATTCATAAGAGGTACAAATAAATGTTGCTCTAATTTATCTATATTCATTTTCAACTCAGGTTTTATACGTTTGATTTTATTTTTGCTTCAGATAAGTGGGAAGGGTAAGGGATGAGTTGGGGGATTAATCTAACTGACGAGGGAATTGAACGGTTACGATTATTATCTTTCCTTTTCGTCCTGTCAAGACATAATTCTCGTCCTTGCGTTCTGATTTCTTGTTATTGTTATAGTGCTGGTCCATAGGTCGTGCAACACTATTGCTATTAACATTTCTCTTTCAACTCCTTTGTTGTTCAGCTTTCTGCAGGGTTATGAGATTTGATAAAGATCGAAACTGGAGCTTGCTAGCTTATCTTGAAGACGAAAGAACTGTAAGCCTCCCTCCTCTCTCTGGACTCATATGGTAGCCTTTGTGAACAACGATTCGATAATCCTGAAACCTGAAAAATTATTCAAGAATTATCACTGAGCAAGGCCAATCTGGAGTACATCCTAATTTCTAGGAAACTTAAGTCACAGTATAGAGTTATACTAATCTTGGTATTCAAACTTATTTAAGACGATTTCATTCTCAAGATTGTGGAATTTTCATAGGGTTGATTTGCTAGCTGACCCTCTATGTGAATAATTAACTTGGGAGTAATTTAATTAGTCAAATAAATATGATAATCGTGTTATATTCAAAAATATTAAACCATGCAGGAAAAGCCAAGTAGTCATCAAAATTCGGCGCATTAGTCAAAAGCTAAACAATTCGATGACCTTTTCGTTGGATTAATTTAAATATGACTTGGTATAACCATTCTCACTGAAATGGTCGGAAGCTTGTTAACTTTTTCATATACAATATATTACTATTATTTTTTGTTTCACACTGATCATATTCGTGAGAATAGCTAGTGAATATTTATATTTTTCCGGGGAAATTTTAGAGGGAAAATAGCGATTCTTTTCAATAGTGTAGATACTCATCAAAGCTTCCTATTATTTCCGTAGGAAGATGCTATTATTTTCCTCTCTCATTCAATTAAAATATCGATAGGAATAACTATTAAACATTTTTTAGTAGTAAATTTCAATGGAAAACTAGTGACTTTTAAATAGTGAAAGTGGTATGTGAGGGTTAAAATGGTCATTTGAGAAACGATTACTAATTTCTATTTCATGTACTACACACTTCTCTAATACTTTTGATAATTTCTTCATTACTTAAAAAAAATTATGGATTAATGTTTTCAAAACATTAGTTGGTGCACCAAAAACAAAATGGTAACAAATTAATCAAGAATCAATAAAATTCTACTTCTCTTTAATTTAATTATTATGGAAGACAGCTTGTCAATTATAGATTAAATTGTGATATTTTATTTAGTAAAGTGTTAAAGACTCTGTTGTTATGTGATTAAGAGGTTATGGATTCAAATCACGAAACAACTTGCAGTAAAAATTAGGATAGATTACGTAAGCTTGTCCATTGAAGATTAAATTGTGATATTTCATTTAGTAGAGTGTTAAGGAAGCTCTTGAGTCACTGGTTAAGTTATTGTTATGTGATTAGAAGGTTATGAATTCAAATGAAACAACTTCCATTAGAAATTAGAGTAAGATTATGTGCAATAAATTCTTAAGTTCGTTCTTTTTTTTTTTTTTTGCCCTATTTGGTTGATTAATTTGAATTGCTTATTACATAAATTAAGAAAGGAAAAAGATAAAAGTAGAAGAAAATATGCTATAAAGATTAAAGGGTGTGGATAAATTATTTTAGTATAGTCAAAAATGTTCTTCAATATCTTGTAAAGTTATAAAAACTAGTGTTAGGGGTTAATTGATTCCTACTTTTGTCTATGCTTTTGGATTGGGTCTTTGCTTGAGTCCATTCATTTCTGTATATTCTTTTTTCTTTTCTTTTTTTTTGTGTCAAAGGTGGTTTAAATATGACCCACCATGGACACTTTGACTAGGGCACATAAAGAATATTTAGAAATTATGTTTGTTCTTAACTGATGTACTAATTAAGTGATCTTTTTGTTCCTAGATAAGGTTGAATATCTTCGAGATTAAATTTATATTTTGTTTGATTAAAGATTTCTTATCGAAAACAGTGATACCCTGCTAACATCTTCTTTTTATTTTAATTTCTTAATTCTCCATCTTTCTTCAGCTTAACACCGATATTAAGCCCCCTCTTTTTTGTTCTTAGTTGCTTGTGAAATAAATTAGTTCAACGGTCGTAATTTCATTCGAAATAACTTAGAGCCTGTTTGGCTCAGCTTAAAAGCTGGTCAAACTGACTTAAAAGCTGGTTTTTGACTTATTTAACTGTTTGGCAATACTCAAAATAACTTATTTTAAGTTAAAAAAAAATTATTTTAAGCCAAAAGTTAAAAGCTTGGGTAGGGATGTTTTTTTTTTAGCTTATAAGCTGATTTAAGTTGACCATATTTTTATCTTTTTGCCCTTAATATTTTTATACAATGTCCAAATTACCCATATAACCCTAACATCTCTTTCTTCCATTTTTTCCTTTTCACGTTTGGCATAACAACTTCAGCACTTTTATTCAAACGCATAACTGCTTATTTTAAAATTAAGTTTCAATACTTTTAAAAATACTTTTTTAAAGCTGCTTTTATTAAGCCCATCCAAACAGGCCCTTAGTCAGCTGAACAAAGATTCTTTGGTTGCATAAGATAATATTTGGGAAAAAGATCACATTAATGGTATACCATATTTTGGGTACCTTTTCATATAGGAAAGCATAAAATTTAGCACTCTATTGTCTTCCTACAAAATATTTGTATAAAGTTAGGTTATTAGAATTATAAGTATGAAATAAAAATAAAAGGATTGGTAAATACAGATTTAAAACATTTAGTTTGGATTATTATTTCTTTTTCTGCCTGCATACAAAATATTTGTATAAAATAGGTAAAAATTTATTTCATGATATATAGTAGGAAATAAGAATAAAAGAAGTACTTAGTAAACACGTATTAAAATATCAACATTAATTATATCGTATCCCATGATATATAGTATGAATTAAGAATAAATGAATTAGTAAACACAGATTAAAAGATCAAAATCAACATGAAGATGGTTAGTACAAGTCTTATCCCGACCTTATGGTAGTGTATATTGAGAGGTTTTTTTTTATATATAAATTCCTGGCTCAAATAAAACATAATAAAATAAGAAAGGAAAAAAAATACTTCAGGGAAAAAATTAAATAGCACCAACAAATCCCTAATCCATATAAAATAAAAAAAAATAAGAAGGAAAAGAGAATATTTCAGAAAAAAAAAATTAAATAGCGCCAACAAGAACGAGATGGATATTGCCTATATGAAGGATAAACTAAGAAAAATGAAGTTGAATTTGACATAATTCACACGTGTGACGAGGACATAATTAAATGATTCATTTAGAGATGTGAGATGTTGAGTTTGGTGGGTCTGATGAGAGGTAGAGAAAGACCAAATATATATCAAGATAAAATGATTAGACATAACTTAAAACACATGTAACACAGACTCTAAATGAAAAAATATAGAGATTTCGGGATCAAGAGCAGGTTAATGATTGTGCTATAGAGTGTCACTCATAAATGGTAGTATTAATATTTTTTTGATTTTTAATTAAAGTCTATTACTTACTCTGTTTCAAAAACGATGACCTAATTTGACTAGGAATAGAGTTTAAGAAAAGAAAAAGATTTTTTAATATCTTCATAATTTCTTATCTTTTTTCGACTAGCTAATATACCAAGTGATTCAGTTCAAATCCTCATTTTCAGTGAGAGTTCTTAATTGATCGATACTCTGAATATACATTTATATCATTGTTCCCATATTGCTTTACAATATAATCTTTATTAGTATTAATTGTCTCTAAATCAAACAATCTCTAAAACATAATTTATATTCTCAATCTTTTTATTTACGAACTTACAGAAACTCATAACTTAAAACTATATATTCGAAAATATTCAAATTAATTTAAAATAATTATAAAAAACACATTATGTCAAATTATCTCGACACCATTTATTGTAATATTCCATTCTATTTATAATTAAAAACTTAAAAGTCTTATTCATCCTACCGTACTCGTGGGCGATACCATCGAAAAGGAACGTTAAAACGATCCAAAGTTTGAAATGCGTGACAGCACAATCAGACAATGAAGATAACTCGATAACTCCGACCCAAACGTGCATTGTCCTTTTTAAGGATTAAATATAGCCACGTAGGTGTAATCATAGCCGTTGATTGTTTCATCATTTGTCAGAAAATATACGATGATGATATAGTTTCACGTGCGGGTAATAACCCATTACTTAACGGCTGGATAAAAAGAACACTTTATAATAATTGATTTACTGTAATATAATATTTGTGTTCGATAAATCACGTAGAAAAAGTGAATCGTATTACAAGCTTCATGTTATGAGGTTATGAGGTTATAACTGAGTAGTCAATGACAGTTGGGTTCTATTCAAAGTTTCTTGCCCACTTTTTTTATCGTAATTAAAATTAAGTGCTTATAGTTTTAAATATTAGAATACAAGAGAAAGGTATTCGAACCCATAATAAATGTGTGAAATATTTTCACCACTCTTTCTTATCGTTGAACTATCAATCATTCTGTTAGGAGGTTTAACGGGACAGCTAGTGAATTCGTTTGAACCGTCGGATCCACACCTAGATCCGCCTATGCTCTCAGCTACTCAGCGGGTAACTTTTAATAATAATTAATATGTATATCTTTTCGATATTAATTTATTGTCATTGAATTTAGTGCCACTATAAATTTTCAAGACAATTACAAAGAGGGATATTGTTATTAAAAAGTATATTTAATGTTAATTAAATTATTATTATTAACTAATTACAATTAAATTGTATTTTTAGTTTTAACTTGTAAAAGTGTTTTCACATATTTTATGGACAAATTGGTATAGAATTTGCCTAGAATAGAAAGAGTGACGTTAGGTTGAAGGATCCAGTCAGCTATGAAACGCTTTTGACCAAGTGATGAGCTTTTTTTCTTCTTTTTTATAATATACTATAAAGTATATACTATAAAAATATCAGTCTTTTTGCTTAAGCTGCTTAGACATGAGCTCGGCTCAGAATGTGAATGATTAATTTCGTGTCTTAATTTATGTGATATATTTTAATCAAATATTAAATTTATGAAATATAAGAGAACATTTTGTAATACTTCAAAAGGTACATCTTAATATATTTGAATTAAGATATTTATAAATTAAAACTTATATATTTAAATTGTAACCCTTTATTTATTCAAACATTAAAATAAAATGTATCATATCATTTTAATATTTGATTTTTTCAAAATTTTACGTGAACGTCAAATATTTTATTCACCAAACTGTCCATTATAATTTATATCTATCTATTCATGTTCTCAATTTATATCATCTATTCATGTGCTCGTGGTATCAACAAACTCCTTTTTCCTATTATGCTAATTATCTTTTTTGGTACACAATTTCCTGCTATCCTATTATAATAGTATATAATGACAAAGTATCCTTTTAATACGTAACTTATCCTCAAGTAATCAACTTTTTAAGGCAATATATATTTGACATTTTCCTATAAAAAATGAAAAGACAATCCAATGAAAAATTAAGTAATAAGTCAAATTTTATCATAACAATTAAACTTAGTTTTATAAAATATGGAATTTTAATGTTCAAATTATAAAGATAATATTAGTTTTAACAATTAACTTAGTTTTATGAAATATAAAATTTTAATGATTAAATTATGAAGATAATATTAGTTTTGTCTCCAAATTGTTGTCAGTCTTAAAAACATTGTATACTTAATTAATTAAATTTAGATATATATGCTTGATCTACAATATAATATAACAAGTAATTTCAAACTCTTATAGGAGTACAAGACTCTTAAATGTAGTTGCAAGAAGTGATTAAAAAAAACACTCTAGAAATGACGAGAATTTAGGAGTGTACTTCACTCATATTGCAAGATTCGGAGGGAGGGTATTAAGTTCAATTAGTCAAATTAAGAGGCGTTTTTAAGACGACTTAACAGTTTGGAATGAAATTATATTTTTATCAAATCTAAGTGTGTTTTCGATATTTCTCTCTAGTTCAATTTGCATGTTTAATAAAACTTTAATTTAGAGACAAACATAATTTATAATTATGGTCTTAAAATTTTATATTTATTCAAATATTTTCACATAAATTGAAACGGACAAGACTCGGAGATTAATTACTCACAGTAATCCAGCTCAAAGCCAAGCTGTGCAACATAAATATTCTGGCTCTTTCTTTGACCTTTGACTGAAAATCTGCCACGTGTCCTCCACATGACCCCCTATATAAACCCCCAAATCTCTTCTTCTTCATCGCATTCACATTTCCCCTCTTTCGAGCCCTAATTTCTCTCTCCCAAATACAAATCTCCGATCCAATCATGTCAATTAACCACCGGACTTCCACCGGAGACCGTCGGAATCCTAGTCGTTTACAGCGTCGAGCACCGGCATCGATTCAAATCAACCGACCGACCGATTGGAATGTGGCTATACCTCTTTTATCACCGTTGATTACTTCTCCGGTTTCTCCTGATGCCGGAAATCTGAAATCGGTGATTAATCGTCTCTCTAATTCTAATTCTAATTCTAATTCGAGTAATAGTAAGAAAGAGGAAGTGAAGAAAGAGCTACCGGTGTTTAAGAAGTGGCAACATCCAGCGGCGCCGTTTTATCATGAACCGGCGCCGTTGATTCAGTTTTTGTGTACAGGAACCGCCGATAGACGGTGAAATTTATCATAGATCTAAAAAAAATCTGAATCTCTTAATTTCAAAAGTATAGATAGATATCTGATTGAAGCTTTTGATACAAATTGTTGATAGGTCTTTTTCTATTAGGATGCAGAAGTTGTATAATTAGATTATTAACAAAGTTATGAAAACTGATTAAGGAAAAAATTATCTCTCTTTATTTTTTTTGTTTCCATTAATTACTTTGATGAGATGATCATGTGAAAGTGTAAATCACAGCTCACTTTTTGTTTTTTTGCTTTAGAACAAATTAAATGACAATGTTTGTTTGACCAATTGGATTGTCGTGGAGTGATAAGTGTCTCGAGAAATTACACCTTTGTTTGATCAATTGGATTGTCGTGGAGTGATAACTACTACACAATAAAGGATTGACAATAGTGAATGTTGAATACTCACATATCTAATAGTTCATGTATTTAAATCGTCATTTATTTTGATAAGTAATTGATTCACAATATTTGTTATTTTATAAAATTTATATATAAATTATATACTCTTGACAGAGTAGTAATTCATCTTGAAATATATTTATCATTTATTATTAAAGTTGACTTAAGAAAATATTAAATAAGGATAGAAAGGTAAAGTTATATCATTTCTTTGTAAAGTAAAAAGGTGACTTATAAAATGGGACGAAAAAAATGAAACTTATATATCTAATAGTTCATGTATACAACAACACCTCATAGTGAAGTATGAAACTCGAAAAAAATGAGATACTCTATTTGTTTATAGTTTTGTGTAGTTGAGTCTGGAAATGAATTGTGGTGCATTGATAGGAGTGTTTTATTTTTAATTATGAATTTCGTGTTTGAGCCCTGCATATGGAGTTGGGAGCGTCATCATCGAGTGGGTCCTGCATAGCCCAATTCGAATTCAGTTGGACTTCTAATGTGGGCTTCGAATTCTATTGGAAGCTTCACCTCCTAATGAATTCTGCAAAGCAAATTCAAATTTAGTCAAAGCTCTAAAATTTATTTTAAACCTTGTTGGAAGTGTTAATCCCAATAAATCTTGCAGAGTATAATTCGAAACAAGTCAGAGCTTTAATTGTGCTACAAATAGTGAAAAACCATTCAAAAAAAGCTTTGAAACACAAGAAAATAAGAGCGCAATTCGAATCAATAATGTATGCTACGAAGAGTAAGAAACCAAACAAAAAGGTTTGAAACACAAGAAAATGAGATATTTTTTATGTGTTTTTGACTCATAATTTTTTTCCCCTTTTTAGTGATGAAAAGGATAGCAAAGGTAGTAGTAATAATACCTAGAAAACAAAAACTAAAAGGGTGTCCACTTTGGATGATTGTAAATAATGATCACATATTTGTTAACTTTTTTTTTTTTTTTTTGCTTTTTCCTTCCACATAAATAATTTTTATACAAACACCTCACGTCTTATTGTCTTTGTCTATTTTTTGTTTCTTAGATACGTATCTTTATATTATTTTGTCTCTTCAATCAAACAAAATAAGCCAAGATCATTGACACCTAAGTCCACTACTTCTCCTTATTCATGCCAAATAATTATGTGTCAATAGTTCACTAACAATTTCAAACCTTATAATATCAAAGAGTTCGAATTGAAAATGACAACTACTTGTGGATTTTTAATATGAAATTTAATCAAAGGAAATATATAAAAAAGAATATTCCAAAGCATATAACTATAATGAAAATTGAAATATACAAAACTGATCGAATTTGATAAAGAGTTAGAAGAAACGGTCTAAGTTTCTTATTTTGATAAATTTTAATCGAGACATTGATGAATTGATAAATCGAGATCCCGATTTATATGATACAAATAATTTAATAGGGGTGAGAATTTCCCTAAACCTCTTGTTGGGATAACCATAAAACAAAGTAAACTTATTTGTACTTATCGATTAATAGTGATCGATTCAAAATTTTAAATTTATTTGTATTTGTCGATTAATAGAGATCGATTCAAAAAATTTATGTATATGAATCAGAATTAACCAATAATATGTGTTCACGTAAATGATAATGCAATATAATAACATGGTTATTATATTGCATTCAAACTAGATGATGTAATATAAATAATAATAATAATATTTATATCACATATAGTTTGAATGCAATATAAAGTAACCCACTTTGTTACATATATAATTAACAAGGTGGTACAAACTAGTACCTAATTTTTTCAAGTTTAAATATTGAATTTGAAAAAAATATTATGGAAGATGAGGTAATAGACTAATTAAATAGCCAAACATTCTAATTAAGTGTAGGCTGTTGCATACATAGACCGGCCAAACCTATTATATTAGTAGTTGTAATTTGATTATTTTATTATATCTTATACTTTGAGATGTTTGGTTTGATTTTGAATGGTCTATAAATAAGAAACACAATCCATGCACAACATGATTTTCTTTTATTTTTTCATTCATATATTATAATTTATAATATAATAATCCATTCAACGTCGATACACTAGAAAAGTATTAGATTCCAATTTCATGAAATATTACTTTTATTGTTTTGTTTGACAAATGAATTCCTAATTTATATTTTTTTTAAATGTGTTCACATAAGTTTAAACTCGCTTAGTGTAAGACTTAAGTGAGTTTGATCGAGAATACTTGAAAAAAAATAATTTAACTTTAAGATTTTTTATTTGGAAAATCATTTGTTCAACTAATTTAACCATGGAGGGTGAAATGTTACCATAGAGTATTAATGTAGGAGTGTCAAACTTTTAGAATAAAGTTGATTTTAGTAGTATAATTGTGTGGTTTTTAGTCTTTTAACCCACGATATGCATTTTTAAATATAAGAAGTATAAATTTTAATTTTACAATAATCTTATAGTGTTAAAGAATTTACATCATATTCCTATTTTCTAAAAATAACAAAAATTTCTTTAAATTTGATGGAATTTAGGTACATCTCAAAACGTTTTGGTATATCATTTTCTAACTGCAGATCCACCCATACATCAACATTTTAATACATCACATCTCGATTTGGAATATATCACACAACGTCCTGATACATTGCGTAAATTTATGTATCAAATGATATGTTGCTTAAAGTGATGTATTAGATCGATATATCATGTAAAGTGATATATCCGATCGATACATCGCTTAAAGTGATGTATCCAATCGATTCATAGCATAAAATGATGTATCTATCCAATTTTAGTAACTTTTTCAACTGATAATTTTTTTTAGATAATATGATCAAATAAGTTATATATCTAGATAATTTTTTCATTTAAAATGGACATTGTAAATCCATTGTAGATATTGAGTAATTTTACCCAAGAAAAATAAGTCAGAAACTGAATTAATAATTATTATTAACATACGTTAGAATAAATTATTCAAGATCTATAAATAAAATGAAAAATTGTGAAGGGTTCAATTTTCATTTATAATTATGTTATTACTCATGACATATAGGTAAAATAAGTAGTTAATAAGAAATTGTAATTCCATAACAAGTTTTAATGAAATGGATTAAATTCTTTCATTTTTAACTAGAGGCTAGTTAGGGACCTCAGATTAAAGTCCTGAGAGGGTATTTTTATCAGAAGTACTTCTCAATTTAGTTAGTTTTAGATAAATTCAATTTAATTAAGATTTTCATATTAATATTGGACATAAAACAAAAATATTAATACATAATAATAAATATTATAAGTAACATATTTCTACGCGATAATTATAATTAGGGACAAATATAATACGTCGCAATATCGAATTCATATGAATCTTAAAAGAGTAGTCTAACATGTCGCCTGTCTTGTAATTCTTGGGGAAAATAATTAATTTTGGCAATCCAATCTGTTGAACTAACAAAATAACGTCAACTTTGTTGAATGCCTTGAATCAAATCCGTTACAACCCGATGGTATACAATGTTGTTGTATTGGGCCCTTAATTATCTGTCAATTTTGTATTTTGGGCGCCCAAGCCTGTTAGGGCGTAGCTTAGCACTATATATAGACGCTATGGCAAACCCTATTCCGTAATTCTGTTTTTGCCTCTCCATAATAAAACAGCTCCCCCTCTTTCCGTGGACGTAACCAATTTATTGGTGAACCACGTAAATCTATTATCTTATTTTTCGCGTTTATATTTTCTCGTATTATATCAAATTCCGCACAACAAACTTAAACAAAGAAAATTAGGTTTAAAGTGTCAAACATGTTGACATTGACTGTTAGCTTGCTTATCAATTACATAAGCTTTTTGTTAATTATTATTTGGTATAATTAGGCTACTTTGATGATAACTAAGTAGTATATATATATATATATATATATTTAATTTTACTGTAAAACAATTCAAATTTTAAAAGCTAATTTAAAATTATCTATTCAGTATGAGTTTCATAGCTATTTAATTTGTTTGAAGTTTTATAAATAAAAAACGAATTAACAGATATAAAATTGAAACTCCTCTCTCTAAATTTATCTCAAGAACAATTGAAGAGCGCAATCTCTAATCATCCATATTGACATAAAAGAAGGAAAGAAGTAAGAATGAATAATTACCACATAAATCGAGGACTATGTGGTAAAACTAAACATACGTAGAATATATCAAAATAATATATATATATATATATATATATATATATAAAATCTTATGATTTTAAACATGTTAAGTGGAAAGTTAAAATTAAAAAGTGATTGAAAAGAATAGAAACAATCCTTTTACATAATGTTATATTAAAAAAAAAAAAAGCAAAACACATAGACTGCAATATATAAAATACATTTTTATTGAACTTAACATAAATGGGAAACATTGATACAAAAATTATCTTATAGTCATTCATACTACATTAATAAAAGGAATTTGTTGTACAAATCTTCCACATCTAACTTAATTGTGAGTAAGAAATTTTGAATTACTAAAAAAAACAAAACCGATGAAAACTATTAAGCATGACTTAAATTTTTTTGATTTTTCCTTTAAATTATGAAATTAAAATAAGAGAAAGAAAAATAACAATTGATATATCAAACTCGATCCAAAAATTGGGCTGGACCATACATATGAGATGATAATTGGGCCAAATATTGATGGTCTAAAGTTCATAAAGTACATTTTGATGCAAATAAATTAAAATTTGTTCCAATTCCAAGGATAAAGAAACAATATTACATTTTTTGTGTGTCAAAATTAACACTTTTAAGACTGTCAAAATCATTGGATACTATGTAGTTTGGACCTTTTTAAACAATCAAGTCAATAAATAATTTTTAATTTTCATGGTACAGTTTATAAAGTTAAAATAGTTGGGTAAAAATAACTGGTAAAAAAATATAATCAAAATAAATAAAATAAAAATTTTAAAATACTTTACAACTTATAACATTAGCTCTTTTTATAGATGAGTATGGGAAATATTATTCACAAATGTTAAGTAAGTGAACGCAATGAAATTTATAATTTTTAAAGATCAGATTAAATGAATCTTGATTAATATTTTAATATTATTTTTTTCACTATAAAAGAATCACAATTTATAATTTTTTTCGTATAGCTTTGTAGACTAGTTAAATTAATTTCCAAAAAATGAAACGAATCAAGTATTTTAAGACGGAGGAAGTAGTACGGAAAGTGAAACATCTCTTTCTACTTTGGGCTCCACAAAAAGGACTAATCATTGGGCTTTACAGCATAGGCTAGCCTGTTAATGAAAGCCACATTTTATACATTAAATTTTGAATTGGGCCTTCCTGCATGAACTAGTCTCCTAATTAAATAAGGAAAAATTACTTAATCACAAATATTTCTATTATATTTATTAATTAATTTTATCATTTAAAATTATTATATTTATTTTACTATTTAATAATGTCATATCATATTTCAAATTAAATATACTTAGATATATAAATTATTTTTTATCAAATATACTGAAATAGAGAAAGAGAGACGAGCAAAGAAAAAAGAAAGACGAGCAAGATTTGTCTATTTATCTCAAATACACGTGAATCATATTAAAATTAATTAATTGCAAAAAATGAACAATTTGGGATAAGACAGAAGCAAGTCATGTGGACCTTTTCCTTTAAATCAGTAAAAAAAAATAGTTTTAAATAATGCTTTGCATTAAGTTTGCAATTTCATTTTCCCAGTAACTCGGGCAACATTTATGAATAAAAAACATAATAATTTGTGTATACAGTATGTAAATTATTATTTATTTATAATATCAAATCAAACAAAATTTTAAAAGATATTTTTAATATGATATTATATTTTTCACGTTAAATAAAACATGTACGATTTTTTGTAAATGTCTCACATCATTAAGAATATTTTTGCACCGTCTTGACGAACCATTGGCTCAAATATAGTTATTAAATTACGGTAAAATAACTAAAAAATATTCATAACAAGATATGATCATATTTATTTTGATCAAGTCTGCATGCAGTTTTTTCACCGAAAGCTTCAAACCATTAAGAATATTCAACATTTCATCAGTAATTTCTTTTTTCGTTTTTTAATTTTCATATGAAATTTTGTTCACTTTTATCTTTGTTTAGTTGAAGATCCAACGTTTATCGTGAACATGATAGCTACTAACTAGCTAGTATTTATAATTGAGGAGTTAATGACTTTGATGTTCACTCAACTATCTATCAATTGTTTTCACAGAAAGTTACTCAACTTTCATTTTCAATTCAAAAGTCACTCAACTACGACTTCTTTGCATAGAAAGTCACTCAATTTTCATTTTCAACTCAAAAGTGACTCAACTATGACTTCTTTGCATAGAAAGTTACTCAACCTATTTAATTGTTATTTTCATTAAAATTTAGTGAAATAGAATTTTAATTATTAACCAAAATTTTAAGAATCGAATATATACCCATTTTAACCATTTAATGATACGCCCATTTAACCCGACCCGCAAAAAATATAACATTGAACATTTCATTTTACTATTAATTGCCTAAATCATTCTCCCTTGTCTCCCCCATATTCTTTTAGTGAATTAATGGTAAATGTCGAATGGTGAATTATATTTTTAGGGGTCGGGTACGGGTCATTAAATGGATATATATTCAATTTTAAAATTTATGTTAATAATTAAAATTTCATGTCACTAAATTTTAATGAAAAAACAATTAAATAGGTTGAGTGACTTTCTGTGCAAATAAATCATAGTTGAATGATTTTTTAGTTGAAAATGAAAATTGAGTGACTTTTTGTATAAAGATATCATAGTTAAGTGACTTTTGAGTTAAAATTGAAAATTAAATCACTTTTTATAAAAATAATTAATAATTAAGTGACCATCAAAGTTATTAACTCTATAGTTAGAGATGGATACTCCTATTATTTCTAAATAAAGAGAAAAAAGGATGGACCATTACCAACTGATTTAATAAAAACTAGTAATAAATTTATCAACAACTTGGATCTTCAAACATGAATCTTCTTATGACTGTCTAAATGTAGGTTCCACCACTTGAATTGAAGCGTTACAAGTATGTTAGAAATATGTCTATCTCTATCCTATGGTCATATCATATATATGGTAAAAATTAAGATGTATCGCGTTTCAGACTTAGGGATGAAGAAAATTCTATTGAAAACACCACTCCTAATGGGCCATGCAATGGACGATCCAAATTTAATTAGGATTTCAATGCGAGCTTCAGATACAACGTCGAAAATTCTCTCTAATATTTGATATGTATTGCAAAATTTATTTTTGGGGAGTTACGCTTCCAACTAGATTGTTTTCATTACTAGAAAATCAAATACGAAAGCCCTAGTTATAAATAAAGAAATTTCAACTATTCTACGATGGCGCCCCACGACTCACGTTGGTTGAACTAACTTTTCATTCATAGCATATAAGTCCATTTTTGGAGGTCAACTAATACAACATTCTTGCTGAATTTTTTTGTGGAAAAACATTAGTTTCAAATTGTCTTTACTTAGAAGTTTAAACAATTTGAGTTGCATTTTGTAACCTCTTTATTTGACAATGACTTGTGATAATACGAGTGGATTTGGTATTCCAAATTTGCTTTGACCGCGACTAATTTCGATGAATTTTGATTTGTATTGCATAAGATCATTAAAATAAAAAATACATTTTTTATAATTGTGATATCTGGATTTAACTTTTGTACTTTTCGACTAGTTGGACGAGATATTTGTCACTGACAACATGTACCATGTAATTATGTCCAACAAGGCTAAGAGTAATAAAAAGTATTTTTAATGGGGATTTTTCCTATTTGAAGCACTTCATGTTGAACTTGATTTCTAAATATGTAATTATGTGTTTGGATTAAACTTTAAATGTTGAAATTATTGCATGATAAATCCAATTGATTTGTTTTGCTAGAGAATTATTGATACCAAATCTTGAAATTGCCAAATTAGTAATGCTTTGTTAATTTTTGGCCAAAATGATAAGCGTTAGGTTTAGTTAAAAAATTCATTGTCTTAATTAGTCTCTAATATTCTCTAAACATTAACAAATAGTGGAACAAATTGAATTATTTTAAGGACATAGTTTTTTTTTCTACAATAAATTCAAATTTTAATATTAACATTGTGATCAACATGTATGCACTGTTTTCCCTTCTAAATAATTACAACTACTATAAAATTACTATTAATTCTTTGCAATAATTGTTTAACATATTGGTAATTAATTAAACACCATAAATTTATTCAAGTCACATTATTAATGGCATATTAAATAAGTTTGCCTAAATTACCCCTATGAATTGTTGGATATATTAATTCAATCACCATTTGAATTTAATAAGTTTGACTTCCTGTTGCTAAGTTATTTACTTTTGTACTTCTAAATTTAATTGAGGAAAAGAATTAAAAGGAAAAAAACTATATAGCTGTAATATAATTATATCAATTTAAGAAACAATGAAACGGAAAAAATTAAAGGAGGCTTATACCATGGTTGGTATTTAGTATTTTATTGGTCACTGTTTAGTTAGGATCGAAAATAAGCATATGTAAATATGGAAGTTAGCAAAGTAAATTTCGAAAGATCACGAGTAAGAAGACAACGAGAAATATACCAAAAGACACAAAGATTTAACGTGGTTTGGTCAATCGACCTATATCCACAAAGGAGATGAACAATCCACTATAAATATGAGAGTACAAAATACATATAGAAACAACCTCAACCAATTCACTCGGAATACATGGGAGGTTCACACAAATAATAACGTATCTTGTGACCCACAAATTCTCCCTCTAACCAAAACTCTCAAAGTTTTTAAGACTACATTGTGAATGCTGAATAAGTTAGAAGGAACATGTCTCTATTTATAGAATTCTAAATTTTTTCCTATCAGAAAAAAGATTAGTCAATCCAAAACCGTCTCGAGCTCAAATCTTGAGTATGAAAAAAAAATTATATTGGAATTGTCACTCTAAATGAACCCTATAGTGTACAATTCAAATTAATCAGAACTTTAATGCTAAATCGTAAATTGACGTGAAAAACAAAAAGCATTTATGATAAATTATCAAACTGGTCCTAATCCTAAATTACGTGCCCGTGTTTTTTTTAACTAATCATGATTATAGTGCCACTAAAATGTTACGTGATCCTATTTAGCTTATAATCATGATCATAATAATACTTTCAAAAAAAAAAACTATAAAAAGCTAAAGTTACTTTGTCATTTTATTTTTATTTTTGGTTTTTGGTTTTCTGATAGAGACATATATAATAAATAAGTGTCTATCTCTATTTATTTATATATACAATAGAGCGGAGATAAAAATTTGAATATAAATCAGTTAAAATCAGTATCTTTTACTTTAATAATATATTTATATTTTAATTTTTTATCAAATGAGTGTAAATACTAAATTTAAAATTTAGTTATTAACATGTAAATTAAATTATTCTTTTAAAATTTAAAACTCATAAAATTAAAATTTTGACTCGAACAATCTATATAAATGATTATACCGAACTAAACTAATTCAAAAAACTTAAAAATGAAGTTAGGTTTTCTTTAAATATATAGGGGGCGGAACAAATCCACTCATTTTGGTGGCTCATTATCACTCCTATTTAATTTTTGAATGTTTTTTTTTTTTTGAAAAATTAATTATCTTTTTTTTTTAAAAAAAAAAACTTTTGAAAAATTTTGAAAAGGAAAACGAGTAGGGAAATATTTTAGCAAGAAGTAAAAATAATGGAATACTGAATTTAAAATTGGTGTAATTGGGAGATGCAAACTACAAACTTTAAATCAGACTTTATATATGTGTGAAATATTAGAGTTAAATAGTTATAAATAATTGATTTCAAATTAAATGAGTTACAAGTTTACAATAGAATTTTAAATTAGATCATAAATTTTAAATTTAAATTTAAATTCTATTACCCCTTTATTTTCATCACTAAGATTTGGAAGAATTGAATTCTTTCATGGACATTATAATTCAATTAATTTTTTGAAATAATTTTTTTTCAATCACTCGAGTCAAATAAATTTCAAATATTAATCGAATGACCATACAAAAATAAAAATAATTTTCATGTTAAGAAAAGATAATGGGCATAAATTAACAATTTAGGAAACCTTATATAAAATAAAACTTTCATCATTTAGAAGAAAATAAAAGGCTTTTATTGAAAATTTGGTAAATTTGAGAATAAATGTTTTTATCTTGTTGCAATTCATTTGCTTTAGAAAATGGACTCAATACTTATTTTTGACTTTTTCATATTTATTATTTATTTGATTGAATTGTCGCTAACTTTGATAAGTATAATAAACCGAAATTCATTCATATTTTAAGTTATGGACAAATTAATAATATAACTTGCGAAAAATTATATTTAAGAAAGTTAGTTATTGAGGTGGAATTATTTAAAATTAACTTTGATAAGTATAATAAACTGAAATTCATTCATATTTTAAGTTATGGACAAATTAATAATATAACTTGCGAAAAATTATATTTGAAAGTTAGTTATTGAGGTGAAAATATTTAAAATTATACAAATTTTTCATATTAATAAGGTTTTAAATTTCATATTTCGCAATGAATATAACAAATCATGAGATTTAGCTTCTGTCAACTTTACCAACTATCTATTGCAATATCAATAATAATGACAATATAGACTCTGATATAGCTCAAGAAGAAACATAACTTTAAAACTAGCTTACCAATCTTTATTCAAAATTATTTATTTTTCAATGATCTGCATATTACTTTTAATTAATATAATGTATTTTTTATATATATATATAATGGAATGTTGAATTTGGGAGGTGTGTTCACTCTACCGTTGATTATGTTATTTATATTTAATTAATTAATTATAACTCTAAAGTCTACATTTTAAAACTTTTCTTTGGTTGACGAACTCCAATTCCAAAAGTTTTTTTTTTTTTTGTCAATATAAAAAGTTGTTTTTAGCTAGTCTTTATTTTTTATTTTTTATCTCTTCATTTCTTGAACAAGCTAATCCATTATCTTCTCCCAAGAAAAATAAATAAATTATAGAGTAATGTTTCATTTATACGTTGATTATTTGAGTAAAAAAAACACAAATTCTACTATTTTCCTTTTAAAATTTAAATTTTTGTGGTGGAAACTACCTAGATTATGGAAAGGTTAGATAAAGTTATTTTGAAAATTTTAAAATTATAGTGAAATATCGATTGTGTTAATAATTTTTTAAAATATTTCATTCGATTCAAAATAAGTTACTTCTTAACTTTATAAAATATATTTAAAATAAGTGACTTTTTAGAATTAAAATAAGTAATTTTTAAGCTAATTGAATTTGATTCAAAATGACTTACTTTAAACATAAAAGTTATTTAAATTTATTATATCTCATCTAATAAAAGACTAAACAATTTCTAAAAAAGTCTTTCAATATTTCTTAGTTAATGATTTTGAGGACAGACAAATAATAGTATTATTCTTATTATTAAATTATGACTTTTAAAATGAATTCGCCAAAACCATAAAATAGTTATTGTGAACAATAGGAAATATTTTTTTAACCCTTTCTATGAACATTTTCTACAACTTTCTCTTCTTTTTTCTAATCTTGTTTACCTAAAACAAATTTGGTTTTAATTTCCTCTAATCTATCAAAAAGAAAGTTATAACAAATCCTCTGGATTTCCATTTCAACCATTATAATAACTTGCACAAGTATTTTTTTTGAAAATTAAAAAATATGGTGCAGCGGATGAGATTGTTTTTTTCTTAATTAGGAGTTTTGAATTTGAAAAAATCTTTGACAGGATATGCTTATTTTTGAATGAATCTATACGACGTAAACTCAAAATAATGAGCTATCAAAAACTAGATAGATCTCTCGAAAAAATAATATTTTCTTTGTCCTCTTATTTTCTTAATAAACTTGTATTTAGTATGATTTGAAATATCCTTAATAGAAAATATTTTTCTCAAAAATTTGTTTTTTAAGAATGGAAAAGGAATTATTTATCTGCTTTTTTTTTTTGGTATCTGATAAGTAAATTAAAAAAATATTATTTTAGAAGTATTTATATGCCATTAAAGAAAAAATTTGGGATGCCAATCAAATTGTTAGTGACATAGGTGAAAGTGATAAAAGACAAGTAGACTTGAAATGCTATTTTATATAAATTATTTTTTCTAGTAATAAACATGTTATTTTTACACAAAAAAAAAATAAATTCAAATTGAGTCGACTAAACGAACAACCCAATAAGGCAAGAGCTTTAGGCCTCCAAACTTTTTATATCCGACGTTTGATATTTCTATTAATTTTTTGATTAATTTTATCTTAAGACATATAAGATCGATTAAAAAGAAAATCTGAAGTTGTCTCACCAAAAAAAAATAATTTGAAACTCAAACACGAGATCTCTAATTTAATGAAAGACGATACTCAAACATTTCAAATCTTTCATTAATATTATCTTAAAGCCGCTGAATTTATCGAACCGCTACCCCTCTTTCTAACCATGAGAAAATGTAAAACATATTTTTTCTTCCATGCTAAACAAACCTAAATTAAATTTCTACTTTTCTTTTTCTTATAAAAAAAGAATATAGAATGAATAAATAATAAACAAGTTTCCCTCCACAAACATGTTAAACTTTTTTCTTCCTTTTTTTTTTTCTTAACCGTTTTTTTCCATTTTCTCAACGAATAACTTTTGTTTTTCTAGAAGAATATTAAAAGCCTATTGAAATTAGCCCCACAAACTTTTAAAATATTAAGAATTTTAATTTAATGTTTTTTATATATAAAAAATTGTCAATATCATGGAGAAGGTGCTTTAGTTCTTTAATTATTTAATTAAACTTAGAACTTAGATTCTACTTTTTGACATATTGTACCCCTAAATTGACAACAAAAAGTCATCAATTTAGTTAACCATTATGAAACAACCAATCAACTATATATTATCTTTTTAATGTAACAAAGAATTAACCTAATCAATTAGTAGTATGATTTTGCCTACCTTTTATTTTTTATTTTTTATGTTTCTACTTTTCACTTCTTTTTATAAAACTTTTATATATCATATGGATTGATTATCATCATTTGATTTAAAGGTATGTTAAACAGTCTTTTTAAAAGATCACTCACCTTTACATGGTTTGGGTCTTAATATATATATGGTCCAACATATAATTTCCTTTATATTATATAATCCATTATATCGATTATGGATAAAGTGAAAAATACGTTTTTATTTTAATCATAAATTTTATATTCAAGTTCAGAATATAAAGTCATTATTGTTAAAAGTGTTTCGGCCTTTAATAAAAAAAAATTATGACACAAATTTATATCAATTATGGCTCAAAATAAATATTAAATATCAGATAAAAATTTAAATAATGAATACATTAATCCATTTCTAATTTTGTTAAAAGCATATAATATGAAATACTAGAGCATAATTTTCTCATGGATCAACTAAATATTTACATTCAAAAGATCAAAATTATTCGAAAAATATATTTATCAGATTATTTTTAACTTACCTCAAATACGAAGGATCAATTTTGTCACTTGATCCCCTTTACTCTTACTAAGAGATAATGCTTCAATTGTCTACAACAATAACCACCACCTATCGACTCTGAACGTCCTACAAGTGAAATATATGATCAGGCGAATGAATTATATGTTGATTTGATCATTATCGTTTATATGAGATGGAAAAATTATTTTTAATAAGCTTCATTCATCTATTTTGATCTAATATATTCTAAAACTATTTCCTATAGTCATTTCATTCACATTTGTGGTGGACTAAAAAGAATTATGGGACAAAAAGAACAAAACAAAAAGAAAGAAGTACACAAACAACAGCAAAATTGTGATACTAAAATGCATAAGTGGAAAAATATGAGGTATCTAAAAAGACATTTAAACCAAACCCACAATATACTCAAGGTGGATAGCTAGTTGGGCAGGTTTATCTCTTTTTGTCATTGTCTACTTTGTTTTTGAATAATGATTTTGTCTTTGTATTGAAAAATAATAATAATATCAACAACTCCCACTATATATTTCTATCTCTTTGACATAATTGTTTAGTCAAGTTTCTCATCTCAATATTTTTGTCTTTACACCTTGTAAAATTGAACTATTAACTTACCAAATCCAACTCAATAGCCCCATCTAAAAGATAAAGAACTACATTTGATGGAGATGTTATAAGTCTTTTCATTCTATGACTAATAATATTCCATCTTTTTTCATCGTCAAAGAATGTGATATAGTGAATGAAGTTGTTCATCTCTTAACTAGAGATCTCAAATTTGAGCTATAAATATAAAAAAATCGAGTGATTTCTCCAGAATGGAGCGCCTACGCGGCTTAAGTCCAAAATAACAGGGCTTTAACGTGAATATAATAACTAAGTGAGAAAATAAAATAAAAATCCGTCTTTATCATCTATTCAATGTCTTCACTTTTTTTTACTTCCTAAAGAGGGCTATATTTGATCTTTCTTGCCTCAACTTATATTTTACTCTAGAGACTTGAAATGACCACGTCAAGCTCCATGGGCGAAGCTAGAGTATCGAAAGGTTCATTTGGAACGAACAAAAATTAACTATATATAAGATTAAATTTTATTTTATTATATATTGTAGATGATGTTAAATCTTCTTGACTTCTTTGTATGCTTACTTTTTTATATTCTGCTAGTTTGTATCTTATTCGACTTCATATTATGCTCGCCCCTATTCATCATTAGTGATTTTTAAAGATTTGACAGATGAAATTTATATCGAGTCTTTAATTATGCGATTAGGGCACCAATTTGACCTTAAAAAAAGAATAGTCTATTTTGAGATAGATCCCCCCACCTCCCTACTCCATAAGTGTACATCAAAACTTTGCTCAAGACTTGATTTTTGAATCGTATATGAGTTGTCTCTAAGGATTTAAAAAAAAAAAAGACAAAATACATAACGTAACACAATCAATATTTAGAGCAATTTAAATTTTAACCTTAATAATTATACTTTATAAATTACGATTAAAGTTTTGATTAATAATCAATACATACAGGCACATATTATAAATTAATTTGATATATAAATTTTGAATACTTACAATTCTTGAAAAATCCTCTTGGGTTAATATCTAAAAGTTGTTTTAATTTGCCACTGCAAAAATAGCAGGCTTTGGTTTGTGATGCAGTGTGCCTATTTGACTTTCTAAAATAATGATTGTGATTTTTACAACACTTTTACTTACATTTTGTTCCTTTCTTCAAATTTGTGCCTACTTTGACTTTGCAAAATTATACATGAAATTAAACTGTCACGCTCTTCTTTTTAACTATTTTTAAGTTAATCGCTTAAAATATATTATATTTTTTATTATATATATTCATTTAATAAATATATTTTTTGTTAATAAATATAAATATTAACAAAGATTGATAAAAATTTTTTACCAACGTTATCATTAGATCAGATATCACCATAAATTGTAGGAACATTTATAAAGAAAATTACTTGTCTCTAAAAATAAATATTTAATGACCATTAAATTATACATATTAATTAATTTCGATGTTTTTGGTGTAGAGCTTGTACTCCTGTTAGCTGTGTGAAGTACTGAATTAAAATAAAACGTATTCCTTTAAAGCAAATCGAACCTAACTACAATTTAATATTTACCCACTTTTTTTACATTATTTCTTTAAACTAAATATCATTAAAGAATGTAGTTTTGTTGGATGAGATCATTTTTTTTTAATATAAAAGAATATTTAGTAAGAAATGTTATCCTTCGAAATGAGGCTCTATACAATATAAATTTAAATTAATCGAGTCTCAATACAAATATAAAATATCAAAATTCTATGCAATATAAATTTAAATTAATCGAATTTCAATACGAATATAAAATATCGAACGAGCATTAAACTTCAATAAAAAGTACTTATTTTTCCTCCCTAGATTCTTTATAGCTGTATCTATATAATTATAGTAATGTTTGATACTGGTATGTAATTCACAATAAATTGACCATAAATAAAGAACAACAATTTCCATTCCTCATAATCACCACTCAAATTTGGAGCACAATTATATTTTTTCCACTAATTTTTGCTAACTAAATATAAAACAGTATTATAGAGTAAGATAAAGGAAAAATTATGAAATCTGCAAATAATAATCATACTTTTGTATCTAATTTTGTTCGACTGTCATTGGAAAAAAAAATAATAAAAACATTATAGTAGACTGTCTATCTATAGTTATCTTTTCGACGCTTTCTTCGTCTTATATTTGTTGTTTATTTTATTTTTTACACATACACTATAAAATCATAAATAAAAATTACAATTTTACTATTATTTTTTTCTCAAGAAACTTTACTAATTTATTTAATCTTTCATAAATAATTAACTATAAAAATAAAATAATTAATTATATCTTGATTTTATATATTAACAAATAATCTGAAAAGATTATTTTAAGTAATGTGAAAAGCTAATATAAAACAGCGAGAGTATTTTTTAACTTTCTTATCCCCATATATTTGGAAAATATGAAAAACCACTTTTATAACACTATATTAAATTTTTCCATGCGTCTATTAATGTGTACAGCTAAGGCAGTTTCAAAATTATGGTATATTATTATTAATTTTTTTCTAAATAGTACTATGGTAGTAAAAAAATTTGAAGAACGATAAGGCTAAGGAATTGAATTTGGTCAAAAATTTTACACACATAAAAGGAAAAAGAAAAAAAATTAAATTATATTTCTTACAAAGGTAACATATGAATCATATTTGATTCGGCCAAAAAAAGAAAAAAAAATCATATTTGATTCGACCAAAAAAGAAAAAAAAAGAATCATATTTGATTACCTTTGTTTCTATTCTATTTAAGTTTATTATACACTTTTTTTCATATTTGAAAAAAATAATAATTAATTTACAATAAAAGTTTAAGTTTAATGGTATATTCTTAAGATGAAAACCAATAGATACTAGAAGTACATTATTGGATTTACGCTTTTTACCCCTTTCTCAACAAAGCGATAAATATTTATTATTTTAATAACTCTTTTTTAGTATTATAAGATTATATTATATTACTTTTGTTTTAAAAGATTCATTTAAACAAGAGATATAATATTAAATTTAAAAATAAATGAACTTTATATTTTATAGTCAAATAAGTATTTAAGAAATTTGTAAATCAATAGATTTAAACTTTCTTTATTATAAATTTTATACATTTTAAAATATAAAATTTTTATTTCTTCGTTAAATTTCGCAATAATTCAAATCATGTCAAATTACTTTTTTATTTATATTCTCGAGTGTTTATTATATAAATTAAGAGAAGATCATCGTAATTAAAGAAGATTATACCTTTTAAATAATTAATTTATGTATTTAACTATCAATAAAGATTTAGATGATCTTTAATCATAGATTTTAAATTTGAATCTCTTTGAAACGCGATTTTGATCTTTAACCATAGTCTTCGAATTTGAATCTCTTTCGAACGTGATTTCAGATTTAGCCGGACATTAAACTTCTTTGTTTGTTTGGAATGATGGTACAGTTGATAGGGGTAGGGGGTTATGAGGGGGTTGGTTTTGAGTGGGGGTGGGTTAGTGAGCTTTGAGGTTTGGCTTCTTCTTCCTCTTCAAAACTCCCATTGCCTTTTCAAAAGAAAAAAAATCATTACAAATTCTCACACGCAGAGACAAGTCTTTAGTCTTCTCTGTAACTACTCAACAACATTTTCCATTCATCTTCTTCTTCTTCTTTAGTGCATCAAAATCAATTGCATTTTTTTCTCACCATTCACACCATGCGTGTTTCTTGAAACTCATCTACATTGTTCCCACTTTTTTCAGCACAAAAAATCAATGAACCCATTCTCAAAATCCAATCTTTTACCCTTAAACACTTCAACCCAACTTCAATTTTCTTGTTTTCTTGCATTTCTCTTCTTGATTTCACTCTTTTGTTAGATCTGTTGAAACCCCATTTCAAGAAAATGGTGGCTGAGCCTTGGTGTTTGAGGATGGGTAGTCAGGTAAGTACAAATGTCAAGAAACATTCATTACTTATTGAAAATTCAAAGAGATTATCTATGAAGAAACAAACTCAACAAGAGAAGTTGTTTATAGGGATATTGTCATTTGAAGTTGCTAATATGATGTCTAAGATTATTCATCTTCATAAATCTTTGACTGATTCTGAGATTCTTAAGCTTAAAAATGAGATCTTTAAGTCTGTAGGAGTAAAGGCTTTAGTTTCTGATGATGAAGATAAGCTTCTTGAATTAGTACTTGTTGAAAAACTTGATGATTTGAATAGGGTTGCTAGTGTAGTGTCTAGGCTTGGCAAAAAATGTACAATTTCTGCCTTACAAGGGTTTCAGCATGTTTATGGTGATGTTATTTCTGGGGTTATTGATGTGAAGGATTTGGGATTTTTGGTTAAAGATATGGATGGGATGGTTAGGAAAATGGAGAGGTATGTGAATTCTACTGCTAGTTTGTATTGTGAGATGGCTGTTTTGAATGAATTGGAAGTTGCAACAAAGAAATTTCAGCAGAATCAGCATGAGGAAAGTAGAAAGGCATTTGAGCAGAAACTGGCTTGGCAGAAACAAGATGTGAGGCATTTAGAAGATGTTTCACTCTGGAATCAGACTTATGATAAAGTTGTTGAGCTGTTGGCTAGGACTGTGTGTACTGTATATGCTCGGATTAGTACGGTGTTTGGCAATAATGTTCTCGTAAAGAGGGATCTTTTAGGTAATCGAGGATTCAATGAGAAGTCTGGTTCAATTGTAGCAGATAGCAAGTCTGAAGTTATGGATGCTGATTTCAAGAAACCTGTTTTGAGGAACAACAATGGAAGCTATCGATCGGGGTCAATTGAGGGAGGGGTTTCGGGGAAAAGGAGCATGAACCATAGTACCCAAACTAAGGGTGGAAGAAATGAAGGGAGCTTATTTGGTACTGAGAATTTTAATTTTGCTTGTGGAATGGGACCTGGGAGACTATTCATGGAATGTCTTAGCTTGAGTTCTGCTTCAAAAATGGATTTCGACAATGATGTTGGGACTGATGACAGAAGTAGTCAGATATCTGGATGTTGTAGTGTTTCCAGTGGTATGAAGAGGTCCCCTGGTAGTATCCGTTTTAGCGGAGATACCAGACAGCTTAAGAGTTGTGTGTCTGATGCTGCAAAACATGGTCCCAAAAGTAGGATAACTTTGTATGCTCCTCCTACAACAGTCGGAGGCTCTGCTTTAGCCTTGCATTACGCGAATGTGATTATCGTAGTAGAAAAGCTGCTCCAGTATCCACATCTGGTTGGTGATGAGGGGAGGGATGATCTATATCAGATGTTACCGACAAGCTTAAGAAAGACATTGAAGGCTAGTCTGAGATCTTATATGAAAGGTTTAGCCATATATGATGCGCCTCTTGCGCATGATTGGAAAGAAAGGCTTGAAGAGATACTCAAATGGCTTGCACCTTTAGCACATAATATGATCAGGTGGCAGAGCGAACGGAACTTTGAGCAGCAACAGATTGTTAAGAGAACTAATGTTCTCCTTCTTCAGACATTGTATTTCGCGGATTGTCAGAAGATAGAGGCAGTAATATGCGAGCTGCTTATTGGATTAAACTACATATGCCGGTTTGAACAACAGCAAAATGCTTTATTGGACTGCGCCAGCAGCATTGATTTTGAAGATTGTATGGAGTGGCAACTGCAATTCGGAGGTTCTTTTCATTCTTGATCGCATTGGAACAACACTAGTGTGGTAATATTTTTTTTTTTTTGAATTTGATGCATTTGTATGATAGTTTAGAATATAGTTCGACACGATGTCAACAGCAGAGATCCATACATTCAAGATGTCTGGTTCTCTGGTGTTTGATCATTTTAGATATTTCATTGCAAGTTATTGAAAAGCAAGGACTTCCAAGAGTATATATTTATGCACTTCCCAATTAATTGCTGTGTATGCTGTATATGTTTTCTCTTCTTTTGTTATCCATTTGATTCAGATACTCAACGGATTATTACTGTTCCATTTGTATCGTTATATTGAGATACTCAACGAAGTATTTTTAGATCCAAAATTCATAGTAGTACTGAATGGATTCATTTCTGGAAGTGAAGAAAGTTGTTGATTCATCCAATGTGTTATGTTTCTTCCAAGATTAGCCATGGTGCTCTATGTCACAGAAAATTTCTGTATGATGTTTGCACTTTACAACGAAGACATACTCAGTGTGATCTCACGAGTAGGGTCTCTGCGAGGGTGAGATGTATGCAGACTTTATGCCGATGGTTCACTTTTATGTTATTACAAATTGCTCTTGCAACACTGATATATGGGTACTTTTAAGTCTTTAAATTCGAATTCTAAATTTCTAGAGCTGGTTATGAATCAAGTACAAAAAGGACCAATGTTTTGTGTTTAAAAACAGCAGACATCTCTTTATTGTCTTCTAAGCATATACAAGTATCCTTTTAGATTATGATCGAAATTTTAGAGATGCATTTTAACTAAACTAAGGTCATATTATCTCCTAATTCATATTTTTTTTTGTAATTTTGTGCACCTTTTTTACTTACGTAACATTCATACATCTCCCACACGCTTCAATTGCGTGGAGTCATAAAATGTGCACAATCCTACAAAAAGAATAAATGCAGGGAGGTAACAAGATCTTAATTTAATTAAAATGTGTCTCTGAAATTTCGATTATAGTCTATGAGATACTTGTGCTTTTATCTCTTTTGGCATATGAATTGAATTTAAGACCTCTTATTAAAACTCATATTCTCTTGGCAGAGCCGTATAATCCTTATACACACCTATAAAATTAATTATATTTTTACATATAAGAAATCTAAAAAAACTCATTTCATTTACTCGAGAGGAAAAAAATTAAGCTGTTATATAAAATAAAATATTTGAATAAATTTAAGTTGGGTATACAAACAACAATTTTTTTTATCATCAGTAATAGAATGTTAGGTAATAATTTTTATCAATTTTTCACTTGATTTTTTATATCAAATGTATATTATACAATAACATGTAGTAGTATATATATATATATTTTTTTAATTCACCGACACGTCCAATATTCTTCTATCGTCATTGTAACTCAATTTTTAGTGCTTTTCCCAACATTTCCAATTCGATTTGTATTTATCACTCAAAAAAAGTATCAATTTTATACTCTGAAAATTTCCAGATCTGCAATTTGCTGCATAGACTTCTAATTCCGGCTTCTAGAATCTTCCATTGTCGTGTGTATACATAGTTTCAATCGGATCACCGGCGAGAACTGTGACCGGCGGTTTCTGCAATGAGTTATCGGAGGTCAGTCAGTCTCTACGATTCTCTGTTATAAGCATTCGCCATTTGGACTGTTTTTGCATTGTTGTGCAATTGTAGTTTATAATATTTCCTGCCAAATAAGAATGATGAATAGAGTCAAGGCATCTAATTTTTGGTGAATGTGATATTGATGTCCTAATTAATTAACTTTAAACAAAAGTAGATGAGTTATAGTATATTGTGTACTGTGTCTGAGAAAAAATATGGTGAAAGACTTTGGAGCTTAAGGCCTAACTAAGGTTAGCTTTATTGAAGAAAGGCATAAGTGGAGAAAAGAAAACTAAGATAAAAGTGAAATTATCAATTGTTTGGTGTCTCATCTTCGGATTTATGCTCATCGGTAAGGAAAAGTAGGTCTTAGAGCCTTGATGACGAGGTGAACCGCTCAACATGTTTTATGCCTTGCTTCAGGGCTTAAGCGGACAATACTGATTAAAAAGAATGTTAAGACTTCCCAAAGAGTTCCTATGTCATATAAAATGAGATAGAAAGAGTAGTTTTTGTTCTTCTTTCTTTTCCCCTTTCAAGGATATGGTTAGTTCAAAATTGTGTAGGCAAATGCTGGGTTATCTCGTGAAATTAGCATTCTCAAATGCTATTGGGAATATTGATTTAGCAAATCTAGTGATGTTCTAACTCTCCATTCAAGTTAATTGACATTAAAAGAAAAAAGAATCTCAATATGACAAACTAATTTGGTCAGTTCGATTTGTTGGGGCTATGCCGTGAAGATTTGAAGTCCCTTGTCCAAGGCGAGTTAGTTTGCACGAAAGATCGCAAATGATATCATAACCACTAAACTTGAAGAAAGAATAGAATGTTTAATGGTCCATTTCAGGTTAAAGAAATAGCTGGTGCATTTCTGGCTCCCTTTCTATTTGTGCTTGACTTGGTGAAATGATAATATGAAGGTTTTCACTTAACTCATCAAGATTATTAATAGAATCAATAATCACCAGAGAGTTTTATTTTTTTAATATAAAAGTTGACATAGGATGGTTGGGTTGTTAAAATATATCTGAATGTTAGATTCAAACACTGTACAAGTTAAATACGTTAAGTGAGCTGAACTCTCCACTTTGAGGTTTATGCTATTTTGATAAGTTTTTTGAACCAATGCTCTAAACTCTAGAGCGTGATTTTGGATGCCATTTTTCTGTCTGCAATTTGGAGTAGCTTTTCTAATCAACAAGAAATGCTAAAATTTGTTCTCCGGATTGGTATTTCAACATTTGTGAAATGAAACAGCAGTTAGTTCCTGTATTTCTACTGTGTTGAAAGGAATTTTTGAATAATGTTATCAGAGAAGGGGTTTCTTTCGTCTTAAGGTTTGTAGCTTTAATGATACCACTATTACCAAAATAGTTGTCAAACAAGTATTCCGGATCAGATCATCTGTTGGGTCTGCTGAGTGACTTAAACTTGATCTCAGTTCCTGTGGTAAACTTCCGTTTACAGGACTCTTTGATTACCAGTTCTATAAATCATGGAAGTAGTGAATATTTCTGTCTTCTCTATTTTCCGTTGGATAGCTAAGCAAAACACATGTGTTTATTTAGATCTGAGAGACTTTAAGGATAAATTTTGTTGCCTGCGTGTTATATCAATGGTAAGGTATTAATTGGTTTCATCTAAAGAAAGTTGAGTTTTGCTGAGACCATAAAAATATGTCATAATATGGCGTCTCTGCTGATGCAGTTACTATGAGACACAAGCCTTCTGCCAGGTGTCAGTGTGAATGGCATATCATATTTCTTTCTTAAATTCAAAGATTTACGTGGAATTTGCACTCAGCTCATAGTATCTTCCATATATCACAAGTAGTGGCACTTATAAATCTTTCACAAAATTAAGAAGTGGAAGTTTACATGTCGAGTCCACAATTGCCCTTATATATAAAAGGCTTTCAAGAATCATGCCCTTTACCTTAAAGTTATGGGTAGTTTTGGAATGAAAATTTCTATCTGTGGAAAAAGGAACAATGTTCAGACATCAAAGAAGGAAAGGAGGAACCTTGGGATGGAGGGATTATCTATTTAGTGGCACATTCTTCTGACCTTTTGCAGTTTGACATAGTTGTTGTAATTTGGATTTGCTGCTTCTTAAAAGACAGCCAGATGCCCCTGTTCTTTCTTGGCTCATGTTAAATCATTGCTAGGGAAGTTAGTCGAACAGCTTGGTGTGAACATACTTGAGAGTAGCTGAGTTACTTCTTTCAAAGAGTGTTCAAACAAGAACTTGTCTAGTCTTAAGGAGGAAATCAATTTACAATAGTGTAATACATGCTTACGACCAGCCTACCAATGTTGAGATGTTGGCTAAATACCTGGAAAAATAATTCATGATTGTGACAATATGATGGATTAAGATGCCAGCTTAAATGCATTGAGATAGATTTCATAATGCATAACTTTGAGAAATAATTTGGATATCTTGAGGGTGTATTTTGACGTATGATGAAGCTTAGACTGGGGTTGGAACATAGAAGACATGAAAAAATTGCATTTCAGTTATCATGATCTCATTTTTTGTGTGCCAAGTGAATGCTCTTTTTGCTGGGTGTCTCTTGTAAAATGAGATACATAGCAAAGAAATAGATGTAGTTACTTTACTGACTACAAACACATAATATCCAGAAGTCTCTGTTATTCTTGTTTCATGGCCTTAGTAATTGCATTTGAACTTCTTGGTCCACAGGGATCATCGAGCCCATAGAGCTTCTCTCTTTGATAACTACGATAGTATTGAGGAAGGTGGTATAAGGGCTTCATCTTCCTATCCCCGTGATCTTGATGAACGAGACAATGACAAAGCTGTTGATAGCTTACAGGACAGAGTCAGCTTTTTAAAGAAAGTAAGTTCTGCAATATTTCATTTATCTTCTTTCCGTCTATTTTCTATATTACTCCCTCTCTTTGTTTTAGATCATATACTCCGTTGAGTAGCCGTGGTTTCTGCCCAAGCTTCATTACCTTTGAAATTAAGTAGAATTTTCAAAAAGCACGAAACGTTAATACTTTTGAGTTTGGTTCACATACTAGTTATGTGTGGATAGTAAATTAATAATGCAAACAATTTTTCTTATACTGTAAGGATTGATTGTACGAGGCGTAATAATGAAGAGATTGTTATGCGAGAAATAATAATGTAGGTATTGTTATGCGATGAATAGTAATACAAGGAAAACTATGTAGCAATTGCTTACTTATAGAATATTTTTGTCTTTAAATACTTTTATAAGTAATGCACAAATTAGTGCTCCACTTAATTCACATCAGTGTTGAAACACATACTTCAATGAACTGGTGAATTGACTCTTGAAGCACTAACCCTCGCTTCATCGCTTTAAGCAATGAAGCGATGACTTTTAGGATCATTAGTTATCACTACAACTCGTTGAGTTAGATGTCATTGGACCTGCAGCGTAACAGTTGTATTATTTATCACTACAGCTCTTCAAGGTGAACATTATTGCTGCGGAAAAAAGAAAAAGAAGAGCTAGAACTTTTGAAGAGCAATATGGTCTATATGCATGGTATCTTATCTTTAACCTACTTGACCAAAGTGGCCGTGCCTAGAATTTTTATTAATTACAAACTTATAATATTTTACTAAAGAAAACAATTCCGTTCATCTTCAAGGGCTGTCACTCAATCCTTATGTGAGATGTCAGCAAAGGATGGTCCCAGATGGTTGACATATTACTGCAATATGATGACAATTTCACTAACAGTGTCATTGAACTTGCAACATCATGCTTGTGTCCATGGCAGCAGTAGACTTCATTGATATCTTATGGACCACATTGCCTTATGTTACTGTTATTTTCTTGACTAGTCAAAAAGTTTCATTATAAACACCAAGTGATGAAAAATAAGTACAAAATGTGCTTGTGACTTTGCTTGGGTAATACACTATCTTCCACCAAGTTTTACCAACTATCAATACAACATGGTAGTTTCTCCTTGCACCAAAAATACAAGTGACACTGAAAATCAGGAAGTTGGAGAAACAATGTGTGCCCAGTGTTATTGACCCTCTGGAGGCTAATCATTCATGCTCAAATTTCTGGTGCTACTTTCACTGAGAAAGCTACACTTGTAAAACTTTTGCCTACTGAAGTTGTATATGTGCATTAAAAATTTATGACATGATGCTCAGAGCTTTATAAATAAAAGCTGCTCTTTCTGTTGTCATATCATGTGTAATATTCTTAAGCATTTTTGATATTAGTTTTGGAGTTCTAGCATATCTGCTATGTAATTTTAAATGTTCTTTAAAGCATTGATAATATATTAGCACTTGGGCAGTTAACAGGTGATATACATGAGGAGGTGGAGACCCACAACAAGATGCTAGACCGAATGGTAAGCCAGCTAATTTTGTGAATCTTCTTTTGTACACTACTAGTTAACTTTTTCGGTAATGCAGCTATTTTTGGAATTTCTTTTGTACACTTTGTTAACTTCTTTTTTTTTGGATTATTTCCATTAGGGGAATGAGATGGATTCATCTAGAGGAATCATGTCAGGAACTATGGATCGGTTCAAGATGGTAAGCACACGTGATATATATTGTTATTATGTCGCGTGTGTTTTGGGTTGTGTCTGACATACTTATAGGATATGCTATCTTTTCCCGTAATTTCCTTTTATCAGATGCTAGTCTAACAGTTCATTTACTTTCTTAGGTGTTTGAGAAGAAATCGAATCAGAAAGTGTGCAAACTTGTTGGATACTTCGTACTTTCCTTTTTCCTAATATACTACATATTTAGGTAAGCATCTCTACTTGGATTCTGCAGTTCACATTTTTTATACGAGACAGTAAATGCAAAAACTTGCTTTTATATATATCCCTGCAGTGAGAAGTACGTAAACTTGCACTGTTACCTTTTCTCTTTTGGTACTAACTTTTTGTTGCAAAATTGCTAATGAGAGTGAGACTATTGGTTAAAACAAACCAAATGAAGTTACTGACATGATGATATCATTGAGGCAATTGATGGCTATCTACGAGCCTGTGCTAGAAATTAGACCTATTTAAATCAATGTATTAGAGCTGGGTGTAACCATTTTTCATCCATGATGCATGAATGATATGCTGACCAGATTGTATGAATTGATAAACTAACGAGGTAATGTTTGTAAAAAACTTTGGTTATGGAAAAAGACTTTGAAGAAAATTGATTTTAGGATACGTTGGAGTAAGATAGATATATATACAGCAGGTAAGATGAATATATATACTGCAGGTTTAGCTAGTATCAGAAATGTGAAGTTAAGATGAGATTAGACCAGGAATATGATGCCGAATATCTACAGTCAGGTGTTTTATCTCTACTTATAAAAAATACCATCCAGGATATCGATACAATAGATGAAGATTCTACATAGAATTAAATAAGATAGCTGCAAGAAGTATCATTGGAGTGTTATTGATAAGATGAAACCTATCAAAGTGAAACCTCAGTTGTATAAAACAGTTGTAGGACTAACAATACTATAAATGAGCTAATGTTGAGCTCATGATGTCAACCACATCCACAAGATGAGTGTTGGAAAATGGGTATGTTAAGATGTATGTGTGGTAAAATAAGATTATACACGATCACATTCAGCAAAAGGTGCAAGTAGCAAGCGTACAAAGTAAGATGAAAGAAGGCCCCTTGAGATTGGTCGGTCAGTCCTACATTGTCATATGTATGGAAATATAGTTAATGAATTTGTTTAAGCAGTAAGGAAACCTAAAAGTTACACGGAAGTCAGTCATATTGAAAGACTTGCAATCTATTGAAATTCATGCAAACTTCAAAAAGAAAATATCTTGAGACTTGTTTAAATGAAGCGACATGGATTCTAAGGATTCATATAGCTGATCTCAACTAGTTTTGGGATTGAGGTGTAGTAGAGTAGTAGTAGTTGTTATTTCTACGGACTGGCCTGTTAGCTTTGTATGTTTACGTCATCTTGAGAACTAAAGAATCATTTTATTGTTTCCTGGAAACATAAATTAGTACACCGAAGAGACGAGATGAAACACAGAAGTGTCCTTAATCTCCATTTGTTTTTTTTTTCTTGCAGGTTTCTCATGTATTTCATGTATGGTTTGAGGGTCAGGATCACTAAGATTGTTCATCCAAATTAGTTGGCCACAACACACTTTCGCCATTCTCATCGGTAAAAGCTGGCATCGTAAATATTATATTTCATGTTGTGTCAAATCATTGAAACGGAAGAGATCTTTAGTCATATGTTTGAAAAATCATACAGAAAGCAATGTGGTATAAACTTGACAAAAGAATTGTTTTTTTTTTTGGTTCATAGACGTGTATATTAAGCATATATTTCAATGTTATGCTGATGACAACTACTGTTTTTTTAACTGAAAAATGTTGAAAGTCAGGTAATATTTTTACCAATGTCTTTGTGCCGGCTTCATTGAACAATTAATAATATTTGTTTAGTTACAATATGATTTTGAATATTTGACCTAAAACTAATCTTCTCTCGTGCTTTGAAAATTTCCTCTAAAAGTAGCTTTCATTTGGTTTGGTTATTAATCGTCACGAAATTGAATTATTCACTATTCGAATTGACTTATAATTTATGATACCTTACTCAACAAGCCACAAAACTAAAAAGGCTCATTCGGTAGGATGGATAAGAATAATACTCTAGTGATTAACTCGTCACGTAATATTTATCATCACTATCAATCATTACCACTATTGCAGTCAATCGTAATTACCATCACAATCACCATTTTTGCGTCAATCATGATCATTACAACACTAACCACCTCCACCATCACAAATCATCATCAGTATTACTAGCCAGTAGCACCAACTATCAATCCACCACTACAAACCATCGAGTTCGGAGCCTAAAGGGCAAAAAAAGTTGACAAAAATTTTAAAAGGGTAATATTAGAACACTTTCTAATCAAAACGGTAAAATCGCTACTGACGTGGTGATTTATTTTGACGACTTTAAGCAAAATCACTGCTAATTTTTATTTTTATATTAAAAAACATATCATTTAGAATTCAGATATAAAATCAACATTTTAAGTATTTAGATATGCATTCAGATTTAAATATACTCCTTTTAATATTTTTATATATAAATCATTTTCAAATGTAAATTTTTGGCAAAGTGACAAATGTTAGGTTGAGATGTTTTTCCACGACATTCAACTATGTTAATCTTGTCATCTTAAACTTTGAAAATTAAACGTTAAAAGTGCTTTTACTCTGTAGGTTTTACCTATTCAATTTTCTAATAAGTTTGGGATTAATTTTTACAACTAAGTTCGTTTCTCACTACTATAGTCTACTCCACAACCTATCATATTATTTTGCTTGATTGATTCACATTGAGATTTACACTTCAATTTATTTTTTTTTAACTTTCTTTGTGGGGGGTGGGTAGAGATAAATAACTCAAACTTCGAAGAATACAATTTCCCCGTCAAAATAATAATAAGAAATTTTATTATATAATTATTATAATCGAGTAACCAAATAAGCAATGAACTTACTCAAAACAAACGAGTATAACATAAAACTTTTTAAAAACAATATTATTTTATCTTGTCTTATCTTACGTTTTATTGAGGTAAGATTGATATTTATTTTATCATTTATTATTCAAATTTTCCATTTATAATATTTCATATTTGAAATTAAAAAAGTAACAAATAAATAAATTGGTGAAACATTGAGCTATTAATAAAATGCCACGTTTTAATTCTTTCATGTGCATTTGACACTATCAATTTGACACCACAATGTTTTTTTTCCCACATATAATGAGAAACGTGTTTTTTATGTTAAAAAATCATCAATCAGACAAAACAATTTGGTGCATATAACACGAGGAGAATCTTTGTTGTTTTTAACACATTTATACTGCGCCGATTCTTTAAAATTGGTATAATATCTATATCGATATGATATATTAGTGTAGATATGATATTTATATCAAATATAATCAATTTATTTTAGAAATTTTCTTAAAGATTAATAACTATAGCTCTTTATATGTCGTAATATACATTTATTCTGATGTGCAATGTATCATGTCGTAATATACATTTATAAACAGTATGTTTAATACTTACAATCTCACTTGTATGTATAATGTTTACTTCAATATTAAATACTTTTATATATAATAAATATTTTCAAACTAATTTTTATTTACCTACATGGATATTGGCATTAATTTCACAAATCTGCTGGCAATTTTGAAGGCTAGTAAACGTGTGGATAATTAATGCCACATTGGAAAAACTTAATTAAAGTCAAAGTCAAGATTGATGCCTTTTTATGTTACTTATTTGTTAACCAAGATTCTGTCAGTCCCATTTTATGCGTTATCTTTTTATATAAATAATTATTCTATAATATTTGTCATTTTATAAAATTGACGCATATATTATCATGTTGTTCATTTTTACCCTAGTAAGTTATTAGTTTAAAAAATTTATATTTGGCTAATTTAGAAAAGCTAAGTAAATGATTCATGTTTATTGGTTAAATTAAGTGATCAGAATAAATTAATTCATATCATTGATTGAAAACTTGAACTCCAAAAAATTTAAACAAGAAAGAGTAAGATTACATTATTTTTTAAAGCAAATACAAAGTAAAAAATATGACATATAAAATGAGACAGGATCACGAAGAGAGTAAGATATTTATCAAAATCCGATAAAGGAAAATAATGATCAATTTATTTTCATTATTTGACCAAACATTAATTGTTGTTTCACTAGACATGTAAATACTTATATTATGTGGCTAATATACACACTAAATATATGATTTGAACATAGTAACAAATGCCACATGGGAGGTCCCAAATTAATGGAACACTATTTATATTGAAAATCTAACAACTTAAAGAAAAACAACTAGGTTTATTTTATGTAGATTTTTCACTCGTGCTATTTTAATTAATTTGTCCAATAAATATAAAAAAAAATATTATCCATTATGGCAAAGTTCACCAATTAAATTTCACAACTCAATTTAGTACATATATATGTTTTTATAATTTTTATAATAGTACCATTTTATATTATGTTGATGTGAGCATTTTGCCTTTTTTAAAAATATATTCAACCATACATTATTTTATACTACCTAGCTACCCAAAAAAATTATACTATTTGTTCAATTAATAATTAAAAGAACTCATTATTATTTATAACATCAATGATTACATATCAATAATTTAATAGGCTAAAGACAAATTCGTTAACTAAAACCTTACATAGTTGTCATTAGAAAATAATTAAGAGTAACTATTCATAATAGAATAAGTGAAATTAATTAATACTTAAAAATAAAACAGGTTACTTATCATAATAGATTAAACACACAAATACTATAAATATTTTTATATTATCAGTAAATATAGGTTAAAATTTTTAAACTTACATACAAAATTATGTGAACTTTTAATTTGTAGTAGATTTTAGGTCATCTTAATGATATCTATAGGTAACTCTCTCTGTAACATTTATAATATTGAAATTTATTTATAAACTATCAGTTATATAATGAAGCTTAATTATGAAGTAAAAAAGAAACATAAGTATTTTCATTTGAAAAAAAATGTTCAATGCATATTCTCAATATTTTCTTGTAGAATCTATTTTCAAATTTTTCAGTGACTTAATTTGTATGAAATAGATAGAAAAATTATATTTTATAGCACAGATATCTCATTTATTCACCTGAAAAAAACTAATTTTTTAATAGTATGCATTGATGTTTTTACCAAATCATGTTAATCTATCATGACTAAATGATTTAATAAAATAAATAACATATGATCATCATTTATAACCGGATGATATATATATATATATATATATATATATATATATATATATATATATATATATATATATATATATACATTTTACAAATCTATTAGTTTAGCATAAACTCAATCATGGTGCGACTAAAAAAAATCTTAACAAAATAATGTTAAGATTTGCATATACTTTATTCTTACTAAATTCATTCATGAAATTTCACGGTATATTATCACGATAAATAATATTATGATTTGATGCGGATAAATTTTTACCGAGTGTGAATACGTTGGGGCAAGAGATAGCGACGTGCTTCCCACAATGCCACCTGCCCACGCGCACACGACCCCACAAATTTGGACTCTATGGACAGAGACTTCAAGAAACCCTAATTTATATATATTTACAAATAAATACACATTTTTTTAAAAAAATAATTTTTTATTTTTTATTTTAAAAAAACACCACTACTTGATAAGAAACTTCTATAAAGAAAAATTATCCATCAACTCTCTAAAATCATTTCTTACTTACCCCCTTCTCATAATTCTCTCCTTTAGACTTTTTGTAATAGTATTTTTTTTTTCTAAAACCAAAATATAATAAAAGACATATGATATAAAATATACTATGTAATATAAACTTTGTTATTAGTTTTTTCAATCTCTATGTGTGCTTTATTCTCTTTTTTTTTCTCCCTTTGGGTTTGATTCTGTCCAGAGTTTCTGTTTTTCTATAATTTGCATTTGTTTCTTAATTTAGATCTTCACCTTTTTTTTACATCTTTTTCTTCTTTTTTTGTTCTTTATTTTTTATAAAAAATAAAAATATATTTTGCTAATTCTAGCTATCATATCATCTTTGTTTTTCTCTTTACTTGATTCCATGAACTTCTTGTGCATCTAATTCTCCTTTAAAGGAAATTTATTCCTTATATAACCCTAATTTTATCTTCACAACAAGTATAGATTTAAAAAAAGGGGTTTTTATATATATCTTCAAGATAGGTCCAACTTTTTTAGGTTCAAAAATAAGGAAATAAGTAAAAATCTTGAATTTGAGCTAATTTTTTCTTGGTGAATTTTGGAATTATGGCTAATTGGTGGGGTGGTCAGGTGGGCATGTCCGGGCTTGAGCCAGGATCTTGCCCACCTATGCTTCTGACGAAGCAGCTTTCGGTGAATGAGAGTGGGAGTAGTGGTGAAAATCAAGAAGATAATGATAGAGACAATGGTGATCATGAGCCTAAAGAAGGCGCGGTTGAGGTTGGTAATAGAAGACCTAGAGGTCGACCACCAGGATCCAAGAACAAGCCCAAACCCCCAATTTTTGTGACCCGGGATAGCCCTAATGCCCTCCGTAGCCACATCATGGAGGTGGCAGGAGGGACAGATGTCGCGGATTGTATTGCACAATTCGCGAGGAGGCGCCAACGTGGCGTTTGTGTACTTAGTGGGAATGGCTCGGTAGCTAATGTAACCCTAAGACAACCATCATCTCCAGGTGCTGTTGTTTTGCAAGGAAGATTTGAGATTTTATCATTGACCGGAGCATTTTTACCCGGTCCAGCCCCTCCTGGCTCGACCGGGCTAACTGTTTACTTGGCCGGAGGCCAAGGACAAGTGGTTGGTGGTAGTGTTGTTGGGCCATTAATTGCTGCGGGCCCAGTAATGATTATAGCTGCCACTTTTTCTAATGCAACTTATGAAAGGTTGCCACTAGAAGAAGAGGAAGAGGTTGGAGGCGACAACCCCAGCCAATCACAAGTACTGACTGGAAATTCGCCTCCGACCTTAGGTTCAAATGATGGAAGGCCACAACAACATCAACAACATGAATTGCATGATCCATCATCATTACCTATTTATAATTTTACACCAAATATATTACCAAATGGTGGACAATTGAATCATGATGCATATGCTTGGACAAATCCTAGACCACCTTATTGAGATTGAAAAAAAAGAGGTGAAATTTGAAGAATAAAAGAGATCATATATGTACTAAGGTAAATTTCTACCAATGTTTGATTTTATACATAGAAGTTTATAATGTTTGTGTTTTGTAGGAAAATGTTTTTTGGAAGAAGTATATATAGTTATAGGAAGGAGAAAAACTATATTACTTTTTCTAAGTAAAATAAACATTTTCTCTTGTAGCTTCCATTATGGTTGAAATAAAATATGGTTTATTTCCTTTTTCTCCAATAATTTACTCTATCTTTTATCTTTTAGTTAGTGTTAAAAAAAAGTGTTTAATTTATTTAATTACTATAGAAGATTTATAGGAGTATGTGTCTTCTTTTTCTCAGTTGTGCTTCAAATTTTGTGACTTGAAACAATGAATGTTCATGTTCTTATTTTTTAAAATTAAATATTCAATATTCCCTCTTGCACTTATATTTCTTTTATCTTCATCATTATAGTTGTCAAAGCACTAAAGAAAGACCAATCCATGTTATACTTAATAAAAATTAATGGGTTTTTTTATTAGTTTGTTTACTCAGTTGATGTTGTGGATAAGTACTAAACTTTGTTAATTTTCTTTCTGATTTTAAAGAAAATATAAACTAGAACTAAAGAAATCTATTGTGAGCAAAATCTAGGAGTGTTAAAGTTAAATCTAATGTACTTAAACTAATAAATTAATCCTTTTTTATTGTTACTATTAAGATATGCATTTGATCAAAATTGATACATCATAACAATTAATTTATATTATAGCAATGGATATGACTCAAATATTCTCTTGGAAATGCTCTTGCTATGCATGCATGTTTTTTTGTTTTGTTTTGTTTTTATTTAACTTATAATATAAAATTTTTAGTAGTTTATTGGTTACTGTTTGGAAGGGAGTGTTTTAAAACATAAAATAAGCAAAGATTGCTTCCTTACTCAAATAGAAAAAACTAGCAACAAATCACAATTTAAAATTTATTGATTCTTGTAACGATTTTAAGATATTATATAATAATAAATCAAATATTCATTTATACTCTATTCGTCAATTTTGTGAGTCAATAAGGTTTTCCTTAACCATATGAATCTTCCCATATGCGTTTTAAATATTTTAAATTATCGATTATTATAACTTATAAAACATTTTAAATAATACCTAATATGTAAATGTTGTTTTCAAATGCTTATAAGTTTCATATCTGATTCTACAGTCAAAATTATTTTAAGAAAATTGTCTCTCAAACTTTAAATTGTATGATATGAATTGAAACATAGAGAATAGTACTCTCTTTGTCTCAATTTATATGACTCATTTTTCGTTTTAGTTAGTCTCAAAATGATACATTTTTATATTAAATTAATTTTATAAATATCTATTTTATCTTTAATGAAATAATCACACAAATATCAATATTTATTTTAAATTACAAAGTTCAATTTTCTTTTCTTTTACAAATTTTATATTATACATGAGCTACTGAATTCGTAAGAATCGACGTGTTACATAGAGCTTCTTGTATAAGAGATATTTCTTGGTTGCTTCTGTGTACATGTTTTGGGTAAATACATGCACTTACATTCAATGATATGACATAGCTAATCAAAAATTGTTCAATTATTACTTATATATATATATATATATATTCCCAACAAATAATACTAAATGACAGAGTTGACAATTTGTTCTTTTTGAATCCCACTTGCAAGGAACACTATAACTGGAATCACTGACTGACAAAAACTTGGTGAAGTTCGTGAATTCAAATAAATTTAATAATTTTTTTAAATATTTTATATTATATTAAAAAATTAATAAATAATTCCAAACTTTGTCTCTTTCTTTAAAAGGAAACTTAAAACCTTCCAAATTTTAATCTTATTTTCGCCTAAATAAAAAAGAGAAATGCAATACTGATGACAAATTGTGATAACCAAGCTAGATTTACATGCTACTATTTTTTTTTCAACAAAGTTGTTGATAAAATTTTTATTCACTTAGCGGACGTTTAGACATATAAAAAATATGAGATTTGTACTAAAAATGATACTATTTGAAAATTAGAGTTGTGAATGATTTAGACTTTAGAGTAAAAATTATGGAAATAGATTTTTGAAGTTTTTTAACTGTCATAAAATTTCCGTTGAATGTTAAAAAATTTCAACAATTCTATGTCCAAACTATTTTCGAGAATAAACTTTTGAAGGATAAAATGAAAATTATCTATAGTCAAATGGTACAACATAAGGGAACTCCTAGCTAGTATAATAGGGTTCGTTCATCTCCGATAATTTTTTGATTCAAATTTTATATATATATTCTTTTTTAAAATCATCAAATAAATATATTATAGATTTCGAATGTAACAATCAAATAGATATGATAGAATTTGATATTAAAACTCATAACATTAAAATTTTAAATTTGTTGTACAACATATATATTATATCTTCATGAGTGTATAGCGATGAACATAGAAACGATAGTATATCAACATATACTTTTTGAATTAAGGATGTATAGCAATGAACATATAAGTGATAGTATAAATAGGAGATGGTGATTAAGAGGAACTATCATTTTAAGTATTCATAGGTTAACACATGTAAATTCGAAAGACAATTAGAAATATCAAAGACTTGAAATAAAATAAATTTATATAATTTTGTACATAAATTACCAAGATATATATATATATAAAATAAGCAATGTACAGTCCAAACCCTAAAATATGACACCACTTGATGATTGTAAAAAAAAAATACTTCATTGCAATAAGATAATTTTATGGTACTTGGCTTTAGGTTTAGTATAAAATATTAGTATAATTTGGTATTTGATATTTTTTGAATATTGATTATTTACTTAATGAAGGTCAATATATTAATATGTTCATTGCTCATTAGTATAATAAGTCTAACGAGAAAGTTAAAGAATAAACATAAACAACTCAAACACATATGTCTTTTAGTTGTATCTATTTGTTTTTTTAATGTCTTTTTACTTATTAATATTCTATAATATCGTGCCTCCAAATACAAAAATAAAAATAATTAGAAAAATAATATTAACTTTGTAATAACAATCAACTACAACTTCGATATGATATTACAAAATATCATATTCAATCAAAATTTAATTTATAAATTATCGATTTACCAAAGCAATATTTAAAAATTTAATATTTAATATCTATTTTTAATTATTTATTACCAATTTGAGAATTCTGAATCAAACATCGAACACTTGACCAAAAAAAACTGTAAATTTAAATTGTCATAAAAATGAGTTTGCGTATCATGTGCACATGTGGTAATAATTATTGCACATTATGAGTTGTAAAAGGGTTCCTACCAAAAAAGTTGTTGTATGTAATATTTAATTTGCTTCAACTATTTATCTATTGGTGCCATCTTGTCCCATCCACACTCATGCCCAATATTGTTGCTTTATTATTAACTATAATGTGGTTCAACAGATGAATCTGTTTTTTTTTATAAAGGTATAAATATGATTTTTTTACATGTGAAAAAGTTTTTTTTATAATCTATAAGTAAAAGACTAGTAATATGGATAGATAAATGTGATAAATATTGTGTAAGTTATAAAGAAAAACTAGTGGTCATAACTCATATGAATTACAAAAAGTTAATGACCATGAAAGTTACAAGAATCAGTACTTATCTTCCAACACAATTTAAATCAACTAACATATGCATTTTTCATATTATCTTTTCGTTCAGAATTATTTGTTATAATTTCTATTTTTAGAGTCAAACTATAAAAACGTTGACTAACATTTTAAGATGTATTTTTTCATATTAATATGCAAAAGATTGTAATTTATAGTACTTTTTATGTAGTTTTAGAATATCTAATTTTTTGTTTAAAATATCAAATTAATGTGATTTAATTTACCTTTGAAAATTAATCAAATTGACTTTCAATAAGCGTAACATAACAAACAATTCCGAACGAAAAGAGTATTTTAATAATAAAATGCATTTATATCAATAATATTCACATCATAAATTTGTGATACCATCACTGACGTGAACTTGTATGTTGTACACAATAAAACCATCATCTTTCTTCCTCTCTATTTCGAAGCCCAAAGTGTATAAAATATTAACAAAAATTTCAAAATAGTATATAAAATTTTATGTTGTTTCAGCGATTTCGCCGTTTTGATTAATATAAAATTTTATACACCGTTTTAAAATTTTTATTAATATTTTATACCCTTTAGGGTCCGAACTCCCACATTACTAACCTAAAAATCTATCGATTCTTCACGGAAATCACACAAGGCTATTAGACCTAACTTCAACTTAATAAACCAAAGTCATGTTTCTATTTCACCATTAACTAGATATTTGGTTATAGTTTTGTGTTCCAATCTTCATACTAAATACAATCATATGCCTAAATTAAACATATATGGTCAATAAATACTTATGAACATATCCATAATTATTCAAAATGGAGTGCTACTAACACTCAAAATATTATATCCCAAGTTTTTTTTATTTTAACAAAAAGATTTACAAACATAAAGGTCCCCTCTTCACATGAGTTCACGTGTCAACAAGGTTAATTAATTAATTTAATCTTAATAAAATATACTTAGCAACTTGGTCACAACATTCCAACACTAAAGTCTCGCAATATTAGTGGGGGTCCTATTAAATTCAATAATTTCAACTATTATTCACCCTTCTCTCTACTCTACACTAAAATAGTTAATTAATTCGAAACCAAAGGGGCCAATATAGAACAAATTGGTTCTTCCATTTGTTCCTATTGGCATCACACCACTAGCAACTTTGTGCTAACTACTTTTTAATTAAATTTCAATTCAATGTACTCAATCGATTAAAAGGATCTTGATTTTAAATCTGAATACAGAAAGAGAATTGTCGTAAGCCAAACAACAACAATATATTTAACATAATCTCATAAAAATACTATTTAATTATGAGTTACTTAACGATAGATTTCAATTTGTTTTGTAGTGGATAATCCAATCCGTGTTCACAAAGATTGGGAATAATATTGTGGCCTTGTTGCCACGGAATAAATTTTAAATCCTAGATGATTGTGTGTGTATATAATTGAATTTGTGTTGTATTGTGCGATTATCTAAAAGTTATGAATTTGGAAGAAAAGAGATATTCACCCCCTACTATAATTGATATCAGATTCATATAATTGATCTCGACTAATTAGGGATTAAAATGACTAGTTGATTGATTGGAGGGGTGACTTTTACTTTTGGCTACTTTTAAGACCTCTAAGAAGCCAATTTGAAACAAGTGCATCACTATGAAAGGGAATCCATTAAACTAGCATTAATGAAATGTAGACCATACATTATAATTTATAAGCCCCTTCAAATACATTAATAATTGTGTGCACCAAATTTCATTAATATCATTAGTGGTGGGGGCATAAACATTTGTCCATTTTTCAAGAAAAAAACAAGAATTGGTTCTTGGCTTAGCTTTTATATGTGATCTTTCAAAATCCAATTTTGATGCACATATCTAAAAGGACTTTTGTATTTGTCGTGGAGTACACGTCATTACTATGGGTCCTAAATGTTTTTAACTTTAACCTAATATCTTTGTGCTTTTAGGAGACACATTTCGGATTTCTCGTTATTTGGTGGTACGTGAATATGACCCTTTATCGATGAGATTGTTTCTCACTTAATTAGAAATTTTAATTTTATATTTTTACATGAATTTTTATTTGTAGAAAGTACTTTGAAAATGGATTTCAATATGGATATTTTAAATGAAAAAAAATAGAAAATTGATGAATCTCAATGAATTTATTGTTTCACGTCTCGTTCCTAAATAGTATAGTACATCCTTTTTACTAAAATTGAAAATTTTCTATGTGACCATTCGAAATTCAATCATGAAGTGAGATGTGATTGACAAGCAATCTATATTATCACTCGAATGAATTTTGTTTCAATTGTCCAAATGCTAAGTATTAATGAATTTAGCATAATAATATAGAAAATAAACTCGCTCAAGACTTTTTTTTTTTAATGTAAGTTATTACAAAAATATCACACAAGAAAATCAGTGATATTTTAATTTACTAATTTTATAACAAACTACTAACGAGCTATATTTTTTCAACATACTTATAAAATAAAATTAAGTTAGTAAAAATATATTTGATTTACTCGAAATGAATCATTTCATAAGAGATGAACCCAAGCTAATTAAAAATATCATTTATTTTGAATGGAGAAAGCTTCCCTCAATTCACTCACACTTATAGAATATTTAAATAAAAGAAATTTATTTTTTTAACTTGTCGTTTTTAATATATAAACAATAGTTATTTTCTCATAACTTATCCTTAGTATTAATTAGTTACTCCCAAATTATTTTTGAAGATCTAAAATTATACCTCAGAAATTACTTTAAATATTATGAAACGACATCGTATTAATTATTTTTTCTTTAGAACCCTTCAAATTAAAAGTATTTTTTCGTTAGAACCCTTCTAACGAATGAAGTAATAATTTTAATCATTTTTTATATTAATATAAAAAATTATTATCTTCTTCATTACAAAAAGAATGATCTAATTTGATTTGAAACGGAGTTTAAGAAAATAAAGAAGACTTTTTAATCTTTTGGTTCTAAATTAAAGTTATGTCAAATATATCAAAATGCTCTTTAATCTTGTGGTCTTAAACATATCACGTAAAAAATTAAAATTAAAATATTACAAAAAAAAAAAATTCTTTTTGAAACAAATTAAAGCATAAAATTATTATTTTTTAAACGAAGAGTATTTAATTAGGGGCATTGATTTGGCTAATAAAACAAGAAGCAAGAATTATAATGGGTGGTTCAAATAATGTGGGACCAAACACGTCCTTGTCACTTTTTTGGTATTGACCAAAATACCCGTCAAGATTGTACCACGTGGCAGATGTAACACGAAGGGGGTGTAAACGCGTCAGTCTTATTTTCTAAACATACATTATTATTATTTGCTATCCGATTAAATTTAAATGTAATTCATATAAAATTTATTTAAAGGAAAATATATTATGAACTTTCAATACATGAGTTTGAAATTTTTATAACCCAGAATTAATATTCTTTTTTTGTTTTGATATTTATTGAGTTTCGAATTAATTATTTTTTGTAACCACTATAATAGTTTTGTCCCTTTTTATTCATCTCAGTTCACCCTTAATAATCATCACGATAAGTATAATTTATATAAAAAAAAATTTATTGAAATGTTCTTACAAAATACAAGTAACTTTTGCCACAAAGTTAAAATAAGAATATATCACAATTTACCAAAATTAAGTGTTAAACTTTGATTAAATTGAAAACACATGTCACATATTTTGTGTTTCATAAAAAAGCAAATTTATTGTGATCGATCGATGTTTATACATCAAAAAAACAAGAAGTGGCAATACTAAAGTGATATTTTATCTTTAATTAATCACAAATTAAGTGTTAGAACTTAATTAAAACACATTTCTAGTAGCTTTGTGGTTTGATACAAATATTAGGTGTGATTTTAGGTATTCGACACTTTTACTTAAAAAGAGAAGAAAAATAGTAAGATGTGCAATTCAAAGTTTAATTTAAAAGAACTCTGAAAAATAAAAAAATTTAGTCTGTGTTAAAAATATGTTGCATTTAGTTTATTTTATATAACGATATTTATTATGCATAAAATTTAAAAAAAAAATTTGGTATCACATATAAAAAGTTTCCCTTGATTCTTGAAATTAGAGAGTTTAAGCGTATGTAATATAAAATAAAATTGAAGGAATATAATAGTCATGTCATCTAAAACACAAACAGGAATATTTTTAGACACTTTTCTTTTTCAAGAAATAGGATATATATATATATATATATATATATATATATATATATATATATATATATAAATAAAGATGCTTGAAATGACAATTTTAACTTTTTGTACATGAAAGTTGTGCCTCATAAAATATAAAATAGTTACTTATGAGAGTCCTTTGAATGATTTTTAAGTAAGAACTATACATATATGTGAGAGTTATAGTGAAGCGAATAAGATACTTTTATTTTTAATTAGATATTTTTGATTTGAACTGTGAATAAAAAAATTATAGTGAAAAATGTTTTTCTATTTAGATCTTTTATATCGTGAATTTGGATTAATCAAGATCATAATACATAACCTCGAATTAACCAATTTGTAAGGGCTAAACCATTTAAACTTCAATTATTAATATATTAAATATGTATTGTTACTTCACATTGTGAGGGTGATATAGTTCTCAAGATATCAAATATTTCCTAAATAAACGGATGGAAAATACATACTTTAATTAATTAAAAATTAACTATATTTAGCTAAATATTACATAGATCAAAACTAGAAAATCTTAATGAATTTTCAACAAATACTTCTTATATATTTAATAAAATTTTCAATATATTATAAAATTTATACAAAAAATTATCAAAATTTTGAGAACTCGCTTTCACCACCCTAAATTCACCCCACTAGCTAGTAATTATAATATTTATAGTTATATTGATTATAGGGTTCATAGTAGCCAATTACTATCCATACAAATTCAAAGTCAACATCAATTAGGAGACAAATCGTTTTCATAAATTCAACTAGTATATGACATAATAAAATTAAATATAATCCATGCATAGCACGCAATTTTTTTTAATTAATTCATATATTAATATCCTTGTTTTTAATGAGATGCAAACTTCATGCCAACTCATGCTACTATGATTAAATTCTCACCAACTATAAACATTTATACATATATCTATTTTTCAAATCCATAAAAGGAAGAAAATAAAGATATAAGTTGCAAACATTGAAATATTCACTTAATTAAAATAGTATATGTATTTGAATATAAAGTATACACCGTTTATACACTTGGTATATATTTTGTAAATTCTATAGCTGAATAATTTAGTAATTATCCCTTTAATTTAGAGTAATGAACACAAATCTCACCACCTTAGAAGATAATTCTCTTTATTTTATTTTATTTTGTAGATTTTCAATAATATAATTCCAATCATATTTTGATTCCTAAATACATATATTACTATATTTTACCCATGCAGATATATGTATCACGACTTTTGGCCTTTGGGTAAAAAGCATTTTATTGATTTGTCACTAACATAAAAGCCCATTGACTACAAAAGATTTGGGCCTTTGGGTAATGAGGTAGAATAATTAGGAAAAAATTACTTGAAAAGTACTACATTTTAATAAATAATTGTTGATTTTGACGATACTTTTATTTATTACCATTTATAGTAATACATAGCTTAATCTGCAAAGACGTATTGAAAGAGAATTATATATGCAAATATATATATGTATTATAACTAGTTTTTAAAAATATATTATACTTGTTTGGTAAGAAATTGACACATTGTATTATAAGTGTATTAAAACGTGTGATAAATGTATTATTCATCAATAAAACTTGTATTATATGTGAATAATAAATTAATTTTTGTAATATATATTAAAACTGTATTATAAATGTACTAAAATTGATTAAGTGAAAAAAAAATATTATTGCTATTAATAGTAAATATTTTTTAATTATAATATATTTATATAAGTTTTCCTTAATTATATAGCAACATTATATCAAACATAAAAACCATATTTTATTGATTGTCATAAAAATATTCACATTTTTTATATCATAATTTATTTTTATTTTTCGGATTAATTTAGGTTGATTAATCCAAAGCCCAATTCAAAGAAGGTGAAAGGAGCCCTAAAATTATTTGGGCTTTTTAGACGGGTCAAGGTCCATAGTTCAAACGGATAAATGTAATATTAAGTCCTTCATTAATTAGGTAATGTCGATTTTGATTCTTTTAATATTTAACTAAGATTATTTAAATTTTAGTTAAAACATGTGTATTTTTATCCATATTGAACTAAATACAAGTAAGTTATCAATGCAAATTGTTATGATTGATCGCAAAAAAAAAATAAAATCTTATTTTCTTTATTATTTTTGTCTTATATACCCCTATTTTTAATGTATTAATTTTTGAACTTGTACTTCTTTCTTTTGGGGAAAAGGGTAATCTGGACATTTTTTTATTTTACCAATTTTAGCAAATAAACAAATAAAGAAAGTCACTTTTTTTTGTTTTAATTAGGATATAGCTAGTACTAACCTGTGTCTAGATCTTGATGCAAGTCAACTTTAATTATATAAATTGAAGAAAAAAATATAAGATGAGCAAAGGTCAAAGTATTATTATATTGAGTAACTAATATTCTTTATAGTCATAGTTCGGATACTATTAAAAATAAATATTTTTTAATAGCAAATCAATAAAAAAAGTTATATATAATGGCAAACTAATAAATCAAATAAAATGATATAATCATCCTTTGATTTAATTGTATTTTGTAGTAAATTGTTTGTCAGTCACTTTTTTCGCTCAAACTTTCACTTTTATAAAATGCATATGTGTTTGTATAAAATGAGAAAAAATTATATATATATATACATATATTTTCATTCTCCACTCTCTCAGATCTCGCTTTCCACTCTCCCAGATCTCGTCTGTCACCCTCGCCTCTTTCGCTTATACAAATAGAAACGAAATGTATAAATTGTGTTTATGTTTTATATAAAGCGAGAGAAAATTGTATATACACATGCAAGTACATATATCTTCGTCCTATACACTTATAATTATACAATACAAATATTCCTCTGCGCAATTTTATTTTATTTTTTTTCTTTCTCGTTTTATATACACACAAATTATACAATTGATTTTTTTTGTATATGTACAACAAAATATGCATTTATGTTTACTATGGAGCGCAATTATGCAAACTTTGTTATGACATACAAATATAAATTTTGTGTTTGCTATATGTAAAAGTTGTTCAAAAATTTATAGTTTAGAATATGATCTTTTCACTTTCGTTCGTATTGTAAATTGGCTCATTGAAAAATGCATAATACGTGAAATAGATTCTCGCTATAGTGCTAAAAATACTTATAGAACATTTTTTCCTAATTAATTTAATAAAAATATTTGGGAAGAATATTTATCGAATATTTTTCAAATGGTAAAATATAAATAGTGGCTTCTTTTAGTAAGGGGAGAGCATTGCAAATGGATCGAATTCCAAACTCTAATTTACAAGTATTATGAATTAAAATAGACATTGTTGTTATTTAATGAGACTTATTTTTTTATTCTTTATTTTGGTTCCTACTCAACGTTCGAGATTTATGGTCTCAAACTTTTAATGAAGTTCATTTAGATCATGTATTGTAAGATCTTTTCGGAGTAATACTTTTAAAATTTTTTTTCTATACAGTGGGATTGAACCCAAAATTTATATTAAAATGATACAATTTCACTGTTAAACCACAATCAATATCAATTTGATCTTATTATATTTGATGAACAACTAAATCTATATTTTTTTTAAAAAAATAAAGTGATAGTAGCCTTTTTAACCTTTCGACATAGGTGATTTAATTGTGCGTGGAGAAAAAGCAAAGACAATTGATTTATAATTTAACTTATCAATACTAAACAAGTAGGCACCGTAAAATAGACTCAAGGGTATGAATCTCTTTTTCAAAAAGAGCTTTAGTTTCGATTTATATGTTTGGTAAAAGAGAATAATCTTATCATTTGAGAATAATAAAAATGAACAGCGTTAGGATTAAAAAAATAGAGTAATTTGTGTTGGTTGTGGATAACTCAGATAAATACAATAATTCACTGAAAGAAGAATATCATATGTATAGTTAACTTTAGTGGTTTTTTAATAGTACACTGAAGTTCAATATCTATTTTGAAGTCTAACTAATTCATTTTAACTAGTGCCATAAAATACTAATTTTCAGAATAAAATGTCTTCTATAAACAATAATTTCACTATTATTATTATTCGAATCAAGAGACGAAATTAATATTTTAAAGCTTATGAATTGAAATTCTAATTAATTAAAGTTACTAATTTTTAAATTAAATTTATGAGACTGGACCAAAATTATTGATTGTCAAGCTTTAAATTAAAATAATAACTTTTCTTCTCGTCTAATTTAAAATCTCTAATTAAAATTAACCTTTAATATTCACTCAAGTAAAATTCTCTCTCTTTCAAGTGGAATTATATTCCATATAATTAATTTTCCATGATAAGACTGAAATATTTTCTATACTTTTTATCAGTACAGATCCCTTGGCACATAACTTTTGTTCCTAAATTTCAACTGACCTCATTGTATTACATAATTCATGATTCATGCCACAAAATAATAATGACTAAGCTAAGTTTATATTTTTTTCCTTTTTATAATACCAAGTGGCGATTCTTAATTTTGAAAATTGAGTAGTACATTAAGATATATATATATATAGTCGAGGCTAAGGGTGTGCCACGTTGATAGAGGGCGGACTAATGAGGACAGATTAAAAAATATTGATAAATTTTTAAAAATATTATAAAAATAATTTACACGTAATAAAAAAGAAAAAATCTCAAGTTCCCATAATATATATTATTTTGAAATAGATGTAATGTAGTTTAAAAATAAATTTGAATAAGTTTAAATTCAAAACGGATAATACGAGCTATATGGGATTTGCATCACATATTGAAAGAGTTAAAAACTAATCACTCATTTCAATTCCAATGAACCTAGATATATTTTTATTTATAAAAACAAAAATGGAAAAGGGCCTAAAATATTCGTGAAGTATAAAAAATGGTACAAAATAACTCTCCATCCACCTATTGGCTCCAAAATATCATTTTCATCCATCTATTGCCTTCAAAATACCCTTCTCATCCACCTTTGGATTCAAAATTGACCACTTATTAACAATTATATATTTAAACTATTTAAATAATTTTTCTAATACATGGCGCTCAACGATTGTTATAATTTAATTTATTAATATAATTTATGAATCAATCTACCACCCATTACTAATTAAATCACACCCATTTAATAAACCCACCCCATTACTAATGCAACAACAAAAAATTATTGCGTGTTTCTAAAACTTTGAGGCGAAAATATCTATAAAAGTACATTATCATACATTCAAATCTTCAATGAAAACATGTTATAATTTAAGTGTCTAAAATAAAATTACCGATAAACTTATAAGTATGACTATATTCATCTTAGTTATTCATTCCTCTCAATTATTGATGTTACTTAATGAATAACTTTTTAAAAAAAAGAATACATTAAAGTATTTAAAACACATAATAACTTTTTATAAATTATATTTAAAAAGTGCATAAATTAATTTGGGATGTACTACTTCTTTACCTTTAATCATAAAATTGGAATTCAAGCTTGAAAGAGAATCCTATTGAAAGTGTCCTAATGTCACGACCCAAACCGGGTTGCGACTGACACCCACACTTACCCTCCTATGTGAGCGAACCAACCAATCTAACCTTAACATTTCAATATAATATCAACAGAAAGTAATGCGGAAGACTTAAACTCATTAAATAAAGACCAATTCATTAACTTCTAAAATTCAACATCTATTATTCCCCAAAATCTGGAAGTCATCATCACAAGAACATCTACGATCAAATGACTAAACTAAGAGTATTCTAAAAGCTAAAAATACATAAGAAGCTAGTCCATGCCGGAAGTTCAAGGCATCAAGACTTGAAGAAGAAGATCCAGTCCAAGCTAGAAGCATTAGCTCACCCTGAATTTTCGATGTAGTAAGACTGGCTTGAATTACTGTTGAGTTAAAGACGATGGCACGTTTGCTGCACTCCACAAATAAACAAGAAGAAAACATAAAAGTAGGGGTCAGTACAAAACACGGGTACTGAGTAGATATCATCGGCCAACTCAAAATAGAAATCAATATATACCAAGTAATATCATAAAATCCACTATGATACTCAACATGTAGCAACAACAAATACTATATCATTAACAATTACCGTCAAGTTCACACATGAGGACTCAAACCTCAATACCATACTCATTTGGGAATCATGTTCATTAGATTGAGTATATTAACATCTTTCAAGATTCATTATCTTTATTTCTCTTGTGTCGGTACGTGACACTCCGCTCCCTCAATATTCATTAATCCTCTTGTGTCGGTACGTGACACTCCGATCCCCTAAATCTATGTGTCGGTTCGTGACACCCGATCCCCTAAATCTATGTGTCGGTTCGTGACACCCGATCCCCTAAATCTACGTGTCGATTCGTGACACCCAATCCCCTAATACTACGTGTCGGTTCGTGGCACCCGATCCCCTAATACTACGTGTCGGTTCGTGACACCCGATCCCCTAATTCTACGTGTCGGTTCGTGACACCCGATCCCCTAATACTACGTGTCGGTTCGTGACACCCGATCCACTAATTCTACGTGTCGGTTCGTGACATCCGATTCCCTAATACTACGTGTCGGTTCGTGACACCAGATCCCCTAATTCTCCTTCCATCAATTCATCAAGCCTTCTTTCTTACCAAGGCATCATCAATCCCATTATTTTAGTTCATCACGCCTTCTTTTATACCAAGGCCTCATTATTAACAAAGAGATTAGGATTTTGCAAGATTTGGGATTCAATAACTTCATCATGCTTATATAATCACAATTATATAATTACATTCATGCAAGCATACAATTAAGCACATAGCAGGGTTTACAATATTATCAATACATATCATTCTCTATTAAGAGTTTACTACGAATATCGTAAGAGAAACCATAACCTACCTCCACCGAAGATTCGTGATCAAGCAAGCAAATTTTCCCAAAGCTTTGTGTTTTTCCCCTTCTCGATCTTCTCTCTCTCTATCGATTCCCTTCTCTCTTTCTCTTGTTCTTTCTATTTTCTTTATTCAAACCCTCTTTCTTTTACCCTAATTAGTATATAATTAAGAATAAAAGATGACAATAATAGCTCACTAATTAACTTAAGGTTACCTTTTTTATCCCCCAAGAAATTGAGTTATTAATATAGACCCACGAAATATATAATTATAGCAGGAATAGTCCAAAACGCCCCTTTAAAACTTAACCAGAATTCCGACTTCAACTGGGATTACGCAACCTATGACGGCCCGTCGAGCCTGCGACGGTCCGTCATGCAGGTTCGTCAGAGACTCGATTTCCTTAAAGAGTCTGTGACGGACCGTCGTACCTACGACGGTCCGTCCTGCACTTCCGTCACGACGTTCAGAGAATTGTTCCCTGTACCAAATTCTTAAGAGTTGAAGTGTTTTGAAACGGTGGATCACGACGGTTCGTCGTGCCTGTGACGGTCCGTCCTGCAGGTCCGTCACAGAGTTCAGAGAGTCGATTTCAGCACCCAAATTTCAGAATTTCTAAGTGTTTTGGGACGAGACACCCTCGACGGTCCGTCGTGCCCATGACGTTCCGTCGTGGGTTCCGTCGTCTCAGCCTGTTTTTCCAGAAATAAAATCTGCTGCTCAAAACGACTAAACAGGTCGTTACACCTAAATAATCGGCTCAACCTAAATTTAATTGGGGCTTTAATTCGAACTAAATAATTTTGGATGTCATTTTTCAGGAATCTGTAATTTCGTCGTGTTTTAGTAGTGCTTGGGGCGATTTTGACATTATAATTTGTTTATTAATTGTATGAGGTTTAATTAGTAATTGGTCGGTAGTTGGTTGGTTTATAAATGATATTAATAAATTAAATTAAATCTAATCGTCGAGCCCCAACTATTTTAAAAAAATAATAAATAGTTTAAATATCAAACCGTTAAATAAGTGGTTAATTTTGAACCCAAAGGTGGATGTCAAGGGTATTTTGGAGTCAATAGGTGGGTGAAAAGGGCACTTCAATAGGTGGATGAAGGGTAATTATGTACCATTTTCAATACTTCAAGGGTATTTTATGTCCTTTTCCGAAACAAAAAAACAATTCACTCAATACACAATCTGCTAGTTTAAAATTCATAATATACATCTATCGTTTTTTCTTAGCATGAAATAATTTTCGTAGCGATGAATTCAAGACTTTAATTTGGATCGAATTTAATCATGTAGAGTATTTCATCATTGGGTATTTTATTATATTTTTGAAATTATATATTTTAAAATGAAACGATTTTAAATACTTTTAGTAAATTAAATTATCAAATATGTGCGTTTATATATACAAAAAGTCAAACTTTTCATTATGAGAATTTATCTACTGGAAAATGCACAAGTACCCCCTCAACCTATGCCCGAAATCCCAAAGACACACTTATACTATACTAAGGTCCTATCACCCCCCTGAACTTATTTAATAAGTAATTTTCTACCCCTTTTTAGCCTACGTGGCACTAGTTTGAAAAAAAATCAACCATCGTTGGACCCACAAGATAGTGTCACGTAGGCTAAAAAGGGGTAAAAAATTATTAATAAAATAAGTTCAGAGAGGTAATAGGACCTTAGTATAATATAAGTGTGTCTCTGAGAATTCGGGCATAGGTTGAGGGGATATTTGGGCATTATCCCTATATATAAAGTTAACTATTTATATATACATACAATACAATATATGTTTGATTCGTCTTGATTTCTTTGTATATATTTTTCAAAAATATTTTAAAAATATGATTCAATGTATGATTATGTGTATAAAAAAGTATTTTTGACTTTATATATAAAAGTAAAATTGTGGTTGATGAATTATCTAATTATATGAATTCCATCACTTTAATCAGAGGCGGATTTAGGAGTACGGGTGTAGGTGCCACGACATCCAGCATTTTCGAAGAAAATATTATATACATATGTATATATGTATAATAATTAAATATATATTATTTTTGCCACTTAGTGACTATACATCAGAATAACTCAATTGGCAAAGGAGAGGGTCTGCCACCTTGTCAACAAGATTCAAACATTTGCAACAAAATTCAATTTTTTTTTGCTTGCTCTTTTTCTTCTTCTTTTTTTTCTCCATTCATTCTTATTTATTTACTATTCTTTATTAATTCAAATGGACCCCTTTTCATAATTAATTTTTATTTTTTACTTTCTCTCGCACTAATTATTAGTCTATTGATTTGAGTGTAATGTGTTTATTTTGTTTTATTAATTAGTGAATATTGAATTATGAGCGTCAAATGAATATTATTAAGAATATATTTAAATAATAGTTTTTTGAAAAAACATAAGTTTCAAAAATATTTTTTTTTAAAAAAAAATTAAAGGTTCTTTCGATCTTCACCGACGTTTTTGCTAATTAAGATGAATAGGCTGAAACTATAACTTTTATTATTTCTCACTATATATCTCCAACAACACATAAAATCAATGGAAAATGAATATATTATGTTAACATTATTAGATGGTTTATACAAGCTTAAATTTAACGCGACTTTTTTTTCTCAAAATTTCAGCAAATAAGACATTTAATTACAAAAAGAAAATAAAAATTGAATTGTTTAGTTATCTCTGATCACATAATATCTAAAAGAAAATATTACTATAGATATATTTGATCGATTTGTTTATAAAATAAAATAAAATTAATAACCTAAATTGTAACCAAAACTAAAATAACCAATCCTTTTATCTTACTTGAATGTTATAACACCCCCAACCTTTAAATCCTAGATCTGTCTCTGACTTTGATGTTCGACACAAATATGGACAATGTATCTATATTAATTAATTAACACCTAATTGTTCCAAAATTCACCATCTAATAGCACCACTGAGACATGATTTGATTGACAACAACATTTGTGAAACAAATTCATCGAAAAGGAAGATAATTAATTAAAGACTATGAAAGGAATTAAGAAAATAAATAAATATGCTCCCTTAAAAATGTTTGAGCAGATTCAATTATAAATGAAACGTTTGAAAATAAAATTGTAAAATTCGTAAATTTTTTTTTTTAAATGATATCGATCTAGAGATTTGAATTGTGTTTGGACATGAATATTGATTTTTCGTGAGTGTTTCAAGTGAAAATTAAGAAAATATTTTTTGGAGTTCAACTTGAATTCCGAAAAGCTATAACAATTCCATATTCCATGTCCAAATAGTTTTCCAAACTATACTTCTCGTGAAAAAATTAGAATTCTTTAATTGTTGTAAAAAAATTCCAATCTTGAATAAAAAGATATAATAATGGGAATATTATTTAATATTTATGTTGTAATTCATATTATAGAATTGAGATAGACAAGAAAAATGGAATAACAAAAGAAAGACGTCTATTTTTCTATCTTCATGAATTTCCACAAAAAGAAGTAACCTACATTATCTCACTTTGCTTTGAAAGCACGTTATAGTGACCCTCATCATTTCAACAACAACAATATATTCAGTACTCTTATCTTGTGAAAATTGAAATATTTAATTTCGATGAACCCTCCTACGAAACATTTTACATTCATAAATAATATAATGAGATACTACAATTTTTATTATTAGGTCAATTTCTTAATTTCTTTTTGTTTGTTCTTTGTTCAAAACTTTTAAAGAATCAGTGTCATTTTTTTGTCACCATATATATATAAAAGGAAGAACTATATATATAGTGGAAGAATGAAAAGGAATAAATAGACCATTTGGTATTTATGGGCCACTGATAGAAACATGAAGAATAAATAAATATACTATAAAGTTTTTATAGAAAGAGTGTGTGTACGTAACTTCTAAAGTTCATGCACGCTTTCCTAAAAAAAATGTATGTAAATAGAAAGGGTATAATATGATTGCATCTTTGACCTATTTATTCTCCACATACCCTTCCCACTACTCATGTCTTTTCCGAGCGATTTTGTCTGGTCAGCTAAATTCATTATCTTCATATTAAATATACAAAACTAAAAAAAATGGAAATTAACTTTATATATATGCTATGCATAACTTTCTAACGAAGGAAAATCAGATAAACTCTTTGAAACAATATCTGTCTCCGCTTTTATACATAGAAATGTAAATATATACGATTTAATAAAATGATCGCGAAATAGTTTAGTCACTTCAGTAAACACATATTAGGAATGGGAGCACATGCAATGCACGTGCCATGGGTGAAGGTGAGTTGAAAATTGGTTTGGTTTGTCTGAATGAAGAAAATATATCTGGATATGGTCAATTATTATTGCAGAGAATATTGTAGGATATATATATCTATATCTATATTATATTATATGATCACTAGGATCAAGCAGAACATTAATTAAATAATATATGAAGCCAGAATAAGAAGGTTATCCAAAATAAACCACACAAAACAAAAATAAACGTAGCTCAATGCACAAAGCATCTCGCCGTAACATGGTCCAGGAAAGGTCGGATTGGGCCCATGTAAATCGTAGGTAAGACTGTTTTCACGGTTCGAACCTCGAGAAAGGCCAGGTTGCATCGGAAGAGGTGTGATGTACTAAACTAGAACCTCGGGAAAGGCCAAGTCGCACCCTAAGGGGTGTGTGATGTAGACTGTAGGCAAGCATTAGTAACTGTTTTCACGGCTCAAACCTCGGAAAAGGCCAGGTCACACCCCAAGGAGTGTGATGTAGACCTTAGGCAAGCATTAGTGACTGTTTTCACAGCTCGAACCTGTGACTTATAGGTCAAACGGAGACAACTTTACCGCAATTAGTAGTAGCAAATTGATGTAAACCCCTAAGATTTTCTATGAACATAAAGAAGATAAAAGTATCTATATACTATTTAACAGTCAAGGTGTGTACTTAACATAAGTAAAGCTGAAGCTTTTTTTTATATTTTTTCTATTTTTACATCTACCATATTTGTACCTTAAAAAGACTTCCTCACTTACTATAGTCTATTGTAAACGTTACCGTCATGGCATTCCTCTGTTTGCATGAAGCAGAACCTTCTGAAGCTCATCGGCGAGTCCTGATAAGAGCAATGGTTTACAGATGATACCATTCATTCCGATCTTGAGGCATTTTCTGATATCTTCATCAGTAATTGCAGCTAAACCGATGATCAAAGGCCAGGTCTGTCTTCTATGCTTTCGAAGTCTCATGGTAACTTCAAAGCCATCTAAATCAGGCAGATGAAGATCCAAAAGTATAATTTGTAACGAGGACACAACGGGGCCAACAGCACCGAGGCATTCATATCCAGATGAAACTAAAGTAACGATGCATCCCAATTTCTCGAGCATCTTCTTTGTTACAGCTCTATTCGAATCATCATAGTCAGCTAACAGAACCTCCACACCACGTAAAACAGGATGTGGATATGTGGGATTAGAAGACTCCACATATTCGGACATGCCTAAGGGAATTAACGGCTGCCTTTGGAATCCGACAATCACAGCCATGCCTTGATCAAAATCTGCTAAATTTCGGATTATAAAGATGTCTCCTTGCATCAACTGTTTCAACATTTTTCACACACCAGATAAGGACATAAAATTGATATAGCTAACTAAGATAAGGATATAAAATTCAAGAAGTACTAAAAAACACGAAAATAAAAAGCTTACATGAACCAACTTCCTGCAAACAGCAAAGCTTAAACTCTCCTCAATCTCCTCAGTGTCGTATGTTGGAGGAGCAGGGGTGATCTCTGACTGAGATCGATTAAATTTTGTGCAAATCTCGAACTTGATATAGACAATGTCATTGGATGAGTTTGATCTCGGTGTTTTCCAACTAACATCGTTTTCACTTGCTGAGAGAACTTTGAAGGTAAGATGTCCTCCGTGGATGCCATTCAAAAGATTTCCAATTATATGAAGCAAAACTTGAAAAAATCTTCTTTCGTCTCCCATGACTTTATTAGGAAATGATTTTTCGACCTCAATGGTGATGTTGTAACCCTTATACATACACAAAGATTTGGCGGTACAAGCAGCTTCTCGTATCAAGGAATGCAGCTGAAAATGCTTCATTTCCAATGGGAATTTTACGTTCTCCTTGGTTGAAGTAACTATCACATCATCCATCAGGGTGGAGACAACATTGCTGGATTTGATTATAGAATGCACAAGAAGCTGTTGTTCATCTCGTAACTTCTGTTCCTGCAACATCGAGAGCAGACCCAAAATTGAGTGCATTGGTCTTCTCAATCGATGGCTCATAACCGTCTGAAATGAACTCCTAGCTTGACTTGCTCTAAGAGCTTCCTCTCTTGCTTTCTGCAGTGCTTGATTCTGTTCCGTCAACCTGTCTTTGATATACTCGGATTCTTCAACCACTGCAGCATGGGACAACGCCACAGCAACTTGATCGGCTGCAGCCCTGACTATCTCAACTTCCTGGTTAAGCCAAAACCTACCATGTCCACAAGGTTGAACCAAAACAAGGATAGCATAACATTGCGAGACAATCTCACGAGTTTCACCTCTGAAATTCGAGACCGTCAGCATTGGAATCCTAATAGCAGCCACAGATTCTGGCTCACAACTCCCTCTACTGCTTGCAGCAGCAAGTCGGGAGTCTGCACCAAGTATCTTTACATCATCACTCCCCTTGATCTCTTTTACTTCTCGATCACTGATCGGGATAGGCACATTATACACACTGGAAACATTCTCCCTTGTAGTATCATGAGTCAGTTTCATCTCGGTTCTGTTCTCATTAGGCATCCATATAACACAATTCTGCAAACTCAATAACTTCGACAGCCCAACAAGAGTTGTGTAGAGTATTGTATGACGATCAATTGACTTGCGGATCTCATTGGTAAGCATCCTAACATGCAGTCCAAGTTCCTCTAGTTGTTTTATTTTTTCAACTTCTCGATCAAGCTCACGATTCTTTCGTCTCAGCATAAACTCCCTTGCCTTGGCTTTAAGCAGCAAAGGGATGAGATTCATAAGTGTTATAGCGGTGAGCATCGAGACTAATGCAGTGAGTAGTTTGCAAACAATAAGGGCAAGAATAAGGTGAAATGTGTATTTGCCAAAATGAGTCAAGAAGGTGAGAAAATGTGTTAAACCACAAAGTACAATGAATGCTCCGAATTGAAAGAGCACCCATTTGAACGGAAAACTAGAACAGGAAACGAAGTAGATGATCTCGATTGGGATGGAAAAATAGGCCACTGCTATACCGAGATCACCGGCTTTTTGAACAAATAACATTGTTTCCATGCTAAAAAATGCATCACTATCATCACAAGGACATTCAATATAACCATCAACAACCCATAAGGAAGCAACGATCGATAAAAACAACAACCATGATACTACTTTCTTCATCATTGCATCCAATAGAACTACTCTTGTTTACACCAATGCTGCTTAATGTACAAGTACAACCCTGATCAATCAAACCATATATGCTCAGTAACTGGACCAAATACACAAGAATCTACAATTTATTAAAAAAAGGACACTACCATCATTATAAAATATTACAAATACACAAATGCATGCACCAACATCCACTTGCAATTAACATAAGTTGGTTAATAACCAAAAGGAAGAACCTACAAAACAAACCTAGTGTAGTCGAGACGATAGAGTGTAAACATACTTTACCCTTACCTCGAGGAGGTAGAGAGGTTGTTTCTAAAAGACACACACAATACAAAAGTAAAGAGGACATAGAAACACCTACCAGGAGGAAGTAGAAAGATTATTTTCGAAAAACACACACATCAGAGCAGCTAAAAGAAAAATATAAAAGTTAAAAAAGGGCATAGAAAACAATAGGGAAAGCATAATAACATAGAGAAAATGGAATAATAACAATAACCAACTAATGTGATAACTGTTACAAAATGATGAGTACCAAAAATAATAACACATTTTTTCACGAACTAACTGAGTGACACATAAAATGAAACCGAGGAATACTACTACAAGTATGAGCTGGGGAAAGGAAGAGGCTTAAAAAGTGTCATCTACCAACTAAGCCCCACAAGGCCACAACTTAAAAGGCAACTATTTATTTCAATATCAAAATTTTGACTTCCACAAGACTAAATATAACCAACCACTAATAAATATAACTTAGTACAAGAGGACTGAGAAATCCACTGTCCACCTCAACCAATTTAACTACAAAACAAAGAAAAACCAAAAAAACTTAAAAATCAAAGCTAAACCCCATTAACAAGAAACTTTAACATAAACAAATAAATACTAATAGAACTAAAACTCATATACAAGAACATAACCAATGTAATTTCACAAATAGTAAATGAAATCGATAGAATATATTCAGACTTTACCTCACCTCAAAAACTAAAAAGATTGTTTTTGATAGAACTCGACTCGAAAAAAAAAGTTTAAATAAAGAAAAGAAGTTACGGTGAGCTAAATTTACCTGAAAGAAGAAAGAAAAAAAAAACTCATCTTTCATTATCTGAGAAACATAAACCAAAAAAAAAAAAAAAGGCAAATAAACATTTACAAAGGTCTTTTGAGTCATCCTCTTTTCCAGCATTCGTATTATCAAAACAACTAAAAAAAAAAAAGAACAAAAAAACATTTTTTTCCAACAAAAGCTCCAAATACTTAACTACTCAATAAAAAAAAAAACAAAACCCAATGTACCTACAACAAGATGAAAGGATCCAATGATCAATATATAAAAAATCCGGGTACCACATTACAACCCGGATTTCAATCAACTAATTAAAAATTTTCTTCAAGTAAAAACTGATATTTTTTTTTCCCATTTCAATACACCACCTTCCTTGTATACAAGCTAAAACATTTCAAAAAGTGAAAAAGATTAGATTTTTACACTCAAAAAAAGAAAAAAGATAGGATTTTTACACCCAAAAGGGCAAAAAAGATGAGATTTTTACACCCAAAACAGAAAAGACAAAGAGAACTTCATTGATTCTTCAAGAATTAAACACCCTTTTCATTTTATTACCTTTTACTTTCTCTTCTGAGCTCCAATGCAACTTTAATTTCAAGAACAGAAATTTCTCTTATGAAGAAAAAGTAGAACTGTTGAAGCAGTGTTGTTTCATAGAGAGAAAAAGAGAGTGACTTTATACAGAGAGCAGAAAAATGTAAGCAAAAAAAGAGGTAGAAAAGACAGGAAAATCTATGTTTGGGGGGTGGGGAGGTAGGGGGTGGGGGTTGAGTGGGTCCTACAAACCTTATATGAAGAGAACTTAGACACAATTCTACTCTTAAATGTCCTCTTCAACCTCCCTATAAAGTATACTTTAAAATTAATTAGAAGCAAATCTTTTAACTACAAATTATTATTTTAAGAAAATTATCATTAATCTACTTAGTTCTATTTAATACTCTAGTTTGATACACAAATTAAATTATTTCAAAATGATAGTGCTAAGATTATAATCTTTAGACATGAGAAGTGGTGTAAATTAATCACAAGTCAAATGGAATAAGATAGAGATATTTTAAGATTAAGTCTAACTAAATTTATATCGTATTTGATTAACTATATGAATTTACCTTGTTAATCAAATAGAATATAATTCTAAGCTTAAACTTAACTATGGAATACTTCATATTATCAAGCATACCAAACGGTCCCTCTAAGTTTCATCATTTTATAGAGGCTGAAATTCATATATGTGGTCCCTTAAATTGTATTTTTATTTTAATTTGATACCTTAACTAAAAATGTAATTTATTGCACACTTCAATAACTTTCATAGTGCTATCTACTGAATAGCTAATATTGATAATTTCTCTTAAAATTAAAGTGTGCTACTCATAAATATAATAACTTTAGCAAGGAAATCGAATCAACTTTCGATACGTAAAATCTTCGAAAAAGAAGATATTTTCTAGCTCTGATACGTAGTCGCTTGGCAAAAAAAGTGTATCAGTATTTGACACGTGAATCTTTTTTTAAAAAAAAGTTATGAGTATTAAATATAGCGGCTTGGCTCAAAGAGCGAATCAATATCTGACACGTGAATCTTTTTTTTTACAAAAATAATTAAATTTTTGATATTCAAATAGTGGCTTGGAAAGAAAATGAGTATGACACGTGAATCACGATAAGACTTTTTAAGAGCTTAAATATAGTGGCTTGCCCAAAAAGCGAACCAATGTTGGACACGTGAATCTCTTTTCCAAGAAGAAAAATTATCCGACTTCCAAATATAGTGATTTGCCAAAAAAAAAAGCATCAATGCGTGACACATGAATATTTGACTGATCTCTGATGTTGTGGCTGACAAAACACGTCAATCAACATCCAACACGTAAAATGGCTTGACAGACGTGAATCAACAAACGACATGTGAGATGACTTTGCAAAAGCTATGAATCAACATGCGACAAGTGAAGTGGATTGACAAAAGGTACAAATCAAAATCCGGCACATGAGATAGCTTGACAAAAGATGTAAATCAACATATGTCAGGTGAAGTGGTTTGGCAAAAGGCGCGAATCAACATCCGACATTGACTTATACTCATTTGGTTGATGAGCTAAGCCGAAACGTCATATAAATCATCAGCTACCTTAAGACCTAAAAAACAAGGTTGAATTCATAGCCAAAAATCTGAACTCATATGCCTCCTATAAGTTCGGGTCTAAACATTTTTAGTAATATTTTAGGGGTCTAAATTGATTCGGGTCAGTTTTCACAATCCTAAATACTCTTCGGATTTTAGAGGAGTTCAAGAAAAGAGAAAAAAGGAAAATATTCAATCACTTAAGGATTTCTTGCAATTTTCAAGGGGGTTTTTGCCAAGGATTCAATCTTAGTGAGGTAGCTAAGATTTTACAGTGCTGGGTTTTTTCACTCACACGTCAATCATGAGTTTCACTTGTAAATTCCTCGATGAGATTGAATATATTGAGGTTCTTGATGAAAATTTTGAGGTGTTGTTGTTCATTCCGAAATTACAATGTTTGGTTGGGTTCTTAAGGCGGGGATCTTGTTAATGTGTATTATTCTTGAGCGTTTTCGAGTAGATTTTTGTGTAATTAAGATGGGTAAACGATTTAAGGGTGTTTGTAAGAAACCATTTGATTCTAGGCGAATTAGAGTCAGAAAATGTGAAAAAAAATTCGTCAAGTTTTCTAGGCAATGGACTAGAGCGCCGCGCCAACAGTGCGCCTGAAAGTTGCCTCTGAAGTTTAGAGGTGGCGCCCCGTCGCTCAGTGCGCCAGAATCGCCTGCCCCATCCTTTTTCCATCGTTTGTATCGTCCAAGTTCTTTTGAAGTGTATTTTCACTTCTTTGTGATTCTAATTACTTTAAACTACATTAATCATTACGAGATCTTTCATATCATGAAACCTAACTCTTGAATTCATAATTCAAATTCATAGTAGATACAAGAGTAGAGTTTGAGTGAATTCTTTTGAGTCAATTGAAAAGTCTTTACCAAACTTTTAAAATTTGTTTTAAGACTTGAGTACTTGAGTATGAGGATGATAAGAGTTGAGTTTCATTTTTTTAAAATGAATATATTTAAACTAAGTATTTTAAAGAGAAAATGTTTTTACATTTAAAAGAAGAGGAAACATCGATTTCCAAATGAGTTCATGAGGAGTTTTTAAGTATAATCTCATTTAAGAGAACCTTTTGAGTAATAATCACAAAGCTTGAGGATGAGGAAATATTTTCAAACATATGAGTTGAGTTATATTATTAAGAATAGTATTAAGCATCGACATAAACGAGTTCATACAACTCAAAGTCCTCATAAACCATGTGGCTAACGTGGCTAGAAAGGTAGTACTTTTTAGACAATTCCTTATTGCTTTTCAAGCATAGCTTAGTGGATCCACTTAGTTGAGGATGTCTTATACTCCGGCAAGTGACAGTTCTGGCCGCGTGGTCGAGCCGTTATATTATCACATAACTCATAGTGATGATTGTCGGTTAGAGAATCTCTCAATTTGAGTTATTTTGCATCTTTACATACAAATAAAAGTTGTTATAATATTTTAAAAATACATTGAGTTATTATCTGCTGTTTTAAGTGCTTTATATCAACTTCATCTTTATTGTTGTTTTTATATTGATTGAGTTGAGTTGAGGTTGATTTTAGTAGAGTTGAGGTGAGTATGTTTCCTTCTTTTCAAGTTCAAGCTTTTATGTTAGGTTCAATGATCCCCTTTCATGCACGTACATTCAATGTACTAATGTCATTTGGCCTGCATCATTTCATTTCCTGATGCACATATATGATATCATACCACTTGCAGTTGTTGAGTTGTTTAGTGAGCATCCTTGCTTTCGGAGGATCTCTTATTTATTTATATTATTTCAACTTTGTTAGGATGATTAAGGGTTTTCTCCCAACATCTCTTATAGTATTAGAGGCTTCATAGATACACATTAGTAGTTCATGAGTCATTCTTCATTTCCATTGTTAATGTTTGAGACTCGAGTTGCCTTCTTTTGGCCAGTTGAATGTTCTGATATATTTTTGAATTTCTGAGTTTATTATTTTGAGATATTTGAGTTAAAGTTGACTTTTGAGTTCATCTTATGTTGAGTAAGTCTTTCACCAATAGTTAAGCCAGCCAAAGAATTTGCTTGGGACCAGCAATGATTCTCGAATGTCGATCACATCCAGGGTATAGGCTCGAAATATGACAATATTATTATAGTATTATCAATGATTTTTTAGTGATTGACCTAAATCCAATTAGTTGACTGAGAGGTAGATATGATTATAAAAGATCAGCCCCATTCATTCCTTAGCCACGCGCCGTCGCAACCCGTTATTCCGCTTCCAGAATAAAAATGGATTCTTTTTATACTACCATATTATTTGAGAATCATATATAATTTGACTCAATATTTATTTTAAGAGGATAAAATAGTCAAATTATTACCCTCGTTAATATTTTACCCTAAATTAGTCACCAAAATATATAAAGACTTGATCATATCTTAAGAATTTTTCAGAGTGTATAATTTTCCGTAGAATCAAAAGAACAATAACAAATTTAACGCTAATGAAAATCCACAACTTGAACAAAGTACAAAGAATATTTTTTACCATTAATAAAGTTTGTTAAATCTTTAATGGAATTAAGATGATCACTTGTAACAAATTTAAAGGATCAAAATTGCTCTATGTATACATAAAAAGATGACTACTATGAATTTTCTCCTAATACAAGGGACTTTTTTGTTATTTTTAAAACCAAAATATAGAGCTGGTACTCTCTTTCCACCCCCCCCCCCCCCCGCAGCTTTTGTGAATGAAACAAATTAAAAGATGAAAAAGACTTTGACCATTAATCCAATAAAGAAATTGTCTTCATTTACCAATTAAATTTCTAATATTTAATTATCTTACAACCTTGGAAAATAAAAAATTCTTTCTTTTTTATTTTTATTATATTAGTAAAAGTGGTAAATATCATAGAGGGATCATTATTCTCAAATTAGATAGCAAATACTTCCTCCATTTCGAAATGATTTTTATTTTTATCCGTTTTTTAAAAGAATATCAATATAATAATATTTTTTATCAACCAAGACATACCATTTTACTTTTTCTTTTTTTTTCTTTTTTAATTTATAAACACTAATGTATTTGTTATTACACGTATATGCTAATAAACTTAAGCACATGCTAATGCCTAGGCCTGATTAACATTTACTTGTCAAACAAAATTAATTCAGATATATTATTTTTTCTATCTCAAAATACTTATTACGTGTTACTTTTAAGAATTAAATAATATGAATAACAATATTTTAATTTTTTTTTGCCATTTTTTCCAACCCAATGAAAACATAAAAAACGAAGATGGACAAAAAAAATTCTATTTTAAGAAAAACTATTGTGACTATAATTATTTTGGCACCATCTTTATTTTATATTTTTGTTCCTTGAACGGTTTTGTAGAACATAGATTTGTCAATTAGCTAAAGTTACGTTCCGTCTATAACTCTCTAACTTTTCACATTAATTAGCTAGTTTTAGTTGTGAAGATTCATTTGGTTGGGTGAAACAAATGAAGAAATTCGATTTATTTTTATATATATCTAAAAGTATTTAAAATGTAGTATCAATTAATTAATTGTAGTTCTTTATAAATTTATATTAAAAAATTTTATTTTACACCCATAAAATGAGATTCAGAGATAATATAGAAGAATTTTGAAAGTCATTTTCTTTTAATTCCAAATCATAAGATAAGCATGGTCGGTGCCTCGCCCCTATCTTATTTACCGTAAGTAAATTAAATATGAAGGAAATCATATTGAGAAAGAAAAGAAATCATATTGAGAAAGAAAAGACATTTATAAAGTGGATGTCATTTATTTACGAATTCAAATGAAGTCTTATTCTTACTTCAATTATAATTGTTCTCGCTGAAACACAACTTCACAATTTAATTATCACTATATTTCATTTGAATGACTTATAGGCAATACCACGTATGAACGTATTTTTTAGACAATTAAGTACAAGTGTTTGTGTATTGCTATATGAATTGTATTTTTAAGTGTAAAAGACGAGTATTAGTAGATTTTTAAAAAAGTTACTTTCTTAATGACCGATAGATAAACAAAAAAAATATTATATTTAAGTTATTTGTATATAATTTTGATAGAAATTATAGGAGTTGATCAAGGGTGAGAAAGTAAGGTGTGAGATGGGTCTAAAAATGAGGTGTATTAGTCGGAAGGACATATGATGTTAATGTAGGATATCACTAATGCAATTTGAACTTGTTCAGACATCTCATAAATATTTTTTCAATAATAAATAAATAACATTTTTACGGTCTAAAAACTTGATCGAACAAACTATAATACCTTTTCATTGAATTCAATTTTTCTAAGCAATCAACTAATTACCTATGATATACACATTAATTTGATTGATATGACTTCATCAACATTGAATTCATCTAAGAAAACTTTTGAAACTTCTAAAAATTATATATCATGACTAGGAAAGTTTTCTTTGTCTACAATGGTGCACTCATGTTGGCCCCATAAAATAATGATTTTTTTGTTAAATAGCCCCCCAAAACAAAAAAACAAATTAAATCAACTAGCAAAGGTGTGGTTGGTTAGAAATAAAATGTTTAAAATGTTCATTAATGTAATCATGGATAGGAGTTTAGGTGTATATTTTTAATATTATTATATGACTAAGTCAAATTTTAGTTAGATACATTGCATGAGAATATAAAGTAATGCAATTAATTCAGTTAGAAAAAATGGCCAAACCTTGTACCCCTAATTGACATTTTCCATAATCTTATCCTATCAAAATGTCATCATTTAGTATAAGAAGTTGATTAATGAAAAGTATAGTGACTAAACATAGAATTATGCTGGGCCTGGAACAACACTAATCCCAAAAAAATAAGCCACGTGTCCAAAGTGAATAAATTTAATTTTTATTTTTATAAAATTGTTATTAATTTGAAATCGCATCACTTAATTCGTATTATATATAAAAATACTTAAATTAATTTTTTCATCCCCCTATCTTAAATCTGAATAAATCTCATAAATTTTACCACAACTCTTTTGGCGATAAACTAAATTGATTGATGAGACGAATCATAAATTAAATCTATACATAGAGTAGACATATTATTCTTTAATCAACTTATTATTCAATATGTGGTTTTAAATTTAGTTTGGTTGCTTAATGTAGTTTAATTGGATGACTTAATGGCATTGAATAAATTGACACCTAGTCATTGTTTCAAGATATTTTTTGGTGGGTGGAGGGGGGTGGGGGCATGTACACAACATTTTTGCCCTAGCCAACTTTACATTAATCAAATGTTAAAAGATTAAATCAATATATAAACTTTTAGTTGATTATGAGTATAGATATATATTTTTACTCAATTTTACCACTTACGAATTACAGAATTTGATATAAAGATCAAGTGCAAATAACTATCGTTCATAATTTTGAGTATCAAGCTAATCACTCAATTCTTTGCGGTGATTTAAATTTATTATTTATTGAAACTTTTTTTTTTTAATTTATCCATTTTTTATTGAAAAAAAAATATAGCAACACACAACTTCATTTTAATTAAACTACATCTAGAGATTTCTTGTACTTAAATTAAGGAAGAAAAATAAACGTTAGCTTCACCTTTGAATCACCAAATCTCTCAATAGGCCCCATAAAAATAAATATCATATTCATATAAATACAATTTACTCAAATCATTTTAGCTTCCCACAATCTATTTATGGAGTCATAAATTATCGTTGGAAGTTGGAATAATGATAAAATTTATTTTACTCGCGTGATCATAGCTCATGAGTTTAAGTCGTGAAAATAGCTATATATATTATATACTTATATTATAATAAATCGTTCATATCAATCTTTTTAAAGTAAAATTTCTTTTCAAATTTTGAATAAATACGAAATATTTCATATTGAACGATTTTTATTAATTATTATATAGGTCTTATGTATCTGTAAAAACATTTTTTTGCACGTTGGCATTTAGAGTAGGTTAGGGGAGTAAAGTAGGTATCAAATAGATTAGGATATTCAACACCATTTTAATTATTGTTTTTTTATGATAGTTTAGAATAAGATAACACGTGAATCAGTCTTGTTGTAGCATCGTATTATGTTAAATAAAATAAATAATACTTATTAGAAGTATATATAAATATAACTAATACTAAATTCTTTGGTATTCAATATAATTTACCTCTCTATATATATTTCACGTTTATTTATTTTTGCCATGGTGTCCTTTAAAATTTACTATTTTTTGTTTTTTGTCATGACAAAATATTAGGAGATCGTGATTAGTAGAGATGGAACTAAAATTTCAAATTATGGATTCTCAATTTGCATTGTATTCATATAGCTTGATTTAATTACTAAATTTATAATTAGTTAAATAGGTATATATTTAATATTTTTTTAATATAAAAAGAAAATAAGTAAAAAATTTATGTTCAATATCGTAGTGAATTTAAGTTATTAATTGATTGACTAACTGAACTTTATCTTACTGGAAAAAGTTCGATCTCCCTCACCTACCTCCAGTTTAATTAAATACTTAATATTATAATTTTGCCTCGCCAAACGCTTAAAGTGACACGTATTAAAGTAAGATACTCAAACCTTTTTATTTCTGTTCACTTTGGAGGCAATTGAATATTTCCATGTGAGACTCTTATTATTGAGTTTTTTCTATTAATTATAAATAACATGATTTGATCAACTTTTCAAGTTTTGTACCTAATTTTTGACTCAAAGACCGTATTTTTAGGGATTTGTTTAATTTCAATTCCTTTTTGAAGGTACTAATAGCCTAATTAGTAAAATGTACGGAAAACACATGTTTTAATTGTCTAAAGAATTATCTAATTACGAACTTAATAATAGTGACTTCGACACACGCCTTAAGATATCAACTCACACTTGATAAGCAACATTTTTATCAATTAGCGTGGATGGTAATAGAATAATAAGTACTTCATCTTTCATCTGATATGTAGGGTTCAAATCTCCCTTATACGGACGCAAATTCATATTTGATCGGACTTCAACGTGTATATCGAACATCGTAAAAAAATACTTTCATTAATTTACCCATTATTAAAAATAGTACTTATTTAATATGATTTGTTGATTTGTTGGTTATATAAAAATTCACTTATCTAAGTAAGAATATATTTAAAATTGTTATAAATACATTGAATTAAATGGATTGTCCATTAAGTTTATCATAAACTTATCCTTATCATGGATATGTATTCCCAAGGTGATGAATCTTTTTGGGATAAAAATGTATCTACTAATGTGACATTAAACATGGTGACCTTTTGGTTGATTTCTCTACCTATAAATAGAGATATCATTCACCATTGTAATATACACTTGAATAAGAAGAAAATTCCCCTTCTTCTATCTACTTCTCTTTATGATTATATTCTTATGAGCTTGATTTTATAACACGTTATCAGCACGAGTCTCTATCTAATTGAGAGTGAGTTCTTGTTTTTCTTTAGCTCATATTTTGGTTGATCTCGTTATGAAGATCAAAATATTATATGCATAAAATCAGGTATGTATTTTCTAAAATATTTTATGATTTAAAATAAAATAGTGTTTAGTCACTAACAATTATCAAGACCGAAAACATATACAACTATTGGTTGAATATGACATGCTATACAAAACTTCTAAATAGAAGAAGCTATAAAATTTTAATAGCATGAGTTTGAATGTTATTTTGATTGTTTTGAAAGACTCAAAGGGTGAGTCATGTTGTACTTCGGTCTATTATACCGTTGGTTAAGGGTAAGACGATGGATTCAAGTTTCATCGCACCAAAAGGGTAAGACATCAGGTTAAAGTCCGGATGTACCATAATGAAAAATATTTGAGGATAAGACGGTAGATTCAAGTTTCATCGCGCCAAAAGGGTTAGACATCAGGTTAAAGTCCGGATGCACCATAATGAAAAATATTTGAGAATAAGACGATAGATTCAAATTCTATCGCACCAAAAGGGTAAGACATCAATTAGAGTTTTGATGCACCATGATTGGGTTCAAGTCCCATAGAATTATGGCGTAACACGCCTTATATGGATAAGACATTGAGTTTGAGTCTCAATGCACCACTATGGTGATAAAATGATGATTAAGACAAAAATAATATATTTTGATAAAAATTCTTGAAATTCATCATATTGAATTTGCTCCATTCCTTGAAAAGAATGTGGTAGCAACATGTGATAACTCTGAAATCCGCTTGTTGACTTGCTCCATTCAATCATATGAATATGGTTGCGGTGAATGATTAGTCTGAAAGATGACAAATAATTAATTATATGAATAAGGGCGTGGAGGGACAAAATTATAATTGTCATAATTGTGGTAATGATAAAAGGAAGAACACTATGAGTTCTTCAAATAGTCCTTCAAAATGTGAAGGCAATTTTTATTATCAAAATGGTATGAAAGGTCATTAGATTTGTGAATGTTATCAACCCAATAATTTGACAAGTTTATAAATCCTCTATCATGATACAAGAAGATAAAGTGATGGTACACTTGATCTTTCAAAGTGATGTTGAGGTGTGTCATGGAAATATGATGAATTTTAAAGCCATGAGAATGTGCTTATAATGCAAATTTATGAAGTACATATAAATAATTAGTCCATTCCTTGAAGAGAATGTGACTTGTGATGAGTATCGTCAATGTTCGACTATTCTATAAGAGAATGAGTCCAAATGTGATAAAATCATTATGGGTTGGATATATGCCACAACTCACCTCTATGGAAGGTTTGAGAAAAAATTATATATGTCACTTCTCATCTCTACGGGAGATTTGAGAGGAAATAAATTTTATTTGGCAGAAATGACTAATTGTATTGTACGTTTTATATGTCACTATAGTATGTTTATTGTAAACTACCAAAAGGGCAAAAGAAAGAAATAGTTCTTGCCTATAAGGGTTGTGGTCATTATTGTGTGGCAATAAAATTTTTCATTGATGGTGTACCTATGGTACAACAAAAGTAAAGCAAGAAAGACGTCTTGCTCATAATAATTTTGACCATGACAATAATAATATAATTTCCTCCTTGAAGGAGATGCTCACCATAGGGATGGTGTCATGCAATATGTGATAGTACACAAAATTAATTGCAAGCTCTAACGAGTTGTGCTATTATCAGAGGAATAATATTGGGGTTGTAGTAAGTCTCAAAAGAAACTTTTTAAGTTTCGAATGAATTAAAATTAAATATTGAGACTATAAATCATTACAACCTAAGAGGGTTGTAAATGTTTATGTAAAAGCTTATCCACTTTTTCTCTTGTTTGTTCCATACAAACATGTACATGCTGATGAAATCACATGTAAAAGTAAATTATAAGTGTGCTAAAATAAAGATCAGTTGACATGACTGGTTGACCATTCCGATTAAATGTGATGCAAACGTGATTGAGAATTCAGGTGATTTATATGATGAAGAAATAAAGATTCTTCAAGAATTCTCTTGTGTTGCTTGTTCTCTTGATAAAATGATCATTGTACCAGCTAAGGTTGGGATTGTAATCCCTAAAATTTTTTGAACATATAAAAGGGTGAATATGGGCTCATTCACCTGTCATGTGGATCATTTGCAACTATATGATTGATGCATCTATGCGATGGTCACATGTATTTTGTTGTCAACTTACAAATTGGTTTTTGTAAGGTTGTTTGCTCGAATTGTTAAAATTAAGAGCACAGTTCCAAACTATGAAATTATATTGATAATGCTGGTTGATTTAGCAGAAATTGTATGCCTCCAATTATAGCTAAATCATGGTTATGAGTACAAAACTCCCAAATAAGATTTGGTATGAGATAATTTTATTTAACATGTAGCAACACATGTATGCATCAAACCAACAAGGTTTCCCCATTGAAATTGGTTCATGGTCAGGAATCATATAATTTTCATCTAAAATGTTGAATGTGCGGTTATGATTTTAATTGCTCCACCACGCACAAAGATGAGCTTCCAAATAAGGTTGGAATTAATATTAGATTTTCTAACATTAGGGGGAGAGAAGATTGACAGCTGAAAATTATGTGTGAGGTTAATATGAATTATCTGGATCCTCGTTAAATAAATATATGAACTTAAAGTTCAAGGGATAATTCAGTTGCATAATGTTGCAAATCAGTTGCCAGATGAATGCATTGACCCTATGATATAATTCAGCTGCAAATGCTCCAATTGAAGTCCTTGAAGGACAGAGTCTATGATACGCCGAAAGCGTAATAGACCAATCGATTTCAAATATAAAATTCCTTGAAGAAGGAAGGAGCAAATGATCAATATGGTCATGATAATGAGGCAAGTGCTATAAAAGAGCACATTTACATAAACACTTCATAAAATCTTGAAAAAGGTTCAGGTACCTGAAATAATGAAAAATGAAGAGATCTCGATAAGTTATGTCTTGTTGGAATCGATATCAAATAACCGTCGACGGTATCTTTGATATGAGGTAGCGCTCAATAATATAAATTGTGACGAGGATCTTGAATTCAAATCTGTCATATAGTGTGGACAGATAAATGGTTGACTAAGTAAAAATGCACAATTCAAGTATATTTTGTTTCACTTAGAAAAGTGACATTTTGGACTGGTAGTCCATAAATCAAGGTATAATGTCAGTGGGGTACAAATAAATTATTATGTGATAGTATAACCGTAAGATATCAAATACGATTTGTGCCTTGGGGCATAAAGATTTATCGCAAAAATCCTGACATTATTGGAGATGTTTTCTCCTTTGGTGGATGCAATGAGATTTGTTTTGATATGGCAACATATGAAAAACTTGAATGCATGTAATGAATAATTGTAATGTCTAGCTAGACAATGAAGGTTATATGATAATCCTTGAAACAATCGAGGTGTCTGAAGCATATAAGAGTTTGAAAGAAACTTTTTCAATAAAGCTTCAAGAGTCCTTATATGGATTGAAATAGTCAAGGAAGAAAAAGGGTACAAAAGAATGACCCTAATTGTCCTTGTATTTTTATGAAAAGATTTTGGTAAGACAAAATTTTGTCTTGACCTACAGATTGATAATTTGACAAATGAAATATTTGTCTAACAGTGCACATACACTGAAAAGTTTTGATGCAATTTTATATGGATAAATCGCATTCATTGAGTACCCCAATAATTATGAGATCACTTGACATAAATGATGATTCAGTTTGATCTCAAAAGAAGGATGAAGAGTTTCTTGGTGATGAAACTCTATCTTGGTGCAATCAGGGCACTAGTGCATCTTACTAACAATATTTGACCAGATATTTATTTTGTAGTAAATTTACTGGCAAGATTCACTTTCTCTCCGATAAAAGGACATTGAAATGGTGTTGAGCACATGATTGAATATCCTCGAAGGATCATAGTTATGAGTTTATTCTAATCCGAGGAATCCAAGACAATTAATTGGTTACGCAGATGCAGAATACTTATCTGATCCGTATAAAGTTCTATCTCAAGCACGCTATGTGTTTACATGTGGAAGCACAATAATATTTTGGCGATCAATGAAGCAAATGTTGCTATGCAGAAATAAAAATCCCCCATGAAGCAAGTCGAAAAGTGCGTTTGGTTGAGATAAATGACGCACCATATTCAAGAAATGTGTGTTTTTCTTTGAAAAAGAATATATCAACCACAATGTACGAAGATTGAGACATCATCACAATAAATTAAGTAATGTTCTAATCAGGGGGAGTATAATACGCGTTGCACTCTTTTTCCTTGACCGAGGTTTTTTCCCATTGAATTTTTCTGGCAAGGTTTTTAATGAGGCAACAAATAGTGCGTATCAAAAGATATGTGTACTCTTTTTCTTTCACTAGAATTTTTTCCCACAGGGTTTTTTCTAGTAAGGTTTTAACGAGGCACATTATCTGTGGACATCCAAGGGGAGTGTTATAAATACATTGAATTAAATGGATTGTCCATTAAGTTTATCATAAACTTATCCTTATCATGGATATGTATTCCCAAGGTGATGAATCTTTTTGGGATAAAAATGTATCTACTAATGTGACATTAAACATGGTGACCTTTTGGTTGATTTCTCTACCTATAAATAGAGATATCATTCACCATTGTAATATACACTTGAATAAGAAGAAAATTCCCCTTCTTCTATCTACTTCTCTTTATGATTATATTCTTATGAGCTTGATTTTATAACAAAAATAAAATTTTCTACCTACTTAATTATATAAAGAATTATTTATTTTGAAATAAATATAAAAAGAAAAAACATCATATAATATAAATCGAAAAAGATATTTTTTTCCCATTAGTTCTATTGGCTGACCAAGATATACCTTCAATTAATTAAGCAAATATTTTCTAAAAATCTATATTCATTGAATCTGCCCAATTTTAATAAAAATCCAAATTTTAAGCCGTCTTCTAATTGTATTTCTTTTTTCTATCAATATTCATTTTGCTTATGCGACTTATTAATTGATCTTGTTAATTTCGTTAACAATAAAAACTTAGTAAAAAAATTAAAATAATCTAATATTTTTGTTACACTCTTGGTGGTAACTTAACCGATTATAACAAATTTTGATTTTACCCTAACTTTTCTTTTTTCGATTCATCATATTAGACTTGATTGCAAGAGTTGCCTATTTATTATTAGACATTAATTTTATTGTACAATAAAAATTGACACGTTGTTAATGCACAAAAGAAGTAATAGCATATTTAGTCCATAAGTCATTGAGTATTTATTAAGTTTTATATCACTAAACGTATAGTACCGCCACAAATTTAACTTTACCACATGAATAATTAAATGATGAAATAATAAATAATTATAATTAAATGGGGATAATACTCAATTACCCCCTAGGCTATACCCAAAATTCCAACGACACACCTTATCTTTGATGAGGTCCTAGTACTCCCTTCATCTTTTTTTTTAAAGTAATTTATTACCCCTTGCGTGCCCACGTGGCAATAGTTGTGATTTCACCCATGTAAGACGCGTGAGTGCAGATTTCAACTAACAACGACCAATAAAAGTTAGCCACGTGTCAAAGCAATTTGAAAAAAAATTCAAAAATAAATTTTATTGTTTCTCTCAAAAGCATCTTCTTCCTCTTTTCAAAAAATAACCCCATGTTCATGGTTCTTCATTTTTGAAGAAGCTCCATCCATTATCATTCAAGTTAAATAGCTCCTTGATTTGAAAAGGTAAAGTAAAATTTAATATATTCGTTACATCTTTTTATGTCGATTATTAATTCTTATTTTTTTTACAATGTTTATAAAGTTAGAGTTATGACAAAATCCGAGTTGAATAAGTTGTGTATGGATGAGAACGATTCAATGTTACACTGCAACAAAAAATTAACTCCCAAAATCCAACAACGAAAATCAAATTTCAGTTGGAAATCTAATTTCTAACCTTTGAAATCGATCCCGTCCACACATGCAACACTTTCTCTCTTTCTACTTCATCTACTTTTTGGTAAAATTAATTTGGAAAAGAGTAAACACCAGCTTTTCAAACTTGGGAAGTGTAAAGTAACTTTATCGAAAGCTGAAACAGTGGGTCCCGACGCGTGTTCAACAAACAAATCGACCTTGCAGATTATTATTGCCACGTAGGCATGCAAGGGGTAATAAATTACTTAAAGAAAAATTTGGAGAGGTAATAGGACCTCATCAAAGATAAGGTGTGTCGTAGGAATTTTGGGTATAAGCTAGGGGTAATTGAGTATTATCCCTAATTAAATGTGAATATTCAAAAGCGAAGAATATTCAAGAACACACCGTTCAATCAATTAAAAATTTAATATTTTCAAGCATATATCATAAGAATTGATCTCAAAATTTAACAATAATTGAGAGATGAAAAGTATTATGATATTATATAATAAAAAATTTTAATAGTGCTAGAGTTAATAATGATAGAATGGATGAAAGAGGGTAAATTAAAGATTCATGCATTTGTAGAAAGAAAAAAACATAAAAAAACACCTCTTTCGAAAGTCAATTATGTTACGCTATTTACTAAAAAAACAAACAAGGACAAACGTTGTTTTTACGTATTACTAAACATTTGGCACATAAAAATCAAAAGTGATGTTTCTATTGTTGTTTCTTATAATCCAACCAGCTGGTTGAAATATATATAACAAAAATTGTGAACTTTCGGTTAGCTTAAGTAGTACGTTAGAGAAGGATTTATATAAGAGTTTAGAGGTGTCACGTCAATCAAATAGTAACGTATATCACTAGAAATTGACTAATGTATCTATTTTTGTATTTTGTTATAATTTTTTAATATAATTATACTTGCTATTACCTCCACCCCTAAGAGCGGGGGGGGGGGGGGGGTAGGGCCTAAAATTATTATTGCATAAATGGAGTAAAGATTTAGTGTTTTTTTTAACAGAGTTATTGCTCAAATTTTAGTAGACATCCAACATGATTAGATTAGAGAAAGTCAATTTTCACTTTATTTCCCTTTTTGTGGTATTTTTTCTAGTCACTTTACGATCAGCAAATCCTATTTCATACTAATTGTTTTATTCATACTATAAATAAATATAAATATTTATTTTAATACTTATCAATTTACAAAGTTAGATAAAGTTAATAATTTATGTTTCATTTCACCCTTATGATTAATTCTTGTTTTATTTGAAAGGTTTAGAGTTTCTTGAAGCATTAATTTGTGGAATTGCCTCTTCTTCTTCTTCATGATTCCTTAAAGAACATGTAAAAAGGAAATTCGATAACTAATATGAGACAACGGAGTATATGTGATGCAACATGAAATTTTTTATATATTCGAGAGAATAATATTTTTTTTTATCAAATCAATATTTTGAAATTATCTGAGAATCGATTTCGTTAGCACTTCACACATGTAGCTAATTATTTATTGTAATTTTTTTATAAACATCTATCTACATCCAAACATATTGATTTATATTTATCATTAGGTACCAATCTCATTCAAATTCAAATGAATGGAGATTAATGAGTATATGGTACTCCCGTTGTTAGGATCGAAAATAAGCAGGTGTAAACTCGAAAATTAGCAAAGCAAACCTCGAAAGATCACGAGTAAGAAGACAACGAGAAATATACCAAAAGACACAAAGATTTAACGTGGTTCAGTTAATCGACCTACGTCCACAAAGGAGATGAGCAATCCACTATCAATATGAGAGTACAAAATACAGAGGGAAACAACCTCAACCAATTCACTTGGAATACATGGGAGATTTACACAAGTGATAAAGTATCAAGCTTGTGACCCATAAATTTACCCCCTAACCAAAACTCTCAAAGCCCTTAAGACTAATTGTGAATGCTGATTAAGTTAGAAGGAACATGTCTCTATTTATAGAGTCTCAAACCTTTTCCTACTAAAAAAAAGATTAGTCAATCCAAAACTTTTTCCTAAAAGGAAAACCTATTTATGGTAAGAAATTTAGGACAAATAAAATCTAACACCCTCCGTCCAAAAATGTTTGTCAGTTGCGCTTATCGAAAGTCAATTTGACTAATTTTCGAAGGTAAATTAGATCACATTAATTCGATATTTTAAATAAAAAAAATGAGATATTCTAAAACAATATGAAAAAAGTACTATAAATTACAATTTTTTCATATTAATATGATGAAAAGATGCATCTTAAAATGTTAGTCAAAGTTTTTATAGTTTGACTCTAAAAATAAAAACCATGACAAACAATGTCGAACGGAGAGAGTACCAAGTTTCAATAAAAAGATGTTCTAGATGTGTCCCATAATGTTGCATAATAGTATATGCTTTAGGAACACAAATGTACATTAATATAGGACTTTTGTTTAGTCCTAGAATAGCTTTGGCAACAACCATCAAATGTTTTTTAATGTTGGTATTTCTTTTGGCCCAACTCAAAGAGAGTATACTAGCTAGGGTCAATTGCTTGGTGGCTAGCCAAAAAAAATAAATTGTATCTCAATTTCTAAGAAATATTATACTTTTCTCTTTATTTTTTCTTTTTCAAATGTTTTTGGTTGTAAATATCAAACGCGAAGTCCTAACCAAATTTCTCATGTTATATGTAAAATCATCACTAATTCTTCAGAAAGTGTATTTTTATGTACAAGTATAATCGAAAATTGATTTTCCTAACCTCAATGCTATACTTTTGGCATTTGAAGTATGAAGTTTTAGCGAATATTATAATATATCATGTCAAGACGAAATTTCAATTTATTAATGCATGAAAGTGGCAGGGTCAGCCATAAATTGGGCTGAATACATGAGTATAGAAGTCAAGTCCATACACCATTAAGGCCTTGTTTTTGTTTCTTTTGGGCCTTATTTGTGTTCACACTTAACATATGACATTAGAGAGAAAAAGTGTATAAACGTCACTTGTAAAACTTATTTTAATAAGACATTTTTTCTAGTTCACGTCATTAATGGGGTTATAAGATCATATCAATATGAAAAATACTTAGTTTTTCCCATCAAGAATTAATTTAGATCGAATATTCAGTTCATATATTACTCCTAAATGAGAAAAGGAACAAAAATGAATAATGGTCAAGAGTCTTATATCAAAGTGAACAATATGCTAGTTTATATGAAGGATCTTGACTACAAATTTGTATAATATTGTTATATAATTTTCTCATTTATTTAGTAATAAAATAATGTGGTGGTTGGATAAAGCTAGTAAAAAAGAATAGTAATTAAAGGCACTCATTTCTTGAAATATTTTAGTATTTTGAAATTCAAACTACATATTAATAACTAAAGTTTTTACATTAAAATCTAAGATAATGTATCACAAGCAAATGACTAATATCTTATCAGTTTAAATTAATCCTCACTTTTATTAATAACAATATTATAAAGTGAAGTTGAACACTTCTTATTATTTTAAAAAATACACTGAATTCTATTCTATAAAAAAATTTATCCGTATTGATCTTAATATATTTTAACGTAGGGAATGACCAATTAACGTATATAGGAATATCTCTCGATTTAATTAAGGATCAAACGCATAGAACATTAATAATTGCTTACTCAATAACTGAAAAGTGGATATATTGTCAATTTCTCCCATTTAGGCAATTAGCTTTTAAATGTTAATATAATTTTATATAAGGCTATTATAGTTTTTGGGCAAAAGTATTCATTACCCTCCTGAACTTGAACCTTTTTATACAATGTACACCTAAACTTTATTTGGTGTTAATTACCCCCTGAACTTGCTTATTCATCCTACACGTACACCTTTTTCGTCCACTCAATATGATCGTGTCTACACGCGCATGACACGTAGATAAATAATTTACCACCTAGATAAATAATTTGCCACCTAGATAATTATTATGTTACCTAGATAATATCGACCTTCAAATGTAAACTTCTGAAAGAAGCTTCTCGATTTTCTCTGAACCTCTCTTTGATCTTCCCTAAACCTATCTTTGATCTTTCCTAAACCTCTCTTTGATCTTCCCTAAACCTCTGACGAAAGTGTAATCGATAAAGTAACGAGTAGATTTGTGCCATTAGAGATTTTTTAACAAATAGAATCATGTACTTATTTTCTAATAATGCGTTTGTAATTAAGCTCGTAAATGGAATAGACACATCCACATGCTTCTTTTTCACATTTAGCCATTAAATTCAAAGCGAACAATCTTCCATTTTTATGTTTTATTTAGGTATAATGTCCAAGTACCCCCTCAATCTATGCCCGAAATCTCAGAGACACTTATACTATACTAAGGTCCTATTACCCTCCTGAACTTATTTTATTAATAATTTTTTACCCCTTTTTAGTTTACGTTGCACTATCTTGTGGACCCAACAATAGTTGACTTTTTTTTTTCGAACTAGTGCCACGTAGGCTAAAAAGGGGTAGAAAATTGCATATAAAATAAGTTCAGGGGGTAATAGAACCTTAGTATAGTATAAGTGTGTCTTTGGAATTTCGGGCATAGGTTGAGGGGGTACTTAGGTATTTTCCCTTTTATTTATATATACTTTGATTTGATATGAGTTAACAAAAAAAATAAAAAGATGATTTTAAAAAAAGATACAATATGAGATACTATAGTATGAGGGAAGTTAATCAAGAATCAATATTAACTTAACTAATTGAATGGTAATATCATGATTAAAAAATTAACTTAATTTAGTTAGGTATATAGTATATGCAACCTAAAAACTAATTGATGAAGTAAGTATGTATAACTTAGAGATCCTCTGAGTTATATATTTGATAAGATATTTCAAGTCAATTTGGACTTCACATTTATTCACATTGTATTGAATATATAAGTTCAATTTATATACAGATTAAAATGAGCTGAAATAATAAACAAGCATATTAGTTTTTCTTTAGCCGCCCCACTCAAGATTATATAAATAAATTCATTTTCATTCATATGTAGCAGAGATATATAATGATTATCTAAATAACTTGATCAATAAAATAAATATCGGAGATGTGCATACAAGAAATGTCAATTCCTCCTAGCTAGTCAATTAATTACTTGTATACTTATCTTTTTAGGCCAAATGAAGCCAATAAATGATGATTAGTTAGTCTTTAGCACAAGATTTTATCATGTTGCAAAAGCAAGGCATCATTTTTGAGCATTACTAAGGAGTAGGTTTCTTGACCAATACACACAAAAGAAAACAAAAACAAATTAGCACCAAATGTAGGTCACTTGTACATAGTACTAAGGAAGAAGAATCAAGAAAATTCAAACTACTCTAGAGTTTAATAGAAATATATCAACCTCTTAAAAAATTAAAATTACATAGAAAACATCTCAATGTTTGAAAGTGAAATATCTACTTTCCCCCTAGTCCTTAGCTCCTCCTATGTATACATTTTTGTGTGATGGATAATATTCCTGTACCACACATTTAGTTTTGGAAGTTGGGTGACTCCAAAAGGAAAAAAAAAAAAGGTATCTACTTGCCTATGATGCAAACTATGTTAAAGATATAGCTTCTTGTTCATCGATACCCTATGGAATACTTTATTTTTTCGTTTGGTATATAATATTTGCAATAAAGTTTGATTTTAATTCAAATCACAACGTTATAGGGTCTATTTGATTTTAATTTCCAAGAGCTCAAACTGAAGAACTATAATTAAGAAAGGAAGAATTCTAACCAATCCACCACGACATTCATTAATTGAAGTTGAATTCTTTTAATATGGTTATGAAGCATAAATAGGTGGATAAAAGAAGAAACAAATTATTCTAGAAATCAAATTATCTCAATTATAATTCTGTATTGAAATATCATATTTGATGTCATCCAACAATTGGTCATGAGTAGTTGTTCCTAGTCTTGTTTCCTAGGATTCTTAGAGTAATACGTATAGATATATTGATCATTTATGGGGAAAACACTAAGCTAATAACCTTGTTAATTCATAATTTCCTAAGGTGGAATTTAGAAGTTAATTAAAAAAAAGTGAAATTAATCAGCATTTGTAGTATCCTATATGATTTTGCTAGGAACTGGCAATCCATAAATAAAATATTTTTGCTACTTGATTATGACCATTCTGTTTGGATTAAGCATGTATAATACTCATTTTAGAAGCTTCAATAAATCAACAAAGCATATGCCAAAACAATGACATTTGTGATCAAGTTGTGTTTTTAGCTCATGTACTAATATATTAATATATAATAAAGTCCATAAGATTACTTCCTATTTTTTTTTCCTAAGAAAAAGTTAGCTCATAAGTCTAGAATTGTCCAAGATCATATAGGACAATTAAATCAAATAACAACAACATATTCAGTATGATCTCAATAATGAAATTTTGAAAAATCTGTATATACGTAGACCTTATCTTTATTACAAAGATAAATAAGTTGTTTTCGATAGAACCTTACGTAATCGATGGGAAACTCAACTCCCAAACCCCACCCCACATAGACATGTCAATTGGAGCATTGGGGGGGGGGGGGGAGACATTCAATTGGGCAAAAATTGAGATGAAAATACCATGTGAAAAAAATAGAACTTGGTTCTGATTAAGTCAACTCCAGAAATTAACTCATGAGGTGAGGTTGTCTAAAATCATATAAAAACGTGATAATATAATTAATATACACACCCAACATCAAATAAATAAAGAATTGGGACGAGTCTAACTTTGATATCATATAAAAAAATTAATCCTAATTAAATTTGCATCAACCCAAAAGGCTAGCCAGTTGATTAGGTAAGAGCTTTCCAAAATCATACAAGGAGAACAAGTCTCACATCAATAACCAATGGTAGGAATACTCAAATGATCATCATTAATGTCCATGGAGATGATCAAAGAGAAATGAGTACAAATATTGAACACTCAAACTATTTTCATACTATATTTTAACTTCCAAATGTTCAACAAGTAATTAATTCCATGATGGATCTTTTGCTTGGCTTGGCTTAACTTATATAGAAGATTGCTCCATTTAGCTAAGAATTAAAAGCAATTCCTAAATTTACATGGTGCTATCAATGGCATAAGCCTAGGAAAATTAATAACTCATTGATGATCACTCAATTTTTAGACATTATTGCACTAGCTGACCATCATCATTTCTTGGCATGTGAAGATTAAATTGAGGGAAAATGACACAAAATTTGTGGATTAGATAAAATAATCCTTCTTGTTTACCTATTTTGAAGTTAATGGCACAAAAACTAGAAGAATAAACCACATATGTATCAAACACAAAAACATTGAGCCATAACAACAACAACAACAATAACCTAAACTAGAATGTTCGCAGACCTTACTTCTATATATCTCGATAGGCAGAGATGTTGTTTCAACAGACCTCCAGGAAAAACATATCGAAAAGTGAAGGAATCATATCAAAACAATATACAACATGTTGAGGCACAAATGTTTCTTTAATAATCCATATATATAACAATAGAAGAACAAAAGTACAACTTGCAAACAATGTTCATATACCTACACACTAAAAAAGTAAAAAGATTTTCACTTAATGTGTGTAAATATATGCACATATTTCTTGAGATAGATATTGAAGTTTTTCTAATGAACAAACTTAAACATTTTACTCACCAATTGGTGCCCTATTTTCCCCTTTTGCCTTCTGAATCAAGCACTTCAATGAGTAACCACTTTTCCACTTGATCTTTGTACACCATGACCATTTCTTCAAACTACTAAGTATAGAAATAAAAATTGATCTCTAACGACAATTAATTAATGATTACTATAACCAAGACGAAGCTCCAAATCGAGTTCACTTTCATCCACATCTTTCTTGCCTTCTCCTTCTTCATCATCATCATCAATAAGTGTAGGTCCAATTCTCAAACTAAGGTTATTACCATCATAATAATTTTCATGCCTCGTACGCGATCCATCGTGGTGTTGATTATAAATATGTTGGTTATGATTAGGGTTTTGAGGTAATTGAAAATGAAATTGATAACTATTCATTTGTGCCCTAGAATAGTGATCATGATGTTGTAATTCATCATGACTTGAAATAGGTGCATAATTATTATTATTATTATACCTTGAATTATCAAAGACATAATTAGCTTCCTTGGATAATTTTGTTGAAGATTCTTGATTATTTTGCTTGGCTTTCAACTTGTCTTTTCTATGAATATTCATGTGACCTCCTAAAGCTTGAGCATTTGTAAACCCTCTTTTACAAAAATTACACTCATAGGAACGCCCTATACCATCGTTGAATTTCTCCGATTCGCGATCGATCGTTGTGTCTTCACTTGAGCTATCGGAATAGTTGTTGATTTTTTCCGATGCCATTTGATGATGGATGAAATTATGGTAGCCTGGAATTGTTTTTTTTTCTTCAAGGTCGTAAAAATCAAAAACAGACTCGAAAATGAAACCCTTTCTCTTGGTGTTTTTAAAAATTGCACTTTTTTTTTCTTTTAGGGATTGCAAATCGAAGTAGTTTTGGTATTACTTTAGTATAGTTGAAATGATCATTTTATAAGGACAATGACAAGGACAATAGATAAATTTTTGTTTAGTTTTTAGGTAAAGGTTTTTTTTCTTTATTTATTGTATTTTTAGTTGAAATTTGGACTAGTTTTACTAGCCTGCCGGCTTCATATATACTTGCTTTCTTTCAATTATTATTTATTTATGAAAACAGCTTCGGAATGAAATGTAAGGTAAAACTGTGTATAATAGCAAATTTAGAGAAAAAAATAGGGCATTGGCACCCGTGCTCTCGTCGTAAAATCGGATATTATATATATATATATTTTAGCATCCGTACTACAAAAAATCTAAATGGTCTACATGATTAAATGTTGAGCTTTTAACCTTGAGAATTAAGGATTCTCACGTCAATACATTTTACTTGGTATACCCATGTTCAAGAAATCCTAGATGCGCAACTGACTATATAGGTAGGTTTTGTGATCAGACTCTTTTCTAGACTCTATATATAGCGAGACTTTGATATACCGATCGAAATACTCTTTATTTATAAATGTAAACACTTAGAATGAATGTATTTTATTATTTTATTAATTATTTTATTTGTCTCGTATATCAATTTGTCCCCCCCCCCCCCCCACACCCCCAGCAAAAAATTAAAAAAAAATGTCACACTATTTTATTTATAAAAAAAAAATGGATCTTGATTTGTTTTTTAATTTTGATTTAGCCAAAATGAGATGATTTAGGTTTTTAACCTTTTTAAATCACAAATTTCATAAGTATTTTTTCTTCTGAAGTTTTATTCCAAGATATAAATTGTGATTTGTAAATGTTATTAATGTCACTTAATTATACAAAATTTAAAATTTTTATTCACTCTATTTTAATTTGTTTATTTTAAACTTTCTGTTAAGTCGGTTTAGAAATTAAAAATATTTTTATTTATTGTTAATCTGTACTGTATATTTCCATGTAGTCCATGTCCCAAATCTCTATACGTGGGAATACAGCCACACGTGCAGCAGTGACTAAATTTATTAAGTTTAGTAATTTTCTTACGCCATAATTTATTTATTTGTTTTGTCTTTTTGATCTCTAAGTTTCAAGAGATTAGACTAATCTGATAAGTGGAGTACTATTATATGTTAAATTAGAATGTTCTAATTTGTTTGCTCTATTTTTTTTTGTAGTTTGTCAAAAAAAAATATTTATTTTTTTAGGTAATTTTTAATTTTTACATATTATGTTTAAGGTTATAATATTTGAACATTTTAATTTTAGACTGCAAAATTTGTTTTCTAAAATTCATGTTAAATGAAAATATGATAAATAAATTGAAATGACGGCAAACAATATTTACTTTTACAATTACTATGTAATTTTTATTTGTGTACTTTTATGGAGAAATATTTTTTATGACAAAACATGATCAAAATATATTCATTTAATTCATCATTGACATATAAAATATGTAATTATGAATTTAATATATACCAAATATCATTTGTATACAAATTCTACTTTGTCACACCTCTTCTAATATCTAATAATTAATATTAGTGCAGTTCAAACGATCATTACTTTGTTTTTTCGTGTTACTGCGTCAAATTTGGTATTGAGGATAATTTTGTTGTCAACTTAATTTGTATTAAAAATATTAATTTTCATATAATGAATTTGTTTAATGGTGATCTCTTCGAATTGTCCTCCGCCAAAGAAGTACATAAGATTCTCAAGAGTCTCACAAAATCTTGGAATTTCATCCTTAATTTCTACTAATTTTAATTATAATAATGAAGTTGTCATTAGCAATGGCGGAGCCAGAAAATTCAATAAGGAGGTTCAAAATCTGAAAAAATAGACACACGAAATAATCAAAGGAGATTAGACATCTATGATATATATTCCTAAAAAATTATTTTAACCATATTAAAATAAGTCAATTTAAACAAGACTCTGAGTCGGAAAAATAATGTTGATTATAACATGTCTTGTTGCGCCTCCATAGCTGTGCTATAAATTAATGATTAATCAATCGGCCAATGACGCGTTTGATTAAGGATTGAAATAATCAAATATTATTATTATATGACAATGTCTTAATAACGAAATTAGTGTTAGCAGACGGCAAAATTAGTCAAAAATGCAAATCCAGTTAAGATTACAAAGATTTAAATATTTAGAGGACAAATCGAAGTTTAAGAATTAATGAAAGTTACACGAGTGGAGTTTCTAATGCATCTTATTGAATTGACCAAGCCCTTTAGTTGTTCTTTTCGAAGTCCGCTCATTTTGAAATAACTTTAGATACGTGGTATTTAAGATAAATGTCAAAAGTTTTATATTGTTTAAACTTCGAGCGATTCTATCTTAAGTTCATCAAAACGTTTATGAATTCTATCATATGAGTATTATGTCAAACGAATATGTCTTAACTTCAGGTATATTTATCTGGAATTCTACGATTTGCATATTGTAACTTCAAACACCGCATGTCTATAGTTATTCCGAATTTGCAAATATTTACGCACTGACTTAAATGGTGATTCCAAAATTGGATATAGTTTGAAGCCCATATATCAACATTTGGGCCCAAATTGTTTGAAGCCCAACTTATTATAGTTTGGGCCAATTAAGTGTTGAATTGGGCTTTCCAAATTTTAACAAGTTTTTTGCAGTCGGAGAGCCCATACATTTTATATAAAATTGCCAATTTAGAAACTAATTTAGCTTTTTAAAATTTTCATTTTAAAAAGTTGTATTTGTGTAATTTTTTCTCTCTATATTCGATAATGATGAAAAGTATATAATATTTTTTTGGTTTCCCACCTAGTGTCTTATATCTACATGGGAGCCCGATTAAATTTAAATTCGTGTGTGGAGTCCCACATTGGGGCGGAGATAAAGTATTCTCTGACAAAGACAACTCCATACTTAGAGAGAATCAAACTCGAAGCCTCGTATTAAGAATGAAAGAGTATTTACGACTTAACCACGATCCTTGTTGGTGAAAAGTATTTAATATCAAATAGGAAAAAATAAGTTCTCTTCACTTTTTGGGCAGATCTTTTTGCTCTTTTTATCACACCAACCATTTATTATGATCAAATATTTAACAATAAAAAATTTCAGTAAAACACTATTTAACTTACCAACATTATTATTAAACTTTAATAAACAATTGTTTTTTCGAAATTACTTTTCACTCCGACCAAACAATATAAATTATTTTTCCAAAAATTGAATCTTTTTTAAAATATTTTTTCTTTTAATGCATTACCACAACAAAAAAGACATTTAGTCGAAATAGACTTTTTTCAATAGAAATATTTATAATCGTAATAATAGTTAACAATAATTGGACTAATATCATTATATTTGGAGTCATTAAAGCCCTTAGCAACATTTGCATAAAGTACTAATTATACATATTCATATTTACTGTTATCACTACATTTAATAGAACGATAATTATATTATTATTATGGCAAAATTGTTTACTTATCATAGCATGTTGTTTTGTTAGTGAAAGCTATGCTTGGTAGGGTGAATTATTTGGTTGAAGTAAATTAAAGAAGATGTTGATGAATTGCTCTACCTTTTCCCATACCTTTTCATTTTCAGAGTGTCACTATAATATATAGTACAAAATTTAGCATAGATTTTCGAGCCTGAATATCCCACCTCGTGATGAAAATGAAAGGGATCGAAAACTACCACATTAAACTACTGGATTAAAAAAAAAAAAACTAAAAGTAAATATTATATAAATGTTCTTTTTGTTGTATAAGAAAATGTTATAGTTTATTTTCAAAAATAAAAGAATTTTTATTTACCTCATGTATAACAAACTCTTACATTTTAATATAAGTCATTTTTAAGTAATCTGTTAATCAAAAATAATATCTAAAATATTATTTACATATAATCTACGCAAATGGTTGCGACTCGCGAAGGAGTCAACAACCAGATTAGGATGTCCAATGTCCGCTTATATATGGAACTTGTCTTGTTGGAATCGCTATTTTGATCTGAGAAAATCATATTCAATTTTCAAGAAACTTGTTTATCTAAGTCTAGATAAATGATTGGATCAAAACATTTTGATCAACCCTATATGACCTTTGAGATAAGCGAGCTCGAACCACTAACATTCGAAATATTTTGACCAACCCTAACCCTTGATGACCTTCGTGTGAGAATGCTCTTTGTTTCTCTTTCTATTTCTTATATGTAAATATATAAAAATTATTTGAGCTCATAACAATAAAATAAAATAATTCCAAAAGAGAATTTTTAAAGTTTTGTTGTTGGACTTTTTGTTTAGAATAGCAAGACATGGTATGATGAAAGAACACAAGAGACATGACGTTTAAAGGGTCAGAATAATTCAAGTGATGTACTGTCTTCAGAGATCATTGTCAAGGCTATTAACTCACATATTTGAATGTGCCATTTAGCATTCAATTTGTTTTGGACTCATCATTCATCACTTCCATTCAATACCTATACCTAGACTTTTCTTTGACCATCACTTGCCTTTCTTGTCTTGCACCGCATCAAAGAATCTCCGGATCATACTTACGGGTTTATACTGAATGGTTATTGTTATTATAGTTAGTAAAACATTCTATCGAGAAATTAAGATTGACTGAGTTATAAGCCTCAAATTGTTCAACTGAACTGGTTCGATCCTAACTCTTTATTTGATAAGATTAAGCTAAGATTTTCACGTGTATTTAAAATCAAATATTTTTAGCCTGACGTAAATAAGTTTGTTTGACCTTTAGAGCTTGACCAAAGTTGGACTAGGCCAAGCTAAGCTAGTGAAAAAAAAATGTTTAATATTTGAATTTGAAATATAAAAAATATATTTAAAGTAAATAAGGAACTAAAACTAATATGTATATATATATATATATATGAAATATTTGAGGGAAAAGAGTCTTGATTTTTTTTTTAACTTTGACAGAAATTGATGTTACGATATCACTTTATGGAGGACCTTTTACCCTTGCACTATTTAATAGTGTACTTTAAAGGTATATAAGTGTCCATGTGCACACATTATTATATAAAATGATGCAATATTTATGATGTCTAAGTAGACACATATATACCTTTAAATACACTATTAGATAGTAAGGGGTAAAAGTTTTTTTCGAAAGTTTGATATCGTAACAACAATTTCGACCAAAGTTGAAATATTATTCAGACTTTTTTCTCAATATTTGATATAAAGTATATATTAACTATACACTTCACACACACACACACATATACACAGTAACAGAGCCAGAATTTTTAATAAGACGATTCAAAATTCATAGAAATAGACACACAGAATAGTTGAAGGGGATTCGACATCTACTATATATACATAAATATTATTTTAATCATGTATAAATAGTATAATTTTCCATCGAAGGGGTTTAAATGAACCCCCTTATACCAAGGTGGCTCCGCCCCTATATATATATATATATATATATATATATAAAATCTAGATGGTTGAATAATGCATACACATAATTATAACTTAATTAATTTGAATTAACTTGAGCATCATGCTAATTACTAACCGCCCATATTTAATGAACCAACTTTCGATCCATAATTTTTAATTTTGTCCATTGCTTGGCCTATATATAGTAGCATCTCTTCTAGTTTGGTTGAAATTAGATTTTTGTATTACTGTCCTTAGCAACTTCATATTATAGTAAATTTTCTCAGTCAATTGATACTCTTTTAGATCTAGCATAGACACATAATTAGTTTTTATCAACACTTACAATAACTTGTTATTGAATATCATCTCTATTGTACACATTTTTATTTTGATAAACAAGGTTATGATAATTAATATGCGTCATTACAAGATAATGATGGATCACTCTGATCAACTATTAGACACAATATTCATAGATGTTCCCTTTATCTTTCTTTTTCTGCTTAAAAGAAAATATTAACAACTTAGTTAATAGAAAGAATACATGCATCTTCGTTAACATCCTTAACCAAGATGACTCTCATCGATCGCATCAATAAATTACTATAACAAAAATAACTTTTGCAGCAACAAATATGCATATTACTTCCTCCGTTTAAAAAAGAATGTTTCTATTTCTTTTTTAGTTTGTTTTAAAAGAATAACTCCTTTTCTTTTTTGGCAACATTTTAACTTTAACTTTCCAAGTAGTATGTTTAAGACCACAAGATTGAAGGATATTTTGGTACATTGGACTTAACTTTAATTTAGAACCACAAGATTAAAAAGTCTTCTTTCTTTTCTTAAACTTCGTTTCAAGTCAAACTAAATCATCTTTTTTTAAATGAAGGGAGTAATAAAGACTCCTAAAATAGTTTGTATTGAAATTAGTTAATTGTCATTAGATCTAATATCGCTAAAGGCTTCAAAGACATGTACAAAGAGTACTAAGCTAATTATCGCTAAAAACATATATTTAGCAACAAATAAACTATTATCGTTAATCAATTGCCGCTATAGATCATTTTGATGCAGTAAATGACGTAGCAAAATATGATATTTAGTATAAGTTATAGAATTTCAAAATAAGTGAATCATCAAGTCTTTAAATGCGAGTTATATCTGAAATTATTAAACCGAGGGTATGCCACCAAAAAAAGTCCTCTAGTGGTATATTATTGAGCCAAGAAAAAAAAAAGTTACAAGTTAAGAAATTCAAACAACATATCCGACCAAAATTCTAACACCATATTAAATTAATTTCATATTGCATGTCTAAACAACGTAAACCACACCTACTGGGGTGTGGTATTGTCAATGATTTATAGTTTTGTCATTAGACACTTCTTCCCAAAATCTGATAGTTTGCATGTTCCCGACAACCTCTGTGTGTGAAAGGGCATCATGACATTACTTAAAATAGAGAATGAGAGCTGTTTTGGTCAGTAACATTATAAACAAGTAAACAACTTTCCTTAATTACTAGTACAAAGAAGCACTTGTATACTTTCCACTATTCTTTTATTCTCTTATATACATATACTAATATATATGTGATTTAATATACACTACCTACCAAGTACCACTTCTTATTCAATGGCAACGCTAATTAATGACGAAGGTAGAATTTTTATTAAAATTGATCAAAAAAATGTAATAATAAAATGTACGTGTCCGTTTGTTTAGTTTTTGTATAAATTTAAGTGTTTATTTGTATATATTTAAAGTTGGATGGTATATTTATCTATCAAGATTTAGTTAAAAGATATATTAAAGTGTTATATCAAAAATATAGGCCGGATATAAATATGAGCACTAATTATTGATGATGACAAGAATATTTTTAGACCAATAAATTAACTGGGGTTATTTTTGTTCTATTTCGTATATTTTAACCTTTTTTTTTTTTTGTAATATTTATCAAGAAATTTATTGAATACTTATTCAAGACCCTTTTATATAGTAAATATCTTTTAGGCATCATGTCATGGAATTTAGCTCTATAGATATTGAGGTTGATGTTTAAAATATGAGATTTTATAATTGTGATTTATGAAATTTACAGTTTTGTGAATCAAGGTGAAATTCTCTCAAAAATGGGCCCAACTTTTTTAGAAGTTGAGAATTACTTAAAAAAAATAAAATATAAAATATATTTGAAGATAAATTTTAATATTTTATTAAAAAATTATGATCAAACGCTAATTGAAACTCTGTTCTAAAAAATGTAAAAAAAGACATGAGGCAATAATGCATGACACATACTAACTTCTATTCTAGTACTTCATCAGATAGAATTGTCAATTCTTGAAAATTTAAGTTTTCACAATGGTTAAGGAAATATCAAAAGTACAACATATTCATTCAGTTGGTCCTTATATAAGCTACATGATTTTTTGTAAAGCTCAGAGACATTATTTTTTTTTGTTTTTCATCCGGGATCCGGAATATTTATTAAATTCTCAATTAAATTTGCATCGCACACTGCGGAGCCTATTCAAAGGTGATTTCTCAATATGATTTTTCTTCATATTCAGACTCGTACCAGAAATCTTTTATTAAGAATGAAATAATCACACCAACTGCACCACAACCCATATTGATAATTCAGAGACTTCATTAAATGTTGGAAGCTATATAGTATATTTATATTTATCTGGCATAAAAACATTTTAGCTTTACAGTCTCCAATATGATAAAAAGGCAACAAGACTTTATATGCAAAAACTTGTTAGTACCTTTTTATGTGTTTATTGTCTTTATTTTTCAGTCAACTATATTCATTGCCCAGAGGAAGTTACTTAGTACAGTAGATATGATATGTACTGTTGGTATATAATGCTTAACTCTAAAGTACAATAAAAACTTTATTAAGTGACATAACAACACCCTTAGTTTAAACTTTTTACAAAATAAAAAAATTACTTGAACTAGTGATCTCGATCGATATATTACAACGAAATTATGTAATTTTATTGCATATGTATACATATAACATGTATTTGTGTATCGAAAAACCTTAGCAATTACTATCGACACATGCAGTTGGTCATACATACATCCAACTTATACTTTGAAATAACATACATACATATTTGTATAATGTTTTGATACTTCCTCACATATTAAAGTTTATGAATTATTGTACATAAACATATTCTATTATTGAAATTATAAAGTCTCATATTTTGAAGTGGTTCACCTATAAATATATAATTTAAATCTTAAGGTGGAGGTAGGTATATGAACCTCTTTGTCATAAAATTATATTAGTTATAAATGGTTAAAAGTTGTGTGTATATATACTAGATATTGAATTTTTTATTAACTTCTTCGCGTATTTGCTTTTTATATTTTAAACTTTTTAACAAAATTCTGTCTCCACCGCTGATTCAATCACGAAGGCTTTAAAAGTTAGCATGAACTTTTCTTGTAATTTAATGGTACTTCATGTCGATTCACTTTCCTGATAAATGCAACATTTTTCCATGTGCACCAATGCATTTTTACATGCTTGCAAGGCCATAAAAATGAAAATGATTGTCCTTTCTCAAAGTTTGTACTTAGTGTAGATCTAGGAGTTCATTTACTTGCTTTGTCTAATGTAAATTTTATTAATTCCAAAATACTAGAAAGTAAAGCACTGTATCAACCATCTTTGTTAAAAGGTTTGATGAAGATGACATAAATAAGTCATCTCTAAGCATGTTCAATGTACAAAGTATCTCGTTCACGTTATAAGGTCCGCACTCCAAGGAGGTATAGTGTATCCTAATACAAGCAGAAGTAATTGATTCCACGACTTGAACTGGTAATAATCTTTAGTCGTCAAATAAGAACAACTTTATTGTTGCTCCAATAAGCTTCCTCTTATGTGTCTAAGTAGACTATGAACACTATATCTTAACTATGTCTTTCTAATACCCTAATTTTTGGTATTAGATCATATATGCATTTCTCAACTCATTAAGGAACACATAAAATAATATAGCAATAACATACATGGACTAAGTATAAACATATTAATCAAACTCACTCAACTGATCATGATTTCAAAACTACAAGAAATTAAAAAAAAATAGAGGAGAGAAAAAGAAACGTGATAGAAGAGAACAACCTATGATTAGCTTCTCGAGAAATTTCAAACTTTAGATTCAAAAGCTTAAATTATACTCCATATTGACATTCTAAAAAAGATAAAAGTAGAAGAAAAACAAACTAAAGAACATCAATAACAATATTGTACTTAGAAGACATGATCAATTTTAGAAGATCTACTAAGAGTTACAATACATACATAACATAGAAATTATATATTGAAGGAGACAATAGTAATTAATAATCTAAAATAAAACAACAATATCATCTTAGCTGTCTTCATGGCAATCACATCTTCTAATTTCCATCTTCAATCTCAACTAAAATAGTGCACTTTTTGTTAGACTTTCTTTTATTTCCTTCTTCTTGAACTAGTAATTAAAAAAGGCAACAACTAGTCTAAATGTAACCAAGTCTAAGCTCCAAATCCAAATCCAAATCATCTTTTGATTCACTAATCAAACCAATTCCCAAATCCAATCTCAAAAATTCACTCCTCTTCACCACTTCACTACATTCCTTTCCATTTTCCTCAAATTTTGCACTTCCCATTTTTGTCAAATCTCCATTTTTCATCTCATGAGAGCCTCCGCCCGCTGCGGTTGAAGAAGAAAATGAATTAGGAGATAATAATGGAGGTAATGTTGAAACAAAAGGAGGGAATAGTTTTGTTGAAGGAGAAGATGGTGATGAAACAAAACTAGGGTTAGGGTTAGGATTTGAATTAGGGTTAGGGTTTGATTCAAGAATTGTTGGTGATTGAAGTCTAAGCCTTGCTCTATCTCTTCTATGAACATTCATATGACCACCAAGAGCTTGAGCTGATTTAAATTCTCTTTTACAAAAGCTACATGTGTAAGATCTTGGTGGCCATAAAAACCCTCCAACTAAATCACCACCTTGATGATCTACATAATTATTATCCCATGAATATTCTTTAACATTCTTCATGGTTTGGTGTTTGTTGAAGTACTTGCTACTATTTTTTTCCATGGCCTATAAAGACAACTAGGAACAAAATTAATTTTTCTCTTATATTTTAGTGTTTTTTTTTCTCTTTGTTTGGAGGGAAGTGATAAGGGAAGATATATAGGGTTAAATGAGAGAGTTACTAGCAGGGCATAGGTGATGATGATATAGAGCTTACATTTGGGATATTGTGCTTGTATTTGTGAGAGACAAAAAGCTAGTAGGGTTGGGTGGGGGGGGGGGGGGTTGAAGGGGTGGAGGGTGTAGAATTGAACCATTGGTGACATTATTTAGGATTAAAGAGTTTAAGTTTTATGTATCGACAGTGCAAAAATATTTACATATAAATAGCGAGATGTTGTGATTTCTTATATATAATTTTTGAACTTATTCATAATTAATTTGCAAGATTTGAGTATGATTTTTTTAGTTATGATTCTTCTATCTCAATTTATTCACATTATTTTTTAGTCGGTTCAAAAAAAAGAATGACATGTTTCTTAATTTAATAAGAATTTAACTTAAAACTTCTCATTTTATCTTTATAATGACATGATTTAATCACACAAATATTTATTATTTATTTTAGATTGGGAGAATATACCGATTAGGTTTTTCCAAAAAGTTAGAACACAAACAAAGGAGAAACTCTTTTTGTTAAGCCACAAAAGGCCATCTCCCACTTATACTAATTCTAATAGCTATAAATCGATATTAATTATTAATATACGTATCCTTTGTAACTGGAAAAGCGAAAATGATCAAAAAAAAATACCCTCAAACTATTTCAAATAGGTAAAAAAACACCCTTGTCATTACATTGTTGGCTCAAAAATATCCTCCAATGCTCCAATTAGTCAAATAGCTCAAAAATACTCTTCCCAATGGAAAATACACCAATTTTGCTCTTAAACTATTCAAAAATAGGTCAATTTTACTTTTAAACTATATACATTTAGATTAATTGGACTTAGGTAATATTTATACGTAAGTTATATGTAACGAATACTAGTTGTAATATATATTAAAAAATGCCAACTAAGTTCCTATCATGTGCTAAAATTTATTATATTATGTGATAATTTTTTGCCCTATATATGTATAGCTTAATTCTTGAGAAGAAATATATCCTATCTGGCTTTATACTGCCAATTTTAGCCTTTTGCTTATTCTAGGAAATAGAATCAGAGGATGTTCCTCTGATTTACAATAAATACAGTTTAAACCTTATGTCATCTTTTTTTATTTACATTTCCAATGCTCAATTCAACATTTCAAAACAACAATTTTGAATATTTTTATGGATTTTAGTTTTTTAAAAGAACTCTATAAGTGAGGTTGTAAATTAAAGTCGTATGATATTGAAGTTCGATTAAATCAGGAATCAAGTATTATAAAACTCATTTTTAGAGGTGACGCTTTCAACAGGATTTCTTCATTTCTAGGGACTTGAACTAGAGGCCTCTGATGAACAATGATGGAATCGGAATTATCATTAATTTAGGGTTCAAAATATAAAGATGTAGTATGTATACCTAGAAGTCCAAGAAGATCCAACATCTCTATAATATACGTACATAAAAGAAAAAATAACTTTGTAAAACAACATAATTTTCACTACAATGGGTTTGGAATGACATCCTTAATCCTACCTGATTCCGCCTCTGCTGATTACAAGTAAAAAAATCAACCGTTTTATCATAATTCACATATTATGCAACTTAATTATTTGAAAATAGGAGTTTTAATATATAGTTCACGTCCATCGATTATAGGATTCCATCTAATTATATTAAAGTTTTCTTTTCTAACACATTACACAAACAAAGTCAAAACATTTTGTTAAATTTGAAAACCTAAGAATTGATGCATGTCAATATATGTCATTTTTCTCATTCTAATTTTCCTTTATGTAATCATTATTTTTGACAGTTGGATTCTTATTATTATTATTTTTCAAAAAGTAGATTTAATATATTCTTAAAATAGAAACCACCAAAGACTGATTTTTAATCTAAAAAAGATAGTATATGCTTAACAACTGATAGAGAAAGACGATAACTCAAAGTAAAAGGCTTTTATTTGTTTAAAGAGATATGCAATAAACCTTGGTTCTAATACATAAAAGCTACTTGTCAATATTCTTCATCTTAATAATCATGACTAGTACTCTTTATATTCTAATTCATAGTCGGTATCCAATTTATGTGATAATATTTGACAAGAGATGAAATTGATTATTTTTTAAAAAAATTTAAGAATTTAGGGTTAAAATAAATATAGATTCTGTATCGTTTTAAATTATCTTATAAAATAAAAATGAGAAATTTAAAATTCAATTGTTATTAGATATTTTTTTTGAGTCAAGGGTCTCTCGAAAATAATATATCGATTCTATAATGATAGATGTAAAATTTGTATATACGGTATACTTTGACCTTCAGACCTTATGACTGATGAAAATTACACTGGATCATTTTTGAAAAAAAAAAAAATATATAGTGTTAGATTAATCGGGCTATAACCTAGAGGATCGGAGCATTTTAACTTTTCATTTTACGCTTGATGAAATCAATTAATTATATCTACATAAAAATCCAAAAAAAAAATGAAATTAACTACGAACATTATTTGAAATCTCTAGTTAATTTATTGCTAAAATACCCCTACGTAATTGAATTTTCTTATAATTCATAACTAAATAATATCAACATGAAAATTTTTTTGTTGTTTAGAATAAAAAATTATGTCCATCCTGACTTATTTTATATCAAAGATATATTAATTATTCTTCCCTTTATTAAATTTTCGTGAAATTTTTTTTGTTGTTTAGAATAAAAAATTATGTCCATCCTGACTTATTTTATATCAAAGATATATTAATTATTCTTCCCTTTATTAAATTTTCGTATCCCGTCAAACTGAATCATATGAATCGAATAGAAAGTAATTGGTCATTGTTAGTACTTTCTTTTGTTCAATTTATATCACTCATGTTTTTTTGGTTCATCCTAAAAATGATATATTTCTAAATTAAGTAACAGTTTAACATTAAATTATCTATATTATTCTTAATATAACTTGCACAAATTTTTACTTATTTTAAGTACAAATTTTAAAAGTTTTTTTTTTAGATATTTCGAGCCAAATTAAACTAATTTCATATAAAATTTAAACAGAGAAATACTAATTAGGAATTAGTGCATGCATGTAATGATGAGTAATAAGTACTATTAGTTTGTCATGTCGCCCTTTGATTTACAATTCCAAAGTAAATAAAAGAAAATATCTATGTAGAAATATAATATAATGTGAGAATTAAATTTTATTCCAAAGATTTTGTTTCCATTTAAAACAAAGAAAAAGGACTTCTTTTTCAGAGTCACTCAAACTATACAAAAGATCGTACTATGTTTACCTCTAGATTTATTTGAATGACTGGTGGCCAATTAGGGCCATTCAACTATAGTTATTCAAAATTATAATTCACAGCCGTAATTGCAGAGTTATTTAATTAATTTTGGCAAAAATTTTTTTTTTTGGCTTTTGCAGTCTCTTCTATTAAAGGGTTTTAGTATGTTAATAAATACTTACTATGTTTATGTGTGACAAAAAAGATGGTCAAGAAAGATATCCTTACTGAACACTGATTCCAACTCTCACAATAGTGTTATGGTTTCATGCACATACCAAAAAAAAGTTAATATAGTTCGTGTTGTTCGATCAATTAGTTTATTAATATAAGTTAAATATGTTGTATTTAAGTGTGATTTATATGTATTGAAGATTAAGATATACTGATTTAGCTTTCTCACTCGCTTTTTTTTTTATGTATATGTATTTCAGAGTGTATCTGGAATGTATTAGATATTTCTGTTACAATACACATCTAGTGAAATTCACATGTATATGAAATATCATGACTCTTTCGCTTGCTTCTCTCCTATCTTTTTCCCTTTTTTCGCTCATCACCTTCTTAGCTTGACCGCTCACGTCTTTTCCTGTATTTAGAATATATTTGTTATCTCAAATGATTCACATGTGCGTGGGATATACTGACTCTCTCCCCCACCTCTCCTATCTCAATCGTCTCTTTTCCTCTCTTGCTCATTACTTTCTTTTCTTGCTTATCTCTATTCCTATGTATTTTAAAATGTATCTAACATAAAAAGAAAATACATATATCTGACTTGAAATGTGAGGAAGTAATGAATCTGACATGAAAGTATTAATTAGTAAGATCATTACGAATAATATTTATGATAGAAACACTTAGGTAAGTAGATAAGTTTTCCAAAAAAAAAAAAATTAGTATCATTCCATAAGGCTTTAAAATATTCTCTCTTTTAGGTATTTGGTTGCTGATGAAACATCACTCTCTGTTAGGAGGAATGGATTGAATAGAATTTAAGGAAACATTGGAAGACATGGGAACTATCAAAAAGCCCACTCATTCCCTTCATTTTCTCCTTTGTATTTTGTAAGTATTTATTTGTTTGTTTCCTAGTAATGATGACACTTCTGTTTTTAGTACAACTCACCACATGTTTTTTTTTTTAAAAAAAATAAATGTTACGAGCATAATTTTGTTTACGTCGTCGCGGATCCAGGAATTTAAGAATGTGGGTGCTCCAAGAAGACTTAATCAGTAAAAGGGAATCGAACTTAGCCACAACAGATGCAATGTATAACTTTGAGCACCAACAATCGACCACTATACAAAGCAACTGCTTCTTATATAAATATATATACTTAGATGCGAGATTAATGAATACTCAAACAGTCAAAACTTTCAATGTGGATCCGCTCCTGCTTACATAGTTACGAGTAGTATTTTTTTTTAGGATGAGAAAGCTCCTTTATAAACAAATAAAATATTAATAAAAGGGCTTGAACGAAAGATATCTGATTAAAAATGAAACAATATTTACAGTTCCATCTCAATCTTTACTATTATTTGTGTGTAGTTCTGTGGATTGATCCCTTTAGGCAGCTACATATGATTTGATTTGAAATGGGCTTGGTAAATGGAGCCATGAGTTTTGTTTGGGCCAAGTAAGCCCAAACAATATTGTTAATGTTAAAGCCCAGGGGAAATTGGCCTTAAAATAGGAAAAACTACTACTTACACAAATATTTCCATTATATTTATTAGTTCTATCTATAATTTGAATATTTATATTTTATCTAATTATTAATTAATTAATAATTTTATCGTTGGTTTTCAAGTCAGATACACCTAGTAATTTTGCTACTAGATACACTGGAATAGGGAGAAAGGCGAGTAAAAACAGGAGGGAGGCGAGCAAAAACAAGAGGGAGGCGAGCAAGATTTGTCCATAATCTCAGGTGCACGGAAGCACACTAGGTTCACACAATATATTTTTTGTGATTCACATGTATCTGGGATGCCAGATATGCAAGCGAGATATGAGAGTGACAAGTGAGATGATAGGGAGACGAGTGAAATTGTCTATGCATACATGTAAATATACAGTGTAACTAGAACAATTATACCTAACTTTGATTTCTTGTATCTTGTGATACGTGTATCTAGATGTATCTAAACGCACCAAAATCTTATAAGAATTGTAATAATGCAAACTAACATATATCTAAATAATATTCAAAAATTAGTTAGAGTTTTGTAAGTTAATTATTAAAATGTAGGGAATTTTTTTTAATGGAATTCTAATGTCAATATTACAAATATTATATAAACAAATTATAAATGTAGAAAATTCATTGGTGTGTCCACCAACTTATGTTTCTTCAAAGAGGTTAGACATCATGTACCACGTTTTAGAAAATATAATAATAATAAAAATACTATCATCTATAATTTATATAATTTTCATGTACGAGGTTAATTATTCCTAATATAAATTTATCATTTTAAACGCCAAAAGTAAAAGTCATCTCTATTATTGAACCTACTATTTGACTATATGAAAAAGCAATCACTTTTTTTAATATACAGCTAGATACTATATTTAATACTAAGTGACCATAAATATTTTCTCATAACGACAAATCTAAAATTTTTTATGTAGTATGTCTGGTGATAAAATTAAAAATTTCGTTAATAATATTTACGATTTATAAAATATATACGAGAAGTAATTTTAAATTTTATATTTTATATAACTTTTACATATACAATATAAATTTACGAGGAAGATGATTTATCTGACCATTCACAAAATATTGCACTTTTTTTTCTTACTGTAGCTGTTGTGTTTTTAGTCTCTGATTTGCTATCCGATGATGATATCTTCATTTAATTAGTGAAATCACATCGATATAATTAGATTATATTTTTTTGAATATTTATTTCTATAATTGTGCCATGTTTTTAAAATTTTATTTTAGTACACATTAAATCTGTCAAAATCCAAAAGATCCACCATATCTAATAATATTGATTTATTTTGCCTGTTGGTTACCATACATAATTACTTTAATCATTTTTTATTCTACGTTAATTAAACGGAAAAAAGATGCTCTTAGTGAACATTCAAAATTTCCTGTTTTTGTTTTAATTACAACTTTTATTACGCTAACCATATAAAAATATGAAGATGAGTGAAACGATAACTATAGTTTCATTGTAACAAAAATAATATCGATCTATCAACAATAAATATGTACATTATTAAAAAATGTTAAAATTATTACTGACTTTAGTTTAATGCAATTAGATCCGATAATGTTGCTATACACTTCTAGACATTAATAAAAGAGTATCAAAATATAATTATCGTTGATAATTTTGATAATTAAACTATCATAATTAATTAATTATTACTAAAGTATTATAAATAGATAACCGTCCATTAAAAGATGAGATTAATTCGTGTACGTAAATGACAGTCGACTAGTAAAGATCATCAAAAACTAAATGAAAAGTCCATATTGCTAACTTTTTCTATCCTATAAAACTATAATATATACTTTATAAAATTTTGCATAATTATTCCACTCATGGAGAGAATTAAGGAAAATAGTCCTAGTATTCTATTATTTCCATGGTTAGGTTTTGGCCATGTAAATCCTTTTTTGGCACTAGCCAAGAAATTATCAAAAATGAATTTTCACATATATTTTCTCTCAACACCAATTATTCTCAAATCTATCAAGGAAACCCTAGATAAAAACTCAACTAATTATAATCAATCCATACAACTTGTTGAATTTCACTTGCCTTATTTGCATGAGTTACCACCTCATTACCATACAACTAAAGACCTCCCTCCCCATCTCAACTCCACTCTTATTCAAGCCTTTCAAATGGCTTCTTCCAAATTTCCAAGCATAATTGAAACCCTAAAACCTAACTTGATTATATATGATGGGTTCCAACCATGGGTAGCAACTATGGCTTCATCATACAGTATTCATGCTATTATGTTTTATGTTTCTTCAACTTCTGGTCTTGCCTACATTTACCACCAATTTCTTCATGGGAGTTCAAGCCTTACATCTTTTCCATTTTCTTCCATATACCTTCATGACCATGAGATCAAGAAATTAGGCATACAACCAATAAAACCACGCGATGAGAAAGCTTTTGCATACATAATCCTTGAGTCTTTTGAACAATCTCACAACATTGTTTTGTTGAACACTTGTAGGGAGACTGAGGGGAAGTATATAGATTATGTTTCTACAATAGGAAAGAAAGAGTTGATACCAATTGGACCATTAATTCGCGAGGCGATGATAGATGAGGAGGAGGATTGGGGGACAATTCAATCTTGGCTAGACAAGAAGGATCAATTATCATGTGTTTATGTATCATTTGGAAGTGAAAGCTTCTTGTCAAAGCAAGAAATTGAAGAGATAGCAAAAGGGCTTGAGCTAAGCAAAGTTAATTTTATTTGGACAATCAAATTTCCTAAAGGGGTGAACAAAACAATTGAAGAAATGGTTCCACAAGGTTTTCTTGAAAGTACAAAGTCTAATTTTGAACCATTCAAGTATTGGAGGTTTTGTAACTCATTGTGGATGGAATTCGATGTTAGAAAGCATGAGTTTTGGCATACCATTAATAGCCATGCCTATGAATCATGATCAACCATTGAATTCAAGATTAGTGGAGGAACTTGGCATAGGGGTGGAGATTTTGAGAGGTGAAAATGGAGAAATAATGAAAGAAGAGGTGGCAAAAGGAATAAAGAAAGTGGTAGAGGATAACACTAGGAAACAAGTTAATTTGAAGGCAATGGAATTGAGTGAAAAGATAAAATTCAAAGGGGAGAAAGCTATTGATGAAGGAGTTAAAAAAGGGTTGAAGCTTTTGTGTTGATAAGTTGAAGCTTATGTATGGTTTCGTTGTATTGAATTATCTCGTACTGTATTATTTTGATGAATACAATATTTGAATAAATTTACATAATTATCACATCTCCATAATAAACGTGTCACATGATTATTGCAATATGATTTATCTATTATCTCCCAAAGAGAAAGATACTAGTGGGCTAAGACAAGACATATCGATCAATAGATCCCATTAACTTTAACTTACATATATAAGTAGTGTAAAATAAAATAAAATTACACAACCAGATCACCACAGGTAATCTTTTCAATAGTAGATTTTGTAATTTTTAAAAATTAAACCATCCATCCAAGTAGACTATTTTCTCTCTTAATTTTTGGAGATTAAAAAAAAAGAGATATCTTTTTACATAACGAAAGATTGATATCTTTCAAAATTCTTTAAAAAAAAAAAAAAATATGTGCTTTAGTTCCCGTTTTTCTTGATTATGAATCAAGATGAAAGGTGAATTAATAATGCAACAAACTGAAAGCAAAAACATTTATATTGATGTCACAACATTATTTATACATGATATACACAAATTTCAAGAAAACATTTTTTTACTTTTGTTTCTTTGATACTACTAAACCCTCTAATATAGGATAACTAAGAACTAAAACATAAAAAGAAAGGAAACCTTGTCCAAACATCTCCTCAAAGTTCCTCTCTAAGACCAATCTTTTCATTCCAAATATGAAACATATCACATTAAACACCACTAAAAATGTCAAAGGAACCATAAATAACTTAGCACCTTGGAAATCAAATTTACCCTTTTCATGTTTCCTTAATTTCTCTTCATCTATAGCTTTGTTTGTTAACCTGAAATTTGCCTTTGCAACACCTAACCACTTCATTAAAACATCTAAGCATCCAAATAAGCAAGCTGTGACTGTTTTTATTATCCAAATTCTTTGTTCATTCCACCATGTTCTTAAGTTGCCACCACTAGACATGACTTCATATAAATGTTGAGATAGAGATGATAAGAATATGGTTGTGAATAAAGCAAACCATGGGCTTGTCACCTGTAAATAATAAATAAAGACAATTGAATAAGTTATGTACATGAATTTTTCAAAAAAAAAATCATTATTTTGTGTCTCACACACGACTGACACTAACTCTTATTTAATTTACAATTAGTATACCAACAAGGATGTAGTGGTATAGATAAAATTCATTTTAATTAAAGGTCTTGAATTCGAGTCTTAAGAAATTTATAGTAGGGGATGCTTCCTCTTTAGTGGGCCGTATGTAACATAAACTAACTTAAGCCGCACCGTTAAGTTTCGGATACCAGATGGTTAAACAAAAAAATAAACTAGTAATTTCATTAATCACCACTATAGTTTGAGGAAATTCGTCCCATCAAGCCTTTTGAAGATTGACCTTTCTTTCTTTAGTAATCAATCACTCATATGTCCATTTCGACTTGCAAAATCGGAATTTTTAATAATATTATACTTTGAAAGATACTTATGTGTGAGTGATAAAATTAAGTTTTTACCTTGGGAAACAGTGGAGTGCCACTCAAGAAGCACAAAGGTGGAACAATGCCATAGAGGAAGCAAGGAATGGAGAGGAAATGTGAGAACATGAAGTATCCATAACACATGTTTTGGACTAAAGGCATTTTTGACATGAGCCCATAAGTAAATGGGCTGTATTTTGAAAGTCCAACTTGTACTAGCCCAGAAGCCCACTTCATGAGTTGGACCAAAGCATCTTTCATATCAATGGTGCTACAACCAAGAAAACATGGCCTCTTTGGGTAAAGATATACTGATTTCCACCCCTTAGAATGCAAGAGATAGCCTGTGTATGAGCTCTCTAGTAAACTATTGTATGAGTACCCTATCTGAAAACAACAGTTTAAGCTTTTAGACGAAATAATCACATAATTTAACACAAGTGTCAAAATAAGGTCATAAATATATCACACATCTAATTTATCTCTTTTGACCCACTCAATTTAGTCATACCAAAAATTGGGCTAAGCAATTATTATTATTATTTGATACCTGTTATAAACGATCATAAAAAAGGAATTTTGTTAGTTTTATTTGATATAATTAAACATAAAAAGAGTCATCAGGTTCGATTATGATTTATTATGTATTCCATCTTGACTCAGCTCATTTTAATCTTGAATGAGTTAATTCGGCTTATTTTAATCTTGAATGAGTTAATGACTTAACTCATTTTAGCCGTTTTAATTCAGTTCAACCCGCTTATTTAACGTGCCTAAAAATATATATGGACTAGTATAGTAATAGGATGATACTTACTTCTTTACCCCATCTTGTATTTTCTTCAAAAGTGCAAGAAGCAAGAGCTTTAGCTTCATCAATCATCTCATCACATAGAACATTTTCCCTTCCATTTCTTTGATGATTCAAAGAGTTAATGAACTTTCTAGAAGCACCAAACTTTTCTTCTGCCTCTTGAAGTGACTCCTCTATAAACCAAATATACATATTTTTAATTAATAAATATATAAAATGTTCATAGAATTATATGCTTAAACAAAATAAACTACACAATTATGTGTAAATTAATAAGATAAACCTGATTGATACAATTGAGATTCCCACTTGTATTCTAATTGAGCTTTTTGAAAAAGTGTAGTCATATTATCTTGGTTAATTGGAGTACTATATAATGCTTCTTTCTTCAAATAATAGCCTGTGCCTGCACAAACAGTCCCTCCTACTCCATCCATCCCTTGATACTTATTCTATAATTAAAAGAAAAAAAAAAAGAGAGAGAGAAATGAGATTTTAAGGAGTATGTACTGATGATTTCAAAAATATTTATACAATCAGATCATCTATTACACGGATAAGCAAACATATACTACTTAATGAGTTAACATAGCTATAGTTTGACTTAATTACGTCTCACAACTTAAATTTAGTTGTAATTACGTCGCCTCTCTTCTCTCTTCCTCTCTCGTCTCTCTCCTCTTTTATATACATATACATAAACAGTTAGTCTCTCTCGCTCGCCTCTCTCCTCCCTCTTCAATATCACTTGCCAGATTTACAAATACGTATGTATACCATTTACATATATACAATTATATGATAGATATACATATACAATTCAACTCTCTCCACTCTCTCCCTCTCTCCTTCCTCTCCCAATCTCGCTCACCCCCATCTCCAATCTCGCTCTCCAGATATACAAATACATATGTATATCAGGTTTGGCCCGACCCGACCGTGTAGACGCCCGAAAATTGTACATATGTAATGAAGTGGAAAAAATAGAAATATATAGAATACAATTATTGCAACATATATTAAGACACCGCAACAAAAGCAATTTTTAACGGCATTAAATATTGACACTAATAAAGAGTGCTAAAGTCTTTATCGGCATTAGTTAAGTGTCATTAGAACCAATGTTGCTAAAGGCTAGGGACATATACAAAGAATGACAATTGGCGCTAAAAATACATATTAAATGCCGCTAATGATCATTTTTGTTTGTTGTAGTGAGAGGACGTGTAGGTACCTGATATGCTGATCTTGATTGAGCATCATAGATGTCATTTTTACTAACATTATAAAATGTTTGAGGGAATTGTACATAGGAAAGAGTAGTAGAAATATTATGATCAAGATGAAAACACATTGCTTGCTTGGCTGAAGAAGGGTCATTGCAATACATGTCACAATCCAAAACAAGCATATATGGTGCATTGCTCATTACCCCTGAAACCCTAAGCTGCATGTCATGACCACAAAATAATAATAACCATAAGTGATTGTTCAAAAAATTGATCGATTTCTAGTAGTGATTGTTCGTGATTTTTAAATATAGGAAAGTAGCTAGGTTAGTAACTACTTTATGTGTTATCCCGAACGTATATACTGACTAAAATAATTTAAATTCATGTTATGTATGTCTCGTTTTAACAGGAAAGGTGCCCCGACCAAGGCTGATTCAAAATCAAAACCTTTGATTAAAAGATCTCTGTCATTACATTGTTAGTATGTTTTGCAGCTTATCAAACTTTATATATCTGATTGACTTTCTTAGATGATCTGATAATATAAAAAATATATTTCATTTTAATTTCCTAGACTTTTTTTTTTATATAACTATTTGTGATTAATCTTGATACTAGAAAACTAGTGTTAAAGTTGATGAAATGTAAACTCAACCAATTATGCTATTAAAAGTTTTCTTCCAAATTTCAATTTTAATAATCGAATATTATGTGAACGTGAGATACTTCGTGCAGAATAATATTACTTACGAGAGCATTTAAGGCTCCAGCCTTGAAACGATGAGGGCTCGATGGTCTCCTCTCACGTGACATATAAACTAATTGTGGCAATTTGCTTTCCTTATTATCATGTATCACCTGCACCTCATAAATATTTGATTATTATTCTTAATCTCACCTTAATTACATTTTGTAACCCTAAAATTTTCTCATTTGTGCTAACAAATCAAAAAATTTAAATGGAAAAAAAAAATTCTATAAGTTTCAATCTTCGTCTTATTAATATGATGAAAATGAATATCTTAAAATATTGGTTAAAGTCTATACAGTTTGACTCTCGTATTACGTCTAAAAAATTACTCTATGTGTCCACTATTAATTGTCATATTTTTCATTTTTAGAGTCAAATTATACAAACTTTAACTAACATTTAAGATATATTTTTTCATCATATTGATATGTAAAAAAATTGCAACTATAGTACTTTTCGTATAGTTTTTGAATTCTAAATTTTTTGTTTAAAATTGAATAAATATAATCTAATTTAACTTTGAAAATAAGTCAAATTGACCTACGAAAAGCACAACATGACAAATAAAACTGAACAGAGGAAGTACTATTTGTTATTTAAATTTTATACTAAAAATATGTAGTGACTATTTCCGCATATATTTTAATTGAATCAATAAAAAAAAATATTATATCTAGCGGCTATTTATAGTCTTTTAAGAATTTATTTATCCCCATGCATTTTTTTCTAGTGAATTGAGATTTTAAAAAATCGTATTTTTTAAAATTTCTATTTTTAATAGTATCGATAAACGAGATAAATAAAAGTGAACGGAGAAACCTCAATATATGGAGGTCGATCCATTCTGACGGACCCTTCAACGCTACTGGCTTTCTCTATATTTTTCTTGAATACTTCGTATGCCGCCTGCACAATTAAATTAGTAATATTTCACTTTCTTATATATGAATAATAATAATAAAGTCCATATTACCCTTTATAAAATAATAATAATAAAAATGTTCAACCTTGGACAAAGTTATTGTTGAAATCACAATTATAAATATAAATTATTTAACTATATTGATTTTTGGGTCGATAATGTTAAAGAATAATAAAAGTTTTGATGGTTAGTGAGAGCTCGACTTCTTACGAGGCTTGCGTAATTCTTCTCTCTACAACCGATTTTTAAGAGCGTGAGTTAGATTCAAAATATTGATTTAACATGATATTAGATCTTTTTAATGATAGTTTAACTATTTAATAGTATGAAAATAGGGAAAAGGGTTCGAAATATTACCTAACTTTGACCGAAATTGCTGTAACAATCTCAAATTCTGATCATGACTTATTATCCGTCTGCACTATTTAATAGTGTATTTTAAAGGAATATATATGCTCACATGGACACTTTACTATTTATAATGATGTAATATCTATGATGTCCACGTGTTCACATATATACCTTTAAAATACACTATTAAATAATACATGAAGTAACAAATTCTTTCCAAAGTTCAGATTTGTTATAACAATTTCAATTAAATTAAAGTTTTGAATATATTTCAAAAAAAAGTTGCAAAAAATATAATAGGGATCTATGTCAAACCCTATGTCACCACAAGGTGGATCAAAAAAAATAGTAAGAATAAAGTAATTATTGATAATGTCATTAAATTTGAAAGAGAAAGAAAAAGGTTTATAATTTTGGAGGTAGTTGTTAAAGATGGTACCTAAACCTTATTCAAGCCTTTCAAATGGCTTCTTCCAAATTTCCAAGCATAATTGAAACCCTAAAACCTAACTTGATTATATATGATGGGTTCCAACCATGGGTAGCAACTATGGCTTCATCATACAGTATTCATGCTATTATGTTTTATGTTTCTTCAACTTCTGGTCTTGCCTACATTTACCACCAATTTCTTCATGGGAGTTCAAGCCTTACATCTTTTCCATTTTCTTCCATATACCTTCATGACCATGAGATCAAGAAATTAGGCATACAACCAATAAAACCACGCGATGAGAAAGCTTTTGCATACATAATCCTTGAGTCTTTTGAACAATCTCACAACATTGTTTTGTTGAACACTTGTAGGGAGACTGAGGGGAAGTATATAGATTATGTTTCTACAATAGGAAAGAAAGAGTTGATACCAATTGGACCATTAATTCGCGAGGCGATGATAGATGAGGAGGAGGATTGGGGGACAATTCAATCTTGGCTAGACAAGAAGGATCAATTATCATGTGTTTATGTATCATTTGGAAGTGAAAGCTTCTTGTCAAAGCAAGAAATTGAAGAGATAGCAAAAGGGCTTGAGCTAAGCAAAGTTAATTTTATTTGGACAATCAAATTTCCTAAAGGGGTGAACAAAACAATTGAAGAAATGGTTCCACAAGGTTTTCTTGAAAGTACAAAGGGAAAAGGGATGGTTATTGAAGGATGGGCACCACAAAGTCTAATTTTGAACCATTCAAGCATTGGAGGTTTTATAACTCATTGTGGATGGAACTCGATTTTAGAAAGCATGAGTTTTGGCATACCAATAATAGCCATGCCTATGAATCATGATCATCCATTGAATTCAAGATTAGTGGAGGAACTTGGCATAGGGGTGGAGATTTTGAGAGGTGAAAATGGGAAAATAATGAAAGAAGAGGTGGCAAAAGGAATAAGGAAAGTGATAGAGGAGAAGCCTAGGAAACAAATTCATTTGAAGGCAATGCAATTGAGTGAGAAGATAAAATTGAAAGCTATTGATGAAGGGGTTAAAAAGTTGTTGAAGCTATTATATTGATTTATAAGAGAATGATGATGATGAATTGGATTGAATTTGGATACCATAAGTAATTAGATACCAATAAAGATTGAAATAAGAGAATTTAGCATACAAATTGTATTGAATGTTGTAATCTAGAGATAGGTTTCTTAAGATCATATTGTGTTAGGTTTCTTAAGATCATATTGTGTTATTGCATTGTGTAAATGAGAGGATTATACCTCTCAATCGAAATACTGAAAAATATATACATAGCTTAAATTATTTTGGATGTAAACTAGACATTTCAAAGCTAAAATTTACCAACGCATGAGTGTAATGAGATGAATGAAATTATATTCCTCACACCTTTTTCAAAGATCTCGAGTCTGACTCCTGAAAATAGAGAAACATTGACATTTTCCCTTTTACGATCCCTACTTAACACAAATATATATTAGTTGGAATAATGAACATTGGCCACATGATGATTAATTATACATATATATTGTTCGAATTTATGTAATTTTGATAATTAACAAAGAAAAATGAAACATGTCAGTCAAAACGGTCAAAGATACGTTGTCTCAATTAGTAGAAGTAGAATTATAGTCTTTAAGTTGTGGGCAACTCAAAGACTTGGAAACACATACCTCGAAAGGTTTGTGTGCTGCTGAAAAATTAGAATTTATAATTTCTTAAATTATAAAGGTTTATAATCTTTTGTCGCAAAGTTCATTGAATTTAGTAAATTTGAGAATAAATCTTGTAGAGGTACATTTCATGATTTTTATTACATCTTTTTGAGTTGACTATTTTCACATAAAAATAATATGTTCTTAATTAACTGTTTTATTAAAACATGTCAGATAATCCGTTTCATTTATACAAAAAGTTAAATCAAATAACGAAATTATAGATCCCATAAAATATTGTGTATATACTTGCCGCATGATGATTGTGGCATGCTTAATTATTATTAATCCATCGAACCCATTATTTCTTCATTTCGTTACTTGATTTAACTTTTGCGTTATTAGTTCATCGGTTATTCGTTTAAGTTTATTTTACAACTAAGTGAAATGAATTCAACTACAATTTTTACCATTAATATTTATTGGATAAAAAAAATTGCTCTTACTTTTTTAAAAAAAGATTTAGACTTTTAAAATATTACGTTTTCTGACTTTTCTTATCAAAATGGGACTCTCTTACTTCCACAAAGCTTAATTACGTGAACAATATCACCACGAGTCATATTATCACCCTGTGACATTTACTACTTCTATCAAATTATATAGGAATATGTCACATCATCACTTCAATAATTTTCAAGTAATTTGAACTAAAAAAAAAATAAGTGCAATTATGCGGATAAGTAAACTTATGCTATTTAATTGGATAACATGGCTATTGTTTGAATTAATTATCACTATCAACCTCATTTTAACTATAATTACATGGGCATTTCTCCTCTCTTCTTCTCTATCACCTCTCTCCTTTCATATACATATACAAATACAAATTATACATATACAATTATTTGACAAATATAGAAATACAATCCGCCTCTCTCTGAATCTTGCTCGCTTCTCTCCTCCCTCTTCAAATCTAGCTCGCTAGATCAGCAAATGCATATCTATTCCAGTTACATATATACCATTATCTAAAAGATATACATATAGAATTTGACATATATACAAATACAATTCGCCCCTTTCCATTTTATGCCCGCTCTCGCTAGCCTCTCCCCTCCCTCTAACATGTAGCTACGAATCCTAATTAATATACTATAAATATGGAGCCTAATTAAGTTGTTTTTAGTGTATGTTTGGGAAATTTCCCCTTCTAAAGTTTTGTTTCATGAACATAATAATTTCACAATTTATGAAAAACTATTAAAACTTGTTCAATTCTTATACAATCTTATCAAATGAGTAAATTATTATTAAATTTTGAACGATCAAGGTATTAGAATATCCTAAACGTCATATTAATAATCATATATTTTTTAAGTTTATTATGTCGAGGATCTATTAAAAATAATCTTTCTACTTTAAGAAGGTAAGATAAAATTGATACACATCATCTTTTCCAGACTTCACTTATCAATTTTATGAGGTATATATATTATTATACTGTGTGTTCTTTGCATGTTCCTTTTATAAATAAACGACATGTTATGACAAAAGAGTTATAGTAGTTACTAAGACTCTAGTGTATCATCACCTACCCAAAAAATAATGTTTATCTTGAAACTCTGAAAAATGGGCATAACACATAAATATGTCCTTTAACTTAGATTTGATTGACATCGATTAGTGTCCAATATTGAGTGTGAACAAGTAATCACACATATCCTACTTGATTGTCACGCTCCGAGCCTACACCCTGCGCATTGCTGATTCTCGAAGGTCATTGTTGGCCTCGAGCGGACCGTTAGTCTGACTTACTTACACAATGAAAGACATAAACACAAGAGAAGATAATAACTTAGCCAAACAGTAACTCAAGTCTTAAACGTATACAACTGAAATGAATAAGACAAAAGAACTAATGGTATCTGTCTATGAAGCCTCTAAAACAAAGAGAGATGTTGGGACAGGACCCACAATAATCCTAACAACTGAAAACTATAAAATAAGAGATAAAATATGTCCTCCGGAATGTAAGGAGGCTCACCAACTGACTCTGAGTTACTCAATGGATCAACGGTGTGCCGGATGCCGATCCTAGTTACATGCGTCTGGATCATAAGATGAGGTAGACCAACTGGAATTAGCACATTGAATGTACGAGTATGCGAGTTGGATTGTTAAACACAACTTGAGCTTGAAAAGGATATGAAGGAAACACTTACCTCGGCTCTTATCAACTCAGGAATAACTTAACTCAATATGAAGAAATAAGACATATGCAATATACATATAGCTTATAAACAGTTGAATCAACTTAGTTCATTAAAGAAAATGCGATAACAAACTCAACTTTACTTATATAACGAAGTAACATAGTTTCTGTGGGAGATTCTCTAACTGACAACCATCATTATAAGTCTAGTGGTAATACGTCGTCTTGCCCACGCTGCCAGAACTGTCCTATATTTTACTGTTGAGTAGAATTACTTAATTTAGTGGATCCACTAGCTTAACTTAAGTGATAATAAAAAAAGTATGATTCTTTAATATTCATGATGGCTACATGGTTTATGGAGACTTGAGTTATTATGAACTCGCATTCTAATATCGGTGCTCAATACTACTCCAAAAAATATACTTAGCTCATGTATTATTAAAACAACTTCTTTATTAATGTTGAGATAATTACTCAACACTTAGCTTAAAACTCTCTTTGAATCAATGTCCTTTTCTTGCTCAAAAATCTTTTGGAAATAGTTTCCTCTTATTTTAAATGTGAAAACATTAATAAATTCTTTGGGAATACTTAGTTCTCTATAGCTTTTTGAGAATGAACTCAACTTTTTACTTTTTACTTAACTTGAAACTTTAGTCTTAAAAACAAGGTTAAAACATTGCTAAAGACTCTTGAAAACTTTTAAGAACTTTTCTTTGACTTGCTTCTTAACTTTTAGACTTGACTCTTAACTTCTTTGACTTTTATCTTAACTTTTCTTGAATTGGATTATAGATTCAAGGTTCGTGATCTCATGTTTGTGGATAATTTCATGATGTATAGATGTACCTTAGAGTGTTGGAATCAACTAAGAAACATAGGTACATCACTAAGGAACTAGTACGGAAAGAAGGGGAAAAAATCAGGAGAACTGACGTCGTTGGAGCGCTGAGAGGTGTGGAGCACCATCCTGAAACATCATAGAGTTGGGTGGGGAGCTCTAGCTGGCGCCACATCCCAGAGGTCAAACTTCATTGAGCCTCTTTTGGGGCTCTGAGAGGCGCGATGTGCTAGGGCCCTCCCCAGGCGTCTCCGACTTTTGTCCTTTGTTTTTCATCTCCAAACCCTCTAAACTTCTATGGTTCTTTCCCCAAACACTTAGATCATTATTACTATCAATTTACAATATATTCAACCCGAAATTACACCAGAAAACATGATTCAAACCATCAAGAAACTTCAACAACACAACCATCAAGAACTCAATGAAACTTTCAACAATGTTCTTTAAGAACTCAATATCTTAACATTCAAAACTCAAATTCGCCTAATTGAAACATGGTTGGTGCGTGGTTGAACTAACCCAATGCCATGTGATCTCACATACCTTTTTAGGAATCACTCCCGACAAATTTCACAGGAAAAGATTAAATGTTCTCTGAATTTTCTTGATTTCTCCTCTTTTCTTTTCTTTCCTCTCTTCACCAAGCCCTAGCATGAATTCTAAATCTTTCTAAACTGAAAGAAGTCTTCTTTAGCCCCAATTATTCCCTAAATTAGATAAGGAAAAAACAAATTTTCCCTTCCCAAATTTTGATTGGACTTCCTTGATAAAACACCCAAACTTCCAAAAGACATAACTCGTTAATACGAATTCGGAATTATGCAAACTTGACAGTGTTCGAAAGATCATTTCAAGAGATTTTCAATCATATATGGAACTACACCTACTCATCATGAGCTAGGAGTTATGGTCGTTTTAAGTTGACCAAAAACTCACTTTTAACATAAAATTTTCCAAATTTCCTTATACTTCCCAAAAGTAATTATTTTTGGATTTTAAACTTTTTTCTATTTCTTTCTAGTTGCGAGTGTTACAACATAATATGCATCCCGCATAACATAACACAAATCATTTCGAGAATCGAGTTTATTTCACGAGAACTGTAATATAGGACGAGTATGTCTACTCATTCAATTTTATACAATAGTTTAAGCGTCTACTTAAAATAAAAGAAGATAAATATCAGCGGAAATTGAGTTGAAGGCACATTTATGTGACATAGAGAAATACTAATATGACTTATTAATCCTTCATTTTCCCACAATGCTAAACATCCTTATATTATGGTGTTTATATTTATGTAATATTATTTAATGTTTTAAACAACAATATATAGCAAGCACATACTTTATAAATTATATTACATTGCTTAGAAACGTGAAAGTATTTAACTCAAACATTTGCTTCAAATTCAAAGGTACAATCTGCAGAAGTATAAATAGTAATAATAGATAACATTATTATTCTTATTCTTAGATCTTGTAACGGGACAATGCAGAAGTTCCATCTAGGCCTCTGTTATGGAGGTAACTAGTGTGGTCTTTCACTGTGGTTGCGCGATATTTTGGAGGATTATCTTCTGATAACAATTCAGTTATCGGTCCATAAAGCTTGGAAGATTGATATGGACTTTCACCGAAGAAGCACGTGATTGACATTCTTGATCCAACATTGTTTGAGATTGCTCTGTGCTCGACACTTAAGTACTTGTCATTTGACAAGAGCTGCAAAAAATAATTAAAAAAAAGATTTTCTAAATGTGTTGCGCGATAAACTTTGTATATAATATCGACTACTAACCTGCAGAAAATCTCCAATATTCACCACTAGAGAACCGGGTGTAGGAGGAACATCAACCCAATGATTCTGGTGAAGAACTTGGAGCCCTCCCATATCATCTTGTAGAAGGATCGTTACAAAACCAATATCGGTATGTTGAATGGTGCCCATGGTGAGTTCTGGCTGAGGACATGGTGGGTAGTAGTTGCAAGAACAGAAAAGATGAAAACAATCCATATAATCTTTGAGATAACTACGATCGAGACCGAGACCTTCAGACAATAATTCAAGTAAAGTGAATCCCAGTTTCTTCACATCCTTGGAGAAGTCTATTAATGACTCCCTGCATTGAAACATGACATATTTTTATATAAAATCAGACGTCTTTAGATAGTCAATCAACTAAGCAATGGCGGATCTAAGAATTTGCTGTATTTAGATACTCAATCAACTGAGCAGCGACAGATCTAGGAATTTTTGCTGTCTTTAGATAGTCAATCAACTGAGCAGTGGCGGATCTAGAAATTTAAACTGAAAATATAAAAAATATGTGTTAACAGAGTATTCATCCAGGAGCCATTGGGCCAACTAAATCGTTTATTCATTGGGTGCTCTATGTTAATTTTATACAAATACATATTAATTTCTACGTAGATATATATATATTCCGTAACGAAATTAATGGGTGCTCGAGCACCCGGCGGAGGGTCCGCCTCTGCCACTGAGCTACTAAAGAATCTCCAGACTAAGAAATGAAAATACTTACCCGCATGGAGTTGGAAATTCTTGTAGACTGGGAGGATTCGGAGCCATGTAACAGAAAATCGTGTCTCTCCAACTTGCAGCTGGAACAGAAGATTTATACAAATCAAGATTGCTAGTATAAACCACTTTTTTCGCAGTATCTCGAGTGTAATACTGTTTCTTAACCTCGTTATCTTGCTCAAAGAACTGTCGTGTTCCTTGCAACGTTCTGTCCAAGACGGATGTTGGAATCCCATGATTAACCACTTGGAAAAAACCCCATTTCTCCGATGCATCTCGAACTTTGTCCACTATCTCCTTATGCTTAATCGGATCCTCATCGATACCTTGAAGGTCTATCACTGGAAAAACGAAATGTGTTTCACATTTTTTAGCCCTGTCTTTTGGCGGTAGAACGAATATTTGAGGTACTTTAGTAATTCCAGAATCAACAAGTCCTTTAACACCGGCCTTAGTATCATCAAACGCTTTTAATTCACTCATTTTGTCATAACTCTCCTCAACTCTAGGGCTTTCCATCTTCTTTTGCACTGTGAATGATTAGAATAATTTCTAAAAATCTCAATATGAGGATGCCATATTTATAATAGAATAAAATAAAATGTGAACAAAGAAAGAGATAAAGTAGTTCACTTTTTGAAATCTAAGAGAGAAATGGGAACAAGAAAGAGACAAAAGTAGTTTCAAACAAACTTCTCTTCTAAGTTTAGTCCCTTTTTAAAATATGAAACCCAATACGTCTGATTAAGAATAGAAAAATATCAAATTTTCAATATAATTTATACTAATCGTTTTGAATTTTTCATACTGATATAGTGTACGTTTCATCATAACAACCAAAACGTTGTTGTTTCACAACAATAATATAGTAGTAGTTAATTTATTATTTAGTAATAAGTGGTCCTAAAAATTAGATAAATATTACTATGATAATATAAAAATATTTGAGTCAGTCCTAAAAAATTATTTAGTATTCATACATGAATCAAACTAATTAGTTAAGTGTCAACAATTGGACAAGTGGCATGGAGGTTGTAAAAGAATGACATAAGCCAACTGCTATTTTTATCCAAAAAAAAGAAGACAACTTGACAACTACATTTCTTTTATTTTTATAAATTTACTAATATCTTCTATGCAAAATTATTCGGTGCCTTTCTAAACTTTAAGGTTTTTATTTGATGTACACCTAAATTATATTTTATTTTAATCACTTCACTGAACTTGTTTATTCCTTCATCATATACACCTACTCCTATTATGACTACAAGTTGGCAAAAGTAATGATATGAATTTCTACTTAAATAAATAATAGTCACCTAGATAAATTAATTTAACAAAAGATAAATATCAAACCTTCTCACCTAAAATTTTGAGCAAAACTTCTCACTAAAACTTGTGGACTAAACCCGAAAATCTTCAGAAAATTAATATTTAGTACTGGAAAAGTCAGATTAAATGTCTGCACAAGACTTTCTATTGTTGGGAATAAAACAAATTAATATTGGATTAAAATAGTTGAAATATTTAGGTAAAATGCTACATGTCATTTATTCATTGGATATTATTTCTTAAAATTTAAAATTCATTATTTAAAAGTTATTTTTGAATAAGGGCCGATTTCGTGAAATTCCTTCTAGATATGGGTCTTTCTAGACGTAAAGTTGATCTATTAAATTTTAAATTTATCTTAAATTCTTACAAAGTAAGTATTAATCTTTGTTTCCTTTACTATTCATTTACATTTTGTCCTATATTTCGTTTAAAATATGTCATATATTAAAAAAAATTAAAAATTTTACTTTCTTTTTTTACATTATAGCTATATGACGTGACAAAAAATCAACTTTCACATGCGCCTAGTAGACTTCAAGTTAAAAGGGGATAATGGATACTTTGCCTATCTTTTACCATATATTTTAAAATCCTTAATTATTAAGTTTTCCAATATCTCTCACCATTCATTTTCTCCTATCATATATTTTAGGAGTCCTTAATAATTAAGTTTACTAATAAACTTTATTATATATTATAGGACTCCTCAATTATTAGTTCTCTTTATGTCTCTCATCGTACATTTTCCTCTTGTCTTATTTGTTAGGACACTTGAAATTTTCAAAATATATTTTGCTTTTAATATATGAAGTTGTGTTTGATTGTAGTTTTTGTAAATATATTTAATTTTTTGAATTTTTATTTTCTAAAAGAAACATAAAATTTAAAAGATTTAAAAGTATCATTAAACTATTAGAAATAATATATCTATGTTGTTAAAAATGATGGTTCTTAATTAACTGTTTTATTATAAAATATCAGATAATTCGTTTTATTTACGCAAAAGTTAAGTGAAGTAACGAAATTATAAATCCCATAGAATATTGTGTATATACTTGGCACATGATGATTGTAACATCCTTAATTATTATTAATTCATCGAACCTATTATTTCTTCATTGTCTATGTACATTTATCCTTAATAATTCCACTTCAGGATTTATTAGTTCTTTGGTTATTGGTTTAAGTTTATTTTACAACCAAGTGAATTGAATTTGTCCTCCATTAATATTTATTGGATTAAAAAATAAATAAATTTGCTCTTATTTGTAGAAAGATTTAGACTTTTAAAATATTACGTTTTCTGACTCTTTTCTTATCAAAATTGGACTCTCTCACTTCCACAAAACTTAATTACGTGAACAATATCATTAGGGATGTCAAAAATGAATTCAAACAAAGATAACCCGCCTAGAATTTTAAGGGTTTGGGCTCAGAATAATTTGAATTACGTTCAATCTCAACCAATTAAAGCTTAGCCCATTTGAAAAGAATTCTAAATTGAGCCTAATACAATCTCCAATTTCAACCCGTTTTAAAACTTTTTATTAAGATATTTTCTTGTATTGAATGCATGAATTATTATCTATTTAATATCTTTTATGATTTATCTATCCATTTGTTACTTTTTTAACAAAAAAATTTTGAGCGAAAAATTCAAATTGTGATTATAAAAGTTAAATATCAATAGTTAAATTATTGAAATTAATCGGGTCAAATTGGGCGTATCAAGACCCAACCCCTTTTTTTAGCCCATTTGAGCCCAATCCATTTGAGCCCGAAGTAAACTTGGGCGGGTCAAGACCCAACCCGATTTCTATTCAACCCATTTTAATATTTCCAATTTTAAACTCAACCTGCCCATTTGACACCCTTAAATAACAATAGTATAGTGATACATGTTTGACCTGGTGATACACACCTGCTGTCTCTCCGTCCGGGATCCATGGGGGACATATATGTCCATGCATCCATCGTTGTGTTTGATACAATCCTCGATAATAGTAATCATCGTGCATAATACGTCCCTCCATATATAGTATCCATAGCAGCGTGCGATACATTCCTCAAAATATAGTATCCATTGCGGCACTCGATACGTCCCTCGAAATGGTACATCCTCTTTAATTTTTTATTCTTTCTCAATGCACATAACACTTGTCACAGAATAATGCAAATGCCATGTTTATGCAAATAATAAGGAGATGACCATTTTCATAACAAGGCACAATACACAACAATAAAACCATGATACAACATCAACAAATAAGTAATAAACTTTCAAATCATTCTCAAACACCACACACCAACAATTTATCACATTAATTTCTTTGTATTATCCCTTTGTATCATTAGAATTAATCAATATGGACAAATCAATCATTCACCAATTTCCATAACTCTCAAACATATACCACAAGGAAATACACAAATTTCATACACTTAATAAGAATTTAGAAATTCACTTGCCTCAAATTGTCGAACAATCACTCCGGGACATGAATCTTGCCCTTTTGTTGGGCTCCCAGATAAATGCAATCAAAATTGGACTCTCTCACTTCCACAAAACTTAATTACGTGAACAATATCACTAGGGATGTCAAAAATGAATCCAAACAAAGGTAACCCGCCTAGAATTTTAAGGGTTTGGGCTCAAAATAATTTGAATTGGGTTCAATCTCAACCAATTAAAGCTTAGCCCATTTGAAAAGAATTCTAAATTGAGTCTAATACAATCTCCAATTTCAACTCGTTTTAAAACTTTTTATTAAGATATTTTCTTGTATTGAATACATGAATTATTATCTATTTAACATCTTTTATGATTTATCTATCCATTTGTTACTTTTTTAACAAAAAAATTTTGAGCGGAAAATTCAAATTGTGATTATAAAAGTTAAATATCAATAGTTAAATTATTGAAATTAATCGGGTCAAATTGGGCGTGTCAAGACCCAACCCTTTTTTTTAGCCCATTTGAGCCCAATCCATTTGAGCCCGAAGTAAACTTGGGCGGGTCAAGACCCAACCCGATTTCTATTCAACCCATTTTAATATTTCCAATTTTAAATTCAACCCGCCCATTTTGACACCCTTAAATATCACCACGTGACATTTACTACTTCTATTAGACTATAGGAATATGTCATATCATCACTTCACTATTTTTCAAGTAATTTGAACTTAAAATAAATTAGGTCGAAATTATGCGGACAAGTGTTAAATATTATGTTATTTAATTAGCTAACATGGCCATTGTTTGAATTAATTATCACTATCAACCTCTTTTTAGCTATAATTAAATGGCATTACTCTCTCTTTCTTTCTCTCGCTTCTCTCCTTTGTTATACATATACAAATATAAATTTATACATATACAAATATATGACAAATATAGAAATACTATTCCCCTCTCTCCCACACTCTTCGAATCTTGCTCGCTTCTCTCCTCCCTCTTCAAAACTGGCTCTGTCACGACCCAAAAATGGACGTGATGACATTCATCTTATCCCACCTAGACAACTCAACCTAAAACTCAACCATTACAATAAATGAGGAAATTTTATAATAAAATTTAAAAATACCCCCAAAATCTGGTTGTCACATGTAAAATCTAAAGAAAATATAAGTCTCATATGACATTGTTTCTAGAGTAGAACAAGATCATAAACAAGAGTAAGAAGGTCTGCTGAAATGACAAACAACTACCTTACAAATCTCCAAGAAGGCTCGGAAATGAAGAGAATATAAGGTATCACGAAGATTCGGGCTCATTATCAACAAAATATTGTAAAAGCATGGGGTGAGCACCAAGTCACACTATACTCAACAAGCAAACCTCTAAATACAAGTTAAGGGAACAGAATTTGGGTACTCCTACCACTCCAATCAAACCTCCACAACTACAACTTGCATACAACCAACCCAACCTAAGAGTTCACGGTTTACACAACACACAACTCAACAAATACACTCTAAAAATTGTATATCCTCAACAACAAGCTTCTTGTTCATCAATCACAACTTCCATAAAAAGGCACTCACAAAATCAACGACACAAGATCAAGTTCATTAATGATAAAAGTGTGCAATGCGATGAAATACAATGTCAAATATAATGATGCATGTTTGACCTGGGGATACACACCCGTTGTCTCTCCGTCCGGGATCCATGGGGGACATATATGTCCATGCATCCATCGTTGTGTGTGATACTATCCTCGATAATAGTAATCATCGCGCACAATACGTCCCTCCATATATAGTATCCATAGCGTGCGATACATCCCTCAAAATATAGTATCCATTGCAGCACCCGATACGTCCCTCGAAATGGTACATCCTCTTTAATTTTTTATTCTTTCTCAATGCACATAACACTTGTCACAGAATAATGCAAATGTCATGTTTATGCAAATAATAAGGAGATGACCATTTTCATAACAAGGCACAATACACAACAATAAAACCATGATACAACATCAACAAATAAGTAATAAACTTTCAAATCATTCTCAAACACCACACACCAACAAATTATCACATTACTTTCTTTGTATTATCCCTTTGTATCATTAGAATTAATCAATATGGACAAATCAATCATTCACCAATTTCCATAACTCTCAAACATATACCACAAGGAAATACAAGAATTTCATACACTTAATAAGAATTTAGAAATTCACTTGCCTCAAATTGTCGAACAATCACTCCGGGACATGAATCTTGCCCTTTTGTTGGGCTCCCAGATAAATGCAATCTATTCAAGTACATAATCACAATAAGATTTCAGAACTAGTAGCACTCATATGTCTAGCTTAGATACAAAATTCACACATACCTATAATCAAGTTCCTAAATCTTGATATCAATAATACGTCAACTCTTTCAATTTTCTTCAAAATGCAAGTCTAAAATTAAGTTTAAATTTCCCAATATATCATCAATACTTTAATTATTTATCTTAATATTTCTAACATAAATCATAATTATAAGAAGAATAAGCCAACTTACGAACCATTCATATACTACCAAAATTTCATAAATAAATCCCTTCTATCAAATCCTAATTCTGAAACCTCACACACTCATTCATTACCTACTAACTACCTACTAACTGACCATTACAACAATCATATATTACATAATATTATTTTTTTAAAAATTAATCTTAATTCAATCTAAATTTATAATTTTAATACGATAATTTTCATCCTATCAGAACCTTACTTGCTAATACATCTCTGCTAATAATGTACATTACTAATTGGTTGCCATCATTACTAATAGGGGCGGACCCAGTAAGCAAGACGCGGGTGCTTGAGCATCTATTGATTTTTGAAATTTTTTGTATATATATATATATATATATAGAAAATATGATATATATGTTATTATAATTTAAATGAGCACTCATAGAACAAAAGTAGTTTTGGGTGAGCTGGTTTAAACCTTTGCAATAAGAGGCATGTGAAGCCACTGGCAAGGGTTTAAATCCTGCAAGCACCCACAACCGTAACATAAATAAAAAGAAATTCCAATAAAAAAAATTACCTGAACGAATTACGCTGGCCGTCGTAACTCTACCTGTAGGTAAGTTCTTATTTTTCCTTTCCTTTTTTTTCTAAATTAAATTTATGTACTAAAAGTGATAAATCCTCAATTTATTTTAATAAATAATGGGTCACAAGATATGGGGTTTTATGTACTTATTCCATTAGTCACAAACTAAATTAATTATTTAAAATAAATATATCTGTCAATTAAATAATTGAGGCCAACGAATAGCTCTAAACCTCTCGAACCAACTTTACCGACTGGTCAAAATTAATTCAGGTAAGGATAAAAATGGTAATTTAATAAAATTTTCAAAAATGACCTTCCGGGTCATTACAGGCTCGCCAGATCTACAAATGCATTCCAGTTACATATATATAATTATCTAAAAGATATACATATAGAATTCGACATATATACAAATATAATTCGCCCCTCTCCATTTTATGCCCGCTCTCGCTAGCCTCTCTCCTCCCTCTCCCATCTCGTCCACCTCTCTCCTCCCTCTAACATGTGGCTACAAATTGTAATTAACAAACTATAACAATGGAGCCTAATTAAGTCATTTTTCGTGCATGTTTGCAAAAGTTTCCCTTTTAAAATTGTTTTTTTTTTCATGAATATAATAATTTTGTAATTTATGAAAAACTATTTAAACTTGTTCAATTCTTATACAATCTTATCAAATGAGTAAATTATTATTAAATTTTGAACGAGCAAGGTATTAGAATATCCGAAACATCGGATTAATAATTATATATTTTTCAAGTTTATTATGTCGGGGATCTATTAAAAAAATTCTACTTTAAAAAGGTAAGATAAAATTGGTACACATCATGTTTTTCAGACTTCACTTATCAATTTTATGAAGTATGATAATTACTACAATTCAAACAAACCATCTTGCTCATATTTGACTCCATCATTCAAATAGATAGTCATTCAAACAGATATCAACAACAACTCAATGCTCTGATACCATTTGTTGGCAAAGGCAAGCACAAAATAAATATGTGCACGACAAAGGCGACAGCGGAAGAAACGCAAGTCAAAACTTTTCCTTCTATTTGAACCAAGAGAAAATAATGCAAGAATAAAACAGTTTGGGCAGCAAACTAATCAAACAAGCAAGAAAAATAAATCAACACAAGAGACGCCAAATTTAACGTGGAAAACCTCTTCGGTGTGAAGAGTAAAAACCACAAGACCAAAGCTCCACTACAATAAACAAGAGTTACAAAAGTTTCCTCCAAAATGATCACCAACAAAGTGCCAAACAGTGAGCAATACAACTACAAGATAGCACCAAAAAACTAGAGAAATAAGATGAGCTAAAATACCCAAACCGCAAGCTACTGTTCACGAGCTAAAATCTGGATCTACAGGACCCCAAGTCACTCTCTCTTAGTTCCCAATCAAAGATTAAACTAAAAAAAAACACGCTATCCAAAATCAGCTCAATCTGACAAGAAACGAAGCGAGAATCACGATTTAAAAATGATTGATATGACTTGTGCAAAAATCTGCACTTTCTCACTTTTCTCTCTATATGACTTCTCTTAGACTCTTGTGATTCTCTTCAAAATAAGACCTAGGCAAAAATGAACTTGTCAAATTTGGGCTAATTTTATCTACAAAGAAAAGGACGAAAGACCCAAAACTTTGGACATTTATTCATCCACATAGAAAGGGAAAAAGGCCCAAACCCAACACTTTCCTACATTTGAAACAGGACATACTTTTTAAACAACAAAGTAATAACAGAGCAAAATAGAGTAATAACAAGGCATGAATTGTCTGAGCTACTAAGATTCGCCGGATACTCTAAAATTTACATTAAGCGTAAATAAATCATATGTCACTATACGTTTAATTTGATTCGAAAAATTGTTGTATTCATTGCAAAATTTTGTCCAAGACAGATTTAACTTTTCTGTTTTGTGGTTAAAATTACAAGTATCCAAGAGTCTTAAGTTAGTAGCTCCTTGACCTTAATTGGCTCCGTCTTTGTAATACAAGTATAATGATTTGGTTCGAAATAGGCAGGTAAATGTAGCCATAAGTTTAAATGACAGTCGACTAGTAAAGATCATCAAAAACTAAATGAAAAGTCCATATTGCTAACTTTTTCTATCCTATAAAACTATAATATATACTTTATAAAATTTTGCATAATTATTCCACTCATGGAGAGAATTAAGGAAAATAGTCCTAGTATTCTATTATTTCCATGGTTAGGTTTTGGCCATGTAAATCCTTTTTTGGCACTAGCCAAGAAATTATCAAAAATGAATTTTCACATATATTTTCTCTCAACACCAATTATTCTCAAATCTATCAAGGAAACCCTAGATAAAAACTCAACTAATTATAATCAATCCATACAACTTGTTGAATTTCACTTGCCTTATTTGCATGAGTTACCACCTCATTACCATACAACTAAAGACCTCCCTCCCCATCTCAACTCCACTCTTATTCAAGCCTTTCAAATGGCTTCTTCCAAATTTCCAAGCATAATTGAAACCCTAAAACCTAACTTGATTATATATGATGGGTTCCAACCATGGGTAGCAACTATGGCTTCATCATACAGTATTCATGCTATTATGTTTTATGTTTCTTCAACTTCTGGTCTTGCCTACATTTACCACCAATTTCTTCATGGGAGTTCAAGCCTTACATCTTTTCCATTTTCTTCCATATACCTTCATGACCATGAGATCAAGAAATTAGGCATACAACCAATAAAACCACGCGATGAGAAAGCTTTTGCATACATAATCCTTGAGTCTTTTGAACAATCTCACAACATTGTTTTGTTGAACACTTGTAGGGAGACTGAGGGGAAGTATATAGATTATGTTTCTACAATAGGAAAGAAAGAGTTGATACCAATTGGACCATTAATTCGCGAGGCGATGATAGATGAGGAGGAGGATTGGGGGACAATTCAATCTTGGCTAGACAAGAAGGATCAATTATCATGTGTTTATGTATCATTTGGAAGTGAAAGCTTCTTGTCAAAGCAAGAAATTGAAGAGATAGCAAAAGGGCTTGAGCTAAGCAAAGTTAATTTTATTTGGACAATCAAATTTCCTAAAGGGGTGAACAAAACAATTGAAGAAATGGTTCCACAAGGTTTTCTTGAAAGTACAAAGTCTAATTTTGAACCATTCAAGTATTGGAGGTTTTGTAACTCATTGTGGATGGAATTCGATGTTAGAAAGCATGAGTTTTGGCATACCATTAATAGCCATGCCTATGAATCATGATCAACCATTGAATTCAAGATTAGTGGAGGAACTTGGCATAGGGGTGGAGATTTTGAGAGGTGAAAATGGAGAAATAATGAAAGAAGAGGTGGCAAAAGGAATAAAGAAAGTGGTAGAGGATAACACTAGGAAACAAGTTAATTTGAAGGCAATGGAATTGAGTGAAAAGATAAAATTCAAAGGGGAGAAAGCTATTGATGAAGGAGTTAAAAAAGGGTTGAAGCTTTTGTGTTGATAAGTTGAAGCTTATGTATGGTTTCGTTGTATTGAATTATCTCGTACTGTATTATTTTGATGAATACAATATTTGAATAAATTTACATAATTATCACATCTCCATAATAAACGTGTCACATGATTATTGCAATATGATTTATCTATTATCTCCCAAAGAGAAAGATACTAGTGGGCTAAGACAAGACATATCGATCAATAGATCCCATTAACTTTAACTTACATATATAAGTAGTGTAAAATAAAATAAAATTACACAACCAGATCACCACAGGTAATCTTTTCAATAGTAGATTTTGTAATTTTTAAAAATTAAACCATCCATCCAAGTAGACTATTTTCTCTCTTAATTTTTGGAGATTAAAAAAAAAGAGATATCTTTTTACATAACGAAAGATTGATATCTTTCAAAATTCTTTAAAAAAAAAAAAAAATATGTGCTTTAGTTCCCGTTTTTCTTGATTATGAATCAAGATGAAAGGTGAATTAATAATGCAACAAACTGAAAGCAAAAACATTTATATTGATGTCACAACATTATTTATACATGATATACACAAATTTCAAGAAAACATTTTTTTACTTTTGTTTCTTTGATACTACTAAACCCTCTAATATAGGATAACTAAGAACTAAAACATAAAAAGAAAGGAAACCTTGTCCAAACATCTCCTCAAAGTTCCTCTCTAAGACCAATCTTTTCATTCCAAATATGAAACATATCACATTAAACACCACTAAAAATGTCAAAGGAACCATAAATAACTTAGCACCTTGGAAATCAAATTTACCCTTTTCATGTTTCCTTAATTTCTCTTCATCTATAGCTTTGTTTGTTAACCTGAAATTTGCCTTTGCAACACCTAACCACTTCATTAAAACATCTAAGCATCCAAATAAGCAAGCTGTGACTGTTTTTATTATCCAAATTCTTTGTTCATTCCACCATGTTCTTAAGTTGCCACCACTAGACATGACTTCATATAAATGTTGAGATAGAGATGATAAGAATATGGTTGTGAATAAAGCAAACCATGGGCTTGTCACCTGTAAATAATAAATAAAGACAATTGAATAAGTTATGTACATGAATTTTTCAAAAAAAAAATCATTATTTTGTGTCTCACACACGACTGACACTAACTCTTATTTAATTTACAATTAGTATACCAACAAGGATGTAGTGGTATAGATAAAATTCATTTTAATTAAAGGTCTTGAATTCGAGTCTTAAGAAATTTATAGTAGGGGATGCTTCCTCTTTAGTGGGCCGTATGTAACATAAACTAACTTAAGCCGCACCGTTAAGTTTCGGATACCAGATGGTTAAACAAAAAAATAAACTAGTAATTTCATTAATCACCACTATAGTTTGAGGAAATTCGTCCCATCAAGCCTTTTGAAGATTGACCTTTCTTTCTTTAGTAATCAATCACTCATATGTCCATTTCGACTTGCAAAATCGGAATTTTTAATAATATTATACTTTGAAAGATACTTATGTGTGAGTGATAAAATTAAGTTTTTACCTTGGGAAACAGTGGAGTGCCACTCAAGAAGCACAAAGGTGGAACAATGCCATAGAGGAAGCAAGGAATGGAGAGGAAATGTGAGAACATGAAGTATCCATAACACATGTTTTGGACTAAAGGCATTTTTGACATGAGCCCATAAGTAAATGGGCTGTATTTTGAAAGTCCAACTTGTACTAGCCCAGAAGCCCACTTCATGAGTTGGACCAAAGCATCTTTCATATCAATGGTGCTACAACCAAGAAAACATGGCCTCTTTGGGTAAAGATATACTGATTTCCACCCCTTAGAATGCAAGAGATAGCCTGTGTATGAGCTCTCTAGTAAACTATTGTATGAGTACCCTATCTGAAAACAACAGTTTAAGCTTTTAGACGAAATAATCACATAATTTAACACAAGTGTCAAAATAAGGTCATAAATATATCACACATCTAATTTATCTCTTTTGACCCACTCAATTTAGTCATACCAAAAATTGGGCTAAGCAATTATTATTATTATTTGATACCTGTTATAAACGATCATAAAAAAGGAATTTTGTTAGTTTTATTTGATATAATTAAACATAAAAAGAGTCATCAGGTTCGATTATGATTTATTATGTATTCCATCTTGACTCAGCTCATTTTAATCTTGAATGAGTTAATTCGGCTTATTTTAATCTTGAATGAGTTAATGACTTAACTCATTTTAGCCGTTTTAATTCAGTTCAACCCGCTTATTTAACGTGCCTAAAAATATATATGGACTAGTATAGTAATAGGATGATACTTACTTCTTTACCCCATCTTGTATTTTCTTCAAAAGTGCAAGAAGCAAGAGCTTTAGCTTCATCAATCATCTCATCACATAGAACATTTTCCCTTCCATTTCTTTGATGATTCAAAGAGTTAATGAACTTTCTAGAAGCACCAAACTTTTCTTCTGCCTCTTGAAGTGACTCCTCTATAAACCAAATATACATATTTTTAATTAATAAATATATAAAATGTTCATAGAATTATATGCTTAAACAAAATAAACTACACAATTATGTGTAAATTAATAAGATAAACCTGATTGATACAATTGAGATTCCCACTTGTATTCTAATTGAGCTTTTTGAAAAAGTGTAGTCATATTATCTTGGTTAATTGGAGTACTATATAATGCTTCTTTCTTCAAATAATAGCCTGTGCCTGCACAAACAGTCCCTCCTACTCCATCCATCCCTTGATACTTATTCTATAATTAAAAGAAAAAAAAAAAGAGAGAGAGAAATGAGATTTTAAGGAGTATGTACTGATGATTTCAAAAATATTTATACAATCAGATCATCTATTACACGGATAAGCAAACATATACTACTTAATGAGTTAACATAGCTATAGTTTGACTTAATTACGTCTCACAACTTAAATTTAGTTGTAATTACGTCGCCTCTCTTCTCTCTTCCTCTCTCGTCTCTCTCCTCTTTTATATACATATACATAAACAGTTAGTCTCTCTCGCTCGCCTCTCTCCTCCCTCTTCAATATCACTTGCCAGATTTACAAATACGTATGTATACCATTTACATATATACAATTATATGATAGATATACATATACAATTCAACTCTCTCCACTCTCTCCCTCTCTCCTTCCTCTCCCAATCTCGCTCACCCCCATCTCCAATCTCGCTCTCCAGATATACAAATACATATGTATATCAGGTTTGGCCCGACCCGACCGTGTAGACGCCCGAAAATTGTACATATGTAATGAAGTGGAAAAAATAGAAATATATAGAATACAATTATTGCAACATATATTAAGACACCGCAACAAAAGCAATTTTTAACGGCATTAAATATTGACACTAATAAAGAGTGCTAAAGTCTTTATCGGCATTAGTTAAGTGTCATTAGAACCAATGTTGCTAAAGGCTAGGGACATATACAAAGAATGACAATTGGCGCTAAAAATACATATTAAATGCCGCTAATGATCATTTTTGTTTGTTGTAGTGAGAGGACGTGTAGGTACCTGATATGCTGATCTTGATTGAGCATCATAGATGTCATTTTTACTAACATTATAAAATGTTTGAGGGAATTGTACATAGGAAAGAGTAGTAGAAATATTATGATCAAGATGAAAACACATTGCTTGCTTGGCTGAAGAAGGGTCATTGCAATACATGTCACAATCCAAAACAAGCATATATGGTGCATTGCTCATTACCCCTGAAACCCTAAGCTGCATGTCATGACCACAAAATAATAATAACCATAAGTGATTGTTCAAAAAATTGATCGATTTCTAGTAGTGATTGTTCGTGATTTTTAAATATAGGAAAGTAGCTAGGTTAGTAACTACTTTATGTGTTATCCCGAACGTATATACTGACTAAAATAATTTAAATTCATGTTATGTATGTCTCGTTTTAACAGGAAAGGTGCCCCGACCAAGGCTGATTCAAAATCAAAACCTTTGATTAAAAGATCTCTGTCATTACATTGTTAGTATGTTTTGCAGCTTATCAAACTTTATATATCTGATTGACTTTCTTAGATGATCTGATAATATAAAAAATATATTTCATTTTAATTTCCTAGACTTTTTTTTTTATATAACTATTTGTGATTAATCTTGATACTAGAAAACTAGTGTTAAAGTTGATGAAATGTAAACTCAACCAATTATGCTATTAAAAGTTTTCTTCCAAATTTCAATTTTAATAATCGAATATTATGTGAACGTGAGATACTTCGTGCAGAATAATATTACTTACGAGAGCATTTAAGGCTCCAGCCTTGAAACGATGAGGGCTCGATGGTCTCCTCTCACGTGACATATAAACTAATTGTGGCAATTTGCTTTCCTTATTATCATGTATCACCTGCACCTCATAAATATTTGATTATTATTCTTAATCTCACCTTAATTACATTTTGTAACCCTAAAATTTTCTCATTTGTGCTAACAAATCAAAAAATTTAAATGGAAAAAAAAAATTCTATAAGTTTCAATCTTCGTCTTATTAATATGATGAAAATGAATATCTTAAAATATTGGTTAAAGTCTATACAGTTTGACTCTCGTATTACGTCTAAAAAATTACTCTATGTGTCCACTATTAATTGTCATATTTTTCATTTTTAGAGTCAAATTATACAAACTTTAACTAACATTTAAGATATATTTTTTCATCATATTGATATGTAAAAAAATTGCAACTATAGTACTTTTCGTATAGTTTTTGAATTCTAAATTTTTTGTTTAAAATTGAATAAATATAATCTAATTTAACTTTGAAAATAAGTCAAATTGACCTACGAAAAGCACAACATGACAAATAAAACTGAACAGAGGAAGTACTATTTGTTATTTAAATTTTATACTAAAAATATGTAGTGACTATTTCCGCATATATTTTAATTGAATCAATAAAAAAAAATATTATATCTAGCGGCTATTTATAGTCTTTTAAGAATTTATTTATCCCCATGCATTTTTTTCTAGTGAATTGAGATTTTAAAAAATCGTATTTTTTAAAATTTCTATTTTTAATAGTATCGATAAACGAGATAAATAAAAGTGAACGGAGAAACCTCAATATATGGAGGTCGATCCATTCTGACGGACCCTTCAACGCTACTGGCTTTCTCTATATTTTTCTTGAATACTTCGTATGCCGCCTGCACAATTAAATTAGTAATATTTCACTTTCTTATATATGAATAATAATAATAAAGTCCATATTACCCTTTATAAAATAATAATAATAAAAATGTTCAACCTTGGACAAAGTTATTGTTGAAATCACAATTATAAATATAAATTATTTAACTATATTGATTTTTGGGTCGATAATGTTAAAGAATAATAAAAGTTTTGATGGTTAGTGAGAGCTCGACTTCTTACGAGGCTTGCGTAATTCTTCTCTCTACAACCGATTTTTAAGAGCGTGAGTTAGATTCAAAATATTGATTTAACATGATATTAGATCTTTTTAATGATAGTTTAACTATTTAATAGTATGAAAATAGGGAAAAGGGTTCGAAATATTACCTAACTTTGACCGAAATTGCTGTAACAATCTCAAATTCTGATCATGACTTATTATCCGTCTGCACTATTTAATAGTGTATTTTAAAGGAATATATATGCTCACATGGACACTTTACTATTTATAATGATGTAATATCTATGATGTCCACGTGTTCACATATATACCTTTAAAATACACTATTAAATAATACATGAAGTAACAAATTCTTTCCAAAGTTCAGATTTGTTATAACAATTTCAATTAAATTAAAGTTTTGAATATATTTCAAAAAAAAGTTGCAAAAAATATAATAGGGATCTATGTCAAACCCTATGTCACCACAAGGTGGATCAAAAAAAATAGTAAGAATAAAGTAATTATTGATAATGTCATTAAATTTGAAAGAGAAAGAAAAAGGTTTATAATTTTGGAGGTAGTTGTTAAAGATGGTACCTAAACCTTATTCAAGCCTTTCAAATGGCTTCTTCCAAATTTCCAAGCATAATTGAAACCCTAAAACCTAACTTGATTATATATGATGGGTTCCAACCATGGGTAGCAACTATGGCTTCATCATACAGTATTCATGCTATTATGTTTTATGTTTCTTCAACTTCTGGTCTTGCCTACATTTACCACCAATTTCTTCATGGGAGTTCAAGCCTTACATCTTTTCCATTTTCTTCCATATACCTTCATGACCATGAGATCAAGAAATTAGGCATACAACCAATAAAACCACGCGATGAGAAAGCTTTTGCATACATAATCCTTGAGTCTTTTGAACAATCTCACAACATTGTTTTGTTGAACACTTGTAGGGAGACTGAGGGGAAGTATATAGATTATGTTTCTACAATAGGAAAGAAAGAGTTGATACCAATTGGACCATTAATTCGCGAGGCGATGATAGATGAGGAGGAGGATTGGGGGACAATTCAATCTTGGCTAGACAAGAAGGATCAATTATCATGTGTTTATGTATCATTTGGAAGTGAAAGCTTCTTGTCAAAGCAAGAAATTGAAGAGATAGCAAAAGGGCTTGAGCTAAGCAAAGTTAATTTTATTTGGACAATCAAATTTCCTAAAGGGGTGAACAAAACAATTGAAGAAATGGTTCCACAAGGTTTTCTTGAAAGTACAAAGGGAAAAGGGATGGTTATTGAAGGATGGGCACCACAAAGTCTAATTTTGAACCATTCAAGCATTGGAGGTTTTATAACTCATTGTGGATGGAACTCGATTTTAGAAAGCATGAGTTTTGGCATACCAATAATAGCCATGCCTATGAATCATGATCATCCATTGAATTCAAGATTAGTGGAGGAACTTGGCATAGGGGTGGAGATTTTGAGAGGTGAAAATGGGAAAATAATGAAAGAAGAGGTGGCAAAAGGAATAAGGAAAGTGATAGAGGAGAAGCCTAGGAAACAAATTCATTTGAAGGCAATGCAATTGAGTGAGAAGATAAAATTGAAAGCTATTGATGAAGGGGTTAAAAAGTTGTTGAAGCTATTATATTGATTTATAAGAGAATGATGATGATGAATTGGATTGAATTTGGATACCATAAGTAATTAGATACCAATAAAGATTGAAATAAGAGAATTTAGCATACAAATTGTATTGAATGTTGTAATCTAGAGATAGGTTTCTTAAGATCATATTGTGTTAGGTTTCTTAAGATCATATTGTGTTATTGCATTGTGTAAATGAGAGGATTATACCTCTCAATCGAAATACTGAAAAATATATACATAGCTTAAATTATTTTGGATGTAAACTAGACATTTCAAAGCTAAAATTTACCAACGCATGAGTGTAATGAGATGAATGAAATTATATTCCTCACACCTTTTTCAAAGATCTCGAGTCTGACTCCTGAAAATAGAGAAACATTGACATTTTCCCTTTTACGATCCCTACTTAACACAAATATATATTAGTTGGAATAATGAACATTGGCCACATGATGATTAATTATACATATATATTGTTCGAATTTATGTAATTTTGATAATTAACAAAGAAAAATGAAACATGTCAGTCAAAACGGTCAAAGATACGTTGTCTCAATTAGTAGAAGTAGAATTATAGTCTTTAAGTTGTGGGCAACTCAAAGACTTGGAAACACATACCTCGAAAGGTTTGTGTGCTGCTGAAAAATTAGAATTTATAATTTCTTAAATTATAAAGGTTTATAATCTTTTGTCGCAAAGTTCATTGAATTTAGTAAATTTGAGAATAAATCTTGTAGAGGTACATTTCATGATTTTTATTACATCTTTTTGAGTTGACTATTTTCACATAAAAATAATATGTTCTTAATTAACTGTTTTATTAAAACATGTCAGATAATCCGTTTCATTTATACAAAAAGTTAAATCAAATAACGAAATTATAGATCCCATAAAATATTGTGTATATACTTGCCGCATGATGATTGTGGCATGCTTAATTATTATTAATCCATCGAACCCATTATTTCTTCATTTCGTTACTTGATTTAACTTTTGCGTTATTAGTTCATCGGTTATTCGTTTAAGTTTATTTTACAACTAAGTGAAATGAATTCAACTACAATTTTTACCATTAATATTTATTGGATAAAAAAAATTGCTCTTACTTTTTTAAAAAAAGATTTAGACTTTTAAAATATTACGTTTTCTGACTTTTCTTATCAAAATGGGACTCTCTTACTTCCACAAAGCTTAATTACGTGAACAATATCACCACGAGTCATATTATCACCCTGTGACATTTACTACTTCTATCAAATTATATAGGAATATGTCACATCATCACTTCAATAATTTTCAAGTAATTTGAACTAAAAAAAAAATAAGTGCAATTATGCGGATAAGTAAACTTATGCTATTTAATTGGATAACATGGCTATTGTTTGAATTAATTATCACTATCAACCTCATTTTAACTATAATTACATGGGCATTTCTCCTCTCTTCTTCTCTATCACCTCTCTCCTTTCATATACATATACAAATACAAATTATACATATACAATTATTTGACAAATATAGAAATACAATCCGCCTCTCTCTGAATCTTGCTCGCTTCTCTCCTCCCTCTTCAAATCTAGCTCGCTAGATCAGCAAATGCATATCTATTCCAGTTACATATATACCATTATCTAAAAGATATACATATAGAATTTGACATATATACAAATACAATTCGCCCCTTTCCATTTTATGCCCGCTCTCGCTAGCCTCTCCCCTCCCTCTAACATGTAGCTACGAATCCTAATTAATATACTATAAATATGGAGCCTAATTAAGTTGTTTTTAGTGTATGTTTGGGAAATTTCCCCTTCTAAAGTTTTGTTTCATGAACATAATAATTTCACAATTTATGAAAAACTATTAAAACTTGTTCAATTCTTATACAATCTTATCAAATGAGTAAATTATTATTAAATTTTGAACGATCAAGGTATTAGAATATCCTAAACGTCATATTAATAATCATATATTTTTTAAGTTTATTATGTCGAGGATCTATTAAAAATAATCTTTCTACTTTAAGAAGGTAAGATAAAATTGATACACATCATCTTTTCCAGACTTCACTTATCAATTTTATGAGGTATATATATTATTATACTGTGTGTTCTTTGCATGTTCCTTTTATAAATAAACGACATGTTATGACAAAAGAGTTATAGTAGTTACTAAGACTCTAGTGTATCATCACCTACCCAAAAAATAATGTTTATCTTGAAACTCTGAAAAATGGGCATAACACATAAATATGTCCTTTAACTTAGATTTGATTGACATCGATTAGTGTCCAATATTGAGTGTGAACAAGTAATCACACATATCCTACTTGATTGTCACGCTCCGAGCCTACACCCTGCGCATTGCTGATTCTCGAAGGTCATTGTTGGCCTCGAGCGGACCGTTAGTCTGACTTACTTACACAATGAAAGACATAAACACAAGAGAAGATAATAACTTAGCCAAACAGTAACTCAAGTCTTAAACGTATACAACTGAAATGAATAAGACAAAAGAACTAATGGTATCTGTCTATGAAGCCTCTAAAACAAAGAGAGATGTTGGGACAGGACCCACAATAATCCTAACAACTGAAAACTATAAAATAAGAGATAAAATATGTCCTCCGGAATGTAAGGAGGCTCACCAACTGACTCTGAGTTACTCAATGGATCAACGGTGTGCCGGATGCCGATCCTAGTTACATGCGTCTGGATCATAAGATGAGGTAGACCAACTGGAATTAGCACATTGAATGTACGAGTATGCGAGTTGGATTGTTAAACACAACTTGAGCTTGAAAAGGATATGAAGGAAACACTTACCTCGGCTCTTATCAACTCAGGAATAACTTAACTCAATATGAAGAAATAAGACATATGCAATATACATATAGCTTATAAACAGTTGAATCAACTTAGTTCATTAAAGAAAATGCGATAACAAACTCAACTTTACTTATATAACGAAGTAACATAGTTTCTGTGGGAGATTCTCTAACTGACAACCATCATTATAAGTCTAGTGGTAATACGTCGTCTTGCCCACGCTGCCAGAACTGTCCTATATTTTACTGTTGAGTAGAATTACTTAATTTAGTGGATCCACTAGCTTAACTTAAGTGATAATAAAAAAAGTATGATTCTTTAATATTCATGATGGCTACATGGTTTATGGAGACTTGAGTTATTATGAACTCGCATTCTAATATCGGTGCTCAATACTACTCCAAAAAATATACTTAGCTCATGTATTATTAAAACAACTTCTTTATTAATGTTGAGATAATTACTCAACACTTAGCTTAAAACTCTCTTTGAATCAATGTCCTTTTCTTGCTCAAAAATCTTTTGGAAATAGTTTCCTCTTATTTTAAATGTGAAAACATTAATAAATTCTTTGGGAATACTTAGTTCTCTATAGCTTTTTGAGAATGAACTCAACTTTTTACTTTTTACTTAACTTGAAACTTTAGTCTTAAAAACAAGGTTAAAACATTGCTAAAGACTCTTGAAAACTTTTAAGAACTTTTCTTTGACTTGCTTCTTAACTTTTAGACTTGACTCTTAACTTCTTTGACTTTTATCTTAACTTTTCTTGAATTGGATTATAGATTCAAGGTTCGTGATCTCATGTTTGTGGATAATTTCATGATGTATAGATGTACCTTAGAGTGTTGGAATCAACTAAGAAACATAGGTACATCACTAAGGAACTAGTACGGAAAGAAGGGGAAAAAATCAGGAGAACTGACGTCGTTGGAGCGCTGAGAGGTGTGGAGCACCATCCTGAAACATCATAGAGTTGGGTGGGGAGCTCTAGCTGGCGCCACATCCCAGAGGTCAAACTTCATTGAGCCTCTTTTGGGGCTCTGAGAGGCGCGATGTGCTAGGGCCCTCCCCAGGCGTCTCCGACTTTTGTCCTTTGTTTTTCATCTCCAAACCCTCTAAACTTCTATGGTTCTTTCCCCAAACACTTAGATCATTATTACTATCAATTTACAATATATTCAACCCGAAATTACACCAGAAAACATGATTCAAACCATCAAGAAACTTCAACAACACAACCATCAAGAACTCAATGAAACTTTCAACAATGTTCTTTAAGAACTCAATATCTTAACATTCAAAACTCAAATTCGCCTAATTGAAACATGGTTGGTGCGTGGTTGAACTAACCCAATGCCATGTGATCTCACATACCTTTTTAGGAATCACTCCCGACAAATTTCACAGGAAAAGATTAAATGTTCTCTGAATTTTCTTGATTTCTCCTCTTTTCTTTTCTTTCCTCTCTTCACCAAGCCCTAGCATGAATTCTAAATCTTTCTAAACTGAAAGAAGTCTTCTTTAGCCCCAATTATTCCCTAAATTAGATAAGGAAAAAACAAATTTTCCCTTCCCAAATTTTGATTGGACTTCCTTGATAAAACACCCAAACTTCCAAAAGACATAACTCGTTAATACGAATTCGGAATTATGCAAACTTGACAGTGTTCGAAAGATCATTTCAAGAGATTTTCAATCATATATGGAACTACACCTACTCATCATGAGCTAGGAGTTATGGTCGTTTTAAGTTGACCAAAAACTCACTTTTAACATAAAATTTTCCAAATTTCCTTATACTTCCCAAAAGTAATTATTTTTGGATTTTAAACTTTTTTCTATTTCTTTCTAGTTGCGAGTGTTACAACATAATATGCATCCCGCATAACATAACACAAATCATTTCGAGAATCGAGTTTATTTCACGAGAACTGTAATATAGGACGAGTATGTCTACTCATTCAATTTTATACAATAGTTTAAGCGTCTACTTAAAATAAAAGAAGATAAATATCAGCGGAAATTGAGTTGAAGGCACATTTATGTGACATAGAGAAATACTAATATGACTTATTAATCCTTCATTTTCCCACAATGCTAAACATCCTTATATTATGGTGTTTATATTTATGTAATATTATTTAATGTTTTAAACAACAATATATAGCAAGCACATACTTTATAAATTATATTACATTGCTTAGAAACGTGAAAGTATTTAACTCAAACATTTGCTTCAAATTCAAAGGTACAATCTGCAGAAGTATAAATAGTAATAATAGATAACATTATTATTCTTATTCTTAGATCTTGTAACGGGACAATGCAGAAGTTCCATCTAGGCCTCTGTTATGGAGGTAACTAGTGTGGTCTTTCACTGTGGTTGCGCGATATTTTGGAGGATTATCTTCTGATAACAATTCAGTTATCGGTCCATAAAGCTTGGAAGATTGATATGGACTTTCACCGAAGAAGCACGTGATTGACATTCTTGATCCAACATTGTTTGAGATTGCTCTGTGCTCGACACTTAAGTACTTGTCATTTGACAAGAGCTGCAAAAAATAATTAAAAAAAAGATTTTCTAAATGTGTTGCGCGATAAACTTTGTATATAATATCGACTACTAACCTGCAGAAAATCTCCAATATTCACCACTAGAGAACCGGGTGTAGGAGGAACATCAACCCAATGATTCTGGTGAAGAACTTGGAGCCCTCCCATATCATCTTGTAGAAGGATCGTTACAAAACCAATATCGGTATGTTGAATGGTGCCCATGGTGAGTTCTGGCTGAGGACATGGTGGGTAGTAGTTGCAAGAACAGAAAAGATGAAAACAATCCATATAATCTTTGAGATAACTACGATCGAGACCGAGACCTTCAGACAATAATTCAAGTAAAGTGAATCCCAGTTTCTTCACATCCTTGGAGAAGTCTATTAATGACTCCCTGCATTGAAACATGACATATTTTTATATAAAATCAGACGTCTTTAGATAGTCAATCAACTAAGCAATGGCGGATCTAAGAATTTGCTGTATTTAGATACTCAATCAACTGAGCAGCGACAGATCTAGGAATTTTTGCTGTCTTTAGATAGTCAATCAACTGAGCAGTGGCGGATCTAGAAATTTAAACTGAAAATATAAAAAATATGTGTTAACAGAGTATTCATCCAGGAGCCATTGGGCCAACTAAATCGTTTATTCATTGGGTGCTCTATGTTAATTTTATACAAATACATATTAATTTCTACGTAGATATATATATATTCCGTAACGAAATTAATGGGTGCTCGAGCACCCGGCGGAGGGTCCGCCTCTGCCACTGAGCTACTAAAGAATCTCCAGACTAAGAAATGAAAATACTTACCCGCATGGAGTTGGAAATTCTTGTAGACTGGGAGGATTCGGAGCCATGTAACAGAAAATCGTGTCTCTCCAACTTGCAGCTGGAACAGAAGATTTATACAAATCAAGATTGCTAGTATAAACCACTTTTTTCGCAGTATCTCGAGTGTAATACTGTTTCTTAACCTCGTTATCTTGCTCAAAGAACTGTCGTGTTCCTTGCAACGTTCTGTCCAAGACGGATGTTGGAATCCCATGATTAACCACTTGGAAAAAACCCCATTTCTCCGATGCATCTCGAACTTTGTCCACTATCTCCTTATGCTTAATCGGATCCTCATCGATACCTTGAAGGTCTATCACTGGAAAAACGAAATGTGTTTCACATTTTTTAGCCCTGTCTTTTGGCGGTAGAACGAATATTTGAGGTACTTTAGTAATTCCAGAATCAACAAGTCCTTTAACACCGGCCTTAGTATCATCAAACGCTTTTAATTCACTCATTTTGTCATAACTCTCCTCAACTCTAGGGCTTTCCATCTTCTTTTGCACTGTGAATGATTAGAATAATTTCTAAAAATCTCAATATGAGGATGCCATATTTATAATAGAATAAAATAAAATGTGAACAAAGAAAGAGATAAAGTAGTTCACTTTTTGAAATCTAAGAGAGAAATGGGAACAAGAAAGAGACAAAAGTAGTTTCAAACAAACTTCTCTTCTAAGTTTAGTCCCTTTTTAAAATATGAAACCCAATACGTCTGATTAAGAATAGAAAAATATCAAATTTTCAATATAATTTATACTAATCGTTTTGAATTTTTCATACTGATATAGTGTACGTTTCATCATAACAACCAAAACGTTGTTGTTTCACAACAATAATATAGTAGTAGTTAATTTATTATTTAGTAATAAGTGGTCCTAAAAATTAGATAAATATTACTATGATAATATAAAAATATTTGAGTCAGTCCTAAAAAATTATTTAGTATTCATACATGAATCAAACTAATTAGTTAAGTGTCAACAATTGGACAAGTGGCATGGAGGTTGTAAAAGAATGACATAAGCCAACTGCTATTTTTATCCAAAAAAAAGAAGACAACTTGACAACTACATTTCTTTTATTTTTATAAATTTACTAATATCTTCTATGCAAAATTATTCGGTGCCTTTCTAAACTTTAAGGTTTTTATTTGATGTACACCTAAATTATATTTTATTTTAATCACTTCACTGAACTTGTTTATTCCTTCATCATATACACCTACTCCTATTATGACTACAAGTTGGCAAAAGTAATGATATGAATTTCTACTTAAATAAATAATAGTCACCTAGATAAATTAATTTAACAAAAGATAAATATCAAACCTTCTCACCTAAAATTTTGAGCAAAACTTCTCACTAAAACTTGTGGACTAAACCCGAAAATCTTCAGAAAATTAATATTTAGTACTGGAAAAGTCAGATTAAATGTCTGCACAAGACTTTCTATTGTTGGGAATAAAACAAATTAATATTGGATTAAAATAGTTGAAATATTTAGGTAAAATGCTACATGTCATTTATTCATTGGATATTATTTCTTAAAATTTAAAATTCATTATTTAAAAGTTATTTTTGAATAAGGGCCGATTTCGTGAAATTCCTTCTAGATATGGGTCTTTCTAGACGTAAAGTTGATCTATTAAATTTTAAATTTATCTTAAATTCTTACAAAGTAAGTATTAATCTTTGTTTCCTTTACTATTCATTTACATTTTGTCCTATATTTCGTTTAAAATATGTCATATATTAAAAAAAATTAAAAATTTTACTTTCTTTTTTTACATTATAGCTATATGACGTGACAAAAAATCAACTTTCACATGCGCCTAGTAGACTTCAAGTTAAAAGGGGATAATGGATACTTTGCCTATCTTTTACCATATATTTTAAAATCCTTAATTATTAAGTTTTCCAATATCTCTCACCATTCATTTTCTCCTATCATATATTTTAGGAGTCCTTAATAATTAAGTTTACTAATAAACTTTATTATATATTATAGGACTCCTCAATTATTAGTTCTCTTTATGTCTCTCATCGTACATTTTCCTCTTGTCTTATTTGTTAGGACACTTGAAATTTTCAAAATATATTTTGCTTTTAATATATGAAGTTGTGTTTGATTGTAGTTTTTGTAAATATATTTAATTTTTTGAATTTTTATTTTCTAAAAGAAACATAAAATTTAAAAGATTTAAAAGTATCATTAAACTATTAGAAATAATATATCTATGTTGTTAAAAATGATGGTTCTTAATTAACTGTTTTATTATAAAATATCAGATAATTCGTTTTATTTACGCAAAAGTTAAGTGAAGTAACGAAATTATAAATCCCATAGAATATTGTGTATATACTTGGCACATGATGATTGTAACATCCTTAATTATTATTAATTCATCGAACCTATTATTTCTTCATTGTCTATGTACATTTATCCTTAATAATTCCACTTCAGGATTTATTAGTTCTTTGGTTATTGGTTTAAGTTTATTTTACAACCAAGTGAATTGAATTTGTCCTCCATTAATATTTATTGGATTAAAAAATAAATAAATTTGCTCTTATTTGTAGAAAGATTTAGACTTTTAAAATATTACGTTTTCTGACTCTTTTCTTATCAAAATTGGACTCTCTCACTTCCACAAAACTTAATTACGTGAACAATATCATTAGGGATGTCAAAAATGAATTCAAACAAAGATAACCCGCCTAGAATTTTAAGGGTTTGGGCTCAGAATAATTTGAATTACGTTCAATCTCAACCAATTAAAGCTTAGCCCATTTGAAAAGAATTCTAAATTGAGCCTAATACAATCTCCAATTTCAACCCGTTTTAAAACTTTTTATTAAGATATTTTCTTGTATTGAATGCATGAATTATTATCTATTTAATATCTTTTATGATTTATCTATCCATTTGTTACTTTTTTAACAAAAAAATTTTGAGCGAAAAATTCAAATTGTGATTATAAAAGTTAAATATCAATAGTTAAATTATTGAAATTAATCGGGTCAAATTGGGCGTATCAAGACCCAACCCCTTTTTTTAGCCCATTTGAGCCCAATCCATTTGAGCCCGAAGTAAACTTGGGCGGGTCAAGACCCAACCCGATTTCTATTCAACCCATTTTAATATTTCCAATTTTAAACTCAACCTGCCCATTTGACACCCTTAAATAACAATAGTATAGTGATACATGTTTGACCTGGTGATACACACCTGCTGTCTCTCCGTCCGGGATCCATGGGGGACATATATGTCCATGCATCCATCGTTGTGTTTGATACAATCCTCGATAATAGTAATCATCGTGCATAATACGTCCCTCCATATATAGTATCCATAGCAGCGTGCGATACATTCCTCAAAATATAGTATCCATTGCGGCACTCGATACGTCCCTCGAAATGGTACATCCTCTTTAATTTTTTATTCTTTCTCAATGCACATAACACTTGTCACAGAATAATGCAAATGCCATGTTTATGCAAATAATAAGGAGATGACCATTTTCATAACAAGGCACAATACACAACAATAAAACCATGATACAACATCAACAAATAAGTAATAAACTTTCAAATCATTCTCAAACACCACACACCAACAATTTATCACATTAATTTCTTTGTATTATCCCTTTGTATCATTAGAATTAATCAATATGGACAAATCAATCATTCACCAATTTCCATAACTCTCAAACATATACCACAAGGAAATACACAAATTTCATACACTTAATAAGAATTTAGAAATTCACTTGCCTCAAATTGTCGAACAATCACTCCGGGACATGAATCTTGCCCTTTTGTTGGGCTCCCAGATAAATGCAATCAAAATTGGACTCTCTCACTTCCACAAAACTTAATTACGTGAACAATATCACTAGGGATGTCAAAAATGAATCCAAACAAAGGTAACCCGCCTAGAATTTTAAGGGTTTGGGCTCAAAATAATTTGAATTGGGTTCAATCTCAACCAATTAAAGCTTAGCCCATTTGAAAAGAATTCTAAATTGAGTCTAATACAATCTCCAATTTCAACTCGTTTTAAAACTTTTTATTAAGATATTTTCTTGTATTGAATACATGAATTATTATCTATTTAACATCTTTTATGATTTATCTATCCATTTGTTACTTTTTTAACAAAAAAATTTTGAGCGGAAAATTCAAATTGTGATTATAAAAGTTAAATATCAATAGTTAAATTATTGAAATTAATCGGGTCAAATTGGGCGTGTCAAGACCCAACCCTTTTTTTTAGCCCATTTGAGCCCAATCCATTTGAGCCCGAAGTAAACTTGGGCGGGTCAAGACCCAACCCGATTTCTATTCAACCCATTTTAATATTTCCAATTTTAAATTCAACCCGCCCATTTTGACACCCTTAAATATCACCACGTGACATTTACTACTTCTATTAGACTATAGGAATATGTCATATCATCACTTCACTATTTTTCAAGTAATTTGAACTTAAAATAAATTAGGTCGAAATTATGCGGACAAGTGTTAAATATTATGTTATTTAATTAGCTAACATGGCCATTGTTTGAATTAATTATCACTATCAACCTCTTTTTAGCTATAATTAAATGGCATTACTCTCTCTTTCTTTCTCTCGCTTCTCTCCTTTGTTATACATATACAAATATAAATTTATACATATACAAATATATGACAAATATAGAAATACTATTCCCCTCTCTCCCACACTCTTCGAATCTTGCTCGCTTCTCTCCTCCCTCTTCAAAACTGGCTCTGTCACGACCCAAAAATGGACGTGATGACATTCATCTTATCCCACCTAGACAACTCAACCTAAAACTCAACCATTACAATAAATGAGGAAATTTTATAATAAAATTTAAAAATACCCCCAAAATCTGGTTGTCACATGTAAAATCTAAAGAAAATATAAGTCTCATATGACATTGTTTCTAGAGTAGAACAAGATCATAAACAAGAGTAAGAAGGTCTGCTGAAATGACAAACAACTACCTTACAAATCTCCAAGAAGGCTCGGAAATGAAGAGAATATAAGGTATCACGAAGATTCGGGCTCATTATCAACAAAATATTGTAAAAGCATGGGGTGAGCACCAAGTCACACTATACTCAACAAGCAAACCTCTAAATACAAGTTAAGGGAACAGAATTTGGGTACTCCTACCACTCCAATCAAACCTCCACAACTACAACTTGCATACAACCAACCCAACCTAAGAGTTCACGGTTTACACAACACACAACTCAACAAATACACTCTAAAAATTGTATATCCTCAACAACAAGCTTCTTGTTCATCAATCACAACTTCCATAAAAAGGCACTCACAAAATCAACGACACAAGATCAAGTTCATTAATGATAAAAGTGTGCAATGCGATGAAATACAATGTCAAATATAATGATGCATGTTTGACCTGGGGATACACACCCGTTGTCTCTCCGTCCGGGATCCATGGGGGACATATATGTCCATGCATCCATCGTTGTGTGTGATACTATCCTCGATAATAGTAATCATCGCGCACAATACGTCCCTCCATATATAGTATCCATAGCGTGCGATACATCCCTCAAAATATAGTATCCATTGCAGCACCCGATACGTCCCTCGAAATGGTACATCCTCTTTAATTTTTTATTCTTTCTCAATGCACATAACACTTGTCACAGAATAATGCAAATGTCATGTTTATGCAAATAATAAGGAGATGACCATTTTCATAACAAGGCACAATACACAACAATAAAACCATGATACAACATCAACAAATAAGTAATAAACTTTCAAATCATTCTCAAACACCACACACCAACAAATTATCACATTACTTTCTTTGTATTATCCCTTTGTATCATTAGAATTAATCAATATGGACAAATCAATCATTCACCAATTTCCATAACTCTCAAACATATACCACAAGGAAATACAAGAATTTCATACACTTAATAAGAATTTAGAAATTCACTTGCCTCAAATTGTCGAACAATCACTCCGGGACATGAATCTTGCCCTTTTGTTGGGCTCCCAGATAAATGCAATCTATTCAAGTACATAATCACAATAAGATTTCAGAACTAGTAGCACTCATATGTCTAGCTTAGATACAAAATTCACACATACCTATAATCAAGTTCCTAAATCTTGATATCAATAATACGTCAACTCTTTCAATTTTCTTCAAAATGCAAGTCTAAAATTAAGTTTAAATTTCCCAATATATCATCAATACTTTAATTATTTATCTTAATATTTCTAACATAAATCATAATTATAAGAAGAATAAGCCAACTTACGAACCATTCATATACTACCAAAATTTCATAAATAAATCCCTTCTATCAAATCCTAATTCTGAAACCTCACACACTCATTCATTACCTACTAACTACCTACTAACTGACCATTACAACAATCATATATTACATAATATTATTTTTTTAAAAATTAATCTTAATTCAATCTAAATTTATAATTTTAATACGATAATTTTCATCCTATCAGAACCTTACTTGCTAATACATCTCTGCTAATAATGTACATTACTAATTGGTTGCCATCATTACTAATAGGGGCGGACCCAGTAAGCAAGACGCGGGTGCTTGAGCATCTATTGATTTTTGAAATTTTTTGTATATATATATATATATATATAGAAAATATGATATATATGTTATTATAATTTAAATGAGCACTCATAGAACAAAAGTAGTTTTGGGTGAGCTGGTTTAAACCTTTGCAATAAGAGGCATGTGAAGCCACTGGCAAGGGTTTAAATCCTGCAAGCACCCACAACCGTAACATAAATAAAAAGAAATTCCAATAAAAAAAATTACCTGAACGAATTACGCTGGCCGTCGTAACTCTACCTGTAGGTAAGTTCTTATTTTTCCTTTCCTTTTTTTTCTAAATTAAATTTATGTACTAAAAGTGATAAATCCTCAATTTATTTTAATAAATAATGGGTCACAAGATATGGGGTTTTATGTACTTATTCCATTAGTCACAAACTAAATTAATTATTTAAAATAAATATATCTGTCAATTAAATAATTGAGGCCAACGAATAGCTCTAAACCTCTCGAACCAACTTTACCGACTGGTCAAAATTAATTCAGGTAAGGATAAAAATGGTAATTTAATAAAATTTTCAAAAATGACCTTCCGGGTCATTACAGGCTCGCCAGATCTACAAATGCATTCCAGTTACATATATATAATTATCTAAAAGATATACATATAGAATTCGACATATATACAAATATAATTCGCCCCTCTCCATTTTATGCCCGCTCTCGCTAGCCTCTCTCCTCCCTCTCCCATCTCGTCCACCTCTCTCCTCCCTCTAACATGTGGCTACAAATTGTAATTAACAAACTATAACAATGGAGCCTAATTAAGTCATTTTTCGTGCATGTTTGCAAAAGTTTCCCTTTTAAAATTGTTTTTTTTTTCATGAATATAATAATTTTGTAATTTATGAAAAACTATTTAAACTTGTTCAATTCTTATACAATCTTATCAAATGAGTAAATTATTATTAAATTTTGAACGAGCAAGGTATTAGAATATCCGAAACATCGGATTAATAATTATATATTTTTCAAGTTTATTATGTCGGGGATCTATTAAAAAAATTCTACTTTAAAAAGGTAAGATAAAATTGGTACACATCATGTTTTTCAGACTTCACTTATCAATTTTATGAAGTATGATAATTACTACAATTCAAACAAACCATCTTGCTCATATTTGACTCCATCATTCAAATAGATAGTCATTCAAACAGATATCAACAACAACTCAATGCTCTGATACCATTTGTTGGCAAAGGCAAGCACAAAATAAATATGTGCACGACAAAGGCGACAGCGGAAGAAACGCAAGTCAAAACTTTTCCTTCTATTTGAACCAAGAGAAAATAATGCAAGAATAAAACAGTTTGGGCAGCAAACTAATCAAACAAGCAAGAAAAATAAATCAACACAAGAGACGCCAAATTTAACGTGGAAAACCTCTTCGGTGTGAAGAGTAAAAACCACAAGACCAAAGCTCCACTACAATAAACAAGAGTTACAAAAGTTTCCTCCAAAATGATCACCAACAAAGTGCCAAACAGTGAGCAATACAACTACAAGATAGCACCAAAAAACTAGAGAAATAAGATGAGCTAAAATACCCAAACCGCAAGCTACTGTTCACGAGCTAAAATCTGGATCTACAGGACCCCAAGTCACTCTCTCTTAGTTCCCAATCAAAGATTAAACTAAAAAAAAACACGCTATCCAAAATCAGCTCAATCTGACAAGAAACGAAGCGAGAATCACGATTTAAAAATGATTGATATGACTTGTGCAAAAATCTGCACTTTCTCACTTTTCTCTCTATATGACTTCTCTTAGACTCTTGTGATTCTCTTCAAAATAAGACCTAGGCAAAAATGAACTTGTCAAATTTGGGCTAATTTTATCTACAAAGAAAAGGACGAAAGACCCAAAACTTTGGACATTTATTCATCCACATAGAAAGGGAAAAAGGCCCAAACCCAACACTTTCCTACATTTGAAACAGGACATACTTTTTAAACAACAAAGTAATAACAGAGCAAAATAGAGTAATAACAAGGCATGAATTGTCTGAGCTACTAAGATTCGCCGGATACTCTAAAATTTACATTAAGCGTAAATAAATCATATGTCACTATACGTTTAATTTGATTCGAAAAATTGTTGTATTCATTGCAAAATTTTGTCCAAGACAGATTTAACTTTTCTGTTTTGTGGTTAAAATTACAAGTATCCAAGAGTCTTAAGTTAGTAGCTCCTTGACCTTAATTGGCTCCGTCTTTGTAATACAAGTATAATGATTTGGTTCGAAATAGGCAGGTAAATGTAGCCATAAGTTTAAATGACAGTCGACTAGTAAAGATCATCAAAAACTAAATGAAAAGTCCATATTGCTAACTTTTTCTATCCTATAAAACTATAATATATACTTTATAAAATTTTGCATAATTATTCCACTCATGGAGAGAATTAAGGAAAATAGTCCTAGTATTCTATTATTTCCATGGTTAGGTTTTGGCCATGTAAATCCTTTTTTGGCACTAGCCAAGAAATTATCAAAAATGAATTTTCACATATATTTTCTCTCAACACCAATTATTCTCAAATCTATCAAGGAAACCCTAGATAAAAACTCAACTAATTATAATCAATCCATACAACTTGTTGAATTTCACTTGCCTTATTTGCATGAGTTACCACCTCATTACCATACAACTAAAGACCTCCCTCCCCATCTCAACTCCACTCTTATTCAAGCCTTTCAAATGGCTTCTTCCAAATTTCCAAGCATAATTGAAACCCTAAAACCTAACTTGATTATATATGATGGGTTCCAACCATGGGTAGCAACTATGGCTTCATCATACAGTATTCATGCTATTATGTTTTATGTTTCTTCAACTTCTGGTCTTGCCTACATTTACCACCAATTTCTTCATGGGAGTTCAAGCCTTACATCTTTTCCATTTTCTTCCATATACCTTCATGACCATGAGATCAAGAAATTAGGCATACAACCAATAAAACCACGCGATGAGAAAGCTTTTGCATACATAATCCTTGAGTCTTTTGAACAATCTCACAACATTGTTTTGTTGAACACTTGTAGGGAGACTGAGGGGAAGTATATAGATTATGTTTCTACAATAGGAAAGAAAGAGTTGATACCAATTGGACCATTAATTCGCGAGGCGATGATAGATGAGGAGGAGGATTGGGGGACAATTCAATCTTGGCTAGACAAGAAGGATCAATTATCATGTGTTTATGTATCATTTGGAAGTGAAAGCTTCTTGTCAAAGCAAGAAATTGAAGAGATAGCAAAAGGGCTTGAGCTAAGCAAAGTTAATTTTATTTGGACAATCAAATTTCCTAAAGGGGTGAACAAAACAATTGAAGAAATGGTTCCACAAGGTTTTCTTGAAAGTACAAAGTCTAATTTTGAACCATTCAAGTATTGGAGGTTTTGTAACTCATTGTGGATGGAATTCGATGTTAGAAAGCATGAGTTTTGGCATACCATTAATAGCCATGCCTATGAATCATGATCAACCATTGAATTCAAGATTAGTGGAGGAACTTGGCATAGGGGTGGAGATTTTGAGAGGTGAAAATGGAGAAATAATGAAAGAAGAGGTGGCAAAAGGAATAAAGAAAGTGGTAGAGGATAACACTAGGAAACAAGTTAATTTGAAGGCAATGGAATTGAGTGAAAAGATAAAATTCAAAGGGGAGAAAGCTATTGATGAAGGAGTTAAAAAAGGGTTGAAGCTTTTGTGTTGATAAGTTGAAGCTTATGTATGGTTTCGTTGTATTGAATTATCTCGTACTGTATTATTTTGATGAATACAATATTTGAATAAATTTACATAATTATCACATCTCCATAATAAACGTGTCACATGATTATTGCAATATGATTTATCTATTATCTCCCAAAGAGAAAGATACTAGTGGGCTAAGACAAGACATATCGATCAATAGATCCCATTAACTTTAACTTACATATATAAGTAGTGTAAAATAAAATAAAATTACACAACCAGATCACCACAGGTAATCTTTTCAATAGTAGATTTTGTAATTTTTAAAAATTAAACCATCCATCCAAGTAGACTATTTTCTCTCTTAATTTTTGGAGATTAAAAAAAAAGAGATATCTTTTTACATAACGAAAGATTGATATCTTTCAAAATTCTTTAAAAAAAAAAAAAAATATGTGCTTTAGTTCCCGTTTTTCTTGATTATGAATCAAGATGAAAGGTGAATTAATAATGCAACAAACTGAAAGCAAAAACATTTATATTGATGTCACAACATTATTTATACATGATATACACAAATTTCAAGAAAACATTTTTTTACTTTTGTTTCTTTGATACTACTAAACCCTCTAATATAGGATAACTAAGAACTAAAACATAAAAAGAAAGGAAACCTTGTCCAAACATCTCCTCAAAGTTCCTCTCTAAGACCAATCTTTTCATTCCAAATATGAAACATATCACATTAAACACCACTAAAAATGTCAAAGGAACCATAAATAACTTAGCACCTTGGAAATCAAATTTACCCTTTTCATGTTTCCTTAATTTCTCTTCATCTATAGCTTTGTTTGTTAACCTGAAATTTGCCTTTGCAACACCTAACCACTTCATTAAAACATCTAAGCATCCAAATAAGCAAGCTGTGACTGTTTTTATTATCCAAATTCTTTGTTCATTCCACCATGTTCTTAAGTTGCCACCACTAGACATGACTTCATATAAATGTTGAGATAGAGATGATAAGAATATGGTTGTGAATAAAGCAAACCATGGGCTTGTCACCTGTAAATAATAAATAAAGACAATTGAATAAGTTATGTACATGAATTTTTCAAAAAAAAAATCATTATTTTGTGTCTCACACACGACTGACACTAACTCTTATTTAATTTACAATTAGTATACCAACAAGGATGTAGTGGTATAGATAAAATTCATTTTAATTAAAGGTCTTGAATTCGAGTCTTAAGAAATTTATAGTAGGGGATGCTTCCTCTTTAGTGGGCCGTATGTAACATAAACTAACTTAAGCCGCACCGTTAAGTTTCGGATACCAGATGGTTAAACAAAAAAATAAACTAGTAATTTCATTAATCACCACTATAGTTTGAGGAAATTCGTCCCATCAAGCCTTTTGAAGATTGACCTTTCTTTCTTTAGTAATCAATCACTCATATGTCCATTTCGACTTGCAAAATCGGAATTTTTAATAATATTATACTTTGAAAGATACTTATGTGTGAGTGATAAAATTAAGTTTTTACCTTGGGAAACAGTGGAGTGCCACTCAAGAAGCACAAAGGTGGAACAATGCCATAGAGGAAGCAAGGAATGGAGAGGAAATGTGAGAACATGAAGTATCCATAACACATGTTTTGGACTAAAGGCATTTTTGACATGAGCCCATAAGTAAATGGGCTGTATTTTGAAAGTCCAACTTGTACTAGCCCAGAAGCCCACTTCATGAGTTGGACCAAAGCATCTTTCATATCAATGGTGCTACAACCAAGAAAACATGGCCTCTTTGGGTAAAGATATACTGATTTCCACCCCTTAGAATGCAAGAGATAGCCTGTGTATGAGCTCTCTAGTAAACTATTGTATGAGTACCATATCTGAAAACAACAGTTTAAGCTTTTAGACGAAATAATCACATAATTTAACACAAGTGTCAAAATAAGGTCATAAATATATCACACATCTAATTTATCTCTTTTGACCCACTCAATTTAGTCATACCAAAAATTGGGCTAAGCAATTATTATTATTATTTGATACCTGTTATAAACGATCATAAAAAAGGAATTTTGTTAGTTTTATTTGATATAATTAAACATAAAAAGAGTCATCAGGTTCGATTATGATTTATTATGTATTCCATCTTGACTCAGCTCATTTTAATCTTGAATGAGTTAATTCGGCTTATTTTAATCTTGAATGAGTTAATGACTTAACTCATTTTAGCCGTTTTAATTCAGTTCAACCCGCTTATTTAACGTGCCTAAAAATATATATGGACTAGTATAGTAATAGGATGATACTTACTTCTTTACCCCATCTTGTATTTTCTTCAAAAGTGCAAGAAGCAAGAGCTTTAGCTTCATCAATCATCTCATCACATAGAACATTTTCCCTTCCATTTCTTTGATGATTCAAAGAGTTAATGAACTTTCTAGAAGCACCAAACTTTTCTTCTGCCTCTTGAAGTGACTCCTCTATAAACCAAATATACATATTTTTAATTAATAAATATATAAAATGTTCATAGAATTATATGCTTAAACAAAATAAACTACACAATTATGTGTAAATTAATAAGATAAACCTGATTGATACAATTGAGATTCCCACTTGTATTCTAATTGAGCTTTTTGAAAAAGTGTAGTCATATTATCTTGGTTAATTGGAGTACTATATAATGCTTCTTTCTTCAAATAATAGCCTGTGCCTGCACAAACAGTCCCTCCTACTCCATCCATCCCTTGATACTTATTCTATAATTAAAAGAAAAAAAAAAAGAGAGAGAGAAATGAGATTTTAAGGAGTATGTACTGATGATTTCAAAAATATTTATACAATCAGATCATCTATTACACGGATAAGCAAACATATACTACTTAATGAGTTAACATAGCTATAGTTTGACTTAATTACGTCTCACAACTTAAATTTAGTTGTAATTACGTCGCCTCTCTTCTCTCTTCCTCTCTCGTCTCTCTCCTCTTTTATATACATATACATAAACAGTTAGTCTCTCTCGCTCGCCTCTCTCCTCCCTCTTCAATATCACTTGCCAGATTTACAAATACGTATGTATACCATTTACATATATACAATTATATGATAGATATACATATACAATTCAACTCTCTCCACTCTCTCCCTCTCTCCTTCCTCTCCCAATCTCGCTCACCCCCATCTCCAATCTCGCTCTCCAGATATACAAATACATATGTATATCAGGTTTGGCCCGACCCGACCGTGTAGACGCCCGAAAATTGTACATATGTAATGAAGTGGAAAAAATAGAAATATATAGAATACAATTATTGCAACATATATTAAGACACCGCAACAAAAGCAATTTTTAACGGCATTAAATATTGACACTAATAAAGAGTGCTAAAGTCTTTATCGGCATTAGTTAAGTGTCATTAGAACCAATGTTGCTAAAGGCTAGGGACATATACAAAGAATGACAATTGGCGCTAAAAATACATATTAAATGCCGCTAATGATCATTTTTGTTTGTTGTAGTGAGAGGACGTGTAGGTACCTGATATGCTGATCTTGATTGAGCATCATAGATGTCATTTTTACTAACATTATAAAATGTTTGAGGGAATTGTACATAGGAAAGAGTAGTAGAAATATTATGATCAAGATGAAAACACATTGCTTGCTTGGCTGAAGAAGGGTCATTGCAATACATGTCACAATCCAAAACAAGCATATATGGTGCATTGCTCATTACCCCTGAAACCCTAAGCTGCATGTCATGACCACAAAATAATAATAACCATAAGTGATTGTTCAAAAAATTGATCGATTTCTAGTAGTGATTGTTCGTGATTTTTAAATATAGGAAAGTAGCTAGGTTAGTAACTACTTTATGTGTTATCCCGAACGTATATACTGACTAAAATAATTTAAATTCATGTTATGTATGTCTCGTTTTAACAGGAAAGGTGCCCCGACCAAGGCTGATTCAAAATCAAAACCTTTGATTAAAAGATCTCTGTCATTACATTGTTAGTATGTTTTGCAGCTTATCAAACTTTATATATCTGATTGACTTTCTTAGATGATCTGATAATATAAAAAATATATTTCATTTTAATTTCCTAGACTTTTTTTTTTATATAACTATTTGTGATTAATCTTGATACTAGAAAACTAGTGTTAAAGTTGATGAAATGTAAACTCAACCAATTATGCTATTAAAAGTTTTCTTCCAAATTTCAATTTTAATAATCGAATATTATGTGAACGTGAGATACTTCGTGCAGAATAATATTACTTACGAGAGCATTTAAGGCTCCAGCCTTGAAACGATGAGGGCTCGATGGTCTCCTCTCACGTGACATATAAACTAATTGTGGCAATTTGCTTTCCTTATTATCATGTATCACCTGCACCTCATAAATATTTGATTATTATTCTTAATCTCACCTTAATTACATTTTGTAACCCTAAAATTTTCTCATTTGTGCTAACAAATCAAAAAATTTAAATGGAAAAAAAAAATTCTATAAGTTTCAATCTTCGTCTTATTAATATGATGAAAATGAATATCTTAAAATATTGGTTAAAGTCTATACAGTTTGACTCTCGTATTACGTCTAAAAAATTACTCTATGTGTCCACTATTAATTGTCATATTTTTCATTTTTAGAGTCAAATTATACAAACTTTAACTAACATTTAAGATATATTTTTTCATCATATTGATATGTAAAAAAATTGCAACTATAGTACTTTTCGTATAGTTTTTGAATTCTAAATTTTTTGTTTAAAATTGAATAAATATAATCTAATTTAACTTTGAAAATAAGTCAAATTGACCTACGAAAAGCACAACATGACAAATAAAACTGAACAGAGGAAGTACTATTTGTTATTTAAATTTTATACTAAAAATATGTAGTGACTATTTCCGCATATATTTTAATTGAATCAATAAAAAAAAATATTATATCTAGCGGCTATTTATAGTCTTTTAAGAATTTATTTATCCCCATGCATTTTTTTCTAGTGAATTGAGATTTTAAAAAATCGTATTTTTTAAAATTTCTATTTTTAATAGTATCGATAAACGAGATAAATAAAAGTGAACGGAGAAACCTCAATATATGGAGGTCGATCCATTCTGACGGACCCTTCAACGCTACTGGCTTTCTCTATATTTTTCTTGAATACTTCGTATGCCGCCTGCACAATTAAATTAGTAATATTTCACTTTCTTATATATGAATAATAATAATAAAGTCCATATTACCCTTTATAAAATAATAATAATAAAAATGTTCAACCTTGGACAAAGTTATTGTTGAAATCACAATTATAAATATAAATTATTTAACTATATTGATTTTTGGGTCGATAATGTTAAAGAATAATAAAAGTTTTGATGGTTAGTGAGAGCTCGACTTCTTACGAGGCTTGCGTAATTCTTCTCTCTACAACCGATTTTTAAGAGCGTGAGTTAGATTCAAAATATTGATTTAACATGATATTAGATCTTTTTAATGATAGTTTAACTATTTAATAGTATGAAAATAGGGAAAAGGGTTCGAAATATTACCTAACTTTGACCGAAATTGCTGTAACAATCTCAAATTCTGATCATGACTTATTATCCGTCTGCACTATTTAATAGTGTATTTTAAAGGAATATATATGCTCACATGGACACTTTACTATTTATAATGATGTAATATCTATGATGTCCACGTGTTCACATATATACCTTTAAAATACACTATTAAATAATACATGAAGTAACAAATTCTTTCCAAAGTTCAGATTTGTTATAACAATTTCAATTAAATTAAAGTTTTGAATATATTTCAAAAAAAAGTTGCAAAAAATATAATAGGGATCTATGTCAAACCCTATGTCACCACAAGGTGGATCAAAAAAAATAGTAAGAATAAAGTAATTATTGATAATGTCATTAAATTTGAAAGAGAAAGAAAAAGGTTTATAATTTTGGAGGTAGTTGTTAAAGATGGTACCATATTATTGTTCTTAAATTAGTCCGTTAAGATTTTGTAGAACAAGAAGAATTCAAGGTGACTATTGTAAGAATATGTTTATTTTTTATCCTAGTGTGTTAATTAATGTTGCTCAATTTAAATAATTAATTAATATGCTCAAATTAAAATGTGTTTTATGTCTAAATCACTTCAAGAGTAGAGAGAAAGATTGTGATGGAGTGTTAGATATGGATTAGTCGGAAGTTTCATTTTTTTTAATGGTATCAGAGTCAAGTCTATCCTAATTTTTGATTTACTTGATGTTATACTTTCATGTTATGTTATTCACGATCTAGATATTTAGTTCTAAAAACTTAAAGGGTGTTAAAATCCCCCAATCAATTATGGAAATTGGTTTATTTACCGTCATCCTCTATAATAACATATTAATTCACTATAACAACAATATATTTTCTGTGCAATTGAGTTTTCATGTTTTGATAAATATTATATGTTCTCTAGATCAATAACATTCCATCATAGCAACCAAAAGATAATCATGACAAACGATATTATAATAAAGAAGTTTTGACTATATGTGATTTTGATCAATCTTACCTCGTGTGTTAACTTTTCGGATTGATTCAGACTCAGCGTCCATTTCTGTACGGTAATATCGAAACATTTTATCATCCAAATTAAAACGGTTAAAAAAAATTACCTTAATATTTTCCTCTTCACTCTCGAATTCATTTCCTCTGAGGATCAAACGTTCATCATCACCGAAAGAAGAGAAAAATGCATCGGGACAAATAGTCTTCACTCCATACTTTCTACAAAAAGGCACCCAAACCCTAGCAAATCCACATGCCTCCTTCATAGCATACAACGTCACGGTGGCGCCACCGTCATCGGAGAGATAAACGGAGAGTTTTTCCGATGGATAATCGAGTGACATAGCCGATAAAACCGTGTTCATAACCTCAAGAACTGGTTCCTTAGTAGGATCAGCCGTGCATATAAACACGTCGATCCCCGGTAACTCAGTATCAGCCGGAAGATTTCCCGGCATGACGGACCGAGCTACCGGGCGCCAACGGAAGGATTGTGTAACTAACCATATTAGAGTGAAAATAACCTCAGAAATTGTAATAAGACCCCATGAAATAATTGATACATTATTATCTCCTTGGAATAAATTTTTTATTCTATAGTATAGTAACCCTAATATGGCTGAAAAATGTAACAAAATATGGATTCTACTAAAAATTGCACGAGGTTGTTGTAATGTGCATGTATTTAGATAAGGTGCACCCATGACCAATTTTTTTTTTTCACTTTGATTTTGAGTTGGTTTTAATTTATGGTGATGGTATATATTGCTCCTCCTATATATAGGACTTTAAGAAAGAGGGTCTAGGCTAAAAACAAGAACTATATACTATAAAAATATATTTAAAAAATGGGTCAAAATCGACGGATAGAGTTGGTAGTGAAGGAAAATTGATGTTAAATCAACGGATTTATATTGTACTATCATCGATTTTGCCTAAGTATGTTTTGTGAAATCAATAAATAGGATTGATTAAAATTGAGGGACAGTTAATTTCAAAATCGATGGATAAGGTCTATTCTTAAAGAAGATATAAACAAAAAATATAGGTACTTGAAATCAAACCTAGATATTTTTCATGACTTTATTTGAACAATCCTATTATTCGATCACACGTGCTCTTTGATAAAATATTTCCATAATTTTTATTTATACTCTTTAAATTTGCAATTTTTTCACTTCAAAAATTGATCATGTCTATTGATTATTGTAATATTAATAATTAACGAAAAATAATATTGATGGATAGGGTCGATTTTTTTGGCCCGACCCTGTCCGTCAATTTTTTTCATTATTATTAGTATTTATAACTGGATTTGGAATTACAATTTAAGTATAATACATAAATATAATTCTTAACTTGTCGTCAGTTGGTAATTATGACCTTTAACTATAGATGTGCACATGTAGACACTTAAACTTGTTTAAAATTGAACAAATTGACACATTCGTCCTACGTGGCACCCTAATGGAATTTTTGTGTCTTGTGTGGCGTCCTACGTGTATCATGACATATAGAACACATGTATCTACTTATTCAATTTTATACGACTTCAACTGTTTACTTGTGCACATCTAAATTTAAGGATTATAGTTGTCAACTGACACTAAGTTAAGGGTCATATTTTGTATACATCAATTAAATTTCTTAATATATATATATATATATAACATGGATTAAAATTTACTCAAATCTGTCGAATTCATATTTGACCACCTAAAAACAAATGACAAGTATTTTGTTTTATTGGTAGTGATAATAAATAATGTTAAATGTTGGTGAAACGGCATCCTGGTGAAAAATATCAAAGTAAGATTACTCATAAAATGTATAAACGAGTTGTTTTGTGATACTTCTTTTTGTTTTTCATTACACCAATAATATTCAATATTTATTATGATTAGATTTATTGAGCACTCAATTTCATAAAAAAGTAAATGTTTAAAATAGAATATATATTTAATTATATTATGTCGTAATACGCTCCTTATGATACGTAGCTAATATTTTTTTAAAGATGAAATAAGTAATTTTTGGATGACGATAAATTATGTGTTGACGTTGTTAACATGTCATCTTTCTATTTTTAAAAGACAACAACAAAAGAACGGCAAAAAAACATATGAACGTGTCAATTTTCAATTTAATTGGAAGTCTATAAAAAAACATTCTTTATTAAGATTGAATTATTAATTAGTTTACGTACACATCATCATCCTCAGACTTCACTGTAAAATTATATGGGATACATTATTATAATTCTAAAATTGAATTATATATGTAGTAGGGTGTTTTTATTATTATTATTATTATTATTATTATTATATATATATATATATATATATATATATATGAAAATGATATTTTGACCTTGTATTAACGAAAACGACTAAAATATTATTTATTATTTTCCATCCCAAATTGAAAGCCATGTAATCCTAAGATTCTTAATCATGTCGTCTATGAGTATTTAATTATTAATACCATTAAAGATAATGACTACAATGCTAATTAATCCCATTATTTGTCTAAACGTAAGCATAGGATAAGTTTTACTACTATTATTAATTAAAGATCGTTTATTTTTAATTTAAAAGTTAAAAAATCCCAGCTAGTATATTCCATTAGTCCCTTGAACCATCACATTTTAAATAATGAAATGAAATAATAATAATAATAATAATAATAATAATAATAATAATAGATAAAAGTTATCTGTATGTTTACACCAAGTCAATACATGCATGTCACGTGTTTAAATTTATAATTGATCTTACTTCATTAGATTACATAATAATACATTTCGCATCAGCTTGATATAAACATGCACTATATAAACATTCAGTGCAGATAAATTTTTTCCTATATATATATACATTTCTTCCATAAAAATTACAAGTTCAGTTGTGTTGATTGATTAATTCTCCCTTGTATCATCTTACTCAAGTTAGATAGTCTATAGATATATTTTGTTCTACCAAATACAATTAAAATGAGAGGCAAGCAACCATAAAAGGGAGATTTATCCATGTATTTCATATGCATTCAAATCACACTCTTTACACGCTAGAATCTAGATACATGTACTTGTATATATCTAATGTAATTACATATATGAGATATAAGACACATAGGAGAGTAGCAGCTACAGACGCACCAATTACACCTAATTTTGACACATACATCGCAAAAGACGCACTAAAATCTAATAAGATTTATAATATCGCAGAAACTAGGAAATTTTTGAAGTTTCATCTTTACTGGAACAATGCAATTGGGGCAAACATCCAACATAGCAAGTACTAAAAAATACATCTAGTACATAACATCAATTTTATCAGTCAACAACAGACATTAAGTTGGAAATTTCATCCAGAATTAACACAGCTTTGATAATGACCGAAAAGATTCAGGAAAGAAGTCTGCATGAATATCGAACGAGAAGGACAGTATATCACCTCTATGATTCAATGAGTAATCGCAAAAGTTTGATGTAATGGAGATGCAAAAAGTAACGGAGTACAGCAAGTGGCTCCTCAAAAGGCATTCTCCAGCTGAACGTCGAACAAAGAATTGTTGTGCAGAAAAGAAATACGAACTTGTAGTGATGGTTTCACTACAAGCGAGTATTTCTAAGCAAGTTCTTCAGGAAGATCCAGTTCTTGCCGGTCTGCCCCTTTTCCCTTTAACTATAGCTTGCCCTACAATTACAAGCCATTTTGGTTTAGAGACGAGTTGTGCAGAGATGAGTAATGTAGGGATTATTTCTTTTTGGATGTTTAGACTGATTTATAGCAATTAGTGCACAAAATAAAGTTTGTCTACTAATATGAGGCTAAGTTTTGGATTTTAATGTTATTAATCCATGTATTACAAGAGCTACATTCTTTTTACCCCTGTGGGTACAGCAATAAGTTCTTTGACAATCAATTAAGAAGTTTGCATCACATTATTGTTACCATGACTAACAAGTTTAAGTAGATTAGGATACTGACGAGAACTTTCACCAACCTGCAGTGGTAAAAAGACAAGACAAGTATACGAAAGAAAAATAAGCACCAGAGGAAGAAGTATACAGCAGAATATATGTCAAGTAACGGAATGGTATAAAGAGTAAATGGTTAAAATGATTGAATGCTTTTCTTGAAAATATTCCCTGACCAAAAAGAAGCAACCGTGCACAGAAAAACGCCCATTCTTCAATAAACAATCATCACTCAACTATGCCTCAACGTCATATCAATTTGAATAAAAGTTTAAGGACACAGAACCTGTGATGCAGGCATAACCCAACCACGCTCTGGAGACCAATCCAAGGATGGACGCAAATCCTTGACAAAGGCGTCATAAGTTTTACCTTCACCCAATGGAGGTGGCAACAACTCAATCTAAAAAGAAAAAAACATGAAGTATTATCAAACAAATCATTAGCAAAGATACAAAAGCTGTCAGGTATGGTGAGTAGAGGATGGATCCTCAAGGAAAAAAATTTAAGTGCACAACTAAAGTTGCTTTTAATTATCACATCGATTTGAAGAAATAAATCTAAAGTAAAAGGGCATCATGACAGTCCCCAGAAAGTAATTATTTTGCCTGAGGATCTCAAATAATCAATCAATCGACCAACTTTCAAATTTCAATCCCAAATAAAGCTATCCAAGTTCAATTCATTCCAATACAATGTTAACGATACTGTAAATACACCATAACAGTAAATACCTTGTATACCTACAATATCCTTAACAACTTTTTACAGTAATTTATTTCTAAAGGACAACTAGCAGATTCCTAATGCAGATAACTGGATATCAGCAGTAAAAACACAACAAATTAATCAGCATGTATGAAACATAAACAATATTATTACCTTAGCTTTACCATTGTCTAGTAACTTCGTCACTTGACCGGACCAATAACAGTCATCGCACAACCAGTCAACCAAATCGCCCTCCCTCCAAGTACCATCAGAAACAAGAGTTGCATCCGAATTTGAGCTGACATCAGACACTTTGTTTTTCAAGTGGACTGGAGGATACTCAGGCCGCAGCATCAGTTGCCCCATCTGATATAGCTCTGTCCATGCCCATTCTATAATGACAATCACAACGACGAGTAACAATTACTAGGATATAGTCTGAAAGCAACAGTATATCCAAATACACAAGTTTCTCAATTCACAAATCAAGAAAACTCTGAAGAGTAACTTGTCATGACATATGAGGTTAACCCATACTAAATGCTCAGCATTTACCACTGAACTCAATAAAGCAGAAATGACCAGTTACAGCTAACTTTCTCCATTTGTTATATCATGATGGTAGTTATTCAAAACTAGCTGAATTTTCGAGTTGCAAGTTACTGTAACCACAACTAGGGAATAGGTAAATAAAATGCTGGAACTGGAGATAATTATGAGAATATAATATCATATAACAAAATTTGTGAAAGCTTGAAGTAGGAGGCAATGAAGATGAGAATTAGGATTTGTAATTCAGAATTTCCGGGTGAGTGAAACACACCAGTGTACATGCTCATTGACATAAAAATCAGCATCTATTGACCAAGAATGGAAGCATTAAAGAACAAGTTGTAAAGAGCAAAACTCCATTGATCCCAATGACATTAACAGAAAAGAAGGTAACTAGCTGAAGTTGTTCAATGACAGAAGGCAATAGGGCTAGCAGCACAGTGACATTCTCCCTAACAAACACTAAAATGTACATAAAAGATTAGGAGGTACTGTTTCGGCTCACTTACTCTAGATCAATAAACCAGCTCTCAAGAATCAAAAACATGAATAAAAGAACTACTACTACTACATTAAACAATTTCTCTGTGATCACATATTTATTAACTTTTTTTAGCCTTGGTTGGAACGAACATCAAGAGGATCTGTGTCTAGCTCCAACTCCCCAATTCTGCCCAGGGAAAGAGTCGAGACAACTTCGACATATAAAATGTGTTTATGTCTACTTCTGATACTGCCAAATATGTCAGGTTTTCAAATGAGTGATAAGAATTTACAACTGCTACAGCCTTGAGATGTAAGTATCTTAGGTAACTTTTCACAACAATATTTTGTACATGTATTTAGCAACTACAACTGCAGAACCCGCTTGTGGGATTGACTGGGTAGGATATTGTATTTAGTAACTACATTAGATGGTAGTCTCTGCATATAATCTCCATGCATTGTCATATAAAATTCAGATATCAAGAAAGTAAATTATCCTGTGAATTAAATAGAAAAAAATGCACCCATGAATTTAAGCATCGAAATTGCAAGGCACAAGGCATTCTGTTAATTAGCAAGAACAATAAATTAACCAGAATATATCAGAGAACATACTTTCATCTGGATAGTCTAAGTATTGCAATAAGGCGCTCCAATGTCCTCCTCTGAGGCTTATCTCCTGTATCTGATATTATATATATATACAAGAAAAGTGTAACTGCATCAAAAGTCTACTTTAATCAATAAAAAGTCTTTCGTCTAGCAAAAAGCAATTTATTTTTATTGATAACCAGCAAAAAACAATTATTTAAATGCAAAATATGGAAAAGAGTTGAAATCTCTAAAATGAAATGAAAAAAAAACAAACTAAAATCCTATATTATGGTTAACCCCCATCAGCCCAACAAGTAACAGCAGGCTGATGAAACATTGATTACAAATGTTACAAACTGTCTTAGTCCAAAAGGGTAAGTTCTTATACAATGACTTTAATTTGAGGAGAACCACCAAATGGTTCAACATAGTTGTTATGGCAGAAGTTTTACAAACTGAAACTTAAGCAGTTAGGAGTGAAGCAGTCAATGCTCTAAGAACTTGTGAATCTCATACAAATTCAGGATATTACTGAGCAACCATAACCGTACGTTTACAACTTTTTTCTATTCTTACTTACAGAAATCAGTACCCTCAACAAATAGAAGCCAAGCATATGCAGTTCACAGCAAAGCTTTGAAAGAGTGGAGAACACACACAAAGACATAAAAGAGTTCTCCTTTGATTCTTTTTTCTGAAACAGCGAGAGGACATAAAATAAGTAAAGAAAACAATTAAACTAAAACAAATGGATGAATAACTTGAGACAAATGGATCGTGACCAAGCTATCCAGCCAACAACCACCCCACCCCCCTAGAATCCACCAAAATACCCCACTAATTAAAGTTTGTACCTTATATTGTACTCCCCACAACCACCTACTGCCTCCGAACTATTGACTAACACCAAACAAACTAAAGCATTATGCATGATAGAAAGCACAGAGCAAGTCCAGAAGATGAAACCCTTTGGTACCACAACTGTTTCTTTAATGAAGATGTTATATTAGCATGGCATCAAGTAGATGCAGAGTAGTTACAGTTGGTACCAAAAGTGTTTCAGTACAAGTTTAAGAACACTCACTGCACCTCTATTCAAGTCATAAGGATAGCATATTCTGAAACAATTCAAACAGAATATGTCTATCTACTAAAAAAGTAGTTAAGAGCATTGTTAGAGAACCATGTGAGTATTAAGCACAAAGTTGGACAAGAAATAAATATACTCTTCTCTTAGGGCAAATTAATTGGTAAAGAGAGCAAGAAAAGTACATCAAAGTTACCATCAACTTGTTCAAAAGGGACTAGATACAACTAATAAATATTTTTCAACATTTAAAATGAAACTGCTCTATATGCTTACAATCCAAATAATATAATTTGCAAGACAGAAGCTCATGCTATACTCCTCAAGTATTTTTGTACCTTACACCGAAACCACGCTCCACGATATCCCTCCTCCAAACACCTTGCTTCAGCTGTTTGCCCTTCCTTGAAAGGTAATTGATACTTCTGGCCCATGATATCTTTACTAAACAAGCAGCTCTATCAAACACTGATTCTGCAAAATTGTACGTAAATTTAGACAATCATAGTTGTATTATCGATATACAAATATTGATAATAAGAACCAGATAATGTCAATGTTGACTGAGCACGGGATTATAATTCATGAATCAAGATCTCAATCATTAAGGCGTCGTTTGGGAGTGTATAAGAACAATATTGAATAAGGTGTACAAGTAATGTTTTTTTTTAAAACTGAATGTGTATTATAATGTTGAGATTAGTTATACTGGAATAATTTCCTATTCACTGCGTGGTTTTGGTGTATTAAGGAGAGTTTTGCATTTAACCATGCTTATTCATGTATTAATTGCTCTTGTATTGCTAATACCCTGATTTGCTATGTATAAGTTATACAGCCTATAATGTTGAATAGGAGGTACATGAAAATCTTACCAAGTAAAGGACTTAACATACCATGACTAATAGTTTTATTAGATTCTCTAATACATCCTATCAAACAGCCCCCAAGTGTCTTTGATTTTAGGTATGAGTCTAAATCAATCAAATTTTGATCGATAAGTATGCTTTTTATTTCAATCATTTGATAGGTCTAAATAAATTTGAATGATTAATGTAAATAGTGCATTTCACCAATATTCTACTTCCACATCTAACCACCCTCATGGACGCCGTTGCTACCCCATTATTATCAACCACCACCCTCAGTCACTGCCATCAACCACTTCTGTCCATAACCACCATACTGACAATCACCACAATCCATTGTCATCACCATTAGAAACCATTACAATCATCAAAAACAATTGCCTATACCGCAACAACCACCCTTCGCTACCAATAATCACCACCATCAGTCATCATTATATATCGTCAATTATGGTTATCCATTGTCACCAACCATAAGTTATCACTATCATCCATCACAATTATTAATTGTCAGTCATCATCACCATTACATACTACTAGTTCAAATTCTCACCTGTCATCTCATTTTTAACAATTCATTCCTAGTTATATTTGTCAACATAAATGTGCCCTTTAATTTGGCTTCAACTAGCATCTATGCCCTCCAACTATGGGTGTGCATAAGAAGACATGCATCCTACGTGGCAATTTGTGTCCAACGTGTATTATGGCATGTAAAATACGTCAGCCAAGTTTAAGTATCTATTTATGCACACCCAAAGTTGGAGAGAATAGATATCAATTGAGACCAAGTTAAAGGGTACATTTATGGATTATTCCTTTCTAAAATTAACATATTTTGCCCTGGTTTTTGCTTCAAGATCTTGATCTTGGTCATCTGGTTCTAGGTTAACTCAGAGAAATCACTGATGCACCTCGATCCAGTCTTTTGTCAAATAAAATGACAATTTACTTCAATATGCTTCATTAATTCATGAAAAATTAGGTTCAAAGTAATATGTATTGAAGCTTGATTGTCCCATATCAATTTTATGGTGCATCTTTTCCATACCTAATCTTTTGGAGAAGTTGTTTCACATACAAGCTCTATTCTTCCAATTTGTCCAATATATACTTCCTTTGTGAAATGAAAATTTCAATCCTAGATAGTGTCACCTTAATACCTAGAATGTAATCCAACTTACCAAGGTCTTTAGTTTGAAAGTGACGAAGATTCAGCTTAAAATGAATAATGTCTTCGTTCACTTCGAATCAAACCACACCCTTGGTAACCATGCCCTTTGGTGATTACTTGAAAGCATAAGGAGATCAAAAGCCTACATACTTTTCTGAGAAACAAACCTTGACGATTAATCTGTGTCGATCTCTTCAACAAGTTCATTGTTCTAAAACTGTGGCATCCAAGTCAGTTTGCTCACACCTCAACTAATTCTATGGATATCTATTACCTCTCCCATTGACAACATGTACCGAGTAACTTTGTTCACCAAAGCTAGGATAGACATGAAGAAATCACCTAATGTTTTTGTCTCAACTGGTAAATGAACCCGAAACATCATGATTCTCAATCACTTCCTTAATCTCACACACATGGATGCATCCCTATATCAACAAGTTCATTCTAAAGACATTATATATATTTAAGGGATAGAAGTAACTAATGAAACATGGTTGCTATTTAACAAGTACACATGTCTACATTCGCACACATTTAGATTCATTGCAACCCAACAAGGAAAATTACACAGAATATTATATAGGATACCTAAGATATTCTACATTTACAGAAAATTTACTTACCTTGTTAGCTATGGATTGATTATCTACCGTAACATACATAGTCATCAGAATTTATTTCTATTAAACATACCTCCTTGTTTGGACCACTAAATAAAAAAAGAGTTAAATAACATTAAGAAGATTAAAAAGCAAAACTTTGACATCATTACCAAATGGATGCACGATATACTTGGAATGGAATCACCACAACTTTTAGTCTAGTAGTATCAATAAAGTATTCGACAAATAAGTGTAAGTTCGATCTTGAAGAGAAATTTGGTTTTGTAGTTTATTACAAATGTTATTTAGTCATGTGACATTTTTCGTAGTCACCAAAAGTAACCGGGGAGATCCTAACTATAGCATTTTTTTCAAATTATAAGTAGGCATAGAAGATTATTTCATCAATTTTTACTAGCCCTCTATTTCTCTTCCCCACACAAGAATAACAACATACCTAATATAGTCCACATGTGGGATTTGGAGAAGCATGGTGTGGCAAGTCTTACTCCTACCTTGTAGATTGTTTCTAATAGACCATCAGGTTGAGTAAAATATAATAAAATCTTACTATCTAGGGTTATGTCCTTAATAATGGACACCATTATGTTCGATTACCTACCAATTTTCTACCCTAATTCTCAACTTCTATGTCTTACTATCTAGAGCAATGTCCTTAATAAGCTGCAAAATGTGTCATATCCTTACCGAACATAATCAACTCTAGCACTTCCTCATTGAAGCATTTATTTTTCACATGTCTAAACCATTTCAGTCTATATACTCATAGATGTCTACCACAAAAATCACTCTCATCCTAAATATCTTTATTTCTAATTTTATCCGTTCTTGTATGACCCATACATCCATCTCAAAGGTGTATGTTGGTACAAATTTAAAAATTTACACATGTTTAGTTGGTGGAAACATTTTCTCTAAGAATTAAGATACATAAAACGAGGAAAATTATTTTCTTAATAGAAATAAAAGAAGCAAAAACAAAATCCATAAGTAAGCATTTCAAGTTCAATATCCCTACTTCAGCTAACCAACGCCTCCAACCCCCACACCCCAACAAACAATCTTGACCAATCCAAAATGGTCTTAACCAAAATCAAAGAGATAACAAAAAGATAAGGGGATGAAAATACATGAACAAATTAAATTACATACCTTAGAATATGCAATCAATTTAAGGATCCCAAATAACTTTAACTAATATATATTCGGCGCAGATATATATACTAGTTGAATCTAATATAAGTAACTAAAAGGTTAACCATTTAGATGAAACCCTAAAATAGAAGTTCTAATTACCATATTGTCTGTTTTATACATAGAGGCCCAAGCCCAATATATTTATTTGAGAAGTTGAGCATAATCACTCATGACCCAACAAACTGAGGTTGTCACGTGTTATTAAATGTCTAATATGTAGGCTTATCTATTTGGTAAAGCACCAATCTATAGTATTTCAACATCAACCTTCAAGGGTCGTTTGATTGGAAAAACTTATTGTCGGATTAAATAAAACTACATATCTTAGGAGATGTAACCAATTTAGGGATCCCAATAAAGTTTCATTTGTATATACTCGCTGCAAGTACATATATTAGTTGAATCTAATATAAGTTGTCAAAAGGTTAACCATTGACAAAAAAAACCTAAAATAAAAGTTATAATTATCATATTATCTTTTTAATACATAGAGGCTCAAGTCCAATAAATCTATTGGGGAATTTGAGAATAATCGCTCATGACCCAATAAATTGAGATTGTCCCGTGTTATTAAACGCTTAATAAATATGCATACATATTAGGCACTTAATGACATGTGACAACCTCAATTTATTGGGTCAGGAATGATTATTCTCAATTTTTTTAATAGATACATTGGGCTTTGGCCAATACGTATAAAAAGGAAAATATAAAAATTACAACTTTTGTTTTAGGGTTTCTTCTTAATGGTTAACCTTTTGGCTATTTATATTAGATTCCACTAGTATATTTAACCGCATCGAACATATATGAATGAAACTTTATTGCGATCCCTAAATTGATGCATATTCCAAGGTATGTAGTTTAATTTAATCATGAGATAAATTGTTCCTGACCAAATAACTCCATAAAGTTAAAGTCAAAATATTATACATTAGTGGTTTACCTAATACATAAGTATATTATACCTTTAATAACACGTGACAACCTCAATTCATCAGGTCATTAGTGATTATCATCAATTTTTCTAATAAATATATGGAAGCCTCTATATATAAAAGGACAATATGAGAATTATAACTTTTGTTTTAGGATTTTTTCTCAATGACTAACCTTTTGACTACTTATATTAGATTTAATTAGTATATGTACCCGCATTGAATATATATAAGTGAAGTTTTATTTGGATTCCTAAATTGATTGCATATTCCAATGTATATGGTTTAATTTGTTCATGTTTTTTCATCCTCCACCTTGTTGTACTTTTTAATTCTCTTTGATTTTGGTTATAAACATTTTGAATTGATCAAAATTGTTTGTTGGATGAGATTATCGAGGGTTGGTTGGTTGAGTAGAAGATACCGAACTTGAAATGTTTACTTATGAAACTTGTTTTTGTTATATTTCTATTAACAAAATAATTTTTCTCATTTAAAGAAAATTGTTTCTTAGAAAAATATTTACACCAACTAATATATGTAACAGCATCAAATATAAATGAAATGAAAGTGTATTGCTGCATATTCCAAACTATATACGTAATACCTCCGATCAAACATAGAATAAAATAATATAACATTTTATACTGAAAATCATGTCTTATACCTCACAATAAACGAATCCTCTATGCTTTGCATCATTCCACCTCGAATGCAAATTGCAGCCATAACTTTCCATTTGCCGGCGAGTTGTTCCGGCGAGAGAAACACGAATCTGAACCTTCTCTTCTTAGAATGAAGTAACATTTTTGCAGAGAATTGCGTGAAAGAGTCGAAATTTTCATCATAAAATTGTTTGACAGTATGCTCAATAGTACCGTCGATTTGCCGCCGCCGCCGCCACCCAATTAAGAATCGTCTGAAGGTATATTAGGGCTAAATAAAAATTCGGTTTAATGTTTAAGAGGGTAATTTTTGGATTTTCTCAAAATATTATGGATCAAGTACACTTTTTATTTCTGATATATAAAAATGACAAAAGATTTTCTTTTTCCAATTAAATGGTATTTTTCATTAAAGATGTCAATTTTAGAGAAGTAATTGTTACTATTCTATAAATATAAACATTCCTTTAAGATTAATTAAGAGTTTGTGATTTTTGCTTTAGGTAGAAATTAACTTAAATTTCACGTAAATAAGGTGTTATAACTTGTAAATTATTTTCTTGATGTTTTAAATGAATATATTTAGAAGATTGTTATGTTTTTTTTATTATATTACTTTTTCATTATTAAGAGAAAATATATCATTATTCCATTAAAGTTAGACCCGTTTTGTAAAAAGATACTTGAATTTTATGAAGTTTCTAACTTTCTATTGCCTCATTAAACTACTTTCAAATTTGATATTTGATACGTAATTTCACTTATTTTTGCACCTGTTGTGTTCTCACATAGCAAGAGAGCGTGAGTAGTTTAAAAAACAATCTCTAACCAATATAAAAAAGTCGTGTGGCATTTCAAATTGAATTTTTTTTTAAAATAAAGATTTATCTTCCACGAATCAATTTAAACACCATTAACAGCTTTTGAAACTTGTTGGAGTGTCTATGGCCGAGCACTGTAGTATTTCTCGAAGTTCGATTTACTGTGAAGTGGTGAGTACTCATTTAGTCATCCTTTTGGACCTGTCATTTGCTTCACATATCTTCTTCGTCATTGCGATGGTACAATTTATCATAGTCGACATTTGATATTTTCTGACGGATATGATGAAAAGATAACAAAAGTCATGAAAAGAAAAAATGAAGAGAAAGAAGGTCATTGTTAGTCACCATATTATCTGACGAATAAGCATTTTCTGGCAAAAATGACAGACATTAATGGTGGTTAGTCATGGTTGCTTCAACAATCTTGGTGTTAAACTGCTAATAGAAGGTATTTGTATAGTCAAAGAATAGAATAAAATGATAATTGTTTTTCTAAAATTACAATGATAATAACATAAAAATAAGAGATTGATTTTTGTTTACCGTTTCTTATTGGAGTTAATTGTCATTTCTTATTTGTTGAAGAAGGTCAGAGAAAGGGAAGAAGTAAAAAAATTCTTTTTTCATATTTACTTTTATAATTTATGACATTTAACACATGGCGATTTGAGATTGGGGCGTAAAAATCAAATATTTTCTCACAACTGATTTTAACGAAATATGAGGCAATGTTATTACTTCTAAATTGTTCAGGGTGTTAGGACCCCGCAAAATTTAAGTGTCTCTTTACAAATGAAATATTAATTCAGGGTGGACTTTATATATTTTCTCGGGAAAATGCACAAGCACCCCCTCAACCTATGCTCGAAATTCCAGAGACACACTTATACTATACTAAGGTCCTATTACCCCCTGAACTTATTTTATAAGTAATTTTCTACCCCTTTTTAGCCTACGTGGCACTAGTTTGAAAAAAAAAAGTCAATCATCGTTGGGCCCACAAGATAGTGCCACGTAGGCTAAAAAGGGGTAAAAAATTATTAATAAAATAAGTTTAGGGGGTAATAGGACCTTAGTATAGTATAGGTGTGTCTCTGAGATTTCGGGCAAAATTTTGTAAAGAGACACAAAATTTTGCCTAGAACAAATCCCATGCGTAACACTTTCTTGCACATTGCAGGAAAAGTTAATGCAGTTCCAATTGACAACAGTTCCTCCATTAACCATTTTCTTGTTCATCATGTTCCATTGGCCAACTTGTGGCAGACAATTTTTTTCTCAGCCATTATGGCCAGTTGTGATGCTTAGACAGGAGCATCCATAGCTTGGAAGTGTTTACTTTGAATTTATTGAACAAGAAAATCACATTCTTCATTGATCCAGAAGTTCCTCGCCAATAGTGATGTCTTATTTTCTTAGAGAAGATGATGAAGTGGTCAAACAAAGAGTATCAACGTTGATTTTGCTATGGAAAAAGCTATGAAATTGAAAAATTAGGGCTAACAATGATTATTTTGAGTTTAAAAAATAATTAATAATAAAGAAAAATAATGACACATGACACCTTTAAACTGGTCCATGACAGTAAAAATAAGGCATGACGCGCCTCATGTGCGTGGTAACAACTCAGACTAGGAAATGGGTCAAAATGGTCCATTTACAGAAAAAATTAAATAATACTGTGGGGTGATAGGACACTTTAAAAGTTAAAGTATTTTAATGCAAATACAGGACAACTTTGATGGTGTCTTTATATCTTTTCTCAATATAAAAAATAAAATATATGAGTCATGAAATAGATCTTGAAGGATTAATAATGATTGTGATGGAATTGAATCATTCATAATATATCTTACACCCTTAGATTCAAAGCTTTGAATATAAAACACCTTATGATATATTAGAAAAATACTATATTTTGATATGATTATTTATCATTATATTTAATAAAATTCAAAGACACATGTTAATTCACTTCACACTGGCTTCTCACTTTATTCTTTGTTGAGTTTGATTTTTAAAAAAGAACAAAACATTCCAAATGCATCAAAGAGAAATAGCAAATATATGATAATAGTCGATTGAGAGATAATTTTAAATCAAAAGAACTTATAAATGCAATTTTTCTTGTCTCCGACGATTGTAATATCTTGTGATGTATATTAATTACGTAATCAAACATCTAGTGTATCGGGAATAATATATTATTGCATATTGATTTGCACATTTTTGTAAGATCCTATATAAAACAATATCATTATGTTATATCCTTATTTTCCGTTATCAATCTACCACAAGTGGTTCAAAGAGGTACCATAACTCTAAGAAGAATCTTCAAGGCTTCAACGCATAGCCACAATGACGCTCAGTCTTTTTATGACAACATATAGTGATATCACATATTCATCTCCTTTTTAATGTCTAACAATACAATAAAAATATGTATTTTAATAGAGTCGCTCATCATTCCTTTATACGCAAAATTTAATTAATATAATTATTTTTTCTCAAAAAATAAAAATAAAAATATATACTAACAATAAATAGAATGCATTATGGTAAAGAAAACCACTAAAAATTGTCATGGACAAAAAAGAGAAAAAAAATGAAATTGTTATAAAAGGAAAATTCTTGAAAATAACCAAAAAAGAAAAAGGGAAGAAAAAGGAAATGAAAACCTAAATATGTTGAGAATGAGCTGAAAAACGAAAGAATATTTATTTATTCATTTATTTTTATTTTATATATATGTAAGAATAGATGGCACTAAATCTATGAATTATAAAAGAATTAAATATATATATATATATATATATATATATTTATTTATTTATATAAAATCTTTTTTCTGCATTTGTTCAGCTGGTTTCTTCCACCTCTCAACTCTCTCTCTACACAGCTTCCATTTTTCACCATTGACAAAAGCTTTGTTCTTTGCTACAGGTTTGCTTCTGCTCTTCGATCTACTCTTGTTGTTTTCATTTTATTAATCTAGTTATTATGCTTAACCAATTCTTTTTCTTAATTCTAGCTCCCCTTTACTTTTTCTTGTGTTGTAGGGTCTATTTTGTGCAATTCGTGTTTTTTGATCCTTCTTGATATCTGGGTTGTTGATTTTTCTACTTGCTTTGATGGGTTTTGGTCCAATTGGGTTTTGGTAAATTAGTAAAAAATGTATCTTTTTTGTGTTTTGATGAATTTGCTGATTGGGTTTGGAGTATAATTCTATTTTTGTTTTTGGGGTTCTTTTTGATTTAGTGGAAGTTGGTTTGAATTAGGGTTATTGGGAGTTATCCTAATGTGTTTTTTCAGTAATTGCAATAATTGTGAATTGGAATTGTCATTTCATTTGGAATATGTACCGATTTGTGTTTTTGCATTGTTTTTTAATGAAAGAAATCCTTGTTTCTTTGAATTATTAATTTATTATATATGCATATGGATAAACTGGAGTATACAATCCAAGGATATTGGTTCATGTTTTTGTGTTGGGTTTACCTCTTGTGTTTAAGTCTGTAAAAGTGGGAAAGTGAAGATGTTTGTGTTTATATTAAATGTGGTTTAATCTTTTTTGGATGGAAAAGGCGAAGCTTTTAGAAGTTTGGTGGGAGTTGTGGGGTGAGAATGGCTTCAAGTGCATCTGAGGAAGCAGGTAGTGCAAGGTCTTTGGAGGGACTCTCAAATGGGCAGCGGAGATGCCAATCTAGTGAAGCGTTGGCTGAATGGAGGTCTTTGGAGCAGGTGGAAAATGGGATTCCATCAACTTCGCCTCCTTACTGGGATAGTGATGACGATGGAGATGCGGGTATGCTGCTTGCCATTTTCTATGCTTTATTTTTTTATTTCTTTTGAAGTCTTCTTTTGATTCTTGAAAGACGCTGCTTGCCAGTTTTGATGTTTGCTCCATACTTTTTATTCTTTTAAGATCTTTTGAAGTTCTGGTGGTTTCTTGAAGTTGCATATTTGAGGAATGAGTTTCAGGATACTAGTACTTAGTTGAGGGAAGTTGCATCATTCATTAGATAGATTGGCAGTTGCCTGCAATTCTTTAATTATGGACTTACCTGCATCCACTGTTTTTCTTTTCGACAAAGATTGAGTGGAATCATTGTATACTTATTTTGGATTAATATCTCCTTTCTTTTTTGGTGTAAGAGCTCTGAATATGAACACTTAAGAGTTTGAGTCTTGTTAATAGTGGTTTAATTATTTTATTTTTTTCTTCAGATTTACTATACTGCTCATTTGAAGATGAACTCTTTAGAATATCAATTAAATTGATTGCTTATGAACTATACCTGTCATTGGTGGGTGGCCTTTCACTTGGTTTGCATGCTAGACTATATCAGCTTTCTAAAGGAATAGGATTTTACATAGGGGATCCTCTCTTTTTGTTTTTGTATCGAGGGATCCCAGATAATGTAATCGACGACACTATCTCAGTGCTTGCTCTGTTTCAAAGCTATACTTATCATTTGTGGCCCTTATGGGAATTTCCCGGTGATGTGAATTAACTATCTGGTTCTAAGTTTGACAGGGTGTTCGGTAATCTGTTGTTTGATGGAAAACTTGATTGATTTTTGGTTGTAAAAATCCTTTATATATGTGAGATTTTAAATCTTATTACAGGATTGAGGTGGTGGTTGTTTTGTTTTTAAATCAATGTAGAAATTTTCTTCTTGAAGAAACTAGAAAGTAGCTTGTTGATGGATGTCTATAGCTCTATATTGTTTTGAAATATGCTACTGGCAGGCTTTTGCTATTTATAATGAGTCCTCATCTCAAATTGTGTTCTTCGGATTCATGTTGTATCAACAAGAATAGTTTTTGGGACAGATTTCACCATCTCATTTCAAAACTTGTCTAGAACTGCCAGCTATTTGATAGTAGACCAAACCCACGTACCTCCATAATTCTCTGTCAACCCTAGTTTACATCTATACACTTTCATATTGTCACCAACTCTGCTGACAATGCATTCCAACCTCTTTTTGATGTCCTCTTTCAAGTTTGTAAATGTAAAGTGAACAAGACTAGTGTCTCAATGTATAAGTTGTAGGAGGTTTCATGACCATTGGTACCGCTACTGCTGTCTCAGAAGTCAGACCTAAGCAATAATGTGAAGCAGATACTACCTGAAGTAACTTCTTCTTCATGGTGGAATATGTTGTTTCACAATTGTGATCTCATGAGATCAATAACACTATTGTTGAAGAGTAGTTTCCTAGTACAGCTCCTTTATTCCGTTGTATATTTGATTTCTTCATTTTGGGGTGGGGGCTGATGCTGTAGTGTTGATAAAAAGAAGAAGTAACTATCCGTAACTGTTTATCAACCTGATTTCGGTTATGCATGTGTTTCTTAATTGGCATAACTGAGATTGTGAGTTGCGTGTGCTTCTAGGCTGTGAGACTACTACTGATATTTCTTCAGAAGTTTCTTCCTTACACTTCACCATCTCTGTCCTTCTGTATGCGTTTATGTGCTTATTGTGGAAGCCCCTTTGTATTATTTATTCAGTTATCCTCGTTTGTTGTTCTTAGGATCTAAACCTTCCGAGCTTTATGGGAAATATACCTGGAAGATTGATAAGTTTTCACAAATAAACAAGAGAGAACTTCGGAGTAATGCATTTGAGGTTGGAGGCTACAAATGGTATGATATCCTTGGGAAGAATTATTTTGACACATACTTGTTTGGTGGCCCTTGCATGTGTTCTCATCCTTCCTTTTGAATGGAAAGGATTTTATGCATTCTCATCTTCTTGTAGAACGAGATATGTATTGTGACTATTGTCCAATGAGGAAAATTCTGCATGCCCAGTGTCTATCAATTTCAAAAACTATCTGCTGATGCTTTAGATATGTCTATGGTTTCCTGCCTGGATAAAGTTAATTATAGTGGGAGGAATTGGACTCTACCGATTGAGTTAGGAAATAAGAAGTTTGTGGGTAGTTATGTATGTGCGTACTTTTAAGTAGTTTGGATCATGTTACGTTGGCTTAGAAGAAAAGCCAGGACACAAGAAAGAAGAGAAAAGGGTTATTCCCAGTGCTCTCTTTCGAAAATAAAATCAGATGAGCACATAACTCATCTATGTAATAAAAAAATTGCGGAGCATGTTGTTTCTATGTGCATATTTTGTTTTTGGTTTGGACCATGTTAGGTTTGGCTAGATAAGGAACCAGGAGTAGGATGTAATAAAAGAGAAGAGGAAAGGGTTTTGCGGTGCTCTTGTTTGGAAGTAAAAGCAGAGGAACGCGCACCTTGTGCAGTCATCTTTACAATCCTATTTGAAATGGGATGAACATAAGGAATTAAATCTAGTTTTACTTCCTGGTGCATACTTAGTAGGTGACATGAGAAAAGTTAGGAGCCTTGTCCCTGCATCCCTGCACTACCTGTATTTAGAGAGAGATTGCATGACTCCTAACACTGTTAGTTTACTCTTAGAAAATAGGCCGACTACTCCTGGAGTTTGATCATTATGTTATCCATTTCATTGATGTCGAGGTATCGTGGACACTGTTTTTATGAAGTTTGTAGTTTGGGTTGTACCAAATTTGATATTTTTACACCCTTAATGCACGCTTACTATAATCTTGTATGCTTGTTTATTCCTCTATTTATTGAATGATAATCACCATTTCAGGAATTGTAAAATTACTGACAAATGTTTGATGTGATTAAACTGATTGTGGCAGGTATATATTAATTTACCCTCAAGGATGTGATGTCTGCAATCATCTCTCTTTGTTTCTGTGTGTGGCTAATCATGACAAGCTCCTTCCAGGTGTGATAATGTTGGTAATTCACTCCAAACTGTCTTCAAAGTGTTATTGTAAAGGTGATGTTGATATTTTCTTGTCTTTTGATAAGAGCAGGTTGGAGTCATTTTGCCCAATTCACTATTGCTGTGGTGAACAAAGATCCTAAGAAGTCCAAGTATTCGGGTGGGTAAACTACATTTGGTCTTTTGCAATGGATCTTGAAAAATCTTTGCATGTTCTTGTTAACACAATTGCAGATTTCTGCAGATACACTACATCGATTCTGGAAGAACGAGCATGATTGGGGTTGGAAAAAGTTTATGGAGCTTTCAAAAGTTTTAGAAGGGTTTATTGATGCTGATACCCTCATAATTAAAGCTCAAGTTCAAGTTATTAGGTATTTTATCATTTTAATTTGTCTATATTTCATTTTTACATCAGTTTATGCATCTTACATTACCTATGGCATGGTTAGCTATAGCCTATTAGCATGAATTTCCACCACCATTTGCTGGTCTATTTGTGAACACCAAAGTCCAAAAGTGCTCATATGCCCAAATTAGTCAAAAGCCATAAGTTGGTCAACCCCAACTTGACTTTTCAACTTATAGGCACTTTTAGTTTGCCTAAGCTTTTAATTATTTTCTCTCTACTTTTTTTCTTCCATTCATCCTATTCCAAATAAATTCATTGGAAATCACTTTTATGACATTTTAATAACTTTTAATAGAGAAGTGTGTATCAACACTTGTTTCACCAAATACATTAATGATTTATTATCAGTTTCAACACTTCTATCCAAATATGTAAGTATTTGTTTATATAATTGATTTCACAACTTTAAAGTGTTTTTCAGCACTTGATATTTATTTTTAATCCGCTAACCTACATGGAATCTTAAGTTAATGTGATTCCTCTCCGTGCTTGGAAGCTCTAAAAGGACTAGTTGGTTCAACTTTTCATTCACATAGGTTTTCACATATAAAAATTGTATCAGACGGAAAGAGGTCAACATGGATCTTAACATGCCAAAGATGTTTGACATGGACACACTGGCATAGATTTTCTATCAGGTGTTTGACACAACACAATGGATTTTTTGTTTTCAATATCTTCCTCTTATAGCATGTATGGTTCAAATGGAACTGAAACACATTCTTGTATCAAAATTTATGATTATAGCCCATTAACTTTACAACTCATTATCTTTTCCTCACATAGATAGTTTCATTGGTATTACTAGGATTTGTATATGTCGGGAAGAATGAGACGCAGAATAGGAGTTTCAAACATGCTGATTTCATAGCTATTTGTTGGTCAACCATGAAATGAAAAGAAAAGTTGGGAGATCAATGATTTTTGGAACCTGTTTGTTCTATGTCTGGATGGGTCATGTTAAACATTGTTCTTGTTTCTTAATATGGACATGATGATGTGTAGAAATGTCGCTACTTTGTATATTATGAGTTTGAACCCCGTAGCCACTTGCACCTAGGTAGATCTAGTAGACATGTTGGTCTTTTTATACGAAGAGTCAAAGACAACATTATTTTGTAAGGTTTTGTCTATCTTTTAAGTTTTCAGATTAACTTTTTATTCAGTTTATCCATCATTCCCCCATTATTCTTGAGCATACAGTACTCCTTTCTTTAGAATAATCTGTCTTCTATAGTATTGACTATTGAGTATACTTCGCTATTCCATGGATGTCGTGATGGATTTTTCAAATGATGATCCTGACCCCATTCTGACTATGCTCTTTGTTTGTAGGGAGAGAGCTGATCGGCCCTTCCGTTGTCTTGACTGTCAATATAGGAGGGAGCTTGTTAGAGTATATTTAACCAATGTTGAACAGATCTGCCGCCGTTTCATGGAAGTGCGTCGAGGAAAACTTGGAAAGTTGACAGAGGATAAAGCTAGATGGTCGAGGTAAGGTGTAAAAAAGTTTCTCAATTGTTTATCTGGTTCTTGATGTGATTCTAGATGCAAGAACAATAAGTTGAGCTACAATCAAACAAGCAATACACGTTTACAAGTATACGCATAAGAAATAGGAAGAGAGGGGGGAGAGATTTAGAATAAAGAAAGGATATTTAGCAAATAAAACACGTTAATTACTAGAACAAATCCTCCTATAAATTCACACAAAGATTATTTCTCTATCTTCAAACTTAGCTCACCCTAATATGAGGAGTTAAAGACTATTTATACCAGTCTTGTAAAAAGAGGTAAATTACAAGAATGATCCAACATCCTTGATGACCTATGTACTTGTCATCACTTCCTCAATTTGAATCTTGTTTTAGAGACTGTTAGTGTAGATAGTTATCTAGCTTCTAATATCTATGTTTTGTCGTGTCTTATTTAGATACTTCAGTTGTGGTTATGAATATGGGTAATATTTTATATTGAATGACATATTCGTTCCCCTTAATCCTCATATAGGTAATGCAATATGTGTTTGCATTGGATTTGTGATTTTTTAGCATTTTGACATAGCATTCTGACTTCTCACTTGACATGGAAATTCAGTTTCTGTGCTTTTTGGCTGGGAATGGACCAAAATTCTAGGCATCGAATGACCCAGGAGAAATCACATCCGATTTTGAAAGTGGTGGTCAAACACTTCTTCATTGAAAAAGAGGTTACATCTACTATAGTGATGGACTCTTTGTACAGTGGGCTTAAGGCAATTGAAGGCCAGACTAAAGGAAAGAAAGGGAAGGGGAAATATTTGGATGCAGAAGAACAACTGGTTCCTATTGTTCGTTTGGACAATGACATGTTTGTCTTGGTGGATGACGTCTTGCTATTGCTTGAGAGGGCTGCCTTGGAACCGCTGCCTCCAAAGGACGAGAAAGGTATCCATAACCGTACAAAGGTAACTCACAGAATTCCATGGTTGAAGCCATATTAAGAAATGCTACAAAATTATGGCTTCAATTGCACCACCTGCTGCAGTTGTGTTTTCGTTCATTGCTGAAACTATGGGGCTCACGATTGATACTGTTGCTAGCGAGCTTCTATTTGTCTTCTCTATATTTGACTAGGGTGTCTTGTTATTGCCACCCACAGATTTGTTTCCTTGTTTTAGCAAAATCTAGATTAGTCCTTCTCTCAAGGTTTTATTATAGACAAATATGCTTCAGTAATATTCCCTATATGTGGACAAACATATCTTATGATTCATTGGCATGTTCCGTTACATCTGAAGCTGCTTTTGTGGATAAGTTACTGAATGTGAGTAAGAATGAGATTGAGCTTTTGGCTAGTGGTAGAAGGAATTATGAAGTGATCATGAACCAAGGCTAATGATTGTGAGTATACTTCGGTTGTTATGGATGATATTTGAACTATTTCAATGCCTATGATAACTCAAAGAATCATGTATATGACTAAGAATTAGTCTAGTCAGATCACTTGTCTTGCTGCCATTTCTTTTTCGTATCACGTACTCCTCGTTCCCTCTCTCTTGAGGAAAATAAGGGAAAGAAAGACGAGCACTTGTTCTTTTCTTCGTAGTGTATATCTATCCATTCCTTTTTACTTATTATACTGTTCTTAATTTTAGGATGGTGCTTCTGGAGAGGACTTTAACAAATATTCCATTGAGCGTGATGAGAGGCGCCTAACTGAACTAGGTCGTCGAACCATTGAAATATTTGTCCTTACACATATTTTCAGGTAACCATCATCACTGTTGCTATTGAAATGTCTATCCTCGGCTTATCTAGTTAATCTATTCTCGTCATTTAATGTTAGAAAGTCTAAATAGATTCTCTAACCTCAAATTCGGAAGCAGTTGCTGCATTTATGTGGAATGATGTTGTACCTTATCTCAAGATTTTTGATGGTTAACAATGACCAGATTATACTGATAAAACACAATTACCTTCTGTAGTAAAATAGAGGTTTCGTATCAGGAAGCTGTTGCTTTAAAGAGGCAAGAGGAGCTCATCCTTGAAGAGGAGGCTGCTTGGCTTGCTGAAACTGAGCAGAAAGCTAAAAAAGCATCTGACAAGGAAAAGAAGTCGAAGAGAAAGCAGGTACATGTCCTTTTGCATATGTTTATAGTATTTGATTACACAGGTAAGATATCGGAACTATATTTTATTTTTAATATGCCGGACATCTGTTTAAGTGAGGCTACCAGATCAGTGTTAAAAAGACTCCTATATCTTTTACATTGTCTTTGTTACCTGGTACACATTGCTGAGTCCTTGCATGGTATGGAAAATTAAAAATTACTTGCCAGCTAAGACACGCTGGGCTTTGGGTATTAAAGTTTGAGTTTCTGTTATCAGCTATTTAACTTTAGGGGACGAGAAGCAAAGTTATCCTTTGTTTGGAGTTCTTTTTATGCACCAATTGTGGTTATAGGTAATGCTGAAAAGGACCTCTTTTGTGTTAGCTCAAGTATTTATCTTTAGTTTGAAAGGGAAGTCTTTTCTTTCAATTATTGACATCATTAATGTAGTTGTATATTCTTCCCTTGCACCACCTAAATTTTGTTTTCTTTAGAGATATCATCATCGAGCTTGTCTGATTAAAGCTGCTTATGAAGAAAGACTATGTTCTCCATGAAAGTGAGAAGAATACATGTGTATAAATTATAATAGCAGGAAAAAGAAATGAAAGGAATAACAGAAAGTAAACAAAATGAAAAAGGACTAAGGAGAAACTAACAAGAATGTGCTGAGACGGATTAAAAGTTGTAGATTTTGCCAACTAGTTTGTGCGCAACTCTTAACTGTCCATTGAGGTTTAGTGAACATATTTATCCTTTTCACTACTTGAAGAAAGTGCTTTGCGTAGAATATTGTAGATACACTTTATCATTCTTACCTTGTATTTCAGGGTAAACAAAAAAAGAATAATCGCAAAAAGAAGGATAAGGGAAGGGATGGAAAAACTTGTATAATTGAGCAAGAGAAGGCTGAACGAGATGGGTGTATTCTAGATGGAAATGATTACGAGACTGAGGAGCCAGAGGCAGCGCTGGAGAAACCAGATATGCTGGAAAATGGTTCGTATGTTTCTGATTCAGTTGATTGTGTCCCAGAAGTAAACCACCCTGATTTTGAAGACAGAGGTGCATGTCCTGTCAACTGGGATACTGATACCTTTGAAATGCATCCTTCTACAGAAATTAGCTTCTGTGGGTTAAGTGGCCTTTCCGCTGCACAGAATGGTATTTCAGGGAGAAGTCCTCCTGTTATCGATGATAGTTCGTCAACGTGTTCTACAGATTCAGTTCCTTCAGTCGCTATGAATGCGCCTTACAGAGGGACTTCTTTGAACCATAAAAATCAGAAATCACCTAGCAGGTAACCTTCTTAAAAATTTTGGGCATCAATAAATATCTTTTATGATGTCTCTGGTTTTCAATTGTTGGTGCCTCAACTCTTTAGATTGGTTAACCACAGAAGCAAGTCAACCAGTAGTACGACCGACTGGGCTAGTGAAATACATAAGCAGCCATTAGATGCTCTTCCAGATACAAGGAAGCTATCTAATACAACTGTAAGTCATAGGGCAACTAGATCCGAGTCCCAGGCTATAGCGCATTCACACGATCGGGAAGTGCTGAAGAAGGTTTGTCCTTTTCTCCCCTTATGCATTCATCTCTTACTCCACGGAATTGACTGGATTTCATCCTAGTAAAAAAGCTTTACTAAGGAATGCAAGTTGTAACACTTGAAAGCATATTCATGGATCTTTTTCTTCTTTGTTTTTTTGGATGGGTGGGGTGGGGATGGGGTGGTCTGTCCCTCTCTTTTCAGCGTTCCTTCATGTTTGTTTATATAGTTAACAGAAAGAGGATGAAAGATACTGAAATATTGATGAACTGACTAGTTCTTTTGCTCTAAGCTGTTTACCTTGTAAACAAAGGAGATATAGTAAGTGTGCCATGCTTGATTTTATTAGATTCTATAATCCATATGCTCAATTATACTCTGTTAATTGTCATTTTGGATTTTAGAGGCAACTTCTTTGCAGTGAATGCCATAATTCTGCTTATGTTGTTTTTAAGTGAATTCTAACTTTCATGCCACGCTTCCTTGTATGCAGGAAGTAATAGTTTCACAGCAGAGAAAACTGAGTGAGCCTGATTCAGAGAGACCTCCCTTGGAGAAGCCACATGTCATATCTCATCCTAGAAGCCCTTCAAAAGGTGCAGCATCTGCCATTCAGTCAAAATCAGAGTTGAAGGACTTGGCCACAAGTGATTCAAACTCTGTTAAAAGATCGTCTTTGGACAGTTCTAAGTTGACTTATAAACCAACTACTTTGGCTAATTTAGCCGAAACTGCTGTGTTGTTGAAGGCTGATCCTGGTAAAGGTATAGAACGACAAGTGGCGGAGAAGCCCTCAGTGCATTCAGTATCCATTACACCTCAGAACTTCCAATCTCATCAAGTGACTGCCTCTGCGACTACGGAGAAGTCCAAATCACAAGTTCCTGCCCTGTCCAGATCCTTGAATGGTCCTGTAGTACATGGGCCTAGGCCTGCTGCCTCTGTTGTTCCCATGGTTCCAACATCACCATTATTGGCCTGTTCAGTGAGTGCAGCAGGTCAATTGGGCTCTGACCCTTCACCAGCAACCCACAGTTATGTTCCTCAGTCCTATCGAAATGCAATTGTGGGTAATCCTGTTTCTGGAAATGCAACTGGTTTTAGTCAACCCTATTCTCCAAGTTCAATGGTTAACTGTTCGCAGCCATACCCTCAATCACCTTCGCGGATTTCTGGGCCGTTATTCTTACCACAGGGATCAGAAAGAACAGAACCTAGTCGTATCAGACCAAGTTATTCATATGGACTAAGTCACGATACCGTGCAAAATGGAGTTCAATGGCAGAGTTCCCAGAGGAATAGCAGGAGTATATCTCGGGATCATCCTTCTATACTAAACGAGTTTCAAAACTTTGATGTCTTCCAGCCTGTAAGTAGAACCCATGATCGCATCCCATCTGAGCTTCCAGCCTGCACGTCTGGACGCCAGTCCCAGAGTTCACTGGCTGATGAATTTCCACATCTTGATATCATTAACGACTTGCTGGATGATGAGCAAGGAATTGGAAGGATGACTTCGATGCCCACCACAGGTTTTCAAAGTTATAGCAATGGGTCACATCATCTGAATCGGCGTTCCTCTTTTCCCGGTGATATTGGAATGCCCACTGACTCAGGTCCTTCAACAAGTTCCAATAGGTTTGAGCAAACACGGAGTTATCATGATGACATCCAGCATAAGTTTTATGAAGGCCCTTTAGACAGTGCAAGCGATATGATTCGTCAGCCTAATCCACGATTTATAAGTGGGCAGATTGATAGCTCAGCACCAAACCAGTGGCAAATGATGAGTTCTGATTCATCTTTTCGTGGAATAAGGACTGCAGAAAACGATCCCAGTAACTGGTATAACGCCCCTGACTACTCAAACATGTCTTCTGGTAGTGTAAATGGCTATAGAGTATATAGGCCTCCAAATGGTCTTTGACAACAAGCCATAGTTGGCTGTTATACTAATGTTTTTACTAGAGGAAATCACTTGGTATTGGGGGATAGTGGAGTGTGAGGTTGTAAGTTGTAACCCTCTGGCAAGTTAAATATTTTGTATAGAGTGATTCTGCCCTTGTTGTTTTTTTCTATATTGATTAGCTTTCAAAATGTGGCTTTTCCTGTCACTCTGGGGATATGATGTTTTAAAAGTTTTGCCTCTCTCTTTCTTTTTAGTTTCCCTTATTTTAAATTCGCTCAGCGTAGGCTCATTCGGGGGAAGTGTTCTTTACTAAAGATTTTTTCATATACCAGGGCTCGAATCTGAGATTTTTGGTTATGTGATAGCACAGTTTAATGACTAGGCCTATCAGATGTTTCTGAACATACCTAGGTGAAATCTCACTAAATATATAACAATAATAATATATTTAAAACTTGTTGTCTTAAACATTTCGTAATGATGATATGTTAAAAGTACTAAGCATGAGGTTTATTAAGAACTTTCTTCTAAAAGTTTAAGCTATTAAAAGCGTTATATAATTTTTACTTAATTATACCGTATAGGTGTCTCCTTAATTACATTATATCTAAGCTTAATTCTTTTTTATGAGCCATACACGTACACGCGTAGATATCCTCATTAACAAAAAACTTTAAACTCTATTTTAACTATTACAAATATCTTATTATTATTATTACTATTTGCAGAAGGTGAATCACCTAATTTGGATATGGCTGAATTTATAGACAAAGAAGCTATTCTAATAACTAATGTTATAATATTATTATATTACCCTGAGAATATATTAAATTTAATATTTTGAGAAATATATTAGATATTAAATTATATTAAAAAAAGAGGATATTAGTGTCTTTGTCGTCTAAAAAACTAAAACATATTTACTCTTATACTAACAGACATACATATGTCATAATCTTATACAGAGAGTCGATATTTATTAAATATTGAATCAATGGATAAGATTGTGTCACGTCCTCCTATTTAGTCTTCTATTAGAGTGAAAAGTATAACTCTAGTTTTTGGACGGTAGAAAGCATTAATATCCCAAATATATAACAAATGATATTTGCATAACATTTATGATAGTTCAAAAATATATTTATCATTTTATCAATAGTATTTAATATAAAGAATAACATTAGTATAAAAATAAACAATATTTTACTATAATGGATAAGTAAAGAAATAACAAAACGTAATATTGACTTGTACATATATATATAGAGCTGTACGTTTTGTCTTCCCTGCAAACTCAATTCTGCACAGTAGAGTTTCAAATGGCGGCACCCCAGAGAGATTTCAACATTGAAAATCAAGAAGAACCAAAATCAAAGATTGTGTATTTAAACTACAGGCGAGTGCCAGCAGTAATCTTTCGAAAGAAGTATTGGGATTGGAATAGCATGGTGGCGGTATGTAAACTTACAATGGTTGGAAAATTCTTTATACCTAAACCAAAGATGACTAAAATTCGTGCTAGTTTCCATGCGAAACTCTCTCTTAAAGGGGTAGTGAAAATTAGGTCTTATGATTCTTACCATGTGTTTATTGATTTCACTGCTGAAGAGGATTATCAATCTGTTTTGTTGAAAGAGAGGGTTGTTGTTGCTGGTGCAATCATGGAGGTTTTTCAGTGGACTCCGGAGTTTCATGATCAATTTGTGAGTTTTGTTGCGCTTGCTGCTTTAATTTTATTGGTAGTGTTTGTTTGATTACTCAATTGTGATATTAAAAACAGGTGGTATTTGATGATTCGACGGGTATAAATTGAAAATATTTATATGTAATCTGGAAAAACACTATAAAGTAGGTGGCGTCGTGGGAGAAAGGGCGATGAAGTGGGGCATGGGAAGGGCGAGTAGGGGATGGGGTGAGTGGACAAGGTGGAGGCACTATGGCCTGGGGGAGTGAGAGTTTGTGTTAGGGGTAGGGGTAGGGATAGGGAATGAGTGCCATGTCGTAGTCAGAATTTCCACCAAGGGGTTCAAAATATGAGCTGGTAAACACACGAAGAAGTTGAATGCAGTTCAACATCTACTCTGTATCTATAAAAATGATTTAGTTATGTATAAGCAATATAATTTTCGAGGGTTTAGATGAATCCCTCAACCTTACTTGGCTCTGCCCCAGAATGGGTGGGAGGTGGTGTGTGTGTGGGATGGGGGTGGTGAGAGGTTGGGTTTGGACAAGAGGTAGAGATAAGAACCTATGACCTAAAGTAATTTTTGAACCCTCTTTGCCGCTTTTTCCTTATTTGAAGACCAATTAAACCTTCGCATGGAAGTGTTATATTGTAATTATAAGAGATGATGGACCAAAAAAACTTTTTATGTGTGAGCTTTAGTATTTACAATTGTTCCACTATCTTTGGAGTGAAAATTGAAGTTTTGGTTTTAGTTATTGGCACCATTTTTGTGTAGTTTCTATTATGTATTAGATAAAGCATATATTGCTATTGTACTGCCTAGCTTTTACTTTCTTTGGAGGTTTCATCGTTGAGCTTGACTGTAAAAGGTTTGTTTATGCAGAACTGTGCTGATCATTGGGAAAATATGTAGTAGTAATGCAATATAGAAATCTATCTACAGAATAAGTTAATGCAATATAAAAGCAGTAAATGTTGTTTAATTATCTGTCATTCTTGGGTACCTGCCTATAAACAAAGATATAAAAATTGAAGAATCAAAATGAAAGAGTGGTAAAGAGAAAAATGGCTGTTCTGGGATAAATTTTAACGTTGTAGCCTTTTGTCAGCTAGTTTGTGCTGAAGCTCTCAGTTGACAGTTTCTGTTTGAGTTCCAAGAAGGTTAGTGAAAATTCTTGATTCTTTTTGCCTCCTGAAGAAAGTAAATAGTGTAGTGATGTAATTTTTCATGGTTACCTCGCAATGCAGAGAGAAGCATTTGGTGTTGTAGAGCTAGAGAATACCAAAAAAGATGAACATATTGGTGGTGGAAATGAGTACGGGACAGAGGAGTCTGATTCAGTAGCTTGTGTCCCAGAAGTAACTCATTCCGATTCCGAGGACAGAGTTGCAAGTCCTATCAAGTGTGAAACCTCTAAACTACCTTCTTCCGTAGGAATTAGTTGCAGTGAATTTAGTGGCCTTTCATCTGCTCCATACAGAATTACTGGACGAATTCCTTCTGTTACATATGAAAGTTCATCGATGTGTTCCACAGAGTTAGTTCCTTTCAGGGGGACTTATTTAAACCACAATAATTTAAAGTCATATAGCAGGTAACCTTTTCGGCCATTCATTTTGGCATCCGGATTTGCATATTTGTTGTGTTTATGAGGGTTCTAATTCCTGGTGCTTTGCTTTTCAGAGAGTGGAATTATGGAAGTAAGCCAACTAGTGAAGCAGCTGATTTGGCTTGTGAAACACTTAGTCAGCCATTATATGCTCTTTCAATTGTCGAGCGCCATGAGAATCAGAAATCAAGACCTCCAATCGAAGTGCAACACTCGACCTATATGGGATACCCAACATTAACCTTTCCAAGACGCTATGGTGAAAGCTTAGTATCCGATTATAAGCTCACTTTGCTAGGGAATTTCTCCTATAAGAGGCCAAAAATGAAAGAAATTCGGGCTGATTTCAAAGCACAGAACCCTCTGAGTGGCCAAGTAAAGATTAGGAATTGTTCTTCTCGGCAAGTATTGATTTTATTCTCCAATGAAGAGGATTACTACACTGTTTTGTACAAGAAAGCGATCATTGTTGCTGGTGCCCTCATGCAGATTTCCTGGTCGTCTCCAGATTTCCACCATGAAGTAGTGAGTACTTTAAATCCCTGTTTGAGTACATCTATCGTTTTTAGCATGGCACCTCTTCTAATGGGAAGCTCTTTCATAACCGGTGGCTCCCATCGGAAAAGCTTTAGCCATAGAGCCCGTTTGTATTGTCTTGAAAAAATAGTTTTAAGTCAAAAATAAAGAGTCAAATTGAAATGACTTTTAAGTCAAAATAAAAAGCAGGGAAGACCTACTTTTGGTTTTTGACTTATTTTCGTTGTTGGCATCATAGTGTAATTTCTGTGAGGTTTTCGACAATGGTTGCTGCTTTCCTAGCTATTGCTTTTTTATGATTCTTTTTTATCATTGAGCTTGACTGATAAAAAGATCTGCTTATGCAGAAACAGAATATTCATCCTGATTTCAGATTAAGTGATGCAAAATCTGTTAATTGGAATACAGACACCTCTAAGCTGCATCCTTCTATAAATGGCCTTTTAGCCCCTGCTACAGATGAAAAGTCCATGTCACTACAAGTGCCTGCCGTGTCCCAATGCTTGAGTGTTCCTTCAATATGTCCACCATTACCATTATTGGCTCATTCAGTAAGTGTAGCTGGTCGATTGTGTGCTGATCGTTTAACAACTTCAGGTATTTATGTTCCTCAGTCTTATCCGAAAGGAATTGTGGGAATTCCTATTTTTGGAAGTAACGAACAAGCTGGCAGTGGAAACACCTTTCCTAGGCCTAGCCAAGCCCTGAATCAGCAGAGTCTTGCTCAGCAGCATAACCAACTGAATTCATATAAACCAAATATGACTGTCAGGATAGCACAATTACAACCACCATCAACAACCTCAGTAAGTGACATTACCAGCTCAATCCGATACCGAGAATGTCTCAAGAATCATGCTGCAAGCATGGGAGGACATGCTCTTGATGGATGTGGAGAATTCATGCCTAGTGGAGAAGAAGGGACCCCAGGAGCCCTGAAATGTGCAGCTTGTAATTGCCACCAAAATTTTCACAGGAAAGAGATTGACGATTACCAACCGATGGATGATGTTGGGTCACATTCTAGGTTCAGTCAACCGAGAAATAATAGCAGTAGTGGCAGTATACAAAACCAAGTCTTGATTTCTCTTCCTACACAACAGTATCATCATGATTACAGTGATAGCTGTTCACCTAGATCATTGGTTGACTCTTTGCAGCCTTATACTCAACCACCCTCGCCTACATCTGGTTCCGTATATTCACAACAGGCCTTGGAAAGAATACAACCTAGTTCTATTCGATCAAGCTATTCATATGAAATGGTGAATCACAATACCATGCAGAATGGAAAGCAACGGGAATATTTCTGGAGTGACAGCAGTAGGAATACATCACGAGATCATCCTTCCGTACGAAATGAAAATTGGAATTTTGACATGGACAAGCCTTTAAACAACAGAACCCCTGATCATATTCCATTGGAGTTTCCAACCTACCCGTCTAGGTGCCAGCCCCAGACTGTATTCACTGATGAATTTCCACATCTTGACATAATTAACAACTTGCTACACGAAGAGCATGAAACTGGACGGACTTTGATGTCCAACTCAGGCTCTCAGAGGTTGAACAAGGGATCATAACACTATCAGAATGTGCATTCCACTTATCCGAGTGATATTGGTATGTTTACTGGTCTAGGTCCCTCATTAAGTTCTTGTAGGTGTCACTCTGGTCTTTAGATTTGCAGTGATTTTGCACTTCGTTAGCTTTGCCATCATCCCTGATATGAGTTGGTATTTCATTAGAGCTGAAGTATGTTAACTCCTTTTTGTGCAAATGTTATTAAATGACAACACTATTGTCATTTTGATGGTAATACTAGTTTTTATGGATTTTTTTAGAGTTATTATTTGCATACAGCTTAATATGGTAAAACAATCTGTGAAATTAATAATCTGGGCAAAATATATATACACGAGCATTGGTGGAGTCAGTAGTTTCACTAAAAGGGTTCAAAATCTGAAGAAGTAAACAAATGAGCTAGTCGAAGGGGTTTTTAAAATTACCATACAACAACATACATGTGATAAGATCTTTCCATTCGTAACTAAAGTCTTGAATTCCCCTTGCAGTGGTGACCCTTTCATTCTTCCACGGACTGATACATGTATCGAATGCTCATATAGGAAATTTGACTCTTGGGTTTGGAACTTGGGGGGTTGCTTCGAGAAATCCTTTCTTTCTCGTCCACTCTGGGGGGTGCGGACACACCTGCACGGGTTACAGGTGACAGTTACAAGAATGACTGGGAAGTTAATAGTATCCGACGACATTCAGGGATGGATGTAGACCCATTGGGTAGGGATAATCATTCCGATCCTGCCGGTTAAAATAAGCTTTACTAATTAGTATAAGTTTGAATTAGTTGGATCAAAAGAGAATTAAGGGGCTAATTACATACGTGGGGGACACTCATTAATACCAAGGCTCGCTATACATAATTCAATTTTATAGCAAGGCTAGCTAGATTTTGTGTTCTTCTCAATTGTGTATCGTTATTTTTGTTTACTTTTTTCATTCGGTATTTGATATCTATTTTGGAGTTTAATTAATAGAAATTTATACTGAGAAGTTTTTTTAAAAAAAAATTTATATTAAATGCTCAAATTTGAAAATATTTATCTTTCTACATATATAATGATATTTTTTATTTACTACGATCCCTCAACCTTCTTATTTGTTCCAAAAAAAAAAGTACTAACGTAATGTCACGTTTTATTTTTGTTGGGGTGTTAATGGAGGGACTAATTTGAAAATCGCAATTCGAACCCTACCTACCACACATTCATTAAATCTATGGTCCCATCGATTTTAAATTGTTTTCTGAATTCAAGTGAATCTAATATTTTAAGGACATACCTTATTCAAACAATATACGCTTCAACAAAAAAAGAAGAAGAAAAATAAGGGATATTAAAAATAAAAACTATGGTCCCCTATAAAAATGTTTTTATTCCTGAGTTATCTTTCAACCATCCATGTTCTTTATGTTATGATTCACAATCATATTATCTTCACTCCAAAATAGACATTATTTAAGTAAATATCACGTTGTGTAGTTTGGCCTTTTTTCAATGTTTAAAAAATATTACGTATATAATACAATTATTCTCATGTCAATATGATGATTTTTTTTTTAAATGTATACATCAGTCAAAATATCAATTAATTTAATTAATTTTCGTTTTCTTTAACTTTTTTTTAAAAATATACTACTACTATTAATTCAGTAACTTTTGCTCAAATTTTAAATTTACACTGTGAAACCCGTTGGTATTGGTTCCAATATCAAAGAAATTATTTATTTGGTAAATTAAAACTTGTTCAAATCAAATACGTAAATGTGAATGTAATTGAAGTATGGTTTTTCTACCATTGCAGTAATTAAAGCAATATATAATATTATTATCAGTCACTAAATTATGTTTAATTATGTGCTCATTTTATAGAATAACTTAAGTGATTATAATGTACACTTTTTATTTAGTTAATTATAATGAAAATATATATCTTTGTGCCACACTGGAATTGGATTTGTTAAATTGTGCCTATTGATATTTAAAAAAAAATGGATTTTCACATGGTGTTTGGTATTCACATTAGAGCTTGATTAATTCGGATTTATATTTGAATAGGCCACATTCGTGGGTTAAAGCTTCCTATAAATAATTTTTCCATACCCAAGTTTCATTTCAATATTAAAGATGAGACTGATATGATTATTTACTTAATAATTATATGGGAAAAGGATAAATATACCCCAAACTGACATAAATGATATGCATATATCCTTCATATTTTTGGGACATTAATGCTCCTATCGTCCAAAAACTATACCATATATACCCTTCACTCTAACGGAAGATGAAATATGGACATGTAACGCAATCTTATCCATCGATCCGATATTTAATAAATATAGGGTCGGTGGATAAGGTTATGACACATGTATGCCCGTTAGTATAAAGGATATATGTGCTCTATTGTTTAGACGGCAGGGACATCAATGTCACAAAGATATGACTGAGGGTATTTGCATACCATTTACGATAATTCAAAAGTATATTTATTCTCATAATTATATTTTCAACACGCTTCATCATACTTTTTTTTAGTATTTCGCAAATGAGTAATGTGACATCTACCCACTATAACATATGACGTTTAACTATACGTAATTATCTCATTTATAAACTTTAACGATTCATTAGTTCACAATAAGAAAATCAAAATTGGAAAAGACTATAACATAAAAGGAAATAAGGGTAAATATATATATATATATATATATATATATATATATATATATATAATATATATATATATATATATATAGCATTACAAATAAAAATAAGGAACATTAGTTTTATTTGTGTTGAAATAATAGAGTACATGAAGAGTCTATACTTAATATCTCCACTTTATTTATTTTTCATAACATAATAATGTTCTTAACCCATAGAATAATTAATTAACCCATTCTAGGAGTAATTTTAACAATGGCCTTCTGTCACGATCCAAATCGAGCCGCGAGTGGCACCCACACTTATCCCACTGTGTGAGCGAACCAACCAATCTAAACCCCAACATTTCAAATATAATAAATAGAAAACAATGCGGAAGACTTAAACTCATTAATGAAATCAATTAACAACTTCTAAAATTTATCAATTAATATCCCCAAAATCTGGAAGTCATCATCACAAGAACATCTATCTTCTAATTACTAAGACTAAGAGTATCTAAGCAGCTAAAATACATAAAAAGCTAGTCCATGCCGGAACTTCAAGGCATCAAGACATGAAGGGGAAGATCTAGTCCAAGCTAGAAGCATTAGCTCACCCTGAAATCCGGAGTAATGAAGACTGGCTAGAGTTGCGGTTGAGTTGAAGACGACGGTATGTTTGCTGCACTCCACATACAAAGAAAGAAACATACAAGTAGGGGTCAGTACAAAACACAAGTACTGAGTAGGTATCATCGGCCAACTCAAAATAGAAAACAATATATATCAAGTAATAATATAAACCAACTACATTACTCAACATGTATCAACAACAAGTACTATAATCGTTAATAGGTACCGCCAAGTTCACACATGTGGACTCAAGCCTCAATACCATACTCATTTGGGAAATAGGTTCTTTTCATTCGAATTTATTAACTTAATTCCAAGATTCATTATCTTTATTCTTCTTGTGTCGGCACGTGACACTCCGCTCCCCTACTATGTGTCGGAATGTGACACTCCGATCCCCTAATTCTACGTGTCGGTTCGTGACACCCGATCCCCTAATTCTACGTGTCGGTTCGTGACACCCGATCCCCTAATTCTCATTCTATTAATTCATCAAGCCTTCTTTTATACCAAGGCATCATCAATCTCATCACTTTTGTTCATCAAGCCTTCTTTTATACCAAGGCATCATCAATCTCATTACTTTAGTTTCATCAAACCTTCTTTTATACCAAGACATCATCATTAACAAGGGGTTTTCAAGATTTGAAATTCAATAGTTTTATCATGCTTATTTCATCACAATTATATAATCATATTCATGCAAGCATACAATTAAGCATGTAGAAGACTTTACAATGCAACCCAACACATATCATTCGCTATTAAGAGTTAACTACGAATAGTATAAAAACCATAACCTACCTCCACCGAAGAATTTTGATCAAGCAAGCAATTTCCCAAAACTTTGTTCTTATTCTCGTTTCTCCTCTTTCTCGTTCGATCCTCTCTCCCTCTTTGTTCTTTCTATTTTCTTATTCAAACCCTCTTTCTTTTACCCTAATTAGCATATAATTAAGTATAATAGATGGCAATAGTAACCCACTAATTAACTCAAGGTTATCTCTTTTAACCCCCAAGTAATTGAGTTATTAATATTAAACCACTAACTTTATAATTAAAGCAGGAATAGTCCAAAACGTCCCTTAAAACATTTAAAGAAATCCGACTCAGCCTGGAATTACGCAACCTGCGACGGGCCGTCGTGACTGCGACGGTCCGTCCGGCTACTTCCGTCACAAAGTTCAGAGACTGAAATTTACTGAAGAGTCTGTGACGACTCGTCATGCCTGTGACGGTCCGTCCTGCCACTTCGTCACGAAGTTCAGAGAGTCGATTTCAGTACCCAAATTTCAGAATTCTAAGTGTTTTGGAACGAGACCCCCTCGACGGTCCTTCGTGCCCATGAAGGTCCGTCGTGGGATCTGTCATCTCAGTCAGTTTTTCCAGAAATAAAATCTGCTGCTCAAAACGACTAAACAGGTCGTTACACCTTCCAGTCAACAACCAGAAAAACTCTACCACAAACATAATTACCTAGCCCAAACATACCAGGATATAAAACCCTAATATCTTGAACTATGGAATTTTCCTTCTGAATTATTTTCTTAGCATATTCTGCTGACTTCCCAACAAGTTCAGGCCATGATTGCTTACCTAAAATAATTATATAAAAAAAAAAGCTTACCTAAAATAATTACAAATATAAATAAATATAATGACATCATGATAAAATTCTCATATCAGTTATTATTTCTTAAGAATCGTGCAAGGTCCACAGAAGAGAAATACAAGTGAATAGAGGGAGTAGAGTCGTCAATATGGGCTAGGCCCGTTGAGCTGGTCTGGCCTAACCCGGGATTTAGTAGGGTTGGGCTAAGATTTTTGGAGCCCATTTAAGAAAAGAGTTTTTTAGCTCGGCCTGAATAATCCTGTTGATTTGAGGGGCTTGAGAAATATCGATAGGACCGGCCCGTAGGCCAATAAAATTTAATTAAAAATATAATATAATATTAACATTTAAAATTAAAGAGGGTCCAAACTCAAAACAATTAGGTTATTATTTCTATTTAGATATTTATACTTAAAAAAATTTAATGTATTTTTTTAAAAAAATGATAACTTAACTTAATAAATATTTTATAAAGACAACTTTATTTGTGAATTTGATTAACAAGTAGTAACATTAACATAATGTAATATAGTTTTGTCGATATTTATGATAATTATTTTAAATTATAATTTATAATTTAAAAAAAAGTCGAGACATTCAGAAAGAGAGTTATGGCATTTCGAGGATTATAATATGGTCCGTAATGCCTTTTTACACACGGAACTCTTGAGGAGTAAATTAATAATTTAAAAAAAATATATAATTTTTAAAAAAGTGAACTGGTCCGACAAGCATGTAGCCCACATACTTATGGGTTGTGTCCACTATTTTCTGACCCAAACAAAAAATGGGCTAGTCCGGCCTGCCCCGTAAAATGTCAAAGCATGTATGGATTAACCCGGATAGTGTAGGCTAGCCCATATTAACAGCGTAATATAATATAACTCGAATCGCCATGCTCTTTAGTCTTTAAAGTACTTATCAATTTAGCAAAATGTAAATTTCATTCTAAGAAATTTTAATTTTTAGGAATAAAGTAATTTTTTTACTTTGTTAGTAAGGTGAAAAATATTATATATATTTTTTGAGAGAAATTATAATTATGTTACATTTAGTGAAAGAAAATCATAATTATGTGTCCATTTGTGAAATTTACCCGTCTTCGAAACTATAAGAAGAAGAAATTTAAAAAATATAAGAGGAATTTTATTACCTGGGCAAATTACATTTTGGATTTCATTTTCCAGAATTTCCAGTACTTCTATGCCATCACTCAAATCTCTTGCCATCAGTGATTGAAAAACTGTAATTAAAATAAATAATTTACCAAATTAATTACTTAATTATTCATTTGAGAGATAACATATACTAGTGGAATATATATGCATGCAAGAGGATTGACGGAGTCCGTAGTTTCACTAAAAGTGTTTAAAATTGAAGAAGTAAACACATGAACTAGTCGAAGGGGGTTCGTCATATTATGCAACAATAATATACCTAGTAAGATCTCACTAAGTGAAATCTAGGGAGGGTAGAATGTGCGCAAACCTTATCACTACGTCGTGAAGGTAGAGAAACTGTTTATAAAAGACTCTCGGCTAGCTCAAGTGCATCAAACACAAGTTAAAAAAACAACAACGAAGAAAACATTGTAGAAATTGAAATTTTGTGGGACTCTACAAGACGTGTTCAATTTGAAGTGGGACTCCGGAAGGTGTATTCAGTTGCAATTAGAATTCTCGGAGGTTACTCAACCCTAAACCCTACCCTAGTTCATAGGTACTAAATTCCCTTAAAAAGGCACCTCGAATATTCCGTAAGTTCATGGAGTATTCGTATAGAGGTCAAATTTAAATCATTCTAGTTTGAGAAATACACCACTAACGGCCATCGAATCATGGATAAATCTTAGGAGAGTAGAATTAAGGGAAGAATAAAATTGTACCTGCACTATTTATCAATAAAGTTATGTTTCTTTATATTTTATTTGTGATTGCAATTTCTTTTCTTTTACTTTAAAACTAATTGCAATCAAATTAACCATTAATAAGTAAAACAGTGTAAAATTTAACAAATATTATATATACATGAAAAATAATTTTAACTATGTATAAGTAATAGTATAATTTTCCGTCAAAGTCCCGAACTGATTCCGCCCCTGTACACCAAAACTAATAAAATTGTGATAAGATGGTTAAGATCTCTCTCAATCTTAACTAGAAATTTTAAATTCGATCCTTCAAAATAAAAAAGAATCATGTTAAGGAGGCTTGCCGGTTAAATAAGTCTTGCTAATCAGTATAAATTTAAATTAATCGGACCACAAAAGAGAATTAAGGGCTAATTACATACATGATGCAAGAAGCAAGAAAGCAAGCACATGAGATAACTTGAGCATATTCTTTCCCTCCATTGCTTTTAATTATTTATCTTTCAAATAATTGTGTGATGTGTAAGACTCATTGGTTACACATGGATATTTATAGGGAGTTAGTAAGGGGTAAGGCCAATTTTACAATAAACTTTATGGTAGGTATCGAGTAATTCAGTTATCAATAATTAATGATATATTCTCAAAATATTTGATAAATTTTTTGAAAAGTATCTTTTATCTTATAGAATAAAATAATGTGAAATATTATAGAAATTATGACAAGGAAAAAAACAATATAAAATGAAATTTAAAAATATTTACTAGCAAAACTAGAGGTGTTATGGTCTCTATAAAGGGAGACGATGAAATTTACACACGGGATATGAAGTGACACAGTAAAAATTGAATTCACGGATAATAAAATATACAAGGCTAGCTAGGTTTTGTATTCTTCTCAATTGTGTATCATTATTTTTGTTTATCTTTTTTAGTTTTTCATTTGATATTTGATATTTGAGTTTAATTGATAAAAAGTTTATATTGAAAAGTTTTTTTTAATTTTTTAGTTTTTATTTCATATTCAATAATCAAATCTGACATTTTTAATTAAAGATATAAATACATATTTATCTTTTCACACCTATAATGATATTTTTGTTTATTATGGCCCCTCAACCTTCTTATTTGTATAATATAATGCATTCTCACTTTTTATTTTTATTTTTTGGGGTGTAATGGGGGGGGGGGGGGACTAATTTGACTATTGCGATTCAAATCCTACCTATCACACATTCATTAAATCGATGGTTTCAAGGATTTTAAATTGTTTTCTAAATTTACGCGAATTTAATATTTTAATGATATATGTTATTCACACTTAACCAATAAAAAAGGACAAATAAAAGGAAAAAAAGAAGAAGAAAAACAGAAAAAGAAAGGGATATTAGAAAAGAAAAAACTATGGTCCCCTATAAAATGTTTTTATTCGTGAGTCATCCTGTTAAGCATATAGAACACACAAAAAATGTGATTTATAATTATAAATACTTGATATTAATATATTAATCCTTAATTATTTTTTTTTTCAACCATCCATGCATTTACGTACTCTTTATGTTATGATTTTCACTTATTGAGATTCAAATTACATTATTTTTTTCACTCCAAAGTAAATGCTATTTAAGTAAAAATCACGTTGTTAGTTCTTCACTCCAAAATAAACGCTATTTAAGTAAATCTTCACTCCAAAATAAATGCTATTTAAGTAAAAAATCATGTTATTTAATTTACTAATCTTGGCCTGTTGCCTTTTTTTTCAATGTTCAAAAAATATTATTATATAATACAATTTTTCTCATTTCAATATAACAAAAAACATATTCTTTAAACTGTTTGCATCTTGAATAGCTAAAATATCATCTAAAACAGAGAGTGTATTGATGTCTTACACGACTACATTCGTATATATATTTGTATATGAAAGTGGTAATGGCTCGGCTTGCTAGTGATGTTATTCGCTTTAGGTTTATGCCCACACGATTTTAAAACACGTTAAAAATTGGTATGAATTGCTTATTTATAAGTTATATAATTTATATATATATACACTATGAATTATTTCATGAAAAATTAATAATAATTTCATGGGTGAATTTTTGAATTTTTATAGTGATGGATGGAAGGAAATATAAGAAAACAAAAAAAAAATGATACCAAAAGTAAAAAAGCTATGGTCCCTGAATGTAATGTCCTTGTATTTATGATCATTTTGTCATATATAGAACACATAAAAAATGTGTTATAATTTAAAGAATTTTGATATTTTTGATATATTGTTCCTACATATTATGCTTTTCAATTTATAAAGTTGCGTGAGAATCCAATATTTCTATCAACCGTGTATTTACTCTTTAGATATCTCTATATTTTTATAAGTCATTGACAAAATTATTTCTTTATTTTTTGTATTCTTATAAGAAATTAATAAGAGGAATTTGGGTAAAAAAAACATTTTTATAAATAGAAGGATTAAAATAGAGCAAACGTCAAACTTAATGGTCATCATTGGGTGAAAAAACATATACTCTCTCTGTTTTTATATAGAATGATCTAGTTTGACTTGACACGAAGTTTAAGAAAATAAAGAAGACTTTTGCTTATGTGGTTTTAAATTAAAATTATGTCAAATGGATAAAATTGTCCTTTAATCTTTTGCTCTTAAACATACCACGTGAAAAGTTGTTACCAAAAAAAGAAAGTGATCATTCTTTTTTAAACAAACTAACAAGAAAAGAAAATCATTCTTTTTTAAAATGGACGGAATAATATAATGTAATTATGAATTATATTTTGGGAGTTTTTGGTATTGATGGAAAGTGAATTGTAAATTGTGTTAGATAACGAAAAAGGATAAAACATATCTCTATTTTATATAGAATAATTTATCCTTCATTTGAGAAGTTTTCGACTCATAACTCAATCGTTAGTCAAATGATCCAAATATGCAATTATTGGTTAACGACCACCAATTTCCTTTTGGAATTTTTATTAAACTTTTCTAAAAATCACAACCTAATCAACTACTAATTTAATTCTTCTTTTTATTTTTATTTCTCCATTTGTTTATTTTTATTTGTCCATCCATGTTTGTCATACATCTACAAATTAGAAGTGTTTGTTGAATTTTATTTTCGGCTGTTTAAAATACTAATCTCGCAAATTGTACACATTTTTGTATTTGTTGATACATGTTGTATTTTAAATATAAATACGACCAGTGACAAATGTAACATTTCAAAAAATTTTAAGCAAAGGCCTAAATCATTCTTTATTTACATGTAAGATCGTGTCGGGTGATTCTTTAGGTCAATTCTTTTGTGTCAGATATTGAATTTGGATATGAATTAAGGTGACAAGAACTCCCTAGCACAAAATTGAGTGTCAAGCTTCCTTACTGATTAAGTTTCGACACAAGATTCTACTTAGGTCAACTTCAAATGATCATATCTCTCGGGATAAAATGAATTAGGTGACCAATGACCAATAAAATTGAAGGCTTATGAGTCAATATCACCAAATTTGCCTCATTTCAAGTTCAGAGTAAAAAATTATGGTCATTTTACGAGAGACTATTACATCAAAGTTTCCTGAAGTCAATTTATTCGAGTTACTTCTATGGGTCATAGAAATTTTGACGATCCGTATTGTCAACTCGTTAAAACTTTCAGATAAGTCAGATTTTGGAGTCCAATTCTTATGGATTCATTCTACGAGCCGTAAAAACTTCTACGAATCACAGATTGAACTCGTAAAATGAAATTTTGAGCCATAAAAATTCAATATAGATTCCACATTGATATCTATGGTTCGTAGAATAAAGCACGAACCATACATGAACCCGTAGAAGGTTTTCACCAACTTTCAAGAGGGATATATTCGTCTTTTCTCATCCCCTTCCAAGTCTAAATTACGATGTTTTTACACCTAATAAAGAGTTTAAACAATGTTAAGTTAATTCTTTACGTCCATAAACACTTCCAAGTCTTAGAGCAAGGATCTAAGAGGAGAAGGCTAGAGTTTTGAAGCGTTATTTCAGTTGTTTTGCCAAAAACCTTGTTCTTCCAGGTATGTAAGGCTACCATAGTGATAGATTGAGTTCATCTTCATGGCCTACATCTATCTATAAAATGTTTTTATTCCCGAGTCATATTGTCAGTACATAAAGCACACAAAAAATGTGGCTTATAATTATAGGTACTTGATATATTGTTCCTAATTATTATGTCTTTCAACCATGCATGCATTTCCGTACTGTACTTTTTTCTTCTTCAATAAATTGGGGTTAGGGGGAGGGGATTACAATGTGGGGAATCGAACCCTCATTTTAGATTTTACGTTCCTTAAAAAACTAGTTAAACTTACTATTGTACCCTTATTTAGTATGCTCTTAAAGTCTAATTTTCAATAAATGAACATAACTTAACTTATTTTATATAATAATTGACCAATAACATGAATTAGTCATTAATTAATTTTCCTATGTTGATCAAATACATACTTTCAAGACTAATAACTCAAGGGTATACAAAAATAATGTTATTTAGGTATCACTTTCGTAGGATGACAAGTATTCAAGAACATATATTTTAAGTAAGTACGATAAATAAATAGAAACAAGGGAATATAATTTTCACTCACGGAGAATCAATTGTATTATATTCTTCATTCGAAAATGAGTTTTATTTAAGTTAAAATCACATTTATTAACTAATTAATAAGTATAATATGCAGTTTACTACTCCTGGCCTCTAGCCTGTTTTCAATGTTCAAAAAGTATTATATAATGCGATTCTTTTCTTGTCAATATAATGAAAAAATATTCTTTAAAATGTAAATTAATTAAAGTTTTATAAAAAAACTATAATAAGAGGAATTTGAGTAATTTGTTTTTTTATATATCTACAAAGACTAAGATAAAGCAGCTCTCAAACTTAATGACTAATTTGGTAAAAGAATCATAATAGTATTTAGATTTTATGAATTATATTTGGGATTATTCGGTACCTATGAAAAGTTTACCTATTTTATAAGGAAATGAAAAAATAATCAAATATATCTCTATTTTATGTGAGTAACTTTATGCTTTAATTTGAAATTTTATTCTCCTCCCTGAGAAAAACACAGCAACTCAACTACTATTTAATTTCTTTATTTAGTTTTATTTCTCTATCTATATTCGTTGATAAATCTATAAATTAGAATATTTTATAATATATAACAAAAATTAGATTTTTTAAATTCATTCCAATCAGATCGATGTCTCTTGATATCGGTATGATTTGGTAAATATTTTGGTCTATTTTACTTTTAAAATATCACCTCAAAATATACTACTATTAATATACTTCTTTCACAAATATGTTCTTAAAGAAGCATTCTAATACTTCACAAAAAACAAGAATGTAAAACCTTATTGTTTGATCTTAAATATTTAATAGGAGTGTTTGGATAGGTTTAGTTGTATTGTTTAATAGAGTATCCATTATAATATCTTTTAATTTTCAACCTAATTAAATAAGAGCAAAGATTCAAAGTCTTTTAGTTATCACAGTCCGAGGACCTAAATTACATATAAGATTATTCAGTTTAGTTCGGAATCCCAATTGTTCGGGACAATTATATGCTTGAATAAAAGTATACAATTTATTGAAAAATAGGATAAATCGAATTGATTCGATTCGATCGATATTTCATATTCTTTTGATATCCCTAATTAGAACAAAACTATTTATTTTTAAGTTACACACGATAAAATAATATCCAAATTTATGAAATTTGCCGCTATAAGCTTTACTTACCATCTATATATAGCCCTACTTAAACAAATTTAAAAAGATAACTATTCAAATATATTCTTTATAAAAAAATAGCCAAAAGGCAACCTATCTCTTTTCATCTTTCTTAGTCCCCCCTCCTATGGTTGAATTATATATTAAAAAACTCGAAAGAATTTCATATTTAAAATTTGAGGTTATTTATAATTAATACGTGCATACAATTTAATATAGTAAAATAAGAGTAGAGACGAATTCAAAATATCAAATGAGTCCTCATCAATTTAGTAACTGTTGCCCAAATCTTGAATTTAGACTGTGAAATTCGTTGATGTCATTTTTTTTTGAATCCTTCACTTGGTGTTTGATATTTGCATTGGAGTTTAATTAATTCAAATTTGTGTTGAATAAGGCCATATTCGAGGGTTAACACTTCCTACAAAAGTTTTTATCATGTACCCAAGACTCATTTAAATATTAAAGATGAGATTGATACGATTATTTACTTAATAATTATACTATTTCAACACACTTCGTCATATTATTTTTTTAGTATTTCGCGGATGGGTGATATGACATCTACCCACTATAATATATCATGTTTAATCATATATGATCATTTCATTTATAAACTTTAACAATTCGTACAATTCGTCAATCCATAAGAAAAGAAAATCAAAATTGGAAAAAAACTACAATTACATATACCATTACATTACAATAATAAAAATAAGGAACATTAGTTTTATTTATGTTTGAAATAATAGAGTACATGAAGAGTCTATACTTAATATCTCCACTTTGTTTATTTTTCATAACATAATAATGTTCTTAACCCATAGAATAATTAATTAACCCATTCTGGGAGTAATTTTAACAATGGCCTCCCAATCAACAACCAGAAAAACTCTACCACAAACATAATTACCTGGCCTAGGCATACCAGGAAATAAAACACTAACATGAGCTATGGGATTTTCCTTCTCAATTATTTTCTTAGCATATTCTGCTGGCTTCCCAACAAGTTCAGGCCATGATTGCTTACCTAAAATAATTACAAATATAATGACATAGTTAAAAAAAAAAGAAAGGATAATGCATAAGTATTCCTTAACATATATCCGAAATCTCAGAGACACACTTACACTATACTAAGATCTTATTATCCGCTGAACTTATTTTATTAATAATTTTCTACCTTTTTTCGGCCTACGTAGCACTATTTTGTGGGCCCAACGCTGGTTGACTTTTTTTTCAAGCTAGTGTCACGTAGATCGAAAAGGGGAGGAAAATTACTTATAAAATAAGTTCAGAGGTAATAAGACCTTTAAATAGTATAAGTGTGTTGCTGAGATTACGGACATAGATTGAAGGTTACTTGTAAAAAATGAAAACTATTATAATGGACATCATGATAAAATTTTTTATATCAGTGATTAATTCTTAAGGAGCGTGTAGAGTCCAAAGAAGAGAAGTAGAGGGAGTATAATATAACTCCAATCGCCATGCTCTTCAGTACTTATCAAATATGATTTTAAGAAATCTTAATTTTTAGGAATAAGTAATTTTTTTTTACTATGTTAGTAAGGTGAAAATATTACTATATATTTTTTTTGTTAGAAATTATAATTATGTGACCATATGTGAAATTTACCTGTCTTCAATACTATAGGAAGAAGAAATTAAAAAGTATAAGAGGAAATTACCTGAGCAAAATGCATCTTGTATTTCATTTTCTAGAATTTCCAGCACTTCTATTCCATCACTCAAATCTCTTGCCATCAGTGATTGAAAAACTGTAATTAAAATAAATAATTTACTAAATTAATTACTTAATTATTTATTTATTTGAGAGATATACTTGTGAAATATATATGCATGCAAGAGTATTGGTGGAGTCAGTAGTTTCACCAAGAAGTAAACACATGAACTAGTCGAAGGGGGTTCTTCATATACTATGCAACAATAATATATCCAGTGAGATCCCGCTAAGTAGGATAACCTTATCACTACCTCGTGGAAATAGAGAAACGATTTTGAAAGCTCGGCTAGCTCAAGTGTATCAAACGCAAGTTAAAAAAAAAAGAAAACACCAAAGAATGCATAATCATTAATAAGTAAAACAATGTAACATTTAATAGTAAAGATACTATGTATATATAAAAAATAATTTTAATCATATATAAATAATAGTATAATATTCCGCCGAAGCCCCAAACTAGTTCCGCCCATGTACTTGAGAACTAATAAAGATTGTGGTGAAATGATTAAGATCTCTCACTCTTAGCTAAAAGTTTTAAATACGAATCTTTGGAATAGAAAAAAAAATTATGTTAAGGAGGCTTGCCCGTTAAATAAGCCTTATTAATCAGTATAAATTTAAATTAATCAGACTAAAAAAGAGAATTACATACGTGATGCAAGAAGCAAGAAAGCAAGAACATGAGATAACTTGAGCATACTCTTTCCCTCCATTTTGCTTTTATTTAATTTAATTGTGTGATGTGTAACACTCATTTGTTACGCATCGATATTTATAGGGAGTTAGTAAGGGGTAGGGTCAATTTTATAATAAATTTTATGATAGGTATCGAGTAATTCAGTCATCAATAATTAATGATACATTCTCAAAATATTTGATTAAAAATATTGAAAAGTATTTTTTTATCTTAAAGTAAAAAGTGGAGAAATTTCAGAAAATGACATGACACGTTTTTAAAAATAGATTTACAAGCAAAAATAGAGATGTTATGGTCCCTAGCTACGAAATGTTTTTATTGAGTGAAATATTTTGTCTAATGAATTCAAGTAATAATACATGAGTTCCAAATTCAAATTTAAACACATATATATTTAATGAATTTCAGAACAAAATAAAATTTATGATAAATTTATTAAAATTAAATTTTGGGTAAAAAAATTAAAAAAATCGATAAATTATTTAGATGAAGCTATATGTACATTTGTTAGTTTTAAGAGTATATACTATACACAATTCAAAAAATTAATGATTAGAGTATATATAATTTTAAAGTATAACAAAAGGATTAAATATATTTATATTTTATAGTTATATGATTTTCTTTAATGGGAGATTATTATAGAAGATCTGAATTATGTTTGATGAATAAATAGAACCGTAAAGGTTGGAGCATCACGCCGAGTTTTTATTATTTTCTTTTAAATGGGAAATAATTTTATTTCAATAAATTTTTAGATTTAAAAAAAAATTAATGTTGTTCAAAATTCTAAAAGAGAAACTTCTTTCAATTTTTTTTTTTTAAAAATCAATAAAATTGCCCTTGGTGAAACAAAAGAAAATTAATTTATCGGTAATTTGACTTCTTTATTTTAAAATAAGGCTAGCTAGATCTCGTATTCTTCTAAATTGTATATCATTATTATTGTTCATCTTTTTTTTTTTAGTTTGGTATTTTATATTTGTTTTGAAGTTTAATTAATATAAATTTATATTGAAAATTCTTTTATATTCAGTACTTAAATTCAAAATCTCTAATTCAAGAAAGAATACATATTTATCTTTTCATGTACCTATAATGATATTTTTAAAAGGTTTTTAATAGATATACAAAAGTGATTAGATTTTGAATTCGCGTGAATTTAATCTTTTTAAATAAATCTTATCTGAATAATATACACTTCACCAATAGAAAAACACAAATAAAAAGCAGAAAAAAAGAAAGAGATATTAAAAAATTAAGGTCCCTATAAAATGATTTTATTAATGAGTCATTTTGTCTGTATATACTATATACACAAAGATGTGATTTATAATTATAGGTAAGTTTGCTATTGATATAACCATGCATGCATTTATAAATATTATTTAAGTAAAAGTTACGTTGCGTAATTTATTACTCTCGACCTCAAGCCTTTTTTCAATGTTTAAAAAGTATTATATAATGCAATTCTTTCTCCTGTCAATATAAAGAAAAAATATTCTTTAAAACATAAAATATCACCTGAGAAGGAGAACATATTTGATGCCTTACATGACTAAAATTATAATTTGTCGCTACAATTTTTCTAATTCTTTTTATTCGGTTGATTTGTATAATTTGTCTGATTTATATAATTTAGAATGTGTATAATTCGGTTTCTGATGGTGTAGATATAGAATTTTGTATATGCTTACTTTAACTATTTGTATATGATTTATGAAAATTTTATAGTAAATTATCATGTTTGTATATTGGCAAGTGAAATAGACAAACAGAGTTATGAAAAATTTCGAAATGTATTATACAAAATTTGTATATAATTTTCTTATTTGTTTATTCTCAAGTGAAATATACAAACTGACAGAAATATACAAATAACAATCTCCATAGCAAACAAACTATAGCTATATATGGAGTGTAATTATTGAAATTATAGCTACAAATCCTTATTATGTCTATTATTTTTGCTATTTTTAAAACTCTACTTATAAACTCAATATCTCTCTTATGTTTTTATCGATGTAGAATTTCTTGTCTTAAAATGAGAGCGTCACAAAAGTGGTATAGATATTATTTTATTATCTAATGATGAATTATCATAAGAAATATTTACCATGAACTATTTTGATGAAAATTTAATAATAATTTCATTAGGTGAATGTTTGAATTTTTTTGATGATGGATGGAAGGAAACATAAAGAAAAACAAAAAATAAATGATATCAAAAGTAAAAAAGCTATGGTCCCCTAATGTCATGTTCTTATATTTATGAGTCATTTTGTCCATATATAGAACACATAAAAAATGTGTTACAATTGTAAGTACTTGTAATATTGATATTTGCTCCTTAGTTATTATGCATTTCAATTTATTAAGTTGCGTGTGAATACAATATTTGCTACCAACCATGCATTTACTCTTTAGATATCTCTGACATTTTATTAAGAAATTGACAAAATCATTTCCTTATTTTTTGTATTCTTATAAGAAATTAATAAGAAGAATTTAGGTAACAAAAACATTTTTATATATATACCAGGACTAAAATAGAGCAACCATCAAACTTAATGGTCACCAATTGGATAAAAAAAACATATAGTATTTAGATTTTATGAATTATATTTGAGAGTCTTTGGTACTGATCGAGAGTGAACCTATTTTATAAACATTGTAAGATAATGAAACAGGATAAAAAATATCTCTATTTTATATAGAGTATTTTTGTCCTTCATTTGAAAAGTATTTGACTCATCACTCTATCGTTAGTATTACGATTTAAACCATTGTGATTGGCATCCACTTTACAATTCGGTGGAGAACCACTACTAGCAACCAACTACAACAAGAAATCTAAAAACTAAGGCATTTAAGTTACAGAAGTAAGTTAAATAACTAAAGACAAGGTTCCATTACTAAATAAAGGTCTAATAACTAACTAACAATGCGGAAGATAAACCTACAATCTGAAAGTCAATGTAATAAAACTAGAAACGAGAACTAAATCTAACAAGAATTTCTAGTGATTATCTATCTAACTAAAACAAGTTCTAGGTCTGAAAATGGTGGACATATACTAAAGAGAATTCCATGGCAGCCCGAACGATGTGGCTCACCCTTGAATTCGAAGCGATCACCGATCTCCTAAGCGAGGTCTGTCAACAGTCGCGTGAAGATGCCCCGTACTCAATAAAAATAAAAGCAAGTGCAGAATCAGTACACAACTATCGTGTAATGATAGGATCACGCGCTATCCCACTAGTGTAACATAAACAAGCAGTTATAACATTATAATACATGCAAAAGTATCAACATATTCAATATTATCATAAGAATCAACATCATAATTCATATGCTTCAACACATAGTTGGTCCTCTCTGGAACCGAAAGTCAAATCGTCAGTATGCCGAAACGTGGTAATCTGATTCAATTTTTATGCCGAAACGTGGAAATTGATCCCAGTTAGCATGCCGGAATGTGGCAATCAGATCCAAGTTAGAATGCCGAAACGTGACAGCCGATCGCAATCCAAGTCATGATTTCATGATATCGATATTCATATGTCTCATGACATGCATACATATACAAGTATCACAACAAAACAAAACAAGTATATATCACAAAATCATAGAATCATAACCATCACCTACCTTGAAACAAGCTTGAAACCCTAGACAACTTGGTCATTCCCTTTCCAAATTTGTTCCGCTTGTTTGTGGTCTACAAGCAACAATTTATATACGGGAATCAATAAAGAAACACTAAAGTCCCGGAATACTAACAAACTATGAACCCTTGTTCCAAACTCATGACCCCTACTAGTCAATTTAGGGTTAATTCCATCAAATGATTCATCAAGAAATCCTTCCCCATCAATATTGACTCATTCTAAAATGTTCTAGTGATCGAAAACAAATTCGGGGGTGAAAAACTTATCTCTAGCTTCAACAATTAATGGTGGAAAACGAGTTGGAATAGACTAGGGGTCATCTCTTATCTCAAAAAGTTGAAAAGTATAAAATAAGGCCGTTTAACAGTTTTATTTATGATTTTATAACCTGCCTTCCCGTTGTAGCATCGCTGCAGCGGCACAGAGTGAACCATTGAGCTCCATCTTGAAAAATCTTTAAAATCCTATAATTTTCTCTTCGCCTCATCCGCTACACCATCCAGCTAGCTGTAGAGGCGTTGCTGCAGTGGCACTAGGCGAGGCAGTGAGCTCTTTAAAGGAATTTCTCTCCTCTCTTTTTACAACACCCTCTTAATTCACTATGCTCAGAAAATGCTGTTAACGCCAAAATCAATTTCCGATGATCTACTTATCCAAATTCGATTCCATAAAGTCGTATGAATTCCTTAACGAGTCATCTATCCATTTATGTAATCAAATTCACATTTACAACACCCGATTGCTACCAGATTTTCCTACACCTTGATAACTCTAAATTTTACCAAATCTGGACAAGGTTGAGAAAATCCTAGTATTACAAAAAAGTTTTTTCGGCCTCGATTTTTTCCAAATGGCATAAAGGTTCTTCTACTTAGGTGTAAGAGTGAGTGCCTGCACAATCCGGTGAACCCAATCGTGACAAAATAAAACAAACAAATTAAAATAAACGAGTTAAAGCACAATATGTAAACGGAATTATATTAGGAGACTACGTTTAATTAAGCCACACTTATTTATTCCATTATATATAGTAGGAGTACATGGATACATTATGATTAACATACATGAACCCTAATTATATTTTTACATGTGGCTTCTTACTTCAATAATCCATTAATTAACCAACCACAGGCATTGATACAGCATAATCCAAGATGTTTACAGCAATTCGAACTCGATTACAACTTAAATCAGTTGTGATTGGAGAACCATTCAATACTATTTGAACATGAGTAAGTGGATTTTCCTTCTCAATTATTCCCTTAGCATATTGTGCTGGTACACCAATAAGTTCTGGCCACATTAGTTTTCCTGCATATACAGATAATTAATTAATTATAACGAGAGAAAGAAATTAAGAACAAGAATAATGTACTCTAATATGTGTTATAATAATAGCAAACGGAGTTGATATTGAAGTGTGTAATGAAGATGTCGATCTACTTTGATAACATATTGATGTGTGTAATCAAGACGTCGATTTGCTTTGATAACATATTGAAGTGCGTAACCATTTTATCTACCTTCGCGACTTAGTGAGACTTCACTGGGTATGTTATTGGGGGAAGGGGGTGGGGGGCAGGGAAGGAAAAACGTGAGAAGAGATTACAAGGTGGGAAGTCGAATCATCACCAATAATGTGAAAGTTTATGTAATCAACCAATTGAACTATCAAGATAATTTCCTAGGAGTTGAATGAGTTTAAAAATGTTTTTAGCTATTAGAGAAAACACATAATCTCCCTCTCCTGAACTTGATCGGATAACTTACTTTAACACTTAAATTACACGAGCGTTTGAATACCCCCTTAACATAAAAATCACCCTGAGATTATTATACCACTCTTACTTTCCACATCATAGTCATGTAAGTGTCACAACATAGCCATGTCAACACTACGGCATTAATTAATTTTGTAATAAATTTTTCTTTAACACTTCTTAAAATTAATTTACACTAAGTAAATAATTACAAATGCATTTTCTAAAATCAAATTTAAAATGTGGATCTATTTTTTTGCCCCCTATGCCCATCCCCGACCCACCCCTTTTACTTCTTTCTTATTCCTTCTTCACCATTTCTAGCTTTTAATTGTTTATTTTTTACTCTTAGTGTTTTCCAACGAGCTCTACCACACTCCTATTTCTCTTTTTTTCTTCGTCTTATTCGGTGAACCAACATTTTTTTTAGCTCCAATGAAAATCGATAAAAATTTACATGTGTGATTTTGACGTTTATAATAAGATGTTGATTTTGGATTTTGTGGATTACTAATGAGATGGTGAAATTGAAGTAGTTGATAGAGTTGAAGGAAAAAAGGATGCTTCAATGGAGAAAAAGCTTATTGGGGAAGACAAAAAATTAAAAGTTTTTTGGGCCGATAAAAAAATTCATATAGTTTAGTAAAAGTTAATATATTAAGAAAATAATATTTAAAATATTAATTATATATTAAACTATAAAAAAATAAAATGTATATGATTTTATAATATTTTTTTAATTCCTTCACACGCTATTAGGTGAGTAAACTCACTCTCTTTGCCACATTATCCCTTAGGGTTGCATTTAATTCACTTCAAAGATATTAAGGAGAGTATTTAAGCGCTTATGTTATTTAAATATTAAATTAAATTATCCGATCAAATTTAGAAAATTTTTATGTATTTTCTCTAGTTATTATTACAAAGTCACATGTTTTAGAGAATTAAGGTGGTTGGCCAAGCGTTTAAGAAAAAGAAAATAAGAGTTTTTTTGTAGTGACAAAAATTGCTTTTCAGAAACTAAACATTTTTCCCTTAAAAGAATTTTAATACATTGGCCAAAGCACAAGCTTTATTCTAATATTAGAATATACTTTTTTTTAACATTAATTGTCCAAACAAAAACTTATATGATTTTTTGTATAGATATAATCAATGGCTTGATTTGATTTTTTTAATGTAAGAATCAAGCTAACTCAACCTATGTGTACACTTACTCATATATAATTATGACAATTATTGAATTAACCATGAAAATTATGTAATTTAAGGAATTTGACTCATCTCCATTACATCTTCTCTCCATTTTCTTAAGTGCATAATTAGATAAGTGATAATTGTCATATTCAAAATTTAATTTAATTTTACAAGTCTCTTAATAATTATAGCTAAGAGGTTTACTAAATTAAAGTCAAATCTATATTTTTGAATTTTAAATATAACAAGTGTTAGCTCATTTTAATATGCATTTGGTATAATAAAGAGAAGGTAGGGAGAAATGACTAAGGAACCTTGACATTCCAAGTTGGGCTTGGGCTCATGAACCGATTTCAATTCCTTTACAAGTTTTATGAATTCTAGTCCATTTCTTTGCGCATTGAGAGTTTCAAAAGCTGTAAAAAAAAACAAAACAAAAATTTAAATAGCAATTAGTGAAAAAGGTATTTTTATACATTTAATATATTTTAACATGTTATAATAGTTAATCCCTTATTATATATATATATATATATATATATATATATATATATATATATATATATATATATATAGAGAGAGAGAGAGAGAGAGAGAGAGAGAGAGAGAGAGAGAGAGGAACTAACAAGTTGCAAGAAGAAAGAAAACAATAATGTGAGCAAACTTTGACTCCATTTTGGTTTTAGTTGTAATGTAAAGAGTAGAAGGAATTGAGTGAATTTGTATAACTTGTATCACATTAATTTATAGGCACAGTTTGCCTTCATTGTAGTGAGGTACTACATACTAGTGGTGTCTAACAACCACATGTTGTATAAGGGGCAAAATGGTCTTTTCCTTTAAATCTACTAATTAGGATAAACTTATTTTTTTTTAAATTTACGCATGAAATGTTATGGGACAGTGAAAATTGAATTTTACGCGTAGTAGGTGAGGGACATTAAACTTATACTACCATTATTTATGAATTTGACAAAAATGAAACAGAAAATTTGATTTTATAGTCTGTTATAAATATTTTTTAGTTATACAATTTTTTTGGATTTTTTAAAAAAAGAAAATATAGAAGATCAATAAATTCATAAAATACATGTTGGAGATCTTTGATTTTGTGTGTGGTACCTATCATTTAAATCACATTGACAAAGTAGTCCCCCCCCCCCCCCCCCCTAAAAAAAAAGATTAAAACGTGTATTTTTTAAAAAAAAATAAAAATATCATAAAAAATTAAGATAGAAATATAAGTTTCTATCAAAGAGATTATTGGTGTTTTTGAATCAAAGATTTGAGAGTAAATTCGTTAAATAGTAAATTATAATAATATTTTTATTTCTTTAGGAACACAATATTACTCGACTAGTGCTAGTTTCTTTATAATATACCTCTTCTAATGGGATGACATTTTACATTTTTTATTTTATTTAACAAAAAGTTTTTAACAATACAATAAAAACTTGTTTAGCGTCTGTCTTTATAAGTAACTTCTTTTAGATATTAATTTAAAAATTTACCCATTCTTTAATTTTATAAAAGTTAATAACGTTTTAAAAATATATAGAAAAATAAATAATAAATATTAATTAATTTATTTCAAAGTTTGATTACCATTGTATTTTAAATATAATATTTTTTTTAAAAAAAATAGAATATATTACATGACATATCACTAGGAGAGATGAATATATTTTGAGAAAAATAAAATCTGGTGATATTGTGATCTTTAAGAAATAAAAGTAATATTATAGTGAAAATTTCCAAACTTAAGTGATTATCTAAGAAATTTACTTTGAGGGTTTGAGTTTAAACCCTGATTATGAAAAACTTCTAATTATATTTTCTTTTAGAATTTCAAACTACTTTTTTAGATGGCTTTTCTTTTGTTTTATTGAAAATAATAATAATAACTCGAATGAAAATATTGTGCTTAGAAAAAGGATAAATATATCCCTAATAAATACATGACTTCGTTTCAATATCTTTATTTATTTTTTACCCAATTTTTTTCAAATAAATATTTTTTATTTCAAACCCACCTACCAAAATGAAATAACTCTTCATCTTCATTTTTTTTTTCAAATAACTCTTCATCTGCATTTTTTTTTCTTTTTTTTTTCTTACTGTAGTGCATCCTCCCAAAAGTACCCTCTCAACAACTAGAAGTCGATGGTATACTGAGTTATGGTTTAAAATCAGTCTCAATTCATCAAAATGAACTTTAAAATTATTTTCAATGCCTTTCAATTAGGGGTGTACAAAATTGAAAATAAAATCGAATTAAATCGTAAATCGAGTTAAATAGAAAAAAATTTGACTAGTGATTTGGTTTAACTTAATTTGGTATTGGAAAAAAAAATCGATATTTGGATTGGGTTGATTTCAACTAAAAAAACAATCTGAGATCAAATTAAACCTGACATTATATATATAATTTTAAAATTTTGTTTCATACGTAAAAATACTTATTTTGATATAATTTTTAAATAACTCTTATACTTTTTCATAGTTTTTATCTTTTAATATATTTATTTCATGTTTGGAAGTTAGAGTTCTTAATGATCTGATAAAGATTATAATTCATACGTGTTAGCAATTATAATAAAGTTTAAATAAAAATCAAATTAATACTAATGCAAAAAGAAAATCAATTCAACACTAAGAATGACAATAATATTAAATATTTGTTTTTTAGTTTTACATAGACAATTAAAATACATGATTTAATTTTACTTTCTTTTAATATTTAGTCATGTAACTAATACTTAATAAACTTATTTTAGTATGATTTCGTACTTTAAATTATGATCAATTTCATTATGACTTATTAATTTGCAATATTTTTTTACGCGGTTTTTTTTGTTGTTGGATATTTTAGTGTCATTAATGATATCATATTTTTTGTTATTTTCTTGAAAAATAACTTAGATAGTTGCATTTTGGTAGGACTAAGAAATATTTAAATTACAAGTAAATTATACGTTTATATGAAAACTTATCGAAAAACCCGAAATTCAAAATAACACAAAAATTTTAAAGAAATCCAAAAAAATCCAAAGTTAAAAAACTCGAGTTTTATTGATTTAATTTGGTTTATAAATTCAAAAATCTGATACTAATAATTTGATTTGATATTTGAAAAATCCAAACCTACCGATCATGTACACCACATATTACATTCAGATTGCATTTATGTATACATCATCTATGTGTGAATGCATCCCGGTGATACAATGTGTATAATTTACTATGTGTGTCCATTGAAATTGAACTTAGGGCATTTGCCTATTGATATCCATGTTGTTGGGGCCATTAGAGGTAGGGTTGCATAGCGATCGGTTCGTTTCAATTTTGAATTTTATCAGTTTAGCTTATTGATTATCAGTTTGTAGAGATGTTGAGCAGTTATAGAACCGTTAAGATATTGACTTATCGATTATTGGTTTATCGGTTTTTGATTGTCATCAGTTCGGTTATTGGTTTGACTATTAAGATTTGACGCAAAAAATAAAAACATTGAAAACCACTTAGAAATAAGATGACAAACCAAATGAATCATACACGTGAGTTCACTAGTTACATCTTCCTCAAAAGCAAACACTTTTACTTTATAGAACAACCAAGTATTTGAGACAACCAAAAATAAAAATAGGAAACCAAACTCTACGTCAAGAACTTTATATATAAACTGGTATAAATATAATTATTTAATTTACTATCGGGCTACCGGTTAACCCGTTAAGTAAAACTTCAAAATACTAAGAACCGACAAGCCAAAAAAAAAAAACCGCTAAGTCAATAACTTTTTTTCAGTTCAAATTACTGATTTCAGTTTGATTTTGAACAACCCTAATTCGAAGGGTAGCGTTCTCTATAATAATAATAAAAAAGGGCAAATGACAGAAATCACATATTTTAAAGGAAAAATAACCATTTGTCCCTTATAAGTTTATAATTACAGAAATCTCTCAAACTGATAAAAAAAATATAAGCGCTGATACATTAATCTGATGAAGATACATTAATTGTTAAGTAAGATACATTACATTTTATACATGATACACTAATTTGATGTACATTTTATACATGATACACTAATCTGATGCGCGAGATGCATTAATCTGATGCACGAGATACATTAATTAGATGTGCGAGATACATTAATTTAATGCGCTGATACATTAATCCGATGCGTGAAAATGAAAAATTTTGAAGATTTGTAAAACTAATAGGGAATTATGGTAATAAGAGAACTTAAAGATGAGATTTTTGTCATTTTTCCAAAAAAAATTCATATCATAGACTCATTAATGATTAGTCAATCCATAAGAAAAGAAAATCAAAAATTGGAAAATACTACAACATAAAAGAAAATAAGGGTAGATACATATATATAGCATTACAATAAAAATAAGGAACATTAGTTTTATTTATGTTGAAATAGTAGAGTAAATGAAGAGACTTCATTTAATTTTTTGATAACATAATGTTACTAACCCATAGAGGGAGTAACTTGAACAATGAGTTTCCAGTTAACAACCAAATAAACTCTACCACAAATATATGCTGCTGGCTTAGGCATACCAGGAAATAAAAGTGTAAATTGAGTTACTATTGGATTTTCCTTCTGAATTACTTGTTTTGCATATCTTGCTGATTTTCCAACAAGTTCAGGCCATGATTGCTTACCTAAAAACATATAATAATTATGTGATTTCTGTTTTGGTAAGATTAAAATATTATATACAATTATTTGATAATAGTGAGAAAAAAAATCATAATTATGTAACCATATGTGAAATTAATTAATTACCTGGGCAAAATACAAATTCACCATCATTTTCCACTGGAAGTTGTAGCACTTCTATGCCATCACTGATCAAATCTCTTGCCATCAGTGTTTGAAAAACTGTAATTAAAATAAATTAATTACAATATATACATATGCACGATTATTTGACAGAGTTAATAGTTTCACTAAGAGAATTCAAAATACTATTAGGGCGGCTTGCCGGTTAAATAAGCTTTACTAATGAGTATAAATTTGAATTAGTCGGACTAAAAAGAGAATTACGAACGTGATGCAAGAAGCAGGAAAGCAAGAACATGAGATAACTTGATTCTCTTTCCCTCCATTTTGCTTTTATTTAATTTAATTGTGTGATGTGTAACACTCATTAGTTACACATCAATATTTATAGGGACTTCGGATCGGGTCGGGTCGGATCGATTAGTTATAAATGTTATGGCTGGTATCGAGTAATTCAGTCATTAGTAAGTGATAGTATATTCATTGACGTGTGTTTGACAATTTGAAGATAAGGGACAATATGGTCTTTTCATCTAAAGCCATAATAATTAGAAATTTCGGATAAAACTATTTGTTTTTCTAAAAGAAATTTACACACAAAATAAGAAGGGAGACTGTGAAAATTGAATTCACATGTAACATGTGGGAAACACTCACTAGTACGACTATTTTGTAAATTATGAAATTTAAAAGAATAAAACAGAAGATTTTATGGTATAGTCGTTAACAAATATTTTCTAGTTATATGATTATTTTTTTTAATAGGAGACCTGAATTATGCTTAATGAATAAGTACTTAACTATAAAGGTTGGAGCATCATGCCGAATTTTTATTATTTTCTTTTAAATGGGGAATAATTTATTTCAATAAATTTTTGGTTTTGAATTAACATAAATTAAAATTCATTTAAAGTAATCCAAAATTCTAAAAGAGAAAATTTAAAGTAATCCGAAATTCTAAAAGAGAAACTTCTTTCCTTTTTAAAAAATCAATAAAATTGCCTCAAAATAGGGGAAACAAAAGAAACTTAATTAATTTATTGGTAATTTGACTTCTTTATTTTATAATAACAAGGCTAGCTAGATTTTGTATTCTTCTTAATTGTGTATTATTATTATTATTATTATTATTATTATTATTATTTAGTTTTTCATTTGGCATTTGATATACAAAAGTATAACACATTATCATTTTTTTTTATTTGGGGGGGGGGGGGTTTAAATGGGGGGACTAATTTGACAATTTGCAATTCAAACCCTACCTACCACACATAAATTAAATCTATGGTCCCAAAGATTTTAAAGTCTTAAATAAATATAAAATGTGATTCTTTTCTGAATTCACGTGATTTCTATATTTTAAGGATAAATCTTATTCAAATAATATACGTTTCACCAATAAGAAAGCAAAAAAAAAAGAAGAAAAAAAAAGAAAGGGATATTTGAGTCATTTTGTCCTATATAGAACACACAAAAAACGTGATTTATACTTGATATTGATATATTGTTCCTAGTTATTACGTCTTTCAACCATCCATGCATTTCCTTACTCTTTATGTTATGATTTTTGTTCGTTGAGATTTCTTCACTCTAAAATAAACGCCTTTAGCGTAGAAATCATGTTTTATAGTTTACTACTCTTGGCATGTGGCCTCTTTTTAATGCTAAAATATTATTACATAATGCAATTCTTCTCGTGTCATTACAATGAAAAAATATTATGTAAATTGATGTTTGTATAATTTGTATATTGAATAGCTAAATATCATGACAAAGAGCGTATTTGAAGTCTTACATGATTACATGAGTATACATATTTATATATGAAAGTCGTTATGGTCCAGCTCGCTAGTGATATTATTCGTTTTGGCTTATGCCCGCACGACTTTAAAACACATCTTTAATTGATAAGAACGATTTACTTAGAAGTTATATGCCCAACATATTTTCTATGTTTATCGATGTGAAACTTTTTAATTTAAGAGCTTTATATATATATATACACACACATTATTTTCTCTAATGACGGATTATCATAAGAAATAGTTACTATGAACTATTTGATGAAAAACTAATAATAATTTCATAGCTGAATTTTTGTAGTGATGGACTGAAGGAAACATAAAAAACAAAAATTACATGATACCAAAGGTAGAAAAAGCTATGGTCCCCTAATGTAATGTTCTTATATTTATGAGTCATTTTGACATATATAGAACACAAAAAAGATGTGTTATAATTTTAAGTATTTTGGTATTGATATATTGCTCTTAGTTATTGTGCCTTTTAATTTAGTTATTAAGTTGCGTGTGAATTAAATATTCCTATCAACCATGTATCTCTGATATTCTTTTAAGTAATTGACAAAATTATTTCTTTATTTTTAGTATTCTTATTAGAAATTAATAAGAGGGATTTGGTAAAAGAAATATTTTTATATATACAAGAACTAAAAAGAGCAACCCTCGAACTTAATGGTCGTCAATTGATTTTATGAATTATATTTTGGAGTTTTTGGTACCGATTGAAAGTGAACCTATATATGTTGTAAACTTTGTAAGATAATGAAAAAAGATCAAATATATCTCTATTTTATATAGAGTAATTTAAAAATGTTTTCAACTCATAACTCTATAGTTAATCAAATGGTTCAGACATGCAATAATTGGCTAACGACCCCCAATTCCCTTTAGGAAATTTTATCCTCCTTTGTGAAAAAACACAATCTTGTAACACCTTGCTAAGCGAAAGAGCTAAAAATTTGAAAGAGCCAATTTTGGAGAGAAAAATTTCCGGAAATTTGTTTGAGTTAGGTTAAGGATGAGTTTTGAATCAACTTTAAACGATCACAACTTCTAGATCAAAATAATTTAGGTGTGCTACAAGATATCGTAGGAAAGATCTAATGCCGCCGAGTTTGCACAATTTTGAGTTCGTATGAGAAAGATATGCCCATTGAAAGTCGGGATGTCTAGATAAGGAAAGTCAAAATCAAATTTTTAAGGAGTAATTTGGTCTTTTCTACACCTAGTTAATTTAATTCACTCTTAGTGAATTTACAGGGTCAAAAATGAATTGGTACAATTTGCACAATTGAAAATTCACGCTAGGGTTTTAGAGAGAAGAAAAAAAAAATCAAGATTCATGTCAACTCTACTCAACTCGACTAAAAAAAACAGGGTTCAACTCAATGATAAGATATTCAACACAGTGAAATAAATCTCAACTCAACAATAAGATATTCAACTCAATGAAATAAGGCTAAACTCAATCATAAGATACTCGACTCTAAGTACTCAACTTTGGATACTCAACTCTAGATACTCATCTCTGGATACTCAACTCAATGTAAAGCAACAATACAGATGCAATACATGGAAAACTTTTAAAACAGTAGCAAGCGACTCAATGTATTGAAAAATTCGATAGTAACTCAATTTGTAAGCAAGGATACAATGTAAACTCTATTTATATGAAAATACAAAATAAACTCTGTGTAGATAAAATACAAAATATCTCTATGGGAGTTTCTCTTACCGACAACCATTACTATGTGTCACGACCTAAATTCACAAGTTGTGATGGCACCTATGTTCCCAACCAATAGGTAAGCCAATCAACGTATTTTACAAAAGTTAACTAACTAATGAATAAAAAGGTAAAAACACTTAGCAAAATCTTTAACACTGATTTCCTTATAAGTACGAAATGTTGAAAACTTAAAAAAGAACTATCCAAGAATCGGTGTCATCAGTACAAGATATTCTAAAATACGATGGAAGTCTGAAACTAAAATGACAAATCTAACATAAGGGATATTCTGTTTGAATACTAAAGTAACAAAATAAGTAAAAGATAGAGGGAGGTGTGGGCCACAAAACAACCAAGCAACTTACCACAACTCCAAGACACTCCAACCTCGGACTCAAAATGCTACACGAGATGTGCTCGTACTCGAAATTTAATCTGCACTACAAAGAGTGCAACAAGTGTAGTATGAGTACGAAACCACGTGTACCCAGTATATTTCATTGAACGACAATGAAGAAGTAGTGACAGGAGTTTATATAAGAAAAATCGATTCTTAAGTGATGGTTGTCGGTTAGAGAAACTCCCACAAAAGCTATAGTATTTTTATATACATCAGTTAATTGTACTTTCATATACATTTCAGAGTTATGTTGTATCCTTGTTATGCACACAGAGTTGACATCATGTTTTTAAACAACTTTTCTTTATATTGCACTTGTATTTAACTGTTTTATATTGAAATGAGTTCAATTAACTATCATGAGTTAAGTATTTTGAGTTTAGTATCCTTAGTTGAGTATCATATCTTTGAGTTCAATATTTAATCTCTGAGTTTAGTATCTTATTCTTGATTATTCATTGGGTTTCAAGTTTTAGAAGAGGTAAGTATGTTTCCATCTTTTTATCCAAGTATCAAGCTTATGTTATGCTTTAGAATTTCCCTTATATGCTCTTACATTCCACGTACTGAGCCAATTGGCCTGCATCTTTTCATGATGCAGACACAGATATTTAGGGTCTGCAACAAGATCTTCATTGATACATCCGAGATTCGAGATAGTGGTGGTGAGTCTCCTTACTTTCGGAGGATTTCATTTACTTTTCAGTTTAATTAGGAGGCGTGGGTCTTGTCCCGACTTCCATCTTTATCAGTTAGAGGCTTCATAGATAGTCAGTTTAGTTAAAGAGTCTGTATTTTGCATTTATTTTATTAAATGTTTTAAAGACTAAAGTTGTCTTTTTTATGGCGAGTTGAATATATTTATTTGACTATTCAAAGTTTTCAATTGAGTTAAAGCATTGTAATTGAGTTTCATAATTTTTATTTTGTTTCAAGCTTTGTATGCTTAAGTGAGTCGTCAACTTATAGTCATTCAGGATGAGGGTTCGCTTGGGGACCAACAATGGTCTTTTAGTACCGGCCACGTCTAGAGTGTAGGCTCGAATTGTGACATTTCCAGTCAAGATTGTCGTCACGAATCCTGGAATCAAGAATCAAACACCAAAACTTCGTACATTTGCTTGGCACCCAGATAGGTTAGGTTTTACGAATTGAATAGTTATAAATCTATGTTTACCGCGTGATATATGTAAGTAAACGGTAAAAATATGCGTAGGTCCTCGTGCACCGAATATAATATGATTGAATCCTAGGAAGAAGCCTTAGATGATGATCTAGGATTAGGTGATGGTCGTGATTCTGTGACTATTTGCTTCTTTACGATCCATGTACATATGTGAATGTCACATTATTAATCACGTTTGTGCAAAGGAAATAGAGGGATGATGAATGCCATGAATCATGACTAAATTGTATGAACTTGAGAATAACTTATGTTTGTGATTGTGGTGTGTTGAATGGATCGGTTGCCACATTTCGGCATAAGTAACTTGGATAGGTTGCCACGTTCCAACATAAACTTGGATCGGTTGTCACGTTCTGGTGTAACTAATTTGGATCGGTTGTCACGTTTTGGCATAACTAACTTGGATTGGTTGCCATGTTCCGACATAATTATGGGATCAGTTATCGCATTCCGGCATAATTAACTAGTATTGAGTACCACGTTCCGATATGCTAACAGTTAGCGTTTGGGTCCCATGAGAAGATCAACGATTGATATAATTGTGATGACTAAGAATTGTGAAATTGAACCTTGGTCGTAATAATATTTGTTTAAAGAGGACTTATATTTGGCTATTCTTTGGTGTCGAGTGAACTTGTTGTGTATGGTGTCAAATGAATTGAAATGTCCACGAGGGTTAGCGTTTTCTATCAAGGATTTTTTCATGTCCAAGATTCATTTAAATATCAAAAACAAGATCGATATAATTATTTACATAATTATATTTTCAAACACACCTCGTCATAATTTTTTAATTTTAATCAAAACACATTATCCTATATTTAGTGGATGGGTGATATGATATTATATAAGCTTTAACCATTCATCAATCCATAACAAATGAAAATCAAAATTGGAAAAGACTATAACATAAAAGAAAATAACACATTAGTTTTATTTATGCTGAAATAGTAGAGTACATGAAGACATTATATTTAATATCTCCACTTTATTTAATTTTCATAATAACATAATAATGAGAATAATGTTACTAACCCATAGAGGGAGTAACTCGAACAATGCGTTTAAAGTTAACAACCAGAAAAACTCTGCCACAAACATAATTAAGTGGCCTAATCATACCAGGAAATAGAAGCCTAACATCATGAACTATGGGATTTTCCTTTTGAATTACTTCTTTTGCATATCCTGCTGATTTCCCAACAAGTTCAGGCCATGATAGCTTACCTAAAATAATTATAAATTTGTGATAATACTGAAAATAATAATAAAAAAAAATCATATAATTATGTAACCATATGTGAAATTAAATAAATCACCTGGGCAAAATACAAATTCTCCATCATCTTCCACTGGAAATTTCACTACTTCTATGCCATCACTGATCAAATCTCTTGCCATCAGTGATTGAAAAACTGTAATTATAATTAATTAATTACATATTTCAAAGATAATACAATATATATGCATGAGCATCGGCGGAATCAGTAGTTTTACTGAGAGGGTTCAAAATATGAAAGAAGTAAACAAATGAACTAGCTAGTCGAAGGGGGTTCAAAATCTGCTATACAACCTGGGGGAGACAACCCCCCTCTACAAAAAATTATGTTGTATATTTAAGGTAATTTTAAGAATTTTTATGTTTATATATAAATTTTGTACCTCTTGAATATAAGATTAGAGGTTGACTTAGTAATTGAAGGGTTCAAACCTCAAATTTTAATTTTCCGAACCCCCTTAACGGAAATTCTGAATCCGCCACTACTAATACAAAAATATACTAGCAGTCTTGAATTCAAGCTCTAGAAATAAAAAAAAAATCCTCTTATCAATTAAATAAGTATAAATTTAAATTAATCAGACTATAAAAAATTTTGGGACTAATTAATTACATACGTGATGCAAGAAGCAAGAAAGCAAGCACATGAGATAACTTGAGCATATTCTTTCCCTCCATTTTGCTTTTATTTAATTTAATTGTGTGATGTGCAACACTCATTGGTTACACATCCAAATTTATAGGGACTTTGTAACGGGTCGGGTCGATTTAGTTATAAACATTATGGGTTGGTATCGAACAACTTGGTCATCAATAATTGATTGGATATTCTCAAAAGATTTTAAAAAAAAATTCAAACCCTACCTACCACACATAAATTAAATCTATGGTCCCAAAGATTTTAAATTATAAAATAAATATAAAATGTGATTGTTTTTAGAATTCACGTAAATTTAATTTTTTGAGAATAGATCTTATCCAAATTATATATCGTTCACCAATAAGAAATCACAAATAAATAAAAAAAAAGGGATATTAAGAAAAAAAATCTATGGTCCCTTATAAAATGTCTTAATTCATAAGTTATTTTGTGAGTATATAGAACATATGAAAATTGTGATTTATAATTATAGATACTTGATATTGATATATTGTTTGCATTTATGTACTCTTTACCAGGGGCGGAACTACATGGTGTCCGTCGGGTGCTCGAGCACCCATTAACTTCGTTACGAAATATATATATATCTATGTAGAAATCGATAGGTATTTGTATAAAATTAACATAGAGCACCCAATGAATAAATTATATAGTTGGCCCAATGATTCTAGAATGGGTACTTAAGACTCTTTTAATGTTATTGTACCAATGTTCGAATCTCATTGTTAACAACTATATTTTATAATTTCAATTCAAAGCACCCACGACCTTAAAATCTTAGATCCGCCACTGCTCTTTACGTTATGATTTTCGCTCATTGAGATTCAATTGTATTATTTTCTCCGCTTCAAAATAAATGGTATTTAAGTTAAATATCACATTGTGTAGTTTACTACTCTGGCCTCTAGCCTTTTTTTCAATGTTCAAAAAGTATTATGTAATCGTCAAAATATACTCCTCTTTCCAAGTGATATGTCATATCACATTATTTTTCTTTTAAATATAAGTTTCTAACAATACAATAAAAAGTTGTTTAATGTTTTTATATGGAAAAATGAATAAGTATCCCCTCAATCTATGCCTAAAATTTCAGAGACACTCTTATATTATACTAAGATCCTATTATTTCTCTGATCTTATTTTATAAGTAATTTTCTACTCTTTTTCGGCTTACGTGGCATTAGCTTGACCACAAGATAGTGCCACATAGGCCGAAAAGGGGTGGAAAATTATTAACAAAATAAGTTCAGGGGTAATAGGACCTTAGTATAGTATAAGTGCGTTTCTGAAATTTCGAGCATAGGTTGAGGGGGTACTTGTGCATTATCTCTTTTTATAAACAACTTTTTTATTCAATTGAAGTATTTACATATTCTTGAATTTTATAAAAATTAATTGAATTTTAGATTAAAATTCACTAATATTTATTATTTATTTTTTTAAATATATTTTTAAATTTGATAACCTTTTATAAAATTCAAGAATGGGTATTAATGTTAAAGTTAATATCTAAAAGAAGTTGTTTGGAAAGACATGTTAAACAATTGAACTTTTTTTTAAATAAAATAAAATAATGTGAAATGTCATCTCGAAGAGAAGAGTATATTCCGAAGAAAATAGGACTAGTTAAGTAATATTGTGTTACTAAAGAAATAAAAATGATATTATATATAACTACCTAAAAAATTTACTCTCAAACCTTTAATTAAAGACGAAAAAATATTAGTGGTTCCTTTAATAGAAACTTATATTTTTACCTTAACTTTTTACGATCTTTTTGTTTAGTACTGGTCCTTCAATCATCTTAATTTGCTCCAAAGAAAGTACAACATACTATTCACGTTTTTATCTATTGACAAATATAATTTAAATGATAACTACGATATTTAGAGGAAAAGAATAAATATATCTCTAAGGGATGAACATGTGGCTTCATTTCAACACCTTATTCAATTTTTATTTATATTTATCCTATTTTTTTTATTCTAAAAAAATATCTTTTATTTCAAACGCACCTATCAATCACCAAAATGAAATAACTCTTTCATTTTATTTTTGTTTTTTTTTTACTATAGTGCATCCTCCCAAAAGTTTCAAACAACATACACCAACCCTATCAACAATAACAAAAGGATGGTGTAATGAGTTATGTTTCAAAATCAATTTCAATTAATCTATATCTTCTTCGAAATTATTTTCAATCCCATTCACTAACAGCAAGTCGATTTGGCCTCGATTTAATTATCAAATTTACTTTAAAATCTGAATCTTTATTTCTTAATAGATAGCATTTTCAACCTCTTTTAACAAAAGAAATTAATTTATGTTCAAATTTTTTGATTCAATTACGGATCCACTTTTAAGATTGAAGTTTTATCTGTTGGTGATAGTATTTTCAATCCTTGTCAACAACAACTAACTGAACATAAAAGTTTTAAATATTTTGAAATAAGACTTACATATTTTTTTAAAAATTACTTAAGTATTATAAATCATAATAGCCTTGAAAGATTTATACTACTAATATCAATAATTAATCATATATTCTCAAAAGATTTAATTAAAAAAAGGTAATTTTTATCTAGTAAAAAGTGGAAAAATTTCAGAAAATGACATGACACGTTTTATTTATGTTTCAAATGTCTTTATCAACGCACTAGATAATCACTGCGTGAGCTATAATGACAAGGAACAAATAATATAAAATGAAATCCAAAAAGACTTACTAGCAAAAGTAGAGATGCTTTGGTCCCTAGTTTTGAAATATTTTTATTGATGAGTCATTTGGTAAGTAAAATTTTAAATTTTAAATTTCACGATAACGAATTCAAGTAATAATACATGAGTTTCAAATTCAAATATATATTTAATGAATTTCAAATCAAATATAAAAATTTATGATTAATTTATTGAATTTGATTGTGGGTAAAAATATTAAAAATTGGGTATATTATTGAGATAAAATAACATGTATATTCATTAATTCATACATAATCCAAAAATAACGATAAGAGTATATACAACCTTAAAATATAACAGATGATATTCATATATCATTTAAAATAGTTCGAAGATATATTTATTATTTCTCTATGAAAATATAATAAGCAAAATGATTCTAATTCTCTTTATATACATCACTAATAATCCTTATTATTTATAGGCACTTTTTATTTTTCAAGTTGTTGTTATTTTACTCAGAGAAAAATTAATAGAGAGCAGCTTCCAAAAAATAAAAGAAGAACAAAACGAAAGGGATAATAAAATTGAAAAATGATCTAAAATACTCTTTAAATATTAATAAAATTGAAAAATGATCTAAAATACTCTTTAAATATTGAAATTGGTATAAAAAGATTTTCTGTTAACCTATTGATTTCATAGTGTCATTGACGTTACCTTTATGATTTTATAATGCCTTTTTTACAAACGATCCCATTAGCAATGTAATACATAAAATTCTATGATTCATTGAAAATCTAATCAACTTATACAAATTAAATCTCAATCCAAACCCGAATTAACGTATTTAAACCTGCCCCTACTAAATCTAAATGAAAAAATCAATAAATCATATTTACTCGTTTACCTTTTAAAAAATATTATATTTACTCTTCGTCATACTTTTTTATTTTATTTAACTAACATTCTTTTTATTTATGAGAAAAAGTATAACTATCTTATTTTTTTTTTCAATTTTATCTTTCTATATATTTTTTTAAAGCTCGGCCTATTATTTCAGTAGTTGCTTTTCAAAAATTAAATTATAGACCTAATTTTAAGCTTAAAACTTTGTCAATCAATCGTGATAGTATTTCCAATCCTATTCAACAATAATAAATCGAATATAAAAGTTTTAAGTTTTCAGAAATAAAATTTAAATATTTTTAAAATTATGTAATCATAATAATTAACATAAATTTGTAAAAAGATTGTCCTTTCTTAATTTAACAAAATAAATAAGTAATTAGAGACAGTTAAAAAGAAAACCGACAAATAATTAGAGACAGAAAGTGTGATATAAACCTCGGTACTCATTTTCTTTGCCAACCAAAGATTCATTTACTCTCTGGTTTCATCTTAATTTATGTGATAATCTCTTTGATATGTTCGTATCCATAAAAAATCACAATCAAATTGTATTTATGTATATAACATCTATGCATGAGTGCATCCGGGTGAGATACGATATATACAATGAAATATATCTTTATGTGTGCCACTGAGATTGAACTTGAAATTTTCCTATTGATACTAAATTCTTTTTATTTCTGCTATTTCTCATTGTGGTTTAATTAATTCGTTTACTGCTTTCTATTAGAGATTTTTTTTTTCATCTTCACGATTCATTTAAATATTAAAGACAAAATTGATATAGTTAATTACTTGATTATATTTTCAAACACGCTTCTGTAACGACCTGTTTAGTCGTTTTGAGCAGCAGACTTTGATTCTGGAAAAACTGACGGAAACAACGGACCCCACGACGGACCGTCGAGGGGGTCTCGTTTCAAAACACTTAGAAATTTTGATAATTGGGTACTGAAATCGACTCTCTGAACTTCGTAACGGAATGGCAGGACGGACCGTCACAGACTCTTCAGAGAATTGAGTCTCTGAACTCTGTGACGGAGCAGCAGGACGGACCGTCGCAGGCATGATGGCCCGTCACAGGCTGCATAATCCCAGGCGGAGTCGGATTTCTTTAATGTTTTAAGGGACGTTTTTGACTATTCCGCTTATAATTATAAAGTTAGTGCTTTAATATTAATAACTCAATTATTTGGGGGCTAAAAGAGGTAACCTTGAGTAAACTAGTGGTTATTGTTGTCATCTTTTATTCTTAATTATATGCTAATTAGGGTAAAAGAAAGAGGGTTTGAATAAAGAAAATAGAAAGAACACGAAGAGAGAGAGGGGATCGACGACAAAGAGGAGAAACGAGAAAACGAAAAAGGCTTGGGAAATTGCTTGCTTGATCGAAATTCTTCGGTGGAGGTAGGTTATGGTTTTTATACACTATTCGTAGTAAACTCTTAATAGCGAATGATATGTATTGGGTAGTGTTGTAAACCCTTCTATATACTTAATTGTGTGTTTGCATGTTGTGGTTATATAATTGTGATGAAATAAGCATGATGAAGCTATTGAATCTTAAATCTTGAAAAAGAAACCCTAATCTACTTTGTTAATGATGATGCCTTAGTGTAAAAGAAGGCTTGATGAACGAAAGTAGTGAGATTAGGGGATCGGGTGCCACATTCCGGTACCAGGATAGTATATGAGGATAAGAGTGTCACGTTCCGACACCAGGATAGTATATGGATCGGGTGCCACGTTCCGGTACCAGGATAGAATATGGATCGGGTGCCACGTTCCGGTACCAGGATAGTATATGAGAATCGGAGTGTCACGTTCCGACACCAGGATAGTATATGGATCGGGTGCCACGTTCCGACACCAGGATAGTATATGGATCGGGTGCCACGTTCCGGTACCAGGATAGAATATGGATCGGGTGCCACGTTTCGGTACCAGGATAGTATATGAGGATCAGAGTGTCACGTTCCGACACCAGGATAGTATATGGATCGGGTGCCACGTTCCGGTACCAGGATAGAATATGGATCGGGTGTCACGTTCCGACACTAGGATAGAATGAGGATCGGAGTGTCACGTTCCGACACCAGGATAGTATATGAGGAGCGGAGTGTCACGTACCGACACGAGAGGAATAAAGATAATGAATCTTGAAAGATGATAATATATTCAATCTAATGAACCTAATTTCCAAATGAGTATGATGAGGAGGCGTGAGTCCTCATTGATGTGCTTGGTGTTGTAACCAAGGGTTATGGTAACTGTAAATGCTGCATGCTAAGGATATTAGTTGATTTTATGATGTTATCTGATATATACTGTTTTCTATTTTGAGTTGGCCGATGATACCTACTCAGTACTTGTGTTTGTACTGACCCCCTACTTTTATGTTTTCTTCTTTGTTATTTGTGGAGTGCAGCAAACGTGCCATCGTCTTCAACTCAACCGCAACTCTAGCCAGTCTTCATTACTCCGGATTTCAGGGTGAGCTAAAGTTTCTAGCTTGGACTGGATCTTCTTCTTCATGTCTTGATGCCTTGAAGTTCCGGCATGGACTAGCTGTTTATGTATTTTAGCTTCTTAGATACTCTTAGATTTAGTAATTCGAAGTAGATGTTCTTGTGATGATGACTTCCAGATTTTGGGGATAATAATAATAGTTGTTGAGTTTTTAGAAGTTAATGAATTGGTTTTTACTAATGAGTTTAAGTCTTCCGCATTATTTTCTGTTGATATTATATTGAAATGTTAAGGTTTAGATTGGTTGATTCGCTCACATAGGAGGGTAAGTGTGGGTGCCAGTCGCGGCCCGATTTGAATCGTGACAGCTTCGTCATAACTTTTTTTTTAAATACTCAAACACATTACTCTAAATTTCGTAAATGGATGGTATGAATATCTACCCACTATAATATACCGCATTCATCTCATTTATAAGCTTTAACGATTCGTCAATCCATATAAAAAAAAAAAGAAAATCAAAATTAGAAAAGACTACAACATAAAAGAAAATAATTACTAGTACTTTTATTTATGTTGAAATAGTTAGAGTACATGAAAGACATTATATTTAATGTCTCCACTTTATTTAATTTTCATAACATAATGTTCCCACCCCATAGAATAATTAATTAACCCATTCTAGGAGTAATTTTAACAATGGCCTTCCAGTCAACATACAGCAAAACTCTGCCACAAACATAATTAAATGGCCCCATCATACCAGGATATAAAACCCTAATATCACTAACATTGGGATTTTCCTTCTGAATTACTTCTTTTGCATATGTTGCTGACTTTCCAACAAGTTCAGGCCATGATAGCTTACCTAAAATAATTACAAATATATATATATAAAAAATTTAGAAATTATAATTATGTAATATTAGTGGAAAAAATAATAATCATAATTATGTATCCATTTGTGAAATTAAATTAATAATTAACCTGGGCATACAAATTCACCATCATTTTCCACTGGAAGTTGTAGTACTTCTATGCCATCACTGATCAAATCTCTTGCCATCAGTGATTGAAAAACTGTAATCATAATTAATTATTTACTTATTTCAGAGATAATATATACTAGTAAAATATACATGCACGAGCAATGTCAGAGTCACTAATTCCACTAAGAAAATTTAAAATCTGAAGAAGTAATAAACAAATAAACTAGTCAAAGGATTCAAAATTTAATATACAACGTACATACATATGATATAATTTCTCTATTCTCCTTTCCCGCCCAACCACACCGCAAATGAAATATAAATCATTTACAACTCTAATCATAATCATGCATATATGTATATATATATATATGGAAAATGTTAAATGGCCAGAAAATTTAGCAAGAATTTGGTCAAAAAATTTTAAAAAAAAACTATAACATTTTTAATTAATATGTATTAAAGTTAAAAAAGTAATGTTTAAAAAGGTAAATATAACATAAAAATTTCTTATTCTGGCCAATTTTTTTTTTTGTATATATATATAAAGAGAGAGAAAGAGAGGTACTAACACAATGCAAGAAGAAAGAAAAGAATGATGTGAGCAAACTTTGACTCCATTTTCTTTTAGTTGTAATGTAAAGAGTAGAAGGAATTGAGTGAATTTGTATAACTTGTATCACATTAATTTATAGGCACAGTTTGCCTTCATGTATTGAGGTACTACATATTAGTGGTGTCTAACAACCACATGTTACAATTTATAATAAGGGACAAAATGGTCTTTTCCTTTAAAGCCACTAATTAGGATAAAATTATTATTTTTAATTTACACAAGCATGTAATGGAACAGTGAAAATTGAATTTACATATAGTAGGCGAGGGAAATCCATTGATACCACTATTTGTAATTTATGAATTCGAAAAGAATAAAATAGGAAATTTAATTTATAGTCAGTTATAAATATTTTCTAACTATATGATTCTTTTTAGGAGAATATTTTTTATGAGTCAAATACTTAATGAAATGTCATAGTGAGTAGCAAATTATAATCAAAAATTTTCCGAAGCTAAAACATAAACATGGAGTGCTGAAAAATTATTAAGTAAAATAATGGTGCACTTAAACTGTTTGGTATATTCATTTCTTTTCCCAACAAAAGATTCTTTTATTCTCTCATCTCATTTCATCTCAATTTATGTGATGATTATAGTGCTTAATGAAAAATGTTATTATGTCTTTCAACCATACATGCATTTATGTACTCTTTATGTTATGATTTTCGCTGGTTGAGATTCAATTGTATTATATATTTTCTTCGCTCCAAAATAAATATATTTAAGTAAAAATCACGTTCTCTAGTTTACTACTCTTGGCCTCTAGCCTTTTTCAATGTACAATAAGGATTATATGATGCTCATGTCAATATAATGAAAATTAATATATAATTGAAGTTTATATAATTTGAATCTCGAATAGCTAAAATATCATCTGAGACAGAGAGCGTGTTTGATGTCTTACATGAGTATATATATTTATATACGAAAGTCTTAACAACTCAACTCGCTGCTGATGTTATTCGTTTTTGGCTTATACTCCGCGACTTTAAAACACGTTTTAATTGATAAGGACTATTCACTTATAAGCTATATATCCAACATCTTTCTCGTGTTTTTGCTGATGTGAGACTTTTTGTCTTAAGCTGAATCTCATACGAAATTTTGTGTGTATATAAAAATATATATATATAAAAGAAATATTTACTATGAACTATTTAATGAACAATTAATAACAATTTCATAGCTGAATTTTTGAATTTTTATAGTTTTTTTTTATTTCTCATTCGGTATCTGGTATCCATATTGAAGTTAGATTAAATATGAATTTACGTCGAAAAATTCCATATTAAAGAGTAAATTGCTCCCTAACAAAAGCGACTTGAAACTTGGAACGAAACATAAAGGGAAAAAAAAAAGAAACCAAAAGTTAAAAAGCTCTGGTCCCCTAATGACAAGTTCTTATTTATGAGTCATTTCGTCAATATATAAAACACATAAAAAATGTGTTACATTTGTAAGTATTTTTGATATTCATATATTGCTCCAAATTATTATGCCAATATTTTCTACTAACCATGCATTTACTCTTTAAATAACTCTGATATTTTATTAATTAAGAATTAATTATTATTATTTTTGTATTCTTATAAGATATTAATAAGAGAAATTTGGGTTAAAAAATATTTTTAATGGTCATATTCATCTATGTAATCTTAGAAAAATGCAATATTTATCCTTCGTCATAAATTTATGATATAATTGTCTTTGACATTCAATTTTTAATACATATTTATTCTTGAATTGTCAAATCTCATGACCTCAAATTTTTGACTCATAACTCTATCATTGGCAAACAATCCTCAATTCTCTTTTGGAAATTTTATTTACTTTTCGAAAAAATACAAATAAATCAACTACTATTTAATTCTCGCTTTATTTTTATTTGTCCATAAATATTCGTTGACACATCTACCAATTAGAAGGGTTTTTTGAATTGTATTCTCAACTCTTTTAATAATGAATACATTTAGAAGAATTTTTGATTCAAATTACATCGATGACATTATATTATTCAAAATTCGGCAAATTTATTATTATAAAAATTCGCCAAATTTTCCCACTCTTGTATCCGTTGGTACATCTACAAATTTGTACTTACAAAATATTGATTTTTTTTTTTTACTTTCTTAAATTTTATATCAAATTAAAATTAATACAAACAAATTAAAACATAAAAGAAGTAATACACAATAAGTAAAAAAGGAATTAATTAAGATGAGGGGTACATTTAATTAAGCCACACCTATTTATTCCATTATATATATACTGAGAATACATGGATACATCATAATGAACATACATGAAAATCATAATTATTTTTTCACATGTGGCTGGTTAATTACTTCAATAATCCATGAACTAACTAACCACAGGTATTGCTTTTCAGTACCAAAAAAATTTAATTGAAGTATGGTTTTATTTATCTAAAATATATTGCAGTAATTGAAGCAATTTCTATAATTATTGTCAGTAACTAAATTATGTTTAATTTGTGCTCAATTTATACGAGGACTTAAGTGATTATGATGTGACACTGAGATTCATTTTTTTTAAAAAAAATAATTTCACTCGATGCTTGATATTTGTATTGAAGTTCGATTAATTCAGATTTGTATTAGATAAGGCCTCATTCAATCGCGCAAGCGAAGCCGGGAAACGGACCGCAGCGCAACGACTAGGACTCGTGTCGGAGGAGTTTTGAGCGTGAGCTAACTTCAAGGGTTAGCTTTTCATATCCAAGTTTTATTTAAATATGAAACATGAGATTGATATTACCATTTACTTAAATATTATATTTTCAAACACGCTTCGTCACAATAATATTTTGCCGGATGGGTGATATGACAACTACCCACTATAATATATCACGTTTAATTATATGATCATCTTATTTATATAAGCTTTAACGATTCGTCAATTCATAAAAAAAGAAAATCAAAATTGAAAAAAGACTACAACATGAAAGAAAATAATACATTAGTTTTATTTATGCTGAAATAGTAGAGTACATGAAGACATTATATTTAATATCTCCACTTTATTTAATTTTTTATAATAACATAATAATAATAATAATGTTACTAACCCATAGAGGGAGTAACTTGAACAACGCGTTGAAAGTTAACAACCAGAAAAACTCTGCCACAAACATAATTATGTGGCATAGGCATACCAGGAAATAGAAGCCTAACATCATGAACTATGGGATTTTCCTTTTGAATTACTACTTTTGCATATCCTGCTGATTTTCCAACAAGTTCAGGCCATGATAGCTTACCTAAAATAATTATAAATTTGTGATAATACTAAAAATAAAAAAAAAATCATATAATTATGTAACCATATGTGAAATTAAATTAATTACCTGGGCAAAATACAAATTCACCATCATTTTCCACTGGAAATTGTAGTACTTCTATGCCATCACTAATCAAATCTCTTGCCATCAGTGATTGAAAAACTGTAATTATATATAATTAATTAATTTACATATTTCAGAGATAATAAAATATATATATGCATGAGCATTGGCGGAATCAGTAATTTTACTAAGAGGGTTCGATATATGAAAGAAGTAAACAAATGAACTAGCTAATCGAAGGGGATTCAAAATCTGCTATACAACCAGGGGCAGACAATCCCCCTCGACAAAAAATTATGTTGTATATTTAAGGTACTGTTAAGAATTTTTTATGTTTATTTATAAATTTTGAATTAATCGGACTATAAAAAAAATTTTGGGGCTAATTAATTACATACGTGATGCAAGAAGCAAGAAAGCAAGCACATGAGATAACTTGAGCATATTCTTTCCCTCCATTTTGCTTTTATTTAATTTAATTGTGTGATGCGTAAAACTCATTAATTACACATCCATATTTATAGGGACTTAATAAGGGGTCGGGTCGATTTAATTATAAAGATTATGGTTGGTATCGATTAACTTAGTCATCAATAATTGATTAAAAAAAAAATTCAAACCCTACCTACCCCACATAAACTAAATCTATGGTCCCAAAGATTTTAAAGTATAAAATAAATATAAAATGTGATTGTTTTCTAAATTCACGTGAATTCAATTTTTTGAGAATAGATCTTATGCAAATTATATATCGTTCTCCAATAAAAAAGCACAGATAAAAAAATAAAAAGAACAAGAAAAAGAAAGTAATATTGTAAAAAAACTACGGTCCCATATAAAATGTTTTTATTCATGGGTCACGTTGTCAGTATGTAGAACATAAAAAAAATGTGATTTGTAATTATAGGTTTTTAATATTGATGATATATTGTTCCTAAATGTGATTTGTAATTATAGGTTTTTAATATTGATGATATATTGTTCCTAGTTATTATTTCTTTCAACCATCGATGCATTTACGTACTTCTTTATGTTATGATTTTCATTGTGATTTAATTGTATTATTTTTTTCGCTTCAAAATAAATGCTATTTAAATAAAATCGTGTTGTGTAGTTTTTCACTGCAAAATAAATATCATTTAAGTAAAAATCACGTCGTGTAGTAAAATATACATGCATGAGCATTGGAGGAGTCGCTAATTTCAAAATCTAAATAAGTAAACGCATGAACTAGTCGAAGACATTTGAAGTGATCTTTTCTTTTTGAAACCACTAATTAGGATAAAATTATTATTTTTAATTTACGTACGAAATGTAATAAATAGTGAAAATTAAATTTACACGTAGTAGGTGAGGGTCATCCTCTTATACCACTATTTTATTATTTATGAATTTGACAAGAACGAAACAGAAAATTTGATTTGATTTTATAGTCGATAATAAATATTTTCTAGTTATATAATTTGTTTTTACTAGAGAACTTTTTTATTAAAAAAAAAATACACAGAAGATCAATTTATTCTTAAAATACATGTTGGAGATCTTTGTATGAGTTTTTTTTTTAATGATGAAAATCCATTGAAGTAGTTTGAAATTCTAAGAGAAAATATGTTCGAAAAGTTTTTTATATTTAAGACTCAAATTCAAAAGTTGGAGTAAATTTCTTAGATTATCATTTGTGTTTGGAAATTTGCCCTATAACATCACTTTTATTTCTTTAAGACTAGAGGTTTACATTCGATTTTTCAGTTCGATTTTATATTATTCAGTTTGATTTTGATTTTTGGTTGTAACTCAACCCGAACCAAAACAAAATTGATTTAATTTGTTTTTTTCTCATTTTGATTGGAGTTTTTTCAATTTAATTAATCGGTTGTATCAATAGTTAAAACCATACCAAAGTAATATGGGATAATTATCAGTCCATAAACCTTACTTATCATCTATATTCAGCCAAACTCATACAAATTAGAGAAAATTAACTTTTTTAATGTATCCCCCCCTCCTCCTTATCAAGAATGATCTCGAGAATCCGATAACTTTTGTTTAGACCTTGAATTTACACTATGAAATCCATCAAAATCTGAAGAAATAAATAAATGAACTGTCACGACCCAAAATCACGAGTCGTGATGGCACCTATATTCCCAACCAATAGGTAAGCCAACCAACATATTTTAACAACTTAACTAACAAAGAAGTGAAAAGACAACAATTTCCAAATCTCCAACACTGAGTTCTTATAAGTACGAATGCGGAAAACTGAAAAAAAGTACTACCCAAGAAATGGTGTCATGAGTACAAGAGCTTCTAAAATACGATGCAAGTCTGAAACTAAAAGGCAAATCTAACATAAGGGATATCCTGTCTGAATACTGAATAACAGAATAAGTAAAAGATAGAGGGAGGTGTGGGCCACGGAACAGCCAAGCAGCTCACCACAACTCCAAGAAACTTCAAGCCGGACTCAATTTGCTCCACGAGATGTGCTCCTACTCGGAATCGAATCTGCACCACAAAGAGTGCAACAAGCGTAGTATGAGTACGAAACCACGTGTACCCAGTATGTCTCATTGACCGACAACGAAGAAGTAGTGACGGGAATTATATAGAAAATAAATTCTTAGATTGTACAAGTATATATATATCTATATATTACACTTACTATTTAAGTTTCATCAATAAAGAAATCAACGTTTTATATTTTCCAAACACCAAACGAAACATATAGTCATCAAGAATGAATGATGGGATGAAATGCAATGCAATATGATGCCATGTAATGATATGTCTCAGAATACCCAGTACTCACTCAACCGTATATACATGATACTCCTCGGAAATACATCGAGAGTTCATGACCCATGGGGGACTCGCGAGGTCCATATACCGACACGGACGATCTCCACGTGTCTGTGCGGACGATCTCAACGCACTATCATAATATCAAACAATTTTTCGCACGGACGGTCTCCACGTGCCCAAATTACAATCTTAACATCTCACCATCCCCAGCACGGACGATCTCCACGTGCCCAACTTATACTCAGTCTCATGTCTATGCATGTGCACAATATTATTTCAATAGAGGGGGATGATGATGCATCTCAATCAATCAATATGAACATAATACATAACCACCTCAATTATCACAACTATACGGGTGAAATAAATAAAACACAATCACACAAGGAATTTAAGTCAATAATATATCAGCTAATGCTCATATGCTTTGGCATTCTCAAATTTCAATCCACATTCTATAATAGAAATTTTTCCTTTTTATAACACCGGTACTCGTACCAATGCCCGTCACCCCATTGATACGAGACCACCATCTTTCCCCTTACCCCTTTGTCTATTTTCATTTTTTTTAATCTTTAATTAGGAAAAAGTCCTTCAACAAGTCTAAAAGTCTTAACATACCTTAGATGCCGAGCTTGTACCACGAATCTTTTAAGATTTTTCCTTTCCTTTTCGCAAGGTTTCGGAACGTTCCCAATCTACCAATTATGCAATATTCGTAAGTAAGAAATTTTTGTAGACATTCAAATTATTATATGTCTATCATAGACGCTAAAACTCACTCATATTTCCAACCAAACTCCAAGTCTTGATATATATTGGTATGCCAAATTTTTCATACTTGCTAAATTTCAAGCCAAGAACTTAACTCTAAACTCTTCAAATAGACTAAAATTCAATGTTAGATCATATAAAATAACACCTAATAATTAATTACCAATCCCAATATGTCAAAACTAGTACCTTGATTTGATAATTAAATAAACTAAGAATCAACTCCACCAATTAACAATACCACGCAAGACCAATCGGTCTACAATGGTCACGATTTTCCCAAAAAAATCTAAACTGTAACCAAATGTCATATTAAAAAAAAGAATTATTTTACCTTTTTACTAAATGCCAATCATTGGCATATGATTGCCCAATGATTGGCAGATCCACTACCAATATGACAATCCTAAGATGACCAATTTCCATGCTTGCAATGGAAAGAACGATGCCACTGCCTTTGCCCTTTTTTTTCCAATTTTTTTTTCCACCAATTAAAATAATAATAACAAGAATAAAATAATAAAATAACATGCAAATCAATACTTAAATCAAGGTACACCATCAGGATGATGGTCATTAATGGAATTTGAATACGTCCTGGGTGCCGTTTTTTTTTTAAATTATGCTATATACCAATCGTAATAATATAATAATAACAACAAACCAAAATTACTTTGACAACATACCTATGGTAGAATTGAAAAGGGATGAGAAGTTCCTTGTTTTCGTTAGCAGTGGTTATTGCTTCTCCTCTAGTTCATCGCTTAAGGTAAGTTTCTGCCTCCACTCCTTTTATTTTCTAAACAAGAGTTTATTAACCGTGAAACCCCACTAATCTGTTATCTATATTACTTATTTAGTAAAAGTTTCGTCAACTAGGTACTTGTAGTTATCAATAGTTAAAATACCCCCTTTAAATTTTTCAGAAAGAGTCGAAATAGTCCTAATTCTCAAAACGACCTAGCGGGTCGTTACATCACCTACCACTTAAACAAACGTTCGTCCTCGAACGGAAAAAGAAAAGAGCTAACCTGAATGCTCAAAAAGATGAGGATATTTACTCCTCATGTCTGACTCTGTCTCCCATGTAGCCTCCTCCACTGGACGATGCTTCCACTGAACCTTTACTGAAGCAATCTCCTTGGACCTTAGCTTCCGAATTTGCCTATCCAAAATGGAGATCGGCTCTTCCTCAAAAGTCAAATTCTGATCAAGTAACACCGAATCCCATTGAATCACGTGATCGCCACCCTGATGATACTTCTTAAGCATTGAAATATGAAATACAGGATGGACACTTGACAACCCAGGTGGCAAAGCCAACTGATATGCCACCTCACCAATACGCTCCACAACCTCGAAAGGACCAATGTACCTTGGACTCAACTTGCCCTTCTTTCCAAATCTCATCACACCCTTCATGGGTGAAACCTTAAGTAAAACCCTCTCTCCAACCATAAACTCCAAATCACGAACCTTCCTATCTGCGTAACTCTTTTGCCTACTCTGAGCCATGAGAAGTCTATCTTGGATCAACTTGACCTTGTCCAAGGACTCCCTCAACAAATCTGTACCCCAAGGTCTAACCTCAAATGCGTCAAACCAACCAATTGGAGATCGACATCTTCTACCATACAAAGCCTCAAATGGTGCCATCTCAATGCTCGAATGATAACTATTATTGTAAGAAAACTCCGTTAATGGCAAGAATTGATCCCACTGACCACCAAAGTCAATCACACACGCCCGCAACATGTCCTCAAGAACCTGAATAGTCCGCTCAGACTGACCATCAGTCTGAGGGTGAAAGGCTGTACTAAGATCCACCCGAGTGCCCAACTCCTTCTGCATAGACCGCCAAAAATGAGATGTAAATTGGGTGCCACGATCTGAAATAATAGATATAGGAACCCCATGCAACCGAACTATCTCCCGAATATAAATCTTGGCTAACCTTTCTGAGTTATAGGTAGTCTGAACTGGTACAAAGTGTGCAGACTTAGTCAGTCGATCCACGATGACCCATATAGCATCAAACTTACCCAAGGTACGTGGCAATCCTACCACAAAGTCCATAGCAATACGCTCCCACTTCCACTCAGGTATAGGCATCCTCTGTGTCACACCTCCAGGCTTTTGATGTTCATACTTCACCTGCTGACAATTCAGACACTGGGATACATAATCTACTATGTCCCTCTTCATACGACACCACCAATAATGTTGCTTCAAGTCACGATACATCTTAGTAGCCCCCGGATGAATAGAGTATCTCGAACTATGAGCCTCGTCCATGATCAATCTAGTCAAATCACCTGTACGAGGAACACATATACGACCCTTAATCCTCAAAACTCCCTCACCATCAAGAATTGCAGCCTTGGCTTCTCCTTTTAACACCTTGTCCTTAATCTTACATAAATCACCATCATCAAACTGTTGAGCCCGAATCTGCTCCAACAAGGACGACCTAGCCTCCATATAAGCCAACACCTTACCAGATTCTGAAATATCAAGTCTCACAAAGCTATTGGCCAGGGATTGGACATCCCTAGCTAAGGGACGCTCACCAACCTATAACATGGCTAGGCTACCCATACTTACCGCCTTCCGAATCAAGGCATCTGCTACAACATTTGCTTTGCCTGGGTGATAAAGAATAGTCATATCGTAGTCTTTGAGCAGCTCCAACCATCTCCTCTGCCTCAAATTTAGATCCCTCTGATTGAATATATACTGGAGACTACGATGATCCGTGAACACCTCACAATGCACTCCATAAAGATAATGCCTCCAAATCTTTAATGCAAACACCACAGCCGCCAATTCTAAATCATGAATAGGGTAGTTCTTCTCATGAACCTTTAACTGTCTCGAAGCATAAGCTATCACTTTTCCCTTCTGCATTAATACACAACCAAGACCAATCCGAGAAGCATCACAATATACGACAAAACCCTCTCCCTCCACGGGTAGGGTTAAAATCGGAGCAGTAGTCAATAAAGTCTTGAGCTTTTGGAAACTAACCTCACATTCGTCAGACCACTGAAAAGTCACCTCCTTCTGTGTCAGTCTAGTTAATGGAGATGCAATGGATGAAAAACCCTCAACAAACCGTCGATAATAACCTGCAAGTCCCAAGAAACTCCGAATCTCAGTAACTGAAGTAGGTCTGACCCAATCTCTAACCGCCTCAATCTTCTTAGGATCCACCATGATACCCTCCTTGGACACTACATGTCCCAAGAATGCCACCGAACTAAGCCAAAACTCACACTTTGAAAACTTTGCATAAAGCTTCTTCTCCTTTAGAATCCCAAGAACAATCCTCAAATGATGCTCGTGTTCCTCCTTACTGCGTGAGTATATCAATATATCATCTATGAAGACAATAACAAAGGAATCTAAATATGGTCTGAACACTCCATTCATCAAGTCCATAAAAGCTGCTGGGGCATTAGTCAATCCGAAAGACATCACCAAAAACTCGTAATGACCATAACGTGTTCGAAAAGCCGTCTTAGGGATATCCTCCGCCCTAACCTTTAGCTGATGATAGCCCGATCTCAAGTCAATTTTGGAGAAAACTGAAGCACCCTGTAATTGATCAAATAGATCATCAATACGAGGTATCGGATACTTATTTCTAATGGTTACCTTGTTCAACTGTCGATAGTCAATACACATACGCATAGATCCATCCTTTTTCTTCACAAATAATACTGGAGCACCCCAAGGAGATACACTTGGTCTAATAAAACCTTTGCTCAACAAATCCTGCAATTGCACCTTCAACTCTTTCAATTCAGCCGGTGCCATACGATAAGGAGGAATAGAAATAGGCCGAGTGCCTGGCTCCACATCGATACAAAAATCAATATCACGATCTGGTGGAAGACCTGGCAAATCGGTCGGGAATACCTCTGAAAATTCACTCACCACTGGAATAGACTCAAGCATAGGAGTCTCAATACTAGTATCTCGAATATGGGCCAAGTAAGCCAAACATCCTCTCTGTACCAACTGACGAGCCTTAAGGAATGATATCACACCCTTAGAAGGATGACTAAGAGTACCTCTCCATTCTACTATAGGAATTCCAGGCATAGCTAAAGTGATGGTCTTGGCATGACAATTTAAAATTGCGTGGTAAGAAGATAACCAATCCATACCAAGAATCACATCAAAATCTATCATTTCTAAGACCTTTAGATCTGCATGAGTGTCATACCCCATCAAAGTAATAGTACATAAACGATACACTTGATCTACAACTACAGAATCCCCGACAGGAGTAGAAACAAGTATCGGCAAATCAAGAGACTCACACAATATATCCAGACTAGGAGCAAAATATGTGGACACATAAGAATAAGTAGAGCCTGGATCAAATAATATAGTAGCTGGTCGATGACAAACCAGAATAATACCTGTGATAACAGCGTCTGAGGCTTCAGCCTCTGGCCTACCTGGAAAAGCATAACAGTGAGAACGACTTCCATCAGATTGTGGACCTCCACGACCACCACCTCGACCAGAAGGAGAACCACCTCTACCTGAATGAGAACCACCTCTACCATTCTGTGCACCACCCCTAGCTGGAGGTTGTGCAGCCCTGGAAGTCGAAACCTGAGAACCCTGATGTAAGCCACCACGTCTGGTCCTAGGGCAGTCTCTCACAAAGTGTCCCATATCACCACACTCAAAGCAACCCCTACGAGACGCCGGCTGATGAGAGGAACCGGAATGTCCAGAATGCCCTCCACGAACTACAGGTCTAGAAGATGAACCCTGCGAAGTATGTACCGAGCTCGAAGAGTTATGCCCAGCGTAACCAGCCTCAGACGCTGGTATGGCAGCATGAATGGGTCTGCTAGACTGAGGGTGATAACCTCTGCCCGAGTAACCCCGACTCCTAGACGGAGCACCACCATAATCACCTGAATAACGAGTCCTCTTGCCCTCTCGCTGCTCAAATCCCTCACGTCGAATCATCTCCAACTCCTTAGCAGCATCTACCACTTTCTGGAATGTAACACCAGAAGCAGCAACCTGAGACACTCCTAGACGAATTGGAATAATCAGCCCCTTAACAAACCTCCTCACTCTCTCAGCCTCTGTGGGAAGTATCATCGAAGCATGCCTAGCCAAGGCATGGAATTTACCCTCATACTCTGCAACTGACATACCATTTTGCTGCAAACCCTCAAACTCGGCCCTCTTGCGCTCCCTCTCACTGCGTGGAACAAAATCCATCAAAATCTGAAGAAATAAATAAATGAACTAGTCGAAGGGATTCAAAATTTACCATACAACAGCATATCCATATGATAAGATTCCTCTATTCTTAATTAGTAATATCGAATTTGAGCCTTAAATATACAAAAATCATATTAGGACGGCTTGCCGGTTAAATAAACCTTACTAATCAGTAAAAAATTAAAGTAATCGGATCAAAAGAGAATTAAGGGGCTAATTACATATGTGATGCAAGAAGGGGTTGGTGAATTTAATAGTAAATATTATGATATGTATCGAGTAACTCAGACATCAATAATTGATGGTATATAATTTCAAAAGATTTATTTTTTTAAAAAGAAAATGTAAAGGTAATTTTTAGCTGGTGAAAAGTGGGGAAATTTCAGAAAAATGAAATGACACGTTTTATTTATGTTTTCAAAGTCTTTCTCAATGCATTAGATATACATTGCATTAGGTATAGTGACAATATAAAATGAAATATAAAAAGATTTACTAGCAAAAGTAGAGATGCTATGGTCCCTAGTTATGATATGTTCCTATTGATGAATCATTTGGTGTATTAGAATTTAAATATAATAATTTTAAATTTTACTATAATGAATTTAAGTAATGATACATGAATTTCAAATGTAAATTTAAATATATGTATTTTCAAAATAAATATAAGATTTATGATAAATCTATTAAATTATATTTTGGGTAAAAAAGATAAAAGTTGGTTAAATTATTGAGATGAAGCCACATGTACATTAGTTAGTTTTAAGGGTATACTGAATCCAAAAATTAACGATAAGAGTGTATAGAAATTTTTAAGTATAACAGAAAATATTAACATATTATTTGTGATAGTTTAGAGATCTATTTATTATTTTTCGTTAAAAATATAATATGAAAAATTATTCTTAATTCTTTTTACATGCAACACTAATAATCCTCATTTATTTTTTTTCAAAGTTGGTGCACTTCTGTCCCCAGGCTTTTTGTTATTTTACTCACGGAAAAATTATCTAGAGAGTTGTTGACACCCAATTTTGACCCGCGTCGGTATGAGTTAGTTAGTTTTATAAACCTTGCGAAAATAAATATATGTACATATATACATATATGTATATGTGTATATCTTAAACCCATTCCTTTACCCCAGGCCCAGCCCCTCTTAATCTTCAGCCCCAACATTAATTCCCAGGCCCAATTACCTCAACCCAACCCAATTCAAACCCAAAAACCACCCAAAAAACCCGACCCAACACCTGACCCAACCCCAATAACCCGTTTCCCCCCCCCTTTCTTCTTCAGCACATTCAATCTGTTCCCAACAGAAAACCAGAACAAAATAGAAACCCAGAACAACAAACGAAACTCGGAAAACCCCGCGTCTCCCCCACGCTCTCGTCTCCCTCACGCGTCTCTCCCCACGCGACCTCCCTCTTCTTCTTTCCCTTCTCCCATCTTCCCCACGTCTGTTTTCAGAAAACAGAAATACACCAAATTCCCAAGAAACAGACGCGCGACAGCCCCAAATCGGAAATCTCTCCAAAATGCTCCGCGTCTCTCCCTCACGCTCTCTCCCTTTCTCTCCCCATCCCATCGCAGCCTGTAAAAAATGCAGAAAACAGCAGCCCCACCCGCGTTTCTCACGCGACCTCTCTCCCTCGCGCGTCCCTCTCTCCTCGCCAGTACGCCTCGCAGCAGACCTGCTTTCGGCGGTGGCAGACCTGTTTTCGGCTGTAGCAGACACGCTAGCCATCCCTTCCCCTTTTTTCCGTTTCCGCAAAGGACGAACCTTTTCAGAAGGGATGGTGCACCATTAATGGAAGAGATTTCAAATTTTGAAATCAAAGGTCACGTCCCCGCCCTCCCTCTTCCGCAACCTTTTCCCTTTCTATTTAAACCCCTCTTCTCCTTCAGAAAAGGGGTTGGAATTTTCGGAATTGAAGAATCGTTAAACATTTAGAGATTTTTATCAAAATTTCAGAGGGGTTAGAATTTTGAGCGCTAGAAATTTTGGGAGTTGAAAAATTGTTAGATATTTGAGATTTTTGAAAAGAAAAGGAAAACACAGAAAAAGACATCATAGCGCAGTCTCCCTGCTTTCCGTCGCCTCTGTGCTGCTTGTTGGAACTCTTAAACTCGCGTCGTGGTGGAAGTTGCTGTCGTCTTGCTCGCGCCGTCCCAGTCGCTGCTCCTCAACAGGTAATATCTCTTCCGTTTTGGATATGTTTTGTTGCGAATGTATTTAGCCATTTGGCCTCTCCCGAATCCGACGCATAGGGTGATTTCTCGTGTGGTTTTGCTGTTCGTCAACTGTTGTTCCTATGCTTTCATCTCTGTTTCTCCTCATGTCAAGCTTGTTTAATTGTTGTTTGCTTAATCTGCTGGCCATGTTTTTTTTTGTTTGTTTATAAATTCGATTCTGTTGACGAGTATTGCTTGTTATTTAGGGTCATCATAGGTGTTGTTTCGTCCTTTTAAATTAAATGTTCGCTGTATCCTCACGTCATCCATGCCCGCTGGTTATTCTGTAGCTCTCTCAGGATTTGGTTTCTTTAAGAGATTCAGTGGCATCGATATTTTATTGATGGTATTGTTGAGTTATGTTATAGTTTCTTTACTCCAAGTATTTTGTTGCTCCCAAGCTGTTAAGTGTGTTGCTTTCGAGGTGGAATTGTATCTTAGAATTGCATCAGTTTTTTTTCTTTCGTGAGATTTGATTAAGTGTGATAGCTTTGTTGGGGTCCGTTTGTTCAATAAGACTGTTGCTCATTTTTGTTAAATAGTGGTGGTATAATCTCTGTATATGACAAGTGCATCAGTATGTGTGTGTGCACGACATGTCACCATTTGTTTCATGTCTCGGTTCTTTGGAAATTATGTTTAAGTTTTCTGTTTCTCTTAATTTTTGACTTCGTAATAGTCTGTTTTTTTTATCTCCGTTTATTCAAGATGCGTGTTATTAGTCCATCTTTCGCATACTAATTCGTTTCTACTTTGTTGCATGGGAAACTTCTTCTCGAGTCCATTTTGGGACTCCCCTTTATCCGTCCTCCTCCGTGCATCTCGGAAGGGCCTTAAAGGCTAAAATTCCCTTCATTCGAGTCATATATAATCAAGCGTAGCGGAGATTGAAGAAATCAAAGAAAGCGAAATTGGATTTTTATTTACTTTCTTTTGTATTCTGTTTGTAATGGGCATAAGCCCTTGTTGCTTTCTTTTCTCGTATTTATTTTATATGTTTAGATTAGGACAGGTTGAAACGGGTTAAAACCCAAAAGCAGGTGGGTCCAAAATTCGGTCAAGGCGAACAGAATCCGAATTTGGACCCAAAAATTTCTCTCTCCCTCTCTCTCTCTATCTCTCTTTGCTACTTGTTTACGTTTTATTTTGAATGTCGTTAGCTTAAGATTAGAAAACTCCAAACCCCCTTCGAAGCGCCTTCTATTTTATCAAATCTCAAAACTAAAATGGAATCTCAAAACGATAAATATTTCAACTCGTAAGTTGTTTAAAACTCTAACATGTTCAAAATTCAAATTCTAAGTTAGTTTGAATTTAAAGAGCTTTAAAATCTGAAAATTCGCCTAAGTAAATTTCTCATAAGTTTAATGATTTCAAAATTGCAAAGTTAAAATAAATAATAGTCAAATAAGTTAATCGCTGGAAAACCGTAATTAGCGGAGTGTCTTAGGTGCCTTTAACACCTTCCTAAGACACTAATATGAATCCCGAACCCTTAAAAGTTTTCAAACAATTTTCTGTTTAATTATTTGAAAACAAGTTTTCTTAATTTTCGCAAAATTAAGTGGCGACTCCTAAAAGTCAAAAATACCCTCTTTCGAAAATCACCTCTTTTCGATAAAACAGAAATGGCGACTCCGCTGGGGAATATTTGGAGGATTCTAACCTTAAGACTAACTTGTTTGACTAATTGTGATAATTGTTCACTTGCTTAAATACTTTAGTTTTCGAATAATTGCATTTCATGGCATAACTTCCGCCAAACGGCAAATAGACTGCATTAGGAAACGGAAGTTACGCGGCTTACCGCGACTTCTCTCAGAAATACCTCAAGAAATCATTTGGGAGTATCGAATAAATAGTTGGAATGCGGTCATCCGACGTTATTCGATAGCTTCACCCCGATGTTTGTCCGACTCGGGTAACCGTCTATTTGAAAACAATTCTAGAAAAGCCTAAGTTAAAGCGAAACCAAAACCAAAATTAGGCATTAGCCTAGGATGACTTAATACCCAAGGCGTATTAAGTCCATTTTAGTAGAAAACCACCAAAACCGCGTCTAAGGTCTTCGACCTCACGACGCATCATGTTATTTGACATTCGAAAGTGTATGTGTGAAAACCAACTTGGGGGTAGGGGAAAGTCTAACGAGTTTTTGTTTTGCAGGTATGGACCGCTTCCCCAAATTCAACATGGTCATCTCAGCGCCACCCCAACTAACAATGTGGCACAACGACTTAGACGGAGATCATAGGCGGACTCTCAACAAGTATGTAGGGGCCTTGACCGAGCTAATCAACATGAATGGTTAGCCAGAGTTGATAGAGGTACTCACGGGGTATTGGGACAGCCAAAGAATGGTCTTCCATTTTGGAACGGCCGAAATCACCCCTACATTAGAAGAGATAAGGGATTGCATAGACACCGTGGGAACGGGCCTAGAAAGAAGAGCCCGAAAACAAGAGGACGTGTTTATTCCCAACAAACCTTCCGTTGAGGACATCTCGGATTGGTTAGGACTAAGAAAAGATTTCACTTATTGGTGTCAAGATTCCCACATAATGTTCAGAGATCTATACGTTAGATTTGGACACGCGAGTTTCTATGCCGCGTATAATTGGGAATTTAGAATTTCCTACAGGGAATGGAACGAGCTCCGCCCATTGGCGTTTGCCATAGCCTTGTTGGGAACAATGGTCTTCCCGCACGGCCCGAGCCTGAGTATCAACACTAGAGTCATAACACTCGTCCAGACGCTATTCAAAGGGTACGAGAATCAAGGAACGACAAAGTACTACTCCGTAGCCCCAGTCATATTATCAGACATATATCGCGCTTTGGGTAAGTGCAAAGAGGGACATCGGTACTTCCAGGGCTGTAATCTGCTCCTCCAATGGTGGATTCTCAGCCACTTGGCGAAGCGTGCCGGAACTCGAGAGCTGCACACTCTCGACAACAAGAACACCCTCAAGGACTTGAACGACTTGTTATTCTGGGCAAACATGAACAATCGGAAGACGAGAGGGAAATGGGCCCAAATTTTCTCCGAGTTGAGAGAAGAGGACCTCCAATGGATGCTCGACCGCTTCATATCCAAAGAGGTTGTCGTAGAAAGTCGAAGATGTGTCGTGCTTCCTTTACCTGGTATCCGAGGGATCCGCCCTTACGCGCCGTTTCGAGTCTTGCGACAGTTCGGAAGAGAGCAGACTGTGCCTAGAGAAGCGTATTATGGTGCTTATGTATATGACATTGGGGACGACAGGGTGGACGATGCTACAGAGATGCTCAGAGAATGGAAGAATGCCAAGCGCATGGGCAAAGACAGTATCGCCCCTGACCGATTCAACGCTGGATGTGACGAAGGCTACAAAGCATGGTTGAAGAGGGATATACAAAACATCTTCTTTCAAATTCCGCGTAGCTTTCGTAGTGTGACAGACAAAGAGGCGAAAGCAGAGGCCGAATTACGAGAATTAAAGGAAGAAGCTAATGAGGTCTACGCCAAATTTGTAGAGAATCAAGACGCACTCGAGAGGGCAACTCGAGAGATCGAGAGACTGAAGCAAGGGTATGAAGAGTTCGACAACTGGATCCAGCAGAAAATTGAGAGGATGCGATACGAGAGCCTGGAAGACAAAGGGCGTCTGGGCGAAGGCTTTCTGTTGATGCTGAGGTACATGTTCCAACAGCACAAAAACCAGAAAAACGACGACGGAGCGGGATCGTCCGGAGCAGCATAGTGGATATCGCCCCTACGCGGGTTTTTCCTTGTTGTATTCGCATTGCTTTAGCCCCTGCGTGGGCCCAATATTATCGCACTTTCTAAATAGCCCCTGCGTGGGTTTGTTTATTTCCCTTTTAAAACATTTCACTCATTGTTAAATATTATTCTGGGGGGAATCATTTGACTGGTTTAAACTCACACGTACATCATTCGAATGCGTTAGGCCTACCCTTGGCACAAAAGGGTCCCCATGCATGATTAGGACGCGTTACCTATGTGCACTTAAATGCTTATGTGTTACGTTGCTTTGAATGAAGATATTGTAAACCCACTCCAAGCCCAAAACTCCAAAGAGTATACAGAAGCCACTATTAAAATGTCCGACCAAAATTTCCGAGTCTCTAGTTTCTCACGCAAAATCCATCTCCCACCACAAATCCTAAATACCGCTCTATCATCCCAGGGAAGTTGAATCACCGCTATGGACAAAGGCAAGAACATCCAGACGGAGCTCACTGAGGAGGAACTACGAAGAAAGATCGAACGAATCACTCGAGAGATTCAGAGGGTTGAAGAAGAGGGACTCAAAGTAGACGTGACCACAGCGATCTACAAAGCTGCGGTCTCAACCTTGGATGAAGATCTGGCGTCACAGATAAAGAGAAAGAAGGAGGTTGAGATGGAAACCGAAAGCCTAAGGAAAAGGTTGAACCTGCTTCGTTTGGAGATACACGAAGGAAAGGCGAGAGAAGCGAAAATAGATATCGAGACTGCCGTGTCGTTGGCCAGAAGTGCGGCACTCGACGAAGAATTGGCAACCCATAACCACTTAAAAGGCGGAAGACATCCCGCCCGTGAACAGGGAACAGATAACAGTAGCCCCGTCTATGAAGTAATTGAGCAGGACGTTGAAGAAGAAATCGTCTACAAGCCTCCGTTTCCGACTGTCTGAAAGGAAAGGAAAGACGCCACCACAAGACAAGAAATTGCCAAATGTTGTTTTCCAGAAATTTCAATGTTGTTTTCCAATTCCCTTGTAATCATAATGAAAGAATGAATGGAAAATTTTCATCCTAAATTCGAACTACGTTGGGCCTGAATTCTCCTCGTGAGATACGTAGGCAGCCTTTCCCGGCCCGGCCCCTATCACCAAAAATTTTCATTCTCCTCCGTGTTTCGGAGATACGAAGATAAGATCAACGGACGACGAAAAGCAGCTGCAAGAAAACCATAGCTCAACGTGATTCAGCTTTCCCGAGATGACGTCAAAACAAACAAATTCCTGTTTGTTCAAAATATATTTCCGTCCTCATTCGCGGGTTAAGATGTCCTCAAACAAAGTGACTTGTGTGTTTATCTGTTTTATGTGCGATATTATGCATTTTGTACTCCGGATATGCACTGACAAATTTGCCTTTGAGTTGTTTTTTTCATCACAGGTACCTCTTACTGATCTGTGTCGATAAAGCTGGCAGATCACCACTACTTCACCAGATCAAAAGGTCGCGCAGATTCCTTCCCCAGATCAAACGCAAATACAGACATGGGCGACAACAATGAACAAATCAGCCTCACAGATGTCGTGGTGGCTCAGCCAACTGTGGCAGAGCAGAATGAGCTTATTGCGCAGTTGATGCAGCAAATAGCTGACATGAGGGTAGAGATGCAACGGAGGCAAGACACCCCTCCGCCCGGATTCGGCCCCAACTTTCTCGACGCAAGACCCCCTACATACTTCCCCTCGTCCAGCTCGGATCCTACTCAGCAACGTCCATCGACACCCGTGTATAACCCCTCCAGAATAGATATAACCACCCAAAACCCCCAATACGCGTCAGTCTCCTATCAGACTCCCTCACCACCCCCAGACAATCCTCCACAAATACCACCACACCCCCAAAGCATTCCAATAGCCCCATTACCCCAAAATCAAACCCAAAATCCCGCCGCCTTCAATTCCCAAACACCGCATCCCCACTTTAACCAAAATACCAATCCACAAAATTTCCCGCAAAATTATCAAACCGCACAGAACGTTCCAAGCCCTTCCATAGCTCCACCCCTCCCCAAAAGAACCACTTTTCAAGTCCCAATCCCAGTCGAGCATGAGGTGCACGGCTCCGAGTTGGACCACTATGAGGAGCAAGAAAGAGAGTGGAGGTCGAGGGAAGAAGCAAAGGTAGACATAAAGGAGGAGATCCGGAAGGCAATGAGGGAATTGCAATGTACTCCAGACGTCGCCGGGTTAAGCTACGCAGAACTATGCATCCACCCAGACTTGAACCTGTCTGAAGGGTTCAAGATCCCGAAGTTTGATACCTTCGGTGGGGCGGGCAACCCCATGGCACACCTCAGAGCGTACTGTGACCAACTCGTGGGAGTTGGCAAAGATGAAGCCTTGCTAATGAGGTTATTCAGCCGGAGCCTATGCGGTGAAGCCCTGGAGTGGTTCACGTCACATGAGACTCGACAGTGGCCCAGTTGGAGTGCACTGGCTAAGGAGTTCATCGACAGATTCGCGTACAACGTCGAAATAGTCCCTGATCGGTACTCCTTGGAGAAGATGAAGCAGAAGCCCACAGAAAGCTATCGCGAGTTCGCGTACAGATGGAGGAAGGAGGCAGCGAGGGTGAGGCCTCCAATGACCGAGAAGGAGATTGTGGAGGTGTTCGTGCGGGTGCAGGAGCCCGAGTATTATGACAGAGTCATCTTATTAATCGGCGCCAAGTTCGCCGAGATAGTCAAGGTGGGTGAGACTATTGAAGATGGCCTGAAGTTGGGGAAGATAGCCCGAGTGTCTGCATCACCTGGGTCTTCCGGACTGGTAAGGAAGAAAAGAGAAGAGGTTAACGCTATCTCACACGGGGGAAGAAAGGCCCCTAGAAACTTACCACGTCCCCAAGGCCGCCCTTACCCTCCATCACAGCCTCATCAAGCCTACCGTCCAAACTCAAATCATTCCAGCCACTACAATGCCGGCCCCACTTATCCAGAAGCCCATATTGCGTCGTATCAGAATCCACCCCCGATTCCCCAAAATTTTCCAAACTACCCCCAAGCCTATCAAGTCCCTCTCCACTACCAGAATGTCGCTCCCAGCTGCGCTAATGTACAGCCAAACTATCAAGCGCCATTCCCCGCATATCAAATACAAACCCCAGCATATCAAAGCCCCCATCCAAATTACCAAGCCCCAAGGCCAAACCACCAAACAAATCCCTACCCCAGAACCCAAGCTCCACAACCAAACGCCCGCAATTACCAACAAGTCCCTCCCCCACAGCAGGGCGGGTATGATCCCCCTCGCCCCAGGTCTGAGAAGAAGCCCTCCAGAAGCTTCACCGTGTTGGCTGAAAGTAGAACTAAATTGTTCGAAAGGTTATCCGCGGCCGGATACATCCACCCTGTGGGCCCCAAGCCCGTGGATGTCCATTCCAGATTCTACAGACCGGAGCAGAGATGTGCTTACCATTCCAACAGTGTTGGACATGATACAGAAGATTGTATCAATCTCAAGCACAAGATCCAGGACTTGATTGACCAGGAAGTGGTCTCTCTTCAGCCCGCGGCGCCAAACGTCAACACGAATCCGTTGCCAAATCATGGGGGTGGAAACATCAACATGATAGAAATTGACGATGATAAGCGTGAAGCCAAGAGAATTACTCCTATTGTTCAGGAAGACTTGGAGAGGGCTGTCGCTTCTTTGAGCGTCAGGGAGAAAGGAGAGTTTGTCATTCTGACACCTGCAAAGGCTGTTGCCTTGGTGCCCTCAAGGACTCTCCCCAAACCCAAGTTTGTGATAGAAACGGCCGTGGCTCAAGGCATGACTAGGTCCGGAAGGTGCTACACCCCTTATGAGCTTGCTCTCGGAGGACAGAAGAAGGACCATGCTAAGAGGCCGATAAGCGAGGGGGAAGCAGAAGAGTTCTGGAGAAGGATGCAGCCGAAGGACTATTCCATCGTCAAACATTTAGAGAAGACTCCAGCTCAGATATCTGTATGGGCCCTGCTGATGAGCTCTCAGTCCCACAGGCAGGCCTTAATGAAAGCTCTTGATGATACATACGTGCCCTCAGGCACAAGCAGCGACAATGTAGCTGCTATGATTCACCGAGTCATTCAGGGACACCGTATCAACTTCTGCGATGATGAGTTGCCATCCGAAGGGAGAGCCCACAACAAAGCTCTACACATCACCGTGGTATGCCGCGGAAAGATCGTCAACCGTGTTTTGGTAGACGACGGATCGGGCCTAGACATATGCCCCTTGTCCACGCTGAAGCAGCTGAGGTTTGACCTCGGAAAGTTGGAGAAAAACCAGGTCAATGTGAGAGCATTTGATGGTGTGCAGAGAGAGACGTTAGGGGCGGTGAACTTGATCATCCAAATGGGCCCCGCGGAGTTCGAGGCAAAATTCCAGGTGTTGGATATCGACACCAGCTATAACCTCCTTTTGGGAAGGCCATTTATTCATATGGCTGGAGCCATCCCTTCCACTCTTCACCAAGTGATGAAACTAGTATGGAGAAATGAAGAACTAGTTATTCACGGGGAAAGGAGCCATTCGGGTAAGCAGGTGCCGATCTTGGACGAGACGCCGCAAACTTCGGATTTCTACACAGTGGAGTTGGTAAATGCCACCGATGAGGGCCTGGCACCACAGACTCCCATGCCGGCCGTGTACAAAATGATCGCCACGGTAATGCTGCAGAGCGGATTCGAACCAGGTTTCGGATTAGGAAGGAATGCGCAAGGGATCATCGAGCCAGTTCCGGTCCTTGCTACAGGATCAAGGTATGGTTTGGGGTTCATCCCCACAGATGATGATATGAAGATGAAGAGGAAAAGGGATCAAGGGTTGACTAAGCCGATCCCGCATCTCTATTAATCCTTTCCAGTCCGGGAGCGTGCCGAGTCTGCAGACGATGGGGAAGGAATCTGTGACCTGTTCAAGGAGATCAACGCCGTCATCGAGGAGGAGGCTGAGCCTGCAGGCATTCGTGATACTGAACCAGGGGAGATGCTGCAAAATTGGACGTCCACGCCGATCCTGATGCCCCGAACTCTGTGGTAGAATGGAGTTATTTTGTGCATGCCAAAATCGGTGGTCGTTCGGAAGAGGCCCGAGACCCACCATTTCTGCATTTTCTTGATTTTGAATTTTGTTATGATTGTTTAAAGGGCGACGTGGCCTCGTGCCATGACCCAACTTTGCATCTTGATTCAATTTAAATGAAAGCCTCCTTATTTTGACTTTGTTTATTCGATTGCTTGTTATATTTTGCTTTTCTAATTTTGTCTGTTTATGATTTCAGTAACGTAAGTTACAAACCTGCCAACGTCATGTCATGTCATGAGCTAAACGAACAAAATGAGGCAAATGACGATGAGGCTGACGACTACGACGAAGAAAGTGGGGAACCAGACTATGTAGTAGAAGAGTTTCGACAGTTCGAGAATCAACATAAACCGAATCTGGAGGAAACAGAGACGGTAAATTTGGGAGATTCAGAATGTGTCAAAGAGGTTAAGATCAGCACTCACCTGAATAAAACTCAGAAGGAGAGCCTGATTCATTTGCTTGCCGAATACAGCGATGTGTTTGTTTGGGAGGTCAGTGATATGCAGGGGCTGAGTACCGATGTCGTATCTCATAAGCTGCCTATCAACCCAGGGTTCGAGCCAGTGAAGCAAAAGACTTGGAAATTCAAGCCTGAGTTGAGTTTGAAGATTAAGGAGGAAATCACCAAGCAGATAGAGTCCCGGTTGGTAGAAGTAATGCAATATCCCACCTGGTTGGCGAATGTCGTTCCGGTCGCCAAGAAAGATGGAAAAATCAGGATTTGCGTTGATTACAGAGATCTCAACAAGGCTAGTCCAAAGGATAATTTCCCGTTGCCAAATATCCATATTCTGATTGATAACTGTGCCAAACATGAGATGCAGTCATTCGTGGATTGTTACGCGGGTTATCACCAGATTCTGATGGATGAAGAAGACGCGGAGAAAACGGCCTTCATCACGCCTTGGGGGGTATATCACTACAGGGTGATGCCGTTTGGGCTCAAAAACGCCGGTGCCACTTACATGAGAGCCATGACGACTATCTTCCACGACATGATTCACAAGGAAATTGAAGTGTACGTGGACGACGTCATAATTAAATCCCGCGAGAGTTCGGATCATTTGACACACCTGCGAAAATTCTTTGAACGTTTGCGTAGGTACAACTTGAAGCTAAATCCCGCCAAGTGTGCTTTTGGAGTCCCAGCTGGGAAATTGTTAGGGTTTATAGTCAGCAGAAGAGGTATTGAGCTCGACCCTTCCAAGATTAAAGCAATTCAGGAGTTACCTCCGCCGAAGACGAGAAAAGAGGTGATGAGCTTCTTAGGGAGATTAAACTATATCAGCCGGTTTATAGCACAGTCGACGGTGGTATGTGAGCCTATCTTCAGGTTGCTGAAGAAAGATGCCCCAACTAAGTGGACTGAGGAGTGCCAGACCGCTTTCGACGCTATCAAGAGCTACTTGTCTAATCCACCAGTATTGGTTCCTCCGCGAGAAGGGAGTCCTTTTTTGCTGTATTTGTCTGTTTCAGATAACGCCTTTGGATGTGTACTGGGTCAACATGACGAGACAGGAAAGAAGGAAAGGGCAATCTACTACATCAGCAAGAAATTTACTCCGTACGAGTCTCGTTACACTCTGCTGGAAAGAACATGTTGTGCTCTGACGTGGCTTGCCCAGAAGCTGAGGCACTATTTGTCGTCGTACACTACATATCTTATCTCCAGAATGGATCCATTGAAGTATATTTTCCAGAAAGCGATGCCGACCGGGAAGTTAGCTAAATGGCAAATGCTGTTGAGTGAGTTTGACATCGTGTACGTGACTCAGAAGGCAATAAAAGCACAAGCTTTGGCTGATCATCTTGCGGAAAATCCCGTTGATGAAGAGTATGAACCTCTCAAGACATATTTTCACGATGAAGTAGTGTAATTTGTGGGTGAAGATATCTCTGAAGCTTATCCAGGTTGGAGATTATTCTTCGATGGAGCGGTGAACCACCAGGGTAAAGGTGTTGGAGCAGTCTTGGTATCAGAATCTGGTCAGCACTATCCTATAGCGGCTAAACTACGATTCAACTGCACAAACAACATGGCTGAGTATGAAGCTTGCATTCTCGGTTTGAAAATGGCCGTTGACATGAATGTATACGAGTTACTGGTTATTGGAGATTCAGACCTCTTGATTCATCAGGTTCAGGGAGAATGGGCTGTGAAGAACCCGAAGATTGTACCTTACGTACAATATGTGCAAAATCTGTGTAAAAGGTTTCGCCAGATCGAGTTCAGACATACTCCCAGAATACAGAATGAATTAGCTGATGCTCTTGCCACCATCGCGTCAATGATCAAACATCCGGATACTGATTACATCGACCCGTTGGATATAGACTTGAAGGAACATCCAGTCCATTGTTCACATGTTGAATCAGAACCAGATGGTTTGCCCTGGTATTTCGACATAAAGAGGTACTTGGAGTCTGGGACATATCCAGAAGACGCCGCATCTAATCAAAAGAAGTCGATACGTCGTATGGCTCTCAATTTCTTTTTGAATGGAGAAGTCCTTTACAGGAGGACTCTAGATTTGGGCCTTTTGAGATGCGTGGATGCTACTGAAGCCGTGAGGCTTATTGAACAGATACATGCTGGAGTCTGTGGCACACATATGAACGGGCTTACCTTGGCAAGAAAAGTCCTTCGAGCCGGTTATTTCTGGATGACTATGGAGCATGACTGCTGCAAATTCGTGCAAAAATGCCACAAATGTCAAGTGCACGGCGATCCGATACGGGTGCCACCTCACGAACTTAATGCTATGAGTTCGCCTTGGCCATTTGTAGCTTGGGGAATGGATGTCATCGGTCCTATAGAGCCAGCCGCTTCTAATGGACACAGATTCATTTTGGTTGCCATCGATTATTTCACCAAGTGGGTGGAAGCAGCCTCTTACAAATCGGTAACCAAGAAAGTGGTGGCCGACTTTGTCCGCAACAATCTGATATGCCGATTTGGAGTTCCAGAATCCATCATCACGGATAACGGTGCAAATCTCAACAGTCATCTGATGAAAGAGATATGTGAACAATTTAAGATTGTTCACCGAAGGTCCACTGCTTATCGCCCTCAAATGAACGGAGCTGTAGAGGCCGCCAACAAGAACATCAAGAAGATTCTGAGGAAAATGATTGACAAGCAGCGGGGTTGGCATGAAATGTTGCCATATGCTCTACTGGGTTATCGAACGACGGTCAGAACATCAACTGGAGCTACTCCATACTTGCTAGTATACGGAACAGAAGCAGTCGTACCTGTTGAAGTCGAGATACCGTCACTGAGGATCATCCAAGAAGCTGAGCTAAGTAATGCTGAGTGGGTTAGCAAACGGATTGACCAACTAGCTTTGATTGATGAGAAGAGGATGGTTGCTGTTTGCCATGGCCAGTTGTATAGACAAAGAATGACTCGCGCTTTTCACAAAAGAGTAAGAGCCAGAAATTTTGAAGTTGGTCAGTTGGTTCTTAAGCGTATTTTTCCTCATCAAGACGAGCACAAAGGAAAGTTCGCACCGAACTGGCAAGGTCCTTACATGGTTCGCAAAGTACTATCTGGAGGTGCTTTAGTCTTGTCAGAGATGGATGGCGCTGTATGGCCCAAGCCTATCAATTCAGATGCTGTCAAGAGATATTACGCGTGAAGTTCGTTTTGCATTTTCCATCATTTACTTGTAATCTTCTGTTTGCTTGTATTTGTTCGAATTTGAATTCTTATCCCTCTTGTAACGAACTACGTCTGACCTGAATTCTCGAGAACGAGATACGTAGGCGGCCCATGTCGGCTTCGGTCACCCCATTTATCCCCTTTAATCATTTCTTTGCACCTGAACTACGTTCGACCTGAATTCTCAAGAATGAGATACGTAGGCGGCCTTTGTCGGCTTCGGTCGGTTTCTTTGTAGATTTTATTCTTGTTAACCTTTAAGGGGAACTACGTTTGACCTGATTCCTGCCTCAACGGGATACGTAGGCGCCACAAGGGCTCGGTCATATATCTCGTAAATTTTATTCCCCCCTTCTACAATAGAAACTGGGACAGAATTTTTTTTTAGAGGGACTCAAAAAATTCTCCAGAAGGAACCTTCTCTTTAGCGGATCAAACTAAAGACATTTCGAATTTGCGACTGGGACAGAATTTTTGAGAAGATCTCAAAAATTCCGAGATCTGTGCGATTACAATGGAAAGAGGAGCAAGATACTAAACTGGGACAGAAATTTTGAGGATAGCCTCAAAATTTTGTCATGGGACTTCCCTACAAGTCCGGAATGCCTCTGAAATTCATTCGACAAGCGACGGACTCAAAGAAGCTCGTTAAGCCTGACATGACATGACTTGGCATTGACTTTTCGAGATACTATTTCCTAAAAATTTCTTGCTTCTCTTAAAAATTTTCCTTTTATATTTCATCTGTTTTGGCATAAGATATTTTCTTATCTATCAAGAGTCGGGAAATCAACCGGAGACATCAAGACAAGGAGCAAACAACCGAAGGGATCGACACAGATCAGTATGTTTAAAACTGACAATTTTTCTGTGGATGCAGGTTTATAGCTTCGCTTCAAAATCGGCCGAATTCTTCCGACTTATGAATACGGAGAAGGAGAAAACTATCTCCAAAACCAGTGATTTTATTGAAAGCGGGAATATCGTTTGCGTCAGGATGCTTATGAATGTGTTTGTTTATTTCAAACCATTCTCAACAATGGGAAATTTACAAAATATCCAGTCAGATTCAAAGGTGAATCAAACGGAAATCATGCATCGCGAGTCAATAATTATGCATGACGAGAAGATTTCATGTCTCGTCAAAATTTATCATCGCGAGAAGAATTTATGCCTCGCAGGAATTCATGCATCGCGGAATCATGCATCGCGGAAATCATGCATCGCGAGTCAATAATCATGCATGACGAGAAGATTTCATGCCTCGTCAAAATTTATACATCGCGAGAAGAATTTATGCCTCGCAGGAATTCACGCATCGCGGAATCATGCATCGCGAGTCAATAATTATGCATGACGAGAAGATTTCATGCCTCGTCAAAGTTTATACATCGCGAGAAGAATTTATGCCTCGCAGGAATTCATGCATCGCGGAATCATGCATCGCGGAAATCATGCATCGCGAGTCAATAATTATGCATGACGAGAAGATTTCATGTCTCGTCAAAATTTATACATCGCGAGAAGAATTTATGCCTCGCAGGAATTCATGCATCGCGGAATCATGCATCACGGAAATCATGCATCGCGAGTCAATAATTATGCATGACGAGAAGATTTCATGCCTCGTCAAAATTTATACATCGCGAGAAGAATTTATGCCTCGCAGGAATTCATGCATCGCGGAAATCATGCATCGCGAGTCAATAATTATGCATGACGAGAAGATTTCATGCCTCGTCAAAATTTATACGTCGCGAGAAGAATTTATGCCTCGCTGGAATTCATGCATAGCAAAAATCATGCATCGCGGAAGTCATGCATCGTGAGTCATTAATTATGCACAACGAGAAGATTTCATGCCTCGTCAAAATTTAGGCACGACGAGAAGAATTCATGCCTCGTCAAAATTTGCATATCGCAAGAAGATTTTATTCTTCGCTGAAAGTTATGCATCGCGAGAAGATTCATATCTCGCAGGAATTTATGTAGCGCGGGAAGATATTCATGACCCGCAAGAAGACGTACTTGGATAAAGAAAGAGCAATACTTATCCATTGGCTTCGACTGCATTATGTTATTTCTTATAAAAACAAACATCATGGAGAGCATCGAAGATGACAACAAAAGAAACATCAATATCGCATCAGCATTTATTTATTTATTTCGACATCAAGTATGGAATACATTGAAGATGATATTGCAAAACGCAAGGCATAAGCTTTATTTGCTGGACGTCAGACCGATCGAGTCGACGTCGAACATGGAGGAGAACAATGAAGTGTCGACATGGTAAAAGACACTGTCTCCCATCCTAATTGCATTTTTAAGCTGACGAGTTTTATCTCAGTCTTTGTCGAGAGCATCCGAAAGGATGAATTCTCCAAAACCACAAGTGCGGACGACATCAAAAAGGATGCAGCACAACGTGGAACTTTTTCTTAGCAGCGAACTGGGACACAGTCCAAAGAGGAGTGTCAAACTCTTAGGACGCGAGCAGGGAAGCGACTTCAACCACAATCGAACCACCCTCTCGAGGCTTACGGGTTTTCTCTAGTTCTGTCAGTTTCTGTCTCGCTTCCGAAAGTTTTGTTTTATCGGAAGCAAGTTCCCAATCTGAGTGACAATACGCCAAAAGATTTGGAAATTATGTCCGTGTAAGTTCTTAATTATGGGTGTGAAGCGCGCCACATTCATGGCTAAGAGGTTACAAGCCTCTTTTTCATACTCGTTTAATGTGTCACTCGTCCAAAACCGAAGGTTAGCTAGCATAATAGTTTTCCTTTTCCAACGATCGAGTCGAACTACACACAGCCTGATTCCGAAGGTTTAAGGGTATGTAGGCGGATTCAATGTTGAAAACTCGGCTGTATTCCAACATTCGCTCTCGAATTCTATTCTCGAGCATTTCAATACCTTCATAATCCGGTATCGAAGTGGCTTTGATTCTTTCAAAATCGTGCGATAAATCAATCTATTTGAACTACAAGTGGCCTGAATTCTCATATAGCCTGAGACATGTAGGAGACCCGTTTGCAAGGGTTCGTCTATAATTCCTAAACCCTGTGTCGAATCCTTCCTGTAAAACGATTGGGTTTGATCAAAATTGGTTGGTCAATTTCATCTTCCTCGAGTTGCTTGCGTCAACCCGAGTAAAATGAGGGACAGTTGTTGACACCCAATTTTGACCCGCGTCGGTATGAGTTAGTTAGTTTTATAAACCTTGCGAAAATAAATATATGTACATATATACATATATGTATATACATATATGTATATGTATATGTGTATATCTTAAACCCATTCCTTTACCCCAGGCCCAGCCCCTCTTAATCTTCAGCCCCAACATTAATTCCCAGGCCCAATTACCTCAACCCAACCCAATTCAAACCCAAAAACCACCCAAAAAACCCGACCCAACACCTGACCCAACCCCAATAACCCGTTTCCCCCCCCCCCCCTTTCTTCTTCAGCACATTCAATCTGTTCCCAACAGAAAACCAGAACAAAATAGAAACCCAGAACAACAAACGAAACCCGGAAAACCCCGCGTCTCCCCCACGCTCTCGTCTCCCTCACGCGTCTCTCCCCACGCGACCTCCCTCTTCTTCTTTCCCTTCTCCCATCTTCCCCACGTCTGTTTTCAGAAAACAGAAATACACCAAATTCCCAAGAAACAGACGCGCGACAGCCCCAAATCGGAAATCTCTCCAAAATGCTCCGCGTCTCTCCCTCACGCTCTCTCCCTTTCTCTCCCCATCCCATCGCAGCCTGTAAAAAACGCAGAAAAACAGAAGCCCCACCCGCGTTTCTCACGCGACCTCTCTCCCTCGCGCGTCCCTCTCTCCTCGCCAGTACGCCTCGCAGCAGACCTGCTTTCGGCGGTGGCAGACCTGTTTTCGGCTGTAGCAGACACGACTGCCATCCCTTCCCCTTTTTTCCGTTTCCGCAAAGGACGAACCTTTTCAGAAGGGATGGTGCACCATTAATGGAAGAGATTTCAAATTTTGAAATCAAAGGTCACGTCCCCGCCCTCCCTCTTCCGCAACCTTTTCCCTTTCTATTTAAACCCCTCTTCTCCTTCAGAAAAGGGGTTGGAATTTTCGGAATTGAAGAATCGTTAAACATTTAGAGATTTTTATCAAAATTTCAGAGGGGTTAGAATTTTGAGCGCTAGAAATTTTGGGAGTTGAAAAATTGTTAGATATTTGAGATTTTTGAAAAGAAAAGGAAAACACAGAAAAAGACATCATAGCGCAGTCTCCCTGCTTTCCGTCGCCTCTGTGCTGCTTGTTGGAACTCTTAAACTCGCGTCGTGGTGGAAGTTGCTGTCGTCTTGCTCGCGCCGTCCCAGTCGCTGCTCCTCAACAGGTAATATCTCTTCCGTTTTGGATATGTTTTGTTGCGAATGTATTTAGCCATTTGGCCTCTCCCGAATCCGACGCATAGGGTGATTTCTCGTGTGGTTTTGCTGTTCGTCAACTGTTGTTCCTATGCTTTCATCTCTGTTTCTCCTCATGTCAAGCTTGTTTAATTGTTGTTTGCTTAATCTGCTGGCCATGTTTTTTTTTTGTTTGTTTATAAATTCGATTCTGTTGACGAGTATTGCTTGTTATTTAGGGTCATCATAGGTGTTGTTTCGTCCTTTTAAATTAAATGTTCGCTGTATCCTCACGTCATCCATGCCCGCTGGTTATTCTGTAGCTCTCTCAGGATTTGGTTTCTTTAAGAGATTCAGTGGCATCGATATTTTATTGATGGTATTGTTGAGTTATGTTATAGTTTCTTTACTCCAAGTATTTTGTTGCTCCCAAGCTGTTAAGTGTGTTGCTTTCGAGGTGGAATTGTATCTTAGAATTGCATCAGTTTTTTTTCTTTCGTGAGATTTGATTAAGTGTGATAGCTTTGTTGGGGTCCGTTTGTTCAATAAGACTGTTGCTCATTTTTGTTAAATAGTGGTGGTATAATCTCTGTATATGACAAGTGCATCAGTATGTGTGTGTGCACGACATGTCACCATTTGTTTCATGTCTCGGTTCTTTGGAAATTATGTTTAAGTTTTCTGTTTCTCTTAATTTTTGACTTCGTAATAGTCTGTTTTTTTTTTATCTCCGTTTATTCAAGATGCGTGTTATTAGTCCATCTTTCGCATACTAATTCGTTTCTACTTTGTTGCATGGGAAACTTCTTCTCGAGTCCATTTTGGGACTCCCCTTTATCCGTCCTCCTCCGTGCATCTCGGAAGGGCCTTAAAGGCTAAAATTCCCTTCATTCGAGTCATATATAATCAAGCGTAGCGGAGATTGAAGAAATCAAAGAAAGCGAAATTGGATTTTTATTTACTTTCTTTTGTATTCTGTTTGTAATGGGCATAAGCCCTTGTTGCTTTCTTTTCTCGTATTTATTTTATATGTTTAGATTAGGACAGGTTGAAACGGGTTAAAACCCAAAAGCAGGTGGGTCCAAAATTCGGTCAAGGCGAACAGAATCCGAATTTGGACCCAAAAATTTCTCTCTCCCTCTCTCTCTCTATCTCTCTTTGCTACTTGTTTACGTTTTATTTTGAATGTCGTTAGCTTAAGATTAGAAAACTCCAAACCCCCTTCGAAGCGCCTTCTATTTTATCAAATCTCAAAACTAAAATGGAATCTCAAAACGATAAATATTTCAACTCGTAAGTTGTTTAAAACTCTAACATGTTCAAAATTCAAATTCTAAGTTAGTTTGAATTTAAAGAGCTTTAAAATCTGAAAATTCGCCTAAGTAAATTTCTCATAAGTTTAATGATTTCAAAATTGCAAAGTTAAAATAAATAATAGTCAAATAAGTTAATCGCTGGAAAACCGTAATTAGCGGAGTGTCTTAGGTGCCTTTAACACCTTCCTAAGACACTAATATGAATCCCGAACCCTTAAAAGTTTTCAAACAATTTTCTGTTTAATTATTTGAAAACAAGTTTTCTTAATTTTCGCAAAATTAAGTGGCGACTCCTAAAAGTCAAAAATACCCTCTTTCGAAAATCACCTCTTTTCGATAAAACAAGAGTAGCTTGAAAAAATAGAAAAAGAAAGGGATATTAATTCGTTGAATTTAAATATTAAATTCATTATTATTTTTATTTTTTTAAATTTACACACGAAACGTAATATGTGGGGAAACCCATTAATAAAACTATTTTGTAAATTATGAATTTAACAAGAATGAAACGGAAGATTTGAATTTACTTACAAATATTTTCTAGTTATATAAAAAAAAATTATGGGTGTATTAAAAAATAAGAAGATCTTGATTATTCTTAATGAATAAAATTTATTCAAAAAATAAATAAATATTTTTTGGAAACCATTTTCCTCGTTAGAATTTGAAAATATAAAAGTTGGAGCATCATGCCGGGTTTTATAATTATTTTTTAATGATTCTGTTTATTATGAAATTTTGGATTTAAATGAAAGGAAAATCCATTTAAAGTAGTTGAAAATTCTAAGAGGAACATCTTTCATTTTTGAATAATCAATAAAATAGGGGATACAAAAGAAACTTAATTAATTTATGAGATAAGTATAAAAAATATATTTAATTTTTTTTTTTTAGTTTCACATCTAGATTATTTCTTATTAATTTGAGAAGCACATTTAAATGATGTGTGTATTACATTATTTTTTATTTGAATTTTTTTTGTCATATGACATTCTACCTTAATAAAATATTTCACCTTAAAAAAATAAAAAAATAAAATAAAAGTACCGCAATGATTTATTATTTTAATCTCTCCGCACTATTATTTTATTTCAAATCTAAAATTTATAAAATATTTTCAAAAATTTCATACTTTAAAACAACCCCCACCCCACCCCACCCACTCATACAAAAAATATATGGGGAAATTTCATATATGACAAACATATTTTATGAAATTACATTTTGTGGGTATAGTTTAAATAATTACATTCCATGGATATAGTTTAGTTTGTTAAGTGACTTCAAATTTGTATAAAAAAAATTTTTAATTAAATTTATACAAATTTTTTTTTTAATAAATGGTAACAGTAGCACAAAAGATGGTAACAATAAATTCACATAATTTCCATGATTTAAGCAAAACATTCAAAATCAAATATTTTTCCAAAAAAAGAATTCTAAAGCTATAGAAAGACAATACCAGTTCAAAGTCAAATATTTTCTCAATTTCTTTTAGGAATTTGTAGAATGTACAATAATTTTGATATATATATTACAGTTATAGATGTGCATCTGTGATTTCAAGTTTTCTTTTAAAAAAAATATTAATGATTAAATTGATTGTATAATATTCATTTGTTAATCGTATATATAGTAAGCTTGAAATCTGTTTTTACATTTGAGTGTGTAACGTTTATATATACAATATTTTATTAAGGTTCATAATTTTTTGTATATATCGACGAATTTGTATAATGTATTATAATTTTGTATATGTATTATAGAGTGATTTTAACAAATTTCTTCTATAGAAAATTAAATAATTGTATACAAATAGATATTGCCTCATAAGACTTTGTATACATTACCCTAATATTCAACCCACTATATACTTAACTTTAGTAATTGATATACAACTAATAAAATATACAATTAAGACCTGTTTCATAATACTTTGTATATATTACCTTAATATACAACCCCCTGTATACTTTATAATTTGTCTAAACGACTTTGTATATACTACATTAATATACAAACTTGATATATACTTAACTCCAGTATTTTGTATATAACTACTAAAATATAAAATTATAATATACAATTATAAATTAGGCATATTCCTATAACAAAATACAATTGTTTTTTTGTATATATATACAAAAACAAAAACAAAAAGGAGCCTTTAAGATACAATTCACTACTATCCCCTATTAACTTAGTATACTAGTCTTTATATACATAAATTAAAGAATCTGTATAAACTAATCGAATATACAGATCCGTACAATAACTAATGGAATATACATATAACTAAGGGAAGATACATATAACTAAACATGTGTGTATTAAACATGCAATATACTATATACAATTATGTGAATATACAAACATTACTTAAACAAACAATTTTTGTATATCGACACATAAGTAACAAAATATTCTATCTAAAATTGTGTTTTAAGCCACTACCTCATCCTCTGAATCACTGGTTAGTTTTTTCTTCTTTGTTCTTTCTTCGACAATTTTAATACCTCTAGCTATGACATTGTTAACAACTTTTTGAATTGCTATTGGGTCATTTTTTTTTGGATCTCAATTCTTCCTTTGATTTTTTATCTTGAACTTGTTTGGATTTGCCATAGACGCTACATCAACCCCAAAATCTTGAGTTAAATCTATTAAAAACGATCGTCAACAATATTGACATGCAATGAAATACCTCTGGTAATTCTCATAGATGAAGATGATTCATCCATTTCGATTTTGAAAAATTTATAATTTAATAAGAATTATTGATTATTTCAACAAAAAAATATGAAAAAGGTAAGAAACAAAATACATATACAATTGTTGAATAATGAAAAAATAAAAACAATTGATACACGCATAGATTTTAGGGGTTACCTGCTAAAGTTGAATTGAGAAAGTGATTTTTTTTGTTTGAAATTCAAAATTGGATAGAAGGAGTGATTATAGGAGAAAGGGGTGGAATATAAATAGGAGAGATAATATTGATTTGTATAAAATTATATATAAAATCAAAATAAAGATTTTTTACGGTTGATTTAGGAATAGGTGATGGATCCCATTAATTATGGCAAAAAAAAGAAACTATAATCATAGAAAGTAAATAAATTAAACTATATCCTTATTATATAATTACTTAAGGATGTTTGCCATCCTATGTAATTTTCCCAAAAATATATACATTATTTTATTTTTTAAAAAAACTAATAAATTCTACCCCACCAAATATAACTGTAACCCTCGCTCCCAATTGATTTATTTATTGACATTTTCCTCATTTTTTGTTACATATATACATATATTTTTAGAAATATTTTTCTTATATTTACTTACCGAATATAACATTAATAAAAAAAGTTAATTTTTAAAAAATCTTGCAGCACGTTACCAAAATTTTCCTAAAAATCATCTAACACAAAACGAGAAAAAAAATTTAGAAACGGAGTGTTAAAAATTTATTTAATTTTTGTCAAAGTAAGATGTTTTGTCCAAGTAGAGTGTGATGTATTATTTTTAAAAATAAAAAAATAAAAGAGAGAGTGTGTTTTTCAAACTAATATGCAATAGTTTAGGTATGAATTTCACACTCCCATAGTTTGAATATGAAACTAAAAAAAATGAAACATTAGGCGTATTTTTTACACTTATCTCTTAATTTATCGATAACTTGACTACTTTATATTATAACAAAGGGTAGGTAGATTTCATATTCTTATCAATTGCGTGTCATTATTTTTACTTAGTTTTTGTTTTGGTGTTTGATATCGGAATTCAATTCAAATAAATTTATGTGAGAAGTTCTTTGTGGTCAAACCTAAAACCTCTGACCAAAGTAGATAGTATACTTTTTTTTGCACACTATGGTGATAATTTTTCTTACTACTGGCCCCTCAAATACATTGTCACGTTTAATTTTTATTTTTAAAGTGTGACGGGTGGGAGACAAGTTTGCTAATTGCGATTCAAATCATAGCTATCACACATTAATTTTATCTATGATCCCAAAGATGTTTTAAGTCTAAAGAAAGATATAGAGCGATTGATTTTTGAATTCACTTGAACGCAATACTTTTAAAGATAGATCTTTTTTTTTTATGTTTATACATTTCACCGATAAGAGAGCACAAATACAAACAGACAAAATAACAAGGAAAAACAAAAGAAACTGAAAAAGAGTAATAACAAGGAGTTCTCAATACTCTTTATTTAGAAAATTATAGTTTATATACGATAAAATAGTACTTGTTATTGATAAATAATAGACTTTGAAAATGATTAAACATCTTTTTAAAATTTCTGACTTTGTCATCGAAAGACTCTAAGGAGAGTTAGTCATTTGATCATGAGATTATTCAATTAAGACAAACGGCTAACAAATACTCTTTCCAATTTAATCTGTTTGTGTTACTTTACTACTAAGTTTGTTTTAAAATACCTTTGACAACTCTTTAGTTTTAAAAATCATATCTTAAAATGACATATATTTAGGTTGTAAATCATATCATACTTTCTTTTATGTTTTAAAGTCATAAATGCATAATAAATCATACAAATCATGTTAAATCAGTACAATAAGGTTCTTAAAATCAAATTGAAATAATGAAAATAGAAATTTATGAAGAAAGACCAAATTTCATAAAAATCCCCACCTTTACTTCTAACAATCTTGTGAGATTCTTGAGAATCGGTTACTTTAGGTATGAGAGTCGCGGGATACTCTCATTGAAGTCTTACATACTTTGAATCAGTCTTATTGAAACCCTAACTTAGAAAAGGAATCCAAAGTCCCTTTTGAACTTTAGAATGAGTTCTTATTTTCGGTAGACACGGGAGAGAGATTTGATGTTAGAATCTTATATAAAATTCGTCACTAGAGATTGAGATTATTTAGAAATACTATAGATACATGAGATCAACATATCTTGGTGTCGAAGATGAATGATAAGAGAGGATTTGGGAGAAAAATAGCCCTAGGTCATCTCGAATCGTTGCTTACATGCAGAGCATAACAAAATCAGATAAACAAATTAAAACAAAAGAAGTAATACACAATATATTAAAATGAATTAATAAGGAGAGCACTTAATTAAGCCACACTTATTTATTTCATTATATATAGTAAGAGTACATGGAGGCATTATAATGAACATACATGAACCCTAATTATTTTTTCACGTATTGTGGCTGCTTAATTACTTCAATGATCCATTAATTAACTAACCACAGGAATTACTACAACATCACCCAAAATGTTATCAAAAAGACGAACTCTATTACAACGATAATCTAATGGGACTGGAGTTCCACTCAATACTATTGGAACATCATTAATGAATGGATTTTCCTTCTCAATTATTTTCTTAGCAAGCTTTGTTGGTACACCAATAAGTTCTGGCCAGATTAGTTTTCCTACATATAGAAAGAATTGATTATAATTTGAGAAGGCTAGCCATTAGAGAAAGGAAAAACAAGAATAATACACTCTATATGTAATATAATAATATCTAACATGGAGTTAATATTAAAGTGCGTAACCAGCAAGTCTGCTCGCTCTGATACCATATTATAGTGTATAATTTTTTTTTATCTAAAATCTTAAGTTGTTAAAGAGAACACGCTTTTTATTACTTAATTATATTTACTTTTAGAAAAAGTTGGGAGTTGGGGAAGGAAAAAAAATTAGGGAAAGAGATTTCAAGGTGACAATCAAAAACTTATGACCAATAATGTAAAAGTTTTAGTAATCGCAACTGAATTATTGAAATTTCTCAAGAATTAAATGATTTACATCTTGTCTAGCCAAGTTTCAATGACTTTTTTTTTAAAGCATTGAAGTATTTGGCCAAGCTTTAAGAAAAAACAATCATTTTTAGCAGTAGCAAAAATTGTTTTTTGAGAAATTAAAAAAAAGTAATTCTTTAAAAAAAATTTACCTTTGCAGAAAGATTCAGATTCCAATTTCTTAAGATTTATGACTTCTGATCCATCACTTTCTTTTCGTGCCATGAAAGTATCAAAAGCTGTAAAAAATAATATTTAAATAGCAATCAATAAGAATAATATCGTTATACATTTAACTAAATATTATCCTTTATATTTTAACATGTTATAAATATAATGAATCCTTAATAATATTTTAGCTTATTAATCTATCTTCATGAATGATTGTTTATACTTGTGTTTAATTAGTATCATGCTAGTAGTGTAACAATTCTTCCACTTTGTTATTTATAGTGTATTTATATGCTTAAAAATCTACGACACAAGCAATGGTAGAATTAAGGAGATTCATCTAAACTAAGACGGATCTAACATTTTTTCTAAGTCAGTATATTAAAATAATGTAATTTATCTAGCAAAGGAATATCGATAGACAAGCCATTGAACAAGTTGCTCATTCAAACCTCCTTTGCCGGTTAGTCACATTAAATTTACAAGATCATAACTCTTCTTTAATGTACATATAATATATGGTGAACTCTCTATAAAAATTCTTCTCCCTCACCCACCCATACGACACACGTAATATAAATCATTTACAACTCTAACAATATTCTTGCAAATGTGTATATGATATATATATATATATATATATATATATATATAGAGAGAGAGAGAGAGAGAGAGAGAGAGAGAGGTACTAACAAGTTGCAAGAAGAAAGAAAACAATGATGTGAGCAAACTTTGAATCCATTTTCTTTGTGGTTCTAATGAGTAGAAGGAATTGAGTGAATTTGTATAAGTTGTATCACATTAATTTATAGGCAGAGGTTGCCTTCATTGTAGAGAGGTGCTAGTGGTGTATAACAACCACATGTTTAACAATTTGAAGATAAGGAAAAAGTTGTTATGTTTTAATATTTTTTAAAATTATATAGAAGAATTGAGGGGAGATCGAAAGTGAAAATTGAATTCACGTGTAATATGGTTTATAATTATAGTTACTTGATATTGATATAATGTATCTAATTATTATGCATTTTAACGATGCATTTACATACTCTTTATATATGGTTACAATTTTCGCTCAACTATTTTCTTCACTCCATAAAAAAGTATTATTTAAGTTAATATCATGTTTATTCTTCGAATGTAAATTAAAATTCACATAATTTGAATATTGAATAGCTAACTATTACTTGAGACAGAAAGCGTATTTGATATCTTGCGACAATTAGCTCTCATTTTATCTAATAATGATAAATTATCATAAGAAATATTTATTTTGAGCTATTTAATGACAAATTTATAATAATTTGGTAGCTAATTTTTTGTTATTATTGTGATGGAAGGAAGGAAACATAAAGAAAAAACTAAAAAGGAAATGATACCAAAAGTAAAATTGTTATGGTCCCCTAATGACATGTTCTAATTTATGAGTTATTTTGTCGGTATATAAAACACATAAAAAATGTGTTACAATTGTAAATATTTTTATATTGATTTATTGTTCCCAAGTATTCTGCCTTTCAATTTATTTAGCTGCATGTGAATCCAATATACCAATCATGCATTTACTCTTTAGATATCTTTGAAATTTTATTTTGTAACTAAAAAAAATTGTTTCTCCTTTTGTATTTTTATAATAATTAATAAGACGATTTTTTTAAACCAAAAAAAAAGGATTTTGGGTTAAAAAAATATTATATTTTTATATATACAAGGACTAGAATAGAACAACCCTCAAACTTAATGTCACCATTTGAGTTAAAAAAATAATTAGACTTTATAAATTATATTCGAGATTTTTTTGGTACAGACCAAAACTGGGCATGTTTTGTAAAATTTGTAAGGAAATGGAAGAAGCAACAAATATATCTTTTTTATATAGAAAAGTTTTCGACTCTATTATTGGCTAAGGACGCCAACTCCTATTTGGAGATTTTATCCACCTTTTTTTAAAAAACACAACCAAATTAAATAGTATTATTTAATTTCTTTATTTATTTTTATTTGTCCACCTATATTCGTCTTTATTTATTTTTATTTGTTCACCCATATTCATTGATACATTAAAATTATTTTTGAATGATATGTACATCGATCAAATCGATTTTCTCAATATTGTATTCATTGATATATGTTTGACAATACGCAGATAAGGGGCAAAAGTGGGTTTTTCCCTTAAATCCACTAAGTAGGAAAAAACTTTTTTTTTAGTTTATTATTTGATATTTAATATATGTTTTGAATTCAATTAATAAAAAAGTCTTTTTATATTTATGTTCAAATCTTAAACCTCTAATTAAAGATGAATACTTACTTATCTTTCCTCACCTATAATGATTTTTTTGTTTACAAAGAGATTATAACACATTGTCACGTTTCATTTTTATTTTTGGGGTATAGTGGGGGTGGGGATTAGTTTAACAATTGCAATTCAAGAACCCTATATTTTAAGGATGTTTTATGAGAATCCGATAATTTTATTTTATGATATAAAGTTAAAATCAATCAAACAAATCGAAACAGATATAGTAATAAACAATATGTAAAAAGGAATTAATTAATGAGAGAACATATAACTAAGCCACACTTATTTATTCCATTATATATAGTAAGAGTACATGGAGACATTATAATCAACATGAACCCTAATTATTTTTTAATATGTGGCTGCTTAATTACTTCAATAATCCATTATATTAAGCCACCCTAGGAATTTGTACAACAACACCCAAAATGTTGTCAATAAGACGAACACGAGTACATCTAAAATCAGCTGGGACTGGAGAGCCATTCAATACTATTGGAAATTCATTTATGGATGGATTTTCCTTCCCAATTATTTCTTTAGCAAGCTTTGTTGGTACACCAATAAGTTCTGGCCAGAATTGTTTTCCTACACATACACAAAATAATTGATTATAATGAGAAAAAAAATATACTCTATATGTGTTATAATAATAGCAAATATGGAGTTGATAATAAAGTTCGTAACCAAGAGGTTTGTCGGCTCTGATACCATATTGAAGTGTATAAACGTTTCATCTAAAAATTTAAATTGTTAGAGAGAGCACACTTTTTATTAATTAATTATATTTACTTCTTATAAAAGTTGGCAGTAGGGGAAGGAAAAAATTTGGGGAAAAGAGATATCAAGGTGGAGAATCGCATCCTTGTTACCAATAACCTAAAGTTTAGCTAATCAACCAACTGAACTACTAAAATTTCTGAAGAATTTAATGATCTACATCTTGTTTTGCCAAGTTTCTAAAAAGTCAAGAATGACTTCTTATTTTATTTTATTTTTTAAAAATTATTTTAAAGCATTGAATCATTTGATCAAGTAGCAGTAAAAATTGATTTTTGAGAAGCTAAAAAAAAAGAAGTAATCCTTTAAAGGAATTTTACCTTTGCACCAAGATTCGGATTCAAATTCCTTTAGAAGTTTTATGACTTCTGGCCCATCACTTTCTTTTCGTGCCATGAGAGTTTCAAAAGCTGTAAAAAAAATAATAACATTTCAATAGCAATTCGTCATATTTTAACATGTTATAATATAGTGTACTCCTGAATAATTTTAGCTTATTGATCTATTTTTTAACGAATGATTGTTTTTAGTTGCTCTTTTCATTATCATGCTAATAGTGCAACAATTTTTTAGTGTTATTATTTATAGTGCATTTCTCATTTCAAGGTAGATTGTCAAAAAATTATGATACGGTTAAAAATATCTGGCACAAGCAAAGATAAAAGGAGATTCATTTGAACTGAGAAGGATCTAACATTTTTTCTAAGAGAACCAATATATATATATATATATATATATATATATATATATATAATGAATTTTTTCAGCAAAGAAGTGTCAATAGACAAGTCGCTCATTTTGAACCTCCTTTTTCACTCGATTACATTACATTTACAAGATCATAACTTTTTTTTTATAATATAATATAGTATATAGTGAACCCTTTCTAAAAGTTTTTTCTCCCTCACCGGCCCACCCACTCATACCGCAAAAGAAATATAAATCAATTACAACTCTTGAATGTGTGTATATAATATGTGGAGAGAGAAAGAGAGAGGTACTAACAAAATGCAAGAAGAAAGAAAAGAATGATATGAGCAAACTTTGCCTCCATTTTCTTTTAGTTGTAAAGAGTAGAAGGAATTGAGTGATCTTTTATGAGTTGTATCACATAAATTTATAGGCAAAGGTTGTCTTCATCAGAGGCAGAGTCGGGATTTTCAATAAAGGATTTAAAATATGTAAAAATAAACACATGAAGTAATTGAAAAAAAATTTGACATTTACTAAATATGCATATAAAATTATTTTAACAATATATAAATAATATAATTTTCTGTCAAAAAAGATTTACACCAGATATCTCTGTCACCGTCCTTCATTGTAGTGAAGTACTGCATACTAGTGGTGTCTAACAACCACATGTTGAACAATTGGATAAGAGTGATGCGACATTTAATTTTATAGTTATTTATAAAAGAGGAACAATTTTATGAGCTTTTGGGTTATCCAACTAAAGTAGCTCGAAATTTTAAAAGAGATACTTTTTTCATTAAAATATCAATAAAATTGTCTCAAAATATATGGGGAAACAAAAGAAAATTCATTAATTTATTTTGTAATTTGGCTTCTTTATTTTATCACAAGGCTAGCTAGACTTTGTAATCTTCTCAATTGTGTACCATTATTTTTATTGATGTATAAGAAAATTTCATATACGTTTTTGGAGTTTAATTTATATAAATATATATATATATATATATATATATATAAATTTTATCTAGCAAAAAATGGGGAAATTTCAGAAAATGACATGACACGTTTTATTTATGTTCTCAAAGTCTTTTTCAATGACAAGGAAATAACAATATAAAATGAAAATTAAAAAGATTTACAAGCAAAAATAGAGATGCTATGGTCCCTAGCTATGAATTCATGAATCATTTTGTAAGTAATAAGGACATGATTTAGGAGTTAAATGTTATAATTCTAAATTTTACGACAACGAATTCAAATAATAATACATAAGTTTCAAATTTTACTTTAAACATATACATTTATTGAATTTCAAGATAAATATAAGATTTATGATAAATCTATTAAATTTGACTTCGATTAAATTTTTTAAATAAAATCAGGTAAAATATTGAGAAGAAGTCATATGTCCATAAGTTAATTTTAACTTTATACAAAACTCGAAAAATTAAAGATAAAAGTGTATACAATCTTTAAAGTATAAAGGAGGGTTTAACATATCATTTGTAATAGTTCGAAAGTATATTTATCATTTCTTCATTAAAAATATAATAAACAAAATCATTCTTATTGTTTTTACAGCACTAATAAGTCTCATTGTTTATCAAGTTTGTGCTTGAAATAAGAAAAACAAAAGGAGAAAAAGAAAGGGATGCTTTTTTTTTATATATAAAAGAAAAAAACTATGGTCCCTATAGAATGGTTTTATTCATTTGTCATTTTGTGAGAATATAAAACATATAAAAATGTGGTTTATAATTATAGTTACTTGATATATTGTTTCTAATTATTATACCTTTCGACCATGCATGCATTTACGTATATTCTTTATGTTCACAATTTTCGCTCATCTAGATTCAATCGTACTATTTTCTTTGCTAAAAAATAAGTATTATTTAAGTAAAAATCATACTTATTAAAAAATTAATAAATATAATATATAGTTTACTACTTCCTCTAGCCTTTTTAAAAAAAAAATTAAAAAGTATTTATAATGCAATTCTTTTCATGTCTATATAATAAATGAATATTCTTGAAAATGTAGTTAAATTCACATAATTTGAATCTCGAACAGCTAAAATCACTTGAGACGGAGAGCGTATTTAATATCTTTATCACAATTATTTTATCTAATTACAAATTATCATAAGAACTATTTAATAACAAATTAATAATAATATCATTGCTAAATTTTTACATTTTTACTGTGATGGAAAGAAGGAAACATAAAGAAAAAAAGATGATACAAAAAGTAAAATTGCTATGGTCCCCCGATTAGAGGCGGGCCCACCTTGGTACAAGGGTTCATTCGAACACTCTTCGATAGAAAATTATACTATTTATATATGGTTAAAATAATATTTTATGTATACATAGTAGATGTTGAATCCTGTCGACTACTCCGTATGCTTATTTTTACGAATTTTGAACCCCTGATTAAAATTTTGACTTCACCACTGCACCGATGACTATGAGTTATTTTGTCGGTATTTAAAACACATAAAAAATGTGTTATAATTGTAAGTATTTATTATATCCATATATTGCTCCAAATTATTGTGCCTTCCAATTTATTAAATTGCATGTGAATCGCATATACCAACCACGCATTTACTCTTTAGATATGTTTGATGTTTTATTAGTTACGTAATTGACGAAATTGTATCTTCTTTAGTATTTTTATAAGAAACTAATATGATGATTTTCTTAAAACCAAAAAAAATGATGATGAATTTGGGTAAAATTTTTTTTATATATGTACAAGGACTAGAATGGAGCAACCCTCAAACATAATGATCAAACATTTGTGTGAAAAAACATATAGTATTTAGATTTTATGAATTATATTTTAGATTTTTTTGAAATCGATCATTGTGAATTTATTTTGAAAACTTTGTAAGGAAATGGAAAAGGTCATATTTATCTCTATTTTATATAGAGTAATTTTATCCTTCGTTTGAAAAAGTTATGACTTATAACTCCATCGTTGGTGTAATGTTTCAAACGTAATATGTGGGATTGTTTACAAATATCTTCTAGAATTATGAATTTTTTTTTAATGGAGACTATTAAAAAATAACATAGAAGATCTTGTTATGCTTTACTTTTTTTTAGTTTTTTATTTGATATTCAATATCCACTTTAGAGTAGATCAATTAATAGATAACCTTTTTTTATATATATTTATGTTCAAATTCAAAACTTCTAATTAAAGATAAATACATATTTATCTTTCCACACATATTTTTTGTTTACTTGATCCCTTAACCTTCTTAATTTATTCCAAAAAATTATAACACATTGTCACGTTTTATTTTTATTTTTGGGGTGTAGTGGGGTTGGGGGACTAATTTGTCAATTACAATTCAAATCTTAGCTATCGCACATTAATTAAATATATGGTCCCAAAGATGTTATAGTCAAAATCAGACAAATAAATTAAAATAATCAAAATAACGTAGTACCACATGTAAAAAGGAATTAATTAAGGAGAGGAGTACATGTAATTAAGCCACACTTATTTTTTCCATTATATATAGTAAGAGTACATGAAGAGATGCATTATAATGAACATACATGAACCCTAATTATTATTTTTTGACATATTGTGGCTGCTTAATTACTTCAATAATAAGGTCCATTAATTAAGTCACCACAGGCATTTGTACAACAAAGCCCAAGATGTTATCAAAAAGACGAACTCGATCACATAGATAATCTAATGTAATTGGAGAACCACTCAATAATATTGGAATATTAGTTATGGATGGATTTTCCTTCTCAATTATTTCCTTAGCAAGCTTTGTTGGTACACCAATAAGTTCTGGCCACATTTGTTTTCCTACATATACACATAATTAATTAATTATAATTAGAGAGAATAACATACTCTATATATGATATAATAATAGCAAATATCGAGTTGAATTGTGATATTTATTTTTTTTTAAAAATGGGAGTTGCAGAAGAGATTTTAAGGAAAAGAATCGAATGGTTATCAATAATGTAATATTTTGAATAATTAACTAAGTGAATTAATAAAAATTTCCAGAATTGAATAATTTACATCTTGTTTGGTCAAATCTTTAAAAAGTCAATAATGAGTTCTTATTTTAAAAAAAGAATATTCCAGAGAATTGAAGTGTTTAATCAAGCAATCAAAGAAAAAACAACAACTGTTTTAAATAGTAGAAAAACTGTTTTTTTGAGAAGCTAAAAAAACAAATTCCTTTAAAAGAACTTTACCTTCGCACATCAAGTTAGAGTCAAATTCCTTTAGAAGTTCTATGACTTCTGGCCCATCAATTTCTTTTCGTGCCATGAGAGTTTCAAAGGCTGTCAAAAAAAAATTCAATAGCAATTAGTGTATTTATCATTTCAAGCTAGATTATTAGAAAATTATAGTGCCTAAAAATCTCTGGCTCTAAGTAAGGGTAATCTAAACTGCGGCAGAGTCAATATTTTCACTAAGAGAGTCAATGTATACATTTTCACTAAGATAGTCAATATTTTCACTAAATAATGTAATTTTCTAGTAAAGGGATGTCAATCTACAACTCATTGAACAAGTCGCTCTTCTGAACTTGCTTTGAGTTAGTCGCACTATATTTACAAGATCAAACAATTTTTTTTTATGTATATATAATATAAGGTAAATTCTTTGTGGAAGTCCCCCACCCCCACCCCCACCCCATATCACAAAATAAATATAAATCATTTACAATTCTAATAATATTCTTACAATGTTTTTATATATAGAGAGAGAAAGAGAGGTACTAACAAGTTGCAAGAAGAAAGAAAACAATGATGTGAGCAAACTTTGACTCCATTTTGTTTTAGTTGTAAAGAGTAGAAGGAATTGAGTGAATTTGTAAGAGTGCACCACACAAATTTATAGGCAAAGGTTGCCTTCATTGTAGTGAGATACTACGTACTAGTGGTGTCTAACAACCACACGTTGAACAATTTGAAGATAAAGGAAAAAAAATATCATGTTTTGATATACGAGAAGTGAGAGGGACAATGAAAATTGAATGGACGTGTAATGTGTGTGGAGGACACATATTACTACCATTAATCTCTATATTATGAATTGGATAAGGGCGAAGCGGGAGATTTGATTTTATAGTCGTTTATAAATATTTTTTTTTAGTTTTATAGGTTTTTTATAATTTTATTTTGTGTGATATTGTTAGAAAATAACATAGAAGATTTATAAATATATAAAATACTTGTAGGATTTGTAAGCTCATTTTTTTAAGAAAATTGAAGATATAAGTGGATTTAGATAGGGGTATGTATCAGTCGATTCAGTTTGATTTTATGTATTATCAATTTGAATTATTAATTTTTTATTTTTAAATATGTTAAATCAACAAGACATTTTTTATCGATTTTTGATCTATTGATCGGTTTTGGTCTTAAACTATTCAGTTTTTTGTCCTTCATTGTAGTGAGGTACTACATATTAATTGTGTCTAACAACCAGATGTTGAACAATTTGAAGATAAGGAAAAAAAATATGTTTATGTTTTGAAGTGAATTCACGTGCAGTTTCAAAGAAAGTACAGAAATTGTTCATGTTTTATGGTCTCGAAGATGTTAAAGTCTCAAAGAGGAAGATATCGAGTGGTTGATTTCCAAATTCATATGAACTCAGTACTTTAAGGATAGCTCTCATCCGAACATATATACATTTTACCAGTAAGAAAGAACAAATACAGATTGGTAAAATAACAAGAAGAAGAAAAAAGATATAGAGAAGTAGTAATTATACAAACTAGTTTTCAAATCGTATAGATTCTTGATATTTTTGTGCAAAAGGAACATATATATATATATATATATATATATATAGAGATAGATATAGATATAGATATATATGTATGTATTTATATATATATGTATATATGTATGTGTGTATATATATATATATATATAAATTTTGTTTTTTACTTGATTTTCATGCTCTATGATTTTTGTATGCTAATTTAAAGGTAAATAGTATTTCATTTATCTCAATGTGTTTATGTGGCAACATTAGATATAAATATTTAATTTTTTAAAATGATATTTATATATTTTGAAAACTACAACAACGAAAAAGTAGTATGATTCATCAGAAATTCATTTCCTCATAAGACAATACGAATCTAATGCCGCAAAATTTAAGCTAATACAACCTCCACAAATTTGTTTCCTTTGCCAAATGCCAACCAAAGATTATTTTACTCTCTCATCTCATTTTCTAAATTGAGATTTAAATAAAATTTTAATTTAATTGTAATTCTTTTATATACTTTTTGAAATATTTAGAATTATTAATTATAGGGTATTATATTTATTCCGATAATTTTGAATTATTAAAAAATTCATGGGCTTTTTAAATTAAGAAACTTATAGAAATTTCACTAGTTAGGAGCTCATTACTTAGATACACGTTAGTTTGTAATATTAAGAATTTTATCGAGTTTCGGTGCTTCTAATTCTGTATCTCGAATACATGAGTTGGAATATTATCTTTATACATTCAACTAAATATTATCCTTTATATTTTAACATGTTATAATTATACTAAAGCCCTTAATAGTATTTTAGCTTACTAATCTAGCTATCTTTATGAATGATTGTTAGTTGTCTTTTAAATATCATGCTTATAGTGTAACAATTCTTCTGTGTTGTTATTTATAGTTTATTTCTCATTTCAAGTTAGATCGTCATATACGATATGCTTAAAAATCTCTAATACAAGCAATAGTAGAATTAAGGAGATTCGTCTCAACTGAGGCGTAGCTAATTACATGTTGCAAGAGAGAAAGAAAAGAATGATGTGAGCAAGCTTTGAATCCATTTTCTTTTTGGTTCTAATGAGTAGAAGGAATTCACAAACACATGTTATGTTTTGATATATATTTTTTAATCGTATACGAGAAGTGAGGGGAGACAGTAAAAATTGAATTCCCGTATAATGTAGTTTATATTAATAGGTGCTTGATATGGATATATTGTGTACCTTATTATTATGCCTTTCAACTATGCATGCATTTACATACTCTATATATATGTTTACAATTTTCGCTCAATTATTTTCTTCTCTCCAAAATAAGTATTATTTAAGTAAAATTCATGTTTATTCTTCAAAATGCAAGTTAAAGTTTGTATAATTTGAATTTCGAAATATAACTTGATACGGAAAACATATTTGGTAACTTACGACAATTAATGATCACCATTTGAGTTAAAACATATTTAGAATTTATAAATTATATTTGCGATTTTTTGATCAATTAAAAGTGGGCCTATTTTGTAAAATTTATAAGGAAATAAAAAAGGATCAAATATATCTCTATTTTATTTAAAAAGTTTTGGACTCATAACTCTATCGTACTCAAATAATTCAAATATGAAATTATTGGCTAACGACCCCAATTCCCTTTTGGAGATTTTATTCTCCTTTTCGAAAAAAACACAACTAAATTAAATAGTACTATTTAATTTTACGTATTTATTTTTATTCGCTCTTCCATATTCGTTGATACATTGAAATAATTTTTAAATAATATATACATCGATGATATTGATTTTCTCAAAATTATATTCATTGATACATGTTTGACAATTTACAGATAAGGGACAAAATGTTTTTGTTCCTTTAAAGCCACAAATTAGGAAAATACTTTTTTTTAGTTTATTATTCGATATTTAATATATGTTTTGAAGTTTAATTAATAAAGAATTTTTTTTATATTTATTTCAAATCTTAAAGCTTTAATTAAAAATGGATACCTACTTTATCTTTCCTCACCAATAATGATATTTTTGTTTACTATTAATCCCCCAACCTTCTTAATTTGTTCCAAAGAGATTATAATTGTCACGTTTCATTTTTATTTTTGGGGTATAATGGGGGTGGGCATTAGTTTAACAATTGCAAAAACCCTATATTTTAAGGATGTTTTATGAGAATCCGATAATTTGATTTAATAATATCAAGTTAAAACCAATCAAACAAACTAAAACAGAAAAAGTAATAAACAATATGTAAAAAGGAATTAATTAAGGAGAGGAGTACATATAATTAAGCAACACTTATTTATTCCATTATATATATAGTAAGAGTACATGGAGATATTATAATCAACATGGACCCTAATTATTATTTTTTAACATGTGGCTGCTTAATTACTTCAATAATAAGGTCCATTAATTAAGTCACTGTAGGAATTTGTACAACATAACCCAAAATGTTATCAAAAAGACGAACTCGATCACATCGAAAATCCATTGTGACTGGAGAACCATTCAATAATATTGGAATATCAGATATGGATGGATTTTCCTTCTCAATTATTTCCTTAGCAAGCTTTGCTGGAACACCAATAAGTTCTGGCCAGAATTGTTTTCCTATACATACACAAAATAATTGATTATAATGAGAAAAAGAATAATATACTCTATATGTGTTATAACAATAACAAATATGGAGTTGATATTAAAGTTCGTAACCAAGAGGTCTGTCTGCTCTGATACCATATTAAAGTGTATAAACATTTCATTTAAAAGTTTAAGTTATTAGAGAGAGAGAGCACACCTTTTGTTAATTAGATCATATTTACTTTTAATAAAAGTTGGGAGTAGGGGAAGGAAAAAATTTCGGGAAGAGATTTCAAGATAGAGAATCGAATCTTTATTACAAATAACATAAAATTTAGGTAATCAACCAACTAAACTATTAAAATTTCTCGAGAATTGAATTATCTACATCTTGTTTTGCCATTCTTATTTCTTTTTTTTAAAAAAAAAATATTTTGAAGCATTGAATCATTTGATCAAGCATATAAGCAAAAAAACAAGCATTTTTAATAGTAGCAAAAGTTGATTATTTTTTAGAAGCTAAAAAAAAAGTAATCCTTTAAAGGAATTTTACCTTTGCACCAAAATTCGGATTCAAATTCTTTTAGAAGTTTTATGACTTCTGGTCCATCACTTTCTTTTCGTGCCATGAGAGTTTTAAAAGCTGTCAGAAAAAAACATTTCAATAGCAATTAGTGAGAATATTATCTTTATAAATTCAACTAAATATTATTCGTTATATTTTAACAAGTTATAATTATAGTGAACTCTTTAATAATTTTAGCTTATTAATCTATCTTTTACGAATGATTGTTTTTAGTTACTCTTTTAAGTATCATGCTAATAGTGTAACGTTTTTTTACCTTATTAATTATAGTGCATTTTCTCATTTCAAGTTAGATCGTCAAAAATTTACGATACACTTAGAAATATCTGGGCACAAGCAAAGGTAAAAGAAGATTCATCAGAACTGAGGAGGATCTTATATTTTCTCTAAGAGAGTCAATATATGTAATGAATTTTTTCCAGCAAAGGATTCTCAATAGACAAGTCATTGAACAAGTCGCTCATTTGAACCTCCTTTTCCGCTAAATTACATTATATTTACAAGATCATAATTTTTTTATAATGTATATATAGTATACGATCAACCCTTTGTAAAAGTTCTTTCTCCCTCACCGCAAAAGAAATATAAATCATTTACAACTCTTGTATGTGTGTATATGTATATAATATGTAGAGAGAGAAAGAGAGAGGTACTAACAAGTTGCAAGAAGAAAGAAAACAATGATGTGAGCAAGCTTTGAATCCATTTTCTTTTTAGTTCTAATGAGTAGAAGGAATTTAGTGAATTTGTATAAGTTGTATCACATTAATTTATAGGCAGAGGTTGCCTTCATTGTAGTGAGGTGCTAGTGGTGTATAACAACCACATGTTATGTTTTGATATATATTTTTTAATCATATACAAGAAGTGAGGGGAGACTGTGAAAATTGAATTTTCGTATAATGTAGTTTATAATAATAGGTACTTGATATTGATAGATTGTGTACCTAATTATTATGTCTTTCAATAATGCATGTATTTACATACTCTTTATATATGTTTACAATTTTCGCTCAATTATTTTCTTCTCTCCAAAATAAGTATTATTTAAGTAAAAATCATGTTTATTCTTCAAAATGCAAGTTAAAGTTTGTATAATTTGAATTTCGAATAGCTAAATATCACTTGAGACGGAAAGCACAATTAGCTCTTATTTCATCTAATGATGAATTATAATAAGAAATATTTATTATGAGCTATTTATTAAAAAATTTATAATAATTTCACAGCTAATTTTTATTATCATTGTGATGGAAGGAAGGAAACATAAAGAAAAAACTAAAATAGAAATGATACCAAAAGTAAAATTGTTATGGTCCCTTAATGACATGTTTTAATTTATGAGTTAATTTGTCAGTATATAAAACACTTAAAAAATGTGTTACAATTGTAAGTATTTTTTATATTGATTTATTGCTCCCAAGTATTCTGCCTTTCAATTTATTTAGCTGCATGTGAATCCAATATACCAACCATGCATTTATTCTGCAGATATCTATGAAATTTTATCACGGAAAAAGGCCTAAAATATCCTTACAGTGTTAGAAATGGTATAAAATTATCTTTCATTCACTTATTGGCTCTAATATACTCTTTTCACCCACCTATTGACTCCAAATTACCATTGTCATCCACCTTTAGGTTCAAAATTGACCAATTGTTTAACGATTTTAAATTTAAAATATTTAAATATTTTTAAAAATACTTAACGCTCAACTACATGATATAATTTAATTTATTAATATCATTTATAAACCAACCCACTACCCATTACAAATTAAGCCCCACCCAATTAATAAACCATTTTTAATATCTAAATCGGCCTAAACACTACTAAAGCACGACGAAATTACCGATTTCTTAAAATAACATTCAAAATTATTTGAGTACGAATCAAAGCCCCAATTAAATTTAGGTTGAACCGCTTATTTAGGAGGACTCTTGAATTCAAAATTTATGATTAAAGGTAAAAAAGTAGCACCTCTCGAATTAATTCATGGACTTCTTTTAATATAATTTAATAAATATTTATTCTTTATTTTTATATATTAAAACTTCAATATATTCTTTTTTTTTAAAAAGGGTTTCTATTAAGTAACAACATCACATAATTGAGGCGAATAAATAATTAAGATGAACATAATCACACTTTTATGTCTATCGGTAATTTTTATTTAGGCACTTGAATTATAATATGTTTTGATTGAGGACTTGATTGTATGATAATTCATTTCTATAGACATTTTCGACTTAAATTTTTAGAAACACTCATTGGTAGTAGCTTTCCTGTTGTGCATTAGTAATGAGATGAATCTATTAATTGGGTGTTGTTTTGAGTAATGGGTGGGTGGTAGATTAGTTAATAAATTATATTAAAAAGTTAAATTACAACAAATAGTTAAATGCCGTGCATTAAAAAAAATATTTACATAGTTTAAATTTAAAATAGTTAAATAAGTGGTTAATTTTGAAACCAAAGGTGGATGAGAATGGGTATTTTGGAGCCAATAGGTGTATGAGAAGGGTATTTTGGAGCCAATAGGTGAATGAGAAGGGTATTTTGGAGCTAATAGGTGGATGGAGGGTAATTTTATACTATTTCTGATACTTTAGGAGTATTTTAAGCCATTTTCCAATTTTATTATGTAACTGAAAAAATTATTTCTTCTTTTGTATTTTTATAATAAATTAATAAGAGGAATTTTTTTTAAACCAAAAAAATAAAAAGGAATTTGGTAAAAAATATATTTGTATTTTTATATATACAAGGACTAGAATAGAACAATCCTCAAACTTAATGTTACCATTTGAGTTAAAAAATAATTAGAATTTATAAATTATATTCTAGATTTTTTTGGTACCGACCAAAACTAGGCATGTTTTGTAAAATTTTAACGACCCCAATTCCTATTTGGAGGTTTATTCTCCTTTTTTTTAAAAACACAACCAAATTAAATAGTATCATTTAATTTCTCTATTTATTTTTATTTGTTTATCCATATCCGTTGATACATTGAAATAATTTTTGAATGATACATACATCGATGAAATTGATTTTCTCAATATTGTATTAATTGATACATATTTGACAACATGCAGATAAGGGACAAAATGGTTTTTTTCCTTTCAAGCCACTAATTAGGACAAGACTTTTTTTTTAAAGTTTATTATTCGATATTTAATATATGTTTTGAAGTTCAATTAATAATGAAGTTTTTTTTTATATTTAGCTCTAATTAAAGATGGATACATACTTATCTTTTCTCACCTTTAATGATATTTTTGTTTACTATTAATCCACCAACCTTAATTTGTTCCAAAGAGATTATAACACATTGTCACGTTTCATTTTTATTTTTAGGGTATAGTGGGGGTGAGGGACTAGTTTAATAATTGCAATTCAATTCCCAGCTACCACGCATTAATTGAATATATGGTCCCAAAGATGTTAAAAGTCTTAAAGAGAGATGTATAGCGATTGCTTTTTAATTTGAAATGATGAGAACCCTATATTGTAAGGATGTTTATGAGAATCTGATAATTTGATTTTATGATATCAAGTTAAAATCAAATAAATATACGTTAGATCTGCCTGAGTTATTAAGCCACGTTTTATTTATTCCATTATATATATAGTAAGAGTACATGGAGACATTATAATCAACATGAACCCTAATTATTTTTAATATGTGGCTGCTTAATTACTTCAATAATCCAATAATTTAAGTCACTCTGGGAATTTGTACAACATCACCCAAAATGTTAACAAAAAGACGAACTCGATCACATCGAAAATCCTTTGTGACTGGAGAACCATTCAATAATATTGGAATATTAGCTATGGATGGATTTTCCTTCTCAATTATTCCCTTAGCATATTGTGCTGGTACACCAATAAGTTCTGGCCAAAATTGTTTTCCTACACATATACATAATAATTGATTATAATGAGAAAAAGAATAATATATACTCTATATGTGTTATAATAATAGCAAATATGGAGTTGATATTAAGTTCGTAACCAAGAGGTATGCCTGCTCTGATACCATATTCAAGTGTATAAACATTTCATCTAAAAGTTTAAGTTATTAGAGAGAGCACCTTTTATTAATTAATCATATTTACTTTTAATAAAAGTTGGGAGTAGGGGAAGGAAAAATAATTTGGGGGAAGAGATTTCAAGGTGGAGAATCACATCCTTATTATCAATAACGTAAAATTTAGATAATCAACCAACTAGACTATTGAAATTTCTCAAGAATTTAATGATCTACGTCTTGTTTTTCCATTGTTATTTTAAAATTTTTTATTTTAATGCATTGAATCATTTGATCAAGCATTTAAGCAAAAAAAACAAGCATTTTTAAAAGTAGCAAAAATTGATAATTTTTGAGAAGCTAAAAAAAGTAATCCTTTAAAGGAATTTTACCTTTGCACCAAGATGCGGATTCAAATTCTTTTAGAAGTTTTATGACTTCTGGTCCATCACTTTCTTTTCGTGCCATGAGAGTTTCAAAAGCTGTCAGAAAAAAACATTTCAATAGCAGTTAGTAAAATATCATCTTTATAAATTCAACTAAATATTATTCATTATATTTTAACATGTTATAATTATAGTGAACTCCTTAATAATTTTAGCTTATTAATCTATCTTTTACGAATGATTGTTTTTAGTTGCTCTTTTTGAGTATCGTGCTAATAATGTAATATTTTTTTACCTTATTATTTATAGTGCATTTTCTCATTTCAATTTAGATCGTCAAAAAATTACGATACATTTAGAAATATCTGGGCACAAGCAAAGGTAAAGTCAATATATATAATGAATTTTTTCCGGCAAAGGAGTGTCAATAGACAAGTCATTGAACAAGTCGCTCATTTAAACCTCCTTTTCCGCTCAGTTACATTATATTTACAAGATCATAACTTTTTTATAATGTAAAATATAGATCATAACTTTTTTATAATGTAAAATATAGTATACGATCAAACCCTTTGTAAAGTTTTCTCCCTCACCGGCCCACCCACTCATACCGCAAAAGAAATATAAATCATTTACAACTCTAATAATATTCTTGTATGTGTGTGTATAATATGTAGAGAGAGAAAGAGAGGTACTAACAAAATGCAAGAAGAAAGAACAGAATGATGTGAGCAAACTTTGCCTCCATTTTGTTTTAGTTGTAAAGAGTAGAAGGAATTGAGTGAATTTGTATAAGTTGTATCACATTAATTTATAGGCATGTGGTGCCTTCATTGTAGTGAGGTGCTAGTGTATAACAACCACATGTTGAACAATTCGAAGATATGGAAAAAATTGTAATTTATTGTACTTTTTATATAGTTTTAGGATATCTATTTTTTTGTTTAAAATATCGAATTAATGTGATTTAATTTATCTTTAAAAATTAATTAAATTAATTTTCGATAAGCGCAACATAACAAACAATTACGAATGGAGGGAGTATATTTTTTTAAAGTTATATACGAAAAGTGAGGGGAGACCATGAAAATTGAACTTCATGTAATGTCGTTCATAATTATAGGTACTTGATATTGATATATTGTGTACCTAATTATTATGCTTTTCAACCATGCATGCATTTACATACTCTATATATGTTTACAATTTTTCTCAATTATTTTCTTCTCCCCAAAATAAGTATTATTTAAGTAAAATCATGTTTAAACTTCAAAATGCAAGTTAAAGTTTGCATAATTTGATTCTCGAATAGCTAAATATCACTTGAGACGGAAAGCACAACTAGCTCTTATTTCATCTAATGATGAATTATCATAAGAAATATTTATTCTGAGCTATTTAATGACAAATTTATAATAATTTCATAGCTGATTTTTTTATTATTTTTGTGATGGAAGGAAGGAAACATAAAGAAAAAAATAACTATTATACTATGTTCTAATTTATAAGGAAACATAAAGAAAATTGTTATGCTCTCCTAATTACATGTTCTAATTTATAAGTTATATTGCCAGTATATAAAACACATAAAAAAATATGTGTTACAATTGTAAGTGTCTTTTTTTTATTGATTTATTGCTTCCAAGTATTCTGCCTTTCAATTTATTTAGTTGCATGTGAATCCAATATACTAATTATGCATTTATTCTGTAAATATCTATGAAATTTTATTATGTAACTGAAAAAAATATTTCTTTCTTTTTGTATTTTTATAATAAATTTATAAGAGGAATTTTATAATGAGCAATATTTACGTATAGCAAATACAAAATTATATTTGTACACTTTAGTTATAGTTTGCAAAATTGTTCTTCATAGCAAATTTTGCTATGCTATTTTTGTGTAATGACCCGAATTGTAATTTTTGAAAATTTGAATTATTCTATAACTATGGTTATTTAGTTATTGGATATTTATTTATTAAATAATTTTTTTTATTATTTAATGGTTAATGAATCTAAGTCCATATTACATTTAATATCCTTACTACTAAGTCCATGTATTAAAAATAAGTTAGTGGATGGTCAGTTTAAACAAACAATTAAAATTAGAAAAGAATATATTTATATTTGGTAATATATAGAATGATAATTAATGGAAGTCATATTGTATTCACTAATGATAATTATTATTTAATGGATAAAGTGGAAAGAATGGATGTAATATTAGATAAGTTGAGGTTATATATTGTTGATGCTACGTGAATGTGGGGGGAGCAAACCTTGACTTCGATCATTAGTAATAATTACCAAGTGATTGAGGTAATAATTGAGATTATAAAGTGATAGTACAATGACTAAAAGGTAGGATGAATTAAATATTATATGAAAGATATTAAGGTTGTAATCTTAACCTTAGACTTGAGTTAAAGAAATACGAGAGTATGAAATATTAATTGGCGTCAACATTAGGAACGTGATTATAGATTTGAGTGAGTTTTTGGATATAGATTAGACGATTAATAATATGGGTGTTGCAGGTTTTGAAATGTTATTGTGGTCATTTGTTTGAGTAGATTGCTTGAGTTGGAAGTTAAACGAATTGGGGTGGCTCAAGTTCCAGAGTGATCATTCGATTATTTGAGGCAAGTGGATTTCTAAACCCTTGTTAAGTGTATGAAATTCGTGTATTTCTTTGTGATATATGTTTGGGTGTAATGAGACTTAGTGAAGGATTGACTTATCTACCTTGATTAATTCTAATGATGAAAAAGAAGATAATTTTAGTTGTGAATCACAAATATAACTTGATAAGTAATTTAATTTATTTCTAAAAATATTGTTATATTTTAGGTGTTTTGATGATCTTCACTAATGCAGGGACCTGGTCCCTGGCAGAGTTCTCTCATCCAGATATAAATGGGGTGCAGTCGTAAAAGTTGTCATGTCAGGTGGTAGGTGAAAAGTGCAGTGACCTACACCAATAAGAAGAGCGGATGAGATTGTATGTTTCAGTATCTCACAAATGCCGGGACCTGGTCTCAGGCAGAGTTCTCAATGCCTTTGGTAAGTACCGGGTTACTAACACTATGTTTGGATTATTGTTATATATCGTACTATTGTATCGTTACTATATCTACAATGTTTGTTTTGGTTGTTACTTAAAATGTATTGTACTGTATTGTTAAATTTCGTTGTTACGTAACAATGAAAATCTCTATTTTATTAAACTACCATTGGTGTGTTTCTAATGTTACTTAATTTCTTTTTTCAATAATATTTTTACATAATATTTCAAAATACTATTTTACCCTTTACTTTTCTAATCAAATCTCCCACCCTAGAATAATTAAGGATACATAGTAAATTTATAAATTACAATACAATACGATACAATCAAATCAAACAATTAAAATGTTATTAAACAACAACAAGCAACACTATCTATCCAAACATTATATTTATCATACAATACAATATAATACAATACAATACAATATACTATACTATACTATACTATACTATAATATACTATAATATAATATAATATAATATAATACATTAGGAAATAATAGGTAACAACAATGCAAACAAAGCGTAAGTAATCAATAATTTTATACATGATAGGTATAGAGATGCTAAGTCATCAATAATTGGTAGTATATTCACAACAAATCTAACTAATAAAAATTGAAAGTGGGGGAAATTCAGAAAATGACATAACACGTTTTATTTGTGTTTTCAAAGTCTTTCTCAATGCATTAGATCGATATACACTGAATTAGCTATAATGACAAGGAAAAAACAATATAATATGAAATTTTAAAATAATTACTAGAAAAAGTAGAGATATTGTGGTCCCTAGCTATATATGAAATGTTTATATTGATTAGCGGTGTCAAAAGTAAATCCAAACATAGATAATTCGTTTAATTTGTCCAGAATTTTAAGGTTTGGGCTCAAGATAATTTTAAATTTAGCTCAATTTCAATCCATTCAAGCATAACTCATTTTAAGAAAATCTTTATCTGATCGCAAATCAATCTCCAATTTCAACCCGTTTTAAAACTTTTTATTAAGATATGTTTCTATGTTAAAGGTATAAATTATTATCTATTTAACATCTTTTAGGGTTTATCTATCCATTTGTTACTTTTTTATATAAATAATTTTGAGATACAACTCAAATTGTGATTATAAAAGTTAAATATCAATATGTTAAATTATTGAGATTAATCGGGTCAAATTGGGCAGGTCAAGACGCAACCCGTTTTTAAGCCCATTTAAGTCCAACCCATATGAGCCCAAAGTAATTTTGGGCGGGTCAAGACCCAACCCAACTTCTATCTCAATCCATTTTTATATTTTCAATTTCAGCCCAACCCGCCCATTTGACACCCCTAATATTGATGAATGATTTTGTAAGTAATAGAGACAGATTTAAGAGTTAAATGTTATAATTTTATATTGACGATAACAGTTTTTTAAATAATAATACATGAGTTTAAAATTTTAATTTAAATATATATATATATATATATTTAATGAATTTTAAAATAAATATAAAATTTAGGGATAATGCACAAGTACCCTCTCAACCTATGTCCGAAATCTGAAAGACACACTTAAACTATACTAAGATCTTACTACCCCTCCTGAACTTATTTTACTAATAATTTTCTACCCCTTTTCGTCCTACGTGACACTATCTTGTGGCCCAACGCTGGTTGACTTTTTTTTCCAAGCTAGTGCCACGTAGGCTGAAAAGGGGTAAAAAATTACTTATAAAGTAAGTTCATAGGGGTAATAGAACTTTAGTATAGTATAAGTGTATCTCTGAAATTTCGGGCATGAGTTGAGGGGATACTAGTGCATTTTCCCTAAAATTTATGATAAATCTATTGAATTTGATTTTTTTTTTTAAATTGAATAAATCATGCACACTATTGAAACGAAATCATGCATCCATCTATTAGTTTTAAAAAACGATAAGATATATACAAACCTTAAAGTATATATCATAGGGCATTAATATATCATTTATAATAATTTGCGAATATATTTATTATTTTTTCATTAAAAATATAATAAACAAAATCATTCTTATTTTTTTTTACAACACTGATAATTCTCACTGTTTATCAAGTTGGTGCCTGAAAAAAGAAAAACAAATGGAGAAAAAGAAAGAGATGTGTTTTTATATAAAAAAAACTATAGTCCCCTATAAAATGTTTTTATTTACTAGTTGCTTTGTCAGTATATATAAAATATACAAAAATGTCGTTTATAATTATAGATACTTGATATTGATATATTATATCTAATTATTACACCTTTCAACCATGCATGTATTTACACTTATTCTTTATGTTTTTAATTTTCGCTCGTCGATATTCATTGTACTATTTTATTTGCTTCAGAATAATAGTACTTATTTAAGTAAAAATCATATTTATTAAAAAAATAATAAATACAATGTGTAGTTTATTATTACTTCCCCTAGCCTTTTGTTAATATTAAAAAAAAGTATTATATAATTCAATTCTTCTTATGTCAATATAAGTAACGTTTCATAATTTGCATTTTAAATAGCTAAATTTCATTTGAGACAGAACGCGTATTTGATATCTTATAAAAATTATTTTATAATAACAAATTATCATAAGAAATATTTATTATGAGCTATGGAAGGAAGGAAACATAAAAGAAAAAATTAAAAAAATAGAGATGATACGAAACGTGAAATTACTATTGTGCCCTAATGACTTGTTCTTATTCGTGAGTTATTTTGTCAGTATATAAAACACATAAAGAATGTGTTATAACTATTTGTATTTTATATATCGATATATCCTCTTAATTATTCTGCCTTTCAATTTACTTAGTTGCGTGTGAATTCAATATACCAATCATGCTTTTACTCTTAAGATAATCTCTGATATTTTATTACGTAATTGACAAAATTATTTCTTCTTTTATATTTTTATAATAAATTGGTAGTAGGAATTTCTTTTAAACCAAAACCAAAAAAAAAAACAAAAAAAAAGAGGAATTTAGGTTTAAAAAAAATTAATGATCACCATTTGAGTGAAAAATATTTTGATTTTATGAACTATATTCGAATCTTTTGATACCGATCGAAAGTGGACTTATTTTATCATCTTTTGTAAAGAAATGAAAAAAGAATCAAATATATCTCTATTTATATAGAGTAATTTTATCTTTTACTTTAGAAAGTTTTAGACTAATAACTCTATTGCTAAATCATTTCAAACAATTCAAATATGCAATTATTGACTAACAACCCCAATTACCTTTTGGACATTTTATTCTACTTTTCGAAAAAATACAACTAAATCAACGTTTAATTTCTCAATTTACTTTATTTGTTCATCTAAACTGGTTGATATATTGGAATAATTTCTTGTCACGATTCAAAAATAGACGTGATGGAATTCCTTTTTTTTTCCACCAAAATGAGCCAGCCTAATACTCAATCATCCCAATAAAGTGTAGAAAATAAACTATAATTAAGAGTCTCATACTTTATATTAATGCGGATATTCATAACACTTAAATGTTCCCCAAGACCTAGTTGTCACGCGTACAAGCCTTTAAAATATTGTAATTAAAGCTAAAGAAAATTACAAGTCTCATATGGCGTTGTTTCTAGAATAGAACAAGATCATAAACAAGAGTAAGAAGGTCTGCTGAGATGACAAACAACTACCTCATAAATCTACAAGAAGCCTCAGAAAAGAAGAGAATATATCACAAAGTTCGAGACTAGTAACCTACAAAAAATTGTAGAAGCAAGGGGTGAGTACCAAACCACACGGCACTCAGCAAGTAAACTCCTAAACACAAGCTAAGAAAATAAAATACGGGTACTCCTTACTACCCTAACCAAACCTCCACAACTACAACTTGCATAAAAATCAACCCAACCTAACAATTCACAATTTACAAAGTATATAGCTCAACAACAACACTCTTAACAATTTCATATCCTGAACAACAATACTCTAACAATTTCATATCCTTAACGACACTCTTACAATTGCATATCTTCAAGAATAACACTCAAACAGTTTCATATCCTCCATAACAACACTCTAACAATTGCATATTTTCAACAACAGGCTCAATATTCATCACTCACAAGTTCCACAGAAAGGCACTCACAAGATCAACAACACACAAGATCAAGTTCACCAATAATAAAGAAGTGCAATGCAATGTTAAGTATAGTGATGCATGTTTGACCAAATGATACACATCCGCTGTTTCTCAGTCCGGGACCCATGGGGAACACATCTGTCCATGCATGTATCGCGGTGTGTGATACGATCCTCAATAATAGTGACCATCACGGCGCACCATATGTCACTCGAAATATAGTATCCATCGCAACGCGAAATATGACCTTCAAAATGGTACATCCTCTTTAATTTTTTATTCTTTTGCATCTCACATAACACTTATCACAACTATGTCTTAGAACATTGCAAATGACATGTTCACATAAATGAGGAGAGTGACCATTTTCATAACATTACACAATTCATGAAAACACAAATATGATATCCAATCAACAATGATTCAACAAGCCTTCAAACCTTTTCTCAACACATCACACATAAACAATTAATCACAATGCCTTTTGTTACCATTTTTTCATCATTAGAATTAATCAATGTCGACAAGTCAACTCATCACCAAGTCTCATTAGTCCTAAACATATACCACAAGGAAAAACACATATTTCATACACTTAACATAGGTTGAGAAATCCACTTGCCTCAAACAAACGAACAATCACTCCTAGACTTGAGTTTTCCCCTTTCGTTGAGCTTCATAACCAATGCAATCTACTCAAGTACATAGTCGCAATAAAATTTTGACACTAACAACACTCATGTTATATAGGTTTAGCTTAGACCCAAAAGCTTACCCAAATTTATAATTAAGTTTCTAAGTCTGGATGACCATTAACTTGTCAATTCTCATATTTTTCAAATTTCAAGTCTACATAATTAAATTATAATTTCTTCAAACACTACAACCCTAATAACTTTGTTATAATATAGTACACTCGATATTAAATTACATATATTAGTATATCAAACTTGAATCTTAATATGAAAACTATAAGAAAAATTCAAAAATCAATTACATAGAGATTTCCAGAACCCTCGAACTAAGCCAAAACCATTTGCACCCACAATCTCCCTTGAATTCACTTATTCACTTATTACCATATTATATTCTTGATGAGACAAACATTAGTTACCATTGCCTCATCATTGGCCACATACAATTTGATTGCTTCAACTTTCAGCCATTAATCACAATCCACCTAATCAATTCATATAATATTAATGCTAATGGTATCACCAATCAACAACAAATTTGGGTAAACAACATTAAAAAAATTGATATAACCTATATTGTCGTGATTAACTTAGTGATGCAGCACAACCGCTCCTCCTTTTTTTTCTTCTTTTTTTGAAAGTGTTAAACTCCACTAACCTTCTTTTGACACATGGCCCTTAGGGTATTAATTTAATATTTGGACTTTGGCCTATTAAACCTCAACTAAATAAATAATTATTTTTTTAATATATACTCATCAATCAAATAAAGATGGTTATTGAATAGTTTAAAATTCTCAAATCAACTTTATTGATTGATCATAAAATTACTCGGGACAAATATCAAGAGAGTAATACTATAACTTTACGAAAATTATCAAAATTAACATCACGAGTCATTACATTTATGAATGATGAATACATCAAATGACATCGATTTTCTTCATGGATACACGTTTGACAATTTGTAGATAAGGAATAAAATGTTCTTTACCTTAAAGTCACTAATTAGGACAAAACTATATAATTTTTATTTGTTTAATACACATAATGTGAAGAAGGACACGAAAAATTGAATTCAAACTTAGTATGTGGGGACATCCACTATCGATTGATACTACTATTTTGTAAATTATGAATTCGAAAAATGAAATGGGAGAACTAATTTTATAGTCATTTATAAATATTTTTTTAGTTTAATTTATGGTTTTTGTAATGGGAGACTAGTAAAAAGATAACATAGAAGATCTTGATTATGGTTAATGAAAAAAAATCTTCTTCACCCCAAAAAAGAAGGCTTAGGAAATTGTTACGCTGGGTTTTTTTATTGTCTTTCAAATAAACTTGTGGATTGAAATGAAGTAAAATTTGTTTAAAGTATTTCCTTTGTTCATTTTTAATTGTCATATTTTGACTTGTCACAGTCATTAAAAAAATAATTATTGATAAAGGTATTTAATCAAACTTTAAAATGATGTCTTGAAAAATCATTTGAAAAAAATATTTAACGCGGAAGGTAAAATACAATAAAAAATATATTTTTTTCATATGTCAAAAATAACAAATAAAAATAAAAAATTATTTTAAAAATAAGTGGCAAGTAAAAATGAACGGAAGAAATAGTTAAAAATTCTAAAAAATTGAAAAACTTCTTTCATTTTAAAAAAGAAAATCAATAAAATTGCCTCAAAATATGGGGAAACCAAAAAAACTTCTTGATTTATTGGTAATTTGACTTCTATATTTTCTAAAAACAAGGCTAGTTATATTTCGTATTTTTATTTCGGTATTTAATATCGATTTGGAGTTGAATCAATAGAAGTTTATACTGAGGAGCTTTTTTTTTAAAAAAATAATGTTCAAATTCAAAATTTTCAATTAAAAATGAATACATATTTATCTTTTCACACGTATAATAATGTTTTTATTTGCTATTGATCTCTCAACCTTCTTAATTTGTTTCAAAGAAAGTATAACATACTGTCACGTTTTATTATTAATTTTTGGGGTGGGGAGAGAGAGGGTGGACTAGCTTGATAATTATAATTCAAATCCTAGCTACCACACATTAATTAGAGATCCAGAGCGATTGATTTTTGAATTTATGAAAACACAATATTATAAGAATAAATTTTATCTGAAAATATACACGTTATCAACAAGAAAAAACAAATACAAACTGACAAAATAACAATAGTGAAGGAATAACGCCTAACAAATACTCTTAATTGAAAAATTATAATTTATATACACGATAATATATTAGTTGTTATCGATAAATAATAAACTTCCAATATCTCTGAAGAAAGACTTCATGAACTTGTTCAATTAAGACAAACAACTAACATCATACGAACAAAGTAATGCAAAATATGTAAAAGGATTTAATAAAGCCACACTAATTTATTCCATTACGTATAGTAAGAGTACATGGAGACATTATAATGAACAAACATGAACCCTACTTATTATTTTTTGACATGTGGCTGCTTAATTACTTCAATAATAATTCATTAATTAACCAACCACTGGAATTGATACAGCAACATTTAAAATGTTTACAACAATACGAACTCGAAAACACCTAAAATCAGCTGTGACTGGAGAACCATTCAATACTATTTGAACATCAGTTACGAATGGATTTTCCTTCTGAATTATTCCCTTAGCATATTGTGCTGGTACACCAATAAGTTCTGGCCAACTTAATTTTCCTACATATACACATAATTGATTAATCTGTAAGTGTTATAATAATAGCATATATCGAGTTGAATCATGATGTTTACTTTTAAAAAAATGAATATAGCGAAAGAGATTTTAAGGTGGAGAATTGAATCGTTATCAATAATGTAATATTTTAGGTAATTAACCAATTGAATTAATAAATTTTTCAAGAATTAAATAATATATATCTTGTTTGGCCAAATATTTAAAAAGTCAATAATGTGTTCTTATTTTTCTTTAAAAAAAAGAGTATATTTTAGAGAATTGAAGTGTTTTATCAAGAATTTAAGAAAAAAAATAAGTGTTTTTAATAGTAGAAAAAACTGCTTTTTGAGAAGTTAAAAAAAGAAAATTCCTTTAAAAGAACTTTACCTTTGCACATCAAGTCGGATTCAAATTCCTTTAGAAGTTCTGTGACTTCTAGTCTATCAATTTCTTTTCGTGCCATGAGAGTTTCAAAGGCTGTAAAAAAAAATATTTCAATAGCAATTAGTATATTTCTTATTTCAAGTTAGATTATCAGAAAATTATGATGCCTAAAAATCTCTGGCACAAGCAAAGCCAACATTTTCACTAAAAATTAAAAGTCAATATATACATTTCATTAAGAGAGTCAACATTTTCATTAAATAATGCAATTTCAACAAGTCACTCTTTCGAACCTACTTTGTCAGTTAGTCACATTATATTTACAAGATCAAACTATTTCTTATGTATATATAATATAAAGTAAATCTTTTGTGAAAGTCCCCTCCCCCTCCTTCCACACTCAAGCCCCATATCGCAAAAGAAAATATAAATTCTTTACAGCTCTAATAATACTATTGATAGATAGATAGATAGATAGGGGGGAACTAACAAGTTGCAAGAAGAAAGAAAACAATAATGTGAGCAAACTTTGACTCCATTTTCTTTTAGTTGTAATGTAAAGAGTAGAAGGAATTGAGTGATTTTTTATGAGTGTATCACATAAATTTATAGGCAGAGGTTGCCTTCATTGAAGTGAGGTACTACATATGAGTGATGCCTAACAACCACACGTTTAATAATTTGAAGATAAAAGAAAAAATAATTATGTTTTGATATTTTTCTTAAATTATATATGAGAAGTGAAGGAGGACAGTGAAAATTGAATTTACGTATAGAGTGTAGGGGACACATCATATACACTGATACCACTAATCGATATATTATGAATTGGATAAGGATGAAACGGGAGATCTGATATTAAAATCGTTTATAATTTTTTTTAATTATTTAGGTTTTTTAATTTAATTTAGAAGAGATTGTTATGAAATAATGTAGAAGATCTATAAATATATAAAATGCATGTTGGATTCAATTTTTTAAGAAAATTTAAATTGTAAGTGAATTTAGGAGATCACTTTCCTCCACAGAAATTGAAAATATAATTCTTTTAATTATTATGTTTTAAAAGGGGAATAATTTTATGAACTTTTGGATTTAAACGAAGGATTGTCCATTTAGAGCAGTTGAAAATTTTAAAAGAGATACTTCTTTCATCAAAAATATCAATAAAATTATCTCAAAATAAAGAGGGAAACAAAACAAATTTAATTAATTTATTGGTAATTTGGCTTCTTTATTTTATCACAAGGCTAGCTTGACTATGTATATGTTTGGGTTATCGGTTGATTAGGGTGTCATGTAGAAGTTTATGATTATAAATTATATGGACGATAAATCAGACGATAAAAACTTATACAAAAAACATAATATATATTATATAAAAAATAATATAAAAGAAAAATATTATAAATTATTGAGAAAATACATCTCTCTATAAACTAAACTTTTAAACGTCTACATTGTATAAGTTTTTGTGTTCTGCTATGAGAATAGAGATATTCAATTTCTAGATCTCCAAACTTTTCCTTTAAGGAAAGAATAAATCAAATCTGAAAAAATATGATATTTTTCTTTCAAGAAAAGTAAAAAACATTTATGATTTAATTTTTCTTTTTGGAAAAAATACACTTCAAATAAGATTACATAAATTAGAGCAAAACTCCAACAATATTCTTCTCAATTGCGTATCATTATTTTTGTTTATGTTTTTTAGTTTCTTATTCAATATTTGATCTCCTCTTTGAAATTCAATTTAATATATAGAGAGAGAAAAACATTTTTATATCCAAGACTCAAATTCAATATTTTTAAAATTTTATATACTTCTTTCTCAATGCCTTTGGCATATATATAAAACACTGCCTTAGCCAAGAAATGAAGGAATAAAATGTTATACAATAATATACAAACACTGCCTTAGCCAAGAAACACTGCCTAGCTATGGATTGTTTTTATTGATGAATTATTTTGTAAGTAAATTGAGACGAATTTAGGAGTTAAATATTATGATTTTAAATTTACGATAATGGATTCAAATAATAATAATATATGAGTTTAAAATTTCAATTTGAACATATATATTTAATGAATTTCAAAATAAATATAAAATTTATGATAAATCCATTGAATTTAATTTTAGGTAAAAATTTGAATAAAATCGGTAAATTATCAAAACGAAATCACGTGTCCATCTGTTAATTTTAAAAAATGATAAGAGATATATAAACCTTAAAGGCTTAAAGTATATCATAGGGCATTAGTATATCATATATGATAGTTTGAAAATATTATTTTTCATTAAACATATAATAAACAAAATCATTCTTATTTTTTTACAACACTGACAATTCTCATTATTTATCAAGTTGATGCTTAAAAATAGAAAAACAAAAGGAGAAAAGAAAGGGCTATTTCATATATATAAAAAAAACTATGGTCCCTAGAAAATGATTTTATTCACTAGTCATTTTGTCAATATATATATATAGAACATACAAAAACATGATTGATAATTATTGGTACTTGATATTGATATATTGTTTCTAATTATTAGACCTTTCAACCATACGTGTATTTACACGTGTTGTTTACGTTTATGATTTTCGCTCGTAGATATTCAATTGTATAATTTTTTTTCTTCAAAATAAGTGTACTTATTTACTAAAAATCATGTCTATTAAAAATCTAACAAATATAATGTATAGTTTATTACTTCTCCTAGCCTTTTTATAATGTTAAAAAGATTATTATATAATGCAATTTTTTTCATGTCAGTATAACTAAAATTTCCATGATTTGCATTTCAAATAGCTAAATTTCACTTGAGACGGCGAACGTATTTGATATCTCATAACAATTATTTTATCTAACGATAAATTATCATAAGAAATATTTATAATAATAATTTCACTGCTAATTTTTTTATATTTTTATTGCGATGGAAAGAAGGAAACATAAAGAAAAAACTAAAAAAAAGAGATGATACCAAACGTAAAATTGCTATGGTCCCTTAATGACATGTTCTTATTTATGAGTTTTTTATCAGTATATAGAACACATAAACAATGTGTTATAATTACATGTATTTTTTTATATTGATATATTGCTCCTAATTATTCTGCTTTTTAATTTATTTAGTTGTGTGTGAATCCAATATATCAACCATGCATTTACTCTTTAGATATATATAATATTTTATTATGTAATTGACAAAATTATTTCTTCTTTCATATTTTTTATAATAAATTAGTAAGAGGAATTTCTTTTAAACCAAAAAAAAAAATTGGGTTAAAAAAAGTTATATTTTTTTTATATATACAAGGTCTAGAATAGAGCAAACCCTCAAAAACTTAATGATTACCATTTGAGTGAAAATATTTTGATTTTATGAATTATATTTGAAATTTTTTTGTATCGATTGAAAGTGGAGTTATTTTGTTAACTTTGTAAGGAAATGGAAAAAGGATCAAACATATATCTATTTTACTTAGAGTAATTTTATCTTTCGTTTAAAAAGTTTCGAATCATAATTCTATCGTTAGTCGATTTAAAATATAACTATTGATATCACTTTGGAGTTCAACCAATAGAAATTTATATTGAGGAGTTTTTTTTTTTTAAAAAAATCAATGGTCAAATTCAAAACGCACACGCACACGCACACGCACGCATGCACACATGCATGTATGCTTGCATTCACGCGCGCCACACACACAATATTTTGAGAATAAATCTTATGTAAAAAATATATACACTTTACCAACAAAAAAAATAGAAATACAAACCGACAAAATATCAATAACAAAAAGAAATGGTGAAGGAAATAAATAATCTTAATTGAAAAATTATAATTTATACACAATAAAATATTAATTGCTATTGATAAATAATAAACTTCGAATATCTTTTAAAAAAGACTCATGAGTTTTAGTTGTTTGGTCATGAGATTATAAGACAAACAACTAACATATATGTCAAATCAAAATCATACCCAACAAACTATTTAATTAAGGAGAGGTGTCACGATCCAAATCCGGGCCGCGATTGGCACCCACACTTACCCTCCTATGTGAGCGAACCAACCAATCTAAACCTTAACATTTCAATATAATATCAACAGAAAGTAATGTGGAAGACTTAAACTCATTAATAAAAACCAATTCAATAACTATTATTTCCCAAAATTTGGAAGTCATCACCACAAGAACATCTACTTCAAACTACTAAATCTAAGAGTTTCTAAGAAGCTAAAAATACATAAAAGCTAGTCCATGCCGGAACTTCAAGGCATCAAGACATGAAGAGGAAGATCCAGTCCAAGCTAGAAGCATTAGCTCACCCTGAATTTCTGATGTAGTAAGACTGGCTTGAATTACTGTTGAGTTGAAGACGATGGCACGTTTGCTGCACTCCACAAATAAACAAGAAGAAAACATAAAAGTAGGGGTCAGTACAAAACACGGGTACTGAGTAGATATCATCGGCCAACTCAAAATAGAAATCAATATATACCAAGTAATATCATAAAATCAACTATGATACTCAACATGTAGCAACAACAAATACTATATCATTAACAATTACCGTCAAGTTCACACATGAGGACTCAAGCCTCCATACCATACTCGTTTGGGAATTATGTTCATTCGATTGAGTATATTAACATCTTTCAAGATTCATTATCTTTATTTCTCTTGTGTCGGTACGTGACACTCCGCTCCCTCATATTCATTAATCCTCTTGTGTCGGTACGTGACACTCCGATCCCCTAAATCTACGTGTCGGTTCGTGACACCCGATCCCCTAAATCTACGTGTCGGTTCGTGACACCCGATCCCCTAAATCTACGTGTCGGTTCGTGACACCCGATCCCCTAAATCTACGTGTCGGTTCGTGACACCCGATCTCCTAAATCTACGTGTCGGTTCGTGACACCCGATCCCCTAATACTACGTGTCGGTTCGTGACACCCGATCCCCTAATACTACGTGTCGGTTCGTGACACCCGATCCCCTAATTCTACGTGTCGGTTTGTGACACCCGATCCCCTAATACTATGTGTCGGTTCGTGACACCCGATCCCCTAATCTCCTTCCATCAATTCATCAAGCCTTCTTTCTTACCAAGGCATCATCAATCTCATTACTTTAGTTCATCAAGCCTTCTCCCTTACCAAGGCATCATCATTAAAAATAGATTAGGTTTTTATCAAGATTTGGGATTCAATAACTTCATCATGCTTAATATAATCACAATTATATAATCACGTTCATGCATGCATACAATTAAGCACATAACAGGGTTTACAATACTACCTATACATATCATTCTCTATTAAGAGTTTACTATGAAAGCATGAAAACCATAACCTACCTCCACCGAAGATTCGTGATCAAGCAAGCAAATTTTCCCAAAGCTTTGTGTTTTTTCCCTTCTCGATCGTCCCTCTCTCTATCGATTCCCTTCTCTCTCTTTCTCTTGTTCTTTCTATTTTCTTTATTCAAACCCTCTTTCTTTTACCCTAATTAGTATATAATTAAGAATAAAAGATGACAATAATAGCTCACTAATTAACTTAAGGTTACCTCTTTTTTCCCCCAAGAAATTGAGTTATTAATATAGACCCCCGAAATATATAATTATATCAGGAATAGTCCAAAACGCCCCTTTAAAACTTAACCAGAATTCCGACTTCAACTGGGATTACGCAACCTGTAACGGCCCGTCGCGCCTGCGACGGTCCGTCATGCAGGTTCGTCAGAGACTTAATTTCCTTAAGGAGTCTGTGACGGCCTGTCGTACCTACGACGGTCCGTCCTGCACTTCCGTCACGACGTTCAGAGAATCGTTCCCTGTATCAAATTCTCAAGAGTTGAAGTGTTTTGAAACGGTGGATCACGACTGTCGCGCCCCATTTTCGCGGAAAACGGGTTTTGTGCGCGACCTAACAACTCTTTTGGGATTTCGAGTTTTTTGGAGTCGCCACCTAACGAATTAAGGCGCGTTAGGGCACCTATCTAACCTAACTAAGTCTAACTAAAGTCAAAGGGCCAGAGATTAGGGTAAGAGTTCAAATTACCTCGAGGGGAAGGTGTTAGGCATCCCTCGAGGTCCACAAGTGTGGGTCCCGGCCGTATCTCATGCAATCTATGTGGGGGTACAAGTAGCAATCAAGGTCGTTTATTAATTTATTTAATCTTACTAAGTGATAACAAATACGAAACAATTAAGACTATTATTCTTATTTATTTATATATGTGAAGCTAGGTGATGACAATAAATAAACAATTAAGCTCATTTTATTTATTTTGACATACGACACTATGTTATAGACAAAATTGGCAAATATTAAGCAATTAGTATGTGCAAAAGTAAAGTTAAAAATTGATAAGTTTATGAATAGGAATTTTTATTTTTAAAAAAATGTTTGTTTCTTTATAGGGATGATGCCACGATATTATTGATCGTGCTCCTCCACCATAGAAACAATTTTGATTTGAGGTCGGTCTAAAAAAGTTATGTTTTAAAAAATGATTTAAAATATTTAGTTCACACGTAGGCACATAAACAATTACATATAAATGCACATAATTCTTTTTGAAATTCATGGGAAGTGGTACTTCCGGGGACGCATCGGTTTTAAAAAAAAATTGGAACTAGACCTCGTAGTTCCTTTGACTTTCCCGCTAACGATAGGTTAGGAGATAGTACTTTATAATTTATTTCAAAATAAAGTAGAGTCATAATCAATCCAAAATTTAAAGAAAGATTGAATTTATGTTACAAGGTTTTGAAATGTTTTTTAAAGCCAAGTTAAATGCATGAAATGATTTAGCATCATAAAAATTTAAGAAAATAACATATTGCAAAAATCTTCATTTTTATGAATATGTTAAGAGTTTATTTACAAGCCTATAGACATGATTTCTAGGTGTAAAAAGTAACACATATATGCATAATTTTGTAAATGGTATGAACAAATTAAACCTTAGACATGGTTTCTACATGATAAGACAAATGAGAATTTATAATATTTTAACATCTAACAACCTACTAGATTTATCAAGATTTGATTTTAACATTTTAAAAATTAATGGATTCTAGTTCTTATTTTTTTTAAGACTTGTTAACAAAACGTCAAGCAAACTGAAAATTGATTAGATTATAACACCTACAAATATCAAATCTATGTGGTTAAAGACAAACCTATAGGCATGATTTCTAAAAAAAATGAGCAAGTAAGCATATAAATTCCCCTCCCCTAGGCGACCCCCAAATAACTTTATTATATGATCTTTAGGGTTACAATTGTTACATCATTCAAATAAATAAAATAGCGAAAAAAATAAAAACATATATATATATGTATATACATTCAAACAAATAAACAAATCCTTCTTCAGTTAATCTTCAACTTGAACCTCAAATATTAAACCTGTCAAAGTAATTAAATAACTACACAAGTAATCACACTTGTTAGTTAAGGTGAGACAATATGCAATCGTTTAATGACGGATTCTATATAAAAACAGACAATGGTTTACACAAATATGTGAATATGAAAATAGTATGAATGTTAAGAATACTAACCTGTTAAACAAAACAAGATGATTCACCTTTTACTCGAACAAAGTAGGAAAATAGCGAAGAAAAAGCACTTGAATATTCACCGAAATATTAATGTTGTTTAAAAGTAACAAAAGAGCAATGAGAGGAGGGAGAGTGATGAGAGAAATTTTTTGGTTGAGAGTGAATGAATGTCTTGAATGAATAAAAGGAGTCTCTTTATATAGTAGAGGAGGGGGGAACAAATAAGGCAAATAAAATTTAAAAGAATCAATTATAATACAATTTTCCTTATTTTAAAGGATATCCTAATCAGAAAAAGTATGTTAATATTTCAATACCAAATATAAACAAGTAAGAAAAATAAAATAAGAAGAGTAATATTTTCCTTAAATAAAGAAGAGCCAAAAATCATTTTACCATATATGAATCAGTTTAAAGCCTTATTACCCAAACAAATCAAATAAGGATATTCAGTATATTAGTAATATACACAAATTGACAGAATTTAAGAAAAGGACTAATTAAGGAATCAATTAAATATTTTTACTTCCAATCAGATTTTTAAAATAGCTAATATTATTCTACAAAATAACATAAGGAAGATAAATAAGGTTGTCATAGATCAAACCAAATATTTATACAAAAGAGGGATTGGTTATATTTCTAAATAAGAGAGCATGAAACAACTATTTTTTAAGTGAATAAATATTTTTTCAAAGACCAAACAAGTAAAAAAAAATTTGCTAATTTTACTGAATGACCTAAAACTTAACTTAAGCTTATTATAACATGTATGAAAAGTGATAGAATAACATACTTACAATTAGCAACATTCATGAAAAATAAAATATCCAAATAAACATTGATCCTTTATCGAATAATCTACAAGCTAGATTTACAAATTAACAAATAAGGGGAACAATAGGCAAGGATCGAAATTAATGGACAGATTCTAAACCAACTTAGTGAACTAGACACTAGAAAATTAACATAAACAACAATTAAATAATTTTCAATACCAAAAATTTAACTATACGGATCAACGCATATTTCAAACGTCATAAGTTATGATAAACATATTAGAAGAATAGCAACATGTGATCAAACCCAGAAAAAAAATAAATTGGATAAACAAAGTAATAATTAATTAAAAAAAAATACCAAAGACTGATCTGTTGAGATCAGTCATATGACCCAAGACCCGGATATCGTCGGAGCTTGCTGTTGGAGCAATTGCCGGAGTTTACTGCCTGCTGGTGGCGGCTCATTGTCGACTGTTGTTGGTCGATGGAAGCTTGCTGTCGGCTGTTGTTAGTCGTTCCCCAAAGGTTGGTAGCTGTTGCTCCTCACCAAAACTCCCTATGGAGAAGAGAGGGGAGGGAGAACGAAAGAAGACGAGAGGCAGGAAGCGGAGGAGAGAGGAGCGTCGCCGCACCAGTTGCTCGCCATGACTACTGGTTAGAGCAGTTGCTGCTGCGACTTGAAGCTGCTGCTGTCGCGCCTCTCCAGGTGCTGCTGTTGCGCGGTGACTGTCGCCGGCCTGCAAAAGAAGAAGGAGAAGAGAAGAGGGGCGAGAGGGAGAAGAGAAGAGGGATGAGGGGGAAACGAAGGAGAGGGAAGGGGAGAGAAGCGAGAAGGTGAGGAGAGGAGAGAGAAGAGCAGCGGTGCTGCTTGGCTTCCGTCCGGCAGTCTCCTCGCCGGGAAAAATGGAAGAGAGGGAGAAAGGCGACTGGAGAGGGGGAGAGAGGGGCGAAGAGAGAGAGAGAGAGGGGGAAGAGGCGGCTGAAAGAGAGGGGGGGAGTAGAAATTTTAGGTTTTGATTTTGTTTTTTTTTTTAGTGTGTTGGAATCAAGAAGAAAAGGGAATTTAATCACAACCGTCGATTAGATAGAGATGGAGGGTTAGGATTAGATCTAGGAATTAATTAAGATGGACGGATGAGATCAAAAGATGATTTCTTGAAATTAGATGAGTTAGATACAGAATGGCTAAAATTGCAATAACATTTGGCTAGAATTGGAATGAAAGAGAGGCTATGATTGTAATAAAACTCTAATTCATGTGGCTAGAATTGAAAGAAATTGGAATATAAATAGGCTAGAATTTAAAATTTAAGGAAAGTGTAGGAATTACTATTTAATTAAAATACTACATATATTAAAATATTTTTTTATGTAATTGAAAATCATTTAAATTTTAACATTTGAAATTCATTAATAATTTAAAATATTTTAATAATATTTACGATAATTTTATAGAATAAAACATACTAATATATAATTTTCAAGCAAAGTCGATTAAAAATTCTAAAATTTAAAATACGTATTTAATCTAATAGTATTCCTAAAAAGGGTCAAAGGTCGGTCAAAATTGGGTGTCAACAGCTGCCCCTTGGTTGATTGAGAATGAAGAATGAATTGTTAGGCAACCAACGTTGACTTAGTAGCCGATTTTGTCCGACCAACGACAGATGTCAGCGGATCAATTGAAGCGAAGTGGAGTTGAAAAAAGGGTACGACCGAGACTTTGGTTTTAAGTCGCCTACATATCTCTGGTTATACGAGAATCAGGTCGTGTGTAGTTCTAGATTCAAGAGCAAATGAAACTCTTAAAAGTTGAAAGAGCGGTAAGGTATTTGGAAGGCACGATATCGGCTTGAATGGATAAGATTAGAGTAGCGAGAAGAGAGAGATTGAGAAGCTAAAAGAGTATGACAGATAAGCGTGAAGAGCATGATAGAGTGGGGTTATCAACATCTGAACAAGGGTTCGGAGTATGAAAGGCGAAGAATTGATAGAGGATAGCGATATAATTGTGATCAAAGGCGATCGATCATATCTGCAAATTCTAGATAAAATGTTAGCTTATAAATAAATAAAGTATGACCAATAATAATAAAATATGAGTTCTAAATAGAAAAGAGGTGATAAAAAGCGTATCTGTTTGAGACGTACTGCAAGCCTTGATTGTCTGTAACTTCTTGAAGGATTGAACCAATCTCTGAAGAATGACGTCAAACTCCAATAGATTTGACACTATAAAGATATATTAATAGACGAAAATATCTAGTTATATGGAGAATCTAAACGTCATTTCAAGGTGGACGAGCCTAAGTGTCGTTTTAAGGCAGACAACCTAGATGTTTTATAAAGCGAACAAAATATCTTATAAGCGGGCGAACCTAAATGTCTTATGAGGCGGACAAGCCTAAATGTCCCTTGTAAGGCGGACGAGCCTAGATGTCACATTGTAAGGCGGACGAACCTAGATGTCGCATTGTAAGGCGGACGAGCCTAGATGTCGCATTGTAAGGCGGACGAACCTAGATGTCGCATTGTAAGGCGGACGAGCCTAGATGTCGCATTGTAAGGCGGACGAACCTAGATGTCGCATTGTAAGGCGGACGAGCCTAGATGTCGCATTGTAAGGCGGACGAACCTAGATGTCGCATTGTAAGGCGGACGAGCCTAGATGTCGCATTGTAAGGCGGACGAGCCTAGATGTCGCATTGTAAGGCGGACGAACCTAGATGTCGCATTGTAAGGCGGACGAACCTAGATGTCGCATTGTAAGGCGGACGAGCCTAGATGTCGCATTGTAAGGCGGACGAACCTAGATGTCGCATTGTAAGGCGGACGAGCCTAGATGTCGCATTGTAAGGCGGACGAGCCTAGATGTCGCATTGTAAGGCGGACGAACCTAGATGTCGCATTGTAAGGCGGACGAGCCTAGATGTCGCATTGTAAGGCGGACGAGCCTAGCTGAAGACATAGAAAGTCACAGTGGCGAGTTGAATCCGAAGATATCTTCATGGTAGCCTGAATGATAGCGAAACAATAGTTCGAGTAGCCAAGAATTTGTTGTAGCCTTTGTGTGTAAGCAAAGGAACAGCCGTTCAGAAGGCGACTTTGTCTGTAATCTGCATAACTGTAACTTGTAGTAGAGTAATTAGAGCAAAATAAGCGGTGAATGTAAACATGATGCAATTTCCCATATAGACCATGAATGTTTGCCTTAAGTCCATGCAAGATGATGTCTTAGGCTATGGTGTCTAGGGCCATGATACGTGAAATGTATCCTCAGGTCATGAAATGTTGTCTGCAGGCCATGAAGATGACGCCTTTAGACTATGACACCTTCGGATTATGATAGGAAGAAATTGAACCCTTACGCCATGATATGATGTCCGCAGGCCATGAGGATGATGCCTTTAGACTATGACGCCTTAGGAACATGATATGCATAAAATAAGTCCTCAGGCCATGACATGAAGTCCGTAGGCTATGAAAGATGATGCCTTTGGAGGATGACGCCCTTGGGATATCAGTAATGAGTAAAGAGAGTGTATCTGTTTTTGACATCTGTTGATACTTATGACTTGATTTGATTCGGGCACATGTAAACTTCGAGCACGATGCAATCTTGAGCTTATGCAAACTTCGGGCACAATGCAGTCTCAGGCACGATGCGATGGTGCATTTCTTCGGGCACATGCAATATCGAGCACATGCAATGATGCATTTCTTTGGGCACATGCAATATCGAGCACAATGCGATGATGCACTTCCTCGAGCACATGCAGTATCGAGCATATGTAATGGTGCATTTCTTCGGGCACATAAAATATCGAGCGCATGCAATAATGCAATTCTTCGAGCATAAGTCAATATTGGGCATATGCGATGATGTGTTTCCTCGGGCACATGAAATATCGAGCACATGCAATGATGCATTTCTTCGGGCACATAAAATATCGAGCGCATGCAATAATGCGGTTCTTCGAGCATAAGTCAATATTGGGCATATGCGATGATGTGTTTCCTCGGGCACATGAAATATCGAGCACATGCAATGATGCATTTCTTCGGGCACATAAAATATCGAGCGCATGCAATAATGCGGTTCTTCGAGCATAAGTCAATATTGGGCATATGCGATGATGTATTTCCTCGGGCATATGATATATCGAGCACGTGCAATAATGTGTTCCTTCGGGCTCATGCGATATCAGGCACATGAAATGATGCATTTCGGCATTCTCGGGCATAACATAATGATGTAGTTCTTTGAGCATAGGGTGATATCAAGCGTAGGTGCGAAATGATGCAATATCGGGCATAACGTAATTTGTCAGCACAGTAGTTGCTTGAGGGCATACAGTAGCTTGGGCGTCCGCCTTATTGGAAGGATCGAGTGTCATATGTCGGGCTCAAATGTTGTGATGTTGATTGTTGCAGTTGCCTTTGTATATGTACCTGTATTTTCTACATTCAAAGAAAAATAGTTAGTTTAAACGGGGGAAGGTTGATCTGTATCCGTAATTTGGCGCAGCGTGCTCCTTTGGCTTGCCATCCACACCTCTTCGGGCGTCTGTTTTTTTTTCATAAAAAGAAAGGGAAAAGGAGAGAAAAAATAATAATAAAAACAAAAACTTTCAAAGATTTTGAAATTATCATTTAATAAAAGCTGATGTCGAATCTTTGACCATGGCATAGGTTGAGACTTTACAACGTCTGACTCAAAAGTGGAGCTATCATTTAATCTTCGTTGTATGCTGACTGCTTGTTGAGAAGAAACTTTCGGTGAAATTTTGAGTTTACTCAAAATTTCTGCCCCAGTATGAAGATGTGCCAGGAGAAGTCTTGATGGAATTTTTGAGATCCTCTCAAAAATTCTGCCCCAGTTATCAGTAGAAAAGGGGGAAATGAAAGTTTTATTTATAATAAGACCGAACCCCACAGGAGCGCCTACGTATCCCCTCTTAAATGGGAATCAGGTCTGACGTAGTTCCAAATTACAAAAGAGCATGAATAAATCTCTAGATGTAATATTTTTTCACAGAATCTGAATTGATAGGTTTTGGCCAAACTTCTCCATCCATTTCTGCAAGTATGAGGGCTCCGCCTGTCAGTACTCGAGAGACTATGTATGGACCTTGCCAATTTGGTGAAAATTTACCCTTTGCCTCGTCTTGATTTGGAAAAATCCACTTCAAAACCAGTTTCCCAGGTGAGAAATGTCTGGGTTTAACTTTCTTGTTGAAAGCTCTGGCCATTCTATTCTGATAGAGCTGACCATGACAAATGGCGTTAATTCTTCTTCCATCTATTAATGCCAAATTCTCTGCCCGACCTCGTATCCAATCAGCATCACTCAACTTTGCTTCTTGGATGATCCTTAGGGAAGGTATCTCAACTTCGGCGGGTATCACAGCTTCGGTGCCGTATACTAAGAAGTAAGGTGTGGCCCCTGTGAAAGTTCTGATTGTGGTACGATACCCCAGCAATGCGAAAGGTAGCTTTTCCTGCCAGTGTTTGTGATTATCGATCATCTTGCGCAATATCCTTTTGATGTTTTTGTTTGCCGCCTCAACAGCCCCATTCATCTGTGGCCTGTATGCTGTAGAGTTTCGATGACTGATCTTGAACTTCTCACACATTGATCTCATCAGGTCACTGTTTAGGTTAGTGCCGTTATCGGTGATGATTGACTCAGGAATTCCAAACCTACAAATAATGTTGTTTTTGACAAAGTCATCCACAACTTTCTTTGTCACTGATTTATGGGAGGTGGCCTCAACCCACTTGGTGAAATAGTCAATTGCAACAAGAATGAATCTGTGCCCGTTGGATGCTGTTGGTTCGATTGGACCAATGACATCCATGCCCCATGCTGCAAACGGCCAAGGTGAACTAGTGACATGGAGTTCGTTGGGAGGTACTCGAATCATATCTGCGTGAGTCTGACATTGATGGCATTTCTGGACGTAGCGAATGCAGTCTGTCTCCATAGTTAGCCAATAATATCCTGATCTCAGAATCTTCTTTGCTAATGTAAAACCGTTCATGTGAGGGCCACAGGTGCCTGCATGTATCTCTTCGACCAGCCTGCGAGCCTCTCTTGCTTCGACGCATCTTAACAGTCCCAAATCGGGAGTTCTCTTATAGAGTATTTCCCCACTTAAGAAGAATTGGGTTGCTAACCTTCGAATTGTACGCTTTTGTACACTTGTTGCATCTTCTGTGTATTCACCACTCTTCAAATATCTTCTAATGTCATCATACCAGGGCTTTCCATCAGGCTCTTCCTCAACATGGAAACAATAAGCTGGTTGTTCATGTATATAAATGTGAATAGGATCGATGTAATTGTGATCAGGGTGTCGAATCATAGAAGACAGAGTGGCTAAGGCGTCTGCAAATTCATTTTGGACCCTTGGTACATGTCTAAATTCTGTTTTGACAAACCTTTTACATAGCTTGTGCACGCACTCCAAATATGGTAACAACTTTCGATTTTTTGTTGCCCAATCACCTCGAACCTGATGGATCAATAGGTCTGAATCCCCTATTATTATCATTTCCTGGACATCCAAGTCGATCGCCCGTCGGAGACCTAGTATGCAGGCTTCGTATTCAGCCATATTATTTGAGCAAAGGAATCTGAGTTTTGCTGATACTGGATAATGTTGCCCGGTGGGTGAGATCAAAACAGCCCCAATGCCGCATCCATTCAGATTTTTAGCTCCATCAAAAAACATTCTCCATCCATCATATTCTTCAGAAATGTCTTCTCCCACAAACGCCACCTCTTCATCTGGGAAGTAGGTCTTCAGCGGTCTGTAATCATCGTCCACGGGATTCTCTGCCATATGGTCTGCTAATGCCTGTGCTTTCACTGCTTTTTGCGTGACATACACTATGTCAAACTCACTCAACAGTATCTGCCATTTTGCCAGTTTACCTGTGGGCATAGGCTTTTGAAAGATATACTTCAAAGGATCCATCCTTGAAATCAGATAAGTGGTATGCGATGAGAGGTAATGTCGTAACTTTTGGGCAACCCATGTTAGAGCACAACAGGTACGCTCTAATAGAGAGTATCGGGCTTCGCACGATGTGAACTTCTTGCTCATATAATATATTGCTTGCTCCTTCCTCCCTGTTTCATCGTGTTGTCCCAAGATGCAACTGAAAGCATTATCCAATACTGAAATATACAAAAGTAATGGTCTACCTGACTCTGGTGGCACCAATACAGGAGGATTGGATAGATAATCTTTGATCTTGTCAAATGCCTGTTGACATTCACTTGTCCATTTCACTGCAGCATCCTTTTTTAACAGCTTGAAGATAGGTTCACAGATGACAGTAGACTGAGCAATGAAACGACTGATGTAGTTAAGTCGCCCCAAGAAACTCATTACCTCCTTCTTGTTCTTTGGTGGGGGAAGATCACGAATGGCTTTGATCTTTGACGGGTCCAATTCTATACCTCGACGACTGACAATGAAACCTAAAAGCTTTCCAGCAAGCACACCGAAGACACATTTTGCCGGATTCAGTTTCAGATTGTACTTGCGTAGCCTGGCAAAGAATTTCCGTAAATCCTCCAAATGATTTAAACTTTCCTTTGATTTGATGATGACATCATCCACATAAACCTCAATTTCCTTATGGATCATGTCGTGAAACAAAGTAGTCATCGCTCTCATGTACGTAGCTCCAGCGTTCTTTAGTCCAAAAGGCATCACCTTGTAGTTATAGACGCCCCACGGCGTGATGAAAGCGGTTTTCTCAGCGTCGTCTTTGTGCATCTCGATTTGATGATAGCCGGCAAAGCAATCCACAAATGACTGAGTTTCGTGCTTAGCACAATTATCAATCAGTATGTGTATGTTTGGTAACGGAAAGTTATCTTTAGGGCTAGCTTTATTGAGATCTCGGTAATCCACGCAAACTCTGACCTTGCCGTCTTTCTTGGGCACTGGAACGACATTTGCAAGCCAAGTTGGGTATTCTGTCACTTGGAGTATCCCAACATCTAATTGCTTTGATACTTCTTCTTTGATTTTCAAACTCATCTCGGGCTTGTATTTTCTCAGCTTCTGTTTTACCGGAGGACATGCTGGATCAGTGGGTAGTCGATGGGCTACGATTGCAGTACTTAGCCCTGTCATGTCTGCGTAGGACCACGCGAAAATATCCTTATTCTCTATGAGAAACTCGGTATACTCTTTCTTGTCTTCTTTTGTCATATGGATGCTTACTCGGGTTTCTTGTATCACCTCTGCATTTCCCAAATTCACCACTTCTGTCTCTACCAAATTTGGATTGGGTTTTTCCTCGAATTCCTCAACCCTTTTGATTAACTCCTCTGGAACCTCATTGTCTTCGACTTCTTCTAAGTCATTAAGGTTAAGCTGAGCAGTCTCATTGTATGCCACAATCTCAGATTCGACATTTTTATAATGAATTTTGCTGGTGAGAAGAAAAAAAAATAGCAAAAATTAAATACAAGACAAAAAAAAATGGGAAAAGAACTTTATTGATAAAGATTTGAAAATTTCATAAGTCCTCATTTGAAAGCAATACATGGGACGGGAATTAAAACGTTTATTAAAACTCCTTTATTTGAATTAAAATTTTATAGAAAAACATCTTCCAAGGCTACCCAGATGCTCGACGAGGTCTGGATGGAGTCGAGGTCCAGTAGCTGACGCTGATCTTTGCCTCCTTGCTTCCACTAGGGCCCCCTTTCTCCTCCTCGTTGATCACGACGTTGCAAACTTTCCCTTCTTCTTTGGTTAGTGATAACCCCTTCAAGTCGTCTGAGATCTCATCAATATTGTCTCCCATGAAACCTGCTGATCGAAATGATTGATACAATGGCGGTATGGGTTTCTTCAATGGATAGTAGTACCCATCTCTAGGTGGTCGCCAATCGAGCCATTCTTCGGTGGTGTATTTATAACCAAAACCAAAAGTGGTGGAATGTCGAACAGGCTGTATAGGTTCGACTATCCCTTGTAATTTAGCTCCCAAACCTTTCCCAAGCTCGAAACCGAACCAGGCCATCATATCTATGATTTTTTGGCTGAACCAAGGTTGCAACTCAATATTACCAACAAGCTCCACTGTATGGTACATTTCGCCATCCCTATTCTCTCTTCCTTCAATCGTGTATACAGGATGCCCTTTTTCCCCATGGACCACAACCTCTTCATAATCCCATTCAAACTTCAGGCATTGGTGAAGAGTAGATGGAACCGCTCCAGCCATATGAATCCATGGACGACCCAATAATAAGTTGTACGATGAAGGGATGTCCAAAATTTGGAAAGCTATGGGGAAAGTGACAGGACCAATGAGCATGTCCAAGGTTATCTCCCCAATAGTGCCTCTCTGAGAGCCGTCAAATGCTCTCACATTCATCTTCCATGTCTGAATTTTTGCACTATCCACACCCAGCCTCGTCAGTGTGCTCAGAGGGCAAATGTTTAAACCTGAACCTGCATCAACTAATGCTTTGTTTATCACCTTATCCTGATACTGAACCGAAATGTACAAAGCTTTATTGTGAGTTGTTCCTTCGATTGGCAGTTCATCTTTGTGAAAAGATATTTTGTAAGCCTCAAAGACCTGCCCCACCATTTGGGATACCTCTCCATGAGTGATGTTGGACGGGACATAAGCTTCACCAAGGATCTTCAGAAGGGCATCTCGATGAGTTTCGGAAGATTGTAGTAACTCCAGAATTGATATTTGGGAAGGGGTTTTACTCAGCTGCTCAATGACAGAGTATTCTTTCGCTTTAACCTTTTTCCAAATACTTTGATCCTCGAGCTCTACGATTGGCGCTTTGGATTTGCTAGAGCTTCCCTGAACCAAATTTTCAGAAGTGTAAATTCTTCCAGATCTGGTGACCCCTGTTGCAACATCTGTCTCTTCCACATTTGTTTCTCTTTTGTTGTAATCCCAAGGTACAGCATGTGTGTCACATTGTGTTGGGGAGGATGCCTTATAGACAGCGAATGGTGGTCTGGGTGCAGCAACTTCTACTTCAAATGGGGCGAGTCCTTGCACTATTAGTGGTGCCTGGGCAGTGGTAGGCATGGCTTCCTCTGTTTCGACGGACCAGATAGATTCTTCCCAATCCCAGACATCACCAGCTTCCACCATGTTGACTTGATGGTTAGGGAGAGGATTATTCGCAACATTCGGTGTAGGATCCTTCAGTTGGATGGTCTTTGTATCAATCAACATTTGAACCTTATCCTTAAGGGCTCTGCAAACTTCGGTGGTGTGGCCCTTCATCCCAGAATGGTAGGCGCAGACCTTGTTAGGGTCGTACCATTTCGCGCGAACGTCCACAGGTAATGCAGGAATTGGAGAGACGTACCCAGCTTGTTTCAGTCTCTCATAAAGTTGTGCTATGGGTTCAGCCAAAGGGGTATAGGTTTTTGTAGGTCTTCTTTCATAGGAAGGTCTGTTTCGGTAATTTGGTGTTTGAGTGGGTGGTGGAGTTTGGAAGTGTGTTGGTTGAACATTATAGACAGGATATGAGGCATGCAAATATTGAGGAGGAGCATTTTGGTAATATATTGGCATGGGTTGGGGAGATATAGGGGGTGGAGCTGAGGGATGTTGAGGGTATGGGGTGTGAAGGTATGGGGTGTGAGGGTATGGGGATGGTGGTGGGTTTGTTGTCTTATGCCTCAAAGGGGTCCTAGTTCCATGAGCCATCATTACAGAACCTGTTTTCTTTCGATTCTCTGTCATTCCACCAGATTGCAGAGCCTTGTTGGTTGCTTGTAAAGCCTCCAAGTTGATGATAGTCCCATTCTTTATGCCTTCTTCAATTCTTTCGCCTAGTTTGATGATTTCAGCGAAACTCTTTTCAGCCACCAGCATCATTCGGTCATAGTATTGTGGTTCTTGGGCACGGATGAAATAGTCTTTCATTTGAGATTCTTCCATAGGGGGTCTGGCCCTAGCCGCCTCAGACCTCCATCTTATGGCATATTCTCTGAAGGATTCACTTGGTTTCTTCTTTAGGTTCTGAATGTAAAACCAATCAGGCGCATTTTCAATATTGAAACCAAACCTATTCATGAAGTCAGTTGCCATATCAACCCATTTTATCCATTTCCGCGAGTCTTGCTCAATGTACCATGATAGGGCCTCCCCAGTAAGACTTCTCATGAACAACTTCATGAGTATCCTCTCATCTCTCCCCACCCCTACAAGTTTGTCGCAATACATTCGTAGGTGGGCTTTGGGATCCCCAGTGCCATTGAACGTCTCAAACTTCGGAAGCTTGTATCCTTCGGGCAGTTCCACATCAGGATGCATGCACAGATCTTCATAGCCCAATCCTCCCAACCTTTTGTTGCCTTCCACGTGTTGTACCCTGTTGGTCAAGTTGTCTAATCTCTCAGTCAGGTTTTTTATTAAGATGTCTTTCTGATGGGACTCTGACTCATGGAGGTCATGAGTCAGAGGGGCAGTTTCAACGTATATGGGATTGGGATTGTTGTTCCCAAAAGTATGTGGGATATTTGTGTTTGGGGTTGTTTCTGGGACAGTTGGTTTGGTATGTTGGTAATAGTGGTGAAATGGAAATTGGGTATTTTGGGCGTGGGGTGGTGGAAAGGCATTTGGACGAATGGGTTCAGGTGGGGATATATGGATTGGAGGATTGTCTGGCGTGGCTGTTTGATTAGGAGGATTGTCTATGTTTTCTCCAAATTGGGTTCCAAGAGAGATAGACAACTTGGCCAAATCACGCATGTTGGCTACCTCTTCTTCCAATTGCGAAATCTTGTGCTCGAGTCTTAGGATAAGATTATTATGAAGTTGTCCTCCCTCAGAAGCTTCTACCCTTTCAGTGGTGCTGTTGTCGTCAACCATTTTTCCTTTGTCTTTTGAGCTTGCTCTTTGAGAAGAAGGAGAAGGGGGGGTCCCTTTTGATCGTGTATGTGCCAGGATGAAGGACAGATCAACCTTAGGAAATGGGAAAACAATAGAATCAAAAGAAAAGAGTTAGGGGTTAAGATAATATCACAATATCAACACGTTGTTTTGAAATAAACGCCCTAAATGCAAGGAACCTCGTTGAGCCAGAGGTAGGCCTAAGCGACACATAAGTGATGCATAATAATTAATTCAAGCCTTATTTGCCAATTTGGAGTTTAGAGTTAGATAATAGAACAACTTTCGATTATTGAAATAATTTCTGTTTATTACATCAATCTAAAGATAACTAAAGGGCTAGGGATAACATATGGGGAGTAAAGAGAAATAAATAATAAATAAAAGCTTTAATCATGTTGCTCTCCAATGTTAGGCACAATCTGCTTCTTCATTTCTAGGGTAATGTCATAATCAGTGTTGAGGAGGTTGCGAGCCCATCTTCTCTCTTTTTCATCGCCAAAACCAGGAAGACCTCCTTCGCTTAAATCTCTATGCTCTGCATCTTCTAAAAGCTATACATAATATTCAGGTGTGCAGAAGGGTCGGTGCTCTTGAACATCGATAGTTATCACATTCTTCCATCTTCGCAGTATGGTGTTCACTTGCGGTAATTCTGACCCAAAGTCATATCCATAGTGGCTCATATGGGATCGTAGAGGTATCATTTGGATCTGTCCGAATTGTCGAAGGACTCGAAGTGGTGCGTAAGGTTGCACACCGTTCAAACCGATAAGCTCAATGAAGTAAAGTTCATTTCCTCTTATGATGGCACGTCGTGGCTTCAACCAATAATACTTCCATTGGATTTCAACGGCTGACCGCTCCTTTAGGTATGTGAACCAGTCCTCTGTTCCCACAGGGGAGATAAAATGTTTCATCCTTAGGGGATGGTTGATAATTTTGTTCCCCATAGTCCCTCTGACGATGTCTACTTTATTAGCTCTTTGGTAGAAATGTTCGACGGCCCAAAGTTGCAGCAGAAAGTTGCACCCTTCAAAGTATCTTTTGCCTTTGGTGCATGCAGTCAAAGCTCTTAGAATTTCTGCGAGTATCATAGGGACCAAGGTTTTCCCTCCTCGAGCCAACATACGAACCACATAACATAAGCCGGTGTGGATCTTTCCTCCTTCTCTAGGAAAAACCAATGAGCCTAATAGGGCGACAGCGAATGCATTAAGACGATATCTTTCCCATTTTGCAGAAGAGCAAGCAAATTCTCTATGAAAGTTTTGATGACCTTCCTCATCCCCAAAGCGTGAATATAAGAACTCTAAAGAAATCCAACCTTCTTTCAGACAAAGTAGATTTGGATTATGACACATGCCCATTTGCTTCAAAAAAGATCTTGGACTTGGCTTGTGTGGAACAATCATTTCCAACTCTTTGTATGCGAGACCCATGAATCCTCCAACTTCTTCTATTGTTGGAGTTAACTCAAAATCCCTGAACTTGAAGACTAACCTCTCAGTGTCCCAGAATTTCAACAATGCCTTGATTAAGTGACGATCTGACTCTACGGAGATCAAAGCAGTGAGGCCGCCTAACAATTCATTTGCTTCTAACTCTCGATTTTTTTGAATATCTTTCCACCAAGTCTTCAAAATGGGATTAACCTTGACCACCATTTGCGTGTTGGGAAAGTGAGGGTAAGCCATGACTCTGCAAACAAAGTAACAAACAACTTCTAAACTCCATTTTGGCAATGTTGACTTGATTTAATTATTATGATCAGGTTGACACATAAATATGCAATTTGTCTAAGGGTGTTGGGGCCCTTTAGACGAGAGGGTGGCTACTAATTACATGGATTGACACCAAGGGTCAAACCTCCTAGGGCTTATGCAGCATGTATGACTTAACCAGGACTTCTAAGAGTGGTTTGACACGGACTTGAAAGGGATTCTATGCGAGAGGCTCGTGGCTTCGCGGTAGTAAAACTATCCACTACGTCCACGCATATGCCGACTCTCTATAATGGGTATTTGTATAAGATTGGAGTAGTTGTGAGAGGTGCAAAGGCACAACATCACGAGAACAAAATAAAAAAGGAAGAGGGTCCCAATTGGGGGAAGTATGAGCGGGATGCCAATTTATTAAAGCAGTAAACATTTAGCATTTAAATTGGAAAACGGTAACATATAGGCAGTTTATAAACAATAAATAAATAAGCATAAATAAAGGAAAGTAGACATATAAAGATATGAAAACTACGCAAATAAAGCAAGAGAATACGAGATTAAACATGTAAACAAATAAGGGGAGAGGGAAGAGGTGAAAACATGATAATAAACAATTAAGGAAAAGGGAAAGGGAGGAATATGAAGATGAGATAATAAATAGGGCAACAAAACATGGTAAGCACCTAATGAATAAAATAAACCCCACATAAATAAGCAGTTAACACGTAATGGTAAGAACCTAACATCCCCAGCGGAGTCGCCATTCTGTCGCGCCCCATTTTCGCGGAAAACGGGTTTTGTGCGCGACCTAACAACTCTTTTGGGATTTCGAGTTTTTTGGAGTCGCCACCTAACGAATTAAGGCGCGTTAGGGCACCTATCTAACCTAACTAAGTCTAACTAAAGTCAAAGGGCCAGAGATTAGGGTAAGGGTTCAAATTACCTCGAGGGGAAGGTGTTAGGCATCCCTCGAGGTCCACAAGTGTGGGTCCCGGCCGTATCTCATGCAATCTATGTGGGGGTACAAGTAGCAATCAAGGTCGTTTATTAATTTATTTAATCTTACTAAGTGATAACAAATACGAAACAATTAAGACTATTATTCTTATTTATTTAGATATGTGAAGCTAGGTGATGACAATAAATAAACAATTAAGCTCATTTTATTTATTTTGACATACGACACTATGTTATAGACAAAATTGGCAAATATTAAGCAATTAGTATGTGCAAAAGTAAAGTTAAAAATTGATAAGTTTATGAATAGGAATTTTTATTTTTAAAAAAATGTTTGTTTCTTTATAGGGATGATGCCACGATATTATTGATCGTGCTCCTCCACCATAGAAACAATTTTGATTTGAGGTCGGTCTAAAAAAGTTATGTTTTAAAAAATGATTTAAAATATTTAGTTCACACGTAGGCACATAAACAATTACATATAAATGCACATAATTCTTTTTGAAATTCATGGGAAGTGGTACTTCCGGGGACGCATCGGTTTTAAAAAAAAATTGGAACTAGACCTCGTAGTTCCTTTGACTTTCCCGCTAACGATAGGTTAGGAGATAGTACTTTATAATTTATTTCAAAATAAAGTAGAGTCATAATCAATCCAAAATTTAAAGAAAGATTGAATTTATGTTACAAGGTTTTGAAATGTTTTTTAAAGCCAAGTTAAATGCATGAAATGATTTAGCATCATAAAAATTTAAGAAAATAACATATTGCAAAAATCTTCATTTTTATGAATATGTTAAGAGTTTATTTACAAGCCTATAGACATGATTTCTAGGTGTAAAAAGTAACACATATATGCATAATTTTGTAAATGGTATGAACAAATTAAACCTTAGACATGGTTTCTACATGATAAGACAAATGAGAATTTATAATATTTTAACATCTAACAACCTACTAGATTTATCAAGATTTGATTTTAACATTTTAAAAATTAATGGATTCTAGTTCTTATTTTTTTTAAGACTTGTTAACAAAACGTCAAGCAAACTGAAAATTGATTAGATTATAACACCTACAAATATCAAATCTATGTGGTTAAAGACAAACCTATAGGCATGATTTCTAAAAAAATGAGCAAGTAAGCATATAAATTCCCCTCCCCTAGGCGACCCCCAAATAACTTTATTATATGATCTTTAGGGTTACAATTGTTACATCATTCAAATAAATAAAATAGCGAAAAAAATAAAAACATATATATATATGTATATACATTCAAACAAATAAACAAATCCTTCTTCAGTTAATCTTCAACTTGAACCTCAAATATTAAACCTGTCAAAGTAATTAAATAACTACACAAGTAATCACACTTGTTAGTTAAGGTGAGACAATATGCAATCGTTTAATGACGGATTCTATATAAAAACAGACAATGGTTTACACAAATATGTGAATATGAAAATAGTATGAATGTTAAGAATACTAACCTGTTAAACAAAACAAGATGATTCACCTTTTACTCGAACAAAGTAGGAAAATAGCGAAGAAAAAGCACTTGAATATTCACCGAAATATTAATGTTGTTTAAAAGTAACAAAAGAGCAATGAGAGGAGGGAGAGTGATGAGAGAAATTTTTTGGTTGAGAGTGAATGAATGTCTTGAATGAATAAAAGGAGTCTCTTTATATAGTAGAGGAGGGGGGAACAAATAAGGCAAATAAAATTTAAAAGAATCAATTATAATACAATTTTCCTTATTTTAAAGGATATCCTAATCAGAAAAAGTATGTTAATATTTCAATACCAAATATAAACAAGTAAGAAAAATAAAATAAGAAGAGTAATATTTTCCTTAAATAAAGAAGAGCCAAAAATCATTTTACCATATATGAATCAGTTTAAAGCCTTATTACCCAAACAAATCAAATAAGGATATTCAGTATATTAGTAATATACACAAATTGACAGAATTTAAGAAAAGGACTAATTAAGGAATCAATTAAATATTTTTACTTCCAATCAGATTTTTAAAATAGCTAATATTATTCTACAAAATAACATAAGGAAGATAAATAAGGTTGTCATAGATCAAACCAAATATTTATACAAAAGAGGGATTGGTTATATTTCTAAATAAGAGAGCATGAAACAATTATTTTTTAAGTGAATAAATATTTTTTCAAAGACCAAACAAGTAAAAAAAAAATTGCTAATTTTACTGAATGACCTAAAACTTAACTTAAGCTTATTATAACATGTATGAAAAGTGATAGAATAACATACTTACAATTAGCAACATTCATGAAAAATAAAATATCCAAATAAACATTGATCCTTTATCGAATAATCTACAAGCTAGATTTACAAATTAACAAATAAGGGGAACAATAGGCAAGGATCGAAATTAATGGACAGATTCTAAACCAACTTAGTGAACTAGACACTAGAAAATTAACATAAACAACAATTAAATAATTTTCAATACCAAAAATTTAACTATACGGATCAACGCATATTTCAAACGTCATAAGTTATGATAAACATATTAGAAGAATAGCAACATGTGATCAAACCCAGAAAAAAATAAATTGGATAAACAAAGTAATAATTAATTAAAAAAAATACCAAAGACTGATCTGTTGAGATCAGTCATATGACCCAAGACCCGGATATCGTCGGAGCTTGCTGTTGGAGCAATTGCCGGAGTTTACTGCCTGCTGGTGGCGGCTCATTGTCGACTGTTGTTGGTCGATGAAAGCTTGCTGTCGGCTGTTGTTAGTCGTTCCCCAAAGGTTGGTAGCTGTTGCTCCTCACCAAAACTCCCTATGGAGAAGAGAGGAGAGGGAGAACGAAAGAAGACGAGAGGCAGGAAGCGGAGGAGAGAGGAGCGTCGCCGCACCAGTTGCTCGCCATGGCTACTGGTTAGAGCAGTTGCTGCTGCGACTTGAAGCTGCTGCTGTCGCGCCTCTCCAGGTGCTGCTGTTGCGCGGTGACTGTCGCCGGCCTGCAAAAGAAGAAGGAGAAGAGAAGAGGGGCGAGAGGGAGAAGAGAAGAGGGATGAGGGGGAAACGAAGGAGAGGGAAGGGGAGAGAAGCGAGAAGGTGAGGAGAGGAGAGAGAAGAGCAGCGGTGCTGCTTGGCTTCCGTCCGGCAGTCTCCTCGCCAGGAAAAATGGAAGAGAGGGAGAAAGGCGACTGGAGAGGGGGAGAGAGGGGCGAAGAGAGAGAGAGAGGGGGGGAAGAGGCGGCTGAAAGAGAGGGGGGGAGTAGAAATTTTAGGTTTTGATTTTGTTTTTTTTTTAGTGTGTTGGAATCAAGAAGAAAAGGGAATTTAATCACAACCGTCGATTAGATAGAGATGGAGGGTTAGGATTAGATCTAGGAATTAATTAAGATGGACGGATGAGATCAAAAGATGATTTCTTGAAATTAGATGAGTTAGATACAGAATGGCTAAAATTGCAATAACATTTGGCTAGAATTGGAATGAAAGAGAGGCTATGATTGTAATAAAACTCTAATTCATGTGGCTAGAATTGAAAGAAATTGGAATAAATAGGCTAGAATTTAAAATTTAAGGAAAGTGTAGGAATTACTATTTAATTAAAATACTACATATATTAAAATATTTTTTTATGTAATTGAAAATCATTTAAATTTTAACATTTGAAATTCATTAATAATTTAAAATATTTTAATAATATTTACGATAATTTTATAGAATAAAACATACTAATATATAATTTTCAAGCAAAGTCGATTAAAAATTCTAAAATTTAAAATACGTATTTAATCTAATAGTATTCCTAAAAAGGGTCAAAGGTCGGTCAAAATTGGGTGTCAACAACGACGGTTCGTCGTGCCTGTGACGGTCCGTCCTGCAGGTCCGTCACAGAGTTCAGAGAGTCGATTTCAGCACCCAAATTTCAGAATTTCTAAGTGTTTTGGGACGAGACACCCTCGACGGTCCGTCGTGCCCATGACGTTCCGTCGTCTCAGCCTGTTTTTCCAGAAATAAAATCTGCTGCTCAAAACGACTAAACAGATCGTTACAAGAGAAGTACATATAATTAAGCCACACTTATTTATTTCATTATACATAGTAAAAATACATGGAGACATTATAATGAACATACATGAACCCTAATTATTTTTGGACATATTGTGGCTGCTTAATTACTTCAATAATAATCCATTAATTAACCAACTACAGGAATTTGTACAATATAATCCAAGATGTTATCAAAAACAAAACTCGATCACATCGATAATCTAATGTGATTGGAGAACCATTCAATAATATTCAATAAGTGGATTTAGGAGATCATTTTCCTCCACAGAAGTTGAAAATATAATTGTTTTAATCATTTTGTTTTAAAAGGGGAATAATTTTATGAACTTTTGGATTTAAATGAAGGATTATCCATTTAGAGTAGTTCAAAAAAATTTTAAAAAATATTTCTTTCATTAAAATATCAATTAAATTACCTCAAAATAAAACAAACTTAATTAATTTATTGGTAATTAGGCTTCTTTATTTTGTCACAACCCTAGCTTGATCATGTATTTATTGGGTTATGAGGTGATTAGGATGTCATGAAGTTTATAATGGTAAATCATGATTGATAAATTAAACGATAAAAATTTATACGAAAAACATAATATTATATAAGAATTAATATAAAAGAAAAATATCATAAATTATTGAGAAATTCATTGCCTCATTAACTAAACTTTTAAACGTTTACTTTGTGAAAGTTATTGTGTTCCGCTATTAGAATAGGAATCTTTAATTTATAGATATTCAAACTTTTCCTCTAAGGATGTCACGACCCAAATCCGGGCCGCGACTGGCACCCACACTTACCCTCCTATGTGAGCGAACCAACCAATCTAAACCTTAACATTTCAATATAAACAGAAAGTAATGCGGAAGACTTAACTCATTAAATAAAGACCAATTCATTAACTTCTAAAATTCAACATCTATTATTCCCCAAAATCTGGAAGTCATCATCACAAGAACATTTACGATCAAATGACTAAACTAAGAGTATTCTAAAAGCTAAAAATACGTAAGAAGCTAGTCCATGCCGGAAGTTCAAGGCATCAAGACTTGAAGAAGAAGACTCAGTCCAAGCTAGAAGCATTAGCTCACCCTGAATATCCGGTATGACGAAGACTGGCTAGAATCACTGCTGAGTTGAAGATGACGGAACGTTTGCTGCACTCCACAAATAACCAGAAGAAAACATAAAAGTAGGGGTCAGTACAAACCACGGGTACTGAGTAGATATCATCGGTCAACTCAAATAGAGAACAGTATATATCAAGTAATATCATAAATCAACTATAAAACTCAACATGTAGCAACAACAGGTACTATAATCATCAATAAGTACCATCAAGTTCATCCATGAGGGCTCAAGCCTCAATACCATACTCATTTGGGAATTAAGTTCATTAGATTGAATATATTATCATCTTTCAAGATTCATTATCTTTCTTCCTCTTGTGTCGGTACGTGACACTCCGATCCCCTACTACTATGTGTCGGTACGTGACACTCCGATCCCCTAATTCTACGTGTCGGTTCGTGACACCCGATCCCCTATATGTGTCGGTACGTGACACTCCGATCCCCTATATGTGTCGGTACGTGACACTTCGATCCCCTAATTCTACGTGTCGGTTCGTGACACCCGTCCCACTAATACTATGTGTCGGAACGTGACACTCCGATCCACTAATACTATGTGTCGGAACGTGACACTCCGATCCACTAATACTATGTATCGGAACGTGACACTCCGATCCCCTATATGTGTCGGTACGTGACACTCCGATCCCCTAATTCTACGTGTCGGTTCGTGACACCCGTCCCACTAATACTATGTGTCGGAACGTGATACTCCGATCCACTAATACTATGTGTCAGAACGTGACACTCCGATCCACTAATACTATGTGTCGGAACGTGACACTCCGATCCACTAATATCATTCTGTAAATCATCAAGCCTTCTCTATACCAAGGCATCATCAATCCCATTACTTTAATTCATCAATCCTTCTTCTATACCAAGGCATCATCATTAATAATGTATATTAAAGTTTCTTTTCAAAATTTGGGATTCAATATTTTCATCATGCTTATCTTATCACCATCACATAATCATATTCATGCAAACATACAATTAAGCATATAGTAGGGTTTACAATACTACCAATACATATCATTCTCTATTAAGAGTTTACTATGAAAGCTTGAAAACCATAACCTACCTCCACCGAAGAATTGAAATCAAGCAAGTTAATCCTCAAAGCTTGGTGCTTTCCTCTTCTTTCGATCAACTTTCTCTCTCTTTCTCTTGTTCTTTCTATTTTCTTTATTCAAACCCTCTTTCTTTTACCCTAATTAGTATATAATTAAGAATAAAAGATGGCAATAATACCCCACTAATTAACTTAAGGTTACCTCTTTTAACCCCCAAGAATTTGAGTTATTAATATAAACCCACAAAAAAAATTAATATAAACCCACGAACTTTATAATTAAGGCAAGAATAGTCAAAAACGTTCCTTAAAACTTAACCAGAAATCCGACTCCAACTGGGATTACGCAAGCTGTGACGGGCCGTCGCGCCTGCGACGGTCCGTCCTGCAGGTCGTCGCATAGTTTAGAAACTTGATTTTTGGGTGAATGGCCTGTGACGGTCCATCCTGCCACTCTGTTACGAAGTTCAGAGAGTCGATTTTCAGTACCCAATTTCAGATTTTCTAAGTGTTTTGAAACGAGACCCTGCGACGGTCCGTCGTGCCCATGACGGTCCGTCGTGGAGTCCGTCGCCTCAGCCTGTTTTTCCAGAAATAAAATCTGCTGCTCAAAACGACTAAACAGGTCGTTACATTAGATACCAATTTACCCATCGTTCGTCCCCGAACGATCACAAGAAGGAAAACAAGGGCGAAAAGGAGTACCTGAATCTGTAAACAGATATGGGTATTTTTCTCGCATATCCGCCTCTTCTCCCAAGTGGCTTCTTCAACGGGTCGATTCTTCCATTGCACCTTGATGGATGCAATCTCTCTTGACCTCAACTTGCGAACTTCTCTATCTAAAATAGCAACAGGCTCCTCCTCATAAGACAAGTTCTCATCAAGCAAAACTGAATCCCAACGGATAATGTAGTTTCCATCCCCATGGTATCTTTTCAACATCGACACATGGAATACCGGATGTACTCCGGACAGCCCTGGAGGTAAGGCTAACTCATAAGCCACCTCTCCTACTCGCTTAAGTACTTCAAATGGTCCAATGTACCTTGGACTTAGTTTACCCCTTTTTCCGAACCGCATCACCCCTTTCATGGGCGAAACCTTCAACAAGACTTGTTCACCTTCCATGAACTCTAAGTCTCTAACCTTTCAATCTGCATATTCTTTTTGTCTACTTTGCGCCGCTAGAAGCTTTTCTTGAATAGACTTCACTTTCTCTATCGAATCCCTCAAAAGGTCAGTACCCCAAGGCCTAACCTCAAATGCATCAAACCAACCAATGGGAGACCTACATCTCCTACCATACAATGCTTCAAATGGAGCCATATCAATGCTTGAGTGATAGCTATTATTGTATGAAAACTCCGCTAAGGGTAGGAAGCTATCCCAATGACCACCAAACTCTATCACACACGCACGAAACATATCCTCCAACACTTGAATCGTCCTTTCAGACTGACCATCGGTCTGAGGATGGAACGCAGTACTAAGGTCCAACCTAGTACCCAATTCCGCATGCAATGTTTTTCGAAACTTAGAAGTAAACTGCGTACCTCTATCTGATATGATGGATAGTGGAACCCCATGCAATCGAACGATTTCTGAGATATAGATCTTGGCTAACTTCTCTGCATTGTAAGTCACCTTTACCGGAATGAAATGAGCAGATTTAGTTAACCTATCAACAATCACCCAAATGGAGTCATACTTACCCATTGTCCTTGGAAGACTAACCACAAAGTCCATTGCAATTCTTTCCCACTTCCATTCCGGAATGGGCATTCTCTGAAGTGTTCCTCTGGGCCTTTGGTGTTCATACTTTACTTGTTGACAGTTTGGACACTTGGCAATAAAGTCAACAATATCACGCTTCATTCTACTCCACCAAAAGTGTTGTTTTAGGTCACGATACATCTTGGTTGCACCCGGATGTATAGAATACCTTGAACTATGAGCTTCTGTTAGAATAGTGTTGATCAAATCATCAACGCGGGGTACACATACCCTTCCCTTGATCTCAAAACACCTTCCTCATCGATTTGTGCTTCCTTAGCCTCCCCTCGCAATACTTTATCTCGGATTCGCCTTAGTTTCTCGTCATCAAACTGTTTTCCCTTAATTTTGTCAAGAAAAGAAGATCTTGACTCCACACTAGCCAACAATCCTCCCTTCTCATTTACTTCTAATCTCATCAAGTCATTAGCTAGAGTCTGAACCTCTCTAGCCAAAGGGCGTCTAGAAGCTTGCAAGTGAGCTAGACTTCCCATGCTTCCCACCTTTCTACTTAAAGCATCCGCTACAACATTCGCCTTCCCCGGATGATACAAAATAGTGATGTCGTAGTCCTTCAGTAGTTCCATCCATCTCCTCTGTCTCAAGTTCAAATCTTTCTGAGTAAAGACATACTGAAGGCTACGATGATCCGTGTAGACCTCACACTTAACCCCATATAAATAGTGTCTCCATTGTTTTAATGCAAACACTACCGCAGCCAATTCCAAATCATGAGTTGGATAGTTACGTTCATGCACCTTTAATTGCCTTGAAGCATAAGCAATCACACTCTTCTCTTGCATTAGTACTGCACCCAAACCAGAATAGGATGCATCACAATAAACAATGAAGTTCTTACCCTCTACTGGCAAGGTAAGGATAGGTGCGGTAGTCAACAAAGTCTTGAGCTTCTGAAAGCTTTCCTCACATTCGTCCGACCATACAAATGGAACATTCTGCTTAGTCAAGTTCGTCAATTGGGAACCAATAGAAGAGAATCCCTTGACAAATCGACGGTAGTAGCTAGCTAACCCAACAAAGCTCCTTATTTCTGACACATTAGTAGGTCTTACCCAATTCTTTACTGTCTCAATCTTAGAAGGATCCACCATCACTCCATCCTTAGAAACCACGTGCCCCAAGAAGGACACTGCATCTAGCCAAAACTCACACTTAGAGAACTTGGCATAAAGCTTTTTCTCCCTCAACATTTCCAATACCATTCTCAAATGCTCTTCATGTTCCTTCTTGCTCTTTGAGTATACTAATATATCATCAATAAATACGATCACGAAGAGGTCCAAATATGGCTTAAAAATTCCGTTCATCAAGCTCATGAACGCAGCAGGGGCATTCGTTAGACCAAAAGACATCACTTCAAATTCGTAATGCCCATACCTCGTTCGAAAAGCAGTCTTTGGCACATCCGTTGACCGTATTTTCAGTTGATGATAACCGGATCTCAAGTCAATCTTAGAGAAGACACAAGCACCTTGTAACTGATCGAACAAGTCATCAATGCGGGGAAGAGGATACTTGTTCTTAATAGTTACTTTATTCAGTTGTCTGTAGTCTATGCACATCCGAAAACTCCCATCCTTCTTCTTCACAAACAGAACCGGAGCACCCCAAGGGGATGCACTTGGTCTAATGAAGCCTTTGTTCAATAACTCTTGAAGTTGTGCCTTTAACTCTCTTAACTCCGCGGGAGCCATTCTATAAGGGGGTATAGAAATGGGGCGAGTACCCGGTTCAAGATCAATACAGAAGTCAATATCCCTATCCGGTGGCATACCAGGAAGATCTGCAGGGAACACATCCAGAAACTCACGAACCACTGAAACCGACTCAATCAAAGGTACTTGGGTAGTGTCATCCTTGAGATGTGCCAAGAAAGCTAAACACCCTTTACTAACCATTTTCTTAGCACGAAGAAAGGAGATGATACGCACCGGATTGGAAGTGTAGTCACCCTCCCAAACTAACGGATCTGTCCTAGGTTTGGCTAACGTCACCATTTTAGCATTACAATCCAAGATCGCAAATTGCGGAGAAAGCCAAGTCATACCCAGAATTACATCAAAATCATCCATTTCCAAGATAACCAAATCTACATAAGTGTTGCTCCCCACAAATTTCACCAAACAGGACCTATATACCCTTTCAACTACCACAGACTCACCCACCGGAGTAGAAACACGAATAGGTATATCAAGTAATTCACAATGTAAATTTAGACCATTAGCAAATGAGGAAGATACATAATAAAATGTGGATCCAGGATCAAACAATACAGAGGCCATGCAATCACAAACCAGAAGATTACCTGTGATGACAGCATCAGATGCCTCCGCTTCAGACCGCCCAGGGAAAGCGTAACAATGGGCCCTATCGTTCGTCTGTCCGTTGCCCCTACCATGTTGTGATGTAGTGGCCCCAGTTTGTTCATTACCTCTGCCATTTTGGTGACCACCATTACCTCGACCACCACGTCCTCCAGAATAACGGCCTCTACCATGACCACCTCTACCTCTAGCTATTGGGGGTCTATAACTTTGTCTGGGACAATTTTTCCTAATATGTCCAATCTCCCCACATCCATAACACTCTCTGGAGTCAAGCATAGGCCTCTCGGAGAAGTGTTGACCGGTCTGAGGTGGTCCCCCAACTACAGTCTGTAGTGAAGACTGAATTGGTCGGACTGAGTAACTTCCCGAACCCTGTCCTCTAGTGTAAGAACCATTAAACTCACCTCCCTTTCGAAACCTTTTTGATGTCGATGTTGTGGTGAAGTCGTCTGGCTTCACTCCTTCCACTTCTATCACAAAGTCTATCACCTCTTGGAAGGATTTTGCCGTTGCCGCTATCTGTAAGGCTGAAATCCGCAATTCTGACCTCAACCCCTTCACAAACCGGCGAATCCGCTCTTGAGGACTGAAACAGAGTTGAGTGGCATATCTGGATAGTGCACGAAACTTAGCCTCGTAAGCATTAACCGACATCCTACCTTGCTCTAGGCTCAAGAACTCATCCCTTTTCCTATCCCTCAAAGTCCGGGGGATATACTTCTCCATAAACAAGCTAGAGAATGAGGCCCAAGTCATAGGTGGTGCCTCTGTCGGTTGACACTTAACATGGGATCGCCACCACATTTTGGCGTTCCCTTGAAACTGATGTCACAAACTCCACACCAAACCGTTCTACTATACCCATCTTGTGTAGTAGCTCGTGACAGTCAACCAGAAAATCATAAGCATCCTCCGATTCAGCACCCTTGAAGACTGGAGGTTTCAATTTCAAGAACTTACTGAAAAGTTCATGCTGATCACTTGTCATTACAGGCCCTGTAGTCAGACGAGGAAATGTACTTATTTCTAATGGAACATCCATGCGGGGAGCCATAGTAGCCGCATGTTGTACCTCCGGAACCTGAGGTGCTGGTGCAGAGAACACTGGGGGTGTCTGGCCCTGATCAGATAACCCGCTAAGATAAGACAGAACCTGATTGATCATCTCTGGGGTAGGTTGGAGTGGCAATCCCTCATTCTGCACTTGTTCAGTTTCCCCATCCTCCCCTTCTCTTATTACTTCCTCAGTCGGTGGAGGAGTCACCGCCCTAGTATCAGATGGGCTAGGTGCTTGTCCTCTTCCCCTAGAGGACGTCCTCCCACGACCTCTACCACGGCCTCTTGCCGTTGTTCTTCCTCGAGCCACAGCCCCAGTGGCTGGCTCAGACGCTTCTTGTCTTGCCGATGTTGGTGTTGGCGCATTCGTTGCTCTAGTTCAAACTATCCATGAAATAGAGTGAAGATGGTCAGATACCAATTTGTATCACCTAGATACCAATTGGACCCAAGTAATAGCACGAAAGGAAGAATGAAAGAATGGAATTTTCCTAAAGTCTTATAGACTCTCAAAGAAAAGTAAAGGCGTCCCCCTACCGTTCCTTAAGACCCTACTAGACCTGTTCTTGTGTGATGAGACCAACGAACCTAATGCTCTGATACCAAGTTTGTCACGACCCAAATCCGGGCCGCGACTGGCACCCACACTTACCCTCCTATGTGAGCGAACCAACCAATCTAAACCTTAACATTTCAATATAAACAGAAAGTAATGCGGAAGACTTAACTCATTAAATAAAGACCAATTCATTAACTTCTAAAATTCAACATCTATTATTCCCCAAAATCTGGAAGTCATCATCACAAGAACATCTACGATCAAATGACTAAACTAAGAGTATTCTAAAAGCTAAAAATACGTAAGAAGCTAGTCCATGCCGGAAGTTCAAGGCATCAAGACTTGAAGAAGAAGACCCAGTCCAAGCTAGAAGCATTAGCTCACCCTGAATATCCGGTATGACGAAGACTGGCTAGAATCACTGCTGAGTTGAAGATGACGGAACGTTTGCTGCACTCCACAAATAACCAGAAGAAAACATAAAAGTAGGGGTCAGTACAAACCACGGGTACTGAGTAGATATTATCGGTCAACTCAAATAGAGAACAGTATATATCAAGTAATATCATAAATCAACTATAAAACTCAACATGTAGCAACTACAGGTACTATAATCATCAATAAGTACCATCAAGTTCATCCATGAGGGCTCAAGCCTCAATACCATACTCATTTGGGAATTAAGTTCATTAGATTGAATATATTATCATCTTTCAAGATTCATTATCTTTCTTCCTCTTGTGTCGGTACGTGACACTCCGATCCCCTACTACTATGTGTCGGTACGTGACACTCCGATCCCCTAATTCTACTCCGATCCCCTAATTCTACGTGTCGGTTCGTGACACCCGATCCCCTATATGTGTCGGTACGTGACACTCCGATCCCCTATATGTGTCGGTACGTGACACTCCGATCCCCTAATTCTACGTGTTGGTTCGTGACACCCGTCCTACTAATACTATGTGTCGGAACGTGACACTCCGATCCACTAATACTATGTGTCGGAACGTGACACTCCGATCCACTAATACTATGTGTCGGAACGTGACACTCCGATCCCCTATATGTGTCGGTACGTGACACTCCGATCCCCTAATTCTACGTGTCGGTTCGTGACACCCGTCCCACTAATACTATGTGTCGGAACGTGACACTCCGATCCACTAATACTATGTGTCGGAACGTGACACTCCGATCCACTAATACTATGTGTCGGAACGTGACACTCCGATCCACTAATATCATTCTGTAAATCATCAAGCCTTCTCTATACCAAGGCATCATCAATCCATTACTTTAATTCATCAAGCCTTCTTCTATACCAAGGCATCATCATTAATAATGTATATTAAAGTTTCTTTTCAAAATTTGGGATTCAATATTTTCATCATGCTTATCTTATCACCATCACATAATCATATTCATGCAAACATACAATTAAGCATATAGTAGGGTTTACAATACTACCAATACATATCATTCTGTATTAAGAGTTTACTATGAAAGCTTGAAAACCATAACCTACCTCCACCGAAGAATTGAAATCAAGCAAGTTAATCCTCAAAGCTTGGTGCTTTCCTCTTCTTTCGATCAACTTTCTCTCTCTTTCTCTTGTTCTTTCTATTTTCTTTATTCAAACCCTCTTTCTTTTACCCTAATTAGTATATAATTAAGAATAAAAGATGACAATAATACCCCACTAATTAACTTAAGGTTACCTCTTTTAACCCCCAAGAATTTGAGTTATTAATATAAACCCACGAACTTTATAATTAAGGCAAGAATAGTCAAAAACGTTCCTTAAAACTTAACCAGAAATCCGACTCCAACTGGGATTACGCAAGCTGTGACGGGCCGTCGCATAGTTCAGAAACTTGATTTTTGGGTGAATGGCCTGTGACGGTCCGTCCTGCCACTCCGTTACGAAGTTCAGAGAGTCGATTTTCAGTACCCAATTTCAGATTTTCTAAGTGTTTTGAAACGAGACCCTGCGACGGTCCGTCGTGCCCATGACGGTCCGTCGTGCCCATGACGGTCCGTCGTGGAGTCCGTCGCCTCAGCCTGTTTTTTCAGAAATAAAATCTGCTGCTCAAAACGACTAAACAGGTCGTTACAAAGGAAAGAATCAATCAAATATAAAAAAATATGATATTTTTCTTTTAGGAAAAGTAAAAACATTTATGGTAATATTTTAATTTTTTTTTAGGAGAAAATACACTTCAAATAAGATTTAAAAAATCAGAAGAAAACTCAAACAGTATTCTTTTCGATTGCGTATCATTTATAGAATTCAACTTAATGTATATATGGAGAGGAAAAGTATTTTATATCCAAAACTCAAATTTGATATTTTTGTCAATATTTTTAAAATTTTATATACTTCTTTCTCAATGCCTTTGGCATATAATAAACACTGCCTTAGCCAAGAAATGAAGGAATAAAATGTTATACAATAATTTACGTGGTAGGTATTGTGTAACTAAGTCATCAATAATTGATGATATATTCTCAATAAATCTAACAAAAAAAATAAATTAAAAGGTATTTTTTTGTCTAGTAAAAAGTGGGGGAAATTCAGAAAATGACATAGCACGTTTTTATTTATGTTTTCAAAGTCTTTCTCAATGCATTAGATATACACTGAATTAGCTATAATGACAAGAAAAAAACAATATAAAATGAAATTTAAATAGATTTACTAGAAAACATAGAGATGTTGTGGTCCCTATCTATGAAATATTTTTATTGATGAATTATTTTGAAGTAATAAGACGGATTTAAGAGTTAAATGTTATAAATTTTAAATTTATGATAATGGATTTAAATAATAATAAATGAGTTTTAAATTTTAATTTAAGCATATATACTTAATGAACTTAAAAATACAGTTATGATAAATCAAATGAATTTAGTTTTGGGTAAAAAATTGAATAAATCAGGTAAATTATTGAGATGAAACCACGTGTTCATCCGTTAATTTTAAAAAACGATAAGGGATAAGGTATATACAAACCTTAAAGTATACCATAGGACATTAGTATATCATTTATGATTATTCAAAGATATATTTACCATTTTTTCGCTAAAAAAAAGATAAACAACATCATTCTTATTCTTTTTACAACACTAATAATTTTGATTATTCATCAAGGTGGTGCTTGAGAAAAGAAAAACAAAAGGAGAAAAAGAAAAGGATATTTTCTTATATTAAAAAAAACTATGGTTCCTATAAAATATTTTTATTCACTAGTCATTTTGTCAGTATATACGGAACATACAAAAACGTGGTTTATAATTATAAATAGTTGATATTGATATATTATTTTTAATTATTAGACCTTTCAACTATGCATATATTTACACATACTCTTATGTTTACAATATTCGCTAGTAGATATTCAAATGTACAATTTCTTTTTGCTTCAAAAATAAATGTACTTGTTTTAGTAAGAATCATGTCTATTAAAAAAAAAAAAAATATATATATATATATATATATAATGTGTAGTTTATTATTTTCTCTAGCCTTATTTTAATATTAAAAAATATATTATATAATGCAATTCTTTTCATGTTAAGTTTTCATAATTTGTGATCTCAAAAGCTAATTTTTACTTGAGATGGAGAGCGTAGTTGATATCTTTATAACAATTATTTTATCTAATGACAAATTATCATAAGAAATATTTATAATAATAATTTCATTGCTAATTTTTTATATTTTTATTAAGGAAACATAAAGAAAAAACTAAAGAAAGAGATGATACCAAACGTAAAATTGCTATGGTCCCCTAATGTCATTTTCTTATTTATTAGTTATTTTGTCAGTATATAAAACACATAAAAGAATGTGTTATAATTATATATATTTTTTATATTGATATATTGCTCCTAATTATTCTGTCTTTCAATTTATTTAGTTGCGTGTGAATTCAATATATCAACAATACATCTACTCTTTAGATATCTCTGATGTTTTATTATATAATTGACAAAATTATTTCTTCTTTCGTTTTTTTTATAATAAATTAGTAAGAGAAATTTCTTTTAAACCAAAAAAAGAAGAGGAATTTGGGTAAAAAAAAGTGATATTTTTATATATACAAATACAAGGACTATAATAGAGCAGCACACAAATTTAATGATTAACATTTGAGTGAAAAATATTTTGACTTTATGAATTATATTCTGAGATTTTTTGATACCAATCGAAATTGGAGTTATTTTGATTAACATTTGAGTGAAAAATATTTTGACTTTATGAATTATATTCTGAGATTTTTTGATACCAATCGAAATTGGAGTTATTTTGTTAACTTTGTAAGGAAATGGAAAAAGGATAAATATATCTCTATTTTATACGAGTAATTTTATCCTTCATATGAAAAATTTCAACTCATATCTCTATCTTTAGTTAAATGATTCAAATATATAATTATTGGCTAACACTCCCAATTCCCTTTTGGAGATTTTATTCTCCTTTTCGAAAAAAAATAACTAAATCAACTTAATTTCTCTATTTTTTTTTGTTCATCCATATTCGTTGATAAATTGGAATAATTTTTGAAAATGATAAATACTTCAATGACATTGATTTTCTTCACGGAGACACGTTTGAAAGTGATAAATACTCTTGTATTCGTTGACACATCTGCAAATTAGAAGTATTTGATGATTTGTATTTTTAATATTTTATACGTACTTGCTAATTTATCTTTTTACTTTTTAAAATTTGTGTCAAGTCAAAATAAAATAAACAAATTGAAACATATCAATTAAAGCACAATATGTAAAAAGATTTAATTAGGGAGATTACATTTAATATTTAATCAAGTCACACTTATTTATTCCATTATGTATTGTAAGAGTACATGCATGGGTACATTATAATTAATGAACAGACATGAACCCTAATTATTTTTTGACATGTGGCTACTTAATTACTTCATTAATTAACCAATCACAGGCATTGATACAGCAACATCCAAGATGTTTACAGCAATACGAACTCGAAAACACTTAAAATCAGCTGTGCCTGGAGAACCAATCAATCCTATCCGAACATCAGTTATGAATGGATTTTCCTTTTCAATTATTCCCTTAGCATATTGTGCTGGTACACCAATAAGTTCTGGCCACATTCGTTTTCCTACATATACACATAATTAATTAATTATAAATAGAGAGAATAATATACTCTATAAGTGTTATAATAATAGCAGATATCGAGTTGAATTATGATGTTTATTTTTAAAAAAATGAAAATAGCGGAAGAAATTTTAAGGTGGAGAATCTAATCGTTATCAATAATGTAATATTTTAGGTAATTAACCAATTGAATTAATAAAATTTTCAAAAATTAAATAATTTACATCTTGTTTGGCCAAATCTTTAAAAAGTTAGCAATGAGTTCTTATTTTTAAAAAAGTATATTCTAAAGATTTGAAGTGTTTGGTCAAGCATTTAAGAGAAAAAAAACAAGTGTTTTTAATAGTAGAAAAAACTGTTTTATGAGAAGCTAAAAAAAAAGAAAATTCCTTTAAAAGCACTTTACCTTTGCACATCAAGTTAGATTCATATTCCTTTAGAAGTTCGATGACTTCTGGTCCACCAATTTCTTTTCGTGCCATGAGAGTCTCAAAGGCTGTAAAAAAAAAAATTCAATAGCGATTAGTGTATTTCTCATTTCAAGTTAGATTACCAGAAAATTATGATGCCTAAAAATCTCTGGCACAAGCAAAGGGTAGAGGGAGATTCATTTGAACTGTGACAGAGCCAACATTTTCAGTAAGTCAATATATATATTTTCATTAAGAGAGTCAACATTTTCACTAAATAATGTAATTTTTCAGTAAAAGGATATCAATTAACAATTCACTCTTTCAAACCTGCTTTGCCGGTTAGTCACATTATATTTATAAGATCAATTTTTTTTTAATGTATATATAGTATAAAGTAAATCCTTTGTGAAATTCCCCACCCCCTCCTCCCACACTCAAGCCCCATGTCGCAAAAGCAATATAAATTCTTTACAACTCTAATAATATTTTTGCAATATGATTATATATAGAGAGAGAGAAAGAGAGGTACTAACAAGTTGCAAGAAGAAAGAAAACAATAATGTGAGCAAACTTTGACTCCATTTTGTTTTAGTTGTAATGTAAAGAGTAGAAAGAATTGAGTGAATTTGTATAAGTTGTATCACATTAATTTATAGGCAGAGGTTGCCTTCATTGTAGTGAGGTACTACATACTAGTAATGTCTAACAACCACACGTTTAACAATTTGAAGATAAAGAAAAAATTATTATGTTTTGATATTTTTAAAAAAATATTTAATATGAAAAATGAGGGGAGACAGTGAAAATTAAATTTACGTATAGTGTAATAGGGGACACATCATACACATTGATGCCAATAATCGGTATATTATGAAATAGATAAGGATGAAACGGGAGATTTGATATTATAGTCGTTTATAATTTCTCTTACTTATATAGGGTTTTTTAATTTAATTTAGAGGAAATTGCAAAATAACATAGAAGATCTATAAATATATAAAATGCATGTTGGATTTGTAAGCTCATTTTTTTAAGAAAATTTAAATTGAAAGTGGATTTAGAAGATATTTTTTTCCTCCATAAAAATTGAAAATATAATTGTTTTAATTATTTTGTTTTATAAGGAGAACAATTTTATAAACTTTTGGATTTAAATGAAGGATTATCCATTTCGAGTGGTTCGAAATTTTAAAAGAGATACTTCTTTCATCAAAATATCAATAAAATTACCTCAAAATAAAGGGGAAACAAAACAAACTTGATTAATTTTTTGGTAATTTGGCTTCTTTATTTATCAGAAGGCTAGCTTAACTATGTATTTGTTGGGTTAAGAGGTGGTTACGGTGTCATGCGAAAATTTATAATGGTAAATCATATAATTGATAAATCAGACAATAAAAATTTATACTAAAAATATAATATTATATAAAAATTAATATAAAAAAAATTATAAATTGTTGATAAAATACATCTTCCCATAAAGTAAACTTTTAAATATCTACTGATCTACATTATAGAAGTTATTGTGTTCTACTGTGAAAGGAATCTTCAATTTATAGATATCCAAACTTTTCCTCTAAGAATATTATAAAATAAATATTAAAATGATATTTTTCTTTCAGGAAAAATAAAAAACATTTATAGTAATATTTTAATTTTTCTTTTAGAAAAAAAATAAACTTAAAAAAGATAAGAAAAACAAGATAAAACTCTAACAGTATTCTTCTCAATTGCGTATCATTATTTTTGTTTATGTTTTTTAATTTCTTATTCAATATTTGATCTCCTCTTTGAAATTCAATTTTATATATAGAGAGAAAAAATCTTTTTTATATCCGAGACTCAAATTCAATATTTTTTAAAATTTATATACTTCTTTCGCAATGCCTTTGGCATATATATAAACACTGCCTTAGCCAAGAAATGAAGGAATAAAATGTTATACAATAATATACGTGTGTAACTAAGTCATCAATAATTGATGATATATTCTCAATAAATCTAATAAAAAAATAAATTAAAAGGTAATTTTTGTCTAGTAAAAAGTGGGGGAAATTCAGAAAATGACATGGCACGTTTTATTTATGTTTTCAAAGTTTTCTCAATGCATTAGATATACAAAAGTAAAGATGTTATGGTCCCTAGCTATGAAATGTTTTTATTGATGAATCATTTTGCAAGTAATAGGGACGGATTTAAGAATTAAATGTTATGATTTTAAACTTATGATAACAGATTTAAATAATAATATATGAGTTTCAAATTATAATTTAAATAGGTAAATTATTGAGACAAAATCACGTCTCCATCTGTTAATTTTAAAAAATGATAAGGTATATATAAATCTTAAAATATAACATAAGGTATAAGCATATCATTTATGATAGTTTAAGAGTATATTTATCATTTTGTATTAAATAAAACACAAAACCATTCTTATTCTTTTTACAGGACTAATATTCTCATTGTTTATGAAGTTGGTGCTTGAAAAAAAAAAGGATATTTTTTTTAAAAATAAAAAAAATTATGGTCCCTATAAAATGTTTCTGTTCACTAGTCATTTTGTTAGTATATAGAACATACAAAAACTTGGTTTATAATTATAGGTACTTAATATTGATATATTATCTCTAATTATTATACCTTTCAATCATGCATGCATGTATTTAAACATATTCTTTATGTAAACAATTTTCTCTCCTCAAGATTTAATTGTACTATTTTTTTGCTTCAAAATATATAAGTGTACTTATTTAAGTAAAAATCATGTTTATTAAAAAATTAATAAATACAATGTGTAGTTTATTACTTCCTCTAGCCTTCTTTTAAAGTTAAAAAAAGTATTATATAATGCAATTCTTCTCATGATGTTATGTTTTCATAATTTGTATCTCAAATAGCTAAATTTCACTTGAGACGGATAGCGTATTTGACATCTTATGACAATTATTTTATCTAACGACAAATTATCATAAGAAATATTATAATAATAATTTCATTGCTAATTTTTTATATTTTTATTATGATGGAAGGAAGGAAACATAGGAAGGAAGGAAACATAAAGAAAAAACTAAAAAAAAAGAGATGATACCAAACGTAAAATTGCTATGGTCCCCTAATGACATGTTCTAATTTATGAGTTATTTTGTCACTATATAAAATACATAAAAAAATGTGTCAGAATTATTTGTATTTTTTATATTGATATATTGTTTCTAATTATTCTGTTTTCTAATTTATTTAGTTGTGTGTGACAATATAGCATTTACTTTTTAGATATCTCTAATATTTTATTATATAATTGACAAAATTATTTCTTCTCTCATATTTGTTTGTCACAAATTAGTAAGAGGAATTTCTTTTGAACCAAAAAATAAATAAAAAATATTTGGGTTTAAAAAGAAAATTATATTTTTATATATACAAATATATAAAAATATAACTTAATGATAACCATTTGAGTGTAAAATTTTGACTTTAAGAATATCGATAGTTTTTGGTATTGGTTGAAAGTGGAGTTATTTTGTTAACTTTTGTAAGGAAACGGAAAGAGGATCAAATATATATCTATTTTATATAGAGTAATTTTATTCTTCATTTAAAAAGTTTCGACTCATAATTCTATTGTTAGTCAAATCATCCAAATATATAATTATTAATACCGCTTTGGAGTTCAATCAATAGGAATTTTTATTGATGAGTTTTTTTTTAAAAAAAATCAATACTCAAATTCAGAGCTTTTAATTAAAGATGAATACATATTTATCTTTCCCAACATATATATAATGATATTTTTATTCATTATTGATCTCTCGACCTTCTTAACTTGTTCCAAAGAAAATATACCATACTGTTACGTTTTATTTTTAATTTTTGTGATGCGGTGGAAGGACTACTTCGACAATTACAATTCAAATCCTAGCTACCACACATTAATTAAATATATGATCCCAAAGATGTTAAAATCTTAAATAGAGATATCGATTGATTTTGGAAATTATGAAAGTATATACACTTTACCGACAAAATAACATGAAAAAAAAAAAGTGAAGGAGTAACTCTTAATTGAAAAATATTAATTGTTATTGATAAATAATAAACTTCAATATCTTTTAAGAAAGACTCATGAAATTTAGTTATTTTGTCATGAGATTATTCGATTACAACATATGTATCAAATCAAAATCATACAAATAAACTGTAACGGAAGAAAAGTAATGCACAATATGTAAAAGGATTTAATTAAGGAGAGTATATTTAATTAACCCACGCTTATTTATTTCATTATTTATAGTAAGAGTACATGAAGACATGCATTATAATGAACATACATGAACCCTAATTATTATTTTTTGATGTGGCTGCTTAATTACTTCAATAATAAGGTCCATTAATTAAGTCACTGTAGGAATTTGTACAACATAACCCAAAACGTTATCAAAAAGACGAACTCGGTCACATCGAAAATCGAATGTAACTGGAGAACCATTCAATAATATTGGAATATCAGCTATGGATGGATTTTCCTTCTCAATTGTTTCCTTAGCAACCTTTGTTGGTACACCAATAAGTTCTAGCCAGATTAGTTTTCCTACATATACACATTATTAATTAATTATAAATAGAGAGAATAAAATACTCATACATGTGTTATAATAATAGCGGATATCGAGTTGAATCATGATATTTACTTTTTCTATAAAAAAAATGAGAGTAGCAAAAGAGATTTAGGCAAGGCAGTCTAAGAGGCTATGGAATAGTTGTGTCACGATCCCAAATCGGGCCGCGACTGGCACCCACACTTACCCTCCTATGTGAGCGAACCAACCAATCTAACCCCAATCGTTTACCAATAATAACAGAAAATAATGCGGAAGACTTAAACTCATTAATGAAAATCAATTAAATAACTTCTAAAAACTCAACAACTATTATTATCCCCAAAAATCTGGAAGTCATCATCACAAGAACATCTACTTCAAATTACTAAATCTAAGAGTATCTAAGAAGCTAAAATACATAAACAGCTAGTCCATGCCAGAACTTCAAGGCATCAAGACATGAAGAGGAGGATCCAGTCCAAGCTAGAAGCATTAGCTCACCCTGATATCCAGAGTAATGAAGACTGGCTAGAGTTGAGGTTGAGTTGAAGACGACCGTACGTTTGCTGCACTCCACAATTTACAAAGAAAACAAATACAAGTAGGGGTCAGTACAAACACAAGTACTGAGTAGGTATCATCGGCCAACTCAAAATAGAAAACAGTATATATCAGATAACATCATAAAATCAACTAATATCTTTAGCATGCAGCATTTACAATTACCATAACCCTTGGTTACAACACCAAGCACATCAATGAGGACTCACGCCTCCTCATCATACTCATTTGGAAATTAGGTTCATTAGATTGAGTATATTAACATCTTTCAAGGTTCATTATCTTTATTCCTCTCTTGTCGGTACGTGACACTCCGCTCCTCATATACTATCCTGGTGTCGGAACGTGACACCCGATCCATATTCTATCCTGGTACCGGAACGTGGCACCCGATCCATATACTATCCTGGTGTCGGAACGTGACACTCCGATCCTCATATACTATCCTGGTACCAGAACTTGGCACCCGATCCATATACTATCCTGGTGTCGAAACGTGACACTCCGATCCTCATATACTATCCTGGTACCGGAACGTGGCACCCGATCCATATACTATCCTGGTGTCGGAACGTGACACTCCGATCCTCATATACTATCCTGGTACCGGAACGTGGCACCCGATCCCCTAATCTCACTACTTTCGTTCATCAAGCCTTCTTTTATACCAAGGCATCATCTTTAACAAGTAGATTAGGGTTTCTTTTTCGAGATTTAGGATTCAATAGCTTCATCATGCTTATTTTATCACAATTATATAATCACAACATGCAAATACATAATTAAGCATATAGAAGGGTTTACAACACTACCCAATAAATATCATTCGCTATTAAGAGTTTACTACGAATAGTATAAAAACCATAACCTACCTCCACCGAAGATTAGTAATCAAGCAAGCAAGTTCCCAAAGCTTTGTTCTTCTTCTCGTTTCTCTTCTCTCGATCATTTCTCCCTCTCTTTCTGTTCTTTTCTTTTTCTTATTCAAACCCTCTTTCTTTTACCCTAATTAACATATAATTAAGTATAAAATATGACAAACTAACCCACTAATTAATTTAAGGTTATCTCTTTTAGCCCCCAAGTAATTGAGTTATTAATATTAAACCACTGACTTTATAATTATAAGCCGGAATTGTCCAAAACACCCCTTAAAATAATTACAGAAATCCGACCCAGCCTGGGATTACGCAGCTTGTGACGGCCCGTCGTGCCTGCGACGGTCCGTCCTGCTTCTCCGTCACAGAGTTCAGAGACTCAATTCTCTGAAGAGTCTGTGACGGTCCGTCACGCCTGTGACGGTCCGTCCTGCCATTCCATTACGAAGTTCAGAGAGTCGATTTCAGTACCCATTTTTCAGAATTTCTAAGTGTTTTGAAACGAGGCCCCCACGACGGTCCGTCGTGCCCATGACGGTTCATCGTGGAATCCGTCGACTTAGCCAGTTTTTCCAGAAATAAAATTTGTTGCTCAAAACGACTAAACAGGTTGTTACAATAGATACCAATTTACCCATCGTTCGTCCTCGAACGATCATAAGAAGGAAAAACAAGGGCGAAAAGAAGTACCTGAATCTGTAAACAGGTGTGGGTATCTTTCTTGCATGTCAGCCTCTTACTCCCAAGTGGCTTCTTCAACGAGTCGATTCTTCCATTGAACTTTGATGGATGCAATCTCCCTTGACCTCAACTTGCGAACTTCTCTATCTAGAATAGCAACAGGTTCCTCCTCATAGGACAAATTCTCATCAAGCAAAACTGAATCCCAACAGATAGTGTAGTTTCCATCCCCATGGTATCTTTTCAACATAGACACATGAAACACCGGATGTACTCCGGACATCCCTGGAGGCAAGGCTAACTCATAAGCCACCTCCCCTATGCGTTGCAGAACCTCGAAAGGACCAATATACCTCGGACTAAGCTTACCTCGCTTACCAAACCGCATCACCCCTTTCATGGGTGAAACCTTCAGCAAGACTTGCTCACCCTCCATAAACTCCAAGTCTCTAACCTTGCGATCCGCATATTCCTTTTGCCTACTTTGGGCCGCTAGAAGCTTTTCTTGAACAGATTTCACTTTATCTAATGATTCCCTCAGAAGGTCAGTACCCCAAGGTCTAACTTCAAATGTATCAAACCAACCAATGGGAGACCTACATCTTCTCCCATACAGTGCCTCAAATGGGGCCATATCAATACTGGAGTGATAGTTATTGTTATACGAGAATTCCGCTAAGGGTAAGAAGCTATCCCAATGGCCACCAAACTCTATCACATATGCACGAAGCATATCCTCCAACACTTGAATTGTTCGCTCAGACTGACCATCGGTCTGAGGGTGAAATGCAGTACTAAGGTCCAACCTAGTACCTAATTCAGCGTGCAATGTTCTCCAAAACTTAGAAGTAAACTGCTTACCTCTATCTGATATGATGGAGAGTGGAACTCCATGCAATCGAACGATTTCTGAGATATAGAGTTTGGCTAACTTCTCTGCATTGTAAGTCACCTTGACCGGAATGAAATGAGCAGACTTAGTTAATCTGTCCACAATTACCCAAATTGAGTCAAACTTCCCCAATGTCTTTGGAAGACCAACCACGAAGTCCATTGCAATTCTCTCCCACTTCCATTCAGGAATGGCATTCTCTGAAGTGTTCCTCCGGGCCTCTTGTGTTCATACTTTACTTGCTGACAATTTGGACATTTGGCAACAAAATCAACAATGTCGCACTTCATCCTACTCCACCAAAAGTGATGCTTTAGGTCACGGTACATCATGGTTGCACCAGGATGTATAGAATATCCGGAACTATGAGCCTCTGTAAGAATAGTGTGGATCAAATCATCAACAGGGGGCACACAAACCCTTCCCTTAATTCTCAAAACACCTTCCTCATCCATTATTGCTTCTTTAGCCTCTCCTCGCAATACCATATCCCGAATTCGGCTTAGTTTCTTATCATCAAACTGTTTTCCCTTGATCTTGTCAAGAAAAGAAGATCTCGCCTCCACACTGGCCAACAATCTTCCCTTCTCATTTACTTCTAACCTCATAAAGTCGTTAGCCAGAGTCTGGACCTCTTTAGCCAATGGGAGTCTAGAAACTTGTAAGTGGGCTAAACTACCCATGCTCCCTGCTTTTGTACTTAAGGCGTCTTCCACAACACTAGCCTTTCCTGGGTGATACAAGATGGTAACATCATAATCCTTCAGTAGTTCCATCCACCTCCTCTGTCTCAAGTTCAAATCTTTCTGAGTAAAGACATACTGTAGACTACGATGATCTGTATAGACTTCACACTTGACTCCATATAGATAATGTCTCCATTGCTTTAATGCAAGCACTACCGCAGCCAACTCCAAATCATGGGTCGGATAATTACGTTTGTGCACCTTTAATTGCCTCGAAGCATAAGCAATTACATTCTTCTCTTGCATTAGTACTGCACCCAAACCCGAATAGGATGCATCACAATAGACGATGAAATTCTTAGCTTCCACTGGCAAGGTAAGGATTGGTGCGGTAGTCAACAAAGTCTTGAGCTTCTGAAAGATTTCTTCACATTCATCCGACCATACAAAAGGAACATTCTGCTTAGTCAAGTTCGTCAATTGGGAAGCAATGGAAGACAATCCCTTGACAAATCGACGGTAATAGCTAGCTAAACCAACAAAGCTCCTTATTTCTGACACATTAGTAGGTCTTACCCAATTATTCACTGTCTCAATCTTAGAAGGATCCACCATCACTCCATCCTTAGAAACTACGTGCCCCAAGAAGGACACTGAATCTAGCCAAAACTCACACTTAGAGAATTTGGCATAAAGCTTTTTCTCCCTCAACATTTCCAATACAATTCTCAAGTGCTCCTCATGTTCCTTCTTGCTCTTTGAGTATACCAATATATCATCAATAAATACGATCACAAAGAGATCCAGATATGGATTAAAAATCCCATTCATCAAGCTCATGAAAGCAGCAGGGGCATTCGTAAGCCCAAAAGACATCACTAAGAACTCAAAATGCCCATACCTGGTCCGAAAAGCAGTCTTGGGCACATCTGCTGCCCGTATTTTCAATTGATGATAACCAGATCTCAAGTTGATTTTTGAGAAGGTACAAGCACCTTGTAACTGATCGAACAAATCATCAATGCGAGGAAGATGATACTTGTTCTTAACCGTTACCTTATTTAGTTGTATGTAGTCTATGCACATCCGAACGCTTCCATCCTTCTTCTTCACAAACAAAACAGGAGCACCCCAAGGAGATGCACTTGGTCTAATGAAGCCTTTGCTCAACAACTCTTGAAGTTGGGTTTTTAACTCTCTTAACTCCGCGGGAGCCATTCTATAAGGAGGTATAGAAATGGGGCGAGTACCCGGTTCAAGATCAATGCAGAAGTCAATATCCCTATCTGGTGGCATACCAGGAAGATCTACAGGAAACACATCTAAAAACTCGTGGACTATCGAAACCGACTCAATTGAAGGTACTTGGGTAGTATCATCCCTGAGATGTGCCAAGAACGCTAAACAACCCTTACTAACCATTTTCTTAGCACGAAGAAAGGAGATGATACGAACCGGATTGGAAGTGTAGTCACCCTCCCACACTAACGGATCTGTCCCAGGCTTGGCTAACTTCACCGTTTTAGGATTACAATCCAAGATCGCAAAATTCGGAGAAAGCCAAGTCATACCCAGAATTACATCAAAATCAACCATTTCTAAGATAACCAAGTCTACATAAGTATTGCTCCCCACAAAAGTCACCAGACCAGGCCTATATACTTTTTCAACTATCACAGACTCACCCACCGGAGTAGAAACACGAATAGGCATGTCAAGCAATTCACAATGTAAATTAAGACTATTAGCAAATGAGGAAGATACATATGAAAATGTGGAGCCAGGATCAAATAATACAGAAGCCATGAAATCACAAATCAAAAGATTACCTGTGATAACAACATCCGATGTCTCTGCTTCAGACCGCCCAGGGAAGGCGTAACAATAGGCCCTATTGTTTGTCTGCCCGTTGCCCCTACCATGTTGTGCTATAGTGGCTCCATTTTGCCCATCACCCCGGCCGTTTTGGTAACCACCATTACCTCGGCCACCTCGTCCTCCAGAATAGCGGCCTCTTCCATGACCACCTCTACCTCTAACTATTGGAGGTCTGTAACTTTGTTTTGGACAATACCTCTTAATGTGTCCAGTCTCCCCACATCCATAACACTCTCTGGATTCAAGCATAGGTCTCTCAGAGAAGTGTTGACCGGTTTGAGGTGGACCCCCAACTACAGTCTGTAGTGAAGACTGAATTGGTCGGACTGAGTAACCTCCTGAACCCTGTCCTCTAGAGTAAGAACTATTAAACTCACCTCCCTTTCGAAACCTTTTTGATGTCGATGCCATGGTGAAGTCATCTGGCTTCACTCCTTCCACCTCTATCACGAAGTCTACCACTTCTTGAAAGGATTTTGCCGTAACCGCTACCTGTAAGGCTGAAATGCGCAATTCTGACCTCAACCCCTTCACAAAACGGTGAATCCGCTCTTGTGGACTGAAACAAAGTTGGGTGGCATACCTGGATAATGAACGAAACTTAGCCTCATATGCAGTAACCGACATCTTGCCTTGCTCTAGGCTCAAGAACTTATCTCTTTTCCTATCCCTTAAAGTCCGGGGAATATACTTCTCCATAAACAAGCTAGAGAATGATGCCCAAGTCATAGGTGGTGCCTCTGTTGGTTGACACTCAACATGTGACCGCCACCACATTTTGGCGTTCCCTTGAAACTGATAAGTCACAAACTCAACACCAAACTGTTCTACTATACCCATCTTGTGTAGTAGCTCATGACAGTCAACCAGAAAATCATAGGCATCCTCAGATTCAGCACCCTTGAAAACTGGGGGTTTCAATTTCAAGAACTTACTGAAAAGTTCATGTTGATCATTTGTCATTATAGGCCCTGTAGTAAAACGAGGAAACGTGCCTATTTCTAATGGAACATCCATGCGGGGAGCCGCAGCAGTTGCCTGTTGTACCTCCGGAGCCTGAGGTGCTGGTGTAGAAAACACTGGAGGCGCTTGGCCTTGATCAGATAACCCGCTAAGATAAGCAAGAACCTGATTGATCATCTCTGGGGTAGGTTGGGGTGGCAATCCCTCATTCTGTACTTGTTCATTCTCCCCTTCCTCACCCTCTCTTACCACTTCCTCAGTCAGTGGAGAAGTCACCGCCCTAGTATCAGATGGGATAGGTGCTTGTCCTCTTCCTCTAGAGGACGTCCTCCCACGACCTCTTCCACGGCCTCTTGCCGCTACTCTTCCTCTAGCTACAGCCCCAGTGGCTGGTTCAGACGCACCCTGTCCCGCCGGTGCTGGTGTTGGCGCGGTTGTTTCTCTAGTTCTAACCATCTGCGAAATAGAGTGAAGATGGTCAGATACCAATTTGTATCACCTAGATACCAATTGGACCCAAGTAATAGCACGAAAGAAAGAAAGAACGAATGGAATTTTCCTAAAGTCTTATAGCCTCTCAAAGAAAAGTAAAGGCGTCCCCCTACCGTTCCTTAAAACTCTACTAGACTCGTTCTTGTGTGATGAGACCAACGAACCTAATGCTCTGATACCAAGTTTGTCATGACCCAAATCGGGCTGCGAATGGCACCCACACTTACCCCCCTATGTAAGCGAACCAACCAATCTAACCCCAATTGTTTACCAATAATAACAGAAAATAATGCGGAAGACTTAAACTCATTAATGAAAATCAATTAAATAACTTCTAAAAACTCAACAACTATTATTATTCCCAAAAATCTGGAAGCCATCATCACAAGAACATCTACTTCAAATTACTAAATCTAAGAGTATCTAAGAAGCTAAAATACATAAACAGCTAGTCCATGCCGGAACTTCAAGGCATCAAGACATGAAGAGGAGGATCCAGTCCAAGCTAGAAGCATTAGCTCACCTTGATATCCGGAGTAATGAAGACTGGCTAGAGTTGAGGTTGAGTTGAAGACGACGGTACGTTTGCTGCACTCCACAATTTACAAAGAAAACAAATACAAGTAGGGGTCAGTATAGAAAACAGTATATATTAGATAACATCATAAAATCAACTAATATCCTTAGCATGCAGCATTTACAATTACTATAACCCTTGGTTACAACACCAAGCACATCAATGAGGACTCACGCCTCCTCATCATGCTCATTTGGGAATTAGGTTCATTAGATTGAGTATATTAACATCTTTCAAGATTCATTATCTTTATTCCTCTCGTGTCGGTACGTGACACTCCGCTCCTCATATACTATCCTGGTGTCGGAACGTGACACTCCGATCCTCATTCTATCCTGGTGTCGGAACGTGAGACCCGATCCATATTCTATCCTAGTACCGGAACGTGGCACCCGATCCATATACTATCCTGGTGTCGGTATGTGACACTCCGATCCTCATATACTATCCTGGTACCAGAACGTGGCACCCGATCCATATACTATCCTGGTGTCGGAACGTGACACTCCGATCCTCATATACTATCCTGGTACCAGAACGTGGCACCCGATCCATATACTATCCTGATGTCGAAACGTGACACTCCGATCCTCATATACTATCCTGGTACCGGAACGTGGCACCTGATCCATATACTATCCTGGTGTCGGAACGTGACACTCCGATCCTCATATACTATCCTGGTACCGGAACGTGGCACCCGATCCCCTAATCTCACTACTTTCGTTCATCAAGCCTTCTTTTATACCAAGGCATCATCTTTAACAAGTAGATTAGGGTTTCTTTTTCAAGATTTAGGATTCAATAGCTTCATCATGCTTATTTTATCACAATTATATAATCACAACATGCAAACACATAATTAAGCATATAGAAGGGTTTACAACACTACCCAATACATATCATTCGCTATTAAGAGTTTACTACGAATAGTATAAAAACCATAATCTACCTCCACCGAAGATTAGTAATCAAGCAAGCAAGTTCCCAAAGCTTTGTTCTTCTTCTCGTTTCTCTTCTCTCGATCGTTTCTCCCTATCTTTCTGTTCTTTTCTTTTTCTTATTCAAACCCTCTTTCTTTTACCCTAATTAACATATAATTAAGTATAAAAGATGACAAACTAACCCACTAATTAATTTAAGGTTATCTCCTTTAGCCCCCAAGTAATTGAGTTATTAATATTAAACCACTGACTTTATAATTATAAGCCGGAATTGTTCAAAACGCCCCTTAAAATAATTACAGAAATCCGACCCAGCCTGGGATTACGCAGCTTGTGACGGCCCGTCGTGCCTGCGACGGTCCGTCCTGCTGCTCCGTCACAGAGTTCAGAGACTCAATTCTCTGAAGAGTCTGTGACGGTCCGTCACGCCTGTGACGGTCCGTCCTGCCATTCCGTTACGAAGTTCAGAGAGTCGATTTCAGTACCCATTTTTCAGAATTTCTAAGTGTTTTGAAACGAGGCCCCCACGACGGTCCGTCATGCCCATGACGGTTCGTCGTGGGATCCGTCGACTTAGCCAGTTTTTTCAGAAATAAAATTTGCTGCTCAAAATGACTAAACAGGTCGTTACAAGTTGTCTCAATATAAGGGGTTATATATGATTTTACATTTATAGATAACTTTACAGATTTGTTTGTGGATCTTTGAGAATTTATTTTCATTTCCCTGAGATCGTGGAGAAGTCATTTCAAGTCCAATGAACTTCATCCCTTATCTCTCGGCTCGAAAGGGCACCAACGGAATGTAATATTTTAGCTGAATCTCAGAAAAGTCAATAGAGTTATTATTTTTTTTTAAAAAAAAGGATATTTTAGAAAATTATAATGTTTGATCAAGCATTTAAGAAGGAAAAAAAACAAGTGTTTTAAATAGTAGAAAAAACTGTTTTTTGAGAAGCTAAAAAAGCAAATCCTTTAGAACTTTACCGTAGCAGTTAGATTCAAATTCCTATCGAAGTTCTATCACTTCTGGTCCATCAATTTCTTTTCGTGCCATGAGAGTTTAAAAGATTGAAAAAAAAATTATTTACAATTTTAATGATATTATTGCATGTGTATATATAGAGAGAGAGAGGAACTAACACAATGCAAGAAGAAAGAAAAGAATGATGTGAGCAAACTTTGTCTCCATTTTGGTTTTAGTTGTAACGTAAAGAGTAGAAGGAATTGAGTGAATTTGTATAACTTGTATCACATTAATTTATAGGCACAGTTTGCCTTCATACTAGTGATGTCTAACAGCCACACGTTTAACAATAAAAATTGAATGCAAGTGTAATGTCTGTGGGAGGGACACATATTGATACTCCCTCCGTTCGATATTATTTATCATGTTATACTTTTTAAAAGTCAATTTGACTAATTTTCAAAATTAAATTAGATCACATTAATTCGATATTTTAAGCAAAAAAAAATAGATATTCTAAAATTTTATGAAAAGTACTGTAAATTGCAACTTTTTGAATAATAATATGATAGAAAAAATATATCTCAAAGTTTTTATAATTTGATTCTAAAAATAGAATTATGATAAATAATACCGAACGAAGTGAGTATATATTATAAATTAGATAAGTATTAAGCAGGCGTTTATAAATATCTTCTAGCTTTATAGGTTTTTATAATTTTATTTATAGGATATTGTTAGACAATAACATAGAGGATTTATAAATATATAAAATACTTGTTGGATTTGTAAGCTCATTTTTTTTTAAGAAAATTAAAAATGTAAGTGGATTTAAGTAGGAATATGTATCAGTCGGTCCAATTTAATTTTATGTATTATTAATTTAGATTATTGATTTTTTATTTTTAAATATGTTAAATTAATAATACATTTTTTTTTTATCAATTTTTGATTTATCATTTTGATCCTTAACAATTCAATTTTGATCCTTCATGGTAGTGAAGTACTACATACTAGTGGTGTTGAACAATTTGAAGACAAGGATAAAATATTTATGTATCAGATGGAGATAGTGAATTCATTGGATATATATATATATATATATATATATATATATATATATATATATATATATATATAAAACTTCGTTTTACTTGATTTCCATGTTTTATGATTTTTATAAGAGATAAGTGTCAAAAAGACACCTAAACTGTACATTTTTTTGAGTTTCATACCTAAAATATTGAAAGTTTGAGTTTCATACCTAAACTATCACTTTTTAGGTATGAAACTCACACTTTAGATAGTTTAGATATGAAATTCAAAAAAAGTGAATAGTGTAGATATGTTTTTGACACTTTATCTCTTTTTGTAAGCTAATTTACAAGTAATTAATATTTCATTTTTTCTCAAATATTTCTCAATGTGTTTATGTGGCATCATTTGGATATAAACTTTTTAAAATAACTTATGTTTTTCGAGAACTACAACAAACAAAAAATAGCTCGACTCACAAGAAGTTTGTTTCCTTTGCCAAATGCCAACCAAAGATTATTTTACCCTCCTTTCTCTCCATTTATTTATGTGATGATTTTCTAAGTTTGAGAGTGAAATAAAATATTATTTTAATTGTAATTTTTTTATATACTTCTAAAATATTTTAAATTATTAAATATAGGGTATATGCCCATTTTCGATATTACTGCTTAAATACATGATAGTTTATAATATTAAGAATTTTACTGAATTCTGCTGCTTCTAAAATACATTCATATACCTACCTGTATCTTGAATACATGAGTCACAACAAGATTTAGTTTATTCTAAATACACTGTATCTAAATGAATTCGCATGTATATGAGATACATAGAACAAATCATATTCGCCTCTCTCCCATCTCGCTCGTTACTCTAACAAATATATTTGAATCACATCAAATACATATATCTAGTGTGATTTGCATATATCTAAGATATATAAAAATTTCTTGCTCGCCTTCCTCGTGTTCTCGCCGCCTCGCTCTCTATTTCAGTATGTCTGGCACGTAGCAAAAAACATGTTTCTAGGCATATATCAAGTACTTGCAATTAGAACACTTCTTTTCAAGTATATCACAATCATGCAATAGTAGTGATACTATGAATACGATCAGTCACTTTTCCTTTACAAATGCAACCTCCCTCAACATAATTCAAGCTAAAAATTAAGAAACTTACGCGTAAAATACAGGCGCATACACCTAATATTAGTCGATCAAAGCTGTTTAGTCCAGTCAAAAGGGTCCCAATCTCTTGCAAAACCAGCGACAGCTTCTCTTTGAGTGTCAACTGATTCACGCCTCCGATGCTGATGCATGTCTTCAGGTGGTAACTTCAGCATCCCTCTTACTACATTGAGGCCGAAACTGCTGCTGAACTGGTTTTCATCGTCAATTACATGAACGAACCCTTTATTTAAGCCAAATTCAACATGGAAGTAGGGAAAATCCTTTGGGATTGATGCCCGCAAACCCTTTACACTTGTATCTATGAGTTTCTTAGCATTGTGTTGACTCCATTCATCTTCGGCTTCATCAATCGCCTACAGTGGATATTTGTTATGAGTAAGTGCAGCAGAGAAAATTGCTTCAAACAGGCACAGCAACAAATTGGAGCAAAAGAAAGGGAAAAGAACAAAAAATGAGCACGCATGGCAAGCGCAACCTTGAGTTTTTCTAGAAGACAGTGCCTATATTCGTTATTTGATTCAACCAACTCCTAAGGGACTTGATACTGATATCCAACAGCTCTATTAAGAGCCAAAAGACAATTCTATGTTTCTTTCACAGCAATAACATAAGCATTAGTTCATAAGAAAAGATGCAATTGCAATAATATTAGTTCTAAATACGCCCAGCACATCCTATGAACTTTTGTATGACCAAGAAATCCCCAAGGGTAAAAGGTGCATGGTTCAAACTTTGGTGGATAATAGGCATGCACCTCCACCCTTCTCCATTTAAATACAAGACCTTAGTCTATGGTGGAATTTAAATACAAGACCTTAGTCTATGGTGGAGTTTGAACACGTAACACGTGCCCCCACACATCACCTGTTATACTCTTCTTTATTTGATAAAGTAAGAGATAATCATTGCATGGGCATCAAAGAAGATGACAAATTACAAAAGGTGTAACCAGTAGCTCCAGTACAGAAGGGAAAAAACATTTCATCTCTGTGCAAGTAGTCTAAGGCTCTAAGCTAGATCAATCACCTGTTATACTCTTACCACTAGACCAAATCCCAAAAGAAATTAACACGTCTTAGCAGTCAGTACATCCTATGATTCGATAATAGTACAAGACCAAGAAACAAGACTCCTACCACTATAATGACAGTTCATATTTCACAAATCCCAGACCAAATTCTAATCATATTTGACAGGACACCAACAGGTAACCCTTCAAATGTTTTATCAAAAATCCCTTTATATCATATTTATGGAAGACTAGGCAACCTCATATTTTCTAAATTCCAACTCACTCGAAACTAAATTTGATAGACAGTGCTATAAAAATAAAACGGACAGCATACAAGATGGTTTTGCAAACCTTTTTAAAGTACAAGGGTGCTTGCTTTGCAACTTCCTTGGGCAAAGGAATGCACTCTACCAAACAATGTCGCTTCTGCCGGGCCAAACTCATCACAGTCTCGAGAAAAATGAGATCCTTCTCTTGCTTCGCAAACATCATAATGAGGCATTTCTTGAAGTTCCTAAACTCTTCCCAGACATTATCATCCAAAGATCTTGTAGCTGATTCATGCTGTTCCAAGAGAAAGCAATGGTCACTATGACAAAAAATAGCAAAGAATTGGCAGAACAAAGGTAGCACTATAACAAGATTTTTGGCAGCAATAATATCCTGAAGCATCTAACCACAAAAGAAAATATTCTTTTTTGATGTAAATGATCTCTTCCTTTTTGCATCGTTAAAAGTCAACTTCTGATACAAATGATCTCTGAAATGCTGAAAAGCAGACAAATGAGGAGTAGGGAACAGGGAACTAAGCATTCTTCATAGGACACTACTCATAGAGATCTAGCACACTAAAGATTACTTCTTCGGAATTCAATTAACTGGCAAATTGTACAGTTCACAAGAATGACCGAAATATAACCTATAGATATATGACCAGAGAAGAGTTCAATGTCACCTGCATTGTCAAGATGCAGCAATGACCCGGGGCAATCGACCGCCATACCGGTAGTGATAAGTAACTGAAGTTTGCAATGGCAACCACGAGGTGCTTTGGTCTCGTTGGATTCTCAAAGCAGAATTGGCATCTCTCCTGCTGAGTCAAAATGCGCCTTGCATGATTAGCAGTCTCAAGAGATTTATGATTCTCCACCCCTCCTTTCTTCCGGGACTTTTTCCTCGGCCCATCATCATAATCATACTCATCATCCGCCTGACCATATGTAGTATACTTTTTGTTTTGCACTATCTTCTGAGCAAGATGCACATCAGCATCCTCTGCTTTATTCTTTTGCCGAGCAGATAGGTCATGCATCACATATCTAAGCAAGGGATTAAAGCCAATACATTTAGTTAGTGATAGGCATTAAAACAACAAAACTTTTAAAATGGACCATTTCCCAAGTCAAGTTGACAATTCAGTAAAAACATACCTGCTTGTACTCCCATCTATCCGTGGTCTACTCAACACATCATTAGCAGTTTGTTTAGTTTTCAGCTCCTCTGCTTCTTTCTGGAAAAGAAAAGTGACACGTTGTAAGTTGATTGCAACCAGGGAAGTTTAAACTGTCAACTTGAGAATAGGTGTCATTGAGTCTTATGATAAAGCTCTCCACTTTACTTGCTCACAGAAACGGCAAGCTGCCAACATGGAGATGTTTTAACTGTCGCTAATTTTTTGAAGAAAGGGGCAAAGCAAAGCAATAAACATAGTCTCATGAAGTCATCAATTTAGAAGATCCTACTAGCTTGAAAATAGATCTTAGGATAGATGAAACCTTTTGGCACCTATGGTTAATAATAAAGCAGATAACACGTAACAAATTATTGATATGTTTTTAAAAGCCTGCAACATCAAATATCAGTGATGTCACTTGAAACACACATGGTCTTGACTAACCGTCATGTTGTTTTGAATAATCTACAAAAGAGAGTGAATTTATTGCTCACCAGAAGTTTTTCAGCTTCATCATGCATCCCTTTCATTCGAAGCTGCATCACTTTTGCAGCTAATTGATTTGCAGACAACGCTGGTTTGATATTCGTTGCATCTTCACTTGTTCTCTCATATACCGGTAAATCTGGTTTTGATTCCAAGACCCCTGACTTTGGATTTGAAGAATCAGGAGCATGGCTGGAATCACCACTCTTTTCATGCATAAATTCACGCATAAAATTTCCATCATTGGAGAACTTATTTACACTAGATATTGCAGTGGCAATAAGCCCCGCATCTGCATTGGATATATTCTGGTTTCTCTCTTTGCGCCATGATAAAGAGTCTTTAAGGTTGGTGGGCATCCGCATCTTTGAACGACCAGGGGATGTCTCCTGCAAGCACATGTTTATGAGACTATTAACACCAATAAAACACAGATCAAAAATAGCCAAATTGTCATTTCCCTCTTCAGTAAAGGAAATAGCACAGGTTCCATCTAAATTTATAAGGAGCAAGGTCAGACTCCTAGTTATCAGACTACGACATTGTTAAGAAAAAAGTCAACATTAATTTAACAAAAACTTGATACTTCAAATGTTATTCCATCAAGCACAGAAATAACAAATATATAAGCGTAAGATATAAAGAATAACCAAAGCAATAGAAAGCAACTAATGTTGTCCTTTAGTAAAGTCAACAACTCTTATCCAAAACATTACCTTTCTAGCATAGGCCTGATTTCTTTTGTCTGTAACAGCTTCCTTGTCATCCATTGCCCCTTGCCTCCGTTTGATAGCATGAAGGTGAGCACGGGTTGGTGCAGCTTTACCGGAAGACACAGAAACCGCAAGTTGACTAAGTGATCCCCAGCGTTCTGCTGCCACCTGCAAATGTTAAAGTTAGAAAGTGACTGCAGTAGAAGTATAAGACAATCACTGAAATGCCAACCTCATCAAGCTTTCGTCCTTCCCGATCTGCTTGTTCTTGAGCTCGTCTCAAGGCTTTAAGCCTCCAACTTGCACCTCCATCACCAACAACAGCAGAAGACAGAAGTTGGCTACCACCACTCTTTGTTCCTTCTGAATCATCAGGATAACCACCTCCTCCATCCTTCAAATATGGGTTTAGTTCTTTGGGATTTACTTTTGTCACCTAAAACAAGATGCCAATCTGGTCCAGTAAGTACATAACAATATCAAGCAGTGTGAGAAGATTACCTTTACAACTACATTTTCCTTCAATGAATTGAAGAGAGTAGAAGCACTTATATACAATAGATTCAGGAGGTTCAGTCACTGTGCATTCAAAATAAATCTTTTGATACATTGGAATAAAGACATTAACATAATTAACAAACAAATGGAAGTGTCCCCAAAGACGGGATGTATAGAAACACATAGCATTATTGCTTTTTCAATGTGAACGATATATGACGTCAACTAGATCTAGCTCTTGCATTTTTAACATGAACAAACTGATAAAAGAAAATTAAGTATAAAAGAAAAGGCATAAGGCTTGATAAGAAAAAGCCCGCAATATTGTCTTCCCATGCATAGGTTTAGGCTTGTTAGTGCCTGTGGTAGTACTAGTCGTACCCTAGTAGTTCTTGCCATATGTTGTGTATTGTGTTTTCGAATACCACACTATTTTGTTGTTGTTATTGTTTCTTTCTTTCTTTTAGACTTAACACTACTTTTCTTATTACCCATTATGCTTTCTTCATTATTTTCTTCTTCTTTAACTTGGTTCGATGCCCTTGAACAGAGTATCTTACAGAAACAACCTCTCTACCTCCTTGAGGTAGTGGTAAGGTCTGCGGCACTCTACCCTCACCAAACCCAACTTAGTAGGATTTCACTGGGTATGTTGTTGTATAAAGATATAATACAATGAAAAGAAAAGAGCATCCAAAGTTGCACAAGGTTATTAAATCAACCAAATATATACCTCTTCAGCTGGAGTCTCCTTGGCTGAACAGTTAGAGACTGATTCGGGAATCTTATCCGCATTGTCTTTAGGCCGCAGCATCCAATCCAACCCCATTTCTTTTCTCACACGTTGATGATCATTACGCAACTTAGATCCATCAAAGTCATTATCTAAAAATTCCACAGAAAAATTAACTAAATAAATTACTCCCTTCATTTAATTTTGGGGAAGGGACGATGTGCAATTAACTGGAGAATAGCACAATCTATATGTACCAAGCACGTTATTTTGCAGTACATCACCCTCTCTCCGACTTTGTCTGTCTTTCTTACTTCTCTTCCTTTTCTCACTTTCAGACTCAGATGAAGAACTTTGACTTCTTTCTTTACTTTTTCCATGCTTGCTTCTTCTCTTCTTACTTGTCTTCCTGCTACTGTTCTTTCTCTCATAATCAGAAGCACTATCACTCTCACTTCCATCTGAATACGAGGACAAATCCTCATCTGATGCATACCACTTCTTTTTCTTTGACCTTGCTCTTATTTTATCAAGGTCTTCATCATCTGAACTAGTGGAACGCGATTTTTTCTTTTTCTTTCTCTCCCTATCCTTCTTATGACCAGATCTCCTCCTCTGTTTTCGAGAATCATCCAAGCTTTCATCCTTTGCCTAACACCAAATTTGCCATGAGCATCAGAGGCATAAGACTTTCTCATACACAATTAAAGAACCCGAAAAGATAAAGGTCAAAATCTTATCTACTTCAATAAAGAAAAAGTTTTTTCCACAAATGTCAAGAAAACATTCGCAACAATCACCCAAAGAACAAAGTTTATCTCAACACCAATACGAATCATGCTACTTCATCAGGATGGATTTCTACTGTGTGATGAGAAAGCGTTAGTAAGCTTACCTTTTCTACGTGTTCGCGTGGAATGATTTTCAATCCTGAAAGCATACTCAGGGTTGTCTCTTAACACTATGTCCTGTAGAAATTTATTTTTTCAAACAGTGTCCTGGAAATCAAGATCAAACATAACAAATTAGAGTTGTTGCATGACTGCAGCAACAAAAGATTATCGGTTATAATTTTTTAATAATCAAGAAAACCCCCCAGGGCCAATGGCCAATGGTTAGAAGCTCAAAGGATAATAGACCCGCCCCTCTACCCTTCTTCACTTAAATATTAGACTTCTTTCTGCGCACAGAATGCAGCAACAAAAGATTACCAGTTATAATTTTTTAATAATCAAGAAAACCCCCAGGGCCAAGGGCCAATGGTTAGAAGCTCAAAGGATAATAGACTTGTCCCTCTACCCTTCTTCACTTAAATATCAGGCTTCTTTCTGCGCACAGAATGATTCGAACTGGATGTGAGCCTAATAAATGATTATCACCTATATCATCCTTAAAAATTGAACTTTACAGCTAAACTATGGTCATCAGCAGACTGTACTCAACTAGTCATTCAAATCCGAAATCGCCTACTACAAATATATGTTCTTCTCATATGTAGTCTATTAATTGAATTCAACTATAAAAAGCAAGATATCATAAATTAGGTAAATTACTTGAGATTTATAGCTTCTATTACAAGAACTAAAAACTCACAAAATACTGGTAATTCTGCATTTGATATATAAAACCTTTGGAGACAAATACACATATAAAGAGCAGATTTACGGCTCAAAAATAAAGCAATCCAACCTAATTCAGATTTCCTAATCCGCACTACTAGTACTAGGTAAACTTAATAAATTCCTATTTTTTCATTTCAATTTTGAGATTAGGGATTAAGGTATTTTACTCGAAGGAGAAAGAGATGATTAAATAAAAATCGAAAATTACTTATAGAATACATGCTATATAACTCCAATTTTATTCCGGCACTCCAATTTCACTTGAGATTTTTGGTCAGAAGGAGAGGTGAAGAGCAAGATGGAACTTACGGCTGAATTCGCCGGAGATAGATTGCCGACGGCGGAAAGCACGGTGGCGATTCTATTGACTTCCGCAAATGACAAATCGGCGATAGATTCGTGCGCGATTGAATTGGGATAGATTTTGTTGGGCCTGATGCAAACTTTTGCACCGCTTTACTTGGATGGGCTGCTCTTTCAGCCCACTAAAAATGATTTTCAATATTAAAGATATAATTTTTTTTTAAACACCAATTTTAATTTATCAAAGATATAATTAAAAAAAAGTTACCCATTTTAATATAAATTTTTAAGTTAAAGTAAAATTTAAAACTCACCACTATGAGTTGTGGTGTAATAGTGAAACTGTTTCACCTTTTATTGTTAAATTTGAGCCTTCTATACGTCATTTCAAAATGAACTATATGATACACGATATGAAATTAATAAAAATTTTAATACAAATATTAAATATCAAATAAAAAATATATTATAATAAATATGGACGAAAATTAAAGTGAATATTTGGTGGAGTCGTTCAAGTTTAACTTATTGATGATATCTTTGTGTTATTATTCCAAGGTGAAAATCATGTGACAGATACCTTTGGCCCTTTACTCCTAAAAATCCACAATGATTCTCATAATTTACTCTTAAAAAAATTAAATAAACGATACGATATATATTATGAAATAATATAGAATAATTATTCAAGTAAAACAGAAAATTCAATTAACTAAAATTTATACATTAATAAAAGTAATTTTATGATAAAAACAATTATTTCACTTTCGAAAAAATAGTAGCCTTATAAGATTTTGGAGTAGTGTTTGAGTCATGAACCTTTTGAATAGGCAAATTAATCGGATTTTAATATATATATCGAATATCGGTAGATAAAAAGTGATACTATATGTAAAAGCATATATGATAAACAAATTAGAGTCCCCAATAACACAAAAAAAAAAAAAAAAAAATGATGGCTTTGAGATTCTCTCTTTTCATCTTCATCATTTCTCTATACTTTATCAGTGATTTTCCAGGAATATTTGGTCATGATGAAGACATGACAATTAAAACCATGGAGGAATTTTCTGGGTACCAAATTCATGAACCTAAATATCCCAATTCTTTATCTGTCAACTCTGATACTCTACAGAAACAGGTAATTTTAGCAAAAAAAAGTTTATCTTTTGTGACTGTGTTTTCTTGAATTTGTTGTAAAAATTGAATCTTTAGTGATAAAAGAGCTTATCAAGATGTGGTTCTTGTGAACTCTGAATTGGGTTTTTGCCTTTTATGGAAAACAAACAAAAAAGAGTGATATAGTGATGAATAGTTAATACATGAAAGAAAGAAAGGGAAAGAGAGATTTTGTTTGGTTTGCTGGATACATTGGTGTAGAAAATATACATAATTTCTACAATCTTGAGTACTTTTTATTTGTATTTGTATATTATTAGTATGGGATGAGGTTAAATGGATTAAAGGGGTGTGAGGATTCATATAGCTTATCCCAGATGTGATGAGTAGGAATATTAACCTTTGTTCTGAAAATATCTGATCAAATGCAGCTCAAAGTGCACAACAGAATGGGAAAAATCAAACTTTTTATATCCATTGTTTCGACCACTTTCGTTTGAAGTTGGATATCCTTTGTGATTTACAATTTGTAGAATTGAGTGTGAAACACCTTTTCTGATGTAGGATGCAATTTGTTGTGTGAGTAAAGTACCTAATTTAAAGTGTGACTTGTAACTATTTTAGTCTTTTCAAGTACACTGGAAAAGTGTAAATTGGCATCTCGTTTTTCTGTGATGTTATGTTTGAGAAAGACAGCAACTTAATAAACTGGAACTTTCAGAAAATATATTATGCATTTTGAATCTGTGTTTTATTCTGTAGATGTATGTGCTATAACTTATTTCAATTGTTATCATATTAAGTGCAGTGTTTTTGAAATTTATCTTATAATAGTTTGTTGCTTGTGTCGTTCTATGTGTTGTTCTAGATAGATGAGCTAGCAACTTTCTCAGATTCACCTGCCCCTTCCGTCACTAGGATCCTATACAGTGAGAAGGATGTATTAGCAAGGAGGTATATATATTTAGCTTATAAGAACATTTTGCTTATTTGACGTTAAATAAAGCCTATATCTGTTTGTGCTGTGGTTATGGTTCAGAGTTCAGAAACTATACTGAGCTAAAAGTTGAGCAAATGTGATCTTGAATTTGGAGTAGCTGTTATAGTCAGTTCAGTACCTTCATTGAAACTAATTTGAACTGTCTCGTCTCTCTTCCTATAGTTTGAGTAATCACGAAAGAAGAACAGGTAATCAGGTGTATGAATGCAAAATGTACTTCCCATACAGTACGGCCCATTTCTTATATCTATATTCTGTGACAGGAAGAGCATGTTCTGCCAAAAAAAAAAAAATTGCAATGGAACTACCACAAGAAACACTCCTTTTATACTGATGATTTTAGCTAGAGAAATTGTTGTTTTCAATGTTTTATTTTTAAGTTATGAAAATAGGAAGATTGCATCTGCTTCTACATTTCACTTTGAGGACAAAAATTGGCATAGTAACTTTTGGGAAGTGTTTAGTGGATCCGTCATAGCTTTTTGGGTTCTGTGGTACTCAAAAAATGGGCTATACTTGTCTAACCAAATAGAAAAGACATGTTTAAGGAAGTAAACGCTATACCGATAAACAGGGGTGTATTTTAAAGCAGTATAGTTGAGTTCCAGTCTGGCGAAATTCTATAGTTCCTTCTGTATGTTATGATTGGACTTTCAGTTTGATGTGTAACCAATTTGTTCTTTTTCTGGTTTATTCTTGTGGGATTAGATCATTCAATTTTTTTGGTACTATTGTTACCTCGTAAAATTTCTAGTTGCTCATAGATCTGTATGAAATGCCTATATGATTCTTGATCAATTTCATAAAAGTAATATTCAAGGCATTGTTTTTACTTCTGAATAAGTAATAAAAGAAACACATAAGGTTTACTTGTTTGCTTATTTATCATGCAGTTATATTAAAGATTTGATGGAACTTTCTGGTCTCTCTGTTAAGGAGGATGCTGTCGGGAACATTTTTGGTCGGTGGTAAGTTTGTATCATGATGCTTTTCTCCATCTATTCTAAAGCATAAGCTTTTTAATGCATATGTATTATCCATGTACGTCAATTGTTTGACAATTTTCTGTTTCCTGGATTCAGATTAGGTGAACTTTGACTAATATGTTGAAATGTATTCTATTTCCATTTGGTACGAGGAAATACATCTCATGAAATTTTCTGCATATCTACATTTTAAGTTTTATAAAATGATTAATGTAGTTTGGTTTAGCTTCAAAAATTGGTATTTACCCCGAAAGCAAAAAAAATGTGAAATAAACTGGCACAGATTTCTTAAAGGTCTGGTTAGCATTGATTTTGATGAGATGCTTTATGTGGAACTTTGACTCTATCTCCATTTAATTAGAAGATAGTCTAATTTGAAAATTTATTTGCACCCATCTGCCCCTCGACTTGCTTACTGTCTAATTTGAAAATTTATTTGCACTCATTTGGCCCGTGACTTGCTTTCTACCTATCATATCTTGAACATGACTGTCATCTTGTGGTTCACAGGAATGGATATGAACCTGAGCTCGCCCCCGTTTTAACTGGCTCTCACGTTGATGCTATACCATACTCCGGAAAATATGATGGCGTGGTTGGTGTTTTGGGTGCAATAGAGTCCATTAATGTGCTAAAGCGGTATGCATATATCCTGACTGCTTAAACTTAACATTTTGTACCATCATCAGACTGCTTAAACAAAGAAAACTCAACAATTATCTATACACTTAGCATTTGGCTGCTACGTTGTTTAACGGCAGAATTCTGTTTTCTGTTTGCTGATTTAAATCCAAATTACACATTTTGTTCCATAATCAGACTGCTTAAACAAAGAAAACTCAACAATTATCTATACACTTAGCATTTGGCTGCTACTTTGTTTAACGGCAGAGTTATCTTCTGTTTGCTGATTTAAATCCAAATTACCACAGGTCGGGTTTCAAGCCTAAGAGGTCACTAGAAGTGATTATGTTCACTTCAGAAGAGCCCACGAGGTTTGGGATAAGCTGTCTGGGAAGGTTAGGATCTTGATCACTTACTTAAGCATCTAAGAGGATAAGCAAATGCATTCACCAAGTTCCCTATGATGGACGGACGGCATACATTAATTATTAGGTTCCATTTGCTTTTTAACTGCTTATGTTGCAATATAGGAGTGCTAAACGCGTCCCATATCCAGTTCAGACTCTGATGATCATGATATTTGCAGCCGTTTGCTGGCAGGAAGTGTACAACTTGCTGAACTTCTAAAGAAGACTGTTGACAACCAGAATATTTCCTTTTCTGATGCTGCCAAATCTGCTGGTTATGCAAATGCTAAGGGTGATTTATCTGAAATCTTTCTCAATAAAGGAAGCTATTTTGCTTTTGTCGAGTTGCATATAGAGCAAGGTCCCATTCTAGAAAAAGAAGGTAGGCTGTTGTTAAATGGTTATCCTATTTCTGGTGATCCAATGCAAGGACAGGTTTAGATGTAGTCTGTAGGTATAGTTAAGCTGGTTTATCTGTCAATGCAGGTACTTCCATTGGTGTTGTGACTGCAATTGCTGCTCCAGCAAGCATCAAAGTAACATTTGAAGGCAATGGAGGTCATGCAGGTGCTGCCTTGATGCCAGACAGGTAACTATTTTTTGAAGAGCTACTAGCTAGAGTGTTTCATACTTACAAAGTATTAAGATGGTTGTCTGTCTATGTTGTGGTAGACAGATAACTACCACCAGGGTCATGTGCTAGTTGCTTTTGTTTGGAATCTCTTTGGAAAGTTCAAAACTTTATAAAGAACTGACTCTGGCTGTTAGCATATCGACTTTCAAAATTTACGTGCTTGCCTTCTTCTAAATTTATGTGTTCCTCATTAGACTAAGCTTGAAACTGTCTTCTTTGTTGTAAGCTCTTTCTCTGTTCCCTGACTTGCATTGCGACTCTCAAGCCGTAAAGCATTTTGTCTTCTATTGTTTTTCAGCTATCATCTGCATTATTCAAGATGTTGAGAGGCATCTGATTTTATATTGATTGCAATAGGGAATATAAGTCTTATATATATATATATATATATATATATATATTCTCTCCTTGGGCAATGTGCTGCTAATAATCTATTCCAATATATGGCTCATTGTTCCACATAACTAATTTGGAACAGAAACGATGCTGGACTGGCTGCTGCAGAGTTGGCTCTAGCTGTGGAGAAACATGTACTAGATTCCGGATCCATTGACACTGTTGGAACTGTTGGTAAGCTAATGTCTTTTGCCTCATACTAGAAGACACTGGTCTAGGGTAACCTACTTTGTGCTCCGATGAATCATGAATGGTTTAATCTGCATCTGATAATGGAACTCTCCGGGGAAAGGAGAAACTCATCAACATGTGGAACTATTAATTGCTGTGAGAATTATTAGATGATCTCTCAATAAGATCTAATGATTTTCTTTTTCAAGGCATTCTGAAGCTGCATCCTGGAGCAATCAATAGCATCCCGAGCATGGCACACCTTGAAATAGGTATACTTACTGTCGGATCATGTATTTGTCTCTACAAATGATTCCAGCTGACAGGATGATCATAAAACTGTTTGTTTCAAGTTTATCAATTTTGAAAGGAAAGAGTCGCATTTCATGACTCAAGTATTCACATTATCTTACACATTCTATCCAAAGCCTAGTACACTATCTGTATTTGCTGTATCTGACAACAAAGTCGTTTTGTTTTTGGTGGGACAGATACACGTGACATTGATGAAAGCCGTCGAAATCTTGTAATTGAGAAAATCCATCAGTCAGCTTTGTCCATTGCTAAAAAACGCAGAGTTATACTCTCGGAGTTTGAAATAGTGAATCAAGATCCACCAGCCCTTTCAGATGAGTCAATCACTAAGGCAACAGAATTAGCATGTCAAGAGCTGAATTTGACTCACAAGAAAATGATTAGTCGAGCCTATCATGATTCCTTGTTTATGGCAAGGTAAGTAAAGGGGGAAAACCTCCGCATTTGTATTTAATTATGCATTTTATCTTCTCAAATTCTTAGATCCCTTATGGAACTCGAGGTCCATGAAGCTAATGTAGGACACAAATTTCTATGCTCTCTGCCCAAAATTTATTGCTAAATTTCATGCTAAAATCCTTGCAGAGTATCTCCGATGGGCATGATATTCATTCCATGTTACAAGGGTATGCCATCTCACTTTCCTTTGCCACTAGTTGTTCACACTTTCTCTGTGTTCGTATTATTCCTTCGTTATCCCTTTCTATTTTCTTTATTTGTCGTTGATGTCAGTCTTACCTCTAGTTACGTCGCCTATTTCCATTTTAGAAAATAAAATATTTAGACACTTGAAGCCTTGACAGAGTCACCGAGTCAACTGAATCCTCTTCGCCAGAAAGTTACACTGGGTATATATATGAACGCTATTGAATCCCCTTGACATAGGTTTGTATCTTAGGTGTGCCCTTTTTACATTTTCTTGAACCTTGAATCCCCGTACTCAAAATCCTGGCTCTGCTACTGACTAGTAGAACTGTATCTGATGGAATATATGCTGGATGATTATTAAAAAAAGTTACAGTATGTAATAAACTATCACAAGCTAGGCATAGCGAAAACGATGAAGCATCAGTGCAAGTTCACTTTGCTGCTTCATAGGATGTCTGGATTGATATTCATGCTTGTTAGTTATTGATTTTGCAGGATATAGCCATAAGCCTGAAGAGTTTTCATCCGTTGAAGATATCGCGAACGGGGTGAAAGTTCTTGCATTAACTCTTGCCAAATTATCCCTCTCATAATTGCCTTCATGTAGTTTAACACTTCTTAATGCTTCAGGGCATTTTTATTTTTTTTACTTCTACATGTTTTCTGAATATCCTCCTTTGTCTCTAATAATAGTTGGCTTTGTTCACAAATCATTTCAATTCATATGCAGCATATCCAATTGCTTTAATTTTTAGTTATGTAGAACAACAATTTAAAACCAAGCTGACTATATTAGCTTTATAAAAGAAATGCATTGGAGTAACGTTCACTATCAAAAGCGACTTCATATAGAGGGCTTGAAATCGAGACCTCTGCTAAAAGACGTGTCTCTCTGCTGATTTAGACTAGTCTTTGCTTAACTTTTTTTTTAGTATAAGCCCTTCTCCGGCCGGCCTGGAAAAAGAAGTGAACTCTAGAAGCTAGGGCTTTGTTCACCTTTGGACACAAACACTATTCCGTTCTCAGCGGAAACTCGCCTTAGAGATTGAACGGCAATAAGATAAGTCAACGTTCAATCTAAGACAGTACTGAGCACTGATAGCTTGTAGTAAACGACCCCACTATGAAACCAATCAAAAACAACCTTTTTGATACTTAAGTAGTTAAGATTTGGAACCCTTGCAATTATGATAGAAAGTCGTTTGCTTATTGTCAAACCCTTCATTTGAATCAAATATGTTACTGTAAAATAGTAGGATGCACATATATCATTGTCATCTTTCAAATAAAATATTTTACATACATATTACCTTGGTAAATTGGTAATATATTCACATATCATATTACCATTATTTGTTGACTAGCTCGTCAATCAATGTTGTTTGTGTGACTACATCTGAATACCTCGAAATGCAAACCAAATATGCTTAAATGAAAATTAGTGTCTGATCATGAATTTTTTATTATTTTGGGAAATCGGAATTAGATGAAGTTTGAATTGAAGTTTCAAAATGTTTTTGACTATAGTTTACAAAAATATTTTATTGTTTGGAGAAACATGAAAATGACTTATACTGTAAATTTTGAAAAATATCAATCGTACTCATAAATTTGACATGAAATTACTATTTTTATAAGGGAAAAGACTAAAATATGTCATTCGGATTTGGAGAAAAGGTTCATCAATGTTAATCGTCAAAAGTTTGGTTCATTTATGTCATGTTTGTTTGAGAAAAGGTTCATCCAAGCTATTAGTTGTTAACTGAAATGGTATAGATGAGTCTTTTCTCCAATGTAAATGGCATATTTGAGTCACATATTTCTTTTTAAAATATGATTTAACTAATGATGCGGTCGAATCATAATTGAACGTGTGTAAAAAATAATTTTACAAAATAAAATTATTTTCAGTTAAAAAATAATGGTATGGATGAGAATTTTCTCAAAGTTCGATGATATATTTGATGCATTTCCCTTTTTTAAAATATAATTTAATTAATGATGCGGTCATATCATAATTGAATATGTACGAAAAATAATTTTGCAAAATTGAAACTGTTTTTAGTTAACAAATAATGGCATGAATGACTCTTTTCTCAAACAAAAACGGAATAGATGAGTCAGACTTTTAACTCATGGCATATGTGAGATTTTTCTCAAATTTTGATGGCATATCTGAGTTTGTCTCCTTTTATAATGAACTAGATAATACATCGAGGCCAACTGATTCTACCATAGAGGTCAACAATAGACAATGACTCCTCCCAACCCCCCTCCAACTTGAATTCAAGTAGTCCAATCACACGCAACAAGTACATAAATATCAAGTATTAAATAAGTTATGCATCAAGTCACAATGATCAATCTTTTTTCAGAATTATTTTTCTTCGGCACAATGTCAGTAGCCAAAATCATTTCCTATCGATTTTATATCACTAGTCAGAAACATTTCTCATTGATTTTGTAAACACTTTCCAAATTAACCTGACATTATAATTCATCAAATGCCTCATCATGGTATTCATAATCTATGCATACAAGTGATATCACACTACACGAAAGAGAGAACAATTCATACCATTCAAATCCATATTCATACTTCAAACATTTTATCAATCAATGAACAAGGGTCACAACAAAAAGATTTGCATCATCGTGTTCATCACATAAAATCTTTTTTCGATCAACCCCCTTTTATTCATTCAAATGTAACAATTGGACAATTAAATAATTTGTCTCATCTCCATTACTCCAAACACATAAGCAACGAAGTAAGTACATGAATTCTACTGGAATACTAGGGTTAGAAAGTCACTTGTCTTAAATCAATCAATAATCACTTCAAGAGTTGAGTCCTCCCCTTTCATTATCTATTTTAAATTTCACAATCTATAATAATCAAGTATTCGCAATAACTCATTGGAAACAATAATTTTCACATCAACTATGTAGAGAAATCCGCCAATCAACTCAAAATTCAATTTTAAATGGAGGTTTAAATCTAAAAAATATTTGAAAATGATTTTTAACTCTTCAGGAACTCATTAGAGAAAGTCATTTCGAAAAATGAATCAAAACTACTTCAAATCATCATTGTATTAAGTTCTTGGGTTCTTGAAGATAACCTAAATTCTCATTTCAAAAATTGGTTTAAACACATTAATAATAATGGGTAAGAGTTAAGAATCGTCACCAAAAGATTTCCCTAAAAAATCCAGTTCAAATCGCCACCCTAAAGCTCCCAAACTCAAAATGGGTAGATGTGACTTAAACCCTAGAAATGGCAGCCAAACCCATCTCCGATGTTGCAAAAGTGACCAGGGGTTTGCTTAAGCGAACCCCGCTAAAAATGCAGTCTTACTTAAGCAAAGTCTACTTAACTTTTGTGACACCCGCGTAAGCGAAGAGGCTCTCACTTTAGATAAGCTCGCTTAAGTGACCAATCTTCACAAAAGTGAGGTCTGTAGATACTAACAAAAATACAACAAACTCTTAAATCATAAAAAAAACCTCAAGATTCGTTCAAAACCCTGGGCAAATAAGTCACATATTTAAATCAATTATACTCGACATTTCAGATTCAATGAAATCGTAAAAACACGAACATGAGGTCTCCTTGACCCGAGATTCATGAAAAACACAAGAATTTAACTCAACGCCTAAAAAGATTAAAACAAGTTCGAGACTTGTCAAAAATAAATCAAGACCTCACCTAGGCCTAAGATCATTCTCGGATCCAACAAAACTCTCAAAATTCTGATAAGAGTATCTGAACCCCAAAATTGACTAAAATCAATTCAAAGGCTAAAATTTCACCATTTCACAACTTAGGACCTCAAAATCAACTTTTCAAACTCAAACATAGAAGACACATGGTCAATCAGGAGAGGGCAAAATGATAAATTCATAAAGCTTTTAAAATAGGACCGACTCGGTCATTACATAAAAATTGTCAAATTACAATCAGTTGTGAAGATTCAATAATAGAAAACTAATAATAAATAATAACAATAATTAACTAGCTATATTTTAATATAATTGAATGACCATCTTTTGTAGATACTTCTTACTTAAATTAAATCTCTAAATTATCTTCCTAATATAAAAAGACTGACTTAAAAATTTAGTCAGAATAAGAAAAATTTGACTAAAAAAATCTGATCAGAACAAGACCGAGACCATAAACAGCATATATTTTAAGATGATAATATGTAACTTGGTATCAAATACACTCACATTTAGTTACATGCCATAATAGCTACTAGAGACAACATAGTATTCTCTTAAGTCAAACTATTAAAAAATTTATAAAACTAAATTTTCCCTATAAATAGGAGTCAGTCTGAGGCAAAGAAACACACAACAGAAACATAATCATTTGATCCCCTCCCAAACAAGCTCATTTCTCTTTCTCTTTTATTATGAATAGAAAAAAAAGTGAAGTTTGCTTTTATTGAAAGTAAAATTAACACTAAGGTCTCATACAAGAAAAGATAGAAATTGTTGTTGAAAAAAATACTTATGAATTGCACATTTTATGGTATTGAAATGATTATAATCATATATAGTTCATACCACAATGAATTTGTGGTGTTTTCAAATCATGAAGTTGCAATTTGTTCTTCTACAAAATTTTAGGGATCTTTTAACGTTAGTTTTTTAATCAAAAAAAAAATATAGTGACGAAAGAAGAGTTTACCATACAAAAGATGAAAATGATAGAGAAATAATTGCGTAAGGTGATGAAGGAAATCACGAGCACATTGTATCAAGTGTTGAAGGGAATATCAAAGAGAATGTCTTTTCCTTCAACAGTTCATGCATTATGTTTCTGATTTCCTTTCTTATCTTTCGTAGTTACTCTTTCATCATTTCAATTCTTTGGCTGGTGAACTCCTCTTTTGTCAAATATTTTTTTTTATTGAACTAGTATTTGAAGATTTCTAAACTTTGTAGAAAATATTGATTGTGGCTGCAAGATTTGGTTACATGACAATTTATTGTAATAAGGACTATATATGATTGTAGCTACTTTAACACCACAAAATAAATTGAGTTCATAAGCCTTTTATTTAAGAATCATTTGTCTTTTTCTTATGTGAGATTTATTTGTTAGTTTTACTTGCAACAAAAGTAAACTTCACTTTTGTCACGATTCAATTTAAGTATGTGACCAGTGCTAACTGGAAAGAATCTCAAAGCAAACCTTAACACAAATCTACAAAAAATCGGGAAGAAATTTTCTCTATTTTTTGGCCTATTCAATTTTTTCTTATCTTAGAGATCAATAACACAACTAACAACCTCTATAACCCATGACACAATATCCATCAACAATTCAATTGTTATGCAATAATATCAATTTTTCTCCAAATATGAAAAGAAATTTAAAAATAGTCTCTTTATTACAATACGAAGAAATAATCATGACTTTAATAAAGGACTGACAAATGGATAACACTAAGGGTGTGTTTGGCATGAAGAAAAATATTTTCCATGGAAAATAAACAGATATTTGACTTATTTTTTCATGTTTGGTTGGTGAGTAAAAAATATTTTTCGAAAAAATATTTTAGTGTTTGATTTTTGAATGAAAAATGTTTTTGAGAAATATCTTTTATTTTTTACTAGAGTAGAAAATGCTTTTTGAAGTTGAAATTTAAAAAATAAAAACAAATTTAAATTTTTTTTCGTGGTGGGGTTGGGGGTGGGGGTCGAGGGTAGGGGTGAAAAAAATGAAATTTTGAAGTTTAAAATATTTCTTAAAAACAAATTTAATGTATTTTTTTTTTTGGAGGGGGAGAGGGGTGGAGGGATGGTAGGGACGAGTGGGTCGAGGGTAGGGGTGAAAAAATGAATTTTTGAAGTTGAAAATATTTTTGTAAAAATAAACTTAAATTTTTCTTAGGGATAGGGGAGTGTGGATTGGGGGCTGGTAGGGGAGGGGGATTGGGGGCTGGTAGGGGGTGGGTTGAGGGCTGGTTGGGTGGGGTGGGTAGGGGGAAAGTTGGAAGAGAGTTTCAGAAAATGTTTTACTTAAGTTTTGAAGGGAAATCATTTTCCTTAAATTTGAGAAAAATGAATTGATTTAGAAAACATTTTCCAAAATATTTGACGGAACCAAACATGAGAAAATTGAAAAACATTTTCCAATTTTTTCCTTCATACCAAACACCCCCTAAGATTTTTAAGACAACAAAATAAACTATAGCAATTTGTTAAATCATTTGTCATGCGAAGCAACGCGAGGATCACTAATTAATCAATTCATACTCCCTAATTAGTGAAATCATTGTTAATACTACCTGAATTTTCTGTAAAAATATTTAGCAAGAAGTGAGCGGCTAGCTCACTAAATAATAACACTCAATTATATTATATCTCTATTCTTTTTCCAAATTATCAAAATCCCTCGTAAAATTCATGGTTTGATTATAAGGAATATGAATCATTAGTCCAAGGCAGGCTTTAGGGATAAATATATTAATGTATATGTAAATTATTATACTACAAATAATTTAATATTCCATGAAAATATTCTCTCCTTTTTTTTTTATGTTAACAATTCCTATAGAATATAAAAAGGCTTACAAATGCACCTATCACCACTCAAATATATTTTTTTTCAAACAAATTAGAAATCTTACGATACAATCTAAAATGTCATAGAAATTATTAGGCAACAATATTCTAATATTTATCCGTGTCAGATCTAAATTTTCACAACTTTTAAAATATAAACAAAATTTAAATGGTAGCCTAATAAATGAAATTTTGCATGATTTGGCCAACTTCTGCTCCATTTCCACTTTGTATGTTTGTATCAATTGTATGTATACAATATACATGAATTTCTAGGTATAGTTTAGTGTATTAGGTAGAAGGCATAATATACATTTATAGATGTTTTAATTTGATTTTAATTTATAAAAATGCATATTTAAATATCTCAATTTGTCTTTATTGTGTTTTGATGACGCTTGATGCTAACGTGGCATATGAATTTTTAAAGGTGTCTAGTTGATCATTTTGTAAGTTAAACTGTTCAATAACTAGAATATATCAGTTGAGATCAAATTAAAATTAGAATATATCAGTTGAGATTAAATTAAATCGTCTATCTACGTATTATGCTAAAATATTTCTCAAAACTTGTTGATTTTATTGAACTACCATAATTTAAATATTATTATTTTTTCTTTAGATTATACTCTCATTAAATTTTTGTAAAAAGATATGAATTATCGACCAAACTATCAATTTCTTTAGGTACAGCTAGAATAATATAACTTTAATTCTATTATATTGTTTAATTTGAAGTTAGTTGACTCATGTCATTTAGTGAATAAGAAATAAGATAAATTTTATTATAATTTGTGTACACCTGTCATTCATTTGCTTTTAAGCCTAACCTTCCTATGATTGGGACACTAAAAGTTCACAAGTCACTATTAAATAAAATATAATTCATGCCATATATTAACCAACAAATCAACTTTTAATTTACTTTTTTCCTCAAGGGATTTGGAATATTTATTAAAGTAACATATATAGTAAGATGACTTTGATTTTAGGTAGCCTTTTTATAAAAATAAATTTTATAAAAAATAGCATCATATTCATCTTTAGGGAGCATAATTAAGGGTGAATGCTTTTGATAAACCACTTCACTTGGATTAAAGTGTTCAAAATATTTAATTTTTTAGAACATTTAATCTAATTAATGATTGTGGTATATTAGTTATTATATATAAGTTGGAATTTTCATGGACCAACTTTGCTTTGAGTGGAGAATTAGATTAGATGAACTAACCTCCAAGAAGTTTTAAGATTTTTTGCTTTAATATTGTGTTAGTTAAGGATTATATGCAAAGAAATGGATAATAGTTTCCTTTATATATAATAATATATAAACTTTATATCAACATTTATATATGAAAAAAAGGGCAATAAAGAATGGTACATTTCATTTACTCATAAATGGACATTCTTGTCTCTCACAAATTGAAGATGGATTGGTTAAATATCTTTCATCTGAAAATTATATTTTAAACATCAAAAATAATATTATGTATATAAGATAATGATTTAAATATATTTCAACTAATTTTTTTTTAAGTTTTATATCTTAATTATCAACAATTAATTCTCTTTTCCTACTTTAATATCATGATCTATGTATTAAAACTCGTCTCAATTTTCTATTGTTCTTTTCTCATCTGAACAATGACAATAATTCACAGAGAAAATAAAATTGAAGTGTGTTTTAATATATAGATAATATAATAGTCTAAATAGACAAAAAAAACAGTCATTCAAATATGAAACATAAAAAATAACAGTAATTCGATCATGTCATTAACCGTTAGCTCTATGCATTTGACAAAAAAATACTTTATACATATATAAAAAAAATCTTGATTTCACCACTGTTCATATATACTCGAAAACTTTCATAAATACACAAATTCTCCCAAAATTAAGAGAAAAAAAGGTGAAAATAAAAGATTTTTTTTTTCATGAATGCAATTATTGATTGGTTTACAAGCATTGGGTCAAGACAAATTTTATGCACATAAAATTGGTCCTAGTGTTACCCACCCCACCCCCCACTCCAAAAAAGAGAGAGAAGTGTTTCTTTTTTTAAGAAAATGCATGGAAAATAACAAGTTAGGTAATGATTTTTATTCTAAAAAAAAATTGCAACAACATAGTGACAGTCTATCTTGGAAAGATCCAAAAATTCTATACCAATTTTTATATTTGGAAGAATATTATTTTAAATTTAAGAGTAAATAAAAAAATAAATGTGGTTGGAATTAAAATTTTAAAAAGGTTTAAAGGGTTTATCAAAAGAGTTGGCAAATACTAATCAAAGATGGGACCAAAGCAATAATTATTTGTACAACTCTTTGTCTCTAATCATTCTTTAGTTGAGACATAAACGTCATCTTGACTGTTTAACTTTTTATGGTTAAAGCATCAAAATTAGGCAAAAAAAATTTCTCTAATCTACTTAAATTTATAAAGATTATCTTCTAGTTTAATTATAAAAGAACAAAAAAAGGATCTTTAGAAACTAAGGTTCAAATATAGAATAAACCATTTAAATATAGAATAAACCATCTATGTTTACATATATAAATGGCAAGTTATAGTTTTAATATGTATATAATTTTATAAATTGTCCAAAATTTAAAAAATTAGAAAAACTTATATATATATCAACAAAAAATTACATTCAATTAAAATTATAAACATCATTAGGTGATATATTTGTCTTTTCAATTAGTAAATGTTAAATAACTCACATTTCAAATATTATATTGAATTTATTTAGCAACAAACAATTCTCTCTAAATAATAAAATTTATAAGCTAATTTATTTAAATAAAATTTACTAGTGCTAATATAAAACATAAAATCAAGAAAATGATTAAAAAAAAATTTAGGGATACTTTTATCTTTACATAGATAATCTTATTGTATTAAATCTTATGCATTACTACTACCATCAAAATGTAGGTTTTAAAAATACATCCTATAATATCAGGTAGGGTGTATAATCAATCCATGGATCAATTATACATAAGCTCAAGTTTGCTATATAGTACCATACATAACACACAGTGACGAAGCCAGAAATTTTATTGAGGGGTTTCAAAATCTGAGAAATAAATATACGAACTAGTGAGAAGGGGTTCGACATCTATTATACATATCTAAAAAATAATTTCAGCCATGAATAAATAATAATATTTTTTCGTCGAGGGGTTCGGGTGAACACCCTCACTATACACTGCCTCTACCCCTGATAACTCATGGACGCTTTCTCTTATAACTCCCTACCAAACAACCCCTTAATCTGATAGAATTTGTTTTTATACTTTTTAGTAAAAAAAATAATTTATTTTTTTAAAAAAATAAATTTATTAAAAAGAATTAATCGATCAAAAATTCAAAATATCTTTCTCCGTATCAAACACACATTTTATCATGACCGACATAGTAAAATATTGTCTATTTTTGCAAGTGGATAAGATTACAATATAATGCATATATCTGCTGTCAATTTATGTATATATGGTACTTCTACGACAAGATATATTTTTATTCAAATAATAAGAAGCATACAAAATAATACGTCCATATTTTTACAAAAATTCTTAATTATTTTTAGAAATGATTTCTTTTAAAGTCATGTAAAATGAAATCACTCCATAACTTAAAAGTAAAATCCTGAAATTATCATATATACATAGAATTTTAGGACTTTATATTTTAAAGTTTTATTTAAAAACTATATTATCCAAACATATTAGCATTATAGTTTATGATGAATGGAGACAATTGTTGAGTGTTATTTTCTTGAGTAATGTATTCATATCATGGTCAAAAGGTTCACATTTGAATATTACATGATTTAAATTATTTATATTAGTCTATGTTATAATTCTAGCTTCATTCATATTTGTGTCATTAATTAATATAATAGGGATGTACTGTTTCTTTTTCTTATTTTTACTTGTTTATTATATTAAAAATAAATATAATTTTACTTATTAATTTAAATTTAAAGGATAAATTATTACCTACTTTCAATTTTACTCTTACTAGTCATTTATCAAAATATTAAATTTATTATATCAAAAAAAGTAATATAATAAAAATTATTTTATTAATTACTTTTTTGAGATGTATATTTAATCAAATACTGAATAAATAAAAGTAATGGATGAAGTAAGAAACAAAAATTATTATTGAGTGATAATTACTCCGTCATTATCTAAAAATCTCGAGCACTTTACCCAATATAGTATTTGTGACAAACAAATATTTGCTGTCTTATTACTATAATTGTCTCAATTTATGTGATTTTTTTTTAGTCAATCCTTAAAAAGAATGACAATTTTTTATATTAACTAACAATTTGACTATAAAATTTTTATGTTTATCCTTAATGAAATAATTTACGATGACACAAATTTCTACTATTCATTGGACCATAAGTTTTATAAAAAAAAAATCTTTCATAAATTTTATGTCAAGTCAAACTACCTTATTGTCTTAGTTTTGGAAGACTGAGTTACACAAATCTCGTGAAATTAATCAAGATACATGAAAGCTAATCCGATCGCAGCTATCGATCCAAACATTAGTACACTATTATTTTATCTCCTTTTTTTTTTTTTTTTTTTTGTGTATATAGAAGCAGTAGACATATAAATATATGAGTAACAGGGACGACCAACATAGAGAGACAGAGACACCGCTCCCATAACCCGCTGGATAAAGCCTAAAAACACCAAATTTCATACAAACAAAATCAAACATAGTGGACTCTTTCTCAAAGGTCAGTTACAAAAAAAAAAAATTCAATCTTTTTTGCACATATTGTACTTCTTACTTCTTGGGGTTGTGTTATTTTGATACATTCTTGGTAAAGTTTTGATCTTTTTATTTGTTGCCATTGATTAGGAATTTGGGTGTTAATGCAATGTGAATTCTTGGTTTAGATCTATGCTTACATTAGGAACAGGGTCTTAACGATGTGTTCTTTGGATAGTTTTGGGAATGTGGTTTTAAAAGATGAATCTTTTGGGGGTCTAAATACTGAGGTTTTAGTTGAGGGTGTATCGGAAACAGTCTCTTTTTTGATAAAGATTGTTTCTTTGAATAATTTGGGAATGTTTGTTTTGAAAGATGAAACTTTTGGGGGGTTTAAATACTGAGGTTTTACCTGAGGGTATTTATCGAAAACAGTTTCTTTACCTTCTCGTAGTAGGGGCAAGGTCTGTGTACCTCCTCACACTTTCACCTGTGGGATTACACGAGGTTTGTTTGTTTGTTGTTGTTGTTATTAGCTATAGTTTTGGTTGGTGTAAGCATTTGGAAGTAGTAGTTGATTATGGAGTCTTGAAATGAGTTTTGAGGTCAATTGGCTTCACCATATTCCATTGAAGAAGAACTGTTTTCGAGTCTAGGAATGAATTATTTCCATTAGTTAGATGGTTTGATTCAGATTGTAGAGATGAATATGAAAGCTAATGGGGTCGCTGAAATTTGGCATGTTTAGTTTTACAGGACACAATTATATGTACTGTGTTGTTTGGTGCTTTTCGCTTATTGAATATAAATTTAACCATTTCTTTGAACTCGACTAGATTAGTTCATATTTCAATATTCAAATTTAGATAGTCCAAAACTATGACTTAGCATGAAAATGGCAAAAGACACACTTTTAACTGTTACTGAATTTAGGGTGAAATATTAGAAGTATTTAGAACATAGGGAGTAATCATTTCGATCCATCGAATAAAGAAATTTTTCTTGTTTTTGTATTTCTTATATATGTTGCTTGTTGTACAGTCTTTTGCCATTTAATACAAAATAGATAGTTGATTGCAATGACACCACTGTAATCAATCACTGTGTCTAGCATCTCCTTAACAAACACAAGTTGTTGGACTCATTGGAATTCTTGGATGTCTTCCAAACTTATGTAGGTTTCTGTAGCCATAGGTTTGCATATATTTGTATATATGGATGTTCTTCGGCTCCTTTTCAGTATTATTATTATATTCTACTATCTAATTCTTCAATTTATCACTAGGGTTGTTTCTTTTGCTTTGGTTATCTTGCTATTTTTGCTGTCAAGTCATATTTTTTCTTAAACCTGTTTTTTAAACACTTTTCTTGAGCTGAGGCCCAAGGGTACACTTTACCCTCCCAGAAGTATTGTTATAATTCAGTGTTTTTATTTTTACTGTATATTTGTATATGTAAATGGACTTTGTAGATATATGCATATGTAAATGGACTTGATAACATAGTATGGGGAAAGTTTCTGGTGTTATCATTTGAAGTATCAAATTTATTTTCTCAGCTATAGTATTATATTTAGTATTAGTATCTTCACATTTTTGCCTAAACTGCACACTCTATCTTTAATTTTGGTATTACAAAAAGGTTCTTCTTTTATCACCCTATGTCCGTTAAAAAGCTGTACTCTAAATCATCTACTGTCAAATACATAATGACGTTGACGAGACGTTGGATGATCTTTTCTAAGATAGTGACTAGTGTGAAATTTGGCTATTATGGTAAACATGTGTTGGACTCCAAGGCAGCTCTATGATGCTGGAGAAAGATAAAAGCCTTTTCAGATTCAGTGACTTAGGGGTGTTTTTCCCATTTAAAGAAATGAGCAAGTTTAAGCTTTTCACGGGATAACATAGTCCTTAGAGAAAATGTCAGTTTATTTTGATGGAATGTCTTTCTTATTAATTTTACGTAGTTTCAGAGATTATGGAGCTGGAAGTTACTGATATCTGTATGGACAAGGAGCAAGACGGTAGCATAAGTTACTGTGATGGCGCTTCTCCAGATTCAAGTTGTATAATTGACAGTAATCAAGATGTTCAGTCATCCAAGCTTATTATTGGGGAGCAAGAAACTGATATGCTGAAAGAGAGTGTTGAAACGAAGGAGTATGAAGTGAAGGAATGCACAGCTGAAGTATCAGTTGAGATGTCCAAGCTGTCGGAAATTGAAAGTACCAAGGAGCAATACACTAAAAACTCAAAATGTGAGATTGAATCTCCTAAAAAGGAGAACAACTCTGAAGTCGGAAAATTAAAAGATGATAACAAGAGATCAAGAACCTCAGTGAAATCAGCAACCAAATCTGCTGGTGGAAACTGCAAAACAAAGTGTACAGTTCCTCAACCATTTGCTTTGGCAACTGAGAAGCGTGCGTCTCATGGAACTCGTCTTGTTGGGAATGATGCAGACAATGTCAATTATAAGACACCCGAAGTCAGTAATTTGCGAGTCCCAAGTACGAAACAAAACAAGGTTAGTTTACGATGCAGATTTCTACCTTATCTGTGAATCCTTATATCATTAAGGGGAGAGGATCCATCAATAGCACTTGATCTTTGAAATAATATTGCCCTCTCGTTCTCTCTTGGCTGATAAAGGAACTCCTCTGAAATGTGTTACTGTTCCAGAGAGGTTAATACATAACGATTACACTAGTTTATATGGATCCAACTGCCTGTTAATAACTTATTCCGTGGCTATTGTTTTTGTCTCTAGATCTCATCAGCAGTTGCAACTAGGAAACCGCTAGAACCTGATAACAAGAAGCATTCCGATGAAGAAGACTCATGCTCAGTCACTTCTTGGTATCCACTTTCTCCCCTGATTTAGCTTGAATAAGGTCTGTGCTATTTCTAACGTGTTCCCTTGTCTTATAATGCTGTGTTTATGTTTGATAATTTATCCACAATGAGAAGTGCTACGCTACCAGCAAGAAAATCCAGGGCCACTGTTGCGTCAGCCCCTGTGTTCCGATTATCTGAACGTATAGAGAAAAGGAAAGAGGTAGCTATTGATTTACTGGCTTACTGAAACTTGTCGTTTGATCAGATTTCTACCTTGTTATTCTTCTCATCTTGCCCCTTTTAAATGACAACAAGAACAACAATGAAAGAGGAACTTTCTTAAAGTAAAATGTTGAAATATTGGTTAGTTCTTATATTGATTTCCTTTTTGCAGTTTTACTCGAAATTAGAGGAGAAACATCAAGCGCTGGAGGCCCAAAAAGTTCAGTGGGAGGCAAGGACAAAGGTGCATCTTATTAATGCTACAGCTATCACTTATTCTAACAAAAACCGAGTAAATGAATATCTTAACAATCAAACTTCAACTATATAACATAATTTTTGTTTGTTTATTAGGAAGAGAAAGAAGCAGCTATAAAGCAACTGAGAAAGAGTTTGATGTTTAAGGCAAGCCCAATGCCGAGCTTCTACCATGAGGGACCTCCACCAAAGACTGAATTGAAGAAGGTAATGCATAACACCACTGTAATCAAACTTAAATAGATATGTAAATTTTAGACAAGGCATTCACCAAAATTTTGATCTGCAGTATAACATTTACGTTGTTGTAACCGGACTTAAGAGTGTCACAGTGCAAATAACGCTTCGCCCAAATATTGGTATCCCTAGCTGTCTATGGTATATAACCACCTTCTAATTCTAAATTCTTATTTCTTTGAACTGCAGGCACCGCCAACTCGTGCAAAGTCACCAAGGTTGGGCAGAAGGAAGAGCTGCAATGACTCAGTTGGTTTAGACAAAGGGACGATGGGAGCTTATGATCGAGGAACTCGCCACAGTCTTGAAGTTAACAATGAAAATGATGCCTTTGGTTCCAGAAATAGGAAAGACCGTATAAATATTCAGAATGGTACTGCCATTTACAAATTTAACAACGAAGCCAATCGTGCGGAGGATATAAATGAGTCATACATGACTACGATGCGTGAAGAAATGAATGTGGACATTGCCGTTCATTCTTGAGCCTTTTGTGAGTCTTCTAATTTAATAAGATTAAGAACTTTTCTTTTCTTTGTTTGCCTTCTTGTTATGCTGTAACAGTTGTGCATTTGACTGCTTTTAGAACTGCAAAAGATTTTTTTTGCAGTTGTCTGTGTAACGTTTATTTATGAAGTGTAAATTTCTGTAAGTTATTTCCAGTGCTTGTGTAAAGAGACTTCATTTTCTTGTAATCTATTTATGAAGATACTGGCGATCGTTCAATTTCTATTTATTTGGAACCTTCACTTTGTTCATTGCATTTTTAATTATAATGTGTCTATCGCAGTTTTTTCTTGGTGATCTTAGTATTAAAAAGGGATGAGTCATGTTTATTTATTTGTAATGTGTGGTTCGCTAGACGGATCCCAGATTTGAACTTGAAGGGATCAATGTTCTTATCATGAACTTGTTGCAATATTGCAATAATTGGATCAGAATTTAAGATGTGTTAAATTGTTTGTGTTTTTGTCTTGAAATACTAGTTTCTGTTTGTTCAAAAGCTCTGTCTGGCCCTAAAAGAACTGAAGGGTCTGTGGTCGTTGTGGAAACAAAGTGACAAAAGGCCCTTTAAGATGTTAGTGATACATAAACTGTTGCTTTCTATATTGTTTTAGTTATGTTTGCTTTTGAAATAGTCTCTATATTGTTTTTTTAAAAGTTGACTCTAAACATTAGTTTATGGATGTATGTTCTTCAATTAACTCTAAAGTATGTTTCTTAAGGTCTTTTGAGTTGAATTTAGGTACCATTCCAGCAGGATGTAATCTAAGAAAAGATCTTATCGATCATCGAATGGTTTGTCAAGTTGGTACAGTACTTGCTCTCACTTTACCAGTTTCAACTCCTAAGTTTTCGGATGCTCATGAGCCTTGTGGACTTGAGATATGGTGCTAAAAGTCTCAAAACTCAGAATTAAATATCAATGTCAATGCTGGAAGATTATACTAGTTGTACTACCTTATTTGTTTATTATCTAGATATGCATTTTTTCCAGTAACTTAATCACTGTGCTGGATATATATGGTCTCTGCAATGTGAAACATGTACTCTTAGTCCCTCACTGTCTGCTGTTGAGTTCTACTAGCGTAATGGCCCAATCCGCTAGTGATATTGTCTGCTTTGTGCCTAGGGTCGCATGCCCTTAAAATGCGTCACTAGTTGGTAAGATCTGTTTACTTTTATACTCAAACATTTTTGATGGGGGACTTGTAATCTTAAGATGGGGTGTCACAATAGATTTAGCCCCTTTCTTTGTCAACTTGATATGCCTGTTGAGGCCATTTTGCTTTTACTCTTTCAAACAAGGTAGAACTTTTGTTTTATAAATTCAAAAACTAACTCATGAGGCGATAATATCTGAGGTGAAACAGTCTATTCTTTCAACCAACGTGGGACGCTTAACATCCCCGCATGCTTAGAATTGGACAGTGGTTGCGTGAATAATTTAACACGAGATCCAATACTAAATCAACCGAAAATAAGGTATATTAAGTAAATAGGCTTTGAATCTAACTCAAATCCAATAACCTACTCGTGATACGAGAGGAAAACACATAGGGGAAAGAAAGGAAAAAGTTCTACTCAAGTCATTGAGTGACATATAAAATAAAGCCCTTTTTCGACAAGTACCTTATCCTTATTCCCCGTTTAGATTTTCCAGTTAAATTAGATGCTCGCCGCCTTTCTTTTTGATACCACGTCAAGAAAATGAATTTTTGACTTAATTCAACTATCCAAAAAATAAAAAATTTCACGAGACAAGAGTTACCTAAAATGATGAACAATTACACCAACCATAGAAAAGTAGAATAATTGCTTAATGCTAGGTTGTAGCTCCAATCATAGCTATATCTATAGGTTTCTCTGAAATTATTGCTCAAATAGTTTTTTCCTGAAGTGATCATTCAATAATTAAGCTTCTAAAAAGAAACATGAACAAGAAAAGATTTAGGAACTTACTGTTAATGACAATCCTATAGTCAAGATTGGCAAGTCTAAGTCCTATTGCTCGAACTTTTTAAAAATATTATTAGGTGTGTCGATATTTTTGAAGGATTCGACACAAATATATTAACATTTTTAAAAAATCTGAACAATGCAAAATCTAAATTATTATTTCTAACCTATTGAATGCACAATCGGTATAATGGCTCTTTCAAGATTTGAATATCGACTATCATTGTGTTGTTGTTTTTTTTTTTGAGATATAACAACATTTTTCTCGCATAACAACATTTTTGAGGAATCTGAGTAGTATAGGATTTTAAGTATCGAATCCGACTCATTGAATATCAATTAGCATAGTGTCACTTCTAGGACTTTAAACTACTTGAATTTTTGGAGATCCAACATGAATTCAATATAACATTTTTCAAAGAACTCAACAATATAAAATTTAAATATTGAATTCGACTCGTATATCAGTTAGCATAATGTCATTTTCAAGATTTTAAAGTGAACTTGACTTTGGAAACATGAAGTAACATCTGACACAGTTAACATCACATGATAACCCCCCACCCCCACCCCTCTTTTGGGGCTATTTGTACTTTTTCATCCTGTTATGCTACCTACCTAATTATCCTTCACTCTTTTGTTGGGCTTAGATCTGCAAAAGCTTTAATTTGCAACTGGTTTTTGGCCTTTTCATTTAAGCTTGGAATCATTCTATCTTGGGACAACAAAAGAAAATATGACACCTACCTAATTATTCCTTCGTTTTGTTATTTAAAGCTGATATAATTTCATTATAAAAGTATCTTATGTATATTTTTATTGTTATACAACTGATTCTATTTAGGGCTGATATAATTTCATTATAAAAGTATCTTATATATATATTTTTATTATTATACAACTGACTCTCTTTAGAGCTTGTATAATTTCATTATAAAAATATTTTATATATATTTTTATTGTTATACAATTGACTCATATATGCGTAAAAATGATAATATATTAATGAGTCATTTTTATTAGGATTGTTTTTTTATATCTAGCCCAACCATTACTAACCTTTTCTTCTTCTTCTTTTTTTCATTTTTTATTTCTTCCTTTTTTTTACTGATAATAAGGGTTGTTTAAAAACATGGATTTGTAGGGTGGGCAGGGTAGGTAGGGCTAAATGCCTTGATTGATTAGACTTGTTGCTATATATTTGTCTACTTGATGACCAATTATATTGATAAGAAATGTTAATTTTGGAGTTTATTAAATTATAATTAAGAGGGAAATGGTCTTTTTTAACTCCAACTAATTTAACTTGTAATAGCCAAATGGTCTAATTAGTTCCCCTAATTAATCAAGGTTATCCTTGATTTGTGAAATTAAATGATGATATACTTTATGCATGTCTTTCTTAGCAATATATAATACTCTATTTATCTCGATTTATATGACAGTTAATTCCAGAAGAATGATATATATTTTTTATTTAGCAAATATTTAACAAAAACTATCAATATTTTATGGACAACTTTCACATATAACAAACAAAAAATTCATATTTGTATGCTATAGCAAACTTTGCATAATTGCGCTCCATAGCAAATATAAAACTGTATAATTTGCTATACATATACAATTGTATAATTTGTTTTGCATACAGTTGAATCGAATTAAAATGTATGTATATTGCATAATTATAAGTGTATAGCAAGAAGATATATGTTTTTCTCGCTTTATACAAAAAATAGAAACACAATATATACACTTCTGTTATATAAAGCTAGAGAAAATTGTATTTCACTACAATTGTATAATTCGCAATTGTATAATTCGTTGGCCTTTTTCTCTGCAATATTTGAATTAAAATGTTTGTAAATTGTATAATTAAGTGTATAACACGAAGATATACATTTTTGCATGTGTATATACAATTTTCTCTCGCTTTATACAAAACAGAAACAGAATTATACACTTCTATGTATAAAGCGAGAGAGGCGAGCGAGAATGGAGAGTGGCGAGCGAGATTTTTGGGAGAGAGACGCTGGCAAATTTTAGCTAAGGTTTGCTATGGAGCACAATTAAATCAAACCCTAGCTATTCCAATTTAGGTTATTAGTTTGCTATTATATACAATTTTCCCATATTTTATCATGTTGGGTCCACTTATATTTGGCAAAAGTCCACAAACGAGCACTCTTTGTAATGGTAGTTTTGGAATATTGTAGTCTTTTTCATATATTTTATATTTCGTGCTCGGACAAATTATATCACATAAATTAAAACGGAGAAAATATTAAATAACAATGGTGAATTCTTGAAAATATGTTTTTTATAAGATTGATCTTTAATTAATTGTGAAGACAATTGATCTTTGACTCTCCCTTAATAACCAAGTTTATATAAACCAATCATCGTAAGAAGCAAATAGTAATAACTTTCTCTAGCTAAAACATACCCAAATCTTACACTAATTTAAATTATTCAATAGTTATTTTTTTTTGTTACCACTCAAAATTTAAATGATTTCTTAAAAATAGAAAAGAACTATTAAAAGTATTATTAGCTAGAAAAATAAAATAGCAAAATAGTCATTTTTCATGTACAACTTAGGGACCTATATATATGTCATGCATCCTTACTACAACTTCTACTTCTTACTTCTTCCTTCTCTTCTTTACTCCAAAGTGAAATATTAGGGGAAAACAAAGATATTGTTGGGGAGAATGTTGTCTGGTTCGAAATCTTTCTATAGAAAAATCAGTGGTGGATTCAGTTATGAGTTTCAAGATCGTTAAATCTTATATATGTACAAAAATAAGTACAATATATATTTTTAGACCCTAAAATGTCGAATATATATTCTGAATTCGTCAATTTATTGAGTGATTTCGGACCAGGCTTCATTCCCCTCAACTCTATGAGTTATTCATCGATATTGTCCAATCAAAACACTAGAATCATACATGTTTTGAATTATTCACTTGCAACATTAATCATGTCTTTTTTTTTTGTGTGTGTTCACAGCTAAAATCAGGATGATTCAAATCAAAAGAAGAGATAGAAGCCACCATGGTATATTTACTATACTATTCATCATTGTTCACTCAATTAATCTTTTCTTTAAAAATAAAATAAAATTTATTTCTAGTTTTTTAGGGTATCATCTATATATCTAGTGATATTATTTGATACTTTTATTCCATTAATCAATTTCACCTAAGTTTATTACATGAAAATTGGTATATATGCCTTTGTTATGTTATTGATAAGATTAGAATTATTGAAACAATTCATTAAAGATGAAACAGACTCAACATAGATAATCATAATGCTAATTAGAACGTCAAGGGTCGATGTTCAACATATATATGACACCATTTTATTCGTGATTGCAGGTAGTTAATACTCTAGGTTGAGAACTCGTGGTGATCAAGACAACTTTTTTTATAAAACCATTTTGAAACTTGAGTGTATATCTATGGAATATCTTTTTTTTTCTTCATATTTTTAATTAATTAATACTTTAGTCTCCCTTTTATAAACTTTTCTATGTTTTTCACCAAATTCATTGAAAAATTAAACAAGGATTGTGTACATGTAGTGTGAAAACATGACATGATTGGGCAAAAGAGAAAGTTAGGTTAGGTTTTCACCTTTTTATACAGTTATGAAGAAGATTCTAATTACTTTTTAATAATTATAATACACCTTTACTTGTAGAGAGTTGCAAAGAATATCATGTTTTGTTTTTGTTAGGACTTAAATTTTCTTTTTTCACTATTTCACATCAGTCAATGATGGCTTATAGCTGCATAAGACTTTGAAGATATTTGACTTTACTTTTCTTTTTTTTCTTCGTACGTTCGATCAGAAATCTATAATTAATTAATAAGCATTTGTGTTATTTTAGAATTCGCGAAAACTCTATACGTGTTAGAAGTTTCTTTATTCTCAATGCTTAAATCTAAAACTTAATATGGTTAAGATTGAAAAAATCGTCGTTCAATATCTCACCAATATTTATTGGTGAAAATTTTGGCTTTACTTATTACTTAACCTTTAGACACTCAACATATAAGGTGTGGTTGTTCCAATCATATTTAGTTCGATTACAAAAATTAAAAATATTTTTTTAAAAAAAAAAAGAGTTTCATGAGTAACATTTCATATCAAACGTCTTCTCACCATACCTCACCACAAACCACTCCCCACCCCTCGCCACACTGTTGATCCCTTATCCCCTTTCGCTCCCGCCCCCCACCCCCCACCCCCAACCACCCTCCGACCCCTCATATTATTTATTTAGGTTATATATATAATATTTTGGGATAATATTTTCTGATTACTTACAAATAATACGGGAGAAAATAAGTAAGAAATTTCACACCTATCAAACACACCCTAAAACCTATAGCTAGCTCCTTTTGTGAACTTTTTACTACAATGGTGGGGTTTATTGTGTCACGTTTGCATAAAAATCTATACCAGCTAGATGTTAATTAATCTTGTCTTATCACCTATGCCTCTATAAGGTTTTTAATAAACTTTCGTGTTAGTCAAAGATGATAATTAATTGGGAAAATGGTCAAACATGCCCCTAAACTATTCGAAAAGGTCTAGATATACCCTCCGTTTAAAGTTTGGTTCACTCATGCCCTCGCCGTCCAACTTTTGGTCCAAATATGCCCTTATGGGCGTTAGTTGTCATGTTGGACATATCCAACTCATTTTTTATTTCTTTAAATGCCACATGGCATTGCCATGTCATTTTGACCTTACCACATAACATTTATATGAAAATGGAAAGATATTCGGACTCATAAACATCTAATCCGACCCATAAATCAGATCCTTTTAAATTCACTATACGACCTATTTTTAATAATTTTTTTAATTTTTATTTTTGCGGTAAATCCCAAAAATGAGTAATTGATTACTAAAAAAAAGAGGAAAAATATGAAAAAAAATATAAAATTAACGCCAAAAATTCACAAAATAAATATAGTAACCTTAAATCTAACATTTCAAATTTTTTTTCAAATTTTTTATTTTTCGATAAATCTCGAAAATGAGTAATTGATTAATAAAAAATATGAAAAGTATGAAAAAAATATAAATTAACGCCAAAAGTTCACAACTAAATATAATAACATTTCAATCTACAATTTTTTAAAATTTTTATATTTTTCGGTAAATTCTGAAAATGAGTAATTTATTAATGAAAAGGGTAAAATATGAAAACAAAATAAAAAATTTATGTCAAAATTCACAAATAAATATAGTAACCTTAAATTCAATAATTTCAACAATTTTTTTTATTTTTTATTTTTTCATATTTTTCTATTTTTTATTTGTGATTTTTTTGTGTAATTTTTATATTTTTTCATATTTTTTGTTAATAAACTCATTTTTTGGATTTTTCAAAAAAATTAATAATTAAAAAAATGTTGAAATTGTTGAATTTAAGGTTACTGTATTTATTTTTTAATTTTTGATGTTAATTTTATATTTTTTCATACTTTTTATTAATCAATTACTCATTTCAGGATTTATCGAAAGAAAGAAATTTTTTTTAAAAAAGTGTTTAAATTGAATTTAAGGTTACTATAATTATTTGTGAATTTTCGGCGTCAATTTTATACTTTTTTCATATTTTTTCTATTTTTTTATTAATCAATTACTCATTTTCAGAATTTATCGAAAAAATAAAAATTAAACAAAATTGTTGAAAATTTATCGGATAATTTATTTAAAAGGGGGTTGATTTATGGGTCGGAGGTGATGTTTCTAAGTCCTAATATCTTTCCATTTTCATATAAATGTTATGTGATAAGGTCAAAATGACATGGCAATTCCATGTGGCATTTAAAGAAATGAAAAATGAGTTGGATATGTCTAACATGGCAACTAACGCCCATAAGGGCATATTTGGACCAAAAGTTGGACGGCGAGGGTATGAGTGAACCAAACTTTAAACTGAGGGTATATCTAGATCTTTTCGAATAGTTTAGAGGCATATTTAACCTTTTTCCCTAATTAATTATAATCCTGTAGGGATGAGTATAGTGGGGTCAAACCTTAGGCTTTAATTTGTAAAGGATTTTGAAAAATCATATCATATTAATTAATCAATACATAACGAATTCAATATTTAAATATTAGATTTTGAATACAAAATTTAATTGTGAATGAAGAAAAATTTGGGGTATGATATATAGATAAATGAGAATGGTATTTGATTTCAAAATATAAAAAGTGTGTTCGAAATTGAGTGACATTACAAAGGAGGGTCTAGTATTATAATTAATTTTTCCTATTAAAAAAAATAAAATTACATGAATTAATACATTTTAAAAATAATTATTGATTTTAATAAAAAAATTTATTTATTACTATTTATATCAATATTGTAATAAATTTGTAAAATGTATTAAAAGTGAATTATTTATGCAATATATTTGAATTATAATTGTTTTTTTGAAATATATTGTGTTTGTTTGATAAAAAAATAGTCACATTGTATTATAAGTGTATTAAAATGTGTGATAAATGTATTATCCATCATTAAAACTTGTATTGTATGTGAATAATAAATTGTTCTTTGAAATATACATTAAACTTGTATTATAAATGAATTAAAAGTGATCAAGTGAAAAAAAATGTTATTGCTATAAATGATAAATATTTTTTTATTATAGCACATTTATATAATTTCCCCCGAAAAAAAAAAAAACTTTGATTCCCATGTCGGCTTTGGAATTTTATTGGTCAAGTTGGGCTAACCGATCATTTTAATGGGCCTTAAAACAGCCAACCCAATTCATCACTATATAGGATATGGGTAAGACAATATTAGCAATTTCGATTTTAATTTTCTGTATTTGTTTCTTTTTTCTGTTTTTTTGCTAAGTTTTCATCTGCTTCTAATGTGGAAAAAGAAATCTTCTACCGCAATAAAAATAATTTTTAGCTGGAATAAAGATCGATACTAATAAAGAGTGTTAAAATCTTTACATGCATTAGTTAAGTGTCATTAGAACTAATGTCGTTAAAAGCTTTAGGGACATATATAAAGAGTGCTAATTGCCACTAAAAATATATATTTAGCTATAATTAAGAATTAAACGCCGCTAATGATTATTTTTGATAAAAGTGAAAAATTCATGAACACCATATCAAGTCTTCCTGAGAATTGAATCCTTCGCTTGGACTCAAATCCTACCCTTAACATAGTATTGCTATAAATGGTAATAAATAATAAGTATTGTTACAATCAGTAATAATTTATTAAAATATATTAATTCAAGTAATTTTTTCAATTAAATTTGGATCGAAAATGATATTTAAAAAAAAAAAAAAAAAATTACACTCCCATAAGAGCTCTCACCCCTTGGCGACTTGAACTCGCCAACCTTCGGATTCATAGTAAAGGGTGCTTACCATTCGAGCAACTATTTCTCGTCAGGTCGGAAATGATATAGATTTGTGTTTAATTTCTGTTTACTGTACAACATGTTTGAAATTTAAAATTTTATGTATTTCGAATTTATTACTGCACTTACTAGTCTTAATTATTGTATTTATAACTAAATATATTTATACATAATTTTTTAAAAAGAATTATATCAATATAAAATTTAAATAAAAGTTACTGAATTTATCCAAACTCGTATCTAATTCTAACCATGATGGAAGTGACCATCTATGGTTTTTGATATGAAAGATATGCACAACTGTCAAAATGGGGGGGGGGGGTGAGTTGTATTGATGTGAAATAATAGTCTATTCGTTACTTATGACAATAAGAATAGAACTATGTTATTTAATTTAAAGTATATATTATAAATACTAAAGCAAAGAGAACCATGCAATAGGACTGGCCAGTTACATAATTGTTGCAAAAATTAAATTAAAATATTTGTTCATATTGAGCTATTTATAAATATTGAAGGAACTATTTTTAAAAAAGGGATTTTTAAAATAATGTACTTTGCACCCTCTTGCTTCGCAAATTTCACTTTATTTTATTATTGAAAAAATATGTTTGTTGATTACTTCCATGGAGTTAAGATACTACGCAAAAAATGAGTTTTAGCGATAATTAATTAGTAATTATTGTTATATATGTATGTTTAACAACAATTAACACTCTTTGTATATATTCCTGAAGGCTTTAGCAACACTAGATCTAATGACACTTAACTAATGCAGATAAAGACTTTAGCATAATTTATTAATGTGTCTATTTATTACTGCTGAAAATTGTATTTGATGTAGTGACAGTAATATCTAATTAGGGGAGAAAATATAGCAATTATGAATATCAATATCATATTTTTTTCATGAAAAGCATATATCTTGATTTTAAAATGTGTGCATCTGTTATTTTATCGAATCAAAAATTTCGAAAAGACCTCCCAACACCCTTAATACCCATCACCTACCCTCACAAAAAAAATATGAAAAAGAAAAGATAACTTTGTTTTCCATCAAAATAAATAAAATTAAAATCTGAATATTTTCAATAAGAGCGAAAGATCTCATCAATTCACAACTCTCTTTACTGACAGAAGCAAAGTTATTTCCTTATATTTTAAATATATTTACTAAAAATTTCATCACCGCTATTATCCAGTGACATATCTTTAAATATATATACGTAATTAGATAAACTGTAGCTGCTAATGATAATTATGGTCTAAACTATAAGTTATTATTGATGTAAGTTCCTTAAATAAATACTTGAACCTATATGGTAAGTCCAAATCTCAACATATTGGGCCAAGAAGCCTTAAACATCTAGACCCCACTTTTGGGCCCATAATTTTGGATTAGTATTGACCACTTAAGATGCATCTTTCAATTTTTGTCAAATAGCTATCAATTCTTCCTTTAATGTTAAAGGTCCCCCCCCCCCCCCCCTCCCCCCCCCAAAAAAAAAAACCTAAATTTGACTTCTTACCATAAAAACAATCATTTGAGATTTTCATGTCAATTTAAAGAGTAACATTAAGGCCTACTTGAACTTTTCCTTAATTGTGTTTAAGTATTTGTATCAAAATATAATCTCTTTTAAATGTGAAGAACAAAAATATCTTCAAATGCAAGTTTAGGCCTTTAATTTTGATGCATTAAATATTCGATTTAGTAAAAGGAAAAGTAACCACCGTATGATTTTGACATTCAAGCAATTTGTCTTGTTTTCGATAACTCTCTTATACTTTAGACAATGTACTTATTTTAAAAAATTCAATAATTTTCTTATTTTAAAAGGTAAAAGCAGAATCGAGTAAAATGAAACGAACAAATAAAAATACAAATTGAATTATCAAGAATGTTTTTTGCAACAAGTTCTTTTAAACTGAATTTTAGGTAGGAATTGTCACTTTCTACTAGGTTTGTCACAAGGGATAGAGCTAACAACATTGGAAAATGAAATTAAGACAAAAAAATTCATTTAGTTTTGATGGACTATCTCACCCCTCTTATTTTCTATTATTTATTTTTAGCTATAACCTACCTCAACCTTATTTAATTTTTGTTTAAATAATTCTGAATATATTTCAATCAAATAAATCCATTGAGTCAATTTTCACAAAAATCTTCTTTTTCCATTAATAGTATCAAAGTATTTACACTATATTTGATCAAGTTTTCAATAACAAAAATTATGATAATTAACTTCTTATTAGTAATTTATTTTTATATACATACTTTAATCTGACCAATAGTATGATCTTCACTACTATAATCACAATTAATATTTATTATCATGAAATCATAGTACTATTTTCTAACCAAGAAAGACCAATTAACTTGTTAGTGAAATATTCCTACCATAATATATATATATATATATATATATATATATATATATATATATATCCTACAACCCTAGAAGCTCCAAAAAGAACCAAATCTTTGAAGACTCAAACATGTGGAAGACAACAAAAGAACATGTTGGAAGACAATTCACGTAATCTTCATTTTATAATATTACTCATTCATTTTCGATTTATTTATTTTATTTTAACTTGTTACGAAGTATAAGAAAGTAAAATAAATTTTTAAATTTTATTATCTGTTTTATTTTTAACTTAGTATGAAATATAAAAAAGTAAAAGAGACTCTTGAATCTTATAATCTCAAATATAGGTCAAATTACGAACAAAAATTTAAGAGTCATAGAAAAAGAGAAAAAAATAATAATTTGTAAATGAACCAAAAATATAAAGTATGACAAATAGAGTATTATTGCACTTATATTAGTCAATGATTTTTAATTATTTTTCTCATTTGCAATCATTTTTTTGTGGTTGATTATATTATATTACTCTTTTGTCCCTATATGTGTTTCACGTTTTGTTTTTTAAAAGTCAAATAATTTAAGTGTGATCGAAAATTTATACATAAATTTTTTTAAATAAAATGTAAAGTACATAAAAATTATTATAATTCAACAAATCAAAATATTTTTAAAAATACATAAAAATTATAATTAAGAATAAACTTATTTAAATCTTAAAATCCAAAACAAGAAAAAGCCATACCCCACTCCACAAAAAAAAAAAGAGAATAAAAAAAGAATTTTTCTATTTCATGTTGATCACCTTATCCATGACATAAAAGGCAAGTTATATCCTCCACTCCCTATATATATATATGTATAGTAATATCCAATCAAATAAAGTACTACTACTTATTAAAAAAGGTGATATAATATAAAGTTTCAAATCACTAATTATTTCCCAATGAAGCAATACAATCTTTTCTACTAGTAGTACTATTTTCTTTGTACTTGAAGTGGTTAAAAATAAAATAATTCCATTTCCAAAAGTAGACACTCTTTTTTCCTCCTTTTTTGACTCCTAGTTTTCAACTTACTCATTCTAAAAATGGCAAATCTTTAATAATTTTGCTTTGATTTCATATCCCAATTTGCCTTCTGTGGACACAAGAAACTTGGAATTGTGTGTAACACACAATCTTCTCAATTTTGTAGAATTATTAACTTTGAAAACTTTCTGTTTAATTAATTAAAATGAAATGAGTATAAGAAAAAGGAAAATCCTTTTGGACAAATTTATAAAATAACATATTTTACACTACATTATTTTATTTTTTGAACATTTTTACTCTTTTCACTTTAGTAGTTTTTAATTTAAAAATGAAAAAAATCAATTTATTTTAGAATAAAAAGAATGTTATAGGCTTTTTAAATTTGTGACTAAATTTTCTGGTCATTTAGTATTACCCAAAAGAAAAAAAATTGAAGCCTTATTTATAATATTTTTGCAGTGATAAAATTGTCTCATTAAAAATAAGATTTAAATTTCAGTGTATTATATTATTATATAATCTTTTTTACGATACTATCCCATTAAATCACATTTACATGTTATCAATAACATATCTAATATAATTCTTGTTTGAATGAAAATTTAATCTTTACGTATAATTAAAGACAAAAAATATAATATAATAATTTTTGAAAATTTCAAATTTAATATCATAATTTCAAATAACCTTATAACAATGACTAATATAACTTAAATTGTAAAATAAAAAATATCTTTCTAAATAAAATGTCATTCATGATGCAACAATAACAATTCGGCTCGTCGCACGTAAAACTTGTGGAGTTGTGTGTAACACTATCTTCTAAATTTTGCAGAATTATTTACTTTGAAATTTTTTTGTTTAATAATTAATTAATTATATGAAATAAGTAAAAGAAAAATGAAATTTTTTTTGGCCAAAATTTGATCAGAATTATAAAATAATATATTTTACACTATGTTATTTTATTTTTTGAACATTTTTATCCTTTTAACTTTAATACATCATACTATAAAATGAAAAAAATTAAAGTCTTATTTATAATATTTTTATAGTGATAAAATTATCTCATTAAGAATAAGATTTAAATTTCAGTGTACTATTATTAAATAATCTTTTTTACGGTACCATCCCATTAAATTACATTTTTATGTTAACATTAATAACATATCTAATATAATTCACATAGAGTGAAGTTTTATTCTTTACATATTATTAAAAAAAATACGATAAATTTTAAATTTTTAAATTCAATCTCATAATTTCAAATTACCCTATAACAATGACTAATATAACGTAAATTGTAAAATAAAAAAAATATCTTTCTAAATAAAATGTCATTCATGATGCAACAATAACAATTCGGCTCCTCGCACGTAACAAATAATAATAATAATAACAATAATTTGACTCTTTAATCGTCCGATACTAACACAATTATGTATATCTAAATTTTATTGCGTCAATCGTGATAATGATTATAAAGAAATAAAATATAAATAAAAAAGTATATTTTTTCATATCGAAATTCACTGGTTTGGAACAGTCCACGTAGCATTTTTCTCAACCACTAGTCAATAAAGTGTGTATACTGTCTTTGGGACTTTACAATTTTTGACAATATTTGTTTTTTTCTTCTTCTACAATACAAAAATAAAAAATAAAAAAATAACATATTGTACATACCAAAATTATTACTATATATTTTTTTGCAATTTCTTTAAGTATCTCAATTTCATCCTCTGTTTTCTTTACATATCAAGAAAAAAAACACCTTTTTTTTTAATTAAAAAAATGGTTACTTTTTTAGTGTACTTGTAAAAATGGAGGTGGAATTGTAAGAAATGATAAAGTTTTGATTTTTAAGAGAGATAAAAGAGTTTGCTATGGATTTTTGGAAAAAAAGGTACGTGGGTATTTCTTGATTTGTTTAATTTATATAAGAATTACGTTTTCTTGATTAATTAGCCATAAAAATTTATGATTTGTGGTGAAAATAATTAATTAATGTGATGGTTTGCTCCTTCTTCTTGTTTTTATGGATAAAGGAGATTATTTATCGTGTTTCAGATAGTCAATCAAGTGAGCTATTAAGATTTCGTTATTTCAGTAAGTTTGAAATCATGGGTTTTTTTCTTTAATATCTTTTTTTTTTAATACTTGAAAGTTTTAGAATATGTTATTATGAGTATTTTTTTTAGTTTTGTTAATATGTTTGATTTTATTTATACTTTTGTAGAAGAAGTTGAAATGTTCTTGATCAAGGTTTTTTTTAAAAATAATCATCTTTTGATGTTTTTAAGACTGAAAAAGTTTTTTTTTTTTTGTAGTTTATAACTATTGAAACTTGCTAAAAGACTAAATTTTTTTATTTTTTTTTGAATATTTTGTGTTTTTTATTTTTTGCAGGTAGTAACATTATGCATGAGCTAAATCATTGATTTTTTTTTATATGTGATGATATTTAATCAGAGTTCATTAGTTGATGAAATGTCTAGTTATTGATCTGAAAATCTAAATTTGACATATCTTAGAAGTATTGTCTGGCTAAATTTGAATTCGCGTTATTTAGGTTATATGAGTGGTTAAGTCTAGTTATTGATCTGAAAATCTAAATTTGACATATCTTGAAGTATTGTCTGGCTAATTTGACTTCGCGTTATTTGGGTCATATGAGTGGTTAAGCTTAGCACTGGTTTAAGGGCTAGGGATTTGAATTATCGCGTCGATTGGGGTAGTTAGTAGAAGTATTAGTTCATGAGACTTTGTAATTTGATATGTTTGAAGTGCTCAATTGGAAACTGCAGATAAGAGGAATCTGAGTACCAAGTTGTGCTGAATCTGAATCTATGATAAAAAGAAAAGAATGCAATAGATAAAGTAGCATATGCTTGCCATGTTTTTTATGTTGCTTTTATAATACTTTTTGATCTTTTTTTGAAAAAAGAATGCACCATAAAAGTAGCATATTCCAGATTTTGTGGTGTTGGGAAGATGGTGTATTAAGAGTTGGTAGTGTAAGATGGTTCGAGTCGTGGAAGAAGCCACTATCTTTTTTGTAGCATATCACTTTGATATATTGCTGATCACAGCTATAAAAAGGAAAGTTGTGGTGCAGAGTGAAGTATAGTTCAGGAAATGATAATAGATGTTTACAGAAACGTTTTCAACGTAGTTTTATTTGTGTTGTCTCCCAGAGAAGATTTTCATGTGATTTGGTAGTCATTTATATACTTGTTTTGCGTGGACTCTGGCTATTTACTGGAATTGGCTGAGATATATATTTGTTTTTATCAGGCTTCCTTACAAGCTGTTGTAGTCTGTCTTGCTGATGACAAATATCAACGACGATGATATTGATTTAGGACTTGCTCTTGGTTGCACCACTACTCGTAATGTTCATACGAAGCTAAAAGACGCTGTAGGTGCAGGTGTAAATGCAAGCTCAACCGTGGATATGGCATTTGCAGAATCTGATCCCTTATCGGAATTAGTTTGGTCCCCTCGTAAAGGTTTGAGCCTCAAATGTGCTGAGAGTAGCTTAGCTGACAAAAAACCTTTTCGTCTGTGGAATGTGGGACCAACCACTTTGATTACCACACCATCACAAAGTAACAGATTTAAGGGGACTTATGATGAAAATGCTGCTTATGAGAAGATAATCGATCAAGAAAGGTTGGAGACCAAAAAATTGGTATTGGAAAGTGGAAATGAAATTGGTAAGGATATTTGCCTGGTACATGTTTTTAGTAGCACCATATATATGGCGGTGTTGCTCACGTTTATTTTCTTTATATTATTAGTCACTGAGTAAATAATCATCCGACAGGCTGCAGCAGCAAAGTGAAGATAATGAACGCTGCTGACGGAGTTGATATGGTAGACACTGATCAAGATGAGGAAAATGTGAAGAATACTGAGAAGGGCTTTTGTGTTCCGATAGTTGAAAGTTGTGAAAATGATGCAGGTATAGTCTTCTATTCTAAACTCACTTTAATCCCAACGGTGTCTGTTATGTTAAGATTGTGGGGCGTATGTGACACCATCTTGGTTTAGTCGGCTAACGAAAGGATGGCCAGCTTGACTTTAAGATATCCGATTTCCTAACATGTTTCTTATTTACTGACTTGTTTTGATGCAGGTGAAGGAGATTTTGGAACGGAGAGATTTCTGCTACATGGAGCCAGTTCCAAGGTTGATGCGGTAACCACTGAACCTCTAGCAGGAAAAAATAATCAAGAAGTTTTGACTGGCAATAAGTGTAGAAATGAAGATGTTTCCGGTGGCAGTCAGGCTCTAATTCCTACTGTCAAAGACTCGGAGAGCCCTGCATGTCTGCTTCCAAGTTCACCAATCAAAATGGAAGCAGACAACACATTAGAATCTACCGGTCTCCCAGTATTGGAGTGCACTGCTGAGAATGATCTACATATTCCAGGAATTATCGAGACTTGTGATCAGAATGAGGAGCAACTTCTTAGGGGAAGTTCTGTTCCACCTGAAACTCCTCCAACACATAGCAGGTCCTCATCATATAGAAGGAAAGGCAAAGCAAAAGCATTGTCCGATGGAAATTCCAATAACAAAATGTCAAATGATGAGGAAGATAGCCATGAGAGTGTAGAAAGCTGCAACAGTACAGGGTTAAACCCAAAGGGTAAGAAACGTTGGCACTTTGAGAAGCAGTTTTTTGTCGGAAGTAAACGAATCAGAACGGATGTGCACCGGGATCCTTCTACAGAATCGACAGTTGCACATAATAGCTCTTTTGTGACTTGGATTTCAAACATGGTAAAGGGCTTGCCTAAATCCAATCTTGAAGACTCTCCTACTCTTGCTCTCACCTTTACTCCTAATAATGAGGAAAATCATGTAAAAGAGACTAATCATCAGGAAATTGTTGCGTATGAGAAAGATCATGATTCTGCTAGCAGGTCAATGGGGTTCCAATCTTTGTTTCAGTCTCTATACTGTCCAACCTTAAAGGTGTCTGAAACAGAAATACCAAAAGAGGATCACTCAGTGGGAGAACCTAAAAAGATCCCATCAGCTGACAAAATCCTCATTGATTTTCCACTAATATCCTGCCATCGAGAAGGTGATATGTTAGATACACACATGCTAATGTCTAATGACAAATCCAACCAATCTACAGTGGCTTGCAAGGAAGTTCCACTGATGCAAACTCATATTATGCCAGCAGTTGTTGCTCCTCGGGAGGTTAGTAGAAACACTTCTGTAGAAAACAAAGCTTCTAATGACTCGTTATCTAGACTTAGAACAAGCATTTGTGAGGAAAAAAATACCTCCCATTCATCTGAATATGACATGTCTAGTAGAAATCAGTCTCTTCGTAGCCTGTGGATTACTAGATTCTCCAACAAGACTCCTGGAACTGTTGTGAACATAGATGATTCCAAGCCAACTACACATGAAACAAGTGTGGAGTGTCGGATTGAACAGGCAAGCTCCGATGTAAAGGGGACTTCGGATAAAGACCAACACGATGATGTTGCAGCCAGCTCAAAAGAGATTCGTGACAATAATTTTGAAAGGTCCATGAATAATCTGCATCCCATTGTATCTTCTCCCAAGTTCAAGAAGTCAGAGGCACTGTCCTCACTGTTTTCTAGGAGATTGGATGCCCTTAAACTCATAGGACCTTTTTCAACAAGAAATGAGTATAGCAGTAGCTACACAAGAACAACTTGTTTCTTCTGTGGCAAAAGTGGCCATGACTTACGCAACTGTTCAGAGGTGACAGAATCTGAATTGGAAGTTCTTATTAGAAGCATCAGGGCTTACGAAGGCGCTGAGGGATCTTCTTGTTTGTGCATTAGATGTTTTCAGCTTGATCATTGGGCTATTTCCTGCCCAACTTCAGCTTCAAACAGGGGCAACAATTTGCGGGTCGTATCTGTCAACGAATGTTTGCCTAGCCAACTTGAAATAAAGCAAAGTCATCCCATCGAACTTGCTAATCGTGTTCATCACAGTAGAGATAAATCATCTAGTGACTTGATGCACAAGAGAAAGCAGTTTTTGTTTGCAATAACTTCTGGTTCCAACCAAGTTCCGAAGCAGAGAACGTCTGAATCCACGGAGAACAGTTTGAAAGAACATATAATTTCTTCCAATTTTGTTAGTAAGGAGATAGCAGTTGTTCCAAAAGGAATTTTCGATGTCATCAGGGGTCTTCGGTTGTCTCGTATAGATATTCTCAAGTAAGCAAATCATCTTATGCAACTCAATTTATCAATTTCATGTTTGTTACTTCTTTAAGTGTGGATTTAGTACTGTTTAAAGTCCAGTAAGAAGAAACGAAAGTTCAAAAGATTTCCACATACAAAGCTAGTGTTAGATGCAGTATTGATCTATTATCACAACATGGCTTATATCTGTTTTGATTTGGGGCTATAGAGGTTCTAAAGTTATACTTCTTGCCCCAAATGAATTTATTTAGCATTGTTTTCACCGGTAGTCTCTTGTTACATATATTTACACTTTTTGGTTGCCTTAGATGGATGAATTCCCACACTTCACTATCGCATTTGGACGGGTTTTTCTTGCGTTTGAGACTAGGGAGGTCAGAAGCAGGGCTGGGGGGTACAGGATATTATGTTGCATGCATTAATGGTAAGTTTTATAGTGGTTAATGTGCATTTCAAATTCTCTTCCATCTTTCAGTGCAGAATAGGTAGTTATTCTTTTATCTGTTTACGTTTGCCACGTCTTCCTATTTATTGAATCCACAGGTCTCAAAGGAGAAAAATTAGAGAGAGATTCCAATAACTGCATCTGTGTTGATGTTTGTGGAGTCAAATGCCCTGTGGGAAGCCAGTATATCTCCAACCAAGACTTTTTGGAGGTAATATAATTTTTACTTGCACATTATGAATAGTGTTTCGGAGATTCCTACGTCTCTAAGCTTGTTATTTTTCTAGTTTAATTCTCTTACTTACCAATTTTTATTAGACCTTCTAGTGATAGTTGTGAGGGTCATATCATGTTAAGTACTTCCGTTCGTTTCAATTTGTTTGTCTGGTTTTTGACTTGACACGTCGTTTAAGAAAGTACATAAGACTTTTGAATTTTGTAGTCTTAAACTAAAGATATGTAGAGTAGTCATATCATGTTATCTACTCCTTTCGTTTCTATTGGTTTGTCTGGTTTTGACTTGACATGAAATTTTTAAGAAATTAAAGAGAACTCTTAGAATCTTGTAGTCTTAGACTAAAGATATATAGCATGTAGTCATATCATGTTAAGTACTCCTTTTGTTTCAATTTATATCTGGTTTTAACTTGACACGAAGTTTTAAAAAGTAAAAAAGGCTTTTGAATGTTGTAGTCTTAAACTATAGATTGTAGAATTAATATAGTCATATCATGTTAAGTACTCCTCCTTCCGTTTCAATTTGTTTGTCTAGTTTTTGACTTGGCATGAAGTTAAGAAAATAAAGAAGACTTTTGAATCTCGTAGTTTTGAATGAAAGATACGTAAAATATAAGTCATATTATGTTAAAGACAAACAAATTGGAACAGATAGGAGTACTTTTCTTTTCTTTAAGGAAGTAATCCTTTTGATAGATTCATAATTTTTGACTTATGAATCTAGCTTGATATTGCATCTTGTCCTTGAGTTAGTTTTACTTGATTCCATACGCGAGTGAATCTAGTTAACTGCTCTCGACTCGAGCCATATGGATGTGAATAAAGTACAGAAACTTGTACACGTAATGATCCATTGACGTTAAATCTTAACTCCGTCTCTAATTCCTTAACAGGATGAACTATCCACTTGGTGGCACAAAATGTTGGAGAGTGGTGGAAAGGTTCCTGAAGAAAGTGATTTAAGGCTAAAACTTGACGAGCGGATGAAACTAGGGTTCTAAGAACTCATCACAACACACACCAAGTTTCGAGTTTGGTTTGTCGAAAGCCAAACCAAGAAATCAGCTATTCCCCCATCTTGTAAATAAGATTTTGGGTGCTATTTCACAAATTCTTTGTTTCTTCTTTATTTGGTATTCTAGACTTTTGAGATTTGAGAGTTCTTTTTAGTGATCATCTTATGTATATAGATGAATGTATTTGTTATCACAAGGCTTTTGAAATGTTAAATTTAGATAACATGAGAAATATTGTTTGAAAAAAAAGAGGAAGTTGTTGTTGTTGTTGATAAAGAACATTATTTTCCATTATGAGGCATATTGATCTTTTTTTTTTTGTTTAGACTTTGGACAAGTAGTATATATTCCATGATAAAGTGCTTTGTGAGAGTTTTGATGGAATTATTTTTGGTCTTTTTTACTTTGATAATCTTGTGAGAATATAAAAGATGTCCACAAGTTTTGACTTTTGTCTTTACTTTTCTCTTTCTGGCTTTAGATTTTTGTCGTGGCTATAAATCGTCACCCTGAATAGGTCCTGCAATGCGTGATTTGAATTTCGTTAGAATTTTAATGCAGGCTCTAGACATCGAATAAGAAATTAAAAAAAAAATCTTTTCTATATATATAGTTTGTTCCTTTATTGAAAATGAGTAAAAGGAATCTATGATGAGTAAAAAGATTTTGTCAAGTTTTGATGGTTGACCAACTAGGTCTTGCTAATCGTATTTATGCTTTTGATTTTTGGGATAATACACAAGTACTCTTTCGATCTATGTCCGAAATTTAGTGACACACTTATACTATACTAAGGTGCTATTACCCCTGAACTTATTTTGTAAATAACTTTTTACCTCTTTTCGGTCTGCGTGGCACCATCTTGTGGGTCCAACATGTGTTGACATTTTTTTTCAAACTAGTGCCACGTAGGCCAAAATGGGGGGAGGGGTGGAATTGTTTATAAAATAAGCTTAGGGTAATAGGATCTTAATATAATATAAGTGTATCTATGAGATTTCAGGCATAGGTTGAAGGGGTACTTATGCATTTTTCCTTAATTTTTCATTTCAATATGTTTATCATTTATATGAAATTAAATAAAACTTATGACTTTTATTCAGTATGTATTAGCTTTTCATATCATTGACGTTGAATTCTCAAGTAATGAAATATAAAAATTAAATAACACAGAATTAAAAATTATGTTAGTTAATAGTTTTAATAAAACCTAAACTCATTTAAAAGTAGAAAAAATTGTGTAAAATAGCAAATATGTAGACCATGTTAAATGATATAGCTATTGTTCGGGTAAATTCTTATTCACATCTATACTTTCGTCATATCTTGTTTTTAGCCTAGTTTATATAATTCGCTGAATTGTATAAATTCATTCGACTCTTGATAGTACAAATTCAAAATTTTGTATATGCTTATCCTATCTATTTGTATACGATTTATGAATTCATAATAAATTATTATGTTTGTATATTGACAAATGAAATATACAAACAAAGTTATGAAAAAATTCTAAATACAGAACTCTTATATACTTGCCCTATTTGTATATTTACAAGTGAAATATACAGACGGGTAAAAATATACTGTCACATCCTCCATAGCAAAATGAACTATTGCTATGAAACGCAATTATCGAAGCTATAGATATTAAGTTTTATTATGTCTATTGTGTATGTTATTTCTGAAATTTTCTCTGAAAAGTATACCTCTACAAGTCTTTGGGCCTAAAAGTGGGCTCAAAAACAAATCAGTTCCACACTGAATTACCCACATCTATATTGGGCCCTCTAGTGGGCTTTTCATCCAAAATGAAATATTTTGATAAAGAGGAAATATGTTTCTTTCTTTATGTTAATTTGAATTTAAAGGTAGATTTAAAAGTTTTAATATTTGAATGTATCCTTAAAAAAAAAAAAAGAAAAAAAAATGTATTAACAGTCAATTGATTCCCTAATCCTTTAGATAAATATCTCGAACACTCAATTAATAAAATTATTTAGCTTACTTGTAGTATATGTCAGTAGAGAATAATATATATATATATATATTAAAAAAAAAGATATACATAGAAAATAATTAGTTTAATGAAAACATCACATGTTTTATTTTTAACATTTAAATTCGCCCTTGTGTTCAATATTTAATGAGTTAAATTGTTGAATCAATGTAACAAATCATTCACGATGATGGACTTATCAGTAATTAAATAGTGAATGACAATAATTTGACAAGATGAAAGATTTGTTTTGACTATAAATTATTTTTTCAAATCAATTGATTGACTTAATTATTTCTTGAAATTATATGTTAAATATATTTAATATATATTAGAATATTATGCTTAAAACGATAAAATAAAAGTCAAATTTTTTTTTCACTTTTATTAATACTTAATTTACTATATTTTGCATTTGAAGAAGGTTGACCAATTAATTAAAAATGTGAAAGTTCAAAATTGAGAGTCAAATAATTTATACGAAGGATCTAGACGTGGAAATGCACTAATTATTGTGCATGAGTTCATTTTTATCAAAAAATGTGACTTTTTAACATTATAAATACATCTGTGACATTATTATTTACATCACATTTTCTTACTTTCTCAAAGTAAAGTTTAACTGTGAAAATCAAGATGGAAACTATTGAGATTGAAAGATTGCTAAAAACTCCTGTGAAAGAATTGAAGTATCATGAACTTCAACAGCTGAAAAAGATCCTGAAAATAGCAATTAAGATGATTGATGAAGCTTTGGCGAAGCGAAGAGAGGAGCGTGGTGGTGTTTTTTCATCTGAAATCCTTGGAAGTAAATTGTCTCCTTCAAAAGATCGAGTAAAATTCTTTGTAAAGTTTGGAGTTTGACCAACTAAGTCTTGCTAATCATATCTATGATTTTGATTTTTTATTTCAATATGTTCACCATTATATGAAATGAAATAAAATTTATGTCCTTGATTCAATATGATTTAGCTTTTCATTCATTGACGTTGAAATTATATGAGTTAAATTCACAAGTAATAAAAGATAAAAATTAAATAACACAGAGAATTAAAAATCTTAGTTAGCTTTTCTAAGAAAACTTAAAATCATTTAAAGTAGGAAATAACAAATAAACCATATTAAATGATTTAGCTATTGTTTAGGAAAATTCTAATTCGCATCTATAGTTTCATCATATCTTGTTTTTAGTCTAATTTGTATAATTAGTCCGATTTATATAATTCATTGATTTGTGTAAATCTAAAAATTTGTAGAATTTGATTATGAATTGAATAAATTCAGAATTTCATATATGTTTACTATACCTATTTGTATACGATTTATGAATTCATAATAAATCACCTTGAGAAGTGAAATATGAAGAAATCCTGAATATGTAAATACATAGTTGGTATATACTAATTATATTTGTATATTACGAATGCAAGCGAACTATACAAACAAGTAAAAATATACAATCACAATTTCCATAACAAAAGAAACTAAAGCTGTGAAATGTAATTATCAAAATTACAACTATAGAGTTTTCTTTTCGTCTGCTCTCGTATTTCTTCTATAACCTCTCAATAAAATGTCCAAGAAATAAATAAAAATTGTCATAACAAAGATACAAATATTGTCTTAATTACACGCTATGTGTGACGGTAAAACTTGATATTTTTACCTATTAAATGAGACATTTTCTAATTTTAGAAGTCTAATTTTAATTATATAGAATAGAGTAATTCAAATATAATAAAATTTCTTCGAATAATCTATTCAGAAGCGGAGCTAAGATTAGGAGTTTGGAAGTTCTAAATGAATTTGTTTGAAAGTTTATAAGTTAATATACATATATATTTTTTAATATCTTAACACAAATACAGAGTCTACGAAAAAACTAGTGGAGTCGTCCAAACCCATGAGCCCCACCTAGCTCCGACTCTAAATCTATCAAATTAAACCATTAACACTTCTAAACGGGGTCTTTAGTAACCTTAACATTTTTTTTGGATGAAGTATTGAAAATAAGATAATTTTTTTTGTTCATGTATTTTATGAACAAAAAGAGTACTCATTCATGTATTTGAGAGAGTGTTCATATTTCTCGTTAAGTTCGATAATATAAACTATTATAAATTAGACTTCGAGATACATATATTATTAATGACGAGATATACTTATCTAAGAATTTTTAAAGTCATATACCATGATTTATATCAATGAGATTATTGTAATTTTAAATTTTTTGAAAAATGATGTAATTAATGCTCAAATTGTTGAGGTTTATGTCCTTTATATTAATTTTTTTTTATGTAAATTGAAACTTATTTTTCTCTCTCTTTAACCCAAACAATCTTAGAAAACACACCATTCAACATAGATTAACGCAATACTCTCAGCTTATGTTGTCATGACAGTTATATCTAGGTTTACGCCGTAGATTAAGATTTTTCATTTAGAGTTTGAAAAATAAAAATAAAAATATATAAATAAACCTTTATAAATAAGAATCTTAAATTCTTTTGGATTTAAAACTACACTTAATACACATTTTTTTTTAAAAAAAGGCCTTTCAAATACAGAATATCAACAATAGTTCAATATACTACACAAGGATGTTTGTACAATATTCTAGATGAAGTAAAATCACAAACTAATTACCTCAATTGATAGAAATAAAAATTCATCCAAACGAATACAATTTCTCATTAAATTAATACATGTGGAACTATAAAATATTATTATTATTTTATAGAAATATTATTTAATTGATAAATTAATATTCATTAATTTTAAAAAGTAATTTGAGTTTTAATAAAAATTAATTTTATTATATTAAAATCATTGCATCTAACTCATATTTATTGAATTCATATAAAAATAAATTTGTTATACATTGAGTACGAAGAATACGTCAAAATTATTATATCTTATTAAATTTATGTATCATATTTATTGAGTTCATAGAAAAAATAAATTCATTATACATAAAGTACAATGTATGTGTGTGAGTTATTGCAATATATCTTTTTGTTAAATTATTCATTGCAAAATAAATTCTTACATTATAATTTTTTTATCATATACATAATGTTTATTATTTCTTAATAATCAAATATTATTCATTGTATCTTTACTAAAAACATTCAAATGTATAATAATGAAAAAATTAAACTACATTAGCAATATTAGAACTTTCTTGAAACAATATTGGAATCATAATAGTTAATACGAAAAATTAAATCTCATTAAAATCCTAAAATAATAATTCAAATTATTTAACCTTTATTTCCCCCCAAAAATTTACTTTTTATCCCAAAACTCCCATTTTTTTATTTTTTCAAAAAAGGAAAATATATTTTTAAAAATAGAAAAAGGTACCATTTTGTTCGATCCGCGTAGTCTATCTTAGGACTCTTTTAAGCCGTTGATATCTTTTAATCGAACGGTTTAGATTCAAACCTATACCGATCCGTGTCACTCTCTTTTTAACCAATCAGATTTCATTTCTTCCCTTTATATACGATTCGAAGTTTGAGCCCATTTTATCATTTCTCATCACTCAAAAAACAGTACAAATTATACAGTGTGAATTAAGCTCTGTTGCAACAATGGTGTCTGCTACTGCATCTGCGAAGAAAACTTCTGCACCGAAGAAACCCAGATCTCACCCTCCTTATGTTGAGGTATTAGGATATTAAATTTCTGTTTTTTTTCTGATTTTTTTGATAAAGATTGGTGCTTTTTGGAGTTTTTGAGTTTAATTTATGATTGGGGTTGTGAATTTGATGTTTTAAATGATGGGGTTTGTGTTGCAGATGATATCTGAAGCAATAACTACGTTGAAGGAAAGAACTGGATCGAGTCAAGTGGCGATAGCCAAGTTTATCGAGGAAAAGCAAAAGGGTTTGCCTCCAAACTTCAGGAAGCTTTTGTTGGTTCAATTGAAGAAGCTTGTTGCTTCAGGAAAACTAACTAAAATCAAGAGCTCTTTCAAGGTTTCCCCTGTTGTGAAACCTGCTGCCGTTGTGAAGCCAAAGAAGGCACCGGCAACAAAGAAGAAATCCACTTCCTCAACCGCAACTGCTGCCGCAAAGCCGAAAGTGACAGCCCCGAAGAAGAAAGTAGTAGTGAAAAAAGCCAAACCTGCAGCAGCAGCAGCACCAGCAAAGAAAGCGAAGAAGCCAGCTACTGCTCCGGCTAAAGCGAAGAAAACCCCAGTGAAGAAAGCCGCAGTTGCTAAAGTGAAGAAAACTCCAGCGAAGAAAGTTGTGAAGAAGCCGAAAACCATTAAGTCTCCGGCTAAGAAAGCGAAGAAATGAAGAAACTAATCTGAATTTGGGTGTTTGAATCTGTAAATTACTTTTACATTTCTCTAGCGATGACATCAAATCCACCCTTTTTCTTCATGGGTTTTTTCTTCTTCTTCTTCTTCCCCCCTTTCTTTTGCAGTTTTTACTCGTTTCTCCATTGTTAGGGTTTGTTTGTTTTTAGGAGTATGCCTTGTGCTCTATCGTTTTCATTGAATAGTAACAGATTTGTATGAAGAAAATGAAGAACAGTGTTAGTAGTATTATTTTAATCCAGAAATTACTTCTATTTGTGTTAATTAATTTGCTTAATTGATGTCATTTTCCTTAATTATGTTTGTTCTTATCCATTTACACCATTGAATCTTTTTTTATTATGCTGGAACTTTTAATTGAACTGATATAGTGAAGATATTACACAATATTTGAAAAAAATTCCCTCCACACTAGAAGATATAAAGGAGAAAAGAGAAGTGAATTTAATGATACAAAAATTAAGAAAATTGATTAGTATTTTTCAATAGTTTACATCATAACAATTTAAAGCTAAAACATGTAGTTAAATTTACTAAATTAATCAAATTTATCTTTTTTAAAGTATGGATTAAAGAGTGTCAAAAATGTACTTGATCTTATGTTATCCACCTTATTTTCGATAGATAAATTATTTTTAATAAATTTTTGGCTCAAATTATTTTGAAAATCGTTACAAATGTGTAGTTTTTTTAAGAATTGGGTTTCTTTTACTGTCTAATTGTTTGGTTTTACAAATAAATCAAAATAGTAGCGACACCTTACAAAATACACCTAATGTCTGTTTTTTTTTGGTTAGATAAATTATTAGTAATCCAACTACAATAAGGTATAATTAGGTTTAGTATAAGTTCTTACCCTAAAAAAATTAAAATTAAGTATATAGAGTCGCGAGGTATGAATCTCGGATATGACGAAAATCATATTGGAGTGTACGAATTCGAATTTAATCGAAAATCCAAAAAACGATGAAATCTTTGGACCAGTTACTTTGGGCTCAGCCCTATTTTGTGAAATTGGACCCATCGCAGCCCATTTAGCACAAAACCTATCATACCCCAACGCCACTTCATAGTCCACCAAAAAACCCTAACGCCGCTTACCTCCGCCGCAGAGTTTGCCGATTTCCATCTCCACAACCATGGCGGAAATTGAAGCCGATGTGGCGACCGGACTGCCAAGGAAGAGGACGTTTAAGAAGTTTAGCTACAGAGGCGTTGATCTCGATTCTCTTCTCGACTTGAACATGGACGAGCTCGTCAAGCTCTTCAATGCACGTCCCCGTAGAAGGTTTTTCCCCAATTCATTTTCAATTATACTATTCATAGTACAGTTAACTGTATCTAATTCTCTGTTTACTTGCAAAATGTACATATTTCATTATTAACACTTGGATAGTAACCAGTAGTTGCGTAAAAATTCCCTGTATCTTCAATATATATATATATATTTCTGAGAATTAAGATTATGTTAAGCATACATTTATATTTTGATGCCAAATATATATATATATATATATATTCCTGTTACATCTGTGTCAATTTTCGCATTTGAGTTGTTGCAGGATCGAGAGAGGTTTGAAGAGGAAGCCAATGGCACTGATCAAGAAGCTGCGGAAGGCGGTATGCATATGATATTTGTGCTCATGTTTGTGTTGACACTTATCATTGGCATGTTGGTCCCCCGCCCTGCGAAAAAACTGTGTACCTTTTATAGCATTGTGGATGTATCTGTCGTTAATTATCGTCTATTCACCTTGTGATGCCTATTGCTTTTGTAACATTTGCGATATGAAAAAGTTTCGTATGATCTATCAACAAAGGGGCAACAGTTAAACCACATATGTTTACTTTTGTTGATCATTCAGAAGTTTGGTATAATTTTTGTATCTTTGAATGATGGCAAAATGAACATCACATGCTGAAAAGAATTTTTCTGAATTCTTGTTTCAATCTGGAATAAGACACGAAAGGGCCAGACTCTTTGGTCTTAAGAATGCTGGTTTAAGAATGAGTCATTGCCCTTCTCCGACCCTGACTGCCCAACCTTAGAGCAGACAGCTAATGCGTTCCACTCTTTGAACAGGGTTCTATGGTCCTGTTTACGTGTTAATGTTGACTTCTATCAATTGTGATATTCATTCTAAAGGAGACCCTTGCAGCATCAAGTTTGAGCTGAAGTAAAATTTGTTATTTTTATCTTCTAAGTGTTATATGAGTTGCTTAACTTAGGGTGAAAATCCAGTGTTCAGGAAAGCAAGCGCTTCAAGCGATGCGAGTCTTCTATGCTTCACATACTGGAATGAGTATGTGAGCATTTCATCGCTTAAAGCGTGAAGCGGGGCCTTATCGCTTTTATCCGCTTCACGCTTCCCTGAACACTGGGTGAAATCATGAAGTGTTGAATTTGTATTAAACAAGATGGTTTAGATCTTCATCAACCTAAGTGACTTGAGTCTTAAGAGTCTTTCCATATTCACCTTCTTTTGTGTAAGTTATACAGATGGAGGTGATCGATGGTGTGTAATGCTTTATGCTTAATTCAGTTTTGCTACTTTACTAGTGAAATGCCTAGTTTAGCGTCGTTGGGAGAATTATTGTTATTGACTTGAGCATAACATACTAGATATTTGGATCTAAGACCTATCCTATATTTTGGTTAGTGTATATGATTGATCACTATGTAGACAGAGATTGATTTAGAAACACTACTAGTAAGATTTCATGGTTAAAATATTCTATACTGATTATAATTGATAAGTGGACTTGAAGTGAAGATGATGACATTTTTATCAACACATGAAAATAGACGTATCGTGGGGATGTATGGAGTGATGGTTTTAGCTGTTTCTGCGTCTTCTGAACTTCTCCCAAGTTGCTAAAATGTATAGTTTCGTGGTTTATTGAGTTAGCGTTCCTGTTGATAAGCCTCCATGATCTTGTCAGTGTCTGTTTACTCTTAGCAGATATTCATATTGCATATTATTCCTTTTCACCAGCACCTATTAATAGATGCATTTTTTTTTGTTGCAGAAACGCGAGGCTCCACAAGGTGAAAAGCCAGAGCCTGTCAAGACTCACCTTAGGAACATGATCATCTTTCCTGAAATGATTGGAAGTGTTATCGGAATTTACAATGGTAAAACCTTCAATCAGATTGAAGTCAAGCCTGAGATGATCGGCCACTATCTGGCCGAGTTCTCTATCTCATACAAACCTGTCAAGCACGGTAGACCTGGTATTGGTGCTACTCACTCGTCAAGGTTCATTCCGCTCAAGTGATTTCCTCACCTATGTCTATTTTTCCTGTTCTAGCCTCATCAACGCCTTTCTTTAACAATTTTGATGTGAGATAATGTGTCACTTAAACCAGTTTTTGCTGTAGAACTCTTGTGCTTTTGCTGAATATCACTGATGGATCAGTAAAAATTATAATGTACTCTTGACTCTACCATCCTCATATTCCACTCGTGGAATTACTCGAGTGGAATTACCATGGGTATGTTACTATCTTTGTTCTTCATGTCCCACCAAATTGTTGTAAAAGTTGTGATTATTTTTATTGGTTAAGTCGAAAATCTAATCGTCATGGATCAAAATGAAAGACCATAAAAGATATCTGATTAAATATATTTAACCTTTAATTATTTGTGATGACATAAAATAAAATTAGGAGGTAAAAGAAGGGAAAGTTAATTTTGTAGATAAATTGGTCAAATGGAGACACCAAATTAAAATTTGTTGATGAGCACAAGTTGCATAATTTTTGTGTGGCCTAAAATTATCAATGGGCACGAAGGTTCCTTTCAACTTCAAATAGAGTATTTTGTACTGCTTTTTCTATCTCTGCTGCTCCACTCTATCACACGCACAAAAAAAAATTGACCATAAATTAGTCAATGAAATGAAAAAACTTGACAAACATTGAATTTAAAAAATAAAAAGGAAGAAAGAAAGAAAGGAACAAGCCATGACATCTCGGTTATTCGAAACTTACTGATTCTAACTAATTTAAATTGAAAATTTTAGTAGCTTAATTGACTAGCTATTTGAATTTTAATCTTATTGATGAGGGTTCGATTCTCTGCCTTATAATCATCTCTCTTTTTGTTTTCTTCAAATTATTGTCGATTAACATTTTATAAGAACAAAACATTACACTTCTAGGGTATAATTTTTCTCACTCAAATTATTTGTTATGAATTTTTTTTCACAACTCCCTAAGAACAGTAAATATTAAGGGTGTTTGAATTAATAGAGATTTTTAACTATTTCACCTTTTTTTTTTCTTATTTTAGTATTCATAATTGAGGGGTTTGTAGTCTTCAAAAATAATAACTATCAAAAGATAAAATGAGAAAAATAATTAATTTTGTTTTGAACTTTTAAAACGAAAAAATAATTTGAGATAACTATTTTAAAAAATTACGATAGATGATTTGAGACAGAAAATATAAGATAAACACTTCCATTAAAGCTAATACTCAAATTAATGGTCTCTAACACAACCAACTTCCATAGAGCAATGCAATGACCTCAAGTGTCGATTTCATATAGAGTTTGAATCAAAATTACTTCGATATTATTGAATCGGACGTAATTGAATAATATATTACCTTAGTTTCTATTTCAATCAATGTTGAAAATTCTTGGTGAGAGAAACTTGATTGAATGGAATTTGCCTTGGTTTCACAATTCCTCAAACACTTGAGAACCTCTAGCATTGAATCTACACCACAAATTGGATTACCAACTTTTGCTTTGATTTTAGCCTTCTCAAATTCCTCCTCTTTTTTATCACTTTGTGCTAAAATCAATTGAATTTCATCATTTCTCTTCTCTAAATTTTCCTTGTATTTTTGTAGCTCTTCAATTCTCCTTGTTGCTGTTTGGACTATAGCATTTTTCTCATTCTACAATCAAATCATAATGAGAACTTGTTAATTGAGCCTTACACAAAAGTGTTGTACAAATTGCAATGAAAAGAGGTCACCGATTTGAGCACTGGAGATGGAGTTAGAACCTTGTATTCGACTTTCTATAACACAAAGTAAGAATAACTAAGAAGTGGTAATGGAAATGAACTAACCTTGGTACCCATTGGAAGCAATTTGTACAAGTTCAAATAACTTTGCTTTTGTTTTTCTCTTCTAATCCTCTCTTTAATCATATGTTTATGAACTTTCTCTTTTTCTATCTTCACTTGTCCATTTTTGGGACTCCAATTCTTCTTCAAGAACTCAATCATCCTCTTGTTCATGTTTCGATGATTCATCGATACATTTCCATAGCTAGAAACTCCAAATCCTTCATTTGATTTGCTCCCAAAACTCACAAAAGCACTTTGGTTCACCACAAAATTATTATTAGTTTCATTTTCATCATCACAAAACCAAGAAACTTGAAAGAACTCTTCCATCCTAGCCTTTTCTTCTTTAAAATTTGGTTATTTTTCTAATGACAATAATAAAATATTTTCATAAGTTGATACAACATGTTATTTTTATATATAAACATGATTTGGTGGATTTTAGTATATGGTTTGATATATTCACATTTAACATGTGGTCAAATAATATTATGGCTTAGTCTTTAGTTTGTCTTGTAGAGTTCCTTGATTCAATAATTGGTCAAAAGTCTTCTACTTGATAGGAAAATTTATTTTATTGTGCTAAAATCCACATCTTTACAAAGTAAAATAGTATAACTAAAACTCCCACTAAATTAACTTTTGGCTTTACTTTGATATTTTTATAGGTAAGTGAGTGATACTTGCACATGCTTCAATTTAAGGATTTAGTAAAATATTTTTCTTATGGTTTTGAATATTACACTAAACTTGATGTATTGTTTAGTTTCTTTTGGAATTATATGAAGAAAAAATGCATAAAATAAACACGAAAAGTGGCGTCGAAAATATGGTATAACATTGAACTAGTAGCGTAGTACGAAATTTTGTTATTTTCTGGTAAAGAATGTTCAACTGAGTTGTATTTGACGATGAATGCAAGTTGGAATTGTTTATTAGTTTTTGTGAATGATTTAGAGCGAAGAAAAATGAAAATAATTTGATATTTTTCAAATTTCGATATGCAACTTCATGATAAATTCTAAAATTTTCTGACCACACATAATTTTCAAAATTCAACTATAAAAAAAAGTAAAAAAAATCACGATCAAACTATTGCTATATCGCTCGAATAATTTAATTATAGAAGTAGGAAGGAAGTATTATTTTTATATTATTAATTAAATTGGACCGTGTATGCTACAAGTCAATATTTTATATAGTACATAGTTATTTTGAAATTTGTCTACCAAAGTGGACTCTCATTTATTATAATTCTTTCAAAAATGTGCGTTAATTACTAGTGGTATGTAGCTAGCTTATCCATAAAAAAGTATGAAGGAATCATATTTATTTTATATTTATGATATTTGTAACTTAATTAAATAAAAAAAATCAATTGGTTTTGGCATCCACTACAATATTTAATATTTTATTTAAATTTTATACATATTAGATTTGGAAATAGAATATGGAATTCTTACAAGTTTTTTTTTTCTTTTTCGAATTAAATTGTAAATGATTATTTTAAATCATTTCCAAAAAGACGGTAAAATGTTTACATATTATATTAACTTTTATTTGTTGACTAACTCGTTTAATTTGAAGTGAATCATCACTTAATTGTTTTAATTTTCGAAATTCATTTGAATATTTCGAATACGAACGAAATATGTTTGAACGAAACTTGTGTTTTGTTATAAATTTTCAAATATTTTTAGTAAATTAGTTTTAGGTGAAATTTGAATTGAAGTTTAAAAATGTATTGATCATAATTTATGGATATTTTTTTTTTTGGAAAAGCATGAAACATGGCTTATACTGTAAATTTTAAAAACTATTTAAAAAATATCCATAAGTTTGATATAAAATTATTAATTTTATAAGAAAAATATTTAAATATGTCACTGAATTTTGAGAAAAAGGTTTATTTATGTCGTTTATCAAAAGTTTGGATCATTAGTTTGAGACCATTATTTGTGAACTGAAATGACATAGATGATCCAAACTTTTAATAGATGACATAAATGAATCTATTCACAAAGTTTAATAACATATTTAAGCCATTCAGATTTGAAAAATTGATTTAGTTAATGATGTGACCGAATCAAAATTGAACACATAAAATATGATTTAACAAAATTCAAATTGTTTTCAGTTTACAAACAATGACATGGATGAACATTATCTCTAAGTTTGATGACATAATTGAGGCATGTCACGACCCAATTCACCAGGCCGTGGGGCACCTACTAGAACACATAGATAGGAGAATCCTTGCGAGAAATTTTGAATTATGAAATGCAGATTTAAACAAATTAAAACTAATCACTCGACCCTATGCCAAGTGACATAGCTGAAGTAGTATCGGTACAAACAATACGTACTAGTAGATACATCACTCGACCCCAATTCAACACATAATATTATGCATATAATTTTAAATAATCATGAAACTTTGAAGGTAAAATAAGGACCCTACTCCACTCAGTATTGTTAGTATATTGACATGGTATTCGAGCAAATCATATGTATATCTTAGACAGACTAATTATAATAAACAAAATTGCCACCACAACTGTATGGGGGTTAAGCTATCCTACATGCAATAACACTTGTTCGTCTTAGACAGACTAATTATAATAAATATATACTATCTGTCACAATTGGTGTTCAGTCATGAACCAAATATTGCTCATCTACGAATTCTTGGAAGTTTGTTATATGTGCTAGTATTTTCCTTGACAAATATGTACAGAGAAGCTCAATGAAAGCTTTGTCAGTAGGATCTCCTTTTCTTTTGGAGCTAAAAGCTTTAAAATAACAGCATATCATGTAAAATATCGAAGATCAGCAAGACCAGAGCCCAGAGGGCATTACATGGAACCTGCACAGTAATCAAATTCTTTAAGTTCAGTTTTTTTTTGTTTTGTTGTTGTTCTGCTTCTTCCGTAGCCCAGTTCTGCATCCTAGCTTCTTCAACTTCCTCGATTGTACAAACAAGCCACAACATGCCTTAAGGGAGTGTCAAGAACAGTGTTTTACTCAAACAAGCTCTCTTTCTGATTCATTTTGATGAATATACTGGAACTCTCTTTCTGGATGTGGAATATCATCGGAATCATCACTACGATGGACAACATCGTTATCATTGTCAAAAACCTCTATGAATGCATCATCCCCTTCCTCCTGTTAATGAACCGAGTTAGGTGATTTGACAATAATAATGAAGAGTTAAAATCTAGAAAGGGTGCGTGCGCCTTAATTGTGCACATTGTGAAGAGGGAAGTTGAACTGTCTGGAATGACCCCTTTTTAACTTCTTACTCCTTTACCATACTTTCAGAAGTTGATGCAATAAAACAAGGTTAGCAAGGAGATTATCATGATGTTTGTGTGTTGTGTTTCTATGTAGTTCAAATCCGCATGTATTCCTAGAAAAAGGTGTATCCTTTGTACAAGTTTATCCTGATACACAGGCAGGACATGCTCTTTTTTAAAAAAAGAAAATGATGGTGGTGTCTGTGCCAACTTTCATTCACCACATTTAATTCAACCAGGTACCTACTACCTCCCACAACCACAAGTACCGGTAACTCTGCACATGATGACAGTCTCTTCAACTGCAACTCATCACATCAATAATTTGCAGACTAAAATTTTAAGTTTTGAGTGAGTTACAACTTGAATTGTTATAATCTACACTTTAAAAGGTACATGTGTGCCTATATAACAGAGTAAAGCTCAAACTAGATAAAATGCACCTCCAAAATCACCCACTTTTCAATTAATTTCCTGTTTTTCTTTTTGCATAATTTCTACATCTAATTTTCTGTTACATTTTTTTCTATTTGATTTTGGTAAGAGGCTTTCACCAATTACGTTTATCCAATTTGCAAACATTTTGGAATTCATCTATACATATACATGCACCTGAATTGAGTGGGAGGATAAAGAACATATGTCAAACATCCGTTAGTGCTTGATTAAGCCAAGGTGGCACTAATTTTACATGTTTTGGCCTGGGCCAGAATAACGCTTTAACAGGAAAAATCTCGGTTTAGCCAATTCCAGTCATTAGAACTGCTCCTTGACGATGAGAAAGAGAAATGACATTCCATATGCAGTCTAAAGAAGAAAGAATCTGAATAACCAAGTGCTGCTAAAATGCCAGATGGAGATACTAACCTCACTATCCTCGTCTTCAGAAGAATAAGCAGAATTTAGCTTATCATATAGTTCATCATCCGCAGAGTCTTTCAGACTAGCTAGTTGTTCCTACCATTATAAGTATATAGGAGAAAAGGTTCAATAAAATCCAAATGAGCCAAAGAGTTAACAACTAACTTAAGGATCTACTTAAGTTAACCAAAAAAAAACTAGATACGAGATGCAGAGTAGCAAAGAGATCATACAATTTCAGCTGTAAGCTGTCCAACTCTTGTTTGAACTGCCGAAATATGTTCCAGAAGAGCCTGTTACAGCAGCAAAGCCTTGTCATTAGCACAATCTCTTAAAAAATTAGAACTTATTACATATGTGCATGACAACTCTGACAGAGGAAGATTCAAGCAACACAAACCGAATGGGCTAAAAACTGCTTGTACTTGGCACATAAAAGAGAAAATATTTAAAGACTAAAGTTATTAGGTCAAAGAAGGTACCTCGCGTCTCTGAAGCTCTATTGAACGTGCCAGTGCCTTTCTTTTGGTTAAAAGATTTTTGGGCCTAAGAGTAGGTGGTCGACTGTAGTCCTTACCACGGAATACAATTATAGCATATCCTTTGGACACTTTGTCCACTGAAACCAAGATGCCTCCACTCTCTGCTTCAAGGGCTAGAGCAATTTTTGATACTTGTTCGAAATTCTTGGCCTTCACCATGATTTTAACCAATTCACGGTACTTCCAATGCAAGTGCATATTCTCCACCGTACCATCAAAAATTCCACGTCTACCTGAAAAGAGAAGAGCATTTCATGTCATTTTCTGGTTGTTCAGCACAAAAATCGAGTATGAGAAAGAAAGTTACCTAAAAGTAAGAAAGCTTTCATCCTTAGCCCAAGCTTCCGAAACATAAATCTCTCCTCATCTGTTAAGCTATCAGGCTCTGCATGCCTATCCAAAGGATTTAAAGTTTCCTCCACCTTTGACAAGACACGCTCAGCTTTCATCAACTTTTTTTCAGCCTGAAAAGTACATTTTGCTTTAATGTCTCTCACTGGAATCTTGAATCTCCAAGATATTACACACTGAAGAGTGAAGACCTTACTTACACGGTTCATATTCGAAATGGCTATCTCACAATTTTACAATAGACAATTGAAAGAACTAAAATCATGACAAAGCTGCTAAAAAACAGAAAACCAGTAACAAATAGGCTTTTAATAAAAGTAACCTGGCTTTTGCAGAACTTACAAATGCAAGCTTCTTTTCAAGCTTCCTGACCAGGTCACCATGCCTTAATAGTTCTGCTTCTCGCATCACATTCTCCTTGTGCTTATCATCCAGCCTTTTCCCCCATCTAGCATCAGCATCCAAAGTTTCTCCTAGTGTGCCAGCAGTCCTTGAAGAATTAATTGTTGTAACACCTGCTGTGAGGTTGAGTGATGCTCGTAGCCTAGCTTTCTCTTCTTCATCTTGCAAGGTCTTTGCCAATCTCTCCTTCTCTAACAAGGCTTCTGCAACCTCTGGTGATAAAAAATCTTTCCCTCTATAGAATACCAAGAAGTCCTTGTTTCTAGATAGTAGCATACCCCCTGTTAATTTCTGAACACAAAACCAAATAATATGTAGATATTGTTAAGCTATATTACTATGCTATCGACATTCAGTTAATTCAAAAAATATTGGCATGCGACAGAAAATATCCTACTTTTAGTTAGATCTCAGGAAAGCGTCAAACTCAGCATGAAAAAATATTCTGATAACAGTGAGAATGGTTTCAATATTAGAAATGGAACTTGTGAAGACCTTTTCAAGTGTTGTATGAATTTTCATTCAACCTTGTGGTTCTTTTGTTTTCCAGCTACCATGATGCAGTATAGAGGCGACAAAGAACTATATCCTAGTCAGCACACAAGTTTTCCAGAGAGCAGAATGTCATTTGGAAGACTTGCTTTGGGTTTTGGTTGGACAAACATACAATACCGTAACAATATCCTTTTATGAGACAATATCATTACAATATGTACTTTTGAAACATTGAGAATTTGGTAAATTGCATAATCATTCATCCTATGTGTATTTAAGTAAGCTTTTCTTTGCCTTTTCTTTTGGAATGAAATTCTGTCTTGTCTGTATTAAATCAGCAATTGTCTGTAAGGCCTATTGAATCAAACGAAGTGTGACTTGAAAGTAAATAACTGGTATATCACAGTAGAATACCAACTAGAAGGCATGGAAACGACACCACTTTTTTGTGAATAATGTACAGAACTACACCAAAGAACTCTTTTAGTACCTTTATATCCTCAGCCATTCTCTCACTTGTTGTAAGCTGAACGCCACGTTTTATAGCAATCTTTGCAATTGAACTTCGTTGCCACAGCTTAACCATGACTGAGGCCAAACCTTGATGCTGCCTGCTTCTACCTGAATACTTGAACTACATAATACTTACAGTATATTTTGAGAAATCCAAAATACTTAGATAAGTCCAGCGATGCATACCTAAAGCAAAATGTGGAGGTAGAACTCTGGCAAGCCTTCTTAAAGCAGTTGCTTCTCTTGCCGCAAGAGTAGATCTCACCCCATATGGAAGAATTCTGAAAGGAGGTTGATATCCAGGGACTATACCTGGAAGTAAATCTGCATCTACAGGAAGTGGTCCGGATCCTGGCCAATCTGTATACCTAGGCCCCAAGCCATCTAACAGTTTGTCTACTTCATCTTCATAGTTCACTTCTGATTGTCTATCAATACTTTTGTTCTCTTCAGAAGTATCTACAGAGTCTTCTCGGAGGGAATCCACATCATTGCGAGAATTCTGATTACTTTCGCCATCAACTATTGGAGAGTTCTTCTGACGAATCTCATCTCTTCTCATTATCCTCTTCTTCATTCGCTCAGATGGAGTCTCGTAACTGACACCTCTGTAAAGAGCCACAGAAGTGCCAGATCTCCAAATCACCAGTCCACCAGTTTTCCTCTGAATAGTCGGAAAATGAATCAGTGAAGGCTAAAAGCTAAACAAAGACAAAATGTCATTGTGAATTATATGAGATCATAATGCTTCAAATACTGAACTCTTTGCTCATTAAAAGACAGCTAATATTGTCAATATACACTCAAGCGGTTTTATCTCAAAGATGCTGCAAAATTAAAGAGATAGCCATCCATAAAGGCACTAACAAGAATGCTTCTACAAATGTTGCCCCGAGGAAACTCAATACAAGATAAAAGACTCTCGAGTAAGAAAAGTTGATACAAGATAAATGAAACAACTAAACACCACTATTTAGTATGCTTACTATGGTATAGCCTTTGAACCACAGCAAAAACTTAATACACTTGAAATACCAATTTTTTTAAAAAAGCACTTGAAATACTTCCTGTTCCCCTTAACAGAAACCAAAACACATCCAGAATTCACTCAATTGTGATGCAGACATTGTTACCAAAAGCAAAAAGCACAAAAAAGCTCTAAGGTCTGTGGGGAGCTTTGTGTTCAAACAGGTTTTAATTAAAAACAAATGGAGGAAAAATACATATGTATATGTCCACTCCAAGACTAATAATTATAAGCATGAATGACAAATATACGTACAAAATAATATGATAAAGTGAAGCATCAATTTTTTAGTGTCGCCTCTTCAGAAGAGACTCACAGTCAGGGAAGCATGTTGTAGAACCTTGATGATGACACCGAAGGTGCACATTAAGCGTGGCGAAGCGTTCAACGTGTTTTGAGCCTTGCTTCAAGGCTTCAAGACTGATGCAGACATGAATAATTTTTCTCTACTCCCATTACCAGGAGAAAGGGGTAGAATTTAGTGCTCCACTTACATACATGGTTTACGCTTCATTTAGGAGAGGAAAATTATGTTCACATTCTCCATGAGAGAGTTCAAATACCAATTCAATCCGAGCTCTCAAATGCTCCAAACGGAACAGATTAGCAAAACATCACAAACAAACTGAAGCAAATTACACCAACAAGCAGAGGTATACAAGAACAGTTCAAAAAATAACTCTTTGGCTTACCTCTAGAATCTCATGCATTCTCTTCATATTTAGTGCAGGAGCACCTTCAACTTTCAACCTGACAACCTCAGATGTTTTCCACTTCTCGCGAATGGTTTCTACAACTTGTTGTGTAACACCAGCACCGGTAATTCTCGACTTGTTCTTTATCCTAAGAGCCAAATTCGTCAACCTTCTAAGCTCAGAAGCAGGAAGTGTCAGCTCAGCCAAATGAGTCCTACTCCTACTAGCCATTGAATTACTCTCCTCTTTCTTCACCAATGGCTTTTCCCATGGAAATCCAACCACACCATCTTTGGCAATTATATTCTCATCCCCAAATGGAGTTTCTTCAGAAAACCCACCTCTTACATTTGGCAATATTCCTTCTTCAACAAAAAAAATATCCTCAATAGACCCTTTCTCAACAACTCTCTTTTCTCTCTTCTCCTTCTCTGTAGCCTCATCAGCATACCCAAATTTCTTCAATTTCTCAACAATTCTATCCATTGTACTACCGCTAATACTTTCTTCACAGTCAGAACCAGATGTATCCCCATTACTATTCCTATAATTCAACACAATTTGGGCCTTTTTCAGCTTAATATCATTACGGGTTTCATTCCATTTACCTAACCAAGAACTACTAAATACACTAGTACCACTATCTCTGGACTTCAAATTGGGTGATATTGTATCCAAATTCCATCTTCTACTGCTGTTTTTCACCACAAAATTTGATCTTTTTAATGGGGTTCTCTTAAAAATACAATCTTTATTGACAACATCATGTGGGGTAACCACAAAATTTGATCTTTTTGATGGGTTTTGCTTAAAAATACAATCTTGATTGACAATATCATGTGGGGCATGAAAATTTGGTTTCTTGAAAGGTTTGGATGAACTGTACCTGAAGAATGATAGCCTTGTGGTTCTGGGGTAGAACTGGTGGCTGGGAACTAGAGCCATGCTCAAATTATATGCATATACTCATATATAGATACACCAAAATGAACATGTATATATATAACAAAATGGAAGGAAAAGAACTGAAAAACAGAGAAAATAGAAGTGAATATAGCAAAAGAGAGTGAGGGTTTTGGGTGGGGTTTGTTCTCTCCTTCAAAATATCATCTCAGTGACTGATTGTGATAAAACAAAGAAATTTTATACTTATTGGTGTGTTTGGTAGAAAGTAAAATATTTTCATAAAAAATGTTTGAGTAATTTTTTATTTTATTTAATATCTATAGTACAAATAAAAAATATTATCTGATTATATATATACTAAGAAAGACAAGTGATAAAGCGAATGATATGATTATGAAGTTAAGACAAAATTATGTGAGATATATCCTATAAATTTGATAAAGTGTTATCTTTATGATGCATATAAATACATAAAAAAAAAATATTAATGTAACACATGGATAATTGAGTCACTTAACAATTCATTGAATTTGATTTACATTCAAAGGAATCAATGAATAATGAAGTGATTAACACTTAATAAAAAGATATAAGCATTTAATAATAATAAATATATAAAGTGGATGTATCTGTAACAAAGTTAATATTATAGGGGTGTTTGATGCAATTTATCCTAAAAATTGAAGTTTCCTATTTTAAAATTTAGAAAGAGGTTACAGAGTTTAACAATGGCAGAGATGGGACATTGTACCCAGTAATTGGATCTTCAAAATTTCCAACCCAGATGTCAAGAAAGTGCTACTATAGCCCTCAATCTCCATCGCTGTAAAAACCCCATTTCATTTTTTGTATAGTTTTCTTAAATCCCTCCCAAAAAAAGCTAGTGCAAAGTTTTCATCTTTACTGGTAAGAATTTCATACTGATCTTTGGTTTATCAATGAAATTGTATTCTGTAGGATTCTGTTGATTATTTGTGGTTTTTGAATGATGGGTTTGTGTTTTTTTTTTCTATTTTGAAACGATGTGTTTTTGCTGTTCTGTGATTTGCTGCTTCTCTTTGAAAGGTTTAAAGATTTGTGTCTTTGAGTTTCCTGGATTAATGTAGCTGTTATGCTCTTTCTTTTATGTGAATTTTTGTATGGATGTATGCATCCTTGGATTTGATTCAATGAGAAATGCTGTACAACTCAGGATGTGTGGTAGACACTAGACCCAGGTTTTGGGTTCATAGTAAAATATTTGTAGATATTAAGTCTATTTATAGGTGAATCAAATACGAGACGAGAACATTATGTGATTTCTTTCCATGTGTGCTAGCCTTGGTGTCTTGTTGAATTAGTATGAGGTATGTGCAAATTGTCCTGGACGCCACAGTTTAAAAAGAAAATTAAGTGAATTTCCTATATAGAGTATGAATAAAAGCTCTGTAGATCTGCTTCAGTTATGACACACATCATGAGTTTGAATCTTCTAGGAGAACCAAGTAAGATATTTAGGTAGAAAAGGATAGAGAGGTGTGCCTATTATCAAAGCTCCGGATTTGGATGGGTTCTCCATGGGTTTCTATGAAAAGTGTTCCGGAGTAATTAAAGTGGATATGCTGAATACTCAATCACTTTCACAATCTCGAATTTTTGAGAAGTTTAAATGCTTCTTATATTGCTCTTATTCCCAAGATGATTGGTGCAAAGGAGCTTAAAGATTATAGACACAGTTTCATAGGTAGTTTCTATAAGATTCTCTCTAAAGATTTGGCAGATAGACTTGAAAAAGTGCTTCCACTCTAGTCAGTGCTTCTGAAGTGGTTTTTTTAGCAACAAAAACATCACAAATTTGACATTGATTGCTAATGAATGTTTGGATTCAAGAATGAAGTTAGGAAAGTCTGGAATCCTTTGTAAGCTAGAAACCGAAACAGCGTTTGATCATGTCAATTAGGGATTCTTACTGAACCTGTTGAGGCAGATTGGTTTCAGCCTCAAATGGATTAATTGGATCAAATTTTGTGACTCTTCAGCAAAATTCTCAGTTCTCATCAATGGTAGCCCCCAGGGTTTCTTTTCTTCGCAAAGAGAACTTAAACAACGAGATTCCCTTTCTCCTTTTCACTTCAATGGAGGGACTCAGCAAGAAGATATATAGTGCTGCACAAACAAAATGGGTCTCAGATTTTCATGTGGACCGCAGAGGCATCCGCAATCTCAATGTCACTCATATTTCATATGCAGATGACTCTATGAGCATGTGTGATGCTGATGAACATCAAGTTTTGATTCCTGAGGATGATCTTAACATGTGTTGACGTTGTCTCTGGGTTACACATCACCTTCACCAAAAGTTCTCTCTTTCTGGTTGATGATATGCCTAATATAAAAGTTAGCTTGCCAATATTTTGCAGTGCAACATTGGAATGCTTCCTACTAATAGAGTAATAGTTTGGGCTTACCTCTGGGAAACAAATATAAATCAGTGAATATGGAATGAAGTAACTGAGAAGATGAAAAAGAAGTTGGCAAACCGTGAGAGACGATATCTTTCATAAGGGGGAGAATCACTTTGATCAACAGTGTGCTCAGTGCACTTCCTACTTACACCATGTCTCTTTTTAACGGCTCTATCCTCGGTTATGGAAAGATTGGACGGATTGAGATGAAACTTCCTTTGGCAAGGAAATAAGCAATCTAATCATTTTCTGTTTTATGAATTGGAAAGCAGTCACCCGAGGGCCGAGGCAAAAGGAAAGGTAGTCTTGGTATTATAATGTTAGCATGTCGATGAAATGGCGTTTGAGATTCAAAAGGGAGGTTGATGCACTTTTTAGGAGGGCTTTAGAAAAATTCACACTTGAGGTTCCCTGGATTACCAAAATCTCTGCAGTACCTCATGGTATTGGACTGTGGAAGCATATCCTAGGCCATTGGAAAAAATTCTAAGTCAAATATGGGCTTTATTCTCAGTAATGGGAGAAAAATAAGATTTTGGGAAGACACATTGTTGGCTCACACCTCTCTGAAAGACCACTTCATGGATATCTTCAAGTTATTTTCTCAACAAAGGGAGAAATTGCAGTATTATGGTCAACAAAAGGATGACATCTTTTTCTTAGAAGGAATATTAATGACTAGGAAGTGGAAAAACTATACCTATTGCTCCAGAGGTAAAGCAAGATAACATTGGATCACAACAAAACAGACTCCATCAGTTGGAAAAGCCATCATCAGGGTCTGTCAGAAATTGTTACCACATGCTAGGCTCTAGCAATGATAGGGTTTTATGGCCTTGGGATAAGATTTGGAGAAATAAGGCACCTTTGAAGGTCTCTTGTTTCTCTTGGATTGTTGCTAAGGAGGCTTGTCTCACTCAATAGAACCTACAAAAGATGTCCATTGTATGAAGAGCATTTGGAATAAGTTCTCTTTCTGCATTGTAGGGCCACTAGCCAGCTATGGTACATGTTTTTTTGTAATTCTAGGCATGAGCTGAACCATGCCTTATTCCATGATTGAGTTCTTGCTTGGCTGGAACAGAAAGGGGCTTGATAAGAAATCTCTAAAAACTTGGAACACTCATACCTCAGGTCATTTGGTGGACTATCTGACTCGGGAGAAACAATATAATTTTTAAGGCAAAAAGAGTAACATTCATAGCAAGAGATGTCTTTTTGTTTGTTTGTTTGTAGTTTTTTGGTGCAATCTGGTTATTGTACATGATGTAGATGGAATGTTAAACACAATAGAGGGATTATGCGACCTCTAATCATGCCTATTTCACTGGCTTAGAGCACATAACAACTTTAATTACTTATCAAAAAATAAATAATAAAGAATTGAGAAGGGATAGGTCACAAAGACCATTGATGTCACTTTACATGTTGGTGAATGGTGAAGCTGAGGCATGAAAATGGTGGTAGCATTTTCCTATTTAAGCTGTGACGTCCAAAAGACATGAATCTGGTAATAGTTACACTGAGGAACTCTTATTTTAGAAGCTCTAAAAGATCTCTCAGCAGTGGCGGTTAAGCAGAATTTTCTGCTCGACTCTCGTGAGCTATGTTTGACTGGCCATCTGCTGCTCTGTTTGCTTGTATCTAACCATGTTGTATTTTACATTCCCAGTTTCTATTGAGCAGAGTCCCACTGTCTTCAAGACTTCCTTTTTATTGGTAAACTAAGAATTATTGGTGTTAGAAGCAGCATAAAGAGAACACTGTTACAGATGACATCCAAAAAGGAGTAAGAACTTTACAGAAAGTGTAATGAACTAATGAAATCAATCATGGAAATAAATAAGGTTTCAAGTAAAGCTTCTATTTGAAGACTCTTTTGAACATGCTAATTGGATGAATGATGTCTCAATCATGCAATATTCTACACGGCATAAAATGATATATAGATTCATGCGTACTTTATATAGGTATTGTTTACGAGGAAAACTAAAAATAACAACCAGACGTTATATAACTTAATGCTGATTTTTGTGTAAAAAGGGCAGCTCAATGCACAAAGCATCTCCGGTATGGTCTAGGGAAGGGATGCACTCCAAGGGGTGTGACGTAGACAACCTACCCAATGCAAGCATTAGTGGCTGCTTCTACAACTCGAACCCATGACCTATAGGCCACACAGACAACTTTACCGTTGCTCTAAAACTCCTCTTCAGTGCTGGTTTTTTTGTGAAGAAAGTTCATAAAACCCAACCAAGCATGGTAAAATTAATGCTGAATTTTATGTGGAGATTAAATCTCCTCAACACAAACCAAACAACCCTCTGAATGTATTTCTTCATTAAGTTCCACCCACTCCCTACCCGGGGGGTAGGTGCCAATCTCATTGTCAATGGGGGATGGTCTTAAGGCTGCTCCTTGCTCCACATGCCAAATTACCATATCAAATTGCTTGTTTCATTTATAGTTGTTTTGTTAATGTATCACCTTGATAATATATAGTTGTGTTCGTCCTATTATCACCAGTAAAGTCGTTTTAATAATAGTTATGTTCGTAGTAATAGTTAACTAGGGTGTTACCTTAGGTAATTGTTGGATAAAATTACATGATTAAGCCATTGGGTTATGCGCTAGAGGATTCTATCTGTTGGTCTTGGATTTCCCTTCTGTGCTATTAGCTATTGATCTGCATTTTGTCTTTCTTTAATTCTTTCCCATTTTCATAGCCATGTGGGGTGCTTTTATTGATTCAAGCTAACTAATATGGATAAATTTTACTAATATCTGGGAGAGCCTGCGACTCAATTTGTTCTAGACAAATCTCTGCCCCATGCCTCCATCCAATTTCATCATTTTAGAAATGATTCTGTTTGGTCGGAGCACAAAAATGTTTATAGCAAAATAAAAAGGGAAAACATGAGGATGTGGTTGATTTATTCTAGCATTGTCTCTGTCCTAATTATCTTATTTCTTGTTCGAAATGTAGGGACTCAATGCTGTGCGACTTTGAAGTTCGCTTATATGTGGTAGTTCCTATGGAAGATATAAAGAAAAGTGGAGAACTCCCTGGAAATATTATCATCAGGCGTCTTTTTAGCCAACTCACATTTCTGAGGGCTACAGAAGATTGTGGATACTTTCTCAAAGTAACAAAAGTGAAGAGCGTAGGCAATGGAAAGTTGTTAGACTCGTCAAAGTACATCATGTTCCCTGTAACCTTCCACAGTCTTACCTTCTTACCTAAAATCGGGGAAGTCTTGGTTGGTATTGTCGTTGAGGTTTGCAGGCATGGAGTCTTTCTGAAATGTGGACCTATGAACTCTATTTATCTCAGTGTTCGGAAGATGCCAAATTACAACTATGTTCCAGGTGAAAATCCTTTCTTCATATGCAATGACCAGTCAAGGATTGAGAACGAAGTGGCTGTCCGATTTGTGGTTTATGCTATGAGATGGAGTAGAACCCTTGTTAGGAAATTCGATGTTCTTGCAAGCATCGAAGGTGATTGCCTTGGACCAGTTTCACTGAATGGATTTGATGGACTAGAGCTGTAAAAATCTTAATAGGAAAGGAAATGGAAAGAAAATGCATTGTTAGCATAGTTTCTCTCACCAAATCAAAAATAGGAAACACAAGAAACTTTGTATATGTTTGATTTTACTTATAGGAAGTGAGTGAGTAATCAGTGATATTATAACTGTAAAAATTGTCGTGTTACAGCTTTTGCTAAGAATGTATTTGGAGAAATGAAAATGGCTGATATACATATTTAGAATGTTACAAACTTACAATTGGTGTTGGAGCTGAATAGTGGAAATTCTGATCCTTTGAACAGCTTTTCATTTTCTTTACAAGTGTTTTTATCAAAAGTTGTCCTCTTCTTTCATTCGGTGTTCGATATCTACATTCGAGTCTGACTTATTCAGGTTCAGTCTGTGTATGGCTCATGCAGGGGAATTAATCTACTAACGACTTTTTCTTATTCAGTGCTCGAAACCAAGACAAGTTTGTTAAAAATGAGAAAAAATGACTTTCCCCGTGGAAACAGGGAAAATAAGTTGTACAAGTAACGCTCCCTATTGATTGTGTCTTCTCTATCCTTCAGCTCATGTCATCTTCACTCATCCTTACCTTCGATAGTATTTGTTTGGATTATATATAACTATTTTTTTAATTTTTTTTTTTGCTAAAATAACGAAGAAACTTTTAAATAACTGAATATTGAAATTTCCTTATTCTTTTAGTGCTAATTAAGTCATATTAAGTGGTCTACTTTAGCCATAAAATTTATGCTTAGCTCTACTATGGAAAAAAGTATGGAAACTTACATAAATATACTATAATAAAAAAATAATATTTATCATTTATAGCAATAATATTTTTTTTTCACTTGATCACTTTTAGTTCATTTATAATACAAGTTTAATACATATTACAAAGAACAATTTATTATTCACATATAATACAAATTTTAATGATGAATAATACATTTAACACTTATAATACAATGTGACAATTTTTTACCAAACAATATGATATATTTCAAAAATAATTATAATTCATATATATTACATACATAATTCACTTCTAATACATATAACAGATTTAACAAAGTATTGTTATAAATGATAATAAACAAAAAATATCGCTAAAATTAGTAATTATTTTTCAAAATGTATTAATTTATGTAATTTTTTCAAAAAAAAGTACATGCCATTGCCATAAAAAAAAGAACAAAAAAAAGCCCCTCTTTTTAGCTTTTCAATCTTTTTCTTTTAAAAAAATATGATGGTATTTGTCCTTTTTAACAAACCCACTAAAAAGAAAGGAACCAAAAAAAAAAAGAAAAGAGGTAAAGAATAAGAGAATAATAAAATAAATATAACAAGCAAATGGAAAAGAAAGCAAAAGGAAAGAAAAAGAAAAAAAAAACATTTGATTCTTCAAATTCAGATACAAATATTTCTTATTACAAATTACAAAATAATGAAAGAAAAAGAAAAGTTAAAATATTTAGTTAAATTTCAAGATTTTCAGTTCCAACTCATTAATTATTGGTTGAATTTTTTTAATTATAAAATGGTTAAGCTTTATAGCTGGAAATTGCAACCACAAAAAGCTCCTAAACTGACAAGTGTGAAGTGTCCAATCATTACTAAATCATGGTTTAGTTCAAGAAAAGTATTTGACATTCTGTCTGATTATGATCTATTTTTCAGACATACACGTCATCTTAAAAAATATGACGAAAGATATCTACATATTATTTATAATAATTTAAAATATATTTATATTTTTTTTTAATTTTAGCATATATTCACTTAATAATGACTAAGTAAGAGTATAAAAATAATATTGAATAAAGTACATTGATAATATATATTATAGTATTAATTATGCTTTATTGAATACGTCGATATTATTTATTATGCATTAAATGATTAGTATATTTAAAATAATCTACATTAATGATTATTAATTTACAAAAATGTATTGAAATATGATTTTAGCTTGAATCTCTTTTGTTCCTTGACCATTTTTTTTCCTTATAAAAAAAGAAAAATAGTTTATGTTTCTATTAAGGAATTTTTTAAAAATATTTTTTGGCAAACAAAAGCCACAGAGTGCAATATACGTTATGCCTTTAGTTTTTTTTTTTTCCTTGCTTTTATTCTTTTGTTGTTATCGAAAACATGAGTATAAAGACAATGATGCCACTACTTATGGACTTATATTTATCTTTTAAGTAATTTCGATTTGTTTTTATTTGTTCATTATATATGAATAAAATTTTTTATTTTTTATTTATTTAGCTTAAAAAGTAGTAATAAATTATTATTTATTTTTAAAAAGTTTTTTTTGTTATTTATAGTTATTTTTAAAGTACTGAATTTTTTGTACTAAAAATTAATATGATATATATATTTTTTTAATATACGTTAAGTCAATACTAGACAAGTAAAAATGAGAAGGAGGTATAGCTCGAAGCCCATAAAAATCAGGAGTATTCAAGAGGTTGGGTTTTGTTATAATCCAAATGTAGCAAAAAAAAAACAAAAAAACAAACCAGAAAGCCCTTAATTCCCTCATTCTTGGAGTTCATATTTTGCTACCTCAGGTTTGATTTCTTTAATTTCTACTCTCTATGTTTGAATTTTTATTGGCTGTGTTTTTTTTTTTTAAAAAATTGTTTTTTTTTAATGGTTGAAGAAGACCCTCTGTGCAGAACAGTATTTTGTTGCTATTTGTTGATTGAAACTGTCAAAAAATGTTGCTTTTTGAAGATAAAGATTCTGTTTTGTTGCTATTTGTTGATTGAAACTGTCAAAAAATGTTGCTTTTTGATAATAAAGATTCAGTTTGTTGTTATTTGTTGATTGAAACTGTCAAAAATGTTGCTTTTGGTAATCAAGATTCAATTTTTTTTGCTATGTTTGAGTGTTTTGCTACTTAGTTGATTAGGATTCATGAATTCTTGAAATATTTTTTATTGATTTTCTTGTGCGGGGTTCATAAAGGTTTGATCTTTTCAGTTGCCAATGCACCTTCTATTTATTTAATGTGTAGTTCTTTATAAGAGCTGCAATTTTAATGGTCTAACTGTAATTATGTTGTGTATTTGTATTCTTGAGTCTCGTACCCCACTTATAGGATTATACTCGGTATATTGTTGTTGTTCTCTGTATATCCCATGAATTTGGTTGAGTTTCCCGCTTGAACAGCTGGAGAAATAGTGATCTTCCAATCGCGTCTACTGTAAGATAGATGCCTGAATTGCTCTTTGGCTTTATACACCTCAAAACGGGAATGAATTTCTTTTTATTTTTCCAGTTAGAATTGATTGGTCGTACTTATCCAATCAATAATGTTTATGACGGACTCACATTTGGCCATTTATAACTACTTTAGCTTCTATTTATTTATTTTTTTAAAATTTAAAATATTCTAGGTGGTTTTAGGTATTAATGCATTAGTAGTGGAGTAAGGATTTGATACTGAAGCTATGCAAAAGGATAGTAATTCTGGTGCTCCAGGAACACATTCGCCACGATTACGTCGTCGCAGAGGATCAAATGAGGTGACTTTTCCCATTTTCATTCAGTGTTTTTTAAGTGGTTGACTCCATTTTCTGCTTGTTATTCCTATCGCTCCTAGTGTGTTTTAATCACTTTATATTAGAAAATGGAATTATACGAGGGAACGTAACGGCATAGAGATTAATGTTCCTTTGGCAAAAGTAGTGTATTACTTCCTCTGTTCCATTATATATTATGGTATTGATGAATAATATGTTTATGATATTAACTTGATCTTTTGTTTTGTATTAGAAGTAGACTAGCAGTGAAAAAATAATAATGAAGTTGTGGTCCGAAAACATCTCATTAACCTTTAAAATTTGATTAGTTTAATACTTCTTTTCTTTAAAATTGTGGAAGTGGTATAAACTATAAAATAAAATGGAATGTTTCAAGACAGAATCAGTGTCTTATAATTGGAATAAAAATACTAGGTTTTGGTTCGGAATCCTGTAGATGTTATGGGTCTGAATTTTTTCTGAAGTTCTTTTTCTACCTCTTCCCGAAATTTCAGGTTCCTGGGGAGGTTGTCAAAGCAAATGGAGCCCATATGCTTGTTGACGATAGAAACAAGTATAAGTCAATGTTGATCCGTCTATATTCAACTCTCTGGATGATAGGTGGTTTTGCTTTCATCATTTACATGGGACATCTTTATATTTGGGCCATGATAGTAGTTATACAAATATTTATGGCAAAGGAGTTGTTCAATCTACTTAGGAAAGCGCATGAAGACAAGCAACTTCCTGGTTTCAGGCTATTAAACTGGTGAGCAAAATCATACTTTTATTAAGTATTAACCTTATCAAAAAATCATTCTTGTATTTATCGTCCTGCTAAATTTTTGTTGACATTGGACTTCTTCTGAAGGCCATATATTTGTTCCATATTTTGCTTCCTTTTAAGACACTTTGCATAGTGGGTAGCAGCGGCTCCCAAGAGTGTGACCTAGTGGTCAATGAAGTGGATTGAATAGCATGAGCTCTCAAGTTCAATTCCAGCAGAGATAAAACACTAGGTGATTTCTACTGTCCTAGCCTTGGTGAATATAGTTACCTAGTACTTGTTGTTGGTTGGAGGTGGAAGGTATACAATGAAATTAGTCGAGGTGCGCGCAAGCTGGTATGGACACCACAATTATTTAAAAAAAGACGTAGTAATCTGGTCGAGGTGCACAAGCATGCCTCCCTAGCTGTTGAGATCAAGTGTCTAGACTTCTCTCGAAATGAAGTAATCTGACTTCTGTTGATCTTGAGCGAAGTTGCTGAGCAATGTTAACAAATTACTGTCTTTATACTTAATATAATTTAAATTCCTTCTGAGAAAGAGGCAAGAGCTCAGTCTAGTGAAGTGGAAAAATCAGCTATCATGGCGTTGTAAAGAAAAGAAATACTAAAGATATCATGAAACTGGTCTTTGATGGATGAGTAACCCAACCAAGTATCCTTCCAAAATCTAATTTTGCAGTCATTGCCTAGCAGAAAACCATAATTTTCAGTTATTTGCCTCTAGAAGAACGAATGTGCTTCCAAACATCAGTGCCATGATGTGCTATTGACTCTTTTGTGCCGAGGATTACACAAACTGAAATTTTCAATGGATAATCTTCTCTCCACATGTTCTCTATGTTCTAATGCCATTTCAAAATAAAACTTTCATTATGGTGCTTCAAGTTCTTAATCCCAAGACTCCTGTTCTTCCTCTTTTTGATAGCATTGTCCCACTTGCCGAGACATAAAGAGATGCCCTATTTGTTCCGGTTCCATAGGAGATCTCTTCTCAACTTGTTAAAATGCTTTAAGATTGACACAAGTGAAGGAAAGAAAAACATCGTATAGTTGTGAAGAGCATCAAGAAAAATGATTTAAGACTTAAGAGTGACTCTTTCTCCTAAAGATAGGTACTATCATTTCCAATTTTTAGTTTTTGTCTCCATCTTTTCGACTGTCCTATTCCAGACATTGATGGATTTCTCTTTTCCCCCACGGAGGTAATCTCAGATATATCTTGGGAAGAGAATAAATGTTGTACTGTAGGATGCTAGCTAGCTAGTGAATGTTTGCAACCTGATTTACCGAAAAAGAGAACTCTTTGAGAAGTTGATGTGAAGCCCAGCGAAGGCCATGAAGGGTTCTGTTTCAACTTAATCTTCCTATGATTTAAACTAGTTGATAATAATGTCTAGAGTGATTGAAGTGAAACAAAACCACAATTTCAGAAGGGAGAAAGGGACTTATTTTTACCTAGAAGGGAATAAGAGTTGATTGAGAGGTGTATAGGCTAAGTTTATTAAATTATTAGAATAAATTATAGACAAGGTCTGTTGGTGGATGGAAAGGGAAGAAAAAATTGTCAACTGATAATAGCTAAGACCGCATATGCTTCTGTGAGTTTGTCAGCTTGATGGCACCAGAGTGTTATGCAGTAAATGGAAGAAATAAGACCATCTATACAAGTGCTACTTACTCTATAGTTTCAATAAGTTTGGTAGATCCATTTGTATACTTGAAATTTAAGGAAAATGAGAAGTGTGGTTATCATCCCAAATTTTCCTGAATGCAGTTTTCTTGAATTGGATGTACAAAAGTTCATTGAGAAGGTACGCCTGACTGACTGATGGCCATTCTTCCAACAAAATCCAGCTATTCTAAAGTGGTTTCCTTTGTTGAGTGCCTTCATGAGTGATATATATAATTATATATGTACAATGTAGTGTGAGAAGCTTGAGAACTTATTTTAGTAGATTGATACAATATCATATTGTTTACAGGTTCTTGTTTCTATTTTTTCTTATTCTGCTCTTGTGATCTCCAGGCACTTCTTCTTTACAGCACTGCTGTATGTATATGGACGCATCCTAAGCCAGAGGCTTGTCAACACGGTTACTTCTGACAAATTTTTATACAAGCTTGTTAGCAAATTAATCAAGTATCACATGGTCACGTGTTATTTCTTGTATATTGCAGGTTTGTACTTTTAGCGTGCTCTTTGACTTAATGTTGTAAATGGACAATCACTTTTCCATTTTACAACACCCAAGACCTATCAAATTACATATTGTTCAGTGTAGTGTTGTCCTCTTAAATTTTTTCTGCCTTATTTTTTCACTAGATGCATGATTTTGTGATACTGACTTCTGAATTACTACCTGTTTCTCTTTACTGTTATCACTCATTTGAAATCAGGTTTTATGTGGTTCATTCTGACTCTGAAGAAGAGGAGGTACAAGTATCAATTTGGCCAGTACGCTTGGACCCATATGATTCTGATTGTGGTGTTTACTCAGTCCTCTTTCACAGTAGCCAATATTTTCGAGGGAATTTTCTGGTAAGACAGCGTAAATCTTCTATTTCTTCCATTCTGAATAGATCTTCTATATCTTTTGTTGTTCACTTGTCGAGACTTATGTTATTTTGATGCTGAAACTACTCTTTGGAGCCTCTCTGCCCTCGGCTTCTTCTAATTGTTGTGTTCTCTTTTTTGGCAAACAATCACGGTGTTCTCTTATTTTCTTTCTATAGCATGCATATAACTAGTCGAATGATACAGGGCTTCTTTAATGTTTATGGGAACTGACACACAATACCATATCTTTTTTGTCCACTTTCACAAGTTTGTGTTCTATTATTTCTTCCGATTTTCCTTCGCTGAAGCTTGCCACAAAATTAGACAGGGATATGGAACTTCTTCCGCTTCTTATTTCCATCTTTTTGGGCTGTTGAACTGAAATAATGCAACAAAATTTGTCATGGATATAGAATTTCAAATAAAGGATTACTTTAATGCAGGTTCCTTCTTCCAGCATCACTCATTGTCATCAATGATATAGCTGCTTATATATTTGGATTCTTCTTTGGAAAAACTCCTTTGATCAAGTTGTCTCCAAAGAAAACTTGGGAGGGATTTATTGGGGCATCAATAACAACCATTATCTCCGCATTTCTGGTGAGTGGCTGTGTATTTTGGGAAGTAGTGGATCAGTTGGAATGTTTGAGATAGTGTTAACTGTTACTTGTTAGTATGTAGGTAGTCTCTCTTAACATAGCATTTGGGTTGTATGTCTTGTCACCATTATCCATATACTCTCTCCCCTTCACTTGTATTTCCACGCCTAATAAAGGCTCGTCCCCACCAATGATTTGAGAGGGGTGTTTTTTTAATTTATATTCTGCTAATTACTTTCTGTTATGTGCTAATGTGCAGCTTGCCAACATATTTGCTCGTTTTGGATGGCTAACGTGTCCTAGAAAGGTAATATTTTAGGGTGACGTCTCTCCCAATTGGCTTGCGGATTTTTTTCCTCGGTTTTGAAATGCATAAATTCCATATTGGTTAATGCAGGATTTATCAACTGGGTGGCTTGATTGTGATCCTGGTCCACTGTTTAAACCAGATTATTTTACTGTACCAGAGTGGTTTCCTTCATGGGTAAGTGAATTTCCGTCAAACCTGGACTTTTTAAAGTTTTTCTCTTTTGCTTAGTCACTACTTGCTCTAGTGACTTTGTTAGAACCTTGTATCTTTTCAAGTGATGAGTTATCTCCTCCTTTCCCCTTCCAACTATTGTTGTTTATCAAGCTTTTCCTTCCTTCTTGGAGGACGGAGTGTCGGTTTCGGCAAGGTTCTCATTCTCAAAGTCTGTTGAAGTTAGGTTTGATATAATAATTAACTATCTGTGTCCCATTTTCATCCTACTTTGATGGTTATATATTAGTATGATGTTTTTTATTTAATGGAAAGTGGGTATAAATTTGGTGAGTGCTTTACTTTCTGAAAACTGTAAGCCAATTTCGCTCATATCTCGACTAATCATTATTCATTAGGCAGTCTTCCAGTCTATTTGGACATTATACCACGATAGTTCTGCTCAGAAAGGTTGATCTAATGGTCTCGTGTTAAGTGTTGTAGTTGAGATGCACAACTGGGAATTGAGATCTCCATGTCGTTATCACTCCACACTCAGCCACCATGTCATCACTTTGGGAACCTGAAAAGTGTGTGTCTCATAAGACGGATCTAATGAATTCTTTTTTGTTTTTGACAACCGTAGTGACTTCTTTGCAATTCATGCCCCAACACATACTCATTTTAAATTTCAACCAGATATTGTCCAAACACAAAATTTCTTACAATATCGAGTCTTGAAATAGAAGTGTTTTTTCTTGGAGATGTGTTGAACAATATGTGTTCATGAGATACAACTGCAAGTGGTTCTTTTTGTTTGTCCTAACACTCAACATGATATTATCTAGTGATTCATCCTTCAAAAAAAATTCAAGTTATTTTCATCTTTTTTATGCTTGTGTTGTAATATTCAGCTTTCGAGGCCTTTCCAAATCCTTATAATTTGAGCCGGCATTGACTTTGTAAATTTCGGTCCTTAACGAATTCTACTACTGCAGTTCCCTTGGAGAGAGATCTCTGTTTTGCCCGTGCAATGTCATGCTGTGTGGCTTGGCTTGTTTGCATCAATCATTGCGCCTTTTGGAGGCTTTTTTGCTAGTGGATTTAAGAGGGCCTTCAAGATCAAGGTTCAATATTTATTCCGTCTTGTTTTATAGGTTCCTTAAGTAGTTTTATCGTTAATACTATGTTGTATATATAAAGTTCTTTTTTCTCCTTTGTGCTATAGGATTTTGGTGATAGTATACCAGGACATGGCGGCATGACAGATAGAATGGATTGTCAGGTGAGCTAAATGAGATATTTCTCTCTATATGCACTTATTTATGGACTGCACCCCGTGGCAGATATGAAATCTCGTTGTTTCCGAGTTTCTTTCACTTCATGGCTTCATGAAATTGCATCTAAGTTAATTCAAGAACTTAGTGTTGCGGTGTGTGTGGAGGTGTTGTGGGGTCCAAAAAGAGGAGTATCAAAGCCATAAGTATACTGATGTTGTGGGGTCCAAAAAGAGGAGTATCAAAGCCATAAGTATACTGATGTATTGATCGTACCTTATTATACGATCAGTATTTCCTCAGACTGATCAATTTCTCCTTCTACTCCGACCTGTTAGTAGTGCTTTCTACTTGTCATCGGAACTATCAGTTTGTGATATCTTCTTATATGTATGTTCATACAGATGGTGATGGCTGTTTTCGCATATATCTATCATCAGTCTTTTGTGGCACCGCAGAACTTGTCAGTTGAGATGATCTTAGATCAGGTACGCGCCTCAACTTACATTTTAGTCCAATAAATTCCTCGTTGAGGTATACCTTTATAGCTGATATCCTTACTCCATACGATGTTAGATTATAATGAACCTGAACTTTGAGGAACAGCAACTTCTGTACTCGAAACTTGGGCAGATCATCCAGGACAAGATGTTTGGAGAATCGTGAGAACATCAGATAAGCAAGGCTTGTACAATTATTGTGTAGCTTTTAGATAAGCGTATCTTGTATATGTTTTTCTTTTTTCGATTAAGCTCGTTGCTCTGGGCTTTTCGCGCATTGTACAGTGCTCTTGGTTATTATATTCTTTAGTAGTTCAGTGCATCCCCTACTGTATTGACCAAATTATAGTGCATGGTGCCTTGTAATTTTGTAAATGATTTGATTCAAAAAAGTTGCATACTATTCACTAGTTTTGCTTCTTTTAGTTTATTTATGAAATTGGTTCATTTATTTATTCATCTCTCTTCTTTTATATATATATATATATATATATATATATATATATATATATATATATATATAAAAGTAGACCTGCCAAAAATTCTGCACTAGTCATATAACAATTAGACTACATAATCATCACGTGTGGTGCACTGCTGAGACTGCTTCACCCTTAATCACTGTTTCAAATTTGAGCTTTAGGTATGGAAAAAATCTTGTTGAGAGTGTCATTCTCGAATACGCCTTGTATTACACAATTCAAATTTAATCGGAGCTTGATTGCAGGCACCGAATAACGAGTCAAAAATTCAATCTTTTATATATATATTTATCCAATTTTTAGCACTATTCATAATAAGGGAAAATCTCATTTGACTTCTCAACACTCTAATTCAACCAAAAGTGTGAGATTTTTCAAAATTTATATTTAATTCCAATTTTAAGTTCTTGAACGGTCATAAAGGTCTCCTTATATAAAGATTTAAAAAAACCTTTTCCGTCTTTTTTTTTTGCTTCAACATATAAAACTCTGAAACTAGCCAATCTAAAGGTGGATAAAGTTTGTAATCCGACCATTAAAAGTTTTGAACCCTTGTTTAAAGCTGGATATCAAGTAATTATATTTTCAAACTCGGACATTAAGTCTAATAATGGACTATTTTGGACCTTTTCTCGAAAGTTTAGGGTCTAAATCAATATTTAGCAATATATTTGGGTTACAATTGAAGACAATAGAAAAACAAAACCAAGTTTACTTATAAACCCATTTACTTCAGTTATTCTTATTCCACATTGACCGAATCAGCTCCATTCCGACCCGAAAAAAAAAGTGAACTTTCCGATGTCTTCTCCTCCACCGGACGCCGGAACAGTCGCCGCCGTCACCGTCCGACCGTGGCCGTTATTCATAGATATAGCGGCCCTCAGCCTCCCAATCTCAGTATCCGATGCAACTTATCGGATCAATAAAAACCTCCGCTACTTCGCGGGTAATTACGCGCTAATCGTCCTCTCTATCCTATTAATCTCCTTAATTGTTCGGCCAATTTTACTTGTGTTGTTCCTAATCATCTTTGTCGGTTGGATTTACCTTTACTTCTCTCGTAATGAACCTTTGGAGCTTTTTGGTTTCGATGTGGATGATAAGTTGGTGTTAGGGTTTTTGACTTTGGTGACTCTTGTTGCGTTGCTGGTTGCTAAAATTTGGATGAACATCTTCGTTTCGATTGGCTTTGGAATTGTGATTATGTGTGTCCACGGTTCACTTAGGGCTCCGGAAGATCAGGAGGATTCGCCTTATGGTGCTTTGCTATCGGAGAGTCCGAGAGGAAATTATTCTATCGTTTGAATTTTCATGATTGATGTAGGTAATTTTTTTCCTCATTGGGATGTGGTTGAATTGTAGGAAAAACTTGAGTTGATTATTGTAACTAGTATTGTTCAATTGATGAAATTGGTTTGATGTTCTCAAAATGCAGAGATTTGAATATATGAAAATTGCGGATTTTATCTTCTTTGATGCAGTTGAATTCATTTGTTAGGAAATAAAGTGGTAATTTTTGTATTTTTTGCTAAGTGATTCTAATGGGCTAGAGATGACCTTGTAACTTAGTTTAGATTGGAAATGATAGCTTCATTGCCATTAATGTTTGAGATGGTGAATACTAGACCAAGAGGAGAGTATACTGATGATTGAATCTCAAGGCATAGTTTTCTAAAATTAGTATATGGTTGTAGTGAAAATATGAGTTGGCTAGTGTAATTAGTATCATTAGACTGATGAAATTGCTGGTTGAAGCTTTCGCATGCAGAGAGTTGAATTCATGAAAAGATTGAGGCTTTTCATCTTTTCTTGATGTAGTTGAATTCTCTATTGGGAAATAAAATGGTAACGTTTCTCCTGTTCTGTATAATGATAATGATACGACTCATCCATAATTAGATGAGGTAGTTCAAACAATTAAACTGATTGTTTTGCGCTAGATATAGGTTGCAGACCTAAGTGAATAAATGATACGACTCATCCATAGTTAGGTGAGGGAGTTCAAACAATTAAACATTCGGCGTCAAATGTTTCCATGTGCTTTAGTCCAAGAAAAAAATATGCATGCGTGTAAGGAGCTGTATTGCAGTCCAAATTGAATACGCAAGTAAAAGTATCTTCTTTCTAATAGTTTAAGGAGATGACGTAGTTAACATAGTTTAACAAGATAAACTGTGAGAAGTTAGTTTGGATTGGAAGTAATAGTTGCATAGGCAGTGAAAAGTGAAAACTGCTTCTGTTGTTTTTCTGGTGCATGACATGGATATGAATGGTTGTTTAGACGTAAAAGCTTGGTTGACTATCAATTTGGAGTTGGTTGACTTGGAGTTAGATGGAATTGTAGGTTTGTATCCAGTTCTAGGTAACTCTGATTGTCACGTTGGTTCTATAAGCTTGTTCCGCTGTACTTTTTTCTTGCCTATTGTTGATAGTGGGTTATTTATAGGTGGATATTTGTTTCAACTGATAAATCCATAAACACTAATAGGAGGATATTAATTTCAATATAAAATACAATAAAAACTCTGATTTTGTTTTTCAGTAGAAATAGAGGGCATATGTCTCAATGGTATGGTAGTTTGTAATTCTTCGTTTTACATTTCACAAATTGTGTTAAAAGAAAAAGTATATCTAAACCATCTCGTGTTTAACGGGACTGCAAGAGTGAAAGATGAAGACACTCCGGAATTCTAATTTTGCTTCTCTTGCTTAGAACTCAGTTTATGTGTGTGTGATCCTGCTTTCTGTTGCCTGTTCTTTTAGTAGCTCTAATCTTATAGCTTCAACATGTGCATTGTTTTAAGTTTGGCTGAGAACCTCTAGACCTATAGCTTTTAGCATGAGTTGGAGTGGAAATCGGCATTTCATTTGCCTTCTAGGTTCAAGTTCTTTGTGACCTGCTGGAAGCACTTCATTATTCGGAGTCTGGGGGAGGCTAAATTTGTTCATTGAATTCCTTCAGACACACAGTGCACCTTCAAAGAGGCTGCCCCTGAGTTTGTTCCAAGTCTTGTGTCATGCCTCATTGGCAAGGCACAGACCCTGCAGTACACAAGGTCATTTAGTATCAATACATAATTAGCTTGTATTCCTAGAAAACCCCTATTCCTTCTACCTCAAATCAGAACATCTGGAGCCCAAATATCACTCTCTTCATGGAACCACTCTTCACTTGCTTTGTTGGGTAGGGTAATTCTTTTACCAAAGTTGCTGCTATCGACTACATTTTGTTCTATTCTTGATCTCTTGCATCCTCAATCTCGTCGAAGTTGATTCTTTGTTGCCTGTTGAGAAATTCTCTTTATTTGTAGCTTGTTCTTGTGTCAAAATCTTCCCCAGGTTAAATGCACTGCTATTGTATCTGACTCTGCTCTCTAGTCTTTCTATATGAATGGTTCACCTTTAACTGGTTCTTTGAGTTGCTTATTCTCGTCTTTTTTTTGTTCTTTCTACTATTTTGGAACCCATCAAGATGCTAAACCTCTCAACAGAAGTAATTCTGTCATTTCCTGCTAGTAGAAATTGAAACATTTTGCTAAATTTGCATCATAACCTTATTAGAGATACTTGAATGGTTGAATTTGTTAATGTGGAGAATCTTTTCACTTATAAACAAAAGAACAGTAAAGGAGAATAAGAATCTTATTTCTCCTTTTTTGATAGTTGAAATCAGGGGCGGAGCTAGAGGGACAAAAGAGTTTTATCCAACCCTGTTTATCCTAAAATTATGCTACATATACAAAGATTAAATTATTTTTCGAAGTAAATATATATAGTAGATGTTCAACTCTTTTTTATGAAAGTTCTACCTGTCGAATGAAATCCATTTTCGTCCAGAATCATATTCGAAGTCTTAAATATGATTGGTAATATTTGTCATCCTAGCTAACTATATAACACACATGACACAAAATATAGATTGTTTAGATAGAAATTTCTCTCTTGTTAAATGACTCGATAGTATCATTGAAAAAGAAAACACAATGTCTTTAATAGTTAAATTCATGGTATAAATAATCTATTAGCGGTTACATGAAAATTCATAATTATCGAGTAACCCAACTCTCTCAACTTGTTCAAGGAATCATAACGTAAAAATAAAAAAAAAATAATCTAAAAAGATATTTTACAAAAGTATATCCTTTTTCACGTCTTGAAAAAAGTGTTTTTTTAATCAAATCTCTGTCTTTAATGATTAAGTATCTGAAAATAGAATGAGATGTTACTGCATTTTTTTTAATTAAAGAACTTGTAAAAAAAAATGGTGAAAATAAAAAGATATATAATATTAAATGACATTTATATCAATTATCTATTTTGTTACTAGTTCAAGGAGAATACAAATAGATGTATGTAATAAATTCTTTTATTGATTTATTTATTTCACATTTTTAGCAATGTAATCTGAGAAATGAATATCACAATCAAGTTTTGATTGATGTATAAAAAATGCATATGATCCACTTATTTTTATTATTTATTGTAGATTCAAGGGCAAAAATATTTATCACTTTAAAAAAAAAATTTCTCCTTGAAGAGTGTAATTTTATTAAAATAGAGTAGCCTAATGAAATGTCATTTCAAATAGCTTTATAAAATTAGACCATCCATTTTAACTCTCCTAGTTGTGAGATCTCTCTTTTTATCTAATTTCAAAAATTTAAAATATTTAGGTAATTATTCAATTAAATAATAAAATTATTGCTCACTAAATATATTTTAAAAATGAAAATGTGTAACTCTCCAAAAAAAAAAAGAAGAAGCAACATCCGTTTAAATTTAATACATTTCATGATGAATCTATGATTAAAGTTGGCAATAAAAAAAGGTGCACTAGCCAAAATAAATATAATTTTAAAAAGTTTTTCACATATGTTCTTATTTATTAGTTTTAAAAAATAAGAGTCACAATTATTATTATTATTATTATTATTTATTGTCCTAATTTTTCATTTTTAAAATTTTGAATGCATATTTTACTGTCACAATTAGTGAAAAAATAATAATAAAGAATATGAAAATTTTTAATGTAATTTTTTATTTCACAAATGTAAAAATGTGGACAATAAAGAATAAAATTGATATTTATTGTCACAATTAGTGGAGTGTAATATTTCCAAAAAAAAAATTACATTAATTTTTTTTAATAATAACAATTAGTCCAACTTGTTTACATAAAGAATACAATAAATTAAAAAATAATTTTTTCTAATTTTTTCATATTCATTATTATTATTTTTAATTTATTGTCCAATTTTTTTCCACATGTTCTTATTTATCACATTAGCTTAATAAATATAACTTCTACTTTCTTCCTTGAATTTAGAATTACACTTTCGATGTTTTCCATATGAAAATTTTGTGTAAACAATTAAAAAAAAAACTTTAGGCTATTCATTTTATCAATTACATGCACTAATTGATATGCTCATATTTTAAAGTAATAATCATAACAAATTTAAAATATAAATAAGAGAAACTACATGAACTCTAAATTTATATAGTTAAATAAATTTATAAAAGTAAACAGTCTTATATAAAGAAAAATATTAGCAAAATAACATAAATAATTTAAAATACCTAAAAATAAAAGAGCAACGTATACAAAATTGGCTCGTAAAGAAATATGTCTCCATATTATTCCAAGGAAAAATTATAATTTTATTTTTATTTTTCTTGAAACTAATTTAATTTTATAGTTTGTTTCTTTTATTGTTATTTTTAATTTGATTTTTTCATATATACATTTTAGTATTGCAATTTCTTTAGCTTTTTTAATATCAACTAATATATATATAAAAAAAGGTAGCACGATTTGATTAACTAGTTAACAATAAACATTAAAATAGTTTATATCATGAACCAATCAAGAATCGAAAAGACAACTATTTTATTATTTCATAAGTGATATGATTAATTAACTTCGCTTGCAAAAAAAATAATTAAATGTATGATGCATGAGCATAGTTTAAAAATATCAATCATTGTGTAATAATTCATTTTTTAATAAAAAAAAAAGAGGGTAATATCTCATTCTATTCTCGTGCACTTTGACTATATTTTCAGTTACTTAATGATTATTTATCGCTAGCACAAAACTAACTCCACGTGACTTACATTGCTTATTTCATTTTTTAATCAGATAATTTTAAAACACGAAATTTTCATGATTCGTTTATTACAATTTAGAAATTATTATTTTAAAAAAATTTATCAACTTTAAATTATAACTCTGTCTCAATATAGAACTGTCTGACACACAAGTTGATCAATAAAAAAACAAAATATACTCGACGATAAAAATTGAGTCGTGAGTAAATTGGCCTAGGCATAATCCAACAAAAAGAATAGGGTAAAACAAACAAGAAAAGCACATAGTATATGGTTCTTCACTAGAACTTTGAAAGGGTGAAGTTTTGTTGTGGCATTCATGGTATTAAAAACCATGGAAGAAATAGTTGAGCTTTTTTTTTTTTTTTAATTATTATTAATAATATAAAACCAATTTTATACTTGTCATTATTTTTTGTAATTCAAAAAAACCTTTTCACACCTATATATTAACAATCCAAAAAACTCAAACTTCTTAAAAATTTTGTTACTTCTTCCCAAAAAGGCAAAACCTGCCGCTTGCCCTTTTCCTTTATATATCCTTCTTTCTTTCTTTGTTTTTCTTTTCTATATCAAGAAAATAAGGTACTTAGATTTTTTAATTTTTTTTTGATATATGGTTTATATGCAAAAATTGGAATGTATATGTTTATAATTAAGGAAAAAAATATATTTGATTTTACTTTCCTTTTCATTAAAATTTTCTTTTTTGCAGTGTTTGAAGGAAGATGGATGATTTTCATAAACGTCTAGCTAGTTTGAAGAGTGTTCTGACATGTGGAATTTGTAAAAAATTATGCAAAGATGTCACGATTATTGAAGAATGTTGTCATCGATGTAAGAAAATTTTAATTTTCATTATTTTGGGTTTATTTTTTTTTTTTTCATTTTAGTGATGTTAATAATTAATTATTTGCGTTTGTGATTTCATTATCTCGATGTTCAGATTTTCTTTGTTATGTTCTTTTAAATTTTTTTCATTATTTTCATCGAAGCGGAGTTATTGAGATAATTTTTTTTTAATCTCCGCAGTCGGTAAGCTTAAGCCAACTTTGTGAGAGTAGCGGTCGTGTTATTTGTGATTTCATGATCTTGATGTTTAGATTTTCTTTATTATGTTACTTTCATTGTTTTTTATTGTTTTTATTGAAGCGGAGTTATCGAGATAATTTTCTTATCTCTGCGGTCGGTAGACTCACACCTTATTTTGTGAGAATAATGGTGTGTGTTGTTGTTGTTGTTTATGATTTCATGATCTTAATGTTTAGATTTTCTTTGTGATGTTAATTTTGTTGTTTTTTATTATTTTTTTTAAGCGGAGTTATCGACAAATCTTGTTAAATCCTACTTTGTGAGAGTAATGGTGTTTGGTATTGTTGATGTTTTTTGTAATTTTTTGGATTTTTAATTTAAACTTTTAATTTCAATGATTTTGATAAATTATTTGTTTTTGTCATTTCGAGATCTTGAATTATTTTTTTCGTTTTATCCAATGTGTTTTTTTAAAAAGATAAATTTAAAGTAATTTTTTTAGGATTCATTTTTATTTGAGTGATGTTCATGAATTATTTGTACTTATTTTATAATCTTGAATCTTTTATTTTCTTAGTTACACCCTTTTTGATATTTTTTATTCTCATATAAACAAAGTTCTCGAAACAAGTTTTCTATTTTTGCATATCATCAAACACTACTTTGTGAGACTATTGGTGTATGTAGTTGTGGTTTTTCCTGTTTTCTTTTTCTTTTAAAAAAGTTATGTGATTTATATATATTATGGGTTCTTGTCATTTGAGGATCTTAACTTTTTTATTTTTATTTCATTTTTTTCGTTCTTTTCAATGTATTTTTTTTAGAAAAAAATTCATTGAAATGTAGTTTTTGGGGGTTCATTTTCTATTTGAGTAATATTGATAAATTATTTGTATTTTCATTTTCTATTTGAGTAATATTGATAAATTATTTGTATTTTCATTTCATGATCTTGAAATTTTTAAATACTTTTAATATTTATTTTCATTGTTTTTGTTTTAATTTAAAATTTGAATTTATGTCTTTTGGGTATTTCTTTATTTATATTAGACATTTTGATAAATCATTTATTCTTGTAAATAAACTGTCTTGATTTTTTTTTTTTTTTTATAATCGTTCTTTCCAAGGATTTCCAATAGTATTTGTGTCATTTTCAAGATTTATGTGATCTAGGTCTTTTATACATAAACTTAGTACATATCATGTTTCTTGATTTATACAATTTATTTTTTAAATTTCTTGTATGATCAATTTGTTGCAATATGGTTCAACATTTTTTTTTTCTTGTCACTCTTTATTTTTAATTCATTACATGTCAAATTTTTTTTTTCTGAGGTTTTCTATGAAATTTGATTAATTTATTTTAAATATTTTTTAATAGTTTGCAAAAAATGCATTACAAATAAGATATCAGAAGAGAAATGGAATACTTGTCCAGAATGCAATAGGGACTTAGGCGTTGCCCCTTTGCATAAACTCAGGTATATATTTTCATAACTTTAAATATTTTGAATTATTAATTATAGTGATGTATATCTTTCTTCTCGTAGCTTTAAATAAGTTAATTTTATTGAAAAAACATGAAAATCATATTACATAAAAGTGGAACGGAGAAAATTATATACTTCTTTTGTCCTATTTTTATTATGATTGTGTTACTATTTGGAGAGTTTTCTTTAACTATAATTTTCTCTCAAAAAATAAAAATATCAAATAGTTTGAATCATTCACTACATTGACTTGCCATAAGTTTTGTGAAATTACCAAATATTGTACCCAAATTTGAGTCAAAATAAGTATTTTGACTTTCTTGTGTTGACCATAGGCACCTGTAGCTTATACTCCTTCAGTTCTATTTTTATGTTAAAGTGTATATATATGTGTGAAATATAAGTATTGATATAACTTTATGATACTTAATTTTACAGGCCTGATCACCAACTGCAAGTGATAAGAGACATATTCTCTAGTAAAAGAAGAGAACTAATTGAGCTTGGATTGATAGAAAAATTCAATAAAAACGAACCCAAAAATTTAGCTCGTGAGGATATTGATCTTAATTATAGTGTTGAAATGCTCATTGATCCATCGCCTCCTCCTGCTCCTACTCCTTCTCCTGTTATGATTGCTACAAGCTCAAGGAGAAAGGAGAAATTGATTTCTTCCATAGTAAATACTACACAGCTTGTGGATGACCAAGTTTCAAATCAGAATAACGTTACGAGTAGTAATACTGGAAGGGGAAGGGGAAGGGGAAGAGGCAGAGGAAGAGGAAGAGGAAGAGGAAGAGGAAGAGGAAGAAGAAGAGAAAGTCCACAAAATAATGTTAATGATGTTAATTCGAATAATGGAGATACATATCCAAGAAGTTTAATCATTCCTCTTCTTTCGAGCAAAGATACTCAACATAAACAACAGGTATGAATTAGTCATATGCTAAGTTGCTACTTTTTATAACATTGTATTTGAGTTGGATTGTTTAAAAATAAATTATATTTTTGAAGAATCTGACACACATTCATTGACATTTTTTAAAGAGTCTAAATATCATAGGTCGGTCATATGTTAGTATTAGGTAATTAATTATTTCTTGTCTAATCAATAAAAAGTTTGAACCACTAGTTAATGTTCAAGGTGAAAGTAATTGACTTGGTTGGAATTCGAGCCAAATCTAGGTTGGGTTCTATGTGTTCAACTTATACAACACTTTTTATTCAAATTATGTACATATGTGGATCACACTCATTCTCAACATAGGTATATATAAGTTCTAAACATTTTGTTGACCGCTGGACCAAGATCAATGAAGCAAATCTATCCTCATCTAAAGGGAGTCAATTGACAACTCCTAACAAAATATTACACTATGTATATACTATATGTTTAATTCTTTGGCTTATTCGTTTAATTTTTTTCTAAATACTTTGAATTTTCTTAGTGAATGAAAAGTGTAGTAACTCTTGTGATCACTTGTTGAAGGTTGAGAGTATTGCTTATGCAACTGAGTCCTCAAAGAAAAACAAAAGTGTTAAACCATTGGATGAAATGAATGACTTGTGGGAACCGTTGAACAACTTGGTAACAAAAAGTGAAGAGCCAGTTCCAAAGTTCATCAGTAATACTCCAATAATCAATCTTGAAGATTATGAAAATGAGGATGACAATGATGATGATGAAGAAGACGATGAGTATGTGCCTTCCCCAAAAGTTAAGGAACAGAAAGTTAGACAACAAAATGTTGTTAAAAAACTAGATGTTGTTCAAGCTACAGAAGCACCAACAAGTAGCAATAATAATAATAATGATAAAGGGAAAGGGAAAAAGGGGAGACGTGGTAGAAAGAAAAAAGAAACGAATAGTTCTCCTCTCCCTCCTCCTCCTGTTAGCGGTGGTGGTGGTGGTAATGGTGATGGTGGAACAAATCTTAACGTGGCACAAGTTCAAGTTGCTATTGAGACAGAAGGAGGTACAATCAGTGGAATTACAAGAGTAGTTAATGAAAGAGTACATCCCATTTGGTTCACTTTGGTTGCATGTGATAAACAGTGAGTTTAATTCTATGACTTTCAATTTTATGTATATTTTTTTCGATATTTTGATTTATATGACAATATTTGACTAGATATGGTTGTTCCAGGACATGTCCTCTACCCTTGCCACAAATTTCTTCCCGCTACATAAAGATCAAGTAAGTCTTTAGTTACATTTAAATATCTACAAAAATATATATCATGTCTATAGCTATTCTTGAAGTTCTAGATGGAGAATAACACTGAACATATCTTACAACTATAAAAGAAATGTTGCTCATTCATTTTTTTTACTAAAACTGTAATAGCCATTGTGGAATTTATAAATTAGTTTGGTAGAAGTAATTTTTTTTTGTGATTCTCTCTCAAAGGAAGGGATGACTTAACGTTATTGGTAAAGTTGTTGCAATTTGATTAGGATATGACAATTTCGAGCTATAGAAACAACTCCTTATAGAAATGCGAATAAAACTGCATATAATGAACCCTAATGGTCTGGCCCTTCCTTGGACCTCGTATAGCGAAAACTTAATGGAAGTGTAACCCTCCCCCCACCCCCCCACCCCTTAATTTTGTATTTTCGTTCATACTATATACATCTTTTTACTTTCAAAAATACATGTTAACTTCAATGAATATATTATACTTCTTTTCTGGTTAATTAGAGATGTGAACAAGCCGTCTTCCTACATAAAGAAGTACCTTGCACACAAATTGAGTCTCCAGAGTGAAGACGAGGTAATTAACTACTTATCATCTACCTTTTGCTTGACACGTGATTATTTATTTAAATAGTAATAATTCATCTTGTAGGTGGAGATTCACATGTTAGGAATGCAAATTCAACCTACTTTTCCTCTCAAAAACCTAGCAGAATTGTGGTTACGTGTAGCACCTAACTCTGGAAAACATTTAGCAAAAGTTGGAGCTTCTGCCCAAGAATTCGTCATGGTTTTGAACTATTGTCGTTCACACCCATAATTGAATTTTTGTATTAAAAATGTACAATATTTGCTTAAATATTCAAAATTGCAAGGAGAAAACTTCTTGTTGCATGTTGTCAATTACCTTTCATTTGTATGTTTTTTGTAAACTCTATTAGACACTTTTGATTTACTTGTTTTGCACCTTAGCTATGAGTTGTTTATCAAGAATTGTATGTGTGTGTTTTTTTATATATATAATTAAGTCTAAATTTAGTATACAAAATGTTGATAAATTGATATTTTTACTTGTAGCTAGTAGAAATTGAAACATTTTGGATGGTTCATTTGTACATGATTGTTCATTTGAGATATCTTTTCACTCAAACAAAAGAAAATAAAGGAGAATAAGAATCTTATTTCTCCTTTTGTGGTTTTTGCAAACATTATGCTTAATATACAAATGTTGTTTATATGTTATTCTAGTGTGTGTGGATCTACCTCTTTCTTCAATAGAGATCTATCCCGTCAATCCCATCCGCAAACTATCCCCAAACTAGCAAGATACATCTAGTTCTCCCTTCGATTACCTATCTCAGTAGGAAATTTTTTTCTTCAAAATCTTTATAAAACCATCTATATGCACCTTAGGAATATTCCTTATAGCCTCACCATAATACACGTCGTTTTGTTAGCATTTAGGGGTCACTCAACATGAATTATGCATTGAACATTTAACCTTATGGAACCCTCTATAGGCAGTAGGGAGAAATGTATGTCAAAATGTCACTCCTTTTGCATATACATTAGACATTTAAGAGACATTTTAGATGAATATGCATTTTCTCAGTTTTTCGTGTACGTTAGTCTATCAATAATTCGTGACATAGCTTATTGACTTTCCTTTTACAAAACTTTTACAGAACCCTCCATAGGGAGTTGGAGGGAGTAAGTAAGTGAAGCCCTTCTACTTTCCACACATAATCTGGGCCTTTAGGAGCATTTTTACAGAAATTATGAGACTTTTTTAATTTTTCGTGTGTTAACTCATGAATATTTTGGTGAAATGATTTCTAGATGGTTTTTTGTAAAACTTTTGTGGAACCCTCCGCAGGGATTTGGGAGATTAGTACGTGAAGTCTCACTCTTTTTTCACATATTTTGTCTATTTAGGAGACACTTTACAGTAATTAGGCAATTTGTTCGAATTATTGTATGTGTTAACCCATGAATATTTTGGTGAACTGGCTTCTGGATAATTATTTTACAAATTCTTTTATGAAACTTTCCGTAGGGATTTGGGGGAGATACGTGAAGCCTCACCATTTTTTTGATATATTTTAGGCATTTTGGAGCTATTTTATTGGAACTAAGCAATTCTCTCAGTTTTTCATGTGTGTTAGCCCGTAAAAATGTAATGACATAGCCCGCTAGTGATTTGTCCCCTTTAGGCCTAGACGTGTACGAGTGTAAAATGTGTCACCAGTTGATAAGGTCTCCACACTTATATATCCAACATCTCTCATGTGTTTTTACGATGTGAGACTTTTTATCTTTAGATTGGGTGTCACATATACCCCATTTTTGGACTCAGCCTTCTCGCTGAGGTTCGCCCCACCACATGGATTGTTCTAGACTCGGCACTAAGATTTTCCCTAGCTTACCAAAATTTTCTTAAATTTAGTTAAACTCTAGCCCACATCAACAAGCCTGACACAAGAGTAATTTTGATACCTTGTAACAACGCTGCTCGCTAGTGATATTGTCCATTTTGACCTAAACATTTTTGATTGGGGAAAATTGGGCCTAAAGTTTAAAAGGTAGAGGCAAAATGGGGCCTAATTTTAAAGAGGGATGAAGGGTAGCCTAAACTAAAGAAGGATATGGGTTGTAATTTATTTTGGGTCAATGGGTATTTGTTGAATTAATTTGGATTGGGCTATCAAATTGTAATTATTTTGTGTATCTTGGTTTATATATGTAGTTTTCCCTAGTAAAAGTATGTTTTGGGCCTAATACATTCATAAAGAACATTAGCTATATAAGTTGGCCTATTAGTTAACATAATCCTAAACCCTAACCCTGTCTATGTAAACGCTATTACGGGAGTTTAAAAATCAATTGTCCTAAAAATGGCAAGAGTTATCTCTACAACACTCAATGATTAATTGGTTGTGGAACTAGGAATTCTTCTGGTCAAGTAAGGATTCCTGACAACTAGTGATTCAAGTTGTGATTGTTGTAGACATTCCACCTAAGTTAACGAGAACTATTGTAAGTCTCAGAACTAGCATTTAATCGTTATATTACAAGCTTATAATTGTTAATTGATATGTGAGAGACAAGGTTTAAACTATTCTAATGAAGTATTTTAAAGGATATTTTATAAATTGTTAAGAACAAGGAAAATGCAATTTTTTACCTCACATGTTCTATGCTAAATCCCCGTCTTAAATAAAGTTATAATATAACCATATAAAAGAGGTAAAAAAAATATGTATAATTTGCATAAATCACATGTTGTTAATTATGAGGTAATTACATTATTTTCCTATTCTTTCTTCAAATTACAAAAATTTCTCAAAATTTATGAGTTCTGGATACACCACTGGACTTCCACATACAAAAGAAGACATCTGAATACATAAATGAGGAATGTATCAAAGAAGGGACAGGACATCCAGATACATCACTAGACTTTCAGATACACCAATAGACATCCGAATACATAGGTAAAAGGTGTATCAGAGTGGGAAAGGATGTTTACGAGAGGAATTTTGAAATTTTTTAGAATGGCAAGGAATTTTAGAATTATAATAAATAAAATGTGTATTTAGATCATTTTTCAAAAAAACATTAGACATCACATTATCATTATTCTAGACCCTGTCCATCCAAGCCCTCTTTTTAAAAAATTTCTCTTAGAAAATATATCTATTGTATACATTAAGCATATATTTATTTGGTACTACTTCATCAGCATTTGGTACAATAAATTCAACTTTGTAATAATCAAATTCACCAATTAAAAAAAAAAAAAGCAATCCAATAATTCCATTTTTTTCTTCTAAATTTGAACTATTTTGGGTGATCTACACTTGTCACTATTACAACGAATTAAATCATATAATGATATATGATTGTATACATACTTTTAAAATTTTTTATCAAACTCACTTTCACTATAAATACGTTTGTATAAAGTTCTCTAATTAAAGAATAAATTCATTAAATTTGTAATAATCAAATTCAACTTTGTAATAATCAAATTCCCCAATTAAAAAAAAAAAAAAGCAATCCAATAATTCCATTTTTTTCTTCTAAATTTGAACTATTTTGGATGATCTACGCTTGTCACTATCACAACGAATTAAATCATATAATGATATATGATTGTACACATACTTTTAAAATTTTTTATCAAACTCACTTTCACTATAAATACGTTTGTATAAAGTTCTCTAATTAAAGAATAAATTCATTAAATTTCATTATGATACGTTTAAAATTGATTTGAATCATTACAAAATCTTTTCAACTGATAATGAATGTGACAATAAGAACCAACAATTTTCACTTGATAGACAATTATCATCAAAATGTGACAATAAGAACGAACAATTATATATATTCATTCAATGGTGTAATTTAAGTTGTATATTTACTTTCGGTATATTTTTTAATTTTCATTATTTAAGCCAATTATGATGGACAAGACAAAAATATAGTATCCAAATGGAAAATTGTGATTGGTTGACATATGTAAAAAAAATTATTTATATTTTTATTTCACTTGTTATCAAAGTAATTTAAAAAATAACCACTTATGACTCGCTTATCACAATTTTTAGATCACTACAAAAATCTATAAACTTCAAATTATAGATCTGTCTCGATTTAGGATTATTCAATATATATGTTGATAAAAATTAGCATATATTCAATAAAAAATTAAATCTTAGACAAGTTGATCTTAGCTCAGCCCAACAAAAAGAATAGGGTAAAATTTTCTTATATCATTCATGATATTAAAAACTATGGAATTATAAATAGTTGAGTTTCAATATTATTATCATTTATATTAAACCAATTTTGTCCATATATTATTATTACTTTTTGCAAGTCAAAAGAGACCTCTTCACACAAATTAATTATTCAAATAATAATCCAAAAAAAAAAATCAATTTTCATCAAAAAAAAATTTCTTTTTTTTTCTTTGTTCCTTTATATATACACTGAATCAAGAAAACAAAGGTAATCTTTTGTGTTAGTTTTTCTCTTTGTAAGATTTTTCTAGTATATGGTTTACATGAAAATAATGGAATTTATATGTTTATAATTAAGAAAAAATAATATTTGACTTGTGTGTGGCTTTTTTTTTTTTTACAATGCATGAAGGAAGATGGATGATCTTAGTAAACGGCAAGCTCGGATGAAGAGTGTTTTGACATGTGGGATTTGCAAAAAGCTATGCAAAGATGTCTCAATTGTTGAAGAATGTTGTCATAGATGTAAGAAAATTCAAATCTTTGTAATTAATTTAATTTTTTGTGTTCTTTTTTTTATTTGAGTAATGTTGATCTATTATGTGTTCTTGTGATTTCATGGTTTTGAAGTTCAAACTTTCTTTGTTACATTTTTTTTGATGTTTTTATTTCTCATTAAGCGGAGTTATCGAAACAATCTTTCAATCTTTGTCATTTGCGATCGATATCATCAAACCTACTGTGTGACTATTGATTTAGATGGTTGTTGTAATTTTCTGGGTTTCCTTTAAAAGCAAAATCGGTGATTTTAATAAATAATTTATTTTTATCATTCCACAATCTTGAAATTTTGATTTTTTTTTCGTTCTTTCCAATATTTTTTTAAAAAAAAAATTTACTTAGGTGCATTTTTTTGGAGGGGAGGGGGGTGGGGGGTCATTTTTTATATTTGATTGATGTTTAATAAATCATCTGAACATGTGATTTCATGATCTTAAATTTTTTAATATTTTATTTCTTTCCATTTATTTATTTACAAATAATATAATTTTTTTATTTTTTTTTGTAATTTACTGATATTAATAAATCATCTGTCCTTGTGAATTGAGTTGAATTTATCATGTTTCTTAATTAAAAAGCTTAGTTATTTATTAATTTTCTTGTATGATCAGTTTGTTGCATTTGACCCTAGTCATTGACACTATTTTATTTTTATATATTATGTGAGATTTTATTATTAAAAGAGTTGAGCTTTGCAATATGGTTCAATATCTTTCTTTTTTTTTTTTATAACTTTGTATTACAGTTCGCAAGAATTGCATAATGAAAAAGGTAAAAGAAGAGAAATTGAAAGTTTGTCCCAAATGCAATACAGATTTAGGTGCTGCCCCCTTGCAGAAAATTAGGTATAGTCTCCGATTTTGATCTTTTATATAACTTTTAAATGTACTAATTATTAATTATTGTGATTTATATATAAAAAAATTATTCCTAATTTCTAATTTTCACATAATGTGAAATCTAGAGTCATATAGTCCCTTCGTTCTATTTTATGTGAAAGTGTTATTATTTAGATAGTTAAACAAAAAATTCTATTTTATGTGAAAGTGTTATTATTTAGATAGCTAAACAATTTTTTTTCTCTGAGTATAGTTTTCACATTCTTTTGAATAATTATTTATGTTGACTTACAATAATTATTTCCAAATATGTTTTGAGTATTTGTACCAAAATCAATAGTAAAATCTAAGTATTTTGACGTTCATATTTTGACTATAGGCTTAAATAGTAAAAACAAAAATGCACTTCTGATGCAACCCTAGATTATTCTTCTTTATGCCTATATGGTGATAATAGTTTTCTTTATCTTTGTGCTGATGAAAAATAACAAGCATTTGATAAATTAAATTTAGGCCAGTGTCCTAGACACCACTATTGATTTTGTGTTTTTTTTCCATATGGTTCATCTCCATCATATTATATGCTATAGTGTTACTATTTGAGGAGTCAAGTTGTTGTTTTTTTAAGTATTTTGATTTATTAGTTATGTTGATTTAGAGTACTTTTTCTGTATATATTTAATATTTAAGAAATTGAAGAATTTATACCCAAATTCTTAGTCAAAGAAAAACTTTTGATCCTCATACTTCGTATTCTGTCACATAATTTGAGAAAAATAAAATACATATTGCAAGTAAAAATTTTCAAATACAAAAATAAGATTTTGACTCTAGGTTATGTCAAACAAGCAGACAACACTAGAATTCTGTTTCTTATATATAATGCTTAATTTTTAGGCTTGATCATCAAATGCAAGGGATCAAGACATAGTGTCATGTTATATGATTACATCATTTACACATTATTTACACTCTCTATCCTATTATATGAGTCAAACAATTTTTTAAGAAAATATTTTGATTCATTAGCTATGTTGATATGGAGTAATTTTCGTGTATACATTTTTATTTAAAAAATTGAAGATTTCATATCTAAATTCTTAGTCAAAATGAAATGTTTTATTCCTCGTACTCCATACCCTTTCACATAATTTAAGACTAAGAGAGTACATATTATGATTAACTTTTCAAATACAAGTACATGATTTTGACTCTAGGTTATGTCGAACAAGTAGGCAGAACTATAATTTCATTCCTAGTACATATATGTGTGTAAGTACGCGCGTGAAATATAAGTATTAATATAATATTATATAATGCTTAATTTTCAGGCCTGATCACCAAGTACAAGGGATCAGAGATATGATTTCAAATAAAAGAAGAGAACTAATTAAGTGTGGACTAATTGAAAAGTCCAAAAAAGGCGAACTCAAAAAGTTAGGTCTTGAGGAGAGTGATCTTAATGAAATTTCTATCATGCTCATGGATACTCTACCATTGCCTCCTCCTCCTACTCCTCTTGTTGTTGGTACAAGTTTAAGGAGAAAAGAAAAACCAATCTCTTCCACTAAAAATGCTACACCACTTCTTCATGATGATCAACTTCTGAATCAACAAAACATCTCGAATAGTAGTACGGGAAGGGAAAGAGGTAGAGGTAGAGGTAGAGGAAGAGGAAGAAGAGTATGTTCTCAAAATGATGCTAATATTGATCCTTTTCAAGATCCGTCTATATTTAACGATGTGGTTGATCTTAACAAGGGAAATACACATCCGGGAAGCTTAACTCAACATAACCAACAGGTAAAATTTAAAATTCAAATCTACTTTATGTTTTAGTCACAATCCTAACTCATTTGGGATTGAGGGGGCGATAATAATAGTTGTTTTATAGATTTATTTTAACTATTTTTTTGATAAAAACTATAACGAAAAATGCAATTCTAATTGATATTATTAGATAAAGGGAGATCAACCAAGAAGTTCAAGTGTTCATCTTCTTTCGGTTAAAGCTACTCAACTTAATCAAGAGGTACTTCATTAATTGAATCCACTTTATGTTTTAAGTAGTCATGTGATAAGTTGTACATATTTTTCAATTATGATATTCGTCCTATTCTCTAGAAATACACTACTTTTAGCTTAATGGATTAATCATTTTGCTTATATTATATATTAAATATTGAAATTTTTTGGCTTGTTCGCGTATCATTCTAAATACTTTGAATATCCTTAGTGAATGAAAAGTGTACTAACTCTTGTGATGACTTGTTGAAGGTTGAGAGTAGTGTTTATGTTGATGATTCATCAAAGAGTGATAGCATCTCCAACAAAGACACAAGTATTGAACCATTTAATAGGAAGAATGATTTATCCAAGGCAAGAGCAGTAAATGAAGATCATCATCTTTGGTTCACTTTGATAGCATGTGATAAGCAGTGAGTTTAATTCTCTGACTTTTAATTTTATGTATTACTTTTTCTATATTATTTTGATTTATGTAACAGTGATTGACTAGATATGATTGTTTTAGAGAAGGTCCTTCACCTTTACCACAGATTTCTACCAGCTACATAAAGATAAAGTAAGTCTTTAATTATATTTGAACATATATTTATAAAAAATATCATGTCGTGTCCCCCCCCCCCCCTCTTCCTTTTTTTTTTTTATGTAATTGTAATTTTGTACTTTATTACTATATACATCGTTTTACTTTCCAAAATACCTCTTAATTTTAATTAATATGTTATACTTCTTTTCTGGTTAAATAGGGATGTGAACAAGCCGTCTTCCTACATAAAGAAGTACCTTGCACAAAAATTGAGTCTTCAAAGCGAAGACGAGGTAAATATATACTTTTATCGTCATTCAATACTTGCTCTGGTACCTTTTGCATGACACCTGATTATTTTAAATTCCTAATCCTAATGATTTGAAATGTAGGTGGAGCTTCGCATGTTAGGAATGTTGATTCGTCCTGAATTGCCTCTCAAACATCTAGAAAAACTGTGGTTAAGAGTAGCACCTCACTCTGCAAAAAATTCGATAACAGTTGAAGCTTCTGCTCAAGAATTTGTGATGGTTTTGAAATATTCTCGATCACACCCAAAATTAAATTAGTATATTAACCATGCAGTTTCTCCTTTGCTTAGACATTCAAATTTTACAGGGAGAAAGCTTTCTTTGTCATAAAATTGTTCACCATAACTTTTTTTTTTTATGTCACTATCAAACTTCATGAATTTTATTTCCCATTGATTATCTCAATATAAGTCTTGATCAAACTATCAATTACTTTTCTCATCAAATTTATATTGCCTCGATTCGAATCGAAAACACTTTTCCTTTCCCTTGAAACTTGCTCATATGAACACATTCTAGTTAAATTTGAGAAAACTTGGTTCTAAGAAGAATTCTTTGATAAACTTCTATAACATGAATCAAAATTTCCAAATATCGTTTTCCACTTTGAAAACAAATTGATTAATGCTTTGTTTGATCTTCACAATGAAACATGATCAAACGTCTTATTTTCTGAGTTATATGGATGACATATTTTTCTTGTCTATTGTGTTCTGAATATATTACTTATATAGAATTTGAAGAAAAAATCACTTTGTTCTATCAAACAAGTAAGTTAAGGGATGGCTCCGCCCCTGCGTCTATACTATGGGGGTGACAATTGGACGGATTGAATCATAATTGGATAGTCAAATGGGTCAAGATTCAATCCAACTCAATTTTTTGGGGGTCAAAACGGATCAAGTAATGGGTCAATAACCCAATCCATTTGATTTTTACTAATTTTTAGTTATTTTTAAGAAGATTTTAGTACCTAATCAAAAAAAGATTTATTGGCTATATATAACATATTAAAACCTCTAAATTGAAAGAGTTTTTAGTAGTATTTTCTCTGTTTCTTTGGCCAGGAAAAAAGAATTTAGTACTAAATGGAATGGAATTTTTGCTTGGGTTTTGTTTATTTGTGAAGAGAATTATTCTGAATTATGAAATGATCATTGCATTAGAGATTGGGATAAAAAAAAAATTGAACTTTGGTTATTTCCTGTTATTGTTATGCTTATTTCATTATAACATGCTTGTAACTTATCAACATAAGGTATTAGCTCAGCTCGTAACAAGGGATCGATAGGATCAACGATCAAGTATCTCTTCTCAATCATTTTGATAATGATATAATTGTTGATAAATATTAAGTTGTAGTAATCAGTATGAGTATTTATGATTGACATTATTTGAATGTTGCAAAAGTCTTTAATGATTCTAAATAACAACGATATTAACTCGATTGTCTTTTAAATATCTATTTTGTTGTATGGTAGGAAAAAAATTAGGTTGCTAATTGGCTTTCCAAAGTTTTTCTTTAAAAAAAAAGTAGTCATCTTAAGCTATTATGAACCACAATTAGAAGCAACCATTATTATTATTGCATTTAATGGTTTTAATTGAAAGCTATAAAAGTCTTCAATAGAATTTAGAGATTACATAATATAAAAAAGACCATATAGAGAGTCATGAACATTAAATCTTTGGGTGAAGTTGACCGGGGGCGGGTCAATGCCTTTAAAAATTAGTTATTTATTTTAGGCTTTTGAATTTGAGGGTTCTGATTTTTTCTTTAGTAATAGTAAAATTATCATAAGTACTTTTTAATAAAAGAAAAATTGTATTGTGACTTTCATTTTATTTATCTTTTTTATTTCGTTTCGTAACGTTAAAAGAATGTTTTTCATTTTTATTTATTTTTATTTATTGTAGAATTCTATTATTCTATGTATGTTCATATTTATTGTAGTTTGGATTGGTTGTCTATGACAATTCATTAAGATCATATATGTTCAAATTTTGGTATTCAAACAAAATGAAAAAAACAAATATTAGTCTTAACAAAACCAACATAAGCAAATTAGTTAGATGCGTTTTGTTTCAAATTACAAGGAACACTATTACCAACTTAGATATGTAAAATGTGTGCTTAAAGTCATTTACGATTTACAATGATAACAAAAATGAAATATCTAGTATAATTTCACAAATACGATAAAAGATGCACTAATTTCACTATCTTTATTATAATATTTTTTGTGTCTTTATTGCACGGTGAAATATGTTAGCATTAAGCTCACCACCAAAGGCCCAATCTATCTTTCTAAAGAATGATGGATCCGGCCCAAATGATTTAACTTGGGCTTGAAAATTGAAACAAAAACTTAAAAGAAAAGTACAACTTTCACATATAGCAAACAAAAAATTCATATTTGTATGTTATAGCAAACTTTGCATAATTGCGCTCCATAGCAAACATAAAACTGTATAATTTGCTATACATATACAATTGTATAATTCGCTGGCCTATTTCGCAACAATTGTATAATTTGTTTTGCATACAGTTGAATCGAATTAAAATGTATGTAAATTGTATAATTCGTTGGCCTTTTTTATCTGCAATATTTGAAGTAAAATGTTTGTAAATTGTATAATTAAGTGTATAACACGAAGATATACATTTTTGCATGTGTATATACAATTTTCTCTCGCTTTATTCAAAACAGAAACAGAATTATACACTTCTGTGTTTAAAGCGAGCGAGAATGGAGAGTGGCGAGCGAGATTTTTTGAGAGAGAGACGCTGGCAATTTTTAGCGAATGTTTGCTATGGAGCACAATTAAATCAAACCCTAGCTATTCCATTAAATTTAGGTTATTAGTTTGCTATTGTATACAATTTTCCCAAAAGAAAAATTGCACTTTTATCCCTTGATTTTTAAGGTATGTATATTATTCTTCTGTAAAGGTAGTGATAATTGTCATTAATCCACCACATACATTATCAAGACAAACAAATTCATACTCCTGATTAAGATATCTTATATGATATTATGATGTAATTTTTTGTATTTGTATATATTAATTGAATTCATAAATTTTAGTAGTTTGCTTTCTTTTTTATTTTGGGAACGCGAAGTGATTCGTAATTGCTATAACTTCTATCATCGCTTCTGTTCTTCGACTGAAGACTCTGTGTTGAATACTTTGTGCGTGTTGGATAAATCCTCATTGTGTAATAGCATGAAAACAAACCACATAAAGAATGTAAACCCGCATTAGGTAGATCGTATGAGACATGCTCGACTCAGACACATTGAAGAGAGATCCATTCTGGCTCATCTGTATAGATGATCGCCCTTCAAACTAACTGAACCTAATAACCAAAAAATTACCCTTATAAAAGTCCGAAAAAAATTATGTGTGTATAATGTTGAATGCCTCTAGCAAAAATTCTACCTACTTTTTGGCTCCCTTTGCTTGGACAAAATTAATACAAGATAAAGAGAAATTGAACATAAATTATTGGTACTTTATACACCACAAATGAGGGGGCAAAAATTGGTTTTGACCCATTTCTTCTTTAACAAAAAGTAAAAGGTAATCTTCTAGGTCCTTTTTTGTTTTAGGAAAGAAAAATATTTTCTATTTTTGTTATCTAAAAAATGATATTTTATATAGTAATGAAATAAAATAAAAATAATTGTCCACTTTCTCCTGATAACAAGGATTTGCATGTGTAAGAGATCCAAGGTTGCTTCTCTCCCATAATTTTCTCAACTTGTCTCCAAATTTTATTTTATTTTTATTTAGCACCAAACACAATAACTCTCCCCATTGTATGATCCAAGAAAAAAATATATATTTATAATATTTCCATTATGTCTCCGACAAAGGCGGAGTCAAGATTTTTATCAAGGAAGTTCAACGTATAAAAAAGTCAACACTCGAATTAGATGAAGAGAATTCAATATTTATAGTATATACATAAACAATAAAATTTTCCATCGAATAAAGGATGGATGAACTCCTGATTACTAGATGATTCCGCCCTTGATGTATAATAGGATCGAGTTTTTAAAATGATTTGTTTTTGTAAGAAATATTATATTTAAAAAAAATATTTTAATACGTAAATTTAAATTAATCGAATCTCAATATAACTATCGAGAAGAGCAGACAGTGCAATAAATTCTTGAACACTTCTTAGAGTAATAAATTGGTAGCAGATTCTTCAATTTCCTTTGACTATCAATACTTTTGGTAAGGAATTTACAGTAAAATGCCACTGGTTTTTTCTCTGTAAATTTCTTAAAATGGAAAGCTTATTTTAAAATATTCATTAAGGAGTTTATTTCACTAAAATATTTTTTACTAATTATATTTTTTTCTAATAAATTAAAGGTCTAAAAAGAAGGATGTATTATTTATATCTAAATTTTACGATTTTTGTAAATGCATAATCTCATATGATAATGTTTTATTCATACAAAATACACTTTACTTTTTTCTCTTTTAAATATATCTCCTAATTGACACTTTATTTATCAAAACTATGAGGTTGAAACTGAAACAAAACAATAACTTTAATTAATAAATTTAATTTGTCAAATTAATTAATATGGTATATGGTACCAGGCACATAACTATTTACCTTTGTCTGATCCAAAAATAAATATTGTATTACATTTTTACAATGTGATGAATATAACATAGAGGTAGATCTTATCTGTCAAAAATATTTTTTAGCGATAATTCATTAATAATAATTTAATCTTATTAAATATATATTGCTAAGGCAATACAATTAATTAATATTCTATTGATAATATTTTAATTTTTTTTTTATTTTTTTAATGTATATTTATTATCGTTATAAATTATTTCTATTACGATGAGGATAGGAAGGAAGGGGGTCAACTATGTAGAGTAGTAACAATGAAAGGAGGATAAGAATTCGATCGTTTGAGTCTAAAAAAAAATGTAATGAATAATTTATTTATTTTTTAATTTGAATAAATGTGTGTTTGTATTTATTGTGTTTTAACTTATTTTATTTATGCTAATTAACTAGTGAATGGAGTAAAACATAAAATTAGAATAAGTCCACTAGAGCCATAGGAATATCAATTAATTGTTTTAAGTGTATTTGAATGCCTTATATATCCTGATATATAATAATCCTTTTGAATTTCGATATTTAAGTAGGGTTTTTTAATATACTTTTTAAATATTTTTAATTATGTATTAATTTAATAATTTTTTATATAATTTTTAAATATGTAAATTTTATTAAAATTTAAATTTTTCACGTCTAAATTCATTAAATTAAACTATTTTTCTCTTCTCCAAAGGTCAAGGGTGACATTGCATCATTTTTCTTCGATAGCTTTTTTGATTTTCCAAAGATAGCGATAATTGGGGCAAAACTCGCTTTCTTCGCTCGGTGAATAGGAGAAAAAGTTAAAAGAAACGAGATCCGAAAATGAAAAATGTCCAGAACCCAAAATCAAATTTACTTTTAAAATCTGAATTGTGACGTATATATTGAGATAAAAAGACTAACAACCATCCTAACATATTAAATTGGTAATATTGATAATGTAGAAAAAAATCATGATGATATTATTAGTGTGTATGTATAGAGATGAGCTTGAAATTTGCCATTGAATTTTCATGGTAAATTTTTTCTCGTCCTATATTTGATATTCATACATTGAAGTTTGACTAAATTTTTACATCAAAAAGTTTTACATTAAAGAATAAATTATTCCCTAACAAAAACGATTATATACCATGAATTGAACCTGAATAAAGAAATATTTATCACTCTACTATAATGATCATTGTTTCACGGTCAAAAATTTTAAGTAGAAAACATAAACTTCATAATTGTTTGGTTATAATTAGTAGGATACTATTATAAGATATGATCAATAATGTAGTGATCCCATGAATATATAAAGTAGTACACCATACAGCAAACAATTATACAATTCCAGCCCATTAAAGGGCCATTCATTCAATCACAGACAGACACAAATTATTTGATTATTATGGCAATGTACTAAATGACCAAAAATAAAAACAAATATATTATTGGGACTATGAATGGAAAAAAAAAAAATCCCATCAACAATGCACATGGCTTTGTTCCCTTAGGGGACATAGACTTTGTCATAAATAATAATTCAATGACATAAATATTCATAAAACATACAAATGGATCAATAAACAAATTTAAAAAATAGAAATACAAGATACAAAGAATCTTGTTAATTGAAAAAACAAATAATAACAACCACCACAAAGAAGGGATAATTATTTAATCAAACCATTAATTTTAATTAAGTAATAAGCAAGCCAGACACAATAGAGGGTTTTAAGTTTATTGCATCATGTTCATTACAAATATTGTCCAAATTAAAGACCACTTCTTTAATTAATAACTATATACTAATTAAAATTAAAAATACAAGCACATGAAAACAACAATATATTAATCTCACAAAACCTTCAACTTCAAGCATTATCTATGGAGCTTGCACACCATCAATTGCCTTAGATCCTGCTCTTGCATTTCTCCATAGCTCTTGGTGCTGAAATTAAAAGAAAAAAGTTATTTACAATTTTGTTATTATAAAATAAAATTAAAATTATTAATTTGTTTGAAACTCGAAACAAAGAAAAAAAAAGTTTAAAATGAGAAAATTACCAAGTCCAATAGCTTCTGATCCTTTCATTATGCGTAAACGCTTGCATGAATCAACAAACATCCTGTAAGAGATCAAAAAAATAAAGAAGTCAGACTCATCATATTTAGTATGATGTAAAACCATTTCAAATCCTTTTCCAACATAAGTTAATTTTCTCACAACTATATTAATTCGTTAACACTATCGTTAACCTTACATACGTTTTTTCAGTCATCAATCAAATATCGAAATAAAAAAAATGTTGTTTATTATTTTATAAACTTACTCCCAAGGTACATCTCCAACAAGCATCCAATCTCCATCTTTATCTTCATAGGTTGGTACATATTCAGAACTGTTAAGGAGATCCATCAATTTGCTCTCATTCATAAAATCTATCATTCCTTGGGACCCATAATTTCCTGTATTAATTATAATTAAATACAAGTGGAAATTAATTAATTAAAATTAAAATATTTTTTAATAGAATAATCACACACTAACATTTATTACAATATGTAAATAAATAAAATAAAAAAAAAGCTAGGCTGTATCAACCACTAATTATGAACATGGTTCTAAGATATTAACTGTTTTTTCTTGTCATGTTTTACAAGATTTTATTCTCATTAAAATAAAATTAATTAAACTTATAGAGGTCTAGCAAGTGGACATCCACAAAAGAATATAATCTGCATGTTCTTTCTCTATTTTAATCCCTAATTATAAAAATAGAGTCTTGAAAATCTTAATATCTAATTATATCTATACACATGCTATTAGTTGTAGAATAAAGTTGTTTTCACCTAATAATTTCAAAGATTGATTATTTTCCAAAGAGTATGACTTCTCAACACTAACAACATATTACCTAAAATAACGAGTTAATTTCTTAGATAATCACTGATTAATTGATCTTATTTTGTTGACATAAAACTCATTGGTAAAATCAGATTTACTACTAAGAAAATTCATAAGTCAACATGCATATAATATAACGGTGTCAATCGACTTTCCTTCGATAGATGTGATTAGTGACTATCTCCACCATCGATAAAACTAATCTAAATACAAGATAAAGTATTTATTTTTATATTGTCAATGTATATACGATACTTACCATCAGTAAAGGAGTTAAACATCTTAGCCAAAGCATAAATATTTTTTTTTATACTATCAGTGTATATACGATACTTACCATTAGTAAAGGAGCTAAACATCTTAGCCAAAGCATCAGAAAGTTCTTGGTAACTTTTGTACATTTTCAAATCAACCTTACGTAGGTAAGGTGCACCATCCATGCAAACTTTGACAAATGCAGCAGTAGTCTTCTCACTTTCTTCAGTGTTGCTCTTTTGAGCCATTACATTCTTCCTAAATGATCTCACTGGTGGCCAACCCACAACTTGTGCCCTACCAAAAAATATAAAAACGAGTCAGAAATTTTATTAAAGAGTGTCAGACACACGTGAGTCAACTACATATGGTGTGGCCTGTCTATACATATATACACATACTAAAATTTTGACATAGCTAAATAATATAATTTTCTAGCGAAAGAGGTGTCATTTACCCCATATGTAATCTATTTAAAAATTATTATATTGAGTATACATTAATTTTAGTCAAAAGCTAGTCATAGTAACATGACAAAAATAAACACTACTGTATACGGTCATATAGGTCAGACAATTTTCTTTTATCTTTTAGAAAGATGGATTTAATTTTCTATGTAGAAAATAAACACCATAAAATATGGAAGAAGAAAAAAAAATACTAAACTTTTATATAGTAGTATATATATTTAATAGTATTTCTTTTGAGTATATTAAATATCTCACTAAGTCAAGATTTATGACGATAATATCATAATATACTAGAGTGAAAGATCTATAGTTGAGCAATTGTTAGTACCGACAATATATGTTAGCTCGAACTTAGTGTGTCGGATACTTCAAAAATATATATTTACGAAGGATCTGATACAAGCACAACAATTTTGAAAGGTTCAAATAATAAAAAGTGAAAATTAAAGAGGAACACAAAAATGTCTTTTTGAATATACTTCAATGTTTTGAATATTATCGAAACAACTAAAAATTATTTATAATTATGGAAATCGAAAACAAGCTCTCTATCTTTATGAGATAGTGCTTCTAAGACTATATATGCATAACTTTCTTCCGTGAGATTATACTGAGTATGGTATTGTTATTGCTGAAAGGAACCCAAAGAATGAAAGACAGTAAAAGGCATGTCAATTATTCATCGAATTTTGAACTATTGACTATCAGAAATTTCTCGATTATCAAAGAGATAGATAGAGAGGGAGACTTACTTGGCAGGTGGCTTGATTGGATCTTTGTTACAAACAACTTCTTTAGTAGTAGTAACACTGCTCTTCATCTTATTATTCTCCATAGCACAAGAAATATCATCACTAGCTTGATGAAAATTGAGCTTCAAATCAACAGTCTCAGAAAACCCTCTTTTCCCATTAACCTTGTTATTATTATTATTATTATCGCGAATTAATTCACCTCCGCCACCACCACCACCAGGTAGTCCCAAACACAACTCAGTTTCTTTCAAATCCATCAAAAATCAAACTCTTTTTTCTTCAATATGTAGTAGTAGTAGTACAATGCAAATATTATAGAGAGAGAGAGAGAAAAATATTGAGAGAGAAAATGCAAAAATAATATAAGTATAGTTAATAGTAACAAAAGTTTAAGGGGGAACAAAGTATATGGCTTCATGTGCATATATACCCAATGGTTTCATTTTAGCTATCAACTTCTGATGAATCACTATATGACACGTGGCAATACATGGTATGTTGATCACCTAGGGATCAAAAAGCATGTTACTAAAATAATTTAATCTTTTTAAAAAAAAAATAAAAAATTGGTTTTGTGGGGGATATGTAAAAATTTTATATTATGATACCCTAATGATTTGTCTATATCATATTTTATTTTTTTAGGGTGGGGTGGGGTATAAGTTATTTCAAGTGGATGGTGTTATTTTATTTTTTTAAAAAAAATGGGTAGGGAAAAAAAAAGACTTGGATGGGGAATGCCATGATTAAGGTAACAAATGGGAAATTGAATAGTGGTCCAATAAAGAGCTATGATCAATCATATTTCTCTATATAACAAAAAATAATAATATTGCAAAAAGATTAATTATAATGTAATGTATTTTCTATATCAAATATATTTGATTAAGTTTCATAAATTCATGTAGAACTTGACTTATTATGTATTGTCACTTTGCAATGACTCTATCCATGTGTTTTCATGTGTGTTCATTTTCTTTTTATGTAACTTTTTTTTTTTGGCATTGTAATCATTAATAATGTACTCAAATTAAGATAAGTTTTGATTTTTTTTTCTCAATTATATCCTGATTTTGTAACATTAATAATCATGAATGATTGATGGCTAGGGAAAGCCTAATTATTTTTTCAAAAAAATTTTTTATTTTTATTATATAAAGAAATGATGTTATATCTAAGGGGGAAAAGTAGGAGTACTAACTACTAATTATTCAATAACAAATGGGATTGATAATTGAATAGTGGTCCTATAAAGGACCATAATTGATAACTTCTTGATATATATTATATAGTCGTCGAGCTATATTGTGAGATAGATCGTATTTTATTTATCAATAAGTATAAAGTATAATGATTGTTCAATTAATTCAAGTAAAAATTGACTTATTATGTATTGGTATGGGTCAAAACATTCAGATTGTGATTCTTATTCCATTTAAGATAAATTTCTTCCATAATCATTTTTATCTGACATTTTTTTGAATAAAAATTTAATAAAATCTTTCATACTTTTTATTTATTTATTACTTTTAGAATTTCAATTTTATATAAAATCATGTTGAGACCGTCGAGCCTCCACCAACGCTAAATCAACAAGTTATAAATAGTATAATCAACATGGTAAATATACTTTTAATCTTCATTTGGAGTGCAAATTCTAAAAGTGATGGACAAGTTAGTTACACAATGAATTATGAAGAGTCACTTTTACACTTAATTATAATCAAAGTTGAACTTAGGATTCTCAAAACTTCGGGTGTATTAAATATCATTTCGAAGTTAAATTTAAAATAAAAATAATAAATAACACTCTAGCTGGAGTTGAGTTCTGGTCTCGTGGATGATTCTTCTACCTTGTATCAATAACATACGAAAAATCTTATTATATTTATGAGTGCATCGTTAGTTAAATTTTTATTTTAGCCCGTTTCTCAAAACAGATACACATATATATGCATTATTTTTTTTTTAAGTTAACGATGCACATGCACCGCACCGAACAAGATGAGTTAGCCTCTGATTGTAATGAAGATTTTAGTAGAGTGATAAGCTTAGGGCCCATTTGGATGGGCTTAATAAAAGCAGCTTTAAAAAAGTATTTTAGAAAGTGCTGAAACTTATTTTTAAAATAAGCAGTTATGCATTTGGATAAAAGTGCTGAAGTTAAAAAAAAAGTTGTTGATGTGTTTGGCAAATAAGTGCTGATAAACAGCTTTTTAAATCAAAATGTCTGAAATATCCTTAAAAGCTGTTAACATAATAAAAGTTAGTTAATTTATATTTTACAGCCATAAATAATTATATTTTGTTATCATTCATATATTTCTTTCTCATCACAAATTATTTATAAGAGGAATATAAATTTATTATAGATCTTAAAGATATATAATTTGAATAGATCAAAGAACGATTTAAGATTTTATTTTAGTTTCATCAATAGGTAATAATAATTGTCTGTCATTTACATATTTTTTTGTTATCACAAATTATTTATAAGAGGAATATAAATTTTTATTTAAGTTGTATGTGCAACTTATTTTACATTTTAATAATATATAATTTGAATAGATCACCTGAAAGATTTAAGATTTATTTTATTTTCATTCATTAGTAATAGTAATTGTCTATCATCCACACGTGAAAAGGAAAAAATGGAAGAAAGAAATGTTAGGGTTATGAGGGTAATTTGGAGATTGTATAAAAATATTAAGGGCAAAAAGGTAAAAATGCGATCAACTTAAAACAGCTTATAAGCTTAAAAAAAAACACCCATACCCCAGCTTTTAACTTTTGGCTTAAAATAAGTTTTTTTTTAATTTAAAATAAGTTATTTTGAGTATTGCCAAACAGTTAAATAAGTCAAAAACCAGCTTTTAAGTCAGTTTGACCAGCTTTTAAGCTGAGCCAAACATGCTCTTAGTTCCTTCATTGATTAAAGTTTCATTTTAGAAACTCTGAAAATAAAATCGTCGATTTTATTGAAATCACTTTATCATTCAAAAAGATCTTTTTAATACAAATTTAAATTAGTCAAATTCTAAAATAAAAATCGAAACACTTAAAAGAAGAGAAAAAACTATTACTATACCTTTGTTTACCTATTTACACATCATAATGTAGTACGTGAAAATATGAACCACAACTATATGTTATATGACACATTTACAATGATTAATTCTGTCATTCACCTATCTTTTATTCCAATTTAACCCCCCAAAAAAAGAAGAAAAAAGAACAGAAAGAATCATTGCCTGACATTTAGTTTTCCACTCAATTTATTAAACTTTTTATATAAAAAATTTAGAAAACAAAGTGCACGTTACTCTCTAGACACTAGAGAGACATTATCAGAGAGGTGAAAATATTAGATATTTTATATTTATATATATATATGGGAAAAAATGTCAACTCCAAAAATATACATTAAATTAAAACAAAAGATTTTCCCCTACCTTAGAGACAGATGTGGCATTCTGTCCACCACCTCTTTCTCTCTCTAGATCATCACCATTAATGGGGTCGGTTACTTGTTGGACGAAACATTATACTATAACTTGTTGTACCATCAATTTCACCCTAAATAATATTTCTTTCCACGTTTCGTTTCGAAATAAGTGTTGTATTTATATCTTTATTTTATATAGTAAAAATAATGTAAAACATGAGATACTTTATTTATTTTATATCGCTTGATTCATATTTAATTAAACATAATTTATGTATTTTATTAAATAAACTTTATTAATAATGTTTTAAAATTCTAATTTTTGTTACTATTTTATATATTTATTTCTCAATTTTGATGGGGTTGTTCTTAGGGGAAAAACCTTAGCACATTTTTATTTGTCATGATGATAAGTTTCACCGCTGTGACATATTGTATGCTGTTTGTGGATGAAGTTCTGATTGCCAAATATATGGTGGAGTAAACACTAATTTTCTGGTTGGGTACGTAAAATTCTTAGAGTCTACAGGATTTAAGTTGATTAAAACCTACTTGAAATGAAAGTTTAGTAATGTAATGCATAAGACTTATGTGGAAGTAAGGCTTAATACATAGGTCACCTCAAAAAAAGTTTTAAATATTTTGGGTTTATTATTTAAGAAAATGAGGAGATCGATAAGGATGTTACTCATCATTTAGTACAATGTTAATGAAGTAGAGGCTTACATGTAGAGTCTTATGTAATAAGAAAGTGCCACAAAATTTAAAGGCAAGTGCTATCGAGTGGTGACTAAATTAACTATGTTATAAATGGAGCGGAATGTTGGTCAGTCAAGAACATTCTCACATTTGAAAGATGAAGTTACAAAAATGAGAACGTTATGATGGATGTGTGGAGATGAAGTTACAAAAATGAGAACGTTATGATGGATGTGTGGATATAGTAGGAGAGATCAATTAAAAGAGAGAATATCACATATAAGGTAAAGTGGCTTCGATAAATGAAAAGATGTTAGAAGCAAGACTGAAATGGTTCGGACATGCGAAGAGGAAATACATAGATATTCAAGTGTGGAGGTGTAAGAGGTTGGCTATAGATAGTTCTGGAGTGACAGAGATAAATCTAAGACAGGAGAATTTATATGATTAGACTAGACATGATGCAGTTTCACCTTACAAAAAATATAATCTTAGATATGAGGATATGAAGGCCACGAGTTGAGGTAGAAAGGTTATAAGCTAAGGTAATAGTTCTTGTCTAGCTACCCGTTTATAATAGTAGTGCTATAGTATTATTCTCGTAGAATCGTATCCTCTGTTTTATGTTACTATATGTTGATAACTTGTACCTCGATTTTATCGTATTATTTTATTGTAATTTATGTTTTATTACTGTGTTTTTTAGTTTCTTTTACTTCTATTAATATATTTTTTTCTGAATTGCTTTGAACTATTTTTTCTTGTGTCAAGAGTATATCAGGAACAACGTCTTTACTTTTAACATAGTAATAGAATATCCATACCTTTAAGATAGTAATAAAATATTCATACACTCTATACACGTATCTTCTTTTTTTTTTTTTCAAATCATACTTTATAGGACTACATTAAATATGTTATTATTATTATCATAGTATAATTATTTAATATTATTATTATTATGTGAATTTAGTTCCCTATCTTTTCTTCCTTTTTTTTTTTTTCGTTGTGGGGTGGGTGGGGGTGGTGGGGGGCAAGGTGATATTCTTCTAGGAAGCTGCCGCCCTTCTTCTCTTATTACACATGCATGAATTATTCTTGCATTGCACGGATTTATTTTATATAAAATAAAAATATTCAATTAAAGTACTATTTTATATTTTTCATAATTGATCTTGCAAGCTTGCAAAAGAAAATTAAAATCTCTCTTTTAATTTCTTTCTCTTACACGCACCACCCCATATGTGCATGATTGTATATGCTGTCCATTCCTTGAATAATGAATAAAAGCCAACCCCTATTTAATTTCTTTTCACATTGTTAATTGAAATATTCATATATTGTAAGATCTTTTTAGTGAAAAATAAAGTACAAGAAGTTATTTAACAACCCCCCCCCCCCCCCTTTTTTTAGCTATTTAACAAACTTAAAACTTATCGTATAACAGACTTAAATGTTAATATACAATTGCAATATATTATCCGATTAGTTGTAGTAAAGCCTTTTTTTTTAAACATGAGCTTTGGTTTTGGTGGTGGTGGTGATTTGGGGGGGGGGGGTGGGAGTTGGGGGGATATTGAAAATTGTCAAAGTTTCATACGACTAGGTGAAGCGGTACAAAATCACAGAATTCAATTATATGTGATAAGCATTATGCAATTTCAAGTTAAACAAGTGAGGAAATCATAATCTTCATAAGAATTACGAAGACGTGTGAGTCTAATCATAATTAATTAAGGATCACAAGATATATCATGTTCAACAAGATATCAAAGTGGATGATTGACTCAATTCATAATAGAAATAATTGCACGAAAATTTTTTAACTTTCGTAACGTTGTTGAATTTATATGAGAGCAACCTAAATCGTGAAAATGAAAATGTACGAACTAGTGAAGAGAAACATAATTACTACTTATATTATCCGTAATTGCTTGAATTTTAAGATTTTCTTCGAACCAGTCATATATTATATCAAAATAAGCAAAACGCCTCCCTATAAATAACGCTCACCTCGTATAACTCAAACAAACACCAGAAAATACAATTACAAATTGAGGTAGCAAAATTGATATTAATAATGAGGGTGTAGGCTACCTTGAATATGTATTTTTCTAAGCAAAATTTATTTTTTCATTCCTCTTGGATTGAATCTAATGATTAATGTATTTTAATTATTACATTATGTCCTTTATTTTTCTTGAGTCTATTTTCCCTCATTTTTATTTCATAATCAATCACTATTATTATCTTATCTTGCTTATTTGATTGCGAATTAATTTATTGTTGGTACATCTAAAATCACATCGTAAGGCCTCAACCGATAGCGTTGCTTCAATCTGCGATAATTTCAAGCTAGGATTCATTTCGGATAACTCAATTTTCAGTATAACGATCAATTATTGTAAATTGCAATTTTTTTGCTTTAAATTAAGCGTAGGAGTTATTATAGTTTTGCAAGTTTTCTTTTTTTTAAAAAAAAAATTGTAGTTAGAGACAATTTATTTTTGAATTATTATTTATGAAAATTGCCACAAAACTTGTTGCTTAATGGTATTCGCTAAGAAAAAATAAATAAATTATACGGATATGCGTAAAAAGAGAATATTGAGGTATAATCATATTGGTAAAAAGAAAAAAATATTTTGTCAAACAGTTTAAACTGAAATATTCTTACCCTTCAGAATAATGTACAAATAAATAAATAAATAAGTAAATGTACAAGTATGGATTTATGTTATTCACATTTTGTGTTATATTAATCTTTCCTGATCACCGACTTGAGTTATGGTGAAATTGTTTAGAAATTTTTTATTTTTAATAAGAGATTTTGAGTTTGAATTTTTTAAAATGAAAAAAAAAATCCCATTGAAAATATCGTTCGAGAAATAAGGAATATAATGTGTGAATTTAAAATTAAATTCAAAACAAATAAAATATCGAGCGAAAAAAATATATCTCAATCTTTCCCTACTATTTTTAATGTGAGTGTACAATTTGCCCTTCAACTGGACAATCAAATTATGTTTAGCAAGATATACGTTTTATGACGACGCAGGACATAATTTGTGAAATATTATAATATAAAATATAAATCTATACCCCACAAAAAATTATTTATCTCGAAAGAAAAAAATTAACGAGCACAGAATAGGGCAAAATATCATTACATTAAATAACTTTTAGCATCAATTAATTAACGTAATAGTTTAATTGTGCTAAATATATATTTTTAACGGTAATATTTTTTATGGGATAATGCACAAGTACTATCTCAATCTATGCCCATATTCTCAGAGACACACTTATACTATAATAAGATCACATGTCATCTCTGAACTTATTTTATTAATAATTTTCTACCTCTTTTCAGCCTACGTGACACTATCTTGTGGGCTCAATACTGGTTGACTTTTTCTTTCAAACTAGTACCACGTAGGCTCAAAAGGGGTAGAAAATTATTTATAAAATAAGTTAAGGGGATAATAGGACGTTAGTATAATATAAATATGTCTCTGCAATTTCAGGCATAGGTTGAGGGATACTTATATTTTCCCTTTTTTATAAATATTACTTAAGTCTATAACAATATTGGATATAATATCAATCAACTAATGACAATATAAATATCAATACTCTTTATTAGTCATTAAAAATTATTTTCGTCACCATGTCAAATGGTCTTACTTTTTCCTTTAGAAAAATTCAAACAACCCTCTTTTTTCCTTTCCCATGTCATGCTCTAATTCTTTACATTATGATGAATGTTATGTGACAAATCACCTATAGGTCATTGAAGTCACCTTTAAAGGCCACTTTCCTTTGTTTGATCAAATCTACTTTTTCTTCATTTACTATTAAGAAAATATATAGTAGAAATATCTACTTAATTAAATTAATTCATTCTCCTCGTGTCTCAAAATAAATATTCTTTTAGCAAAAAAAAAAACCTCAATTAGTTTAATTTTATATAAAAAAATCGAACACAAAATTTGTATGTTATCATAACTACATTCTTCTACTCTATCTTTTTAACCATGTTCAATTTTCAATAGGCATTAAAATAAAAATAATTAAGTAAAGTAAACGTTATATATTTATTAATTTCTTAATTAACATAATCTTTTTTAAAGTGATACTTATTTTGAAACGGAAAGAGTACTAGCATACATTTAGTTAAGTGAACTAATAATGAGAATACATATTAATAATTTCGATATTACATCAACTGAGCAAAACCATCATATCAATGGTGACTCTTATAAGCATTGAATTAAGCCAATCACCTTCTTATCCAACTTTGTTGGTTGATCATGACAAAACAAGACACTTTAAACTAAAAAAAAAGATATAACATTAAAGTAGTTATAAAAATATACTTGACTAATTCAGATTCATATAGAACAATATTTTTAACAGAATGTATTTAATTTTCACGACTCAAATCAAAATTTTTGACAAAAATAACTTTATTTTACATTTTATCAAGACGAAAATCATGTCTTTCATCTAACAATTATCTGTATTTTCCTTAATCGACTAACAAAACAACAATTAATTAAGAATAAATCGATAATAATCATCCCGACCATCACAACTCATGTTGGTCCATATACACTAAGTTTTAATAATACATGCATGAATGAAATTGGATTTTTGCTTCTATAAGACTCTTTAATCACCTCTTATCTTTTAGATCCTTTTGTCGGGAATACAACTAGACATACAAATGTAGTACTCACTCTGACCCATTTTTATGTGAATGTTTGACTTAGAATAAAGTTCATAATTTTTTTAAAAAATAAAATAAAATTGTAATGTAAGTCAAATATATTCAAAGTAAAGTGACTCTTTTAAAAGATATTGGTGAAAATTGTGCATAACTTTTTTTTTTTAATTTTCTCTCTCCTCATATAAAAATAAACTAGAAAATCAAACAGATTGATTACGATTTACATGTTATTAAGGATAAAATAAAATGATAAAATGAGATTGAGGGAGTAGTTGTATTTTTATGATTAATTTTTTTAGAGACTTGCAAATATTATAGTTGAAAACATAGCAATTGTAGTAGTAACATATGCAACCTTTAGATGTATATAACTAAGTAGAAACTATTGTAATTAAATGTTGTAATGTAGTGATGATTATGTTCCCTAGTTTAAAAAGAAATTGAACATTTGGGCAAACAAAATTATAGAGAACTAGAAAGTTTGCTCAACATGTTACATGTCAAAATGTGCCCCTAGAAGAAGGGAGAAAATGAATATGAATTAATATCAACAATCAGCATCACTCATCACGTGGATTGTAGTGCTGTGATGGGACTGTTTCACCCTCAATCAGAGATTTCAGGTTTGAACCTTGAAGATAGAGAAAATCATGTTGAAAGTTTCACATCTAAATAGACCCTATAATATGTGATACGAATTTAGTCGAAGCTTCAATACAAATTACAAATCGAAAAAAACATCAGCATCACTCCTTCTTAGCCTTTTTATTAGGGCATGGTGGTGACTTAGAGACAGGTCACATCTCTAAGAGAAGGAAACATCTCAAACCCTAGTTGTGCCCTTGCTAAGTCACATCCCTCTCTCTTTCCTACCCCATTCTATTTTGTTTTTTTTTTCTAACCTAACCTATTACTGCCGTCATCTCAATTTATTTGACGATATTTGATTTGATCTGAAATTCAAGTAATGAAATGAAGAATTTTGATGCATAATGTAAATTTATGCAATATATCAAAATTGTCTTTACTATCCATAATTAAATGAGTGGTGGTAAAACACATGGCGTGACAGATATAAAATATCAACACCGAATTCATCTGAGCCCATTTATATTCTCCACTCAAAATTATTAAATTTTAATTGAGAAAAACTATTTCTGAACCCATAAATTTAGAACATATCAAAATTGTCTTTACTACCCGTAGTTAAATGAGTGATGGTAAAAACAATATATTTTATTCTCAACCTATAACTATAAAAGTATAACATGATAATTAGTAGTAAACCTATCAAATCAAAAAATCATAGATCCTTCTTGATGTATAATACATAAGACTTCAACTTACCCTCTCATATTTTTCTTTTCATAAGTAGTAAAAAAAACAATTATGAAATTAAATGTAAAATAAGGGAGAATTTTAATTTTCATTCAAACACCTTTTTTTTGTTTTTGTTTTTTACCTTCCCATTTTTTGTAGTGTCAATGTCACACTAGACTACAAGAAATTGTTTTTTGGGTATGTAAAAAAATGTCAATAGAATGCCCTTTTTCAAATATCCATAACATATAATTAATCCTAGCTAGCTACAGATCCCTCCTTATCTTGAAAGATATATATGAATTGATTACTATAGAAATATATAGATATCAAGAAAATGACTACCACTTAGTTAACTTTTGGAACTTTTATCCCTTTTTCCACAATAAGCCTAAATAGGATATTTGGTTGGTGAGTGGTCCTAAATATACCCACTATATATAAGATTGGAATTATTTTTTAATTACATACTATATGTTATTCAAATATTTTTTATAACATCCAAAGTTTTACCTAATTGCATTTGCTTCTTATATGTGATTGTATTCTTGGTTGGTAATGTTATTGATGTACAAATAAAGTTTTATAAAAACAAAATTATATAGCTAGGGATATTTTAAAACTTTGGTATGCATCTTTTTGGAAAAGATATTCTTTCAAGATCTAATATCAATTTTTTTTTATGTTGTGGAGTATTATTGTTTTTACTTTTTTCTACCTTCTTACTTGTATCAACTATATTTAGTATATCATGTTAAAAGTATTTTTGGATTGATTAATTAGTCCACTAATTACTACTTCTATTGTTTCAAAATGAGTGATCTAATTTGACTTGACACGTATTTTAAGAAAATAAAGAAGATTTTTGAATCTTATACGTGGTTCTAAATTAAAATCATGTCTAATATATAAAATTATTCTTTAATCTTGTGGTTTTAAACATATCACGTGAAAAGATGAAAGTAAAAAAATGTTATAAAAGAAAAAAAAAGAAAAGATCATTTATTTTGAAACAAACTAAAAAAAAGAAATTATTCTTTTTAAAACGAAAAGAATTTGGTTTAGACCTATGAATTGGACGGATGAATATAGAGAAGATAAAGTTATGGCATAGGGTTCAATTTTAATTACTTTTTTTTTTACCGAGTTTGGATATAATATGTTAAATCTAAGTTAAATAAAAAATTATTGTACGTGAATAAAATCTCATATTAATAATTTTGAAAAAAAATAAGTATATATACAATGTAAAGATGCTCTTAAATGACATGAGGCTTCTGAAAAATAATCAAGCTTGAAAAAGAATGATATCATATCATGTTAATAATATTTTTCTTTAACCAAAACCCTCTTAATAATAATAATACCATGCTAATAATAATTTTCCTTGATTAAACACCCTCTTAATAATAATTTTGTGAACTACTTACTATAGGATAATTTTGGTGAGATATTTCTGACATTTATTACTTTCTCAGGTTCTGACACTGTTTTTTGGATAGAATTTTGAGAAAAAATTTAATTTAATTATCCATTAATTTCTTTTGGTCCAAAAGAATTCAAATTAAATAGTTGGACTATTAAAATAAATATTGGGAATACATAAAAAAACAAAATCGTAGAATATTGATGTAAGATCTTTTAAAATGTAATTTATTTAATTTTTAAATTTATTAGTTCTCATATTCCTTGTTGCTACATAAAAATTACTAGATTTCATATATATCATTTTCTTTTTTTTAAAAAATAATCTATTTCAAAAGGATGTATTTCATTTGGTAATTCTTTAATGTTAATTTTCTTATGGCATGTTAAGTGTTAAGAGCATTAAATTAAAAGATATTTATTTAAGTTCATAAGATTTAAAAATCTTTTTTTATTTTCTTAAATTATAAATCAAATTAAAATCAGATAAATAAATTAAATTTTAAAATAAGTTACAAGAAGTAGTAATAATTTAATTATTTTTTTTACCAAAAAAATAATTTTAATTATTGAAGTTGACTTTTATAGACAAATCAAATTAAATATATTTTCATTATGCCTTTTTTTCTGGAAAAAAAATAACACAAAAGAAACAAGGTGAACCCCATAGGGAAATATCAATCTTGACTAATTGGTCCTAGAAGAAAAGGAAATCTTATCTGTTGTTTTTACAAACAAATTCAATTAATAGTAGAACATATGACCTTTATATATATATATATATATATATTATTCAATATAATTAAATTTTCGATAGAGAAGCGTTTTAACTTTTACACTAAAGTAAAATTTTTCAATATAAATTCAATAAAAACAAATATTAAACGCTAGATAACGAGAGAAAAAAAGTACCATTTTACTTAATTTCCACAACCCCAATAAAATTTGTGGTTATCTTATTACAGAATGATTTGAAATTACTAAAAGAATTCGAGAATCTGTCGCTAGTCTATTATTATATAAGATTAAATTTTTTTTATCATTTATCTATAAAATAAGATTATTTTTTTATTATAATTATTATTATTATTTAGCTATAAAAATTTTCTTGCTGATTTATTTATTATTATTATTATTTAGCTATAAAAGTTTTCTTGCTGATTTATTTATTATTATTTTAGTAGGGTGTGTGGTTCTAACAGTAGTCAGTCAGCTCTAAGTTGATTTCACAACTAATTTTGTAATGAAACATATTGAGGAGACATGTTACATCAGCTACACTCACATAGATTATTTTTTTCCACTCGTTTGGCGTATATTAGAGTCCAACTAAATTTAAATTACGCACTATAAAATATATTTAAAAATAATATTATTAACATTAATTTTTTATCTAAAATTCAAATTCCAAAATTCTATTTAAGAGTGATGCAATCTCGCCGCTACACCAAACTCATATTGTTAATATGGACGAATCTTTTAGCACAATAATATTATTCTAAATGTTGGTTGAAGTAGAGACAATGAATCCCAAGGTGGGGGCTGATTATAACACTCATTGCTTGGAATGTCTACCATCAACAATTAATTTTTTTTGTTTTTCTGCCGCCTACCCAAGATTTTACTTTTTTCTAAAAAAATATTTTTATTAATTTTACCCAAATAGTAATTTACTATGAGTAATTTTTATGATTTTTTTGGCTCACCTAAGGTTTACGACTGAGAACGAACCTCTAAAGAAGGAATACACATTATATCTTTTAAACGAAATTTTATATTGAAATTAAAAAAAAAAGATAGAAAGGTTATTAAAAAAAATGATGAATGAATTCAGAATTCATTCATTCGTTGAGATATTTTTTAATTAAAAATTTCAAAAAATAAATTTATGTATGCCTAGATTCAAAACGAACATGTCTTAATTATCGAATAAGAATTATTATATACTCAAGTAGATTTTGAATTTATGAATTTTGAATTACAATCAAGATATATAGACTATTATGTATATTATAACTAATTTTTTTGAACATAAATACGTAGTCTAAAGTTATATTTATTAAATTTTGTTGACCTGTTAGTGTAATGATGTGGCTCCGCCCATAAACACACACTTATTTTTTTTTAAAAATATTACATAAAAATAACATTAATTGAGAGAATTATTTGACTAAATTATCCCTAGTATACTTATGAGGAAATTTTAAAAGTATTTAAAAGACTTTTTAGGTGTTTGTTTTAATTATTATAGAGTTATTATTTGAATATACCCTCTTTGGAGCTTATTATTTAGTTTTTTCTATTAAGTGTTATTTTTATTACTTTTACTTAGATTTATCATATTATTAATTTATTTTTTATTAATATTATTTTTCTCCATTATTTTAAATATGATTTCTTTGCTATCTATACAGTGAATTCTGAAAATAATTTATTTGTCTTCATGAGATAAAAAGTGGTAAGATTGCGTCTTTTCTCTCTAGATCTCACTTATGGAATTACACTAATATTGTTTAATATAATTAAGTAATGATAAATATAAATAAGAATCAATGGATTCTTGATCATTTTATAAAATAAAAAAAATCACTACTTTTGAACCAGATTTGAGAGGCTGGACAATCACTAATAATTGTGAACATGAGGGATTAATAATTTAATGTTTAATCTAATAAGTAATTAGAAAAAGAGTGCTAAAAGTCAACTAATTCTCTTCTTTTTAGTCACAAATTACCTAACCTTTATAAAGTTGGAGTTTGTTTTTTGAGAGCCATGAATATCAAATCTTGATTTTGATGATATGAGAAAATTGTGATTCAAGATTTACTACTTTTTTTTGTGACTAAAATATTTATTATATTGATATGTACAAGTTGGCAAAGAAGAGATAAATTGGTTTTTTATATATAAATGAGGTAAGGTGAATCATTTTTTTTCTTATAGGATGTGGGATTAATTTATATGTATATGGAGTTCGATTACTCAATTAATAGTTATTGTTAAAAAAAAAATAAAGAATTTTTTTAATGAAAACTGAAATAAGAAAAATAAAAATAACCTTTTTGAGATAATAATTATTATTTGAGTGATTATCTGATAAATTAGTAATTTTTCTATGAGTGTAAAATACAAAAATTAGTGTTTAAATTTTGCAACTACTATTTTGAGTGCTAACAATTGAATTTAAAATTATATATTTATATATAGTTGTTAAACTTTATCACAATTATATTGTTTGAATAAAATTTATTGATATTTTTTAATTGAATTTGTATCTGAACTTCTACCTTCGCTTCTTATTCAAATTAGGTTTAGTTGATTGATTATTAATTATATATGTATGATAATGATTTGTTGAAGCTGTCAATTTCAAGGGTTCTTGGGAACGTTAAAAGATAAAGTAAATCTGATTATTGATATGATAAGATATTGAGATCCTTTATAATCCCATATCAATCCTTGATTTTGTCACCACTAATCTTAATTTGTCCTAATTTAATTAGTTTCATATGTAGTAGAATATCATTGTTATTAAATTAAATTAACATTGGAGCTAGCAATAGGGGCAAGTAGGTCACATTGAAAGCTTTTACTACTAAGTATAATGATTTTTAATAAATTTTTTTAAAAAGTCATTAGTCTTGTTAATTCAAATTTATGCTCCGTATTTAAAGTTCAAACTATATTACTAAGAAAAATGTAAATTTCCAACAAGAAGTTAATTCAAAAATATTTGTAATAATTCAATAAATCACGTCAGAATTTCACATCTTTTTTTAATCGTGTTTGAATGTTTGATTAAAAAAATCTCATTCATCCGACCATATCTTTGTTGGCAATGCGTATATATATATATATATATGTATAATATAAGGTTGCAAAAAATATTCTTTGTATTAAACTATCCTCTAAAACCCTTTTTTTCTAAGTAGTTGAGATATTTGTACACCCTAGCCATTCCATGTAAATAGTTGGCTCTTTTCCACTACTTTTAATTTAGACCATACATAAAAATAAAAGGTAAAATTTATTTCTTGTTTGTTATTTTCAATTACGTGGCCAAAAAGTGGTCAATAAATATTATTTGTATTATATTATTTTTTCAAACCATTTGGATTCTAGAGAATATTGACCCGATTAATTTTTGCTTACTAAGTAAAAAAATTATTGTGAAAGTTTTTTATAATTTCTATCGACTAAAACTTTATTTTTAGAGTCGAATCGAAATACGATTTAATTTAAATTATAAATATAATTATTATTCGAGGCTTTAATATATTCTCCAATAATTATTAAATTAGGTTAATACCTTAAAAGTAATATATTTTAATCATTGTTTTATCCGGAAATGTACATACACTTTTATGGAAATCCAAATAAAAAATATTTTTAAGAAAAATTTAAGTACAAAGATTTGACACTTCCTAATATCATTTCATTTAAGTGATCATTTTTTTTTTTAGAAAAAAATAATTCTGTCACTTTCTTCTCTTGAATAGACAATTCATTTTGTGAACTTCAAATCCACCACACAATTTTCAATAAATATTCAAAGATAGTAAAAAAAATATCATAAGAGCATTTATGCAAGAAAAATACTTACATCTCCAGCTATTTTGAAATAGAAATGCATTTAAAATTTCCAAACCTAACAAGTAATAGGGAGTAATAATTGTAGAAAGCAATTGTTTGATATCGTCCATCTACGATACTCATCTTTGACTTTCGTCTCGATAGGTATATTATTATACATTTTTCTAATACATTATTTGGACGGCTGTTAAAAATTGTTTCATAATATATTGTATTATATTATATTATATTGCATATTTTTATTGTGTTATATTATACAATGTTTTAATGAATATAATGTTTGAATAAATTGCATTGTTCTCTCGTTACATAATGTTACACATTAGAAATTTCAAATGATAAACCTACCGTAATAGTAGGGTACGGAATAGAGCTATTATGAAAAGGTCGTGTGAATGATAAAATGTGATTATTAATTAATAAGTAAAGACTATATAAAAAGAAAATATTGAGGTAACGATGTGATCACGCAAAATCGATCGTAACTATTTTGTCATTACCCAATGGTGAATTTAAACGATACGATATAATATAGTTTAAATAATCATCGAAATAAACATTATATTTATACCAACAATACAATATGACGAGCACTAACAACCATCCAAACAAGGTGTAAAATAATTTAATATAACATTGTAGACATGGTCCTTTGTAGGTACTGTGTCCAAATCAATTAATTAAGTCAAGAAAACTCTATAATTTTTTTCTCTTTTGATTAATTCAATCCAATTATTTGGAATATTGAAATTGATAGTGAAAAAGAAATTGATGGAATAAAAGTTATAATAAAAAATAAAATTAATGGTATTGAAATGTTTTTCCAATCACATTCAATTGTTTACCCAAAATTTAATCCATTGAAATTTATTAAATGCTGAAAAACATTCTCCAGCTGATATTCTAGCATTCATTGCCAATACCTTGGCTAATATAAACCACAATTTTCTAGAAAAAAAATAATCATTATCTAATTTTGCATTGATTTCATGTTCTTATTTTATTTTTTTGGATTTTGCTAGGTTGGTAAAGGGACGGGCGATGAAGGTTGAAAAAGACAGATTCAGAATTTAAGCATATCAGTTTTATTCACTCCTAGAGTTTTCTCGGTCTTTTTGGGTAAGATCAAGTTCACTAGTTGCTCCTTTAGGAAATGAGCATGTACTATCTGTGGATGAAAGTAATGAATGCACTTTGTAGAATATGTTCGTCGTAGGGGTTTACTGTTCACACTTAAAAATAACTTTTAATAAAAATTTATACGCTAAAGCTAATATGATTTGGTCCTTCCATAGACCCTACACATAACGATATATTAATGCATCAGATTGTCCTTTTCCCTCTATGAACGATCAAATTAGCTTTGAAAAAACATAAAGTTTCACCGCTCTTATTTAAAAAAAATTATAAAAGAACATATATTCCTCGAATTTAATAGAGATTTCTTTTTTTTTATAGGAATATCCATGTGGAGAAAACAAAAAACTATTAACTTGCATTCATTTCTAAAATTCATCCATTAAAGAATTTACAAATAATAATTTCATAAATTGTATACATTCGAAGTATACAATTGTATACCTTGGTTTAAATCACACATTTGTGTATTATTAAGGTATATAACATGCTGAAGGTATAAATTTTACATATTTATAAATAATTTTTTAATGTGTATTTCTTGTTAATTACTAATTCTTCGTTTTGGAGTAGGTGATATGATATACAAGTTTGTACTTAGTGGTCCATGACCTATAGTTTAGGCCCATTTTTTAAATTTTTTTAGAGCCATGTGAAACCCCATATCCATATGGTGTGAACAGCCCATTTGGATACAAATGTCCAAGTTTATACCAGAGCAAATATTAGTAGCATAACAAAAAAGTCTTTATCGTCATTAATATCTCTGTTCACGGAAATTGTGACCTCTTAGTAGGATAGATGACTGCGTCAAAGATACCGTAGAAAATATAGCAACTTTGAGGAAATTTTAGTACAATTGAATATTTTTTTAAACACTGCCTAAGTTAAAGGGGTGGAGCCAAACTCACTAACTTTGGTTCCAAACTCTAAATTTATCTTAAAAGAAATTCATTTAATATGTATAGATTATTAATTTATAATTCAATAATTTACGTAACTAAAACTCCAAATCCATTAAACATCAAATTCTGGCTCCACTTCTTCAGTTGAGTCGAAGTAAAATGACAGAAGTGATGAAAACATCCCTAAACTTAGTGTGAATCATTAGTTTTATCCTCAAATTATTGACAACCTTAAAAACACTCCATTTCTTGACTTACTGAACTTATGTACACCCCGATCTTGCAAACACGACCGAAATACACAAGTGGATCCTCTCGGTCTTCTATTAAGAGCCTTGTGCTTTTACAAGAGTTTGAGGCCATTTGCTATGCTACGTGTCAGATCGGGGAATATCTAAGTTTAGTTAGTCAAATAAAATTATGTCTTTTAAGGTTGTCAATAGTTCAAAAACAAACCTAATAATTTGCGTCAAGTTCAGAGGGGATTTCAAATACTTCTCTCAAAATTAAAAATTATAACTAACTAAAAATTTGGGTGAGAGGTCACAGTCCAAGCAATAAAAGCCTTGATTAGAATGAAAGGGCTCCAAATTATGTCAGAGATATGGGCCTTGGCCCAGTACACTCCACAAATGGTGTTGGGAGCATCGACGTGGCTTCATCAACAACTTAATTTCTTTTATAAAAATTTAAATTCAAAGTTTTATATATTGACAACGTAAAAATATATTTATACAAGACAAAAATCTTATAAATTGCTCTATTAACTCTATTATTGCAACAATAACCAAAAAAAAGCAAGAATTCGTTACATTTCGAAACGTAGCACAGTTGCAACATTTCTATTTCAAAACGTAGTAGATTACATGTATCTACACGTAAACATCCGCTCATTTTAAATAAAAAAAATGATACGAATATAGTATATGAATGTAACTACATGTGTTTATATATATGCTATAAAATTGCATAATCTCACTATACTATGCAATTATAAATTATCTTTTTTCGAAATATCAATAAATGTTAAAGAATAATATGTGGATCGAGATGGTTAATTTAGGTTTAAAGGGTTGGTGCCAACTAGAAGCAGGCAAGATATTGGTGTTGGGCCCAAATTTAGACAAATCCAAACAACGACAGTAAAACGCACACTCGTGTGCATTGACCCAAATCTTGTTTTATGTGGAAGTGTGTGATATGGAAAACATATCACAAAGATTATTATTATTATTATTATAATTATAAAAACATTGTAACTAACTCCTAATTATTGAGATAAAGAAATTTCGAGTTCAAATTTTAAGAATGAGAGCGTCTAACTTAGTGGATTATTTATGTTATGAAATTCAAATTAGTCGAACGAATTTCATGTATACAAGGTTATAAGAAGAAGAGGACATGCTTGTCAACTCCTAACTGTTTTCAATTATTGAAAGTGAATTCGTTTTCAATTATTCTTAATCGGTTTATCATTCATTATTAGGATTAGGAGAAAAAACTAGCTAGATCAAAGTGACTTTTTTTTTCTTATTAAAAACTAAATCCCCTAGTATAAAGTATGGTGATGCTCTCTTCATTTTGTAAATACATTAAAGAGAAGTCAAAACTTTTACGTAGATCGATCAATTTTACATCGTTCAAGTTCTGAACCAAACTGAAGGCGATTATATTATTATACTTATAAGATTACATTAAATATGATTGATTACGTAAAATATGGTTTTGTAACTTACAAATAGCCAGCTAAGAAATAGTAGTACATAAGAGGGGCCTCAATTATGAAATATACACATTGAGCACCACATTTTTTGTACCATTAGCACATGGGGGTGGGGTTGTTTGGGATATATATATATATATATATATATATATATATATATATATATATATATATATATATATATATATATATATATATATATATATAAAAGAATTGGTCCCTAGTATATTTATATATATCTGAAGATATGGAGTGTGAGGAATGTAACAAAATTTGTGGACCAATTTGTAGATAAAATAAAGTATTAGTGGTCCTTGTTATTTTGGCTGGTGATGAACAACTCTTTCACTAGAGAATGCCCACGGAAATTAATGTAAGAAAGGTGACATAGCCCCCCCTTATCTATGAAATAGCCACGTATCGTCTAGACACGGAGTTAGAATTTTGAGTTCATAAATTTTGAATTTCAAAAAAGATAGCTTATTGAGATTTTGTTGACGAATTTGTAAGTGAATAGTTATTATCTGGCAAGTTCATTTGAAAATTACGTAGGACTCATTAAGGAAAGTAGAATTCCACCAAGTGCTTCTCCTATATTCCTAGGACATAAATTTGAAATCGGTCTCTAAATAATAACGGAGAGAGATATTACTCATCTCACTATATCTGATCTCGATCGATTGTAATATCATTACTGTTAGGATCAAGGTTCGATCATCATATCAAAAGTTATAGTTCACAGCAAGGGTGCGATTTTATTTCTTACTTAAACCTACCAATCAAGTGTCGTATTGTTCGATCATGACTTTAATCCATACCATCCGACCCCCTTGTGGCCCTTGACATAAACATATACTCAATAAAATAGTCAAAAATCGTGCAAACAGATCCATCGTTTGATGAAATTGAAACATAAGATTTCTTGGTTTTATATATCTACCCTTAGGCTGAGTACTTGTTATTGATATATTTGAACATCAAACTCAATTGATGTAACCACATCCTTTCAAAAATCAAAAGTGTATCAACTTCTTTTACAATGAAAATCAAATGAGTTCGTAATCTTAAAAGATGTTACAATCAGAAGCGAATCTAAGATTTTAAATTAATCAAGTGTTAATGTAATATAATTTTTTTTTATAATTAGCTATTACATTCCTCCCACTTAATTACAATGGCCAACATCCCAAGTTTTTGAAAGTGGACTATTTTTGACATCCTTTAGGCATTGATTAGTGATGTTTCATCTTTAGGGACCACTTGGAATAATACAAAGACTTATACATGACATGCCCATACTTATCAAAGTTGTATTTGTCATTTTTGTCTAAGTGTTAAAGGACACTTCTTACAATGCCAGCACTAAATCTTAACCTAAATTCTCCCCCCACCACTCACCTCCCACTTCACTCCACCTGGCTCATTCCTCTTGGATTTTGAGTTACATATATCGGTTTGACTAACAACGCATAAATTATTTATGTTGTTAGCAATTTTTAACATGATTAAAAGCTACCATTTTTCTATTGAACTTCTCGCTAAAAATTGTTCAATTTGTGTTTTCACAAATTTTTTGATTGAATTATTTATGTTGTTAGCAATTTTTAACACGATTAAAAACTACTATTTTTCTATTGAACTTCTCGCTAAAAAATGTTCAATTTATGTTTTCACAAATTTTTTTGATTGAATTAGTGGGGGAAAAAATAGTAATATTTTCATGATGCGGAAGTTCTCCACTATTTTAATGAGAATTTGTTTTTCATGATAGTGTTTTTTCAGTGAGGTGGTTCGGTAGAAAATAACTTAGAAAATTGTAATCTGTAGCAAATTTTCTACTCATTCACGGAGTGAAGACCTTTCGTAAGTCGTATTAACAATTTAATAATTATTTTTATTGGAATGCCAAATAACATCAATTATAAAAAAAATTTGAGATAATTTGCCAATCAATTTTCTACTCAACGTTAAATATTCATTTTGGAATCTGACTAATTACTATTATTACCGAAAAGCTTCGTATTAGTAAAATGAGAATAAATAACTGTTTATCAATCTACCACAATCTTTCATGCCATCTCTATAATTACTAGCAAACTCACATCTTCTTTTTGTACTAATTATCCTTAATTATGACTAATGGAAAGTTTGTTGACATTTATTCTATTCAAAATTAGGATTATAAATACAATTTTCTTGAGATTAATTATGTTTATGTATACTATATACTAAAAATAAGTAGTGGCACCGACTTATGAAAAAGAAGGAATAATGATTAAAGGGTGTTTTTGGGCCTATTGTTTTGTTTTTGAACATGAATAGGGCCTATACAGCCTGCTCTTGGTGTCCATATATACTAACTTTATTAAATCAAACAAAATACAATTTTGTCTCAAAAATATTCTCTACTCTTTTTTTTTTCTCTTTATAATTTATGTATTTTTATATTATTTTTTTTACTTTTCTTAGAAAAAACAAGTAGACATAAAGAAGCAGGTGGGAAATTGCCTCAATAGGTACTTTACTTTTTGGCACAGAAATAATTAGGATTCTATTAAAGTAGACATGTTTCATCATTCATTTTCACATGAACTCGTGGGCATTTTTTTTTCTTTTATTACTTTTTTCCCTCAAAGGAAAATAATAATAATAATAAAGTATTCGATATAATTTTATAAGTAGAGTATGAAGAGAATGATGTATATATAGCCTTACTTCTATTAAGTCAAAGTAGAGTACATAGTCTACGGTTGTCTGTCTGATTTGCTTTAGAAGTAAGCAAGCAAAGACAAGTAATAGCTAAGCGAGAGTGTTTACAGTGATAAATAGAAATTTTGTTAGATAGACGATAAATTCAAATAAAGTATAACAAAAATCAAGATGAAGACGCATATATCTATTTTTAGGTTTGTATCAACAAGGTAACAACACTACAATTCCTTCCTAATTGGAATTAGCTAGAAAAAATTAACTTAAAATTATTCGTAATTAATATAATTTTTTTGATAATCTATCATTGATCCATCACTTATTTGGATTCGTATGAATTTTATTGTTTAATTAGCTATGAAATTTTCCCATAGCTAATTTCTATTTTTTCTTAGTAGTGATATAACTTTTCATTTTCCTTAGTTGGCGCTTAAAGATATATTTTAAGAGTAATTTTTGAAAAGTTATCTTCAAAGACATGTTTACTTATAAAATTTGATCTTCAAATATTTTAATTTCAACTTTTTAAAACCAGACTCAAACCAGTTTATGAAACTTCCGAACTAGTCGATTGCATGAAATAAAACTATATATTCCGACTACGAGCCAATAGAAACTTATGGGATTTTGAAATGGAGATGAGAAATAAAAAATAGCAGCTCAGCAGCTCAGTACATTAATCTTTCGTAATTGTAACATTCGAGTAAAGATTGAAATCATATTTAAAAAATTATTCACAATCTCATTCTATATTTCTACAAGAAATCATTTTCAACGACTTAATAGTAATAAGTAATTTTATTAATTTCAATAATTTGGGTAATTTTATATAAGTCAATGAGACCATCACAAAAATTAAATTTGATACTCCACCAACAAGCCATATCACTTACATTGCCAGTTATACATTACCAAAATCTTGCCTACAACTTTGCCTCTGCCAAATTATAGCTAGCTGTTTTTTTTTTCTTCTAAAATAATATAATTTCTTTTGATATGTCATATCACTTCAAATATCAAAAGAAAAAAAATAAATTGTTCAAATATTCTTGTGGTTCTAAAGTAAATATAAAATAGACAAGAAAAAACATGTTTTTTTTTCATTATATATCCATATCTTCTTGTTATGTTTATCATAGCAAACTCCAAAATAACTTAGTTATACTTCACAATCACCTCATTAAAAGGAAATTGAAATTAGCTATAAACTTCATCGATAATATAATTTTATGACAATCAATTGTTGAATAGGATTAATGACATGTTTTGATGTTTTGCTATGAAATTTCATTAATCCTTAATTTTTATTTTAACTTTTAGATATAAACTTCGTCGATAAATAGTTTTATGACAAATTCATTGCTAATCAATCGTTTGAAATGTTTGACTTTTATTTATTTTTTTAAAATAATTATGTTGATTTTATTTATTGCTAACTAACTATATAACAAAAATAACATAATTTTACATGTAGATTTGAACTCATTATAAATTGATTATAGGTTTATCTTGATCGTTAAACTACCACAATTTTTCTTCTTTATCCACACATGAGATAACTATTAATATGTAATATGAAGGGCTTGGGTAATTCAATTTGATATTTCATTTTTTTTTGTTATTTATTTTTTTCATTTAAAAAATTATCTTTCATATGATTACGTACAATGAAATACTTTAAAATATAAATTGATTCAAGATAAAGTTCAAATGGATAAAACGAAAAGATCTTGAGAGAAAACTTCACTATTCTAAATAGTGGAATTCTTTTTTGAAAGTCGGTCAACTTAATGAGATTAATTAATTTACATGCATATAGCTTTTGAGACAACCATTATAATTAATGTAACTAACTACGAAATCTAGTTCATTATGAATTTACTTATTTTTTATATTCGGTTATCAATTTATTGTATTTTTTTTCTTCTTAAAATTTTATATTTGAGATCGATAATATGTAGCAGTCAATCCTCCACAAAAAAAAAAAGAAAATCCACATATTTTGATAAAGTTAATCACCCAAAAAATTTCGATTCGAAATAAATTCATGACCGTAGATAGTTTCCTAAAATATATGGATTTAATTTACTAAATATCAGGAGATGTATGTTTGGACAATAATATATCATATGATGAGAAAATGACATCTTAACCAAGCATATGATATAGTTGAAGAAAAATGATAATTAAGACAGCAAAACTTGTCCAAATTTTTTTGTACTAAAATTTGTTTTCATTTTTTTGAGAGAAATTCCCATGAAAAAAAAAAACAGGAAATATCTTGTTATTTTTGGTGTCTACTTTTTAATTACACCACAGACAAAATGAACTGTGATTGAAGTTTTCTGTTTATCTAGTTTGTTTTTTTCTTTTAATTGAAAAATAATAATATACATATACAAAATTGACTTCGAATTTTAAAAATGGAAAAACTCCTGATAAGAATCATTTTTTCTTTTAAACCAATTTTATATGTCACGAATCTAAAAAGTAAAAATTAAAAAATAATTATTTTTAAATTAATAATTAAAAAATAGCCACAATTCAAACATGAGATACTCCTCTTTTTTAAATAAAGGAATCAAAAGACACATTGTATTTGATTAATTAAAAATTAAAGTGTATTAATTAGTTACATATTACTAAGAATCCAACTTAAAATCCATTATAATTAAGAGATTAAAATTGCTATTATTATATCTACTCAAATCTAAGGTATAATACGAATTCAATTCAACTCGACAAAAAAAAAAATCGAAAAGGCTCAAACTTTCAATCTTTTTTATGACAATAATTTCTTTGATATTAAAAAAATAAATTGAATCGAAAAGAAATACTTATGCTCTTCTTTATCGATAGAATTTTCGTCATTTTCAATCTACCACGAAATATTCTCAAAACACCAAGAGCCATATTTCTTTGAAAATGCCCCTTCAACGAAAGATTCTTTTATCATCTTTTTAGTAGTTTTTTTTTTTTTCAGTTTAACAATGATGAGTACTTGAAAGACCAGACAAAGAATCTTATCAAAATATGCTTTTTAATAAATCACATCATAATTTTCTTAAATAATTCAACCAAAGGAAAAAATAAAAAAAATAAAAAATTACAATAAAGTTTTGAAGATGAAAAAAATTGAAACCACAGACAAAATCATTGCACGTTCCACTTTTATTCTTTTCTTCGTGTCTTACGCGTCTTTCTTTTTCAATTTATTTTTCTTCATTTTACCAAGAAAATAAAAATATATATTGTATAATATAAATAAACTAAAAATAAAATATGTTCCTAAAATGATAAAAGTCAGACCGGTATATAATTTATTCTTTATTAAAAATCACAATCTCAAATCACTTTTAATGAAATATTTTATTAAACTTCTGATATGAATTAAGATTAATCGAATTTCAAAATGAATACAAAATAATTAAATAAAAAAAGGCATCCTTTGATTTTTTTTATGTTATTCTTTTATTTATGTTTTATGATAGCCATCTTAAGCACTACTTGAGGAGTTATATCAAATTACATCATTAATTGTTCAAGAAACAAATTAATGAGTTTAAGGTATCTTGGAAAAATTCAACATTCACATGCAATATTTCGAAAGATAATAATGAGGAGAGTTTATAAATAAAATATAACTATCATTTTAACATTGAAATGATATTTGTAACAATTATTTGTTCAACATTATTAGATTCCTTGTTAATAAATTATTATTCTTTTAATCTATGTTTGATCTATTTAGAAATGATAATAGGGCGATGTGAAACAATGCAAATTTGATTTATGGAGATTCAGAGTGAGTTTGAAATGTTTTTCTCTAAACTAATGCGGGATGGATAGGTAATATACAAGTTTAAGTAAAAAATATTAATATTATTCTCATAAATCTACCTTAAATTATATGATATCGTAATTATTGCACCATTTTATTTGTCATCCCTAATATAATAAGCTATATTAGTGGATTTTAATTTGGGTAATTTTCACATATAGAAAACAAAAAATTCATATTTGTATGTTATAGCAAAGTTTGCATAATTGCGCTCCATGGCAAACATAAAACTGTATAATTCGCTATACATATACAATTGTATAATTTGCTGGCCTAAATTGTATAATTCGCTGCCCTATTTTGCTGCCATTGTATAATTCGTTGTCCTATTTCACTGCGATTGTATAATGCATAATTGTACATTTCGCTGCCTATTTCGCTGCAATATTTTTATAAAATTTTGCTTTGCATACAGTTGAATCGAAATTAAAATGTATGTATATTGCATAATTATAAGTGTATAGCAAGAAGATATATGTTGTTATCTCACTTTATACAAAAACAGAAACACAATATATACACTTCTGTTGTGTAAAACTAGAGAAAATTGTATTTCACTACAATTATATAATTCACAATTGTATAATTCGTTGTCCTTTTTCTCTGCAATATTTGAAGTAAAATGTTTGTAAATTGTATAATTAAGTATATAACACGAAGATATATATTCTTGCATGTGTATATACAATTTTCTCTCGCTTTATACAAAACAGGAATAGAATTATACACTTCTGTGTATAAAGCGAGAGAGGCGAGCGAGAATGGAGAGTGGCGAGAGAGATTTCTGGGAGAGAGACGCTGACAAATTTTAGCTAACATTTACTATGGAACACAATTAAATCAAACCCTAGCTATTCCATTTATTTTAGTTATTAGTTTGCTATTATATACAATTTTCCCCTATTAATAATAGTAAACCTAATTATTACTTTTTTCTGGATAATTCCTGATACTTTTTTAATCTTTCATCCTTTTGAACTTATACGCGTAATCAATATGATTATTCTTGTTGAACGGAAATTGCCTTCATATTTCTACTAATTAGGCTACTAAGCTTCCTTGTAATCATTTTTTAAAAATTAATTATTATTTTTTAATTTCTACAAAATTTGGTTGATTAGAAAGAAAAGACAATGGGTGGGTTGATAACAAATCTAGCCACTTAACTTTTCCCTAAAAAAATGCAACTTGAACGTTCATAAGTACATATACCTATCGAAACGAATTCGGTATTTAAAAGTTTATGCATTATAAATTATAATTTTATTTCTATGTTCTTGAGTTTAAAATAAAAATAATTATAAAATTCAAATTAAAATTACTGAATATAATTAAATCCTCAATCAACACTCTAACTCCGCTTCTAACGTCTGATCATATTATTTTTGTTCATATAAATGGTAAAAAAGGATAGGAGAATCACATGGCCTAATTTGAGTGAAAATGGATAAACAAATGTTTTTTATTTTTTAAACAATTGTAGGACTTAATCAATTATATTCTTTAGTTGCCCATTATCATGTTTATTTTTCTTAGGAATATTGTAAGTAAAAGCTAGGAGTAGTACTACGATAATATTTTTTTTAATTAAAAAGAGGTGATTTTTTATTTCGATTAACTTCTCTTTTGCTCTTATAAACAACTCAAACCATGCAAAAGCGAAACTAAAAATTTCATAAAAAATTATTTAAAATTTAATATATTCGTATAAAAATTAAATATAAACATATTATGAATTTGTATATTTCACTCTTTCTTTTGGGTTGTGTCAACAAGTAAATGATGCTTGTGTTGATAATTTGTTAGTGGGAGGGTGCATGTTTTTTTCCTTTTTCATTTTTCTATTAAAAAAGGTTTAGCTATTATTTATTCAGAGAAATAAAATTCTAGAAAACTAAAAAGTAATATTTATTATTTAATAACCATTTAATATTATCAAGCATACTGACTCAATTAATTTAAATTTTCGTTGCACATGATACAAACATTTTGTAATTGAATTTCTCCAGTACTATTACAAAGAAAGTGATACGACTTCCCTTAAAAAATAAAAATTTATCGTTAATTTTATTTAATAATGAATTAGCAACGTAACATTAAAAGTAATGTCAGTACTATGTTATTTAATGATAGACTAATGATAAATTTTGTAGTTAATTTAGATTTTTGAAGTAATTTGATGATTCTAACTTGAAATCATTAATTACGAAAGAAAAAATCTCATTTATATATGCGTCTCTAACCGAAATAAATAATGATTTTGAAAACGTTTCACACATTTATTCTTAAAGGAAAATAGTGCTTATTTGGCAACTTAAATTGACCTTTAAGTAGAAAATTAGCAAATTAAGGTAACACAAATTGAAAAAGGTGTAGCACTTTAGCTAACATTTCCATGTCTTGTCTTTTATTTCATTATTTCAACAATATATCATTTTGGAGTTTTCAGATTAGTCAAGTTTAAACCAAATTAAGCCAAACGAAGGAAAAAAAAATATATAAAATTCCTCAAGAGAGGGTCAAATCAAATACTTACAAGACACACAAATTAAATATAATATTTATGAATATAGGATGACTTTTATACTCATGATATACATGTAAACCAAAGTTTTTAGTCTAGCCAGTGGTATTAGTAGTTGAATAGTAAATACTTATTTAATTTTAATCAGAGATTTTGAATACGAATCAATTTGTATATAGAATTGATTTTATTAAAAAGCATATTATTATCTTCAATGTGAATATTAGATACTGAATGTAATTTTTCTTTTCCTTATTTCATATATAATGAAATTTTAAAAAAAATAAATTTAAGTTACATTCATTAACAAATAAAATATAATAATGGATAGATGAGACAATGAACTTAACCAAAAATTAGAAGTATGCCAAAAAATTGAGTTCCCCTAAAAGCTATTACCATGCTTTGCCCATACATAACCAACACTCATATGGACCCTCCTTTTAATTTCACATGGGAGGCTTCTTCTTCCCTTTTTTGTTCTCATTATTTTTATTTTTTTATTCGATAGCGGATAATTATATTAAAATTGGATTAAATTTAATTTACATATTATAAAGTTGATTTTTATAAGTGACCCTTTTGATAAATTTTTTTTATTTAAATTTGATATTTCTAGTTAATAATGAAAAATCTTAATTATTTCATTGTAATTTATATAATTTCTTTTTATCTAGTATTCAAAATTATTATAGTTGATATTTGTGGATTATAAGAACACTTGAATTTTCATACACTTTTATATTGAAAAATCTTTTATATTTTCAAAAGGCAAATTCGATATTTCATACTTCATTTTAATTCGTTTATCTTCATTTTTAGTTAGTTTTTTAATTTTTTTTGTACCAATTTTTGTTTGATTTTAACTTTCGACAATTCAAAAGGTAGTTTTTTTACTTCTTAGTATAAACATCTTTGCTAATGCTAATCAAAAACCCGACAAACAAAATTAAAACAAAGGATATTATAAATATAAGAGATTTCTTAAAAACTGAATCACTACACCTTTGTTGGCTAACATTCTTTGTTTTCTTTTTCTTTAACTTCGGGATAATCTGTAATTGCTATATTTTTTATCCTTGGGGTGGACACTTTGCAATAACACGCAAATTACACAGGGGATATAAACCATATCAGGCAAGTCCTATGCGATAGACTCGACTCAGAAGGCATTGAGGGGGGACCGATTTCGAATCATCCGGATGGATGACAACCCTCCAAACCAACTATGTCATCCTGAAGGACATCTTTTTCTTTATCTTACTAAATTGTTTTACTCTGTATTCTCCCGTAATTGATATAATTTATGTGAATTTTTTCTATATTTTATTTTATAAATTAATGAATTCCTTGCTTACAACCCAAAAGTATGATATAAATTAATCTTATCTAGACTTACAAATAGTTACGTATTTTATCACTAATTATGAGTCTTCATCAGATGTTGAGTAAAATACTTGTAGATATATGTATTTTTAATATCAATACATTAAAATAGGGAGAGAGACGAGTGAGATGGAGAGGAAAGCAAGCGAGAATTAAGGTATCCCAAATAAATGCAAATTACACCAGATACAAACATATATGTATGTAACAAATACATAGGAGATCGACGATTGAAATTGGAGAAATCGTGATACATGCAAATTCATTTGAATACGATATATCAAGAATAAATTATACCTAATTTTAATCTCATATATTCTAAGATACATGTATTTGGACGTATTTAAACTCAACAAAATCAAATAAAATTTATAATATGCAAACTAAAGTATATACAAGTAACTATCAATTAAACTAGTGAGATTTTCTAGAAGTTCCCTTTCGTATGTATCCCAGATACAAACAAAAACCGCTTGTAGACAATGTACCTTGAAAAAATTACATCTCATATTGATTCACATATCTCAGTATACATATATCTTAATATATATAAACATATCTCATCATTCCAAAATCTTATAAAGTTCGTAATACTGCAAATTTAAGTGTATCTAATTATAACTAGCTTTAAAGCAGTGAAATTTCTGTAAATTTCTTTTTTTGATCAATCAGAATGAATAGTGAATACCGAGTACCGAACACCGAACAAGAAATACCTTACCCTCCATACCACCACCCAACCACCCACCCATCCCCACCTCTCAAACCCCAAGATATATATTATACATACAATCGAACGTACCTTATTTTGCTCCACAAGGTCCCAAAACTCATCTTGACCATCCATCATTTTCCATTGAATCCTCCTTAAAGTCTCTTCCATATGGGCGGCTCAACTTGTCCCACTCTTGTCCCCTAAATGTTGCTTCACTTGTCTTAAACTTGCTCCTCTCCCTGCCGACAACTTTACCTTGTCTTTGTCCCAAATTTATGCACTTTCAACCAAATTTTTTTTTTTTTTTAAAAAATAAAAATTCTTTAATACCCCCCACCCCCACTCCTCTAACTACCCCACCCCCCACCTAAAATCCCTTTGTCTACAAATTTTCCTTTGCTCTTTATATAACAGCAACCAACAACTTGCAAAGACCTCACCTTTTTCTTGAAATACACAACTTCTTCTGAGATAGTAAATAAAGGAGCAATCTTGATCAAGAAAGTGTTTAAAGAATTTCTGTGTGTGTGTGTTTTGAGATTTGAGGATTTCATTTGGTGTTTTGGGTATTTCAAGATTCAATTTTTAATTTTTTTTGGAGGAGAGAAAGAAAATGACAAGTATAGTGGGCAATCAGAAAGATCTGAATTTCAAAGCCACTGAGCTGAGATTAGGTTTGCCTGGTACAGAAGATCAAGAATCTGACCAAGAAATATCAAATTCCAAGAATAACAACAAAAGGGCTTTACCTGAATCAACTCATGATGAAGAAGATTGTGAATCTAAGTCAAGTTCTGATCATGTCAAAACCCCACCACCTGTTGCCAAGTAAGTTTCTTGAAATTCGAGAAATTTTAATAGCTTAGTTAGTTGGTTAGCTAAACTTGGATTTTTCCATCTTTTCTCTATGGTAAATATTTGGGGGCATTAGATACCTTAAAAATCTGAACTTTTTAACCCCTTTTGATTCAATTGAAGAAATGAGAACTATTAATAATTTGGTTTGAATCGTGGAACTAATCATTAATATGTACGTAAGAATACATTGTGGGGTGTGGTCCTTTTTCAATCCTTGCTAACGTGAACGTGTGAGATGTTTTGTGCATCAAATACGCTTAAAAATTTAAACTTTTTAAATGAGGACTAATAATTTGTGGTTGTTTGATTTGAGTCGTGAAAGTAGTTACTAATATATACATTAGAATTAGATTGTGGGGTGTGGTCCTTTTTCAATCTCTGTGCTAACGTGAGATGTTTTGTGCTATCAGATACGCTTAAAAAATCTGAGCTTTTAAACCCCTTTTGATTCAATTGAAGAAATGAGGACTAATAAGTTGTTGATTAATGTTTTCAGGGCACAAATTGTGGGTTGGCCACCAGTGAGATCTAACAGGAAAAACATCATCCAACCAAAGAAAACAGAATCTGAATCTGGAATGTATGTCAAAGTTAGCATGGATGGTGCCCCTTATCTAAGAAAAATTGATCTGAAAATGTATAAATGTTATCAAGAACTACTAAAAGCCTTAGAAAACATGTTCAAACTCACCATAGGTGAATACTCAGAAAGAGAAGGCTATAAAGGCTCTGAATTTGCCCCTGCTTATGAAGACAAAGATGGTGATTTGATGCTTGTTGGTGATGTTCCTTGGGAGTAAGTTCTTGAAATCTTGAATGTATATTCCATGTATATCATGTATATAATTTATGTATATCGGCTAGAAAAACTCGCATTTTCGTGTAATTCTAATGGGGTTTTTGAATTCTATTTTTTTTTTTGCAGAATGTTTATGTCTTCTTGTAAGAGGCTGAGAATAATGAAAGGATCAGAAGCAAGAGGCTTGGGATGTGGAGTTTAACTTATAAATTATAAAAATTCCCAAATAGAATATTATGATGATGAAGAAGTTTTTTTTCCCTCTTTTTTACAGTAAAAAGAGTCTTTTTTTCACCTTAGGTTCTTGATTAAAATGAACCTAAATATTGTAATCAAAATAGTTTTTTCTCTGGACAGAAAAAACCCTAGTTTTATTAAATTTTGTTGTTTTTTATTTTGGAGTCAACATGATTAATATATAAATATATATGTATAGCAGGAAACACAAACCATGGGGTGGTTTAAAGATCCTGCAAGTGTTATTTTCTTGTTTGTTTTGGAATAATCTCATCAAACATACAATATAGTAAACTATATATGTTTTTTTTTTTTTGTTGCTAAGAAAGCAATTGTACAAATTCACAGTAAATACTGTTTTTGGTTCCTCAAATGTGTAATTTTTATAATTTATTTCATATTTTAAACAGAATTATTGTTTTGCAATGATCATAAGAAGTCAATTTTGATTTTGTTGCCTTTAGAAATAATAATAGAACAAGAATGATGACTTTAGCAAATTGAGTGTTTTATTACCAAGAATTTTGAGAAATATTTAATAGTTTAATATTAAAAATAAGACAAAATAATCAATATACTAAAGTTGAATAGAGGAATATAATACTCTTCTTTTCCTTTTCTCTCCTCTCCTTTCTACGATAATTTGCATTCGCGTCAAATAGATTCACTAAAGAGATTAATAACAAATTTTGTACACTATAGAGGCTAATAACAAATTTTGTATAGAAAAAATGTTGATTTCCATTGCTCGAGTTCGAGCTTTGTTTCATACTTACAATAGGAAATAAGAGAATATGGAGTATTTTTCTTTATAATATTCTGAATTCGTTTCAGATGACAGGTTCACTAAATAATAAATAATAAATTTTCTATAAAAAAGTTTCTTTACTCTTATTATTTAATAATTAATCTCTACATAATTTTAATCAACTATCAAACGATCCCTAAAATATGATATGAAGAATAATTTATAGAATATTGTGAAATTGTCTGGATAAATTCACTAACATCTTTAGTGAGATTATATGAGCAAATTTTCGACCTGGTCTTAGGCCCTGACTCATCTTTCGTAGACAAATCTTGTAGAGGAACCCTTAGGTTTTCAGGTCGGAGAATTCTTCCTTCAATATTCTAAATTCGTCGATCCTATTCATTAAAGAGATAAATTTCATCCTCATTGTTTGAGATGACCTCCATTTCATACCTACAACAAGAAATAAGAGGATATATAAAATACTCTCTTTAATATTTTGAATTCATTTTGGACAAATTCATTTATATTAAGTTTCATCCTCATTGTTCAAATCAGGACCACCATTTCATACATAAAAAAAATATATAAATTTACGTTGGATCTCTATAATATTTTAAATTCGTTTCAAATAGATTTACTAAAGAGATAATTCAAACCCTGACCTTTAATTCATACCTACAACAATAAGAGGATATGAAAATTCATTCCTATAATATTTTAAATTCGTCCCGAAATTTTTTACTAAAAAGATAAATTTCATCCATATTATTTGAACTATGACCTTCATTTTATCTATTCTGTTTAATTTTATTCTTGTCTTGTATCTAAGTGAACTTATATGAACTCAGTAACAGAATGTTAACCTCAAACCAAAAGAAGACAATCTTAAATTAAAAAAAGAATTAATAAATAGTTAATTGCTATAAATTTCATCAAATAAATTAAACTAGATTTTATATGCTCACCAAGATAAGTAGGAATCTATTTGTATATACTATAGATAAAAAGGGAGAAAAAGTTGCAAACTTTTCCTTTGGAATCTTTCATACACATTTGTGTGGTACACAACAAAGTACCTTTTTTAATTTATTACAAAGTTTTTCAAAAACTTTACCAAAATGAATTTGACAAAATAAAGTTGGGTTTCGAAAATGAAACCAAAATGTTCTAGATGTTTTGGGTTCTCCTATTTGATGTTAGCTTTGAGGCTCGATAAATTCAGATTTACTAAGAAAGATTTTATTTTAGAGGTAAAATATGTTGTTGAAAATATAGTTTCATTTTTAAAACTTTAGAAGTCGAGAATTTTAATTGAAAATAACAATATATTTTTCAGCCTACCACTATATTTAGCAAAACAGTTCAAACTTTAAACGACATCATTCAGGGGCGGAGCCATTTTGTATGAATGAAATTCATTCGAACCCCCTTCAATAAAAAATTATACTCACTTCGTTTAAAAAAGAATGATCTCCTTTTCTTTTAAGTTTGTTTCAAAGAGAATGAACTCTTTCTTTTGTTGGTAACATTTTAATTTCAGTTTTCCACGTGACATGTTTAGGGCCATAAGATCAAAGGGTAATTTTGTACATTTAATCTAACTTTAATTTAGGACCACAAGATTCAAAAGTCTTCTTTATATCCTTAAACCGTATCAAGTCAAACCAGATCATTTTTTGTGAAACGGATGAAGTATTATTTATATATGATTAAAATATATATATATATATATATATATATATATATATATATATATATATATATATATAGTAGATGTCGAACCCTTCAGCTACTTCAAATGTCCATTTTTACAAATTTTGAACTCCCTTATTAAAAATTGTGACTCAGCAATAAATGATGAATTAATACTTACCCTCCTATCTTTAATAAATACAGTTCAATCAGCAAATTTTCGATTTACAAAATCATCTTTACACGTGGTTAATTATGATTCAATCACACGTCATTAATTAAATTATTTTTAAAATAGAAAAAGGCTCAAATACGCTATTAAATTTTGAAAAAAAAACTTATTTACGTAATCCATTATAAATTTAACTAATTTTCGTTATTTCAATTAATAAATAAATAACATAAATAAACTTTTTCTAATTTTCTCAAATAAAATAACATAAATAAATTAAACTTTTAGCAAATATTCTCACCGTCACCAAAGAAAAATGCCAAGTTCATTGGATTCTAACTTTGAGGACAGGATACATTAATTAACAAGTTGATTACAAGTTTTAATTACTTCAGAACAATCATTATACACTGTCCACACCTAAATTTTCTTCTATCAAGAAAAAGTCAAAGTACAATTATATGAAATAATTAAAGAACAAAACTTTAAATTATAAATTGCCACATGATGCTAAATACAGACATGGTCAAAGTTCATAATAAGTGAAAGTACAAATGCAGGGAATGCATTAAACTTAAAAGTCCTTATTTTTTTATTTTTAAAAAAATTACACCATTAATGAACATGCCTATATTCTTGCAGAATTTCTCTATTTTCACACATAGAAAAAAGAATATTATGAAGGAAAAAAAAAAGATTCTAATTTCAATTATTCATGTGATTAATTTTCTTTTGTTTTGTTTATTAATTTTATTTTTTCTAATGAAGGGAATGAATCCCACGTCGATTGAAGGCTGAAAATTTCGATTATTTATAAAGTTTGGACATTTTTTTTACGTGAGCTAATTTTGAGTCGTAAACTAAACTCAAAGACCTAATTAGATATGATATTATAAAGTCTGATCAGCCCCGAGGTCCTACAATTGCGGTGAACTAGTAAGAAATAGACCAAATATTTTTGTATATCCAATTAACTAACATCATATAAAATAAAATAATTTTTTTCGCACAAACAAAATTATTATTAGTTTATATAAGAAAATCATACATAAGTAGTTAAAAAGTATCCTTCTTAACATGGCGCCCGTTCTTCGTTATTTTTTTTTTGACATAAATACGAAATATTTTGTGCATAACTTATTAAGGAAAAATCTTACTTGCACTCGTGTTTATACCAATTTAGTTATCACTTAATTAGGGTTAACAGGTACCTATAATTTAGTTAGTTTTTTGAGTGGGGGTGGGTGGGTGGTTGCTTTTGGCATAAGAATCCAAAGTTTTAATTAAGGATCATGTTTGCTAATTAGTGGACATAAGACATAAATCGAATAATTAAAAATAAAATTCATAAGAATCTTATCGAGCAATCAAGAAAATATTTCTTGTGCTTTGCTACTTATTTTAATTTTTTTTTATATATATATATATATATATATATGTTTGTAAACGAATTTTTAAGGCTTAAAAAAATAAGTTATCTTGGAGCCTTGTGCCCTACACAAAGCAAACAAAAGTTAACTGAAAATAACTAAAATGAAATCGATTACTTATTTAGATTATAGTCGAGTGATAAGTACTCTTTCATTTTTAAATAGAAATTACGATCGAGTCAAAGATTTTGTTGAAGTGATAAATATTTTTTCATCCTTAACCAGAAGTTTCAGACTCGAGTCACCTTTCTAGAAAACGCTCCCTTAATATAGAATTTCTCTATTCGTATTTGAACTTAATCAAACTCTAATATAAATAGCAGACATTATATAAAATAAAAGATTGATTACTTATTAATCAATAAAAATATCTCATTTCTTATTTTTCACTCACTGTCCACTTACATTTAATTAATTAATTGACACATGCTAATGGTGAGAATTACGAGGTAATAGTTACAATTGTTCACACTTCAGCAAACAATTAGACAGTAATTTAAGTAAAGTAATCTTCTTTTTAACTGATCTTTTTTTCCCTTAAATTATTATAAATTATTTTAGCCAAATATATTCTTTTTAGAATATCTCTTGTTCTTTGGATGCTTTTAAGAAAAGATATGAAATGAGTCACTTGAATTAAGTTAGCCTGCACCTATTTCCAATTTTAATTAGTACTTTGAATACATTTCAACATATTTTATTCATAAGATATATAGTAAAATAAAATAAAAAGTAATTATTATAATAGGTAAAATTATATTGATTTCATAATATCTTATTTGTTCTTATTTTCCACTCGATATTCATACCTACATTGAAAAGGATTATTTTGAATTCACGCTGCATAAAATTTCAATATAAATTCAAAAGAATCGCTTTTTAAGAATATTTTCATACACAAAACTCGATAATGATACTATAATATGGAGAAAACTCGATAATGATACTATAATATGGATGTCAGCACCGTGCACATAGAATGTAATTTTTATTTTCATTATTGACAAGAGCAAAAGCACCTTTTTAATTAAACCTTCATTTACTGTAATTATGACTCAGAGTTGCAGTAATATATTTTATTTTGTTTATAGACCAAAAATAATAATCAAAAGAATTTGGAATCCAATGTAGCATTAACTGTATCCTTTGGAGAACCAGAAATTGAACAAAAAGATTATTTGAGAAAAAGGTGCAAGCAAAACAAAAAGCTATTTAAAAGGTCTTTTTTTTTTAAAAAAAAATAATTAGTTTACTTTCTTTTATTCTAAAATAAGTGTGTTTTTAAGTATTAAAAAAGATTATCTAAAAATAAATGTCATTAATTAAAAAAAAATAGTATTTTCCTTTACTATACATTTATATTAACCAAATATTTCTTCATAGTAGTGCTTATTCTCGATAAACATATACACTATATATTCTATTTACTACTTTTCTTTACTTTTTATTAATGGCAGTAAAATGAGTCAAAATGATACTTATTTTGAAACGTATGACACAATAAATACATCGTATTATCAAGTAATTTTGTTATAGAAATAGAAAACCAATTCACTGTGGGCACTCCAATAATGATGTCTCCAAATACACATTTTAATTTTGAGAAATAAAACTAACTAATGTATTTGGAAATTGTGGTGTTTCAACAATAAATAAATAGAATAAATATTCATTTGATGACACCCCCTTTAGAGAAAATTGGGTAACTTTGTAAGGTTGGATGAAGACAATAGTAACATTAAAGCAGTAATTACAATAGTAAAATGAAGACAGTATCAAACAAATGTCATTTAAATATATGGAAACTTGCTATCTAATTCTTTGAAATATTTAAAGAGGCATTTCAACTGTCCTCACAACTCTGGTACAACAAATGTATTTGGAGCTATGGAAACTTGATTCAAGCCTGAGAAAATGGTAAACAAGGAACCTGTTAGTTATTATGAAAATAAACCAAAACGTAAGTCAAAGGAGTGTTTAATATACAAGTCTAAAGAGGATAGGATGTATAGAATGTATGCAAATCTTACCTTTACCCCTTTGTGGGGTAGAGAAGTTGTTTCTTATAGACCCTCGGTCCGACAGAAAAAGAAAAGAATTTGAAGCATGATAACAGAAAAAGAAAAGAATTTGAAGCATGGTAACAAGAAAATATGACAGCAAAATAGCAAGATACAGAACAAATAAAGTAACAGATAGAACTCGGCTAAGATGCATTAAGAAATTTCTATCTTCCAATTTTTTTTTCTTTTTGACAAGGGAAACCCGCAGCTGCTATCCTTTCGGTGCGCATAAGGTAAAACCACCACTCCTAGGAATAGCTCGCAAACCACACAGGAGAGGTAACCCGGACTAGGCAAATTCGATGCGACAAGGTCAACCCAGAAGGCAAACCCTTTGCTTTCGCTGGAAAGGGGTTTTGAACTTGAAACCTCAAAAATGGAAGTTCCAAGCCAAACCACTGGGTCACCCCGAAGGATTATCTTACACTTCTATGTAGAACTGAACTCCAGAAAAGACCCACAAAGTAACAGAAAAGAGTACCACAAACATGCAAACCTACTTTAAGCCAGCCTGTAGATCATCTGGTGTACTTCAACAATGAAAATAGGCATTTCACACATGAGAGAAAAATGACTAGAAACAAACATGCATTCAAATACAGATAATTCTATTATATACCTCTGTAAAGAGTAAAGACCTAAGAGCAGCATTATGAGCACCAGCACAGAAAGAGGTAGACCTTTTATTAAAGGCACAAGGATACAACAGCATGAGGCCAAAATATACTTCAACATATTTTAAACTAGGTAGTATGTACTATATATGTATGAGGGGAACAGTGGATATTCTGGTTTTTCCCACTCCACGCCCAAACAATTTTGTCTATGTGCTTATGTTTTAGTATCTGACACAATTGAACTAGACTATTCTCAATTTTTTACAACATGAATACTTTAACCTATTGTTTTGACTTTTTTAGCCTCAAACTTGAGGGACATTTCAGTATGTCAAGGGCCCAAAAGACCAAAAGTGTGCTTGAAATTGAGTATGCATAACGACAATCAGGAAGTAAAGCATAGCACTAAAAGTAACAACCTGTTGTTTCTTCTTCTTTGGTCTCCTCTTTCTTCGGGGTTTTCGAGCATCAGAGTTGGAGCTGATATTCCCACTGTTGCCTGTGAGTGAATCTGCAGGTCTTCCTTTTCTGAATGTAGATCTATTAAAGCTATCTGATGTGTTGCTGGAGGTTGACATATCACGGAAAGACGATTTCTTACTTGTAGATCCTCCAAACCTTGATTTTTTATTTGCTGAATGACTAAAAGACTTGCTCGAAGGACGAGGTGGCGGCATTAGAGCACGGGCAGATATTTGCTTCTGCACACATAATTTCAAATAGTAAGAGTACGTAAACATTAAATTTCAAAGTCAATTTCGGCAGCACAATTAGAAAATTCCAATTGAAACAAACCTGATTCTTTTCATCACTGGACATGCTAGAAGCTGCTTTGCCAGATGCACTAGAAGCTTGTTCTCTGCAATAGAAGTATTTGAGTTCTCGTTATAAGGATCAACAAGAAAAGGGCTCACCAAAAGTTCAGCCCTGAAGGCTTCATGCAGATCGATCATTACAAGAGCACTAATCACCTTCTAGAAACCCCAGGACACTACAATTTTGTTAAGAAGTAGGAGGTGGACACTAGCTGGTTGGGGATTGAGGCATAGTTTGTTTGTTTGTTTGGTCTAAGAAATGAAGAATCTAAAACAAAGAGCTCACAAATGGACTCAACCTGAATCATGATGGCAGTACTCTACTCCCTTTCATTGAGTATTAGGAGGAGATTAGTTTGTGTGTCCCTACTTCATTCCATGAAATTTTACAAGAGGGTGGATACACCAGTAGCAAATTAACTAGTTTTAAATTCACTGCCAAGCTCATACTATATTCTAAAATCTAACACTAATACATTTAACAACATCACGAGAAAATTATTGACCCAAGATAGAATGTCAATATTCCCCTCATGCACATTATACACTTCAGTCCATCTTCCCAAAGGATACTTTTACCCAAGGCAGAACATTACCAAGTCCTGCAAGCGTGAAGTCAATACTCAATAGCAATTACTCTCTCCATTTCAATTCATGTTTTTGACTAGGCACAAAGTTTAAGAAAAGAAACTTTTGAATTTTTGTAGTCTTAAAAAAAAGGAAGTGTAAAGTGCACCAAAATGCCCTTTGAATCTTATGGTCTGAAATACGACAGGCTATTGGTTTCAAGAGCTATTAAATCTAAAAAATGGCATTCAAAGAAAGTAAGACGCATACGTTGAAACATAGGGAGTAGTTTCTACGGACAAATCAATACCTTGCACTTTTATCAGTCCACTCGTCATCAGCATCATCACTTGAGCTTCCACTTTCAAAGAAATCATCATCGCTTAAATCAAGAAGCCCATCGTCTTCGCTCCCTGTTTCTGTTAGGAAAGGCCCAAGTAGAGGATCAGTTCTGATCGATGCAAACAATGTTGCAAATACCAATTTGAAATCAGTAAGTACACAATTGTGAAGAGCAACTGAAGTTCTATCTAATAATCCATCTAGTAAAGCCAACTGAAGGTCACAATGTTGCAGCTTCTGACATTTCTCTGAAGCTAACCAAGATCTTGTTGAAAATTCATCATTCAGAAGCATTCAAATTTGAATACCTATAACAAACTAACACTACATAATCATCAACCAAAGCACACTTTTTCCTATAAAAGTTAAGGCTCTTGCTCACATGTTTGATATAACTGATTGTCTTGCAGATATTACAATGAGAAAACAGATAGACTCATTTAGTTATGACGAGGGTATGAGGATTGATCACTTAGTAGCTAAGATGAGATAAAATCAGCTTAGATGATATTTTCTTATGTAGTATGTTTTAGTTACAGATTTTGACTGTACCAGCTACTGCAATAAGCATCTTTAAAAAGAAGCAAACTCTATGAAAGTCAAAACTAAGGTGAACTACATATTGAACAACAGCTTAGTACCTTCCAAATCTTTCCCACTTGCGGCAGCAGCAACTATATTGGCTTTGATTTGCTCCCGTAATTTACATCTTTTGTCAACAATATCTTGCTCATCACCTCCCGAAAACAAGGATACATATTTCTCATTCTTGGGAAAGAACTGCGACCAAAATAACACTTTGTTATCAGAATGAGAAGACAAAAAATGACCAATTTATGTTTTAACTTAGACTAGCAAAGACGTCATAAGTTCTGTTGCACTATATGAGAAACCATTTATAAGATTTCTGAGTTTTAGCCATTTCAGCAGGTGATCTCTGCATCAACAATTTTTTTATGGAACCCTAGACGACCCCAAATCTAGGCTAACTATTGCATCTTCATAAATATGTGAATGTCATATTCAAGATGATAAGACGATCTAATGCTCGCACTAGCAAAAAACAAATGGCATCAATGACAATATTCATTAGAAAACACTTGACTTTATCCTTCTCATTAAACAATTTTCTTTGCGAAAAATGGACTAAACTCTAAATCTGGGACCAGAAAAAGTAGACAAGCGGCCCCAAGGCCTAGCTCGAGTGGAAACACGTGGAGGATTTGTGGCTTAGGTCACAGGTTCAAGCCCCATACCAAGCAAAGCGAAGCCCAGTACTTGAGTGGAGAAGGGTAGAGGGAAGGCCCATCATCCACAGAGTTTAGAAGGCTATGATTGGTCCAAAGGGCGGGTCATAGGCAAATTTCCTCAGTTATTAAAAAAAAAAAAAAGTGGACAACTGTTTCGGTGAAAAGATCGATACTGTGAGGAACAGAGTTGAACTCAATCGGATATGGCCATCAAAGAACATAAGAAACAGGTAACCTAATTAGAAGCTCACCCGAACATATTCAAGGTCCTCTTTCAATTTAGCAAGTTGTTCAGCAATTTCTGTTTCTTGGGCCTTACAAGATGAAGTGCGCTGTTGTTTCTCCAAACGTCTTATTCTTCTCTCTATTTTTCTTCTATCTGCCCATTAATTGAAGCTCAATGAATCAATTCTCAACTACAACGTACCGTGTGGAAGTATATCAAATATATAAAGCAGAGAAGAAGTTACTAACCAAAAAATTTAACCTTCCTGTTGCGAAGAAATATTTTGCGTTCTACAGCCAGACGATTCTGAAGCTCTTGCTGCTTTTTGAGTTCCTCCAATTTCTGTTTTTGAACTTCTCTAATCTCAGGAGGCAAATCCTGGAAATATTATCCCGTTACTATGTTTTTCGATAATTGTGCACTCAAATCTTTTACCTCCTCAGGGTTTACAGACCAAAAATGCTACATGAACACGTTAGCTTCCTACATTATCTGTATGTCACTAGATAGAGCTCATAGTTAGAGATGCCAAGCCAAGCATAGAACTTTGCTTTAAATCTATTTCATGCAAAACCACATTCAAGTCTCAACTCAGGATGCTTGTCTAGGAGTCAAAACTCAGATAACAAAATCCACAGGTAAATAGTTACTCCTTTGTCCCTAATTACTTGTCCAATTTTCTTTTTTTACTTGTCCATTTTGACAAATCAAGAAAGGACAAAATTTTGTATCTAATTATCTAACTATTGTCTAAATTGTCTGATCTAATATAATTGCTTGGTCAAAAAAGAAAAAATTTAACAAAAAAACTAGTTTGTTCCTTATTTCTGTAGAAGTCATCGTCGGATATGAACATCAGTTATTGGGTGTGAAACTAGTTATCTGTACACTTGGTAGATTGTTCCAGTAAGCCACGGCCAATAGCTACTCTTTCCCAGAAGATGCTAGGAAAACAATTAAACTGTAAGTTATAGCCAAAAACTAGGCATCCTAATACTCCTATATGTCGAAGTTTCTTCAAATCTATAAGTTCCATTTGTCTCATATTTACAATTTCCATCCTTTTTTATCAACAATTATTTCCAAAACACTTAACACAATAGTTTGTTCACAATTCAAACTAATAAACAAAAAATACTACAGATAAACAACATCAAAGTTGAGCAACGACGACGACTTTAAACAGCCCTCTCATGTGCAACTACTAGTTCAGTTCAGAGACACAAACACCACCCAAGATATATCAATTTTGCAAACAACTCTAATCAAACTTAAATCTACATTGTGCCAGCATCACAAACCATATTTGACAGGGAAAAAAAGGGCATTTTCCATATCATTCTTTTGATAACCTTACCATTCAAAAAAAAGATTACTCTTTTCATAAGTTGTTCCAAGTTTTTCAAAGAAATTAGCATTAACCAAACCCATTCATCACACTCTAGTATAGATACTCCTCTTACAATGCACCATTACTATTATGAAGTCAAAAAAAATTGTTTTCTTCTTCAACTAACTAACATTTTATACAGTTTTTACTCATTTTTACAATATACCATACTGCCTAATGCCAAAGTGAGACCTAAGCTGAGACAGTTGGACCTCCAGTATAACACAACAAATATGAATACGAGTGTATAATCGGAACCCTTCGTCTATATTAATTTCAATAAGAAAAAGAATAAAGGAGAGAGAAAAGGGTATGTACTTTACGGAGCATGCGTTCGACGGAACGAATTTGATTTTTGATTGAAACAGCCTTAGACTTAGACTTCTTCTCAACACCTAATGATTTGGGTCGCCTGTTTCTATTACTATTAGCTTCAGGGACTCTGCGTTTCCCATAACCTCCATGCGCCATTACAGAAGGAGAAAGGAAATACTGAAATGGAGCCAAATTCTAGTGCTGTGAAGCAGACATTGTGCGACTCCAATGGAGTTTTGTCAAGCTAGGTTTTTGCTGACTTGCCTTGGTGGGGGTGGGGTGTTTTTGAGTTGGGGTTGGGGTAGGGGGTGGAGTGGAGTTTTTTTCTCACCACTAGTTATTATTTCTATTAAATATACGAAAAAACGAATGAATTTTTCATTGTAAATAAAATTAGTCTTAAAAAATAGATAAAAGTTTAGGGGAGGATTAAAAGTGCACGCCAAAATTTTTTGTAGACGTCCGTCAAGACCTTGGCTATGCATCCAATTGGCCTTCACGGCCATTTCGGTCCATTTTTAAGGTCAAACGAGCTTCGAAGCGCGCATACCTTCCATTTAAACGATTTTCATGTGTTATAGCAAACCATTATTTGGGTGATCCAGATTTCGACATCAAAAATGCTAAAAAAATTTGTGTACGTCCGTCAAGACCTTGGCTATGCATTTGGTTGGCCCTCACGGTCATTCCGACCCATTTTCAAGGTAAAACGACCCCCAAAGCGTGCGTACCTCCCATTTCAACGATTTTCGTGTGCTATAGCAAATCATTTTTTGGGTGATCTGAATTCCGACGTCAAAAATGGCAAAAAAATTTGTGGACGTCCGTCAAGGCCTTGGCTATGCATCCGGTTGGCCCTCACGACCATTCCGATCCATTTTCAAGGTCAAACGAACCCCTAAGCGCGCATACCCCCCATTTCGACGATTTTCGTGTGCTATAGCAAACCATTTTTTGGATGATCCGAATTCTGACGTCAAAAATTTCAAAAAATTTTGTGGACGTCCGTTAAGACCTTGGCTATGCATCCGGTTGGCCCTCACGGCTATTCCGACACATTTTCAAGGTCAAACGAGCCCCGAAGCTCGCATACCCCCATTTCGACGATTTTTGTGTGCTATAGAAAACCATATTTTGGGTGATCCGGATTCCGACATTAAAAATGCCAAAAATTTTTGTGGACGTCCGTCAAGACCTTGGCTATGCATCTGGTTGGCCCTCGCGGCCATTCTGACCAATTTTCAAAGTCAAACGAGCCCCGAATCACACACACCCCCTCATTTCGACTATTTTCGTGTGCTATAACAAACCATTTTTTGGGTGATCTGGATTCCGACGTTAAAACTGCCAAAATTTTTTGTGGACGTCCTTAAGACCTTGGCTATGATCCAGTTGGTCCTCACGGTCATTCCGACCCATTTTCAAGGTCAAACGAGCCCCAAAGCACGCATACCCCCTATTTCATCGATTTTCGTGTGATATAGCTAACCATTTTTTGGGTGATCCGGATTTCGACGTCAAAAATGCCAAAATTTTGGATGTCCGTCAAGACCTTGGCTATACATCCGGTTTTCCTTCACAAACATTCCGACCCATTTTCAAAGTCAAACGACCCCCGAAGCGCGCATACCCCCCATTTTGACGATTTTAGTGTGCTATAGCAAACCATTTTTTGGGTGATCCAGATTCGACGTAAAATATGTCAAAATTTTTTGTAGACGTCAATCAGGATTTTTGCTATGCACTGGTTGGCAATCACGGTCATTCCGACCCATTTTTAAGGTCAAACGAGCTCCGAAGCGCGCATATCCCCCATTTCGATGATTTTGGTGTGCTATATCAAACCATTTTTTGGATGATCCGGATTCCGAAGTCAAAGATGCCAAAAAAATTTATAGATGTCCGTCAAGACCTTGTCTATGCATCCAGTTGGCCCTCACGGCTATTCCGACCCATTTGCAAGGTCAAACGAGCCCCGAAGACCGCATACAATCCATTTCGACGATTTTGGTGTGCTATACCAAATTAGTTTTTAGGTGATCCGGATTCCGACGTCAAAAATGGAAAAAAAAATTGAACGTCCGTCAAGACCTTGGCGATGCATCCGATTGTCCCTCACGGCAATTTCGACCCATTTTCAAGGTCAAACGAGCCCCGAAGCGCGCATACCCCTCATTTCAACGATTTTCGTGTGCTATATAGCAAACCATTTTTCGGGTGATCCAGATCCCGACATTAAAAATGCCAAAAAAATTTATGAACGTCTTTCAAGACCTTGGCTATGTCTTCGGTTGGCCCTCACGGCTATTCCGACCAATTTTCAAGGTCAAACGAGCCCCGAAGCGCGCATCCCCCCTCCCCCATTTCAACGATTTTCGTGTGCTATAGCAAACCATTTTTTTGGTGATTCGGATTTCGACATCAAAAATGCAAATTTTTTTTGTGGTCGTCCTTCAAGACCTTGACTATGCATCTGATTGACCCTCACGTCCATTCCGACCCATTTTCAAGTTCAAACGAGCCCCGAAGCCCGCATACCATCCATTTCGATGATTTTCGTGTGCTATACCAAACCATTTTTGGGTGATTCGGATTCCGACGTTAAAAATGCCAAACTGGACGTCCGTCAATTCATTGGCTATGCATCTACCCCCTATTTGGACGATTTTCGTGTGATATAGCGAACTATTTTTTGGGTGATCCGGATTCCGACGTTAAAAATGTCAAAAAAATTTGTGGACGTCCGTCAAGACCTTGGTTATGCATTCGGTTGGCCCTCACAGCCATTCCGACCCATTTTAAAGGTTAAACGAGCCTTGAAGCGCGCATACCCTCCATTTTGACGATTTTCGTGTCCTATAACAAATCATTTTTTGGGTAATTCGGATTCCGACATAAAAAATGTCAAACTTTTTTGTGGACGTCCGTCAAGACCTTGGTTATGCATTTGGTTGGCCTTCTCAGCCATTCCGACCCATTTTCAAGGTCAAACGAGTCCCGAAGCGCGCATACCCCCATTTGAATAATTTTCGTGTGTCATATCAAACCATTTTTGGGTGATCCAAATTCAGACGTAAAAAATGCCATATTTTTTTTGGAAGTCCGTCAAGACCTTGGCTATGCATCGGATTGGCCCTCACGGCCATTCCGACCCATTTTTAAGGTCAAACGAATCTCAAAGCGCGCATACCCCCCATTTCGACGATTTTCGTGTGCTATAGCAAACCATTTTTTGGGTGATCCAAATTCCAACGTCAAAAATTCCAAAATTTTTTGTGGACGTCCTTCAAGACCTTAACTATGCATCCGGTTGGCCCTCACGGCCATTCAAGGTAACGAGCCCTGAAGCGCGCATGCCCCCTATTTCGACGATTTTCGTGTGCTATAGGAAACCATTTTTATGGTTGATCCGGATTTCGACGTTAAAAATGCCAAAAAATTTTATGGACGTCCTTCAAGACCTTGGCTATGCATCCGGTTGTCCCTCACGGTCATTCCGACCCATTTTCAAAATCAAACGAGCCCCGAAGCATGCATACCCACCATTTCGATGATTTTCGTGTGCTATAATAAACCATTTTTTGGGTGATTCAGATTCCGACGTTAAAACTGCCAAAATTTTTTGTGGACGTCCGTCAAGACCTTGTCTATCCGGTTGTCCCTCACGGACATTTCGACCCATTTTCAAGGTGAAACGAGCCCCAAAGCGCGCATACCCCTCATTTCGATGTTTTGCGTGTGCTATAACAAACCATTTCTGGGGTGATCCGGATTTCAATGTCAAAAATGCCAAATTATTTTGTGGACGTCCGTCAAGACCTTAGCTATGCATCCGGATGGCCCTCACGGCCATTCCGACCCATTTTCATGGTCAAACGAGCTCCGAAGCATGCAAACTTCTATTTCGATGATTTTCGTGTGCTATAGCAAACCATTTTTTGGGTGATCCGGATTCCGACGTCAAAAATTCCATAAATTTTTGTGGACATCCGTCAAGACCTTGGCTATGCATATGGTGGTCCTTCACGGCCATTCCGACCCATTTTCAGGGTCAAACAAGCCTCGAAGCACGCATACCCTCCATTTCGACGATTTTCGTATGCTATAGCAAACCATTTTTTGGGTGATCCAGTTTTCGTCGTAAAAAATGTCAATTTTTTGTGGACGTCTGTCAAGACCTTGGCTATGCATCCGGTTGTCCCTCACGTTCATTCCGATCCATTTTCAAGGTCAAACAAGCCCCGAAGCGCGCATACCCCCAATTTTAAATATTGTAAACATAAGGAACTATTACGACTCCACGAGAAAACTCAAAAATGACTTCAAGTCTTTATTCAAAGTCAAGAGATATGGACTTTTTCTCAGTTTTTAGTTGTATATGCACATATATTAGTTTGGTCTATGAACTATTGGTTTAAAACATTTCATTAAATTACCGACTACAAAGATAAATGTGTGGTATATTGTTTCAATTGAATCGACTTATGAACTATATTGGCGTAAGTTATAACTATAGTATCCCAACTGAGGATAAGAAGTCCTATATCGACAAAAAACAAGAGAAATGTTGAGTTTATAAGTAAGCAAATCTTACAAACTCGTAACTTATTGTAATTCCAGGTGAACCGAAAGCTAACATTTATTTATAGTGACCAAGCCGACGGAAGAGGTAGGGATCGAAGAACGAGCCAAGTCGTATAAAGACATGAAGATATAGCCAACAACAAATACCCCATGGACCACAAATGTCATTCTTTTAAAGAATTTTAGCATCATATTTCATGCCTCTAAATAATTGTCTTAAACATGACATCAACCATTAAAATCGTAAAAGATCGAAACGAAATCAGGGAGGTGTGGAAGTTCAATGATTTTGGTGTAGTGGAGTGTTACAACCATAATATTTCATAACGTATCGTAACTTATTATACAATTGGGAAATTTATTTATATTTTGCCACACACAGTACAAGGTATCAAGAATGAATCTTTCTTTGTACACTGAATAAATATAATGTATCATTTGTCTGTATTAAAAACTTGCAAGATTTGGCTTGAACTTAAAACTCTTACCTCTATTTTGAGTTGATGGTTCAACCAACAAATGTTCTCATTTCCCTCTTACCCAGTGATGGAAGGAAAAAAAAAAACGAAAAAAAATAAGAACTCTACTGTTCAATCGACGATTTTTCCTTTGCTTTATTTGTAACTTTGATGTATTTACAGTAACTCGCATCTCCTTGTCATGTTTGCTCCTTGTTCTTTTTCTTCATCAGTTGTAAGAAGCCAAGAACTGAGACTGGCGATCCAACATGGCGTTCGTTGTAGTTGGTGTAATAAGAAGTAGGGTGCTATTTGTGTTATTTTGCTTGAACTGTAATCAAGAGTTGTTTTCAAGTTCTGATATCACTATCAGACTATCACCCTGTTCAAGAGAAAGGGGTTCTGATTTCGGGATTGGGTTGATAACCTGCAATGGATGAGGCATTAGGTTGAGCTCTGAAGTCCGTTCTATTTACAGAAGCAAATCGAGATTCGATACCTTCTTGTTGTTCTTCACATATCCGATAGCAACTTCTCTTCGCAAATGTGCTCTTTCAGAAAGTTCAGCAAATGAAGGTTTCTCACCTTCTTTCATGTAAAGCCCAATGTCCTGTAAGTGGAGGATGAAGAAAAAAGTTACAACCAAGTCAACAGCTCTAATAGTTTCTGTTTCATGTCACAATTTAATCTACGACAAACTCATCTCTCTTTCTACAATCACCTGTGGCGTCCTTAAAAGGTCTTAGAAGGAGAATAATTATCGAAGACATTCTTGTAACACCATTAGGAAGATGAAAGAAAGGGGAAAAGGAACTCAAAAAGCTATTTCTGGCCGCAAGGGTAGTAGAGAAGGAGAGGATCAACTGTCTCTTGCTTTACTTTATCAGTAAGGTATTTCTTGCTAGATTGGAGTGACTTCTTCAGCTGAGTAAGGTGTTTTATTTGTGTGTTTGCAACATCTGAAACGAAATTTGACACTCTTCCACCTTGGAGCAAGCATCGTAAATTCGTGATTGTAGCGCTATAGAACAATCCATAGGAAGCGGAGCAACTTCTATGTATTGCCCATTCACCATCATTGGCGAGTCTGGTACAACAAATAAACACTATTCTTTCATCACTCTAATATAACATCGCTGGTTAAACAACAGTACACTACTTGTATTTCACTTTGGCAGGTGTCTCAACACCCTCGAAGCATTTCTTCATTTCTACCATTCTATTCAAATTCTATCTTTTACATTTTCATCTAACATTTCATTCTCGGGAAACATCGAACCTTCATATTTGAATTGTTTATATTAAGCACCACAATCGTATCTAATCTCTCATCAGCTTTACTCGTCTTAATGCCAACTCCCGGAGCACAGTCTATTTTACTTCTATTTATCATAAAACTCTCACTCTCTAGAATGATTGTTCATAAGTCAAGCTTTTAGTTGACATCTTGTTAGTTTCATCAGTTAACACAATATCCTATGCATATAGCATACACAATAGGACCTAAACATGGGTACTATTAAATATCTCATCTATAACTAGGGTAAACATGTATGCACTCAATGCAAAAACTCCTTGTTCTCACACTTGTCACAACTCGTTCTGTCGTTCATATACTTATATATCAAATATTCACACCTTTTGGCAAATGAAGCATAGATCAATTAAATAACCAACAAGCTATGCCTGTTAAGTGCACCATTGAAACAATCGCTAGTTGGTTTACATGCATCATTACAGGAAAGTGGAAACACATGCCAATTCCTTCATGAACTAGATTAGACGCAGAGAGGTGAAGCTTATATAAAGGTTCAATACATGAGGTTCAAGATAATTGACAATAATCTTATTTTAGAAGCCAACTTTCTTTGTCCATTTTCACACCTTCTATATTTAAAAAGGCAAATTATTACCTTAACATATATTTCATCTCCATCGACATTCAAAATATCTTTCCAAACCTCATTCAATTCGCTATTTTCTGCAACTGTGACAAAAACAAACCAAAAAACATAATTCAGGAATCACTTCAAACCTCACTAAGAAGAATCTATTTGGCCTTTGTAAGGGAATATTTGAAACCTTGAGCAGTCACAAGACTCATTACTTCCTCTGAAGCAATGTACGTGAGGGAAGGCCTGATTCTTGTAATCTGGAGAGCACATGCCATCAAAACTCCACAACTCGAGAAAACAAAGTCATGACTAACAAATTCATTTAAATTAACCAAGAACAGTCTTTGTTAGAAACAAACACCTGTTTACCCAATTTGGAATCAACAATCTCTGCAACAAGATTTTGTACCTGCAATTTGATCATTGATTCCGCAAAGCAGAATATCAAACCAATCAGTAGAGTTATCGATAATTTCCCAAGGAAAAAAGATACAGGAATAGTGATGAAATAAGAAAGTTTTCTTCAAACATCAGGATACCCTGATCAGAAGATTTGAGCAGCACCCAAACCATTATATAGTAGCATTTAAGTTTTTATATGTGCTTTCTCAGGTCATAGATGCAAGCACAGGCAACAACGGCAATGTTGTAAAGCTTATGTAAGAGATTGTTACTTTGTCAAAGAAGGTTGGTAGATACATTTATGATGTTGAAGGTTACAACTTATAACATGCATCTTGAAATCACTAAGGCGGTACAAACTCTATGATGCAAGTAAATGAAATTGTTTTCTTTGGGTTTTAAGATACCACCAACGAAGTGAACAGAACAAAAACTCAGAGTAAATCTTCTATCCCTTTTCATTTAAGGATTTTAATGAATATAAAAAATTATAGATTGGCACAGATAGCTATCTAAATTAGTCTCTGTTCTTATTTCCAAAGAAGGGAGCCTAGAAGCGACGGTAAAGTTGTCTCCATGTGACCTGGCCATGGGTTCGAACAATGGAATCAACCACTGATTTTGCATCAAGGTAGGTTGCCTAGATCACACTCCCTTGAGGTGTGTGGATCCTACATGAACACCGGATATGCTTCGTGCACCAGATTGGTTTTTTCTTCTCCTTATTTTCACAGAAGGCATAGTTTACATTTCTAATTGTTTGCGACTGCACCACGCGATACAAAAATTTAGTACAGGGCAAAAAAAGTAGTTAAACCGTGGTCCCCCCCCCCCCCCCCCCAAAATCCCAGTACAATATATCATGTTTTACTATTCCTAAAACCCCGTTGTTCATGCATGTCCAAAATCTCCCATCAATCTCTCTGCATAATTACAAGCACTTGAAACTTGTTTCTGATTTGTAAAAGGAATAGAGGGAGGAGGCGCATCCAAGATACGAAATTAGATTTGTTAAGACAGACATATTTTGAACAAATACCTTCACGCCAAGCTTGTTGCAGATGTTTTCAGCAAGGAGGAGAGAATATACAGATTGCTTGTCTGCCTTGGATGCATCTGGAGAAATGAGATACAAATTTAAATGTGCGTCTATATCCCATATAAGATAACACCATTTTGCTACCTCCAAGTAACCATTCTCTATCAGATATTACGACTATAGAGAACGGAAATTCTTCGCCTTGTTTAAATGATTTTTGAATGTTTGCAATGGTGTCCGTCAGCATGTCATAGTCCATTGGGCTTCCAATCTGTAAAATATTATGAATATGGATAGATTAAGATGGACAGTTCCAAATCTAATCCAGGTAATCAACATAAGATAATGAGTCAGAACTCAGAAATACCCTATGAGAGACTCGAACATTTTTAAGCTTTCCCTGGCCAGCAAGTCGGCTAGCTGTATGTCTATCATCCATTGGGACATCTGATAACACCTCCTACAAGTTTATGGGATGCGAAACAAAAGGATACATAAGAAGACTTAGTCTAGTAGTAAGCAAATCTACAGTCCCTCAGTCATAAATTGTAAAGATATGGTGATAAATTCAGATGCTAATCTATAACTGCTGCGTTTTAGAAGTAAGACATTTCCTTGAGACTAGTAACATGTTATAATATTCAAAAAACACTAAACCATTGAAAAGGCATATTACAAAGAATCCAAAATCCCTGCTATGCACAAAATAAAATTTACATAGAACCTAACAATAAGATTCTAGTTGTGGACAGTTTCTGGATGGAGTTTGCTCTTTAGTTATAGACTAGATAGTGTAACAGAGTAACTCCTTCTATTCCTAGTAATTTTTTTCATCTTCTTGACGCCTTTTAATAGAATTCTACTCACTTCATTAAAACAAAAATAAGAAGGGCGTGTTGAGAATGTAATTGAGAAAATAAGAAGTTGCTCTCTAGCTATGTAAGCTTTGAGATTAGATGGCCGCACACTTCAACAAATATAACAATTTCATTTTTCAAAGGATTCTAGGGTAAGATGTCTACATCATATCCCTTAAGGTGCGCTCCTCTTCCCCTTCCCCTGCTAACGCCAGATGCTTTGTGCACCATGCTACACTGCCTAAGGATTCTAATCATTCTGACATGACCATCAAAAATAGCTTATACAACTGAAGTTATCAGAATTTTTCATCCAGCCACCTAAACTAAGCTCTTGCCTATTGAACACTTGACCATTGCTCTAACTGCATCATTAGACAGATTGCTGAAACAGTCAAGAAAATAAAGTGTGAAGTTCACACACTAGAGACATGGCAAAGAACCCAAAGAGAAAAGACATGTGGCTCTTTATCCCAAATAATTTAAGAAAAAGAAGAGAGTTTTTTTCCCTACTCTCCCCTTCCAACCCACTCTTTTCAGCTCCATTGATTTCTCCCTACAATGCCATTGATGCCATGGCTCAAACTCCCCAATTTCTTCTCCCCTTCCAACCCTCTCTCCCTTCACTGACATATCTTTGCATGATCTTCACTCTCTTTGGTGTCTGTCTACAAAATTCCTTTTCCTCTCCTTTTTCTAGAAATCATTGTTTTTTTTGCAACCATGGCAAAGAAGAGGTCGCCACTCATCAGCTCTATACCAAGTCCAAAGCTTCCCACTTCAATATCTCCGACCAAGATAAAGTGAAGTCTCTTTCGACAAGGCTGAATCAACTTTTCAATCACCAGTCAACATCCTGATCAACTATGCCTGTGTGCTTGATAGGAAATACCCCTTCATCCTAAACACAACTAGAGAAACTTCCCACAGACTTTCGAGGTAAAGATGATGGCGGGTTCATATGCTGCAAAGAAGGTGCTAACAGAATTAAGTGTGGCGGAAGCTGTCCATTTCCAGGGAAACTTGGACAGTAGAACTAAGAGTTGGATATAGAATTCAAGGATGGCAGATTGTTGGATAGTTTAGAAAAAGGGATCCATGGGGTAGATGAGGTGTTGGGTCACTGATTACTTATTTGTTTCCCAAGAGAAGCTAGAGGAGAAGAAAGCTGGTGGTAGCAAGGTCGTTTGTGGTCTGTAATGGTAGTGGTGAGGTGTTGGTTTCTGTTTCATGGGAGAACAGGTGGCTGTGGTGGTTTGTTGGTGAGATTTAAGGAGAAAAATGTTGGGGGATGGGTCTTGCTTTGAGATGAGAGATGAGAAAAGAATTAGATGAGGATGAAAATAATCCATGGCAGCTCATTTTCAATGCATTCACGTGCTTAATGTATGTGATATCCATACTATGTACCAAGTTAGCCACATGCATCTAATAGGCATGTTTGAGCATAGATCAAGTGTTCAACAGGTTGTAGGCTTTGTTCAGGTGGCTACGTGAAATATTTGAACCGATTTAAGTATGTATTAGGACTTCGATTCTCTTGAAAGTACTTAACAGACGAATATTCTACATTTTACCACTTCTCTTGATTTCGAAGAGACATTTCACAATCAGCCAAAGATCCACATGAATAAATTAATAGCATCTTTTCATCAGGAAGAAATCAAATCAACTATTTCAATGAACTAGAAACTTTTATGAACAATATTTCACACTCAAAATCAATTGGAAGGTAATATAATCTGTTAACATTAGATAACCTTGAATGAAAGAAACCTCCTCTGGATTATCTTCCTGAAATGTGATCCATAAATCACCTCTCTTCATACTACAGCAGTGTTGTCAAATAATTCATTTAAAAAGCAATATGGTTTAGAAAGGGCTGACAGAATCATGTTATTTTTTGTGTCAATCCGTTGGATCTACTTGGAAAGAAAAAAAAATCCAAAACAACCCACAACTTTAGAACCAAGCCTTTCAGTTGCATTTTACATTGTACCCCTTTTGAGTTTGACAACTTGATTTTTCCTTGTCATGAATCTCAGAAATACTGATAGATGTCATGATGAATCAAGAAATGTGTGTTACCCCATAACAAATTAAGAAGTTAAACATCCAATTATCTCCGCCTATAGTGTAGAGGTTAGAGATGGAGGTCTTCCAGAAGAGCATGACTTACCAGTGTGCTGCCAGGTCCCAGATAATTATCATATTCTTCAATCATTTCCACAATATCAGCCCTCCATCCCAGCATTAATATGCATTCTTTAGGTCCCGGACACCAATCAGATGCCTGAAATTTAGATACTTACAGAGTTAGCTAAAATACTCAGCAATGAAGGTGGCAGGTGCAAAGCATTTCTAATATGTTATACCTTAGAGCCTGATTTTGTTCGTTTCACTATATTCTCAAGACGTGCTTTGGTTATCTCCAACGTACTACTCCTGAATTGTCCATTCTTTTCTACAGTGTGAGAATCATTTATGGCATTGTCACTTTCATCAGAAATATTTGAGTATGCCAGCTGCGGCCTTTTTTTACCATGAACAGGTCCAATAAACAATACCTGTATGATTCAAAGTGAAAGAATCAACATGCAAGTAAACTAAATTAGGGGACTATAGCAAAAAAATATTTGAACTTCGTTCATTTTTCAGAACTTCCAGATGAGAACATACACAACATTGTATGAACGAGTCAATTATAAAACAAAGTGAGTACATAAAATTCCTGCTCCGGCACTATAATGGTGACACTGCAACTAGTATCATATGCTCAACTCCCTGATCTCCACACCGGAACAGAAAGATAGTAATCATTGGAGCCAGAAAGGAGCTGTGGATGTCCCATGGAATGACTTAGTGCTGTAACACTTTTTACTCCTTATAATTGTTCTTGATCCTTTACCTAAAACTGATGATTTCATTAAGACCGAAGTAAAAGGTATAACAAGCCACTGATTATTATTATCCTCTCATTTATACATGATCTAGGGTAGATGAAGATGTCCACAGGAAGACCAAACGCAAGGCATTATTGGCAGAAATGAATCCACTTCACATTCAATCTGATAAATCATCAAAAGCTTAAAACTGTAGAAATATATTCATTACAATGGAAATAATGAAAGCAATAAATACCTGTCTAAGGGTTCATCTCACCTAGTTCCATCAATCCTTCTAGTTAATATTTCTTTCTTCTACTTGAGAATAATGTACGATGGCTTATAATAGATGTACAGTTTACAAATCAATATAAGCATACAATATTTTTAAAGGACTGACGCAGAATAATAGATCAGTATAAAATCAGTGTATTGTGTGTATCATTATACTTTCACAAACTAGGTCCCCAAAAGAAGCTAGTGTATAAATTTTTGTTTCTCTGCAGAGATAGTCCAAGTTAATTTAACATCTACAGTTGGATTATTTTATTCATATGGGTGACACAACTGCAATATTTAATGTTGAACATACTTTATCAGCTTCTTCCAAAACTTCTTCATCCCTTGGATGGAAATTTATCTTCCCTTGTCGGTAGAGACCACAAACAACAGCCTGAAAGAAAAGCAGAATCGAATATGACTTCCAAGATCTACAAGTTTAAGGAAATCGCTAGTTAAAACCATTCTAGTCAAATAGACTACCTCTTGGAAGCCACGTCTTAATTGCTTATACTTTAATCCCACCAGGTGAGGGAAACTGCAAAGATTGAATACGTTCTCTGCAAGATGAAACCATGCTCTTCTTAGAAAAATGTGTCCAATCATGAAAACAAATTTATGTACATTGTTGTGATAATTTCACTATCAGGATATCGAAAGATGTATGACATGATTTTATGCAAAAAAGCAACATAATATATGAAGGAAAAACTTCAACGACCAGACATTTCAGACTTGAAGTGTTATCCCACAATTAAGGACAGAGCAGACTTCCGGTTCACTGAGAACTTTGAGAAACTTAAGAAGACACTAGTGCTTTGAATTAAGCACGGGATGTCAAGGTTGTGGACCACAGAATTCATAATGTCTTAAAGAACTTAGCTCTTTACCAGACAGAACAAAAGACACAATCAAACTGAAGTTGATTTTAGTACAAATGGTTACAGGTAGATGAAGTAAAAGAAGCTATCTAGCCATCATAACCTAACACACGGCATGATATTTTACTCAGGTTTACCACTCCACCAGTGGATGATCCAGTTTTGGACAAAAATTAAATGCATTTGAGACCGTTATCAGAATGCAGCACTTAAAACAATGGAAGACAATGAGATACCTGCCAAATCTTCCCTTTCAGATTATGTATTCAACAAAATAACTCATGAAACAAAAATGATTTAACTGAGAAACAGTATATTACTTCGATAATTAAGCAAGTGTTTGTATATTTTAATGAGTCCCTTTTGGCGAGAACATTGAACAAACAACTTTGATGCGACATTCTGAACAGGTTCCACTCTCAATCCTGAAATTGACTTTAAGAGTTCACATGTGTTGGAGCTCGAAACCTGAAAGAAATCTGGGAAGGAGTCACTAACTTATAAATGATGATTCGAAACGTTTAAAGTACTCCTCCAAAGAAACATACCTCAACTATGGTGGGCACAGAGATCATTTCTGGAAGGGGTTGAAGGGCTAGTACTGAGAGAAATGCATCTGTGTCGACCTCATACCTAATCAAATCAAGAACATCGCAAATAAGAAACTAAGAAGAAAGCACAAACACAAAATTCAAATTGAAGATACTGCCATTAATTTATAATTAGGGAAGTGTAGACATCAAAAGACTCGGGGAACCGTGCATGAAACTACTGGCAATAACCAGAGACCAAATCGCATACATGTCCCCTGGCGTCAGGGGATAGGGCCTTTCATAAGGTCTAGACTTAAGCACTGAAGTTGCAGATAACATATTGAGTTTATGTGGCATAGTTTAGTGTGTTGTATTATTTCCACATATTCTGTATATGGCTTACAAGTTACAACAACTCTTTTTCAGAGATCATTTTCATAATCATATGCATACTGATTCAATCAATATAGATCATAACTGACAACAACTAACCACACTGAAACTTTAATCTGCAAGTTTAACTTATTTGAAAACGCGGTATTTTTTAAATTACATACAGTAAATGCTTCACTGATCTTATAGTCCAATTATAACATATAACTTAGGATAAAGGAATACAATTAGCCTCTTCAAGTGAATGTTATACTTTAACCAGCTGCTAATGTGATGAATTTGATATTAAGTTTGCTTGTTATTTTCCAAATATTGAACCAAAACTAGGAAAAACTATCAAAACTCAAGAATAAAATTTCCTGAAGTTCATGATGTCAATAGAATTTTTTAAGTTGGAGAGAGTGGTGCTCCCATGTCTATGTGAGGATAAATTAATCATAGAAGTGATAGTAGTATTTAGAAAGCTCAACTAGAAACTGTCTTCTATCCCTTTGACCACTTACCATTTGAAGAGAACTAAAGAACAAGAAAATTGATACGGGAAATTAGTTTGTAATGTGCGCAAGGTAAAACAAATCACCTACCTACTTCCCTTTGCTGGAAGTATTACAACGGCACGTGCCTTATTTGCTGCAGCTCTTTCAAATGATTTTGTCATACTTAAACTGCAACTGTTGGAAAAAATGTATGAAAAAATTAGATTAAAGGCAACTGAAACTACAGCAACTTCAATTTGATCAAACAATAGCCAAGGAAACATGGACAGACTGAGGCCTATGAACCCCAGGCCTATGTCAACTTATGTGATCCTGCACAGCACAACAAAACCCTCTTGGAAATCCAAACTACGATCACTTGAAGTTTTGACCATTAGCAATATATACAAGTTAGAGGAATTTTAACTGCCTCTCTCTCTTCAAAGTGAGGGAGATAGATGCATACACCATGTTCTGGAGTAAGACTGGACCAGCATCCGCTACGGAAATATGTATCTCAGCCACCCATATCAAGTCTCAGGCTTGAATTTGATAATTAACAGGACTAGAGTAATAAAACATGATATTGTTCAATGCTAATCATGAAATCAAGTTTTGGGAGTATTGACTGCTTTTTATGAAAAAGTCAATCTTATTCATTTGAAGTGGGAAAAAAACAGTTAAGCTTTTTGAATGAGATGTAGATTAATATTCAATAAGGTTTCAAAGAACCTCAATGAAGTAGCCACCCATAATCAAATACAGTGATTTGATTAGCTCATGGGAAAAGAACCCATACAAGAGAGAGTAACTTCAAAATCTAATAAGATTAAATAAACAAGTGCTGACCCTCTCTAGACAGTACTAGTTTTAAGAGACAGTACTAGACAGTACAAAAGAGCGCATTTTACAAAGAGGCACCAAGCCAAAACATGTATTCCATCTAAGCAGTTCAACAAAATGGATTTGGAACAGCAAATGTAGCACTTCAATTCTGTGAAAAAGGTAAGGATTTATAGCTGTAGCACATACATCTTTGTTCAAGGAAGAATCTTCTATGATATTCCCCTTATTCTCTTTTCCTACCTGGAGCTGGATTTTTTTCTTATTATAGAGAACATACGCAAAGGAAATCTATATAATTAATGGAGTAGCTTCACTAGGCACAGGCAATCTATATAACTAATGAAGCAGCTTTACTAGGACTTGTTTGATCGTCTATAGAGATTCCCAGACCTCTGCAACCTTACATATTTTTCTTTATGAAGTGAGACTGACCTTTTAGTAAAGACATCAATGTGATTGAGATCTTTGGTGATGTTGTCAGATATTTTGTCCATTTGCTTTCGTGGAAGATCAGATAGCAGAAGAATTCTCTGCCGCCTGCAAACAGGTAACTCTACTTGTAATATTGGCAGCACAATGCATATTTTGTACGGTGAACTGTGAGCAATAATATTACCTGGCAGTGGCAGTACCTAAGCGAACAGCAAATTCGTGGTACTTATTTAGCTGCTTTAGTATAAAGTTCAGATGACTGTTAACTCCACAAATTATAATATGATCAGTCTCCAACACTTGCATTTGTGCTCCTTCTCTGAGTCTTTGCATATTATTCTGTCGAAGTGCTTGTCAGGGGACTGACTGTTGATATTAAGCTTGAATGTAGCATTTTTCAAGAGCTTACCCTAAACTGTTCAGTCATGGTGCTCAATAGGCGAGAGTAAAACAGTATGCCCCATATGGCGAGGATGAATCCTATTACACGTTCAACTCTTGTTCTTTGCTGCAGTCAAATGCAAGTCCTTTCAGTAATGATAATTGTTATGATCTAAATATTGCTAATCAGTAAGAAGATTACATTTTATCAACAAAATCAAATGTGATAAAGATAAACCACACTTTCAGGTGAGTAGATGATGAACAGAGGCATGCCCAGGCCTCCCATAAGCAGTCCTCCAAAGAGTAAGCATTACCCCTGCGTTTTCTTCATGATGAAAAATATCCATATCAGCAAACAAACATGTGGATAGGGAAACAGCTGGAGAAGAAAATTGAAATATGAATAACTTTTCATGTAAGGCTTCAACAAAATTCACTATCAAAAACAATATGAGACGCGATAATATAGTGACACACACAATGAAAGCAAGTGATAAAACTTCGATGGATAAAAATAAAGATCATATCCAAAAATGTTACTTTAAATCTGAAAGCAACAAAACCACCAAATTTTGCCATATTTCATAAAAGGGAAAGTGAAATTGAAAAAGATTCCTAATACACTACAGCGGTTTCAGCAATACGGAAAAAAAAGGAAAGAAAAAAAAGGAGAGGGAAAGCAAGGAGAATAAGATCACAAGAAAAGTAACATGACTGACGGGAGAATAGCATAACTGAAACCAAATAAACATGCAAGTCGATTTATCATGGGTTAAAACCACATTGGAACTTGAAATAAACTTAAGCTTGGCTTCTATGTTGCTCAGACTTAGGTACAGGTATCTGATCAGGGTGCGGATCTAAAGGTTGGATTCATCATCATATAAATTTAGTATTCAAGGGTATGGATCCGAGTACGGATACGGGTTCTGTGATACGGACAATAAATGCATATTACAACATTTTACAGTATGTATTTTTGATTAGTCATAAATTATTGAAATAAAACTAATAAAACTTCATTGTTATAAAGACCAATATTTTATTCTTATCTCGCGTAATAGAAAAGCATTCTCATACTTAAAATAACTCTCTCTATACATACGACATAAACCCAAAAATCAAACCATACACCAAATCAATTTATACTTCTCTCTCCGTCATAGAATGTGGTTAAAGTACTCAAGAGAAGACCAAATCTGGTATAGAACCCACATTCATACCCATGTTGTGTCGGCACGGATGCGAAGGAATTTTGAAGAGTCCATGGAACATAGCTAGGCTTTGTACGTATGGTGCAATTAAAAATCCAGATAGTATTTATTTTATTCAACAACCTAAAGAACTTTCAACTTTCTTAAAGTGGTCATTATTAGTTGATAGTAGCTAACTGAGAGCATATAGGACATGTTTTCACCATTAGCTGATAGAATATATGGCTTGTTTTACTAGACATATTGAAAACGGTTGCAGACCTAAAACCAACAATAGAAGTGTTTGCTCAGCAGCACTTCACTTTTTAGCTACTGCGCTTCACCCAATTCGACATGGTATCAAAGCAAGAAGAGGTCATTGTTCCAGTTTCAGTTCCATCCATCAACAAAAATATCTGTGTGTGCTTGCCCAAGGAATCACACCTATGTGTGAGGGGTATGCCACAAGACCCGAAATAAATAAAATAAAATATACCCTATCTACCAGATTAGATTATTAGCTGAGGTGGTTACGCAATTCAATAGAGATAACTAGTTCTTCAGCAACTGAAAAACTAATGACCTCTACAATAGGTATTCTGGTAACAAAGGTAAGATAAATCTACAAAATGCTTCTGCTAAAGAATGCGCTTTAAGAAGATCTTTGGATATTAATACAAGGGGGGCTTACTCATCATTTGTAACGAGAAATCAGATCTACTTATAGTTTTATACATTTGTAGACACATTAGCACAAATAAGTATACTGAACATCATGTCTGGAAGAGTTTACCTGAATTTATAGAACAGAAAACCACCAATCATCACAAATGAGAAGCATGATACCAAAAGCACAACAAAAAACCTGCACAAAATGGAATAGATGATTCACATCTCTCCGGAAATATCCAAATAAGGCCTTCTACTTGAAAAGTTAAAAGTTCTGATTCAGGTCCAGAACAAATTAAAGAAGTAACGAGTAGGAGTTTCCTGATTCAAGCCACCTATGGTTAATTTTTACAAAGCAAACTTTTATTCTGTCTCTAGGATGTTCCATGATGTCATTTCTGCACCCATCACTGAGCTAAGTCATTGAGAAAGAGAAATAGAAAGGTAACCTACTACAAAGGAGTATAATTGGCTACTTACATGGCAACATTTTTCTCTAGTTGTATGTTGAACAAATATATTAACCGTGATAAACTCCATTTAATGTCTTTCAGTGAAGGAAAGGACACATCCAACTGAAGTGGTACTGGATTATTCACGGGCTTAGAAAGACAAGCAAAAGGGAAACTTTGAGCTCCTGATGTTCGAGTCACAAAGAAGGATAACTCTTCGATCATCCCCATCTTCTTACCAATAAGATTTAGAAGTTTCAATTTATACAGGAAATAAGATGCCAACGAAGCTATTACGATTTTAGCTGGGAAGTCCTGCACATGTAGACATTCTTATTAGTAAATATTTACATGATATGACCGATCTACCTTTGAGAGTTCCCAATTAAAATTTCGACATTACAGAAATTGGTTATAGAAGAACTGGCACAAAGTTGGTCAGAAAATTGCATCTCAACAGGATACAGAATGGAAAAATTTCTTGGTATAATGGAAGTGGAATCAGCTGAAACAATAGAAGTAAAGAGGTAGTTGTATAATTCCAATGGCTCCAATATGGAGCAGAAGTTAACATTATCAAGAACCAACCTTACAACTTGATATTCAGCTTTTCCTCATCAGACTTTTATAATATTACATTAAACAACTAAGCCTCAGTCACAAACAAGTCAGGGTCTTCTAAAATATTATACTAAACAACTGAAGAATTTGACACCAACATCAGTTCTTTTGAGACAAAGATGGCATAATCTAGAAGTAAAGATTTTCCAATATACTGGCTGCAGTGTCATATTTACAGAACTAACATAGCATCCAAATATTTATTTCATTGAAAAATGGAGTTTACCCTGTACTATGATGGACTAATTTCCTCCAGATCGCTGAAGGTGCTCAAACTTCAGATTCAAGGTTTTAACTGAATCAGAGGCATATCATGAAATTCTAAGAAGGGTCCAAGGAAAATATGTATGACTACGTTTCTTATGGACAACCATCAAATTCAGTTGCTTATCTTCATTATTGTTAAGACCAACTTCCAAAACTTAGGCGGAAATACTATAATGCTGAGAGATGTTATTTTGCCTTCAGTAAACAATTCAGAAGCAGGAGCAAAAGCAACAAACTTGAGAGAAATCTGACATGGCCCTGCCCAAACAACTGAATTCTTTTTCTTGATAAGTAGCAGAACCATTAAATTATATCATACATGGGCGAAATAACACGGCACTAAATCTAAAGATTTAAATATTATGTATTATAGAATCCTGAAAATATTCTGTTTTAAACTGAAACTAATGTACAGTTAGTGCCAAGAGGCATTGAAACCTGAGAAATATTCTTCAAATAAATCTTCAATGGCTGATGATTCAAATTTTCCCTGATATCCATGTTTCCTGGGGAACTTAACTGTCTGCATGTCTTCTGTTGAATGCTTGGCAGGTTTCCTGGTTGAAAAGAGTAACAAGCATTACCAGGATGCAGTTCCAAAAAGGAGGAGGAGGATAGGATCTCAATGGACCACCATCCACCAGTACATCAAGGTTCTTAAAGACATAATGATGAATTATCAGCTTTCATGAGCTTCAGCTGCATTGGAGCTTATTTTTGGCATAAATACTCATACAGCATTGAAAATAAACTATCAAGGTACTCACCTTTACTTTTGGCCAACCAGTCATTCATGTAAAAAGTAGAAGCATGGTTTCTCCGACAGGGACAAGCCAATGCCTTCCTGGAAAATGAAACAGCTTTAGTTAAAACATTATGCAAAAAGGATAAGTTCTATATCACGTGAATATTTTAGGCTGTAGCTGCAAGGCTTAGCAGCCCTATGCACAAACACTGACGGAGCCACATTGTCATTAGGGGGCCCTTCGGCGTAAAATATTATTTTTACATGGTTAAAATATTTTTTTAGGTATATGTAGTAGATGTCGAACCCCCTTCGACTACTTCATGTGTCTGTTTCTTCAATTTTTGAACCCCCTTACGGATAATTCTGGCTCCACCACTGTCAGCACAAATATCTGAGCTTATGCATTCAATTAAGCTTTCCCTGATTTAATACAACCAACCATAATCACATACTATTTGAAGAGACCCTTAGAGATATTCAACCACTGTTTAAGTTTACCCATTCTGAACTGTCACATTAGAATATCCAATACAAAATTGTGTATCTACTGTTTCCTCAAATTTGTTAAATCAGAAAGATGCAACATTTTGGAGGAAAAGAGGCTGGTATAGCACTACACGAGACCAAGATCCAGTATTTCTAGACACCGGTAGTCTGGATTATAACAGAGATAGAGTGGGATATTCTAGACACCGGTAGTCTGGATTATAACAGCTTTGTTAAATTTTAAATACACAGAACATTGAGAATAAAGAGACTTACAACAGTCAACCTTTTGCACTGAACAAATCAAGTATTGCAGCTGTTTCTTCCACCTTAGAACACAGTTCATCTATTTCAAGGAATATAATCGGCGGACTATGCCTTGAGATTCGGAAGTGGTATTCTACTTTGAAGACAACAAGATATGTGACTAACTGAATTGGAAGATTGTCCAACACTAACTATTCTGTTTACAGGAGTTGGTAATAAATGCACATTGCAATATGCCTTGGCCATATCTGTGAAGATGGACGAAACAGCAGAGCCAAAGTGGTTAAGTGATGCAAGATATTAGCAGGATTTCTAGTTAATCCCATACCACTAGTCCTAACATAATGACTTTCTTATTCCGGGACTGGAAAATCCTCTGTCTATTAGCATAACCGTACCAGCAGTTAGACTAGCACTCTCCCCCCAATCATTCGGGTTGTAAGATAACTGACTTAGTTTGATCCTATCCGAATGATGATGAATTACTTCTGTTTTAATAGAATATTCAATTCGAAGATAAAATCCCAAATCTCAGATTTGCACAAAATCCATGTTATGTTCATTCAATCTTTATAGTTCACTGTATGTCATCACAAGTATATGGTACACAGGATTATAATATATTTGATTAAAGTAGTCAACTTCAGCATATAAACTTATGTATTTCTTTTTTTTACAATAAGATTTATGCAATTAGAACTTCAGAAACTACACATAGATGCAATCCAAGCTTACAATAACTCAACACACCCAAGAGCAAGAACTGAACTTTCAAGTGTCTAGCATTTCACCATAGATTTTGCTGATTAGCCATGAAATTTGATTAGATTTTGAAAAATTTTCTACAAAACATCTTCAAATTCCCAAAAACCAGACCGCACTCAGTTCTTGAGTGAAATTTCACTTCCACTCAAAAAAGTTCAAATTTTTCCAAGTAATTCTAAAAGTGTTACAAAAATGCTTGTCCAAACACAACTTCGAAAACTCAAATTTTCAATTTTCAACTTCGAAATTATATTCACACTAACCACACAATACAAAATATATTCATGAGAAACATAATAGAAACAAACAAACCTCTTAGAAGGAGAAATCTGATAAATTCTTGGATTCAGTAATGGAAGTGATGGGCAATGCAATTGAAGCATTTTTCTGTAACCCCTTTTCTTCCCTCAAAATTATGTGATGACCCTTTGAAGAATTGCAGAGAATGAAGAGATTAAATACATAGTTTTCCACGAAATTTTTTTCAAGATTCTAATATAAGAAATGCACTCTACGAATATAATTATGGAATGTGAAAAGAAAAAGAAAAAAAAAGGGAAAAAGATATTGGCAAGGAGTAATGTTTTTTGATTAATTTGACAAATGGTTAAAAAATATGAAAGTTCGGATACACCTCGATTTAATTTTATAATTGTTTGATAGTTTTTATTTGTGCTCCAATTTAAATCTAAGATCTCATGATTCTGAAATTACATTCTTAATGCAATTTTAATGATTAACCTTAACTTTTATACGATTTTTAATTATTATATTTATATTTTTGATGTTGAAAAATAATTTAAAAGGAATAAACATTATAAGAAATACTTAGAAAGGAAATAAAATATAGTGCTAGAGTTATCCAAAACTAAATTGAAATCGACAACTCGAATAGACAAAAAGTTATTGATTTATCGATAATGAGTTATTAATTTAACGATTTTAGTAATGATTTTAATTCTTTTTATTATCGGCATAATGATACTTAACATTGATTTTCTTATAGGTTAATTTGATAATCGAATATCGATATATAAAGTTCTTCACTTAGATTTTCATACTTTTATTTCTGATGGTTTCAAACTCTTAGTTATTTTAGCATAGGATGGTGTTTGTTTTTGCCTAAGTGCAATTTGTCAACTCATATACACTATTCTTTTGATTTATCACATTATTTGTAAGTGTTTTTTAATAATTTTTTATCAAATCTTAACGATTAAACTGATAAAAATCAATAATTAATAAGTTTATATGTTATTGATTCTACAATTATTATTTAATATATTTACAAATCAATAACAACTAAATCGAATCGACCAATACGGAATAGACATAGCATTGGAATTTAGCAGTTCCTGCTCATCGATATATTTGGACTTCGAACGTGGGATGTTTTTATGAGTATCATAAAAGGTGGAAAAATATGAATGCATTATGTACGGTTCTTTTAATTTTATTTTTTCTGAAAATATCAAGACTCTTTTTTGGTAACATTTAAAAAGGAATATAAAAAGTATATTTCTTAAATATCATATTTGTCATGATTATCAAAAATATCTAAGTATATTGAAAAGTTGAAATATTATAATTCTAAAATTTATTTGCCACAAAAAGAATATATCGATGTAGTTTTTGAAAGTGTAAGTTTGAAAAAAAAACAAAAACAAAATATATGTGTACCTTATTATAGGGTGAAAAAAATGTTTTTTTGTATATAGCTCGCAAGGATTCAAAGTTGTATGAAAATTTGACAGCAATAGTAAGATACAAAGTAAATGAAACATCAGATTATACTATAAGTTGAAAAATAAAAAATTATGTTAATACTTAAAGTTAAATATCAAATTTAATATTTGATGTACTCATATATCAAAGTTCTAACTAAAGCTAAAACAAATAACAATTTTATTCGTGGATAATTGGATATTTTCTTTATTTTTAAATTGGCCTTGTCATTTTCAAATTTTTTTTGGCTAATTAGGTATATATAATTGATGTTCTTATTCAATTTATGTGGTTTTTATTTTCTTATTAGTCTCTTAAAAAAGAATTACAATTTTTTAAAATTCAGTTGACTTAAATTCTTATTTTACCTTTGATGTCAACTTTATAATATCACAGAAATATGATTCCAGGTCTAAAATCACAAATTTTAAAAATTCTATCGTCACACAAATATTTCTTGAACGATGTCTGCAATTAAATAGAATCAGCGAAGAAATACATAATTTCAATAATTAGGTGAGTGAACAGTGTATTATATGAAGACAAAATTAATATATTTAATGTAATCTCATGAATAAAATCTAAAATGCACAAATTTTATCACTGTATTAAAAAAAAAAAAGATAAGTTTTTTCTAATAGACTCCTAAAGTAAAAATATACCAAAAGCAATGTATGACATAAGAAGATTATGAGATAAAGAAAATAATATGAATAACATCATACAACCATAAGATTGAATAACTAATTGTGTAATACTTAAGATGACATTAAAATGAAAAAAGAAAAAAAAAACTTGTTATAGATTATTAATAACAAAATTAAAATTCCTATACTATAATTTCAAGATAATTTTATCTTATCAATAAAACAATTATTTAACAATCTCCGATATAATTAACGTCTAATATAAACGAACATATAATCACATGCCCATCAAATGAATTTCAAAACTTGATGCTAATTATGTTCATTATTAAAATGCCAACTTGATTAATGTTCATGTTCATAAATTAGTTATCAAAATCAATTATCTTATATTTATACTTATTTAAGAAAAGTCACATGGCTTTAGCCTATATCTGCTGGTTCCATGCTACAACTAACCTTTCATTTGTTGGATCCTTCTTTAAATAAGATATAATAAATAAATAAATAAAATATTTTGGAAGAAAAATATACAATACAATTTTTAAAAATTATATTATTATTTTACAATACAATTAAGGATACAACAACTCAGAAAAAAAGAAGAAGCTATAACTAATCAATGTTTGTCAGCATTTTTAGATTTGAAAATGAATTGAAGTGGTGGAATAATTTTATAATATTTTTCCTAATGAATACCTACTCTACTTACATTATATAGCAATAAACTGAGATATACCTATTTGTTTTTAACAAAAGTAAACAGAAAAAGTTAAACTAAATACATCAACCACTTCACTTTCTATATAATTATTATTATTATTATTATTATTTGTGCAACAGGTAACATTATCATATATATATATATATAATTTCTGGATAGTACGATTCACTAACACGTTGTTTGGATCATTATTATTTATTATTTCATAACGTTTTATATTATACTCTATTGTACTGTATTGTATGGTATATACAATGTTTGGTTAGACTGTATTGTTTGTTGTTGTTTAATAACATTTTAGTTGTTTAATTTGATTGCATCGTACTGTATTGTAATTTATAAATTTACTAAAACATCCTTAATTATTCTAGGGTAGGAGGTTTAACTAGTTTATATAATTAAAATAATGGGTGAAATAGTATTTTGAAATATTATGTAAAATGTAATTGAAAAAAGAAATTAAGGCCTCATTTGTTTCCATTAAAATTAAGAGATCTACATCTGAATACATATCTGAATATTAAGATTTGTATTAAGATTCAGGCGTTTTGATGTGAATACACATTTGAATATTAAGATATGGTCTCTAAATCTGAACACTTAATAATTAATGCTCTTTGTTTTCAATATCTGAATGTGCATGTGAAATTAACATTAAATTAATAAAATTTCATTAAAATTTCGTTTCAACAAAATATATCACTTTGATAAAAAAAAAAAGTTTTAAAAGTTTTAATAGTCATGATTTGGAGTACAATTTTTTCATTCAAAAATCTTGATAAACACCAATACACTAACAGTGTTCTTGACACAGTCAATACAAAAAAATTATTAATATAAAAAAAAAACTTGAAAGGATTTATGAAAACTTACCAATTTAAAAGGGAAAAAATGGTCTTTGATTGAGAAAAGAGAGAAACTTTTTAGATATGAGATAAAAAAAAATCATGCTTAAAGCAGAGAAACGATGTTAATATTTGATAACTTATTAAATGAGTCTGAATGTTGTTAAGAGTTCCTACAGATCTAATTCATTCAGACCTCCTCAGATCCATTAAGAAGTTTTATAAAAAATAAAACAAATGAACTTAATGAACTGAATCTGAATCCAAACCTAAAAAACGTAGTTAATAGGCTGAATTTGAATGATTAAGATTCATACCTCCATTGAGTGCAAACAAATGAGGCCTAAGTAAAAATGGAAACACACCAAATTAGATGTTCCATACAATAGGGATTTTTATTGTTACGTAACAACGAAATTTAACAATACAATACAATAAAATACATTTTAAGTAACAATCAAAACAAACATTGTAGGTATTTATAAGACGTAGCAATAGTTACTTAAAAAATTCACGACACAATGTATCGATTCACATACAAAGCAAAACAAATAAAACTCAAACTCTCATTATGTCTCGTAATTTTTTAGACTCAGCGCTATTTTGGATAAATACATGACATATATTTGCTATGTCAGGTAATTTTTTCAAGGTGGGCTTTAGTCCATCACAATTCACCTATCAATGGTGACTGTTGGACTCAGTTTGCTGTTGAGGCCTCTAATTTAGCAGCCCCCATAGGATCATGATCAACACTCGAAAGGCCACTTCAACAATAACAAACCCAGTGTAGAGTATACACAAACTTTATCCATACCAACACTCGAAAGGCCACTCCAACAACAACAAACCCAGTGTAGAGTATACACAGACTTATCCGTACCTCGTGGATATAGAGAGGTTGTTTCCAAAAGGCTACTCAAGCACTCAAACAAATTTAGTCATTCAAACAAGCCAACTCAAGTATCTTATCTCAAAATGCCAATTCAATTAGTCAAGTAATTCAACTACAATTTTCAAGTTAATTACCAAAGCAGCAAAAGCCAAGAACAAGTCACAAGCAAATAGCTCTGCTGATCCATGTGTAGCAGCACACTGCAAAGCCAAAAATCGATTTTCGACTTAAAGCTGGTAGGTTTACACAGAAACAATGCCCCTTAGCTTGCAAGAATTGCCACATGCACACATTGACCTATTTTTTGTTTTGTTTCATACAGTTCCACTATAATACATTTAAGTTGTCGTGGCCTGCGCCTGATCTCCCTTGGTTCCTCAATTTAATGGCTTGCATGGGAAGCAAATCAACAAATAGAACCACTATATGTCAAAGCATGTGTGTCAAACTCTTGACATTAGGTTTTCATCAATATTATGCAAATGCAAAAATTGATTCAGCCTTTGTAAGTAAAAGAATAAGAAGATATCGTAATTTGAAGAGATAGACACACAGTTAGCTATCAGCAGCAAGGAAAACGCCAATACTATACTGAGCTTAAAGTTCGTTAAATAATTCATTTTGAGCTATTATGGTTTCACCTATGGAAAATAGTCAGAGAGCCCCCCTGGATCAAAACAAATATCTACAAGGACAACATCTCCTTTAAAAAGAGCTTAAGAAGAGCAACAACATCAAGTACCATTATGTTTAAAGTTCAACACACCTGGTAATACAACAAAAATAATTGCTTGTGCATAAGATTATGTTTCTTGAAACTGGTGCTGAAAAGGAAAAAAACTAACAAGATCCCCAAGAAAAATGAAGCAGAATCTAACAGCACTTACAAAAAATACATCGAGTGCAACTTTTACAGGTTATTAGTCACACAATTTCTCATCTGAATTATTTCAGCCTCCGTTGTTGTGGCATTCGTTATCCCTGCTGTGAAAAGGGACAAATTAGGCTCTCAACATAGATTTCTGCCTCAAGACATAGACCAAAGTTGGTAACATCTAGATAGCTGATCATGTTATCCTTTGTATTGTATTTCATCAAGCGACCTCCAAACAGACACAAAAGTTCACCTTCATTTGACGTTAAAATGGTTGGATGAAATGGATGTTCCATAGGATAACCTGGAGACTTGGTGGTAAATATCTCAGTCCAAGATTCTTTTACCCCATATTCCTTCATAACCCAGACATCTGTATGACCCGATGCATAAATATAAGCAGAAAAGATCACCCCCTAACACTCCTAGCTTCAAAAATCCATATTTTTTAAAACAGGATGGTCGCTCTAGCTCTGCCCATTTCTCATCAGCCAAATCAACAGAAATGATGTTCCATTGCTTGTCAAGCCAATGAAGTTTCCCATTGACAAACTTAGCAGTACCAGCCAAGAGCTCTTGACCTCGAAAATCATCAATCATCTCCAAGAATCCCTCTTTAAACTAAATATTTTGACCTCAACACGACTCAAGTTTCTCCTTGTATAAATAGGAAAAATACCCACTACCCTGTAATCATCTTGAAACTCATCATATGCAAAACCAAATTTGAAATTAAAATGTCCATTCAAATAGTAATGGTGGCTTACATCAAGTTTAAAATTAGGCAATTTCTTATACTTTCTAATTGATGGATCCAATAGAAATAAGTCGTACAATCCGTCAAATAGACAGATGGAAAAACAAATGAATCCATTGACAACACCCACAAACCAAAGATACTGATTGGGACTTTTACCGGGATAATCCAAGTCAAATGCCTCTGTTACGGGATGGTAAAGCAAAGACCTAACAGAACAATACTTGACAACTAAGACAGATTTAGAAGAAACCTTAACCATAACTCCATGGTGGGACTAGTTCTTGTTACTAGCGGATAAAGAGAGATGAGCCTTCACAAATTCAGGGCTAGAGATTAAGGAAAGCCAAGATTTCAAAACAGATCTAAATTGCAAAAGGGATTTCACCGGAAGCTTTAACAAGATTTCTAGGATGAGTTCTGCAGTAAGATTAGGCATTGGCAAGAGTGAATCCTGGTTTAAAATGGATAAAAGAAGGGCAGGATTTGTGGGTTTGCTCTGTTTAGGGTGCCGAGGGATGACTTCATCGCCTCTGGATTCCATTTGAGTTGCAGCAATTATAACTCTTGTAGTTGGAGACTAGGTTTAATGTTTTTCCCTTCTTATAGTGAAAGCTCCAAGTTCGGGGAAATAGCAATTTTACCACTCATGCTATTGCAGAATTGTGTTTATGATCCCTCTATAATATATCTATATCTATATCATATAATCATATATACTATACATACTATATTATTCTATAAGTGGGAAGCCTCAAAGGTAAAAGTTGAAAGACGAAATAATCATCAAAAGCTGAACGACAGTTTTTCCCTTCAAGCAAGCATTATTCATCAACTCTTTCGGTGCAAAAAGTTAAATACAAATTGTAAAAAGATAAAACAATTTAGAATTAAGACATCTATTTAAATTGCTAATAAATTATTTCATTTACGAGAAGATGCGATCCGCTTATATAAGTGAACTTTAAATTAATATTAGCTACAAACATTATCATTACAAATTTTATTTCATCAAGTTTTACCTTATCTTGCAATCTTCATCTATCTATATCATATTAAAAGCACGAAGGTACTTAGAAATGTTTATTGAACTTTTTTGCCCTTCGGAGTCGTTTGGTGTGAGGTATTAGGTATAATAATCCTATAATAAAATGTAGGATTATTTACTCCCACGTTTGGTTGGAGGTACTAGGCAGTCCTTGGATTATTTATCCCTCACCATTTTTGCCATAGTGATGGGATTACTTATCCCATATAAATGGTGGAATAACTCATCCCGGGATAATTAATCACTGGATAGCTTGTTCCTAGTCAAATGACCCTTACAATCTTTCGGGAACAATCTCTCTATCTCTGTGACGTCCAGTAACATTGAGTTTAAAGTTCAATACATCAGTAATGCAATCAAAATAACTGTTTTTGAAAAGATAATCATTTCTTAAAAATAGTGCAAGAAAGGAAAATGACTAACAAGATCCCCAAGCAATATGAAGTAGAATTTAATAACACTTGAGAAAATTGCATAGAGTGTAACTCTTACAGGTATCAGTCACACAATTGTCTTCATCAGAATTATTTCAGCCTGCTTTGTTGGTGAAATCGCGATCTCATCAGTAAAAAGGGCAAACTAGGCTCTTAACATATATTTGTACCTCAAGACATGGAGCTAACTTAGTAACATCTAGATATCTGATTGAGTCATCCTTTGGATTGTATTTCACGAAACGTGATCCAAACTTAAGCAAAATTTCACCTTCATTTGACATTAAAATAATTGGATAAAATATACGTCCCCCAGAATCTTCGGGTGACTTGACGGTGAACATCTTTGTCCAAGATTCTTTTACTCCATATTCCTTCATAACCCATACATCAACATGAGTCCACGCGTAATTACAAAACACAGAAAGATCACTCTCAAACACTCCTAGCTTCAAAAATCCACATCCTTTAAAACAGCAGGGCTGATCAACCTCTTCCCATTTCTCACCCGCCAAATCCATAGAAATAATGTTCCAGTGCTTATCAAGCCAATGAAATTTCCCATTAACAAACTTAGCAGAATCACCCAAGAGCTCTGCACCTTTATAATTCTTAACACGTTTCCAAGAATCACTCTTTAAACTATATATTTTGACCTCAACACGACAAAGACTTGCATAATTATAAATAGGGAAAATACCCACTATCTTGTAATCATCTTCGAATTCATCATATGCAAAACCAAAAGTGAAATAAGGAACAATATGCTCTTCGTAAGGCAATTTCTTATACTTTTTAATTGATGGATTCCATATAATAAAGCAATCAAATCCGTAAAATAGATTGATAGCAAGACAAATCAATCCATTAACCGAACCCACAAGGAGAGGAAAAGCATTGGGATTTTTACCTGGATTATCCAATTCAAATGACTCAGGTACAGAATCGTAAAGTAAAGAGCTAACAGAACAATCTTTGACACCGCGGCTGGTATTAGAAGGCTTAGATATTACTCCGTGGTGGATGTAATCCTTGTTACTAGCAGATAATAAGAGATGAGTCTTCACAAAATGAGAGGTAGAGATTAAGGAAAGCCATGATTTTGAAACAGACCGGAATTGTAAAAGGGATTTCACTGGAAGCCTTAACATGATCTCTGTGATGAGTTCTTCAGGAAGATTAGGCATCGAAAAGACTGAAGCTTCACTACAAATGGACTGAATTTCTGTAGATTTGCCCCGTTTTTGGAGAATTTCATCTTCTTTGAATTCCATTTTTAGGTTTGCATAAATATGAAACGGAATTGGGAATTTTGCTGAGGAGATGACTGGGTTCGTGTTATTTTCTCCCCCACCACACCCCACACAAACAAGATAAAATAATTACTTCTTTTCTCGCATTTTACGTGGTACAAACATATTAATTTTATGATTCAATTGAAATTTGTTGTCAATTATCATAATTTCTAGTTTGCTTTACAAAATTGTTAAACATATAAAAAAAAATTAAGATAAACAGATTAAATAAATGGCAAAGTTATTGAAGGAAGTTGACGGAACGTGATAAAGAAACAAAACCGACTGACAGGTTAGAGTTACACTAGGATTAGACTACTTAATTTCAATTATGTAAATAATATATTTGTTGTAGTAACCTCTACGGTAACTCTAACTCATATTTATGATTTTTGCTGCCTTCAACAAAAAGTAATAGAAGTATAGAATCACATGGGTAAAGCAGATATGTTGATCGTCATTTGAGTAGTTATCCACACTTATAGTTAATAATAAGATATTATATTATTATATAATAATATTTATAATTTTTGCTTTATTTCTGTATGACAAGTACTGAAAATTGGTTTTTTCTTTTTTATTTCGTGAATGTAAAATATTTCTATTAAATTTCTCTTGATGAGTTCTTTTTCATTTCTTAGTTCTAAAAAACATAGGATGTAATGTAGATGTTGGTTACAAATTGTGATCCATGTTGCATTCACTTGAGTACAGAGCCACAGTTATAAAAAAGAATTTTAAATTTTTTTAAACCGAATTCAAATTTAGTCGGGTATCAATTCGAATGCCAAGTACAAAACACCAACAAAACAAAATTGAGCATCATGCAAGTCCACTTTCGTTGGAATATGGGCAAAACTCAGATTGATGGATTCCACATAAACAAGTTATCTAATATATGACATATACCAATGGCAAGATTTAGTTACCAGACGGTAAAGTAAAATACTAAGGAGCCGTATAGTAGGATATTTTAAATCATATAACCCTTATATTAAAATTTAGTGCACCCAAAACAGTACTTGATTGCTCAATTCAACTCAAACACACTTAATATGTGAATAACCTAATAAATCATATGTGGCTTTATCTAATATCTAGAATATCTATCCAAATATAATGTTTGGTTGCACAATTCCATTAAAACACACCTAATATGTGGATAGCTAATAAACCATATGTGATTTTATCTAGAACATCTACCCAACATAATGTTTGGTTGCACAATTCAATTCAAACATACCTACCATATGGATAACCTAATAAACCATATGTGATTTTACCCAATATAAGTTTGGTTGCACAATTCAATTCAAGCACATCTAATATATGGATAGCCTGATACACCATATGTAGTTTTTTATCTAAAATCTAGAATATCTTAGGGGTTGTTTGGTGTGAAGAATAAGAATAAATAAACTTGAGATAAAAAAATAATCTTGGAATAAAAATTGATATCTTATATGATTTGCAATGTTTGGGATAACTTATCCCATCATTTATACCATAATGCTGGGATAACTTATCTCATATACATGATATGATAACTATCGCACGATAATTAATCCTGAAATAACTTATTCTCAACCAAACGATAAGGGATTTGCTATTATCGAATTTCTTTTTACAAAATTTAAAAAAGATTTTAAAAATTGCTGCTAGTGCAGCAATTTTATTAAATTTAAATAAAATTTTTGGAAAATTGCTACATGTGAAGCGATTTAATTTAATTAAAAAAAAATATATATATATATATATATGGGAAGTCGCTGCTTGAGCAGCAATTGATTTTTTTTTTAAAAAAAATTACATTTTACAAAACTACTGCCGTAACAGCGATTTTGCTTTTTCCGACGAAGAAAATGCTGCTATTCCAGCAATTTTACCATTTTGATTAATATAAAATTTCATATAACGTTTTAAAATTTTTATTAACATTTTATGCTCTTTAGACTCCGGACGGAGAAATAATGTTTCAGAGATGATCAAATTTAGCACCCAACTAAAAAAGCAACAGCTTTTTTTTTCGTCTTATTCACTAGGTGCTGACACACACAATTTATCAAATTAACATACAAATTTTTATTTTACAGAGTGCATCTGTGTGGCAATTTGCTGCAGATTTGAAACACCATTTTTTTCTTACCTAGAGTAGCAGTGGCTAGAAGTATTGCTTATTCTACGCAGTCCTAGCCAATTATATGAACTAGAAAATTTCATAATAATTAAAAGGTATAATTAAAGTTAAATCAAACACAATGAACCAAACATTTGATTAAAAATAATTTCGAATTACTATTCCCTGCATTAGGAATTAAAGCCCTACCAGAAACTCCACATTATATTAGATGGGAAAAAAAAAAGACAAAGTAGAACAAAGGATCCTAATCATATTTTTCAGAACTTTTTGGAGGGAGAGCAACTTCAACTACCCATTACAATAATATACTAAAATTACAATATACTTTACAACAACCAGTTGGTTACTTTTACAAAGCCCCACCATCCACTATGCAAAGGATAAAGGGAGTCCCCACAATCCCACAACAAAATGGTGGAAGAAGAGCAGCTAATCATAGATAACTTTGAAAAAGAAACTCACCTCATCCGAAAATGATGCTAATTGATTGGGTGCTTTCATACGTTTACCTTTCTTCAAGCTACGATGACATCATGCCTTGTTTGACGAAACTCCAGAAAGGTAATTAAAAAAAAGGGCCAATGGTTGGGATAAAAGCAAAAGTTGTGGCATCTGACATTGATTGCATTGCCACCAATTACACAGGAAAATACAAATGGATGGTAGGTAAGGATACAAAGGAGGGGGGACACAAGGCTATTGGGAGTTCTTAGAGGCACGTGCAACGAATTGAAGGTCTATGATGGGGCTGCTGCTTCAGGCTTGACCAGGGACTGGTCATCCGGTTGTTGAGTAGGATAGATGAGTGCAGCAAGTGATATGGGCATGATGCAGAGTGATTTAGACTGAAGGTATTGCATGGCTGCACCGACGTCTTCCTCCATGAGCTTAGCAACCTCTCGTTCTGTGTCAACATTGGACCACTTATCCCATATATGCTGGTTGGATCTACTTTCACCACTGTCCCCCTAAAATAGAGAAAAAAACAAGAAATATTTTAACTCAAGATATAAGACACTACTTTTAAGGTCTTAGATGTTCAATTTAGTAGCAACAGGATTTCATTCATTACCTCCACAGATTGTAATGGAATGTCAGCAACAAGTTGTGCCACTGCACTGGCTCCTCCCAGCCTACTCATGCTCAGTACCTTTAGGCAGTTTAAATGCAAACCATTTACAAGACGTACAAGAATGAAAACAAGGAAATCTCCAAAACCATCTAGGGACTATGGTGGCCAAGAAATTCAATATACACTGAACTCACAAAGGAATGGAAACTCTACCAGAACATAACAGTAACATGCTACTAAGTAAGAGTTATAGATCAGGATTATCAACAATTGGCATCATAACTATTGTGGAAGTAAAGCAATCACTAGGGACCACTAGACCAGATCTAAGTTTCTTGTTGAGGCAACAACCATCCTTCAAGAGGTTATTTATATGGTAGAACAGAGGACCTCTTTTGAGAAGGCAGTGGTTACTAGAAGACTTCTAAATAAAAGTAAGAGAAATTAAAAGGCTTATCTAAAAAATATAATTAGCAGAGTGATCTGAAACCAATATAGGAAGCGTATGTAATCAGGACCAGGGGAGTATAGCTGGTAGAACAGGCCAGGAAAAGAATTAGTTTCAAATTACCAGGTGATATAGAAATATACTTATTGGCAAACTGAAATTAGCATACAAGAAAAACTGTTAACCTGTTCTTAATATAAAACTAATAAGGCATTATGTCCCAAGAAATAAAGCTAAACATGCTCAAGATACGTAACATCATAAGATAGTTAACTCAATCACCGTTGGAGAAACCAACAATCAGAAAACCACATGATTTTGTTTTTTTGAACTTGGTAACTTTATCAGAAAATCACATGATTCAAAGCCGCTAAACCCCTATCAAGGAATGTCCAACATGATGGTTAAGAGGAATTAGCAAGATCTACTAGAATGGATTAATGATAATGGTTCCAACAATTTTCAAGTGAGAATTAGATCATATCGAGAGCAATAATTGTGAAAGTAGCTTTATTGTACAGAACTTACAGGACAAACCTCATTTTCTCTGGGACATGGTAGGAAGAGTGAATGACTAAGCTAGCAATTAAGATCAACGTTAAAAAATGACATCTTACCTTAACTTGAAGCCTTAAGAACTTCACATAGTCCAGAATCTCATCAAGCATTGCGGCCCTATCTGTCTGGCAAGAGAAATATAACATTTCAATACCCCAAGCTACCACATTCCTTTTAATTTCAGATGCTGAATAACAAAGACAAAGTCCAATTCCAAAAATCCCAATTATTAGAATGTAAATTGAACCATCAGACACTCCACTGCAAATAAAAACTTGCCTACAAGATTATTCATCTTATACCTGTCGGTTTTAAGTTTTAGCATTTTATGGACATGATGTGGACGAAAAAATAAAATAACTATTATTTGTGAACATAAGACTTAATTCTTAGAGAGCCTGAGTATGACATTTGCCGATGAGTAAAGGACAACCCAATTCCCGAAAATAAAAACCTGTGGCAGGCAACTCGACATTTGGACACACCTTATTGCAGCTGGGTACCAGTTCCTGCAAAGCCTTTATTCTTTCTGATATCCTCTCTCTTCTCAGCTGCAAGAAAAAAAAAAACAGATCATTATTTAGTATTACTTGTTTCTAGAGGACTCCCACAACACCTTCATTATATCACGTTTGTCCTTGTGAACGTAGATCTTACCCTCTCAGCAATGCTATGTGGATCTGTGGCTTGTCCCCTCCGAGCTCGAACCCTAGGACGAATTGAAGGTGGGTGTGGCACAGTTACTGTTGTGCTCGTTGTTGGTGGGCCTTGAAAAGGCTGCAAGAATCCAAGAGAAATTATAAGCTAGAAAAATGCAGTAATTTTCTACTTCCCCCGTTGACAAAGAGGCCACGTTCGTCTTAGAGAAACATATTTCAAATCATAGTAACCAAGCATGAATCATCAACTAATTGAACTTCAAAAATAAAGAGATTAAACAGAATAATGGATGCAATACCAAGCACCTAAGGGTGTGGTCTAGCAATCAACGAGGTGGGAGAAGAACCATGACTCCATGAGGTCTAAGGTCTGTTAAGGCAAAAAAACCAGGTAATTTCTTCCTACATATCCAAGCCTTGGTGGGTAGAGTTACCCAACACCTGTATAGAAAAGAGATAGCAAATATCCGGTGGAATAGTCGAGGTGAGCACAAGTTGATCTTGAACACCACCATCTTAAAAGAATAAATATATAACAATCAACCTTCTTGTTATCAGATAATATGACTAAATTAGAAGAAAAAAAATACTCTTCAAGCCATACACTCCCATGTAGTCGTACGCAAGGAGCATTAAAATTGTGTATAGCTCACCAACTACAAGTTAGTATATGCATTTAAGTTTCAGCTTCTAAGCCTTTAATCATTTAAGCACAGTTTACAAAGGGCTTGACCACAAAGTTGTCTCTCATAAAACCTTGGGAAGCAAAATCCTTGAGCGGTCTAGATAATTGCAATATTTACAAGTCACAACAAAACTAACAACACACAACACACTAAAAACACTGAAACCTATCAAAATCTTTGTTTTTCTTAAAAAAAGAATCAACACATGAAAACTGAATTGGACTCAATTTTACGTTTCCAGATATTTATATTAAAATATCATCTGTATTGGAGAATAATAATGACCAATTCTGGAGAACATTTTTTAGCAATAACTTTCTCAATCAATACACACACAGTGAGTTACCTGGACATGGTGAACAGAAGGCACAGAGTGACGAACTGCATGAGATTGCAAGTGTTCTAGACCTGCATATAGATTTCCGATATTCATTCCATCTCTTTCCTGCAAAAAAAAAAAAGAAGTTAAACTCGTCTGTTTTCCATCATAGATATTATAAAAATTGGAAAATGCCAAACGCAAAAAAAAAAAATGCTTACATGCTTCACTGCATAAGGACCTGCATCGCCGACGTCATCACGGCCGTTATCCAAGCTTAATCCCAGCGGAAACAAAGGTTGCTGTAGGCCAGCAGCAGCGGCAGAGTTAAGATGAGATACGGCAGACGCCGAGGTAAACGACGTCGTCTCTGATGGAGTGCCAACATCAGCAACCGGCAAGCCAGAGTAGGGAGGAATAGCGAGAATTTGCTCGAGGAAATCGTCGGCATAGCCTTCCGGTTGGTTTGCTGCCATGCCGGAGATTTATCCGGCGAAATTAATTTTTTTCCCGGCGAGAAGAAGTTAAGGGTTTTGAGGAACTGAAATGGAATGTCTCTGTTTGTCTTTCGTGCTTTGTGGCATGCGTTTAAAAAGTGTGATGATTTTTTGATTGCTTTATTTTTTGCTGGTAGCCCCCTGGAATTCATTGTAATGTTGTCTTTTGCCCTCTATAGGTTTTGTAAATGGACAAATTGCTCTCTTTTTTTTAATAAATTTTTTTAATTGGTTTATCGTTCGAAATTTGGTGGATAATGAGTCTGTTTATCTATCCTTCTTTATGTATATATCATGTTTTTATTTATCGTAGAGTTCGAATCAATGACATATGTCTAAGATCAAAAGTCTTACGAACAAATTGTTCATTAATTTTAATTTTATTATTGATAGAGTGTTACGAAAGCATAAGTTAAATATTGATAGATAATGGCGGAGCTAGCTCTTTAGTTATGAATTAGGTCAAATGTACTAGCTTTGATATGAAATTTGAATTTGAATTAAGAAATCTGTTATATATATATATACAAATTATTAATTTTGAACCTAATCAATTTAAAAAATTAAAATTTGAATTATGAACTTTAAATTCTGGCTACCCATATCTATTGATATAGAAGGGACATTCCTTGTGTTGAAAATTTAGTTTTGTTAAATAATAAGTATTAACTATATTTGCTTCTAAGTGTGTGGTTGTGTAAATAGACTGTGTTTTCCATCTTATACTTAGTATATTAAAATTGATGAGAAAAATATTTGAAAAACAACTCTAATAAAATTCCTAGTTATAAAACATTCAAGACACATTGAAAATGTTGTCTAGTTATTGTTGCTTAAAATAAGAAATTGTGTTTAATTGATGTGTGCTATGTTTATGTACTATATGTACATTAGAAGTAAGTCTTATGTGCTTCTTAAGAAACATAAATGGTTTCGACTTCTTGAAAAACAAATAAATTTTCTGAGTTATTCTATTTATAATAACGAGATATAATAATTATTTGGTATAATAATTAAAATAAACATATACAAATTTTATATATTATTATCTGTATAATCGATTCACATTTTATGGATTGAACCAAATAATGCAGTTGTATCTCATATTTTTATCAACTCGTCGTATAATGGCATGTTCCATGAACATCTCCTTGATCAAGTTTTAAAAGGGAGAGTATGTATTAATTATTATCATTATTATGACTTATGTAGTTTGTTTTTTGTTTATATTGGCAATCCTAAAATGCAGCAAATATTGAGGCACTTCTTCTTTACTCTTTTGACTTATGGTTAATGTATCTTTCATACACAATAAGATTAAGAATAAATGAGAAAAATAAATCCAAGTTTTTCTGAAATTTTTGTTGAAATTGGAGATGGGAGAAACTTTTAAAACTTCTCATCTACAAGTTATAACAAACAAATTAAAGTAGAATTGTTGACTATCTAAAACATCATGTACATTTGAAAATTCTTTGTTATATAGTTCAATCAATAAATGAATTTGACTACTCTCATCAACAAATCTAGGGAAGTTTTCATTAGTTTCTGTAATCAATTTATAGTTTTATTACATAGTTCTTCAACTAATTTTTTAAAAGACTCACTTTGACATAACTCCAAAAAATAGTTTACGAGGAGAACTTGTTCAAAATTACATCAGGAGATCAATTACTTTTTCGCAACTGATGTAGGATTTCTTAACACTCTTACGCAACACTCGGGACCAGAAATCCAAAGTAAGGATAATATAACATGCATGGGAGTTTAACATCATCTAGATAAACAATGAGTTTGACTCTGATACAATATTGATATACGTACAAGCTTAAATGATTAAAAAAGAGCACCAACACATAAATAAGAACAAGTTGTAAAATATTGTTTCACTCCTACATTAAACTCCCTCAATTTTGGCAAAACAATCTACGATGTTCAATCTCTTAAAATCTATGTTATCAACTATATGTTGAATTCTTCAAAAAAATATATACAATTTTAAAAAATCCGAACAACATAACATAAAAGAAAACAAACTCATTACAACATAATATATATTCGACTTAGACCAACCTTAAAACATCCTCTTATTTGAAATTGGATTATCTCACAAGTAGTACTAGAAAAGATAATATAGGAGTAATATTACACATTTATAGAAGCAAACTTTATAGTAAAGTAAAAACCTCAAAACACAAAAATACTACTCACTTCAAAAGTACTTTTACATAATATACTAAATAGATATAGGCCCTATCTTGCTGTGACTTGCCTTGGAGATAGTCCTTCCTCAGAAACATCAGTAAATAGATCAATACTTTTAGACAATGCATACACAATTTCAATCATCCCTGGCCTTTTTGATGGATCTTTATTCAAACATGAAATAGCCACAGACATCACATTCACAACACTCTCCATTATTAGTTCTTCCCTTAAAAGACTTCCATCCATCCATTCTTGCAATTTCCTTACCTTCCTCTCTTCACTCCCTTCCGAAAAATCGCCAATGTTAGCCCACAAGACTTTTCCTTCATCATCTATAGCTTCCTTCCCTGACACTAGCTCGAGTAACACAACTCCGAATGAGAAAACATCCATCTTAGTGGATACAATCCCATCGGTTAGGTACTCAGGGGCGATGTACCCCTGAGTACCTACAATGTGCATTGTTATAGCATTGCACCCTGATTTAGCTAGACCAAAATTGGCAACTTTGGCTCTCATGTTGGAGTCTAAGAGAATGTTGCTAGTTTTGATGTCTTTGTGGACAACTCTTGGCCTTGTATGTTCATGAATGTACAAAAGACCATTTGCAACATCGGTTGCAATTCTTAGTCTTGTTTTCCAACTCAATTTTTCAGGTTTTTCACCATGAATCCATGAATGTAGTGAACCATTTTCAACATACTCATACACTAAGAAGCAATTTGCTTCTTTAGGGTCTATGCAAAAACCTTCTAGCTTCACCAAATTCCCATGGTTCACCTACACAAAACAAAACAAAAAAAAGGAGGAAATTGTTAAGTAGCCATACAATGCAATAATAACATATTCAATGTCATGCACAAAGTACGATTTGAAGATGGTAGAGTCAGGGGTGGACCTACCCTGCACAAAGTACGGTCTGAAGATGGTAGAGTCAGGGGTCAACCTACCCTTGGTCGAGGAAAATCACATTGTATATATAAGTATTGATATCTTTTGACACAAGTAGAAAGTTTAGTCTAGTGGTTAAGGGGTTGCAAAAGTTCCTAAATCATTGACACCACTTCATAAGAATCCCGTATCAGTCTTTAAATAGAGCATACACAAATCTTATAACTATGTTCGAAAAAGAATGACAATTTTCAATAGAATAGTACATAATACATTGTTAAAAAAAAGTTATTGATTTATCGGACCAATATCTAATATTGTAACGACGCCCTAATTATAGTAACGGCTGCAAAATAGGACTTGATGACGTTTTCTTCATTTAATAGGATTTAACTAATACTTCTAGTCAAAATAGTACAGCCAAAATGAGGTCAAATACGAGAAATTTCATTTAGGAAGAAAATTTATTTTGAACTTTGTCTTAATATAATAAATTATTAATAAAAGATGCTCTTTTCTATGGCCAAAAAAAAAAGAAAAAAATTATTTCTAGATATCATGTTAATATCTAATTTTTTATTGCAATAACAATATATCTGGTGAGAATTTTATAAATAAAATTAAAAAAATAATATATAAAAAATTTATTTTTGATATACGCTCGACTTTAATAGCAGATATGCGAGGGAAATAATTGAGAAACAAAAAGAGGAGTATTTTTAATGAAAAGATAGACATCAAAGGACAAATAAATTGAGTATTAAATGATGTAGATTAGCTTAAATTATAAATTATCAAATCCCAACGGGCATAATGGTCCACTTAAATATTTAAATAAAGTACTAATGTCTTAAGAATACGACAGGTCACTAGACCTAATAATTTAAATTGTTTAATATTTTATTAAAATTAAATACTTAATCTGATCCATTGGAGGAAAAACAATTCTGTGGTGGAATTTAACATTACTAAAATATCAGTTGAGAAAATGACAAAAATAGCCTCTAAGGAGGGAGAATATTGTTCAAAATAATTCCTTAAATTGAATTTATTTATCAAAAGTTGACACTTTTAATCTTCTCAAATACTCAATAATTTATGTTTATTAAATTTGACAAAATAATTAATAATTTAATCATAAAAACTAAAAAGATCTTATTGATATCTAAAAATATGCTGCAGAAAACATGGCATATAGACAACTTCACACCTCAAAAAAAAAAAAACACTAAATTATAGAAACAAATCAAAACTAATCAAGCTCCAAAAATCTAACATGTATATTCAATAAATATTATATGAAAAATTAAATATATTACTTTTTAACAAACTTAAAAAATGGAAACTATCAAATATAGTACATACTTAAAAAACTATTATAAATCAACCCTCCACATATATGTACCATGTTTTCTTTTTCCTTTTACTGTAGTTTGTTATTCATTATAAAGTTTAATTAAATTTAAAATCATATTAAAATGCACTTTCTAACTAAAATAACATACCTAAGAAATTTAAATTTTAAATCTTTAATTACTAAATCATTTCGTCATTTTCTCAAACATTAATTAGTACACAAAAACAATTCTTGATAACATACCAAATATATAGCAAATTCTCTATTAATAATAATAGCTCGCTTCTTAGCAAAAATAACTTCGTATTCAGATGACTCAAATCCAAAAATTTAAAATGAAAGACAAATTACTTACTACGCTACCTCAACCCGAATTGGTCCATGTTTATCATTTTCTCCGTATCAATTAGTCCACAAAAGTGATTCTTGAAAAGATACCCAAAGTATAGAAAGTTGAGTAAAAATGTTTACCTTTTGCAGAATTTTGAGTTCTTCACGAGCATTCCACTTCATTTTCTTGATTGCAAACACTTCACCATCAATTGTTCCTTTATACACAGATCCTTGTATCAAACACCCTTCATCAAATCCATCTGTTGCTTCCCAAATTTGTTCCATTTTGTACATTTTATACTTATCCAAACACTCAGATACATCAGCCAACAAATTCACTTCAACATCTTTATCAACAAAAGACCCCTTTTTTGATCCAAGATACAAACTTTTTTGTCTTTCAACATCACCATACCCTTCTTTCTTCCCTGTTTTCTCCTTGTAAAACAAACCAAGAACCAAAATCAACAAAACCCCACAAACCCCTAAACCAATTGCTAACCCTATAACAGTTCCTTTTCTGTCTTTTTCTTGATTTACTGGTGCTGAGGGTGTAGGGGGTGGGGGTGGGGTGTTTGATGATGTTGGCTGTGTAAGATTAGGTAGATTAGAAAGAGGGATGAAAAGGGTATCAAGAATCTTGGTGTTATTTCCATTAATTTGTGTTATAGATTGTGGGGTTACTCTGAATCTTGAGGCAATAGAAGAAATGTTATCATTAGGTTGAAAAACATAAGTTATGAGTAGTCTTGGTTGATTTTGTGAAGATGTTGTGTTTGGACATTTGCAAAAAATTGGGAATTTTATAGCTTGACCTATGTCAATGTTTTCTGGTACAACAGTTGGATTAACAGCCTCAACAGATTGATAAGTAGTAAGGTTTTGGAATTTAGATGTTGATACACCATACATAGTGTCACCTGATTTGAAACTGTAGTTAAAGCCAGCATAAGATATGCTACCAAAAGTTGTGTTGATGTTGTTACAAGAACACGTGATGGGGATAAAAAGGGGTTGATCATTAACAAGAGTTGTGTTTGGGTTGGAAATATTACTAGGGTTTGCTATCATTAGTCTACTTACTGAAAATAGATCACCAATTGAGGCTAAATCAAGAAACTCTGGTGCTCTAGCTCTGTATAACACATAAGTTTGACATGGATTGAATTGCTCAGGATTACAAGTATATCCTGTTATGCTTGGTGGCTCTTGTGCATAACATATTATGTTTTGGTTCAATATGAATGATAAGAAGAAGAGAAGTGAAAAAATAAATATTGGTTTTGTTATCATTTTCTTGGTTTTGTGTTTTGTTGAAGGAGAGATGTGTGTGTATATAATATGATGTTGTTATAAGAGGTTTATATACCAAAGTTCTTGTTTTTTTTGTCATAGTCTTGGTTTTCGACCATTTAATGAGTGATGGGGATTTTCTGCATTATTTGATTGGTTGTTGTTATTTATTTTCTCATATGGTATTGTCTTTAACATTAAAGGAAGATGGTTTTTTTTTTCCAATTTGTTGGTCCCACCTAGAAGGGTTTTTGGTCAACCATATTGTAGAAAATACTCGTGTTTATATTTGTTGTTTTTCTCCAGGATGTTTTCACATGTTTGGACTAGCTATTTCTGAGATACATCTTTTTCCAAGGTACATTTAACTATTGCAAGAATTAGGGAAAATACTTTTCATTCAAGGTCGGTTGGCAGTTGGTTTGGAGTTGAGTTATGCAAGTATCGGGTTCTTAATAAGTAATATCATGTTTGTTAGCTGATTTAGGAGGTAAATTATTCATTATAAAATCAATATGGTGTTTGATTTGCAATTTAGATAACTGCATAACTAATACATGTAATTGTAAAGAATTACACTAGAACAACCTTAAACATGCTTTTATTCTGAATTAGATTTACCACTACTACTATAGAAGATAATATAGGAGTAATATTACACATATATAGAAGAAAAACTTTTAAGGAAAGTAAAAACCTCAAAACACAAAATGCTACTCCACTTCAAAACAACTTTACATAATATGCTTGTACTATTATGTAGTCTATCTTGCTGTGACTTGCCTTGGAGATAGTCCCTCCTCTGAAACATCAGAAAATAGATCAATACTTTTAGACAACGCATACACAATTTCAATCATGCCTGGCCTTCTTGAAGGATCTTTATTCAAACATGAAATAGCCACAGACATCACATTCACAACACTTTCGATAGTTAATTCTTCCCTCAAAAGACTTTCATCCATCCATTCTTGCAATTTACTCACCTTCCTTTCTTCACTCCCTTCTGAAAAATCACTAACTTTTGCCCACAAGACTTTCCCTTCATCGTTGATAGCCTCCTTCCCTGACACAAGCTCGAGCAACACAACTCCGAATGAGAAAACATCCATCTTAGTGGATACAATCCCATCGGTTAGGTACTCGGGGGCGATGTACCCCTGAGTACCTACAATGTGCATTGTTATAGCATTGCACCCTGATTTAGCTAGACCAAAATTGGCAACTTTGGCTCTCATGTTGGAGTCTAGGAGAATGTTGCTACTTTTGATGTCTTTGTGGACAACTCTTGGCCTTGTATGTTCATGAATGTATAAAAGACCATTTGCAACATCAGTTGCAATTCTTAGTCTTGTTTTCCAACTCAATTTTTCAGGTTTTTCACCGTGAAGCCAAGAATGTAGTGAACCATTTTCAACATACTCATAGACTAAGTAGCAATTTGCTTCTTTAGGGTCTATGCAAAAACCTTCTAGCTTCACCAAATTCCCATGGTTCACCTACACAAACAAAAAAAGTTGAAAAGAATGACATATATTCTATCCAGTAACAGTTTAACTTTAAAGTGTTCATGTTATCCTTAATGAAATGATTTTTACGTCACATAAATTGGGATGAGGGATAGTAGTATACAAAAAAATTCTCTAGTGGATACGTATATATGCTGAATTTTACGTGACGTTTTTTCTTTACCTTTTGCAGGATTTTGAGTTCTTCACGGGCATTCCATTTCATTTTCTTGATTGCTAACACTTCTCCATCAATTGTTCCTTTATACACAGACCCTTGAATCAAACACTCTTCATCAAATCCATTTGTTGCTTCCCAAAGTTGTTCCATTTTATACATTTTATACTTATCCAAACAGTCTGATAAATCAGCCATCAAATTCACTTCAACATCTTTATCAACAATAGACCCCTTTTTTGATCCAACATACAAACTTTTTTGTCTTTCTATATCACTATACTTTTCTCTCTTTACTGTTTTCTCCTTGTAAAACAAACCAAGAATCAAAATCAACAGCAGCCCACAAACCCCTAAACCAATTGCTAACCAAATGACAGTCCCTTTTCTGTCATTTTCTTGAATTACTGGAGCTGGTGCTGTGGGTGGTGGTGGTGGTGGTGGGGTGTTTGAAGATGCTGGCCGTGTAAGATTAGGTAGATTCGGAAGAGGGATGAAAATGGTATCAAGAATCTTGATATTATTTCCATTCATTTGTGTTATGGATTGTGGGGTTATCCGGAATCTTGATGCGATAGAAGAAATGTTATCATTAGGCTGAAAAACATAAGTTATGAGTAGTCTTGGTTGATTTTGTCTTGTGGTTGGACACTTGCAAAAAATTGGGAATTTTATGGTCTGTCCTATAGCAATTTTGGTTGCTTCAACTGTGGGATTAACAGCCTCAACAGATTGATAAGTAGTAAGATTTTGGTATTTGGTTACTGACATATCATACATAGTGTCACCTGCTTTGAAACTGTAGTTTAAGCCAGCATAAGATATGCTACCAAATGTTGAGTTGATGTTGTTGCAAGAACATTTGATGGGGACAAAAAGGGGTTGATCATTTACAAGAGTTGTGTTTGGGTTGGAAATATTACTAGGATTTGCAATCATTAGCCTACTTACTGAAAAAAGATCACCAATTGAGGCTAAATCAAGAAACTGTGGTCCTCTAGCTCTGTATAACACATAAGTTTGACATGGATTGAATTGGTTGGGATTACAAGTATATCCTGTTATGCTTGGTGGGTTTTGTGCATAACATATGTTTTGGTTGAATATGAATGATATGAAAATAAGAAGTGAAAAACCAAATATTGGTTTTGTTATCATTTTTTGGCTTTGTTTTTTGTTGAAGGAGATATGTGTGTTTGTATAAAATTTGATGGAGTTTTATGAAGTTTATATACCCAACTTCTTGTTGTTTTTTCCTCATGTATAGTCTTGGTATTCATTATTTCATGATTGATGGGGATTTTTTTTCCATTTAATTGGTTGTTGTGGAATTCCTCATATGGTGGTGTTGAACTTTAAGGGTGTTTGGTAGAGTATTAACAGCAATAATACATGCATTAGTTTTGTGTATTAGTAATATTTCGTTTAATACATTTTATCAAGTTATTTGTACACTATTTTGTGTATTAAGATGCGTATTACTAATTTAATAAATTTCTAGGTATTAGTAATGCAAGAGGTTTTATAATGCATGCATTAGCATGGTTAAAGGTTTATAATGCATGCATTAGCATGGTTAAAGGCCTCATTTCTCTTCATATTTTTTTTTTTTACATTTTTCCACCATAAATTGTAAATGGTATCTTTTATAAATAAATATTTGTATATCATGCATGCTATTTTTGATATACCAAAGAAACATAAATATACTACAAATAAAAAATATTTATCATTTATAGAAATAACCTTTTTTCACTTGATCACTTTTAATACATTTATAATACTCCTTTAATTCATATTATAGAAAATAACTTATTATTCACATATAATACAAGTTTTATTGATGTATAGTACATTTATTGTATAATCATACATTTATAATACAACGTGTCAACTTTTTATTAAATAAGCATAATATATTTTTAAAAATAGTTATAATACATATATATTGCATACTTAATTCACTTTTAAGACATATTACAAATTTAACATAATATTGTTATAAATGATAATAAATAAAAAATATCGCTAAATTTAATAATTATTCATTAAAGATATTCATTCAAATAATTTATGTATAATTAATTAATATATTTTTAATTTAAGCATTATTAATACACTCTATACGGAGATGGGGGTTTCCAATTTGATGGTCCCACCTAGAAGAGCTATTTTGTCAACCATATGGAGTGGGCTGATAGTTGTTTGGAGTTAAAGTTAAATAGATATCAAATTCTGCACAAGTAATATTATGTTTAGTGTCTCGTCATGAGATAAATTATGTATAATGTCAAATTGATTTGCAGTTTAGAAATTTGCTTTTAACTAAGACACATACAAGTTACAAAAGAATCTATATATTACTTTATGTAAAATAGAAAATGAAATAACTAAAACACAATATTAATTATGAGAAAATTTATGTGTTATTTTATACATGATAAAATATATAAATAACTAAACTCTGTATATTAATAGCCAATATTAAGCCAAATTTTATTTTCCAAATCAAACGTCAACTTTGGTCTAGAATTCTAATACCCAAATTCCACTTTGGATTTATTTAGGAAGACCGCGACTTATAAAGTTGACTATGGAAGCCAATGGGGCCTTTAAGGAGTATTAAAATAACTTTTGCCATCAAAATAGTGACATAAATAATTGGTATTATCTGACACTGCTTCGTATTTCTTATAAAAAATAAATTATTCATCTCCTAAACTTAGTAAGTGATAAATTCAAAAATAAAGCCTCAAAATTATCAAAGTCTTAATTTTAAAAAGGAATTTAGAATTTGAAAGTTACAAATATAATAAAAATTTTTGAATAAAAGTTATTGAATTTGAACTCACTTTCAATTTACAAGCTAAATTGTGATGACAAAAAGATGACACTTCTTGTCAGTCTCTAAGTCACTGCTGTCTTTGTGATAGTGGTCTTTGACTAAGTCCATTTTTACAAAGTCATACACTATTCAAGAGTTAAATATCAGTGTAATGAGATTTAAAAAGATAAAATATGAATAACTTTATCTTTTCCTTTTTAATTTAAATTTGAGATCGACAATCTAAGTAACCTCCGTTGATGAGTTAAAAGATAGGAAAGTACTAATGCACTTAGGTTTGTTGAGCCTCATAATTTTTTTGGTCCAATGTAAGCTTCACATTTGTGCATTTGTTACCTTTTACTATGATTGGTAACATCATAAGTACCATTTCTATTGTACATTTTTCCCATATCGAGTCTACCTTTGTCCTTAGTACTGATGAAATTAAAACAATTGGACATTAAAATATATGATTATTGTTGAGAATGCTAACTAATGGATACTAATATATAAGATGTAGGATTCTCTTAATAATACCTTGTTAACTTAGTTTAAAACAGATAATATCATACGATATAAAAATATTAATCCAACAACCTGTATTAGAGCTAATGATTCGATGATACGATTTGAGTGACATACAATTAATCTCTAAATTCGCCCATAAATGATAAAGACTTTTAAACTTGTAATTTGGAAGACCAAGACTTTTAAACTTGACAATGGAAGCCAATGGAGTCATTTGGAGGGTAATGGAGGGGTCATTAAAAGGACTTTTGCTATCAAATAGTGACACATAAATGCTTGGTATTATTTGACACCACTTCATTTTTTTTTAATTTCTGATATTTTCATAATATCTGAAATTTCAAATCTCATCGAAAGTTTGGCTAAACAAGCTAGTACTAGACAAAGAATAAAGAGAAATAAAGATAAATATACCTTCGAACTATCGTAAATGGTATGCAGATATCCTCTGTCATACTTTTAGGACATTGGTGCCCCTATCGTCAAAAAACTAAAACATATATACCGTTTATACTAACGGACATATACGTGTCATAATCTTATCCATCAACTTGACATTTATTAAATATCGGATCGACTGTCTCCCTATTTAGTCTTCTTTAGAGTGAAGGGCATATATGCTCTAGTTTTTGGATGACAGGGGCACCAATGTTTCAAAAGTGTGACAGAGGGCATTTGCATACCATTTACAATAGTTCGGGAGATATATTTGTCCCTTTTCTCTTGAAATCATCTGTCTTACCTAAATCTTAAATGTTAGTCCAATATTATGAAGTTTATTCTACTAACATATTTAATGAATTTCTCAACAATATACATGTTTTGAATCGAAACTATTGAGTTTTATTGAACTTGTACCAAGTCCGCGCATCAAATTCCACTTATAAGCTAAATTGTGACAATTCTTCCAAAATAATTTTGCATACACCTATGTTATTCACTGCTGTCTTTGTAAAAGTGATCTTTGACCAAGTCTATTTGAACAAGTCATACCTTATCTTGTCTTAGTCAAGAGTTAATAATAAGAAGCACTAATTAAATTTTGAGGTTAGTTGAACCTTATAATTTTCATTTTTGCTCCAATCAAAGCTTCAATTTATGCATTTGTCACCTATAATTACTATGATTAGTAACTTCATAAGTCATGAAAAAATGTCATCATTTCTATTGCACCATCACCAAGTCCCAATTTTAATAATAATTGTAATTTTTCCTATTTCAAATCCTTTGTAAGTCCAACTTAACTTCATATTAGTTTGAAATTTGAAATTTCAATTTTATAAAATTTAAGTTATTATTTTTTTTTACTATGTGATAAATAGTGTTTATCCAAGCTTCTTGTGTGTGTACTTTTGCTCTTCAATTACTCTTAAGGCAAATTCAGAATTTTTAAATGCGAAGTCATGCAACATCCAATGCCCTTTTCTGATGATGTTTAAAAATTTAATATAAATAGTACTTATATCTTTTGAGAAATAATTAACTATTACTTTCTCTATTTCAGTTTATGTGATATTTTTCATTTTTCAGAGTCAAATAGTTTAAGTATGATCGAAAATTTGCACGTACAATCTTTAATATTTTTCAAAATTTAAATTTATATATTTGTAAACTACGTTAAAAGTAATATAAGTCGTAATAATTGACAATTCAAAATAATTAAAAGATATATATAAAAATTTACGATCAAAGATAGACTTGTTTGAATCTCGAAATTCAAAAAGTGTCGCTTAAATTGGAACGGAAGTAGTACATAGAGCTAATTCAGTAGGTATATTTACACATACAACAAGCAATATCAGAACATTCATAAAAAATATTAGAAAAAAAAGCCAAATCATGTTAGTTATCACTCATCATTCAATCAAACTTTTCAACTCTTAAGTTCCTTCTTAATGTAACTTTAAACATCCTATGTACTTTGATTTATACAACTCTCATCGCAGTAGCGCAATCAGAATTTTTATTAAGGAAATTCAAAATATAAAGAATTGATAAAGGGATTTGACATATACTAATAAGAAATATATAACTTTGACCTTATATATACAGTGTAATTCTTCAGCTAGGGAGTTCATTAGAGTTTTTTTTTCATCTCAATGTAGTTAAGAAACATATAGTACAACCATGGAACAACACCAGATCATATGCATCTTCGAGTAATCGATGAAATCCAATGATCATTACGCGATTCATTTAGATACCTTAATGATATATTCAGAACATATGAATTCGTTGTTCTTTTTTATTTCTATCGTTTCATGATATCGTCCTTCTTAACAGTAAAATCCCATAAATCACCATATTTTTCGTTGAATTCCCAAATGTCCATTGTGTTATAATCCGATATTAACTTATCTCGCGCACCTCTCTCCATGTTATATATTTGAGGCTCGAAATTGTGTGCTTCACTTGGTTTGTCCATCTCAATGATACAGAACACAATTGTAAACACAGCTGCTCCAATGTACAAATACTCCCCCTGCATTGTCAAAGAAGTGAAAATACAAGACTTTTAGTTGCTGGAAACGGGTGTTTTCGAGCCTCGAAAAATGTGTAATATAGTAGAGATTTAGTCATTAACTTACAGGAACATTGAAGTACATTCCTGCAACTATTGCTGGAGGAAACAGCCATGAAATGATACCTATTGTCGAACACCAGAAAAATAAGTTATTTTAAGTAAATAACTAAAGAAGCACTCAAGGGTGTGCCCTAGTGGTCAATGAACTGGTTAAGAGTCACGAGGTCTCATCACGTTCAATTCTCAGCGAGAGAAGAAAAATTCTAGGTGATCCTTTCATTTGTCTTATCCACTGTGGATGAATAGAGTTTTTTTTTTCCACCCGATGTCCGGAGCTTACATTGGAATTACGACTAAATTCGAATCGCACATTGCAGGTCCTATATTTGAGGGTGACGCTCCCAACATGATTTTCTCAATAGATCATATCCAATACTCAAACCCGAGACCTGTGGTTAAGAGTGAAACACTCCCACCAGTGAACCACAATCGGTGTTGGTAGATGGATAGAGTTAGCTGATACTTGTTGCTGATGGAAAGTATTTCGTGAAATTAGTCAAAGTGCGAAAAGTAAATGACTAAGTTAATGATCATATTATTATGGTAATTTGTTACATACCTTGAAATCCTGTTGGGGGTGCAATAGCAGCATAATCTTCTGCTATGGATCCCCAAAATGATACTGAAAATGCAAGTGATATAGAATTAAGTATAGTTTAAGTATAAATACATTTACCTATTTTTGTAAAAATAGCTACTCAAATATTGTGTTTTTCGAAGAATTTGAACACGTGGAGTTCACCAATTTCACGTTGGACAAATATGAAACGATTTATTAAACGAAAAGTCGAACGAAGACTAACTTGATCGAATTCATATAATAATACATTGGACAAATTTAGATATTTTTCAATTCAAATTACAAATTAAATCGAAAAAAACACACACATATTGTTATGTACCTTTTTTATCTTCACTTTCAAAGTACGTATGATGATCATCGTATTTTCCAAAAACATAATCTTCCTGCAACAAATTAAAATAAAATAAAATTAGTTAACATGCGTCTGCCTTAAAATAAATCCGTCAAAATTTCAATAAAAAAAAAATTATTACATAAATATATAAATATGCCCTTCAATTTTGTTTCAGTTACATCTATATCCTCTTATTTTCGATGTACACAAATAGAGACTTATATAAAATTGAAAAAATAGATACATTTGTCAGTTAAAAAAAGCCAAGTTAAAAGGACATTTTGTATTATATCAAAATTATTCGATATCTATGTTGATGAAAGATATTAAACTTACTCAAACACTACAATTATTTAAAAACAACGAAGAAAAGAAAAGAAACATTACAATGTCAATGCCATTAGTTCTCCATCGATCAACAGGATCTTCGTTGATATCTGGTTCTATCTCTGTTAGTCCTGCATACAATCTTGTTGATGATCTAAATCCACCACATTTTGTACCAATTTTCGAGGAAATCGAACATGGATTTCCTCGAAAAAGAACACTCCATTTTGTTGAGAATACTGAATTGGGAACTGGAATTGTGGAGAGTAGTGAAAGTGTTAAAGAATTCTCCATTGTTGTTGAGTAGTGTTGCTCTGTTCTTGCTTGTTTACTCTATGTTTTCTAACTTTATTATCCATATATTTTGAATGGTTAAGGCTATACGTGGATAAGGCTATTATATATTATGGTTTTATATTTTTTTTTTAATATCTATTTAGTCTCTTATTGTGTTACCACAATTTCCGACCCCTTTTAACTTGATTTCATCTGACATCTATGTCTTTCAACTTTGATTGTAGATAAATCAACACTTAAATTTATATAACATTGAACAAACATAAACAGACGTACTACGTGATATAATGCACGTAGGACATTATATAGGATGCAAATTGTCACGTACGATGTCACATAGGATGTGTCTACTTGTTTAATTATATACATATTTATATGTCTGCTTGTAATTGTACATATCCAGAATTGGAGAACGTAAATGTCTATTTAAATGAGATTATTCAAAATGCTTTAAACAAAATAAATTAGCCTCTCTTAGCCATAAACCAGATTTTTTTTTTGCTTACCATTATAAAAATTATTTTAAAACTATTTTAAAAAAATATTTTCACCAATATTTCAAAATTTTAAATTTTTTTCCAACTTATGACAAAAATAAGGGAGAAAAAAGGAGGAAAATATCGACGACATTCATACAGAAATAATTATTTCAATAGGAAACTATTTAATTATAAGTAAGTTTAGGTTTAGCAAACATAAAAAATCATATTTGTATACTATAACTATAGTTTGTATAATTGCGGCCCATACCAAATTTTATACTTGCTATGGTACATTAAATCATTGGCAGCCTCTCGTTTGTATAAATCGTTGACAACCTCTAAATTCAATTTTATGTGTTTGTATATCTGCATAAAATTTGAATTTGTATACAATGTATCGAAATAAAACATTTGTATATCAAATCGCTCTCTCTCTCGAGTTATATAACACAAAGTATACATTGTAATTTGTGTTTATATAAAGCGAGAAAGAGAGAATGACAAAAGAGAACTTGTAGAGGAAATCTGTATTTGTATAATTATAAGTGTATATGACGAAATTATATGTATGTGTACATATAATTTTCTCCCGCTTTATACAAATACAAACACAATTTATTCATTTGCCTTTTGTATAAAGTGAGTGAGACGAGGGAGAGTGACGAGCAAGACCTGGGAGAGTGGCAAGCGAAATTCGTCGGGGAGAGAGGTGAATGACAATTGTTTGCTACGAGTTACAATTAAATCAAAGTATGATTATAACATTAATTTGAATTAATAATTTGATATTTTATATAATTTTTCCTTTAATTATTAAGCAACTGTACGTATACTGTATCTTTCTTTTATGTATATCCAAAATTCAATACAAAAGAACGACAATAATATTTTCATCTATCTAATCCATCTACCATGATATTAATACAAATTAAACGAATATGACCATGTAAATTCATTTCAAGTTTGAATCAAAGATCATAGATATAATAAGACTGTGTAGCTATAGTTTCAATAATTGCGCTTCATAATTATAATTTCATTTGCTATGGAGGTTGCGTTTATATATTTCGCTTGTTCGTTTGTATATTTCTCTTGCGAATATACAAACATGGTAAGTATATACAAATGGAGGTCATAGTTTGTATATTTTACTTGCGAATATACAAACAAATTAAGTATATACAAATTTTGTATTGATATATTTAGAATTTTTTTTAAACTTCGTTTGTCTATTTTAATATATTTCACTTGCCATATACAAACATGCTATTTTATTATGATAAATCTTATACAAATAGCTAAGGTAAACATATACAAATTCTAGATTAAACAATCAGGAATCGTATTAGATAAACTTTTTTAACGACAAATCTTGAAGAATACTTGAAAATTTGTCACGACCCAAAAATGGACGTGTTGGCACTCGTCTTATCCCACCAAGACAAGTCAGCCTAAAACTTACAATAAAATGCGGAAAATTTATAAGTTACTTAAAAGTACCCCAAAACCTGGTTGTCACGTGTACAAGCCTCTAAAGTATTACAATTGATTCAAAAGAAAAACTCAAGTCTCTAATGAACTTGTTTCTAGAATAGAACAAGATCATAATTAAGGAGAAGAAAGTCTGTTGTGATGGAAACAACTACCTGACAAATCTCCAAGAAGCCTCGGAAAAGAAGAGAATGACAAGTACAACAAAAATCCAGGCTCATAACCTACAAAAATTTGTAGTAGTAAGGGGTGAGTACCAAACCACACGGTACTCAGCAAGTAAACCTCTAAACACAAGTTAAGGGGATAAAATACGGGTACTCCTACCACCCCCAACCAAACCTCCACAACTATAACCTGCATTAAAATCAACCCAACCTAACAGCTCACAGTTTACATAGCACGTAGCTCAACAACAACACTTAGACGATTTACATTCCTCAACAACATGCTCAATATTGATCAATCACAAGTTCCGCAGAAAGGCAATCAAAAGATCAGCAAAATATGATATCAAGTTCACTAATGATAAGTATGTGCAATGCAATGGAATGCAATGTCAAGTATAATGATGCATGTCTGACCTAGTGATACACACCCGCTGTCTCTCAGTCCGGGACCCATGGGGGACATATCTGTCCATGCATCTGTCGCGGCGCACGACACGACCCTCGATAATAGTAACCATCGCAGCGTGCGATACGTCCCTCAAAATATAGTATCCATCGCGGCGCGCGATACGTCCCTCGAAATATAGTATCCATCGCGGCGCGCGATACGTCCCTTGAAATGGTACATCCTCTTAAGTACCCATTCTTTCTCAATGCACATAACAGTTGTCACAACCAATGCCTCAGAATAATGCAGATGACAAGTTCACACAAATAATGAGGAGATGACCATTTTCATAACATCGCACAGTTAACAACCAGACAAACATGAAGTTACATCAACAATGATTCAACAAGCCTTCAACCCTTTCTCAACACAACACACATAAACAATTAATCACATTGCCTTGTTGTTATCCCCATTCTTTTCATCATTAGAATTAATCAATGTGAACAAGTCAACCCATCACCAATCCCGTTACTCCCAACATATACCACAAGGACATACACACATTTCATACACTTAAAAAGAGTTTAGAAATTCACTTGCCTCAAGTAGTCGAACAATGACTCCAAAACTTGAGCCTTCCTCTTTTGGTTGACTTTCAAACCAATAAAATCTATTCAAATAAATAACCACGATATGATTTCGAAACTAACAACATTCATATTGCTATATCTCTAGCTTACACCCAAAACTCATCCAAATTTATAATAAAATTTCTAAATCTTTATTCCAACCAATTGATCAAATCTCATATTTTCTGAATTTCAAGTTTAGGGTTAAATCTTAATTCTCCGAATAACATAATTATAATGATTTTATATATCATAATGCACCCACTATTTAACACATATCTCAATATATCAAAACTTGAATCCTAATATGATAATCAAATGAAAATAATTAAAGCCGAAACTAACTGCCCAACACATTAATGGCGGACTACAAAACTATTTGCTGAAACCACTTATTTTCAATGTTCAAATTCATATTTATCGTTCCACTATTAATAATCCTAATCTTAGAGTAATCATTGTCCAATGATTAGGACTAATCATTGTCCAATGATTGAACCATAATACTTATACACATTTATAACCCCAAGTTCACAAGTTCATATATTAGTATAAATTATACACGTTTTAACCTAAAAATCTATTCCTAGTTACACAAAAATTTAATAGAAAGGATAAGAATAATTACCTTGATATCTCGAGATAAAAATATCGTTGTTTCTCCTCCTTTTTCCTTTTCTTTTCTCCCTTTCTTTTCTTTTCTTATCTGCGTTTTTTATCGTTGTTTCTCCTCCTTTTTCCTTTTCTTTTCTCCCTTTCTTTTCTTTTCTTATCTGCGTTTTTTCTTTCTTTCAGATCATTCTTTTTTTTTTCTTCTCATAAGCCGTGCGGCTTTCACCGGTTAGGGCACTTTGCCCCTTTTTTAATTTTATTTTATTAATTTATTTAATTAATTCCTTTTCTATTTTTTTTCTATTTTTTTAATTATTTTTTTTAGCAATAAAATAATCTTTTATTAAATCTAAAATCATGTCACTCATTGTTACAAGTCATATAAATTATTTATAAAATCTACTAAAAAGGTTAATATAAAAATAATAGTTGGAATTTCTAAACGACTAAGAGGATCATTACAAAATTCTAGATTTATACAATTAGGAATCTTATACAAATAACGTTTTTGGTGAAAATCGACAAATCTTGAAGAACGTTTGAAAATCTACCTTTTCGCTTTAGAACCTCGCTCCAATTTCTAAGTGTTTAGGGACGTTAAAAAGTGGTTTAGCATATGTTTGGACCCTTATTTGGATGAAGAAAAATGTGGCTAGTATTAGAAGGAAAAAGGAAAAGACCAAACTACCCTTACAAAAATGATTCATGTGTCACTGGAACAAACATAATTTTTAATCCAAGCTAGGAATTAAGAAAAGTTGATGGCGTTGGAAAGATGACTCAAAGACCTTCAATTTGATAGTTCATGAAACACCTAACTCTTAATGTGCTAAAAGTGGTTGTTTGAAGTTGACCCAAACTTAAAATTAATAGGTGACTTGTAAGAACCTCTCTTAAGCTCTTTCGAAATTCGAGGTGTTACATTTTAAGTTTGGACTCTTGTTAGTTTTAATACTCTATTTGATTTTAAATTTTTTATTTAGCCCACAGGTCGGCCTAGGAAAAAAAAAATTACTAAACTATGCATCATTTATTATCATATTTTTTCTACCATTTCAAAAAATATTAATTTTTTTTCCTCCTATCATCCCCTTTTTCAGATACATTATTTTGAAATATCATACCCATGATTTTTCTTCCTTTTTTCACGCCACAAATCTTTCCATAATTACATCAATTAATCTATTTTTGAATTTCAAATCTTTTTTTTATTTCCAATCAACGATTTCAAATTATTCAAGAGGTAGATTTCTTTCCATTACCTCAATTTCTATTTTTTTTTCTAAAAAAAATATTTTCCATATTACCTCCGCCCCCAGCCCCATTGAAATCTTATTGAACCTTTGCAATTTTAGTTAATCATATTGTTATTTAAAATTTTTCTTGAAAAATATTTTTTTTCTATTAATGTATATATTGTTGAAAAATGTCAAAAGGATGAAAAAAGTTGGATCTACCATTGCATGACCATCACTATCAATGATCCAATTTTTTAAGGGAAATTTACATAAATATACTGTAATAAAAAAATATTTACCATTTATAGCAACAATATTTTTTTTACTTGATCAATATTAATTCATTTATAATACAAGTTTAATACATATTACAAAGAACAATTTATTATTCACATATAATACAAGTTTTAATGATGTATGATACATTTATCACACATTTTAATACATTTATAATATAATGTGTCAAAATTTTACCAAACAAACATAATATATCTCAAAAAACAATTATAATTCATATATATCGCATACATAATTCACTTTTAATTCATATTGCAAATATAAAATAATATTGCAATACATCACTAGTACAATAATCTTTGTTTTATGCATTGTGTCATTTTCATATTGAAGGTATTGATACATAACTCTAATATTGTTGAATCTTCGATTAGTGTTTATCATGTTCAAAGTAAATGTACTGATACATAAATTTGTGTTTTGTATCACACACAAAAAAGAAGCTAATTTAGAACAATTACATGTATAATGTATTTTTTTAATTTTAAATTATAGTGTTTTTCAAACAAAATAAGATGCATAAATAATAATGTATGATGTACTAATTTTTTTGTTATGAACGTAAATTCAAATTCATACTAAATGTATTTGATACATAACAATTACCAAACAATAATGTGTCGATCTCAAACCTAATATCTCATGGGCAACACTTTCTTATTTAATGTATCTGTAGAAATATAGCACTTCTTAATTTAAATTGAAAGAACCTTCATGATGTATCTTCTTAAAATTTTCAATAATTTTGAATCAAACTTGAAAGGATCTTTAATGAACTAGGGTAATAATTTGAAACTCAAAATTTTAGACAATTTTGAATCAAAATTGAAAGGACCGTCAATGTACAAGGAGAAGAGTTTTGAATATTGAAAATCTTACAATCTTGAATCAAAACTGAAAGGATATTTGATGAACTTGAAGATTCACAAAAGAAATCGTTTGTCCAATAACAATTCCATCACTTTTGTATCCTTCATAATTCACCTCGCTTATTCAAAATTTTGACAAAAAATTTTATGAAACAAAGAGAATAGTGAATAAGAAGAAGAAATTTAATTTTTGAATTTTTTGCTTAGTTACACTATATGATTGAATTCTTGACAATAATTTAAAACGGAATAGCAAACTTATGGGATCTTAATTTTTTGCTTAGTTACAAATGGATTTTATGAGATTTTTGATTTTTAGCTTTTCTCCCCCTTAATAAGTGCAACAGATTGATACATAATGTATCATGATCCTTACTTATGTATTTGAAATGCCTAAAACATGAGATATTTGTAATTAGAAAAATAATAGGGATAGAAGATACTTTAGGTTTTACACTATGAGATTTATGTAAGTTATACTATTTATTAAGTCACACAAATCAGCAGACTTATTCAAACTGAGCTAAAAAATCTTTTTCTTAAAGGGACTCTAAAAATCTTAGTCCAACCTAGCTAAATCACAGGTTCGGCCAGACGAATCTAATGGGCCTAGCACTGACAACTATACTTCTCAAATAGCAAAGACAAACTAACTCATTTTACAAAATAAATAATTTCTCCATTAAAAAAATCATTATTTGACCATATTAATGATTTTAAATTACTTGTATTCTGTAACCTTAGTATTTGACTTGACTTCTTTAATTTAGGGAAAATACATTAAATTTCTTTTTTCTATGTTATTGTTTCTCTATCAACTAGATGCCTTTGTTTCTCTATAAATACATTGCTAAGAATGACAATTAGAATCAATAATAACAATCACATATATAGTTTATTACTCTTTTGCCATCACAAAACTTGGAAAAGAAAATGGAGAAGACAACAATCCTTAAGGTTTTCTTGATCTCCATTTTGCTTATGTTGTTTGGTAAAGCAACTTTTTTTTATCAATTTATGTGTAATATTTAGGCTATATGTATCAACCTGTAAAACTAATAATTTTAACCTTTTCAAATGTTGATTATGTCTTATAACTTTTTTTTTTATATATGTCATTGATTTGTTCAACGATGTTGAATGTTGATAGGACTAAGAATGGATATAGGTTTTTCAATAGCCAAATCTCAATTACTAATTCGTTGACAAACCTAATTATAAATTTAATTATATATATAAAAATATTGTAAAAATATTTATACGAAACATGTAACTCTTTATTATACTTTGGTATACGCAAAATTTTTTGTAAGCGGTGTTTTGTATAAATATAAAATACTATAACATCATACTAAAAATAGAGCACAATATTGAGGAAATACAATATAAACAAATTGCAAGTCACTTGTATTACTATCACTCAGTTGGATGGATTTTCTGTAACATCCCGAAAATTTCTAGACTCAAACCCTTTTTCACTGTGAACAAAATTTTTTTAAGTGATTTTAAACTTTTTTAGGTGTTTGAGGTCATTAGATGTAACACTTTTAATTTCGAAAAAGAACTAAAGAGAAATTTGTTTAAGTCACCCATTGGTTTTCTTAAGTTATGAGTTAACGTCAAACGATCATATATTTTAGCACATAAAAATTTAGGTGATTCATGACCTATCAAATTAAAGGTCTTCGAGTCTTCTTTCCAACGCTAACAAATTTGACTCAATAAATAATAAGAAATTAAACAAAATAAAAGAGGGAATGAACAAGACAATTTGAATAATTGATAGAAAATTTTATATTAAAATATATAGTCTTTTTTAGATGGACAAGCAGATAGTGCGAGTATGAATTTTAGTTGGATCCTGGTGTTGATTTAAATAGAAAGATGTGATGAAATAATATTTTTTTAAAAATATTATTTCGAAGTGTATTGGGTAAAAATAGAATCGTGTGTGGTTTCTATAATTATTTATTTGAGAAGAAATTAAATTTGGACCAATCAGTCAACATAACAAATAAACATTTAATAATTTTTTTTTCGGGGGGGGGGGGGGGGAGGGGGGGGGAGGGGGGAGGGAGGGGGCAATAATAATGAAGATAAATATGAATCTGAGGGTTGATATTAAAGATATTTTTGAGCTAAAAAATTAAACGTTAAGTGTATCTAGGTAGCTCAAAAAATGGATGATGATAATTTTGTACCAATTTAATATTAAACAATATAATGCTCTATGTTTAGTCAATAATAATGTATTCAATTATTTCGATTTTGCAATTCTCATTAATTACAAAAAGAAGAAATTGATTTGTAATTATCCAAGATTAAAAAAGGCAAATTCAAGTTATAACCAACTTATTTTTGTCATAAATACATTAATAGCTAAGATTTTATCAACTTTTCCCCCCCTATAAATACATTGCTAAGATAACAATTAAGTTACAAAGAGATATCAATCAAAAAATCATTAAAATTATTTTAGTGCAACCAAAATCAGTACTTGGAATAGAAAATGGATAAGGCAACATTCCTAAAGGTTTTCTTGGTGTCTTTTTTGCTTATTTTACTAGGTATAATCAAGTACTAATCAATTTTAATTTATTTTTATTTAATTTAATTATGATAACTCTATTTTTTTTCTTTATTCTAACTTATTCAATAATAATGTTAATGGTGTTATTAGGAAGCAATGGGGGGCTTGTGTGCAATGAAGATGGCGATTGTGATCACCAATTGATATGCAACGTTGGGAAACCATTATGTAACATAAGGACTCGTACTTGCTATTGTCCACACGGTCGTCTCGAAAAGATTGAAGGCCTAAAATCAAATTTTATAAAGAAATCTTATTAAAATTTGAAGAGGTTAATATATATGTAGGTCTTATTATGTAAGAATAATGTAAGTAACGCAAAGTTTAATAAAATGTTTTAATTTAAAGTTTTTAAGATTTCAGAAGTTGATATAATGTGCCACATTGGATTTTTGATTAGTTGATACAGTGGTATTGAAATAATGGACGATAAAATAAGACGAGTATGAATTTTAGTTGGATCTCCCATTATGATTTGGGTTATAATAAATTGAGGATTGATTTAAAATAGGTCAATAAGAAGATATCATGAAATAATATTTTTTAAAAAAAAATATTATTCCCTTTGTTCTTATTTTCTTGTCCAGTTTTTACTTGACACACGTATTAAGAAAATAATAATTGACATAGTAAATTTACCATTTTATCCCTATTAATTGATAAAATTTCAAAGTCAATTTACATATTAAAGAGGTTTTACATTTTTTAAGAACATTAACTCTCTAAATAAATTGAGAGTATAATAGGTTAAAAAAATATATTATTTTTTCTTAAATTGTCAGAATGACAAATAAAAGATCAAAATTTGACACGTAAAAAACAACAATAATAATGATTTCAAGTGTATTGGGTAAGAACATGAATAACATATCCCATGTCTTAAGTAATCCAATATTAGAAATCTAATTACTTATTTCTTCCGTCCAAATTTATGTGACATTTTTTAAATTTCAAGATTTAAACAAGTCTATATTTGATTGTAATTTTATTATTTATTTTTTAATTATTTTGAATTGCTAATTACGGTAACTTATATTCTTTCCGTTAAAAAAAGAATGATCTCTTTCCTTTTAGTTTGTTTAAAAAAGAATGACCTCTTTTTTTTTTTTTATAACAGCTATCCACGTGACATGTTTAAGGTCACATGATTAAAGGAGAATTTTGTACATTTGACATAACTTTAATTTAGTACCACATGATCAAAAGTCTTTTTTATTTTCTTGAACTTCGTGCCAATCAAACTAGATCAATCTTTGTGAAACGAAAGGAGTGATACTTTTTATGTAGTTTATAAATATATAAATTTCATTTTGAAAAAAATTATAGATTTCACGAGCAAATTTCAAATTAAACTTAAATTGTTTAACTCTCGACAATGAAAAATAACACATAAATTGAAACATAGAAAGTACGAAACAAAAAAAAAAACTAGATCTGAAATTGAAAGTATCTAAAAAATAAAATGGCTAATTAAAATTATAACTAACTTATCCAAATAGGTAGATTTTAGTAAGGTTAAATTCCCTCCCCCCCCCCCCCCCCCCCCTATAAATACAATTTTAGATAACAATTTAGTTACAAAGAGATATCAATAAAAAAATCCATATAATTATTAAAGTGCAACCAAAATTAGTACTTGGAAGAGAGAATGAATAAGGCTACATTCCTAAAGGTTTTCTTGGTGTCCTTTTTTCTTATTTTGCTAGGTATAATTAAGTACTAATCCAACTCTCTTCAATTTTAATCTCTTTTTATTTAATTTAATTATGATAACTCTAGTTTTTTTTTTTTAAATAACTTATTCAATAATGTTAATGGTGTTATTAGGACTAGGAAGCAATGGGGGGCTTGTGTGCGACGTGGATGAAGACTGTGATCACCAATTGATATGTAACGTTGGGAAACCATTATCTAACCACATGACTCGTACTTGATATTGTCCATCGGGTCGTCTTGATAAGATCGGAGGCCTAAATCCAACTTTTATAAAGAAATCGTAGTTGAAATCTGAAAATGTTAAGAGATATGTAGGTCTTTATTATATAAAAATGAAAGTAATGCAAATTTTAATGAAATATATAATACATAGTTTTAAAGATTTGAGAAGTTGATATAATTTTATTTATCGATTTGATATTTATTAAATATCGGATTGATGGATAAGGGCATATATACTTTAGTTTTTAGACGGCAGGGGCACCAATGTCCCAAAAATATGACAGAGGATATCTGCGTACCATTTACGATAGTTCGAGATATATTTGTTATTTTTCTCCGAGAAAAATATCCATTAATTTATTTTTTTATTATTTCATATTCGCTTAAGATTAAAAAATTGGTGAAAGCATAGATTAAGGAAGTTCATAATGTAAGGATATTCCAATAAATCGACATGACTCCCCATTAGGCCAATAAAGCTAAAACTAATCAGACACTTTTTAAAATATTATTTATCTACTTATCAAATTCATGGCGATACTATTTAATATCATCATATTATAAAAATTTTAAGTCATGTATTATTATTCTAACTTTATATTACATACTTTTCATTGAAAATTTACATTATTTGTGTTCTACATATATATATTCTGTCTATCTAGACCTCATTTGTACGATTACACTGAGTATGTTATAATTATTCAATTTATATTTGTCAACTAAAAATAATAGGACCTCTATATAAAATTTGGCTTTAAGCCCCTAAACTTATCGAGACGACCCCGCTAACCTATGTTACTTTTTCTATCAATAGACTCGATAACGAGTAAAGTTTAATTCTTTTTAGAGGAAAATTTCCATTAATTTATTTTTAAAATATATTATAGCCTTTTTTTTAAGGAGATAGCAGAAAAAAACTGACTAAGACATCACAATCGTTTAAAAAAAAAACAAATAGTGGTAAAAGCAAAGTTTAAGGAAGCCCAATGGTTGAATAGTATATGATGAAAATAAGGTTTATATTTGTGGTCAAATGAATGTAGTTATTATTTCACAATCAACAAGTTGTGGTCAATGCCTTTTCTCCCTATATTATAGAACATATAAATTGCTAAATTAACAATACTTTAAATTCAATAATACCAAAATACTAATTGGAAGATAATGAAGAAGGCAACACTAATTCAAAAGGTTTTCTTCGTTTCCTTTTTGGTTATTTTGTTAGGTAAGTAAATCTCCTTAGCTATTCTTCCTGGATTATTTTAGATTACACTTTTTTAGCTAGGTTATCTTAGAAGTTAGAAATGTTAGCTACGTCCCATTGCATATCATCAAACAACTCGATCACACCACTATCTTCTATTTCGTACTATGAGATATATGAACAAAAAATAATTACACAATTTTTTCGTTTTATAAAAAATATCACTATATCCCGCTGGTGTTTATGTTGTATATATATACCTTGTGAATATACAATTCACAAGTTCTTATGGTTGAATACCACGAAGATATATAAAATATAAAATTATAAATTGTGTAACATGTGTCCTACGTGACATAATATAAGTACGACGCCATGTAGGATATAAAATTATCATGTTGAGCGTGTATACTTGTGAACATTTAAAGTTAGATGACATAAATGTCGGTGTAAGCGAAGTTAAATGACATGTTTATATGTTACGTCAAAAATATTTTATCCCACCTGGCCGGTAATGATTAAAAAAAATCTCACCAAATAGAAGACCACCATTGATCCAATTAGACCTCTTACGATTCCAACAATTTCGATAAAGTATTTAGTTTTTTTTTATTCCATACTTAAACTATCATACAAGTGAATTTCCTAGCTATCTTAACTATCTCTAAATATTTATCGAAACATACCTAAATTATTCAGTTCTCTTTTTCTGTCTGAAATGTCACCATTATTTAGGTAGGAAATTTTACTTAGAAAAAGTGAACATATGATAGTTCAGATAGGAATCTCACACGCCTTTTTTCCATCGATGTTAACATTCATGTCTTTGATATATCATATGTGTTTTTTTTACCCTTTTAACTCTTAATATAAGACAAAATATCAGAATACTTTAGATGTGTTTTCACTAACTCATTCGATATATTATCGATATAATATTATTGTCTATGGTTATGTTATTAGGACAAAGAATTCCGTCGATGTTAACATTCATGTCTTTGATATATCATATGTGTTTTTTTTACCCTTTTAACTCTTAATATAAGACAAAATATCAGAATACTTTAGATGTGTTTTCACTAACTCATTCGATATATTATCGATATAACATTATTGTCTATGGTTATGTTATTAGGACAAAGAATCAAGGGAGTCACTTGGTGCAACGATAGTGATATTTGCATTAAAAATTTAAAATGCAATGAAGGACATCCTGTATGTTACTACATATCAAACATGTGTTATTGTAGACTCCCACATGATACTAAGCCTTTTAGGTGCCAAACAACTGCAGATTGTGCTAGACAATTGAATTGTGTACATGGGAGACCTTCATGTTTTGCAAATACAAAAAATTGTTATTGTAAACTTCCAAATAGTAAACCAAATATTAATGAAAAGATGTGTAAAAACGATCTCGATTGCACTGTTCTATTGAAATGTTTGGATCCTGGTGATGCACCTACGTGTTACCTGAAAACACACAAGTGTTATTGCAAAAATTATTCACATCCACCAACTGGATCTCCGCGTATTAACGCGAGAGAACAACGTAATTTGTAAAGGGTGATTTATTGGATCATCGATTCGATTTTGATTTATCGTAGTCAGAAGTTGTTATATTATTATTTTTGTGTGTGTTTTTTTTTAAATGATGTAACTTGATGATTCAGTTGTTAAACTATATTTTTGGTAGAAATAAGAAAGATTTTTTTAAATAATTTTTGTTACTATTTCTTTGTTGTTTAAGTGTATTTGTTCCCTCCTCATTACTATTTTTCACTTACTATTTAGGCAAAGATAGGTAACTTTTATTATTAAAAATATAATCTAGTGAATTTATTGACTACATAAAAAATGAACTTTAGCGGTAATTAATTGGCAATTGTTGCTAAATATGTAATTTTTGCGGCAACTAGCACTCTTTGTATGTGTCACAAAGACTAACAATATTGGATCCAATGATACTTAAACTATTGCCGGTAAAGACTTTAACTTTCTTGTGTCTATTTATTGCCGCTAAAAGTCGTTTTTATTATACTGATTGAAGATTTCAAAATGAATCAATAAACTTAAGATAAATAAAAAAACAGGTTTCTAGCTTGATTTGAACCCTAGTCTCACATGTATTTCTACTAGCTTGACGTTCCAGCAATACAAGAGAATTTCTGTATTTTTCATTGATGCACTGTTTGTTTCTCAAAATAGATATACACACATATACACGTGATTGTTTTGAGGGTACACGTGCATCCCCACATATGAATGTGGATCCTACTCTAGAGCGAGTGAAGCAAAAGCTCCAACTTAAAGATAGCTAAGACAAACAAAATAAGCTACCATTTACATGGGTTGGCTAAGGCCTTTAGAGTTTGAGCACTCAAAGTTTTGAAAAGTATAAATGACGATCAAAACCAAGTTAAAAGATATATTTATATATTATAATCGTATGAATATTAAGATGAGTTACAGAAACTCGATTGAAAATTTCCAAATCATATCTCTAATTTATTTATTTTACATGAGCAAGATAATCTCAATTTTCACTTTTTTTTTTTATGTTGGATTCTCATATTAAATTATTCACGCACGAAATATCCGGTCCATAGGCATAGGGAGGATATGAAGTATCTCGCATTGTTCCTTTTAAGTAATTGGTGTTCACTTTAATATTTCCTCTTTATTATTAAAGAGGAAAATATCCATTAATTTTTTAAAAAAATATATTATATTCTTATTAAAGATTAAAAATATTGTGAATAATGTGAGGAGTGTATGAAAATGCGGTTTTAATTTATGGTTATTATTTCTCAATCAATAAGTTGTGGTCAATGCCTTTTCTTACATATATTATAAACATATAAATTGCAAAATTAACAATACATTAAATTTTCAATAATACCAAAATACTAATTTGAAGAGAATGGAGAAGGCAACACTAATCAAAAAGGTTTTCTTCGTTTCCTTTTTGATTATTTTGATAGGTAAGTAAATCTCGCTAGCTATTCTCTCTTTATTCGATTTAAGAGGGAGCTGTCGATGAAAAAACAATGACAACCCCTCTAATTTTTAACGAATATTTATGTGCGCGGTGTGTTTAGATGGAAAAATTACATAGGCGTATACACCGTATACCTTGGGGATATACGATTCACAAGTTGAATATCATAAATATATAGAAGATTTCACTAAATAGAAGATCACCATAGACCCAATTAGATCTCTTAATTAGCATATATCCCCAAAAATGTTAAGAACTTATGGATATAGATAATTTTGTTTTGTGTTTCTTGTGATGAATTTTTTGAATATTGATGTTGATGATAATTAAATATCACACTAACAAAAACATGCTAAACAAACACAATAATTAAATATATGTACTAGAAATTTGTACTCTCAAAACATTTTACAAATTATGTCTCTCTTTATTTAATCAACTATTTTATAACGAAAAATGTGGAAATACCCCTTAGGCTATGATCAAAATCTCAGAGACACACCTTAACTAAACTAAGGTCCTATTACCCCTGGTTTTTTTTTTAATTTTATACATCTTTTGTCTTACATGACACACTCTGTGACTCCATGCAATTGAGACGCGTGGAGATATTTAGATGCCACATAAATCAAAAAGGTGCGAAAAATGAAAAAAAAAATTAAGTTTAAGGGGTAATAGGACATTAGAATAGTTAAGGTGTGTCTCTAGAATTTCGATCATAATTTAGAAGGGTACTTGTGCATTTTCCCATTTTATAATGGTAAAAAAAACTGACACCTTTTCAATAACCAATTTGAAATATTCACTAATATAAATCGTCAAACACACCTAAATATTTCAAAAAAAATTCAAGTTTTGGACATAACTATCATATGAGTGAGTTTTCTACTTGAACTTCATGTAGGAAAAGTGAACAACTGATAGTTCAGGTATGACAGAACTCAGAAAACCACTCTACATGTTTTTGAGTCTTGTAACTCTTGTTATAATCATATTTAGACAAAATATCACGATATTTCAGATATGTTTTAACTAACTTTCACGATATATTATCGATGGTGTTGTTAGGACAAACAATCAATGGAGTCACTTGGTGCAACGATAGTGATATTTGCATTAAAAATTTAAAATGCAACGAAGGACATCCTGTATGTTACTACATATCAAACATGTGTTACTGTAGACTTCCACATGATACTAAACCTTTTAGGTGCCAAACAACTGCAGATTGTGCTAGACAATTGAAATGTGTGAAGGGAGTACCTGCATGTTTTGCAAGTACAAAAAACTGTTATTGTAAACTTCCAAATAGTAAACCAAATATTAATGAAAAGATGTGTAAAAACGATCTCGATTGCACTGTTCTATTGAAATGTTCTAATCCTGCTCAAAATCCTACATGTTACTTGAAAACAAGCAAGTGTTATTGCAAATCTCCTTCACGTCCACCTGTTGGAGCTCCACCTGCAGTTAACGCGAACGAACAAACTAAGGATTTGTAAGGGGTGATTTCTTGGATGGTCAATTCATCGAAGAGTCGTAGAATTATGTTTTTTTTTTTTTTGTAAATGATGTACGTAATTTTGTTCAAGTTAAAGTACGTTTCATGATAGAAAGTCATTCAATTTTGTTTAAGGTGTATCATATAAACTCTCTCTTTCTTTTTTTTCTTCTCCTTGTGACTTTTTGTGATACATATCAACTTACTAGTTAGGCAAATATAAGTAACTTTTTTTATAAGAAAAATAGTTTAGTGAATTTAGTACAACAAAGTTAACGTTGAGTGACCATATCTATGAACTGACTCAGAGTTTGTGATGTGAATTGAATCCGATTTCTCCCCATTAGTAAGAATGATTAATTAAAAAGATTGTTATGCCACGTAAAAGGCATGCATGTGGCAATTCGTGTCTCATGTGACGTTCTACGAGTATCATGTCATATAGGATACATGTGTCTACTTATTCAACTTTATGCAAGTTTAAGTGTTTAGATGTGCACACCCGTTATTGGAGGACATAAATATCTATTGAGGTCAAGTTAAATGGTGCATTTATGTATCCTGGGTAGGGGACGGGAGTTAGATCCAATGTAGGGTTCGAAGTTGATTTAAGGTCATAAATTGGATCATAGACAATGAAGTTGGATCCTAAATCAGGATCAAGGTCAGGAGTTTGTTACTAGAAAGGGTCGAGTCATGGTTAGGGTTAAGAGATACATCTCAGATCATCTTCAATATTAGTGCCAAGATTCTAAATTAGGGTCGGGAGTTTCTCGAGCTGGGGTCAGGAGTTTGGGTTTCAAATCAAGGTCGAGGTTGGGTTCTAGGTCAAGGTTGGGAATAATTAAGGTCTAGGGTTGGGGTTGGGGTCTAGAGTTGGGTCAAGGGTTAAGAGTCAGGTATGCATCGGGGGTTAAGTCTTGGATTGGGTGTAAGTTAGATTTGGGCCGTGGGTCGACAATAGGGTTAGGTCTCTCCGAGTCGGTTCAAGTGTTGGCTCCAAAGTTGGGGTCGGGTATTTGAGTGATAAGGTTGAAAGAGAAATTTGAAAAATACTTTCTAGATCTTTACTTTTGTAGGAAAGTCATTTTTCTTAATTTGATAAAAAAAAATTAAGTTAATTTGAGAATATATTTTTTAAAACATTTAAGTTAAACATGAGAAAATTAAAAGTATTTTCCTTCGTCCCAAACACACCATCTATAAAACTTCAACTTTTTTTTTTCTCTAATTAGCTATTGAATGTCCCGCAAGAAAAGATCTTGTTACCTTAGTCTTAGATCAATTTAATTTCTTAATTAGCTATATTATCTATGGGAAGGACATAAAATTGTTTGATCCTGATGGAACAGAATTTATCTTTTTTGCTACTTAAGCATGAAATGAAAATTTGGTGCATATATATACAATCAAGAGTATTTTATTTAATTTTTCTAAAATTAAGAGTTAACTTGCAAAGACACATTCAATTAAAGATATTACAAGACAATATTACATAGTATTAGTGTTACTATTTTTTTTAGAGAAATTATTAAATGTATTAGTGTTACTACTTGTTAATCAAATCCAAAAATAGAATTATCTACATAATATTTATTAAGTTTGATTTCAAGTAAAGAGAAAATGCATAGGTACCACCCCAACCTATGCCCGAAATCACAGAGACACACTTATACAATACTAAGGTTCTATTACCCCTGAATTTATTTTATAAATAAATTCCTATCCTTTTACGGCCTAGCACGTGTTGACATTTTTTAAGCTAATGTCAACCCAAGGCCTCAAACTACAAACCAAAATTCCAGGTGCCTTGGTGGCCTGGCGCGCCGCCCCACCCCCGTACCCAAAAATCTGACAAATTTTATACTCAATTTAGAGTCCTAACTCATTTAGAATGGGAAAATTTTCCAACATTCTTATCGATTCTCAAACCCAACCCTAATACATGAGGAATTTAACAAAATCCCTTTGGGAAACATAACTTTTACTAAAGATTTACAACACAAAAGAATTAACAACCTTCATTGTTAAGGAATTCAACAATTATCAAGAACTACTCAAGAAGTCTTTAGGCACAACACTTCATGGATTACTAGATGTATGGCGTGAGGATGAACAATTCCAACAGTGAGAAGCCTTACATACCTAGAAACAACAATGTTTTTGGTGAAAATTGACAAATCTTGAAGAATGCTTGAAACCTAGTTTTTTCCCTTTTTGAATCTCACTTTAATTTCTCTAAGTGTTTAGGAACGTGAAGGGTGGTTTAACATTTGATTAGACCTTTATAGGGTGAAGAAAAACGTGGCTAGGCTTAGAAGCACAAAACAAAAGACCAAACTATCCTTCTAGAAACGATTGAGGTGTCTTTAGAAGAGATGCTTCACTCGAACAGGCATATATAACATTTTAATCCAAGCCGATATGAAGCAAAGTTGGTGGCGTTGGAAACAGAACTGAGAGCCTTTAATTTGATAGGTCATGAGTTAACTAACTTTTTAAGTGCTAAAAGATATGGTCGTTTGAAGTTGACCCAAACTTAAAAAAATGTTAGGTGAATTGTACAAACCTCTATTTAACTCTTTTGAAATCCTAGGTGTTACATTTTGAGGTTGGACTCTTATTATTTTTAGAACTATATTTTATTTTACTTTTTAATTAATTTTTATTTGGCTTATGGGACGACCCGCTTATATTCATCAAGTCTCACAAATCATCATGTTTATTAAGGCTGGGCTAAAAGTGTTTTCCTTAAATGAGTTTCAAAAATCTTAGTCCAATCCTATTGAATCACGGGTTAGACAAGGCCAGCCTAACGGTCCTAACCCACACTGATAACTCTACTTCTCAAACAACAAAGGAAAATTTACTCACTTTTCAAAATAATTCAATTTGTCCATCTTTTTTTAAAAAAAAAGAAATTATTATTTGACCATATTAATGATTGTAGATTACTTGTATTGTGTAACCTTTAATATTTGATTTGACTACTTTAATTCAGGGAAATTACATTAAATTTCTTTTTCTAAGTTATTATTTCTCTATCAGCCAAATGTCTTTGTTTCCCTATAAATACATTTCTAAGTGTGACAATTAAAATCAACAATAACAATCACATAAACAGTTGATTAATCTTGTATTACCACAAAACTTGGAAGAGAAAATGGAGAAGGCAGCATTCCTTAAGGTTTTCTTGATCTTCGTTTTGCTTATATTGCTTGGTAAGCAACTTTCTTATCAATTTATGTATCTAAGATTTTAAGATATATGTATCGACTAGTTAAACTAATAATTTGTTTAACTTTTCGATATTGTTATTAAAAAAAATTGTATATTTCACTGATTTGTTCAACAATGTAAATTTTGGTAGGACAAGGAAGTCATGCAAAACGAGCTTGCTCTAATGATGCTGATTGTGCAAAGTTTATTAGATGCATAGATTCAAAACCCACATGTGACTTGAAAAAACATAGGTGCTTCTGTCCACCTCCTCCAAATTATGAAACAAAAAGGGTTCAGAAGAGTCACCAAAACTGATTTACAATGTTTGTTATTCATATGCAAAATTGAACCAAGATTTATGTATTTCCTTTTCATATATATATTTATGTGGTTCAATAAATAAAGAACCCTTTTTTCATATTGATTATGTTTGAATTTGCTCCTTTTGATCTCTTGTTATTTGCGCCCATGTATTTTATCTTCAACGAATTATGTTTTAAGGATTTTACAAAATTCTTAAGAATTTGAGGAAACCCTAGATGGTCTTAAGAGATAAATTATATACAAGTGTTAAAACCAAAAGAGAGTGATAAGTTGGAATTTTGGTGCTTGCTCTTGATAAAATAAACTTTTTTATGAAGTTTTTAGAGTGGAAGAACTTGGGGAAACCTTCGGTGGGAGGCTTCTCTTTGTATCTTGATTTTTTGGCATGAAAGTTTTAGAGATCTTGATAGAGAGAAGGAACCCTAGGTGAGTCTTAAGAGAATTTCTAAATACTTGAATAATTTGATCGATGAAAACTAGTTTGTGTTATGCCGTAATTTTCCCGACTTCAGAAAAATCACTTTTTAAAATGTTCTAAGTAAATTATGAAAAATACTTAGAAAAGAGTCTTCACTTAATTTTTTAAAAAAGAAATTAAGAAAGCTTAATTTAAAAAAACTCTAACAGGTGAAGTCTTTAAAAATTTAGAGAAAATGGGTAATAGATTTTTACGCACGCTTCAAGAAGGTTTTTAAGGCACTAGCTTGAAGCGCCCGCTAACACACGATTATCCTACGACTTAACTATAAATATTATTTGACTATTTTTAGAAAAATGATTACATATAATATAATTTACAATATTCGATTAAACTTTGAAACAAATTAGTTAAACAAACAATACTTTGAAACAAATTAGTTAAACAAAGAATATTTTTATTTTTTTATGCAAAGAGGACCTTTAAAGAAATATTTGACTTAAATTAGATGATTAGAATTTTAGCAAAACTAGTTTAATTAGAATTTGTTTTTTTGAATCATTTTTAATAGTTTTACCAATTTCATTAATTAGGGCAAATAAACTATTTTGAATTAATTGAAGAATAAAGAATGGTTTTTGGCTAAATGTATTTAAGAGTTGATAAAAATGAAATTTTTATTTAATTAAAAAAAATCAACATAAAAAGAAATTAGTTCATCTTTTGGGGAATTTAATTAAGTTATTTAATGTTAGAGCTAATCACAACAAATAATAAATATTTATAATCATACAATTATGAAAGTAAAAGAGTCGTTGAACTTGGGCCATGTTTGGCCTAATTCACTGCTGCCTGAAAGGTTGGGCCGCTGGCCCATTTGATTCTCATCAAATGCTGCCTCTTTGAAATCACGTGTATACAGAGAATGTATACTGAAGTATATGGTCTGTATTTTGGCCCAGGTTTTGTATATCGGGAAGTATCCCAAATGTATACAACCCACTTCAATTTCCAGAACCTTTATTTTGATGTTTAGACCTGTATATCAATATTTATTATGTATACCAGTGTATACCTCATTATATGACAGGTATACAACTCATTTTCGGACTTACAAGATGTGACTGACTCAAAAATAGTCCAGCTCAATGATATGCAAGGAGGAATAAGCATATGAATAGACTGTGAGTTACTACTGGTTAAGGATAAGACAAATTTTCATAAATTAATTAATGAACTTTTTAATGTTAACGATATAAAGTAATTAATTCAATCGCAAAATAATTTAATTTAGTTACAAACTAATTAACTCAAAATATAACTATAACTTAGCTAAACTATTAGACCAAATATTTAAGAAAAATTAAAATATTTTTAGACGATTTTCAAATATTAATATAATAAATATATACAAAATTATATATAATATATAAATAATTTTTAAAATTATAAAAATGACAAAGTTACATAAAATGACTTGAAAAATATTTAAATTTTTATAAACATAATTTTTATTTAAATTTTTAATAATTATAACTTGTAATAGATTTTGAGTTTGGACTCTTATTATGTTTGGCTAATGAGCTGACCCTACCCATATTTCTCAAGCACTGTAAATTAACAGATTTATTCTAGCCGGCTAAAAATCCTTCTCTTAAATGGGCTCCAAAATCTTAGCTAGTTCAACCTTATCAAATCACAGTTTTTGTCAGACCAGCCCAACATGCTTAGCTCATACTGACGGCTCTAGTGACATTAGGTTCATTAATGTGAGAATGGTTTCAATATTCTTTACTAATATGCATGTTTATTACCGCTAAAAAATATTTTTGTTATAGAGATATAAAGAATTCTCACCATTTTTAAAATTTATGCACCTACTTTAATTCAATGGGATCGTTGTTTATTGCATATTTAATCAACAACATTGAATTTAGATTACTTCTCAAACATTGAAAAAGTTTGTCTTACCGTATTCATTTCTCCAAATTTTAAAAAAAGGAATTAGCTATTGATTATGAGAATGTGAATGGCAAAAATTTATTTGACTATGATAATGATTTTAGATTACTTCTATTATTTGATTTCTTTAATTCATAAAAGTACATTTAATTTTTTTATCTAAGATATTATTTTCCCATCAACTAAATGTTTTTGTTTGCCTATAAATACATTGCTAAGACACAATTAAAATCAATAATTACAATTACTCTAGTTCTACCACAAAACTTGGAAGAGAAAATGGAGAAGGCAACATTCCTTAAAGTTTTCTTGATCTCCTTTTTGCTTATGTTGTTTGGTAAGTAATTCTCTTATCAATTTATTTGTCTAAGATTTAAGTTATATGTATCTATCAGTAAAACCAATAATATGTTTACTTTTTTCAAAATCTTGATTATCTTTTATGATTTTTTTATACATCACTGACTTGTTTAACGATGTGAATGTTGGTAGGACAAGAAAGTCATGCGGTAGGATGCACTAACGATGGTGATTGTGTTAGGGTTAAATGCATAGACACACATTCCAAATGTGACTCAGCAACACATCAATGCATCTGTCCAATTCCACCAAATTATGGATCAAAAAGGGTTCACAAGACTAACCATAACTAATTTGCAATATTTGTTATTCATATACAAAATTGAATCATGATTTAAGTATTTCCTTTTCATATATATATGGTTCAATAAATAAAATTCCCTTTTTCATATTAATCACGAGGGAAAATTGTTTGGTTTTGCTCCTTTGGATTACTTGTTATTTGCGTGTTGTGTTTTATCTTTAATGAATTATGTTTAAGGATTTTAAAGAATATTAGATTTTGAGGAACCCCTAAATCGTCTCAAGAGACAAACTACTTATAAGTGTTAAAATCAAAACATAGTGAATAAGTTGAAATGAATATGGATTTTTCTAATGAGATAGGAATTACTTAATGATGTGTATAAAGTTAGTTAGAGACAGTTAGGAATTGAAAGAAGGTTGTTAGTCAGTTAGGAAGTAAACAGGGTATAAAAAAAAAGGAAGTCATTGTTACATTGTAATTTTTCTTCTTGAAGCTTTTCACAATAATGAAGAACTCTCCTTCTCTTCTTTCTCTCTAAATGTATCTGTGATCCACCATTGGAGGTGAGCTCTTATAGTGTAGATTAGTTACATTCAACACGGTATTAGAGCCATACAACTACGATTCCAAGTTCTACTAAAGTTGATTTCTATAGTTACTGCTTCACTGATGACATCAATGGCGAACCTCAAGTTTGATCACAATCATCCACTATTTTTACATCCATCCGATACTACATGTACATCCATTATTTCGATGCAACTAAACAGGATCCGATAATTACTCCATTTGGAGCAGAGCCATGCGAATCCAATTGCTTGGGAAGAACAAGCTGGGTATTTTTGATGGCACCTGGGAAAGGAGGATTTCAGAACTGAATTGGGGCATCAATGGGATCGACGTAATACGATTGTTCAAGGTTGGATTATGAGCTCTGTAACTCAGGATTGCATACATGTATTGTTTATGCAACGAGTGCACGAGCTGTTTAGGAGGATCTTCGAGAGAGTTTTGACAAAGTAAATGCTTCAAAGATCTATCACTTGCATAAAGCCATAACCACCACTGTACAAGGTATTGATAGTATACCTACTTATTTTTCTAAGCTGCGAAATTGATGGGATGAATTTGCTAGTATTACACCTCCACCCTGTAATTATCCAAATTCTAAGGATCTGTATGCATATGGAAAGACAAAAATTGATGCAATTTTTGATGGGTTTGAATGAAACCTATGAACAATCACATAGTCAAATATTGATGGTTGAACCTACGCCCACTATTAGCAAAGCTTATGCTATGCTTGTGGAGAGGGAGAGCCAAAGATCAATCACATCTACATCTATGAGTGAAGAAGGTACAGATCTAGCTGCTCTAATGGCAGGAAGAGGAGGACCTCCTCTTTACAATAAAGGAACTACTTCACAATCTAACTCAAATCAATATTATAAAGGGAAGAAGAATTGAGAGTTGAAATGTGATTATTGCAAAAAACAAGGACATGTAGAGGCTAATTGTTTTCGACTTCATGGTTATCCACAAGATTGAAAATTCAAGAAGAAGGGGACATGTAACATTGCCTATAATGCTAATAATGTTTAGACTGATAATTCTTCTTCAATGCATTCAGGTGCAAGAGATCTACCTAGAGCACCTCCTCTAACTGATAATCAACATGATCACATTCAACATATGCTAGATGGAGATATTTCCACAGCTAATGTGATGGCTAATATGGCAGTTATAGCTCACACTAATTTCATTAAACTTACAGATTTGCCTTGGATAATTGATAGTGGTGCAACCAATCACATGGTTTCTACCTTAGATATGCTACATAATGTGCAAACTGTTAGGCCTGACCAAAATAGAAAGGTTCATTTACCCAATAGAGGTATGACTTTTGTTACTCATATGGGTAATTGCAAAATTTCACAGATACAGGAGAATTGCATGATGTTATATATGTACCCGAGTTTAAATATAATCTTTTGTCTGTAGCCAAAGTTACTAAGGAGCTCAATTGTTTTATATCATTTTATCCTGGATTTTGTGTGTTCCAGGATCTTTCCAGTGGAAAATTGAAGGGGATTGGTAAGGAGAAGGATAGTCTCTATTTTTTTGTTCAAACAAGTTCACCAGAACATAGAGTTTCAAAACCTGGTAATGTTAAAACATTTGCTGCTCATGCTGACAAACAGGATATCATGCTTTGGCATAGAAGATCAGTAGGATCCATAAAGGATTTGTTAGGCTATTCTGTAAACTGTTGCAAATCAGTTTTAAATACTTGTGAGATATGTTCACTAGCTAGACATATTCGACTTCCTTTCTACAACAGTAGCATTAAATCTACAAAGATTTTTGATTGTTGCATTTAGATGTGTGGGGGCCTTATGACACTCCAACATTTGATGGAAATAAGTTCTTTTTCACTATTGTTGATGATTTTACGAAGAACAATATGAGTTTTCTTATTAAAGCTCAAATCTGATGTGTTGGTTATTCTTAAACATTTTTTAAGATGATTGCTACTCAGTTTAATGCGACTGATAATGGAGGAGAATTCGTCAGTACTTCTATGTAGGATTTGTTCAAAGGTTTAGGAATTATTCATTATAGGACTTGTGTTCATACCCTCAATAGATAGGTATTGTTGAGAGGAAACATAGACACCTTCTTGAGGTTGCTAGAGCTTTAAGATTTCAAGGTCACATTCCGATCAAATTCTGGGGACATTGTGTTCTTACTGCAACATACATTATCAACCAATTTCCTTTATAAACTCTTGAGGGGAAGTCATCTTATGAAGCATTTTTTGGGAGGAGGCCATGTGATACACAATTAAGAACATTTGGTTGTTTGTGTTTTGCAAGCATATTGCCTAGAATTGATAAGTTTGCACCTAGGGCTGTTAGATCAGTATTTATGGGTTATTCAAGTGTTACAAAGGGATATGTCTGTTTTGATTTACAAAAGCAAAAGTTTTTTTTGAACAGAGATGTGGTTTTTCATGAGGATCAATTTCCTTTTCAATCTCATTTACCTGAACCTAAATCCTGTCCTATTTCTTCTACATGTCCAATTGATGATTTAGAAACATCTCATGATTGATCACCCCCACTGTGTACCGAAGTAGAACCAGTACATCCACCTTCACCTATTGTTTCTCCTGTTATGCCTCTCAGAAGATCCACCAGGCTTACTAAACAACCTTTATGGCTATCTGAATATGTTTCTAAGCCATCAACAAATCATGTTCTGTATCCTATTGTAGCTTCCATTTCATATACCAATCTGTCCCCAACTTATCAACAATACTTACATGTTTTTTCTGTTGTTACTGAACCAATTACATACCAGGAAGCTATCATAAAGTCATGCAATCTAAAATAAAAGCTCTACAAGATAATCATAAATGGGATTTGGTTCATCTACCAAAAGGCAAAGTTCCTTTAGGTTGTAAGTAGGTTTATAAAGTCAAGTTGAAGGCTAATGGTGATGTTGAGAGGTTTAAAGCTAGATTGGTAGCAAAGGGTTACACACAAAAAGAGGGGCTTGATTTCTATGAGACTTTTTCACCAGTGGTTAAAATTGCTACTGTCAGGACTGTTTTTATCTTTAGCTGCTTAACAGAATTGGTTTGTTCATCAATTAGAAGTCTATAATGTTTTCTTACAAGGTGATCTTCATGATGAAGTGTATATGCAGTTGCCAGAGGGTTTTGACAGTCAGGGGGAATTTGGTCTAGTATGCAGACTTTTCAAATCCCTCTACGGTCTCAAACAAGCAACTAGGCAATGGAACTTGAAGTTGAGTGAAGCATTATTGGAATCTGATTTTGTTCAAAGTAGCCTAGATCGTTCCTTATTCATTAAAAGGAAAGGATCAGACATGGTAGTAATTCTTGTCTATTTAGATGATATGTTAGTGACAGGATGTAATTTGGGACTTATAGAGCACACAAAAGCCATTTTACACGAGGATTTTAAGATTAAGGATCTTGGAGAGTTGAATTTTTTTTTTTTGGGAATGCAATTCAGTAGATTAGCAAAAGACATTTTGATGAATCAAAGGAAGTATGCTTTGAAAATTATTTCAGATTTGGGTATAGGAAATGCTAAACCAGCTTGGACCCCTCTTGAAGCCAACATTAAACTAACAATCCAAGAGTTGGATTGTCTAACTAGAGAATTAGATGATGAGCTGTTTGAAGACAAGGAACAATATCACAGGTTGATAGGGAAGATGTTATATTTGACTATGACAAGGCCAGACATAACTTACTCTGTTCATACTTTTAGTCAATTTTTACACCAACCCAAGAGATCACATTGGGAAGCAGCTGTGAGGGTAATGAAATACATCAAAAGGGAGCCAGGACTTGGAATAATACTGAGCAGCAAAAGGTCCAATAAGTTGAATGTGTACTGTGATGCAGATTGGGCAGCATGCCCCAATACAAGGAGATCAGTATCAGGTTTCTAATTAAACATGGTGAAACATTATTGTCATAAAAATCTAAGAAGCAAAATGTAGTTTCCAAAAGTTCAGCTGAAGCTGAAAAGGAGTATGGCTAATGCAGTTTCAGAACTAGTATAGATTGATGATTTGTTGAAGGAATTGGGAAATGAAGTTGAACAACCAGCTGTATAAACAGTGATAGTAAGGCAGCTTTGCAAATAGCAGTCAATCCAGTGTTTCACGAGAGAACCAAGCACATAGAGATCGATTGTCATTTTATTGGACAAAAGATACAAGCAGGACTGATCAGAACATAATATATAAGTTCCAAGGAGCAATTGGCAGACATATTGACAAAAGGATTACCTAGAGCTCAACATGAATATTTGATAAGCAAGGTTGGTGTGTTGAATGTCTTTGCACCTACAAGCTTGAGGGGGAATAATGAGATAGGAATTACTTAATGATGTGTATATAGTTAGTTAGAGGCAGCTAGGAATTGAAAGAAGGTTGTTATTCAGTTAGGAAGTAAACAAGGTATAAAAAAAAAGAAAGTCACTGTTACATTGTATTTTTTCTTCTTGAAGCTTTTCACAATAATAAAGAACTCTCCTTCTCTTGTTTCTCTCTAAATGTATCTGTGATTGGAGGTGAGCTCTTATAGTGTATATTACTTACATTCAACATTTTCAATAGTCAATCTCAACTAGTTTGCTGACAAGTTTAATTATATACGAGTAGTGTAAGAATATTTAGTTGAAATATGTAATTCCTTGTTACATTATATTTAGCGGTGTACATGAAAGTTTTCATAATCGGTGTTACATTTTAATATATAATATTATAACATAATACAAAAAATAGAACACAATATACATACATACAAGTCGCATACATATAGATTACTATCACTCAATTGGATGGATTTTCATTTTTTCAAATTTAAAATAAGCTCATTAAAAGTAATATTGGAACACTTTTTGATATGTATAAAAGTTAACGCATCATATAATTACTAAAAAACTCATGATTTATGTAATTCATCAAATAATATCTTTTTGCCGTCTTTGGCTGCTGTGCTCGTTAATCATTATGTCAACTGTCAAGCATATATATATATATATATATATATATATATATATATATATTTTGCCTTTGAATTATATATACATGTTTAATAACTTTTTCCATACGAGTGGTCTCGTGACACTTGATCTAAAATAGATTCATCTTTAATTATATCTAGAAAGAGCAGTTTCAAGTATCTTGAATTCATCATATACAGTAATGGGGAGATTAACGAGGATGCCCACCACATTGGAGTGAGATGAGTAGGAATGGCAATGGAATGAGACGTATGTAGGCGGGGATGAGTTTAAGGCTATGCGGGCGGAGTTCATTTAAGGTTGTGCGGGCGGGTGGGATTTGGGTTAGGTCCAAGTAAATTTTTAAAGATTAATACGGTGCAGGGCTGGTTGCGGGTATATATTATTTATGTGGGTTCAAATTTAATTTTAATTTTTTACTTGTTAAAAAAATTGATAGAACATTATCTACCAAGATAATTTCTTTAAAGCTAATAAAATATTCAAGATAATAATGAAAATGGTTTAGTAAAAAATAATACAGTTTTCTTAAATGTTTTCCAATTGAACTCTAATAAATAAATTTTTAAGTTACTATTCTATTGAATTGATACAATTTAATGAAAGAATGAATTTCTTTTTAGTATCAAACTTAACTAAAAAAAGTAAATATTAAAAAGAACTCTACCCCGCACAACCCTATTGCCATCTCTAGAGAAGAAAGAAATAGAGACCCGCTTTAATAACTTGGTAAATATGAAAATATACTTATATACTCCTTTTGTCTAGAGTTGTCAATATGGGCTAGCCCACACCATCCAGGTTAACCCATACAGGCTTTGACATTTTATAGGCCAGGCCGGGCTAGCCCATTTTTTGTGTGGGCCAGAAAATGGTCGGCCCAACCCACAAGTACGTGGGCTACAGGCTTGCCGGGCCAGCCTACTTCTAATATTTTTTTTATAATTATTAAATTAAATTATAAATTATGATTTAAAAATATTATCATATATATCGACAAAACAATATTATATTATGTTAGGCCTCATTTGTTTGCACTTAATGGGGTTTGAATCTTAATCATTCAGATTTGCCTCATTAAGTGTGTTTGTTTTTAAGAACTGAATCTTAATTATTCAGATTCAGTTCGTTAAGTTCGTTTGTTTTATTTTCTTATAAGTCTCTTAATGGGTCTGGATATATCTGAATAAATCAGATCTGTAGCACACCTTTAACATCATTCATACTAAAAAATAAGACTCCTATCTTAATTCAGATAAATCACAACAACTTATAAAAGTTATTTTCTTACTTAATTAATATTTAATTACATGCTTGCCATATTAATTTCCTTTATTCATATTAACTTAATATACATCTTTTACTTTCATAAGTTAATGAATATATTTGAATTAATAAGTAATGACCCGGAAGGTCATTTTTGGAAATTTTGAATATTTGCTTAACTTGAGTTAATTAATCGATAGTTTATGGGCTAAAGTGATAATTTATTTAAGACTCTATACCATTTAGACTATATTTAATTAAATATGTGGGTAAAACCTATCACTTTTAGTACTTAATTAATTTAGAAAAGAAAAGGAAGAGGAGTAGAAAACTAACCTGCTTGCGGCGTGAACAGAGAAGAAGGGGACGAACTGCTCCACGACTTCTCGTAAGAAAAAAAAATTCAACTGAAGCTTTTCTAATTTCTCATATGACTACAACATTAATTGATTTGCATATAATCATTAATTGTTGTGCACATATATACATATATATATTAATATTATATTAGAATTGAATTTGGGGTTTGGAGATTTGGAATAAGCTTTTGGCAGAGAAAATTTATGTATGTATATAGCAATATTATATAGGTACTTATATATGTTTATAATAATAAGTAGTGATTGCCAAGTTGAACCTTAAATATGGAATGATAAATCACGTGAATTGTTGGAAATTGTGATAATATTGAAATTAATTTGTTAGTTGTTATTTAGTGATTTAATTGTGATTAGTTGATTGGTTTTATAATAGACAATTAGTATGTATTGCTAAACAAAGAAAAACAAAAGAAGGAAAAGACAAAACAATTGTCATAAATATTATAACATGAATGGAAATTAATGGTTTGTTTAGTGTGGTTCCTGGAAGAAAATAAATAAAATTGAATTGGAATGGGAATACAGAAGAAAGGGAAATTGGTTTATTTGCATAAAATATATTATAAAGTGGTAGTTAATCATTTTTTTTATCGGATTCTTCTTATAATTATAACATTATAATTCAAGTTTTGTTTTATTGAAATGAGTAGTTGAATATTATGTGTATTGTATTTTATGAATATTATTAATATTAGGTTAATGAATGAAGACTTACCGAAGCTTGAAACTTGAATAAATATGAAAGTTGACATCTAGCTAGTTGACATCAATATTAGGAATTTGATTATAGATTTGAGTGAGTTTTTGGGTTTAGGTTAGACCTATAGTAACATGAGTTTTGTTATTTCCGAAATTTTATTGTGATTATTAATGTGAATAGATTGCTTTGAGTTGGAAGCAAAACGGAAAGGGAAGGCTCAAGTCCCAGAGTGATTATTCGAGTGGTTAAGGCAAGTGGATTTCTAAACTCTTGTTAAGCGTACGAAATTCGTGTATATCCTTGTGTGATGTTGAGAATGATTTGGAGACTTGTTGTTTATTTGTTGGTGTTGTATTTCTTGTTGTAAATTGTGTTTGGTTATCAAATGGTTATCTCCTCCCTTTTCATTTGAGCATGTCATTTGCATTGTATCTGAGACATTGTTGTGGTAAGAGGATGGTGTACTATTTTCGAGGGTCGTATCGCGCGCCGCGACGTATATTATATTTCGAGGGACGTATCGCGCGCCACGAAGGTTACTACTTATCGAGGGTCGTGTCGTGCGCCGCGACAGATGCATGGACAGATATGTCCCCCATGGGTCCCGGACTGAGAGACAGCGGGTGTGTATCGTTAGGGAAGACATGCATCACTATATTTGACATTGCATCTCATGGCATTGTGACTGTTGAATATTGAGTTGTTATTGAGAATGTGTAAACTGATAGAGTGTGGTTATTGAGTTGTGTGTTTGGTAAACTGTAACCTATTAGACTGTATCGTGGAGGTTTAGATATGGTGTAAGGAGTGCCCGTATTTTGTTCACTTAACTTGTGTTTAGAGGTTTGCTTGTTGGGTACCGCGTGGTTTGGTACTCACCCCTTGCTTCTACAAATTTTTGTAGGATACGAGCCTGGATCATCGTGATACTTGTCATTCTTTTCGTTTCCGAGGCATCTTGTGGAGGATTGTGAGGTAGCTGCTTGTCATCTCAGCGAACTTTCCTACTCCAGTTTATGACTTTGTTTTTACTTGAAAGACAACTTCATTTAGACTTCTATTTTATTTCAATTCTAATATTTACATTAGAGACTTGTGCACGTGACAACCTGATTTTGGGGATTGGATTAATATAACTTGGTTTCATAATAGGAATTGTTGTTGGATTGTCATTTACTTCCGCACTTTGTTAGATATTTGGTTTTAGGCTGACTTGTCTTGGTGGGATAAGACGAGTGCCATCACACCCATTTTTGGGTCGTGACATTAATATTTAGATGTTTATTCAGATTTACACATCTAAATCTTAATGCACATCTTAATATTTAAATGCGTATTCAAATTCAGACGTCTTAATCTTAATAGAAAAAAATGAGACATTAATGTCACTACTTGTTAATCAAATTCACAAATAAAATTATATTTATAATATTTAGGAAAAATGCACAAGTACCCCCTAGACTATGACCAAAATCCCGAAAACACACCTTACTAAGGTCGTATTACCCCCTTAAACTTATTTTTTTAAAATTTTGTGTATCTCTTTGGCTTACGCCAAATATCTCCGACGCGCCTCAATTGCGTGGAGTCACATAGAGTGCTACATAAGACAAAAAGTGTATAAAATTATAAAAGAAAAAAAGTTCAGGGGTAATAGGAACTTAGTTTAGTTAAGGTGTGTCTCTGAGATTTTGGTCATAATCTAGGGGTACTTGTGCATTTTCTTTGATATTTATTAATTTTTTTCAACTAAAAGTATAAATATCTAAATAGAAATATTAACCTAATTGTTTTGATTTTGGAGTCTCTCTATTTTTAAATTTTAATATTATATTATATTTTTTAATTAATTTTTATTGGCCCACGGGTCGACCCTACCGATATTTCTCAAGCCCCCCAAATGAGCAGACTTATTCAGGCCGTGCTAAAAAACCCTTTTCCTAAATGGGCTACAAATATCTTAGCCCAGTCCTATTAAATCCCGGGTTAGGCTAGGTTGGCCCAACGGGCCTAGCCCATATTGACGGCTCTACTCTTGTCCAATGATAATTGCTCACTATTGACTTGACACACCCCTTAAAACTCTAAATAGAAGGATGATTTTACTATACACCCTTTGAATATAATAAATACAAATATACAATGTCTTTAAAAAAATGACTATACTTTATCCATGAATTTCATAAAGAGGACAATATTCTTGAACATATATTTTTAATATAATGGATAAATATTATTAGACGGAGCTCATATTTGATAATATTACGTCTTATATAGTTATTTGGTGTGGAACTCTCCTTTTTTTTTAATGAGTTTATTTGCAACAGACTTGATTTTAGATTACTTGTCAAACATCAAAAGGAAATTAAATGACTCACTTTCCAAATTAATCTTGTAAAAGAGATTGTGTTACCTTTTTTTTTTTTGGTAAACAAAGATTGTGTTCCCTTAATATTTTAAAAATTTCTTTAATTAGCTACACTAATTAAGGAAAATACATAAAATATATTTGAACCTGTCAGATCCGAATTTAATATTTTACTATTTTTTCATCAACCAAAAGACTTTGTTTGCCTATAAATACATTGTTAAGAGTGACAAATATATAAAATCAATAAAAACAATTACATATACTTAATTACTCATTGTGCTATCACAAAACCTGAAAGAGAAAATGGAGAAGGCAACATTTCTTAAGATTTTTTTGGTCTCTTTTTTGCTTATTTTGTTGGGTAAGCAATCTTTTTTAATCTAGCAACTTTTACTCTAGACAAGTTTATAACAATTTATGTGTCCTTTTTATAATATGAAAATGATATTAAGTTATATGACTTTCTTTATATGTTATCGCATATGAAATGTTGATTATTTTTTATGAAAAAATTTGTATATGTTTACTGACTTGTTTGAACGATATTAATGTTGGTAGGACAAGGAAGCGATGCGTTTGGATGCATGAAGGATTCTGATTGTTCACATACGAAATGCATAGATAAACATCCCGTATGTGATTTGACACATCATATATGCACCTGTCAAGCTCCACCATCTAGTTATGGAAGAAAAATCATTCACGAGATTCACCAAAATTGATTTATTATGTTTTTTGTAATTCATATGCAAAAATGAACCATGATTGATGTATTTCCTTTTCATATTTATATGCGGTTCAATAATCAATAAAGATCCATTATTTGCATATTGATGATGTTGGAAATGGTTTGGTTGAGGTCGAGTTTTTAGTGTCTCCGTTAAGGACTTTGAATCGAGATTTATGGGTGACATCATTGTTGAAAGTGAAAAAAAAACACTACTGGAATTGATATAGAGCAAAAGAGAAAGTGTAGAAGAATTTCTTTCTCATTTTTTTGTTTTTAGTAGATCAATTGTTGATTTTACTTCTGACTTTTTATTGTTTATCTTTTTTCCATACATATAGTTTCAGTTTTTTTAATGTATCTAGTTGTGTTTATTTTTTAGATTAATGTATATTAGCTTTGTTTCAACATTATGGTACATTAAAATTTTATCAAGAGTTGGTGGTGGTTTCAGTAAGGATTTTGGATCGAGATCCATGGATGACATCACTGTTGAGAGTGAAAAAAATCTACAATAGTTGATATAGAGCAAAGGACAAAGTGTGGATGGATTTCTTCGCCATTATCAATATTGTTTTAGCAGATCACATTGTTGATTTTTTTGTTGCTATCAACAAATCTTTCAATATATCTAGTTGATTTTGATTCTTAAATTAATGTATAATTCGTTCGTTTCACCTTTATGATACATTATAATTTTATCATGTACAATATATCGTTTTCAAATATTAGTTTTGATACATGATAATATATTATGTTCATGGTTATGTATTAGATACACAACTTTTACAAATTTTATTATCTTTTACTACTAGATACATACAACTAGCCTTATTCAACTAGAAGGTTATGTACTTGTAAATGCTATCAAATATTATTGTTTATATATAAACACTAATGTTTTATAACAAAATCAGTTTGTATCATATTCATAACTAATATATGACACATAACTTTGTTGTGCATATAACATAATGTATCACATGTTGTTCAATATCTGCAATACTGTTTTATAGCCAAATTAGTGTATATCATATTCATAGTTTTTTTGGTATGATACATAACTATATGTAGTTGACGAATTTTTGTTGAATCTGTTATGATCTTTTTCTTTAGAATTTCTTAATAGAAAGAGGAAATCCGCTGTTCGGAGGGAAAGATTTGAGAGAAGAAAAAAATTAAATTGTTTGAAGCTGTTATAATTTGAGAAAGATTCACATCAGTTTGATTTGCATGATTTGGGAAACTAACATTTCATTTTATATCTAATTTCTTTTTTTAATATCAAAAAAATAATTGTAAAATGTATCAAATGTGACGTATTCAGATGTCAGCAATTTTAAAGAATTTTATAAATTGCAAAAATATAGATATCGAATGTAATTTGTTCTTTATCCCATGAGATTCCTAAAATTTATACATTATTTTTTATGAATTTATTCACACCCACTATGTTTATGGGTTTTAGAGAATCTCAAATAATTTGAAGAACTCCTAAATGGACATGAGGGAAGTTTCGATTTGATTTTAATAAAATTGAAAACTAGATTAACTTGAATTGATGAATATATTTTTATATTTTGTTTGACTTTTTTTTAGAAGTTTTCTCAAGGAGACGGTATTACAAAACTATAAGTGAGGGTACATTCTTATTCTCTAACTTTTCAAAAATTGGTTTGACTTTGATATTTACTATTATAAAAATAAATTCAAATAACATTATGAAAATCATTGTACTTTAAAAAAATGTATATACTTTGTCCCTAGGATTTCATAAACAGAACAATATTGTTGGACATATATATATATATATATATATATATATATATATATATATATATATATATATATATATATATATATATGGACAAATATTATCAAAACGGAGCACGTATTTGATAATATTATGTCTTATATGGTTATTTGGTGTGAAACTCTCCCTTTTTTTATGAGTTTTTTTGCTACGGACTTTGATTTTAGATTACCTATCAAACATCAAAAGGAAATTAAATAACTCACTTTCCTAATTAATTCTGTAAAAAAAGATTGTGTTACCTTCTTTTTTTTTTTTGGGAAACAAAGATTGTGTTACCTTAATATTTTGATACAATTTCTTTAATTAGTTAACTTAATTATGGAAAATACATAAAATATATTTGAATCTGTCAGATTCGAATTTAATATTTTACTATTTTTTCATCAATCAAAAGACTTTGTTTGCCTATAAATACATTGTTAAGAGTGACAAATATATAACATCAATAACAATTACATATAGTTAATTACTCATTGTGCTATCACAAAACCTGAAATGGAGAAGGCAACGTTTCTTAAGATTTTTTTGGTCTCTTTTTTGCTTATTTTGTTGGGTAAGCAATCTTTTTTAATCTAGCAACTTTTACTCTAGACAAGTTTATAACAATTTATGTGTCCTTTTTAATTTATGAAAATGATATTAAGTTATAAGACTTTCTTTATGTGTTAAGCACATATCAAATGTTGATTATTTCTTATGAAAAAATTTGTGTACATTTACTGACTTTTTGAACGATATCAATGTTGATAGGACAAGGAAGCGATGCGTTTGGATGCATGAAGGATTCTGATTGTTCACATACAAAATGCATAGATAAACATCCCGTATGTGATTTGACACATCATATATGCACCTGTCAAGCTCCACCATCTAGTTATGGAAGAAAAATCATTCACAACATTCACCAAAATTGATTTATTATGTTTTTTGTAATTTATATGCAAAAATGAACCATGATTTATGTATTTCCTATTCATAGTAATATATGGTTCAATAATCAATAAAAGATCCATTATTTGCATATTGATGATGTTGGAAAATGGTTTGGTTTAATTTGCTCCTTTTGATTTGATGACATATACTTGTATATACGCGATGTATTTTATTGTTGATAAGTTTCTTCGAACCACTAACATTTAAGGATTTTACAGAATCTCATATAATTTGAGCAACTCATAAATGGACTTTAAAGAGGAATTCGGAGCTTAAAGGGTGAAAAATGTTAATAAAAATTTCACAATGGTACATGAATTTTTTTAAAAATAAAAACGGCAAAATCGCTCACGAAGTAGCGATTTTGTCCGTCGGAAAAAGCAAAATCACTGCTATAGTGTAAAATTTCATTTTAAAAAAAAAATAAAACAAATCGCTGCCTTCAAAATTAATTTTTTTAATTATTTTTTAATAAATCGCTTCAAAGGTAGCAATTTAACGTTAATTTTTTTTAAATATTTTTTTGCTTTTTTTTAAAAAAATTAAATCGCTGCCAAGGCTGCGATTTTGAATTAAATTCATATTTTTAATTCAAGGCAGCGATTTGATTATATTTTTAAAAAAAGAAAAGCAAAAAAAATAATTAAATTTTTTTTTAAATCAAATCGCTGCAAAGGCAACAATTTTAAGCATCATATCTGTGTTGTAAAAAAAAATCATATTTTTAATTCAAAATCGTTGCCATTTGTTTGTAATTTTTTTTAAAAAGCAAAAAATAATAATAAAAAATTTTACGTAAAATTTTTGCCTTTGCAGCGATTTATTAAAAAAATAATTAAAAAATTAATTTTGAAAAACGAAGCCTTGGCAGGGATTTGTTTAAAAAAAAATTTAAAAAAAAACAAAAATTTTACAAACAACTGCTTAGCAGGATTTTGCTTTTTCTAGCGGACAAAATCGCTACTTCGTGAGCGATTTTGCCGTTTTGATTTTTTAAAAAAATTCATATACCGTTTTGAATTTTTTATTAACAGTTTTTGCCCTTTAGGCTCCGCACTCCTTTAAAGAGAGATTATTTATATTTAGTTTACTCGTTTTGACTTGATGTCCAATATATATTTTTTTCTTTTCTATGTCAAAAATTACTCCATGATATCATCAATTATCTCCATCACTTTATTTTTGAGTTTTAATTTTTTATTTTCGATTTATCGATTGCAAGTTATTGAAGAAGTAGTTCTTCTTCATCCAATTTTTCTTTTCACTAGATAATGTATCAATTTCTATTTTTTAAAGGTTTTTCATGTATAAATTTAGCCGAAAAAAGATGCATTTTCAACTTCAAAATCAATTTGTGGAAAAAATGCCCAAGGGGGGGGGGGGGGGGGGGGGGAAGGGGAGGGAGGTTGAGTTGTCGGTCTCTCCGTTAAGGGCTTAGAGTCGAGATTCATGGGTGACGTCATTGTTGAAAGTGAAAAAAAATATGAAAATTAACATAAAGCAAAAGAGAAAGTGTAGAAGAATTTCTTTTATCACTTATTTATGGAAAAAGGGTCTGATATACCCCTCAACTTTGTCATTTAGAGCTGATATACCCCTCGTTATAAAAGTGGCTTATATATACCCCTACTTGTAAATAAATGGCACACATATACCCTTTTCCTCTAACGAAAATGAAAAAAAAATAATTTTAATCTAAATTTTTATTATTTTTTTCTAAAAAATATAATCCCATATGAGTAAATTTAATCCTTGTCAAACATATTTTTTTGACTTTTTTTTTGTTTTAATGACTAATTTATAATTATTATTTTGATAATCAAATTTATTTATGTTTCACTAATATTCTTGTAAAACTTATTATAGGTGACCAAATTTTTTGTTCGAATACGAAATTAAATTACAATACACACACAAAAAATAGTTTAAATTTTTTTCTTTAAACGAAGGAATGAAAGAAAAAATAAAATAAGAATAAGAAACTCAAATAATTATAATAAAAGAAGTCAAAAAAATAATTTATTTATGAAAAAAATAAAATATACCTTGAACTTTGATAAAAGAATCATATATACCCCTAAATAATTTTTTTTAAAATATTAGAAGTAACAAATATATATTTAAAACTAATTTTTTAATTTCCGTTAAGTAAAGGGTATATGTGAGCCATTTTGTAACGACGGGGTATATGTGAGCCGTTTGTATAACGGTAAGGGCATATATGTGTCACTTTTATAACGAGGGGTATATCAGCTCTAAATGACAAAGTTGAGGGGTATATCAGAACCTTTTCCCTTTATTTATTTTAAGCATATCAGATCGTTGATATTTTTCCTGTCTTTTTACTGTTTATCTTTTTTGATGCATTTAGTTTTAGTTTTTTAATGTATTTAGTTGTATTTGTTTCTTAAATCAATGTTTTATTTCAATATATGATTCATTAAAATTTTATCAATAGTTGGTGGTGGCCTCGGTAAGGATTTTGGGTCGAAATCCATGGATGACACCATGGTTGAGAGTGAAAAAAACCTTTATAATTGATGTAGAGCAAAGGACAATGTGCGGATGAATTTCTTCGTCATTATTTATTTTCTTTTAGAAGATCAAATTGTTGGGTTTTTTTGGTCGCTTTCAGCAGAACTTTAAATGTATCTAGTTTATTTTGATTTTTAAAATTAATGTATAATTCGTTTCTCTCACCTTAATGATACATTACAATTTTATCATGTACAATATATCATTTTGAAATATTAATTTTGATACATAACAATATATTATGTTCATAGTTATGTATTAGATACACAACTTTTACAAATTTTGTTATCTTTTACTATCAAATACATACACGTAACCATATTCAACTAGAAGGCTATGTATTTGTAGACGCTATCCAATATTATTGTTTATACATAAACACTTATGTTTTATAACAAAATCAGTTTGTATCATATTCATAACTAGTACATGACACATAACTTTGTTGTGTATATAACATAATGTATCACATATTGTTCAATATATTCAAGGAAAAATTATATAAATTAATACATTTTTAAAAATAATTACTGATTTTAGCGATACTTTTTATTTATTATCATTTATAGCAATATTGTGATAAATCTGTAATATGTATTAAAAGTGACATATGTATGCAATATATTTGAATTATAATTGTTTTTTAAATATATTGTGTTTGTTTGGTAAAAAATTGTCACATTGTATTATAAGTGTATTAAAATGTGTGATAAATGTATTATCCATCATTAAAACTTGTATTATGTTTGAATAATAAGTTTATCTTTGTAATATGTATTAAACTTGTATTATAAATGAATTAAAAGGGGTCAAGTGAAAAAAAAAATGTTATTGCTATAAATGGTAAATATTTTTTTATCATAGTATATTTACGTAAGTTTCCCTATCTTCAACACTGTTTTATAACCAAATTAGTGTGTATCATATTCATAGTTTTTTTTATATGATACATAACTATATATAATTGACGACTTTTTTTTTTTAACCTGTTACGATTCAGGAGAGATCTGAAGAAAGAAAATGTAAATTGTTTGAAGCTGTTATAATGAAAGATTCACATCAATTTGATTTGCATGATTTGGGAAATGATGTTTCATTTTATATCTAATTTCCTTTTTAATCTAAAAAAAAAAACTAGTTATATAATGTATCAAATGTGATGTATCCGGGTGTTAACAATTTTAAGGAATTTTATAAATTAAAAATAATAATTAGATATCGAATATAATTCGTTCTTTATACTATGTGATTCCTAAAATTTATACTTTATTTTTTATGAATTTTTTCAAGCCCATTATATTTATGGGTTTTAGAGAATCTCAAATAATTTGAGGAACTTCTAAATGGACCTGAGGGAAGTTTTGATATGATTTTAGTAAAATTGAAAAATAGATTAACTTGAATTAATGAATACATTTTTATATTTGATTTGACGTTGATATTTACTATTATAAAAAATAAATCCAAACCGAATTATGAAATCATTGTACTTTAAGTTGAATTTCTAATATACTTAATAATTGAAACTATTAAATGAATATTATTTATTAAATCGAGCCAACTGAGCCGATACTGGATTAAGATAGGTGGAGCAGAGATTTAACTTAAATCGAATCAAGTCAAGCGGATTATGTTTTTCAAAACAAGTTGATCCGGTTCTTCACCCATCTCTAGAGCTATGCTAATTAAGTATTATGTCGAGCAATGTCACTTTCCTATATTTATTCTTAATTTTGTTTTTGTCTTTTAATGTAGGGTGACATGTAGGAAAAATATGTCTATTTGCTCAATTTTATATAAGTTTAAGTGTCTAGTTATACACACTCAAAATTAAGAATTAAAAAAAATACTTAACACAAAATGGAACCAAGGACGAGCCTTGCTAGCGAAAATGCGGAAAGTCAAGTATCACACCGATGCACCACATCAACTTCTGTGATTAGGTGTGCACAAGTAAATATTTTAATTTCATTTAGGTATATACATGTATAATATATACGTCAATTTTTCTGAAGTTAACAGGTGTATGTGCACTCACTTCATCAAAGGTGGGTCTGCCTCTTGGAATAGTCCCTCATGTTTTTAGTTCACTTTTGGTCCTCCCGCAAACTTTTGCCTATTTTTCAACATGGATTTCGATAACAATTTATGTATGAAATGTTCAATCGTCTTTTCATATACTTTGTAAAAATAATAACTCCATGTGAGAGAAGGTGAAAAGATGAACACCTTATTTTGTTTGGTAAAAATATTATTGCATCTAAAATCGAGAGGTCATCACGTCGTTTGCACGTGTAATAGTATACTTTTTTCTTTTCTTACAACATCATATGTCAAAGTGTTCTTATCTGCAATAGTATTTATACCGAACAAAACAATATGCTCTTCTTCACACCTTCTATCACATTGCTTTATTTTTTCTATCAAATATATAAAAAGACGATTGAACATCCCATACACAAAATTATGAATAAAATTAACATTAAAAAATAGACAAAATTTGCAGGAAGATCAAAAGTGCATCAATATTGCAAACATGAAGGACTATTACTGCTTCATGTGAAAACTCAAGAATGACTTGAGTATTATCCCAAAGATAAAAGATTATTTTGAGTTTTTTCGAATTTGTTTTCATTGACTTTAAATTACTTGTCAAACATCAAACTGAAGTTAAGTTACTCACTTTCCTAAGTAGTCGTGCAAGAAAAGATAGTGTTACCTTAATCTTGCTATTTAAAATCTGGTATTGATTGAAAAATGATGTAGTAATATATTATTGGAATTGTTTAAGGGGGTATAGTTAAGATGTCTTTTTAAAAATTCAAAATAACTTAATGTGTCACTTTATGTCTTTTCTCTTTTGTATTTTTTAAAGTTAATTCAGACCTGTTGATCTATTCCATACACAAAACTAAAAGGTAGGGAGAAAGAAGATCTTTTTGCCCTTATGTCATACGATAGTTGGAAGAAATCATTTTGAGTGCTATGTTTGGTAAATATGAAAATATATCTGTTTTTTTTGTAATAGCATGTCTTATACAGTTATGAAAGTCTCGTTTTTAAAAAAAATTATCTTTGGCTAAGAGTTAAAATTACTTGAGTTTTCACATGAAGCAGTAATAATCTCTCATGTTTGTAATATTTGTTCACTTTCGGTCTTTCCATAAATTATATTTTTTCAGTATTCATTTTATCCACAATTTATGTGTAGAACGTTCTATGGTCTTTTCATATATTTATTGAAAATAATAACTCAATGTGAGAGACATGAAAAGATTAATAACTTGTTTTGTTTAGTAGAAATATAATTGCAGCTAAAATTAAGCGGTTCATCAAGTGGTTTTCACGTGTATTAGTACAAAATTTTCTTTTCTTGCAACGTCATATATAAAAGTATTCTAAGTTTAGCCGCAATAGTATTTCTACCAAACAAAACAAGGTGCTCTTCTCATCACCCGCTGTCATATGGATTTATTATTTATATTAAATATATAAAAAGATGATATAACATTTTATAGCTCTACCTGGGCCAAGCCTTCTGCGCCAGGGAATCAGAGGGATTAGGGTTGGGCGATCCTTCATTTGGAAGGTCTTGAAATTGCCTAACCCAACCCAACCCAAACCTAGAAGGGTCGTAGGCTTGGGCGGGCTAGCCCTTTTTTCTTTCCTTCCAAACTTAAAATATTATAACAATAAAAAGATGAGAAGATTTCAAATTAAATAAGACAAATAATGGTGTTTGTTTCAATAACAATCGCATGTATCTAAGACACTAGATATATGTATTTAGTGTGATGCATCCAACTACGCAAATGAGATAAAAGAGTGGCGGGTGAGATAAAAGGGAGGCAAGGGTGCAAGATTTATCTATGTATATTAAATATGTCTGAATTCACAGAGATAGAGTGATCTAAAGCAAATTAACCTAATTTAAGTGTATGTATTCCGAGATACATGTATCTGAATGTACCAAAATCTGATAAAATTTGTAATATTACAACATAGCGTGTCTTTTTAAGTAATTAGCTCATACACTAGAGAGATCGTTGTAACTTACCCTTAAATAAATAGTTTTAACCCATGGACCAACTCGATCCCGTCTGGCCCCGATCAAACCTCAAGGGCCAAAGGCTTATATGGATCGGGCTTATAAGCCCCAGATTTAAATGGGCTTAAAAAATCCTATTCTAACCCTACCCCAATAACGGCTTGGGTTGGGTAGGCCCCTTGGGCTAAGCCCATTTTGACGGCTCTACATAAAATTGTGGACAAAATCAACATAAAAAATAAATAAAGTTTTTTGGTGGATCAAAAATGTACCAACATTGCAAATATGAGGGATTATTACTGCTCTATGTGAAAATTCAATACTGACTTGAGTATTAACCCAAATATACGAGCCTATTTTGAGTTTTTTTTTTAAAGTTTATTTGCATTAATTTTAAATTACTTGTCAAACATCAAAAGGAAATTAAGTTACTTACTTTCCTTAGTAGTCCTGCAAGTAAGATTGTGTTACCTTACTCAAGCTTTAATATAATTTCCTTAATTAGCTAGAAGGCATAAATAATATTTGATTTGGTCAAATTCAAATTTAGCTTATTTACCAAATTTAGCTTATTTAATATTTTTACAATTTCTCCCTCAACCAGATGCCTTTGTTCACCTATAAATACATTGCTAAGATTGACAATTAAAATCAATCATACTAATCACATATATAGTTAATTACTCTTGTGTCACCACAAAATTTGGAAGAGAAAATGGAGAAGGCAACATTCCTTAAGGTTTTCTTGGTCTCTGTTTTGCTTATGTTGTTTGGTAAGCAATTTTCTTATTTATTGCAACTTATACTCTAGACTAGATTTCGTTTGTTCATTTTTTTAGATGTTTGATGTTGTTTATAAAAAATCTTGTGCAAATCACTGACTTGTTCGACAAGGTCATCGATTTTGGTAGGCTTGAACAAGAAAATTATGGCAAATCTTTCATTTGTTCACTTTTTCAAATGTTAATGTTTTTTTTATGAAAAATCTTGTGTACGTCACTAACTTGTTCAACAATGTTGTCCATGTTGGTAGGACAAGGAAATTATGATAATTCAGTTGTTTGTTCACTTTTTCAAATGTTGATGCTGCTTATGAAAAATCTGGCATACGTCACTGACTTGTTCAACAATGTTATCTATGTTCGTAGGACAAGGAAGTCATGTGCAAGGAGAATGTACTAGCGATGCCGATTGTGCTAAGGTTATGAAATGCATAGAAGCAGAACCCATATGTGACTTGACAAGCCATCAATGTGTGTGTCAACGAAATCCACCAACTAATTATGGAACAAGAAACATTTACAAGACGCACCAGAACTGATTTTATTATGTTTTTCAATTCCTTAAGATTCAATAAAGATCTCTTGTTTTCATATTAATCATGTTGGAAAAGGGTGTTATTTGCGCGATATATTTTGTCTTAAAAGTAATTTCTTCGATCCATTTATGTTTTATGAGTTTTAAAAGAATCAAGAATGTTGAAGAACCCCTAAAAATGGTCTTAGAAGACAGACTATTTAGTGTTAAATAATCGATCGGAATGCACATAGGTTTTTCAATAGTCAATAAGTTGTAAAATGTCAAACACTGAAGTCGATGTGTATAATTAAAGTAGATGGCATAATTTTGCTAAATTCATATACATTGTAAAACATTGAAGCATACAAATAATTCACAAGAACAAGTAGCTCTTAAGTAAATGCCTATTTTACAGTGTCAAGTTCCAATAATATGAACTTATATTCTTTCCCTATGACTGAGATAAATCTGCAATTTCCTTTAGTGGCTTCCACATGAACTTTCTCCTGTACATGCCATGAATAGAATAGTCATGTAAAAGTAAAGGATATGGCAGCCCGGTGGACGAAGGATCTTGTGTCCACGCAAGGTGCAGGAAAGGGCCGCAGCTCAAGGGGATGTAAATAGAATAGTTATGTAATGAACATATATTCAAAAATTAACATGAGCATGCACCTCTTGAATAGAAGGGAATTCAATTCTCAAAAAGATGAACAACAAGAACATATTCAGTGTAGTCCCACAAATTGGGGTATGGGGAGGGTTGAGTGTATGTATACCTTAGCCCAACCTCAAAAGTAGAGAGGTTGTTTACTATTGACCTTCGGCAATTCTAAAAAGATGAAAAAAAAGAAAACCAAAAGATGCTATCTTTATTAAAGTACTTGTCCTGACTCTTGCATCTACAAGCTAAGAATGATGATAAAGTATGTAGCATTGACCACAGAAGGCTAAACTGAAGTAAATCCAGGTAGCTTTTGCATACAATGTTGTTTTAACCACAACGACAAGATCTCAAAGTTTCCTTATTTACAAGAGAGTTGATTGATAAACAAGAAAAAGGAAGATGAAAGGAAAATCTTACCAGTTACCACACTCTGCAATGACCCTCACATTAGGACGAAGTGTCGGGAGTAAAGCAAGAAACTGCAGCTCTGCCTTTGATAAGACCTGAACATTTTAGGTCAAACAGTTAACAAAGATCTAGTCAAAATACTGCTGATGGACTAATTAGATGATGTACACTTGAAGGGGTGGATTTAACCTTGGCTTCTATTATCCAAACCACTAATCCTTTAGCATCCGGAGGAAGTAAAGAAAGCCTATAATCAACTTCTGGAGGAAAATACCATCTAGCTATTGGTTGCTTACCAACATGAGCCTGCAACATCAAAATTTGCAGATGAGAGTCAATTAGACACTGCAAGTTAGTGTTTGAGAATAAGCATATCGTATGCGAACTGCTAAACTTACAGGGCAGACAGGGTGGAATTTGGTAAGAGTGGTTTCAGGGTCACCGAGGCCACGAGCCGAAAGGTCCAAGAAATGATATCCCTGGTACTTAAGACGTGTAAGGTAGCGTCCTTCATAGCCCCCTTCATGAGGAGAGTAAATTGCTATGGCTTTGTGTTCTTCCACATCTGATAACCATTGACCCAAATCAGGTTTAATGAGATCTCCACCTATGAAGTCCTGAAGTTCAATGTTACATCTAATTGCTCCTTTCTTTTGTCTTCCAACTGAATCAAGTCTTCTCGTTCTCACAGCCTTTGATATGCCATTTAATTGTACTCGTTGCTTCTGCAGACCATAAGACTGCACTGCCCCTTGATAACAGGCTGCATTTTGCCATTTTAATTCAGATTTCATGGTACATGACCGAAAGAACAAAGGCATCATAATGAAAAACATTGAACGTTAAGACATCACTCTCAAAATTTAATTAATGCGAACAGGATAACAGTATCATTTTGGTGCTGCAAGTGTGCATTTCCACATGTAAAAGGTAGAAAAAGTTATAAATAAGTCATTTTCCAAAGAGAACTGATAAGATTATGTTACAGGGAGAACTGAAAGGGTGCCTACTGTAAGCAACCTGTGAAACTCGAGAACCAGAAGTCAGTTTTTACCATTGTCAACAATGGCTAGAAACATTGCCAATGCACTGCTTAATGTGACAGTGCATAACAGTAAGCACAAACATTTTCAGCTTTATAGACCAATATTAGGGAAAGTCTGGATTTCATACCATGTAAAACAATAACAATCGGGAACAAATGTGAGTTGGAGCTGAATCTCTACTCACCCAAAAAACAAAACTTCAAAACATAATTAAGTAAATGTACACTTTCACTACCTACCCCACTAATATTTACATATAACAAGCTGGAATCACCCATTATGATATCAAGTCTTGATCTTTTTAGTTCTTTAACCATCACCCTAATTTTGTAACAACACATAATAGCAACTAAGCATACGTCTTCACACACACGCACACCGTGATATTGAACTATAAATCTGAAAATTGGGAACAAATGCGAGTAGAAGCTGAATCTCTACACACCCAAACCATAGCTTAAAAACAGAATTAAGTAAAGTGTACATATCACTCCCTACTCAACTAAATATTCACATTTAACAAGATTGAATAGTCCATTAAGTTAAGTCTTGATCTTTTCAGTTCTTTAACCATCCCCCTAATATCAAGATATTATAACAACACATAATAGCAACTAAACGTTATACATCTTCACACACACACACACACACACCATGATATTGAACCATAAAGCTGAAAATTGGGAACAAATGTGAGTTGAAGCTGAATTTGTACACAACTTCAAAACATTATTAAGTAAAATGCATACTTCCACTCCCTACATAACTTAATATTTACATTTAACAAGCTTGAATCAACCATTAAGTTATCAAGTCCGTAAAGATATTGTCATCCGGACCTAACTCAATCGCAAAACCATACACCCTCCTTCACGCTTAGGCCCCTTGAGAGCGAGAACCAAAAGCTCACACCGGGAATGAACCTGGTACTCATACCATGTAAAATTAAGTTTTAGGCCTATCTAAACTACCTCAAAGGTAGGAGGTGCTCAAGCCTTAACCACCAATATGAACCCCTTTTTTTTAAAAAAAAATAAAAATTAACACCCCACCTCACACAGATGCAATATTATTACAAAGTCTTGATCTTTTCACTTTTTTAGTGATCACCCTAATATCAAGATATTGTAACAACCCATAATATCAATTAAGCATTATAAATCTTCACACTGCGCACACACACAGAGAAAGGGGTTATTGGGGATGACCTGAAGAGGAACAGGGTTGGTCTTCAGTGGAAATATTGGGGCGCCGCCGGCAAGAAGACCCATTGCTAGTAATCAAGAACCTCCTAGTGCTGCTGCTGCTGCTGGTGGTGCTAGGGAAGGTGTAGGAGAGAGTTGTCATTTGGGTATTTTGGTGGCAGTGTGTGAGTGGTGGCAGTAGGCAGCTATAGCAACAGAGACTGTGGAAGGACCATTGCAAACTTGGACAAAGATGACTACTTTGTTCCTTGCCACTCAATAAATGTGCTGATAAACTTTACAATAAAGAAATTACAAATAACAAATATTTAAATATGCATAATAATATTAGCTATATAAATTTATGGGATAAGTTCTATATTTTAAAAATTGAAATGATGTTTTGGGGAGAATTTAAAATTTGAGATAACATAATCTCAAATTAGTTATTCAAATTTTAATTTTATATTGTATATTCAAACATAGCTAGAATAATAATCATAAGGTGAGAGTTCAAACTCTATTGTAACTTTTTTAATGAAATAATTTTGTGATTTAGAAAAGAACAAAAGCCAAACTTAAACCTAATTTATATATTTTGGATTGAAAATCCAAAATCCAAGTAAAGATTATGAAATTTCCAAACATCCTATTTAATTGCATAAGTTGTCCTTCAAATAAATTAATTTTTATTCTTTTATATTTTGAATTTTTAAAATAAAACAAAGTTAAGTATTCATTGTAAAATTCATAAGGAGTAAGAACGTTCACCACAGATAAAATATGAATTGTGATACGACCATTAACATCTAAAAAAGACAATGTTTCACAATAATTACTAGTAAAACTTTTGAAACACATAACAGAACTCCAAAAATAATTGGAGCACATATATCTCCTTCCTTTAACTAGAACACGTACTATGGTGCTTTGATTCCTGCATCATATTTTGAAAATAAATTTATACCTTATAAGACATAAGTTGTTTAAGATAACAAAATATAACCAACACTCAATATATAATGATTTTAAAATATAAATTACCAGTGAAAATATTATTTATATAGTATTAAAACATAAAAACTAAAACCAGCTCTGTTGTAAGAGGGAAAATAAAAAAGACAAACTTTAGGGCTTTTTATATAGTAATCTCCCTATCGAAACCTCAAAGATTTCCCATTTCTGCAAAACCCAAATGGAATCCAAAGAGGACGAAGCCTCCCAAAGCGGAGCAAACCCATGGAAATTCAGTCCATTTCAAGCAAAGATTTAGTTTTGTTAAGGCTTCCGGTGAAATCCCTTTTACAATTCAGGTCTGTGTCGAAATCTTGGCTTTCCTTAATCTCTATCCCTAAATTTGTGAAGACGCATCTCTTATTTTGTGCTAGTAACAAGGAGTTATGTTTAAGGTTGCTATTTATGTTGGCTAGTTATGTGTAGTGATTTACATCGCCATTCTGTAAAGGAGGTAATTGACTTGGATTATCCAGGTAAAATTTCCAAAGACTATCCTTGGCTGGTGGGTTCGGTAAACAGATTGATTTGTGTTGCCTATGTAACAAATTGCATGACTTGTTTATATGGAATCCGTCAATTAGAAAGTATAGCAAGTTGCCTAGTTATAGACTTAATCGATGTGGTGGATATCAAGTGGAGGAACCTGGGGATAGCAGATTTGGTTTTGCGTTGATGTGCTTCAAGATGATTACAACGTAGTGGGAGTTTGCCCTGTTTACAGAAATATGCGTCTATGTCGTGTTGAGGTCCAGATATATTGTCTAAGGAGTTTATGGGAGGCGTATTAACGGAGTTTAAAGATAGATTTTTTTTCCATTTTCGGGGTAAGCTTGTGTAAGGGAAACTTCATTGGATTGAAATGGGCATGAACATTTCTTCTATTGATTTGTGTGATGAGAAATGTGTAGAGATAGAAAAGCGCTGCAATTTTAACTTTAATGATTATGGTCATTTCTTACTAGGAGTGCTTAAAAGTGATCTTTCTGTGTTCTGTAATTACATGCAGGGTGCAGACATCTGGGTTATGCGGAGTATGGAGTTGAAGAATCTAGGACAAAGTTGTTTACTATCAAGTCTCATAATGAATTTATACCATGTTTGTAGGGTTTGCCCCTTTTTTGTCAAATGGGGACATTTTGCTTAAAATTGAATCACGTTTGGGGAAATATAATCCATAGAATGACTCGATCAAATATCTAGAGGTTACTAACTTTGCTCCATATGTTGAGGCAGAAATCTACGTTAAAAGCCTAGTTTATCTCCTTTTTTAGAAGTTACTATGCCTGCAATAGCAACGGAGGTTCAAATACTCAGATGAAGACACCCATGTGACTAATAACCTGTAAGAGTTGCATTCTATGTATTTTCTGAAGTGTTGTTAAATTTTGTTTCCATAATACTTGTGATCTTGTGAGTCATTTTCCTTTTATGATCTATTTTCAGAAAACGATAATCTTTTGCTAAAGCAGTTGTTTTTGTTGTATTACTTGGTCTCATGAACTTATTTTGAGTTGTGTTGTAAGAGGGATGTTGTGCCTATAGATAGAGTAAGAATAGAACAATAGAGGTTATAGGTTTTGTTTTTTGGAACCATTCTCTCATATTCTTCTTTAGGTAAAAGCTTAATTGGGCAAAGGTTTGATCAGATGAGTTAGCTAGTACTTGTATTAGTGGGAGATAGCAGATACCAAGTGGAATAGCCTAGGTTAGGGGTGGCAAAAGGTTGGATTGGATCAGATTTGGATAGATTGAATATGGGTTGACCAAAAGTGGTTTGGATTACAATCCAGTAGATTGAATCCACCCAAATAGAATATGGGCAAATATGGTTTAGGTAAAATGGTTCCAACCCGTTTTAAAAAATCTGTTTTTCCAAAAAAAATAATTTAACCCCTCCTCGGGGCGCCCCCCCCCCCTCCCCACTTTCCTCCAACCTAATCTTAATTTTTTTTTTGTAAAATCTATTTTTGCAAAAATATAAAATTTACCCCCTCAGCCCCCCACCCCCAACCCCACGCCACCCTCCAATTACTGACCCTTAAATTATTTTATTTTCCAAAAATAAAAAAAAATTGTTTTTCCTCCCTCGGGCACCCCCCACCAAACACTGCCCGGCCCCTATCTTCCACCAGCCCACCCCTCAATTTTTTTGTTTTCCCAAAAAAAAACTCTCTTTCAAAAAAAAAGTTACCCCCTCCATTCGGGTAACCCATGGTTAGCACTAGTATCAACCTTAAACATAACTGTGGGTGTAGTCCTTGTTACTAGCGGATAATAAGTGATGGTTCTTCACAAATTCAGGTCTAGAGATTAAGGAAAGCCAACCCTAAATTTTAAGAGGGATTTCACCTGAAGCCTTAACAAAATTTCAGTGACAAGTCACTCTACAGGAAGATTAGGCATTGGAAAGACTGAATCTTTGTTTGAAGCAGATGGAAACTGACCAGGGTTTTTGGGTTGCTCCGTTTTGGGTTTCGGGAGACAACTTATCTCCTTGGAACAAGATTACAGTGACAGATTGTACATGAAGATTAGGCATTGGCAAGACTGGATCTTTGCTTGAAATGGATTGAAATTGAGCAGGATTTTCGGGATTGCTCCGTTTTGGGTGTCGACAGATGGCTTCATCTCCTTCTCGTTGGGACAAGATTTCAGTGACCAGCTCTACGGGAAGATCAGGCATTTGCAAGACTAAATTTTTGCTTGAATTAGATAGAAATTGAGCAGGGTTTTCGGGATTGCTTTGTTTTGGGTGTCGAGAGACAACGTCATCTCCTTGGACAAGATTTCAGTGACAAACTCCACAGAAAGATCAGACATTGGTAGGGATGGCATTCGGTAATTCGGTTCTTACAATAGTTGTACCGAATACCAAAAAGAATTATTTCTGTTCATTTTTTTCAATTCAATTTGGTTTGGTTGATTCGGTTCGGTTTCTGTTTAGACACTGGTCACGATTGAAATTGATGGTCGCTGGTTGTTGGTCGGCTGCCCTGGTCGCAGCGCTGGTCACGATGTCCAACTTGGAAAATGGAAAGTTGGTTCTTAAAAGAGAAGACAAAGGTGCGGTGGAAAATCAGAAACAAAAACAAAAGTCGAAACTTTTAAATCTAATGCTAGTTGGGTGTTGGTAGTTGTTATTTGCTAAGAATAAAAAAAAAAATTTAAAAGACAAATTGATATAATATTAATAATGATAATATAGTATATTCGGTTTACCGAAATTACATACCGAAATATAGAAAAAATCGACTTGGTTCGATATTTATGCTCAGGCGTTGGCAAGACTAAATCTTTGCTTGAACTAAATGGAAATTGAGCAGGGATATCGGGATTGTTCCATTTTGGGTGTCGAGAGATGACTTCATCTACTTGGGACAAGGTTTTAGTGATAAGATCTACACAAGCTCTACAAGAAGATTAGGCATTGGCAAGACTAGATCTTTGCTTGAAATGTATGGAAATTGAGCAGGTTTTCGAGATTGCTTCGTTTTGGGTGTCAAGAGACCGCTACATCCCCTTGGGATTCCATTTCGGTTGTAGAAAAAGGATATTTTTAGGAGTTCTCAGTATGGAAATTACTATATGAAGCCCTAAATTACATCCTTTTTTTCTTTTACAACTACTTTTTGGGTCATTTACACCTTTGAGCTAGTTCTAATTTTTTATCTTTCAATCTAAATCATATTTTTGCGGTGTATAATTTTTGCATTATTATATCTAATTAGTTATGCCTTGTGATTTTAATAACTTATGTCGTACTAGGTATAAATTTGACTTCTAAGTATGAAAAGTAAAAATCAATATTTTTGAAGAACAAATCGTGAAATTAAATGTAGTGTCTCTGTAAGGGGAAACATTCATTGTTTTTACTAGAGTAAATACATCAAACCCCTTTGAATGAGTTAAATGATATGCATGGTGCTTACCCTAGTAAAAACAATGAATGTTGCCCCCTTTCAGAAAACACTGCCTCTTAATTGCACGATTTGTTCTTCAAAAGAATTGATTTTTACTTTGAAATCAAATTTATACCTAGGAAGGCATAAGATTAAAAGCATGGGACATAATTAATAAGATATTATAATGTAAAATTATACATCGCAAAAATGGATTGAGAGATAAAAATTAAAACTAGCTGAAAAGGTGTAAAGGACCCAAAAGAAAGACAGAAAATTAGGCCTTCACATGGTAATCTCCGTGGTAAAAACTCCCACATATTTTCCCTTTCCGCAACCCAAATGGAATCCCAAGGGGATGTAGCGGTCTCTCGACACCCAAAACGGAGCAATCTCGGAAACCTGCTCAATTTCCATGTGTTTCAAACAAAGATCTAGTCTTGTCAATGCCTAATCTTCCTGTAGAGCTGGTCATCGAAACCTTGTCCAAAAAGATTAGGTCGTCTCTCGACACCCATAACGGAGCAATCTCGGAATCCCTACTCAATTTCCATCTGGTTCAACCAAAGATTCAATCTTGTCAATGCCTAGGGTTTGGCATAAGTATCGAACCGAAACAATTTTTTTTTGATATTTCGGTTTCAATATGTAATTTAGGTTTAAACAAAATAATACTATTTTATCATTATTAATATTATATCAATTTGTTTTTAAGATTTTAATTCATTTTTTATTCTTAGCAAATAACAACTGCCAACACCCAAACTAGCATTAGGTTTACAAGTTCCAACTTTTGTTTCTGATTTTCCGCCGCACCTTCGTCTTCTTTTTCAAGAACCAACTTTCCATTTTCAAGTTGGACATAACGTCCAGGGCGTGCCGACCAGCAATTTCAACCGCGTCCAAACAAAAACCAAATTGAATTTTGAAAAAACAAACTGAAATGATTCGGTTGGTATTCGGTACAACTATTGCAAGAACCGAATGCGGCATCCTTACCATTGCCTAATCTTCCGGTAGAGTGTCACTGAAATCTTGTCCCAAGGAGATGATGTTGTCTCTCTACACCCAAAACGGAGCAATCCCGAAAACCCTACTCAATTTTAATCTGTTTCAAGCAAAGATTCAGTCTTGCCAATGTCTGATCTTCCCGTAGAGCTGGTAACTGAAATCTTGTCCCAAGGAGATGAAGCCATCTCTCGACACCCAAAACGGAGCAATCCCGAAAACCCTGCTCAATTTCAATCCGTTTCTAGCAAAGATTCAGTCTTGCCAATGCCTAAGCTTCATGTAGAGTCTGTCATTGAAATCTTGTCCCAAGGAGATGAAGTTGTCTCTCGACACCCAAAACGGAGCAATCCCGAAAACCCTAGTCAATTACCAGCTGTTTCAAGCAAAGATTCAGTCTTGCCGATGCCCAATCTTCCTGTAGAGCTCGTCACTGAAATCTTGTTAAGGCTTCCGGTGAAATCCCTCTTACAATTCAGGTCTGTGTCAAAACCTTGGCATTTCTTAATCTCTAGACCTGAATTTGTGAAGAACCATCTCTTATTATCCGCTAGTAACAAGGACTACACCCACCATAGAGTTATGTTTAAGGTTGCTAGTAGTGCTAACTATGGTATCAGAGACTGTTCTCTTAGTTCTTTACTTCACCATCCTGTAACGGAGGCAATTGACTTGGATTATCCAGGTAAATATCCCAAAGACCATCGCTATCCTGTGATTGTGGGTTCTGTCAATGGATTGATTTGCCTTTCCATTAGTCTATTTAACGGAGTACAAGAATTGTATCTGTGGAATCCATCAATTAGAAAGTATAATAGACTGCCTAATTATAGAGTTCATCGACCCCGTGGTTACTGTTTGGAGGAACGCCGTGGTAAGTGCAACTTTGGTTTTGGATATGATGAGCTCAAAGATGATTACAAGGTAGTGGGCATTTTCCCTGTTTACAAACGTATGCAGCTGTGTCGTGTTGAGGTCCATATATATAGTCTAAGAAGTAATTCTTGGAGACGTATAAACGACTCTGCTTTGGATTTTTTGCATGTTTCGGGCAAGCTTGTGAATAGAAAACTTTATTGGCTTCAAACCTGCGGGAATATCAGTTCTATTGACTTGGGTAATGAGAAATGGACAGAGATAGAAAAGCCTTCCAATTTTAAGGAATATGGTCATTTCGTACTAGGAGTGCTTGGAAGTGATCTTTCTGTGTTGTGTAATTACAAGAATTGTCATGCAGATGTTTGGATTATGAAGGAGTGTGAAGTAAAAGCATCTTGGACAAAGATGCTTACTATCTGTGCTGAAAATGACGGTATGCTACATATACGTGAACCACCCTTTTTAGTGACAAATGAAGGTGATATTTTACTTGAAATTGGATCACATATGGCGATATATAATCCAAAGGATAATTCATTCAGATATCTAGATGTTACTAACTTTGCTCCATATATTGAGGCAGGAATCTACATTAAGAGTCTAGTTTGTCCCTTTTCACACAAGGGACAACGCATGCAAAACCAACGGAAGTTCCTCTAACTTAGATGACGACAACCGTGTGTCTAATAACATGTAAGAGTTACATTCTATGCATTTTCTTAAGTGTTGTTCAATTTTGTTTCCATGTTGCTTGTGGATCTTGTGAGTCATTTTCCTTTCTGATCTATTTTCAAGAAACGATATTCTTTTGCTAGAGCAGTTATTTTTGTTGTATTACTTGGTCTCATGACGTCAAACTGAATTGTTCTGGTCCTGGACATAGTTTTTCTTCTTAGGCAGTTTACGTTATGGAAGAAAGACATGTATATGTGATATTAGATATTGTCTAGTGCTAGTTATATATGAAATGAACTAAAGATATATTTTACTATTCTAGGGGATTCTAATAGACTAGAAGTCCTTCCGGCCTCTTGTGACTGTGAATTGAATAAGAGGGATGTTGTGCGTATAGAAAGAGTAAGAATAGAGCACCAGTGACGGAATCTGTTGATCACTTGTTTTTTGCACTGTCCAGTAGCTACTGGTGTTTGGAACATGTTTTGCATTCTCTTTGGCGTGAGTTGGGTCATGCCAAAGAACATGAGACATGCACATTACAGTTGGAGTTTATGGAAGCTGATAAGGCCATCAAGAAAATCTGGTTGATGATTTTACCTCTAATGTGTGGTTTGTGAGCTATTGCATGGGAACGGGGATTTTATCCTGTGCACACCCAAAGGGTAGCGGCTGCAGATTTCCCTTGACCTTAAAAAAACTCTGGTTGATGATTCCTGCTACTATCTTTTTGTGTTTGTGGACAGAAAAGAACAAGAGATGTTTTGATGCCATCTCAACTCCAAATCACTTTCTTAAAGCTAAATGCTTGCTTAACCTTTTTCCTCGTCAAAGTTGACCCCAGTCGTTAGTGCTGGACATTTTCTAGACTTTGTTCGCAACCCTAGTTCTAGATTAACACTTTGTCTAGGAGCTGAACTGAGCTAAAAATTCCTTTTTCTCCTTCTGTTACTTGTATCTTTGCATCTCCTTGATGCTATTTAATGAAACATCTATCTTCATCCCAAAAAAGAAAAAAAAGAGAATAAGAGCACCTGTGATTAGGAAACTGTGGTAGTCGATTGCACCAATGATCCCTGGTTCCTAGGTTTTGTTTTTGAATCCATTCTCTAACTATTCTTTTTTAGGTAAAATCTTTATAGGGGAAAGGTTTGGCAAGATGACTCATCTAGTACCTGTTGTGTTAGTGAGAGATAGCATCAAGCATGTACCCAATGAAATAGTTAAGGTGACCGTAGTAGGAAACAGAGGAATCATTTATCGAAGCTTAAGTACTGAGATAGTATCTAGTGCTGGTGCTTCTCCTTGCTGATAATAGCTACTTCCAAAGGCCACATATTTTGTTCTGGACTGTTTGGTGTTTTCTCGCTACTAATAGCTACTTCCTTTGTTCCTATTTACGTGACATACTTTTTCTTTTTTCCTTCCCAAAAAGAATGTAATATTCTTTATTTTTAAACAGTTTAACTTTAATTTTGTATTTATGCTTAATGAAATGTTTTATAGATACACAAACAGCTATGCCTTGTTTTACACCCCAAGTTCCGAAAGTCTTGCTTTCTTAAACTTTGTGCCCGGTCAAGCACCACCATATAAATTGGGACGTAGGGAGTAACTTTATATTTTTCACTGCAGAATGATCTTATTCTTTCACTTTAGCGGTAATATTGATGAAACGAAGTATACATTGCAAGGCGTAATCAGTTCAGGGTGCTAATTTTGCTGCTATGATCATGAGAGTTAGGTTGAACGTACAGAAGAATTTCGGAATATAGGAGAAACTGAATTTGGGGAAGAGCTTTGTTTAAGAGGGCCTTGTCTATTCTAATGTAGAATAAAAAGTGTTGTCATCTTTGTTATTTTGAACAAGAATCATTTCCAGTGTAGTTTATTCTTTTATGTTCTGAACAACCCTAAAATTGTGTCTGTAATTTGTATTTTGAGTCTCAGGATACTTGCGTTGGTCGGTGTGAAGGATCCTTACTCTTTGTGGAGAGGCTCAACAGCTGGTTCAGGAGTGCACCTCCAGCCCTTATCACTATGAGTATGACTACAAAGTTATTCAACAAAGAGTCAGAAAAGAGTACTTAGAAGACGGTTCGAGTATTGTTTACAGATTAATGAAGTGTATCTCTTTCCAGAGCACAATACAGAGAGAAAACTATGAAACTTTGCTGTTTTTATGTGCAGACAGACACTTGGTTTTCTTCTCCTATGTTTTATTATCTCAAATCTATTAAGTACTGGATTGTTTCTTGATTTTTTTCATAAAATTGCGTACTTCTTTATTCTTTTTTTGTGAAGTGAATGATAAAAATACTAAGTGAAAGTTTGATTGAAGGGTATATATGTCATTCACCCTTGCCAACGAAAGGAAGGAGTAGGTCAAGCTTGTTGCACCGAGTGTGGTTTGCTAATTATTGCACAGAAGCAGGGTTTTACCTCATGTGCACCCAAAAGGATAGTGCCTGTGGGGTTCAATCTTATTTGTGTTATTTTTATATGGGAGAGGACCATTATTGGGACCCTAAGACGCAACTATTAAGCTCAGACAATATTTATGCCCTCTACCTCTAATTTTGAATGCCTTGAACCATTTTAAATCCATTATCTTTAGACAAGAATTTAATGCAGAAATTCAATCATAATGCAAAAAAAATAATTTACTGCTGATTCGATTTAGCTACAAATTTTTCTGACTAGGTTACAAAATTTTTTAGTCGAAGCAAAAATCATGATGAATCCATTAGACTTTATGATAAATAATGATACTGAAAGATTGGAATTGGGCTTATCTCCTTCACTTAACAGAAAGCCATGAGGAATATTATCTTATCCAGATCTTTTAACAAACAAAACAAATAATTTGACAAATGTCTTATTCAGATTGAAATAGAAGGAATCTTTGGGCCATCAGCATTATACTAGACCACTTTACAGCAGGTAGGATTTTAAACTAAAATTATGGTGCACGTGAATTCATGATCTTTCTTCAAAACTCGGTATTTTTCATGTATTTTCTAGAATTAATTTGTATTATTTGTTGATACTCATGCATTTGATATCAATTCTCACTCACTACTTCCCTTTCGTAGTGGTGCAGCATGTTCTAAAAATCCTAAATACGCATTTGCTTTACAGCACCAAGTTGTAACACTGTTGCTCTGTTGGCCTTCTCAAGTCTCCTCTCTTGTAAAAAAATCCTCTCTTTTACTCTCTGAGATTCAAATATGTTACCTTATGCTATGCATATATACTTGTATGTGATGCACACTGGTATTTATAACATGTTTTATGGTCAGTTCTACTGTGTACATTGAACTAATCAAGAAGATAATTTTCATTTGTTTCATTTTTGTTATTATTCTTTCTTGTGTTGTTGTGTAACGTTTTTCATTTCGACTAATTTGTTGTTGTGATTACTCCCATACTATATTTATCCCAAACTATTTGGCTGGTTTCATTTAAGTTGAGGGTTTATCGTAAACAACCTCTCATAGAGGTAGAGGTATGATTTATGTACTCTCTACCCTACCCAGTCCTCACTTATGGATCATAATGGATTGTTGTTGTTGTTGTATTAGGGTGACCCATTGTATCCTAAGATGTTTTTCATGATTGTAAGCTTAGAAATATCTTGGCAACGATCATTATTTCTATATTAATTGGTCCTTCGTTTTGTTCCAATTTCTAGACAATTTGTCAGATTGCTCAGAAATGGAAAATGCTGAAGCCAGTCCTCTCAAAAGATCCCCTCGGGGTTTGGATGAAACCTCGGAGGAAGACTACTCTTCTCTGTCTAATCTACTCCAACATTTTGCTAGCATCCCTACTGTTGACAAGGCATGGACTTTCAAATCTACCAGTGGTATGATTGCTATTTTCCAATCTCCCTTTTGTATATTCAAAACATTTTCACTTTGATGTTTGATTATAGCGGAGTATTATTTTTCCACTTTTGATTAAGAAGAATCTTGGTTCTATAAAAGGTGCTGAATGTCCCTCTTTTGCTTTTGCTGCACAAAAAGGTTCCCAGTGTATGTTCTCAATCAGCCAGCCAAATCTACTGGCCAACCAGAACAGGAGATACATATTATCTAGTCATATTTCGAAGGGAACAAATGGTGTAATCTTTGAGTGGGCTGCCTTCCCTATTGAGATGCCTAGCGGGTCTATAATGGTTCCATCACCTTCAGGTTCAAAGCTTCTTGTTGTTAGAAATCTTGAAAAAGATTCTCCAACCACATTCGAGATTTGGGGTCCATCTCGAGTCGAAAAGGAGTTCCATGTCTCGTCCTCTGTCCATGGCTCTGTATATTCAGATGGATGGTAAAATATCTTAATCATTTTGTTCTTATTGATGTGATGTTGTTTGAAAGAGCATGAAGTTTAAGAAAGAAATACTTCTGAAATATATGGTCTAAAGTAAGTCGCAAGTATGTGTATGGCTGTAAATCCTCTCATTAATAAATCTGAAGTTTATAAAATCATTACTACATATAAAAATGTGTCACATAAATTGGAAGGGAGGGGAATCTACTTTCTAAATGTCGGATTTTTCACTTCACCATCGTATGGTGTTCGTTAGCATTTGACAATGCAGGTTTGAGGGAATTTCGTGGAATGATGATGAAACCTTTGTTGCATACGTCGCTGAGGAGTCAGCTTCCTCTAAACCCGTGTTCACGAATTCAGGCTACAAGAAAGGGAGTTCTTCAGATATGGAATGTGGTAGCTGGAAAGGTCAAGGGGATTGGGAAGAGGACTGGGGTGAAACCTACCCTGGAAAAAGAGAACCTGCAATTTTCGTGCTCAATGTTAACAGGTATGGTAAGTTATATTGTTTGCTTATATCAGTCTCAAGGGTAAATATTTGACTTCTCATGCAGTGGAGAAGTACATCATGTTGAAGGAACAAATAATCTTAGTGTTGGACAAGTTATATGGGCTCCAGCTTCTAGAGGCTTGCAGCAATATCTGGTTTTCGTTGGTTGGCCATCAGATACTAGAAAGTTAGGCATTAAGTATTGCTATAACAGGCCGTGTGCCTTGTATGCTGTTAGAGCTCCATTTTCAAAATCAGAAGATCGTGAACCCGGGTATGTAATTTGATAGCTTCTCGAGATGAAAATTTTGTGGATCGGCTGCAACTGTATGATCTGTGTGAATATAGTGCAGAGGGGGCTAAGCTAGGGGAGAATTTCGTTATTTTCTTTTATTTGTATTCATCTTCATTGTTTTGATGGAGTTTTTTGAGATTTCAGAACAAATGCAATCAAAGAAGCATCTCCAGTTAAGCTGACAGAAAGAATAAGTAGTGCGTTCTTTCCTCGTTTCAGGTATATCTGCTTATGTTGATGCTAGAGATGAGATATGTATATGAATAAGAAATTCATAAGTTTGTGGAAGCATGTTCTACTTACTTTCATATTGTTCTTAGTTGATAATTATTGAGAATCAACAATAGCATCATTTCTAAAGTTAGTTTGTTGGGAAAAGTTAAAACTAATTGTTACTTTTACTGAATTTCCAGCCCAGATGGAAAGGCCCTTATGTTTCTGTCTGCAAAATGTTCTGTAGACACTTGGGCACATTCTGCAACTCAATCACTTCATAGAGTTGATTGGTCCATAGATGGAAAGCCCACCGCAGATGCTGACATTGTTGACGTGGTTCGCTCTATTTCTATGTTCTTCAAACTTTTATCAGCACTTCTGAGGCTAGTGAATAATCATTCCTTTGTGTACTAACTAATTTCTGGTGCAACACTTATGTGACAGGTTCCTGTTGTGATGTGTCCTGAAGATGGATGCTTCCCTGGACTCTATAGTGTTAAGCTTCTAAGTAAACCTTGGCTTTCTGATGGATATACCATGATTTTTTCTTCTGTATGGGGCAGCACTGAAGTAATACTTTCAGTGAACATGTCGAGGTAACTTTGTACAATGTGACTCAATTTTGACGGACATTATGGTGTCATGCATGCAAAAGCCCCTTATGGTCCAGTCCTTCCCCCGACCCGTGCATAGCAGGAGCTTAGTGCACCGAGCTGCCCTTTTTTTACTGTGTCATGGGATTCTTTAAATTTCCTCTTTGCTAATGATTGCTAGTTAATTGATAGTGGAAAGATGTCGCGCATTAGCCCTGGAAACTCTAGCTTCTCTTGGACCTTGCTTGCACTAGACGGTGATAACATTATTGCTGGTAAGACTTAACTTTTCTGTAGAGGGGTGCCTATGTTGCACAAAGTGTCTCTATTTGTGTTCTTCGTTTACTTGTTAATTATTATCAATCCAAGTTGAGTAAATCTGGTACTTTTCTCTTGTAAAGTCAGTAGCAGTCCCTCCGATGTTCCTGAAATCAAGTACGGTAGCATTGTTGGAAATTCATCTGCAGATGCCTTAGCAAGTTGGCAAAATATTTCAAGCCCCATATATAGATGCTCTGAAAAGGTTCATCTGATTTTTCGATTTTTTGCAAAATGTTTCATCCAGAGTGTTCTGCTCATTGTTTACTTGCAAGTATGACATTTCTGTAATTCATATACATCTGTAATGCTCACAGGTCACTTCTCTACTGTCATCCCGCCAATCTAGTATTATCAAAATTCCAGTCAGGAATATCACTGAGAACCTTACTGCAGGTATAAATCATCAGTCTGATGAAAATACTTGCTTTAATCTGTGAACAGTGGTGTTTTAACTGTTGAGAAGGTAAAATATTGAGTAATGGTAATTGGATACTTGCTCATGCAACCAAATAATTCGTTCTATTGTAAATTCTAAGCCTGTACTCCCTCCGTTTAACTTTTTTCAGGTGCCAACAAGCCGTATGAGTCTGTCTTCATATCCTCCAAGCGTAAGAGCCATGATCTATGTGATCCGCTAATTGTAGTCCTTCATGGGGGTCCTCACTTCATTTCATTGTCAAGCTTCTCGAAATCCTTAGCTTTCCTTTCCTCAATCGGTTACAGCTTGTTGATTGTTAATTACAGGTGAGAAACTTTCCATGCCTCTATACTTGTAAAGCATGTTCAATTTTATATGCATACCGATAATTAAATACTAGTAATGCATACGAGATAGCTATATGAATGCTATAAGCTGCTAGAGCGAAGCTCAAACAGCGACATCCATCTTCTTTTCTTTTGATACATCTCTCTTGAAACTACTTATTGCAAATTCTGAGGAAATGTCTAATACTCCTCAATGCTATGGAGAAAATTGGTGTTCAATATAATTTTTAGCTTAAGATGTTACACTCAACATCTTTCTTGGTTTGTAGTATCAAGGAGATGTACAAGTGATAGTGGGTAATCTCAGAATTCACATGTTTAATCCAATGTCAAAGTCTGTCTGCACAATTTTTGCGACTAGTTCAGTAGAAAACTATTGCTAAAGAATCTAATTTTAGATGTTCTCAAAGTTGCTGATGTTGAGAAAACTTTGAAGTTAGCAACATCCATGTCTGAAAACAAGTAAAAGGAAACATGTTATACAAATTAAAAATCAAATGCTTACGAACAACCCTCAAAATTCTTTCCCGGACAACAAGATGCATATAATTTCAGAAGCTCTTCGATAACCAGAAACTTGTAAACCTACATTGATGTTCTGTGAACCATAGATTCTCCGAAATTCAGCGCAGACAAAGGCTAAAGCTTTAGAACTGTAGAAGATGTCTTCTTCATCATTGGCAATCCAAGCCAGACAAATCCTTAGATGGATTTGCTACTGTTCTAGAGATATTTCATTTGCTATCTTTTGTTTTTGGCTAGGCAACAGTTAATGACTTGATTAAGTACATGTTTTTTCTTACCTTATCTTAGAGGCTCCTTGGGTTTTGGTGAGGAAGCACTGCAATCTCTTCCGGGCAAAATTGGATCGCAGGTACTCTTCTGTAGTCCTCTTCTTTTGTTCACTTAAAAGATTGCTTATCAAGGATTTGAAACCTAAGATGTTATTGCTTGTTTGGATCTTTATGATACGTCTGCATGTGCAGGATGTTAATGATGTACTAGCTGCTATAGATCATGTCATAGATATGGGACTTGCTGATCCATCTAAAATAACTGTCCTCGGTGGTTCCCATGGTGGATTCCTGACAACACACTTGATTGGCCAGGTCTTCTAGTTATACGAATATTTATGGTTTCTAAAACGCACGTATAGGGAAGCTCGACAAGCTTGCGTATCTGAAAGACTATAGATTTGACAGTTTTACTACTGTTACTGCAGGCACCCGATAAGTTTGCTGCTGCAGCTACTAGGAACCCTGTCTGCAGCCTTCCTTTGATGGTTGGAACAGCTGATATTCCTGATTGGTGCTATGCAGAGACGTTTGGACATCTCGGAAAATCAATGTATACTGAAGCCCCATCGTCTGAACACCTTGCTGTCTTTCACAGCAAATCACCAATAGCACACATCTCCAAGGTCTGGTCTAATAAACAAAATCTGGATTTGGAAAAGCTTTCCATTTTACGCAACTGTGTTCCCCGTCATAGTGAAGTCATCAAAGTATTAAGTTTTTCTAGATTTCAAGGATCATGTCCCTATGGATGTATGTCTCGATCCTATTTTTGTGAATGCATTTGCTACATCCATGTTATCTAATATTGCAGGTCAAAACTCCTATACTCTTCTTGCTAGGTGCCAAGGACCTTCGTGTACCAATATGTACCGGCTTGCAAGTAAGACTTAATATAATCCTCTTCTTGTTTCTTTTATCAATCACATGTTTATGTTTCATTATCAACATGATATTGGCAAGTTTATATTCTTAAGACTTAAGCGTATACGTTATATGGATCATTCATTTGCCTTAACATAACAGAACCATCAGCTCTGAACATGACTCACTACTGCCCCAATTATGGTTAGTCGGTTTTCATAAGAAGTAAAATTTCAGAGAGTAAATGGTTTCTCTTTTTGTTGTACGAAGTATGCACGTGCGTTGAAGGAGAAAGGATCTGAGGTAAAGGTGCTGGTGTTTCCAGAGGACAATCATGCAATTGATAGGTAAGATGGTCCTGTCCTGAACCAGTTTATGTGCATTTTTCATGTTTGTTTACTTTCACTTCCTACTGGAAACTGGACCTGTTTTCCGTCTTTGCAGGCCACAGTCTGATTTCGAAAGCTTTCTTAACATTGGAGTGTGGTTCAAGAAGCACTGCAAATAGACAGATACGATTCATTTCTTCACCAAGATTTCCAACAGGTCAATTTTAGACCTCCTCCTCAAGAAGAACGACGATTATTTTCCTTCTGTGTTCATGTTCAAGCTCTCATCTGAGTTGAACATATGAACATGACTGGCTAATGGTAAACTCAAATGTATATAAATAAACAGTTCCTATGTTGTACACTTCAATAAATCATCAAAAGGTGTTTATCTTTGAACTTTTGTGTAGCAACTTGTTTCAAAAGTACTGGTCAAATGCAAGAACAAATTGCATAAATTCCAACTGTGTAATCAACTTCAGAATACTACTCCCTCCTTATCAATTTGTTTGTTTGGTTTTGGCTTGACGCGGAGTTTAGAAAAGAAAATAAGACTTTGTATCTTGTGGTCGTAACTTAAGATATGTAGAATAATATCAAAACGTTTTTAAATCTTGTGATCTTAAATATGTTGTGTCTAAAGTTAGAATAAAAGAGTTGCCAAAAAAAAATGACATTCTTTTGAAAGCGGATTTAAGACAAACGAAATGAAACAGAAGAATAATATGTTTTATGGAATGGTTTCACGATATTATCTAAAATGAAAAGTGTCACATACTAATCGATTTTAGCTTGTCTCTTGGTAGGTATGCTCACAAAAGCTAAGTATTGACATTGTTAATTCTTGCCACAAGACTTATTTATTTTTGGTTGATTCACAATAATTTTCAACAGCTAATGGTAAAATAATGTATGTAAGTTTGAATTATTATAATTAAATAATATTCCTTTCTAAAAGATTAATTATGCCTTTTTTCTTGATAATTTTTTTGTAAAATGATTCCTATTAAAGTTTATTGAATTTTTCTTCTTTTGACTCTGCAAAGAGGTGAAACTTTGTCCATATTAATTAAGAATAATGAATTACTTAATTTTAGGATTTGACAGATACTCCTCCATGTGAATATTTATTTTTCAAGAACTAGTAGTTTAATTGAAAGCATATTATAATGCAAATGAGTGAATTGATACTTTATGCTAATAATGTCTGTCAAGATAATATTTCTATTAATAATTCATTGAATTAAGATCTAATTTTTTTCTTCTATTTAAAACATCAAATACAGGTTAGATTACAAAGAACTTATCTAAATGTAAGGAATTTTCCTAAAATTGGCTAAAAAGTAACCCTCATTTATGATATAATGAGAATTATGAAACTAATAATTACGGTTGAATGTTGACGTATGATTAATACTCATTCATTTTTAATAAAAGAAAATTTTCATTTCGCTACTAAACATCAAGTTTTTCAAGGATTATCCCTTATTTATAATGATTTTTATTTTTTGTCGTTCAAACTTATGAACTTTAATATTAGTTCTTGTTGCTCATTCAATGAAAATTTTAAGATCAAAGTATTTTTATCAATAACCAAATTCCACTTAGCATAAGTTAAGAAAATTTTTATGTAGAAACTAAATTATGTCTTGTGGGTTTTGAAATTAAACTTATGCCTATATCGATATTAGTTTTATAAGAACTAAATTATGTTTTTTACAACATAACTTATGTTATATTATGATACGAAAATACAAACTTATACGATAATGTCCCCTCCCCTAACAAAACCAACTAATAAACATTGGGCGGAATGAATAAAGAAAATTTAGTTATTAGATGCTGTTGGCAAGTGGAACATAAACTGACAAAAGTGATCACTTCTGCTGCTTCTTCTTCTTCCATCCATTTTCATTACAATTCTCCATTTTCCTATCTCTATGTAAGTTTTCTTGATCTGAATGTGCAAGTGTGAATATCAAATCTACTGAATTGTGTACTGTATGTAATTATCAGTGAGTTTTTTCTACACCATGTTTAAATGCTCTTTCTATAGTTTCTGTTAGCCAAGGTTTGATTTTTATGTTCAGAATGAACTGAGAAATCCTAAAATTATTACAATTAACAACAAGAATGTATCAAAGAAGGAAGGTTGAAGGAATTTGATTCCTTTTCTTTGTTTAATTATAGTGGGAATCAAGATTGAAGAGAGAAGTGATCAGATTGTGTTTTTGTTTTTATCTGTTCAGTTGTTACTCCCTCCGTTTCAATTTATTTTTCTGATTTTGACTTGATACAGAATTTAAGATAGTTAAGAAGATTGTCGAATCTTGTGGTTTTAAACTATAAGATATATAACAATGCACCTAGATGTCATGTAATCTTCCAAGTGATTCTGCCTGATTGAAACTGAAAACTTTTTCAGTTTGCTTGCAAATGGAAAATTCTGGAGCAAGCCCTTTTAAAGATACTCCTGTTGGTTTAGATGCAAATTCAGAGGAAGAGTACTTTTCTCAGTCTACATTACTCAAAGAGTTTACTGAAATCCACACAATTGAGAAGGCATGGACTTTGAAATCTAACAGTGGTATTGCTACTTCAACTCTGTCTAGATATTTTGTCGTACCGGTTCATTCCTGTAAAACTTTTATTTCTTATGTATATCATGATCTATGAGAAACAAAAGATGAATTGTGGTGTTCTTTTGGTTGTTTTGTGGCGTCCAGGAGCCTCACAGGTTATGTTCTCAATCAGTCAACCTAATATCCTGGAGAACAAGAAGAGGAGATATGTATCATTTAGTCACATTTCCAAAGAAAGAGATGATTCCGTGCAGTTTCGTTGGGATGCTTTCCCTATTGAGATGGGGACAACATCTTTGATGGTTCCCTCTCCATCAGGTTCAAAGCTTCTCATTGTTCGAAATGCTGAAAAAGATTCTCCTACATGCTTCGAGATTTGGAGTTCATCTCAGGTGGAAAGGGAGTTTCATGTTCCTTCATCTATCCATGGATCTGTATATTCTGATGGATGGTAAATTAATTTACTATCCAAAAACACTACTTGCATTTTCTTACCATGTTCTCTTTTCATTGTGGATACTTGTTACTTCTTGCTACATCCTACAACCAGTTTAATGCTACAATTTAGTAACATTATTAAGAGTTGTTAGTTGTTATATCTATCGGTTGCCTGGTCTCAGGTTCGAGGGGATTTCCTGGAATTCCGATGAAACTTTGATTGCTTATATTGCTGAAGATCCTGTTTTTGCAAAACCAACATTTACATATTATGGCTACGAGAAAGGGAATTGTCCATATAAAGACAGTAATAGCTGGAAAGGACAAGGAGATTGGGAAGAGGGTTGGGGCGAAGCATACGATGGGAAAAGGCTACCTAAGCCTTTTGTCCTCAGCATTAACAGGTTAATTTTGTCACTAATGTCTTGCTTAAGTAGTTCTGGAAAATTATTATCATGTAAATTTGACGTGGTAACTGTTAAATGGACGTTGTGCAGTGGAGAGGTACGCGCTGTAGATGGCATAGAAAAGTCACTGAGTGTTGGGCAAGTTATTTGGGCTCCATCAGCAAAAGACTCATTACAATGTCTAGTTTTTGTTGGATGGCCATCGGGCAACAGGAAGTTTGGTATCAAATACTGCACTAATAGACCTTGCTCTTTGTATGTTGTTAGAGCTCCTTGTTTCAGATATGAACCATGTCAATCTAGGTAAGTTGCTTGCTCTGAAGAAGCCTTTCCTTTTTCAAAGATATTGACAGCATGCTTACATTATACCATTCATTTCTGTTTCCGCTGAACCGATTAAGTATTTATTGATATGTTCCTTTGATAGTCTTGTTATTTGATACTTCTCTTATCAGAACAGATACGAAACTATCAGCAGTTGTCCTGACAGAAAGCATAAGTAGTGCATTCTTCCCTCGTTTTAGGTATGTCTGCTTGTTAGAATTATGGATCTGAACAACCGTTTTAACGTTTACATTGTTCTATCAATTTAGTGGAAAATATCTTGTAAATTGGTGATTTTAAGTGTAAACAACTTTTTTCAGACTATAACAGAAAATCTATTAACCCATTCTTATTTTTCTCAATTCTCAGCCCTGATGGAAAATTCCTGGTGTTTTTATCTTCAAAAAGTGCTGTAGATTCTGGAGCACATAATGCAACAGATTCACTTCATAGAATTGATTGGTCCATTGATGCAGAGCCACATCCGCGTAACAAAATTGTTGATGTGGTATTATTTTCCTGCTTTGCTCACAAACTTATATGAGTGGTTGAACCTTGTGAAAGACTTAGCACTTACAACTCTTATTTTTGTTATATCAGTACTTTTGAGTTAAGTAATGAAGTTTCGCAAGAATGGACTATGAATTTGTTGTTTGTTGCTTTTCCATTTCTCCGAATTATCCTTGAATTTGTTGTTTCACTTGGTCCTGCTGGTTATATTAGTAGGTTCAATGACCACTGTAGGTTCCCGTAGTGATGTGTGCTGAAGATGGAAGCTTCCCTGGGTTATACTGTTCAAATATTCTTAGTAACCCGTGGCTTTCTGATGGATGCACTATGATTTTATCATCTGCCTGGGGCAGCACCCTAGTTGTACTAACCGTGGATATCTTGAGGTAAAGCAAGGAAGCCATTCTATCTCCGTTGTACTCAAAACGTTATGTATCTCTGTCTGTGTTCAATCACATGCTCATTTACTTTCAGTGGAGATGTATCGCGAATCAGCCCATGCACATCAGAGTTTTCATGGGATGTCCTTACGCTGGATGGTGACAATATCCTTGCAGGTAAGAGTCAATGTTGTCCTTTTAACTTACAACAACAACTATGCCTCAATCTCAAGCAAGTTCAGGTCGATTATACGTATCGTTACTGACCATGTTGCTCTATTTAAGCCAACTTTTTAACTTGTCAAAAAAAAAGAGTACAGGTTAACACCTGAAATCTTCTGTCTGATATGCGTGAAAATGTATTGCGGAATGAAAAATCGATAAGAGTTTTATGGTGCTGTTTATTACTTTGAAGTATGTAGCAGTCCAATCGATGTTCCTGAAATCAAGTATGGTCATCTTGTCAAAAATGCCTCCGATAACACCAAATGGAATTGGCTAGATATCTCAAGCCCCGTAACCAAATGCTCTGAAAAGGTGAATATAATGTCCATATTGTTTAAATCCTTTTGGCTTGGGCTATAACGAATAAAGTCTAGCCAGTCCTTACATTTTTCTGTGATTCTTCAAAGGTGAGGCATTTTCTGTCATTTAAGGAGTTTTCTATAATGTCGATTCCTGTCAGAGACGCGTCGGAGAATCTCACAAAAGGTACACTTGCATAGTATTTATCAGAATAAAAATCGTATCCTGGTCCTGTGAAACTAAAGATGAATCAACAGATGTAATAGTTATTTTCAACTCACCTTTTTGTTTCTCTCTGCTCCTAATTTAGTGCATAAATCTGATTAATGGTAGGTGCAAGCAAACCTTATGAAGCTATTTTTGCATCCTCCAAATCGAAGAAGCATGATGCATGTGACCCGATGATTGTAGTCCTTCATGGGGGTCCTCACTGTGTGTCATTGTCAAGCTTCTCAAAGTCTTCAGCTTTTCTTTGCTCACTTGGATTTAGCTTGCTTATTGTAAGTTATAGGTAAGTTAAAAGAGTACCATAAGCACCTTTTGGCATCTGCTTATCTGTACTATAACTTGTGCTGAACTAGAAGATGCTGTTGCACATAGTTAACCAGTTTTAATCTCTCATTAAGATAAACTCATAAGTAAAGCATTATCTTTGATTGTATTACAACACGAATATCTAATTGACGTCTTCCCAGAGGTTCCTTGGGATTTGGTGAAGAAGCAGTGCAATCTCTTCCAGGGAGGGTGGGTTCACAGGTGCTTTTTTGTCCAACCTTCTTTATGGCAATCGATTTCGATTCATATTTATCTGAAATGAGGATATTAGTTTTAAATTCCTTTTCATTGTTTCATATCCACAGGACGTTAATGATGTACTTGCTGCAATAGACCATGTCATTGGTATGGGACTAGCAGATCAGTCCAAAATTGCTGCTGTTGGCATTTCTCATGGTGGATTTTTGACAACACACTTGATAGGCCAGGTTGGGTAGTTCACAAACAACCTGTTTCCTACACCTAAAGCCATATCTAGTAAATGTTTGTGTATGGGCCATTAGACCATCCGTTCTGATAATTCGTCTATAAGGTGATTGTAAAAGTTAAACTTATTCTGTTCTTACAAATGCACCCATGCAGGCACCAGACAAGTTTGCTGCTGCAGCTGCTAGGAACCCAGTCTGCAACTTTGCTCTAATGGTTGGTACTACTGATATACCTGATTGGTGTTATTTTGAGGCATTTGGAAGTGAAGCAAAATCAAGCTTTACAGCAGCACCTTCAGCTGAACACCTTGCTCTATTCTACAACAAGTCTCCAATTTCACATGTATCAAAGGTTTGATTCATCCGTTTGTGTTGTTGTTATCGTTGAATAAGGCTACTAGATTATATTCCACAGGCGCGTAGAACTTGGCAAACTGAAAAATGTGTAGATTATAGTATATCATTTTTCATATGGTTCCTTCTATTAATCATTGACAGTCAAACAAAATGGAGCTGGGAATGGAAGGGAAAAAAAGAAAAACACAGTTAATTCCTTTTAGATATATGATTTGCTGGTGCCAGTGGCGGAATCGCCTTGTGTTAAGGGGTGTCTCATCGGAAAATTACACTGTTTAGCTAGGTCTCCCGTAGCTCCGTCATTGTTTTATTGATACGTCTATATTCACATAGAGGTTATCCTGCAGGTCAAAACTCCCACACTCATGCTTTTAGGTGCTAAGGACCTTCGCGTGCCCATTACTGATGGATTACAGGTATGTACTTCTCTTTTCTTTTGGGGGGTCTTAAGATTAAACTAAACAATGGAAAACTGAGTATACACCACAAATTCAATTGCTTCCGTAGTTGCACTTAAACGTGTCACTGCTTATTATTCTCTATCGCTTGAGTTTCCCATTCCAAATTTATCCGAGTCTATGATGAATGATGCATTCTCCTATGATTGAGACTCTCAAAGAACTACTCATTCAGCTCATTTGATGCAGTTAAATATTCCTACCTGTATGAACACTTCCTACAGTGCTCTCTAGCTCTTTTTTTCGTTCTGCTAGAGGAACCTTACTATGTCTTGCCTAATTCATTGTTTGATATAATCATTTCATCTCGTAAACATTTCTTTGTTCTTCTGTATCTGTGTAGTATGCAAGAGCATTGAAGGAAAAAGGCGTAGAAGTAAAGGTGATGAGGTTTCCTGATGACATACATGAACTCGACAGGTAATTGTGTTCCTTCCCCTAATTCAAGAACTACGTTCCCCCCACCCCACCCGAGGAGATCATTAACGCATATACTCTTTTGACAGACCGCGAACAGACTTTGAAAGCTTTCTTAACATTGGACTGTGGTTTAAGAAGCATTGCTCATAGATTGCCAGATACTTCATGGTTAATTTGAAAACTGGTCTCCCAAGGAAATGTGTTGACTCAAATTGATCAATGATCAGACTACAGAACTGAGAAAATGCTTGTAATAATCTAAGAAGCACTTGAATACTATATTACTCGGACTCTTTACAAATGCATCAAGTGCAACTTCCAAGTGTAACATCAAAAATAACAGAAATTCAGTATGTCAAAGACATAAAAGAAGTGAATAATTATCTTTTTATTCGGAAAGAAAACATTTTTTTAATAAATAGTTAAATGGAGAAGTGTTTTTAACGAGTTTATAAGCTTAGTCAAACACACTCGTACCAAAACAAATTAAAATCAGCCGTCTATATGGATCGAACCCATGACCTCCTTGTTAAAAATCAGCTAAAATGGCTTACTACTGCTTGTGATAAATATTTAACCCATTCCTATTCGTCTTCTTCACATTTTCTTTCTTTTCCACCATTTTCTTCTGCAGCTCCTAATGCTTTTTCTTCCTTCATATCTTAACCTGAAAGATTGAGAAAAATGTATGTGAAGTTTCAGTATGTTGACACCAGTAATTGTTTCTATATACTGAACTCAACTAAACCCACTCCCAGTATTGGAATTTCAATTCCACCCACCAAGAAATATAAGGACCAGAACAAATTGAATGACCCAAATGGAAGAATTGAGAAAAGCAAGAATCTTGGGGTCAAATTCAGGCCGGGTGTTGGGTATGGTAATGATGTAAAAGAGAAGTTGGATTATCAAATTGGGAAAAGCTCGCATACCCGTGTTTGGAAAAATGGTGATTTGAAGACCCAAAATGGTTTCTTGAGTAAACCAGTTGATAGAACTGAGTGTGAGGAGAAAATTGATGGTCAGTGGAGTTCGAGTAATGGGGTGCAGACCAAGTGTTCGAAAAAATGGCGCAATGAAGTGAAGGAGACCCAAAATGGTGTTTTAAAGACCCAAAATGATTTCTTGACAAAACCAGTTGATAGAACTGAGAGTGAGGAGAAAATTGATGGGAAATTGAGCTTGGTAAATATGGTGCAGCCCAACTGTTCGACAAAATGGTGTAATGGCGTGAAGGAGATCCAAAATGGTGTTTCTAGGAAACCTGTTGATAGAACTGAAAATAAGAAAAAAGTTGGTGGTCAATTAAGCTTGGGGAATGTGGTAGAGAAAGTACAGACTAAGGGTTCGAAAAAATGGGCCAGATATGGAGGATGTATTCCTGTTATGCTGGAAGCTTTGGAGACAGTTAGTAATTTGGATGAGGCATTGAAGCCATGGGAAAAGAGTTTGACTAAAAAAGAAAGGACTATTATATTGAAGGAGCAGGTGCAGTGGCAACGAGCAATGGAGATTTTTGAGTGGTTTAAGAGAAGAGGATGCCATGAATTGAATGTTATACATTATAATATTGTACTTAGGATTCTTGGGAAATCACAGAGGTGGGATGAGATTGAGAGACTGTGGGACGAAATGAGGAAAAGGAGAGTTGAGCCTATAAATTCAACTTATGGGACTCTGATTGATGTCTACAGCAAGGGTGGGCGTAGGGAGCAGGCAATGGAATGGTTGAAGTTGATGAATGAAAGAGGTATGGTACCAGATGAGGTGACAATGGGAATTGTTGTTCAGATGTATAAAATGGCGGGGGAGTTTAAGAAAGCGGAAGAGTTTTTGAAAAAGTGGTCTTTATGCAAATTCCAAGTGGAGGAACGTGTAAATGGTGGACCAAGAAGTGGTATTAGGGTCAATGGTTCTTCTGGTTCAAGTGTTTGTTTGAGCTCGCATACCTATAACAATTTAATTGACACTTATGGAAAGGCAGGACAAGTGAAAGAAGCATACGAGACTTTTCACCAGATGCTGAGGGAAGGGATCCTACCAACAACAGTTACTTTCAATACAATGATTCACATGTGTGGTAATAATGGCCGAATGGAAGAAGTTGCTTCCTTGATGAGGAAGATGGAGGGGCTTCAGTGTCATCCTGATACAAGAACATACAACATTCTTATTTCCCTACACGCCAAGCATGACAACATAGAAATGGCTGCCACCTACTTTAAAATTATGAAAGATGCTTCTCTAGAGCCAGATGCCGTGACCTATCGCACTCTTTTGTATGCATTTTCCATAAGGAATATGGTTAGTGAAGCAGAGAAGCTCATTTTGGAGATGGATAAGAAAGATCTGCAGATTGACGAATTCACTCAGTCAGCTTTGACTAGGATGTATCTAGAAGCTGGGATGGTAGAAATGTCATGGTCCTGGTTCCAGAGGTTTCATTTTGGAGGAAAAATGTCTTCTGAATGTTATTCTGCGAACATTGATGCCTTCGGTGAACGTGGCCATATTTCGGAAGCTGAGAGAGCTTTTAACTGTTGTAGTGAGGGAAAAAGGCTAACTGTTCTTGAGTTCAATGTAATGATCAAAGCGTATGGAATCAGCAAAAAATACAACGAGGCGTGCTACTTGTTTGATAGCATGGAGAAGCATGGCTTATCTCCTGATAAATGCAGTTACAGTTCACTCATCCAAATGCTAGCTGGTGCAGATCTGCCTCTGAAAGCAGCATCTTATGTGAGGGAAATGCAGGAGGCGGGATTAGTTAATGATTGTATCCCTTATTGTGCTGTGATATCTAGCTTTGTTAAAGTAGGTCAGCTGGAAATGGCAGTAAGCTTATTCGATGAAATGATTGTGTTTGGCATCAAACCTGATGTTGTTCTTTATGGTGTACTGATAAATGCCTTTGCTGACATGGGAAGTGTTAAAGACGCTACAAAATACTTGGTTGAAATGAGAAACTCTGGTTTAGAGGCAAATGCTGTTATATACACTTCCTTAATTAAGCTATACACCAAGGTTGGGTATTTGAGAGAAGCACAAGAAACGTATAAAATGCTTCAGTCGTTCGAGGCAGGGCTTGATGTATATTCTTCAAATTGCATGATTGACTTGTACAGCGAGCGCTCTATGGTTAAACAAGCAGAAGAGATTTTTGAACACCTGAAGAAAAAGGGAAATGCAAATGAATTTTCTTATGCAATGATGCTTTGCATGTACAGGAGAAATGGAATGTTTAAGGAAGCCATTCAAAATGCCCGGAAAATGAAAGAACTAGGACTTCTGACTGACTTGTTGAGTTACAACAATGTGCTTGGATTGTGTGCAACTGATGGGAGGTATAAAGAAGCTTTGGCTACTTACAAGGAAATGCTTTCTTCTGCCATCCAACCTGATGATTCAACATTCAAATCACTCGGAATTGTTCTTCTTAAATGCGGTGTTCCAAAGGAGGCTATTAATAAGCTGGAATCTATGAGGAAAAAGGATCCTCAGAGTGGCGTGCAAGAGTGGACTTCAGCCCTATCTTCCGTTATCGGTGTGCTTGATACTGACTCTCCTGATAGTAAAGATGCCTAGTTCTTTTTAATTATGGTTTTACGATAGGAGATGATTATATGTACCGTTTAAAAAAAGGATAGGAGATTGCACCATGGGGCTGGGTCTACAGAGATTAAACTTTATACGAGCACTCTCTCAAAGAGAAGCTGCTTCATACTCTATTGACACAGGTAGATTCTACTTAAGTGGCTCAAGCCTCTCATGTATTTTTCACAATTTTTTTGTTGTAAATACAAATATGTATTGAACCTTTGCCAGATCTAGGCATTATTTATTTAGCACTATCTCTAGTAGTATCCTTCAGTCTCAAATTCTGTTGTTGACTATAAAACTACATTATAAATGCTCTCTGAAATAGCATCTTCATGTACTCCACAAGCTTCTAGGTAACAGCAGCCTCGGTTTATAAAAACGCTGAGTTAATGGTTTGTCAACTCGTCAGTTGGGGATGCCTAGGGGGGTTCTCCTCTATTCAACAAGAAGCTCATACACATGTTGTACAGCTTGTAGTATTTTGTTATATGCTGGCCTACTGATTTTCTGTGCTGTATGACTGATTCCAATTGGTCCAAGAATCTTTTTCTGCAGTTCATTTATCTTTGTTTGCAGCAGCTGATTACCTGGTTGAATCTTTAGTTGAAATAAATATATTTTATTCACCCTTCACTGTATTCAGTTATTGGTCCCTCAGTGCATCTTTCCTGTTGAAACTGGGGGCTATCAATAATATCTCATTGTTACTTTCATTTAAATAGTCTTATTAAATATTAATAATTGAAAAATACCCTGTATACTGATTAGTATTCGTTATTCATTGTTACTTTTGCTCATTTCATGTCTAACTGTTGGTGCAACACCTATGTAACTAAGTAACAACAGGTTCCTGTTGTGATGTGCCCTGAAGGATCTTCCCTGGCCTTTAACTGTTTTAATCTTCTAAGTAAACCTTGGCTTTGTGATGGATACACCGTGATTTTATCGTCTGTCTGGGGAAGCACTGAAGTAATACATTTAGTGAATGTGTTGAGGTATTTCTAATGATAATATGACTGATATTATGATATGAATTTCTTTGAACTTCCTCTGGACTAATGATTGCTTGTTACTTTAATAGTGGAAAGGCGTCGTCACGCATTAATGCTGGGAACTCTAGCTTTTCTTATAGCTTGCTTGCACTAGATGGCAATAATGTTATTGCTGGGAAGACTTAATTTTGCTGTAGACTCGTATCTGTTTTGCATGAAGTGTTTATTTTGTATTATTCATTTGCTTGCTTATTCTGATCAATCGAATTTGACTATTCTGGTTTTTATCTGTTTCAAAGTCTGTAGCTGTCCCGCTGATGTTCCTGCTATCAAGTAGAGTCATCTGCAGAGGCCTCATGGAGTTCGGCTAGATATTTCACGTCTCATAAGTAAGTGCTCTTTTTTTTTTTAGAATCCCGTATATTGATGCTCTAAAAAGGTTCTTTGTTTGTTTACCATTATTTGTATCATCCAGACTGTTCTGCTCAGTGTTTACTTGTGAGAATAACATTTCTAATATTCATATCCATCTATGACGCTCATAGCTTATATGTTGGGGAGATCAACTTCTTGCTATAACCTTATGCACTTGTGTCCAGATGAAAACACATTGCATTATCCTTCACTTGCAACTAAAATATAGTGTATACATCTTTGATTCACTGATTTATAGATTATACTTATCCTTCAGTTGTAACTGATAAAACAGAAAACGTGTCCCAATTTCCTCGAGCCCCTTGTGTGAAGGAATCAATTCCAGTAAAGAGAGCTTCATAAATAGTTCCAACTGAATGTTCTTCCACAATTCACTATGGATTTACAAATAGATATTTTGTTCGATGATTCATTTTCCTAATTACTTGAGCCGAGGGTCTGTTAGAAACAACCTCTCTACCTTTATAAGGCAAGGGGTAAGGCTGCGTACACACCCTTTCCAGACCCCACTTGTGTATGTTGTTGTTGTTGATTCATTTTCGTTTAGTTTACATGGCGGGGGACATCTGAAACCCATCAAGTTGTTCGGCCATGCCTGGTTCAATATTGTTTGTTACGAACATCTCATCTCAAATATATGTTTTATTCTTTCATATGTAGGCAGTTATGCACGAGCATTGAAGGAGAAACGAGTAGAAGTTAAGGTGCCTGTTTTTCCAAGAAAATGGTCATAACTGGCTCAAATTGATCGGTTCAGAGGTGAGGTAGAGAGATTATTTTTGATAGACCCTCGGCTTATCATGAGCATACTACGATATACTATAATGCTTGTAATTCTCTATATAGCACTTGAAAACATGTCTCTGTCATTCAAGGATAAGTGCTTTGTTTGTTTTTTAGGTCCTTTCAAAATTTGAATTCGATCAATGTTAAGTTTAACTACGCCTGCAACGTTATTGTAAGACTTTGAAACTTGAGAGTTCATATGTTCTAATTTTTTTGAGTATTCAAATTCACTTTATTTATATAAAATTTATATGTATTATATTTCTATCGAATTAACTTTCTAAACATTTAATCTGATATTCTTTCTTATTTAACACTATTACATTCAGAGGGTTAAGTAGAGTTAAAATGAGTCTTCGAGTAAAAGTTATTGTGTGGCGTATAGTTCAAAGTTCGAGCCATGAAATCAACCATTAATGCAAGGCTATTTGCCACTTAAAATCAGTGCAAGATTATTTGTCCACCGAATTGCCCCTGCGATATTAAAAATAACTTTTAATATTAATTGTAAAATGCTTTTACTATGATTTTTTTATATATGACTAGGTAAATTTATGAGTTCACTGTTTAGTGCAATTAAAATAAAGGAAAAATAATCAATCATTAATGTAGACTATTTGTCCACCTAAAATCAACTATTAATGCAAAGATTATTTGTCCATCGGATTGCCCCTAAGATACTACAAATAACTATTAATATTATTGTAAAATGCTTTACTATGATTTTTTTATATATGACTAGGTAAATTTATAAGTTCAGAGTTTAGTGCAATTAAAATAAAGGGAAAAATTGTCAATCATTAATGCAAGACTATTTCCACCTAAAATCAATTATTAATGCAAGATTATTTGTCCACCGGATTGCCCCTACGATACTAAAAATAACTTTTAATATTAATTATAAAATGATTTACTATAAAAATAAAATAAAGGAATAAAAATGATTTTCGCCGTCTGTGGGGATCGAACCCACGACCACGTGGTTAAAAGCCACGCGCTCTACCACTGAGCTAAGACGGCTTGTTGTTTGGTAATTAAAGAACATATTTAAATCTTAGTTTTTTTTTAAAATTTATACCTAAATTATTGAAAATATAAATTTCATATATAAAATCTTACTCCTTCCGTTTAAAAAAGAATGACCCTATTTTCTTTTTAGATTGTTTCAAAAAGAATGATTCTTTCTTTTTGTAACACTTTAACTTTAACTTTCCACGTGGCATGTTTAAGACCACAAGATTAAAGAGTATTTTAATACATTTGACATAATCTTAATTTAAAACTTCTTTTTTTTCAAACTCCATTACAAATCAAACTAAATCATTCTGCTCGAAACGGAGAGAGTATTAATATGAATTTGTGCAGCAACATTATGTCATTGAAATAACAGCATCAACTAGTAGTAGCTAGTACTAATTGTTGTGTAGTGAGCTGGTCACCTACGTTTTTTTTTTTAATTGTTTTACTATTTTCAATATTCTGCAGCCAATCACATATTAGATTCTTGACTAAAGATTTTTTTTAATGTTTGTGATGTCTATCATCAATTCTACGGTTCTTCTCTTAATCAGATGTTTCGAGTTTAGATTTTAAATATGAAAAAGAAAAATTTTAGTAGAAAGCGTTTTCTCTTGAATGGAGCCCTATGTGGCACAAATTTAAAATTATCGAGTTCTAGTACAGATATTGAACATCAAATGAAAAATCAGAAAAGGAAAACCTAATCTTTCATGTAACTCGCTACTTCACAACTATTATTATTTATTCATCTAACCTGTGATGTTAAAAACCTAAAAATCAAATCGACTTAACTTATATCTTAAATTCTTCTCTTTAGTGAAAATGGACACAATTCTTTAAAATTTTGGAATATCTTTATTTATTGAATATCTTTATTTACAGCATATTAAAAAGGCACAAATCCCACAAGAAGAATCAAAATTACTCAATTGAGCTAATTATTAATGGAATACATGAAAATATCTATAAAGGTTCTCGGAATAATAAAAAGCTGAGTAATATGATAATCATCGAAACTTTAGAAAAAATCTAATGAAAAAAATCATAAGAATCTTTATGACTTGAAATTTGAGTCTTTGCATTTGTTAACTCGACCACCATCTTCACCAACATTATATTATTAGTAAAAAATAAATAAAAATGAAACAACAAGGTCTCGAAACATATGTTAAAGTTTTAGAAGTAACAAAAATAAGAACAAGTTGAGTAATATAGACTTTGAATTCGAGTTCATCATATTTTATTTAAATCGTGAATCGTCCCTTCGGAACTAACTTCTACCTCCATATGTATTATTTGAGTTCGAGCTTTATGTCTGAATTAAATTGTGAAGGATCAAAATTAGATGTTAATCTGTGTGTGCGATGAGCAGGAAGGAAAGACATGTTTTATCATTTTGTGTTGTCTATGTGCGTTACGCTGAAACGTGACTACCCAGTGCTCCCTAACAAATGAGCTCGAGCCCGCCCATAAAGACGATTCGTATCAGGAACACAAAATTTGAGACTTTGAATCAAGGACGAATTTTAACTATACTATCTACATGTAAATCAAGCTCAAATATACACATAAAAAAGTAAACAATTAAAGAAAATTGTTCAACTAAATCAAGAAACTGATTTTCATATCCATTTTTACATAATTCAAAAAACACTAACAACAACTAAAATAGCTTCATATCATCGTTATAATTAGTGATTCTAAATTTAATCGTGCTTCGTATTATTAATTTGTTTCGTGATTGATTTTTGTAATACATTCAAGACATATATATGAATTACAGCATGATGTGGTATAGCATATAAAATTATTGTTTGTTTATTCAAAAGGTTTTAGTTTGAGTTCTGAATAAAAAATAGAAAGTTAATATGAAGCATTTTACTTGAATAAACCCTACGTGAAGCGAAGCACAGGTTCTAATTAATTAGGTTTTAATATGAATAAATACTAATTTAAACCCTAGAAAGAGAGGGACATATGTGAATTCTTCTTTTAAATAAAAAAGTTAATATGTAAGAGAAGAGATGTATACTAATAATGTGTGTTTTACTTGTTGCATTATACTTATGTTTATTACTTACCATAAAACAATTTGATAAGTTCTTACGCCTTAATAAAAGGTTTTAGATTCAAACTTTTAGAATGAAAAAATAACGTTTTTAATGGTTAAATTAAGAAAATTGAGTGTGATTTTTTGATAAATCAAGTATTTGAATTTGTCATTAAAATGTTGCTTAAAACTACGACTAAAATAACTAATATTTTCATATTATTTCAAAGTCAAGTACTTAAATTTCCCACTTAAAAGCTTTTACATATGAAAAAACATTTTTTTTGTTCTTGTGATATTTTTTCTCTTTTAATAAGTTGTAAAAAATTGACATATTAGTAATACATTTATTGTAAAAAAGACTTAAAATATCTCTTAATTATTCTACTCCTAAATTTCTCTAACATAAACCCCAGTCACCACTATATATATATATAAATAATTATCCTAATTTGTTACCGCAACTATCATTATATGTTATTGTCATCATAATTATTAGTCAATATTGCCAATTATCATAAACGCCTATCTACCGGCATGGTTAATACCAGTTATTAGATATCACTAACTATTATATACTATCAATCAATTATTATTAGCTATCGTCATTTAAATATTTATATCATCATAAGTGTTTTATATAAATTTATATATATATATTATATATATATATTAATTTTTAAATAAAGACAAATTTTGTCATTCAAATATTGAGGAGTGGCTCACGTATAATGTGATTAAGATAATTTGTCTTCATTATAAATCTGCTAAACTTGTTTTTAAGCTAATTATGCGAATATTTAAGTGATGAATAACGCTTCTAGGAAGACGCAAAAGACATGCAATTTGGACTCTTTTCTTTTTCTTTTTGGAAGATTTAGAGATATTTAATATGTGAATAAGAATAATAATCATGCCATAAAATTTAGAATTAATTAATTTTATATTTTATTTAAGGTCTTAACTAATTTTAGAATTATTTTCATCATTTATATTAAAATAAAATTAATACTCCAAAAAATGAGATAATTAAAATATAAACAGTGTGTTTGACATTCTTGTTGAGAATCGAGAAACACTTTTTTTTAAAAAAATATAGGTGTTTGACGTACTATTTTTAAATGAAAGTAGAAGCAATTTTTTTGTTATTAAGAAAAAACTAAAATTTATGTTTCTTACCAAAAAAATAGAAGCAAGGTTGATTATTTTTCAAGTCCAATTATAAATTATTAATTAACATATATCATATGTTTGATTAATTTTTCACTTAAATTTTTTATTTTTATTTTTATATAATAAATTTTTATTTTTATTTTACATTATCTATTATATTTTATTATTAGTTTACATGTTATTTTGTGAAATTAGAAAAAATTAATAACAATATTTTGCAAGATTAGGAAAAAGATAAAAAATAACAATTAATGATTTCAACTCTCCAAAAAATGTATAATATTGATTGAAAATTTGAATATGAATATTGTAATTTAATAAAAATAAAATTGATTTGATTTTTGTAATAGATGGTTAAAATTAGTGTCTCTCTATAAAATAATCTTAGTATTAAAAGTACATAAATTTTTGTCATTTATCCTAATTCGACTCTAAAAGAACATTTTTTTTTTAGGAAAAAGATTAACCAAACACAATATATTTATAAAAAATATTTTTCAAATGAATTATTCAAACACAAATTATTTTTCCTAAAAAAACACTGTAAACTATATTAAAATGTGTTTCATAAAATAAAAGTAATATCAAACAGGCTGTAATACATTGTTTTTCGATATTAGTCCAACTTTAAATTATGTCCTAATTAAGAGGGTGAAAATTTCATCTTTCTTTCTTTACATATCAGTTTTTTAACCCTAGCATTTTCATTAATTAGTACGTATAATTGATATATCATGATAAAAGCTCAAGCGTATAGAATTAATTTTAGTTAAAGACATCAACTTTAATTTGAAGATTCAAAATAGGACAACGTTTTTATAATTAAAAATGCAATTTATAGTTAAAATATTGTCTTATATGGTGTTCACTTAAATTAATGAACAATAAGGTACCATAAACATATAAAACCTTTGAAAGATCAATTAATTATGTAGCATAATTTCAAAGATTCGAAAAATAATTCCATTTATTGGAGCTACCAACATGTTAGTGCTTTCTTATTTCAAAATCATTTTATCAGTGAAAAAGGTGAACATTGTTTAAAAAAAGCCAAAGTCATATGCGGCCACTCAAACTTGTTCCGGTTATTTATTTAGACACCTCAACTAGACGTACTAACACTTCAACCATTCTGAATTTGAACTATTTAAACATTTTTTTGAGAATAAACAAAAAATAGAGGATGTGTGAAATACACTCGCGCTGACATGTCAATTTGACTAATTAAATAATGACATGTGTTATTTTTTAATCCAAAAAATTATCTAAACACTATATTATAAAGTAAAAAAATAAAAAATTATTTTAAAGTAAAAAAAATGAAAAAAAAAAAGAAGTAAAACATAAATACCCACTTCCCTGTCTTCAACTCGAATCCAAAACATACATTTCCTCTAACTCAATTAATGGCGACCCTCCCCTCCCTTTACAGTTCCATCTTTAACCCGATAAATTTTTTTTTTCATCAGCTTTTTTATTAATTATAACTTTTTACTTCATCTCATTTTTTAGGTAGAGAAAAATGGGGAAAAGAATTTCTCCGAAAAATTTATAAATGAAACAAAATGCTAAGAATTTTGATACCATTAAAATGGTGAGGAAGAAGATAACTACTGATGCTAAGAATTTTGAAATCATTAGAATGGTGAGAGAAGAAGATAATCACTGGTGCACGGATATGGGGGTTGGGGCGGGGTTGATAAAAATAGGGAAGAAGAAGACAATTGTTCTTCTTCTTTTTTGTTAATTATTTTTTTTAAAATTAACTTAGGAGCATAAATAATAAGAATGACTTTTGAACAAATAAAATGTTCAATTGGCACAATGATTAGTTGAGTTTTCTAAATAAATTATGCGGACAACTTTGAATGACCGGAGATACTTAGGCCTTTAATAAAAAAGGATTGACTTACTATTTTAATAATAAAAGTACAAATGCTAGTTATTAATAATATCTCTTCCTTAACAAATGAGCTCGAGCCTGTTCATAAACACGATTTTGTATCGGGAATATAAAATTTGAAATTTTTAATTAAGATTTTACTATCTAGTAAATCAAACTCAAATATATACACAAAAAACAATTAAAGAAAATTATTCAAGTAAATCAAGATACTGATTTTCATATTCATTTTTACATAATTCAAAAAACATCTAAACTAGCATTATGGTAAGCCTAGTTTACTAACTAAACATCCTGAAACATGAATCCATCATGTCTACTTCCTCTATACAATGCCTCCGGCCACCGTCCACCGTCCACCACCAGCTTCAACATCGATCCTTCTTCATCGTTATACCATGAAATGACTATTACTTCCAATTCTTCTCTATCACTAATGGTTGTTCTACCATGAAACAGCTACTTCTTTCAATCCAGCTTTCAATTCTTCCCATTGACGATCCTCGAATTCTGATCCTCCATTAACAACTTTGAACTCCACCAACAACAACTCCTGTGCCAACTCCAAGATTTCAACTAACAAAACACTTCTCCCTTTCACCAACCCAATTCCACCATTCTTTCTTTTCTCTACTCTGTATCCTGCATCTTTACCAACATTCATCACCTTCTCTTCTATCACCTTAACTTCTACATTTGTCGTAAATCTCATCTCCTTCTTGTTCAATTCTTCTTCAAATATCGACGATAAATCCAACCCTGAACACATTGAAATTAAATCAAATGCATTTATACTCTCCATTTGTTTGCTTTCCTTCTCCAAAATTCCCTCACCAAATTGCTTCGTGCTTTGTTCTGGTTTCATCGATGATGATTTCTTAAACCATGGAGTGTTCATGAGCTCTTCAATTCCGTATCTCGTTTTCGGATTAGGATCAAGTAGCCGGTTAATTATCCTCCGGGCTGATTTTGAAACCCAATCGGGAAACGTATATTCACGTCGGTGTATAGATTTAACCATGCTCGGCAAATTCCTATCATCGAACGGTAAGCTTCCGGCGAGGAACACAAAGAGAATAACCCCACATGACCAAGCATCTGCCTTAGCACCATCGTACCCTCTTCTGTAAACCACCTCCGGAGCAGTATACGCCGGTGTACCACAAGCTGTATGAAGAAGACCGTTCTCAAACTGCTCCGGCAAGGCGGAGAGTCCGAAATCGGAGATTTTGAGATGACCCTCTTTGTCTAGGAGTAGATTTTGTGGCTTGATATCACGATGAGCAACGCCGTTTTGGTGGCAGAAATGTAAAGCAGAGACAAGCTGATGGAAATAAAATCTGGCGGTGGATTCAGAAAACCGGCCACGGCGATTAAGCTTTGTGAAAAGCTCACCGCCGTGAGCTAGTTCCATAACGAAATAGATCTTAGTTTTCGTCGCCATAACTTCAAAAAGTTCGAGGATATTCGGGTGGTGATTAAGGCGGCGCATGGCGGAGACTTCACGGATAATCCGTGGCTCCATAGAAGCATCAATGGCAGTACTGGATTTGTCTATAACTTTAACAGCAACTTCAGTGTTATCGTCTAAACAACGGCCAAGGTACACTTTAGCAAAGCTACCTCGACCCAATAGACGAACCAATTGGTATTTTCCAAGAATGATAGATCCAGATCCACTACCATCGGAACTGGTGGTTCTTCTGATTTTGACGGTAAATGGAGGTGGTTGGGGTTGTTTTACATCCATTCCGACGACGACAACCACGGTGGCGGCGGCGGCGGCGGATGGAAGAGAGGGGAAGCTGCAGAAGATTAGTGACAGAGGCAAGAAGAAAATGGGTGTGAAGGTTCAGTTTTATAGTGAAAATTATTTGGTTGTATCTAATCTGTCAATTTTTTAAAAAATTTGGATTCTTGTTAAATTTGGTATTTTAAAAAATAAAAAAAGAAAAAATTAACAACTAATTTAAGAGTGTATAGATATAACTAGAGAAAATAATCATCATATATTATAAAGAAAACACGTTTTAAATAATTTTATAATATTATGCAAATAGGTCGACCGTCTCCTTTTGTTTAGTATTAAATTTAATCACGCTTCATATCATCGTTATAATTAGTGATTGTAAATTTAATCGCATTTCGTATTATTAATTTGATTCGTGATTGATTTTTGTAATACATGCAAGACATATATATGAATTACAGTATGATGTGATATAGCATATAAAATTATTATTTGTTTCATCAAAAGGTTCTAGTTTGAGTTCTGAATATAAAATAGAAAGTTAAATGAAGCATTTTACTTGAATAAACCGTACATAAAGCAAAGCACAAGTTCTAATTAATTAGGTTTTAATATGAATAAATACTAATTTAAACCCTAAAAAGAGAGGGACATATGTAAATTCTTTTTTTAAATAAAAAAGTTAATATGTAAGAGAAGAGATGTATACTAATAATGTGTGTTTTACTTGTTGCATTATATGTTTATTATTTACCATAAAGCAATTTGATAAGTTCTTACGCCTTAATAAAAGGTTTTAGATTCGAAGTTTTAGAATGAAAATATAAACATTAATGAACGTTTTTAATGGTTAAATTAAGAAAATTGAGTATGTATTATTGTTTGATAAATCAAGTGTTTAAATTTGTCATTAAAATGTTGCTTAAAACTACGACTAAAATAACTAATATTTTCATATTATTTCAAAGTCAAGTATTTAAATTTCCAACTTAAAAGCTTTTACATATGAAAAAACATTTTTTTTTGTTCTTGTGATATTTTTTCTCTTTTAATACGTTGTAAAAATTTAACATATTAGTAATACATTTATTATAAAAAAGACTTTAAATATCTCTTAATTATTTAAATTAATAATAAAATTTATTTTTTTCACCTTTACGCTCCTAAATATCTCTGACATAAACCCAAGCCAACACTATATATATATATATATATATATATCATTTATCCTAATTTGTTATCGCAACTATCAATATATGTTATTGTCATCATAAATATTAGTCAATATTGCCAATTATCATAAACGCCTATTTACCGGCATGGTTAATACTAGTTATTTGATATTCCTAATTATTATTTTTCTATCAATCAATTATTATTATCTACCACCATTTAAATATTTATATCGTCATAAGTGTTTTATATAAATTTATATATATATATATATATTAATTTTTAAATAAAGACAAATTTTGTCATTCAAATATTGAGGAGTGGCTCACGTATAATGTGATTAAGATAATTTGTCTTCATTATAAATCTGCTAAACTTGTTTTTAAGCTAATTATGCGAATATTTAAGTGATGAATAACGCTTCTAGGAAGACGCAAAAGACATATGCAATTTGGACTCTTTTACTTTTTCTTTTTCTTTTTTTTTTTAAAGATTTAGTGGCGTTTAATATGTGAAATAAGAATAATAATTATGATATAAAATTTAAAATTAATTTATTTTATATTTTATTTAAGGTCTTAACTAATTTTGAATTATTTTCATCATTTATATTAAAGTAAAATTACTACCCCAAAAAATGAGATAATTAAAATATAAATAGTGGGTTTGGCATTCTTGTTGAGAATCAAAAACACTTATTTTCAAAAAAATTTAGGTGTTTGGCATACTATTTTTAAGTGAAAGTATAAGCACTTTTTCTGTTATTACAAAGAAACTAAAAATTTATGTTTTTTAATAAAAATAGAAGCAAAGGTTGATTTTTTTCAAGTCCAATTATAAATTATTAATTAAGTTTTAATACGTTTGATTAATTTTTCACTTAAAATTTTTATTTTTTATTTTTGCATAATAAATTTATATTTTATATTTTATTATTATTTTACATGTTATTTTGTGAAATTAGAAAAAATTTAAACAACAATATTTTTACAAGATTAGAAAAAAGAAAAAAATAATAATTAAAGATTTCAACTCTCCAAAAAATGTATAATATTGATTGAAAATTTGAATATGAGTAATGTGATTTAATGAATTTAATTTAATTTTTTATAATAGATGGTTAAACTGTAAAGGAACTCAATAAATGTGTTAGTGTGCCTTAGTTAGTTGGGTGATTAGTTGATTAGTTAAATCATTAATTAAGTTTGTTAGATAGTTAGTTAGAGTTAGTTAGCACAGTTAGTAGTGTGTATAAATACATGTGCAGTGTACTCATTCTTCCTTCTTCTTAACAATAATGAAAAGATATTTTCTTCCTCTCTCACATTGTACATGTTGCTGATTACAAATCTTCAACATCTTCACATGGTATCAGAGCATTAACAATGCAGATCGAGAGGATTTATTCCACATGAAGTGAGGAATTCAAGCAATTTTATCCATCTCTTTCGTAGATTTTTTTTTCTTTTTCTTCTTGCTGCTTGATTTCATGGAGAATTTAGGAAATCTGGCACAAAATGCTTCAGAGAATACTTCTACAAATGTTACTGTTATCACACCATCTATCGATTATCATCATCCCCTGTTTCTATATCCCTCCGATGCTCCTGGTTCATTGTCTGTTGGGATTATGTTAAGTGGATCTGATAACTATACCTTGTGGAGCAGAGCTATGAAGATTGCTTTACTAGGTAGAAATAAACTCGGTTTCATTGATGGATCAGTAAATCGAAGTCAGTTCACTGGAGATTTGGCTCGTTTGTGGGATCGATGTAACGCAATTGTTGTTTCGTGGATCATGTGCAATGTAAGTAAAGATCTCTTGAGTGGTGTTTTGTTTTGTTCAAACAGTTACTTGATCTGGGAGGATTTGAGAGAAAGATTTGATAAAATAAACAGCTCAAGAACTTTTCAATTGCACAAAGAAATCTTCACTCTAGTTCAGGGTACTTCATCTGTGTCTGTCTATTATTCTAAGTTGAAGGATTTATGGGATGAGTATGATTCAATCATGCCACCACCTTCATGTGATTGTTCTAAATCTAGAGAATTTAGTGAACATTTACAATATCAGAGGGTTTTGCAATTTTTGATGGGTCTAAGTGACAGTTATAGCCAAGCTAGAAGTCAAATTCTGATGATGCCTCAAGTTCCTAATGTTAATCAAGTGTATGCAATGGTGAATCAAGATGAATGTCAAAGGATTGTAGCAGGAACTAGTAAGATGATGCTGGATTATCCCACACCCACAGCTATGTACTCTAAGACGGGGGATGACACAACTAGACAGAAAAGAGGACACATCTTCTGTGATTATTGTAATATGAAGGGACATACTAGAAGAGAATGCAACAAACTGAAGAAATGTGAATATTGTCACAAAACAGGACACATGAAGGAAAAATGTTTTCAGCTCATTGGGTATCCTGCTGATTATAAAGGGAAGAGACAAGCTAATATGGCTGTTGCTGGTTCTTTGACAGGTAGTAGTACTGGTTTGGCTGATCCTAATTTTGCAGGTTCTCAAAGGATGCAACACTCAAGTCAACAAATGATGCCTCAGTGTTGCCACAATGTTGTCCAGTCTAGATTTGATCCTCATTATTGTGTACAGCATCAGTCACATCTGCTACCACAACAATTTGTATCATCCAGTCATACAGATGCTTGTGCTGGCAGAAATGGTGTTGCCAATAGCAGTGTGAATTTGACAGGTACAAACCATTTATTTTCTCATGAAAGTAATCATGTGAAGTGGATAGTAGACACTGGTGCCACTAACCACATGATAGGCGATCATAGACATTTGATGAGTGGAGGATTGTTAGAATATGCAGGACAAGTAAATGGAGGGCGAGTACAATTACCCACAGGAGACTCAGCAAGAGTTTCACATGTTGGAAATTGCAACTTGGGAGGAGGTGATATTCTTACTAATGTTTTATGTGTGCCAACTTTCAAGATCAATCTCATGTCAGTCTCAAAAATGACAAGAGACTTGAATTGTTGTGCTACATTTTATCCAACCTATTGTGTGTTACAGGATCTCTCATCTGGGAGGGTGAGGGCGACTGGTAAGGAAGAGAATGGCCTCTACACTTTGTATTCATTGATAGAAGATAAACAAACTGATGGTGACAAGTGTTTTTCATCAAGTAAAGAAGTAGATACACTTACTTGGCATCAAAGAATGTGTCATGTCCCAATAAATGTTCTTAAGAGGATACCTATGTTTCATGATATTAGTAAGACAAAACCTTTTACTTTGAGTAACTGTGAAATATGTCCACTTGCTAGACAATCTCGATTACCCTTTCCACAAAGTATAAGCAGGTCTACTGCTATATTTCAATTGTTACATGTTGATGTTTGGGGACCATATAAATGTAATACTTTTGATGGAATGAGATTTTTCTTAACCATTGTTGATGATTATTCAAGATGGACATGGGTGTTTTTGATGAGACTCAAATCAGATGTTTTCATGCTACTTAAAAACTTCTTGATTGAGGTAGGAACACAGTTTGGAAAGAAGGTTCAAAGGATAAGGTCAGATAATGGTGGTGAGTTCTTTAGTCATGATTGCAGCAAGTTACTACAAAGTTATGGTATACTGCATGAGAGTTCTTGTCCTTACACACCACAACAGAATGGTGTTGTTGAGAGGAAGCATAGACATATTTTTGAAACTGCAAGGGCTATAAAGTTCCAAGCTAATTTGCCAAATGGTTTTGTCACGACCCAAATCCGGGCCGCGACTGGCACCCACACTTACCCTCCTATGTGAGCGAACCAACCAATCTAAACCTTAACATTTCAATGTAATAACAACAGAAAGTAATGCGGAAGACTTAAACTCATTAATAAAAACCAATTCAATAACTATCAATATTCAACATCTATTATTCCCAAAACCTGGAAGTCATCATCACAAGAACATCTATAATCAAATTACTAAACTAAGAGTATTCTAAGAAGCTAAAAATACATAAGAAGCTAGTCCATGCCGGAAGTTCAAGGCATCAAGACTTGAAGAAGAAGATCCAGTCCAAGCTAGAAGCATTAGCTCACCCTGAATTTCCGATGTAGTAAGACTGGCTTGAGTTACTGTTGAGTCGAAGATGACGGCACGTTTGCTGCACTCCACAAATAAACAAGAAGAAAACAATAAAAGTAGGGGTCAGTACAAAACACGGGTACTGAGTAGATATCATCGGTCAACTCAAAATAGAAAACAGTATGTATTACGCAATATCATAAAATCAACTAATATCCTTAGCATGCAGCATTTACAGTTACCATAACCCTTGGTTACAACACCAAGCACATCAATGAGGACTCACACCTCCTCATCATACTCATTTGGGAATTTAGTTCATTAGATTGGATATATTAACATATTTCAAGATTCATTATCTTTATTCCCCTCGTGTCGGTACGTGACACTCCGCTCCTCAATATACTATCCTGGTGTCGGAACGTGACACTCCGATCCTCATTCTATCCTGGTACCGAAATGTGGCACCCGATCCATATTCTATCCTGGTGTCGGAACGTGACACTCCGATCCTCATATACTATCCTGGTACAGGAACGTGGCACCCGATCCATATTCTATCCTGGTGTCGGAACGTGACACCCGATCCATATTCTATCCTGGTACCGGAACGTGGCACCCGATCCATATTCTATCCTGGTGTCGGAACGTGACACCCGATCCATATTCTATCCTGGTACCGGAACGAGGCACCCGATCCCCTAATCTCACCACTTTCGTTCATCAAGCCTTCTTTTATACCAAGGCATCATCATTAAAAGTAGATTAGGGTTTTTTTTCAAGATTTGGGATTCAATAGCTTCATCATGCTTATTTATTCATAATTGCATAATCACATCATTCATGCAAGCATACAATTAAGCATATAGAAGGTTCACAATATTACTAACACATATCATTCGCTATTAAGAGTTTGCTACGAATAGCATGAAATAACCATAACCTACCTCCACCGAAGAATTGAAATCAAGCAAGTTAATCCTCAAAGCTTGGTGTTTTCCTCTTCTTCTCGATCGTTTCTCTCTCTCCCTTCTTGTTCTTTCTATTTTCTTATTCAAACCCTCTTTCTTTTACCCTAATTAGTATATAATTAAGAATAAAAGATGGCAATAATACCCCACTAATTAACTTAGGGTTACCTCTTTTAACCCCCCAAGAATTTGAGTTATTAATATAAACCCACGAACTTTATAATTAAGGCAAGAATAGTCAAAAACGTCCCTTAAAACATGTAAGGAAATCCGATTCTGCCTGGGATTTGCGCAACCTGTGACGGGCCGTCGTGCCTGCGACGGTCCGTCCTGCAGGTCATCGCAAGGGTCAGAGACTCAATTTCCACTGAATAATCTGTGACGGTCCGTCACGCCTGTGACGGTCCGTCCTGCACTTCCGTCACGACGTTCAGAGAATCGTTCCCTGTACCAAATTCTCAAGAGTTGAAGTGTTTTGAAACGGTGGATCACGACGGTCCGTCGTGCCTGTGACGGTCCGTCTTGTGTGTCCGTCACAAAGTTCAGAGAGTCGATTTCAGCACCCAAATTTCAGAATTTCTAAGTGTTTTGGGACGAGACACCCTCGACGGTCCGTCGTGCCCATGACGTTCCGTCGTGGGGTCCGTCGCTTCTGCCAGTTTTTCCAGGATTGAAGTCTGTTGCTCAAAACGAATAAACGGGTCGTTACAGGTTTTTGGGGATTATGTATAGAATCAGTTGTGTATGTGTTGAATAGAATACCCTCTACTGTATTGAGTGGAAAGTCATCTTTTGAGTTGTTGTATAACAAATCTCCATCTTTAACACACCTAAGGGTCATAGGGTGTTTATGTTTTGCAACAAATCTTACTCAAAAGGACAAGTTCAGTCCAAGAGCAGTGAAAGCTGTGTTGATTGGTTACAGTGCTCTTCAAAAAGGATACAAGCTATATGATCTAGACAGTAAGACCTTCTTTGTTAGTAGAGATGTGGTGTTCATGGAATCTATATTTCCATTTAAGAGCAGTGAAGAAGATTCACACACTCACAATATGAATCATCATCATTTCTCTTATGATGACCTGATCATATGTCCTTCTGACAATGTTGAAGCCTTGCCCTCTGATAATGTAGTAGTACCTAATGAACATATTGAAGTATTACCTTCAGCTGTTGCAGTTCCAGTAGATACTGGTGAAGTGAGGAAATCTACAAGGGGTTCCAAACCTCCTATATGGCACAAGGATTATGTGATCAAGACAGGATCTAGTTCTTGTACTTATTCTATTGGTGATAATATAGATTATACTGGTGTTTCTCCAAGATATCAAAGTTTCCTCTCACATTTTTCAGTTGACACTGAACCTCATAATTACACTCATGCTGCAACTGATGATAGATGGGTGAATGCTATGAAAGCTAAAATCCAAGCACTAGAAGACAATAAGACTTGGGAAATAGTTATGCTTCCCAAAGGAAAGAAGGCAATAGGATGTCGATGGGTGTACAAAATCAAATACAAGGGAGATGGGACTGTTGAAAGATTTAAGGCACGATTGGTGGCTAAAGGGTACAACCAAAAAGAGGGATTAGATTATCAAGAGACCTTTTCACCTGTGGTCAAGATGACCACAGTGAGAGCTGTAATCTCAATAGCAGCAATTAAAGGATGGAAGTTATATCAGATGGATGTTTACAATGCCTTCCTGCAGGGAGATCTATATGAAGAAGTGTATATGACCATCCCAGAAGGCTTTTCTAAGCCAAGAAGAAAGGCTGGTCAAGTGTGTAAACTTCTGAAATCTTTATATGGATTGAAACAAGCATCGAGACAATGGAATATTAAGCTCTCTACTGCTTTAACTTCAGCTGGCTTTCAACAAAGTACTGGTGATTATTCTTTATTTACAAAGAAAGAAGGTGAGAAGATAGTCATAATTCTAGTATATGTGGATGATTTACTACTGACAGGCAATGATGGATCTATGATACAACACACTAAAGATGTGCTACAAACAACTTTCAAGATTAAGGACTTGGGAGAGTTGAAGTACTTTCTAGGAATTGAATTTGCTAGAAGTGAAGCAGGAATATTGATGCATCAGAGAAAATATGCATTAGAGCTAGTGGCATATATGGGACTTGCTGGAGCTAAACCTGTTACAACTCCCATGGACCAAAATCAGAAACTTACGACAACTGAATTTGATCAATATGTCCCATCATCACATGAGGATCCAGGACTAACAGACCATACAAGTTATCAAAAACTTATTGGAAGACTATTATATCTTACAACAACAAGACCAGACATTGCATTTGCTGTGCAAACTCTAAGTCAGTTTATGCATTCTCCTAAAAAATCTCATATGGAGGCAGCCATGAGATTGGTGAGATATGTGAAGAATGCTCCAGGTCTTGGGATATTAATGTCATCTGGTGGTGATAATCTAATGAAGGTATATTGTGATGCTGATTGGGGAGCCTGTGTTAATAGCAGAAAGTCTATTACAGGTTATGTATTGCAGTATGGGAATTCACCTATTTCCTCGAAGTCGAAGAAACAAGCTACTGTGTCTCGTAGTTCAGCAGAAGCTGAGTACAAGGCTATGGCATCTGCAGTCGCAGAAGTGGTATGGATGACTAGCCTGTTCAAAGAATTAGGTGTAGATATTAAGGTTCCAATTACCTTATTTTCAGATAGTAAATCAGCTCTTCAAATTGCTGCTAATCCAGTCTTTCACGAACGAACTAAACATATAGACATCGATTGTCATTTCACAAGAGAAAAAATCCAAGCAGGTCTTATTATCACTGCTCATCTGCCCTCTGAAGAACAGACTGCTGACTTGTTTACAAAAGGACTTGGTAGACAGTTACATTCTTATTTGATATCCAAGCTAGGAATGAAAAATATTTTCATATCATCTAGCTTGAGGGGGAGTGTAAAGGAACTCAATAAATGTGTTAGTGTGCCTTAGTTAGTTGGGTGATTAGTTGATTAGTTAAATCATTAATTAAGTTTATTAGATAGTTAGTTAAAGTTAGTTAGCACAGTTAGTAGTGTGTATAAATACATGTGCAGTGTACTCATTCTTCCTTCTTCTTAACAATAATGAAAAAATATTTTCTTCCTCTCTCACATTGTACATGTTGGTGATTACAAATCTTCAACATCTTCACATAAACTAGTGTCTCTCTATAAATAATCTTATTATTAAAAGTACATCAATATTTATCATTTATCCTAATTTGACTCTACAAGAACGAATTTTTTTTTTGAAAAAGATTAACCAAACACAATATACTTATGCAAAATATTTTTCAAATGAATTATTCAAACACAATTTTTTTTTTCTCAAAAACACTGAAAAACTATATTAAAATGTGTTTCATAAAATAAAAGTAATATCAAACAGGCCGTAATACATTGTTTTTCGACATTAATCCAACTTTAAATTATGTCCTAATTAAGAGGGTGAAAATTTCGTCTTTCTTTCTTTACATATCTATTTTTTCATCCTAGCATTTTCCTTAATTAGTACGTATTATTGATTTTTTCATGATAAAAGCTCAAAAGGAATAGGATTAATTTTAGTTAAACACTTCAACTTTAATTTGAAGATAAAAAATAGGACAAGTGTTTTTATAATTAAAAATGCAATTTATAACTAAAATATTGTCTTATATGGCGTTCACTTATATTACGATTTTTTCCATTTTTTTCATGAATAGTAACTAAATGAAAAATTAATGAACAATAAGGTACCATAAATATATAAAACCTTTGAAAGATAAATTAATTATGTAGTATAATTTCAAAGATTCGAAAAATAATTCCATTTATTGGAGCTACCAACATGTTTGTGCTTTCTTATTTCAAAATCATTTTATCAATGAAAAAGGTGAACATTATTTAAAAAAAAAAAAAGGATTCACTTATTATTTTAATAATAAAAGTACACATGCTACTTATTAATAATATCTCTTCCCCAACCTGTCTCTTCAAATCTAATATGATTTTATCAAGAATTTATAGGTTAATCGACGGTTATGGTAGAGTAATAAGTAATTTTTTATTTTTAATTAGACATTTTAAATTTAAATTTTTTTAATTATTGGATTGCTTTAGATATCTATATTGTATAGGACTTACTTTATTGAAGGAATTCAATTTCTGTTAATTTTTTTGGAGGCTTTTTTATCATAAAATACTATTTCAGAGATTATTTTACTATAAACCCTAACTCATGCATATATAAAGTTAATATATTTTCTTGAAAAGACATCTCAAATATATTGTTGAATATTCATTAAGAGGTTAAGATATGCCTAACTCTTGATAATCCAATATTTCAAGAAGATTCATAAACTTATTTCATGTAGATCAAGTTTAAGAGTAATTCATAGAAAAAAGATAAAATTGTTTCCACACTATTTATTAATAAAATATTATTATTTTTTACACTATTTATTAATAAAATATTATTATTTTTTCAATATTTTTATAATCGGAATTTATTTTCGTGCAAATAATTATTTTTATTTGAGAACATTTTATTCCTCTTAATAACAGGAGTTTCGTTGTACATATAAATTTAGTCTAATTATTTTTTTAATAGATATTAAACATCAAAAAAAAAAAGAAAATAAGAAGGTTAATTTCCCCAAAAACTTGACAAAGAAAAAAATTGAATTAAATCATTCTCATCTCCACTATAAATTAATTATTATAATTTGACGGTATGCATTTATTTCTGATTATTTAAAGCTGTCAATTCTCCTTTTCCTTGATTTAAAAATTAAAATCACTAAATTAATTAAGTACCCCATATCTTTTAAATTTTTTTAAATAATTATTTTCTTTTCTTTTCTTTTTGTCCCACCCAATTGAAGTAATTTGATTGACAGTTGATGACAGATAAGAAAAATTATGCAAATTGCAAAGCAACACCTTTGCAAAGTGATGAGCCAACTTTGCATGGCAACATATATTACATAATACAAAATATTTTCCCCTAATACAATTATTAGTTAGGGTTTTGATAATTGAGGAACAATAAAAGATTCGATTTCGTAAAGTTCAGTTTTCATTTTCTAGCGTAACTATGACAATTTATTCATATGACTAGCTTATGATACCCTAACTTCAAATAAAAGGTTTTATATAGACAAATTAAATAAAGTAAAGATATTGAGTAAATAAGTAATTATTTCTTTTCTTCTAATAGTTAATAGTTAAGATGTATATATCTAGACTCAGAGCAGACAAATCACTATATGAATTTCATTCATTTAATAAAAAATATTGATGTCATTGATATAACATATATTGTTTCTAGCTTCTTTTTGTATTTCATTTTTGTTACGTGATATACTTTAGGGATATGTTTTGTACATGTTCTTAAAGTTTATAGTTACATTAGATCTAATGATATTAACTAATATCAATAAAAGGTTTAACATACTTTTTAAATATGTATATGTATTATTATTAAAAGTTATTTTTGTTATAATAATTAAAATTGAATAAAACGAACAAATATAAATAAAGTAGAATCATTTGTGATATCGTAAAGAATTCAAATGAATAGTTTTGTCTTAGGAAAATTCAAGTGTACTCAGTTAATCATCACCAGTTTAGTGGGGTATATTTCTTGGATATTTTTTCTTTAATAATGGAATAAATCTTGTTTAGTCGTTGATCAATTATCATCACAATTGGGAAAATTAAGACCCTTAAACTTTGATTAATTCTCATTACTTTTTTCTTCTCGGTCAATAACATATTTAATTTAATATGATTATTTTATATTATGTAAATTCGACTCTCTTCGTGTAGAAAAAAAAATAATGTCATGAAAAGGAGAAGCCACATACGTGCCCTAATGAATATAGCGGAGATATAGATGCTCAGAGAATATATGCATATACTAAGTAAGGTTTTGGCTATACGATACCATTTTATGCTGATTTCATCTCAATATTTCATATCACGAGATGTGATATCATATTCTCTAAAAATCATGATATGAAATCACATGGTGATATCATATCATAATTTGAGATGTTTAATATTAAAATTGATTCACGAATTTATATTTTGTTAAAACAACCCTAAAATTATAACTATCTACCATTTATTTCACATGTAAATAAAATTTATTATTCTCACTAACATATAGTCACTTTAACTCACAATTTACGATTGTTGAGTAATAAAATCTTAAAGAGCCCGTGAAAAGTGTTTCATTTTTACTCAAATATATCGATGAAACAATTACTTAAATAGACAACCAATAACTTTGTTATAATTTATTATACGATTTTATGATTTTTTGTTGATTTGATAATATTGAATAAACAATTGGGACTATTTTAATAGTTTTAGAACTTATGAGAATTTTATGTTTATAAGAAAATAAACAACATAAAAATGTCATATCGCATGTCCAAACAAAGCTTAATTTCATTTTATGATTCTATATCATGATACTATATCGCATGGTCAAATGGGTTCTAAGACAGGTATAAATACAGCAAATCAAATGATAATTGCTTCGTGACAGATAAAATAAGAAAAATAAAATTGAAATAATTGAAATATATAAGAAGAGCGTATAGAGGCGTTAGTACAAAGACGTAAGAAATTGATTATAACAAAAGTTAAAAAAAAATTAAAATAGATTGAAAAAAAAACTAAAAAGATAATTAACTGCTTAAATAAAAATTAAAAAAATAAAATAAAAATAGTATATAGTCAATTGCTCATAGGCTTTAGATGGAACCAAGAGACAGCAACATAACCTCATCTCCTCACAACCTTATTATTACTAGTAATACTATAGTCTCTTATTCTTCAAATAAAGTGGTTTACTATTAATATACTTCATTTATTTTATATCTCGTTATTTCTTTTATATTTTTATTATAAATTATTACCCTACATTAAATATATCTTCTCCAATTAAATATAATCTTTTTTTTATAAATAAAAATAAAATTTACGTATATTTTATTTTCTTCAAAGGGATGAAATTAAAAAAAAAAAACAAAGGCAAATTGTAGAGTATATCTTCAGGTGGCCATATAACTATTCTTCTAGGGTACGTTATTTGTGTCCACTTTTCCAAAATTTTTGGTTTTTTAATTGGAGACAGTCGACACATGGTTCTACTATAGCCAGCAAATTGTAGCACACCCATGTGTCCTAATTGCTAAAAATACACCTCTACTTTATTTATTTATATAATTTTATTTTGATATTAAAAAAATTAACTAAAATTGATTGGATGAATTGAAATATCTGTTAATTTTGTGATCTTAAATACTAAGTTATTATTGTGAAATTAGGTTTTAGACCTAATTCACGTCCTAGCTCAAATGATGGAGAATTGTTCAAGTCTTATAACGAACTCACTCATCTCATTAATCACCGATGTGGGACTTTTATCATTCTTCAACACTCCTCCTAACGCCTAGTGCTTAGCATCTGATGGGTGGACAATTTTAATTTTTGGGGGTTCGAATATTGGGTGAGACTGGTCCACTTTAATACCACGTGAAATTAGATCGTACACCTAACTCACACCTCAAAAGCTAGCTCAAAGGGAGGATGATTGCCCAAGTCTTATAAAGAATTCATCCATCTCATATAACCACCAATGTCAAACTTTCGTCATTCTTCAACAATATAATTATTCACAGGTTCAAGTCTCAAATTGGTTTCAAGTTTGATTTGTAGTGAATTTTTGAATTTAAATTTATACTAATTATTATTATTATTATTATTTTTTTATAAATTTAACTTGCTTAGAAGCTTACGACTTCACGATACTATTTCGCTATCAATCACCCAAAAATATTTAGTTTTAAAAGATGATCTTCGTTGATTCATACGAAATTATACGTGCCCCGTGCTACTTGTGTGGGATTACATATAGAAGTGGAGTAATTACTTCTCTTTTCTTCATAATTTTACTGAGTATTTTGTTTGTTTGCACGTTTTTTAAGTTATAACCTGATGGAATTTAGTTGCAATTATTAATTAAGACTCTAAAGTTTGTATTATTATTTAATTTCTTATGAAATTAAATGATATGATCCTTCTTTTTGAGTAATTTAGATTTCTTTCTCTCTCTTTTTATTGGTATTAATATTTTTTCTTGGAAAGAAGTGTGCAAGTGAATGATTAAAAACATCATTTATTGTTCTACTGAATGGCGTTTTTTTTTAAAAGAAGTAAGAATAATGTTGAGTTGTAGACTCGATTGAATTGAAATTGCGTATTATAAAATTCATTTGACATAACATATTTTCAATTTAAATATAAAATTTTTAGTTAAGAATCGAATATTCTAGTTTTATTTTTGTGTTGTTGAATAGTACATTAATTAAAAGGTTCTCCACTTGGTTTACTCTTCCTACCTTTTTTCGTAGCTGGATATTAATTGTTTTCTTCTGCATTTGTGGAACTCAATTGGTATTTTGGTTGGACATTTGAGGTCTCTATGAAATTATACATAATTCTGGTTTTATTTTATCTGTCTTATTTCTTTAATTTATTTTAAATTGGTAAATTATTTTTTAAAAATTTTTATACATAAATTAATAAGAGATATTTAGTTGTAATAGATTTTCTTTATGTTACTGTAAAAATATTTAGTGATCATTGAGCTAATGTCATCGCATCCAAAGTCATGAAAATCTTTAGTCATATTCGTAGAGTGTTTGTTCTAAATATTCATATCAATTTTGTTGCAGAATATAATATAATGACAATTATATTATTGTGTCAATAAATAATTACTGCAAAATCACTTGCATGTTATAGTGCTATATCATGTTTAGAATTATAAAATTAGTTAATACTGATATTTTGATGTATTTTATATATCTTTAATTTAAAGTCACAAAATTAATTTCAAATTTCTCATAAATTTTATATCAAATAAAAATTAGAGAAGTAATTTAAAACGCAAAAAAATATGGTTAAGGGACACAAAAATAGGGTTTATGAAAAAAAATGCTATACTACATTATATTTGATCATTTGTTGTCTTATCGAACATCTTTTTATTCTCACTCTCTTCCGACAAATAAAGGCAATTAAAATACATACAATAATATATATGTATCATCGCTATCAAATTAAATTATTAATATTGCGTGGTTGAAATTTCACTAGTATATTCCTAGGAAGTATGTTTTTTTTTTAAAAAAAATATATTCTTTTATTTTGGCGATCAGACATTTAATTTAATTATCAGAGTTGTTTTGGTCCTCAAGTTTATAAGCGGTTGTAGTTGTACATTGAACATATAATTGATGAGAGATAAATTAGTTCAATTATAGACACAACTAATATAATACTATGATTTTTTTACTAAAAACAATTGTAAAATAAAATGTGTCTAAAAGATGACTAATATAATAATATTTATTTTGACTAAAGTCGTTCAAAGAAGACAAGTTTTATGCACAATTAATAAATAAATAAATAAAAAGTTCGTTTCATGTAGGTTACAAGGATTAAAATAATGTGTTTTTGGTTTTATTATGATATTCGATATACTCTTATTTCAAATTAATTAATAATCACTTAACCTCAAAAAGTTGTTTCAAAATAATGTTCATTTCAGAAATTTAATATGAAAATTAATAATAAAATATTTAACTATATTTTCAATAAAAAAAAGTATGTGAATTTTATTTTAACTATTAATTTTCTTTGTTAAATAGAAAAATAAATTATAACTTAATTTATTAGTATGAATATTTTTTTTTAGTGAACGTAAAAGAATAGTCAAAATGACAATGGATTTTCAAACTAAGTAGTGGCCTCTAGGAGATAAGAACTAAAACATTGAAAAAATTAGTCATTCACTATCACTAATATCATTAACGAAAGATATCTTGAAAAGTTAAATATTAATTAAAAATAAAAAAATACATAATTTTTTAATATATATATATATATATAAGCAGGAAGAAAAATGAGATTCCTCTTTCTTTTATTATTTAGAAATTGCATGAGATAAAAATTTATTTACGATTTTAAACAAAAAAGGAAGTTGAAGAATAGCCAAAAAAAAAAAGACGAATAAGACTTATTCATGTAATATAATTCAATACCTATAAATCGAAAATTCGAGTCAAAGTTAAAAGATAAATACATATGTAAATTATAAATTTAAAGAGGAAAAACAATCATAAAAATGGAGGGGCCATTAATTAGGCCAATAAAGAGAAAGTAATAGATTTTCATGTCAATGTCAAGGTTCATCATTACTAAAAAAGATACAGTCATGTTAGGTGCTATTGGTGAATATAACAACCAAGTGGTGACAAAGACATCATGATAATTACTCCTTAACACTAATAGTTTATTAATAATTATATTAAATGGTTCTTAAGATATTAATCATTTCAGAATTCTCTACCTATAACACTATAGTTAGTCATAAATTAATTAATACTAACAAATTAATACGTTTACATAACAAAGTTTAAGACTGATTTTCATATCCATTTTTACATAATTTAAAAAACATTAACAAGAATAAAAATAGTATAATGCTAAACTTAGTTTACTAACTAAACATCATGAAACATGAATTCATGATGTCTACTTCCTCTATACAATACAATGCCTCCGGCCATCGTCATTTTCATCGCCGTCCACCATGATCATTAACACCTTCAACATCGATCCTTCTTCATCGTTATACCACAAAATGACTATTACTTTCAATTCTTCTCTATCACTAATGGTTGTTCTACCATGAAACAACTACTTCTTTCAATCCAGCTTTCAATTCTTCCCATTGACGATCCTCGAATTCTGATCCTCCATTAACAACTTTGAACTCCACCAACAACAACTCCTGTGCCAACTCCAAGATTTCAACTAACAAAACACTTCTCCCTTTCACCAACCCAATTCCACCATTCTTTCTTTTCTCTACTCTGTATCCTGCATTTATACCAACATTCATCACCTTCTCTTCTATCACCTTAACTTCTACATTTGTCGTAAATCTCATCTCCTTCTTGTTCAATTCTTCTTCAAATATCGACGATAAATCCAACCCTGAACACATTGAAATTAAATCAAATGCATTTATACTCTCCATTTGTTTGCTTTCCTTCTCCAAAATCCCCTCACCAAATCGCTTCGTGCTTTGCTCTGGTTTCATCGACGATGATTTCTTAAACCATGGAGTGTTCATGAGCTCTACAATTCCGTATCTCGTTTCAGGATTAGGATCAAGCAGCCGGTTAATTATCCTCTGAGCTGACTTTGAAACCCAATGGGGAAACTTATATTCACGCCGGTGTATAGCTTTAACCATGTTAGGCAAATTGCTATCATCGAATGGTAAGCTTCCGGCGAGGAACACAAAGAGAATAACCCCACATGACCAAGCATCCGCCTTAGCACCATCGTACCCTCTTCTGTAAACTACCTCCGGAGCAGTATACGCCGGCGTACCACACGCGGTATAAAGGAGACCGTTCTGTAACTGCTCCGGCAAGGCGGAGAGTCCGAAATCGGAGATTTTGAGATGACCCTCTTTGTCTAGGAGTAGATTTTGTGGCTTGATATCACGATGAGCAACGCCGTTTTGGTGGCAGAAATGTAAAGCAGAGACAAGCTGATGGAAATAAAACCTGGCGGTGGATTCAGAAAACCGGCCACGGCGATTAAGCTTTGTGAAAAGCTCACCGCCGTGAGCTAGTTCCATAACGAAATAGATCTTAGTTTTCGTCGCCATAACTTCAAAAAGTTCGAGGATATTCGGGTGGTGATTAAGGCGGCGCATGGCGGAGACTTCACGGATAATCCGTGGCTCCATAGAAGCATCAATGGCAGTACTGGATTTATCTATAACTTTAACAGCAACTTCAGTGTTATCGTCTAAACAACGGCCAAGGTACACTTTAGCAAAGCTACCTCGACCCAATAGACGAACCAATTGGTATTTTCCAAGAATGATAGATCCAGATCCACTACCATCGGAACTGGTGGTTCTTCTGATTTTGACGGTAAATGGAGGTGGTTGGGGTTGTTTTACATCCATTCCGATGACGACAACCACCGCGGCGGTGACGACGGCGGATGGAAGAGAGGGGAAGCTGCAGAAGATTAGTGACAGAGGCAAGAAGAAAATGGGCGTGAAGGTTCATTTTTATAGTGAAAATTAGTTGGATGTATCTAATCTGTCAATTTTTTAAAATTTTTGGATTTTTGTTAAATTTGGTATTTAAAAAAAAAAAAAATTCACAACTAATTTAAGAGTGTATAAATATGACTATAGAAAATAATCATCATATATTATAAACAAAACACGTTTTTAATAATTTTATTTCCGTCTCTTTAAAATTTATTGTAAAGAATTATTTTTATTTGAGAGAATTTTATTCCTCTTAATACAGGACTTTCGTGGTATATTTAAATTTAGTCTAATTATTTTATTAATCGATATTAAACATCAAAAAAAATATAAGAGAATATACCGGTTAATTTCCCCAAAAACTTGACAAAGAAAAAAATTGAATTAAATCATTCTAATCTCCACTATAAATTAATTATTATACTTGGACGGTATGCATTTATTTCTGATTATTTAAAGCTGTCAATTCTCCTTTTCCTTGATTTAAAAATTAAAATCACTAAATTAATTAAGTACCCAATATCTTTTAATTTGTTTAAATAATTATTTTCTTTTCTTTTCTTTTTGTCCCACCCAATTGAAGTAATTTGATTGACAGTTGATGACAGATGAGAAAAATTATGCAAATTGCAAAGCAACACCTTTGCAAAGTGATGAGCCAACTTTGCATGGCACATATATTACATAATATAATACAAAATATTTTCCCCTAATACAATTATTAGTTATGGTTTTGATAATCGAGGAACAATAAAATATTCGATTATTTTCTAGCATAACTATCGCAACTTATTCATGCGACTAGCTTATGATACCCTGACTTCGAATAAAAGATTTTATATAAAAAAATTAAATAAAGTAAAAATATTGGGTAAAATAACTATTTCGTTTCTTCTAATAATTAATTGTTAACATGTATATATCTAGACTCAGAGCAGACAAATTACTAACATGCAAAACAGTTACATATGCCTTATTTGAGGGGCTCTATTTCATCACTATTTAAATTTCATTCATTTAATAAAAAAAATGATGTCATTGATATAACATATATTATTTCTAGCTTCTTTTTCTATTTCATTTTTGTTACGTGATATACTTTGGGGATATATTTTTGTATATGTTTTTAAAATTTATAACTATGTTAGATCTAATGATATTAATTAATATCAATAAAAAGTTCAGCACACTTTTTTAATGTGTATACATATTATGATTAAAAATTATTTTTATTATAATGATTAGAGTCGAAAAAAACGAGCGGATATAAATAAAGTAGAATTATTTGTGATATCGTAAAGAATTCAAATGAATAGTTTTGTCTTAGGAAAAATCAACTTAAGCTATAGAGTGTACTCAGTTAATCATCACCAGTTTAGTGGGGTATATTTCTTGGATATTTTTTATTTAATAATGGAATAAATCTTGTTTAGTCATTGATCAATTATCATCACAATTGGGAAAATTAAGACCCTTAAACTTTGATTAATTCTCATTACTTTTTTCTTCTCGGTCAATAACATAGTTACTTTAATGTGATTATTTTATATTATGTAGATTCGACTCTCATCATGTAGAGAAAAAAAAAATAATATAATGAAAAGGAGAAGCCACATGAGTGTCCTAATGAATATAGCGGAGATATAGATGCTTAGAGAATGTATGCATATAACGTGTTTGGTCAAACCATATAATTTTACGTTGATTCCATATCAATATTTCATATCACGAAATGTGATGTCATATTCTCCAAAAATCATGATATGGATTATGGAATCACATGGTGATATCATATCATAATTTGAGATGTTTTAATATAAAAATTGATCACAATCCCACATTTATAACTACTAGCCATTTATTTCACATGTAAATAAAATTTATGATCACATCATTACATTTTTAAATTTATTATTCTCACCGACATAAAATTTGTTATTCTCACTAACATATAGTCACTTTAACTCACATTTTACGATTGTTGAGTAATAAAATCTTGAAGAGCCTGTGAAAAGTGTTTCATTTTTACTCAAATATATTGATGAAACAATTACTTAAGTGGACAGTAAATAACTTTGTTATAATTTATTATTATACGATTTTATGATTTTTAGTTGATTTGATATTATTGAATAAATAATTGGGGCTATTTTAATAGTTTTAGAACTTATGGGAGTTTTATGTTTATAAGAAAATAAACAACATAAAAATTTCATACCGCATGTCCAAACAAAGCTTAATTTCATTTCATGATTCTATATCATGATCATATCGCATGGTCAAACGGGTCCTAAGACAGGTATAATACAGGGAATCAAATGGTAATCGCTTCCGTGACAGATAAGATAAGAAAAATAAAATTGAAATAGTTCGAATATGTAAGAAGAGTTTAAATTGAATTTAAGGTTACTATATTTATTTGTGAATTTTTGGCGTTAATTTTATATTTTTTTTCATATTTTTCCTATTTTTTATTAATCAATTACTCATTTTCGGGATCTACCGCAAAAATAATAATTAAACAAAATTATTAATAATGGGTCGGATATTAAATTTAAAAGGAGCTGATTTATGGGTTGTATTAGGTGTTTATGAGAACGAATATCTTTCAATTTTCATATAAATGTTATGTGGTAAGGTCAAAATGACATGACAATTCCATGTGGCATTTAAACAAATGAAAAATGAGTTGGATATGTCCAACATGACAACTAATGCCCATAAAGGCATATTTGGACCAAAAGTTGGACGGCGAAGGCATCAGTGAACCAAATTTTAAACGGAGAATATACCTAGACCTTTTCAAATAGTTTAGGGGTATATTTAACTCTTTTCAAAGTATTAAATGATTCTTAAGATATTAATTATTTAAGAATGCTCTACCTATAACACTATAGTTAGTCATAAATTAATTATACTAACAAATTAATAAGTTTACATAACAAAGTTTGAAGTTAAAAGTTAAAAACTTATAACAATTCAAATTTTTTTGCGATTCATTTCTTATTATGAGTGTTAAAAGAAGGATCGCAGATTAGGGCTAATTAATTTGATATTCATGTATGTAAATAATTAAAACTAGGTTTTTGTTGGGAAGGCTTGAGTTTAGAATGAATTTTATTTTTGATATCCATTTAAATAATAAAAACTAAGCTTTGTTGAGAAGCCTTTGTGTTTAGATAGAATGAAATCTAATATCAACCATATGAAAATATAGTTATTATTTGTTTCGACCTAGACCATATCATGCCCCTCATGGGTACTTGCTATAGTCAAGATGTTACATTAACCAACAATTTCCCTTTCAACACATGTCTCATGCAACATGTTTGTCACGACCCAAAATCACGAGTTGTGATGGCACCTATATTCCCAGCCAATAGGTAAGCCAACCAACACATTTTAACAAACTTAACTAATAAAGAAGTGAAAAGACAAAAATTTCCAAATCTCCAACACTGAGTTCTTATAAGTACGAATGCGGAAAACTGAAAAAAAGTACTACCCAAGAAATGGTGTCATGAGTACAAGAGCTTCTAAAATACGATGCAAGTCTGAAACTAAAAAGGCAAATCTAACAAAAGGGATATCCTGTCTGAATACTGAATAACAGAATAAGTAAAAGATAGAGGGAGGTGTGGGCCACGGAACAGCCAAGCAGCTCACCACAACTCCAAGACACTCCAAACTCGGACTCAAACTGCTCCTCGAGATGTGCTCCTACTTGGAATCGAATCTGCACCACAAAGAGTGCAACAAGTGTAGTATGAGTACGAAACCACGTGTACTCAGTATGTCTCATTGACCGACCACGAAGAAGTAGTGACGGGAGTTTATATAAGAAAATAAATTCTTAAATTATACAAGTATATATATATATATATATATTACACTCACTATTTAAGTTTCGTCAATAAAGGAAATCAACATTTAATATTTTCCAAAACACCAAACGAAACATATAGTCATCAAGAATGAATGATGGGATGAAATGCAATGCAATATGATGCCCTGTAATGATATGGCTCAGAATACCCAGTACTCACTCAACCGTATATACATGATACTCCTCGGAAATACATCGAGAGTTCATGACCCATGGGGGACTCGCGAGGTCCATATACCGACATGGACGATCTCCACGTGTCTGTGCGGACGATCTCAACGCACAATCATAATATCAAACAATTTTCGCACGGACGGTCTCCACGTGCCCAAATTACAATGTTAACATCTCACCATCCCCAGCACGGACGATCTCCACGTGCCCAACTTATACTCAGTCTCATGTCTATGCATGTGCACAATATTATTTCAATAGAGGGGATGGTGATGCATCTCAATCAATCAATATGAACATAATACATAACCACCTCAATTATCACAACTATACGGGTGAAATAAATAAAACACAATCACACAAGGAATTCAAGTCAATAATATATCAGCTAATGCCCATATGCTTTGGCATTCTCAAATTTCAATCCACATTCTATAATAGAAATTTTCCTTTTTATAACACCGGTACTCGTACCAATGCCCGTCACACCATTGATACGAGACCACCATTTTTTCCCCTTACTCCTTGTCTATTTTCATTTTTTTTAATCTTTAATTAGGAAAACGTCCTTCAACAAGTCTAAAAGTCTTAACATACCTCAAGTGCCGAACTCGTGCCACGAATCCTCAAACTAGTTCCTTCCCTTTTTGCAAAATTTCGGAACGTTCACGATCTACCAATGATGCAATATTCGTAAGTAAGCGAGTTGTATCAAATCATTATATGTCTATCATAAACCCTAAAACTCACTCATATTTCCAATCTAGCTCCAAACCTTGATAAAATTTGTATGCCAAATTTATCATATTTGCTAAATTTCAAGTCAAGAATTTAACTTTAATCCCTCCAACAAGGTTGAATCATATAATATACCCCTAATAATTAATTATCCATCTCAATCTATTAAAAACTAGTATCTTAATTTTGTAAATGGATACCATAAGAACTGATTCCCACCCATCGATAAATAAAATATTGGAATGTGACCATTCTTTCCTTAAACCATTCTGCAACCTGCCTTTTTTTTTTAATATATTACCACCATTGCCAATCATTGGCATATGATTGCCTAATGATTGGCATCCAACCATAATCCCTCATTATCCTAATAACTCTAGGAACAAAACGTCCCTCATCAGCCAATTTTTTTTCTTCATTAATGCCCCCCGTCAATATGACCCCCAAAAGTTTCTCAGATTTTCATAATTTACGACAATTGTACTGCCAATTTTTACAAGGATCAACGGTCCAAATCTCCAAAAAATATTCCATAATTCCCACTCGTCTATGTCGGTACTGTACCCATGAAACCATTAATTCAACATTCCCCACCTAATAATATAATAGCAATACTCATATACGAAGCAATTTCGTGTGTACCCTCAAGAATGAAAAATTTATTAAGATTTTCTTACCTCTAGGAGTCGACTTTCGCTATGACACCGCCACCAAACTTTGCACGCTGATTTCTTGTTTCTTCTTCTTTTTTTTCTAAACCAGAGTATATTAACCGTGAAACCCCACTAACCTATTATCTACATTACTTATTTTAAATTCTTCACTAAATTTTTTTTTTATCAACTAAATATTCTTAGTTTCGAATAGTTTAAAAATACCCCTTTAAATTTTCAAAAGGAGTCAAACTAGTCCTAGTTCTCAAAACGACCTAGCAGGTCGTTACAATGTTATTCTTCGAAATCAAATTCATGACGTTATCTCTAATATCATTGGTTAAAATCAAATCGCAAAGATGTAACTTTACTTTTCAACTGAACCCACTAAGCAAGCAACATGCATACATTCATCGTTACTCTGAGTAGGACTAACCCAACCTCCTCGGGCCTCGTGGACCTTGTCATATGCTAGACGTTAACGTTATCCAACAATTTTCCTCACAGCATCTGCCTCATAAAACTTGGAAATCGAACTGATTACGACGTCATGTTCGATCATAACTCTGATTTGAATCACCCTTGCCCCCTCGTGGATCTTGCCATAGGTACAAAATACCACAATACTAAATTAAAAGTCAAGAAAATTGAAAAGGAAAGATACTAGGAACCAAGGGATTAAAGGACAAATACCATTTCAATGTCCAAATGACCTCTAATATATCGAATGTTTTAATGTCATTAACAGTAAAAGACAATAGGGATTTACGTCGTTTCAACCTAATAGTTGTTGGATTTGTTAGTTTACTTAGTAGAAATAATATATGAATTAGGAATAGCTAAAGATACATAAATTTTTTTATTGTACAATAATGAAATAATTTATTTGTCATAGTTTACCTATAGTCCATGTCATTAATGGTCCAAGAAAAAGAAAATTGGAATATTCTGCTCATAACATTAAATTATTGATTTCATTAAGATATTGAGAGATACTTAGATGAAGAGTTAAAAGATCTACACTATTTAATAGTGATATTGATCATCATCATGACTTCTAAAAATTATAATAAAAAGAGTGTCATTCTTTAAAGGATCTTAGATATATGATTGTGAATTTGAATTTAAAACTTTAAATTAAAAAAAAATATAGCTATAATAAAGGTAATATATCTATTTAAGCATCATTACAATAGAGTTGGTTGCACTTACATTAATGCTAGAACTAAATTAGTTATGTTCAAGAAGGGGATTATAATTTATAATGCATCGAGGTTTTTTAATCTGATAAAAAGAATTTCTTTGTTACTTGCATCTAATTTTTTTAAAATACTTTTTTTATATTTCAACGTTGTCATTAATCTTGTAAAAAAATGAGAATAACATGCAATTGCACCAATGTGTCTCACAATTTCAATTTTTTTTTTTACATAGTCCACACAAATACATTTTTTTTTCTTATTCCAAATATTTCATTGCTTCACGTATCGAAATAACTTTAGTCTAACATTTTATATTCTAAAAGTCATAACTAGGGGAATTCGTTTTGAGAATTAAATGTAGAATTTACCAAACCAAAAACAAGGTACACACTTGCTTTTATCAATTTGGGTGTCGAATACGTCAATACTAAAATTATGATGATATATGCTTATATTATTACATACTTGGTAGGATTATTTTTGGAAAAATATCTATTTTGTGAGTAGACGAAGGGGTTGATTTCTCAGAGCGATGGTCAGTCAACTAATATAGTTATTTTATCTATATAAATTTGATCATTTTTTTTAATTCTAAATTCCAATAAAGTAAATGATTTTTTGAGATAATAACCATTAGTTAAGTGTTTGAAAAATTAACTCTCGTATAAAGTATATAAGAGCCAAGCTAGAAGCTCAGATACGAGTTCCGGCCCATTTCAATAGTTTTTGCTCAAATAGTATATTGTATTCATCAGATATGAATAAATATTAAGTTTAGCGAAATCAGTTATTAACACTTAAATAGTCATTTTAAAATACATAACTCAGAAAATTATAGTCATGACTCCATCCCTGAAAGTATATACGAATTGTTGCTTTAATTAGTGAATGAATTTGACTACTAATAAGCGTTGTGCTGTAGTGGTTAGCATACACTCGTTCATTCTTAATCAGAGGTCTTCGATTTGAATCTCTGAATATAGAATCACTTTTATTAAAAGCGTTTTACCTCACTATAGCACTTCTTGACCCAAAATAAAATTTTAATACGAATATTAAATATCGTATTCAGATAAACAAGGAAAAAAAACTTAACTATATATCTATGTATATGCCAAAACCCATCCGAATTGATTATCACATTACATAACTATCCTCAATGTTTCTAGTCTTTTCTTATGTCAAATTCATTTTATCTTTTGAAGAAAAAAAACACACACTATTTTTTTTAGTAACTAATAAAAAGACACATGACTAAATTTTCAATCATATTTCCCAATAAGTTGTTTTTCATATCTGGTATGATTCTTAGCAGGAACACACTGCTTCTTGTATTTTTTTTTTTTAATTTATTCCCTCAAAAATAGACAAAATAAGAACTATATATATATAGTTGTATAAATCTTCTTTCTACTTCCACCAACTATAGTCTATAAATTAATTATGGAGAGTTCAACGGTACGTATTTTTTCAATATTTTTTTTAAAAGAAAAAGAAAAATACATAAGTGCTTCTTTAAAATTTCAGAGACACTACTTATACTATATTAAGATTTTATTATCTTTCTGTACTCCTTTTCAGTCTACGTGAAAAATTGTCAACATGCGTTGGCCAGAAGATAATGTCACATAGGTCGAAAAAGGGTAGAAAATTATTTATAAAAAAAGTTTAGAGGTAATAGGATCTTAGTATAGTATGAGTGTGTTTCTGAGATTTCGAGCGCAGATCGAGGGTAATTATGTCCTTTAGCTATAAAAAAATATCTTTTTCACATGTTATTATTATAAGAATATATGCAATTGGAAAGCAACCCCTTTGCATAATATTATAAGATATTCACTTATAATAATTCTAGTAGCATAACTTCATTTTAATAATTCTTGAAAAAATTAAACTTCTGCACAATTTCATTCAAGATTGAACCGATATTAAAATCGTCATTTAATCAACAAAAATTCTTTAATTCGTTACAAAATCGTACATAAAATTTATTTCATACGACTCCTATTTATGAAAATAATACATAGAGTCAAAAGAAATTCAACCATGAAATATAAACTCAATTATATAAGATTAGTGTTTTTACAATTTTTCTACGAGAGATTCTTTCTTAACATAAAACAATAGAATATCCTTATTTTTAATACTAAATACTTATCCTCGTGGAATATTTATGGCATATATTGTTATAATACGTAACCATACGACAAGAAAATGTTCTAATTAACAATTATTTTTCTTTTTAGAATAACATATGCATTAAAAGATACAAGTAAAAATATCATAGCCGCTCATGCACTAAACTTTTAAGCTGGTAGGAATTAATAAATTAAAAATCTGATGAAAGAATTATATTTATAAAATTGCATTTACTAAATATAATAACAAATAGATGCATGGAATTAAGGAAATAAAAAAAGTTTTGGTGTATAAAGTTAAAAGATATTCTTTATAATAACTATATATCCTTTATAAACAACATTTTTTTTTATATTTTCTATAAAATCAATCTTGTAATTTTTATTATATATTTCTATATAGTATTAAAAAAATATTTGAACAAATGATATTATACGTGTGATTGTATATTCATACGAGGACGCTATTGCAGACAGTGACTCCTAGCACAATCACTAGTCGAATTAATTAAATTATTGAAAGCATGTATGCTACAACCATTGGCTCATCCAAAGGTCTAATATTTAGGAGCCAATTTAAAGTAAATCGAGTTTAAATAAGTTGGGATATGAGAGTATCTTGTTGCAATAAGAGTGAATCGATATAGTTTGAGGCGGATCTATCCTTAAAATAAGAAGTCACTCATAACTGATAATTCATATATATATAGTAACTTTTCGTAATAATAGAGTGAATTTTATAGTAAGTAATTAATAAATTTATATATGTTATGTTAAAGAATGACAAAGTTTTATATAAGTGGTTAATGAGATGGTTGATGGACTCTTTATAAGGCTTGATTAAACTCCTTCCTTTTAAGCTAGCTTTTGGGGTGTGAGTTAGGTCTAAGACCTAATTTGACATGTTATTTGAAGAAACAGGACATTAACATGCCTATATTATGCCCCCGATATATTTAATTCATGAACGTAATATACATATGAATATAATTACGTTTAATTAAAAGAATTTGACTGATCTCAATATTTCTATAGTGATCATCATTTTTGTCTTTAATAAATGAATCATGAATCTATATTAATCTACGCTTCAAAACATATATCAAACACCGGATCAGAAGAATTAACTACAAAAGCAATATCTCATCGGCTGACTCAATATATTTTGTTTGAATATATAATTGAAAGGTGTTTGATATATATTTTGGGTTGTAAGTTAAATTTGTAGCTGGAATTTAATTGTTAAAGGATATCTCCAATCCTACACACTATTTTACTCTTTAAATATAAAGTTTTATATTTCTTCAGACAATTAACTTTAATTCAACTCTATTTTACTCTTTAAAAAAAATCTCGTTCTCTATCCTAAATATTATATTATTATTTCTATTTCATCCTTATCCTTTTATTTCATAATATAAACCTTTTATTTCTTTTTTCAATATTACTTTATATAATTATCATCTGATATAACATTTTATTTTTATAAAATTTTTATTTAATATAAAATTATATTATATTCTAAATTTTAAACAAAATAAATTGCAAGAAAATTAATACAATATTCAAATTAATGGATGAATTAAAAAAAGTGAAATGCAATTAAATAAATACTCAATTTCAGAAATTATTACGTAACTCTCATAAATGCTCTATTAATGCATTATGGAGTTCAAAATGAGCATTTTTGTCCTTAAATTTTTTTTATGTCTAGCTAAAAGTTGTTCAAATCGGAGATTTTCATCTACCTCCATTTTTGTCGTTAGAGTTGGAACCTTTACGACATCTTGAATTGATGCATTAAGACCACATTCATCCTCAATTATCAATGTTGTGCAGTATAATACATGTAGTCATTATATCATGTAGCACTTTATTTCTCCAAAAAACTTGACGAACCTGCAAAAATTGCGAAACGTGATTGCAAAACTTGAATGCACGTTCAACATCTTTTCGACATGATTCTTGTTTTCATCGCGAATTAATTATTACTTGCATTTTAATTATTATGTTATGTATTGTAATGTTATCTTGTATTTAAATTATCATATTATGTGTTGTATTTTTAAATTAAATTTTTCATATTATCCTTTTAATTGTGTGCACTATTTATAGTGAAAATTAATAATTACTTCAAATTATATTGTCGATGAAAATTAGAAAAAATTAAAATACTATTAATTCGAGATGAAAGTAGTACAGATTAAATAATATATTTTTAAAAATATTATATTACATTTTTAAAAACTATAAATATTACATATTTAATTAATGACATTATATGTAAAATAATATGTTAATTACAAAGTAATAAAAATAATAATAAAACATTCAAAAAATAAAATAGAGAGTGTAAATAGTACTTCTCCAAATTCGAAGAACTACTATTCACCTCCCTATAAATGAAATATAAAGAGTAAAATAGAGATTGATTGGAGATGATCTAACTATCCCCGATGTTAACTCATGAAATCCACTACATTATAGACAACTAAGCAAATAGGATCAGAATAAAAAACAAAAAAAAAGAAGAAGAGTAGAATAAGTTGATTAAGCCTTTTGATATTGACAATTGAATTGTGTGACTCTAAACAATTGAACATTTAAATATGTAGTTTGTACTGATTGGTTTGAGTTGATTTTTGGGATGATTTAAAATGAGTTGTGATATATATGTTCAAATTTTTTATTGGATCAAAAATGAATTATTCAAGATGCATCATATTGAACAAATAGTTATAATGATAATTGTACTTGTGCAACTTTAAATATTATTGGATTTTTGATTTATTGATTGATCTAGTTTTGTCAATCGTGTCCAAAGAAGAATGTATGTTCTTAGTGAATTTAAACATGTTGGGACACATTGTTATTATCGAGGGGACAAACTTGAAATTTCTACAATATCAATAAGGGGCGTGTTTAGAACGAAAGAAAATATTTTTCTAAAAAATATTATTGAAAAATTAGTGAATTTCACTTCATAATTAAGATTTTTAACGTTTAAATTATTTCTTGTATATTAAAATTACCTTAATAAAACTTTGTATTAATAGAGCACAAGGCTTTTTTTAAAATTTTTTTTATTTATATATGGTACAATAATACAATAAATTAATTATGACTATTTGGGGAGGTTTAGCAGTAGATAGCCGGTGGCCGCTATTTATTATGTGGCATGGTTAAAATTTTTATATTTTATACGGATCATTTGATAGCGGGTATAAAAAAATAATGCATACTTTTACTTTGTGTATTACTAATATTATTTATTATATTTTTTAAACTTATTTATAAATAATACAAGCATTAATATATACTTCATTTGATATTGTATTAAGGTATATATAATTGATACATGAAAGTCGATGGTATTAGTAATCAAAAGGATTAATTTGATGCACATATTAGAATAGTTCAAGACATATTGTCAATGTTGAATATATTTTTTGTTAGTAATGTTAGTATAAGTTAATGCAAACAAAAACTTACACTTTGTTTGGATGATTGTTACGTATTATTTCATAGTGTACAATATTATATTGTACTGTATTGTATTGAGTTGTAATATATCGTAGTATATTGTTTTAATGAATACAATGTTTGAATAGATTGTATCACGTCGTGACATAATATTACACATCGATAATTTGAATGATGAACTTACAAGAAAACTAAAATACGCACGGTACTGATGTTACTATGAAAAGGTAGGGTAAAAGATGAAATATAATTATGAAATAATAAATAAAGAACAAAATGAGAAGAAAATATTAAGGTAACGATGTGATCACCACGAATCGATCGTTACATAAAATGAGTCTTTTCCTCGTTATCTAACGATGAATTTAAACAATACGATACAATAAATTTATATAGCAATTAAAACAAACATTACATTTAAACTAACAATATAATATAATATAACGGATAACAACCATTCAAACAAGGTGTTAATAAGAAGTTTGGGCTTAAGCCTTTGAGAATGAAAAAAAAAAACTATATTGAAAATATTATTCTCGGAAAAAAAAATTTCGTATCAAATTTAAATTTAATCGAGTTAGAGTAAAGTATGACAAGTGGAAGAAAAAAAAGAAGCTAGTGGCTTGTGGTGGTTGAGTAATAAATTAAACAAGAGACACTTGGAAAGTTTCATGTTAAATCGAGAAATTTATGAAAGTGAAGGTTCCAGTTGGGCCAATAAACAGACATAATTTGATTTTCATGTCAATTTCAAGATGTCTTATATATTCTTTATAAGTTATAAATATGTATTATTAGGTGTGATTGGTGAATATTGGGGCCTTGATAGATATAGTTAAAAGATGCTGTGCCGGAATATATATTTTTTTAATGATGGTGAAATTATATGAGTTAGGAGCTAATTATTTAGATATATTTAAGTTTATAATATAATATTACGAATTTTACTAGATTTTGATGTGTTCAAATTCATTTATTTCAAAATATATGAGATCAAAATTGGGTATAGTTTGTTTTAGATACTCTATATATCCAAATGGATTCGCATGCGTCTGAGACACATAACAAATTTTACTCACTTAACTTTCTCCTATCTCACTCGTCACCCACATATGTATATGGTATCCCAGGTAATGTGAATTGTTCTAGATACATGTATTTAGTGTATATGTAGTGTGATTTACATGTGTCTGGAATTCATAACTATCTCGCTCACCCCTTTCCCATCTCGTTCTTCTCTCTTCTTAATTTAGTGTATTTGATAGTAAAAATATTCGTACGTCGATACATCTTCCTCAATATATGTTAGGAATGAACTTTTAATTAGTGATAATATACGTAATTATTTAATAGTATAAATAAAATTAATATATATGGTATGAATATATGTCTAATAATATTGTTTCTCCTTGATTATTTTAATCCACTAACGAAATTAAATAATGGTGTAGATGGCAAGAACTCATTCATTTTTAATAAGAGATCTCAATTATTGCCTATGAATGTGAATTAATCGAAATCCAAAGCGACAGATAACAGCCACCATTTGAAAAAATATACAAGTAAACCTAGTTAATTTGTTGATCAAGCATTCAGTAATAAATTTCAAAATTTTAGAAATGCAATATATATGAAGAAGTAAAATAATTATAACTTTTCACTCACATATTATATTGGCCTTTATCTTTATATCGTTATATGATTGGTAAGTTATTTCAAAGGGCAACAATTTTTTATGAGTGTGAATCTCTAAATCTTCAAGGAATTAGAGGGTGTTTTAACCTATTAAATGAAAGGTCTTTTAATTTAAATTTCAAAGGCATTAAATTATTGGACGATTCAAAATTGATATAATATGTTATAATAAGTATTGTTACGGAAGTATGTTATTCTATTGAAATTTGACTCTATAAACAACTAAATGAATTGATATTTTGCATCAAAGAACCATAAATTAAAGTTGATGCTTTAACTCAAACTCATAAAAATCCATGGTTAGTGAATAAAAATAAGAAAGCAAAGATAATATGAATCATGTATCTTACATGAAAAGAAAAAAAAATAAGAATGCTAATAATCAAATCAATTATCCATTATTATAAAAACAATAAAGTAATTAAGATGAAGGAGAGAAAAAGAGTAGTGCTAGTCAAAATCAACTCTTTTAAATAAAGTAAAATATTTGCTAAATATAATTATGACTTGTTGTCTATCCCTTCTATAACACTAACAATTTGTTTGGATCATTGTTATCCATGTTTCATAATGTATTATATTATACTATATTGTACTGTATTGCATGGTTTATATAATATTTGGCTAGACTATATTGTTTATTGTTGTTAAATAACATTTTGATTGTTTGGTTTGATTATATTGTACTGTATTGTAATTTATAAATTTACTAAAATAACCTTGTATGAGGTCTGACTAGATTTAAATAATTAAGGTAAAGGGTAAAATAGTGTTTTGAAATATTATGTAAAGATATAATTGGAAAAAAAATTAAGTAACATCAGGGAACACACCAAATTGGTTGTTCCATAAAATAAGGATTTTCATTGTTACGTAACAACGAAATTTAACAATACAATACAATAAGTAACAATCAAAATAAACATTGTAGATATAGTAACAATACAATGGATAACAACGATCCAAACATAGTGAAAACAATAATCAATTGGTTTAGCACCAAGCCTTGAGTATATTATTATTTTGATTAATGGACTATAGATTATCACCACAAAAAAATAATCAAAGATCCTAATCATTCTTTCATGTCATTTTCATTATCTTTCTCCTCACAAGTAACAAACATAATTAGGTGCTATTTCAGATATTTTGAGATGTATGTTAATTAATCTCAAAGTAACCTATCTTAGTACTAAAAGACAAAGTGAAAGCAAACAACCAATTAATTCTTTGGATATTCAGAGACAATATACTTACTATTAATATTGCTTTCTATACAAGTGTGAACTTATTACACAAATGTATACGATATAGTTTATTAAACTAAATTTTCAATTCAAGTTGGAAATTAAGTATGATCGTACCTACCACCTTAAATATATAGAGAAAATTACATTTTAGGGGTGTTGGGGTAAGATTACGGAAAACTACTTAATTACACAAACATTCGTATTATATTTATTAACTCTTTTTATAATTTTAAAAACTGCATCTTGTTTCACTAATTAATAAAAATTTTAAGTCATGTACACCAAAATGCATGTATTTCTTATTTTAAAATCATATGAAAAGAGGCGAGCGAGGTAGAAGAGAAGCGAGCGAGAGAGTATATGCATTTCAAATCCATGCGATTCACATTATATACATATATCTGGGAGAAGAAATACATTTTGAAATACAAATACAAAGGAAGAGAGGTGGGCGGACGAAACAGTACATGTGAATCCAAATGGATATGACGTATCTATTACAAATTCTACCTAAATTTAACCTTATGTAATTTCCTTTAATTCCTTCCATATTGAACCCAAACTTCTCAATTCTAAATGGAAGAATTACAGGAGAAGGCAAACACGTGATATGTATTTATATACACAAGTATAGTTTGAAAGAATTATATACGTAATAATTGTATTTTATATTGGACACAACTTCTGCTTCTAATGGAAGAATTACATACGAAGACAAACATGTGATATGTATTTGCTATACGCAACTATAGTTTGAAAGAATTATGATTCATAACAATTGTAATTGTTGATACAATTATATTCGATGATACAAATTGTATTTATTAATATACTTGATACACTTGATTTGCATCAACAAAGTGAATATAATAGCCTTTGAAAATGTAATTCTTTTTGTTTTCTCACCAGGTGAAGCTTGACTAAATTCGGATTCACGTCAGAAAGTCCCATAAGAGAAGGGCGGGGTAAAACGCTTCCTAATAAAGGTGACTTCGTACCTAGGGAGAATCGAATTCAAAAACTATGGTTAAGTACGAAGGAGTACTTACCACATCATCACAACCCTTGTTGGTCTTTAATAAATTTATATTAATTATATTCACGACACAATTATTGATCGGATATACAATTATTGTTCACATATACAAATCAATTGTAAATCTCTCATCTCTCATATCTCTTCTATATCCCCTACATATCGCTCTTCTCTCTCCTCCTCTCTCAATCCCGCTCGTCTCTCGCCTCCATCTAGTAGCTAATTTTTTGATACAAAACAATTGTATCTGTGATACAATTATCAATTAGACATACAACTATATTGTGATTCTCTCCTCTATCTCCAAATATTTCTTGCCTCTATCCTTCCTCTTTCAATCTCGCTCGCCTCTATCCTCCTTCTAACATGTAGCTACGAATCATAATTAAATAAACTGTAACTAAGCAACCTACTTATGTTTCTAGTCTTAGTTGTTTTATAAATTTCCTTATTTTAAATCAGCCCAATATAAGCCCAACCCAAAATTCATCAATATCAGCCCAACCCAAATTGTTTTTGACCCGCCCACATTGCTTATACCCTAACCCTTTTCTCTTTCTTCCTCACTTAAATAACACACTCCAGTAAACCCTAAACCCTAATTCCAAATAAGCCTCCGCCTTCAAATTCTCTCCTCTCTCGGAGTTCCGTTTTGTGGAGGTGAAAATCCGTCGTAGTTCCATAATCGGCGCGCCGGAAAAAGGTAACATTAGATTTGTGGTTCGTTTATTACTCCTTCTGCGTAGTGATTTTTCTTAAAGATAAACCTAAAACCCTTTGTTAACAGATTCTTCCGGAGATGTTGGTATTGTTTGAAACACCGGCAGGTTTTGCCCTTTTCAAAGTTTTGGATGAGGGAAAGCTCTCCAAAGTTGAGGTATCATAGCATTCATCTCTTATCCTTTTTCTCCTTCTTCTGTGTTTTCATGTTTTATAGAATCGTTTTCTCTTTTGTGTTTGTTGCAGGATTTGTGGAAGGACTTCTCCTCAACTGATTCCGCTAGAAAGGTAATTTTTTTGGGCAAACCATTTGATGAGTTAATCGTGAGGTAGAAATCTTGGTGTAGCATGTGGAAATTTGGACATAAATTGTGCTTGTAAAGTTTCTAACTTTATGTTTCATACATTCTTCATTTACTTGACTGGTTGGTATGAAAACAGGTCGTGAAGCTAAAAGCTTTCTCCAAGTTTGAAAACACCTCAGAAGCTCTATCAGCAGCTACGTTGTTGATAGATAGCAAACCCAGCAAAGGACTGCGCAAGTTCTTGAAAGCACACTGTGATGGTGAAACTTTGGGGGTTGCTGATTCAAAGCTAGGAAATGCAATTAAAGAGAAATTGGTCTGCTTCCTTCTTATGTCAGTTCTTCATTTTTTGGTTTGTTTTGGTTCTCAATATTTATTTTTGGCTGATGTTGGTGTGGGATGTGTTTGCAGCAAATTGATTGTGTTCATAATAATGCTGTCATGGAATTGATGAGAGGAGTTAGAAGTCAGTTGACTGAGCTCATTTCTGGTCTTGCATCTCAAGACTTGGCCCCAATGAGCTTGGGTTTATCTCACAGTCTTTCAAGATACAAGCTAAAGTTTAGTCCTGACAAGGTAATTTGCTATACGTTGACTGATTTATTTCATGTTCTATGTGGTTTCATTATGGATATTCTTTCATAACAAATATTGGGATAAGTGAATGCATGGAGAGAAACAAAGGTCAGTGTAGTGTATAAAACGGAAATATAGCGAATGAAAGGATCCTCCACCTTCAACGATGTGGTTAGGGGGTTCAATCCAGCAAGGAAACATAGTGGAAAAGGACTAACCATAACTCCTGGGTAAGGGATTTTGGGTGGTGACCTTGTAAAAAATCAACTGCTGTGGAACACTCTGGTTTTGTATGTTCTAGATTGTATCCTTTCTGCTAAAGTTTTAGTATTACTTTATCTTAAATAATTTGAGATTGTAATCTGTTGTTGGACAAAATTGTTCTATACAATTTCTTATGATGCTTGATGGCCATTATTAGAATTTTAGATAGTCTCAATTATTTGATTTCAGCCTGGAAATAGTCAATTCTGATGCTTTGAAGTTTAATTTTTAACTGTAACAGAAGGTCTAAGGAGTATAATTTACAAAAAATATGGAGTACTGTTGGCCCTAAAGCACACTGATGGTGAAGCATTTAGGCTGGCAATCTCATTGTTTGCGCAGCCACTTTTATGTTCATTGCATATGTATCCCTTTTGATGCTTCACATGTAATTTGAGTAGTTACACTCTGTTTATGTGGTTTCCTGAGATCTGACAGTTTCTTGCCATGGAGGTTATGCAGTTTCCTGTAATTCATGGAATCCTGACAAAGTCTGTTTAGCTTGTAGTGGATAAGACTGTAGTGCTTGGGCTGTGCTATTGTGCAATGTATATCTATTATGGCTAACAGTTAAAAGAATGTCTTACAGTCATATGATTTTCTGCCTCTTGAAGTTCTCTTGATAACTTATAGATATTTTGATGAAAACATGTAAATATGTCTCTGGGTAGCAGTTATTTGTCCAATTTTATATTTTTAACTGACTTATCTTTTTGTTAAACATGTAACAGTACAACTGACTGTTTATTTCTTTTACAGGTGGACACAATGATTGTACAGGCCATTAGCTTGTTGGATGATCTTGATAAAGAGCTAAATACATATGCTATGAGGGTCCGAGAATGGTATGGTTGGCATTTCCCGGAACTCGCAAAGATTGTACAAGATAACATTCTTTATGCCAAGGCTGTGAAGTTGATGGGTGACCGTACAAATGCTGCAAAGTTGGATTTCTCTGAGGTAAGTAGTGGCTTCTTTTTAAATGCTTCAATTGAGTTATACTAAAAAAGTAGACTACTGTTCATTCAGTAGTATTCATTTGTATATTGGTTAGCTTGCTTGTTGGAATGAATTTTTCTGATATATTGTAGTCCAATGAGCAATCTTGCTTTTTACAAGATTCACACTTCATTCTTAATTACACAAGACAAAATTTCACACTTTTTGTATGATAATGTTTTACAGATACTCCCAGAAGAGGTTGAGACTGCATTGAAAGAGGCATCCATGATCTCCATGGGTACTGAAGTTAGTGATCTTGATCTGGAGAATATTAAAGATCTATGCACCCAAGTTCTTTCATTCTCCGAGTACAGAGCTCAGTTGTATGATTATTTGAAGAGCAGGATGAACACCATTGCTCCAAATCTTACAGCTCTTGTTGGAGAACTTGTTGGTGCTCGGCTTATTGCTCATGGTGGTAGCTTAATGAATCTCGCGAAGCAACCTGGAAGTACAGTTCAGATACTTGGTGCTGAAAAGGCTCTTTTCAGAGCTTTGAAGACAAAACACGCAACTCCAAAATATGGGCTTATATATCATGCATCTTTGATTGGACAGGCAGCACCAAAACACAAGGGTAAAATTTCAAGATCTCTTGCTGCAAAGACTGCATTGGCTATTCGATACGATGCTCTTGCAGATAGCCAAGATAATTCCATGGGTTTGGAGAATCGTGCCAAGGTAACGTTTGTACTAATTATTATCTTAGGATTATATTTTCATTCTTATCCTTGTGTAGTCTGATTATTATCATATGCGACTTTTTTTAGCTTGAGGCACGCTTAAGAGCCTTAGAAGGCAAAGAGTTGAGCAAATCAGCTGGGTCTGCTAAGGGCAAACCTAAGATTGAAGTTTATGACAAGGATCGCAAAAAAGGAGGGTTGATAACACCAGCTAAGGTTTGGGACTGTCTTTTCTTGTATGCGACAGTTTCTTGGTTTGCTTCCAGTATTGACTTCTCCTTCTGTGTAGGTTTACAATCCTTCTGCTGATTCTGTTATGGGACACACTGGGAATGAGGAAAAGAAAATGAGTATAGATGATCAAACCGAGGAAGCAGCAGGTGATGAATCCCCTGTTACTGAAGGAGAGAAGAAAAAGAAAAAGAAGAAATCTGCTGAAGCGGAGGATGGCGCAGAACCTGAAGAAACTGGGAAGAAGGAGAAGAAGAAAAAGAAGAAACATGCGGATAATGAAGTGGAAAATGTAGAACTTGAACAAAGTAAGAAAAAGAAGAGGAAACACGCTGATGTCGATGAGGATGAACCAGAAACCACGGAAAAGAAGAAAGATAAAAAGAAGAAGAAGAAGAAAGCTGAAGAATAAAGTGTCCCAGCTGAGACATTTTTTAGTATCAACAATTTTGTTTTTTGGGCATGGGCGGCATGTTTTTAAGTTGTACAATGATGTCTTTGTTAAGTTATTTAGTGCTTTGTAATGCAACTTAGGATTCTGTTAGTTAAACACCATGCTTTTCAATCTTACTATGGATGCGTTATTGCTACTTTGGAATATTTGCTATATGGTATTTTACATGTTTAAGCCACACACGAGTGCATGAGGTCTTGTTATGCCTTTTTCTTTTTCATTTGGTGTTTTTATTCTTGTATTGGAGCGACAACTAAATTCAAATTGTGCATCCTATGGGCAAACTAAATTCAAATTGTGCATCCTATGGGCATTCTAAGATGTTGGTTATGTGAAAGGTCCATCAAACTGAAGAGGTGGGGGCATAGGTCAATGACAAACATTTCATTTTTTGAAAATGTAGTATGCATAGACCAAACTAGAAAGTACATCTTTAACCATAATGACATGCTACAACTGCATAATATCCCAATGATTTTATTTGTAGAAATTGAAATACTAATAATATAGTGTTTGATTGAAAAGAAAAAGTCGTTACAAAAAATTTCGAACACTTCTTGAGAAAAGCCTTATAGTTTGAATTAATTACACTCTTACAATTTTTTTTGTTATAATTATGTGCATGTCTCTCCTTTCTTTCTCGCCACTCTCCTCTCTTATACATATACAATTATATAATAGATACACATATACTCTCTCCACTGTCTATCCTTTCTAGCTCGCCTTTCTCTTTCCTCTCTCAATTTTGCTATCTCTCTCTATATGTATGTTATATATATATAATTGTCTGACAGATATATATATATATACAAATATACAAATAATTTCTCTCTCTCTACTCTCTGTCGTCTCTCACTCTCGCTTGTCTCTCTCTCATTTTTATAATGTGTAGCTATAAATTATAATACTATATATGTGTGAAACTTAATAACGCATTTTTAGTGGCTATTTGTGAAATTTTTCCCTCGTTAGATGCTAATTTATGTTTTTGCCAATTTGGATTTTGGTCTCCATACGGTGCCATTTTTACTATTAAAGCTCAACGCTCCACGCATCTGAATTCTCATCCTCTCGTTAGTCTCTGCAAATCGAAAATCAAAATTAAAGCTTAGCAGATTTTCATTTGAGTAGGAAGAAGAAGAAGACGATGTCGTCTATTGGAACTTCAAAGGGTGTATTAGAGATAGTAAAGTTCGCAGTATACGTATCAGTTCCAATTGGTCTCATGTACATATTTGCCAACAACAACAAAAATCTTCAGAAAGTCATGGGACATGTAAATTTCCTCCTCTCTTTTTTCTCTATTTATGGTAAATTTTCGTTCTTTATGCTTTAATTTTTCTGGGTTTCCAATTTTCTTTTGCGGTTTATGTTTCAGCTCGAGTCAAACCCTTTTTACATGTCTAGTTTGATTGTGTTGCTGATTTGTAAAAACTGAGTAATTGTTGGAGGTGGTGTTTATGGAGGCTTAAAAATGCAATCCCTTTTACCTTTTTGAATGAAATGGTCTCAAATAGTGAGGAATAGATACATATGATTTGTATAATGGATTGATAACTAGTTTGACATTGAACCTTAGCTGATTGATTGAATATAATCAGAGAGGGAAATGGGAATCGCTTGAAATAGGTGTTTCTGCTATCTAGGGTTTTTTTAATTGAAGGAATTGGGAGGTGGGGTTGGGGAATTTGAAAGGTAAAGTCTTGATGTATTAGTTAAGTCAAATGAGGTGAACACTATGATCTTTCATAACAATTGAAGAAGATTATGTAAATTGGAATGTTTTGTGTGATCTATATTTAGTAATTTTACATATGCTAGACAACAAGCTTGAACTAATCGTTGAGAAAGGTGGATGTAGATCCTGGATTGAGGAGTGTATAATGCAGAACCTTTTTTTGATAGGTAAAATATGTATTTTGTGTATTTAGAATAGCTAAGCACTAAGCTAGTGCTGGCAGTCAGATACGGGCCTTGCACTAGAGTGTATAATGCAGAACTAAGCAATGAAGAAACTCTGAAAGAGACTAGTAAGAAATATACTTCTGATGTCGCAATTTATGTAATGCACTTTCCCTTTTAGTTTGTTGCGGAAAGTGTAATATCTTAGTCTATCCCAAAAAGAACGATACCGTTCTATATTTAGAAATAGTTTAAGTTCAATCTTTTTATTTTACCTATGTATAGGCGCACAAATATCTGACTTGTTTTAAACCACAAGTTTCAAAAGTCTTTCGTTCTTTCTTGAACTACATGCCAACTAAACAGCATCATATAAAATGGTATTGAGGGAGCATAAGAGAGGGTGAACGAGCAACAAAGAGGAGAAAGTGTTGCATGCCGCCGAAATTAAAATAGCAATAAGATAGCAAAGAAGATGAGCAGAAGTGTGGGAAAGAGAGAGTTGTTGCTCCACAGAGGATTCGCCATTTTGAAATAGATTCTATGGATATAGCTACTTCTTAGATCTTGCTTTCGTTTTTGGATTTGGATAGACTCTAATGTTCTTGGAAGATTCGTAGACTTGTTAAAATACTTCCACATGTATTATTGTCTCTGTACTGTTTGACACGTGAAATGTATGTCTGAGATTCTGGGCGGTAAAATTTTACTAGAATGTGTTTCTTTAGGTGTTTGTTGGTTAAATCGAAGGGAAGGAATACACAGGAAATAGTCAACCCGGTCATTTTATTTAACTGAAATGAATTATTTTACCTTCCCAATCTTTTCTTTAACCATTTACACCTCTAAAAAGGCCAGCCACTAGAAGTGTAGCTTGGCTATGAAAATTAAGTGCGCAACTTGCGTGATCCTCAAATGTGATAAGTGCAGGCCAAGTATGTACTTTGAATGGTGAAGTGACAATGGTTGCAAGATGTTAAAGATGCCTGGATATTGTGAGGCTTAAAGATGATCCTTTGTTCATACTTAGTAAGATATGTCTTCTACTTTTTGGTGGGTAGTATAGTTGGATCATCTATGTGCTTAGACCAGCTATTTCTTTGTTTTACAGTTTACCTCACTGAAAATATATTATGTGTAAGTCGTAGTAAGATGCATTCGGTTGTTTCTGGTGTCATACTGATGATGCAGCTCATCTTCGGTGCTTCCAAATCTCCGAATGTTTTATTTCAAACTGATGATGCATTCATAAACATTTTGCATTTTCTTTTTAGGTTTGCAAAGTTATCTGAAACTTTATGTAGGTGCGTTCTTCAGGGTGTAATCACAAATATTTTCAAGCTTCCATCAATAGCTTATTTTTCAGGTTTCATTTGTGTTCTCTTTGAAGTTAATAGTTATTATAAGCCCATGTAACTCCCAAGTCACGTGGGCCAAATAGTTTCCACTGCTTTGGTGGTTTTGGTCCCGCATTGGACAATGTTTGGAGATTGCAAGGGCTTCTATAGAAGTACAACAGAACAACCACCCTTTTGTTGATAGATGAAGTGCTTCATTTCAGATCAATTCTTCTCTGCATTTGCTTTTGATGATTGCTGCCAAATTGACTTTCAAAGTTTGTCACTCTCTGTTTCTCTCTCACTCTCTGGTCTCTCATTCTAAGCTTATCATGAGTTGTATATACACTTGGAAAACCTTTGGTAAGCCGCTGAAGTAAATAGGGAAATTGCTTAACTAATAATGAATTCCTGAACTGACAAAGACCTAACTTTTTTTGAAAGGTAATGTTGAAATACCTATTATAACTCCTATATTCTGGATTAATTACAATGCATTCCGTAAATAGATAGTTTTAAGAAATTCACTGACCCTTTCCACATTCTATTAGCTTCCTGCTTATTTTAATCATAGTTACCGCAACTGAAAATTTAGGAGCTGATAAAAGAAATTTCTCTAAGCATTATATTTGAAGGGAAAAAAGGAGATAAATAGGAAACATATGGTCATAAGAGACCTAGTTATGTTTTGCGAGCAAGGCTATTCTTGTGAGCTGGACTAGGTACGTTGGACGATGGAGATAGTTCAGATGCCATCAGGGTTATGATGTCACTTAAATATCAAAACCATTTTGAATTTAATTGATATGACTCCCCCCACCCCCAAACCCCCCATCCCCAAAAAACAAAGAAGAAGATAATTTGGTGGATGTGTTTTATCACAAGAGAAGGCTTATGCTTTTCATTCTGGGCTTTAGTTATTCCAATTTCCCCTTGCAACCAATAGTATTCATTAAGATAATATTCATTTTTCTGCATTTTTCTGATTGCCTTCAAGTCCAGTTCAATTACTGTGCTATATTCTATCAGCATGATGTAGATTTAGCATGAAGCTACCTCAGTTGGAATTGGCTCTTCAGTGAGCAGATGCTGTAACAACGATCATCTCCAAATCATATTATATATCTAAATGAATTTATACCACGATTGGTGTTGTAACTCTTTGTAACACAGTTTCAATATATATCTTTGGCTTATAACTTCCATGTTTTTTTTGCTTGTGAAGCGTGAATATGTAGTTTATCCTACAGAAACTGTAAGGCCCCAATCGCCCGAGGAACTGAGGGAGATGGCAAAAGAAATAGGTCGTAAGAGAGAGAGGGACCAAGCAATGCGGAGCTGAGGAAGACGTGCAACCCACAAAATGAAGAGGCGTAGAAGTATTTGTAGGTCTGTTAGTAATGCTTGCACAAAGGAACATCCTGATTCCTTTCTGTGCCGCGAAGAGATGGATGTGCTATTATTAGTGTTCACCAATAAGTGAGTTTGTTGCCAATAAAACTGTGTAGCAAAGCCATTGATTGTATACTGCCATTTCTGTGTTTGATTTATCTTTCCTTTTAACATACTTGTAACAGTTAAACAGAAGTTGGAACACTCCCTTTCTTCACAAAAAAGGTGTTTCTGTCCCCTTTTTTTCTTTGTAACACAGCATCATTACTAATGTGAACCATCTTCAATTGTTTGCTCGAAAATATTTCAGATTATGAATGTGAAATGTTTGTATGGAGAAGACACATTCATCTAATGTTTACTAAAAATGCAACCAGGACTGCGATCCCTTTGCCTTAACCAGGGATTTGGGATTCGAATTGTTCGATTAGAAAATCTCTTATTAGTAAATATTTTGACTCCGCTACTGTGTTCAGTGTATGTCTTAGGGGCAAAGGCCCTTCTTTAATATTGACTGGACATAATTAAAAGGATGTCTACATCTGTTTATCTGTATTTGATGCATGGGTTCCACACATCCCATTGAAGTCTCTTTTTCTTCTTTTTTTTTTTTTGGAAAAAAATATTTATAGAATTATATAATCATAATCTATCGAAAATAACCTCTTTATAATTTATCAATGGTGTTCGTGTTGGCTGGTGCAATATTCTACCAAGACTTAAAGCAAATACAAAGAAAACATTCAGATTTTTTTTTATTTTGCCGGAATTTGAACTTTGGTCAATAATGAATTTTAAAAGCTTCCAATATATTATGTCATGCTTCTTCCAAGAAAATGAGATGAAGAATTTTAATTTGTTGTGTTATTTTCTTGGTATCCATTGACTTGCATGAGTCAATGGGTCTTTCTAATATAATTAAAAATAATGAGTCTTTTCTTAACTAATGAAAATTCTAGTCATCATAAGAATTTCCTTGAAGCTTAGAGTAGCAGAAAAAACAGGTAACTTCTTGTTTTTTCCTTTTTCTGCACTGAAATTTTGAGATTTTTTTGGGATAAATTGATTTGTAAAATCTTTCAATACTCAAAAGTAATAAGTTTCTTGTGAAGTTTATACCTTAATCAGTAATGGGGTTCTTCATTCTTGCTTTCAAATATTAAAAAAAGGTGCATTTTCTCTGTTTTTTTGTATTTACTTGCTTAGAGTTCATAATTCTTGAAGTTATGAAAGAGCCAGCCTTAGTAGTGATGTAGTTGTTAGTATGTTGCTCGGACCCTCCAAAAATGTTGCACACATATCGAATCCTCTTAAAAAAAGATAGCTTTTTGAGGATCCGACATATATCTGTTGGTATTTTTGAAGAGTCGGAGCAATATAGGCAGGCGGAATATTTCTATCCTTTTTTCATACATAGTTGTTATAATTTTGTTTCATTTCCTTTGATTGAAAGATTATTAATCATCTTCAAAGTGTATAATTTGCAATCACTTAGCTCTTCTTGAAAGAATAAAAAATCATTTTTGTAGGTAGAATTGAACTTTGTACACATTTGTGAAAAGATTAGCACTTTTAGCTTCTTTTTCTCTTGTTTATTTATATGCAAGTACCAAACTTTCATGAGGAATGTTTACACTACTTTGTTGGTTTATGTAGTATCTTAGATTTTCATCTTCGGTAAAGCTGCTTAATTTGTCGAAAATCTGAAATAGTGATTAGTGAGTAGATTGTTGGAGTAGAGACAGTATGTTGAATGCAGAAGAACTTGCTTAGATTTCATAGATTTAGTGGTCAAGTCAGGAGAACAAGTGCCATTTGAATTTGATAGGTGTATCGTAATGGCGGAGTTAGTTCCAATTGGGACTATTTTGGCTGTGATTAGTAGTCAAGTAATAAAGACCGCTCAAGCTGCGAATGATGTAGTATTCGAGAAGGAGAGTTTTAAGGTTCTTGGGAACTATCTTTCGGACATTGAGCCCGTCTTGAAAGAATTGCAGCTGCAGAAGTTAAACGATTCCCCGGCTGCAAGGCAAGCTTTGGAATCCATTGAAGCTGACTTGCAGAAGGCTAATGACTTGGTTGAGAAGTATAAGAACCGAGCCCGTTTCTACTTGCTGGTCAAATGTAGGAGCATCGTTAAGGAGGTACAGGAAGTCACTAGGGATATAGGTAAATCCCTGGCCGCGTTATCCCTAGTCAACATGGAAGTGTTGTCAGGGATTTCAGAAGAGGTAACTAGGCTGCAGAATGAAATGCAAAGAGCTAACTTTGAGGCATCTCAGTCGCGTCTCCAAATTGTTAACAAGTTAAACCAAGGTCTATCGGATCAGATACATGACCAAGAATTTGCTAACAATATTCTTAAAGAAATAGCAAGGGCTGCTGGGGTGCCAGTGGAACCAGCAGAGATAACGAAAGAGCTAGATAATTTCAAAAAAGAGAAAGAAGAAGCTGCTTACCGGAAAGAGAGAGCTGAAGTCTTGTTTTTGAATCAAGTCATTGAGCTGCTCTCACGAGCCGATGCTGCAAGAAATTATGAGGAAGTCAAAAGCCAATATTTCGAGAGAGTTGGCATTATAGAGGGATATGATCCTAGAGAAGAATACATTCAACCATTTAAAGCTTTTATTTGTTGTATAACAGGAATTATAATGGTAGATCCTGTAAGCCTATGTACCGGTACTGCCTGTGAGAGAGCTTCTATCCAAGCTTGGTTTGACTCAGGGGAGAAAACTGATCCTGAAACAGGTGAAGAGCTGCAGGATTTGTCGTTCAGGCCAAACCTCCAATTGAGACAATTAATCCAAGAGTGGAAAGAGCTCAACTATTGCATCATAATCAGGGCTTGCAAGGGGAAATTTCTTTCTGGAGTAGATGCATCAATTGAGGAGGCTCTTGCACAAATGCAAGAACTAATGAAAGCAAGTTCGATAAATAAAGAATGGGTGACAATCGGGGGACTCACTGAAATTGTCATCTCCAAGCTTGGCATGTTACGTAGTGGATATCTGCAAGATAAAGTGATGATTACATTGAAGGACGTCGTAGATGGGCATGCTAGAAACAAGGTGAGTGAATTTCTTTAAATATTAAAAAAGAAAATGTGAAAGTAAGCAAACTCATGTAATTCTGCTTTCACCTAGAATACTATGTCCTTTTACTTTTGTTCCGTATAGCCATATTACATAAATGTTTCATGCAGGACTTCAGTATTTCGTCTGAAAAAAATGAAATTTTCGTTTAATTTCTCTTTTAACTGTTTGCACTCTAGAACTATTAATTAATTTATGCATTGTGCTGTGGTTTGCTTGTTGCTTGTTGTTACTAACGTATGTATGGCCTACTTTTCCACGCTTAGTTGTTTCTAAGTATAGGACACCAGGATAGTGAAGAACGGACGTAAGGGGTGGGGGTAATATATGGGCTTATCATGTGGATCATTTCATATCATCTGATAAGGGCTACCAGAGTTAACAATGTTATTGACTTAATAATATAGGTCTTATTTATCGTTAGATTTTTGCTTTTGTCAATGTAGTTCTAGTCTTTGAGGTCGCTTGTCCAAAGCAGAGCGTTGCATCCCACATCGGCTGTGGAAAGGAAAATTAGACTCATTATATGGTCTCACGCAATCCTCATTCCTCACCTCTTGAGCTATCTTTCCGGATTGAGTTAGGCCCCAGGTCCATTTCTCATGATGTTTTTAGAACCAGGTCTGTCCGTGTTTGATCCCCATGTCATATAGTCTACGGAATCACGGTCCATTTGTTATAATCCTGCTCTCGTGAATTAGCTTTTGGGGTTCCATTTTTTAACACAGAAAAAGATGTCTTTTCTAGTTCTCCTGAATTTCCCTTGGTGTTCCTTAAGCCAGGGGCTAGGATCAGGATGTATGAGCAAATATACATCCAAGTCTTGCTTTTAAACATGCGAAGTCCAAAGCTTTATTCCTAATTAAACTGTTATTCCATATAATTTATAGGACGTATTCGTTGAGAACCAGGGGTTTGAGAATGTTGTAGCATGCTTCGGAAAAAACTATGCCACTTCAACTGCTGCAATTGAGCTGATATACGAGGTTCTCCACGATCAGTCAAGTTGGAACTTGCCTTATTGCCAGAAGCTTTCTCAGCAGTCCAATTCAATCTCGCTTCTCGTCTCTTTTCTCAAAAATCAGGCCAGTCCATCAGCTGAAAAAGCAGAAGAAATCCTGGCTAAGCTTTGTGATGAAGAAGAGGAGAACATTGTTAAGGCTGCTCGAGAGGGATGGTATGGACCATTTATCGATACGTTACACCATGGTAAGCATAGCTGCAACACTCTTATATGTTATATGTTACAGTTGCACATGGGGATATAGATAATAATCTTAATATCAGCGTATTCTTCTCTATTGGATTCATGTATCAGCCTAGTTAGAGCATACACATTTTTTTTTGGAGTTTTACGTTAAGTTATATCGTTCAATTATCTTCAGGATCAGCATCTTCAAGAATGTCAATTGTTAGAGCAATTCTCGGTTTGGAACTCAGGGATGAAGATATGAAGCTTCTCGGGGAGAAAGGGATTATTCTTCCTCTGCTTGAGATGACATCTGGAAATATTGAATCAAAAGAACTTTCATTATCTGCACTTGTGAAGCTATCAAGCTTTTATGACAATAAGATGCTTATAGCTGCAGCTGGAGGGGTTGCTATTGTTTTAAAGCTAATGATTTCATCCCATGTACGTTCAGTTATCATCGCTAAGTGCTGTGAAGTTCTAGCTAATCTTTCGGGCAATGGTGATGGAGTTAAGTTCTTGATTGATGAAACTGGAAACCAACTTGTACTAGAGCCTGTAATCGCGTACTTGCTGGCTTTTCAACAGAATTTTACATCCTCCTCGGACATTGTTCGTAGGCATGCTTTACGTGCACTATTAGGAATTTGTCAATCTCAAGCTGGACTTGTCAAATCAGCAGTTCTCTCTGCCGGTGGTGTTTCAGCTGTCCTTCCCCTTCTTGATGATCCGAACCAGGAAATACGAGAAGCAGCGATCAATCTACTTTTCATCTTCTCACAACACGAGCCAGAGGGTGTCGTTGAGTATCTTCTTAAGCCAAGAAGATTGGAAGCTTTAGTTGGTTTTCTTGAAAATGATAGCAAAGGTGATGTACAGATGGCTGCAGCCGGTTTACTAGCCAACCTTCCTAAATCGGAAACTTCACTCAGAGAGAAACTCATAGAACTAGGTGGCCTAAAGGCAATCATTAACATCTTGAAGTCCGGAACCATGGAAGCTAAGGAAAATGCTCTTAGTGCCTTCTTCAGGTTCACAGATCCAACAAATCTGGAGTCTCAACGCAACGTGGTTGAGCTTGGAGCATATCCTATACTGGTAAACTTTCTCAAAGCTGATTCAATAACTGCACAAGCAAGAGCAGCTGCACTATTAACGGATCTATCAATGCGTAGTCATGAACTCAGTGCATTATCCAGGAAAGCTTCCTGTTTCTGTATTGGACGAGCACGTGCTCCTATCTGTCCTGCCCACGGAGGTGCCTGCAGCGTGAGCAAGACATTCTGTCTATTGGAGGTAAATGCATTGCCTGATTTGGTTAAACTGTTAAAAGAAAAGATACATGCCACGTCTTATGAGGCGATTCAGACACTCTCAACTCTGGTTTGCGAAGAATCGCCTCATAGAGGAGCCAATGTGCTGCACAAGGAGGATGCAATATCACCAATCATAGAAGTTCTAAACTGGGGATCAGAATCTTTAAAGGGTGAAGCTTTAGGGGTCCTGGAAAAAGTGTTTATGTCAAGGGAAATGGTGGATCTTTATGGACTAACAGCTAAGTTACCTCTCGCGCGTTTAACAGGAGGTAGAATTCATGAAGATGGACATCTCCAAAGGAAAGCTGCTAGAGTCTTGTTACTTATCGAACGTCAACCTAGATCATCCAGATCTCTCATTGCAGGTATATCCGGTTAAGAAAAGCGTTGTCTAAAGTCGAAAAGTATGGCCTTTGATCTAAAGGCCACACTTTCCTGGTGTTGCTTTTAAAGGCCTAATGTGTTTTAGTGAAATTTCATGATATGTAACTATGTTCTTGTGTTGTATGTATTTTGGTCTTCATTATAACATAATTTGTTCTGTTTAGAAGTCTATGCACAACATTATATATACCTTGATATCGCTTACGAAAATTCATGTATATGCCAATGAAGTATATAACGAAAAATTCTGAATACGTCACTGAAGTGAGTAAAAAGTAAAAGAAACAATGCTTATTAGGAAACAAGTACCTGTCTACACAATCTCAATCATTATAATTTTGTGGGGGCAATTAACTTGTCAATTTGAACAAGTTTCTTCCACAATTAGTTGTAAATCAATTATGTTATTAATGGTCTACGTTGAATTGTTGCACGTCACTTTACAGTGATAGAAATTGTAATAACACTTTTTTTCTTTTTTTATAATATATATATTGGTGAAAAATCGATCTAAAGAAAACGTTTATTTATTTTTTCAAAACAAAAACAAAATCGACCTTTTGAAGGTCTCTTGATTTTCTCGGTCAATTTTAGGTGGTTCTTTTAATAGTAAATCAGTCTTGGATGATTGACTATTCTCGATTACTTATTCGGTGTAATTTCATAAGTAATGTCTAAAAAAAAAAAGATAAATACGTACCTTACTCTCTTTATAAGGTACAGTAAGTGGTTCTGATAAATCCTCGACCGTAAATAAAAAGTTATTCAAAGTGGATGATTGATTGTTTCTAGATACGATAACGAAAGCTTAGGCTAACACATGTTAATATCACAATCAATAGATGACTTATTTAATTATTAATGCATTCTTTTACCCCCCCCCCCCCCCCCCTCTTTTATTTATTTATTTTCCTTCCTATTTTGGAATAAATAGAACATGTCAATATTAGAGTGGAAGAAAATAGTTTGTGAGATCTAGAAAACCTACACCTAAGTAGTTTTTAGGATAACAAAATGTAACCATATTTTGGCTGAAACTATAAATTTCTCATTTATTTCTAGAGTTGAATATGAACACAATGTAATGGTTTGCCACATTAAGGGACAGATAGGCAGATATGACTTAATTAAATCTAAGTTCTAATTACTATTCATAGAAATAGTTTGGGTGACAAATTGGACCATGCATGGTATGGTTCATTTTTCTTTTCAAACGCTCTTTAGAAAAATATAAATAAAAAAATAACTTTACTGACTTGCCTTACTTAGAAGTTGTTTTCAAATTTTACAAACTTGTTTATCATTTTGAAAAGAATTAATCTGAATAATTAATATGAGACGAAGAAAGTAATAACGTGGATAAGCATACAACTTTATTACTTACTTGTGCACATGGAGAGGGATGGAGCAATGTTAATGGTTGAAATAAAATTTGTGTGTCCCATACTTTTCTTTTTCGGTGGTGTGGGGGATTGGGGGGTGGGAGGTGGTTAAGCTACATTTAAATTAATATACTCAATTTAAGATTTTCTAATATATAATTCTAAGCAATTCCAATATATAATTAATTCTAAGCAATTCTTTTATTTAAAAAGTGTCATGTGAAAAATCAGATTTTGTTTATGTTTCAAAAGTATATCACTAAAAGAAAAAATTAGGATCAAACAATTCTATCGCTAAATAATACGTAAAATTTTATCCCTAATTCTATTTAGTGAAATTATTTAGCATCTGATTAGGGATAAATTTCGTAACTAATTTTTTATAATACAGAAATATGCTTTTTAACTTGGCTTCAAATTATATTTATGCCCTTCAATTTTGGGTATGCACAAGTAGACACTTAAAATTATATAAAGCTGAACAAATAGACACACATGTCGTACATGTCAATTTTTGTCCTACATGGTGTCTTACGTGTATTGTATCATGTAGGACTCACGTGTTTATTTATAAAAGTTGGATAGTTAAAGTACTTGTTTGTGCATTATGAAAACTGAAGGTTAAAGTTAAAATTTGAATCTAAGTTTAGAGTTCAATATATATATTATTGAGCTTTCTTAAAAGAAATTGTAGTTTTAGCCATTTGATCTAATGCTATAAAATCTCCACAATCTCTTATTTAGAGTTTGTAATAAAAAACAGCCATGAAAGATAGAGACTTCTCCATATAAAAAGGTTATCAAAGATACCTTAGCATTATTTTCTACACTTTCTTATTTTAAGGAGTGGGAAAAACTCTTTAATTCATCTAAACAATTGAAAATGTCCAAAAAAAAAAATTAAATAAATTGGTGGAAGTGAAGTGTTTGGATTAGTATCTTTAATTTTAATTAGAACATGCTTATATATTATTTTTATCTAATAAGTCACATTATCTTATATCCAAATTATGGGCTATTGACTTGGCATTTTCATAATCTCCTACAATTGAGTATCAATTTTGACTTCATGTTGTAAGCAATTGACTTCTTATAATTATAGTACTCCCCCAATCTCATTTTATATGTCATTTTTTTATTCTGTATTTGTATTAAGAAAAACTATAACTTTATAATTTTACCCTTATTTAATTTTTTTGGAACTCAAATATTCAATCAATGAATATGAATTAATTAATTTAATTAATTAGAACATGAATCATTTACTTAGCTTTTCTAAGTTAGTCAAATGTATATTTTCAAGGCTAATAACTCACAAAGATAAAAAAGAAACAATATAATAATTTATGTATTGATTTTATGAAAAAAATTACATACAAACATGGGAACGAAGAAAGTATTTAATAATGATGATATAATATTATTTTCTCCATTCATTTTTACTTATCACATTTTGTATAAGAGACAAATTATATGAATTGTTAACCAATATATATATATATATATATATATATATATATATATATATATATATATATATATATATATATATATATATATATATATATATATATATATATATATATATATATATATATATATATATATATATATATATATATGAAGATGTATTTCATCATATAATAATATAAGAATTTTCCACATATAAATTTTAATTTAATTTTAATTTTAAATTAATCTAATTCGATTTAACTCTATTCATCAATGAAATTAACTCTAAATAAATATATCGTATCAAATAAAAATGAACAGAAAGAGTGATACCACAATAAATGAATAATAAATTATCACCCCTTGTGTCGAGAATAACTTCTTCAAATATCTATACAAAAAATCGTAAGAAAAAAACTGAAAGTGTAAGAAAATATTTTAATCCTGATTCACCGCTATATTAAAAAAAAAAAAAATCACTTGATGGCATGAAAATTTTTTGGTATGGATTTGAATTTCTTGTTATCCAAATAAAAGTGTAGCACAATTTATCATAATTCCATCTTCCTACCGCTAGCTCCCAACTACAAGAGTTATAAATAATGTTACCAATTATTTATTTATTAATGTTATCCCTATACGCTGTATACGTAGCACATATAAGTCAAACTTTAATTAAGAATTTCATTTTCTATATAAGTATTTAAAGCAACGTGTGAACCCATCGATAGTATATCTATCACCGATATAATTATGTGAGATTTTGATAGAATGAATAAAATTTCTTTTAAATGAGTAGAAGCTTCGAATTGCTCTCAATCGTGAATAATTTTTTTTTAATTGTCTTGTGCGGAGCTAATCTAAGTTAGTATTTATCCTAGAGATAGAAGTGAATTCATTTGAGTCTATATTTACGATATAAAGTATAAATTTGTATAACAAATCACTATAAAACTGCCCAAGAAAAGAAAAGGAAAATACATGCATTTGCAGTTAGACTTTGCTTTGTAGATCTAGATTGGGATATAATTTTAAATAAGATATGTTACTCTTGAAGTGTTCATGAAATTCATATTCTATCAGTATCTTTTTAATTTTTCGTTTGTTCAATATTTATATTACAGTCTGATTATATTAATTGTAGGACTAATTCTAGAGATGAAGCTCTAAAAAAAAAGTTATATCCAAAGTTTTAACTGGATTGAATTTAATAGATCTCTGGTTAAGAATAAAGGAAAACAAAAGGTGTAGTTATAACCAGACTAGAATGACCAACTATCGTTTTCTCTTTTATTTTGACGGTCACACACTATTATTTTTGAACATACACGCTTAATAAAATTTTTTTTTACTCCAACACTGACTCAATCATCTCTATCACATTTATTGATATATATACTCTACCCTTATTAAACTTTGGCTTCTTCATTTGTAATCGCATGTAAATACTTTTTTTATTCATTCTTATTTTTTATGTTTGACTTAACATTTTCTCGAAGAAGTGATAAATAAAATAAAAGTTTTGCTATATCATTTTTGAATGTAATTCTAGCTTGGGCTAATTAATATATAGTATGTTTTCCTTCTCATGATGCTAAAATATAGTCTAAGGTGTCACCTTCTCTTTCTTTAATACAATTAATGGGAAATTATTTATCATTACGTTATTTATTTTCATAAATGTTATCTCTATATCTAAACATTAAATAATTAAAATTTAACATTATTTATTTTTCAATATTTGAATATTTATAATTTGTATACTTTGAAATATAGTAAATATACCATTCAAATAAAAAGTAAGTAAATATTATAAAAGTATTAAATTAATATAATGATATTATTATTATTTTCCTTCCTAGAATAGATAGAACATGTCAATATTAGAGTGGAATAATTAGAAAATAGAAGATATGAGAACCTTTTGTGAGATCTAGAAAACCTACACCCAAGTAGTTTCTAGGATAATAAAATGTAACCATATTTTGGGTGAAACTATAACTTTGTCATTTAATTTTAGAATTATTTAAAGAGCGTATAAAAAGAAAAATGAACGATTAATATGAAACTGATTAATATTTCTTGCATGTCCAAAAAAATTGGTGGATGTGAAGTGTGTGGGTTAGTATCTTTAATTTTAGAACATGTTTATATGTTACTATTTTTAACTAAAAAGTCATCATTATATCCAAATTATGGGCTATAATTACATTGTCATAATCTTCTCCTATAATTTCTATCAATTTTGTCTTCATGCTGTAAGCAATTGACTTCTTAATTATAATAACATTTAAAGTTTGCTCATTGTTTCAAAGAATGCAATTATCCCTAAAATTGGGGAGCACTTAAATATTGACACCATCAATTTTTTATTTTTTTTTATATCATAAGGTTATCCAAGTGATAGAATACAGGTAAGTTTCTTAAAATATGAAAATTTATAATTTTTAAATATTGACGAATTATGTTTAACATAATAATGTAATATATATATATATATATATATATATATATATATATATATGTATGTATATATATATAAAGTCAATGATAAATATTTCGTAATTCCTATATTTCATTAGTATGCAAAACAAATTTAAAAGAAATAAAAATCTAAAACATAATAGTTGTAATCTTCAACTAGCTAAGTCATATATATTATGACATAAATGGAAGTTGATAATTAAAATAAGTTCACTTACTAGTATTCTTTTTGTTTCGGTTAGAAACTTACTAATATTCATGATATATATTAATCGGTATTTTAGAAGTAACTTTTTTATTCTAAAGTGTTTGTTATTGATTTTGTCTTGATTAATATATAATAATTGATAAAAGAAAATTACTATTCCTTCAGCTTCATTTGTAATGTCAATATGACTAATTTTCAAAGTTAAATTAAATTACATTGATTCGATATTTTAAACAAAAAAATTTAATATTCAAAAACTATATGAAAAGTACTAGTAATTGCAATTGTTTGCATATCAATATGATAAAAAAAAATACATCTTAAAATGTTAATCAAATTCTTAAAATTTAATTTTAAAAATAAAAACTGAGACAAATAATAATAAAACGGAGAAAATATCATTGTCAGTTAGCTAGGCTCGTCGATTAATTAATCAATTAGTTTTAAAAAAGATTTATCAGAATATAAATGAATAATTTCGTACGAATATGCACAAAAAGAAGATAAAAATTACAAAAAAAAAGGTAAATTTGTAATTTTCTTAAAAAGAAAAACCCCAACTCACATGAATCTCCATTCTTATTTAACAAAAAAAGAAAAGAAGCAAGTGTCTATATTCAATATTCTTCCTTAAAACATATTTAATAATAATCATAAAATATTATTTCCTCCGTATATTTTGCATATCACATTATGTATTAGAGTCAAATCACATAAATTTTTTATCAAATATATCAAGATGTACTTCATCAAAATAATATAATAATATAAGAAGTTTCAACATTTAATTTTTTATCTTTTTTTAATATTAAATTAACCTGATTCAATTTAACTCTAAGCATCAGTCACATTAACTGTAAATAATTATATCCTATCAAGTAAAACTGAATCGAAAAAGTGTTCTCATAACAAATAAATAATAAACTATCGCCCCCTTGCAGAAAATCGTAAGAAAAAACTGAAAGTTACTTGAATGTTAAAAAAGTTATTTTAAATTTAATTTACAGTTATATCACGAGAAAATATCGAAAATTATTTGACGGTATAAAAAAGATTACATCTTATATGCCTCCCCAAATAAAAGTGTAGCACAATTTATCGCAATTCCATTTTCCTACTAGCTCCTAACTACAAAATGAGTTATCAATACTATTAATTACAATTATTTATTAATATTATCCCTATACGTTCTATACGTAGCACATATAATTAAGAAGTCAAACTTAGATTGCCAGTTCAGTGATATAATTTTTATTGTTTGAGGCTTTCATTTTCTATAAGCATTTATAGCAACGTGTGAACCCAACGTTATTATATTTGTCACCAATATATTTTACGTAAGATTATGATAAAATAGATAAAATTTCTTCGCCGTGAAGAGAAGCTTCAAATTGCTTTTAATCGTGAATGAATTTTTTGTTTTTACAATGAGTGTTTAAAATTTTCAAGCTTTACGCGGAGCTAATTTGAATAAGTATTTATCCTAGAGATAGAAGCAATGAAACTTTATAATATTAAATTTAATCTGAAGTTGATATTTACGATATAAAGTATAAATTTATATAATAAATCACTCTAAAATTGCCAAAAAATAAAAATAAAAATAATAATACATGCATTTGCAGTTGACTTTGCTTTCTAGATCTAGACTGGGATAATTTTAAATAAGATATGGTTCCTTCTATCATTATTTTTTTTTTGTTTCGATGGTTAGTATTTATATTACAGTTTGATTATATTAAAATTGTGCATTATAAAACTCATTTTGGAGATGCAACTCTTAGCAAGATTCTTTTCATATTCAAAATTTTAACTGATTTACTATGAAATCTCTAATTAAAGATAGATAGACCTCAATCATCTTTTCACGGCCAAATGATATAATCTACCTTTGTTAAGCTTGGGCTTTTTCATTATTTGCCCTAGATATTGGCCTAATACATTTTTAAAAAAATAATTAATAAAATAACAATTTACTATATCATTTTTAAATATGATTCTAGCTTGGGCTAATTTTATTGTATGTTTTCATTCTCATGATGCTAAAATATAGTCTAAGGTCATGTCACCTAAAGTTACGTGTATTTATGAAGGAATTAATCACCAAATAGTCACTCACTTAATAACTTAAATTAAAAATAATCACCAATATATGATTGATATATGATATAGGTATAACTAGTATATAATATATGTATATATTGATTAAAAAAAGTAAATAATATATATGCCAAAATATAATTAAGAAACAATTTATCTTTTAGTTCTAACTTACCTTATTATATTAACTATAACTATTTTTCAATATATTTCTCAAAATATTAAATTTGTTATATTCAAAGAACTATATAGAAAAATCACTATTATACTTGTTATTTTTTTAAAAAAATATGTCAAAACAATACCGAATAAGAAGAGTAATTTGGAAAGTTATTCTGCTCCATATATATGATTTATAATTTGTATAGACTTCACAAAATAATCATGTGAAGAATTCCCTAACTAGCTAGAGGATTTTTCACATATTGAATAGTATGGCAATAGACATATAGAACGAATATCTAACTAAAAAATACTTTCTCTGTCCCAAATTATTTATCCACTTTTAAATTGACACTCCTACTAATAAGACAATTAACGACAAAGTGAAATTATCATTTTAATCCTATTAATTATGAAATAGTTGAATTAAAAATTTAAGATTTTCAAAAAGTTTTATCTTTTTTAATGTAATGAATTGAGAATATACAATATAAAAACTGTCATTTCTTGATTGGTTAAAATTGAGGGACAAAATAAAAGGAAGGACTACTAATAAGGGAAAGAGGGAGTAAATGCTTACTCGCACCTTATTTTTGAATATTAAGAGTATATTATTTTTTTATTATTGTACATTTATAATACATTGGGTTAAAAACATTAATTTGAACTTTGTTAGAAATAAATTCAAGTGGATTATTTATTTTTAGCATTTTTGTATGTCACGTAAGATTGGTAAATCATAGTTTAGATGGTCACCTACTTGAGAAACTTTTATAAATAGTATATAATCTTGTAGATGGTTCACCTACTTGAGTAGCTTCTTTTTATTATAATAATAACAACAATAAAAATATTTTAATTTAGATGGTTAATCAAAAATATTTTTGGGATTTAATTTTGCAGGCCATTTAATTTGGTACCCAACCCTAAATAGGGTTACTTAATGATTTTTCTTTCTTTTAAAAAAAATTAATGTAAAGTTTGATTTGAAAGTATGTGTTGAACATGACACTAAAAGAACATGAGTGGAAACCAACGGTTAAGAGTAATTGATTTTAAACGTACACTTAAATGATTAAGATATTATCTTGATATTTGAATATTAAATAATTAAAATTTAGTATTATTTATTTTTTAATATCTGAATATCCATAATTTATATTCTTTTAAATATATAAATATACAATTCAAATAAAAAAGTAAGTAAATATTAAAAAATATTTAAATTAATAAAATATTATTATTATTTAAAAAAATAACATTTGATTGGAGATGATTCATTTAATTCAAAAATAAAATTAATTATTCAAAAGAGTATATGTTACCATTCATATTAGTTAAAAGTCGTTCTTGATATTTTATATTCAAAAATATATCTAATAATTAATATAACTAATTTCTAGTTATTGAGGGTTTATTATCGTATATAAAATATAAAGTGATATTAATTTTCAAACTCAAAATTTTAATAGGTAAGGTTTTTTTATTATGAAAAATATTGAACGATTTTACAAGAGAAAAACTCCTGACTGAAATTTAATTAAGCGATTTTATAAGAGAAAAACTCTTAACTGAATAATCTTATTAATATAAAATAAAATTCAGTGACTCGGTACAATTATTACACACTCACCTAGATTTTATATGTATAAATTTTAGAGTTAAATAGAGTATTACAAAAGGATTTTTGGGTTATATAGATATACAGTGACGACGTTTGTAAAGTTTTTTATATGATCAATTTAGTTAACAAGAAAAAGGTTTTATTTATTTTTTTCTTAAAAAAATAAGAATAACATGAAAAAAGTACTTTTCTAGTCACTTCATTAAAAAATGTTTTACTTGGTAATGTTACTTAAGTCTTAATCATTTGGACAGTGTCATACGTTAACACAACAATATCGTAATAAGTTGACACGACGATTAGCAATTTCATCACATTATCCCCATAATTTTATTTTCACGAAATCGCCCTTTCTCAAAGCGAAAAAATAATGAGATTTTACTTAATTACAAAATATAACAAATATAATAGTAATTTCATTTTAAATACATGATACACATGTAAGAATTATTATTATTATTAATTATTATTGTTATTAATTGTTTCTTACTTATGATCCAAATTTACTTGTAATCTAAGTAATATTATAAATAATATTTAATAAGGAATATTAGTCTCAATCGTACATTGATTACTTGATGGACGTAACAGGTTAGTCATAAACTCTATAAATTGGTCATCCCTCAACTTATTAGGTTACCACATATTCTCTGCATTAATTTCATCGTTAGCTGTTGTGGTAACATAAAGTTATGACAAGAAGGTAGAAACTAATTTACGACTAACGAACGCTTTCACTTTTCTCTGTAATGATGTATTCCTCATCAGGTATGTACCTCTAACGATCTCTATGTAAGATTATTGTGTTTAAAATATGTATGTTATGAAAAATTTAATCTTACAACACATACTCATAATTAATGTCCCCATACGTTAATTTGTTCCCTTTTTGCTATGTTAAAGAAGAATGACTTTTTTTAAAAATAAGAATAAAATATATATAATTGTATAATTAATTATACATATGCTCTGTCTCTATTTAGTTATCCACTTTAGAAATGACACATATGTTAAGATAATAATAATTAATATAGTGAAATTACAATTAACCTTATTAATTATGGTTTCAAAAAAGATGAATTAAGACTTGAAAATTTTCAAGAAATTTAAATGAGGATATAATAGGATTTTCTTTTTGTCCTTTCTTAATTGTCAAAATGTACAGGTAAATAAGAATAACTAAAAGAGAAAATATGAACAAGTAAATAATAACAGAGAGAGCACTTACTAATGACTTATTTATAGCCACACAAATAAGTAGTGTAATATCAGAATTTTTAAAATGATCATTTCACACAAATATTATGACATATTTAATACTATAAGTTTTAAAAGTAATTTTTTCTTCTTAAATTCCGTGATCAATTAAAGAAATTTATATAAAATAATTGAACACGAAGATTAATTTTAATTATTATTTTTTTACTTTTTATTTAGTGTCTGATATTCATATTGAAACTCGAATAATTTAGATTCACACATTTCTAAATACTATTTCACATCTAAAACTCAAATTAAAAATCTCTAAAACAAAAAAAACGAGAAGCAAACTCCATCCACTCAACTTATCATATCCTTTTTGCCTGAATTTTAATTTATTACTGTGTAACAAGGCAAATGCAATAATTTATGGCTATTAACTTTTAGGGTGCCAAGAAGAAATCATAGTTGGTGAGAGTAAGTCAAAGTTCCAAATATATATATAAAAAAACTTATACAAGAAAATTCCTCTAGTTTTCCTTCTGGCAAATTTAATTAAATGTTATAGTAGGGCTAACAATTAAAAGTTTGTTGGGGTAGTTGTACCCCCCCTCCCCCCCCCCCCACACCCCACTTCTCCACATACTCTTTAAATTCTCATACAACCTTTTTTTTTCCTCCTCAACACATCTCTACTTTTCCTCGAGTCCTTTTTTTCTTACTTGTGTACTTCTTGTTCACATTTGTCACAAAAAATCAATAAAAATCCAAGAAAGTCACTTATTTGTCTAAGTTATAGTTGATAAATTTGTGGGGTTGATTGAAAAATTCCAACAAAATGGGAGATGAATCAACTAGAAGAGTTTCAATTGAAGCTAATAGTAATAAACTTCCAAATTTTCTATTATCAGTTAGGCTCAAATATGTTAAACTTGGCTATCATTATTTGATTAGCCATGCTATGTATTTGTTCCTTATCCCAATTTTAATGGCTTTATTTGCTCATCTTTCAACAATTACTATGGAAGATATGGTTCAATTATGGAATCAACTAAAATTCAATCTTGTCACAGTAATTTTATGTTCAGCCCTTATAGTTTTCTTGGCTACACTTTATTTTATGACTAGGCCACGTAAAGTGTACCTAGTCGATTTTTCGTGTTACAAGCCCAAACCTGAAGTTATGTGTCCTAAGGAATTATTCATGGAGAGATCAAAGTTAGCCGGGATTTTCACTGAGGAGAATTTGGCCTTTCAGAAGAAAATACTAGAGAGGTCAGGTTTAGGTCAAAAGACGTATTTTCCGGAAGCACTTTTGAAATTGCCACCAAATCCTTGTATGGCTGAGGCAAGAAAAGAAGCTGAAATGGTTATGTTTGGTGCAATTGATGAATTGTTAGAGAAAACTGGTGTTAAGGCTAAGGATATTGGGATTCTTGTGGTGAATTGTAGTTTATTTAATCCAACTCCATCACTTTCTGCTATGATTGTTAATCATTATAAGCTTAGAGGAAATATTTTGAGTTATAACCTTGGTGGTATGGGATGTAGTGCTGGATTAATTTCAATTGACCTTGCCAAGCAAATGCTACAGGTTTGTTTTCTGTTTAAGTTATATATACTCACAGTATAATATATATTATTTTTATGAAAGTTAAGTTATATGAAAGTTAAGTTACTTGCAATATGCAATTTCTTTTTCTAAATAAATTGGTCAACACATCAAATAATTCAAAAATAAAATAAGCAACATGCTATAACATGTTAAATTATATTACTAATATATATATTTACTCTTTACGAGAGTATTAATTAAGTTGCTTTTAAGAGTGCTCTTGGCATGGTTTTTAATTACATGAATCACTAGTATGGGTGGTATGCTAAGTTATTCGGATTTTAAGAATATGTCAAATTAGCAAAATCTTTAAAAAATACTAGTTTTGAAGGATCTGACATATATTAAACGATATTTTTGATGAGTTCGAATAATATAGGTGATATACACATCATCTTAGTAAAATCTTGCTCTCTTTTTCTATTATTTTTAGTAAAAGATTTACGTGATATTTAGTTTCCTTAAAGATATATTACTATGTAATTAATTAGAATAAAATGAACATGACGACTATAGTGAAATGGTACAAATATTTTCATATATTAGCTGACTCCAACTCATTTGAGACGTACACATAATTAATAATTAATTAACTCGTATGAGATGTGACATGATTTTGCTGAATTGAGTATAAAAAAAAAAAAAAGGTTCAAGTGGACATAGTCAATTTAATGTCTGAACATCTACCAACTGCTAGCTAGCTTTTAATATTGTACTAAAATATTTCTACTAATTTCATTTTTTCATATGTTATTTATATCACACGTTGTAACAGGTTCAACCAAACTCATATGCACTAGTAGTCAGCATGGAAAACATAACACTAAATTGGTACTTTGGTAACAATCGATCCATGCTAGTCTCAAATTGCATTTTTCGTATGGGTGGTGCAGCAATATTATTATCAAATAAATCGTCCGATCGAAAGCGTTCAAAATACCAACTCATACACACAGTACGAACACACAAAGGTGCCGATGACAAGAGCTATGGATGTGTGTTCCAAGAAGAAGACGATAATAAAAAAATCGGGGTCGCGCTGTCTAAAGACCTAATGGCTGTAGCAGGGGAGGCCTTGAAAACGAACATTACAACTCTAGGGCCAATCGTTCTACCTATGTCCGAACAACTATTATTTTTCGCGACATTAGTCGCGAGGAAAGTGTTGAAGATGAAAATAAAACCGTATATTCCTGATTTTAAGTTAGCGTTTGAACATTTTTGTATACACGCCGGTGGTAGGGCGGTGTTGGATGAGTTAGAAAAAAATCTTGAGTTGAGTGAATGGCATATGGAGCCATCAAGGATGACACTTTATAGATTTGGTAATACTTCAAGTAGTTCCTTGTGGTATGAATTGGCGTATACTGAAGCTAAAGGGAGGATTAAGAAAGGTGATAGGACATGGCAAATTGCATTTGGTTCAGGATTTAAGTGTAATAGTGCTGTGTGGTGTGCATTAAGGACTATTAATCCTGCTAAGGAGAAGAATCCTTGGATGGATGAGATTGATGAATTTCCAGTTGAAGTGCCTAGGGTTGTGACAATTAATGATTCTTGAAGAATGTTTTGTTTAACCTAAAAAAAGGGGAAGCAAAAGGAACTAGTTTATGTGTTGTGATCATTGTAATATTACCTCACTTTGTTGTTGTTGTTTGGTGTTATAACTAGGTGGATATGTACTTTGATTATGATTTAAGAAATCAATACAATATCTTCTATATACATATTTTTGATAAACGTGTTATTTAATTTGGTATCAGTTGATTCTGTCTTTATATATTTTTTTCTAATTTAGATGTGTACGAGTAGAAATTTAAAACTTGCACGCAGCATTCTACGTAATGATTCACGTGATATACACTTATGCCACATAAGATATTTATATCTACTTAGCTCATTTAACTTTATATAAATTTTAATGTATACTTATACTACACATAAAATTGAAAGATAAAATATCAATTAAGATTAAGTTAAATTCTATATTTACATATTAATTATATTATGACTGACCTTATAAGTCAACAGTTTATTCATGCTCTGATGCTAATGTCATGTGAATTTATTGCATATGAGTTATCAAAACATGTCACATGTTTCACTAACAAATGAGCATACTGCATTTATTGTTTTTCTAGATGAAAAATTAGAGTTTTATTTTTATATTTCTTAAGTTTCATATTAATTTAATACATATAATTGGCTAACTATTGTAATTATACATGTAACTTGCTATTAGTAATAACATTTTATAGTTAACGATGTATAAAAATCTGATTGAAAATATTGTTCGACTCAAACTTTTGCTGAAGTGAAGAACACTCTTCATTAATTTCACTTTTAAACTATTACTTTTTACGTCAAAATAAAAATATTTCAAAATATATCGATATGTACTTTTTAGTGAAAGATAATCAATATATTTTTTTATCGAACAAAAATACAGTACGCTAATAAATATGAATATGAAAGACCATTGACAAGTGGGAAACCATCTTTTTCTTTGCTAATATTAAGATCAATAAAAAAAATGACAGCAGAGAAAAAGCTGAAAAATCACTTGATATAACTCGTCTTGTTTCGCCTTATTTAAATATTTCACAATTGAAAATGTATACATTAAATGTAGTCGGTTTCGAATGATTAACGTTAGCGACTAATTGTGAAAAACCTTATAACTATTCTCGATCTTGCCACATGATAGTAAATTATTTCAAACTCTTGTACGAATATGTGACCGTTAATAAAAAATTATGAGAAGTGTTGAAAATACTTTTTAACATAGGTGAAAATTTAAGTTCACTTAGTCGAGTAAAAAGTGTCTTTGGCTATAAATTGTTCGAGGGTGAAATTAATAATTTGTGTCAAGTTTAGAAGTGTTTTAGATACTTCTCTAGAAAAACACTAGAACTTCATAGCTCCATTCACTTTTACTTATTATATTTAAATTTAACACATATATTAAGAAAATAATAATTGACATGACTATTTAACCACATTACCCTATTAATTGATGTTTAATATTACTCCCTCTGTCCCTAATAATTTGTGCAATTTTGAATTGACACACCTATTAAGAAAATAATAATTGACATAGTAAATTTACTATTTTTCTCCCATTAATTGTGAAGTGGATGAATTAAAAACTCAAAATTTTCAAATTTTTTACAATCTTTGAAGTAATTTATTGAGGATATAATAAATATTTTTTTCTTAGTTTATCAAAATGAACAAATAATTACAAATAATTAAAAAAAAAAACAATTAGAAATCTATTCAAGAAAATATTACAAAGTTAAATTCATTAAACGACAAGAGAGAAACTAATTGTCCGACACCAATTTTCGAGATAGGATAGAATAAGAAACATCAACATGTGACAATGAAAAGGCTCCAAGTAATTAATTAATAGTATGACTCAATAACTTCTTAATAAGCTGAAATTAACTTCTCTATATAATAATAAACTTGAAAATATTATTCCAACAACAAATCAAAAATAATAGTAATAATATGGATTTAGTCAAAATTGGTCATGTATTTATGTTACTTAATAGATAGTATTATTTTTGTGCAAATTAAAATTCTTCACTCTATTGAGCATGTATTTTGTCGCTTTTTTAAATGTGATATAGTTATAAAAAATCGAAAATTTGAAAAAACCCAAATATATCGATTAAAATTGAAATCGAAAAAATTGACTTTATATGATTTGATTTGGTTTTTAGATTTGATAAACCGACATAATTAATTTAGATTTTTAAAAATAAAAAATTAAATCAAACCCACCTATGTACACCCCTACTTGGGATCTATGTGAAGTTGCCTAACCCATTGAAAGATGTTCAAAATTAAGAATGAAAATGAAGATAATTAGGTAATACTTATTTCTCCATCCAATAACAGTTGTTTGTTTTAATTTATTCAAACACACTTGCACACTAAGATAGTGCTCTATACTACCTTAAAATTATTATGTTTCTTAATATTGTTTTAAAGCAGACCACATTAAATTGAATATACAAAATGTTGATGCTAAAATTCGAATATGGGTATTATGTATATATTGGGCGTACTTTTATCATTAAATTACGGCTCAATAGCAAGTTTAAACATTTATTTTGAACTTTGAACAATATAAAAAAAATCAGAAATTCACTTACTATGAAATAAAGAGAGTGCTCCCTCCGTTCTTAATAATTGTCTATTTTTAAATTGACATATCTATTAAGAAAAAATAATTAATGATATTGTTAGTTTACCAATTTACCCATAAATTAATAATGAATCAGATGAATAAAATTTTCAATAAAAGTTCTACTTTTTTCAAAGTAATTAAGTGAGGATATAATAGATAAAAAAAATTAGTTTTTATTGATTTACCAAAATAAATAAATAATGAAGGATAATTATAAAAAAAAATTGACAAGTAATAAGGGATAGAAAAAATATTTTTTAATAATACTCATTTAATTAGTAAGTGTATTACACAATAATAAATTTAGGGCAACTTTCACATATAACAAATAAAAAATTATATTTGTATGCTATAGCAAAGTTTGCATAATTGCGCTCCATAGCAAACATAAAACTGTATAATTCGCTATACATATACAATTGTATAATTCGCTGGCCTATTTCCCTGCAATTGTATAATTCGCTATCCTATTTTCCTGCAATTGTATAATGCACAATTGTATAATTCGCTACCTATTTCGCTGTAATATTTGTATAAAATTTGCTTTGCATACAATTGAATCGAAGTAAAATATATGTATATTGCATAATAATAAGTGTATAGGAAGAAGATATATGTTTTTCTCTCGCTTTATACAAAAACAGAGACACAATTTATACACTTCTGTTGTATAAAGCGAGAGAAAATTGTATTTCACTGCAATTGTATAATTCGTTGGCTTTTTTGGCTGTAATATCTGTATAAAATTTGTATTTGTCTACAATTGAATTGAATTAAAATAATTGTAAATTGTATAATTAAGTGTATAGCACGAAGATATATGTTTTTTCATGTGTATATATAATTTTCTCTCGCTTTATACAAAACAGAAACACAATTTATACACTTTTGTGTATAAAGCGAGAGAGGCGAGCGAGAATTGGAGAGTGGCGAGCGAGATTTTTGGGAGAGAGGTGACTGACAAACTTTGGCTAATGTTTGCTATGGAGCACAATTAAATCAAACCGTAGCTACTTCATTTATTTTATGTTATTAGTTTGTTATTATATACAATTATCCCATAAATTTATTCGATGCAGATCCGGTAAAATTTCTTAAGGTTTCAAAAAAGAAATTCATTGTATGTACGCTAAAATTATTTCGAAAGTGAGTAACAAAACGTTCGACCCTTATTTCGAGATAGAATCAATCTCAAACGGTCTATTCTACGTACATCTAATTTATGTATATATACTACTAAATAACTTGATCTTCCAATATAATTATTCTAGTAATTTGAAAAAGTAGTGAATATGATTAAAATTGAAGCAGTGGGAGGACGTGGTAGATGCAAGTGGGACGAGACCAAGTTGCTGGTCTTCTTATTTTCTACGACAAAGCACTTCAATTTATGTAACATGAATATGGTAAATTAGTTATGTCAGAAAATTATGGTAAGATGAAATATATAAGTAACTCCCATAACTTTTGTTCAATCATGTTTGATTATCCATCAGAGTTTCTTACTTCAATAAGCGGTAGTTTTGATAAAAACATAGTAACTTCGATAAAATTTGTTACCAACAAGAGTCATTTGGTACCCGTCCTTGTAATGATAATAAGGACTTCAACTTTTTCATGGGAAATCAGCGTATTTTTCATGGCACAGAGAATTTCAAATTCAAGGCTAACACAACTTCTATCATCAATCCAAAAGTTATTTCTAGAATCAAAGAGGAAGAGGAAGAAAATTGAGTTATTTATTACTACTTGTTCTTAAGTTTATGCTTTATCTATTGGGAAAAAAAAAAATATCTATGCTTTTTTGTTATTGGTTTTACTTTTATATTTGTATCAATAGTTTGGAACTTCTATATATAAAAGTTTGGTTTAGATCTTAATTGTAGCTTATTTTGGGTTCTATCTAGAATGTAATAGTACCGGAAATGCTTTTAAATTTCCATTTAACTTGTGTACATGGACAAAATTTGAATCAATCGTTTTTCTTGAAAGAAAATGTATAGTAAAAATAGGAGTCCGGAGCCTAAAGGATATAAAATGTTAATAAAAATTCTAAAGCAGTATATGAATATTTATTTTAACCAAAAGGGCAAAATCGCTGGAAGGGCAGCGACTTTGCTTGCCGGAAAATTGGCAGCGATTTCTAAAATATTTTTAAAAAAATAAATCGCTTCCTAAGGAGCGATTTTCTTAATTTTTTATTTGAAATCAAAAAAAATAGGAGCAAATCGCTGCAAGCGCAGCGATTTGTCTCCAATTTTCTTTTATATTCTTTTAAATCAATTTTTTAGAAAAATTATAATTGCTACTTGTTTTAAAAAATTATTTTAAAAAAATTATTTTGGAATAAGTAGTAGAAAAAATTAAAATTAAAATTTCTTTAAAAAAAATTAAAATTTAATTTTAAAAATTGTAAAAAAAAAATTAAAAAAATTGATTGGAAAAAAAAAATAAAAATTTGGAGACAAATCGCTGCCCTTGCAACGATTTGCTCTTAGTTTATCTCCAATTTTTTTTTTAATTTTGTCCAATCAATTTTTTTAATTTTTTTTTACAATTTTTAAAATTAAAATTTAATTTTTTTAAAGAAATTTTAATTTTAAATTTTTCTTCTACTACTTATTCCAAAATAATTTTTTTTTAATAATTTTTTAAAATAAGGAGCAATTACAATTTTTCTAAAAAATTGATTTAGAAAAATATAAAAGAAAATTGGAGACAAATCGCTGCACTTGCAGCGATTTGCTCCTATTTTTTTATTTTTTTTTTAATTTCAAATAAAAAATTAAGAAAATCGCTCCTTAGGGAGCGATTTATTAAAAAATTATTTTTTAAAAAAAATTTAGAAATTGCTGTCAAGGCAGCGATTTTACTTTTTTCGGCAAGCAAAGTCGCTGCCCTTCCAGCGATTTTGCCCTTTTGGTCAAAATAAATATTCATATACCATTTTGGAATTTTTATTAACATTTTATACCCTTTAGGCTCCGGACTCGTAAAAATAGCATGTTGAAAATTCTGAAAATATTTTATTTTTTTCTAGATGGGTAAAAAATTGTGTTAAATTGGGTCGAATGAATAAAAGTATAAGGTTATGGCTTCAATTAAATTTTAGGGGAAAGAAAATATATCAAGCTCTTTTTGTTCTTAATCTGTATGATTCACAATCTAATTAGACGTTAAAAATTTATTAATATCTTGTGGAGGAAGGGTTTCTTTTCCCATTAGTGGTTTCGAGGAGGAGGTCATTATGAATTCGAAATGTCATTTATGAAACAATTTTTTTTCAAAAAATATTTTGATCAATCAAATATGTAAATAAATACTATGTTTTTCATGCCAAACGCATTCAAAAGGTTCAAACGAAACGTTTAATTTCGATGGTTTTCATCATCATTCCAAAAGTACTCCGCAACCAAAAATTAAATAAATTTATTTATTTGGTAATTCCACTACTAAATATTGAAGTGTTCTTTGATATATGTTTCTTACTATTATAATTACGATTTATTAACTTTGCTAAAAAGGAAGAATTAAAAGATTATCATTAGCATTTTCTTAATTATTTCAATTATCACTTACTCTCTTTGTTTCTATTTAGTTGTCCACTTTAGAAAAGAAATATATTAAGACAACAATTATTAACACAATGAAGTTACGATTTTATCCTTATTAAATATGATTTCAAAAAGAATGAATTAAAACTTAGAAATTTTCAAGAAATTTAAATGAGGATATAATAGAAAAAAAATTGTTCTTTCTTGATTTGTCAAAATGAACAAGTAAATAGGAATTGTCTAAAAGAAAAAATATGAACAATTAAATTCATTCACCACCGCCGATAATAATATAATTGTCGTTACATATTTCTCTGTCCTTAATTTATTGTCTATTTTTAAATTAACACATATATTAAAAAAAATTATCATAGCATAGTGAGTCTATCATTTTATTTTTATTAATTATAAGGTAAATTAATTAAAATCTTGAGATTTTCAAAAAGTTATATATTTTTCAAAATAATTAATTAAGGATATAATAGATAAAAAAAATGTCATTTCTAGATTTTTCAAAATGAACATTAATGAGGAACAACTAATAAGTAAAAAATGGACAAATAATCAGGAAAAAGAGAGTATATATTTAATGACAATAATAAATATGAGTATTTATAATCAAAACTTTATAGTTTTAATAACTTTAAAATACAATAGCATTAACTCGATTATTGTGATTAAATATCTATTTTGTTGTAGCGGTTAAACGCACGATAATATTAAATAGAAAGATAAAAACGAAGCATCACACTACTATTTTCGAGATAGAAAAACAAACGATACTAATTAATACGACTCAAAATACTTCTTAATCAGCTCTTCTATATATAATTAAAAAAATAAAACTACATCTTCCATCAATATTACTCCAATTATTTTTATTAATAAACAATAGAAAATAATTATCTATGAATAAAACCAAAATTGAGGACGTGGTGGAATAATTTGGGAACAAAAAGGAGATGAATTAGCTGGAATTTTTATATCTTATTGTGAAGACAAAGTTTATTCACTTCAATTCCTTAATTGTGTGAATGGAAACTTTGTTAGTTCAGAGAAATATGGTTCTACACATTGTAAATTCTATAGTGCAATTATTTTTAATTATCCATCAGAATATCTTACTTCGATATGTGGTTCATTTGAACGATTTAATAAAAAGTCTTTTTTCTCACCTCTAGATTCGACAGTTTTAGGAGCAATAAAATTTAGTACCAATAAAAGTTGTTATGGACCATTTGGTACTCCATCAAGTGATGGAAATAATAATATTGAGTTCAACTTTGTTATAGGAAATCAACAATTTTTTGGGGGTTTCATGGTACTAAGAATTGTGATGGAATCGAAAGTATTGGATTTTACTTGAAGAACATTCCTTTCTCTTTGATAAAAAAATATTTGCCAGGACATGATGAAAAGGAAAATGAAAAAAAAATTAACTATATAGTAGTTTTAATTACTCATTTGGTGTTAATTTGGTTATTGATATATATGTATGGATTCTCTAAAATGTCTCTTTATTTTGTCACAGTTTTATATATGAATGGATCCTATTCATATGTGCCTAAAGTATGTTTCTCTTATAGTTTAGATATCTCGCAAATATAAATGCATATATTTTTCTCTTTGTTGCCTAATTATTTTCTGAACCGTATTCAATTTTGTTTTAAAAATAATTTTGGAAATAAAACTATATTTTTAACCTTCTATTTTAAATGTAATTCACCGTAAGATTTAAACAAGAGATAATATACAATATATGGATTATCTTTTGTCAACAAAATTTTGACAATCTGATTTCGGGAATAATTTTGAGTTTCAACTTTGTGATGTAAAATTGAATGAGAAGTCATTTCGCTTAATTATCTCTTTTCTCAAAGGGTACATATATATCAATTCGCTTCATTTAAATTATCGGAAATATTAATGGTCTAATTCATCGGTGGCCTTCTAAAATTGATGCTAATTTTCAGTTAGACATTTCAATTAAGCTTTGTTCATTTTAGACATTTAATGTTATGTCTTGTTGTGTTATTTTGACTTTATTTACTGACATGGCCTAGTGAATGTAATACACTCAATACCAGCGCGTGAAAGACTCATTTAATCTTTTTGTTTTATATTTTTTTCATTTTTTTCCTCATTTTCAGCTACCGTCTCTCAAAACTTGAACTCCTTCTATGGAGAAATAGTATAGACGATGCCACGGACAAATAAAAAACAAATTTCAACACGAAGAGATTAAAAAAAAAACATTCAATCCATTACAAAAGTCATGATTCATGTTGTCACAAAGAAGAATGGTAATGGAAAAACTTGAAAAAGACGATGGGTGGGGTGGGAGAGGTATGGAGAAGACGATGTGGGCGGAGTTTTTTTTTTTTTTTTTAATTTCTTGTCCATTCTTCTAAAATGGAGTATTATTTAAAAATTAGTTTTAATGTATATACCGTGTGATTTATTTAATTTGTCACTTCAACATGTCATCAGCGAGTGTGTTATACAGATTATATATATTTTCCTAATTGTTAAAAAAGTGCTAAAATAACACAATGTACTATGACTTTAGATATTTAAAATAAACAACAATTAATTAAGATGACTAAGTGAAGATTAGTGTCAATTTTAGGAGTTCATTAATGAGTTAGGTCGATATTAATGGAAGACACAATGGCCAAAATAAAATGATTAAATTATTGGTAAAATGTTGAAATTTATTGAATGGTCATGCCCAAAATTTAATTGGAAGTGAGAAACGAAGCACCAAAAACTCCTATTTCGAGATAGAAGATCAAAGAGCAACATACTTGTAAAGGTGTAATTAATACTACGACTTATAAATATCTTAATCAAAACTCTTCTATATATATATATATAATAATAACTCAATCTTCCAATATCATAAATCCACAATTTTTGAAAAAAGACAACAATAAAACTATACAATATATGGATATGATCAAAATTGGGGCAATTGGAGGACGTGGTGGATCAATTTGGGAAGAAAAAGCAGATGAATTAGTTGGAATTATTGTTTCTTATGATGAAGGCGTAGTTTATTCACTTCAGTTTTTGAATTATGTGAATGGAGAATTACATATGTCAGTTAAATATGGTACTGATTATTATGAAATGAACGATGCAATTATGCTGGATTATCCATCAGAATTTATTACTTCTATAAGCGGTTCGTTCGAACGTATCAATAAAAAGTCAACTGATTTAAGATCTATAAAATTTTGTACGAATAAAGGTTCTTATGGACCATTTGGTACTACGTCAACTGATGGCAAAGAAAATATTCACTTCAATTTTGTAATAGGAAATCATCAATTTTTTGGTGGATTTCATGGCACTGAGAATTCTAAGGGCTTTATTGGGAGTATTGGGTTTTATGTGAAGGATGTTCCATCTTCTGTGATCAAGATTAAAGATTCTCAAGTTAAGGTTAAAGAGGAAAAATAAGAAGATTAATTATATTTGTATAATATATGATATAGTACAGTTTGTATTGTTTATTTACTAATTTTGATTTAGCTTTACACAAAGTATTTTTGTTGTTTTGGTTAACCTATATGTATTGATCCTCTACTCTATTTTCCTAAAATTTCTATATATTTTTGTTAATTTTTTTCATATAAAAAGTACTGGATTTGTCATTTGTTTTACTTAGAACCTAGATATTTAGGGTGTCGTCAATACTATTTAGAAATGGATTATTAAAAATATTTTAGCTACAACAATTAACAAGCTACAAACAATTTAACGACGTATTAGTAAAGGTTTTAATTCTTAAAATTAATTTTTTTTTGCTGGGTGTTGTTTGTGTGATAAACTGTTTATTATTATTATTATTATTTTTATTTTCTCTTAGAGAATCATCTAGCACTTTTTATAAGAATAATATCGTCGGAAAATTCGAATAGTTGATAGTGGAGTAGCCATAATGAAATTATTCGATTTGAAAAGAAGATGATTAGTCGTTTTCATTTAAAGAGTGTGAACAACAAGAGTCTGTACTATGGTTTGATTATGATAAATATTCTATTCTATTTGGGAACGTCATTCAACGCATCTTAATTGCGGTACGAACGATAGGATCATAATTGATTGATTCTTTTTCCGTCCTTAATTATTAAGTTTCTCCATTAAACATTGTGACAAATACTATTTCACTCTTAATTAGAAGTTTTGATTCAGTCCTGTACATTGACGAATCTTTAATAGATTTACGTAAATCTGAATTAATCAGACTCCAATACAAATACGAGCAACAAACCTCTTCAACTTCATTATAAACCTCTTCCTCCCTCACCTTGCCGCTGCTTACACCACCACTACTTCACTTTCAGTTCTTTACTGTAAGAGAAATTGCACAAGTATCTCCTTAGATTACGATTAAAATTTTAGAGACACACGTTAACTAAACTAAGGTTTTATTACCTCTAAACTTATTTTTTTATATAATTTTTTACATCTTTTGTCTTACGTGGTATACTCCGTGAATTCGCACAATTGAGACGTGTGAGAAATATATGGATGTCACGTAAGTCAAAAAGATGCACAAAATTACAAAAAGAAAATAAGCGTCTCTGAGATTTCGCTGTGTAGTGGTAGTTGTGCATTTACTCTCTTATTTATTTTCTTGTACTATTAATCACTCTCTTCATTTTCCTTTTATTCACTTCATATTTCACTTCCCCTGTTTTTTTTTTTGTAAATTTGAGATGATCAAAGTTGGACCAGTGGGAAGCAATGTTGGTTCCATATGGGAAGAAAATGGACGAAGTGAAGTTGCTGGTATTTTTGTTTCTTTCACCGAAAACACAATTCAGTCTCTTCAGTTTCTGTTTTATGAGAATGGCAATTATGTTCAGTCCAATAAGCATGGCAGTGACCACTCTGAAAACTTTTGTGCGCTTCTGTTTGATTATCCATCAGAGTTTCTTACTTCGATAAGTGGTTCGTATATTGGCGATGGGTATTTATCAACAGGTTTAGATGCAATTAAATTTAATACCAACAAGGGTTGTTACGGACCATTTGGGCGTACAGAGCCTACAAGTAGTAGCAAGCGATTCAACTTTGAATTACGAAATCATCGTCTATTTGGTGGTTTTCATGGCACCATGAGTCGTCATGCTGTTGAGAGTATTGGGATTTATGTTAAGCCAGTCATATCCTCCATGAATAACTTGAAAGGATCTCTTCGAGTTAAGGCTGAAAAATGATTGTACTTCCGTTTTACTTTTACCCTATGCTTGCTGCTGGCTTATTATGTAAACGTTTTATCATTTATATATGCTGTGTTGTAAAATAAGTTCCTCGTGGTAAGATCTTTGTACCGTCTATGCTTCTCAGAAATTTACTTGCTAGGTATGTTATTGTTCTTCATACTACCGTCTATGCTTCTCAGACTTCACTTTGTTGTTGTTGTATTTATTGTAATATGTTGCCATACAATGTACAGAACATGAAGCTTACAAGTAATTTAGATTTGAAATTCTCTTTTAAGGAGCTTCCTCGGGCAGTCTTGGATTTAAATAAAGGAGAAATGGTCAAAAATACTCCTTAATTTTGGTTTATTGTTTAAATTTATTTTTATCGTTAAAATGAAGTTAATTTTACTCTAATCTGTTACTAATTTCATCAAAATTACTTTTCATTTAACGGAATCTCTAAAATTGACCCAAATTACCCAAATTTTTTTTTAAAAAAAAAAACTTATTCTCTATTTTAATCCAATAACCCGACCCACTAGGATGACCTAATTAACCCAACTAATCCAATGCCCTGTTATCCATTCCCATTTAGCCAATTGTTTGGTCATAACAAATGGCACATGAAAACTAAAAATATCAGAGTTATGCTTGTCTACTGTAAATGACCAATATTGTAAAAGTTTGAATGTTTCAACTCTGAATGAATGATAGCTGCAGTTTAGGAGGAATTCAATTGATCCATGTTTGTCAACTCTTACAAATGTTGGAACCTATTACTCTTGATTTCAACAAGGCTGATTACCAGTCATGAGCAGCAGAAAAATATGATGAATTTTTACAAGATTTGGGTCAATTGTGGTGATCCGTTTAATGAGGGATAATTTTGATGAAATTAGTAATTGAAGGGTAAAATTAACTTCATTTTAACGGCGAGACTAAATTCAAAAATAAATCAAAATTGAAAGGTATTTTTTGACCCTTTTCCCTTTAAATAATATTTTAATTACTCAATCCGTTCACATGGAAATTATTCCCCTCTAGTATCCAAGGTTTGATTTGGAATATAACCTCCCAGGATAAAATGATCTTAATCAGTAGAGTGTAGATACCAAAAACTCTACTGTCAGCGAATCAATCCACAACAAGAAAGTACACGAAGAAAAATGTGTGCATAAGAAGAAAAAGAAGATCAGAAAATACGTTCGAAAATAATCTGAAGAATGAGTGGTATTTATAGGCAAAAAAAATATGTTCTGAAAGGTTGAAACCCTTTCAGAATTCACACGATCATTAATGAAAGTTTGCAATCTTTCAGAACAATCATGGCGGAAAATTTAAACAAAACGTAAAAGTTCAAATAAAACGGGTCGCATGTGGATCCGAGTCGGATCGGGTTAGTCAACTAAAAAGTTGAAACATTTCGGTCAACTTCTGTTATCAACTAATTAATTGAAAACATTTTTTGCCATTTAATTAATTAATTAAATAAATAATTAAAACAAACTTTGTCCAAAAAATAATCTCTCGATCATTTGCCAAAGCCGAAGCCGAGGCGGGCAAGCAACGCGACGCTATTTTTCTTTCCATCACTTTAAACCATAAGAGGACTTTTCAAGTTCTCAACTTTTCAAATTCCTCTCATTCCCTCTATTTTCCATCAATTCTTGCTATATACCCAACAATGTACTTTTCTATAATGATGATAGAACAATAAATTAGTATTGGAGTACAAACTCCACTAGTTAGGTAAGAAAATATCAATCAATTATTAACTTGTTCGAAAAGCAGAAAAAATTATTTCAATCAATAAGCTTGTGAAATACTTTTTCCGTCCGGTATTATTTATTATATTGTGCTTTTCGAAAGTCAATTTGATTAATTTTCTGCATATTAATATGATACTAAAAAAGAAACATCAATATTAATCAAAGTTTCTATGATTTAACTCTAAAAATAGATATCATGACAAACGAGGGGACCATTGTACTACTTGCTTTATTGATTTAGTCAAAATTGGTGAGCTTTAGTCCTTCCACCACTACTTCAAAGTGTAAGTCTCTTTGTTAATAAAAGATTAGACATTTTGTTTGTGGTTAGATGAGTTGAGAGAATATGGAAATGATCAAAGTTGGGGCAGTGGGAAACGATTATGGATCGATATGGGAAGAAAAAGGACGAGGCGACGTTGCTGGGATTTTTGTTGCCTACAGCAAAGACTCAATTCAGTCACTACAGTTCCTGTTGTATGAGGATGGCAACTTTGTTCAGTCAAATAAGCATGGCACACACTACTGTGCAAACTTCTCTGCAGTTGTCTTTAATTATCCATCAGAGTTTCTTACTTCCATAAGTGGTTCCTATGTCAACGGTGAAGGTTTGGAATCTATTGAATTTACCACCAACAAGGGTTCCTATGGACCATTTGGCCAGACTACAACTTATGCTAAGCACTTCAACTTTCACTTAGGAAATTCTAATCTTTTTGGTGGTTTTCATGGCACCATGAGTGACTCTGCCGTTGAGAGTATTGGGATCTATCTTAAGCCATATCCTCCATCATCAACTTGAAAGATCTTCGACTCAAGGATGAAAAATGATCCTCTTATTTTACTCTATGCTTTATGTAACGTTTATCATTTATGCTTTGTATTGTAAAAAGAGGTAGTGATAACGTCTTCGTTTATTTCAGACTGGATTTTATAAGGCATGTTGTTTTGGTCGTTGTAATACGTTAAATCTCTGTTTGCTATGACATTGAGGTAAATCTGACATCATTGCCAAATTTCATCTTCATGTTTAATGTTTTTGGTTAAAATTCCTTTAATTTAACCAAAGGGGGTGGTGTATTCTTTGTTGAGTATTATAATGAGAGAGGATGAGTTTATAAATCTATCAATCTTATTCAATTTTGATAAATACAAAGTACTAAGACGAATTAAAATTTGTATCCAAAAAAATTATTTCAAATGATACACAAATATTGAAGAATTTTTATGAGGTAGTAGGAATAGAGAAAATGAGGAATAACATTACAAGAGAGGAAATCGAATTATCTACTAAGATTTTTTTAAACATAACAGATTATGAATATAAAGTCTTTCTTGACAAACGCGATTCCGAGAATTCAAATTCGAGATCTCTCGTTACCACTTACATGATGCCTAACGAGGTGGACTCTAATTTTTTCATTTTTTAAGAGACGTGGCTTAAACTCTGGCCAGTCCCTCCAAAAATGTCCCTCTCTCTTCTTCGAAACACTGCAAATCTCTCTTCACTTCCATTCCCAGTTCGATTCATCTCCTTCACAGCAATGCCAAAAGCACGAAAAATTCCTCTTTTGCAAACCCCAGGTACCCAAAAAAAGAGAAACATCTTTTGAATATGCTTACAAGAATGTTTTGTTTAGTTAAATCTTGATTTTTTTGTATCTTGTTTCTATCTTGAAATTTGAGCTTAAAGTTGTAATCTTTTTCATTAATCTGGATATTTTCTTGCAAATTATGAAGATGGGTTTATGTAATAAATCATTAAAGATTGTTAATTTTAGGATCTGAAGATGATGGAGTTGCTCCTAAGAACAGAGTGAGAAAAAGGAGAGTGGAAATGATAGCTAAAGAGGTGAAGATAGAATCTCCAGATAAAAAAGTATGTTTATTATTGTGATCCTTCTTTTATTTTGCCAAAGTTTGATTTGAAATATTTATTTATTGGCATAATATATATAAATGTGTTCTTGATTCCTTCAACTTTATGTATGTACGTGTCCCATTTGAATTTATAAAATTAAACAAGTAGACACACGTGTCTTATGTGTTATAATACATTTGGATGTAAATTTGTCTATCTGTTCAATTTTGTAGAGTATAAGTGTCTAGTTGTACACGCCTAAAGTTAAAAGGACAAAAATATTGGTTGAGGCCAAGTTAACTCTCATGTTAATGTATTATTGGCTTAGCTCCATTCCTATGAACAATCTTATTGTACTCTTAAATCCAATGACTGGAAAACTTCATTTCGTGAAGAGTAATCTTTTCTGTGGTCTATGTACTTCACAGATTATTTTAAATATCGAATATTATAGATCCTTGGTTCTTGAGGTTGCAGGAGGAGAAATGAGTGATGTGATTCTTTTAACTTGTTGCAGTTTCTCAGGCATCCAGAAATTGAAGATTTTGCAAGTGACAATGTTTATTCTGAGTCAAGTGAGTAGCAAGACAATTTCTGTTGTTATAATTTTCGTATTAATATTAACTATATCTCCATATAGAAAGGTTGCTTCTGCTGTTAAAAGAAAAAGGACTTTGATTCCTTACTTGTCTGCAACTGTTCCTTTAATCATTGAGAATATTAGAAAACCTCATGGAATGTAAGACAAATTCGATGCAGTACAACCTCCTGCCAACTGGGAAAGGATCATGGAAGGTATACGCAGCATGAGATTATCAGAACATGCACCTGTGGACTCCATTGACCCAGATGAAGGGGTGACTTCTCTTCAACCTAAGGTGCATACATATTTTCTATGCTTGATTAGTGGTTGTATTCTTTGGCTGTGTTTTATTTTCTTTAAAAAAAGTGAAACAACACTTTGTTTTTTAAGCCAGGAGGTGATTTTCTGGCATCTAACAACACTAGAGTCCTTCTGGAACAAACTCAACGAGAGAAAATGAAGCAACTTCTCTAAATTACAATCTAGAACTGAGAATGAAAGTGTCCTTTTTCTTTTATTAACCGAGTAAACTAGTATAATATTTTAACACTTCTGATAGGATGGTGATGTTGATTACTATTTTCTTCTTCACAATCTCATCAGGAAAGAAGATTTGCTGTTCTGGTTGGTTCATTGTTATCAAGCCAGACCAAGGGTCATGTTACTCATGGCAAGTGTTGATGTTGGAAGTTTCAGCTATATGATGCTCGTTAATAATGTCATTATCTCTTAGTAGGACTACAGTTATATTCTCTTTGTGATAGGTTGTGTCTTCAATGAGTTCGTAACATATCCATATATGTTTTCCTTTCCTATCTTAGAGGTTACTCTGATTACTTGAAGTCAGATATTAATTTTCCAAAATTTATGAGGCTATGTTATTCTTCTCTGGATTCCTATGGTATGTAATGATGCCCTCTGAATCTGCAGAAGCAAATCAACGGCTGCTCGAAAATGGTTTGCTCAGTGCTGACACAATGGATAGAGCTGATGAAGCCACCATAAAGAGCTTGATATACCCGGTATGTGCTCAAATGGTGTAAGTGTATGATATTACCGACATTTTCCCTCACACTGAGTTACTTAAACAACTTCTATGGCTATTGTCAGGTTGGATTTTACACAAGAAAGGCTCAGCACCTTAAACAAGTTGCAAATATTTGTGTGTCTAAATATGATGGAGACATTCCTAGTACAGTGGACGAGTTGCTTCTACTTCCAGGTGTTGGTCCCAAGATAGCTCACCTGGTAGGAAGTTATGCTTCTCTGTCTCATTTTCCTTTCACTTCACATTTTAAAGTTATTTAAATAGAATTTCCTTAGGTCATGATTATGGCGTGGAACAAAGTTGAAGGGATTTGTGTAGATACCCACGTGCATCGTGTTAGCAATCGACTTGGTTGGGTCTCACGGCCTGGAACTAAACAGGTATGCTTGACTCTATTTAAGAAGAAGCTTCACTGCTATAATGAGCAACTAGAAAATGGGGCGTATGCATTGTCTTATTTGCACGAATTGGTTTACTTTAGTTATAGGCTGCTAGTGGAACATTGTTAGGAAGTAGTAATTTTGCTTGGATGTGCCTTTGATAGCCGGTATCTCAGTTTGCAAATAGGCTGAGGTCTTGGTTCTGATTTCAATAGCCGGTATCTCACAGCACTTCCGTTCCTACATGTTTGACTCTGTCAGGGAACTAGATCCCCCGAAGAGACAAGGGTCTCGTTGCAGCAGTGGCTTCCTAGAGAAGAATGGGTTTCCATTAATTTACTTTTGGTATGTCATTCTTCCTCTGAAGCTTAGTTGATTATCCCCCTTTTCCCATCTCTTTTGGTCATTGCATCTTCATTTTCACCTTTGTAGCACTTTCAGAATCAATATATGAAATGTGTGCTTATTGCTTCTTTTGTATATATTTAGCTGACACCTAGAGCTCCTTTATTTTGCCATCAGTTACACTGCATAATGAAAGCCGACTATATGAATACTCGTTCATTCTCAAATCTCTGAAAAAGTTTGATTTGCTACCTCGAGCTAGAGTAAAGCTTAGGCTTTAGCTATACTTGAGGTGTCTTTGGACCTGCAGTCCATGGGTGGAAACAGGCGATAAATTGAAAATCTTAATCCGTCTACTATGAGTTATCCCTTGTTTCAGTTTATCATATCCTCTCCCTAGAAGATAAACTATTTTCCCCAATATGCGCCCAATGCATGCTCGAACCTGAAGTTCCTTATAAAAACAGGTAGGCTTTGGACAGACCATATGTACTCCTCTGAGACCTCGGTGTGCAAAATGTACGATAAGAGAGTTCTGCCCATCGGCATTTAAGGAGATATCAAGCCCAGCTTCCACTTCCAAAACACGACGCCCCAAGAGAGAACTGTGATGACAAAGTTGTTTAGCTGCTAATGTGATCAATTCAAGCTCTATTTTTCTAATACAAGTCAATTTGAGCTCAAAGGATAGGTGATGATACTATTTTGTTATAGTATTCTTTTAGCAAGTTCATTCAGTGCTACTGATTGATTTCTACAGAAAAGGGTAAAGGACAAGTAGTGCATAACACAATTTGTACACTGCAATTCCTCTTTTATGATGATAATGGGGCAAATCAGTTTGGTCGACGCTTAAATTTGTATAGAATTTAATAAATACACACATTCTGTTTTACATGACATCCTACATAGTCATTTTGTGTTCTATGTGTTGTAGGATGTGTGTGTAGTTATTTTAATTTTATACAAATTGAAGTGTTTACTAGTACATATCCAATAGTTGTCAGTAAAACTGATTTAAAAGTCATTATATCTTTTGTACTTCATGTTATATTTATTTTAATATTAAATCACCCTTTAATTTCTCTGTTTGTTGAGTTCCTTGTAAAACTTTTTTAATTTTTTTTTTAAACTACCTAACATATCAAATAAAAGATATCTTCTTAAAAAAATTTAAACGCTTTTTTCATAAATTGTTTTGACTACTTATTATCACAACTTTTTAAAAAATCAAATTGAACATATCAAAATAAATTAAATGGATCATATTTACTAGAGTAACTACTTCTTTTGCAAATGTGCCCCCTTATCATTAGTCACTTACAATTAATATATATACTGTGATAAAATATTCATATTAATTAACATTTCTTTACAAAGGTGCAAAATCCGAACAGAATAAGAATGAATTTATAAATAGTTGACTGTTTTATTAAAGTTGTAAATACGATCAATTTGATTATCCAACAGAGTTTCTTGATGCTTTGTTACTGGGTGTTCCCAGCACATATTTCTAATAATTGATCAATCATATGGTATATTCTCATCAATAAAGTAAGCAATATCCGATGTATAAGCAAACAGTGATTCAAAGTTGTAATAGCTTCGAATAAAATGAAGGCCAGAAATGGCAAACCTATATACTGCACTTCTGAGGTCAATTAAAAGTTAGGTTTACAACGAAAGCATAACTAAGCACAATTAAATCTATGTACAACAACATATTTCAGATGAATTATCACCAGACAAAGTACCTTGTGTGTTTGATGTTACATGCCCCAGATCCCCCGAGCTGATGCCATTTTGTTGCTTGGCCGTGATGTCAGTTCGTATAGTATCCTGGAAAATATGTCTGAGTATCTTGGGTCACCAAAAAGCATCTCCGCAAATGCATTTTCATGCATTAGCAGGAAGGGCTTGTTCTGTGGCTCTGATACAAGGTTTTCCAAAATCGTTGCTGCTTTCCTGCACACTTCTGGCACTGGATGTGGCATCTTAATCACCTTCAACAGTCTATCAATAGCCCTGAAGTTTAACATTGTGGATAAATCATTCAGAAAATAACTTGATAAAAAGTTGTGACTTGGTCAGGTTGCCTGTCTCACCATCGTTCACTAGCAAGCTTCAAACGGCAGTCCATATTTATTTCTGAAAGGTTATATAATGCACCAATAGCAGCTGCTTGAGCATCAATAGCCGGTTGGCTCATGATATCAACTAAACGTTTATTAATCTGCGAACCATAAATTTAAGTCAACAGGTTTTCTGAATATTCACAGAGTACATTTAGGAATTCTAGAATAGGGACTGTCAAAAACAAGATGAACCTGTGTTGCAGAAGCAAGTAAGAAAGGTTCATTATCAGGATTTATTAAAAGACGACCAGTTAATTCAGCAGCAGCACAATGCCAGGCCTTAACAGCAGATCCTAGCACTCCCATGAGGGCCTGGACTGCACGCTTTTCCCTGTATAACGATCAAGAAACTCAATTATAGTGTTGACATACAATAATATAAGAGAAACAACACCCACAAGTGATACTCTTACGTCATTTTGATATAAGAAGGTTTTGAAGAACTGAAGATCCGAAGATCTATCAATGGACCTATATTCACTATAGTCTCGAGAGCATTTGTGACAAGTTCTTCATCCTCTGTTAACATAAAAGAAAAAAGATGACAAAATGTATAAGATACGAGCTTAACAGAAAATTACAGAAACACATGTTCAGGCATAGAGATATGCCTTTTCAAACATACTCCAATTGCTTTTTCTCTGTTCAGAATAGGACCTATCTAATTTAATTTTCATATATCTTCTTTTTAAGGTGTTCTTTTAAAGACCAGGAAGCGCACTGGGATGCAGGGTGAATATAAACAAGTTTATCATTATTATGGAATAGGGAAAACCTAAGTCCAGAGATTAGGAACAAAAAAATATAGCGGGGCAGGTACACTAAACTCAGTGTGTTACACAATGGATAGGTCACTTATAATGTACTCCAACACCTTTCTTTAGACTTCACTAAGCTAGTGGAGAAACATTAAATTCAAGATTTGAATTGGAAGCATCAACCAGAAAAACACGAGTCATTCAATAGTTTTGTGAGGAGGAAAGGCTGAACAGATCTGAAAGCTATGTCGCAGTCCGGAAAATGTTCTGAAATATTCATATAGGTTTTCAATGGAAATACAACGCATAATTGAAGAAGCCGACATCAAGATAGACAAAATTAATATCTTATGACCATCAAGACTTAAGAAAAAGGGGTAGTAAATTTATTATGTGAGGGGACCATTTTCAATACAAATAATCACATCACAAATGCCAAGCTTGTAAGCACAACTATGCAACAGAGAAACCATATATATATCAATGTTATAACTTCCCAAAGGAAAGTGTCACATCACAGATGGCAAGCTTGTAAGCACAACATAGAGATCATAATATCAAACTAAACTTCTCTCCTACCTGTGACATAATCTGCCAGACATTGGAATAGAGTTTCCAAGCAATGTCTATGCTGGCCCATGATGACTTCATTATCTGGCATAAAAGAGAAGTTGCGAACAACGTTTGAAGCAGCAACAGCAAACTGCTGTTTTTCAATCCGCCCCTCCTCATCCAAATTAAATAGGCCATCTTCCTCAAAACACAAACCCGTGGGGCGAGACTTGGTAGAACTCTTCTGAACAGATGACTCTCTGTTGGCAGCTCCAGAACCAGGATTACAAACCATTACAGAGATCTCATGCAGTGGAAAAAAATAACGTAGAAAGATTTAAAGTAATAAAGGCATCAAAAAGAAAGAGGCGGAGTTTTGAAACTGCCAGGAATTACCTAGGATTGAGAACAGATTCATTCGAGTTCAATGCTTCATATTCAAGTCCAAATCCAGTAACGACTGAATTTGCACCCAAAAGCCGGACACGCGGTGCCTTTACAAGTACCCTTGGTAAGGCTATATCACGCCAATCATCTATCTGTTTAATAGAGATATTGTCATCAGCAGCATGATAACAAAATAAACAGTAAAGAACAAGCAGAAGTTACATGGGAATCATCTTGAGTGGTAGATATCAAGATACATACAATTTGAAGCAGAGCATCAAGCAATCCAGGAATTTTGGCAAGAGGAGTCGCATCCCTGCGGACTTCGTCTTTCTCCTTGAATGATAGCAGAGTGAGGGTATTTAATGCCCATGTCAGTTCCCTCTTTAATCCACTTTGAAGAGCTAGAACAATTCTTTTATTATTCTGTTCTGGTAAAGTTATAAAAAGAACATTTAGATAACCAAATAATGAGCATGCAAAGAATAAAGGGGCTGGCATCATCTATTTCTAAAGCCTTATCAGAAATCAATGTCTCTATTTTTTTCTCAATTCAACATGTAAGTCCACTTTTCAGTACGTATCCCCTTATATAAATTTTGTTCCCTTCAGACGAATTATATCTTTATTAGTTAGTTGAGATCAGAAACAATCTGGTCACTTGGCTTGGTTGACCATATAAAAAAAAATACCTCCCTGCCTACACATGCTAACCCTAGGCATAACTCTTTCATTTAGTTCAAGATCGAGCTGGCTAGTTCGGTGATCATAGAATCAAAGATCAGTAGACAATCCACTTTATCCAACTCCATAATTGAATCTACATGAGTACATAATGCATGCCATCAAATCATGTGCGTCAAGATTTTTAGATACCCTCTTACAAGTAAAACAAATTCTGCATTACATCTTCAGTCAAATAGGCTGTCATGGGAATTTGGCCTTCCATGTCTTCAATTTAACAGAATTTTATTAATACCCTATATTGTTTTGTAAATTAGAAGAAGTAACAGAAACTTTTTATTTCAGAAAACGAATATTAAGGGGGCAAACCAAATAAAAGAGAAGTCGTTAACAAGTTCAAAAAACTTCAATGGAGCAGTAAGTTTGTCTCTAGGTCACGCTGTACTCTAGGATTCAAGGAGGGAATAAAATTGTTGGAGACACAGTGATGAGATTCTTTCTGTCGTACTCGACTAGGGGGCTATCTAGATCACATCCCAGTCAAGAAGATGATCCTGTGAGTTGTTTCATAACATATGGCTTCAAAAAATTAGTCAGTAAACATCTGTGTCATGGCTTCTTTAGACCTTTGGCTAAAAAGGAAAAACTTACTCCGACTGTCAGCCGAAACTGACACTGCACCAATCCAGTCGGAATTGTGTCATCGCAACATCATCTTCAAAAGCAAAGATATAATACCTACTAATTACAATTAATTTGGTCCCAATATACATGATACACTTAATAAATTTGGGATGTCCCATAATGTTTGACATATTCCATTTAAATTACTTTCACAACTTTCAAGAATCCAAATTTCAAAGTTATGTGATAGTTTCTTTATCAAATTAATTGTCAGACATGACTCTAATATTTTCTTACTATAACATTAGTATAATATACAAGTCAAAATTCGTAAAACTTTCTGTCCAACCAAGTAATTTCATGTACAACTGGACAAAAGGAGTGTTTCACTCAAAAGGAGTTTAGAATTCATACACTACATCTTGTTCCTTGAATACTAAATCAGGCCCTGGCGTAATCAGCTCAGTTGAAATTGGCATGTTGTGTGCGTAATCAGCACTACATTTAGTTGTTTGAATACTAAATTGGCATGTCGTAATCAGCACTACATTTCGTTGTTTGATTTCTAAAACAGTATTAGTCTATTAGAGTCATAGCCATACCAATTCCTGGTTTACTTAATGTATGCTCCAAATGCCTAACACTGAGAGTGTGGGTTATTAGAATGCCCCACATTGGTTAGGTTGTTGTTCCTTACACAGTCTTTGGCACGACAGCTTTACAGATAAATTCCTTTCAAACAAAGTCACACCCTAAACCATATTATTTCAAATCCCCAAGTTTAATATGTCTACTTTGCTCTGTATTCTCAGTCTCCTCGTCACGAACTAAAATTGGAACATGAACAGTGCATAAAGGTTAATATGATGTATAATTCACAGCAAGTAAGATCAAAACTTTAACTTGTCTAACGAAGAGTTAAACCTGAAAAAAACATCAACATAGAAAGTTCACATAGCCGGATCGCTATGTGAAACGTATATACAGTTCATTATTTTATATTTACGAGCAAGATCTTGAACTAACCAGCGAAGGCGGAGTGAACTTGCAGGGAAGGGCCAAGGAGTGTTGACGGAGCTGCTGAATCAGCTGCTGCTGCAGCAGCTGCAGCGGCTGCAGAAGCAGCGTTACTATTTCCGCTTCCAAATGGCCGACCTCTTTTCGCCGGCGGTCCGACGGAGCCACCCGATGATCCGCTTAGCTTCGATTGCTCTCTTTTCTGCATTTCTTTCTCCTGTGTTGCTCCACTGCTCCGAAGATTTCGGGTTTCGGATCATAGTAAAACGATGGGCTCAGTATTTAAATTGACCCAATGTACAGCCCATTGATGTAAAGTGTATCAAATAAAAGGATGAATAGGGCAAAGGACATAAATCACATACTTTAAATGAAATTATTATTTTTTCCGTATAAGTTTATAATTATAGAAATTTCAAATTGATATGATAACATAAGTGTTGATATATCAATTTGATGTGTCAGATACATTAATTATTAAGTAAGATATATTACGTTATATACATGATACATTAATCTGATGTGCTGATACATTAATTTGATGCGCGAGATACATTAATATGATGCGCAAAAATGAGGCATTTTCGTGATTTGTAAAACTAATAAGGGATAATGTTAATAAGAAAACTTAAAGATGAGATTTCTATCATTTTTCCAAAAATATTATGTCTTAAGAAATTCATATATCGAATTTATGCTTAACACAATATAGGGCATTTGCCCTCGTTTTGTACATTGAGTTTTCTTTTATAGTTCTCTCATTTCGTTCGAGCTAAATTACATTTATTATAAAAAAAGATTTCTTCTATTAAAGCAAATAAAACTTATTTTCATGACCAACAACTGAAAGAGAAAATATTGATTATTGATTTGCACATAACTTGTGCCTATGAAATTTCTATGATTTAAGAAATTCGTATTACTGAACCTATGTTTCAAGACATAGGTTAGGTTTTTAAGGCGTAAGCTCATGGCGAATTTTTTCATGGAGAAATCATAGTTGTAATTACTTCCTCATTCCATACTCTTATGATCGAACAACAGTGGTTTACTATTGATTTTACATACGTTTTAAGAAACTACAAATAAAAGGGTAATTTACTATATCAAAGTATGAAAATATAATAGATCCAGCTCACTCAAGAATGGAACAATAGTGATCGTTCTAATCTTGGACGCAATACATTGAAATTCTGAAGCATCATAATTATAATTAATGATAAATATAAATTAAGAACTAAATATAAAACTATCAATTGATTTTATAAAATAAATAAGTGTGTCTGACATCCAAAATAATATATTAGTTGATAACTATTATTGAATAAAGTAAATTGAGAAATTTAAAATTACAATATATCATTAATGTGATCAATTTAATAAAATATATACTATTCTGACTTAAAAAATTAAAGAACATCAAATAATAATAATAATATGAAATAAAGGGGAGTTTGAGGTAGGATAGCCACCTACCCATAAGATCTACACTTGATTATAATTCTTTAATTTTTGTTTTATTTGGTCGCACGGAATAATGGAATCAAGATTTGATTCCTCCAATAATTGGAGACAATAAAGCAAGAACTATTATTCATTGTATTACTTATAAAAAAAATAACAATTCAAAAATGTGTTGGAATCGAGGGTTTGTTTAGTTAAGAAATAAGTTATTTCAAAATGAATTATTTCAGAATCGTAAGAAATGAAAATTGTATAATAATTTTGAAATAAGTTATTTCGCGATTTTATCTAATTAAATATGACTAAACTCATTCTAAAATTAATTTCAATAGTAATTATTTATTTTTCCTGTTATAAAATAAACCCTCGTAATTCTGATTTTAAATTAAGGTTTCGATATGCAAACTGAGACAAAAAGTTAAATGCATTACCTCTTAGGCTCATACTAACTGTCACAATTATTTTAAAATTTATTAATACTAAAAATATATTTTAGTACAATTTAGGGCTCATTTGATATGAGCGACAAAGGATAACCAATTTCAGGATTAATTTTATGATAAATATATTTCATACATATTTAATTATAAATCGCCGAATAGTTTGTTTCAAAATTGTTAGTGTTATTTTCATTTCACATTAAAAATAAGATAATTAATATTGAAGTGATTTATTTCATAATCAAATGAGTCCTTACAAACTTTCAAGAATTTAATTACTGAAAGTATTTAATTATTTATCCAATTTTTCTTTCACAATAAACTAGGAAAAGTCAAGTCAATATAATAATATATAATCCCAACACTAAAATATTATAATTAGGACATGTGATGTAATTGATTATATTTATTTTATTTGATCCACAACTCCCAAATCATATGATATATTACCCCTAATCGATATGGTGCATGGCAAATTAATATTTGTTTTATGCTAAGTGCAAATCTCTTAACTTTTTGTGTGGGGGTGGGGTGGGGGGGGGGGGCTGACAAATTGTTTTTTGTTTTATGTAAGTGAACTGTAACATTGCAAAAAAAAAAAAAAAAAACTTGTGAGGGAAGTAATTATTATTTTTTAATAAATAAATGAGTCAATACTGAATTAAGTTTAAATTAGATAATTATATCTAAAGTATGGTGGATATTTGATTTTTTGATTTGATTTTATCAAATTTCGATTTGAATTTATAGTTTTTAATTTTAGAAAAATTTGCCCCATATATCAAATTAAACTAATTCAGTTCGTTTAATTCGATGTTTTTAAATTAATTTTTTGATGTGAATGAATAAAAAGATGAGGATAAAATCAAAGTATAAGATATACTTAAAATTCAAAAGTACATTAATGAATGATGAGTATTGTCTTTGAAACACTTATTTGTCTAACTCAACGACTATATTTATCTTTGTCAAGAACATTGTGTCGTCAACAACTTCTCGATGAAAACAAGAAGAAGACGGGTTCCTTTACATAATTTACATTGATAAAAATATGTTTTGGTTTCCATTGAGAACTAATATTTGAAGTTAACTATTGGATTGCACATTTGTTGCTACTTTAATTTGTTCATGAATAATTTAATTGTTAGTTGACTTTTTATTTTAGTCAAGAGAATGCCCATATATATACCGAATCGAAGAACCGAATTCAAAGAACCAAATTAATTCGATTTGGTTTAGTTTTTCAATTTACTGGTGTTTATGTCTACCTTTACTAAGTAGTTCTCTTTTCCTTACTGAGTTAAATAAATATATTATGAGTTTATGAGTATTAAAGTCGTCAATATGAGCTTAACCTATAGAGCCGGCCCAATCCAATCCGTTATTAGGGTAGGGTTGTGATAGAATGTTTCAAAATCATTTAAAATTGAGGCTTATAAGTCGAACATGTAAGTCATTGACCCTTGAGGCTTGGGATCAGTCCATAGGACAAAACTATTTATTTAAGGGCAACTTACAAAAATCTCACTAGCGTATGATATATGTACTCAAAATTAGATATAATTTGTTCAAGACACACTCTAACCAAGTGGATTCACATGCATCTAGGATACATAGACAAGTCCCGCGTCCTCGCCTTCCTCCCATCTCACTCATGTATTTGGGATGTATCACAGTAGATACATGTATCTCGCACATCTAGCGTAGTACATATATGTTAATCACATTAGTTTTTTTGATACTATTATTGAAACAAATCATTGTTTGCCATATTTGATTGAAACTCTTTTCATTTTCTTGATATTATAGAACTTTAAGTTTGAAAATAAAAAAATAAAAATAGAAGGGCTAGCCTGCCCGAGGCCCTTCGAGGATTGGGTTGGGTTAGACATTTTTAGGCCCTTCCAAATGAAGGACCGGTCCACCATAGGCCATCAAATTCTTGGACTTGGATCGTGTGGGGCTGAACTAACCTTTTTCAGATCTAATAAGTATAATGAGATACGCTTCCAAAATCATAATTTACACGAAATCAAGATTCACCTTTAACTACTAAAAGGATTACCAACGGACTAAACTCAAATTTTTAAGGAAGTCGAGTGTGTATTTCTGAATATGATGCCCTAAAGCTATTATCAAATTTCATCTCAAATCAAGCTCTAGAATTACTATATTAATATGACATTATCAACTTACCAACTTTTTTTATTAGATTCTACACGACATGAATTCGAACCAATCTTATTAAATTTTGAATATCGAATAATTATACATATATTTTTTTAAAAAAATCTATTCATTGGGCAAATGATGCATTTTTCAAGGCCTAGAATTATTACAGAGTAGAGACCAATGAAAATGGATATTGTTGATGATTGTTCAAACCGACTCTATTTCTATGTTTTTTTAATTACAGATCAGACACAACCCTTTTCTGTTTCCATAAATTGTGGTCCACATAAATATATTGCCTGTATTTACTATTATAATCTTCAACCAAGAAACCCCTTCAACTTGGAAATTATTGAGTAGCTCTATAAAGATAGAGATCTATTACCAAAAAAAAACATCAAAAAAATAAATAAAAAGCATAGCCTCTTGGCCCTTATCATTTTTGAGTTTCTCCATCTTCGAGACCTTTAAAGTTCAAGTTTTTCAAGGTATTTTTCACTCTTCCTCTGTTTTTTTTTTTGTGTTAGAAGTTTTAATTTTGATTTGTTTTTTGTTTGAATCTTATGGGGTTTAAGTGGTCTTTAATGTGATTTGGTTGTTTATCACTTTTCTGGGGTTGCTTTTTTTCTTTTGGATTTTGAGGTTTTAGTACACTTTTTGCTACTGGGGTGGAAAAAGATTCAATCTTTATGGTCTATTTGGTGTTTCAATACTCTGTTTTGTCTAAGTTGGGTGTTTTAAGTGGATTTCTTGTGTTGTTTAGTGTTTAATTTGCGGAGGGGTTGAACTGAGATATACTTTCTAGTTCTGTTTATAGATTTTTCTGTTCTTTATGCAAGTATATCTTAACGCTGTGATATGAATAAGCTTTTTAAGTGAATCTTTTTTGTTTTCCTTGTTGAAAAAAGGGAATCTTTTTGTCTTATGGTGTACTTTGTGTGTTTTGTTTTAACTGGTTGAAATGGAGTGGTTCTACTAGTGTATCTTCCCTATTTGTGGGAGGTTCAAATTTGCACATGTAGTATTAGTAATAAATCGATTTTGTAAATAGTGCATTCATGTCGTTGTCGTTAGCAAATTGTCTCGTATTTATTAATTCAAATTCATGGAGCTCCAACGTGAATAGGGATGGACTCCATGTGTTAAAATTGTTCGAAAGAAAAGAGGTCTAAGTTACTCCTCAAGTTCCGTCTATGATTGAGGAATTCCATAAGGGGTCAAGGGCGATAATGAGACTTCTTTCTAACAAAGGTTCAACATTAGAACAAAGTATAACGTATGAAATTGAACAATTTCCTAGAGGATTGGGACAAATTTGACCCTTACCCTTTTCTAGATTCTTGTTTTAAATTGAATTTGTAGTGTAGTGAGATAAAAGTTCATTTTTGATATCTATATATGTGCTTTACACCTAAAGTTTATCCTTCAGCCATCTGGATGTATGTCTTAGACTTGTTTTTGTATTAACCACACGGAGATTCACTTCTTTGATGTTGTGCTGTAGTTTAGAAGTATTTTGATAATCCAGTGAGTTGTATTCTGTTATGTTCCTAGAATTTCGAGCTTTGCCTCTATTTGGCCTAGTATCCCTACCGTTTTCTTTCTGATGATGGTATTTTATGCACAGAATGGGAACTTCTGTTGAAACCACTTATGGAGAATACACATATGAAAACCTTGAGAGGGAGCCCTACTGGCCTTCAGAGAAGCTTCGGGTCTCTATTACAGGTGCTGGTGGATTTATTGCCTCACACATTGCGAGGCGTCTGAAGACTGAGGGGCATTACATTATTGCTTCCGACTGGAAGAAGAATGAGCACATGTCTGAGGACATGTTTTGTCATGAGTTCCATCTTGTTGATCTCAGGGTGATGGATAACTGTTTGAAAGTCACAAAAGGAGTTGATCATGTGTTCAATCTCGCTGCTGATATGGGAGGTATGGGCTTCATTCAGTCGAACCACTCGGTGATCATGTATAACAACACTATGATCAGCTTTAACATGATGGAGGCTTCAAGAATAAATAGTGTTAAGAGGTTAGCCAATCTCTCCTGCTTTGTTGGGGAGTTCTGTTTTGTGTTCAGTGTCATACTAGTGTTTTTATGCAAAAGGGCTATTGGTTTTTGTTTGGCATTTTTTGTATTTTTAAGATGAAAGGGTTATATGAACTTATGGATATTTCACTTGCAAAATTATGTATGGCTGACCCTTGTTTGCCATTTGTTCATTCTAAAACGATGAAGGACTTACCTTAGAAAGGTGGGAAACAATGTTGCCGTCTAAATTCAGTGCTTCAAAAGTCTACTTCGCATTGTGCTGCCCCAAGTGATCTGAGAGCAGAAGAAAACAATAATATTTATACACTTGCAAAAAGAAAAAAGTTGTTCATAATTCTGGGTGTAGGTTACTACTGCAATTTCCTTGTAGTTGGTTGAGTCTACTGATATCTATTTGTTATGCATGACCTCATGTGCATAAAAATGACAGTTGTTTCTATTTGTCGCACCCCTTTCCTTGTGTGGGTTCTATCACTTCCTTCTGATATTACTGCCAATTTTTGTACGTCCGTAAGCCTTTTTTAATATATAGTAAAACAAAGAAAAAATGATATAAATAGTTATCTAGGAGCATTACAATCTACAACCGTGGTCCTTTATGAAGCAAAGCAAGACTTTGGGGAGACATGATGTCATCCCGTGGTCTCAAGGTTTTGGGACTTGCGAGAATAGGTTGAAAAATCTGGCTGACAATCATAATTTTCTTTTTGCTGATTCCTCTAGCTTTCGATCTCTTAATATAATGTCTCAAGTATATTTATTGCATCATGAATGCCACCATTGGCCTCATTTCTTCCTTGTAGCTAATTCTGTTTTCCCGTAGTCACCCCCTTTGTTGAGTTGGAGTAGCTAAGAGATGGTACAGTTTGCAGAGATTGACCTTTCAAATGTTGGTTACAGGTTCTTTTATGCATCCAGTGCTTGCATCTACCCTGAATTTAAGCAATTGGAAACTAACGTGAGCTTAAAGGAGTCTGATGCTTGGCCTGCAGAGGTTTGTACCTTAAATCAATAAGCTTTGGCTCATTTTTGAATTTGACAATTTGCAGCGTTGATGACGGTTTATATTTTTATTTCAGCCTCAAGATGCTTATGGCTTAGAAAAGCTAGCAACAGAGGAGTTGTGTAAGCACTACAACAAGGACTTTGGAATTGAATGTCGCATTGGCCGTTTCCATAACATTTATGGCCCATTTGGAACATGGAAAGGTAATTCCACTCGAGCAAATTTCATGTTGTTACATTGTCATCGTTTTTATTTCATGATGTAATCAACCTTTTCTTTAAAACTATAGGCGGACGTGAGAAAGCACCAGCAGCTTTTTGTAGAAAAGCCCTCACTTCCACTGACAAATTCGAGATGTGGGGAGATGGAAAGCAAACTCGATCTTTCACCTTCATTGATGAGTGTGTTGAAGGTGTCCTGAGGTATGTGGAACTCTAAATAAGATTCCTGGACTGGAATTTTGATTGAGAATACTCTTGTCACTCAAATATTTATCTATATTGATTTGAGCATCCCATGACTCTATGCTTGGAGACACCTCCTTCCCTAGAAAAAACCTAGACAAAAAAGAAAAATGAACTAGATAAAAGGTTTTTTCAAGCAACGCACTTCTGATGGGAGGTATGTATATACAATATGAATGACCATCTACTGAATTGAATCCTCCAGAGTCTTGTAAACCAATTTGAATTTGTTGAGAAGAGAGGACAGGAAAGAATCTGAGAGTCTCCTTAGTTTGTATGTGAGCTTGTGTGGGGCTTGGTCCTGTGACACCTCCGAGATCATGGCAAAAAATGCAAAAGAGAGATTTAGGCATGGTTTTGATCAACAATCTCGGGTTTTAAAGTAAGAACTTATTCCGACTGACCTCCCCTTAACCCCCATGTCTCACCAGAAAGAAATTTAATAGGAAATAAAAAGGACCTTCAGAACATCGTTGGTCCTAATTGGTGATGGCTTATCACCTGGAACTAGTCAAGACTTTGTTTTGGAGATGCAGCACTTCCATTGCTCAAAACAAATTTATTCCTATTTAGGTTAACAAAATCCGACTTCAGAGAGCCTGTGAACATCGGAAGTGATGAGATGGTAAGCATGAATGAGATGGCAGAGATAGTCCTCAGCTTTGATGGCAAGAACCTTCCGATCCATCACATTCCAGGACCAGAGGGTGTGCGTGGTCGAAACTCTGACAACACTCTCATCAAGGAAAAGCTTGGCTGGGCTCCTAATATGAAGTTGAAGGTATCAACTTATAGATCATTTGATCATCCTTTTGGTGTTTGTTATTGTATTTTAGTGATGCACTTCTAATGTCTTGTCTTCCAAATGGTTTAGGATGGGTTGAGGATTACGTATTTCTGGATAAAGGAACAAATTGAGAAAGAGAAGGTGAAGGGTGCCGATGTGTCCACTTATGGATCATCCAAAGTTGTGGGAACACAAGCTCCAGTTGAATTAGGCTCCCTCCGTGCTGCCGATGGCAAAGAGTGAAGTATAGATGAAGCCAAGTGATTATCATTCGGTATGCACTATGGCCATCTGTTAGTTCCACCATGTTTTGTTCGCGTGGAATGTTTACTTATTATTGATATATCTATATATTACGCGCTAAAGCAGTCCTTTTTCCCCCACATCCCCTCATTGCACCTACCAAATAATACTCAAGAGATGTGGTAGTCCAGTAATGCTTGCATTTTGTGATTTCTTTTTGCTACCTCAATGCATTTGTGGTATTTTCTGAGTTTTGTATGAGACAATAGCCATTTGCTATCGATCTATCATTTTCTTGCTCCTCGACTCTGTAACATTACACTGTCTTTGCTGCAATACCAGTGTTCAATGTTCAAATCGCGATGACAACAAAATAACTACATTGGTAGAGCTACCTAGAAGTTGTAATAGTGGGAGGTAGTAGTAAGTATCTGATGAAATAGTTGAGGCGATCTAAACTCATTCATCTCTACTCGTGTATGCTTAGAGATATACCGTTGATACATTATATATACATATCAATATATTACATATACATATTGTCCTTTACTCCTTTTATTGAAAAAAAAATTCTGTTGTTGAATACACGTGACAAGAATTTTAGTCAAAGTGATCAAAAGACATAAGTTAAATGGTGATCCCCAAAAATAGGTATATAACACTTGGCTCCAAACTTTAGTTGGTTGATTAATCATTTATGTCAATTTATAAACCTACTTTTAAAGCTTGTACAAACAATTAAAGATACTAGACGTATGGATAACTATAACCATTTTGAGATGTGTATTAGTGATAAGTTGTTTTCCTATCCGCTATTTCTACCTAATTATGTTATAATCTCATTCTCAATATATGTTTTATTGTCCATGTATATCAATCTACTTCATTTTAGGATTCTATTTGCATAAAGTATACAATGAATGATATTTGCTCCTTTTAGACAAAAACAATTAGATAGTTTCTTGTTTTTTTATATAGAAAACCAAAAAACGGGCCAAAATTTTGGAGTTTGCATATAGTTTCTTGGTTAATTTTGTTTGAGGCAAGTGAATTATATTTAGGCGAATTTCACATCTGAATTAGAAAAGAAAATAGAGACCTTACAAAAAATAGTTCATAATTAAATATCGAGGCGTTTTTTTATGGATTAGATACAAATTTCTGCGCGTTTAAGCACGAAACAAACAATATTTGGATCAAGACCATTATAAATGGAATTAGAGCAGGATTATGCGATGTCCATAACATAGGGCATGCCTTTAAAGAAGGAATGTACATTATAACTAAGTCGAATCTCATATCGAAATGAAGAAGAAAGTTAGAGCTCTTATAAGAATAAGTTCATAATCAAGTGTCAAGGGCGTCTTTTGGATTAAAATTCAAAAAAATTACAAAAAAAACCTTTCGGATACATCCTTATCCATTCTCGAATACATTCCTCCCCTCTTTGATATATTCCTCGACCTCTCTCTCAAATACATTCCTCCTATTAAATAATACTATGTATCTAACAACCACGTAAAATATCCAACAACAGTGAAAAATCTAAAATTTTATAGTTAAAATAACTTTCGGGTTAAAACTTAATTAACCACAAATATATGAAATTTCTATAAGTTTTAATACAGACCTAAATTCAAAGCGGACAATACCTTAATAGCAAAAGATGAATGATGCCTTATTTGGTAAATTTACCATTGAAATGACTCAACTTGCCAACGTTAAAATCAAGAAATGCCACCAACAATATGTATTAAACATAAAAATTACAACTAACTCATTTATATAGCAAATGTTTTTCAATTGAAATCATAACTTGCAGAGACCAAATGTATGTGATATTCCATTTAAAAAATGACCAAATGGTAACAAAAACAAGTAAATTTATCTATTTAGCTACCTTGAAAAAGTGGTTGAAAATTCTATTGACTACAAAATCATTACCCTCTTTTGTACTTGTTTTCTCAACAACCCAACAAACATTTTTTTAAAAAAAAATCTTTCACTAATAAATTTCTCTAATAATTATTTTTTAACTTCTGGTCAAATTCAAACTTTAGTTTTATTATCTCTATTCCCCTACCTTTCCATGAATATTAGGTGTACAACCTATACTAAGGTTACATTTAAACAATTAAAGAATTATATAGTTTCATTTGTTGTATTATTACCCAATTGTATATAATTAACAATACAATGTAAGGAGTTCAGAAGTGTATTTGGATATGAAAATTGTAAAATTTGAAGAAAAATAAAGTAGTAACACCACATTAAAAATATCATCAGCAGCAATTAACATTCTTCGTATATGTCCCTAAAGTCTTTAGCGACATTGATTCTAATGACACTTAACTACGATAAAGATTTTAGCACTCTTTATTATAATATTTATGCCGCTAAAAGTTATTCTTGTCGTAAACCTATTCGACTGAACAATTGATAATGTTTTGTAAAAAGAATGGAGGAGGATATAATATGTAGGAGTATATACAATTGTGTCAAGTGGTATTTAAATGTTAGTTTTGTTAGAGTAATTAATCTTAAGAAAAATATAAGATTGTAAATAACCTAATCAAGTTGGTATATATTATTTTGCAGTTAGTGGATCATAGTCAAGTTTATTTGTTGATTAACTTAAACAGCAAGATTAATTACAAGTTTTTCAATATAATTTCCCACTTGCTCCTTTACTTGTGCTTGATTTTTGGCTAGGAAAATGGACTGCTGATGCAAGGTGATTTACAAAAAATGCAACTAAAGTTGATTTAATAATTTCAAAATATATATATAAAGTTGGATATTTAATTGATGAGCCAACTAAACAAATTACAAATCAATCAATTTGAATTATTATTAGTGAAAGGAACACTCAACAGTACTTTGCTTCTCTCATCTTTCCTTATCTTCTTGGATCTGCCAAATCTAGTACAAATTTAAGTACTAAATTTGCAACCAAATAGCATTAATTTAAATTTTTTTTCTCTAGATAGTTTTTAGTAGTACAATTTTAAGGGGAAATAGTACTACACTTGGAGTCTAATAAAAAAAAACAGTAATAATATATTCAACTTAGTCTTATAATTGAAATTTAGAGATTATAAATGCTATTTTTGATAAATTCTCGATTCAAAAAGAAAAGGTAAGGAGAAATCAGAAACAAGGTTATACATAATAATTACTAAGCACAATTTAGATGTAGTTATCCTTCTAATAATTGATAATTAACCTTGAACGATGTAGTTTATCGACTTACCAAGAAAAGATAGCTTTAAAAAAAAAAGTTCAACTAATCTAGTTTAAGTTAACTAAAGAGAAGTATTTGTCACTTTGAGCAACGTTATATCGAGTACATAAATGTATCTATCATAAAAATTTCATGTTGCGACTTACGTAACACTATATTTTTTTACTCCATTCCTTACATGGGATTTATGTAAGGTATCATATATTCCATTCTTCGAAAATTCGCCAGCTTTAAAAATTGTCAATTATCTTTTCAATCTTGAATTCATCAATCTGTTTTTTGTCATGGACGTCACAATAACATTGACTACAAATCCATCATAGTAATTAAGGATTTAATTGAATGAAAAAATTATTAATACGAAAGAAAAAACTATTCATTTTTCGTAACTATTCTTTTCCTATGAACTTATCAAATTAATCGACTCAGTAATTTTCGAATACAAAAATACATAACAATCAAAATAGAATTTGACACCCAACCAAGCATGTTGGATAATTTAGTACTGTATTGGAGAAATTTAAGTCTAATCCAAATTTAGCAAAAATAACATAATGATATAAATAAGTTAGGTTTAACTCCAATCCTAATACTAAAAGAACATTAATTATGATTTAAATATTAGGATAAACTTAACTCTAATAGGTAGAGTACTAATTTAAAAGACTTTTTTGACTTGTCGAACATGTAATTTCCCAACAAACCAGCTTCACCTCAAATTTCTATCTGAATTAAGAAAATAAAATTGATAGGACATGTATTTCTTAAATGCATAACTAATTATTAACTTAATTAATCTATGATTAGGTACATGTTTAATCTGAAATACATTTCCTTTTCTCTCTTATTATCCTTTTTTTGGATGGTTGAGAAAAAATAATCCTATTTGTGGGAGATAATTGGTAAACGAATTAAACCACTCATTATATTAATGTTTAAGTGTTTTATTATGTTATTTTTGCTAAAACAGTTTAAGTATGCTTTATTATGATGTTAGATATTATCCGCTTTAGACTTAACTTACGTATTTCTTCTCAAAAGATTTAAATATTCTTTTTCTTTGTACGAACTATTAATATGAAACTTTTTTCATATATAATTGAAATCTACTAGCTTCTCTTTTGTATAATTAGTGATAACCATTGTTGGATTAAAACAATTTCACATATTTATATTTTTAATATAATGAGATTTTGTTTTGTTTTTATAATAATCCACATATTGAACTAATAAAAAACATTTCTAAATAAATTCAGAAAAAAAATTATTTTTTATTTCTTTTTTTAAAAAAAAATAGGGAGTGGAGAAGTGGGGTTGGCAGTTGAAGAAAAAACTATATTTGTACTTTAATCTAAGGACCACATTATTTTTTAAAACACTGAAGACCCATTATCGTAACGGATAAATACAAAAAAGTTCTACTTTTTAAGTAGTAATTCGAAAAATAGAAATAATTTAGTTTTATTTTCATTTTATGAAAAAATTTAAAATATAAAATCACGTTCTCAATATATCATTTTGATCGATGTTAAAAAAAGTTATTTGTTATATGAAGTAAAAACTTATTCACAATGACTGAAAGTTTTACTGTACCTCTATCCTACTAATCTTTTTATTTTAATATATGATCATCTTTCATTATGTTCTCGATAATATGAAATTTTGTCATATAATATCTGCCTCTACTCATTTTAATATCTTTTACAATTAACCTCACGCACTTTTTCATTAACACGTTAAGTGTTAAGCACCTTCTCTTTACATATTTTTTTCTAAGAATACAAAGAAAAAAAATCTCCATGCTTTAATGTACTTCTCAAATTTAAAATATGACTTTTGAAAGTGAAAATTGAACTGGAAAAAAAAATGAGACTATAAATCAATTTTCAAATTTAAAATATAACTTTGAAATTTTATTTCAAATTTTAATAATTAAATATCAATTTTCAAATTACAAAATAAAAAAAAATAAAAATAATTGCTATGACACAAACAAGTCTTAAATTTAAATTTTCAAAACTGAAATATTGTAAAATATCAAACAGAGGAAATAGAGGGCGTCATTCAACTTATACAATGCTCTCTCTTTTGGGTACAATTTTGGAATACGAGCTTTCGGATTATTCTTTCGATTTATTTTTAATTATATTTTTAAAAAATTAATTCGATTAATTTTTAAAATAAAATTAAAATATATTAATTTTATTTTTTAAAATAAAATATTTAAATATTATACAAAAAATATTATAAATTATAATTTTTTACGTATTAATATAATAAAAAATAAATCATAAAATACTTACATTTGATACTTAAAAACTTATGATTAAAAATAGACGGAGAGAATATATTTTTACCCAAAACTAACGAATATTCCAAATTCAACACAGTATTTATAAGCCCAGTGTTTATGGATTTGACCCCACTTCATAGTACACATTCCATGTGCTTGTGACCATCCAAAATATCATGTCATATTTATTTATATTTTTTTAAAAAAATTATATAGATAATCGTTTAGAAAAGATCATTTAGATATTCAAATTATGATATAAAAATTAATTACTTATAATATGTCACTTTTTTATATCATATTTATTAGAATTATTAAGTTATAAAACATAAGATATGTTTCAGTCGAGATTGATATATATAAGTTATAACTATAGGAGATAACATAGTTTGTTTAATTAACTTAGTTATATAATAAACTCTTTTAGAGCACTCACTCTTTTTTCAAATTTCAATTGGAAGTGTCTAGATAGGTACACTTTATCACTTGCTCAAATACTTAATTCAAACAGATTGTAATTCGAGTATTTAAATGAAATTCACTAAATAACTTTAAGAACTAAACGATGTATTAAGCTAATACGCACACATAGAATTCCTTGATATCTTTTTTATGATTTCATGCTTATAATTTTTCGAAGATAAGTATAAAAGTTTCATGCCTTCAAAGATTCTATTCATAACTCATAACATTGATTGGTGAATTTAGAGCTCTAATATTACTTTATCAGGATTTAATAATTTGCTTAAGTCGCGATGATACTAAACCACAACTTGTTAGGCAAATTTGACGACTTTCAGAGTCTCATTTTCATACGCAAAATATTTTTTAATAAAGACAATTTAACATTTAAAATTATTATATTCACTAATGAACGTTAAAAAAATAACCTAATCAAATAAAATAATTCATAAGAACTTAAACCATTCTAGAAAAAATTTATTCGCACTAGGTGTTAAAAGACACCAAAACTCACATTTCAAGAAAACTTACATTTAGATATTATGGGTATTATTCATGTAATATGGTAATGCAAAACCTTCTTAATACTAATAATATATATAACTTTAAACTCAATAAGAAAAAATTAACATATCCCTTTGAAATAAATTTAATAACAAAGAAAATTCATCTTATTTTTCTTCTTTATTTTAAAAGAAAAAGGAAATCAAATATTAGATGAAACGTTAAAACTTTCCGTCCTTTGAAATAAATCTAATAATAAAGAAAAAATTTCTTATTTTTCTTCTTTATTATAAAAAAAATCAAATATTAGATGAAACGTTGAAATTTTTTCAAAAGCTCAATATGGTTTATTTTCCCTTGCTTGGCTCTTTGACAAAAAAAAAGTTCATTTCACCCTCTTTCATGAGGTATATACTCATCTGCATCGAGTGTTGATATTAATTTAATAATCATATTACACATATTTTTAAAAATATAACAATTACTAAATTAATTCAATATGTTTTCACCATAGACAAGACATTACAAATCTCAATTCCAATACAACAATTGAGGAAAAATGAAAAAATAAATAAAGTTAGATAAAGGAGAGTAGGTGGAGGGTTGCTTTCATAAAGCTATTATTATTATTGTCAAAGCTTTGGGCAATAGCTTTTTCTTATTTTGCTTTGTACAGATATCTGGACCCTACTGCCACTCATAATAATAATAATAAATAATAATAATAATAATAATAATATATAATAATATAAAAAATAACTACTACTATATTTTATAATAAAGAAAGTGACCCTACAAACTCCTCATCTCATCTAATTTTGGTTCTCTCAGTTTTTTTTTTAACTGTTATTGGACCCCATCTACTTTATTTATTTTATACAAATAAAATAAGATTAATAAAAAAATATTTATTAATATAGGGATATACACTACACAGAATGGATTATTGCCAAAAGCCCCCACCACAATCATTGTGTAGATATTTTAAAATAATAAATTTTAGAGAAATACTAATATTTTACTTTATAATATTAAAAGAGGATGAATTACTTTTATAATATAATCAGTAAAAATTTTACAATACGTAGATAAATTAATTTTCCCTTTATCTTATGAAACTAGTGATATTATTATTGATATATCCTTGATTCAGTAAAACATATTAAAATAGATTAAAAAAGAAAATACGATAATATTGAATAATACGATAATTAAAATAAAGACTAAATATAATATAATATTAATAAGATATTATATGTGTGATCAAATATGACAAGCATATTAGGTTTTTGCCAGAGTGGATTTAATCTAACACAATTGGTTGTCAGAAAATTAAGTGTTAAATATTTTAATTTAATAAACTTTATGTGCTAATCTGGAAAAGGAAAAAAAAAAAAGATGGTTAGTGCCTCCAAGCTGGGATCAATAAGAACACAAATTAATCTTTGCTAATGATTTCATTAAAAACATATTCATGGAATATGCCAAAAAAGTTTTAATTCATCATTTTATGTTTTAAAATTCTCTTAGTGCCTAGCCTATATATTTTTTAAAAATTGCATATGTTAAAAGTCTTGATTATTTAATATTTTTTTATCCTAACATTTATTGAAGTGATCCTGAATTTTTTATCGTAAAATTACATAATATATAAGCTAAATATATTATTACACGTGTGTATATAAACCGTTCAATATTTGAAATTCTGTTTCCGACACTATTATTTAAAATAGCCTTTTTTAAAAAACCATAAGAATGGTAAACTAGTTTATATATTGTTTGGTATTTACACTTGTCAATTCAATTTATTAAAACTTTGAAGCCTTTGAAAAAGAAAATCGAATAACTATTTACCATTTTTACAAGTTAATGATTTCTAGAAAAAGCCTTATCTAACAAAATAGTTTTCTAATAAATGTAATCTATAAACTTAAAATTCTAAACATTTTTTTAAAACAAAATTGCTATATTTTTAGTTGTTTGACTCAAATCTTGCCACGTAGACAGTTACAAAATTTCCACTTTGAATTTGTTGACCTACTTTGTTTTGATTTATTTTATTAATTTTCTTTTGTTACATTGACCCTTTAAAGTTTCTAACTAATCAAATTGGCAAAACTCAATTCAAAATTAAATAAGTTGATTATGAACAGAGATAAAGTTAAAATTTAAATTTAATAGATTCAACATTATCACTAAAATTTTTAGATTTTGAATTCAAGTTAATATATCTAACAAAGTTTTAATTGAGTATGTTTATGTGCATAAAAACATTTAGAATTGGGAATTTATAGATTTAATTTCAAAATTAAACTTTAGTCAATTTTCATATTTATATACACACATATACTGCACGTGTACGTTAAATCACACGAGTCACATAAATTTTTGTAACAAATTTCAATAGAAATATAATCAATATCCATATTGGTTATTCATATTATATTAATAAATACAATTTACACTGTATGAAAAATATGTAGATAAATTCGACATAGTTGAAATCGACTTTATTAACTCAATTGTATGAGATGCACTCTCTCCATTTCTATTTACTTGTCAAATCGCATTAAAAATTAGATAAATTTGATGTAACAATAATTTATCATTCAACGCATAAGAATTAAAACAAAATAAATCATACATATTATGATCATTACATAAGTTTGAAATAATTGATATTGACTATTTTAAATATCGTGAAAAATAAGTTGATAAATTTAATATACTTAAAATTGATTATTAAACTACGTGAAATATAAATTTTAAAAATTCATAAATGTGAAGTGCGGTCAAATAATTTACAATAATTAAAAATTACTTTGTTCAGCCGTATAAAAAATAATTTTTTATTAAGAAAATATTTAAGTAGTAATTTTTTTTAATAACGCAACCGTATGAGATATACTCACTCCATTTCTATTTACTTGTCAAATCGCGTGAGAAAGTAAAGTAGATAAATTTGATGTTATTAAAATTTACTATTCATAGTTAAAACGCAATAATTCATAAATTTATAATCACTAATCAAATTTGAAATAATTGAACTCAACTACTTCAAACCGCGTAAAAGTTAAAGTATATAAGCTCAATATAATTTAAATTGACTATCAATCACGTGATTGTTAAAATTCAAAAATTTCATAAACGTAAAATTCAAACAAATAAATTTGAAGTTACTAAAAATTATTAGGTAGACCGTATTAAAAATAAACTCAATAATATAGATATTTTATTAAATCAATACTAAACTAAATAAAAATTAATTAAATCAATCGTATGAAATATACTTCCTTTGTACCTAATTATTTATTAATTCACATTAAAAATAAAATAAGATAATTTAATAAATTATAAAATTTTATAATCATCAAATAAGTTTGAAGTAAGTGAAAACAATTACTTCAAATCACGTAAAAAGGTAAATTATATAAGATTGACATAATTGAAATTGATTATTCTATTATTTGAGCGATAAAATTTAAAATTTCACAAATATTAAATTCAGTCAAATTAATTAGGAGTTACGAAAAATTACTAAAATTACTTCAAATTGCGTAAAAAGGTAAATCAGATAAGGTCGACATAATTGAAATTGACTATTCTATTGTTTTAACGATAAAATCCATAATTCACAAATGTTAAATTCAATCAAATTTATTAGGAGTTACGAAAAATTTACTAAGTTTGAAATAATTGAAAATAATTAATTCAAATTGCGGAAAAAAGGTAAATCATATAAGTTCAACATAATTTAAATTGACTCTTCTATTGTTTGAGCGATAAAATTCAAAATTTCACAAACATTAAATTCAGTCAAATTAATTAAGAGTTACGAAAAATTACTAAGTTTGAAGTAATTGAAAATAATTACTTCAAACCGCGTAAAAAGGTAAATCAGATAAGGTCGACATAATTGAAATTGACTATTCTATTGTTTTAACGATAAAATCCATAATTCACAAATGTTAAATTCAATCAAATTTATTAGGAGTTACGAAAAATTTACTAAGTTTGAAATAATTGAAAATAATTAATTCAAATTGCGGAAAAAAGGTAAATCAGATAAGCTCGACATAACTGAAATTGACTCTTCTATTGTTTGAGCGATAAAATTCAAAATTTCACAAATATAAATTCAGTCAAATTAATTAGGAGTTACGAAAAATTACTAAGTTTGAAATAATTGAAAATAATTACTTCAAACCGCGTAACAAGGTAAATCAGATAAGGTCGACATAATTGAAATTGACTATTCTGTTGTTTTAGCGATAAAATCCAAAATTCACAAATGTTAAATTCAATCAAATTTATTAGGAGTTGCGAAAATTTATTACGTTTGAAATAATTAAAAATAATTACTTCAAATTGCGTAAAAAAAAATAAATCAGATAAACTCGACATAATTAAAATTGACTATTCTATTGTTAGAGCAATAAAATCCAAAATTTCACAAATGTTAAATTCAATCAAATTAATTTGGAGTTGTGAAAAATTACTTAACTCAACCGTATAACAAAATAAACTCAATAATTTTACTTAATAAATAATAACTTATTAATAATCAATAAACTTAATCGTGTGAAATATATTTAATATTATAAATTTCATATATTTAAATTTTTTTAAAAAAATTGAAAACTAATCCAACCCAAGCAATCGTGTGTCTGTGAGTGAGTTATAAAACCCAACAAACAGTCAAATAGTTGTGTAAATTCAAGAAAAGTATTCTTTGCTTGGGTGTTGAGACCTTTGAAATCACTCATTATTTTTATTTTTTTACCATTTCCCAATATATTTCAACCACGTGTTAAAGCTCACTAATTTTTGTAACTTTCACTTTTCTTTCTCCACTCCCAACTTGTCCCATCATTAAAGTAACAAAAAAAGCTCACACTGTTAGAAAGGAGATCAAGTTTGTTCACCCACACAAATCACACTTCTTCTATTAAACATAAAATAATATATATATTATCTAAAAACATAATTAAGTAAATTTACAAAAAAAAAATCATTTCATTTAGATCGGACTTGTTAAATTTCGCAAAAAGTCTCGTTTTGTTAAACTTTTAAATCAAAATAATTCCCAAAATATACATATAAATTACCTTTAATCTTACGATAATAAATTGGAACTACTAAAAGAGAATATCACGTTATTCTCACGGTGTTCAAGATAGCACGAGTTCCTTCCGTCGTACCCCTGCAGTTTCGTCTTCCCAAAAATTATTTTTCTCATATCAACAAAAATATGTAGAGTTATTATCTAATAAATAAAGCAGAAAATATATATTGTTCCCTTATTAGGAAACATATTGATATATGCATTTTAACCATTAAAAAAAAAAGAGTGAAAAGACTGTAATGATAATTTGTTTCTCTTTTTTTTGGCATTTTGGAAAATTATTACAGCAAAGGATGGTTCTAGATTTTCTTATTACAGATCCTTGCGAACGGAGAACGGAAAAAAAAAGGGTTTCCGATCTATATCTGAAACTCCGATTATCCTTCTCTATATTTTGTTTTATATATTTTTTTACTACTAGTACTAGATTTCTTTCTTATCAAGTTAGAAAAAGGAAACAAAATTTTTTAGGGCTTTTCCCTGAGAAGGGAAGCCAACCCGGGGACGATGACTTTGTTTCCTCTCTCACAATTTTTGGGCTTCAATGCGGGAGGTTCCCATGTCATCATTACCGGCTGTACCGACTTCTCTTCCTCGCTGCCGGAAAATTTCACCGGCGGCGGTGATGATGATGAAAGCAACGTAAACGAATTGGAATCGTAAGACGATTGCCCACCAAAAATCAGCTCTAATTCTCCAAATTCAGAATCAGATAGTTGTTTACTCTCAACTTCTTCAACAAGCTTCTTCTCCTTGACCTCACTCTTCACTGTGGCTTCTCCGGTTCGGATGTGTGGGCTAAGCCATTTCGCTTTTATATACTCAGCTTTACGCCATGGAGCGATGTGCATGCCTTTCTTCTTCAAACTCTGTCGAGCGGCTTCTGAGGCAATGGACACGATTTGCAGAAGGCGGTCGGAATTTCCGACGAAGATGAAAGGTAGCAATTGAAGAACCGCCTTGTAACTGCTAGTTGATCGGGCAACTTCAAACTCCGATCGGAAATCTACATCAATTAACACTCTTTCTCCTTTCTCAATCACATCAATGTACTCATATTCACCTGAACAGTTTTCATACATAAAAAATTAGAATCAGTACAAAAAGTTGAACAAAATTGAACAAATCAATAACGACTAAGGGAGATCATGTACCTGCAGGAACAGAAGGAGCCTTTTCCCATTTGGATTTGCAAATGGATGCATCGTAGCCAAGTTTCAAGAGTTCATCGGTGACGATTTTTCTCAAATCGTTCTTACTCTTGCAAGCTTTGTTTTTCTCAACGATTTGTGAGATATCAGCTAATAGATTTCTCTCGACAACAGTTGCACACGGAATTAAGCTCTGAATTATAGTGAAAAAAAGAACAATCAGATTATAACTTGAAAAGACGAACGGAAAGTTCAAACGGAATTGCTCAGAGCCAAAGCTGTGCTTTTTTACCTTGAGAGCATCAGAAGAATCGTTGAAGGAGGAGTGTGCTGAATCAGCAAAATCAAACTCGTCATCGGAGCTATCATTGTTGGTTCCGTTGAAGCAATTGCAACGATTCCGGCCACATTTAGCAGGTGAAGGCTTTTCATTGTTCTCCTCAATGAAATTCTGAACCATCTTAGCCAAACAAAGAGAGCTAGGCTCGAATTCAGGAACTGCTCCATCTTTTCCATTTGCCAATTCATTACTGGCGCCGGCAGCATTCGGCTTCTCTGTCCCCGACGAAATCCGTAAGACGCTGGGGAACGGCCGGTCAAAAAACCTTTTGATTCGCGATTTCAGCACAGGCTTAGTGGTGTCGCTTTGGATCGATTCTCTGTCTAACAGAGAATCGATCGGCTGAATTTTCGTCGGAGGCATCCTCTATCACAATCAAAACGGTGCACACAGACACAGATACAGACACAGACTCTCTCTCTCTCTCTCTCTAAGCCTAATTATACTCCCTCTGTCAGTTTTGCTCAATTTTCAGAGCTTTAAACACCTACTCGCTGATGTCAAAAAAATCAGAATTCTGCATCTAAAACCAGCCCTAAATCCTCACAGAAAACTTTGCAGAAAAATCACCAAAAGAAAACTCACAGATTCCAGAAAATTAATATCAAAATTCACCTAAATCTATTCTCAAAAAGTATAACTCCTCTTCCTTTATCAAAAGCAGTTGCACATCATCACAGATACATCTCACCGAATCAATCAAAGAGTTCAAGTTTTATTCAAAAAGAAAGAAAAAATAAAACTGATCGAACTTTGGATACCTCAACTCTGTTCAGAAATGAGGAAAAGAAAGGAATGTGTGTGCTTTTGGTGAAGATTTTTCATGGAAAACGTGACGGTAATGAACTGAAACACAAGCATTACATTTGCGAAGAAAGGAACAAGTCGCCGGAATATTCATTTTCCGACGAGGTTGTCGTTATCTCCGGCAAGAGGGAAAGAAAAAATATGAATGACTTTTTATTTTCTCTCTCTTCTCTTTTTATGATGTTTAAGTTAATTAAAATGAGAAAATATAAGCTGCCTTATATAGGAGGGAAACGTGGGTGAAGTGAAGAAGTGGGGTAGGGGGTGAGGGTGCTGACTAGGATATCAATTTCCACCTCATAATTTGTAATTTAAAAAAAAAATTACGGATTGTGTCTTGCTAATTTTTGAATAATATGAAAACATAAATTATTAAGAGATTTTTTGTACTATCATTTTCTTGATGTTGTAGGTTATTTTTATTTTTTTAAAAAAATATTTCTTTTATATTCGATAAGATATTTTTATTTTTTATTAATAAGAAAATTGAAGAAATTATTTTCTAGTAAGAGGTCGATTTTTTTCTAATTTTATTCACATTTTTCCTCTTATGATGTTTATATATTTAATTTATGGGTACACTATTTTTTTGGTTTGAGTTTAGTGAATTTCGATTTTATTTTCAATTAAGAAAAAACAATATTATTCATCATATTTCCTGTAACGATATTTATATATGCTAATACCTTTTCATTCAATACATTTAAGGAGCTAACCCATTTCATATACTAATTACTAAATGTAATTACGATTTTTCATGTGTAAAGTTATAATTTTTACGATTGTTAGAAAAAAAATTCATTAGAGTAAATATACCTATGACTTTTGATTGAAAAAATAAATTTATAAAAAATAATTAATTGTATTAACTTCAATTACGACTTTTTTAATTAAAATAATAAACTCATAATAAATAATTATTGTACCATTAGTACGATATCTATTTCGATCAAGTCTGTTAGCTCAATTTATTTTTTATTGATATTTTATTTTGCAGTATATATTTGTTCATTATATCACAATAATAAATTATATGATAGTATTTTAATTAGTAATATCATCACGACTTTTTATATGTGAAGTTATAATTTATACTATCGTCAAAAAGTAGTTAATTACAGGTATTATAACTATGATCTTTCATTGAAATAATAAACTCGTAAAAAATAATTAATTACATTCTTCAACTCGATCATAAAATGATTTTTTTTATTGAAATGAGAAATATATCTAAAAAGATTATAAATACAATCTTAATACGATAAATTATCAAGTTTGTAAGTTCAACTCCTTATTTGTTTTTGTTTGATATTTTTTTTTGCGAGATGCTTATTTTAGCACAATCATTAAAATTACTGTATGTGTACGTGCATGTGTGCTCACACGTGCGTGCGTGCATGCGTGTGTGTGAATTTTTTGATAGATATTTATTGAAATACACAAGAAATATGTGAATATCACGAATTTTATTGAAATGATAGATTTATTTAAAATGATAACTAGTTCATTTTTAATACGATGAATTATTTAGGTTAAATTTATTTTTTTCGCTCTTAATTTTTTATATTGATGTTATTACGTTTCGCTAAATAACACAAGTGACACGAGAATAGCACATAAAAAGTTGTAATGTCACTATTTTAGATTTAAATTATAAATAAATTATTTTGTTAGTTTGTTTATTCAAATTAAATAAAGTTTATAAATGAATTATTGTGTTCGATATTTTCATATGTTAATTAGTAAATACAACTATGACTTTATATATGTAAAGTTTTGATTCAATACGACTGAAAAAATAATTAGTTACAGTAATTAGAATTACAACTTTTTATATGTGGAGTTATAATACGCTCATAAAAAATAGTTACTCACAATTACTATAATTATAATTATGATTTTTTTATATGTGGAGTTATGATTTGTACGATCATAAGAAAATAGTTAATTATAGTTATTATAATTATGACTTTTGACTGAAAGTATAAAATCGTAAAAATTATTAATGATATTAACTTCAACTATGACTTTTTATTAAAAAAATAAATTCGTAAAAAATAATTAATGCATCATTTGCACGATATTCATTTCGACTAAATCTATTAGTTCAATTCATTTTTATTGAAGTTTTATTTTGCAATATATATATATATATATATATATATATTAATCATTCGAAATCATAAAATAACTGATCGTATGTTAACTAGCAGTTATAATTATGACTTTTTATATGTGGAGTTATTATACGTATGATCGTCAAAAAGTTAGTCAATCACTGTAACTATGATTATGACTTTTGACTAAAAGAATAAATGCATAAATAATAATAAATTACATAAACTTCAACTCCGACTTTTTACTGAAAGTATAAATTCGTAATAACTAATTAATTTCCCATTAAAACAATATTTAATTCGATTAAATCTGTTAGTTTAACTCGTATTTTATTGATATTTTATTTTGCAATATGTATTTGTTGATTATTCACATTCATAAAATAAATGATGGTATGTTAATTAGTAAGTATAATTACGACTTTTTATATGTGGAGTTATGACTTGTACGATCATCAAAAAGTTAATTAACTATAGTAATTTAATTATGCCTTTTAGCTAAAAGAATAAATTCGTAGAAAATAATTAATTACATTAACTTCAATTAAGAATTTTCACTGAAAAATAAATTCGTAAAAATAAGTAATGCCTTATTAGTATAATATTTATTTCGATTAATTTTGTTAGTTCAATTCATTTTTTATTGATATTCTATTTTGCAATATATATTTGTTGATATATCACAATCACAAAATAAATGATATTATATTTATTAGTAATTATAATTATGATTTTTAATAAGTGGAGCTACAATATGTATGACTGACAAAAAGTTAGTTAATTACATGAACTATAATTATAATTTTTGATTGAAATAATAAACATGTAAAGCAAAATTAATTATATTAACTTCAACTACGACTTTTTACTTAAAGAATAAACTCTAAATAAATAATTAAAGTCTCATCAATACTATATTTTTATCGATTAAATCTGTTAATTCAATTACTTTTATTGTTATTCTTTTTGAAGTATATTTGTTGATTACAGAGTCATAAAATAAATGATATTATGTAAATTAGTAATGATAATTACGGCTTTTTATACATTGAGTTATGACTTGTACGATCGTTAAAAAAATAGTTAATTATAATAACTATTATTATGACTTTTGACAGAAAAAATAGACACGAAAAAATAATTAATTACAATTAACTTCAATTATAACTTTTTGGTGAAAGAATAAATTCGTAAAAAATAATAAATATCTGATTAGTACGATATTTATTTCGAATTGTTAGTTCAACTTGTTTTTATTGATATTTATTTTGCAATATATATTTGTTGATTATATCACAATCATAAAATATATAGTATTTTAATTAGTAATATTATCACGACTTTTTATATGTGAAGTTATAATTTGTACTATCGTCAAAAAGTTAGTTAATTACAATAATTATAACTATGATCTTTCATTGAAATAATAAACTCGTAAAAAATAATTAATTACATTCTTCAGCTCGATCATAAAATGATTTTTTTTATTGAAATGAGAAATATATCTAAAAAGATTATAAATGCAACCTTAATACGATAATTATTGGGGCCAAGTTTGTAAGTTCAACTCCTTATTTGTTTTTGTTTGATATTTTATTTTGCGAGATGTTTATTATTTTTAGCACAATCATTAAAATTATTGTATGTGTACGTGCATGTGTGCTCACACGTGCGTGCGCGTGTGTGAATTTTTTATAGATATTTACTGAAATACACAAGAAATATGTGAATATCACGAATTTTATTGAAATGATAGATTTATTTAAAATGATAACTAGTTCAATTTTAATACGATGAATTATTTAGGTTAAATTTATTTTTTCCACTCTTAATTTTTTATTTTGATGTTATTATTTTTTGCTAAATAACACAAGTGACACGAAAATAGCACATAAAAAGTTGCAATAACATTATTTTAGATTTAAATTATAAATAAATTATTTTGTTCGTTTGTACATTCAAATTAAATAAAGTTTATAAGTAAATGATTGTGTTCGCTAATTTCATATGTTAATTAATAACTACAACCACGACTTTATATATATAAAGTTATGAATCAGTACGATAAAAAAATAGTTAATTACAGTAATTACAATTACAACATTTTATATGTCAAGTTATAATATGCTCATACAAAATAGTTACTCGCAATACCTATAACCATAATTACAATTATGATTTTTTATATGTGGAGTTATGATTTGCACGATAATAAGAAAATAGTTAATTACAATAATTATAATTATGACTTTTGATCGAATGAATAAACTCGTAAAAAATAATTAGTGACATTAACTCAACTACGTCTTTTTGTTGAAAGAATGAATTCGTAACAAATAATTAATGCATCATTCATACAATATTTATTTCGATTAAATTTATTAGTTCAATTAATTTTTATTGGTATTTTATTTTGCAATATATATATTTATTGATTATTCACAATCATAAAATAACTGATCATATGTTAATTAGTTATTATAATTACGATTTTTTATATGTGGAGTTATTATTTGTATGATCGTCAAAAAGTTAGTCGATCACAATAACTATAATTATGACTTTTGATTGAAAGAATAAACACATCAAAAATAATTAATTAAATTAACTTCAACTGCGACTTTTTACTGAAAGTATAATTTGTAAAAAATAATTAATGTCTCATTAAAACGATATTTAATTCAATTAAATCTGCTAGTTCAATTCATTTTTATTGATATTTTATTTTGCAATATGTATTTGTTGATTAATCACAATCATAAAATAAATTACGGTATGTTAATTAGTATTATAATTACGATTCTTATATGTGGAGTTAAGATTTGTACAGTCATCAAAAAAATTGTTAATTGTAGTAACTATAATTATGCCTTCTAGCTGAAAGAATTAATTTGTATAAAACAATTAATTACATTAATTTCAATTAGGAATTTGCGCTGAAAAAATAAATTCGTAAAAAATAATTAATGCTTTATTAGTATAATATTTGTTTCGATTAAATCTGTTAGTCCAATTCATTTTTTATTAATATTCTATTTTGAATTTATATTTGTTGATTATATTACAATTAAAAAATATTTGATATTAACTTAAATACAAGTTTTTTTATTAAAATTATAATGAAATCTACAAGATACGCAATATATCTTTGATACGATAAATTATTTGGATCACATTTGTTACTTCAACTTCTTTTTTTATACATAATATTTTGCATTACGTGTTTATTGATATCAACATGATCATCAAATATAAAATAACGATACTGACTATAAGTGCAATTTTTGTTTTTCATAAATATATCTAAATAGATTATAAATGCATTCTTAATATGATATATTATTTAGGTCAAAATTTGTAAGTTCAATTCTTTATTTATTTTTGTTTGATATTTTATTTTGTGATAAATGTTTATTGATTTTAACATGATTATATGTATATATATATATATATATATATATATATATATATATATATATATATATATATATATATATATATATATATATATATATATATATATATATATATATATATATATATATATATATATATACGTGCGACTTTTTTTAAGGGATAAATTTATTTTAAAAGATGATTAATGCATTCTGTCATTTTGGTCAAATTTGTATGTACAACTCTCTAGTTATTTGATGTTCTTATTTTCGATTGATACTTATTGATATTCACAGTACCACGAGAGTAGCATGGCCTTTATTAAAACGATAGATTTATTATAAAAAAGATAGTTAATGCATTTTTAATATGATAAATTATTCAGGTTAATTTATTATCGTTCACGCTAATTGATTTCAGGAGTTTTACTCGTCTGAATTCAATTATGTAAAGTCACACGAATTGTTAAACGACTTATCTATCTTCTCATGTGATCAAATTCATAACTGGATCCTCCAATTGCTACCAGATTTTTCTAGAATTTAATGACTCTGATTTCGTCCAAATATGAACTAAATTGAGAAATTTCAAGTTACTACAAATTTTTTTTTGACTTAAAGTATTTTTCCGTTGATTTTTTTTTATAACGATAGAACCCGATCATTATCGCTTCGATACAAGAAAATCATTTTTTCAATTCACTTGTTTAATAATTCATTTTAATTTATTTTCGCTTAAATGTCACAGTCAACTGTTACATCATTATTTTCAAACAAATGATTTTGATTATAATTTTGCTGGAAATTAGCTTTATTTTGTCAATTTTAAGTGCGTCATGGACATTACATTCTCTCTGTTTTTGTTATTAGTAACAAAAGAAGCCCTACAAAACCCTACAATCCTACTAGTGGTATATATAATTATTGGGACCATATTATATATAGAATTATTGCATTATAACCCCATCATTGTTAATGAACATTTAACTTGGCCTTGACCAAATGGATAGAATTTTGTTCCTACACACACATGTATATTATACATATATACGTATAAAATACTACATATATATCTATGTGTATGTATAATTGCCCGAGTAAATTTACATGTATACAGGGGTGACTCTACATCTTTGCAAAAAAAAGCATTCGCCTTAGGCCCCCAAATTTGAGGGGCCTGATTTTTTTAAAAAAAATAATAGGTTATAATTATTTTTTTAAAAAAATTAATATCGAGTATGTCTCAAGAAAAACTAAATTATTGATTATAAATAAACTTTATAAAAATATATATTCAAATTTAAGGTCTCCATTTGAATTTGGTTAGGCCACCGATTTACTAGAGTCGCTCCTGCATGTATACATTATGTATATATACACATTTTCTTTTATCCCGATAAGATTTAATGTTGAAATTATACAAAACCAAAGAAAGAGACATATATATATATATATATATATATATATATATATATATATATATATATATATATATATATATATATATATAAAAGCTCCATTTATCTTTTTGGTATTACATACTTTTTCTATAATGATATTTCTTTTATTTCAAATGTGAGTTAAGAGTTATATAATTATTTGGAAGTAGGATCACAAATAATATATATTGAGGTACAAACTAGTTTGTTTAAAAAGACACGTAATTTGAGTTAAAAAGATAAATTCGATAGAAAATTGTTACAAGAAAAAAAATGCATTTTTTACTATTATTGATTTTTTTTTATAACAAAGATTAAAACATCATAAGATTTCTCAATGTTTTGTTATTTTAAAACTTTTTCAGAAGTTTATGTCAATAAAATAAAAATTATAGATTGATTTTCGTCATATATCGCTGATTGAAAAGTATTAGTATAATAACATATTAAATATGATCTCACAAAATAAGTTTAAGGGGATAAACTAATTATTTTCGATAGACCTTGATTGATAAAAATTATTATTGATGACATGTTATTATTTTTTTTAAAAAAAATTAGTTGTAAGATTGATGTTCTTCATATTTCACACTCACCTATTTTTTCTTTTTTGAAGACCTTTGAATTTAATGAATGTAGGATACTACAATTAATTTTCAGTGCATTATTGGTCAAGTTAAAACCCAAAAGATTTAATTTAGCATTGATTGAGTATTTGGTCAAATAAAATAAAAATTGTTGAATAGATACCTTGACCATTGCATTGGTTGCTTGACAATAGAGGTAATGTTTAAATTTAAATTTTATATTTTTGATTCCAATATTTGTTAGGGCCCATGCCTAAAAGTTAAAGGTCATTCAAGTACATTGCACTTTACTCAATTACAAAAGCCAAATACTAACAACTTTATTTTATAAAAATGGTGTATTTTACATGTGATAATTCAATTTCTTCATATAAAAATATGATTCCTCAAGATTACCACTTTTTTAAATTGTTGTTTACGCAATTAAAAGGATATATCAGAAATAATTTTTATCTTAAAAAATAGAAATAAAATAGAATATATTATATTTTTCAAAGTTATTTTATTCGAATCTCTAACTATCCAAATATTAAAAATATTGTACTTATTTTAAATAAAATGTCAAGCCGATAGACCAATTATCTTGAATCTACGAGAATATATTGACCGGCAAGTCACCTTCCAAAATGTTTTTATAATTAAAAAAACATAGAGTAAACCTGAAATTATGGAAATTATTGGAACACTATTATTAAATGGTAATATTTACCATTTTTTGGTTATAATATTACTGTATTTGTGTGTTGCGTGTTTGTATTTAACAAATTTAAAACTATTTTTAGTTATTCAAATTAGATTTGATGTGTCTGTTCTATAGGCTTATAACATGCAAATACTATTTTAATATTTTTATCATAAACATTTTCGCAGAAAATAAGTCTCACAAATAACATTTCATTATTATCTTTCTCGTCCATCAACAGCATAGTCCAAAATTTCATAAAGAATATCTGAAATTTAGATATTAAAAATTAAAAAGGACTGATAATTTAATGTACCAAAAAAAAAATACTAAACTAAGCAATACGTAACTAAATATAAGAATATTTTTAACAAAATAAACAAATGTTTTATTTTAAATAAACTACTATTAAAAGCATAATTTAAAGTAAAAAATGTAAAAATAGGAAAATCACAAAAACGTTACCTACATGACTCCATAAATCGAACCTAGGCTTCATGTAGTTTTATGACCACCCTAGCCACTTCACTACAATTTTCTATTTTTAATTGGTCTGTCCTAAATAATATATATATATATAACAAAACTTTATCGATATACAGTGTAAATTTCTAACTAAGGGTGTTCAACGGGTGATATGGACAGTTTGAAATTATTATAGTTCGATCCTATCAGCCACACTGTAGTACATTTTATCTTTATTCTCACTTCTATAACATTCATACCTATTACGCGTACCTTCACGCTTTTACTTCCGTGATATTTACTTAGATTATATATCAAACATAAAAAAATAAGTAAACAGAATCACTCGAAAAATATTTTACTCCGTATAGAATTCATCTTAAAATATTTGAGTGTGGGGTCCACTGCCGACCAACAAAGAAGAAAAAGAGGGTCCACAAGGCACTTTCTTTTTTGTGATTGTTCTCTTATAAAGAAAACATGACTGGCAGGCAAAGTTAACTTCCAAAAAATGCAAAATCAGAAAAGTTTAAAATTTGTGTACAATTTATTCAGTAAGAAAAATAAAAGAGTTAAAAAAAAAAAAAGATTGATAAAGATATAATAATTATTTGTTAGCCAAATGTCCATTTATTTTAATAACTTTAAAAGGACCACCCCTTTACCTTTTCTAGCTGTTTTTATTTTTATTACAATTTTTCTTTTTTTCTCAGTGTGCTATAAAATTCATTTAATTTCGTTTGGTCCATTCTACATCATTCAATTAAATTAAATATGTAAAATAAATTCGTTTGTCATTGGTCCATTCATTATATATATTCTTGTGGTAATAGATATCCATTATCCATGAATTGTTTTCTTTATTTGAAATAAATTTATTTATTTATTTATACAACTCATCAAATGTAGATGAATGTTCTTTTGATAAAATATTAATGATAAAGAGTATTTAGTTTCTTGAAACATCTGAAGTTAAAGACTATAATGTTATTTCAGGTTAATAAATATTATAAAAAATAAAATAAACAATTTAAAAGTTTAAATAACTCTTGGAAACATACGACTTACAATAAAAATAAAATTAATTTTTTTATAAATTTTAAATTATGAATCTGTACGCGACTTAGCATAAAATAAAAATAAAAAAGCTTTATAAAATTTAAATTATAAATTTGTTTGCGACGTTTAACGCTTTTGGTAATAGGTATTTTTTTTATTAATCTGATGACATCAGCCTCTATTTTCACCTATGCATGGGTGTTTGTATTTAATTTTGAGAAAATTTATTTTAAAATAATTGAAGAAAAAAAAAAGATTTTAATAGTTATATGGGCCATGAGTATTATTGGATGACGTTTGGGCCCAAAATTTTGTTGATATACTCCGATTTCAGATAAGGCTATTGGGGCCCATAATGGGGTAGCTACGTGTGAGTTTAAGCGGTTAAATTAGGTCTTAGGTTTAATTCACCTTATAAAGAGTCTATCCATCTCATTATTCATTGACGTGAGACTTCACGCTTCACGCCCAGTACTTAACATCTGGTGCGTGGACAGTTTTGATTTTGGGGGCCGCAACATCGGTTGACACAGTTGCTGCTGCTCTGTTACCATGTTAAATTAGGTCTTAGGCCTAACTCACACGCAAAAGCTAGGTCAAAGGGAATAGAATTGTTCAAGCCTTATAAAGAGTCTATCCATCTCGTTAACGCAATGTGTGACTTTTGTCATTCTTTAACATAAACTATTAGTATCATTTCAATTTATTTATTCAATTTGATTCCATAACGACATAAAAATAAAAATTTTCTTTTAAAAAAAATTACGATCTTATTTAATAAATAAAATGTGAAATATATCAAAGTATTTTCTTTTTAAAAGAAAATGAATAAAAATAAACAGAAGAACTACTAAGCCACTAGAAGACAACGTACGATTTTGTGGCAATAGAAGTTGTTACGTGTGAATTTGGAATAGAAACCTATCATTTCAAACATCAGTGTGGTTCCCTATCAATGACAATGTTTTCACACACTAAACCACACGTGATTTGCGAAAAAAATAATCTTGAAATTTAGAAAAAAATAAGTTTATATAAGGGTAGATAAAATAATGTTTAGTTGATGAAATAACATGGGATAATTAATAATAAATTTGTATTTTGATTAGTTGAAGACACAAATTTATCATAAGATGAATTTGTTCCTTCAAACAATTACAAAGTTATTTTAATTTCAAAATCTGAAATACTATAGCAAGTACATATATGTCGTATAATGTGAGATATTTCAACAATTCACTTTGTATGACATAATGTGATGCTACTAACAAAGAGGTATGCTGTTGAGGATGGCTCAAGTAGAACTAACAAATTTTGGTGTTGATAAATTTTTGAAGAAAAATTACACATGACATCTTACACATTTCAGATTAAATGAGAGAGGAACGTAAAGAGCTTTATACCATATACCACAAAGTTATATGGAATACATGCTTTTAAAGCTCGATATAGCATAATTCGAAGGCCTATATACGAAGTGTCATACACTTGAGTCATGCAAATTATGGTATTAGAGCTTGAACTCAATATGGTGAAGGAGAAAACATCAATGAGAACGTTGAGTCCCTAAAGGGGAATGTATGTGACGCTTCAAGCAGAGAGGCGAAGGTGACGAGGGTGATTGAAGTTGGATTCACTGACTTTTACGCTGTAAAGCTTTTAAAAATGAGTTGCACATGATATCTTAGACAAATTGACATCAGAATAAGAGATGAAAGTAAAGAAAATGTACAAAGACACAAATCAAATTCAAATACACGATATAAACTATTGAATCTAGATATAACACAAACTAAAATAATTGTTGAATGCCTTGAATTGGACCCGCTACAAACAGAAAGGACGGGGGTCTCACTGCCCGGTCAGCGAGTCGGGGGGTCCAGGGGGGCGACGCGCCCCCTGGCCTGGGGGTCCGGGGGGGCGGAGACGCCCCCGGCCCGACGGTATACAATGTTGTTGTATTGGGCCCTTAATTTTCTGTTGATTCTGTATGTTGGGCCCAAGCCTGTTAGGGCGTAGCTTAGCACTATATATAGACGCTATGGGAAACCCTATTTTGTAATTCTGTTTTTGCCTCTCCATAATAAAACTGCTCCCTCTCTTCCCGTGGACGTAGCCAATTTATTGGTGAACCACGTAAATCTGTTGTCTTGTTTTTCGCGTTTATATTTTCTCGTATTATCTCAAATTCCGCACAACAAATTGGTATCAGAGCCTCTCGGTTAATCGGTGTTCTTGGAGAATTCGAGATGTCTGCTTTGAACGTGAAAATCGACAAATTCACAGGGAGGAACAGTTTCAGTTTATGGCAGATCAAGATGCGGGCCTTGTTGAAACAGCAAGGCTTCTGGGCGCCGTTGTCGAAAGACAAGAACGCCGTCGTTACTCCTGAGATGGCGATTCTGGAGGAAAAGGCGCACTCGACGATCATGCTGTGTCTCGCGGATGACGTCATCACGGAGGTCTCGGATGAAGAGACTGCTGCTGGTCTGTGGTTGAAGCTGGAGAGTTTGTACATGACAAAATCTCTAACCAACAAGCTGCTTCTGAAACAACGTCTATTCGGTTTACGAATGGCTGAAGGTACACAACTCAGGGAACACTTAGAGCAATTGAATACTTTGTTATTAGAATTGCGTAATATCGATGTGAAGATCGAGGATGAAGATGCTGCCCTGATTCTGTTAGTATCTCTCCCAATGTCGTTTGAGAATTTTGTTCAATCGTTCATTGTTGGGAAAGATACTGTGTCACTGGAAGAAGTCAGATCGGCCCTTCATAGCAGGGAATTACGGCATAAGGCTAACGGCACAAGTACGGACATACAGCCTTCCGGTCTGTTCACCAGTAGCGGAAAGGGAAGGAAAAACGGCGGAAAGAAAAATAAGCCGATGTCGAAGGGTGCAAAGCCGGATGATGTTTGTAATTACTGCAAGGAGAAGGGACATTGGAAATTTGATTGTCCGAAGAAGAAGAAGCAATCGGAAAAACAATCAGTGTCTGCTGCTGTTGCTGAAGAAGACACCAATTCTGAAGAAGATATTGCCCTAGTTGCGGATGAGCACACTCATTATTCAGATGTGTGGGTTCTTGATTCTGGGGCATCCTATCACATCTGTCCTAGGAGAGAGTGGTTCACGACTTATGAGCAGGTAGACGGAGGCAGCATCTCGATGGCCAACAGTTCTGTCTGCAAGGTGGTTGGGACAGGCTCGATCAAGTTAAGGACACATGGCGGTAGCTTCTGCACATTGAACGAGGTCAGGCACGTTCCATTGATGACGAAAAATCTGATATCTCTCAGTCTTTTGGACAGCAAGGGATTCAGCTGGTCGGGAAAAGATGGAGTCTTGCGGGTCTGGAAGGGTTCAAATTTGATTCTGAAAGGTGTCATGCGTGGTACTTTGTATTTTCTACAAGGTTCCACGGTTACAGGTTCAGCCCATGTTGCATCGTCAGAATTTCACCAGAAGGATATGACTAAGTTATGGCACATGAGACTTGGTCATATGGGTGAAAGAGGGATGCAAATTCTGTCAAAGGAGGATTTACTTGCTGGTCATAAGGTTAAGAGCCTAGAGTTTTGTGAACATTGTGTTTTTGGAAAACTACATCGCAACAAGTTTCCAAAGGCCATTCATAGAACAAAAGGCACACTTGATTATATCCATTCTGATTGCTGGGTCCATGCCGTGTTGAGTCTTTGGGAGGCTGCAGATTTTTTGTGTCCATTATTGATGACTACTCAAGGATGACTTGGGTGTACATGATGAAGCATAAAAGTGAAGCCTTCCAGAAGTTCAAGGAGTGGAAAATTTTTGATGGAAAATCAAACAGGGAAGAAGATCAAGAGGTTGCGAACTGATAATGGGCTGGAATTCTGTTGGTCTGAATTTGATCAATTCTGTAAGGATGAAGGGATTGCTCGACATCGTACAGTCAGAAATACACCACAGCAGAACGGTGTAGCTGAGCGGATGAATCAAACACTTCTGGAGAGAGCAAGGTGCATGCTCTCTAATGCTGGGCTAGATAGAAGACTCTGGGCAGAAGCGGTTAGTACAGCTTGCTACTTGATTAACCGCGGACCACATACAGGCATACAGTGCAAGACACCTATGGAGATGTGGTCAGGAAAAGCTGCTGATTATTCAAATCTGAAAGCTTTTGGTTGTACGGCTTACTATCACGTCAATGAAGGTAAGTTAGAACCAAGAGCTAAAAAGGGAGTATTTGTGGGCTACGGAGATGGAGTGAAAGGTTTCAGAATCTGGTCTCCAGCAGAAAAGAGGGTTATTATGAGCAGGAACGTTGTCTTTGATGAAAGTTCTCTGCTTAGAACCATTGTGAAGCCTACAACTACGTCAGAAACTGGGAGTCTTGACAAACAGGTGGAGTTTCAAGTCATTCAGAACGAGAGAGATTTAAAGGAACCTGAAGAGGAGGATCAAGAGCCACAGACAGAAACTGATATTCCAGAATCTATGCCATCAGATATCCATCAGAGTATAGCTCAAGATCGGCCAAGGAGGGTTGGAGTTCGGCCACCTACGAGGTATGGTTTTGAGGACATGGTGGGTTATGCACTGCAGGTTGCTGAAGAGGTAGATACATCTGAGCCGTCTACTTACAAAGAAGCCATTTTAAGTTCTGATTCTGAAAAATGGTTTGCCGCTATGGGAGATGAGATGGAGTCCCTACACAAGAATCAGACATGGGATCTGGTCATACAGCCTTTGGGGAGAAAGATTATTACTTGCAAATGGGTTTTCAAGAAGAAGGAAGAGATATCACCAGCAGAAGGAGTCAAGTATAAAGCCAGGGTTGTTGCCAGAGGTTTCAACCAAAGAGAGGGAGTGGACTACAATGAGATCTTCTCACCAGTGGTCAGACATACTTCCATCCGAGTGTTACTAGCGATAGTTGCACATCAGAATCTGGAGCTTGAACAACTTGATGTGAAGACAGCGTTTCTACATGGAGAGTTGGAGGAAGAGATATACATGACTCAGCCGGATGGTTTCCAAGTTCCAGGGAAGGAAAATCACGTCTGCAAGTTGAAGAAGTCCTTATATGGACTTAAGCAGTCTCCAAGGCAGTGGTATAAAAGGTTTGACAGCTATATGGTGAAGTTGGGCTATACTCGGAGCTCATATGATTGTTGTGTCTACTACAATAGGCTCAATGATGATTCATTCATCTATCTGGTGCTTTATGTAGATGATATGTTGATAGCTGCAAAGAAGAAGTATGACATTCAGAAGCTGAAGGGTTTACTTAGTGCTGAGTTTGAGATGAAGGATCTGGGAGCCGCTCGGAAGATTTTAGGGATGGAGATCATTAGAGACAGAGAGAGAAGGAAACTTTTCTTGTCACAGAGAAGCTATATTCAGAAGGTCTTGGCGAGGTTTGGCATGTCTTCATCTAAGCCCATTGATACCCCCAGTGCTGCCAATATCCATCTCACTGCCATGTTCGCTCCACAGTCAGAAGAAGAGAAGAAGTATATGTCACGAGTCCCTTATGCCAGTGCCGTAGGAAGTTTGATGTATGCTATGGTCTGTACAAGGCCAGATTTAGCACATGCAGTCAGTGTAGTGAGCAGATTCATGGGACAACCAGGGAGAGAACATTGGCAGGCTGTGAAGAGAATTTTCCGGTACCTTAGAGGTACATCTGACGTTGGTCTCATTTATGGAGGTGATACTCAGTGCTTGGTTACTGGCTATTCTGATTCAGACTATGCTGGAGATGTTGACACAAGAAGATCGATGACTGGCTATGTGTTTACCCTTGGAGGATCTGTCGTCAGTTGGAAGGCAACTTTGCAACCTACAGTGACTTTGTCTACTACGGAAGCGGAGTACATGGCCTTGACAGAGGCTGCAAAAGAAGGGATTTGGTTGAAAGGGCTGGTTAGTGATCTTGGTCTGCATCATGATCAGGCTACGGTGTATTGTGACAGTTTGAGCGCAATTTGTCTAGCCAAGGATCAAGTCCATCATGAGAGAACCAAGCATATCGACGTAAGGTATCATTTTCTGAGAAGTGAGAAGAGAATCAAGGTGAAGAAAGTAGGAACTGCTGATAATCCTGCTGATATGTTCACAAAGCCGGTTCCACAGAGCAAGTTTCAACACTGTTTGGACTTGCTCAACATCAGAAGCTGTTAATTGCCCTGCGGGGCAACTCTGAGGAAGAGGGGGAGGCCTGGCACTATCATAGTGCGTCTGAAGAATCTGTTCGGAGAATTCAAGTCAAGGTGGAGATTTGTTGAATGCCTTGAATTGGACCCGCTACAAACAGAAAGGACGGGGGTCTCACTGCCCGGTCAGCGAGTCGGGGGGTCCAGGGGGGCGACGCGCCCCCTGGCCTGGGGGTCCGGGGGGGCGGAGACGCCCCCGGCCCGACGGTATACAATGTTGTTGTATTGGGCCCTTAATTTTCTGTTGATTCTGTATGTTGGGCCCAAGCCTGTTAGGGCGTAGCTTAGCACTATATATAGACGCTATGGGAAACCCTATTTTGTAATTCTGTTTTTGCCTCTCCATAATAAAACTGCTCCCTCTCTTCCCGTGGACGTAGCCAATTTATTGGTGAACCACGTAAATCTGTTGTCTTGTTTTTCGCGTTTATATTTTCTCGTATTATCTCAAATTCCGCACAACAATAATAATTTATACAATTTTAAATTTAAAACAAATAATACACGTCATGAATTTTAAGTCGTGGTACATAATATAGTTTTCAACTATTAGACAAGCACTTTTTAACATCGGCATTTAAACTAAAAATAAACTTTAATGAATTTGGCGATGAAAAGAGGTGTACTTTAAGAATTTCGACAAGGTGAAATAATAAAATAGATTTAATTTTATTAGAACAGAAGTCAAAAAATTTTCCTAATAAAAAATAAAAGATGGTAGGTGCGTACAAAAATATTTGACAACTTATTAGTCAATCTCTAAAATTCGAAGACCTTGACTTGACTTAGTAATATGCAAATAAATACGTTATAATAGTTGATACTATTTATTTTGGAATCACTAAGGAATCGGTTAGTACAACGAATGATGATGCATGAATTAGTAATTCAAAAATTCATAGTGCATGGATTGATAATACACAATTTGTTTTTATTAAAGTGTTTGATTCATTATTTCTCACCTCATCTTGTATTTGAATTAAAATTATATCAAAAGTTTCTTTTCCATTATATCCTTGAATTATTATATAATTGTGTTAATAGATAATTGTCTGACAATAATTTTTTATGACCTTGAAAGTAATTATTAGGAGAAGAACAATTTTGTTATCGTGTTTGCTATTTTTTCACTTGAATTATTTGAGGATAAATAATTGTCATTTTAATAAATTAATCACTCATAAAATGTCAATTTCAATTTAAGAAATATAAATCTCCTATTAATATTGAAACCAAAAAAATGGTAAACATAAAATAATTGAATAAACATATACATTTATGCATAAAAATGATAAATTGTAATTTTAATATGTCAAATATAAATAATTAGACACAATAAAGACATAAATGTCAATTACCTGCTAAAATGAAATAACTTAATTTTTCAAAATTCAAAATTGAGGCATTAGAAGTTAAAAGAATGAAAGATACTTACTATATACTATATCTTTTTTAAAGTTATTTGAACTCTTGTAAAAAATATGTTATTAGTAATTTGGACCACAAAGATTTGTTAGTAATGTATAATTGTAAAGCTATCAAAAGCCTAATGTTTGCAAAAGTAAACCACCCATTAAAACAAAATTAGACCACAAAAGTAACAAATAAAATAAAAAACCTTTTTTTTAAAAAAAAAAACAAAAAATAAATAAATTGTAACTAGTCATTGTAATGATAAAAATAAAAATGGTGATTTCTCTTTCTATGTAGGAACTTTAAAGAGACAATAGTATTGATAACACAATATTTTTTATGATTGTTTCTTGAAATGATAGAACCTCTTTCTTTATCACTACTCATCAAATCATCTTCTTTTTTTTCTTTATAGACTTTTAAGAACATGGGATTGTGATTAAATAGACTACTACTTGTCTTTGTCGATATTAATCGTATTCAGATATACTCGAGATTCTTTCATCTTTAATTATAATATCGACTTCAAATTTACAAAAAAAAAAAATATAATCAAAATAAATATTCTAAAAATGAATCTTGTAATATACAAATCTAAATATAATTGAACTTTAATGTAATTATTTAATAACATATAGAATAAAAAGAATAGTACTACTATCTTTAATTCACCTTGTTTTACCTTTTGTGCGTTAAGGTAAAGTTGCACACTTTATATATAGGGAAAAAAGGAAAGATAATGAAATTATTGGGACCCAAATTTCATAATTAGATCTAAGGAAATCAATCCCCTCGAAATCCTAATCTCATAATTATGCATTTAAATATTGATATATGTTACTATCTTCTTTATCCAAGCATAAATTAATCTTTGAATATTTGTTCCATTACTTTGTTCATAATTGAAATCTTATTATATTATAGCATTATAAGGAATTAAAAAATATTTAACAGGTCAAATTGAAATCTTATTATATGATTCTTGTTTTAATAAAATTATGATATTATATGTGATCAAGAATATAAAAATCGACACCTGGAAAGCATTACTAAGTCAACACCAAGTTAATCAGGTTCATCTAGTTTGAAAATCATAAAATTATTCAATTTTTATTTCTATTTTCATATGATTAATATAATATATTATAAAATAATACGTAACAATCACTAAAACACGTTATTACCGGCTATCTATCATTTTCCACCTAGGAATTGTCACGACCCAAAAATGAACGTGATGACACTCGTCTTATCTCACCAAGACAAGTAAGCCTAAAACTCAACGATTACAATAAAAATGCGGAAAATTTACTATCAACTTACATTATACCCCAAAACCTGGTTGTCACGTGTACAAGCGTCTAAAGTATTACAATCGGATCAAAAGAAAATATAAGTCTCATATGATATTGTTTCTAGAGTAGAACAAAATCATAAACAAGAGTAAGGAGGGATGCTGAGATGACCAACAACTACCTCACAAAATCTCCAGGAAGCCTCGGAAAAGAAGAGAATATATCATAAAGTCCGGGCTAGTAACCTACAAAAATTTGTAGAAGCAAGGGGTGATTACCAAACCACACGGTACTCAGCAAGTAAACCTCTAAACACAAGCTAAGGGGATGAAATACGGGTACTCCTACCACCCCCAACCGAACCTCCACAACTACAACCTACATAAACATCAGCCCAACCTAACAACTCACAGTTTACATAGAACGTAACTCAACAAAAACATTTAGACAAATTACATATCCTCCACAACAACACTTTAACAAATTACATATCCTCCACAACAACACTTTACAAATTATATATCCTCAACATCAACACTTAAACAAATTAGATATCCTCAATAGCAACACTTCCAAAAATTTACATATCCTCAATAACACACTTCAACAAATCACGTATCCTCAACAACAACACTTCAACAAATCACATATCCTCAACAACAACACTTCAACAAATTATATATCCTCAATAACAAGCTCAGTATTCAACAATCACAAGTTCCGCAAAAAGGCAATCACTAGATCAGCAAAACACAATATCAAGTTCACTAATGATAAGTATGTGCAATGTAATGGAATGCAATGTCAAGTATAATGATGCATGTCTGAACTAGTGATACACACCCGCTGTCTCTCAATCCGGGACCCATGGGGGACATATCTGTTCATGCATCTGTCGCGGCGCACGACACGATCCTCGATAATAGTAACCATCGCGGCGCGCGATACGTCCCTCGAAATATAGTATCCATCGCGGCGCGCGATACGTCCCTCGAAATGGTACATCCTCTTAAGTACCCATTATTCCTCAATGCACATAACACTTGCCACAACCAATGCCTCAAAATAATGCAGATGACAAGTTCACACATATAATGAGGAGATGACCATTTTCATAACATCGCACAGTTCACAACTACAAAAACATGAAGTTACATAAACAATGATTCAACAAGCCTTCAACCCTTTCTCAACACAACACACATAAACAATTAATCACAATGCCTTTTGTTATCCCCATTCTTTTCATCATTAGAATTAATCAATGTGGACAAGTCAACCCATCACCAATCCCATTACTCCCAACATATACCACAAGGACATACACACATTTCATACACTTAACAAGAGTTTAGAAATCCACTTGCCTCAAATAGTCGAACAATGACTCCAAAACTTGAGCCTTCCTCTTTTGGTTGACTTCCAAACCAATAAAATCTATTCAAATAAATAACCACGATATGATTTCGAAATTAACAACATTCATATTGCTATATCTCTAGCTTACACCCAAAACTCATCCAAATTTATAATAAAATTTCTAAATTTTTATTCCAACCAATTGATCAAATCTCATATTTTCTGAATTTCAAGTTTAGGGTTAAATCTTAATTCTCCGAATAACATAATTATAATGATTTTTATATATCATAATGCACCCACTATTTAACACATATCTCAATATATCAAAATTTGAATCCTAATATGATAATCAAATGAAAATAATTAAAGCCGAAACTAACTGCCCAACACACCAATGGCGGACTACAAAACTATTTGCTGAAACCACTTATTTTCAATGTTCAAATTCATATTTATCGTTCCACTATTAATAATCCTAATCTTGGAGTAATCATTGTCCAATGATTAGGACTAATTTTGTCCAATGATTGAACCATAATACTTATACACATTTATAACCCCAAGTTCACATATTAGTATAAATTATACACGTTTTAACCTAAAAATCTATTCCTAGTTACTCAAAAATTTAATAGAAAGGATAAGAATAATTACCTTGATATCTCGAGATAAAAATATCGTTGTTTCTCCTCCTTTTTCTTTTTCTTTTCTCCCTTTCTTTTCTTTTCTTACCTGCGTATTTTTTTTCCAGATCTTTCCTTTCTTTCTGTTTCTTTAAGCCATGCGGATTTTTAATAGCCTAGGGCACTTTGCCCCTTTTTTTATTATTATTTTATTAATTTATTTAATTAATTCCTTTTCCATTTTTTTAAATTATATATGTATTAAAAGTAACACTTTCTAATAACCTATTTAAATATTTCAAACTTGGCCTATTATTATTAAAAATAAATAAATTATCCGATATTAATTAATTTAGTTAAATGACAATTAAAAATTATCAAAAATGATCTTTTCGAATCCGGGTCATTACAGGAATATGGCCTTATCGAGTCTAATTAGTGATTAATATTTTTGTGAAAAGTAGATTGACAATCATGTAGACATATTGAAGTTGAAATATCATGGCCATAGAAGAAAATTAAAATATGGAAATCCTACATTTTAAGGATTAAAAAAAAAAGCCAATATATATAGGACCCAACTGTAGTTCCAAGAACTTGGAGGATGTGTTTCACCAGAAAGCGTTGACGATTTTGTAAAGGGGAATATTCAATCGCTACTATATTTATTTTACCCTTCTATAAAAGCTTTTATTTTTGTTGTTTTTATGATTCAAGTCCAGTTCGTGTTCAAATAAAAATAAATAGTATTTACGCTAAATGATTAGTTTAAATTGTGTAATATTTATAGGACTAAATGATTTTAGAAGTGAGAATATATATAATTAATCATAATTAAAGCTAAAAATCTATGAACACTACAAAAACTTATTTTGCATATATAAACTTTGATGTAAATGTAGTAAACATAAATTTTTACCCAAAATTATTGCATTTGAAGGAGGTTTTGTAAATGAAAATTTGCATGTGGGGTCCTCTTAATTTCCTTTATTTCCTTTTTTCATACCCCTCATTTCTAATAAGGTTGTTGAGGCATCAAAATCCAAGTAAAGTATTTTGATGGTACTTTATAATTTGTAAATATATTTACACATCCCATCATAATTATAGAGTTTTCTCAAGGGTCCCAAATTGTCCTTCTTATCACTTATCATAATCATTTGATTTTCAATATATTTGAGTTTTATGAGTGAAGTTTTATTTCATATTTGATATTTGATATTATATTTAAATTTAATTAAGTGCAAATTTGCACATTAGCAAGCTCATTTCTAAGAACTTACTATATAATTAAGGATGTATTTTTTTTTTTTGGGGGGGGGGGGGGATTAGTAACCAATTTTTTTTGTAGATATTAATTTTTTTTCAACATTTTTGCCAAATGGAAAAAATAAAATTGGGACCATTTGTGCAAGCATATTACTTTGTCCTTTTATGAAACATCAATAGACAATAATAGTAATAACAATTAGAGGTTTGAATTTTTCAAAAGGTCGAAATCAAATTTATTATTTTCTAGCTACTAATAATAATAGCTACTCTTTTCGTCTCAAATTATTATTATTATTATTATTATTATTATTAGTTTTTATATCAATATTAAGAAAATAGTAACTAAAATATATATTGTTAATTATTTTACCCTCATTTTTATGTCATAAATTTGTCTTCATTAAATATTTACTCGGTTGATATAATTATTTTAAAAATTACGATAGATAATTTGAGATCGGAGTATATCTCGCAACAAGTTCTTGTCTGTCCCTTTCCTTTTATTTTGAACTTTTCTCCTGCCCAATATTTTTTTTTATTTAAAAAAATATCCTCTTTTTTTTTTTTTTCTCATAAATCTCTCTAAAATATGAGATCAATATCTTAGTTGCTTGACTTGCAGGCTAAATTTGGTTTTCTCCTGGCAAAATGCCAAAGTTTGGTGACAACCTTTGAGAAGCTAAATTTGTTAAATTCCACACTAATCTATTCCTATTTATTTTTTTATTTTATAAAATATTATTTCAACATCATCCAAATAAACTATAGGCTAAACAATCTTATAAATAAAAGAATACCCTAATTTTGGTCAAACTTTTAAAAATTTGCTTGTTTCGAAAAGTTGAATTGTTTTTTGAAAAATTAATTTGGAAAAATAGCAATTTGTATTTTATTAATCAATTTTCAAAAATACTTTTAGCAAGTGTTGATCAAATTTAGAAAAAAATGTTAAAATTATGAGGATTGATGAGAAGTTGTTTCTTTTTTACTTTTGAAAAATTATTTCTATATAAATAAATAAATAAAAAATTCTTAAAATAAAACTTGTCATATTAAACATTTGAACCCTCTCAATTTTTTTTTCTTAAAATTTATTTTAAAATTTTTTAAAACTTGATCAAACAGATTATTAATAACTCGACTCGCAAAAGCTAAATTTATTTTTCTCCAGGCAAAAGTGCCAAAGTTTGGTGACAACCTTTGTGAAGCTACATTCATAATTTTATAATCCACACTAATCTCTTCTTTTTATTTATTTATTAATTCAATCATAAATTATTTCAACATCTTATCCAAAATAAACTATAGGCTACATAGAATTTATAAAATAAATACAAGATGACCCCACCTCAAGCATTATTTTGTTGGCCAACCAAATCCCTAAATATTATACATAGTCAAAACCTATCAAACCCCACACCCTTTGTTTTAATTAATTTTTTCTTCAATTTTTTCCTTTATTCATAGGGACAAGACAGCTAGAGGCAAATGTACCAATTTGTGTCAATTATGTGCTATGTTAATCTAATTTAGTATATATGTCCTTTTGTTAAATATCGAAAATAACTATAATTTCGTGAATAATTCTTTAGTTAAAAGTGTCAAAATACAATAAATTTAAGAGTGATAATACAAATTTACGTTAACGTACATTTTGATATTGATGAAAAATTCAATATTATATACGTTATGCATAATTATACGTACATATTATTTTAATGTATATATAATAATATCCGCATCATAATAATGACCCCTAATTCTTCATTTTATCTTGCCCATACGTATAACATAGTATAATTAAGAATAGATATTCAAGATATTTAGATGCATGTGTGTAGGTGTATATATTATTTAGCTTATTAATTAACTTATGTTTGGGACGATGTGATCCAAAAAAGGTCTTGTCAATGTGTTGGGGAAACTTTTATATGTCCAAATTGATTCCAAAATATAAAATCTTGATTAACTATAGATAAAGGATGTCCCACAAGAAATTTAAGAACTTTTTTTTGGTACTTTGCATTGTAATTCACAATGTTTTAAAAGCTTGATTTATAACGAAGCGATAAGTACTTCTTTTATTTTTAGTCAGGAGTTTGATCAGATTCGAATTATGTTAGATATCAAAAAGATATTCTGAATATAATCGAACCTAAATATAAGTATTAAATACTGAATAAAAATAAATTTAAAAGTTCTTATCAGTCTCAAAAGAAATTAAAATAATTCAAATTGTCTTTTTAATAAAATTACTTTTATTTTTCTAATATGATGCTTGTATTTTATTTTTCGATAACCTGTATAAAACATATCACATATTTTTAAAATAGAGAAGTGTTTTTTTATATTCATTAGTGTGCCGTTACATGAAGGTGCTGATGTAAATGGTTTGCAAGGAAATTCAATCTTATTCCATTGGCTAAAACTTTGTAGGAGAAAACGAATTCTTTTTAATTATATATTTACTTGAATCTTTACGACTTTAAAAAATATCGATTATTAATTTTAACTTTGTCATATATTATATGATATTAACTCAGTTGATTAATTGTTTAATTTTTTTAATGAGTGTTCGAATTCTATTATAATCTTCTTTTCCAATACAAAATTTAATAATTATATTTTTAGGAAAAAGTAATGAATTGTAGGCATATCAATCTGTATCCATATATGGATAATTTTAGAGAATTAAAATTTTATGTTATGTTTGTACCTAATGTAACAAAAGTGTAAATAAACTCTTCAAGAAAAATGTCTTTCTTCGTAAATATAATAATCTAGACAAATACGATAAATATGAAGGAGAAGGAGGTGGGGAAGGGCGGAGTCGGGGAAGACAATCAACAATGAGATGTTTTTTTATGATTTTTTCTTTCTACTTTCATTAAGAAATTTAAGGTATCGTTAAACTTATTTTTTTAAAAAAATTAATATGAAAGATTGCGAAAGCAACATACCCTTTACATTTTTTAACTCATTATCAAAAGCTACTAAGCAGAATAATAACTCGGAAACTTATTTAAAGGGGGAGTCGCACAATAAAAATAAAAATAAAAATAAAACTCAATTTTTATTTTTATTTTACATGAGATATTTTAGAGCAATTGTACTGTGGATAAATTTTTACATAAAAGAAATTAAAAAGAGGCCATGTTCTTATGTTATTGGACAGAAAGAAAAAGAAAATAGGGTATCATTTATTTCACAAGAGAAATAATGATTTTTTATTTTTTTTTAAATAAAGTGAGAAAGTGACTGATGAAGACATTTTTTTTAAAAATTTATTTATTTATTTCTGTTTATCAATACTATATACTTCTCATCACATTCATCATAGTTGTTTTTGGATTCTTGCTTTTGGTTTATTTTGGCAAAAAAAAAACAAAAAAACTAAACATTATAATTTCCTTACAAAAAAATAAAATTTGTGACACTTTAGAAATTCTTAAATTCTAAATCAAATGGCAAACCTCAACATACATTGTTCAAATCGTTGATTTATTTTATGGTATAATACTAATTTCTAAAGTAATTTTTGCGTACCTCAATAATTTCGCATGATATCTGTTATTCCGAACATTTTGTTTACCAAAGATTAAATTGATAGAAAAAGATCACTCAAAGGTCCAAAATTTTTTCTATTTAATTAATCATTAGAAATACTGATGTAAGTTGGTCTAATAATTAATTAGTAGTGTAAAATCAAGCATTGAATCTTAATTTAGTGTCTTTGAAAAAAGATATAAACATCCAAAAAAAAAAAAATCACCTGAAATTATTGCAAATAACAATTTGGTAAACCTAAAGACATCTGAAATTTTTCTCTCCAAAAGTTATAATTAATGAAAGAATTATTTGACTTATCAAATATTAATACCATCATATAAAATAAGATACTAATATTTCTAAATTGACCTTTTCTTTTTCATTCAAGGTTCATGTTACACTCTTTTGAAAAACAACACAAAAATAAATAAAATTTAAGGTAATGATATTCCTTTTTTTTTTTATAGCCTATAGGCATGACTTTGTCCATGATCACTTGAAAAGGACCCTTATGAATGTTACTTGTGAAAATTTGGAGTTAATAACTTGTATGATCACTTAATTAATATTATTTCTTTAAAAAAATTATTTTCTTCTTAACATCGATAGATTAATAGAGAATTTTTTTTCTTTGAATTATTAATCGAATAATTATCTGAAAAAATTGAAAAGTAAAGAACATAGTAAAAATTAAAGTGATATGTCAAATAGAATTGTCATCAAAATTGATGGTACTACACTAGTGTAGCAGGTGATGATAGGCTTTCAAGTCACATCAAAAATTAATTTTTTAATTTTATTTTATTGTTATAAAAATAAAATAGTATAATAAAAAAAAAAGCAAGTGAAGGGTCCCACTTTGAAATTATTAAACTTGATAGTTTTGTGGCCATGGTTGTGACTTGTGCACAAAAAAAATAATAACTTAGTGGTTGGTTATGAATCATTTGCCCATTCAACCTAATTCAATTATTATTATTATTTTCAGTAAAAAAAAAAAAATAAAGAGAGAGAAAATAATTATATTATTGTATATCATTCAGGAATATACTTCCAATTGGCTAACTTCTTAAATACACTCAATGTTACCTTGTCTTATACAAACCATATACATTTTACCACTATACTTTACATGTGAAAAAATAAAAAAATAAAAAAATAATGAAGTATAAGTCCATAGATAAATATCTTGACCTATTGAGATCTCAATTTTAGTTTCTATGTTTTCAAATGAAGTATAACGACGCATAACCATGTAGTGCAGCGAATGAAGTTGCTTCCTTAATTAGAAGTTTCGAGTTTGAGTTTTGGATATGATAGAATCTCTCCTCCAAATAGAGCCATGCGCAATAAGAATTCAATTAACTTAAAATAAAAAAAATAACTATACACGGTATAATTTCACAAGTGAATCGGGAGAATATAGAAAGATGTAAATCATATTTTTCTTTTTCTGAATTTATTAATGTCCAATATTTATTTTGATGAATGCATTGATTTGAGAGTAAGATTTACTAAAGTGAAAAATGCTCCCTGTTTATATTGTTTTTAATGTTCTCAAGACTTAAACCAAAGATAACTAATTAAGATTGGAGGAATCTTATCTAACTTATAAGAATTCGAATCTTGTTAGGTACGAAATCAATTTTATTAAAAGCGCGTTAATTTTAATATAAAATTTTCTCGTACGAATTTAAATTTAGTCAAACTTTCTTACAAAAAATCTAATCATTTAAAATCGAACTCTTCCATAATAACTAGAATGACTTTCAACGCAACAATAAAAAATAATAGACAACTAATAAATAGGATAATGACAACTCATTTAAAATTAAATGTCATCAATTTTTTTTAAGACATTTCAATTTCTGGGACAATTTTTTAACTATTTTAAAAGAACAAATCTGAACCTAGTATCTCAGATCTCTTATTCCTTTGTTCCACACTTTATCACCCTTTTTTTAAAAAATAAATAAATAAATAAAATAAATCAATACATCATCCTAAAAACATAAAATTATCAAAACTCAATCTAGCTTAATATATAAAATAATAAACATATTCCATGTAATTCTGTAACAGAGATTCAAAAAAAAATTATATACTGCTTAACAATTTTCAATAGATCTTCGACTCATGAAGTTGTCTCAGTATATAATTGGGCAAGAAATAAAATAAAATAAATATAAAAAAGGAAAATCCTACGAATGATTGTTTTTCCTGTATCTACATCTTGCCAGCTATTTTTTTGTTATTTTATATTTATTAAAATGCAATTTACCTGTCAATAAATGGTCCTTTTATTTTGGAGTCTTTATCATATTCTATGTTTGTTTCAATTATATGCATAATTATTGATCGTAGTAGCTTTGGAAGCATTTATTGTCAAATAAATACCTAGACACTATTAAAGAAGCTTGAATTATTAGATAAACCTCATACATGCCCCCACTTTATATTAATTAATAAGCAATAAGATGATAAACTATACTTTATAATAAATCGACTAATAGTTCATGAAAAGTACTGAAATATTTGCGTTATTAAGATATATATATTTCAGTCTGAGCATCGAGATGGTTACGTTAGCTTTTTTCAATTTTGAAAATAACATCTAAATTATCATACTTTTCACCTGACAAATATATGTTATCTTTTAGTAACACATAAACTCGAGATCGAATAATGCATGTTATCTTTCTATAGCACATGTATCAAATAACTCGAGTCGGTAATAATAATCCGAAGCCCAGCTAACGATCCAAGGGGAATCACTTGACATTTCTTATTCGAGCTAGCTTGAGCTAAGGAAATTTATTCGAAGCCCCTTCGTTGAATAATTATACTATATATTCAAAGTTTTTTTTTTTTTTATGTATATATTAAATGTTGATTCCCCCGATTTAATTTTATGAAATAGTGAAAATTCAGACTCTTCATCCTGGTAGAAACAAAAGCTTCTTTGTCATAAATATCTATTTTCATATGCACCTTCTTCACGAGAGGCCCAGTATTACATACAGAGATATTTAACCTAATTGTGAGGCTCATAATTTCGCATTGTACTGCTCTTTCTTTTGAAAAATAAAGACAGGCAATATCCTCTCAAATCAGACAATCAGAAAAACAATATTAATAGAGACAAATGTTATTAAATCCAAATCGATAGATAGTGAAAGCAAACCAATGGCAACAAACTTGTAGCAGTTGTAAGAACATAATTCATAATAATCGCGATTATTTCTAAGGGAAAGTGACACATCTAACTCAAGTAGAGGCTACATCTTCTGAGTCCTAGGAAAACAAGGGAGTACATAATCTACTCTGGTACCATGTTGCAACATATCCATGTTGACTACAAGTGCATGGCAATTCAGTAACATCAAATGTCGTATCCACCAGAAATGGGGACACACTCGGAGAAGGATGAGGCTCATTGTTGTTGTGTACTCCCTAGCAGTACCGAATTGTTGAACTTTCTAATAATTTAATATTGGCATATAATTGACGTTGCCAAAGCTCAAAGCTCAAAACTCAAGTACAGAACTAAGTTGTGCACTTATGGGACATTCATAACTTGAATGGACTGCAGCATATCAGAAACAGCGATGATGAGGTCACCTGACTTGATCATGCCCCGAGCTTTTAGTAGGGAGAAAGTTTTGTTTAGGTTGCTTTCCATATCATCAGAGTAATTCAAGCGGAAAGGCATTAGACCCCATTGCAGGTTCAGGCGTCTACGTACAGATGTTGCTGTCGTAAATGCAAATATTGGGCAATCAGGGCGACAGCGTGACAAGAGAGATGCCATGTGCCCATTCTTGGTGTAAACAAAAAGAGCATCAACTTCCAAATTGTTAGCTGCAGAAGATCACAATGGAGATAATCACTACACCAAATAGTAAGAGATTAGAAATCAAAATACCATGATTCAAATTAGGGTATGTTTTTAACAAGTACCCTTGTGAGTTATAAGCTGAGCATAAAGGACTTGTGACTTGTCCCACAGAACCGAAATGTAAGACTTCTAGAAAAAATTAGCTCTCCATATTAAAAGAAAAAAAAAATTATTTTGAGAAGCGCTTTCACTTTCAAATAACATTTGCTTCTCCTTGCTGGGAAATACGGCTTGGCTAAGTTAATTTTTCCTCCTCCTCTTCCTCATTCAGCATCTCTCTAAAAAGTTCTTTCATGAAGATGAACATTCAAAAGCAAATTCCATTTTGTAACCAAATAGTATAAAGACCTTGTTCATTATTTAAGAACATCAATTATTTAGATGATCAGTAATCATATTGCTATTACTAAGGCTCAGTTTATTTCTTAGAAAAAGCATAAGACCCTTTGGGTTTATGTTAAGTCTCTCTTATTTCTTAGAAAAAGCATAAGACCAAGTTCTCTAGCCTCCTGTCTTGATATTGACATATCAATGTCAGGCACTCTATGGATGACATGCACATATGGTACATGCCCCCCTCAAAGTAGATTGAAGAACATGCTTAAACTGTGTAAGACTCCTATATTACTTGGGAAGAAGCTATATCCTTACTGCATTTGACCAATATCAAAAGACAAACAGTCAACATGACTTCTATAAACTAAATTAAGGTACAACAAATGTTTAGATAGACATCCTCTTGGAAGAATTTATATCCTTGTTATATTTGACATTTTAACAGGCAACAAAAGGCGCACACAGCCAAATGACTTGATCATAAGGTGTATAAAGAGTCTTTACCTAGAAGATCCAAGGTATACTCTCCCTCCCACCTCCCACCCCCAGTTCCAATTGTCCACACTCATTTATCACTTATGTTCTCATCATAGAAGCAAATAGATAACTGCATATAGCAAAGATGCATAGCATGTGTGTGATAGCTAATAGAGCTACTCTCTATGAGACGATAGAAATAATGTGCGAGTCTTTTTTCCTTCTGAACATTTTAAGGCATCTAGATCTGAACCATTTGTAGAATTTACATGAATAAACTGACTAGTTATGATATCCCAAAAATTAGCAGTCTAATGGTTACTTGAATAACTCAAGAAACTGTTCTTGCACATTTTCCATCTGCAGTTAAAATCTTCTGTAGTTCCTTTGTTGACTAAAAATTATCAAATGATCTACTTTCAGTTGCTTGTAGCTGAGAATTGAGCTAACTTATGGCAGATAACAAAACACCTGTTGCCGTCATCCTAAAAGAGCAACTAGAAGTTGACGCAAGAACACAACAAGGGTAGAAGCGCAGTTACATGCATACACCAAGAGTAGCATGTTATGACATATAAGTTACTATTGCAGAATATGACAATTTGCAAAAGCTTAAAAATGTGCAGAACTCATCAAAAAGGGAATGGAATTTCCAGCTTGCACTTCAATTCATTTGAAACTGTACATATAATATATGTGAAGGTCTTATAAAAGACAACATAAAAATGTTTATTCCCTTTTGAAGGCTTACTCAAAATGGCTACTTATCTTTAATGCATTATCGATATTGCATGAACATCCGTTCATCAGAAAACTACCACTATAATTTACGTGCCACATAAGAGAAGAATTGAACTAGCCATCTCAGTCTCACCCTCGCAAAGCAATTCATAGTTGATCTAAGAATATAAAACACACGCATACAGATACACCAAGATAGTGTAAACATTAAAGTCAGAAATGACGAATTCAAGAAGCTTTCTCAAAATTGGGAGAGAAACTAAAGAAAACGGGAATGGGTTTTCCAGTTTTCACTTAATCGCATTTATACATGGGTCCTTCTAATCTTTATAAAAAGCATGTATAAGTCCATGTCTGTATTAAAAGCCAAAAAAAGAAGTGTGTTTACTCTATGGTTCATGCAGCCAGAAAATTCATGTTTGAAGTCATAAGGAGGTATATCAATTCTGAAATGTATCCAAATGTTACATTTTTCAGAGAAAACTTAACATGCTGCAAGGATGAGATCCATTAGTTATACACTTCTCAGCATTCCCTACATAGATGATAGAACCATAAATAGAACTTAATTGTTGTTTTATCCAGATTTAGCAATAATCATTTGATCACAGGGATATCCTGTCTCAATAAAATGCATGATATAATAGCTGTGCATCAGAACCAATAATCCTAAGATTCATGATAGCTAATCACTTTGACATGATTACGAGGATTTTACTATTCCCACTTCTAATTGTTTTTAATGTCGTAGAAAATTGAACAGATTTAACCCAGAAAAATTCCTCATAGCACACAAATTTCAGATTATTATATCTTGCTAGTAAGCTAAAAACATGCCCAGTTTCCTTAGGTTATTTACTAACTTTAGAAAATATTGGGCAAATGCTAAAAGAGCTTTAATGCAGAATGTCAAAGTTCACGATTTTACTATTTCACCATTTAATTGTCCAGTCCACACTCCACAGACCACACAACAACAATAGAAAAAAAGTAGTTTTACATCTGCAGGCTTTGAAACAAATAAAAAGCAATGAAAATCAAATCAATTAGTATTCAAGATAGAATTTTACCCATCTTGGCGGCAGAGTTGCAAATTTCTTCTGAAATACTATCAGAAAATGAAGATGCTATGGATGGCAATTCAATAACTTCGCGGCGTTTCTGTTCTCTCCACCTTCTTTCGATTCTCAAGCTAACAGTTCTTAGAACAGTCAATGCCTTCTCAGGAAATTGTCCCATGGCCGACTCACCAGAAAGCATCAAAGCATCCCCCCGTTGCCTAACTGCTTCGGAAACATCAGCAACTTCAGCTCTAGTTGGAATAGGGTATTCAATCATAGATTCCAACAACTGGGAAGCTACTATAACAGGCCTATTCAGCTGCCTGCATAGCTGAACAATCTTTTGCTGCTCTGATGGAACCTGTTCTAATGGAATTTGAGCACCAAGATCTCCTCTTGCCACCATAGCACCATCTGATGCCTGAATTATTTCTTCTAGGTTCCTCAACGAGTCAATGCTCTCTATCTTTGCAATTACAGCAATATCACTGCGCAGCACATCAAACCAGATAAATGAATAATTTGATTGCTGAGAATCAACTTCTTAAATATATTCGGAAGTAAAGGTCTGTTCTGCTAAATGCAGTTTTATTTACTAAGAAGGCTCTTACCCATCCCGGGCCCTGGCTTTAATGTAGCTCTTAAGATGCTTAATGACTTCAGCAGACTTGACAAATGATACAGCAATAAAATCTACACCCTCGGCAATCCCGAAGTCAATGTCTAGCCAATCCTGCAGCAGTGAAAAACTTGAAATAGTGACCATCTAAATATACTAAATTTCAGCAGTTAAAAAATTTAAGGGTGTGAGAACAACTGTGTGCCTGGATCCTGAAAAAATTTAGTGGAAGTCCAGGTATATCCTAATAGCTGTTGTACTAAGCTAGAATTGACTATGCATACTCTTTGTGAAACATAAATGTTGCAGGATCAACAGTTAAGTCCTTAGATCCAGGCTACAAGAGTTCTTAGTTCCCTTTAAAGTGAGAATCTGGGAATTTTAGCTGATATAAAAGGTACTGTTTGATAATGGTGGTGACTGGGCCACAACTTCGCATCTCACAACTATATCACTGGGTACCTGCTACCTCCACCTATACAGGTATACCAAGTAACTTTTGCCAACCAAAGCTTATCATTTCGTATTCTTTTTGCGACTTTGTCCTTCTTGTGACAGTTTGTCACCTATATTGTCAAGCCTCTTTTATTTGATCTTTTGCAATCTTGAATTAAGATTTGTTGATCGACATAATTATGCAATTTGTTCATATTAAGTGTGAATTAGAAATTTGTTTTTAATATGGTTCTTAATTCTGTTGATATTGGGTTTCGACCCTACTTGATTTAGGCTTCGATCCATCTTGATATTTGATGATTCTCAAAAAACACATGTGGGGGGCAAATTTGTTATTTGACAAACTTCCTTGAAATAATTTTATGAGCTCTCTTGACACTTGAGCCTTTCTATATTGATATTGATATTTGGAAATACTTCAAGATTTGGTATTTAGTTCTTTTTATGTATTATTTGTTTACTTGATTATGTTTATGCTCCATTTGAGCTACCTATAACTTAAAAGGGAATTGGAGAATGTAATGGCTTCAAGTCTAAAGTTCATGCGCCACTAAGTTTTATGCAAGAGATTTGAAGATGGCCATTTGAAGTAGACTTTTTGGAATCTTTTATGAACAGCATATCTGCATAGGAATCTATGTTTTGTACGGATTTGGGACTTGTACATGATCCGTTATATCACACTTGTATGTAATTTTGGAGGTTTGATGGATCATATAGCGATCAATTGTAACTTGAATTTGGTGATTTGTTTGGCTATTTCAGAGTGTGCAAATCCAAGTCTTCGTAATGTACTAAACTTACATTTTGATTTGTAATATATTTCTCACATGTATAAAGAAGAAAACTAATTTATCTTTTAATACTCACAAGTTTGAAATTCATGCGTAGTATTAACCTGGAGTGGTGTTTGTACTTGCTTGAATGGTAATATTATTGGTCCGAGTTATTGACCTTACTAATTTTGACAACATTAAGGGGCAATATAACTGAACAATATAAAAGGTGCAACAATAAGGCAAAAGGTTCATACCAGAACAGCTTCAACCAAAATATAGATCTCAATTTTGATTACGTAAACCAAGCTCATAAATTATTTTCAAAGAAGCTGGAAAGGAATATAGGTGCAAACCTTTGAGGAAATTGTTGGCAGCATAGCATTGCGTTCCCTTACTAATTTACCATCCCGCCAAAATGTCAGATTAGCCCGAGGTAAAAGAAGTCCAGGATCCGTGCAAAGACACTTAACATCAGGGCCAATTTTCTCAATCACTTCAAATCTCACCATTCCACCATCTACTAGAAGATCATCACCCACTTTTACATCTGCAGTGAAACAGTTAAGCCAACAAATTAATCAAAATTAACATATTTATCAAAGCGCAAGGAATGACACCGAAAGCATATTTCTTTGCAAAAATGGTCTTTTTTATTTTCTATAGCAGGCTATAGGGCAAACCTTCAGCAAAACCATCATAGTTAACAGTGATGGTGCGTTCTGGAAGCGGTGGATCAAATGCACGAACAGTGAAATTCCAAATTTCACCATCCTGTATAAAGAGAATAGTTAGATGTTATATCTTTATTCAGCATAACAGATAATGATATATATCCAGTGTTTTCCATAGACCCCCCACCCCCCAAGCAAAATTTCATAGATTATTGTTGGTGTTCAATATTTCTTTCTGATTCTACTATGCAGAAAATATCAAGCAGATTTAAATGCCAAGAACACAGTACTGCAGTAAAAACAGACAAGAAAAACAGTTTTTAGTTCAAATCTGTAGCAAGATCCAACATTTTTTCCAATCAACCACACTTCAGACTTCTGACAAATGCTCAGCCTGATTCTCGCTTACCTCTCTTCTCTATCCAAAGTAAATATTCTCGAATGCCACTAAGATTGACGTGGTTAACTTAACCTCAGCTAGAATTCAGCAACAGCCACAAGCAAACACAGAAAGGAAGGAACAAAAGAAAACTTCAAACAGAGATCATCATTGCGCAATATCTTCCTACAGAAAATGAGCACTATTTCCCCACCCAACACCCCCACTCCATCCCATCCCAGCCAAAATAAGTATCCTGATTTTAGCTTTATCCTCCCACATTAAAAGTTTTTAATTATGATCTTATACTTGACAGAACTCCAAATCTGAATTCATGTATGCTGACACCATAAAGAGACTAACAGTTATTTGTGTCACTATCTATCAGGCTATATCTACATCCCATCAAGTAATTGTAATATTTGTAAAGTTACTTTTAGTTTTGCTGATTTAGGCCAAAAACACTTATAGAGGAATCACTTCAGAGAAAACTGCTTTCCAGATTCAAATGTAGGTGATATTTTAGATGGAAGTTTCCCACTTTCAACTTAAAGCACAAACTTTCGCTGATGAAATTAATTTTATCAAAAAGACAATATACTTGCTTTCTCAAATTCTTGTACAAACACTTGAGCTCGAAAAGTATTTACTGTATAGAAGACGAAAAGTAAAAATACTTCAAAGCTATTGAAATGGTATTTCTTTTTATAAAGTAGTAGATAACTTCGGAGAAACTGCAGAACACCCAATAGGGACCTTAGTCAGTTAAGCAAATACACATAAATGAAAAGGTTGCACCTTCCAAAAGCATCCCAGTTCTACTCATACCACAACATAAACAACAACAGATTTTGTTAAATCCCATAAACAGCTACATTGGTAAACACAAATTCTCTTATGAAAATAACACGAGATTAACTCGTCCATAAAGCAGAATATGGTACTAATTTCCTGCTCACAATTTCTTAAAATGAAAAGTTGTACCAACTTCAAGCCAAATATATACCTCAGCTTGGGTGGATGAGGCGCAGCCAATCCAACTAATTCGGTATTTGGTATATTCAAAAGACAACTTCCCATTGTCAATTGGATGATAGTTTTTTTTCCAAGATTCATGTACCTAATATTTAACAAAGTGCCTAAAAGTAGTTCTGCAAAGAGCAGTAGGTGCTTAACTAAAGCTACTTTTTGAAAGTAGTACTTCAAAATAGGACTGGAAAAATTACATCAAAGCTACTGTACACTCCCAAACGAAACCTCAGTTTATTATAGCAAAAAATGCACCAAATTTCGAAAGGTTGCAACTTCCCCAAGAATCCTGTTTTTTGCTAACTGATAAATCTATATGTTTCCAAGTACCATACTCTATGGATATGGGCAGCCTATCTACCCTTCTCGAGTTCACTTAAATACTAGACTTGGATAACCAACATGATTCACACTAAGCAAATCATCCCAATTCTTGTCATACAACAACAAAGACAAGTATTAAAGAAACAAACTTTGCTAGTTCCAAGGCACTTAAGACTTAACTTATCATAAACCAAACTACAGTATAAAAGATTTAAACTTTTAATTTCATGCGATTTCGTAGAAGGGGTTGCTATACCAAATTCAAACTAAATATATACCTCAGCTTTAGCAGATGAAGCCCCGCCAAGGTCTCCCATATGAATCTCACTACCTTCAGTATCCATCATGATGGCAACAGCAAACCCTTTCTCCTCATTCAACCTCCGAACTCTCTCAATTACCATACGATGCCAATCACGTGTTCCATGACACATATTTATCCTAGCAACATTCATTCCTTCCACAGCCAAAGCCTCCAGCTGCTCAAACCCACAAGTAGCAGGACCAATCGTACAAATCAGCTTCGTCCTACGTGTACTCCTAAACCCATTCTCCTTCAGCTCCGCCTCTGTTACAGTATCCACTTCAATCGAACTCGAATCCGCTGACGATGCGACCGCATTATTACGACCATACTCCTTCGTCACACTTGATAACACCCCTCCCGAACCATTCTCCGACACTAACACCGGAGATGACTGTGACTCATCGAGATCTGACGCTGCCGACGCTTTCACAACTAAACTCCGCAACGATTTCTTCACCGGTACACGTAAACTACCGGTTGATACGAACGCCGAAGGCCTTGAGATTGTGAGAGATGCAGGCGAACGTGAAGGCGACGAAACAAAGAAGTTAATAGCGTGCGACATTGTTTTTCTCACTGGAGATTTCGCAAATTAAGGATATTTCCGGTGATCGGGTTGACGTTACGATAATTCAGCGGAAATCGTAGTCGCCGGCGGACGGCGGTGGTAGTTAACGACGGGAGCTGAGAGAGAATTGGAGTGAGCAATTTAAATAGGGAGTAAAAGGTAGGCGGAGATAGCGAGGCAGGAGAACTTTGTTATTATCGTTGAACAAACATTAACAAAGGATTTAGGAGGATCTACTAACAAAAAATAAACAAAACTAGTCCCTCATGTTTAGGTAGGTTTAAAATGGTCCAACAAATATATTTTATACCACTTTTAAGCCTCGTCGTAGAAGACGTTTGAATTTGGATAAGCATAAAATTGTATGTTAATCGGTTTAATTTTGAAGTTTATCGTTTATTGATTTACACACATGCTAAACTATTAAAGAATCATTAATATATTAACTTATCTGTTATTTGTTATTGATAATTAATCGTTATCTGTTCGATTATTGATTTATCCATTAAGATTTGATTAAAAAAATAAAACATCATACATATGAGTTGGCAGATTTTATTTTAATTAAAAGCAAACAATGTCATAATGTAAAATAACCGAGAAATTGAAAGGCACAGACAGTCAGAAATAAAAGTATGAGACTTAACTTTAAGTGAAGAATTTTATATACTAAATGGTATAAATATAATTATTTAATATACTGTCGAATTATCGATTAACTCGTTAAGAAAAAGAATCTCAAACTGTTAAGAATTGATAACCCAATAATAAAGACAAGTCAAAATCGTTATCGAAACTGCTTAATCATTAACTCATTATCAATAATTTAATTTTAAAAAATTGATTTAAATTATTGATTCCGATTAAATTTTAAACAACCTTAATCTAAATAATAAGATATGCATAAGAATCTACATGTCTACATTTAAATACACATAGGAACATTAAGTTTATCAAATTAAGTACATTTCTGGTCTTCTTTGAATATATACTCCTTTTCATTTTAATGTCTACATTTAAATACACATAGGACATTAAGTTTATCAAAATTAAGTACATTTTTGCTCTTCCTTAAATATATACTCCTTTCCATTTTAATGTATATATATATATATATATATATATATATATATATATATATATGCCCTTAATTTAACTTCAAATTATAAATTTGATCTTTAACTTTGATAATACACAAAAAGACACTCTAACTATCTAAAATTTATTTTTAAAAAAAACACTCGACGTGGATAGGTGAACCACTAAGTTGCAACCACCTAACTAAAATAAATACACCTAGATTTTAAAATAATAAAAATAAATTATAATATAAAATAAGGTGAAAAAGAAAACAAATTCATTTCTGGAATTGTTTTTACCAGCTCTTCTCCTCTTTCTCCTTAAAAAAAACTCTAATCTGAATTTCTGAAATTCATACCCTTATATTCAAATCAAAATCAAAGAAAAAATTGTTTAAGATATGTGCAGAAAATTCATAACTTGAATGATTACCTATTCTTTCTTTCTTAATTTAGTGAAGGTATCAAAGTTCAACACTTTATAAACAAGAATTGCATATTTTTGATTAAATGTTCAAGCTAAAATGGGAATAACTAGAGGAAGCTAACGTTTTTGTTGCAAAATTATTTCAGAGCAGCCCATAGATATAGGAAGTCACGGAAATCAACCAACTTATTCTTCTTTCTTAAGTTTGCAGTATCTTTGTGTTTTAAGTTGTCAAATATTTAATGAAAAAATAAAAGATGTTTGTATATTATGATTGTCATAGTAAGTAGCAAATTACAATTACGAATTTTTAGAGGCTAAGAAATAAACATAGAATGCTAAAATTTATTAAGTAAAATGGTGCACTTAAATTGTTTTGATAAATGTCTAAATGAACTTTTCAAAGATTTTTGTTAAGTTTGAATAGCAATTTGCCTAATCAAAATATAAGAAGTCTCGTAAGTGTGGATTGGAGTAGTTGATTTAGAGTCTTCGGACATAAATTGTATTCGATTTTTACAGTTATGTACTTAGCCCATCTTGCTTACAATAGATATAGGGAAAAAAAACGTCATTATAGCTTCTTCTTTTTTTACAATAACAAAAAATAATTAAATGTCACTTGTAATTTGTGCATTATTTGCAATAAATAACAAATAATGCCAGAAAAAAGGGGAAAATGTTCAAAAAAAAAATAGAAAGAGAAAAAAAGTGAAATTTCATTTTTAAAAAATCAATATATGTATATATATAGAGAGAAGAATTGATTAAGGATTTAATAGTCTTTTCAATGGTTTTTTACCGTTGGAATTCTCAAATTTTATCTCTGACGCGCCTAATTTAGGTGTATTTCACGCATTTTGCCAGGTAGAATTAGAGTGTTTTTTAATTGAAGTTTTAAATAGTAAAAGTGTCAATTTATGCACTGACAAAGTTAAAGGTCAAAATTATAATTTAAAGCCAAGTTAAGGGTCCGATTTATGTATTATATCTTCAATTTATTTGTGTGACTTTCATTTTACAGAATGTCAAAAAGTTGAAAGAACTAATATTTAATTTATTATTTTAAATTAAAAATGTGAAAATTAAATTTTAAATGTTACATTTTTTTAAACAGAGAAGAAGAAAGTAAGACAAACAAATTGAAACAAAAAGAATAATATATAATAATTTCTGAGTGCAAACCTAACAAAATCATAAGAATCTAATTTTCAATCAGAAAACATTAAAACACCAATAACATCCAATATAGTTTTACAAGTGAAATGTGCAAAGGATGGATTTTTCCATAACTATATCTTTTACCTATGTAAGATAGAGAGATAATTTTTGATGGATCCTTGAATTTTCATAACATGATATAAAATAAATATAAGAGAAAATTATGATAAAAATAGGCCAAATACATACGCAGGTGCCTAAAGTTGTTCGCGCTTTTCCCCAGGTACCTCAACTAACCAAGATTCCTATTAAATCCTTTAACCCCCTATAATTTGATCCTTTTAAATATTCTTGGCTGATGTGGAGCCAAACGTGATCTCACGTCCTTTAAGCACGTGCAGACTCTTTAAAAGCGCTGATGTGGATCTTGAACCACCCACCAACTAACTTCTTCCCCCTTTTAACCCTAATTTCTCCATTCTTCCATTTTTTCTCCTCTTTTGTTTCTCTTCATCATTATTTCTCCTATTTAGCTCATTATATTATATCTTTTTTTCATTGATTTCTTCTTAATCATCAAGTTCCAATGTAAGAATTTCACTTTTATCACTTTAAAATCTAAGAATTTCATCACTTTAATCACTTTAAAATCTAAGAATTTCACTTTAATCCACTCGAAATCACTTTAAAATCTAAGAATTTCAGCTGTAAAAGTCATTGAAAGGAAGAGATTCTTAGGGTTTTCTCGTTTAAAAACGGGTTAGAAGTGATTTGGGGGAAAATTGATTTTTAGGTTTGATGACTTAATATGTTTTTGTCATCAAACCTAAAAATGAAGCATTCCATTAAAACCAGAGGATTTTCAAGTGATTCGCCAGTTACCGGCGAAACTTCTTCTTTGGGTTTTTCAGTTTTACTACTACTTCCCTCATTCTCGGCGTTTCTCGCCGGCGATTGATTACCAGGTTTTTCTACTTCACGCGCCGCCGGACTTCTGTTTCTCACATTCCGACGTGCATCCACCGGTCCACGTTTCGCCGGAGAATTTGACCGCCGAACCCCATTTTCGCTGGGACCGCGTCGAGGTCCATTTGGGGGTCCCACATTACGCCTTTGTTGCGGCATTCCCCTCCCCTGTACTCCCCTTGACGAAGCCGGCGACCTTCTTTTCTCCGGAGACGGCGCCGATCTTCCCGTCTGAGACCGAAAACTTCTCTCTCTAACTCCATTGAGATCTCCAGTGTTTTGCCTCTTCCTATGTACTCTAATCGGTGACCTCTGTGTCACTTCCCCATCTTCCTCTCTCTTCTCCGTCGCCGTCGCCGTCGTGTGCCACATATTGATGACTTAATATGTGGCACTGACGTGTAATTGGGTTGGAGTGTATTGGTCAAAATTTCCACGTGGGGAAGGTTCATCTCACGCGCCTAATTATCAAAAATAATTTATTAAAATTTGGCTCCACATCAGCCAAGAATATTTAAAAGGATCAAATTATAGGGGGTTAAAGGATTTAATAGGAATCTTGGTTAGTTGAGGTACCTGGGGGAAAAACGCGAACAACTTTAGGGACCTGCGTATGTATTTGGCCATAAAAATATTAAAGAAAATGCTAGAGACAACCAAAGTAAAATATTAATAAAATCGAAGAATAAGATTCTACCATTGGAACATAGAAAATACTTGACTACCTACAAATTATCAACTCTAAATTTTTCATCGTCAAGCTCTCTATTCAGTCTCTTTGGGGAAATTCGATAAAAAAAACTCTCCTATTTAAAGTCATGTTTTTGATAAAATGATAATGTGTTGTGACATTTGTAATCACTTCTCTTTAATTCCTTTTTATCGTCTCAGCTCATGATCTTATTTATTCCACATGCTCACACAGTCATCGAAGCATCCTCGTTTATATTAACTTCATCTTTTGATCGCACGAATTTTTAACTAACACTATAGTCGATCCAACAACTACTCTACAAAGTTTACATTGTGCACAACACCTCAAACTACAGTTTTTAGACTCTTGAGGTCTTGCTTTCAAATCTTTAGTTGAGTTCATCGCATGTCTCATCAATTAATATCGTTTGCAAATAACAAACAATATAATATTTCTTGAATATATCATGTCAATTTATCCATCACCACCACGAAATAGTATGTATGATCGAGAAGACACTCGAAATTCTATATGTATATATATAGGATATGAATATTTCCTATAGGCGAATCCTTTACCCATGGTACGAATCCTTGCGCGTTAGTGTATAGATATGAGAAGCACACTTTCAATAATTTAGATATGAAACTCAAATGAAAAAATTAATGTAAGTGTGTTTTTGACTCTTCAAGTTTGGCTTTATAGATAAATGCATCCATGATATTACGAGTTAGGTTAAAAACGATATAATAATCTATCCAAACAATACATTCATCGAACATACCACGCTACATCATGAAACAACCAGATAGAAGTAGAATTACATATATCAGTCTACCAGTAGAATCCTTCATAGAAGAAACTCAAAAACAGCTGAACTGACATAATTCATCATATCATTAAGAGGAGGAATCCATTGAAAATGAACGAGCTTTATATATACAAAATACAGCGCAAGATTGATTACCCATTAGTATAGAGAACTTCATCCAGTGAGAAGCATCAGCATCAATATTCACTGTAATTGCTGTAATCATCTCTGGTTGCTATGTTGTTTTCAACTCTCTCTGCAATCTTGGCTTCTTCATACTTCAATCCTTCCCCTAATGTCAATCCTCCCAATGTACCAGCCACTGCTCCAACCGCCAATCCGGTGCCTAACCCCGTCCCCATTTTCCCACTACGCTTCTGATCATAAGGAGGGTAATAATCAACAGGGGCGCTTGGCCTCGAGCCCAAACTGTTATAGCTAGATTGCCGCTCAACAAATGGTCGTGGAGGAGGGGGAGGTTGAGAGTAATACCCAGGGAAGTAACTAGAGTAAGGATCAGCGAATCCACTGTAAGGAAAAGAATGTTGCTGCGGAGGAGGAGGTGGTGGTGATGGAGAAGCAGGTGGCGGCGGTGCAACTACAGGCGACGGAGGAGGATGAGGGTGTGAGGGGTATGGGGAAGAAGGAAATGCTCTGTAGGAAGGGGGAGGAGGAGGGGGGGCAGTAGAGTAATAATAACTACAAGGAGGGGGTATTTGGTAATCGAGGGGTGGAGATAATTCACGAATAGCAAGCTTGAGTCGGATCTTACCATGAGGCCGACCGGAAGGTCGCCGGAGCTCAAAAGTTCTGATTTTGTTGAAATCGTCGACGTTAACCAGTTCCTTCAACGGAACCCTAAGTGTACCGACTAAAGGTTTGGGAGTTTCCGAAGGTTTTGAATGGAAGACCTCAAGAGTAAGAACAGCATCGTGAGGAGGAGATTGAGATTGGGGAAGATGGAGGACGAATCGTTCGTTCCAAACGGGTCGGGTATTGCCGGAATCATCAGCTTGTGTGGCGCGTCGTTGATCCGGGTCGACCCAAAAGATAACATAGGGCTTGAGATCGCCGTGATGCCAATTGACATTTTTCAGATGCTTGGCGGAGACGATGGTGATTTCGAGATCGTAGGTTTTCTGTGGAGGACGAGAAGAAGAACCAGTTGCCATTTCTGATTTTTGGGGAATGGAAGAAATGGAGAAGGTGTCTTATATGGGTCGGATAAAAGTGGATTTTGTGGTATACCAACTTTAAATTTTTCTAAAATCTAAAGAGCTAATTATTTAGATATATTTTGATTTATAATATCATGAATTTTATCGGATATATGTTTACATACATACATTTTGAAATACAAATAGTCAAAATTAGGTATACTTTATATTCTAGATACACAGTAAGTGGATTTGTATCCTTTTGTTCAAGATACATATGAATCACACGAGATACGAACAGATACATATATCTATTTATGTAAATCACACGAAATACAAACAGGTACATATACCTATTTAGTGTGTATCCTAGTTACGATGATTCACATATATCTTGAATACATAGACGAATCTCGCTTAATTACTTCATGTTTTCGCTCATCTCTCTCCCTATTTTAATGTATTTATCTGCTAGCAAAAATACATGTATCTAGGTGTATCCTTCTGAATATATGATAGAAAACTCTTAATTAGTCATAAAATACATAATTATTTGAAAATATATTTAAATTTGGCAGTATAGATGTACGTCTAGTAGTTTTTCCAAAATTTTGTTACTTTCTTCCGTCTCAAAATAAGTGTTGTATTGGCTCATGTTTGTGGAGATGATTTGCCAATCTTGTTCTTGTTAGGAATCAATTTGATAAAAAATATACAGCCACGAGCTCTCTCTTGCACAATTACTTATTTAGCTCCAAATCAAACAACTATGCCTCGGTCTCGAATAGATTGAGATTGGCTATATGAATCCTCGATATTTTATTTATGTTCAACTCATGTCAAGCTCCAAAATAAACGTTGAAACAAATAACATACAGTGGTTCTTGATTGAAGGTTTAGCAACTGAGACAGGTATTATGAATCATTTCTAACCACAACAAATACTTTACTTGTCATTATGATGTTACAATAGAAATTAGAAAATGTCATCTGCACAATGCTGAGTGACCTAGCAATAAAGATTAGAAATCTTGAATTTCAACTCTTGAGGAATACTTTTAAAAAAAAAATGTTCATTTTCTGCACATAAGACCTCTGTATAAGGCAACAAACTGTGAATACAAACACTTCAACTTCCTCTCCAATCAGTAGAACTTCCAAAATCAGATGACAAATTCACAATATCCAGCATCTGCAACCTGATGCGTCTTGTGCTCCTTCAAACCATCGATCCCAAGAAGGATTTGTTGGACCGTGTGTTCTGGTGGAGGAAATATCATAAAATTTAGCGAAATATGACACTCATAAGACGCTGCGATAAATGAAGGGTAATGCTTACATTGGTAGTAATGGATCTGGCCTTGTTTCCACATTACTTAGCATCCTAAGCCCATGTAAGAGAATCAAGTTAGATAACCATAACATGCACTGAACAGAAAGTAAGTCATCTAGCCAATGCTTTTGTGCAGATCATGTTACAAAAAGGGGCCTTGGGGCATGCACGATCGGCTCCATACCCAGAGAAGGAGTGGGATGATCTACTGTCTCAAAGCTTTACAGATATCAAGTTAAATATATTATGCTTGTACTTACTCCTTGCAAGCAGCTGATGCCTTTTCCATTTTGTCAAGCAATTCAAGTTCTTCCTGCACATGTTACATCATCAGCAATTTTGTAGTATGTATTGTCGGTTATCTACAGAAGAAGGCTTAATAAACAAATAAAAATTTGCCCAAAGGCTTTGATCAGTGACAAGAGCCCAATTTATGGGTTGGGCGCACATCATGGCTTAGATTCCTACCACAAACAAAAGTCGGGTACTTGAGAGGAGAATGGTAAATGAGTGGATCCATTATCCACCAAGTTTTGAACTGTAGGCCACTAGCCCTCATGGATTTGTTGGTTATTATAAGTAAAACAAAACAAGTAACAATCAGCAAGAAATAGATACTGTATCATGTCTGATGTTGGAACATGAAAAACAACTGAGACCAACCACTCCTAGCCTTAAACCCTTGCGAAGAAGATTGAGGCAATGCCACCAGATATGGCACGACATGTGGAAGATAACTGTCCAAATAACGGAAAGCACAGCAGCTGTCAAATTAAGGTAAGGGCTCAAAGAAGGAAGGGAGACCCTGGGAAAGAAACACAACATCAAAAGGAGTCGAAGGATATTCCATTAATGTATAAGGTCCATATTTACAGTATCCTGTTGGACTTTGTGCAACTAAAATTTGTTCAAGGATTCTAGAGCATAAGAGCTTTGCTATCATATAGAAGAAAAAAGAAGCACAACTCTTAACCCGGATCACATCCGTAGCACATATCTTTTTTGTTTTCCTTTTTAATAATTCAGGATTATTTAATGTTACACCACATTGGTCTCAGATGTATCATGCACATATTAATACAACACATGTCAAGCCCCCCAAAATGTCTTAGCCTATCATCTATACAGGTTGACACACTATCACCAAGTATTAGCTCAACTAAAATTGCCAACACTGGACGAACAGATAGAAGTATTCACTATTTTTTATTAACCACATTGGAGATACTCAAGCAAAGCCTAATGGTTGCACGAATCACATTTGCGTTGGTGCACAAACATTCATAGAAACAACAAGAAGTAGAGGGAGAAACAATCAGGAAGAGTATTGAGTTCCACGTAGTACATATCTAAGTTAACAGAAAGATTCTTGTAATTTTCTACCTGCAACTCACATATGTAATATTTAGGTTACTGAGCAATCAGAATATATCAACTGATCAACCCTGCTTTACACAACTCAAGTCTTATATACAGTGAAAAATCCAGTGACTGAGATGTTCAATCTGCATTGCGTGCTTCCTCATTAAAGTTCTAGAATCCTTAGAGAGCCCAAAAATGATTATTTTTAGATCTAATCAGGTCATATGGAACTGATAATTCCTAAATGGAAGGCCTTTTCTTACCAATTCGAATCAGCTTGTATACTACACATTTATGTCTGTGTGGAAAGAACATTTTACAGATCATCTAAGTTCGATATGGCAGTGTGTGATGGGAAATAACATATCTACTGGACAAGAGTACATAATTTAAATAGAGAAAGATTTGATTCTCCATTAGCAAAGGGGGTTCATAAGATATACCACAAAGCTCATGCCATTTCTAGTTCTCTATTAGGTGATAAATTAAGCAGTATATATGACAGACTTATCACTATAAATGAGCTTCCTTTCACAGATATGAGTCAGGAGAAACTCGGGAAAAAATATGTTCTGAATAATCACATGCATATGTAGAGAAATTGCAAATATAGTAAATGTGCTTTTTAAATGATATGTTTGACAAAAAAGTTGCCATTTTCAAAAAAATGATATGTTTTGACACTAATAAAGTGTTTTCATGAAGAAGATTCATAATTCATTTAGGCAAGACTTTCAGTAGCCATTATTTTGTGGCTTCACATATTAGGAGTGTTATTTGAACTTTTGCAGCTAGAAGTCAAGGAAAAAACATCCTTCTCTCTCTCCTAGAAACTCCTTTACATGAAGTTTACTGTAAGAAGTAAGAACTCTTTTCTCAGGTTGCTTTGCATGAACCGGAACTCTTGAACTGGTTGAAGTCCTTTGAAGCAACTCTAACCAATAAAGAAGTTCTTGATCAGAGGATAGAACATTTTAGAATTCGAAAACCAAACAAGCACGAGGTGTTGTATTTCTCTCAACATGTTCTATTTCCCAAGTTTGATGTGTAAGATCACAGGGACGTAAAATTAATTTAAGCAACTATGAACTAAGACTAGGTCAAATATTCATAAAGGTAACACCTTACAGCTCACAAAAACATCAGCGTAAGCTCACATTTTATTTTTTATAGTGGTGGTATCCTGGACAGATTGTGCGCACATCAACACACACAACCCCCCTCCTCAGCACATTGGCAGACATATTAGATACCTACACCTCCAACCATGCTAAAAGAGATGTAATTTGATAAGATTGGGTCAATTTCTAGAGAAAAAGTTTCGAAAGTCAATATATATGAATCACATCGAAATGCTACTTGTGAGTGATAATTAATCACTCTACGAACTAATATTTATGAGCATTACCAGACATTTAAGTTCAAATTATTACTCTATCTTACTCATTCTTATGACGTCTAATCATGATTGATACCATTCTGTTTTTGTACAGCTTTCACAATTTTCAAGAATTCAAATTGATAAAGTGGTTTAAATTTTAAACTTTGATGTAATGTTTTTCTATTAAATTCATGTTTTCTCCAGAAGCAGTAATATAGTTGCAAGTCAAAATTAACATCTTATTTACAATGTTCAATCAAGTCTTTCCATATAAAAAAGGACGAAGCCTGAAGGAGTAAAATATTCTAGACCTTTCTCAGAGATAATGAAATGATTAAAGGAGTGAAGCTACAAACTCATGTCAAGAAGCAAAAGTCAAAAAACAAAGATTCTAATTGCACAGTTAGAGAAGATTCTAGTATCTGTCTCCTTCCATATATAATCCGATGACCATGAAAATTTGTCTGCTTTAGAAATCCTCACAGCTAGATACCCCCAACCACCACAAAATCTTCAAATATTTGCATTTATATCTCGGAATCTCCTCCACATGTATTCCAGGGGTGACGAAGAAGAAGATTCCACTGTGTAGCTAGGTAAAAAAATTCCTTTTTATGGATATATAGTACATATTGACTCCCCTTAACTTCTTCGTAGGTCTACTCCTTTAGAATTTTGACTCCAGATATATTAAAAATCCTAGCTCCACCACTGTTTCCCATAATAAACAACAAAATTCACAATCAGGAAAAGCCAAAATAACAGAACAGCTTATTTTGTTTTCTGGCAGTGAAGCAACTCAGTTTAATTACTTTGATTGGTTTGTGGTCCGATGATACTTTTCCTACTCCAGGTTTCTATTTTCCTTGTACCACCCCACCCCCCTGCCCTACCGTCTCTTTCTTCCTCCCACTCCAACATCAAATAAGTAAGGACTTCCAGTGTTCAACTAACAACTCCATAATGGACTGAAACAATGTTCACTATATTCTTCTGATTTCAGATGTTTATAAAAAGGGGATACCTGTTAATGCCTCATCAGGTACAATATCAACAGTCTTTTTTATATATAGTTGCAAATCAAGCCTTCAAAAACTTTTAAGCAACACAAATAGAAAGGCATTTCAAACAATAACATGTAATATTGTGCAGTCTGTGCAGCAGTTTTTTAGATGGCCAGAATTCATGGTTGAAGTTCGATACTGGTTTCCAATGAAACATCAGTGAGCCCTAAATGTCCTATTTTCAACAGGTTTATAGGCTCTCGGTAAAAACTCCATGCCAAGTCCAAAACATATTCAAATAATTATTATTCGAACTCTCAAAAACAATAAGATTTCACTTCAAAACTCAAATGAACTCTCCCTACTACATCGAAAATGAAATGAAAGGGGACATACACCCTCACACTTCCACGACTCAAGAACTTTAATCAGATATGTAACATGAAATAGCTCATTTTTCTATGACAAGGGACTTCACAGCCACTACTCCTTGGGTGACCACAGGGTAAACCTCACAACAGCTCGGAAACCACACAGGAGAGGTAAACCACACTATGAAAGTGTGTGCTAGAAGATGAAATAGCTCATTGGTACATTAACTCAACCAAAAAGGTGAATAAGCCCCTCTTTTCAGAATTGAAAGTAAAGAAAAGCTCTTTTTTTTCAGTTAATGGTCAATCCATTTCACATATTACCAAACACATATAACGATAAATCCCTTTTTTTTAACATCATTCATTACTCCTATCTGCACTGTGTACCAATACAACACAACACCCCCTTTGAAGAAAGATTCAAACTTTTCCTCATACATATCAAATTCACAACAACCATATTCAGCAAACCAGAAAAAACAGACAATTTTTAAGCAACAAAACAAAAAAGTTAATAAGAGACATCAGAAGAACCTCTAAAAAACGAGTTTCCTGCTCAAGTCTCTTCAATTCAGCAGATATCCGATGCTTCCCTCTAGTATCAGCTGCTGCCACAACCGATCTCACCTGTTCTGAGCTCTCTGATTGCATTTCTCACAATTAATCAAAACCCAAATACCTATAGAATCAGAAAAGTTCAAAAACCAAAAAAAGGAAAGAACTTCATTTTATACGAAAAAACAAATCCCCAAAGAATCAAAATCGTGCAAGTGAAGCCAGAGATTCTGTAACTATTCAAAGACTAAAAACAAAAAACCCCATTTGGAAAAAGAATCAAGAGAACACTCAATTTTCATTAAAAAACAAAAAAAAATTGAGATTCTGGAACTGTTCAAGAAACCAGAAAAAGGGTTTTAGCAGTTTCTGCAGAACAAGAAATGGACAATCGAAGAGACAATGCAGAAAGTGGGGGTAGTAGAAGTGGGGTGGGGGGTTTACTTTTGTTTTGTTGTTCTACAAAGTGAATTGAAATGTTCCAAGGGATAGGCAAAACAGAAAGAACAAAGAAGAAAGATGAAACCAAAAAAGAAGAAAAAAAAAACAAAAAGGAAAGTTGGCTTTTTTGGTTTTTAAATTATTTTTTCTTTTTTGAATAATGAGAAAGTTGGTAATCTTTTTTCACTTATTTTACTTTACAAAAATATTCTTCCTTTTTTTGTCTCTTTTTTCTTTTTGCTTGTGTTTGGGTTATTGTGGTTTGAAAGTAGCTGTTTGTGACGTGAAATCAGAATTTTAATTTTATAAATAGTATTATTATACCGTTAAATTCTATATTTAGTATACTTCTTAAAAAGAAAAATGAGCTAACAGTTGAATTTATAGTTCAAACTCCAATTTTAAAATACTAAGAGGATTGAACAGGATAAGGGAAGTCTTTCGCAAAATTAGAGTTTAAATTTTTTGAACTTTAATTTTTTATAAGGAATAATGCATAAGTATGCCCTTATATATTATTTAGTGTACTCTTTATTATAAATTATATCATTTGAATAAAGATAATTGAATTCCGTATTTGAGTTTTTAACTCCACTTCAAATGAGTGTCAAGAAGGTTAAAGGGAAGAACCCACTGTTGAGTTCAACTACTGAGCACTTGGAAGTTGAAACACTGATTTGTCACCCTCAACAGTAAGCTACAATATAAATCAATATCAGTACCATCTATATTGATTTATATAGGAGAGAAATTATAATTTATATATATACAAAAAAGTTTATTTATCCTAATTTAGGTAATATTATTTAATTAATTATGAGATTTAAATAATTTATTGATTAAATCATTGGTTTACAACAAATCATTTTTTTTTACGTTACATTTCAAATAAAAGATCATTAATCTTATCTTGCTTGTAAACGATAAAAATAAAGAAAAGATAAATTAGGAAAGGAAATAACTTAACTTTGTATTTGTAGTATAATATAAAATTTAGATATTTATATAATTGGAAATTATCTCACTAAAAATACAAAGTGATTCAAGTTAATATTACAAAGGAAATAAGCGTTCAATAAAAATGTATACATGAATGACAATGATGGATGTTATTAGAGGTACGATGAGTTAAAAAATGTTAGATGAAAATGAATCGACAGAACATGAAATATTTAAATTCATACGGTATGCTAACCTAAGTTTTTGTTTTTTTTTAATTGTTGAATTTAATTATTTTAAATTCATCTAACTTCTTTATTCATATTTTTTTTCAAACTTTTTTTGAAATTTTTTTTTAAAACCAAATGACTAATAGGAATTAACTTAACATACAGTGCTAAGGTAATATAGTGTGAGACTTTGCACTGTAATATACTTTTAATTTTTTTTTCAAATTTCACTTAATGAAAAATTATTAAATAGATTATATATCGCTATTAATTTAAGTTATCTTCAATTAAGATAAAAGAAGCTCCCAAAGCTGGCAGAGAGGAGCACATGGGATTTATTTTCTGTGGGAGGAAAATAATTTATTTTTTTCCATTTTTAGTGAAGACAAGTTTTTTTCTGCTTTTTTTTTTTGGTATAAATAAATTACCTCCAGAATATTTTCTTGCCCATATTTGATATTTATCACGTGTACACGTTTACATTCAACAATTCTATTAGCGTAAAGAGGAAAAGAAACAAATAAATAATAATGCGATCATATTTGAAATCTTTTTCAAAATTTATCAGAATTCGTAAATTTAAGTCTTATAATAAATCTAAGTATCTAATCGAAACTCTGTTCAACACATTAATTCGAAATGACCTATAATGAAAAAATTAGGTAACTTTCTTTAATTTTTTAATATTTTTTAGTTAAATCAGTTGAACACTTTAATAACAAAATATTTTATAGTAAATGTTTCATGTTTTTTATAGCATGTGCCTGTTATTTTTTGGAGCTGATGAAAGTTTTTTTGCTTTCTGCATTTTTATTAGTAAAAAAGAAACTCTTCGATCAAAAAGGCATTCTAGTACGAAGACTGATCACTACTTAAGTCGCCGTTGATCACCAAAGAAATTTTTGTTTTGTATGATTAATTAATAATATTAAAAAGGGGGACTTAGGGGAAAAAATATGATAATAGATATTAGCTGGCTAGCTCCCAATTTTTAATTTATTTCTACACAGAATGTCAACAACCTTGAAATTAACATTCGAAATATTTAGGGAGTTGTGATCCATCTCAGTCCATATAATTAAGTGATTAAATATAATCAAATTGTAATGAATGCCAGATCATTTTGAGTTGGTGTTGAATTCATTTCTTATAGATTATAATTATAATGTAATGTAATTATAATATAAGCCTATGGAATTTATTGCTAACAAGAATAATTACTTCACTGTCACGCTAACCACACCATATTAATAAACTAGATCAACTTTTTAAGTTTGATTTTTTTGATGTTGTATGATTATTTTATATATTTTTTTACTTGTAACTAAGTATAATGTATTCGCATGAAGTTGCAAAGGAGTGAGGAACGTTAGTGGTAAGATGTCTTGAATTTGAGTTTTGGAAGTATATGATTTAAATTCAATCAAAATTTCAATGTAAATTTTTGATACCATGTGAAAAATCAAAACAAAATGTTTGAAGCTTGTTGATGCTTGCTAAACTTTTTTTAAAAAAAAATTAAAATTGACTATATTTTAAATGATGTTGTGCACAATTACTTGGTCTATTTAAATCGTAGTTAAAATTTCTTAATTTTTGTAAGCTTATTCTCTTTAAATTAACTTTAGGTGTCTGAATTTGAAGTTCAGATATAAACATAACACCTTTGAAATTTGACTTGTCAATGCTTAACTTCAGACAATTTAGAAATTTGTGAACTCATATATTTTTGTATGAAGTTCAAACCTATATAATTGAACTTTACAGTGATATCTCATCTCTCTGAAAAATAGTTTAAATAGTCAATCGTTTCATCTCTTATAATGTTCAAACTTTTGTAATAACACCTATATGATTATTTTTGACCTACTCACGAATTATCTATCTAACTTCATCACTAGTCCATCGTTATTTCGCTTGTAACTAACAGAATTCTTCTGCTGAATAGAATTTGTGAAAATTTTTGTTTTTCAGCTATAAAATTTATCTGTCGCTATTTTCCATTCTTTTTAGGAAAAATTAGTAAAGTAGTCATAATTTCTAATTTAATTAGTAAAAACATCTACATTTTAAAATATTTAGTCAAAATGTCAAAATGTCAATATTTTAAAAATAATTTGTAAATACTATTATTTGTCTTTCCTTTATTTTAAAAATAATTTGTAAATACTATTATTTGTCTTTCCTTTTATTTCTCAAAACAGTCCTACATTAAATATAGGGCAACTTTCACATATATAGTAAACAAAAAATTCATATTTGTATGCTATAGCAAAGTTTGCATAATTACGCTCCATAGCAAACATAAAACTGTATAATTCGCTATACATGTGTAATTGTAATTCGCTGCCCTAAATTGTATAATTCGCTGCAATTGTATAATTCGTTATCCTATTTCACTGCGATTGTATAATGCACAATTGTATAATTCGCTGCCTATTTTGCTGCAATATTTTTATAAAATTTGTTTTGCATACAGTTGAATCGAATTAAAATGTATGTATATTGCATAATTATAAGTGTATAGCAAAAAGATATATGTTTTTCTCTCGCTTTATACAAAAACAGAAACACAATATATACACTTCTGTTGTATAAAGCTAGAGAAAATTGTATTTCACTACAATTGTATAATTCGCAATTGTATAATTCGTTGGCCTTTTTCTCTGCAATATTTAAAGTAAAATGTTTGTAAATTGTATAATTAAGTGTATAACACGAAGATATATATTTTTGCATGTGTATATACAATTTTCTCTCGCTTTATACAAAACAGAAACAAAATTATACACTTCTGTGTATAAAGCGAGAGAGGCGAGCGAGAATGGAGAGTGGCGAGCGAGATTTTTGGGAGAGAGACGCGGGCAAATTTTAGCTAAAGTTTGCTATGGAGCACAATTAAATAAAACCCTAGCTATTTTATTTATTTTAGGTTATTAGTTTGCTATTATATACAATTTTCCCTTAAATATATTCACTATCCATTCAGACTAATTTATTTCCATCTTTAAGATTTTCAAATTTTTTCTCTTTTGCCATTTCACCATTATTGTCTTTCATTGTTGAAGAAGAACTAATTATTCAAGTTCATATCTATCGATTAATTCAAGAAATCTCTCAATACATAAAGGTATTTTCATAATCATATTTTATTTTGCGAGATTTCATAAGATTTTGTTTTCGAAATAAAAAATTATGTTGAATTTTGGATTGTATGTATTATAATTTTTTCGTCATTTTTTTTATTTTTATATGAGTTTGTTAACATACTCATCAAATATTTATGCATTTCAAAATTTTAGTATTTGAAACACTATTTTTATGATTTTATTTTCATATTTTTATTAAGAACATTGTATTTCTTTTTTATTTGTAGTCATTCAAATACGTATTTCATATGAATTTGTATTTCTTAAGCATAGATGTATTCTATTTTTTAACAGTCAATTTATATTTTTTTAAAATATTGTATTCTGATTATATCATTTTCACTATGTATGCTATCTTATATGAATTTGTATTTCTTAAACATATATGTATTCTGTTTTTCAACAGTTAATTTGTATTTTTCTTTTAGAATATTGTGTACTGATTATATTATTTTACTATGTATGTTATATGTTTTCCAGAATCTTGTATTCTTATTTTTTTTCATAGTCAATTTGTATACAATTTGTAGTTTGAAAGAAAAAAAAATCAATTTTAATTTGAATGGTAAAATGAGCACATAAAATGTAAAAAGTATTGGTGTACAATTAAAATGAAAACATTACAAATGAAAGTTAATCTAATAGAATGAAAAAAGATTTTTTTTTTTTAAACTGTTAATGATGAGAATTTTAAGTGATATGTTCCTTCTCTAAAAATTATTATCTCACTTTTTTATCATACTACTTTTTTGTATTTTATATAATATTATACAATTTTCTTAATACAACTAGAGAATAAATAGAAATACGAATAAAATAAATATTGTAATGAATACGAAATACAAATTTTCGAAGAAAAAATAAATACACATGAAAAAAATATATGAATACAAATATGTTTCTTAAATAACTATAGATTCATTTGACATACCTATTGGAATGAATACAAACTAATAAAAAAAAGAAAAAAAAATTATTTGAAAATGTAACTGATGTTTACCTTTTTTTAAAAAATATCCTCTCCTTTTTGTGTAACGACCCGCTAGGTCGTTTTGAGAACTAGGACTAGTTTGACTCCTTTTGAAAATTTAAAGGGGTATTTTTAAACTATTAGATAACTATGAGTACCCAATTGATGAAACTTTTATTAAATAAATAATTAGATAATAGGTTAGTGGAGTTTCACGGTTAATAATTTCTTATTTAGAAGAAAAGGAAAACGAAAAGCGGGGAGGCGAAACCTTACCACAGGCGACCAGCGAGAGGGAGAAAAATCATAGCCATCGTTCAGGTACAACCGCCCTTCTCAGAATCTGTAACTTTACATGAATTATTTGATAATCTATTTTAGTATAAAATGATTCATTATATGTATTATATTGTTGGGGTTAGATTCGAGAAAAACCTGTCAGTAGGGTTGAAATTGTTGTTGACGAATTTTCAATTCTCTTTTGCTGTATATTATGTGTTAGTAAATGGTGGAGGGGGACAAACTTATTAGCCAATCATTAGGCAATTATGCCAATGATTGGCATTGAATGTATTATTATTAAAGGGATAGAAATTGGCCATATAAGTTTGGAGAAAGAAAGAACACGGTCTCGTGATCCTTATTCTCTTATATTGTTTTTTTTTATTTATTTATTTATCAAATTTAGTTACTAGTTTTTAAGATATTGAGATAGGTAATTAAATATTAGGTGTATATTATATGATTTAACATTGAATCTAGGGTACTTGGAGAGGTTAAGGTTAAGTTCTTGGCTTGAAATTTGACGAATTGGCATACAAATTATACCAAGATTTGGCGTTTGATTAGAGATATGAGTGAGTTTAGGATCTATGATATACCTATAATAATTTGAATGTCCACAAACTCGCTTACTTATGAATATTGCATCATTGGTAGATCGTGAACATTCCAAAACTTAACGAAAAGGGAAGGAACTATCTTGAGGATTCGTGACACGAGCTCGACACTTGAGGTATGTTAAGACTTTTAGACTTGTTGAAGGACGTTTTCCTAATTAAAGATTAAAAATGAAAATAGACAAAGGGGTAAGAGGGAAAGATGATGGTCTCGTATCAATGGTGCGACGGGCATTGGTACGAGTACCGGTGTTATAAAAAGGAAAATTTCTATTATAGAATGTGGATTGAAATTTGAGAATGCCAAAGCATATGGGCATTAGATGATATATTATTGACTTGAATTCCATGTGTGGTTGTGTTTTATTTATTTCACCCGTATAGTTGTGATAATTGAGGTGGTTATGTATTATGTTCATATTGATTGATTGAGATGGATCATCATCCCCTCTATTGAAATAATATTGTGCACATGCATAGACATGAGACTGAGTATAAGTTGGGCACGTGGAGATCGTCCGTGCTGGGGATGGTGAGATGTTAAGATTATAATTTGGGCACGTGGAGACCGTCCGTGCAAAAATTATTTGATATTATGATAGTGCGTTGAGATCGTCCGCACAGACACGTGGAGATCGTCCGTGTCGGTATATGGACCTCGCGAGTCCCCCATGGGTCATGAACTCTCGATGTATTTCCGAGGAGTATCATGTATATACGGTTGAGTGAGTACTGGGTATTCTGAGACATATCATTACATGGCATCATATTGCGTTGCATTTCATCCCATCATTCATTCTTGATGACTATATGTTTCGTTTGGTGTTTGGAAAATATTAAATGTTGATTTCCTTTATTGATGAAACTTAAATAGTAAGTGTAATATATATATATATATATACTTGTACAATCTAAGAATTTATTTTCTTATATAACTCCCGTCACTACTTCTTCGTTGTCGATCAATGAGACATACTGGGTACAAGTGGTTTCGTACTCATACTACGCTTGTTGCACTCTTTGTGGTGCAGATCCGATTCCGAGTAGAAGCACATCTCGTGGAGCAATTTGAGTCCGAGCTTGGAGTTGTGGTGAGCTGCTTGGCTGTTCCGTGGCCCACACCTCCCTCTATCTTTTATTTATTCTGTTATTAGTATTCAAACAGGATATCCCTTATGTTAGATTTGTCATTTAGTTTCAGACTTGCATCAAATTTTAGAAGCTCTTGTACTTAAGACACCAATTCTTGGGGTGATATATTTTATCTTCCGCATTTCGTACTTATAAGGAACTCAATGTTGGAGATTCTTGCTAAGCGTTGGTCTTTTTTACTCATTTGTTGGTTTAGTTGGGTTAATATGTTGGGTTGGCTTACCTATTGGTTGGGAACATAGGTGCCATCACGACTTGCAAAATTTGGGTCGTGACAAATTTGGTATCAGAGCGCTAGGTTCATCGGTCTCAAAAGTACAAGAGCAATGTCTAGTAGAGTCTTGCGGATCGGTATGAAGACGTCCATACCTATCTTCGAGAGGCTATAGGACATTTAGGAAATATTTTGTTCTTTTATTCCTTATCGTGCACACTTGACCTTGTAGAAATTAAAATCTTGATTTCTCATTCTCTCTCAGATGGCGAGGAATCGTACATCGGCAAGTGGTGGTCAGGATCCTATTCCTGCGCCTGCTTTTGGGAACACTGTCCGAGGTAGAGGTAGAAGACGAGCTCGAGGTCGAGGTAGGGGCCGTGTTGCAGCACCTGTGGATGTTCAAGTACCAGTAGCTACTCAGGGTCGTGATAGGACCGTACCTCCTGATGCAGAGTTATTCATGGGGGTGTACAAGATCGTGTCGAGGGGGATGGGCCAGCTCAAGCTCCAACCAGTACTATTGTCCCCCAAGTGCTTCAAGATACCTTAGCTCGTATGTTAGGAATCCTAGAGGGGATGGCCCAGGCAGGAGCTTTGCCTGTCACTTCTGATGGCTCACAGACCCGTGTTGGAGGTCAAACTCCAGATCCGATAGTTGCTACAGATTCTCAAACTCCCAGGACTCAGCCAGCTGTCGTTGTAGCTCCTCGTTTGGATAGTATGGAGTTTCCAGATATGACATCACATTTGGTGAACAGGCCTTTTATGACTATTGATGAGCAAAAGATGTTTGGGAGGTTCAGACTAATGAATCCTCCTACTTATACTGGTGACTTAGCTGAGGATGCATATGAATTCATAGTTAGTTGTCATGAGAGGTTGCATAATCTTGGATTAGTGGAGTCTCATGGAGTTGACTACACAGCGTTTCAGATGACTGGCTCTGCTAAGCAGTGGTGGAGGGATTATATTAGTAGTAGGCCAGCTAGATCCCATCCACTATCATGGACTGAGTTTACTCAGGTATTTCTATCCAAATTTGTTCCACGCAGTGAGAGGGAGCGCAAGAGGGCCGAGTTTGAGGGTTTGCAGCAAAATGGTATGTCAGTTGCAGAGTATGAGGGTAAATTTCATGCCTTGGCTAGGCATGCTTCGATGATACTTCCCACAGAGGCTGAGAGAGTGAGAAGGTTTGTTAAGGGGCTGATTATTCCGATCCGTCTAGGAGTTTCTCAGGTTGCTGCTTCTGGTGTTCCATTCCAGAAAGTGGTAGATGTTGCTAAGGAGTTGGAGATGATTCGACGTGAGGGATTTGAGCAGCGAGAGGACAAGAGGACTCGTTATTCAGGTGATTATGGTGGTGCTCCGCCTAGGAGTCGGGGTTACTTGGGCAGAGATTATCACCCTCAGTCCAGCAGACCCATTCATGCTGCTATACCAGCGTCTGAGGCTGGTTACGCTGGGCATAACTCTTCGAGCTCGGTACATACTTCGCAGGGTTCATCTTCTAGATCTGTAGTTCGTGGAGGGCATTCTGGTCATTCCGGTTCCTCTCATTAGTCGGCGTCTCGTAGGGGTTTCTTTGAGTGTGGTGATATGGGACACTTTGTGAGAGACTGCCCTAGGACCAGACGTGGTGGCTTACATCAGGGTTCTCAGGTTTCGACTTCCAGGGCTGCACAACCTCCAACTAGGGGTGGTGCACAGAATGGTAGAGGTGGTTCTCATTCAGGTAGAGGTGGTTCTCCTTCTGGTCGAGGTGGTGGTCATGGAGGTTCACAATCTGATGGAGGTCGTTCTCACTGTTATGCTTTTCCAGGTAGGCCAGAGGCTGAAGCCTCAGATGCTGTTATCACAGGTATTATTCCGATTTGTCATCGACCAGCTACTGTATTATTTGATCCAGGCTCTACTTATTCTTATGTGTCCATGTATTTTGCTCCTAGTCTGGATATATTGTGTGAGTCTCTTGATTTGCCGATACGTGTTTCTACTCCTGTCGGGGATTCTGTAGTTGTAGATCAAGTGTATCGTTTATGTACTGTTACTTTGATGGGGTATTATACTCATGCAAATTTAAAGGTCTTAGAAATGATAGATTTTGATGTGATTCTTGGTATGGATTGGTTATCTTCTTACCACGCAATTTTAAATTGTCATGCCAAGACCATCACTTTAGCTATGCCTGGAATTCCTATAGTAGAATGGAGAGGTAATCTTAGTCATCCTTCTAAGGGTGTGATATCATTCCTTAAGGCTCGTCGGTTGGTACAGAGAGGATGTTTGGCGTACTTGGCCCACATTCGGGATACTAGTATTGAGACTCCTATGCTTGAGTCTATTCCAGTAGTGAGTGAATTTTCAGAAGTATTTCCGACCGATTTGCCAAGTCTTCCACCAGATCGAGATATTGATTTTTGTATTGATGTGGAGCCAGGCACTCGGCCTATTTCCATTCCTCCTTATCGTATGGCACCAGCTGAATTGAAAGAGTTGAAGAAGCAGCTGCAGGATTTGTTGAGCAAAGGTTTTATTAGACCAAATGTATCTCCTTTGGGTGCTCCAGTGTTATTTGTGAAGAAGAAAGATGGATCTATGCGTATGTGTATTGACTATCAGCAGTTGAACAAGGTAACCATCAGAAATAAGTATCCGATACCTCGTATTGATGATTTATTTGATCAGTTGCAGGGTGCTTCAGTTTTCTCCAAAATTGACTTGAGATCTGGCTATCATCAGCTGAAGGTTAGGGCGGAGGATATCCCTAAGACGGCTTTTCGAACACGTTATGGTCATTACGAGTTTTTGGTGATGTCTTTCGGACTGACTAATGCCCCAACAGCTTTTATGGACTTGATGAATGGAGTGTTCAGACCGTATTTAGATTCCTTTGTTATTGTCTTCATAGATGATATATTGATATACTCACGCACTAAGGAGGAGCATGAGCATCATTTGAGGATTGTTCTTGGGATTCTAAAGGAGAAGAAACTTTATGCAAAGTTTTCAAAGTGTGAGTTTTGGCTTAGTTCGGTAGCATTCTTGGGACATGTAGTGTCCAAGGAGGGTATCATGGTGGATCCTAAGAAGATTGAGGCGGTTAGAGATTGGGTCAGACCTACTTCAGTTACTGAGATTCGGAGTTTCTTGGGCCTTGCAGGTTATTATCGACGGTTTGTTGAGGGTTTCTCATCCATTGCATCTCCATTAACTAGATTGACACAGAAGGAGGTGACTTTTCAGTGGTCTGACGAATGTGAGGTTAGTTTCCAAAAGCTCAAGACTTTATTGACTACTGCTTCGATTTTGACCCTACCCGTGGAGGGAGAGGGTTTTGTCGTATATTGTGATGCTTCTCGGGTTGGTCTTGGTTGTGTGCTGATGCAGAAGGGAAGGGTGATAGCTTATGCTTCGAGGCAGTTAAAGGTTCATGAGAAGAACTACCCTATTCATGATTTAGAGTTGGCGGCTGTGGTGTTTGCATTAAAGATTTGGAGGCATTATCTTTATGGTGTGCATTGTGAGGTGTTCACGGATCATCGTAGTCTCCAGTATATATTCAATCAGAGGGATCTAAATTTGAGGCAGAGGAGATGGTTGGAGTTGCTCAAAGACTACGATATGACTATCCTTTATCACCCAGGCAAAGCAAATGTTGTAGCAGATGCCTTGAGTCGGAAGGCGGTAAGTATGGGTAGCCTAGCCATGTTACAGGTTAGTGAGCGTCCCCTAGCTAGGGATGTCCAATCCCTGGCCAATAGCTTTGTGAGGCTTGATATTTCAGAATCTGGTAAGGTATTGGCTTATATGGAGGCTAGGTCATCCTTGTTGGAGCAGATTCGAGCTCAACAGTTTGATGATGGTGATTTATGTATGATTAGGGACAAGGTTTTAAAAGGAGAAGCCAAGGCTGCAATTCTTGATAGTGAGGGAGTTTTGAGGATTAAGGGTCGTATATGTGTTCCTCGTACAGGTGCTTTGACTAGATTGATCATGGAGGAGGCTCATAGTTCGAGGTACTCTATTCATCCGGGGGCTACTAAGATGTATCGTGACTTGAAGCAACATTATTGATGGTGTCGTATGAAGAAGGACATAGTAGATTTTGTATCCCAGTGTCTGAATTGTCAGCAAGTGAAGTATGAACGCCAAAAGCCTGGAGGTGTGACACAGAGGATGCCTATACCTGAGTGGAAGTGGGAGCGTATTGCTATGAATTTTGTGGTAAGTTGATGCTATATGGGTCATTGTGGATCGACTGACTAAGTCTGCACACTTTTTACCAGTTCAGACGACCTATAATTCAGAGAAGTTAGCCAAAATCTATATTCGGGAGATAGTTCGTTTGCATGGGATTCCTATATCTATTATTTCTGATCGTGGCACCCAATTTACTTCTCATTTCTGGCGGTCTATGCAGAAAGAGTTGGGCACTCGGGTGGATCTTAGTACAGCATTTCACCCTCAGACTGATGGTCAATCTGAGCGTACTATTCAGGTTCTCGAGGATATGTTGCGGGCGTGTGTGATTGACTTTGGTGGTCAGTGGAACCAGTTCTTACCTCTAGCGGAGTTTGCTTACAATAATAGTTTTCACTCGAGCATTGAGATGGCACCATTTGAGGCTCTATATGGCAGGAGATGTCGATCTCCAATTGGCTGGTTTGATGCATTTGAGGTTAGACCATGGGGTACAGATTTGTTGAGGGAGTCCTTGGACAAGGTCAAGTTGATCCAAGATAGACTTCTCATGGCTCAGAGTAGGCAAAAGAGTTATGCAGGTCGAAAGATTCGTGATTTAGAGTTTATGGTTGGAGAGAGGGTTCTACTTAAGGTTTCACCCATGAAGGGTGTGATGAGATTTGGAAAGAAGGGCAAGTTGAGTCCAAGGTACATTGGTCCTTTCGAGGTTGTGGAGCGTATTGGTGAGGTGGCATATCAGTTGGCTTTGCCACCTGGGTTGTCAGGTATCCATCCTGTATTTCATATTTCAATGCTTAAGAAGTATCATCAGGGTGGTGATCACGTGATTCAATGGGATTCAGTGTTACTTGATCAGAATTTGACTTTTGAGGAAGAGCCGATCACCATTTTGGATAGGCAAATTCGGAAGCTAAGGTCCAAAGAGATTGCTTCAGTAAAGGTTCAGTGGAAGCATCGTCCAGTGGAGGAGGCTACATGGGAGACAGAGGCAGACATGAGGAGTAAATATCCTCATCTTTTTGAGCGTCCAGGTTAGCTCTTTTCTTTTTTTCCGTTCGAGGACGAACATTTGTTTAAGTGGTAGGTGATGTAACGACCCGCTAGGTCGTTTTGAGAACTAGGACTAGTTTGACTCCTTTTGAAAATTTAAAGGGGTATTTTTAAACTATTAGATAACTATGAGTACCCAATTGATGAAACTTTTATTAAATAAATAATTAGATAATAGGTTAGTGGAGTTTCACGGTTAATAATTTCTTATTTAGAAGAAAAGGAAAACGAAAAGTGGGGAGGCGAAACCTTACCACAGGCGATCAGCGAGAGGGAGAAAAATCATAGCCATCGTTCAGGTACAACCGCCCTTCTCAGAATCTGTAACTTTACATGAATTATTTGATAATCTATTTTAGTATAAAATGATTCATTATATGTATTATATTGTTGGGGTTAGATTCGAGAAGAACCTGTCAGTAGGGTTGAAATTGTTGTTGACGAATTTTCAATTCTCTTTTGCTGTATATTGTGTGTTAGTAAATGGTGGAGGGGGACAAACTTATTAGCCAATCATTAGGCAATTATGCCAATGATTGGCATTGAATGTATTATTATTAACGGGATAGAAATTGGCCATATAAGTTTGGAGAAAGAAAGAACACGGTCTCGTGATCCTTATTCTCTTATATTATTTTTTTAAAATTTATTTATCAAATTTAGTTACTAGTTTTTAAGATATTGAGATAGGTAATTAAATATTAGGTGTATATTATATGATTTAACATTGAATCTAGGGTACTTGGAGAGGTTAAGGTTAAGTTCTTGGCTTGAAATTTGACGAATTGGCATACAAATTATACCAAGATTTGGCGTTTGATTAGAGATATGAGTGAGTTTAGGATCTATGATATACCTATAATAATTTGAATGTCCACAAACTCGCTAACTTATGAATATTGCATCATTGGTAGATCGTGAACATTCCAAAACTTAACAAAAAGGGAAGGAACTATCTTGAGGATTCGTGACACGAGCTCGACACTTGAGGTATGTTAAGACTTTTAGACTTGTTGAAGGACGTTTTCCTAATTAAAGATTAAAAATGAAAATAGACAAAGGGGTAAGAGGGAAAGATGATGGTCTCGTATCAATGGTGCGACGGGCATTGGTACGAGTACCGGTGTTATAAAAAGGAAAATTTCTATTATAGAATGTGGATTGAAATTTGAGAATGCCAAAGCATATGGGCATTAGCTGATATATTATTGACTTGAATTCCATGTGTGGTTGTGTTTTATTTATTTCACCCGTATAGTTGTGATAATTGAGGTGGTTATGTATTATGTTCATATTGATTGATTGAGATGCATCATCATCCCCTCTATTGAAATAATATTGTGCACATACATAGACATGAGACTGAGTATAAGTTGGGCACGTGGAGATCGTCCGTGCTGGGGATGGTGAGATGTTAAGATTGTAATTTGGGCACGTGGAGACCGTCCGTGCAAAAATTATTTGATATTATGATAGTGCGTTGAGATCGTCCGCACAGACACGTGGAGATCGTCCGTGCCGGTATATGGACCTCGTGAGTCCCCCATGGGTCATGAACTCTCGATGTATTTCCGAGGAGTATCATGTATATACGGTTGAGTGAGTACTGGGTATTCTGAGACATATCATTACATGGCATCATATTGCGTTGCATTTCATCCCATCATTCATTCTTGATGACTATATGTTTCGTTTGGTGTTTGGAAAATATTAAATGTTGATTTCCTTTATTGATGAAACTTAAATAGTAAGTGTAATATATATATATATATATATATATATATATATACTTGTACAATCTAAGAATTTATTTTCTTATATAACTCCCGTCACTACTTCTTCGTTGTCGGTCAATGAGACATACTGGGTACAAGTGGTTTCGTACTCATACTACGCTTGTTGCACTCTTTGTGGTGCAGATTCGATTCCGAGTAGAAGCACATCTCGTGGAGCAATTTGAGTCCGAGCTTGGAGTTGTGGTGAGCTGCTTGGCTGTTCCGTGGCCCACACCTCCCTCTATCTTTTATTTATTCTTTTATTAGTATTCAAACAGGATATCCCTTATGTTAGATTTGTCATTTAGTTTCAGACTTGCATCGAATTTTAGAAGCTCTTGTACTTAAGACACCAATTCTTGGGGTGATATATTTTATCTTCCGCATTTCGGACTTATAAGGAACTCAATGTTGGAGATTCTTGCTAAGCGTTGGTCTTTTTTACTCATTTGTTGGTATAGTTGGGTTAATATGTTGGGTTGGCTTACCTATTGGTTGGGAACATATGTGCCATCACGACTTGCAAAATTTGGGTCATGACATTTTGTTATTAAATAATTATATTCTTTAAATAAACAATTAATAAAAACATAAATAAGATACACAACAAATTAAAATTTTAACATTTTTACTCAATCTTGAAAGTATTGCTAATGAGCGCTCTTAAATATTAAAATATTGACATTTTGAAAAATTTCCCCTTTAATTAAATAGTTATTTTTGATATTTAGAAATCCAAACCACCAACTTCTCCAAGCTTGCAACAACGTAGCCCAACATGATCCCATTACCAATACATTTGGGCCTGTTTTGTGAAAACTTAGCATGTTGATTTATTGAAACTTTATTTTATTCTCCAATAAAAAAACTTTATTCTTTAGTTATAAAAAGAATTATTTCAAAATGTATTTAACAATCCCCTACTGAAGTTACACAGAAACTGACGGAGAAAATCACACACTAAATGAGTAAATAAAACTTAAAAAAAGCATAATCCACGTAGATTATGAAATAATGATGAGATTCTCACCTTCAAGTTTAAATTTTAAATAGGGAGAAAATTCTATAATCTCAAATTTAAATCTTAGATATGAAAATATTCTACTAAAAATATAAGTACGACACCAAATAATAATAAGAAATATATATATATATATATATATATATATATATATATATATATGATCACAGGAATTATTATTTTAATTTAAAAATTGTATAATATATCAAAATTTAACTTTAGAAATTAAATTTCAAATTTTAAGAATGTTCCATTCCAAGTCTACTTTTATAAGTTAAAAATAAAATGTTGCATGCCTTTCTTCTATTCTTCTTTTTCCGTAAAAATATAACAAAACATGACTTCATAAATTTTAAATAATTAAAATTTACCACCAAACTTCTCCAGTGCTGATTTCTTGGTGAAAGTTATATTGCATGGTCTCCATGTGTCATGTAAATATGAACTAATATTTACAAGTGTCTATTTTTTGGATTAAAAAATCTGTTACCTTTCCTATATTTAATTACCAATCTGGCAAACTCAACAAAGAGCTAAAAAAAATCTCAAAGGAAAAAAATGTGGAGAGTTTCAGCAATGCTCAAAAACTTGATGAGGAAAAGAATAATCCCAACTACTTCCAAAAGAAAAATGAGCGATCATGTCGAACCTGAGAATGTAATCAAGGACTCATCGGGAAAAATATCTCCAGCGGATTTTCCGACAATCACGTCACCGCCGATCACCGTACCGACCGATGCAACTGCGGTGCCGGAGTCCCAATTTGTACCGGATTTTGATGCAGATCCACCTATAAGGCCTGGCGATAATGATGATGATCAGAATGAGAGTAATCTAGAAGTTTCTACTCCGCAGCCGGAAGCGGCTGATGAAAAACCTCCGCCGTTCTAACTTTTTGTATTTGTATTTATTAGTATATATATATATATATATATATAATAGGCGGGAAGAGGAAAATTTTGAAAATTGGCTTGCTCATTTGTCAAACTTCCAATTTCAAATTTTGTGCAAGATGATATTGAGTTGAGCTAATTTAATAATTGGAGTTGTGTGGAATTAGTCTCATTAAAAAAATTGATATGATAGCGATTCCGTTTTATTCATTTTTCGTGATTGTTTTAGGCACTTCAATGACTTTTTTTTAATATATTAACAAAAGTCAATGTAAATATTAGTTGAAACTAAAATGATTAGTAAATATGGAGATGATAACCAATTGTGTGACAATTTTAATTTTTCGTGATTGTTCTAGGCACTTCATATATTAACAAAAGTTAATGTAAATATTAATTGAAACTAAAATGATTAGTAAATATGGAGTTGATAACCAATTGTGTGACAATTTTAATTTTAGATGGGAAAATGGTATATAATAATAAATTATTAATATAAATTAAATATCATAATTGCAGTTTAAATTAATTGACTCCGTATCAAATTCTACTGATTCGCCTTTCTCTTTGGTGAATTTTGGTCGACGGTCTCTTCTTCAAACTCTCTCGCTTTTATATAAAACAAATATGTAAAATAAACATTAAAATATGTTTATGTTCGTATAAAATGAGAGAATACAATTTATATATGTTTGTTTTACTCTTTCAGATATCTCTTGCTTGTTTTGTCCATCGCCTTTTTCGCTCATAATATGTAATTATATTAAAAAAAAATTATTTTGCTTAGTTTTTTTCTGTATTTTTTTTTTGCTTTATTCAATATAAATTATACAAAATATAATTTATAGTTTATGTCTATATTAAGTGAGAAAAATTTAATATACACATTTTATTTCGATTTATTTGTGTACGCATTTAAATTTTATGTAGATATATAAATACATAAAATTGAATTGAGAGATTGTTAACGATTTATACAAACGAGTGATTGACAATGATTTATACAAATGGTCTACTAGCAAAATATATAAATCAAGTGAAACCAGCGAATTATATAATTTAATGTTCCAAATTAGTGTTTGTTATAAAGCGCAAATATACAAATTGTAATTATAACATACAAATTAAATTTTTATGATTGACAACGAGTTATACAAATAGTCTACCAGCAAAATTATATATAAATTTAAAGTGGACAGCGAATTATACAAGCTAATGGTCCAAATTAGTGCTAACTATGAAGCGCAGCTATCCAAATTATAACTATAACATGCAAATTAAATTTTTATGATTGACAACTATTTATACAAATGATTTACCAGTAAAATTATATAAATTTAAAGTGGAGCCATCGAATTATACAAGTTGATGCTTTCAACTAGTGTTTATTATGAAGCGCAATTATTCAAATTGTAACTATAATATATAAATTAATTTTTTATGTTTACTATATTTAAAATTTGCTCTAAAATAAGTATAATAAAATATTCTTTTTATTTTAAAAAGAATGACCTCCTTTAATTTTTAGTCTATTTAAAAAAAATAATCTTTTTTTATAACATTTTAATTTCATCTTTTCACGTGATATGTTTAAGATCATAAAATTAAAGAATAATTTTGTACATTTAATCTATCTTTACGAGAATTAAATTTTTTTTATTCATTTAAACACAGTGTGAAGTCAAACTAAATTATTTATTGTAAATAAGAGGAAGTAATTTTCTAATTAATAATATTATAAAAACATAGACTAATACGTGTCAACTAAGAGTCCATTTTTTGCCACGTACGTACCTGTGCACGCAAACACTACTTTATTTTCCCTTCTCGATAAAGTCTTTTCTTCTAATTCTTCATAAGCCTAAAAAAATTCAAAAACTCCTAAAGAAAAAAATAAAAAATGAATCCAATTAATATTTTCCCTAAAATCTTCTCACAATTATCTTCACTTACTAATCTCCATAAGCTCTCACAAATTCGTATTTCTTCAACTCAATTAATAATTCACCACCGTGGAGCCCGTAAATATTCCTCCGACGATCATCCACCGGAAAAGCCACCGCCGGAATTTCCTGCGGCTCCGCAACCAGACAAGCCTTCGGAGTCGTCCGAAGCACCTAGCGCTCCGGACTTCAATGATGATCCGACTCCGCAGTACCGGGGCGGCCCGTATGGTTCCGGGGCAGCTATACCTCAGCAAAGTTCCAAGTCAAAAGTGCGACAGCCGCATGGTGCTGAGGTGAAAACACCTGTTCCGCCGGATTCCGATGATATCGTTTCGTCTTAATTGTGAAATCCGATGTGGCGGTTTAATATATCTTAAGTTAATTAAAGCGCTTAATTTCGTAATAAGATAGCGAAATTTTGTTATAAAAATAGAAAAATATAATGTAACGGTATTTTGATTTTAAAATGTAATGGAAATTATAACATATTTTCTGTATCTATTTTACAATCTCAATTTTGTATTATAAAATAGATACCAGGACATATATCTGATTTAATTATTTTTCATATCTACTATATAGCAATATTATTTATTAAATCTTGTGTTATATCAGATACAAGGGGATGTATCCAATAATTAATTAATTCATGTTCATAACATACGTTCTATAGTGTATCAGAATTACTTACATATATGCATGTGTCATACTTATTAGTTTAATGTTATTTTTTTTTTTTAAGAAACATTATTCTTTTAAATAAACGGAGGGTTTAATAGATAAATAATATTGTTTTTTAAAAAAACAAATAAAATTGAACGAGTAAACAGAAATTCAAAAAATATCCACCATTGTGGAAACAAACAAGTACTTTAAAACTTATGTATTATAATTAAGTTTTAATTATTTTACTTTTTAATATTCAAATTTTAAATAAGGAAAATTGTTATAGAACATAACTAGGACTCCCTATTTACTCTACTATTTAAACTCAACTTTATGTACAAATCTCTTTCAATCTTTTGTCTGCAACGTACTTAATTTGAGTATTTTTTTTGGATTTGGGTTTTTTTGGCTCTTACTACAATGGCTGATTTATTGCCTCAATGTCTTATTCATAAAATACTCTGTATGCATAGTTTTAAAAGAGCAGCCCAATTGAGTATTCTTTCTAAAACATGGCTACAAGCATGGTTGACTATTCCCAATTTGAGTTTTTCACTTGGTTATCTCGAGCACCATATGAAAAAAGTAATGGATAATATCATGGAGAGATATCGAGATAAAAAAATCCCCATTGAAAAGTTAGATTTATCATACTCTATTCGTTCTAATGAATTTTTTCCTCTGTTTGATAAGTGGCTTGATATTGCACTTCAGAATGGTGTAAAATATCTCGTCTTTCGCGTTTCTAGCCGTGAGGCATACCCGTTGCCTGTGTTAACAATCTTGGCAAAAAAATCTTTAAGAGAATTAGTATTAACAGGTTGTGAATTGCACTGTGATTCATCATCTAGTGGCGGCGTGGTGAATTGCAATTCGTTGAGGAAGCTTTCTCTAACTCGTGTTAATTTAGGTGAAAACACGCTTCAGATTCTACTTAATAGTTGTCGATTTATCGACACGTTAATATTAGATTCTTGTCCTTGGTTAAAAAAGATTGAGATACTGAATAATCTTCCAAAGATCAAGTCGGTTTCTATTCGTCACTCTGACCAACTGCAGCTTGTAAAAATTGAAGCACCGTCTCTTGAACACTTGTATTATTTTACTGGTGCTGAAAAGTTTTGCATTGATGCCCCAAATTTGGTGTCATGGGAGTATACGGGATTTAAATTTCCTGCAACTTTTTTGGATGCTAATTTGCAACGGGATTGTTATCCTAAGAGATTCGTTCTTGATTCAACGAGCAAAACAATTGCAGATTTTATGGATGTTTTAATGCATATGATGAGATGGAGTTATTCTACTTCTCATGGAAGCAACAAGCTTTTGCATCGTCAATTAATAGAAGTTAAAGCCTATAAATTTGATTGGGAAAACCAGAGATGGCATTCTGATCCTATGGAACTTGGAAATGGAAGGAAGGTAATAAGGGACGATAACGATAAGTTTTGCTTTTTATTAAATTGGTCATGCAATTAACATATCTCTCGTTCAAAATTGTAATGCATAAGTTCATTAATATGTATTTTTTAGAATATATTCTAGTATCTTTTGAGATACTTGTATTAGATAGTATGATATTTTAGTTATCGCAAACTATTAGAGAATTTCACGTAAATCTCGAAATATTCGTAAAAAAAACAGATACATTATGTTCGTTAGCTTGATATGGCATAATGGCAATGGATAATTGCGTTGATAGTAATAATTAATTAACATTTAAATTGAACATTTACTAGAAGTTTTAATACTAGAAAGCTTCAAGCTATGTGAGCCGCAAGATTTCCAATAATTTTTAGAACTTATCCTTTTTACATTCTATCACTTTTGATATTAAGAACACCTAATAATTTTTATAACAATATAATCTGGAAAACACCTAATAATTTTTACAACAATATATCTTTTCCAGATTCTACCTACCACGTTTGATATTAAGAACACCCGTAACTTTTGATATTAAGGCCATCTGTTTGTATAATATGCAGATTTTGTTCCATGAAATTAATGCTACTTTTCTCGTCTCTATCGTGTTACCCAATATATAGTCAAAAATGAAGAATAAGACTGAATTTATCTTCTTTAATCGTTCTGCATAAGTTGATGATAATCCATGAACAACACAAATAGTAAGGACCTCAATCGCCTTTTCCCTTCAAAGGGGTGTAATTCTAATGACACTCCTATTTATACTTGTATAGGGATGCTTTTACAAATTATTCTAGATACTTAAACAAGAAAAATCTGGATATCTTTATCTACTAACAATCTAACAAGAATCTAGATATTTCTAGAATTCACAATAACTATCTACTTCTCTAGAACATCTTTACAGTTCCTAGATACATCAAGTATTGAAGGTATAACTTTAAAAAGTTCTACAAAATATCTAAGATTATTTGTACCTCCAAAAAATCATAAAATTTTTCACAACATTGCGGCCTTTGCTTATTTACCCTTTTTTGACTTTGCTATATTTACCTGTGTCATTATTATATGTGTCATTAGTAATGACACAGGTAAATATAGCAAACCCTTTTTAAAAACTTTGCTATATTTTTTTTTCCACAAAACACAAATACTAATAACACTTTCAGCCTTTTCGAAAAACCACTACATTACAAGTTTTCTTTGATGAACTAAGTATTTATAAACTTTCAGCACAAATAGGCCCTTTGCAGTGGCATGACTGGTCCCAACGATCAACGAATGACAATATCTAGGGGATGAAATCACCAAGAGACGGAAATATTCTTATCAACAAGTTTGAATTTCACAACTTCACAAAACATGATTGGGCTGTAAAATATTGAGCTCTGGAATCAAGAATCATATGCTTCAATTTCAACACAATTTTAGACTACTTTTAGGAATGAACATTGATAAACTAACTGCATTACCAATCTAATAAAAAATAAACGTCCTTCCTGTCCTCCGGAGCCAGTTCCCCACTTGTGAGTTGCAGCTCTTGATTTTTCCCATCAAACACTTTTATTTCTTTCAATTGACTATGCCAAGGACTAAGATTCTTCATATACATCAAACGACTAACGAAACATGTAATCATTTCAACCGTTGATGATAGGTTGAGTCTCCTGGGATTACAACTCCATAGCAAAGCATCCACAAACGTTGAACACTCCCCATATGACCTCATAATGTTGACATTTAAAACGTCCACTCGGGGGCTAGCAACTCCATGATGCTGCTGCAAATCTCTCATCTCAATCTCATTGTATTCGGGAAAACAGAGGAGAACTTGGGACCAAGAGATCGGATTTGATAGAAGCTTTCTCAACATACTAAACCATGCCGCATCTAAATTGTTGTTGCCATGAAGAACTATTTTTGAGTGCTTCAATCGACTTGACTCTTTCGCAATTTTAAGTTCAGGAATTTGATATCCTATATACTCAAGTGATACCAAATTCGAAGTTTCAATCTGGCTTATACCCAAACAATACTGAATCTTCAATACTTCTAGGGATTGCGATCTAGAAATAATGTCATCGAGAAATCCATTACATATCTTCACATATGATAGCTCTAAAGATTTCAGATTATGACATCCAACAACAACCAAATTTCTCGATAAATAACCATTGTAAAACAAGTGTTCAAGGCTTGGTGCTTCGATTCTCACACGTTGGTTTCTATTTATTGATAGGGAAACTGACTTGAGCTTTTGAAGATTCATAAGCTCAATCTTTACCAACCCCGAACAACGATCAAGGGTAAAAGAGTCGATGAACGGACAACTATTAAGTAAAGTCTGAAGCAATTTTTTGCTTATAAATATATAAGATAGAGAAAGCTTTCTCAAAGAATGACAATTCGCGGGTTCATTCGCGAACCCAGTAGATGGCGAAAAATGCACAATGTAACAACCTTTCAGATCCAATTCTCTTAAAGAATTTGCTGCCAAGACATTAGAAATAGGAAAAGGATATAACCTAACTGAATAGAGAAAATCTACATAGACTATATCTCTTACCCCATTCTGAAGAGCAGTGTCAAGCCACTTGTCAATTAGGGAGAAAACTTGATCACGACGATTTAATTTCGAACTATGTGAAAATCCAAACTTATCAATTGGGATTTTGTTTTCCCTGTATGTCTCCATAATTGCATCCACTATTTGTGTTTCTTCGAAATATTCCACAAAGAATTCTAACTTGGGAAGAGTCGACCAAGCTTGAAACCATGTTTTTGAGAGAATTCTCATTGTGGATGCTTCGCCATAACTAAGATAACAGAGAATTTTGTGAATCACGCATTCAGGGAATATGTCAGCCGTGGCTGCCATGGCCGTGGCTGCCATGGTCGTGGCTTGAAAGGGGAATGAACAAATACAATGGAGAAGTAAAAATAAATACTTTAGAAACCCTAATTAATTTCTACCGACTTTACCCTTTTGTTTTTTAACTTTATATTGGAAAAAAAAAACATAACATGTCCTTTAACTTATCTTAATTTACATTTATGTCTTCTAACTTCGAGTTTGTATAAATAGACACTTAAACTTGTATAAAGTAGAACAAATAATCACATACTTTTTATATGTCATCTTACCTGACAATTTGCATTTTTCGTGGTATCCTTCGTGTTTTAGGCCACTTACAATTCAAATATCTACCTATTGAACTTTATACAAATTTAAGTGTATTTATGTATACAAAAAATTGAATAACAAAACACTTGAATATGTTATGCCTCTTCCTTTTTTTAAAAAAAATAACTTTGAAAGATAAAAAGTAGGTTTGAAATGGTTTTCATAAAAATAAACAAATTAGCTAGTACGAAATTAGTTTAAATAAGAAAATTAAGTAAATATGAAATGGTAAAAAGAGACCAAAGTATATAGGCTATACAAAAAAAAAAGAGACCAAGTACTTATAGAAGACAAAAAATCCCCAAGTGATTAAAAAAAAAATCCAAAGATAAAAGTAAAATGAAGTTTTAATACTAGTAAAAAGATTCAAGCTTGACATGTTACGTATTTGGAATTTGTATAATAACATATTTTTATTATTATATTAGTAAATTATTATTAAAGTTTGTTATAACTACGTAAAAACCGCGGATAAATTTACTAGTATAACAGTAATATCCTATGATGTATAGGGTTTTGATTTACTCTTCCACTTCAGTTGTCAATTCCCCTGCAACTTACATGTGGAAACAAGCTCAGTTGAAATGTTGTCTGTATGCCTCATTCACAAAATACTCTGTTATCTTAGTTATGGCGAAGCAACATGGATGAGAATTCTCTCGAAATCATGGTTACAAGCCTGGTTAGATCTTCCCAACTTGGAATTCGAAGTCAGTTCGGGCAAAAGCATAACAATAGTGGATGAAATCACTAACAGATATAGGGACGGAAATATTCCTATTGACAAAATTGAATTTCACAACTATTACAAAGCCTGATCATATTTACCCTCCGATTGATAGGTGGCTCGACATTGTACTTAAAAGTGGTGTAAGACATCCTGTGTATCGAGATGTTCGATTTAGCCATTGAGCATTGTACTGGGCTGAGAAATATTAAGCTTTTGAATCTTCGTAATATTAGATCACTTACCATTTGTATTCACCAACTCGTTAAAATCCAAGCACCAGCTCTTGAACACTTGTCTTATTCTAACTATTGTTTGAAACTATTGAATATTATTGACTATGAGAATCTGAAATTTTTAGAGATAATCACGGAGGTATCTTATAGATATCTCAACGACCTTATTTCAATACCTTACTGTCTTGAGAGACTGATATTATCGGAGGCTCTTTCACAGTCGTAAAAATTTAATTTTGTTTAATGTTAGCTTGATACTTCGATTTGATATGTTAGTCCGAGGCTTTCTTGTAGGTGTTATGTTGTACTTCAAAATCACAGAATCTATTGAGCTATACTCAAATAAGAGATCCCAGTGTGATACTTGAATCACACTCAAATCTGCTGGTGCATAGTAACAATTTTGTCTTAGTACTCATTTTGTTATTTTTGGTTAACCGTGGTACCTAGGACAACTTGAGCGCACCAAGACAAATTACACGGAGTATCTGTCACCTCTCACTAACAACATGTATTAGATAACCCTGTCCATCAAGGCTATAATAAACTAGAAGAAATCACAAGTTAACTCTGTCCGCCAAGACAAGAAATCATTTGATTTTTGTTCTGTTGGGATTTGAATTTGAAAACCTCATGTGCTTAACATAGTAAATTGACCGCTAGATCACACCCTTGGGTGCGTTTTAGTACTAAGGTAGTGCAAACTAGTACTAAGACGAGTAAACGTAGTTTAGCATAGTATATATCTCTTTTTAGAACCCATCAAAGACCAAGGTACTCTGCTTTCCCTCTTCTTAGATGCAATCAGATTTGTTTCTTCAGTAATGTTCATTTTCCTTTGAGGGCGTTTTCGTTCTCCATTTTCATTTCATAATAATCCAACGCAGTTAGATAGTATGAAATAAATTTAAAGATGAAAAGGTAAAGAGAAATAATATGTAGGCTATACACAAAAAAATAATAATTAGGCCAAAAATTTATAAAAGAAAAAGAATCCCAAAGTGATAAAAATATTAACATAAAGACAAAATCAAGTGTTGATAATTAAAAAAGATTCAATCTTGAAATCCTACATATTCGGATTTTGTTTTGTATAATGATATATTTTTATTATTATATCTGTAACCAATTGTTTAAGTTTGTTGTAACTGTTCTATAAGCGCCGATAAATTTACAAGTATTACCGTATACTCGGGTTTCTATAATATATATATATATATAGGGTTTGATTTACTTTTCCACTGTCACATCCCCTGCAACTTCTAAACCATGGGGACAGCTGACATGTTGCCTATATGCCTCATTCGCAAAATACTCCGTTATCTTAGTTATGAAGAAGCATCTCGGATGACAATTCTCTCCAAAACATGGCTACTAGCCTGGTTGGATATCCCCAACTTGGTATTTACAGTCTCGTCGGTCAAAACCATAACAACAGTGGATCATGTCATGGAGAGATATAAGAACGGAAATATTCCTATTGAAAAGTTTGAATTACACAACTCTATAAAGTCTAAACATATTTTCCCTGTGATTGATAGGTGGCTCGATATTGCTCTTCAAAATGGTGTAAGACATGTAAAGTACATAGATGTTGAAATTCCAACAACATACCCCTTCCCTATTGTTAAATTCTTTGAAGCAAATGTTTTACGAGAACTGGTCTTGAAGGGTTGTAATATGATGCATTTTAATCAAGTGGTGACGTGTCATTCTTTGAGAAATCTTTCTCTATCTCTTGTACTCTTCGACGAGACCATACTTCTGAATATACTCAATAGTTGTCCGTTCATTGTTGAGTTAAGCATTGGGTATTGTACTTGGCTGAAAAATATTGAGATCCGAAATCTTCCTAATATCAGGTCTCTTGTCATTTGTAATGATGAGCCCCTTAAAATCCAGGCACCGTCTCTTGAACGCTTGTATTATAGTAGTTCTTGTTTGAATAAATTGAATATTGTTGAACATAAGAATCTGAAAACTTTAGATATATCATGCGCAGAGATATCTGATGTATATCTCAACCACCTTATCTCGATACCTTACAGCCTCGAGAAACTGATACTAGCTAACATAGCTTTTGGAAGATTCGACATTTGCAGGAGTCAATCCCTAAAGGTGTTAAAGATTCATAATTGCAAGATCATAGGAGAAATTGATGCTCCAAATTTGGTTTCGCTCGAGTATAAAGGAATTGATATTCCTCAGCTTAAATTTGCACAAGAATCAAGAAAATTGAGGCGATCACGTATGATTCTTTATCCCTTGTTCGATGTAGATGCATCATGGTTTTGTCAGTTGAGGAAATCCTTATCAGATTCAATCTCGTGGTCTCAAGTTACCATTTACTTTTACAAATGCGAGGAGATAAATGTGATAGATTTGCTACTGCAACCTAGAGTTGTTATCCCCAAAGTGGACATTTTAGATGTGAACTTCTCAAAGCCGAATTGGGAGTTCCCGACATTTATTGATGCCTTGCTGTGGAGTTGTCATCCCAGGAAACTTGACCTGCAATCAACAAGTGCAATTTTTACATGTTTCATGAATCGTTTCACGCAGATGAAGAATTTGCGTCATGGTCGATTAAAAGAAGCAAAAGCCTACAAATTTGATCAGAAAAGTCAGAGTTGGCATGCTGTAGAACATAAAAGAGGAAGAGATCTCTCAATAAGGACCAGTAGCAAGTCGAAGAAATACTTCTTTTTATTAGATTGGTGATGCAGTTTATTCCATTGCAAATTGAATGCCTTTATTTTTAGAAGTAACAAACTGCACTTCAATTTTTCGCAGCAAAAAGTAATAAATGCAGGGAGATTTACTTCATTTTTGTCTTCCACTAGAGGTTTTTTATCAGTAGTGAAAATTTGATTAAGTTAACGTTAGCTTGAAAGTTGTTTTCTGATATTTGGATTTTTGATATGTTAGTCCGAGGCCAACTTATAGTTGTTATGTTATACATCGAAATTACAGAATCAATTGAGATATATATAACTCAAATAAGAGATCTGTTGAATGCCTTGAATAGGACCCGTTACAAACAGAAAGGACGGGGTCTCGCTGTTCTTGGAGAATTTCGAGACAACAAATTGGTATCAGAGCCTCTCGGTTAATCGGTGTTCTTGGAGAATTTCGAGATGTCTGCTTTGAACGTGAAAATCGACAAATTCACAGGGAGGAACAGTTTCAGTTTATGGCAGGTTGTGAAGAGAATTTTCCGGTACCTTAGAGGTACATCTGACGTTGGTCTCATTTATGGAGGTGATACTCAGTGCTTGGTTACTGGCTATTCTGATTCTGACTATGCTGGAGATGTTGACACAAGAAGATCGATGACTGACTATGTGTTTACCCTTGGAGGATCTGTCGTCAGTTGGAAGGCAACTTTGCAACCTACAGTGACTTTGTCTACTACGGAAGCGGAGTACATGACCTTGACAGAGGCTGCAAAAGAAGGGATTTGGCTGAAAGGGCTGGTTAGTGATCTTGGTCTGCATCATGATCAGGCTACGGTGTATTGTGACAGTTTGAGTGCAATTTGTCTAGCCAAGGATCAAGTCCATCATGAGAGAACCAAGCATATTGACGTGAGGTATCATTTTCTGAGAAGTGAGAAGAGAATCAAGGTGAAGAAAGTAGGAACTGCTGATAATCCTGCTGATATGTTCACAAAGCCGGTTCCACAGAGCAAGTTGCAACATTGTTTGGACTTGCTCAACATCAGAAGCTGTTAATTGCCCTGCGGGGCAATTCTGAGGAAGAGGGGGAGGCCTGGCACTATCATAGTGCGTCTGAAGAATCTGTTTGGAGAATTCAAGTCAAGGTGGAGATTTGTTGAATGCCTTGAATTGGACCCTTAATTATCTGTCAATTCTGTATTTTGGGCCCAAGCCTGTTAGGGCGTAGCTTAGCACTATATATAGACGCTATGGCAAACCCTATTCTGTAATTCTGTTCTTGCCTCTCCATAATAAAACTGCTCCCCCTCTTCCCGTGGACGTAGCCAATTTATTGGTGAACCACGTAAATCTGTTGTCTTGTTTTTCGCGTTTATATTTTCTCGTATTATATCAAATTCCGCACAACAAGATCTTACTGTGTTTTTGTCTTATAATTCTAAAAGTAGTTGCGCGTGTATGCAACTGATAGGCCTATTAATTTCATCTTGAGACCTCTGAAGTATGTACTTTGTTGAAAAAGGAGAAAGTTATGCTGCATATAAATATAATTTCGACTTGTGATATCTGTGATCTTTGCATCGTTTCTTATTTAGTAGCAGTATAGAACCATTTACCACCTTTTTTTAAGGTTAACCGTGGTGCCCGGGCCAACTTGAGATATCGTAGACTAATTCCCTGAGATATCTGTCACTTTTCACTAAACAACAGGTACCAGGGAACCCCATCCATCACCGCTAGAATAAACCGGAAGAACTAACCAATTAACTCTGTCAGCTAAGACTAGATATCACTGTGTTTTGTCTCCGTTGGGATTTGAATTTGAGACCTCATGGTGCTTAACATAGTTTTTAATCACACCCTTGGATGCGTTTCCATACTCAAACTTAGTAGTTCATACTAGTACTAAGACGATTACATGTAGTTATAGCACCCAACAAAGACCAAGAAAACTCTACTTTCCTTCTTCGTATATGCAATCAGATTAGTTTCTTCAGCTGTGTTCATTTTCCTTTGAGGGCGTTTTCGTTCTCCATTTCCATTTAAATAGTCCCACTCAAACTACCTATCTTATCAAGTACTGTGAACGTAGCGCACTTCCAGTTCTAACTTCTTGCAGCTGGAAGCTAAATGTCATTGCAAAATTTATCGAAAAATAAATAAAGCACAGAGCCAACTTTCCTACCTTTGAGTTCTGTTTGAAAATGTTTTCATAAAAATGAACAAGCTAGCTAGTATGGAATAAATATAAAGATGAAAACGTAAAAGAGACCAAATATGTAGGCTATACTAAAGAAGACAAAAAAAAAAACAGAAGTATTTATAAAAGACAAAAAATCACAGGGCGATAAAAAAATTAAAGATAAAAATAAAATTACAGATTTTTTTTTTTTTTAAAGATTCAAACTTGAAATGTAACATAATTGGATTTTCTATAATAATTAGCTGTTATTTAAGTTTGTTACAACTGTTCTAAAAGCGCGGAAGCTATTATTTAAGTTTGTTATAACAGTTCTAAAAGCGTGGATAAATTTACTAGTACTAACAGTATAATAGGGTTCCTAGAGTATGTAGGGTTTTGATTTACTTTTTCACTGTGACTTCCCCTGCAACTTCCAAGCCATGGGGACTGCTGACATGTTGCCTGTATGCCTCATTCGCAAAATACTCTGTTATCTTAGTTATCGAGAAGCATCCCGGATGAGAATTCTCTCCAAAACATGGCTATTAGCCTGGTTGGATCTTCCCAACTTGGAATTCTCAGGGAAAAGCATAGCAATAGTGGATAATATCATGGAGAGATATAGGGACGGAAATATTCCTATTGACAAATTTGAATTTGACAACTCTAAAAAACCTGATCGTATTTCTGGTCTGATTGATAAATGGCTCGGCATTGCTCTTCAAAATGGTGTTAGACATCTAGTTTATAGAGATGTTACACATTCAAAAATATACCCTTTTCCTATTTTCAAATTCTTGGAAGCAAATTATTTAGGAGAACTAGTCCTGATGGGTTGTGATCTGATGCATGTTTCGTTATCGAGTACTAGTCATGTTGTGACGTGTCATTCTTTGAGAAAGCTTTCTCTATCTCGTGTACGATTAGATAAGAACATGCTTCAGACTATACTCTCTAGTTGTCCCTTCATTGTTGATTTAATCATCAGGAACTGTAGTCGGCTGAAAAACGTTGAGCTCCGGAATCTTCCTAAGATCAAGTCACTTGCCATTGATATTGACCATCCCGTTAGAATCGATGCACCAACTCTTGAACACTTGTATTATTCTAGTTTTTGTTTGAATAAATTGAGTATTGATAAATATAAGAATCTGAAATCTTTAGAGATATCATGTACGAAGATATCTGATATGTATCTGAACCGCCTTATCTTCAGACCTTACTGCCTCGAGAAATTGGTATTAGCTAACATTTCTTTAGGAAGGTTTAACATTTGCAGGTGTCGATCCTTAAAGGTGTTAAAGATTCATAATTGCAAGAACATCGGAGAAATTTATGCTCCGAATTTGGTTTTGTTGGAGTATAAAGGAGATGATATTCCTGAGCTTGAATTTGCACTAGAATCAAGACAATTGAAGCAGTCACAAATGATTCTTTATCCCTTGTTCAATGTAGACGCGGCATGGTTTTGTCAGCTGAGGCAATCTCTATCAGATTCGATCTCTTGGTCTCAAGTTACCATTTATTTTCACAAATACGAGGAGATCAACATGAATTATTTGCATATGCAGTACTTTAGAGATGCTATCCCCAAAGTGGACGTTTTAGATGTAAACTTTTTAAGGCCAACTGGGGAGTGCTTGACTTTTGTGGATGCCTTGCTCTGGAGTTGTCGTCCCAAGAAACTCAACTTACAATCGACAAGTGAAATGTTCATATGTTTCATGGATTGTTTGATGCATATGAAGAGTTTGAGACGAGCTCTTATTCATGATATTAGTTGTTTGATGCATATGAAGAGTTTGAGACGCGCTCTTTCTCATCAAAAGCGTGGTCAATTAAAAGAGTTAAAAGCCTACAAATTTGATCAGAGAAATCAGAGTTGGCATCCTGTAGAACACAAAAGAGAAGAGCTCTCAATAAGGACCGTTAGCACGTTGGAGAAATATTTCTTTCTATTAGATTGGTGAAGTAGTTTATTCAATCGCAATTTGAATTCCCTTATTCTCTTATAAGTAACGAAATGCACTTCCATTTTCGCAGAAAAAACTGTTTTTTCATCTTCCATTTTCTTAGTCGTAAAATTTGATTTTGTTTATGTTAGCTTGATACTTGGATTTCTTTTAAGGGAAGGCAATATGAATATAGTTTTTGTGTAATCATTGGTTTAACTTGCCTAAGATCAGATTACAGATATATGATGTGAAACAGAACATTTCCTCTAACTTATAGCAACGGTATAGTTGTCTCTGTGTGACCCTTTAGGTCGTAGAAAAACAAAACCATTCTCGTTGTACCTTGTCAAGTAATGTGAACGCAGCGGGCTTTCAGTGTCTAACTTCTACTACCGATTTTTTAACTTTTAAATTAGAGAATATGAAATAAAAGATAGGTTTGAAAATGTATTTTTTTCTCATAAAAATGAACAAGTTAAGGAGTCTTGTTGACTAGCAAGTATAATTGTACAAGGACTCTATTTATGTTCTAATAGGCTTTATTTTATATAAAAAAAAAGGCCATGTATTTATAAAGGAAAAAATGGTCAAATATACCCCTAAACTATTTGTAAAGGTCTAGACATGCCACATGGAATTGTCATTTCATTTTGACCTTACCACATAACATTTATATGAAAATGGAAAGATATTCGGACTCATAAACACCTAATTCGACTCATAAGCTCCTTTTAAATTCACTATCGACCCATTTTTAACAATTTTGTTTAATTTTTATTATTGCGGTAAATCCCGAAAATAGGTAATTGATTAATAAAAAATAGGAAAAATATGAAAAAATATAAAATTAACGCAAAAAATTTACAAATAAATATAGTAACCTTAAATCTAACATTTCAATTTTTTTTAAATTTTTTATTTTTCGATAAATCTCGAAAATGAGTAATTGATTAATAAAAAATATGAAAAGTATGAAAAAAATATGAATTAACGCCAAAACTTCACAAATATATATAGTAACATTTCAATCTACAATTTTTTAATTTTTTTTTATTTTTCGATAAATCCCGAAAATGAGTAATTTTTTAATAAAGAGGGAAAAATATGAAAACAAAATAAAAAATATACGTCAAAATTCACATATAAATATAGTAAACTTAAATTCAATAATTTCAACAATTTTTTTATTTTATATTTTTTCATATTTTCCTATTTTTTTATTTGTGATTTTTTTGTGTAATTTTTATATATTTTTTCATATTTTTTTGTTTGATAAACTCATTTTTGGGATTTATCGAAAAAATTAAAAATTAAAAAATGTTGAAATTGTTGAATTTAAGGTTACTGTATTTATTTTTTTAATTTTTGGCGTTAATTTTATATTTTTTTCATACTTTTTATTAATCAATTACTCATTTCGGGATTTCTCAAAAAAAAATAAAAATAATAAAAAAAATGTTTAAATTGAATTTAAGGTTATTGTAATTATTTATGTATTTTTGGCGTTAATTTTATACTTTTTTCATATTTTCCTATTTTATTATTAATCAATTACTCATTTTCGAAATTTGTCAAAAAATTAAACAAAATTGTTAAAAATTGATCGGATAATTTATTTAAAAGGGGGTTGATTTATGGGTCGGACTAAGTGTTTATGAGTCTGAATATCTTTTCATTTTCATATAAATGTTATGTGATAAGGCCAAAATGACATGACAATTCTATTTAGCATTAAAGAAATGAAAAATGAGTTGGATATGTCCAACATGACAACTAACGCCCATAAGGGCATATTTGGACCAAAAATTGGACAGCGAGGGCATCAGTGAACCAAACTTTAAACGGCGGGTATATCTAGACCTTTTCGAATAGTTTAGAGGCATATTTGACCCTTTTCCCATTTATAAAGCATAATACATAAATATGTCCTTTTACTTGGCTTTAAATCACATTTATGACCTTCAACTTTGGGTGTGCACAAGTAGACACTTAATCTTGTATAAAATTGAACAAATAGACACACAGATCCTACATGTCATTTTTTGTACTACATGGCGTGTTACGTGTATTTTGCCATGTCGGACTTATTTATTTTAAAGTTGGATAGTTAAAGTGTCTGTTTGTGCATTATGAAAGCTTGAGGTCAAAGTTAAACTTTGAAGTCAAGTTTAGGGTCCAATATATGTATTATGTCATTTATCAAAGACAAAAAGTTTCCCGATAAAAAAAATTAAAGTAAGTGTTAATAATAAAAAGGGAAAATGCACCAAGTACCTCTAGACTATGATGGAAATCTCAGAGACACACCTTAATTAAACTAAGGTCCTATTACCCCTGAACATATTTTTTTGTAATTTTATGCATCTTTTTGGCTTACGTGACATCCAAATATCTTCCGTGCCACAAATGTGTGGAATCACGGAGTGTGCCACGTAAGCCAAAAGATACACAAAATTACAAAAATATAAATTCAGGGGTTAGAACCTTAATTAAAATTTTGGTCATAGTCTAGGATACTTATGTATTTTTCCTAATAAAAAAGATTCAAACTTGAAATATAGCATATATGGATTTTTAAAATAATATATTTTTATTATTATATTAGTAAGTTGTTATTTAAGTTTGTTATAATTGTTCTAAGAGGGTGGATAAGTTAAAGTTATTTTTTAAGTTTGTTATCATTGATCTAAAAGTGCGAATTGATAATCTATATGACACTTTTAATATTTTTTATTTTTCAAGAGTCAAACAATTTTTATACTTTTTATTTTTTTAGAGTCAAACGGTTTAAGTTTGATTGGGAATTTGCGAATGTAATTTTCGATTTTTTTGAAATGAAATTTATATATTTGTATGAAAAATTAACCGTCAAAATTAGACTTGTTTGAATCTCAAAATCCGAAAAGTGTCACATAAAATAAAACGAGAGAGTATTTAATTTTAAGTTTGGAGATTATATATTAGATAATCACTCAACTATGAGTTATTTTTTCAAAAAAAGTTACTCAACTTTAAATTTTAATACAAATATCACTCAATTATAAGTTTTTTCTCAAAAAGCCATTCAACTTTGAGTTAAAAATTAAACTTGAGTGACTTTATGAGATAATAACTCATAGTTGGATGGTTTTTCAAGAAAAATAATTCATAATGACTTTTCAATTAAACCAAACTTGAGTGACAATTTGAGAATAGAGTAGTGGTTGAGTAAGCATATGAGATATTCACGTGAGATATTATTCCTTTTAAGTTTGTTTTTGAGAATAGAGTAGCTGGTTGAGTAAGCATATGAGATATTCACGTGAGATATTATTCCTTTTTAAGTTTGTTAGAACTGTTCTAAAAAGGTGGATAAATTTACTTGTGTAACACTACATATGAATTGTTACCAAGAATAATTAGGTTTTAATTTACTTTTCCAGTACCTCTTCCCCTGCAACTTCTAAGCCATGGGATCGGCTGACATGTTGCCTGTATGCGTCATTCGCAAAATACTCTGTTATCTTACTTATAGAGAAGCAACTTGGAAGAGAAGTATCTCCAAAGCATGGCGACTTGCCTGGTTGGATCTTCACGACTTTGAATTCCCGAAGGAAGACGAAGCAACAGAAGATAATAGCATGGAGAGAAATAGGGACGAAAGTATTCCATTTTATCGTAATTTTTTTAAGGTCGACTGTGGAATGCTCGACATTTGTGGATGCTTTTCCATGAAGTTTTCGTCTCAGGAAACTCAATCTACAATCGACAAGTGAAATGTTTACATATTTCTTGTCAAATAAATGCAGAGAGCCTTACACCTTTTCTCTCTTCTATTCAGAGGTTCTTTCTTAGTCGTAAAATTTGATTTTCTTTTTTAATATTAGATTGATATTTGGATTTTCTTTGAACCGTAGGCAATATGAATTGTTAGTTTATGTGAAACAGTATATTTCCTCAACTTATAGCAACGGTATAATTGTCTCTGCATGGCCTGTAGGTCATAAATTTAAACAGTAGACTTAACTTACTGACATCAGAATAGAAAAATCAGAGGATCACAATAAATACGATCTACTACAGCTTATAAATCAGACAGAAAACTTCAGAATCTGAGACTTCACATAATTTTAAACTTGTCGATAAGGACTTCTTCGTGATTCCTTCTATCCTAATATATGGGATAGAATCATCTGTGCAACAGAATCGCCAAAATATAAAGGTCCATACAAAGTTTCTTTTAGTATAGTTTATCGACCTGGAATCGTAGTGAAACCAATATCATTTGCTTAATACAGATACAAATATTTGATCATACAAAAAAAATAAGAATGGAAGGAGTATCAAATTTGCAGTAGTTTTAACAAAGCAAAGTCCCACTGATACCTGCAACTATCTTTATCTGTCGAATTTCATGTTAGCAATAGGAATTGAATCAACAAATCGTATAGACTGATAGAAGTATTGTAAAAAGGAGCTAGAGTTTCATGTTATCAATAGCAGATGCATAAGCATCAATACAGTAAAATTGTTCAAAGGTTTCATACCGAACAACTAGTCCCTTTTTTACAAACAAGAGGATCTATAACAAAAGCAGGTATTGCCTCAGTGATTATTGAGGCAATACGTGCCCTAGTAAATGGTCAGAGAGACAACTTATACTCGATTTTGCCTTTGTCAAGCAGCGACAGGAACATATGAATCGTTATTGTGAAGTTCATACAGTAAACGTCTCATAACGAAGTACTGCAACATCTATTTATCTCTAAAAGCAGGGGAACCAGGTCCATATACATCTATTTAACGCGTCATTACATTTGTCTAAAAAAACAAAGGTGCTTAGTGGTTCAATAGACGATACTCCCACCAAATAAGAACAGATGCACAGACCACATAAAGCAGAAGTCTAAAACAACAACTCTATACCATATAATTTTTTCTTTTCAACACAGTGATAGTGTATCACCAATCTAATAAAAAACGAAACCTATTCCTCTCGGTATAGTACCTTATTGCCTCCTTTCCCCTTCCGAGTTCCACAAAATGCCATTTCACTTCTCCCCAATCAAAACTATAGAGTTCTACTTCTTTTAATTGATTCAAACTCTTCATGTACATTAAACGATCCATGACATATGCAATCATTGTAACATTTGACTCAAGGAGAAGTGTCCTAGGATGACAACTCCATTGCAATTTAGCATCCACGAAAATGTTAGGCACTAGATTTCCCTTATACACAAGTGACACCAAATTTGGAGCATCAACAATATCCAACTTAGGAGACATTTCCGGTTCAGTAACATACGACAAGTGTTCAAGTGTTGGTGCTTGAATTTTAACGAGCTGGTTTCCAGCTTTCCAAATTAAAACCGACTTGATCTTTTGAAGATTATTATTCATTAGCTCAATCTTTTTTCAACCCGTAACAATTATCATACATGAAACTGACAATAAACGGACAACTATTAAGTAGAGTCTGAAGCATGTTTTTATCTAAAACTACATCAGATAGAGTAAGCTTTCTCAATGAATTGCACTTCATCACACTACTAGATAATGAAACATTCTTCAAATTACTATCCTAAGAACCAATTCTCTTAAAAGATTTTGATGCAAAGATTTTGAAAATAGGCAAGGGGTACGAGGTATAGTTAGGAACACCAAAGACAATATGTTTTACACTGTTCTGAACTCTAAAGTGCAATGTCAAGCTATTTATCAAACATAGGGAGAACTAAACGCAAATAACTTAAGTCTGATAATTCAAACTTTTCAATAGGGATTTTTCCATCCCGATATCTCTCCATAATATTATCCACTATTTTCATTTTTATATTGTTGTGATACTCAATTGTGAAATTCAAGTTGGGAAGAGTAGAACATGCTTGCAACCATGTTTTCGAGAGAATACTCAATCGAGTTGCTTCTGTAAAACTAAGGTAAGAAAGTATTTTATGAATGAAACATTCAGGCAATAAGTTAGCCATGGCAGGGAAAAGTTGCAACGATACAAATTAGAATAACCTATACATAAACCCCATGATTTATGAAAGACAAAAAATGATGGTAACTTTTTTAAATTTATTTTTTAAAAGAATTTTTTAAATCAAAAAACAAAAATACCATAAAAGAAATACCAAATCTTTCTTTCACTGTATATGTTATTAACTTTAATATTACTTCTCATACGCATGTGTTTATATTTTGTGACAGAGTCAATTTATTATTATATATGCATTATTATTAATTTTAATATACACATGGTATAAGTTTTTAATTTTATATCTAAAGTATACCGTACATTTTATGGCAAAAGTGGAAGTAGTTTTATGTTGAAAAAATTGGTTATTTTATGTCATAACTAATAATAGTGATTATAGCCGTCAATATGGGCTAGGCTCGTTGGGCCGGTCTGGCCTAACTCGAGATTTAATAGGGCTGGGCTAAGATTTTTGGAGTCCATTTAAGAAAAGGGTTTTTTAGCCCGGCCTGAATAAACCTGCTCATTTGGGGGCTTGTGAAATTTTGGTAGGGCCGGCCCGTGGGGTCAATAAAAATTAATTTAAAAATATAATATAATATTAAAATTTAAAAATAAAGAGAGTGCAAAATTAAAACAATTAGGTTATATTTCTATTTAGATACTTATACTTTTAGTTGAAAAAAAAAACTTAATAAATATTAAGGAAAATGCACAAGTACCCTAGACTAAGATCAAAATTCCAGAGATACACCTTAACTAAACTAAGGTCCTATTACCCCTGAACTTTTTTTTTTTTTGTAATTTTATACCTCTTTTGTATTATGTGGCACTCTATGTGACTCCACGCAATTGAGGCGCGTCAGAGATATTTGGATGCCATTTAAGCCAAAGAGGTACACAAAATTAAAAAAAAAATAAGTTCAGGGGGTAATACGAGCTTAGTAAGGTGTGTCTTTAGAATTTCAGTCATAGTCTAGGGGGTACTTGTGCATTTTCTCTAAATATTATAAAGATTATTATATTTGTGAATTTGATTAACAAGTAGTGACAAGGTTTCATTTGTTTCCATTAAGATTAGGATGTTTTAATTTGAATACACATTTAAATATTAAGATGTGCATTAAGATCTAGATGTGTAAATCTGAATAAACATCTGAATATTAAAATATTGTCTCTGAATCTGAACACTATATTATTGGGATAGTCTGTTTTCAATATCTGAATGCACATATGAAATTAACGTTATATCAATAAAATATTATAAAATCATTGTTGGTAAAATAGTTTTTTTTCCATATAAAATAATATTTTGAACATTTTTACCGTAACAAGGTAATATGATTTATGTTTTAAGAACTCAACATCAAGTTACATCATTAATATGACTATTTTTTGCACTCAAATACTTTGAGAATCTAATATAATGCAATTTAAAATAGTTTATATAGAGTAGTAAATATATAGTTTAGAAAAATATTTTATTTTATTATAGAATTTTTTTATTGTTATCGATCAAATAACTAATACTTTCTTATTTTTTAAAATCGTGCTAAATATTATATCATGAGAGTGCTTATCAATTCAAATATATTGATTAATTTAGAAAGTAAAAGATGTATATTAAGTTAATATGAATAAAGGAAATTATAATGACAAACATGTAATTAATATTAATTAAATAAGAAAACAATTTTTATGAGTTGTCGTGATTTAGTTGAATTAAGATAGGAGTCTTATTTTTTAGTGTGAATAGTGTTAAGGGTGTGTTACAGATCTGATTCATTCAGATATATCCAGACCCATTAAAAGGTTTATAAGAAAATAAAACAAACGAACTTAATGAATTGAATCTGAATAATTAAGATCCAGTTCTTAAAAAAAAAAACTTAATGAGGCAAATCTGAATAATTAAGATTCAAACCCCATTAAGTGCAAACAAATGAGGCCTAACATAATGTTAAATTTGTCGATATTTATGATAATAATTTTAAATTATAATTTATAATTTAATTTAATAATTATAAAAAAAATATCTTTTTAAAAAGTGGGCTGGCCCGGTAAGCCTGTAGCCCACGTACTTGTGGGCTGGACCGATCATTTTCTGGCCCACACAAAAAATAGGCAAGCCCGGCCTGACCCGTAAAATGTCAAAGCCTGTATAGATTAGCTCGGATGGGGTGGGCTAGCCCATATTGACAACTCTAATAGCGATGAAGGTGGAGTAGGAAAAATAACATATTAACAAAGGATGATATACGAAAAACTATAAAACATTCTCATGGCCCCTTCTTTACCACTAAACATCAGTCAACAGTTTTAACAGTAGGTTCATAAGTTATATACACTTATATTTATTTAGGTTCACAAGTTAATATATATATATATATATATTTAATTTTTTAATATAAATACATGGTCTACGGAAAAGCTATGGATTCATAGACTCCACTTTATTAAGTTTTTGCTACGTCCATGCCAATTGAAATAGTGCTTCATGTCCAATTTGATCTCATATATATAGTCCTATAGTGAAATCGGGACAAGTCGTAGAGGACGTAATTTGCCTACAATAAGACCACTTTTCTCCTCCGCATCCAAATCATCGTTGCCTTCAACAACCCAATCAAATGAATTCAACAACGAACCCAACATTATGGGAACCGTCCTCATAGCCAAAGATATTGCAGGACACATTCTTCGACCAACACCAAAAGGAATAAGCTTAAAATCATCTTGACCACGAATATCCATAACATTAGAACCCCAAAATCTTTCAGGTTTAAATACCAAAGGATCCTCCCAAATAGTAGGGTCACGACCTATTGACCATATATTTACCATCACTTGTGAACCCTTTGGTACAAAGTAGCCACAAAGTTCAAATTCTTGCTCCGCCTTACGAGACAAAAGAGGAACAGGCGGGTGGATCCGCAATGTCTCTTTCAAAATGCAATGCAAATAAGGAAGCCGAACAAGATCGGCTTCCTTTATTGCCTCTTTCTTGCCAATAACTTGTGCGAGTTCCGCTTTAGCCTTTTTCATTGCGTGTGGATTTTTCATCAGCTCTAGCATTGCCCATTCTAATGTAGCGGAACTCGAATCAGTTCCCGCAATGAAAAGATCCTGCAGCATATGGGTAGATCTAGTCACTCGAAAACGGAAAATATGATGTAGTTGGACTTAGACACATAGAACATGAGATTTTAATCGAAGAAAGAAAAGAAAACTTTTGAAACTCTAACTGCTAAGTGATCTGATCTAACTTCATATATTCAAGATAAGATATCTAAATGGAATGAGTGAAAAAACATCTAAAATAAAAGGAGACATTTTGCTTATTATTGCTTCTTTTTTTCCTTAGTGTCGATACTTGTATCGACTTGGCTATATAAATACGTATATCAAGTTTATTTCATTAAATTTATCAAATGACTCTTGTGAAAATCACTTTAATACTTAGTTTTAGTCGACTTTTTTCACAATAGAATATTATAAATCGATAAAATGGAGATAAGTTTGTTAAATAGTTGTCAAAATGTGACTTATTTTTGGGACCCAACTCTAATTAGATATATGGATAGAGTAGGGTGGTGGATGACGTAAGAAGGGAAGGCCCACCCCGTGCTTTCGAGACTTAAAAAATGGGGAAAACTATACAAATTTGATCCATTAAGTAAAGTATTTAGCCAAAGTAAATCCAATCCAATATATTTATCTTGATTGGATCTACAATTCAAACTAGTTACCTGACTACCCCTTGTTTTAATTCAATGAACCACTACTTCTTCATTCTTGATCCCATCAGAGTATATACATTGATTTATACTTTGATGGTAACCTTTTTAGGATATAATGTTCCTTCCTCAAAAAAAGAGAGTATTGAGACATATGATGTAAAAGATACTCTCTCTATTTCATAATAAGTGAATTATTAAGTTATTTTTTTATATTATAAGTCACTTTTTCTATTTGCACTTGCATTTAGAAATAAGGTAATTTTACTCTGCCTTATTTAATTAGTTATAGATTTTCTAGGTTAGTCAAAGTAAATTTATTTTTAAGATTAATTAACTAATAAATAAGGATATAATGAGCAAAATATGATATTATATGCATAAAGTTTATAAAATGATATATATTGAAGTCCAACTATTTTTAGAGAAGAGTGACTTATATTATGAATTTTTAACCAAACTAAGTCATTATATAAAATAATTTACCAAAGTAATACATTTTTCTAAAATTTTACAAAACTAGTATAAACGTATTTCACGGTAATGTTTTAGGGTATATTTTATTTTATAAAAAACTAACAGCATTAGGTTGATATACGTTATTGTAAGTAACGTTTTACTCCTAAAGCGTTACTGTGAGTAACGTATAACAATCTGACGCCATTAACTTTTAAAAAATAAAATATATCCTAAAACGTTACTGTGAAATACGTTTATACTAGTTTTGTAAAATTTTAGAAAAACATATTATTTTGGTGAATTGTTTCTCCTTATATTATCTCCACAATTCACTTATTTTTTCAAAGCATTTAATTAGCAATACACTAAAACTAAAATAGTCTAGACGATGCATGCATGAATTAATTACCAGACAAAGGTGTTCGATTTGATTTCTATCCGTAGCAATATTATTGCCTTCGCCATTGCCATCTTTTTCTTCACTCATATTTAGCAAAATATCCAAAACGTCTTTAGTTTTCTGGTTCTTCTTCCTTTGCTCCAATCTTTCATCAATAAAATCTCGAAAAATTCGAAACATTTTAGCAAAATCAGCGCAAGTGCTTCGATTAATCCCTTGAGGATCGATCCATTTCAGCACAGGGAAGTAATCCACCATGTTAAACTTTCCGATCTGGAATGTAATACTCCGAATCACATCCTTGAATTTCTTCTCCGATTCCGCACACAAATCCACTAAATCCGCGGAAAAAATCGTATTCGATAAAACATTAATCGCGATATCAGAAGCAGCTATACCAAAATCCACGGCATCACCGGTTTGGCTACACCGATGACAGTAAGCAATAAGCTCTGAGATTTTCGTCGACCGGAGATCCTGGTTCGCGTCGAGCTTGTTTGCATTGACGATACACGAATTCAATATCGTCCGGAGATTTTTCCGGCGACTGCTGTCGACCGGTAGCCATACGACGGAGAATTTATGGTGGTTATGAGCTTCGACTGCATCTTTGGGTGTTTTACTTGAAAAGGCGGAATCGTGTTTTTTGACGGCTTCTTTAGCCACGGCTGATGAGGATATAACGACTGTAGGTAATCGGCCCAATTTGAGACTTAGTATTGGGCCGTATTTGTTAGCAAGCCGTTCCATCGACTTATGGGGCGGAGCACCGAATATGTTGTGAAGATTTCCGACTAAAGGTAGAGGAATTGGTCCTGGTGGAAGTTTCTTATTATTACGAACACGGATCGAAGTCCATGCAAGTAATAATAATACACATATAATTCCTATGTAAAACATGTCGATCGATGGTATCATAACAAAAAAAATAGCTCAATGTGATAGAAAATGATTTGTGTACTGAACATATTTTGACATTCAAATTTTGGTTCTACCACTAAAAGTATCATTTTTCTATATGATACTCCAGTATATATAAATATTTATGTACCTATTGAACATTTCGTGTGAACATGACATAGAAAGTGATATGTGCTTTAATAGTCACTCAATTTGTTAAAATTGGAGTGTCTACTACGAGAAAAAAAAAGAGAGTCTACTGTTTATTTATTCAACATATTACTAGGCCTTCCTAACATGTAAGATAGTAAAGAAATCACGTTTCTTAATTAGGTAGACTAGGGATCAGATTTTGGATTGGCCAATAGTGTGTAGGAATATTTAGATGAATCTTTTTAATAGAATGTGAATTTATTCATTTAAAAATAAAAATAAAAGTAAAAGACTACTAACCATCAATTTTAGATTTGGATTTGGATTTGGTCAGGTAAAATTTTTTGTGGTATATGTGATACTTATGTTGGTAAAGGAGCAAAGGTTGTGATTTTTATGTTAGAAAACATAGTTAAATAACGTCAATGAAAAAAAAAATTATAATAATGTGATCATGTTTGAAATTTTACGTTGCTGTTGTAGTTAGTATCTTGCATATTTGTGTTCGAAGAAGAGGAGCAAAACAAACGAAGCATGCTCAAAAGTAAACCAACCCCTTGGACTGCTACGAAAAAACACACCATAATCATAGACATTTTTGTATACACACAAGTCTTTGATCTCCAATATGCATTGTGATTTTACGGCTCAAAAATTCCTTTGTCATGTAACAGAGAAAAACTATCAGACACCATTGATTGATATGAGATACACGCGCATAAGAACTCGGTGTTTAGTTGATACATGAAAAGAAAATGGACTATAGAATAATGTCTTCTGATATGCAAAATATTATAACAAACCAAAAGAGGAGAAAACAAAACAGGAAGTATAACTTATAGTCATCACTCAGAAATTCGCGGGCTAGCTCACTCTCACACACTTTTTTCAGTATCTTACAGACTATACATGGTCATAACACTCCATAGTGATGAAAAATGCCATATGAAAACATCTTTAATATGGTGAAAAAATCAGTCAATCGAAAAAAAATAAATAATCGAAAGCATAACACAAATATCTTGTTGAGTCTGTTCAATAATGTGTAGCTGCTGTGCAACATATGCAAGTGGTGAAGAAAGATGGTCTAGGCTTGCGTTTTCCGCTCCCTTTTGGTGAAGTTAGACAAGTTTCCTTTTCTTCTGATGCCTGAAAGTCCTCTCTTTTTGTAACAACAACATGGTTCTGTTGTGTTTCAGATGTAACCTTCAGATCGCCGTTTTCTCCTTTGTTTGACAAGCCTAAAAGAGGAGTACTGGAAATGTCTGAATCACTTCTTTCTACTCGAATAGTCTTTTCTTCGACTGTCACTGCCTCGTAGTCTAATGAGGTTCGGTTGTATCCAGTTCTCGTGATTGAGTTTGAAAACTTTGCGTTGGAGCCAACTGATAAGCTTCTCGGAGGAGTCTTTTCAGGACAGAGAAGTGGAGTTTGATCTGATTCTGAAGATCTTCTGTGAACACCAAAATCGAAGCTTGGAGACTTTCGAAGCTCATTTCCGTTGCTTGATTTCTGTGGGATCGTTTGGAGACTTAAACTTCCAATACTCTCTGGTGCTTTGGAAGGAGTTTCATTGTGAAAATTTGGCACCTTTTGATCAAAAGAACATTTTCCATTGGAAAATGCTAATGCTTCAAGACTTGGCTGAACATTCTGTGCATTTTCTGTCTCTTTTTTTGATATATTGAGTTCAAAAACACCAGAGTCCTCAGTGACAACAAATTCGCAGTTATCGTGCTCTGTCAAGTCTGCGTTGTGTTCTTTCTGATCTTCAACAGACTCAAAACCCTGCACTCTTCCATCTGCATATGCTATATCGATACCATTTTCCGATTTTGATGGCCCCAAATGCAATATGCACTCCTCCCTTGTTTCCTGTCTACTAGGCTTCTCAACTTCAACCTTTTCTTGTTCAAGAAAACCATTTTCTTCTGTAGTTGTTACAATGAATTTGGTTGGGAGTACTCCAATTTCAGGCACCATTTCAAATGTTTCTTCAAAATTCACATGTTGTTCTTCTGGTGGTGCGTGATCATGATAAAGAATATCAGGTTGAACATTTATCTCGAGCCTCGCTTTATCCTCCTCAATTGAATAATCCAGTACACTATCAGTGTTATTGTTGGTTCCTGTTTCCTCTGTAGCTTCTATGGGGTGTGATTCAACTGAAGGAGCTGAATTGTCATTCTGCATTTCATGCACTTCCTGCATAAATGACTCAGTTTCCTTCGGATCACATTTCTTTACCGCGTTTTCTGATTCACTTGATGTCAATTCAGCCTCTGGAGTATGAATCATGGATTTGTCTTGTGGCTCAACAACTGATGCAAGCGAACTCGATGGAATAATCTGTGGACTATCTGCCAACAATGAGCCTGTAGTATCACTAGGACTGGACTCCACTTTAGGAGTTTCATCCAAATCAACCTGATTTTCAGCACTCGTATTCTCATGTTTCTCCTCATTTGACATATCTCCCGTGGCATCCAGTTCTCCCACCAAGCATTCCTCTTGTTTAGTGATAACGTTTTGATCATTGGCATCAGCAACAACAGTCTTGTCAGCAAGTGAAATTTCAGAGCTGATCAACTGAGTTTTATCCTCATTCTGTCCTGATCTTCCCTCCTCTGGAGTTTCTTGTTCCTCACTTGGTGATGAATCGAAGTGTTCTTCTACCGTATCAGTAGCAACACTTGAGGATTCAACTGGATCAAACTTCAAGACTTCATCATTTGATAAACTTCCTTCTGCCTCACCTGATATAAGTTTTTACCAATTAGAGAGAAACTCAAATTCTTGCTTACTTATCTATTGATGTCTACATGACTATTCAGTTATCGAAACATAAGTTACAATCATAAACTTAACGTCTGCTTGCTATTATACAAGCAGGAATATAGTGACCGGTATAATTAGGTCTACGATGACAAAAAGATTCTGACCTTTCTCGTTACATATTTGGTCATGAACTTCATCATTTTCCTCAAGAAGTTGATCAACTTTTTGCCCATATTGAGAAGTATGTGTTTCAATATTAGTGACTTCACTCAATATGCCATTAGCATCTGTTTGAACTTCAGAACATTGAAAAGGCTGCTTAAATTGTGTCTCTCCCTTATCTTCATCTGCATAAGAAATTTGATTCAAAAGCAGACTACCACAAAAACAGATAGTACTAATGAAGAAAAGCTAATTCCATAATCAAGAAAACAGCATCGAAAAAAACAGACCTGTTTTTTCATCTTCATAGTTCTTAAGTTGAGGTTCTTTATCTGTTGAAGTGTCAAAAGTAGGCAAAGCTGCATCTTTCTCATGATTATATTTAGTTTCACCTTCAGGAACTATGTTGTTTTCCTCTTTAACACCATCTACATTGCCAGTATCTTCGCCTTTTTGTTGAACATCAACTGCAGCATTCTCTGCTCAACATAAATCAGTAAACACATCAAACAAACAGAATCTTGATATTCTAAACCAAAAAAAAGAAACAATCTTGAACTTCAACTAATCATCAAGCACATCAAACATACATAATCTTGAAATTCGGAACGAAAAAGACACAATCTTGAACATCAACTAATCATCAGACACATCAAACAAACAGAATCTTGAAATTCGAAACGAAAAAAGAAGCACTAATGAACTATAAAGCTGTTCTGTTTTACCTTGATGATCTACTGATGAATTTGTGTTGCCCATCTCATTTACCATAATCTAACTAACAATCCAACTCCTGCAATAAAACAGTGTTTTAATCATACTCTAAAGACAAGTGTCAAAGATTATACTATGATTAAAATTAAAAAAAATTAGGGGTCCAAAAATCATTAATACCATGATGATGATGACAACAGTGATATTCACATGCTAATAGCTAATATTAGAGGACAGCCTTAGACCTTTTTAAACATGCCAGTGTGTTAATAGTTGATTAGTGTGGACTCCTCCATTAATATTTGCTTCAACAATAAGCCTTTAACAAAGATGAGCCACAAAAACTAAAAAATAAACACAAAAAAAGCAATTTTTGACTTAAAAGTTTATTTTAAGTAAAGAGTGTTCTCTTATGGGGACACAAGATGCTTCATATACTAATTTTTTTAGCCTGTTTTCTTTTTCTTTTTCTTTTTCTAAGTAAAGTTTTGTATTCATTTTTTTTAAAAAAAATTGGCAATTTAATATTTGTATCTATGCCAAACCAAGTACAAAATTGCATTATGCGGCTTGATGCTTGCGTTTTATGGGACACTAGCTTAATTTTAGCTTAGCTAATATTACATTAAAACATCACATTCCTTGTGTTACTAATTTTTAGTGCTGGCATGATCATTAAACATAAACAAAGTAGCATATAAATGTAATGATATATGTTTTTTCTCAATTTTAATTTGTTTGTCATACTTTTTAATAGTCTGTCTTTTCTTGACTATTCTTTATTTCTGACTTTCTACATAACACATTTAAGATCATAAGATTAAATGATATTTTGGTACGTTCGACAAATCTTTTGTTTAAGACGTCCAAAAGTTTTCTTTATTTCCTTTTGAACTCAGAATTAAATCAAAATTGAATAAACAAAATTAAAACAAAGAGAATAGCAAATAAATTTCTAAATATAGATTATCTAAGTTCAACTGAACATATTGCTTTTTGACTCAAAATATGTCTAAATATGCCCCCAAAAAAAAAAATTTACCTATAATAAAATCGCACTCATTCTGAATTCATTTACTCTGAATAATAATATGTCCCTCTCCTTTCTTACAACACATGGAAGGGCCACCATTTTATATTTACAAATAAATAACTTAGTAGTTGATTAAAAGTATGAAATTCATGAATAAAATGATTGATTAATTGGGTCATTCTTTTTGGCCTAAACAAACTAATTGTGATGGACTTGTTTAAAGGGTGGGAGCCAAATAAAGCTTGTTGCTTTGCTAATTAATCTCATCAATAACTTCTTTATTGGATAAGGAATAATGGTTCCATTAAGGTCTAATTTTCAAAGATTTCTTGGTGTTAAAGCTTTAATCCAATCTAAAGATGGCCATGTTTAGAATGTTTAGTGCTAAACTCATCATCATTTTCTTTGGAATTTTAGGCTCTTTTTTTTGGACCATTTAATTCCTTTGATCAATTGTATTTATTACCTTTAAAAACGAGGGTTGGTAGAAGCCTATAATGTGAATGTCTTTCAAGAATAAAACTATTATTTTTTTGAAAAAGAATTTAAGATGCATATGATGACTGAAATTTTAGCCAATTTTAACATGTGTTTTAGTGAGAGCAAGCATAAATGAAAAGAAAAATTAAAGGGTATTAAATGATTTTGTTTATATTTATTATTGTTTTGACAATTGATGACAAACTATGTTTCAAATTTGAGTTCATTTGGAATCGACCAAGTGTTGAAATTCGAATAACAAAATTATTATTATTTTGGCAAAACAATTTCACACACATAACTAAGATTTACGACAATTTTTATACACACATTATATGTAAATTTTCAACCTTAGTCATGGACGTCTACTTGCCAATAGATCAATGCCCAATAACTCATGCAGGTCCAACAATCAATGGCTCAAAGTAAAAAGCACAAATGTTACGTAATACGCATATGTCTATTTTTTAATTTTATATAAATTTTAATGTTTATTTATGCACATTTAAAATTAGATGATATAGACATTGTCTGGTTCAAGCAATGCAGTTGCTTGTCATAAATTACACTTTAGATTACCAAAGGAAAACTAACTACTACTATATATTCTATTGTTGTTGTATATAACTTTGAGGGAAACTACTGATTATTAAAATCCAGCAAACACACACTAGCAACAACTTAATAGAGATATTTAGAGATAATAATTCTTATTGTTGTAAAAATATTTTTAGCGATAATTGAGTTAATGTCATTATATTCGGAATCACTAAAACCTTTAATGCATTTATATAGAATCATGATAATAAACATTCTTATCATATTAGTATCATTAAATAAAATATAATAATTATATTTTTATGAAAAATTACCTAAATACACAATTTATTTGATCATATTCTTTAAAATTTTCTATCATTTGAAAAAATTACAAAAATCTCAACTCTCTTCTATTCTCGGATGAATCACTTTACGCGATGTATTGATCGGATATATTACTTTACGCGATGTATCGAGACATACACAATATATCAGGACGTTGAGTGATATATTCGAAACCAAGATACAATTTATTGGGACACTATTGAGATGTATCCGTAATTGAGACACAACTTATCACGACGTTTTGAGATGTATCAAAATTTCACCAAAATTTAAGAAATTTTTGTGATTTAAAAGAGAGTTAGGGTATGATATGATTAGATCTTAATATTATCAGATTTATGTAAAAATTTCATATTATTATTGCTGCTAAATAATTATCATAAATTCTTTCTTTGTTATACTAGCATCCAATGGGCCATGACTCATGTAGTTGTCTACTGAGAAACTATGTTGCATTTGCAAAAGAAGACTACTTTGATCTTGGGTCTTATTCAATATTAATATGTTACTATAAGATGTACGACCAATTCAAAATCAAAATTGAGATTGAATTTTATTTGTACTGTTCGTAAGCAAGACAAGTTTATTGTGAGATTATCATAAATGAAAATTGAGATTGAATTTCCTATATTTTAGAAATGTATACGGATATTTATGGATCTATTCATTCATCTAGTGAATTATTTAGATACTTAATGGTCTTAATAGATGCTTCTTCTGAATGATCTCATAGTGTGCCTATTATTATCTCACAATTTGATGTTTGCAAAAATAACGATACAAATAATTGATTACATGCATAATTTTTTAATAATCAAATTAGTACGTTTAGCAATCGAATCATGACTCACCTCTAAAAAGGATAGAATAATTAAGAAGAAATAAATTTAAAAATTACTCTCGAAATAATAAAATTAAAATTTACTCATATAATAATAAATTAAGAATTTACTAAAAAAAAAAAAAACGTGACATACTAAAGTTGGAGTTTACAAGTATGTAAGTCAAATTTTATACACATCATATGCAAATTTTCAACCTATGTGACGTCCAATTCAATACATCAGTGCCCACCTCATGATGGTCCAACAATCAGTGGCCCAAGTAAAAAAAGCATTACGTAACACAATATGTCACGTAGAATATATATATATACATATCTATTTATTTAATATTATATAAGTTTTTGTATTTATATATGTACATTTAAAATTAGAAAACATAGATATATTAAATAATGAGGAACTTTCGTAAATAGTTATTTTAATAAATTTAATAACACTTTATAGCTATAGTTTTTATATTTATGGATTGTAGCTACAGTTTAAGTTATTTTATTTATATTATTCGTAAATATGTATAATTCACAGGTTTGTATAATGCATGAATATATTGGTATATGTAACGACCTGTTTAGTCGTTTTTGAACAGTAGAGTTTATTCTGGTAATAACTGTCTGGGTCGACGGATCCCACGACGGACCGTCGAGGGGGTCTCGTTCCAAAACACTTAGATTCTAAAAATTTGGGTACTGAGAACAACTCTTTGAACTTCGCGACGACATGGCAGGACGGACCGTCGTGGGCACGACGGACCGTCACAGACCCTTTAGTGAAATTTAGTCTCTGAACTTTGTGACGGAAGCAGCAGGACGGACCGTCGCAGGCACGACGGGCCGTCACAGGCTGCGTAAACCTGACTGGGTCGGATTCCTGTTAAAAGTTTTTAAGGGGCGTTTTGGACTATTCCTGCTTATGATTATAAAGTTAGTGGTTTAATGTTAATAATTCAATTACTTGGGGGTTAAAGGAGACAACCTTGGAATAAATAGTGGGTTCCTTTTGTCATCTTTTATGCTTAATTATATGGTAATTAGGGTAAAAGAAAAAGAGTTTGAATAAGGAAAAATAGAAAGAACAGAGGAGAGGGACGAACGAGCGAGAGAGGAGAGAACGAAGAGGAAAGCAAAGACCTTGAGAAGTAGCTCGCTTGATCACAATTCTTCGGTGGAGGTAGGTTATGGTTTATGCTACTTCATAGTAAACTCTTAATAGCGAATGATATGTGTTGGGTAGTATTGTAAAGTCTTCTATATGCTTAATTGTGTGCTTGCATGATGTGATTATATAATTGTGATAAAATAAGCATGATGAGGCTGCTGAATCTTAAATCTTAAAACCTCTTTGTTAATGATGATGTCTTGGTATAAAAGAAGGCTTGATGAACTAAAAGAATGAGGTTAATGGATCGGGTGTCACGTTCCGACACCAGGATAGTAATAGTGGATCGGGTGTCGCGTTCCGACACCAGGATAGTAATAGTGGATCGGGTGTCGCGTTCCGACACCAGGACAGTAATAATGGATCGGGTGTCACGTTCCGACACCAGGATAGTATTAATGGATCGGGTGTCACGTTGCGACACCAGGATAGTATTAATGGATCAGGTGTCACGTTCCGACACCAGGATAGTAGTAGTGGATCGGGTGTCACGTTCCGACACCAGGATAGTATGAGGAGGATCGGAGTGTCACGTTCCGACACCAGGATAGTAAAAAGAATTAATCTTGAATTATGCTAATATACTCAAATTTAATGAACCTGTTTCCCAAATAAGTATGGTGTGGAGGCTTGAGTCCTCATAGATGTGCTTGGGTTGTGCCCAATGGTTCATGTGTTTGTTGCTTGCCACATGTTAAGTATTGTAGTTGATTTATATTATTATTCATTATATATTGCTCTCTATTCTGAGTTGGCCGATGATACCTACTCAGTACTTGTGTTTTGTACTGACCCCTACTTGTATGTTTTCTCTTTGTTATTTGTGGAGTGCAGCAAACGTACCGTCGTCTTCAACTCAACCGCAACTCTAGTCAGCCTTCATCACGTCAGATTTCAGGGTGAGCTATTGTTCCTAGCTCGGACTGGATTCTCTCTCATTCATGTCTTGATGTCCTTGAAGTTCGAACATGGACTATCTCTTTTATTTGTTTTAGCTACCTAGACATTCTTAGACTTAGTAATTTGAGGATAGATTGTTCTTGTGGTGATGACTTCCAGATTTTGGGAATAGTAATTTATACATTTTAGAAGTTATTATTGATTTCGTTAATGAGTTTTAAGTCTTCCGCATTGTATTTTGTTCATTTTGGTTCAATTATTGATAAATGATTTGGGGTTTAGATTGATTGGTTCGCTCACATAGGAGGGTAAGTGTGGGTGCCACTCGCGGCTCGTTTTGGATCGTGACAGCATAATTCAATTATTTTTGTATAAACTCGAAATAACGAATTTATATAATTATAAACATTCAAATATAAATAGTTAAACAAATTATATTATACAAAAATAAGATAAATTATATATACAAATTTTGAATTATACAAACGTGCGAACTAAACAAAGCTAAAAAGCCAAGTTGCATAATTATAACTAAAATAGATTGCAAATTATAATTAAGACAAATTATAGATATGTTAAATAATTAATTAATATATATTTACTTATATGCACAATTTTCACTTAAATAATTTACATCTTAACCAACGACCAATCAACAAATCCTAATAAGTTTTGTTCCCTTACAAAAGTACACATCTACAAATTCTCTTGATGTAGAATAAATAGCAAAATTGCATTTTTAACATTGACCAGGTCAACCAATGCAGTTGCTTGTCATAAATTACCCTTTAGATTACAAAAGGAAAACTAACTACTACTATAGTTTTTGTTGCATAAAACTTTTAGCACATTTATTTATATATAGAATCATGATAACAAATATTCTTATCATATTAGTATCACTAAATAAAATATAAAAGTAATTATATTCATATGGAAAAATTACCGAAATACACACACTACATTAAAATTGTTCTTTAGCGACAATTAATTAGCAATTATCGCTAAATGTATACTTTTAGCGGTAATTAGTATTCATTGTATATGTCCCTAAAGGCTTTAGTGACATTTGATCTAATGACACTTAACTAATGCCTGTAAAGGCTTTAGCACCTTTATTAATATGTTTATTTATTATCGTTGAAAGTTATTTTTGTTGTATTGACAATTTATTTGATCATATTCTTTAAATTTTTATATCATTTAAAAAAATTACAAAAATCTCTACTATCTCATATTCTCGGATGCTATCACTTTACGCGATGTAATGATCGGATACATTACTAACGAGATGTATCGAGACGTACGCGCAGTGGCGGAGGCGGAATTTTTATCGAGGGAGATCAAAGAATAAGTAAGCACACTAATAATATACACAAATAAGCAGGTCGTGTTAATAAAAGCGGGCGGGCTCAAATATAAACTGGTCGGATTTGATTTAAGCAACTAAATAAAATTCAACTTTACCTCAACATAAAAAATAAAAATCAAAGAAGTATGTGTTTGACATAATATTAAAATGAGTACGAGAGAATCTATTTTTAACAAAAATTTAATTATCCAAATTCAATCAAGACAATAAAATTGGCGTTGAAAAAAATAATAATCAAGACGGAATAATATCACAAAAAATCTATAATTATTTATAAATTTTTAAATGATTACACCTATTTGTTTAATCTTACTTATAATTATATAATTCTTTAATCAAATATAAATGAAATGTTTGACTTAAAATGAGTGTGAGAGTGTCTTTTTAAATTTAAATTATGAAAACTTAATTTTTTTTATAAGTTTTACTTGATGTTATAAAAATAGAAAAGAAAAAGCAGCTCAAACTATAGAAAAATAATGTTATTTACCGGGATTCGAACTCGTGCGCATTTAGAAATTAAAAATAAGAACAGCTGAAAGTTGAAATTATTATATTAAAAAGGGATGCAAATACTCAGGTTCGAACTCGCAAAATAAGCGCTGACCTTATGAAATCCTGAACCCCCTAACCACTGAGTCAAACCCTTTGCTTATGTTTAGGGGGTTCATCACTTAATATATACTTGTAAATCAAAAAATTTATCCTATATATACAATATAATTTTTCCGACGATCCGAACCCCCTCGGCCCCATGTACCTCCGCCCCTGGTACGCGAGTGACATATCCGAAATTAAGACGTAATGTATCGTGACATTTAGATGTATATGAAATTGAGACACAATTTATCACGACGTTTTGAGATGTATCGATCAGGATTCCACCAAATTTAAGAGATTTTTGTGATTTAAAAGGAACTAGAATATGATGTAACTAGGTCTTAATATTATCATATTTATGTAATAATTTCATATTATTATTGCTACTAAATAATTATCATAAATTCTTTATTTGTTATGGTAGTATCCAATGGGTCATGACTCGTGTAATTGTCTACTGAGAAACAATGTTGCATTTGCAAAAAAGACTATACTTTGATGTTACTATAAGATGTACGACCAATTCAAAATCAAAATTGACTAGGGTTGACGATGAGTGTGCCTCTTCTTTCTCTTATCCACAAGACTTCCAAAGGTCTTTATGGGTGTTTTATTATAATACTAAGAAAATACATCTTTGCTTTAATTTTATTTATCAGGTTTTGATTTGATACGAAATTTAAAATAATAAAAATAAATTTTGTAAGTTTATAATCTTAAAATAAAGATATTTAGAATGTATTTAATTAATATTTGTATGATCTGAAACATGTCAAATGACAAATTAGAATTAAAGAGTTACAAAAATAAAAAAAAGAAAACACTACTATTTTTTAAAAGGACTACTAAGAGAGAATTTTCCAAAGAATGTGTTGTTGTGTCTATCATTTCTCATTATAATAATAAAACTTGATTGTTTACTTTGAACATAAAATTCATATTGATAGTGAAAGTATACTATCTTAGAAAATTGTATCGTAAGGTATAAATCCACATCAAAATTTTCTTTCACATTTGTCTTTATATTAAGTCTTCATTTTCTTCCCAAAAATCAAAATGCACTCTTAAATACCTAACATTGACAAGGAAAAGTTAAGAATATCATTAAGAATCCCCTTTTATAACCTTCTTGGAAAGACATTATGGAACTTGAGAGATCCTTTGCAACAAACTTCATACATAAGCTTTTTGGAGAAAAAAAAAATACTAGTATATAAACTTAAAAATAGTACTTCCTCCGTCCCTTTTAGTTGTCATAATTTTCCTTTGCAACAAACTTCATACATAAGCTTTTTGGAGAAAAAAAATACTAGTATATAAACTCAAAAATAGTACTTCCTCCGTCCCTTTTAGTTGTCATAATTTTCTTTTTCAGTTAAATAATAAAAAAATTGACTAACATTTTAGGACATATTTCTTCATAATATTGATATGCAAAGAAATGCAATTTATAGTACTTTAATTTTGTATAGTTTTTGAATATCTGAATTTTTAGTTTATAATATGAAACTAATGTAATCTAATTCAATTTAAAAATTTCGTTAAATTAACTTTCGAAAAACGCAATACGACATCTAAAAGGGCATGACAGGAATTCTCTCTTTGTCACACACTATTTTAGTAAGTCCAAAATAAAATGACATATTTGTATATTTAGTACTAAGAATTTAACTTTAAAATGTCTATTATAATCACACGAACATTTATGACTTGTTTTAAGCTACAAATTTCAAAAGTCAATTTTTATTTCTTAAATTTCGTATCAAATCAAATAATATCACGTAGATTGACGAGACAAAAAGAGTATGAATTTTGAGGTGGCAAACTGACATCATAATAATATCATCATTTGACACTCAATATCTTACGTAATACAATATTATCATAAGAACTATTCAAATTGTTAGAGGACTTTGTCCATCATTTAATGTACTCTTTATAGAAGTTGATATACATGAGAATGACATATTCAAAACTATAGACTTAATTTTATTTCATCAAAAACTATTTTTGCATAATTAGTTTTCTTAAAAAATGAGATTTATAATTTTTAAAAATAGAATAAATTATGTACTACGATAAATAAAAATAACACAATAATATTTAAATTATTTATACTAATAATGTAGAAAACATATTATTGCATCTTAATTTAGAGTTCGAGCCGCTGTTCGTATAAAATGTACTTAACTATGATTAAGTGTAATATGTATTTTCACTTTACCTTTTAAATACTAAAAAAATAATTTTATTAGTCTAATTTTACCCATTAGGGATATATATATAAACAAACTAACTTGAACGGCAAAACAAAAATAAAACATAGAACAACGTAACTATAGTGTCACTATATATTAAAGCTCCAAAGTGAAATTGGGTAACATAAATTAAATACAACCTAATTATTAATGAAATGGATAGCTAATTAAAGTGCACATAAGTTAATTCATGCAACTTTATCATCAAAATATAAAATAAAAAAGAAATTTCCTACTTAACAAGAAAGCAAAAATAATAAAATAGTTGAAAACTTGGAATAAATTCAAAATTTCCAATATTATATTGTTTGTCATTTAATTTTATGCCTAACCCTAACTGTCATAACATTTATTAATAAAATAACGGAGACAAATTGTCGACATTAAAAGAAGCTGCATAAGAATGAAATAATCTTAATATCTAAGTTAACTATATAGTTGACCATATAGCTGCTATAATTTGTCATTTCATTATCATCAACACATCAGTAGCAGTTTTTTTTTTTTTTAAAAAAAGAATATTCACACTATATGTCCATGATAAATTGGTTAATTGAAAAGATTATTAAACTTACCTTTTATTTTTCTTTAATTTCAAATTTGAAAAAAGTGATGATAGTAATGTACACTTAAATGAAAATTTTGATTATCATAAGAATGTCATATTCAGTGTAATTATTTGATAAATATGATATTCTAAGAAAAAGTACTGTGTAAGCAATTTTTTTTCTATCTTGTGAAAGTAGAAAGATTATTTCTAATAGATCGTCGACTCAAATAACAACATATTCAATATAATTTTGTAAATGGGATATTCTCGAAAGAGTGATGTGTATGTAATTTTTGTTCATACCTTATATGAAAGTAAAAAGATTATTTTTAATAGATCCTCAACTTAAAATAATAACATATTGAATGTTATGTTACATATTAGATAATATTCTAACAAAAGTGATGTGTACATGATTTTATTTCAACTTTGCGAAAATTAAAAAAATTATTTTCGATAGATTCTTTACTCACATAATCTATTATTTTAAAAATGTGAAGACTAGCTATATGAAAAATCATAAAGAATATTTAGGAAACCACATAGAAAGGACTAGAAAGTGAACGAATCAATGCAAAAGAATACTAATCCCCAAAGTTATGGGATTGAAGGGAACATCAATTACACCTCCACGCATAACTTAGGAAGACAGCAAGTTCAAGTACCTTTTTAGGTTTGTTTACATGTGAAAATGTTTTTCACGGAATTTTTTTTTAATGATATTTTTTGGAAAATAAATGAGATATATATTTATTTTTTAGTATTATTTCATAAATATTTTATATAATCTAGATAAATATTATAAAAAAAGAATCGAAGGGTATGTAGGCGTGTGCGGTGGTGCGGCTCTGGAGTAGGGCGGAGCTACCTTGGATGAACCCCCTTCGATGGAAAATTCTACTATGTGTACATGACTAAATTAATATTTTATGTATATATAGTAGATGTCAAACTCCCTTCGGCTACTTTGTGTATCTATTTCTACGAATTTTGAACATTTTATTGAAAATCCTGACTCTACCACTGTCTGGGAGGGTGATGATGGTCGCAAGCCTGTGTTGGAGGGTGGAGAGGAGACAACTATTCAGTTTCATTGAAAAAGTTATTTTCCTCATTTAAAAAGAAATTATTTTCGCAAAAAATTGATCTCTGAAAACATTAAAAAAATATTTTTCTCCGTATCAAACATAAATAATATGTCCAAACGGTAGAAAATTCAAGGTATATACTTGAATCAATAGATAATACTATATAGTATGTGTACGTATTTATGTTGAAATTGTACAAGCAAAGTTGTTAATATAACGCGCAAAGAACATATTCGAATAATGTTATTTTACTGCACTGAAATTCCTGGAAAATCCTGATAATAATTATTAATTCGATTAATAAAACAAAAAAAAATTCAAATCTGAAAATATTGTTCTTTCCTTATAGATTTGTTTTTCTAGTGCATCGTATCATTTGATGATATCACGTGAATCACTAGAAACATGTGAAGTATATGACTAACTTTGAAGCAGACTATCATGAAATAAAAGATCTTCTTTCTAAAGAAAATCGATTCGAAACTTTTATATGTCCAAGGTTCAATATTAAAATCATTTACACATTTTTTGAAATTTGTGTAGAAACGAATTTATGATATAAATTTTATAGGTGATGTTTAAGAATTTTCAGCAAATACTTTTAAAGTTATATGTAATAAGTAATATTTATTATTTATTACAAGTTTACTAAATTTATGTTAAAAGTACTTAATTTAGATGTAGTCCATCCCATGGATTAATTTATTGAGTAGTGAATTTCTATATAGATGGATGGAAATAATTTAGTAGGAAACATGAAATGATAATTCTAGCAAGTTTAACATGGAAAAATGTTAAACACGACACAATTAAGACCAAAGCTTAATGTTCATTCAAATTTTGAGTCAGTTTGATGTATCAATTTTAAATAACAAAGTTAAGGATTATATAATCTTTCTATTTATGTAGCAAATGATGAATTCTTTAGTGAAAATTATAACTCTGTTATTAAACTGAACCGACTAGGTTTGGATTTCAAATTTGTCGACAAGATTAGGTATGTTTGATAGTTCAATATATGAGAAAAAAGCTTCTATACTTCTATCTACTTTAGTTGCAAACTAGGCCCTATGCTTTAAAATTGTGGTCCCACTTTTTATTTCAATTTTTTTGCATCTTTGGAAAAAAGTCTTCTTTTGTTTTCAAAGTTTAACACGATATACAATTCTCATTGATATGTTTTTATTATTATACACCCATAAGATGATCAGCTTAATAGCCATATTTGCGACCCCATCTTAATAATCATTTTTCAAATTCGACGAGTGAAACTTCAAGACAATATCCTGAAACTTTACATGTGAAATTTGAAACTTTAGAACAATAAATTATTTACAAAGACTAAAAAGTTAACTATTTATGACTTTAACCAATTCACCCAAATAGTGTAGAAGGAAGCTGGAAATGCTTGGACATGGACATTAATACAGATACATGGCCCTCCAATGGAAACATACTTAAAAGTCAATAAACTGCCGTTATAACTTCTTACGCGGGGGCATATTTTAGCTTCCCTATAAAAAGGATCTTCCATGAAACAAATTTATTCATCCAATTCCAAACACAATTTTATCTTTTCTTTCGTATATCAATTAACTACGTCTCAATCCTGAACTAGTTAAGTTTCATCAATCGTCATCATAATACAAACATTAATTTCATTACGCTAGCATTTTCCACCTTTACAGTCATAGAAAGGCCTGTCCATGATGTTTCAAGCAAACTTGCATTATCTCTGCATGCACATTACACTTGATTTGCCATCTGAAGTTGATTTCTCCAGCAAAAAAAGATGGCACTTAGCTTTTGCTACAATCTATTGTTCCAGAGCTTTTGAAATTAAGACCAGCACTAAAGCATTACATGGAGCTGCCTACAATCCAAGAAAAGCACGTCATGTATCGACTGATACAATCGCAATTGATGTAGTTCAACACCACCCTTTTTTCTCAGGCATTGATCAGTCAAATCTATCTAAGCTTGTCAAGGATAAAAACATCGACAAACTTGCTAACCTTGGAGGTGTACAAGGTGTTGCTGCTTCTCTCAAAAGTGATACAACTGATGGTGTAAGCGGAGATTCAGAAGATGTTGCACGTAGACATGAGGCTTTTGGAAGCAATACGTATCGTAAGCCACCTAGTAAAAGTTTCTTCATCTTTGTTTGGGAATCATTCAAAGATCCTACTATCATTATACTTTTGCTCTGTGCTGCTCTGTCTCTTGGATTTGGAATTAAGGAGCATGGACTGAAAGAAGGATGGTACGATGGAGGGAGTATTTATGTCGCGGTGTTTCTTGTCATTGCTGTTTCGTCTATTAGTAATTTTAGACAAAACAGACAGTTCGATAAACTTTCCAAGGTGAGCAAAAATATCCCAGTCGAAGCTGTTAGAAAGGGGAGGCGCCAACAGATATCGATATTTGAAATTGTTGTTGGAGATGTCATTTGCTTAAAGATTGGAGATCAAGTCCCTGCTGATGGGATTTTGGTACAAGGTCATTCTTTACAAGTGGATGAATCTAGCATGACAGGTGAAAGTGATCATGTCGCGATTAACCTTAGACAAAATCCGTTCTTGATTTCTGGGACAAAGATTGCCGATGGCTATGGCATGATGCTTGTGACATCAGTTGGAATGAACACGACCTGGGGTGAAATGATGAGCCAAATCAGCAGTGATTCTAATGAGCAAACCCCTCTCCAAGAACGACTCAACAAGCTTACTACATCGATTGGTAAAGTTGGGTTGCTAGTTGCTTTCTTAGTTCTTGTTGTCCTATTGGTTAGATACTTTACTGGGACCACAAAAGATGAGTATGGGAACAAAGAATTCAACGGGAGCAAGACATCATCTGATGATGTGATCAATGCTGTGGTGGGAATTGTTGCTGCTGCTGTTACCATTGTTGTTGTCGCAATTCCTGAAGGCTTGCCTTTAGCTGTTACACTTACTCTGGCTTATTCCATGAAGAGAATGATGTCTGATCAGGCAATGGTTAGGAAGCTCTCCGCATGTGAGACTATGGGATCTGCCACCACCATCTGTACAGACAAAACAGGTACTCTTACATTAAATAAGATGACCGTGACAAAGTTTTTCTTAGGCAAACAGCACGTGAAGGCAGAAAGTCATACAACAATTTCAGCCAAAGTTCTTGAATTATTACACCAAGGGGTTGGATTAAACACTACAGGCAGTGTTTTCAAGTCCACGGATTCATGTTCCAGCTTCGAGTTCTCAGGCAGTCCTACTGAAAAAGCTATTCTTTCATGGGCTGTTATGGAATTGAACATGGATATGGATCAAATCAAAAGAAATTTCAACATTCTACATGTGGAAGCTTTCAATTCAGAGAAAAAGAAGAGTGGTGTCCTGGTCAAGAACATCAGTGATTGCACAATTCATGCGCACTGGAAAGGTGCTGCTGAAATGATTTTAAGAATGTGCTCCCATTACTATGATCTAGAAGGGAACGTAAAACCTCTAGAGGAATCAGATAAGGAAGAATGTAACAGGATAATTGAAGGAATGGCTGCCAGCAGCCTCAGATGTATCGCATTCGCACACAAACAAGTGCCAAAAGCTGAGCAGAAGGATAATGAACATATGCATGGAGATATTCCAGACAACTCTTTCATTCTTTTGGGCTTTGTTGGCCTAAAAGATCCATGTCGGCCAGGCGTGAAGAAAGCAGTGGAAGCTTGCCAAAATGCTGGTGTGAACATCAAGATGATCACTGGTGACAATGTGTTCACTGCAAAAGCCATAGCAACAGAATGTGGAATTCTTCATCCTAATCAGGAAGTAGATGAAGGAGCAGTCATAGAAGGTGAAGAATTTCGCAACCTAACAGATGAAGTACGGATGGAGAGAGTGGAGAAGATACGTGTGATGGCAAGATCATCCCCTTTTGACAAACTTCTAATGGTGCAATGCTTGAGAAAGAAAGGTCATGTGGTTGCGGTCACCGGTGATGGAACGAATGATGCACCAGCTTTAAAGGAAGCAGATATAGGACTTTCTATGGGGATTCAAGGCACTGAAGTAGCTAAAGAGAGTTCTGATATAGTCATCTTGGATGATAACTTTGCTTCAGTTGCCACAGTTTTGAAATGGGGAAGGTGTGTCTATAACAACATCCAGAAATTCATCCAATTTCAGCTCACAGTAAATGTGGCTGCGCTCGTGATCAATTTTGTAGCCGCTGTTTCATCTGGTGAGGTACCACTCACAGCAGTACAGTTGCTATGGGTAAATTTGATCATGGACACATTAGGGGCACTAGCACTCGCGACAGAGAAGCCAACGGAGGAACTCATGAAGAAGAAACCTGTCGGTAGGACTGCACCGCTTATTACCAACATTATGTGGAGAAATCTAATGGCTCAGGCCTTATATCAGATTGCTGTTTTATTGACCTTACAATTCGGAGGAGAATCAATCTTTGGTGTCAGCAAGAGGGTAAACGATACATTGATCTTCAACACGTTTGTTCTTTGCCAAGTTTTCAATGAATTCAACGCGCGAAACCTGGAGAAGAAGAATGTCTTTGAGGGAATACACAAGAACAAGTTGTTCATGGGAATCATCGGAATAACATTGGTTCTCCAAGTGGTGATGGTGGAGTTTCTAAAGAAGTTTGCAAATACAGAGAGGCTGAATTGGGGGCAATGGGGAATCTGCATTGGATTTGCAGCTGCATCTTGGCCAATTGGTTGGCTTGTCAAGTGCATAACTGTCCCAGAGAAACCAATCTTCAGTTATCTCAGGTTAAAATAGAGTAAATTTAGATGTTCTAGTTTGTTGTGAAATGGTTGATTTATGTTGCATTCATTTATTACTCGCTACTTGTATTTGTGTATGGTATGTTTTTAAATAAAGATTTGTATAGAATTCTCTACTACAGTAACGGAGTATAGATTTACAGTTGAAAATTACTCAAGTATTAACAAAAATATCAAATTAAGAGTTGAACACATCTAGAAGTGTAAAGTCCAGAGTTTCTCCCTTTGCATATCCAAATTTCTCCACTTCCTAAGTAGTAAAGACAAAAGATATTCAACAAATAGACTGAAAAGACTAAAGTTAACTCTTTGGAACATCAAAAAAAGAACTTAAGATTTTTTACAAAAGCTTCTAGAATGATCTACAATAGTATCTTAGATATATTTATCTTAAAGCTAGATTAATAGCTACAGTAATTTCTAGAAGCATCAAAATAGAGATACATCAGGCATTCACTCATTGTCAATCATCATAGAATTCGGAATGCAATAAAACTTGTCTTCAAGTTGATCATAGCAGGGTTCAGAAATGGAAAATGTGTGTAATATAAATCCCAAGGAATGAGAAGAGATGTCAGTTTGTTACCTCTTTCAGTTTACGCAATATAAACTGATCGCCGATCGCCGATCGCCGATCGCCGGTGCAATGCCTGTGAATTTTCAGTCAGAAGTACTTTCCGGCACCGTTGATTTTGTATCTGTGTTCCTAATTTGACCTACTGAGTCATATCAATTTGGGGATTGAGAAGTTGAAAAGATCAATGAAATTATGTGAAACTGATCGCAGAATTAGAGCCTTCCTTTCCAAATATCTTTTGCGCCCATGTTACAAAAAACATTGTTTTTTTTTACTATTTGAATTGAAATGATAACCCAAATTTATTGTGATTTATAGTAATGGGTAATTGATTTAGCTCTTCCGATAATAATTTTAATAATATTTACTATGAGTTATTGATTCTTGGCATTTTGATATTTTTCATGACTAGCCCTGTAATTATATTTATATCAATCGGCATATAAAATATTTAACGTTTAGTTTCATATTTTTATTTTTGGCAATTTGAAACTTTTAATTATACTACAATGTGTCTGTGTTTACTTTTGTACAAGATATAATATGTCAACTCACGTGTATGGTTTATTTTGTTTGTTATTTTATTTCTAAATGATTTTCAATCATTATTCCGTGTCAAATCTTAACTGTTAAAAACCATCACTGATTGTCGATAAACAATATCTTAATAATTTTAAACTAATTTAACGTATTTTTAAATCGATAACCGATAAAAATTTATGTTCTAAAAAAAAAAAAAGTTTGCAACCCTACTTTCTGCCTTGTTGGACTCGAGCTTTAATATCTTTTAGCCTATTTAGTTTCTTTGATTGCAAAACACAGAAAAAAGAAATACTTGAAAATTAAGAATTGAATAATTAAAATTAAGATCTAAAAGATAGACATACTTATTATTTACTAAAAATTGAATAATTAAGATTCCAAATCCCTATTAAATATACAAACAAATAAGGTGTTTGTCTCTTCTTTGTTTTTATTTTCTTGAATGATCACAACAATACTATATTCCATATAATTTGAAGAGGGTGGATACATGCAAAGTCAAATTATTTTCTTTTTTGAACCTATTTCTTTCCTAAATTATCAATTGCATCTTATTTCTAATTTTTTTTCTTGATTTATTCTAAACATTATCGGTACAATTGACTTTTATCAAAACCATACGTAATGACAATAATTATATTGTGAAATAAATAAATGGCTGCTTCATTTCATAATTAAATACTTCACACACGGATCAATTGTCGACATGACCAAATTATAAACAAAAAGAAACCTAGCTACATAATAATTAGTAGTCTTAACAGTTAAGTTAAAATACAATAATTAATTTATCATGACTTAGCTTATACGTAAGTCATTTATATCTTTCCTTCTTATATAGCAAAAGCTTAATATATCATTCAATAGTACGATAGTTAAGAAATCATTATCAGCTAATATGCTACAATAGGTGAAAAAATTACCTATTACCTGATTGTGTTAAGTTTCAATTAAATTCGAATTACATACCTTGGTCAGATATATTATATGTATATTGAGTATAAGTATATACAACAAATATGTTTTATAGTTGACTGAAGTGTTTTGGATCATAGTTATCTCAAAATTCTATTATGAAACTTAATTAAATTAACCGTATCACAAATGTGAATTATTTAGATGAATTTAATATATAAAAACTCAAAAATATTGAAAGGAACTCATATTTAAAATTTGGAACTATTTGAAGAAAATTTGAAAAAATTATAAGTATGAGTATATATTACTCATATAAAAAACATATATTCTAATACATAGTTATACATCATATATAGACAATTTGTATATACTTCTTCTATCCCACTTATACGAATGTATTTCCTTTTTCATCCGTTCCAAAAAGAATAATACATTTCTATATTAAATAACAATTTAACTTTAAAATACCTATTTATCCTTAATGAATGATTTATGACCACACAAATATCTATCATCTATTTGATTTTACCAAAGATGATGAGAACGTGAACTCACAACCATTTATGCGTTGGAGAGATCGGGCCCGGGTACATATTCACCGCGACATGCTGATCCGCGATTACTGATGCTACAACACCGCTCTTGCCGCGAAAAAAGCTTCTAAACTACAAGTTTCAAAACTATTCATTTATTTGTTAAATTGCATGTCAAGTCAAAATACTCATATAAAATGAGACGGATGGAATACTATTTGTATAACATCGATACATACTGAAAACACATCTATTTTATTGAAGAGAAATTATGCCGAATAACAAACATTTAGCCTATATTAGGTACTATAGCTACAATTCCCCCAATTTTTGCTATTCGCCTGATTACAGATCTGGAATTTGCATAACTCAATTTCTGATTGTATAAATTCAAAATTTTGTATATACCTTATATATATATATATTGACTAGCGAAACATACAAATAGACAAAAATGTACAAACAACGACGTTCATAGCAGACGAAACTATAACTATTAAATGCAATTATTGAAACTATAAATCTATAACTATAAAACTTTATTATATTTATTATGTTTGTTATTTCTAAAATTTTCTCAGAAGTAAACAATTTGGTCACTTGTACAAGAAGCCCAACTTAATTAGATCGTGGGCCGCAAGAAAATAGTGGAGACCGGAAAGGCGGTTTATGGAAATATCCATGAAATTGCATTCAACATAACTTCATAGACTTGATTACGCGGTGTATTAGTACTTAAATAATATGATTAACTTCAGGGGATTATTACTACTTCACTCAAAAACACAATCACAAATTATTTGATTTTTTTTGTGATTTAATTGTTCATCGTTATTATTATACACATTTTCAATCAAACATGTTTGAAGAAAACTTGCATTACCTATTCATGAACAAAATCACAACTGATTTGTCAAAAGAAATTGAATTGTCTAACAAGAAAAGATGGCACTTAGCTTTTGCTACCATCTATTGTTCCAGAGCTTTTAAAACTACCCTTGTGCCATCTTATAATCATGCCTACTATCCAAGAAAAATACTTTGTGTGTCGAATGATACAATCGCGATTGATGTAGTTGAACACCACCCTTTTTTCTCAGGCATTGATCAGTCAAGTCTAGCTAAGCTTGTAAAAGATAAAAACTTTGACGAACTTGCTAACCTTGGAGGTGTACAAGGTGTTGCTGCATCTCTAAAAAGTGATACAACTGATGGTGTAAGCGGAGATTCAGAAGATGTTGCACGTAGACATGAGGCGTTTGGAAGCAATACGTATCGTAAGCCACCTACTAAGAGTTTCTTCGTATTTGTTTGGGAATCATTTAAGGATCCCACCATTATTATACTATTGCTCTGTGCTGCTCTGTCTCTTGGATTTGGAATTAAGGAGCATGGACTGAAAGAAGGATGGTATGATGGAGGGAGTATTTATGTCGCGGTGTTTCTTGTCATCGCTGTTTCGTCTATTAGTAATTTTAGACAAAACAGACAGTTTGATAAGCTATCTAAAGTGAGCAAGAATATTCCGGTTGAAGCTGTTAGAAAGGGGAGGCGCCAACAGATATCGATATTTGAAATTGTTGTTGGAGATGTCATTTGCTTGAAGATTGGAGATCAAGTCCCTGCTGATGGGATTTTGGTACAAGGTCATTCTTTACAAGTGGATGAATCTAGCATGACAGGTGAAAGTGATCATGTCGAGATTAACCTTAGACAAAATCCGTTCTTGATTTCTGGGACAAAGGTTGCCGATGGCTATGGCATGATGCTTGTGACATCGGTTGGAATGAACACGACCTGGGGTGAAATGATGAGCCAAATCAGCAGTGATTCTAATGAGCAAACCCCTCTCCAAGAACGACTCAACAAGCTTACTACATCGATTGGTAAAGTTGGGTTGCTAGTTGCTTTCTTAGTTCTTGTTGTCCTGTTGGTTAGATACTTTACTGGGACCACAAAAGATGAGAATGGGAACAAAGAATTCAACGGGAGCAAAACATCGTCTGATGATGTGATCAATGCTGTGGTGGGAATTGTTGCTGCTGCTGTTACCATTGTTGTTGTCGCAATTCCTGAAGGCTTGCCTTTAGCTGTTACACTTACTCTGGCTTATTCCATGAAGAGAATGATGGCTGATCAGGCAATGGTTAGGAAGCTCTCCGCATGTGAGACTATGGGATCTGCCACCACCATCTGTACAGACAAAACAGGTACTCTTACATTAAATAAGATGACCGTGACAAAGTTTTTCTTAGGCAAACAGCACGTGAAGGCAGAAAGTCATACAACAATTTCAGCCAAAGTTCTTGAATTATTACACCAAGGGGTTGGATTAAACACTACAGGCAGTGTTTTCAAGTCCACGGATTCATGTTCCAGCTTCGAGTTCTCAGGCAGTCCTACTGAAAAAGCTATTCTTTCATGGGCTGTTATGGAATTGAACATGGATATGGATCAAATCAAAAGAAATTTCAACATTTTACATGTGGAAGCTTTCAATTCAGAGAAAAAGAAGAGTGGTGTCCTGGTCAAGAACATCAGTGATTGCACAATTCATGCGCATTGGAAAGGTGCTGCTGAAATGATTTTAAGAATGTGCTCCCATTACTATGATCTAGAAGGGAACGTAAAACCTCTAGAGGAATCAGATAAGGAAGAATGTAACAGGATAATTGAAGGAATGGCTGCCAGCAGCCTCAGATGTATCGCATTCGCACACAAACAAGTGCCAAAAGCTGAGCAGAAGGATAATGATCATATGCACGGAAATGTTCCAGACAACTCTTTCATTCTTTTGGGCTTTGTTGGCCTAAAAGATCCATGCCGACCTGGCGTAAAGAAAGCAGTGGAAGATTGCCAAAATGCTGGGGTGAGCATCAAGATGATCACTGGTGACAACGTGTTCACTGCAAAGGCCATAGCAACAGAATGTGGGATTCTCCATCCTAATCAGGAAGTAGATGAAGGAGCAGTCATAGAAGGTGAAGAATTTCGCAACCTAACAGATGAAGTACGGATGGAGAGAGTTGAGAAGATACGCGTGATGGCAAGATCATCCCCTTTTGACAAACTTCTAATGGTGCAGTGCTTGAGAAAGAAAGGTCATGTTGTCGCAGTCACAGGTGATGGAACGAACGATGCACCAGCTTTAAAGGAAGCAGATATAGGACTTTCTATGGGGATTCAAGGCACTGAAGTGGCTAAAGAGAGTTCTGATATTGTCATCTTAGATGATAACTTTGCTTCAGTTGCCACAGTGTTGAAATGGGGAAGGTGTGTCTATAACAACATCCAGAAATTCATCCAATTTCAGCTCACAGTTAATGTGGCTGCGCTTGTGATCAATTTTGTTGCCGCTGTTTCATCTGGTGAGGTACCACTCACAGCAGTACAGTTGCTATGGGTAAATTTGATCATGGACACATTAGGGGCACTAGCACTCGCGACAGAGAAGCCAACGGAGGAACTCATGAAGAAGAAACCAGTCGGTAGGACTGCACCGCTTATCACCAACATTATGTGGAGGAATCTAATGGCTCAGGCCTTCTATCAGATTGCTGTTTTATTGATCTTACAGTTCCGAGGAGAATCAATCTTTGGTGTCAGCAAGAGGGTTAACGATACATTGATCTTCAACACGTTTGTTCTTTGCCAAGTTTTCAATGAATTCAATGCGCGAAACCTGGAGAAGAAGAATGTCTTTGAGGGAATACACAAGAACAAGTTGTTCATGGGAATTATCGGAATAACATTGGTTCTCCAAGTGGTGATGGTGGAGTTTCTAAAGAAGTTTGCAAATACAGAGAGGCTGAATTGGGGGCAATGGGGAATCTGCATTGGATTTGCAGCTGCATCTTGGCCAATTGGCTGGCTTGTCAAGTTCATAACTGTCCCAGAGAGACCAATCTTTAGTTATCTAAGGTTGAATGACTTGAAAGCACTGTTCAAATGAGTAGATTTAGGTATTCATTAAGTTTTTTTCGTAAGCTAGTAGTTCCAATGTATCTTTTTGATTAATTGATGATTTATGTTACATTCCATTTTTAATCCTAGTGCACTTTGTTCATGATTTCTGATGCTTTAGACTGGCATTTGCAATGGCTAAAATGTGTGTCATAACTCTACTCGCGCAATTCTTAGTACCTAATAAAAGTAAAAAATTAAAACAAGTATACATATCAAATTTAAAACGTCAAATGTTATGCAAGTACAAATAGATGCAAGAGTCATAGAATGAACAAACAAATATGGTAGGAATCGAGAAGGCAAACTTGCTATAACCTAAATCTTAAGTAACTTAAATTCTGGCTGTTCCTACGACTAAACAAAGGCGTCTTTGGAACAGGTATGCATTTTATGAGCAAACTAACTTGATATGATAAAGCCGCTATCCCAATGCATACTTTCCACTTCATCCAATTCAATCTCTCAGTACATGCTAACTCATTCAGCATTTCGATCATTGCAAACTGGACAACGACTATCATTCCCACAATTCCCCAAAATAACGTCTTTGTTTTGAGCTCTCTGAGAAGACCCCCTTCGTACTTTCTCAGGTAGAATATGTTGAATAATTGGCAGAGAACAAAGACGTTGAAGATCATTATGTCCTTTTCCTTGTCACTTAATTGGTATCCTGATTCACCTGTGAATTGGATGGTAAGCACCACGGAGATCAGGTAGAGCGCTTGACCCAATATATTTTTCCACTGATATTGGTTATAATTGGCTCATTTTTGTCAGTTGGTGGCTGCTGCATGAGCTTTGTTCCAGGCCCATCGATAGTGAGAGCTACAGCTGCTAATGTCCCTACCATCAGCTTTACCCAAAGTACCTGAAGCATTGCATAGGGAACATTGCCTGCTGAAATTACTGTGACAATGTTGATGGTCACGGGCTCGCTAGCTGAAATTGATGTCACAAAGTCTATTACCAAAGAAGCAATAGTTGCTGTTAGTTGGTATTGGGTGAATATCTGAACATTGTTGTATGTGGTTCGGCCCCAACTTAGAGCTCTAGCTATGGAAGCAAAGTTATCATCCATGATGACAATATCCGAGCTGTTGCATCGGTTCCTTGATTACCCAATGAAAGCCCCACATTGGCTTCTCGAAGTGCTTCTGCATCTTCTTCACTCTGTCTCCAGTACCTGCAACAACATGACCTTTCTTTTGCAAGCATCGTACCATTAGAAGCTTGTCCAGCGTTGAGGCTCTTGCGATCACACGAATGTTTATGCCAATAGTTACAAAAAGCAGAGAGACTAATAGCAAGAAACAGGGAAATTAGTATAATTCCCCCATCCAAACATCCTTTCACCCCATGTTTTTTTATGCCAAAAACAAAAAGTTAAAAGTAAATGATTCATATTCATCGATTCAATTAATTCTTTTTTAACAAATTGAAAATTTGAGTTTCAAAAAAATTAAATAAAGATAGAATAATAAACTTATTTAATTTATTAATGCACATAAAATTCATGTAAATATGTATAGAGGGAGTAAATGATTGTTTGTCTTTTTGTTCTGGTCTTTGTTTAATAAGATTATATAAAGATCGGAAAAGGGTCTAAGATACCCTTGTATTGAAATTGGTACAAAATTATCCTTCATCCACCTATTGGCTCCAAAATGTTCTTTTCATCCACCTATTGACTCCAAAATACCCTTGTCATCCACCTTTGGGTTCAAATTGACCACTTTTTTTAATTGTTTTAAAAATAAACTTTTTGAATATTTTGAAAAATAATTGGCGTTCAATTATTGGTTATAATTTTAATTTATTAATATAATTTATAAACCAATTCACTACCCACTCATTACTAACTAAACTTCACCCAATTAATAATCCAATTATAATATCAAAATCATCATAAACACTACTAAAACACGATGAAATTATAGATTCCTGAAAATGACATTCAAAATTATTCGAGCCCGAATTGAAGCCCCAATAAAATTTAGGTTGAGCCGCTTTTTTAGGAGGACACTTTCTTTCAAAATTGAATTAGAAATTTATGATTAAAGGTAAAGAAGTAATACATTCCGAATTAATTCATGCACTTTTTTAAATACAATTTTTTAAATATATTTTTTTTTACTTTAAAACCTTTAATATATTATTTTGAAAAAAAGTTACCTATGAAGTAACATCACATAATTGAGACGTAAGAATAATTAAGATGAACATAGTCAGACTTTTAAGTTTATCGGTGATTTTTATTTAGCCACTTAAATGTATGATAATTTAATTCTATAATTTTTTAAAACTCTCAATTGACAGTAGCTTGCATTAATAATGTGACAGGTTTATTAATTTAGAGGAATTTAATTAGTAATGGGTGGGTAGTGGATTGATTTATAAATTATACTTATAAGTTAAATTATAACAAGTAGTTGAGCGCCACGTATTTTAAAAAATATTTAAATAGTTTAAATATAAAACCGTTAAATAAGTGGTGAATTTTGAACCAAAAGGTGGATGACAAGGGTATTTTGGACCCAATAGGTGGGTGAGAAGGGTATTTTGGAGCCAATAGGTGGATGGAGGTTAATTTTGTACCATTTTCAATACTTTAAGGGTATTTTAGGCCCTTTTCCGTATAAAGATTGGATTCCAGCTTGGCTTATATATACGAGTGAAAATTTTTATTACGAATAAGACACAATTTAAGTTATCATATTTCAATTTATTGATTTAATTATTCTCTCATTTTGTACATAAGAAAATAATTATTTATCTATTTGTTTTAACCCATTTTTTAAAAAAAATTATTTTATCAATAAAAATAAAAAGGCATGAGCATACAAAAATTCAAGTTAATTTTTTAAATGGTCACTTATATCATATATATTGACCACTAAAATTATTTCTATTTCTTTTTTCTCATTTTTAATTATAGTACTTTAAAAATTTTCACCTTCATATTTTGTATCATTTTAATATCTACTTTTAAAATTTATCTAAAACTTATTTTTTACTTTATTTGAAAATTGATGTTTGATCATGAAAATCTGAAATACAACTTTTCAACTTGAAGGTATATTTCAAATTTAAAAAACAAATTAGTATAATCTATTTTTAAAACTTATTTTTCACTTATGATATTATATTTAAGTACATTTAAACATGAATATTATTCAAATATTCTTTTATTAAAATAAAAAAATCAATTTAATTTTCAAATTTTGCTCCATATATTTCAAAATAGTTAAAAAACATATTAAATACTATGGTCAAATGCCAAATATTTGTTAATGTTTAGTTTAATAACAAGTGTTTCACTAATTTTTTTTTTAATGTTTATGTTTAGTATTCGTGTTTGAATGTATTTAAATATAATATTAAAAGTGAAAAATGAGTGTAAAAACATATTATACTAACATGATTTTTAAATTTAAACTATACCTTCAAGTTCAAAAGTTGTATTTCAAAATTTCATGATCAAACATTAAATTTCAAAAAGTAACAAAATAAGTTTTAGATAAATTTTAAAAGTAGAAGATAAAATGATACAAAATATGTAGGTGGAAATTTTTAAAGTACTATAAATGAAAACTCATAAAAAAGAAATATAATTAATTTTAGTGATCAATTTTTATTACATACGTGACCATTTGAAGAATTAACTTGAACTTTTGTATGCTCATGCTTTTTTTATTTTTAATGCTAAAATAATTTTTTTAAAAAATATTGGTTAAAACAAATAAGTAAATAATTATTTTCATATGTACAAAATGAGAGAGTAATTAAATTGATTTCAAAATAAATTTAAGAAAGAAAAGAAAAACAGAAAAGGAGAACACTACAAGAAAATTATTGATTACATGGGGATTTTTCTAGGAATTAGTATTAAAATTTGCAGGAAAGTAAGATTTCTGCGCATTTTCATACTAATCCCCAGAAAAATCTCCATATAATTAACGATTTTCTTATAGTGGAAAAAGGTTAAAAACAAAAAAGAGAAATAGGTTCCACGAGTTCAAATATAATAATAAAGTACTCCTCGTACAATTAGTGTAAGTTGTACCTCATTCATGATAAACATTTTCGGTGCATTAGAACTTAAAATTCAACATTTTACCCTCTGAATTTGATAGAACTTGAATTCATTATTTTATCCTTAACCAATGAGGTAACAAGCCAAGGCGTAATATGACTCACCCATAAGCCTTTAAAAGAATATTATGTTCAATTATAGAAACAAAATAAATTTACTTCTTTGTACTTCAATTCTCTTTTGAAATAAAATTGTTAAAATTACACAAATCAAACTCTAAAATTATTGGAGTAAAAAAATTAATGTTTCAATCTTTATAGAACAGATGTAATATAATAAGTCGTTCATATAGAAAAGATTTAATGTAAAAATCGAAACAAAAATCTTTTAAAATGATTTCTTTCATATTCTAGTAGAAATATAATACTAGACAAATTCTTTTCAAGTTATAATTTTCCCCTTTTCTTCTTCACGAGGAGGGAGTAAAAGTTGTTTTAATAATTGCAATATTCCTTCAATGACTCACATAACCTTTATAAGGAAAAAATGATAAGAGATTTTCAAAAATGGAGAATATGCAATTAGATTTGAACAATAGTACCATTCTCTTTGTGAATTAAAAAGTATTTTCTCTAATTTATTGATAAGTATGTAATTCAATATGAATCTTATGTGAGACATCTATTAATTATTGGTAATAAATATATTGATGATAAAAATCAAATTCTTACAAAATGTGTTCGCATAAATATCTAAAAGCCACAATGATTTATTCATGGTAGAAGATTGCAATATCAACATCTTTTAATAATCATACTCTATTATAACAAGAACAAGAAACAACACAATAACTTGATTAAGTTCTTAAAATCCGTATTATATATTATTGGCCTTTTCAACTTCAAGAAGCATGTTAAAGAACTTACTAGCAATGGTTCAATTACTCCAACAATTTCATCTCACCTCAAAAAAAAAAAAAATCAAGAACAAATGAATTTTAGTAAAGAATATAAGAGAATGAAATCAATATGAGATTATATCAAACATACAACTTTTTAATCACCCAAATCAAAAAATTTATAAACTACTCAATGATGATATCTTTTTTCTTAGTGAAGAAATTAAATAAAAAAAAATTAGAATAAGAGATCAAAATGTGGATAGAACATGCAGATAACGTGTTATAAATAAAAAAAAATATTAAGCTAAAATAATAAAGAAAAGAAAAGAGAGAGAAGTAATTGTTTTTGCTTCTATCTTGTATATACTTATTTCACATAGAATGAAAGGTTTTAAGCCTTCAAACTTGGTGTAGTATACTTGACCTCCGAGATGAGTGGGCTCATCCACATGTACATTCCATTCTTTGTTTTACAATGTACATCGACTTAGGTCTCATTTGTTTTTAGGAAAAAAGGTCTGATATCCCTCAACTTTGTTATTTGGAGCTGATATACCCCTTGTTATAAAAGTGGCTCATATATGCTCTTACCGTTATACAAACGGCTCACATATACCATTGTCGTTACAAAATGGCTCACATATACCCTTCATTTAACGAAAGTTAAAAAATTAGCTTTAAATTTATATTTATTACTTCTAATTTAAAAAAAAAAAGTTATTTAAGGGTATATATGATTCCTCTATCAAAGTTCAAGGTATATTTTAATTTTTTTTAATACATAAATTAATTTTTAACTTCTTTTATTATAATTATTTGAGTTTCTTATTCTTATTTTGTTTTTTTCTTACATTCCTTAGTTTAAAGAGAAAAAAATTAAACAATTTTTTGTGTGTGTATTGTAATTTAATTTCGTATTCGAAGAAAAAATTTGGTCATCTACAATAAGTTTTACAAGAATATTAGTGAAACATAAATAAATTTGATTATCAAAATAATAATTATAAATTAGTCATTGAAACAAAAAAAAGTCAAAAAAAATATGTTTCACGAGGATTAAATTTACTCATATAGGATTATATTTTTTTGAAAAAAATAATAAAAATTTAGATTAAAATATATTTTTTTTCATTTCCATTAGAGGAAAAGGATATATGTGAGCCATTTGTTTACAATTAGGGGTATATATGAGCCACTTTCATAACAAGGGATATATTAGCTCTAAATGACAAAGTTGAGGGGTATATCAGACCTTTTCCCTTATTTTTATTAAGATTAAGAGGTCTGAATTTGAATACACATTTGAGTATTAAGATTTGCATTAAGATAAGATGTTTTTATCTGAATACACATCTGAATATTAAGGTGTGGTCTCTAAATTTGAACACTAAATATATAATTAATGTTGTTTGATTTCAATATCTGAATGTGCATGTGAAATTAACATTAAATTAATAAAATATCTATTATTTGATTTATCGGTTTTTTATCGTTATTAGTTAACTGTTAAGATTTGACACAAAAGAAAAATAATTGAAAATCACTTAGAAACAATGTGACAAACCAAATAAATCATGCACTTGAGTTCACAAGTTACATCTTGCTCAAAAGCAAACATTTTTACATTGTAGAATAACCAAGTGTTTGACACAACCAAAAATAAAATTAGAAAATCAAACTCTAAGTCGAGGACTTAATATACAAAATGGTATAAATATAATTATTTAATTTACTATCTGATTATCATTTAACCGTTAAGAAAAAAAATTTAAACTGTTAAAAATCGATAACCCGATAACAAAAAAAATTAATACCGTTATCAAAACCGTTAAACTAATAAGCCAATATTATAACCGAATACCTTTTTCTATCGATTCAACTTATCAATTTTAATTCGATTTTGAACAGCCCTGCTCATACTCATCGTACGTAATAAGCCAAGCTGGAATGCAATATCTACTCTCATAAATTTATCTTAAAGAATGACCAATCTCAAGTCAACAACAAAAAGACCAACATGTTTTATGTAATAAATATAGCTATGGTTGTCAATCAGTTTCCTTTTTCTCTGTGTCTATTTTCTATCTTTACTTATTATTAAATTTTTGAATTTTTTATCGTCATTTATGTATATCAGATATTTTATCTATTTATGTATACTCAAAATTAAGCTATTAAGTAAATTTATGTATCCTTTTTGTAGAAATTTTTTACTCCATTTTGTAACTTGTTGCACTAATGGGGACTTCGTTGACGACATTATATATATTCTACACGTATTATTATATCAAAATTACAGGGAAATTTCCTTTTGCTTTTTGGATCAGTTATTTTACGTAGCCTCTTCATTTCATGCATGACAATAATCCAATCTTCTTCTTTTTTTCTTTACTTTTTCCACAAGTGTATTACAACTATTATCCAACCTGTTTACTTTTTTTATAAGTGTATTACAACTATTATCCGAGCCGGAAATTTAGTACTTTGATCAAAGACGAACTCAGAATTTGAAGATTTGGAGGTATGTGACTCAAGGGTAAGGTTAGCAGTGGCACCAAGGTAATGTTAGCAAAGTTTGTTTAGGCTTTCCAAAGTTTGAGGCCCGATAAATTTATTAACGCAGTCATTATTAAATAGGGTGTGCAAAAACAGAATCGAAAAAAATGTTATTGAGTTATTGTGTTTTTGATGGATTTATAAAAAAAATTTATTGGGTTACTGGTTCGGTATCGATTTTTACTATTGAGTTATTGGGTAAATCGATAACCCAATAAGAGGGTAATAATTTATTATTTTATTCTTCTTAATTATTAAATATTAATAATTTAATATATAATTAGACACTATAATCATATCAAATTATTAGTACTCTAGCAACTTCACATTTCATGCCGCTTTACTAGTTTTTACTATTTACTCAAAACATAAAAGATTAAAATAATTCATTTGATTTTAAGTTTGTCTTGTTGGACTAATTTATTTTAGTTTTAGTTTGTAATTGTAATTTTTAGCATTTACTAGTTTGTAAAGGTCCGTAATTTGATCAACATAAAAAATTTCATACTATGTTTTGGTGATAACATGTAATTATAGCCTTTGTATTATATTTTCTCTTATAAATGTAATTTCTCATTATCTTTCTTATTTCACTATATAAAAACATTTAGAAAAGTGATAAGACATATAATATTTTGTAAATATTTTCTTATTGGATAAACTGAAAACCAAATCGATAATAATCAAAAACTGATAAACCAAAAATCGATAAAAAAATATCTTATTAATTTATTAATAGATTGCTAAAGTCTTTAATTACATACTTACCTATAAAGTATTGATTATAAGTATACATATTCATAGCCGCTAAATATAATATAGCCGCAATAATCTAATTAATCCACACAAAATCCTTTATTTATCCTATATTAAATCAGCATACACAACCATGAAATTATTATTATATATAAGTATTCTATCATTTCAAAAAAAAAAAAACCAAAAAATACAACCCAACTCAACAATCATTGTACTGATCACTTTTTATCCTTAGCTTGCTCCTTTTGCTTTTTTTCTTTTCTTCTTGCTTCTCACTCGATGATATTCACATTAAAAGTTAATTATTTTTGTATTCGCATTAAATAAGAACTCCTTTTAAAATAAAACACTTTTTATTAAGAATTTTTTTAATATCTCAAACTTAAAACTTTTTAATTAAGTAAGAACAACCTCATCCACCGCAGCCGTCAACCGTTTTTCATTATCTGATAAGTCATAGTCATATATATAAGCCAAGCTGGAATGCAATATATACAAAGCTTATTAAAAGAAAGACCAATTTCAAGTCAAGAACTAAACAACAAACTTACTTTTATTATTAATGCTGCAACTTCCATGAATCATATCATCATCTCCTCACTCTGAGCAGCCTATGTGTACGGTACACACGGTGTTCCCACGGCTTACTTTTGTCTATAAACTAACTTGTATTCATCAGCTTGTTGATACATCAAATCCAGATTTTTACTCTCTTTCCAAAAACTTGACATTTCAATCTCACCAATATTTTTACCAAAATATGATGTGTGATAACATATTGCAAGTCCAGTTAACGCCTATTTTAACGTCCCCCGCCAGGAAGAAATGGCATTGGGCGTATAAAATCGTCTGTAATGCCAGGGCATTACTGTATACAGCCAAGAAGATTGTTGCTGAAAACAAGCCTGACATCTCAAGCAACTATTCGCGATCTCGATCCTATACAGCTGTTGATATCGAACCAGGATGTTTTTCCAAAATCAACAAGCAAGTGTTAGCAAATCTCGTTCAAGAGAGAGATGTTGAACCGTTTGGTGGTGTGGAAAGAGTGTTGCTTCTCCTGAAAGCTGATGCTGACAAGGGCATCTTAGGTGATGTTGAGGATATTACTTCGCGGCGTAAACATTTGGGGACTAACACATTTAAGAAGCCATCAGTAAATCTATTGCAGATCCTGTTGAAGAGCCTAAAAGATCCTAACATCATCGTTGTACTAGTGTATGCTGTTTTATCACTCGGTTTTGGCGTTAAAAAACATGGAGTGAAAGGATGTTTGGATGGGGGAATTATACTAATTTCCCTGTTTCTTGCCATTAGTCTCTCTGCTTTTTGTAACTATTGGCATAAACAGCAGCTTTATCAACTTTGTAGGCCGATTGAAACTGTCCCAATTCTTGTGATTAGGGATGGGAAGGATACGCGTATCGCGTTATCTGAAGCAGTTGTTGGAGATATCATTCGCTTGAAAGCCGGAGATCAAGTCCCTGCTGATGGGATATGCATAAGTGATCAAACTTTACACATCGATGAATCAACTATAACAAGGAAAAATGACCTTGTGGAAGTTAACAGTAGCACCAATAGGTTCTTGCTATCGGGTAGCAAGGTCTTGAGGGGTAACGGACGAATGCTTGTTACAGCAGTTGGCATGGATACAGCATTGGCAGAAATCATTAGTCCAGCTTGTGTCAATCATGATCATAAATCTCTTTTACAGAAGAAACTGCATAAACTGACCTCGTGTATAGCTAAGGTTGGTTTGGCTGTTAGTTTCTTGGTTTTCTTAGTGTTGTTGATCCGTTACTTCACAGGGAATATGCGAAACGATGGGAGGAAGTTGTTCATTGGAGGTAAGACAAGTATACAGGATGTATGGAAAGCCTTTCTTGGAATTCTAGCAACTCCTGTTGCAATTGCATCGGGTGCTATTCCTGAAGGTTTAACGTTAGCTTGTGCACTAACCATAGCTTACTCAACCAAGAAGATGATCGCTGATCAAGCACTTGTTAGAAGTCTTTCAGCTTTTGAAGCAATGGCCTCCGCTACTGTGATTTGTACGAATAAGGAAGGTGTACTGACTGAAAACACTCTGCAGGTCAGCCAGTTTTGGCTACACGAAGAGTATTTTGGAAGTTGTGCTTTCCCCTCATTTGCACCAGAAATTCTTGATCTTCTTCATGAAGCAATGGCTCTGAACACAACCAAAATCTCACCGGGATCTTCGGTTGAACACATGGAGGATCAAATTCAAAATGCAATTTTGGCATGGGGCATCAAAAGCATGAATATGAACGTACAACAACTGAAAGAAAGATGTACACTTGTCCATGCTGAAAGCTTCAACTCGGAATACCAAGGGCGTGTTTTGATAAGGAGGAATGCTGACAGCAGAGTACATGTGCACCACAAAGGAACTCCAGAGGAAATACTGGCCATGTGTTCACGTTACTACGAGAAGACAGGGGATGTCAAAGATATAAGTGATGATACTAGAGCATTGTTGCAAGAAAGAATTACACAGATGAAAATGGATGGTTTGCACTGTGTTGGTTTTGCATATAGAAGTGTAACAGCAGAACATCAGATTGATCATGAAGGGAATTTCCATCCCAAGCTCAAAGAAGATGATTCGATTTTATTAGCATTTCTCGGTCTGAAAGCTCCATGTAGAGAACATGCAAGGAAAGCTGTGGAGGACTGTCAAGATGCTGGAGTGAACATCAAAATCATTACAAAAGATGATATCCAAACGGCTCGTGCATCAGCTGTTGATTGTGGTATAATTGATCCTCACAACACATCCACTGGAGAAGTCATTGAAGGAACAACATTCCAAGAATATACTGAAGATGAAAGGTTGGAGAAAGTTGATAACATTCGTGTGATCGCAAGAGCCTCAACACTGGACAAGCTTCTAATGGTACGATGCTTGCAAAAGAAAGGTCATGTTGTTGCAGTTACTGGAGACAGAGTGGAAGATGCAGAAGCTCTTAGAGAAGCCAATGTGGGGCTTTCATTGGGTACTCAAGGAGCCGATGCAGCAAGGAACAGCTCGGATATTGTCATCATGGATGATAACTTTGCTTCCATAGCTAGAGTTCTAAGTTGGGGCCGAACCACATACAACAATGTTCAGATATTCACCCAGTACCAACTAATAGCAACTATCGCTTCTTTGGTGATAGACTTTGTGACAGCAATTTCAGCAAACGAGCCCGTGACCATCAACATTGTGACAGTAATTTCAGCAGGCAATGTTCCCTATGCAATGCTTCAGGTACTTTGGGTAAAGCTGATGGTTGGTACATTAGCAGCTGTAGCTCTCACTATTGACGGGCCTGGAACAAAGCTCATGCAGCAGCCACCAACCAACCAAAACGAACCATTCATAACCAATATTATGTGGAGAAACATATTGGGACAAGCATCGTACCTGATCTCAGTGTTGCTTACCATCCAATTCACAGGTGAATCAGGATACCAATTAAGCGACAAGGAAAAGGACACGATGATCTTCAACATCTTTGTTCTCTGCCAACTATGCAACATATTCTACCTGAGGAAGTACGAAGGGGGTCTCCTCAGAGAGCTAAAAACAAAGAGGTTATTTTGGGGGATTGTAGGAATGATAGTCGTTATCCAGTTTGCAATGATCGAAATGCTGAAAAGGTTTGCATGTACTGAGAGATTGAATTGGCAGCAGTGGAAAGTGTGTATTGGGATAGCTGCTTTATCATTTCCAGTTAGTTTGCTCATAAAATGCATACCTCTTCCAAAAACGCCTTTGTTCAGTCGTTGGAACAGGCAAAACTTTAGTTACTCCAGATTTAGATCAAGTGTTACGTTATAGCAAGTTTGCTTTACCAATTTCTACTATATTTGCTTGTACATTATATTACACTTACATCTGTTTGTATTTTCTTTTTGGCTCATAAAACTCTTTCTTTAGTGTTATATTTTTGGTGAAAATGTGTGCTGATTTGCATTTTCTTCTTAGTGATCATATCTCCTCGCAACAAACGGTTTGATGCATTGAATTGAAACCTGGTACATAGTTCATTTTCTTGAACCAATGCAAAGATATAACACCAGAAAACCTGAAATTCATATTTATGACAGAGCAAACCTATGATACAACTCCACACAGATGTGTCGACTAAGTTAAGTTGCCATGTTTTGTACTTGATAATTTACAAGATGGAGACACTTTTTCTCACACCAACAATACCTGTGTCTCACTATTATTATTTTGTCCTTTGAGAAGAATGTAGTACCAAACTTGGGGCTACATTAATCTTTTTAAAGGTTCTCCCAAACACATTGCCATAAACCTTGATAATGATGATAACTTCAAACTGGGACAGGTTCAGGAACGCTGCCATTCTCGGATGGAGTCAAACTATCATAGTAGTCCACCAAGACCTTCCAACCACCGGGGCACATAAAACCATCTGGAGGGCTCTCTTTGTTCTTGGCGAGCGCTCGCATCTGGGATGAAGGACAAAAAACAGTTGAGCCTTTAAATACAGGATATAGCTTAGTGACCTTTCTACAGCATACATACTGTATCCAACTCAAATTTTAACTACTTCGGATTCGATGTCAAATATGTCTTCTACACTTCTATCTATAGCGTGGAACTGGAGGACTTTTCTTTCGGTCAGGAGTGTGGTGGGGGAGAGGACAGAGAAAGACAATGAAAAGAAGATACCTTGGTGCCTGATATGAAAAGAAAATCTTGAGGTCTAGAGGGATCAAAGAATGCCATTCCATTCTTAGTCTTATCATATGCAGCCACCTACAGAAAATTCAAAAAATTTCACATTGTAGACGAAAAAAGTAAATGATATAGAATGCACTTTACACCACAAGTCATTTTGTTGTACCTTGAAAGGCAAGATATTCAGACGCTCCAGCCCAGGAGCCATACTGAGTACCTTCTTTCCATGATCTGCATCATACAGATCCCTCTTCTCCAGTGGATGGCCCATACCAGCTGGATCACGGCCCACAATGTAGAAGTTAGCACCTGCATTGATGCGAGCCTTTGCATGCCATTGGACTTCTGTTGGACCAGCATAGTGCATAGGAGATGGGAATATAGAGACTACGGTGGTCTCTGGATCAAGCACCCCATCCTCAAGTACCTAAGAAGTAAGAAGCAGCACTATACTATAAGAATCAGAATGACGATATAACAACTACTACTCCAATTGAATCCCAAATTAGCAGGGGTAAGCTTGAATAGGCAAGTACTTAAAAAAAACTCATGTTTGTCTATGAATAAAATGGGTACAGGTGGTTGTTAAGTGCTTTCTTTTATAGCAAGTCATGTCCAAGAGCACAAACCATCTCATGTTGCTTCATTCGCCACTCAAGCGGAACATCATCTGCTTTTGTGTAACCTCCAAGAGGATGGAGCAAAAGGATAGGATTCTTGTATCCCATCTCAAGAAGTCGACGACGTGTGTCAGTCATCAATAATGCATGGCCATTATGCACTGGATTTCTGAGTTGAAAAGCAAACACTGCATCTGCATTGCGCCTTGTAAATTCATCTCGAAGTTCAGCAGGGGAAAGCCGGAACCTGTCAAGACCATCATGATACTTGATTGGTTCTATAACTTCCAAATCACCACCAATTAGCCAGTTTCCAGCATGAGTTATTGCTTGCTCTGCATAAGGTAAACCTGGGGCAGTGGTTCCCCAAGTTCTGGCTGTCCGTTCTTCTTTATTATGCTTGTAGATCTCAACACTGAAATTATGAAATGAAGAAAGAGGGCATTATAAGTGATTACTTGAATTTGCACGCAGATAACAAGCACAATAACAGTTAGTCCAGAGAAAGGTAAGGTAAATCAATTTGCTAAACACTAAAGGATATCCATGACATCAATGACTAAGATACAATTCAAAAACGTAAAAAGGGTTCACTAAGGAAGCCACAAAGCAAGGAACTACATAATGTAATTGTTCCTTTAGTTTTCTTCAAGCAACTTCCCAACCTTCCTTGCAGATTAGAAAGGTAATGTTTGTTTTAATATATTGACGCATAAATTTAAATAATCCATGGAACTACATAATGTGATGTTATTTTCGTCGAGGTTATCCAACAGACGAACCTGGTTGTCTTTTAAAATGCCTATTAAAAGTTTCTTGACAACAATGGTTGACCAAAAAGGCCGAAACAGTACAAGCTTTTACTTTTTCTCCTAAGCAAGTAGTCCTGCATGGTACAGGCATTTTGTTTTCTTCCATGCAAGTAGTGTTAGGGGTTATTGATGTGTACAAGAGTGTGTCATTGACGTGTAGTGGTGTTTGTCTCTGTTCAAATAAGGATCACTTTATCAAATGAATAGGGGGGGACCATAAGGATGCGCCTAATATCCTATCCAAGAACCATACATGGTAACACCAGTCCTTATCATTTTAATAGTGAAAAAGACTGGATAATGAAATGAATCAAGCATGGTAGGATGTCAAGTGTAATATCACTAGTAAAGCATGGGCACACAAAAACATTGAGCAAACATGAAACAATTCTGTCCAGACAACACAAGACAGAGATTTGGGAGCAATACATATTACACAATGCCTGTACCACCCATTTGGACCCAAAATCAAGGACCTATAGAATCATCACAGATCATTTTACATCTATTATATGTATGTACTTTATGTCTAAAGAAAAATATTCTAACACACGCAGCGATCGCAAATGCCAACTCAATTATGTCCCCAAATAACACAAAAAACCCCAGAAGTACTAGCCTATTCACATAGTAAGGAGTTCAAAGTTATCCTAAGGTACCTTTGTTTCAAATGCTGAAATGATAATAATAATTCACAATATGTTACCTACTTATCCTAACTGCCATCTACAAACATGAAAATACTCATGCAACAAGATTCCACTTGATGAATTACGATATTCGATAAGAGACAAGTTTGATTTTTTAAAATCCACTTATCAAATCACATAATCAAAAAGACTCCACATTGTGTTACTCCTTATTAAGTTCCAAGGTTATGTAAGGTATAGAATATACTCCCAGTGCTTGAGAACAAACTTTTCATTCGGGTTGCATCACATTACAAACAAAGTTTTTGCTTTTGATTCGAATTATGTACATATTCACTCCTGCCCATTTTATGTGGTCCCAAAAAATGTCAATTTCTTATAATTACAAACAATTTAACTTTAAAATTCTCTTTTTACCTGAAATAATTTACGACCACACGAATATATAACCTCACATGTTTCAAAATTTCTTCTTTTTTTTTTCTTCTTAAATAAGGTGTCAAATCAAATGGGGCCATATAAAATGAGATGTATGATATATATGAACATATCAATTAGTCGATCATCTAGTTGATTTGAAGGTAGAAATATTGCCTTAAACACGAAAATATCAATCCAAAATGTATAAGAAGAGTAAACAAAAATTGTCAAAAATGTTCTTACTCGTTAAGAATGGCAATAGGATTGTCCTTATCATCAACAAGGGCAACACTGCTCGAATCACCGATGTTATTCTTATTCGAATCATCAATGGCGAGCACAATCGGCACCGACATGTTGACGACTGAGCCGTCACCTAATCGGAGCGAATTGAAATGAAGAGTTTGGAGGAACTCGGATTCTCTCATGAATCCTTTCAATGGACTAGCCCAGCCTTCACTGAGCACATGTACCCATTGGATATCAATCTTCGATAACTTGATCTGTGGAAGAGACAAAGCTTGTCTCCTCTTCAAATCTCTTTGTGTCTCCTCAACTACCAGCTCCACAAGTTTTCCACCATCCGGCTCGATCAGCCCGCATCGGATTCGGGCCGCCGCCAACGGCCCGGCCCGATACCTGGAACGCCATGAAAGTGGGATATGTTGAGGTAAAACGAAATGGGTTTTGTGGGTTTTGGGTAAATATTGAGATGGACCTGGAGTTTTGAGAAACAGAGAAGCCATTGTCGCCATTAGAGAGATACAGTGTGGCTTTCTCGTCTCTGTTTGGGGGTTTGAAAAAAAAAAGTTGGGTTTTTAATGGAGTTAAAATGGAGAAAAAGAAAGTTGGTGGGGTCTAAGGGAATTGAATACTAAATATTTGGACTGATAGTGAAAGAAAGGAGAAGAAAATGGAAGATTAAGTGCAAAATGACTTGGAATTTTTTTGGAAGTATTTGTTGTTAATTTTGGGGAGTGAACTTGGACACAATTGTTTTGGATAATATGATCAAATTGTTTTGAAAATAATTATTCTAGTTAATTATGTTTAATATGATTTGTGACTTATCATATTTTTATTTTAATTTGATTTAAAAAGAACGATCTTTTTCCCTTTTTGATAACATTATAATTTTAATTTTTTACGTAACATGTTTAAATCACAAAATTAAAGGGCATTTTGATATACTTGACATAACTTTAATTTAAAACCATAAGATTAAAAAGTTTTCTATATTTTCTTAAACTCTATTTCAAGTTAAACTATGTATACTTTTTGAAACAGAGAAAATATTTAATTTGGTCTGAATTGACAAGTAATGTGTACAAGTAAACCTAGAGCTTGTTTAACTTGATTTTATTTTTTTACTTTTTTGCTATTTTGGTTTTAAAAGCAAATGTTTATAAATATTATTTCATTTTATTCAAGCGCTACAAAATTGCTTAAAGTTATTTTCATTTAAAAATATCTATAATAAGTCAATTCGAATAGACACTAATACTTGAACAAAATTCAATAAACGCACAAATTTTAATGACAATTCATGTAAAATACTCCTAAACTAATGTGTACCATATATCTATTTATTCAATCTTCGATATTTATTTGAGAACGTTCAAAATTAAAACACACACACGTATATTATCTTTTTATGACATATTATATTTTCTTTTTCTGATCAGTTATCATGCAAGTGCCGTAGGATCGTAAAGTACAAAGTGAAATGGTCAAAGATGTGAAGTTCTAGATTCTGATCCCTCTATAAATGGGATAAATCTACTGTAATAATATTTCTTTTTTTGGGAATATTTGCTATTATTATAAGTTTTTCTTTTTTGTTGCATTTTTGCTTCAGTATATGTTATACATATTTTATATTATATATATATTTATATTCAACTTTTTAATCATGAGTTCCTTGTGTTGCATCTTGTCATTCAGAAGTAAATATTGTTCGTTTTTTTAAAAATAATAAACTCTATTAATCTGAAAAAAACAGATAAATTAAACATAATTCTGGTTTCCTTAGTAATTAAACATGATTCATATTTTGTCCGTTTAAAAATATATCTTTTTTTTCTTTAAAGTCAAATTACATAAATTTTAATTAATACTTTAAATGTATTTAATTATTTTAATATAAAATAAATTGATAATTTATAGTGTATTTTCATAGTTTTTAAATATCTAATTTTGATCAAATAAAATATTGAAAAGTAAAAGATAACATATATTTTAAGATGAACGGGTATATAACCTCTTTTCAATGTGAATAGTAAACGACCCTTAGGATGTAGATTCGGGCATGTTGATTATATCTTATTTTGTTGGTTAGTGCTTTATATTAGTGTTAATCATGAAAGGATTATGGAGAAAAAAATGCATAATTTTATCCAAACAGAAGGATAAGACAATCATTTCGTAATTACTGCTTTCTCCGTTCCAAAAAAAAAATGTCCTTATCTCTTTTTAGTTAGTTTCAAAAAAAAAATATCATCTTTCTTTTTTGGTAACACTCTAACTTTAATTTTTCACGCGACATGTTTAAGACCACAAGATTAAAGGGCGTTTTGGTACATTTGACATAACTTTAATTTAGAATCATAAAATTAAAAAGTTTTCTTTCTTTTCTTAAACTTCGTTTCAAGTCAAACTAGATCATCTTTTTTGGAACATACGGAATAACTAAGAACAACCTTTTAGGCAAATGACAAAATGGTCCTTTATGTTTGACACTAAGTTCAAAATAGTCTCTTAAAGTATGTTTTGATAGTATTGGTCTATTAAAGTTTGTAAAAAATCAACACTTTTTTTTAATCTCCATGACATATTTAACAATCTCTATTTGTTAGATTTGACAAAAATGGAGAGGGGAGTGGTTATTATTTGTTGTTTTTTGTGTACAATTTTCGTTATTTTGATCTATTTTTTATTTGAATTTTAATATAATTTTTTCTATAATTTCTACAGTCTAATGAAACATTGCATTTTTAAAATTAAATCCTTACTCTCCATAGTTTATGTCGAATTTAACATGTAACATATTTGACGAAAGACCTAAAATATTAGCTTTTAACATATTTAAAGGATCAAAATTATTCAGAGCATACTTTAGGGTCTATTTTGAAACCTATATTAAACACAATAGATCATTTTTGACATTTTTCTACTTTAAAATTGTGGTATTCTTTAATCAATTACTTTTATGATATAATAAAGATTTCATCCAAGTGGGAGTTTTGTCTTTACCTTGTCTTTATATTATTGTTATGTACTTTGTCACTTTCCACGAATCAACTCTTTATATTGCATTCAAAATTGCACAAATAAATACTATATAGTAATTTCTGTTTACATAGGAAAGTGACATAATACCCTCTTATTATTCAGCGCACACTCTTATTTTTATCCAAATCATGAACCTTGTTCAATATTACGGCAAGATTCAAATGTGGTCTTCATTAGGTTATAAGACACTTGTCTTGCAAAATAATAATGATATAATGACCAAATTAAAACATTAAATAATATCATATATGACTTACTGGTTAATGAAGTGGTTGAGATATCTGTTCAAATTTCAGTGAAGATAATTTTTTTTAGATAATTCTTGCCATTTATCATATTTTTGGGTAAACAAAGTTATCTGGTAATTGTTGCTGGTAGGAGATGTCAGATATCCTGTAGAAATAGTAGAGATTTACAGAAACTAGCTCGAATACCATAATTATAAAAAATAAAAAACTTTCAAACAACACTAGAGTAATTAGTATCAGGTAATGCTACATGGCCAAAAATATTGGTTTATAATGTCTTTTTTATTTTAAAATAAATTAATCTTTTTTTATTTTTAATTAAAAGATATTAAAGTTAAAAGGGTAAAAATATTTTAAAATATAAAATAACATAATGTAAAATATGTTATTATATCATTTTAATTAAATTTTCTGGCTAAAAGAATTTTTCGTTAGTATTATTATTATAATCAATTAGTCGACTAAGGTAGTCAATGATCACCAAGATTCATGACTTATTAATTAATTATACATACTTTTAATTACTATTTGTTTGGTTTCAGCTTAATCACGTAAGCATATATGTAACTCAGTGCTACGAAGCAACGTAACACATAACACATACGAATGATTAATTTTTTATTAGTAACAGAGAAAAGACATAAAGTGACACCTGATGTTGTTTCAAACTTTCATAAAGATATTTAAATTATGCAAACGTCTTATTACTCCCTTAAATAATCCTGAATTGATATTATTACATCATTTTTTATCCACCTAGTATGGAAAGTATATACACTCTGTTAAATAACGTGAACAAACTAAAAAATGAATATAATTTTATTTTTATAAGTATTTTGCTATAAAATATATTTTCTTATTTTTCTTATTATTTTAACTTTTTCTCTTTATTAGTTTTCTTTTTTTCTTTCTTCCTTCTTCTTCAAAAATTTATTGTAATTTTCATGGTAACTTTTCACTTTCAATATCATTTTTTATCACAACTCCAACTTCTTTTTTTACTACAATTAGTTTAACTTTCTTCACCTTTAAAATTATATCTAAATATTTTATTACATTTCGAACAATTTGATAATCCACTAGATTTCAAGATGATTAGTAGGTATTATTCACTTTTTAAAATTCAAATTCCACTTAAATTTTTTCAAATACAAAATTATCATTTCTAGTTTTAAAATTTTATGAAATGAGATAAATTAATTGATGATACCTTCAAAATTTTAATTTTCTTAAAAAATTATTAGTATTGTTATCAATATCACAAATACTAGAAAATAGTATAATTTAAAAAAAAAAAAAAGAATCTGACCGAAGAAGAAGAAGAAGAAAAAATGGAGGGGCTCAACTTGACGTAGGGATGGGGTGAGATGAGAGTGGGAGGTGAAGAAGAAAGAAAAATAAAGAAAATGAATAGAAGGGTAACTTGAAAGTAGGGGTGAAAGATAAAGAATTTAAAGTGAAAATAAAATTAAAATAAATCAAAAAGTAAGAGAGAGAAATAAAGAAAACTTAAAATGAAAAATATATATATATATATATTTTAAATTCAATTAACACGTGTCACACAATGATTAGTGTGTGATAATCACTTGCTATTTAAAATCTGGCATTGATTGAAAAATGTTGTAATAATATATTATCAAAATTATTTAGAGGGTAATAGGACGCCCGCATAGTTAAGGTATTTTTTTGAAAATTTGAAACAACTTGAGGTGTCACTTTATGTCTTTTCTCATTAGTAATATAAAATATCATGTTAGTTTCCAAAAACCCTGTCATGTTGGTCAAATATGTACTTCTATTTTCTTTACATAGTACTTTCTCCGTCTTAATAATATGGTGCTTTTTGAATTTTGAGATTCAACTAAGTATGATTTTGATCGTAGATTTTTCATAAATCTTTTAAATATTTTGAATTATCTATTGTTGTGACTTATAGTGTTTTTACGTAGTTTATAAATATATAAATTTCATTTCAAAAAAATTAAAGATTTCATGTGCAAAATTCTGATCAAACTTAATTTGTTTGACTTTCGAAAACGAAAAATATTGCAAAATTAGGAGAGTAGATACTAAACTGTATTCCTGAATATATGCGCAACTTCCTTGATCTGTTCATTGCTTTGGAATATATTTTTTGATGTCTGCTTACTTAATGAGATGGAAGTGTCTGAGAGGGGATGAATGTATTTTACATGATAGAAAGCATCTGATCATCAAAATTTAAATACAACTAGAAGTTATAATTGGAATTCAAAATAATCCAAAAAATGGATTTCACTTTAGGTGAATTGTATAAAATAATAAATTATTAATTCAAATTAGATGTTATAATCATAGTTTATTTTATTGTAGTTTGCAGCAAACATTCCATTTTTTCATCTGATTTGGTATATAATTAGTCATTTTCTGTATACAATTACTCATTCGGCATATAAATGTATAAAATGTGTTTGTATTTGTATAAACCGAGAGAAAATGTATATACAAATACAAATAAATATATTTCGTCCTATACACTCTTATAGTTATACAAGTACGTATTTTATTTTACAAATTACAATGTATAAATGAATTTATACAAAATTGAACAATTTATATCAAATTGGATGTATCTATAGAATTATACAAATCAAAAGCTTCATGCCAAACATAAAATTTATTATGTGGCGCAATGATACAAACTATAGTTATAACATACAAATATGATTTTTATGTTTGTTATATGTGAATGTTGCTCTTCACTTTACCCCTTTTATAATTTTTCTTTTTTCAAATTTATCTTAATTATATTTATATAAAATAGGGATAAGAGTCTTAAAAATATCTCAACTTTGATCGAATTTGTTGTGCGATATTAAACTTTCATGAGGACCTATTACCTCCCTAGACTATTTAATACCATATTTGAAAGACATATATTCGCCACGTGCACATAAAAATAATGTGAAATTATAAACAGTATTGTATTTACATGGGGACACATATATCTTTAAAATACACTATTAAATAGTTCAGGGGATAATAAGTCCTTATGAATGTTTAGTATCGTATCAACAAATGCGACCAAAATTGAAATATTATCCAGACCAATATCCCTATAAAATATCATTTTCATATAAATAAATACATTCTAATTTAAAGTTTTCATTTTAAACTTACATAAATATAATCAAACACAATTACAGTCTAATTTTAAAATTTTTCATATAAATTTTTACTCCTATTTTTATTTTTATTTTTCCGTGGCCAATCGCCCAACCACAACAAATTAAATAGAGCAGCCCTAAAGTAGTGTACTACTTGTGAAACTACAAAATCTTTGCAAAAACGTGTTCACATATATTTCGTTTATGTTTGATTTGTTAGGTGCTTATTTCGTGTTTAAATTAAACAAAAAATAAATGCATATCTGCCAATGTTAAACATTGTTGATTAGGAAAATTAATTAATTTATTTCCTTTTATGCTTTGTTTAATATTTAAATCGATATGAAAAAGTGAAACTTCTACCTTTCTCCTAACATAATTCATGGCTCCAAGTAAGGGCAACATTTAATTAAGTCAACACCGATACGAAAATATATTTATAGATTCTTTTAAAAAATATGAAATTTAAAATTTTGAGAAATAAGATATATTATTAGCTACAATATGTAAAAATACCTGGTATGAAAAATTTCAGAAAATTATTTTTAATTTCATGAGTTATTTTCTACTCTAGTAAAAATAAAATATGTCTCTAAAAAAGATTCATTCATAAATCAAACACTAAAAATCATTTCCGAAAAATATTTTCTACTCACCAATCAAAAATGAAAAAATAAATAAAAAATTTACTTATTTTTCAGGAAAACATTTTCCATGGAAAATATTTTCCTTCGTACCAAACACCCCCTAAATGAAGATGGAAGAAGTTGATGTAATCTCACACTTAAATAAATTACTATAAATTGTGGCCTTCATTACCAAGCAAAAGCCACAAGCATAACAACTACAAATTAACTCTTTTTTTTTTAAAAAAAAAAAAATCACTATGATTTCCTCATCACATCATCATCAAAGATTTTTCCTTTGCATCTTCCTACTTAGTATTTTATCATCTAATTCACAAAGCCCTTATTTTTTTATCGTATATATTGAAAATCAAACTCCAAGTCCTGTTGCAACAAGATGTTACGTATATGGGTTATATCGCGGTGAGTCCTTAATAAAACCAAGAGCGATTGATAATTTCTTTGAAAGCATTATTCCCGGAATAAATAACACACTTTTTTGTGCTTTGAGATTAGAAAATAAATACGGATTTTTCAAGTTATTTGACTTGAATGACGTAAGTATGTGTTACATGACTACTGGAATATATTATTGTAATTGGAAAATACGTGAAGAAGGACTATGCATATTGTCTGAAGGTAATTGTGTTATGTTCAAATGGAATAATACTACTCTATCACAAATTAAACATATTGAAAGTCATGAACACATTATTTGGAAGCAAACTCCTTAGTGAACGATAAAATTATTGTAGAATTTTCATGATTTGAAGTTTTATAAGAAAAAATAATAATCATGGGTTGAGTATAAAACCTTTTCATTCTATTTATTAATTCTTCTTACCAAGATCAGTTTGACGTATATTAAGTCAAAAAGAAGACATATTAAGTCAGACGGGTTGCTAAAGTTTAAATATGTTGCTTATATTGACTATTTCTTAAATAGTGGCCCTAAAAGTGGTTATTTGTGTCACTATTACTTTGCAAATGCTAATAATAAAACTAAGAATTAAATTGTGTTTATTTTTAGTTAAACAAAATGCATATCTACGAATGTGAAACATTGCTAATTAGTGAAATTAATCAACTTCCTTCCTTCCAATAATTTGTTTAAACCGGAAAAAGAAAAAAAAAAGAAGCACACTTCTACCCTTTCTCCTATCATAATTCGTAGATCCAAATAAATTGCAACATTATTAATTAAGTTAATATTAAATACTCGATTAATAAAACTGAGAAAAGTCTGAAAAATATTTCAAATTTTTGGAAGAAATTGTTGTTACGATACTAAACTTTATGGAGGACCTTTTACCCCCTAAATTATTTAATAGTGTAATTTTTTACCCCCTAAACTATTTGATAGGGTATATATATGTGCCCACGTGGACACATTACTATTACAATTGGGCAATACTTTTTTATGTCCACATGAGCACATATATATCTTTAAAATATACGATTAAATAGTGCAGTGGGTAAAAGGTCATTTTCCAAAGTTTGGTATCGTAACAACAATTCTGGTCTTCGAAAATATTTCAGACCTTTTCCCTTAATAAAATAATGATTAATATAGTGAGTTTTACCATTTTACCTCTATTAATTATGAAGTGGATGAATTAAACATTTAAAATTTTCAAGATTTTCTATCTTTTTCAAAGTAATTAATTGAGGGTACAATAGACAAAAAAAATTTATCCTTTTTGAATTTGTCAAAATGAACAAATAATAAAGGACACGTAAAATAAGAAAAAATGAACAAATAACTAGGAACAAGAGGAGTAGGCGAGTGGCTAGTACAATTTTTGTAAAAGTTTATCTTTTATACATTAACAATAAATACTTATCCCGATATTTATCATAGTCATATAAATTTATTATAGTCTAGTTATTCAATAAGTTAAAAGTGCAGGTTAGTTACACTACACCAAAAATAACTTTTAGCTTCATTAAATATTGATACTAATAAAGAGTGCTAACGTCTTTACCTGCATTAAGTAAGTATCATTAAAACCAATATCGCTAAAGGCTTTAAGGATATACACAAAGAGTGACAATTACCGCTAAAAATACATATTTAACGGCAATTAAAAATTAAATGTCGCTAATGGTCATTTTATTATAGTGTTAATCATGATTAAGTTCTAAAAGTCGATGTGCAAATACATGTTATGCATATCTTGGCATGCTTGGTGCAAATATTGGTTGCCAATAAGTTTTTACGATACAACGATAGAGTAAAGAAGATTTACAATATCATATATATCACAGAAAAGATATTACAGATAAATTGAATTGAAAAGAAGATTTACAATATCATATCACATAAAAGATATTACAGGTAAATTAAATTGAAGTTTGAGTTTATATAATATTGGTATAATGCCCAAGTACCCCTTAACCTATGTCCAAAATCTCAGAGACACACTTATACTATATTAAGGTCCTATTACCCCTGAACTTATTTTATTAATAATTTTTAACCCCTTTTTAGCTTACGTGGCACTATCTTGTGGGCCCAACGATGATTGACTTTTTTTTTCGAACTAGTGTCACGTAGCATAAAAAGGGGTAGAAAATTACATATAAAATAACTTCAGGGGGATAATAGGACCTTAGTATAGTATAAGTGTGTCTCTGGGATTTCGGGCATAGGTTAAGGGGGTACTTGGGTATTTTCCCTATAATATTAGAGCAAACTATTATATCATCCAAAGAACATTTATAGAAAAACCTTCTTGAAATCTTAAATTTTAAATTACGTTACTTACAACAAAATTAGGAAAAAATACGTGATATAAATAAGATTAGTAAATAATTGGAAAAATAAGACATTATTTACACTAATATGTTAAAATCAAATGAAATAGTTGATGCAAAACAATATCTATATCTCACACGTAAATAAATCATAGCAATAATTTTCCTTTCCTCATTAAAAATATTACAAAGTAAATTCAATAGGAGTTTAAGTTTCTATACTCTATTATATGATATACACTATTAGATAGGATATGTTTCTATTACTATCAATAAAATATTTCATAGTAAATATTTTATTATTCATTACGTAAACTCAACTGGCTATAATAAGTGTGCTTAGTAATTAACCTGAAAGTGAGACACGTAATTATTAAGTTAAAATTAAATGAAGAAGTTGAAGTAAAATAATATATATTATATTACACGTAAATAAACCACTATAAATTATGGCATGCATTAACATGATGAAAACCACAAGCATAACAACAATAAAGTAAAGTTAAGCAAAACAAAAATTACTATGCTTTTCTCATCACATCATCACTTTGTCCTTTGCCTCTTCCTAATTATTTTTTTATCTGTTAATTCACAAAGCTTCCCTGGTGGTTATGTTGTGATCTTAAATAATGAAACCCCAATTGTGGTTACAGGAAGATGTTACATGAATGGAGAATTAAGTCCTGATAGCGATATCTCGTTAAATCCAGGATGGTTTGATAATTTTACTAGAGATATTGTTTCTGGAAAAAATAACACTTTTTCTTGTGACTTGAAATTAAGAGAAAAACACGGATTTTTTAAGTTATTTGATTTGAATGACACAAATATTTGTCACATTTCTAGTGAAGAATGTCGATGGAAAATACAAGAAGATGGACTATGCATGTTCTCTTTAGGTGTATGTAAGATGTTCAAATGGGATACTAATTTATCGACTAGACATATTGCAAGTGAACCAATGAAATATATTGTAAGTGATAAACTAATAAGTGAATGATAAAATTATAGCATCATATATCACGATTTGAAGTTTTACGAAATATATGAAAAAAAATGTTGTGGATTGAGTATAAAAACTTGTTAATCTATTTATTATACTTCCAAAGTTTATATTCTTAATGAGTAAAGATCGTTCAAAATTTCATTGGGATAATGGGACATTGATATTCAGGATGCTCCAAATATCATTTCAATTAGAATTTGTGTTAAATAAATTATTCTTGAAGTACTAATTATTTATCTTCTCTTTACTATTAAAATTATATAATTGGATAAATTTTACTATCATATATACTATTATTACCTATTTTAAAAATATTACGTATTTTATCACTAAATTAAGAGTTTTTTTTATTATAAATTGGAAAAGATATATTTATTTAAAATGTATTTTTGTTACCAGATGCACTAAAGTAAAGAAATAAGGGAGACAGAAAGGGAGGCGAATAAGATTTTATTATATTATCCATATACATGTGAATCACACTAAATATGTATATATATTTGTATGTATTTGGTGTAATTCATATGTATCTACTAGATACATACATAGGAGAGTGGGGAGCGAGATGGGCTAGAGGCGAGCCATAATTTATTATGCATCTCAAATACATGTGAATTCACTTGGATACAATATATCTATAACAAATTTGACCTCATATGTTCTGAGATACATGTATCTAGGCTATCTAAACGCACCAAAATCTGATAAACTATGTAATATTACAAAGTAGAGTGAATTTATAAACTATTAACTCCTAGACTAATGAAATTTTTTATTCAAAGTTTGTTGGTATATATAACATATCCAGTGGAATGAATTTAATGATATTCAAGTACAAGAATAATTATATCTACTCAAAATATTTCTTAAAACCCTATTCACAATAAATATTGTTGACGTAACCCCAATTAAAAGTATAAATCAAAAAGAAAAAAGAAAAAAAGACAAAATGGTGTTTATTTTTGTGTTAAACAAAATGCATATCTACCAATGTGAAACATTGTTAATCAGGAAAATCAACTAACTTCCTCCCTTTTAATGCTTTGTTTAAACCTAAAAAGAAAACGTAAACTTCTACCCTTTCTCCTACATTATTCGTAGCTCCAAATAAAGAGCAACATTTAATTAAGTTCATACACATACTTCTTCGTCCAATAATAGTAATTCACTATTTACTTTATTATATCACCTTTTGAATATAATAAATATAATGTCTTAAAAATGCAATAAGAAAATGATTATAATGAATGTAAGGGTAAAGTAGGAATTAAGTCTAAAATTATCTAATTGTTTCATAATGTGGACAAGTATTATTGGATAATATCTCAAAATAATATAGTGGACAACTATTGTTGAATCGAGGAGTACAATTTTTTTCTTTTTTTTTAAGAGTTCATTTCTTTTTTATGCATTAACACTAAGCACTTAAGGAATTTACGCTATCATTACCGTAAATTCAATTAGAGTTTAAGTTAATACACTGTTAGAGTAAAAAAAAAGTTAGACTAGATATTAGGTTATCAAAAGGGCATTTCTAGGAAAGTCTCCTTAATTTAAATATTAAATTTAAATTCTTAAACATTAAGATATGTTTTACTTAATAAATTAGATAAAATATACATTACGTAAACTCAATAATTGACTATAATAAGTGAGATTAATTAGTAATTAACTCGAAAAATAATAAGACACACAATCTAGCTACCAGATAATTTAACATTAAATGAAATACACTGCAAGCAGCAATTAATTCTTGATGCGGTTAATTTACCGACAATTGACACTCTTTGTATACGTCTCTAAAAATTTTAGCGACATTGATTTTAATGGCATTTAACTAATGCCGCTAAAGACTTTATCACTCTTTATTAATGTCAATATTTAATATCGCTAAAAGTTATTACTGTTGTTGTGATAATTGATGTAAAATCACATCTCACACGTAAATAAATCACTATAAATTGTGGCATGCATTAACAAGACGAAAATAACAACAACAAAAAAAAAATAATCCATGACTATGTCATACTCATCACATCATCACTTTGTCCTTTGCCTCTTCCTAGTTAGTTTTTTATGTGTTAATTCACAAAGCTCTCCATATTCTTTTGTTGTGATCTTACAAAATGAAACTCCAAGTATGGTTGTAAAATATTGTATGGCATATGGAAAATATCTTGCTGAAAATGATCCCTATTTAAAACCAGGAGGGGTTGATAACATCATCACAAAAATTTTATCTGGAGAAAACAACACACTTGAATGTCACTTGGGATTTGAGGGAGAGCACGGTTTTTTCAAGTTGTTTGATTTGAATGACACAAATATTTGTCACGTTCCTAGTGAAGAATGTGTATGGAAAATACAACAAGGTGGACTATGCATGTTCTCCCAAGGTAAATGTGTGATGTTCCATTGGGATTATAATTCTTTATCGATAAGACATATTACTAGAGAATTAATTAGTTATAATAATAATATTGCAAGTGAACAAATGAAATATATTACAAGTGATGAACTAAGACATTTGGAGGAGAGAACTCCTTAGTGAATAATGATGAAATTGTAACATGATATATCATGATTTGAAGTTTTAAGAAATATATGATAAAAAGTTGTTATTTTATTTTTTCTTCCAAAGTTAATATTCTTTGAACTTTATTCTCAATGAGGTAAAGTATTTCAAATTCTCATTGGGTTTATGGGGAAATTGATAACAATATTCCTCATGTTGAATATGAGCTTTGATATCAATTGTTTGTCTCAGCCTACATAAATATATTCTTACATCGCGTGATATCGTCTTATTTGAATCAAGTCTACGCGTTTTTTCTAAAAAGTTTGTGAAAATCTCACACCGTACGTTAAGAGATCTTACTTCCCAATCTTTTAAGCTACTAATGTGAAACTTTTATTTGCTTCAAAATAAAACAAATTCATACTTAATCTATTGTATTATTTCAGGAATGTCATTCACATTATCAATACAATGACTTGATAGATATTACCAAGTCTTTAATGTGAAGAACTTGATAAATGCTACCAAGTCTTAATAATACCCAAATATTATATCAAGTAGTTTTTCCCTTCTATTTTTATTGAAAAAAAACTACTTGCTTTGAAGCGATTCATTTAAATAATGGTGGTCCTATAAAAGTGGATATATAATGATTCATATTTAAGAATATTGATTAATATGTACAAGAATTTGGAGAAGAGAGAGGTTCACATAAATTTGAATATAATAAATGAAAATCTTGATGAATTAAACTTAAAATCAAAGGTGAAATTTGAATGGACTGACAATGAAGAAAATGAATGTGACTGAGAATACGAAGGTTCTCTTATATGAAATTTTTTTTTATATTTTCTTCGTTTCAAAAATGATGTATCAATTTTCTTTTTAGTTTGTTTAAAAAAGAATGACCTCTTTCTTTTTTAACAATACTTTAACTTTAACTTTCTATGTGACATGTTTAAGAACACATGATTAAATAGTATTTTAGTACATTTGACATAATTTTAATTTAAAACCACAAAATTAAAAAGTTTTCTTTTTTTTTAAACTCCATTCCAATCAAACTAGGTTATTTTTTTTGAAACAGAGAAATATTTATCTAATTATTAATCTGATAAAAGAAAGAAGTATTTGAAGGTGTTAGTGATGAAGATAAAATAATTGATCACCCAATAACAAAAGTAAGTTAGAAAATGGAGAGTGAAGTTTTAAAATATATTTATGATAAGAAACTCAAAAAAGAAATTGTTGTACTTAATGATAAGGGAAAATATTTACTCCCTCCGTCCGATATCATTTGTCATGTTACGCTTTTTAAAAGTTTGATTTTGGCTAAAAGTTGACTCTTGTAAATTTACTTTCTTTAGAATTCTAAGAATTCAATGACTCAAATCACTCCAGATCATGTTCTGGTTTGTATCAATTATCCAACTAGGTACAAAATTACTTATGGATCTAAGGAGCTATCATAACTCAAATCAATCTCGCTAACCTAGAATATTAACTTTGGTCAAAATTATATGACTCAAATCAAGTCTAAATTACATTTGGTCAGTCCATTAAGTTGACAAGACAAGCCCAACTCATGTTCTTCAAGCCCAATCGAAATTACTTAGACGAAAATATCCCTAAAACCCTAACACTAGCATAAAGAAGTCTTCATAAGATCAAACGAAAAGGAAGAAAAGAAGAAGGCATATAGAATCCTTGCTTTTCAGTGGTCATCGAGTCTCCACATACGAAGAAATCTTTGCTCCAAGTGTTGAGCTGCAAATACAAAGAAGTCTTCGCTTCAAAAGTTGAACCGCAAATATTCTCTCTTTACCAAATACTTATACTCGTCTTATCGACTATGAGCTCTGATATCAGTTATTAGGATTAGTTTGCCCAAAGATTGATACTCTTACATGGTGTGATTGTTAATAAATGTAATATGTGACTATATTATATATGTTGACTATTTTTTAAATTGAACCATAAAGTAGCTAATTTTGCACTTCGCCTCTTCTATTTCTAGCTTAAAACTTAAATAGGATAGTAATTTTTTAGAGCGCTTAACATAAAGAAATCAATCTTAAATTTAACTCCATCCAAAATATACCTCTGACATTTTGTTGAGAAAATAGCAGAGAGAGAAAAAATAGTGTAATGCTTATTTTTCAATTACTTTGCAAATAATAAGTGGAAGCATTCAAAAGCAAACACAATGACTTAAGAAACATTGTGTATTAGGAAAATTAGTTAATTTACTTCCTTTTTATGATTTATTTGATTTGAACAAGAAAAAGTAAACTTCAACCCCTTCTCCTAGCATAATTGGCACTAGCTTTAAATAAATATCGGTAGCAAGTAAAATTATTTTCAATTCTAAGAGTTTTACCCCAATATTTACATTAAATTGATAAGTTTTTACCATATATCAAATAATATGTAAATTTTATTGGAGTTTAAGTTTAACTATTAGGATATCCAAAGAATTCTAATACAAAAGTCTTTTTTAAATATAAAATTGAAAATCTTAAACGTAATTAATATATGTTACTTACCGCAACAAATAAAAATACATAATAGTGGAAGTTGTTTACACTTATGATATACATTAAGTAAACTCAATTGACTATTTTAAATGAGATTAGTAACTAACCCAAAAAATAAGAGACGTAATCTAGCTACTTAAAATTAAATAAAGTAGTTGATGTAAAACAATATATGACACGTAATAAATCACTATAAATTGAGACGAAAATCACAAGCATACCAACAACAAACTATAGTTTAACAAAAAATAATTTCATGACTATATCTTCCTCATCACATCATCAATTTGTCCTTTGCTTCTTCCTACTTAGTTTTTTATGTGTTAATTCACAAAGCTCTTATGTTGTGGTCTTAATAAATGAAAGTCCAAATAATGTGGTTAAAGAACGATGTTATGTAAATGATGATATGGATCATCCTGGAGAGGAGATCTTGTTAACTCCAGGAATGTCTGATCACATAACGACAACTTTTTTTCCAGGAGAAAATAACACACTTTCTTGTACCTTGCACTTAGGGAGAAAATTATCGATTCTTTTCACGTTGTTTGATTCTGATGATACAAGTACTTGTCATAGTCCTCATGAAGAATGTCTATGGAAAATACAGGAAGATGGACTATGCATGTTCTCCCAAGGTAAATGTGTGATGTTCAATTGGGATTATAATTCTTTATCGATTGGACACATTGCAAGTGGATCAACAAATTATATTACAAGTGATAAATTAAAAAGTGAACACATCATTTGGAAAAAAAACTCCTTAATGAATAATGATGAAATTGTAGTATCATAATTTGAAGTTTTACGAAATTAATGAGAAAAAGATACGGATATAGCATATTAATCTATTTATTAATTGTTTATTCTTCTCTTACAATAGCCAAAGAGATGTAATGGTATATTTATCACAATATTTTTTTAAAAAAAAATTGTGTCAACTATAATAATGTCCTGCAAAATCGAACGTGCAAAATAACTTTATTATATATATTGTGCATAAAATCGAACAAGATTTTTGTCACAATATAATGGTAATTAAATTGTAATGTCCCCAAGTTTATGGACTATAATCTTATGATTTGTATCGAAAAGTTAAGCAAAATAACGTGTCTATTTTCATATATTGGAAAAATAAAAATAATAGAGAGTATAACAAAATTAAAAGTCCTTTTGAATTGGCTTAAAATAAGTAGCTTTAATTTTAAGTCAAAAATAAAAAAATTAAACTGAAATAATTTTTAAGTTGAAAAAATAAAAAGTATGAGAGACTTACTTTTGATTTTTGACTTATATTAAGTCATGTTATTTTAAGTCATTTTTTTAACTTGCTAAATACTTCCTTACTTTTTTTTAAGTATTCTTTTACTTTGTTAAACACTTCTTAACTTACTTTAAATTATTTTTGACTTATGTTAAGTTATCTTTTATATTTTTCACACTTTCATAAATAAAAAGTTGACTTAAAAGTAGATCCGATCATTTTTTAAGTCAGTTCAAACCTCCTTTAACAAGTGAAAGCTTTCAAACCCTAACCCAAACACAAGCGTAATGAAATAAATGGTGTTTATTTTTTAAACAAAAATTAAATGCATATCCACCAACGTGAAACATTTTTATTAGGAAAATTATTTAATTTACTTCCTTTTATGTATTGTTAATTAAATTCGGACAAGAAAACGGGAATTTCCACCCCTTCCTAGCATAATTCATACTACATAGTCTTAAATAAAGGGCACCATTTAAGCAATAGCTAATAATAACAACGGGAAATTGTATATAATAACAAATTAATAACCTAAAATAAATAGAGTAGCTATGGTTTGATTTAATTGTGCTCCATAGCAAACATTTTGCAAAAAATTGTCAGGCGCCTCTCTCCCAAATATCTCGCTCACCACTCTCCTCCAATCTCTCACTCGCTTTCTCACTTTTTATACAAAAACAAGTGTATAATAATTGTTTCTAATTGTATAAAGCAGAGAAAATTATATAAATACACATATTTTTGTTGCGCTCTCTCCCCTCTTCTAAATCTCGCTCGCCATTCTCCCAAATCTCGCTCGCCACCCTCGCCTTTCTCACTTATACAAACAGAAGCGAAATGTATAAATTGTCAATCTGTTTGTATAGAGCGTGAGAAAATTGTATATACATATGGAAGTACATATATTTTCGTTCTATACACTTATAATTATACAATAAAAATACTCTCCTACCCAGTTTCTTTTGCCTTTCTCTCTTTCTCTTTTTATACAATTTTCAAATTATATCTAATTTCTCTCTTTTTCGTTTTATACAGTTCTATTCAATTGTATATTCCTTGTGAAGTCTCTTTTGTCTTTCTCTCTATCTCATTTTATACAAATTTAAATTGTATATAATCGTTCCATACACTTATAATAATACAATTCGTTTTATACACTTCGTTTTTACACAGTTCTCTGCCCAAGTGTCTTTCTCTTTCTTGTTTTATACACTTCGTTTTATAAAATTTGCTTCAACTGTATATGTACAGCGAATTATACAGTTTCTATGTTTGCTATGAAGCGTGCAAATTTTGTTATAGCATACAAATATGAATTTTTTATTTGCTATATGTGAAAGTTGCCCTACTAATAATTAGTAATATTGTTATCTTTTTTAAGAGTTCACTTCTATACGTCAATGATAAATATTTATCCAGATACTACAATATAAGTAAATAGGTTAACATTAAATGTACGTAGTAGTTGATGTAAAATCATATCTTACACGTAAATAAATCTCTATAAATTGTGGCATGCATTAACAAGACGAAAATCACAACACCAAATTAAATTCAACAAAAAATAAATAAAAAAATCATGACCATGTCTTCCTCATCACATCATCACTTTGTTCTTTGCCTCTTCCTACTTAGTTTTTTATGTGTCAATTCACAACCCCCCCATGATGTTTTTATTGTGATCATAAAAAACGAAACTCCAAGTGTGGCTACAAGATATTGTTCTATAAATGGAAAATATCTTAATGTAGATCAAGGAATCGAGTTAAAACCAGGAGAAGCTAATAACATCACAGAAAGTATTGTGCCTCGACATAGAAACACATTTATTTGTCTCTTTGAATTAGAGGAAAAACGTACGATACTCGATTTGTTTGATACGAATGACGGACGTATTTGTTACCGTATTAATGAAGAATGTGTATGGAAAATACAGGAAGATGGACTATGCATGTTCTCTGAAGGTATATGTGTGTTAACGTTCCGATGGGATGAACTAAAAAGTGAAAAATATTATTTGGAGGAGAACTCGTTAGTGAATAATGATATGAAATTGTAGCAATGATATATCATGATTTATAGTTTTATGAAATTAATGAGAAAAAGTTATGAATAGATTATAACAACTTATCATTATTTTTCTTATTCTTCCAAAGTTAAATATGCCTTCAACTTTATTAAATTAAATTTCTATGAGCGAAATAGTAAAGTGTTATATACATTGGGTCGATTTAATACTATGTTAAAAGAATTCGAATTTTCAATCATTACAAAGTAGATTTTTATCAAGTGTAATATTGTCACGATCCAAATCGAGCCGTGAGTGGCACCCACATTTATCCTCCTATGTGAGCAAACCAACCAATCTAACCCCCAATATTTCAAACATATTAAATAGAAAAACAATGCGGAAGACTTAAAAATCATTAACAGAATCAATAATCAACTTCTAAAACTCAAACTTATCATTATCCCCAAAATCTGGAAGTCATCATCACAAGAACATCTATCCTCAAATTACTAAAGCTAAGAGTATCTAAGAAACTAAAAACAAATACAAGAAATAGTCCATGTCCGAACATCAAGGACATCAAGACATGAATAAGAGAGAATCCAGTCCAAGCTAGAAGCTTTAGCTCACCCTGAAATCTGGTGCGATGAAGACTGGCTAGAGTTGCGGTTGGGTTGAAGACGACGGTACGTTTGTTGCACTCCACAATAACAAAGAAAAATAATTACAAGTAGGGGTCAGTACAACCACAAGTACTGAGTAGATATCATCGGCCAACTCAAAATAGAAAACAGTATATATCAGATAATATCATAAAATCAACTACAATACTCAACATGCGGCATTTACAATTACCATAACCCTTGGTCACAACACCAAGCTCATCAATGAGGACTCACGCCTCCCCATCATACTCATTTGGGAAATAGGTTCATTAAATTGAGTATATTGACATCTTTCAAGATTCATTATCTTTATTCCTCTTACGTCGGTACGTGACACTCCACTCCCCTACTACGATGTGCCGGAACGTGGCACTCCGATCCCCTAATTCTACGTGTCGGTTCGTGACACCCGATCCACTAATCTCATTCTGTTAATTCATCCAGCCTTCTTTTATACCAAGGCATCATCAATCTCATTACTTTAGTTCATCAAGCCTTCTCTTATACCAAGGCATCATCAATCTCATTACTTTAGTTCATCAAGCCTTTTCTTATACCAAGGCATCCTCATTAACAAAGTAGATTAGGGTTTCTTTTTCAAGATTTAGGATTCAATAGCTTCATCGTGCTTATTTTATCACAATTATATAATCACATTCATGCAAGCATACAATTAAGCATATAGAAGGGTTTACAACACTACCCAAGACATATCATTCGCTATTAAGAGTTTACTACGAATAGCATAAAAATCATAACCTACCTCCACCGAAGATTCGTGATCAAGCAAGCAATTTCCCAAAGCTTTGTTTCCTCTTCGTTTCCCTCTTCTCACGATCGTTCTCTTTCCCTCTCCTTGTTCTTTCTATTTTTCTTATTCAAACCCTCTTTCTTTTACCCTAATTAACATATAATTAAGTATAAAAGATGACAAAATAACCCACTAATTAATTTAAGGTTATCTCCTTTAACCCTCAAGAAATTGGATTATTAATATTCAACCACCAACTTTATAATTATAAGCAGGAATAGTCCAAAACATCCCTTAAAACATTTAAAGAAATCCGACCCAGCCTGGGATTACGCAGCCTGTGACGGGCCGTCGTGCCTGCGACGGTCCGTCCTGCTGAGTCGTCACAGAGTTCAGAGACTGAAATTTACTGAAAGATCTGTGACGGTCCGTCCTGCCATTTCGTCACGAAGTTCAGAGAGTCGATTTCAGTACCCAAATTTCAGAAATCTAAGTGTTTTGGAACGAGACCCCCTCGACGGTCCGTCATGCTCATGACGGTCCGTCGTGGGATCCGTCGTCTCAGCCAGTTTTTCCAGAAATAAAATCTGCTGCTCAAAACGAATAAACAGGTCGTTACAAATATGAAGGGAGAAAAATTAAAACTTACAACGTTGAGTATTGCATCATGACATAATAATACACTAATGTGAAAAGTAATTTTATTTAGTCCAAATATACAATAAAAACTCACTTATTAATTTATGTAACTATAAAATCACTCAAACGTTTCAAAAAAAAAAATGTAATATATGATTATAATTTAAATACGATGACAATTTTTAAAATAGAAACCCTAGAAGTTGCTTGCACTTCCGTACTCCATTTCTTGCTTGAAATTTAAGTAGGATAGTCAATTTTTTAGAGCGCCAAAAATAAAGAAATTAATGTTAAATTTAAATCAATCTAAAATTTATTTCTGAAATTTTACTGAGAAAATAGCAAAGAAAAAAAATAGTATAATGACAATTTTTCAAATTACTTTGCAAATGCTAACAAAATTAAGAAGTGGAAACATTCAAAAGCAAACGTAAACACAAACACAATGGATTAAATAATGTTTATTTTTAAAAATAAAATAAAAATTGAATGCATATCTACTAATATGAAACATTGTTTATTAGGAAAATTTGTTATTACTTCCTTTTTATGTTTATTTGATTTGAAAAAGTTATCTTCTACCCTTTTACTAGCTAGCTCTAAATAAATACAGGTAGCAAGTAGAATTATTTTTCTTTTTTAAGAGTTTAACTTCTATACATTCACGATAAATATTGATTTGGATATTTAACTTGAATATTGTAAATTTACTGTAGTTTAAAATTATTTAATAAAGCTAAGTGCATGTTAGTTAATTATAAAATATGAGCAAAATATCTTATATACCACAACAAATAAAAATATATGATAGTAAAAATTGTTTACAGTAATGATATGTATTACATAAACTTAATTGCCTATTATAAATGAGATTACTAATTAACCCAAACGTATCTAACTACCACGATAGATTAAAATTAAATAAAGTAGTTGATATAAAAAAAAAAAAAAAATTCACACATAAACACATCACTATAAATTGTGGCCTTCATTAACGAAACAAAACCACAAGCATAACAAACAACAAATTAATTAAAGTTAAAACAAAAAAAATAATAATCCATGACTACCTCATACTCATCACATCATCACTTTGTCCTTTGCCTCTTCCTAGTTAGTTTTTTATGTGTTAATTCACAAAACTCTTATGTTGTGATCTTAAGAAATGAAAGTCCAAATAATGTGGCTACAGATCAATGTTATGTTAATGATGAGATAGATCCCGCAGAGAAGGTCGTGTTAAATCCAGGAATGTCTGATCACATAACCACGACCTTTTTTCCTGGAAATTTTAATACACTTTCTTGTAACTTACAATTAGGGGAAAAACATGCGAATCTTTTCACGTTGTTTGATTCGAATGATACAAGTATTTGTCACAACCCTAGTGAAGAATGTTTATGGAAAATGCAGGAAGATGGACTATGCATGTGCTCTCAAGGTAAATGTGAGTTGTTCCATTGGTATTATTAATCAATTTGACATATTGGAAGTGACGAACTAAAAAGAACTCCTTAGTGAAATAATGATGAAATTGTAGTATAATGAATTGAAGTTTTACGAAATTAATGGGAAAAAAAAGATACATTTCGATTTGAATATTCACACCAATGTCATTTTAATTTGACTTAATGCGTTTATTATAACTACTCATGAAGTAATTATTTAATCTTCTCTTACGATAACCATAGAAATATAATGGTATATTAATCACAACACGTTCTTATGATATTTTTAGAATGTGTCAAAAGTTTTTCGTTTCTATCAATTCTAATAATGTCTAAACAAGTTTATTATATATATATTGTGCATAAATCCGAAGAAGATTTTTGTCGCAAAATAATGGTAATTAAATTGTAATATCCCCAAGTTTATGGACTATAATATTATGATTTGGGTCGAAAAGTTCGACAAAATAACTTGTCTATTTTCATATATTGAAAAAGTAAATAATAGAGAGAAGTCCGTTTGGATTGGACTAAAATAAATAGTTTTAATTTTAAGTTGAAAAAATAAAAAAATAGGGGAGACTTACTTTTGATTTTTGACTTATTTTAAGTTATTTTAAACTTATATCAAGTCAGTTTTTACCTGGTCAAACACTTCCTTACTTATTTTAAATCATTTTTGACTCATTTTAAATTATTTTTATATTTGTCAAACACTTTCAGAAGTTAAAAACGGACTTAAAAGTAAGTTTGACTAACTTTTAAGTCAAATTCAAACACCCTCTAAAATGTGGAAGCTTTTGAACCCTAACCCAAACACAAACGCAATGAATTAAATGGTGTTTATTTTGTTAAACAAAAATTAAATACATATCCACCAATGTGAAACATTTTTATTAGAAAAACTATTTAATTCACTTCCTTTTATGTATTGTTCAATTCGGACAAGAAAAGGGGAACTTCCACCCCTTCCTAGCATAATTCATACTACATCATCTTAAATAAGCTAATACGTATAATTAGCAAAATTGTTTTCTTTTTAAGAGTTTCATTTCTATAAATATATTTATCTAGATACTACAATATAAGTAATAGTTTTAACATTAAATGAAGTAGTTGATGTAAAATCATATCTTACACGTAAATAAATCTCTATAAATTGTGACGCACATTTTTCAAGACGAAAATCACAAACATAACAACAACAAATTAAATTTAACAAAAAATAAAATCATGACTATTTCTTCCTCATCACACCATGTCCTTTGCCTCTTCTTATTTAGTTTTTTATGTGTTAATTCACAGCTCCCCTATGATGTTTTTACTGTGATCATAAAAAATGAAACTCCAAGTGTGGTTAAAAAACGTTGCACTATAGATGGAAAATATCTGAACGAAGATCGTGCGATCGAGCTACAACCAGGAGAAAGTTGATAACATCACCGCAAGTATTGTGCCTGGACGAAACACAGTTGATTGTCTCCTGGAATTAGAGGGAAAACGCAAGATATTTAATTTATATGATTCAGATGATACTGATATTTGTAACGTTCCTAATGAAGAATGTCTATGGATAATACAGGAAGATGGACTATGCTTGTACTTGGAAGGTCTATGTGAGATGTTCGATTGGGATTATAATTCTTTATTGAATAGACATATTGTGAACTAAAATTTTAAAATATCATTTGGAGGAGAACTCCTTAGTAAATCATGATTTGAAGTTTTTATGAAATTAATGAGAAAAAAAGTTATGAATTGAGTATAACAACTTCTTATTTTGTTTGTTCTTCCAAAGTCGATATATGCCTTTAAACTTTATTGTCCATGAGTAAAGATCTGCCAAATTCTCATTAGGTTTATGGGAAAATTGACAGTATACATGTGAATCTAAATTTTTTAAAAAATATAAATTAAAAGTGTATTATAAATGTATTAAAAATAATCAAGTGAAAAAAATTTATTATTGCTATAAATGATAAATATTTTTAATCTATAGTATATTTATGTAAGTTTCCCATTCGATATTTAAAATTAAATGCATATTTACTAATGTGTAACATTGTTTATTAGGAAAAGTTGTTAAAGTTTACTTCTTCTTTTATGATTTGTTAGATTTGAAAAAGAAAAAGTAAACTTCTACTACTTCTCCTGGAATAATTCGTACTAGCTCTAAATAAATATCGGTAGCAAGTACGAAAACACACAATAAGTCGATTAGTTTTTACCATACATTAAATTATATGTAAATTAATTGGAATTTAAGTTTAACTATGAGGTTATCCAAAGAATTCCAATAAAAATATCTTCTTAAAATATTAGATTGAAAATGTTAAGCGTAATTTAAATATGTTATCTATCACAACAAACAAAAATACATGAAAGTGAAAATTAATGATAGTGTAAACGCAATTGACTATTATATATGAGATTAGTAATTAATCCGAAAAATAAGTTATGTAATTCAACTACCACAATAGGTTGAGATTAAATGAAGTAATGGATGAAAATCATATCTCACACGTAAATAAATCACTATAAATTGTGGCACGCTTTAACAAGACGAAAATCACAAACATATAACAACAACAAATTAAAGTTAACCAAAAAATAATAATCATGACAATGTGTTTCTCATCACATCATCACTTTCTCCTTTGCCTCTTCTTACTTAGTTTTTTATGTGTTAATTCACAAAGCTCTTATGTTGTGGTCTTAATAAATGAAAGTCAAAATAATGTGGCTACAGAACAATGTTATGTAAATTATGAAATACAACCTGGAGAGGAGATCTTGTTAAAACCAGGAATGTCTGATCACATAACCACAACTTTTCATCCTGGAAAAAGTAACACACTTTCTTGTAACTTACAATTAGGGGAAAAATATGTGGATTTTTTCACGTTGTTTGATTCGGACGACGCAAGTATTTGCCACAATCCTAGTGAAGAATGTCTATGGAAAATACATGAAGTTGGACTATGCATGTTCTCCCAAGGTAAATGTGTAATGTTCCAATGGTATAATTATTAATCGAATTGACATATTGCAAGTGAATTAATTAGATATAATAATGTTGCAAGTGAACCAACGAAATATATTGCAAGTGATGAACCAAAAAATAAACACATCATTTGGAGGAGAATTTCTTAGTAATTAATGATGATGAAAATTATAGCATGATATATCATATGAAGTTTTATGAAATTAATGAGAAAAATTTATGAATCGAGTATCAACTTATTATTTTGTTTACTCTTCCAAAGTTTAATATGCCTATATCAAGCTAGCGTTTGGCCATAGATTTTCAAATATTCTTGGCAAATATTATTTGAGTGAAAATTTGGGTGAAATTTCACCATGTGTTTGGCCATAAAATTTGGGAAATATATTTCACCTTTTTAGAAAAATATGATTTATACACACAAGTTTTAAAAACTATCAAAACTAACTAAAAGTTTGTATTACAAGTCAATTGAATGTTAGTTACAACAATAACAAATAATGTCCATGACACTGAAGCAATGTGGTAATTTGGAGTGAGTGCAACAAGAATTATTCCATACATCGTGAAGTAGATAAAGTACATGACTTTGTTACCTAAAGCCAATTTTTAATAATTTTCATCAACAATCATATCATTATTTAATATTCACTAAATATTTCATCACTATTTTGGTGTTCACGTAAAAAATGATGTAAAGCAAATACTAGAGAGGGTGTTTTTGTAAAAGATAAAAGATTGTGGTAAAATTTTAATTTTTAAAATATCCCAAATAATAATATTTGGCCCAAATACTAGAAAAAATTAGTATTTGGAAATTTGGGATATTTATCAAAAATATTTGCCAAATAATGATAAATTGTATGGACAAACATTATTTGCCAAATTTTTTCCAAATATTATTTGAAAAATTTATGGCCAAACGGGCCCCAAGAATCCTTTCTCATTGGATTTATGGGTAGATTGATATTCACGACACTCCAATGTCATTTGAATTAAATGAAGGGTCTATGTAATCTATTTTGGATAGTTTCAGAATAGTTTTGACATATTTCATTAAAACTCAAAGAAATCGATTTTAAACTTAAATCAATTTAAAACTTATTTTCATATTGAGTGTTGAGAATATAATTAAATGATAAAAATATGTTCTCTTTAATAGTTTAAGTTTTTAAATTAGATGGTGATACACTTCATTGTGATATTAAAACAGACATGGTTCTGAAATCAAATTTCACCATCACTCATACTTTTTTAAAAAAAATAAAAATTCGAAGTAAACAAAATTTACCGATGTGAAACATTGTTTATCAGGAAAATCAGAAAATTTACTTCCTTTTACTGATTTGTTCAAGAAAAAGTAAACTTCTACCTATATTAACTATATAGTAATTCGTGCTAGCTTTAAATAAAGGGCAATATTTAGTTAACCCAAATACGGATAACTACTACTAGTAAAATTGTTTTTTTTTTTAGGTGTTTTGACTTTTATACGTTAATGATAAATATTTAGCTTGATATTTACCTTAAATTATGTAAATTTATTATAGTTAAGTTATTTAATAACGTAAAAGTGTGTATAAGTTAATTATAGCTAAGTTCTAAATATATGTGCAAATACGCATTATGCATAGATTAGCGTCATTGGCTTGATATAAATATTGAATATCGAATTGCTAATTAGTTTTTACCATACATCAAATTACATGTAAATTTAATTGGAGTTTAAGTTTGTATATTATATTGTCAAAATAAACTATTGTTGACACCCAATTTTGGCCTAACATTTTAAAAATTCGTGATTTTGAAGCTTTGTTTATTTAATAGCAAATTTTTGTCCGATGATTTTAAAATTCATACATTTTGAGTCAAATACAAAAAAAATGTCTTTCCTACATTGTCTCTCAAACAATTTTTCAATTTTGCAATAGTCCCACATCGGTATTTCATCCTTTTTGAGGATTTTTGGGTTTCTATATAAGCTCACTTCATTCACTATTTTTAGGATAGGATTTGGAGGGAAAAAACAAAAGAATAATCATAAAATTTTGAGAATTCTTGGTTCCCATAGTTCAAAAATTTTAAAGTGCTTTTGTAGTTTTTCAAGTTGAGGAGGTGGAGTCGTCTCTTTCAAACTCGGAGTTCCGGTTCGCTGTCCAGAACTAGGTAAATTTTTTTTTCTTAGCCTTGTTTTATTTAATTCTTAGTTCTTTTATGTTTTCTGTTTATTATATGTAGCTTGTTTTGTTTTTTTAGTTTAATGTAGTTCTAAAAGTCAATTATTATTTGTGTTTATTGTAGTTTTAATATTAGCATTATTTTATGATTCGATGTTTATTTATTATTACTATTATTTTAAAATTGTTAGTCAACTATTTGCTATCTTAACTTTTTAGGTTTTTGTTATTATTCTACTTTAATGTTATTTTTAATTTTTATATATATTGTGTTATTGTTGTTTTCATTTCTAATTATGTAATTTTAGTTTGGTTGTTGTTTTCCATATTCTCTTGGGATAAGTTTGTTATGTTTTGTTGATGTTCAGTTTATATATTTTATATGTTGAAAAGGGCCAATGAGAAAACTCTCCGTCGGTTTTGGAGGCCTTCCCATTTAAAAAGACGAAAAAATAGTTAAGTTCATATTATTTGTTTTGTTAAATTGGGCCGATGAAAAATCTATCCGTCGGGTTTAGAGGCCTTTTCATTTTAAAAGACGGAATTTTAATTCAAGTTTATATATTTTATGTTGAAAATGTCGATTTCCAAGGCCTCCCATGTTAATAAGACGGATTTTTATTTTTAGTTATTATTTGAGTTATTCATTTTTATTTTTATTTATTTGGTACTAACTTTTTTACTAAGTGTTTACAGGTACCCGGAGGTGCTTCTCCTTGAAATTATTCGAATGAAGTTCGAATCATACTTTTGATTTCATTATCTTGTGAATATTGACGTTAGGCAAACTTTAGGCCGATTATTATTTTGTTTTTATTTTGTATATTGCATGTTTATTATATTTGTACATTATTTTATATTCTTCCTCAATTTGAAAAAAAATGAATTCAGTCGGGAACCACATTTGTGGATTCCGAAGGGTGCCTAATCCCTTCTCTTCGGAATAACTTGAACCCCTTACCTAGAATCGAATTGGTTTCGTAGATTAATAATTGGTTTCCTAGTTATCCTAAAAATTAGGTGGCGACTCTTTTTAAAACTCGTTTATTTTTAAAATTTGTTAAAATTGAAACAATTAATCATTTTTAAGTTGTCGCGACGTTTCGACCTATTTCAAAAGAGTAGGGATGCAAACAACTATCAAGTTATCCATGTTGCGGAAGCCGAATATATAGAGAGTAATGGAATCACAACTACTATATCTAAAGGTAGCTAATAAATAGTAAATGAGACAACAACAAAAAGAACACCAGAAATTAACGAGGTTCGGCAAACTTTTGTTTTCTTTTGCCTACTCCTCAGACATAACCAATCAATATTTATTGAGACTTTTACCAAAATAATTTATTATTTAAATCAATTTACAACAGTAATATATTTTTTCAAAATTTTACAAAACTAGTATAAACGTTGTTGATAGTAACGTATTAGGCCATCTATTAATTCTGCCAAGAAACAGACCAAAACTAACGGGGGACGGCGTTAAAGTTATAATACGTTACTACAAGTAACTTTTTAGAGTTTAAGTTGGAATACGTTACTGAAAGTAACGTTTTAGAGTTTAAGTTGGAATACGTTACTGAAAGTAACGTTTTAGAGTTTAAGTTGGAATACGTTACTGAAAGTAACGTTTTGGAGTTTAAGTTGGAATACGTTACTGAAAGTAACGTTTTAGAGTTTAAGTCGAAATACGTTACAGATGGTAACGTTTTAGAATTATTATCTTATAACCCATTAGCCGCACTTCCCTCACCTTCTAACCTAAATAAACCCTATTTCATATTTTTCCCCTTTTTTCATTCCCTCGCTAAGAGAGCTGGTTCTCGTCGTTAATGTTGCCGGAAAAGGGGATTCACAATATTTCAGCGCCATAAGTATTTCGAGAGGTAGTTTCTTTGCTTAAGGTATGTTTTTCTTTACGAAGGAATTGAATTGAATCGTAAGTAGGATTCTATCTTGTATAAATTGAAGAACGTGCCAACCAACTCATGAAATTGGATTCCAAAATAAGTTGTTATTTGGTAACTTGTTTTGTTTAGTTCGATTTAAGGATTGTTTCATGGTCACTGAACTCAGAATTGTTATTTAAAGTTGTAACAATTGTATATTGTTGAAGAAGATTGCGTAGCAGTGCATTGAGAGAATAGCTATAGTCATTGTTACATTGTCTTTTAGATTAGTATATGTTTGTTAGTTAGTTACATAACATAATTAGTTTGTTAGCCTAAATTGCTTAACTCATTAGTTGGTTAACTTTGATTATTGTAATTAGCACTTTAGTCATTTATATAAATAGCCTATTGTACAGATGTAAACATATAATGAAACTATCTAATAATGATAATCTATATTCTTCTCTGTGATTCCTTAAATTTGTCTCATCTATTCAAACAATTCTCTGTAAATTTTGATTCTTAACATATATCAACAAAAAGATTATACTCAAGTTCTATTGTTGCTTAGTGTAGTCTAAGATGGTTTGTCTTATACAACACACTTCCAAATTAAAGAGAATGACCTTAAAATTTTTAAATGTGATTTCATAACTTTACATCACTTTTGAAGTATGTCGCCAAGAAAAAACTACATAATAGTTCGGGCTAACATTTAAGTTTACTTTCATGTGTATTTCATAGGTATTTTTTATGGCTAATGATAGTGAATACAAGTTGGATCCCGGTTCATTGGAATCGAATGTATTAACGGGACAACTTACTCATAGATCACAAGATATATGGGAAGGAAATGTTAATATGATTCTTAATACGAGGAGAGAAGATGGAAATTTTTGGAAGCTCATAGAGAAATATCCCATCCATCCACGAGTTCTTGAAGTAATTAGGTTATCTGGATTATATGGTGTTTACAAATCTAATCGGCCTGCTATTGACCGTAGTTTGATCACTGCACTAGTTAAGCGTTGGCGTCCCGAAACTCACACTTTTCACTTTAGAACAGGCGAAGCAACAATTACCTTGCAGGACGTAGAGGTGTGTATGGATTACCTGTGAATGGTGATCCAGTACTTGGTAATGAAATGATAAGGACCATAGAGGATTGGCAAAACATTTGTCAAAGATTATTAGGTTTTGTTCCTTCTCGTGAAGACTTCAAAACAAATTCCATCAAGGTCGCTGCATTTAATTCACACATGTTAAGCCAGCCACATTTGTCGAACATGGCAACACAAGATATGGTTAATCAGAAGGCAAGATGTTTCATGTTCTGGATGATTGCAGGTATGATGATGGCGGATACATCTGGTGGTTATTTGAAGCTTATGTACCTGCCTATGCTCGAAGACGTCAATAAAATTGGATCTTATAGTTGGGGGAGTGCGACCTTGGCATACTTGTATCATTTTCTTTGTAAAGCTTCACAGAGTACCCAAAATGAGATAGCCGGATTTTTGCCACTACTTCAGGTATACCTAATGATTGTACATATAATTTATTTATATTTCTTTCAATTTGTCTCTGTAGTGTTATTGGAGGATGAAATTTTTTAGAGATGTAATCCTAAAACTCTTTCTCCCAGATTTGGGCGTGGGAGAGAGTCACTGTTCTACGTCCTCAAATAGTAGCCCACAGAGATGCGAGAACTATTTGTCATGTTGGTTTGCCTAGGGGTCCGCATGCTACTAGATGGTTTGCACATCTTAGTTGGACGAATACTACCAAGCATGTGTTGAAAGTTTATAGGGATGCACTTGACTCTATGATAGAAGATCAGGTACATTGCTTTTACTTATTTATAAATATTGTAAATGTAAAGACTCACTTTGCTCTTTTTTTTTCATGTAGTTTATTTGGGAACCGTATTCCGATGACTTAATTGAGAGTCTTCCTCTCTATTGTCATGCTGGACGAGACATATGGCGAGTTAGAGTTCCAATATTTTGTTGGGATGTGGTCGAGGTTCATTTGCCAGATCGTGTTATGAGGCAATTTGACTACAACAAGCTATACCAACTCCGTTTCCATTTGATTCCAACCACTTTCGCCATGATCGTCGAGGAAGACCAAATACAAATTGGGAGTTGGAACATGCACATTGGTTATCATTTTGGAACCAACGTCTCCAATATAGTTGTGATGCACCGGTTAATAATGAACCACTTTGCTATGATGATCCATATCTTATTTGGTTCAGGCGCATTACTCGTCTTGTTATTAGTAATCCTAATTCACGTCCTCAAAATCAACAAGGTTATGTGCCTAATTCGACGGCATATGAAACTATGGTATGCCATTTATTGATTACTGTTGTTTAGTGTTATTGCTGCCAAGTGATTTATGTGTCTTTATTGATTTTAGTGTCATTTATCTTGTTTAATGTAGTTGCTGGCAAGTTTTTCATTGTTCTTGGTACTGCTAAGTAATTAGAAAAATGCTAAAGGTAATATATCTAGGAAAATTAAAAGAGTGGGAGTAGTGAAGTGGGGATACTGATGAGGAGATGTAGAGTTATTTTCATTTTTATGAATGATTGGAATTCAGCCAGTTGCATTCTTTAGTTGGCAGTGAATTCATTGCTTAAGTGATAGTCCGATCTAAATCATCAGATTAATGGTGCGTCATTAAATAACTTTCGCTTTAATTTATTTAGGTGCGGCATATTCATTCGATTGTTGATGAAGCTAAAACACTTGGTGATAATCCATCATATGAGGCCTTATACATGTTTAGAAAAATGGTGCGAGATCAAGGTTTTGATTGTTTGAAATATGTCCATGAGGATGACAGGGTTCATGTGTCAGCCGATTATAGAAGAGATGTGGTACAACTTGTACAGTTACATCACCCAGTTCGTAGGCGAGGAAAAGGTGGTGTTGCAGGTAGGAGAGAACGTGCTGTTGAAAGAGCACAAACACATGTTGAAATAGATCAGGCCACACAAAATGTCCAAGAAGCCTTAGAAGATGATCAAGCAACATCCAATTATAATATTGGTTCTATTTCAGGAGGTTGCACTCATGAATTCACTCAGACATCAAATATGACATATCAACTGTCAGAAACAGATATCATGCCATACGTGACGCCACAGACTCTACAAATATCAAGTCATCCAAGTCTTTCATCACTTGAGAATGTCATTGGTAATTTTGAGAATGTCCCAAATTTTAACTCATCGCCTGTGCCTCTGATTATTGAAACCCCTGATGCCACTAATAGTTTAGAGGACCCGAATCATGATGTGGACGATAATGATCCAAAGGATGCAAGTGAAGGCGGTGATACGACTATTCAAAATAGTGAACCATCAAGGAGGGAGAAGCGTAAAATTAAACTTAAGCCTTGTGGGACTGGTACTTTAACATCTGACATTTTTTATTTAGTTTTACTCTCTTTTAGAATAATAGAACATTTATATTTTCTTTACAGGCGGTCACTATGCTATCCAACATGTCCAAAAACAGAGAGCCAAGAATAAGTAATGAAAATTGATGTTGCTGAAATCTTTTGGTGTTGCTGAAACCTTTTGGTGCTGCTGAAAATTGGTGTTGCTGAAGCCTTTTGGTGCTGCTGAAAATTGCAGCCAGTACTGCTGAAAATTGAAGCTGCTGAAACCTTTTGTGGCTGCTGAAAATTGCGGCCAGTACTGCTGAAAATTGGAGCTGCTGATATATTGTATGTATCTATAGGTGAATTTGCAAAGTTGAATGATGGAGCCATTGATGAAGATATGGAGCTTTGATCTTGTGGCATGGAGGGGTTTCTTGTTTTCAGCATTGATACTTAACTTTATATTCGCTTGCCAACTCTTTTTCCTTCAACCCCTTGTATCTGCTTTAGGTAAAGATCAAAATTTTATGATTATTTTTGTTTGATTTTGATTTGGGGTTTTCGATTTTTATGTTAGCTGTAAATTTGGGTTACTCAGATTTGTTTGATTTTTAATAGTGACAGTTGATTTGGGGATTTTTAACAGATTTGAGCTTCGTGGTAAGGGAATTTGTTTACATTGTAGAGGTTTCTGATTTTGAGCAAAATCTTGAATGCATATTGCTGTTGTATATGAGTTGGTGAATCCATTTGTGTCTAATTTCTACTTGGGAAGTGTAAAGATCATAACTTTAATTGTTGAAAGAAATTAGTAGTGAAGAAGAACTTTTTTCGCGATGAATAGGCGTATTGCTAGGCAATATGAGACTGAGGAAGTAGTTTTTGCTGTTCTTTTTGAGGTGGGGTGTCAATTAACCTCTAAGATTTGTATCCTTTATGTTCTTTTTAATGTTGATAATGAGGATGTGAGACAATTTGCTAGGCAATTTGTATCATTTGCTACTCTTGATGTGTAGACGCCAAACCTGGTGATGCTGCTGCATTGTTTGAGAGAGTTACACAAAATGTAAAAGTTAAGAAATAGCAATTGAGAGTTTATCCATTGTGTAAATTTGGTTTAATAGAACAAAGTCTATTTCTCTGAAGACAAAAGAATGATATTTATGGATATATATATATATAGAAGGATTAATTAGGCTGTTTTTGCTCTATTTTGCTTTGGAAGGTGGACAGTGAATATGGGGAAAAGAGAGGTTAAAAGAGGTATAAAACATAGTAAAACTTTGTATGTAACATTAGTTTATATATTTGCTAATGACGCAGTCTTGCACAAATTAAGAACAAAATAGGGATCAATATTGTCTTGAAATTGAAGTAGTATATTATTATAATATTTTTATAAAGTAGGTAAGGTATCATGTCCTTCTCCTTCCCTCGTCTTATCGGCTACGGATATATGTGATTTTAAGCGGGTTTACACTTATTTTCAACTTTTCACTGTGGTAGTATATTATTTAAGTTAGTTTCTTAAAGCTATAAAAATATTCAAGATAGTGAATGAAAGCAGTTTAGTAAAAAATAGTACAATTAGAGCTGTTTGAAAGTTAAAAAAATACATAATTAGAGCTGTTTGAAAGTAAAAGAAATACATAATTAGACTACCCACTTAAATTTGATTTCGAGTTGGACATCGACGCCTGTCATGCCCAGTTTGTTTACACAATCCACAAGCCCGCCCATATGTTGCAGTATCACGATCCATCTCATTATGAATTCTAGTGGTCCTTGATCGATTGGGACGTCGATAGAATTCATTACTTCTCATTATAAAGCTTGGTGATGGCCAATATGCCTCGTGTCCAATCGGTGAGAATGACCCAGAATATGTTGTAACATAATTCTCTATTGTGAAATGCTCGCTGACAAAATTTCTAGCTAATGCTCCCATTCTTTCAGTAACCTTCATGACATGTGAACACGGGAAGTGCAAATTAGCCCATTTTTCACAATCACATTTTTTTTCACTTAATGAAATACAATGAGGATTACCACCAATACCATCAATTTGTATTGATCTAACCTCATATACCCCTGTGGATATATTCCAATCATAAACAAAGTGTCTTTTTGAATTTTCATAGTTTTTCTCCCACTTTTTTTTAAACTGCTTGTCCATAATTCCTTTTGCTCAACAAGTTGGTGAGTTTTTTGACATCTACGAGTATATCGTTCAACGGTTTGCTCCAATGAAAGTCTAACCATAGCAGTGACGGGCAAGCCTCGAGCTTTCTTTAGAAGTCCGTTGAAAGACTCTGAAAGATTTGTTGTCAGTACTCCCCATCTTTTTCCATTATCATGACTAACAGTCCATTTGTCCAATGGAATTCGCATGAGGTATTCATATGCTTCTCTATTTTCTTCTTGAATTTCCCACATCAAAGCTTCAAACTTCCTTACTTGATGAGTTGTAGCAGCCCTCCACATAAGATTACTGAGGTCCCTATTTGGAAATTGAGATTGAAAATTACTTTTAAGATGTCTCAGACAAAATCGATGAAAGGCCCGAGGTTCCTACAATCGCCACAACTCCGATAAACTAGTCAAGATTCCTTTTGCCCTATCAGAGATAATACAAATATCTTCTCTATATTTTATCACATGTGCACTCAATTTCCTAAAAAACCATTTCCATGCCTCTTTCGACTCTTTGTCAAAAATACCAAACGCAAGAGGAAGAATGTTATCATTTCCGTCAACTCCAACAGCAATTAACAATTTTATCTCATATTTACCATACATATGAGTTCCATCTACTGAAATAACAGGACGACAAGTTTGGAACCCATCAATGCATGGCTTGGAAGCCCAAAATACAAACTTAAAAGTTTTTACCTCTGGTGAACTCATTGACTCTTCGTGTTTCCATTCCACAACTGTTCCAGGATTAAAGTATTGAAAAGCTGCAAAAAACTTAGAAAGCTCACTAAATGATTTCTGAAAATCACCATATACCAATGTAAATGCGCGTTGACGCCCAAGCCACGCTTTTCTATATGTTACTTGATGACCAAATTTTTCATGAACCTTAGACATGACATCCACTACCAACAATTTTGGATTTTTACTTATTTGATTTAAAAATAGAGATGCAATTAAATTGGTATCTAAGTTAGTGTGACCTGTTGTAAGTCCTTCAGTCTCACATCTATGATTATTAAAATACTTTCCTATCTTCCAAAGGCTACCTCCAACCTTACGACCTCGAATAAAACCATGGACAACCCAAAGAATCATAAAATCTGCATCTCACAGTCCATACGCTCTTAGTTGATATTACAATCTTAAATTCTTTATTTTTGCGCAAACTCCAAATTGTCACAGCCCGTTTTAACTTAGTTTTACTACTAAAATACATATTTTTTTCTAAATCTTTTTTTGCATCCTCGACCCAAACAGAACAACATTTCATTTCGGATTCACGAGTAGAGATAAAAATATCTTCCTCAGTCTCCAATGTTGTAAAGTAAGGTATATCATTATTTTGCATTTCATCAAATTGATTTTGAAAATTCACCGCACTTTCATTTTGAGGTAAATCTCCAATATCTTCATCGGATTCACTTTCAATGACTTTACTCTCTCCATCATCTTCTGAAGGTTCATCCTCCTCCGAATTTTCATCACTTCTTTGAGCATGTGCATCATTACACAAATCAAAGGTAGCTTCATCTTCTCTGTAAAAAAAAAAATTCATGAAATACAAAAAAATGAAAATAATTAATTATTCATGCTATTAAATAAAATTAGCTAAAAAGATTATTCTACCTGATTTCATATTGATTGTGTATACTCTCAATATGTCTTTGACTACCCGAGCCTTCATCAAATGATTGATGAATACCATGTGTTGCAGTGTATGTAAAATGAGGCTGACTGAATGTGGCAAATCCATAATTTTGAGCCAATAAATTCATATGATAACCATGTTGATCATTCATTCGATACAGATTATCTTGATTTATTGGTCTAATCTTTATATACATGTCCAAAAGATTTATATCAATCTTGTTCAAAAATTTCTGAGGAATGGCAAAAAATTGTACCAAAGATTGGTCATTCTCAATTTTGAACTCAATAAATCTTATAACGTTACCTTGAAATGAGCATGAATATTTTCCAGAAATATCCAATTGAATATTTTCTCCATCAGTCCCCATTTTCTCATGCAACAATTTAATTAATTCAACGTAGTTGGTCGAAATAGACATGCTAACAATCATTCTGGCACATTCGTTATATCGAAATCCGTTTATTTCAGTGATTATTTCACCGCCCCAATACAAAGCAATCATCATGTTATCTTCAAAATTAGCCATCAAAAAATCCTACACACAAAAATAAAATGCATTATAGTTATTAAAAATATGTTATAAGTACATTACAATATATTGACAAGCCATACCTATTGAAATTTTGTGAGTATTGATTCAACAATAGGGCATATACGCAGAAGCTTTGTAGAACATTATTTGAATGTGCTAAACGTTCTACACAACCATTTCTTATAATGTTCTGTGGCCAACACTTTAAGAATTTATTTTAAAGTTAAAACGTAACATATAGTAACGTTTTATTGGACGATCAAATCAGCAAGAAATCTTCACATACTCGTGACATGATAGAATCGTTACTTAGGGTAACATTTTAGTCTTAAAACGTGACTCCCAGTAACGATTTAACGTCACATTTTGTACAAAGATTCTCAGGTGGCAGACCTGTGATTTGATTTGATATAATCGTTACTCAAAGTAATGTTTTATATGTAAAACGTGACTTCCAGTAACGTCTTCGACGTCAAATTTCGTACAGAGATTCTAAGGTGGCAGGTGGCAGATTTACAAAGATACGTTACTGATGGTAACGTCTTAAGCTTAAAATGTTACTGTCAGTAACGTAATGCTTCTTAACGCCGTCTACCAAATACTTTTAGTCTGTTTATTTTTTGAAGATGAAATATAGCCTAATACGTTACTACCAACAACGTTTATACTAGTTTTGTAAAATTTCAAAGTTTCATATTATTTTGGTGAATTAAATGAAATAATAGATTATTTTGGTCATAACTTCATATTTATTTCACTCCAAAAGAGTACAAGTGAAATAGTACAAGAGAGAAAGAAGAACAAATGTCTTAGGAGATGAGAAGGCAAGTTAGAGGTGTGTTACAAATGAATTAGGAGTTACCTATTTATAGGAGTGAATTCTTCCTATTAATGTCATCCATGACATCACAATATGTCAAAATGTCAAGATTTACCTTGTGAAATCAATTTATGGTTCACCTAAATTTCACCTACAAAATGTGCTATCTTGACTTTTCTGCCAATGAAAAATTATCCTCCTAACTATCATATCTTCTCATTAATCCATTTTTGAATCTTGTCAAATTTAACAATCCACAGGATGATGAAATCTTTAAATACTATGATATGTCATATGATAATTAATAACAGATAAAAATACATAATAGTAAAAATTATTTAGATATAAATTACGTAAACTCAGTTGACTATAATAAGTGAGATTTGTATAATTAAACCGCCTCCTTCGTCGAAAAATTACGTTGTATATATATGTCAAATTTTACATTTAAAAGGATATATATTTAAAGTTAGATGACAAAAATTATGCTTTTGGTGCATTCGGCAATGGGTGTCTATTTGATTGAAGAAGTTATGCGTTCAAACCTCAAATATCGCATATTTTTTTATTTTATTTGACACACCATTATTCTTGGACACCTATAATAAAATTTATGACTCCGCCATTTAATCATTAACCCAAAAATTAAGATACGTAATCTATCTATCACAAATAAATGGTATCCTTCATTAACAAGACAAAAAAACACAAGCATACCAACAACAAATTATAGTTAAACAAAAAATAAAATCATGACTATGTGTTCCTCATCACATCATCACTTTGTCATTTGCCTCTTCCTAGTTAGTTTTTTATGTGTTAATTCACAAAGCTCATATGTTGTGATCTTAAGAAATGGAAGTCCAAATCATGTGGTTACAGAAATATGTTACGTACATGAAGGTCCAGATGGAGAGAAGATCTTGTTAAAACCAGGAATGTCTGATCACGTAACCACAACCATTATTCCTGGATATATTAACAAACTAACTTGTCGTTTGGAATTAGGGTATTGGAAATACGTCGAGCTTTTCAAGTTGTTTGATTTGAATGACATGAGTATTTGTCAAAACCCTAGTGAAGAATGTCTATGGATGATACAGGAAGATGGACTATGCATGTTCTCTAAAAAGGTGAATGTGATGTTCAGATGAAATGATAGTTCATCTATTAGACATATTGCAAGTGAACCAACAAAATATATTGCAAGTAATGAACTAAAACATGAACACATCATTTGAATAATGATAGAAATTGTAGTATCATGATTCGAAGTTTTATGAAATTAAGATATGGATGTAGTATAAAAACTTGTTAATCTATTTATTTTTCTTCCTAAGTTAATATGCCTTGAACTTTATTTATTCTCAATAAGTAAATATGTTTCAAAATGGTTTTAAAAAGAACAACTTTCACATATAGCAAACATAAATTTTATATTTGTATGTTATATATATAGTTTGCATAATTGCGCTCCACAACAAATTTTATGTTTGCTATAGAGCTTTTAATTTGTATAATTCGCTATAAACATCTAATTTTATACAAATTGCTCAGTTTTGTATAAATTCATTTATACATTGTAATCTATATAATAAGATTTATATTTGTATAATTATAAGTGTATAGGATATATATATATATATATATATATATATATATATATATATATATATATATATATATACACACTTTTCACTCGTTTTATACAAATACAAGCGCATTTTAAATCGAAATGTATAAAATGACTAATTGTATACTGAATTAGATGGCAAGAAAAAGGGAATGCACTACAACAAAAACAACTTTTAGCAGCATTAAATATTGACATTAATAAAGAGTGTTAAAGTCTTTACCGGCATTAGTTAAATGTCACTAGAACAATTATCGCTAAAGCTTTAGGATCATATACAAAGAGTGTCAATGCCGCTAAAAATACATATTTAGTGGCAATTAAGAATTAATTACCGCTAATGATCATTTTTATTATAATGATGACTGTTGCGAATTATAATCAAAATAAATTATGGCTATAATATTTAATTTGAATTAATAATTTGCTATTTTATACATATTTTCCCTGGGGATAGCTCCAAAAAGCCCTTTAATGCTCAACCTAGCAAAAAGTCCTTAAGCCCAATAAATGAATTTAACAAAGAAATTGGTAGTTATATTTGAACAATAACACACAAAGAACACATTTTGATCCCTTTTACACATAATGAGTCAAAAGTCTAAATCTAGAAGTCCAAGCCCAACGCAAAAAATAGAGAATTTATGAATATTTAGACACAAAATCTTACATAAATATACTCTTCGACAGCCATCAAGCTTACCAACATAGCCGAAGTATACACTAGTGATGCATTCCGATTGAATATATTGTGTATAACTATGTATATTAAGTATATTATATATACTGTGTATACATTATGCACATATTCTATAAACTTGATGATCAAAGCTTGATCCTTGTAACTTCCTTTTTTTCTTCTTAATTTACTTCGAAAACTCTCATCAATCCAATAATTTTAAGAGATGAAAATACACAAGTATTAATTCCTAGATTTATCTCTTGATTGGCTCCACACATGTGAACATCATAAAGAAAGATGATGAACATATTCTTTGTATTCAATGGTGGGTAGCCAATCTTTCAATAAACTTTTTCCAATAAGGATGGTCAAATCAAAACTTTTTATCACTTTCACTTTTAAGACCATAATAATAATATGACTAGTACACTAGACAAAAAATAATAATCATGAACACATTATTTACCTATCTTTATGTCTTAAACAGCAAATTGCCAAAAAATAAAAGGGACAATGAATCATGAATTCCCACACCCTTTTCCACCTTTTTTTGGAGGGTCAATTCAAACAAGATCGTGAGGTTAAGAGATTCATGTATTCAACGAATTTATAGCCTAATCAGAAACCAGCATGCTCGGAAAATCTTAAATTTTTTTGTGACAAAATAAAGGGAAATTTGTATATCATGAAAAATTAATGAATCAAATTAAATGTTATAATCACATTTTGATTTAATTGTGCCCTGTAGCAAAATGTTTGTCAGTCACCTCTCTCGCTCGCTTACTCTCACTTTTATACAAACATAAGTATAAAATGTGTTTTTGTTTGTATAAAGCGAAAAAATATTGTATATATACATATATTTTGTTCTCCTCTCTCCCCTCTCCCAGATCTCGCTCGCCACTCTCCCGATCTCGCTAGTTACCCTTGCCTCTATCGCTTATACAAACAGAAACAAAATGTATAAATTGCATTTTTTTTTGTATAAAACGGGAGAAAATTGTATATACACTTACAAATACATATATCTTCGTCCTATACACTTATAATTATACAATACAAATATTCTTTTGCCCAATTTTCTTTTGTCTTTCTCTCTTTCTCGTTTTATACATACACAAATTATACAATTAATTTGTATACAACTGCTTTCTTTTGTATATCGATAACGAATTATACAATTGATTTCTTTGTGTATGTACAACGAATTATACATATTTATGTCTGTTATGGAGCGCAATTATACAAACTTTGTTATGACATATAAATATAAATTTTGTGTTTGCTATAGGTGAAAGTTGCTCTAAAATAAATCATTGTACTTTTTCAACGTGAATTTTTTATTTAGTAAATAAAAGTTATCAACTTGCGTTAACTATGTCCCAACATGCATATGTTAGTAAATGAGAAAAACAAATAGTTGCTACTTTTTTGGCAACCTAAATCGGAACACATATATAAACATTGTCATAAATAATTTCAAAAAATATATATGGATCGGTACTTTTTCCATGCAAAACAATATGATCCACTTGGTAATGTTTCTCTAGTATTTATGTAATTAATAAGTAACATTAAATTTTAGTCAATCACTTAGTTATGATCGTTTTCAATCGAGCTCCTAAGCAAAAAATAAGTTTTCCTATTAGACATGATAAAAAAAAACTATTTATATATATATGATAGGACTTTGAAGTTATATATACTGAATTATATATTAACAATTGTATATAAAATGCAATTGAATTTATAATAGCTAATCAATTTATCATTTATATAAATTATTAGTAGTAATTAACATATCAATTTACTTTCAATTATTTTATAAATAAATTATCTACTTATATAAGCATTTGTCATATAGCTCGTTACATAGAATTTAAACTCAAAAAAGTTATAGAAGTAAGTTCACTTTTTTTTTTTGGTTATTGTATACCCAAGAAAGAAAATAAAATAAAGTAAAGCAAATAAAAAAAGGAACCAATATACAATATATCCCTCTTTCAAACGCTTTACACAAAGCAAAACACATAGAATATCTAATTATCTATGCATCACTTAACCCAAAAACTTTTAGGAATATTTTCTTGCATGTTATTGAAGTAACATAATAGAACATATATATCGTTTGACCAGTTAATTACTTTATCTACATGATCGAAATATGCATAATATATTCAATATATCGGTATATATATAGTGTATATGAATATATATACACAACATATTCTTATATTTTGTACATATTTTATAAACTAGATAATCGAACATCGTAGACTCTTCGTAATTATCACTATTACCATATACTATAAGAAAACACAAGATGTTCTTTCTCGTGGCCCAATGGTCCCCAACAAAAACACCCTTTTGTCATCTCCAATAAATAGTTTGATAAAAAAAAAAAAGTGAAATTAAATTAAAGTAGTATTAGTAGTAGAAAACTTTATTTTTGTCTTTTTGACAGAGGCACTTTGGAAGAAAATGATGTTACATTATCCTTTCACTTAACATGATTGTGGTTGCATCATTATCAAAAGGTACTAAAAATCATCATTTCACTTACTTATAAGTATTCATTGTCTCCTATTTTTGTGAAAAAATCCTTTTTGTCCAACTACTAATCTTTCTCTATGCATGCGTGCTTCTATCATTATATTTTATTATATATATATATATATACACACACAATTTATACATTTAGACACACCAACCATCTTCAATGCACCTTTAATTATTTTTTAGATTATTTTAGATATCTATATTAGAGTCTGACTAAATTTGAATTCGTATTAGGGGTAGAATGCGCAAACAAAGGTGATCTCGTACTAAAAAAACTCAAACCTAAAACAATATTTTATTAGGAACGAAAAAATATTTATCACTCCATTATATAACTATTTAATCAGCTCATACAATCAAGTGCATTTAAAATGATACCCTCATTCATGAGTTTTTTTTTGTATAAGAGACATTGACAGGCTGAGAAAGAGACATTTAGTGGCATATATTTTTATGTAGAAATATTTAACGGTAATTGAGTTAATATTGTTGTATTGAGAGTTGTTAAAATTTTAGTTGCATTTTATGGAACATTGATTATAAAGACTCATATTATAATATCTGTTGTTATTATAATATAGCAACAATTATATTATTGTCAATTCCCATGAATTCTTTATTTGTTATAATGATTTAAGCTAAAATTTGTCTTAGTTTTTTTATAATTTTATCTTATACTCCCTTCGTCCGGAATTGTTTGTCATGTTGCATTTATCGAAAGTCAATTTGACTAATTTTCAAAGATAAATTAGATCACATTAATTCGATATTTTAAACAAAAAAAATAGCAATTCTAAAACTATATGAAAAGTACTATAAGTTACAATTTTTTGCATATTAATATGATGAAAAAATGCATTTTAAAACGTTAGTCAAAATTTTTATAGTTTGACTCTAAAAATAGAAATTATGACAAATAACATCGGACGGAGGGAGTAATAAAGAAAGGATAATAAAGGGTTTATAATTCTTTCAAAAACAAATTCATGATATTTGAAGAAAAAGTAAGTCTTATAAACACATAATTCAGTAAAAGGTCTTTTTATTTAGGTATAGTCCAGCAGTTAGATTAACTGTAATAATTAGTAGCCCAACAAAAACTATATAGTTAGGTATATCCAGAGATAAATTAAAGCTTCATAAAATTGATATTATGGGACCAATAAAAGATCCCAAATGCCATTATTTTCACGAAAAGATTGTAGATTGGCGATATCATTAAAGGATAAGTGTACTAGTACTTATTTTCTTTTAAAGAAGAATTTATTGCATCGAGAGTTTATAGCAAATTATATAATTATATAATGTAATAAGAGGTTTTGTAAATGCATATTAATTTATATAATAATTGTTATAAAAGCTTATGATGTACAAACACAATCATATGTTCATTTTCATATAATATGTCAAAAAAGAGAAGATACTTATCTCAGTCGTGACATAAATATCTGAGAATTGTTCTAGATTATTAATTTTATCATGAAGTTTTATGACTTCATTTTGATATTTATATCTCCTTATATTAAGTATAACATCTCGTTTTGTACCTGAATCTCTTAAATATAATAATTTTTGTTTTTTAACTTTCACCCTTACATCCAAGCATCACGATGTTCACGTATGACCAATGCATTTGAATATAACTAAGTAGAATATGATCAAACCATATAATAAATTTGAAATCAACTTTCCCTCTTTTAATGACTTTAATCACTCAAATTAGGAGATGATAATCCTGTTTAATTAGTGGCAAAAATCCATTTTGTTACATGAAAATGACACGTGGCAAATTTATAGACGTTGATTAAAGTTTTGGAGTACCACAGAAGAGGAGACAAGCAACTCTACACAACTGCAGCTATTTTACCCTTTTAGGTAAGGCTGACAAAAAGAACCATGGCCAACAAATATCTTTTCTTTTTCAAAAAGTGGCATTTTTTAAAAATCTTTTTTAGTTCTCTAGAAATTTCATTTCTGTAATTCACTAAATTTTTCTCACTTTTGCAAAAGTTTTTTTTTTTTTAAAAAAAAAAAAACACTAACTTGAATGATGTATCACTAATAAATGAACTTTTCTTGATTGGTCATGCAGATCTATAGTATATAGATTCTTCTTACCTAAAAAAAACTCTAAGAGAATTCTAAAAATAAAGATCAAATCTTTTGATATTTAGTACCGTAAATTTAAAATTTCTTATTAAGAACGAAAGAGTATTTATCACTTGACATAGGTGAAGTCAGAAATTTCGTCAAGAGTGTTCTACTTTTAAAAAATCGATTATTTTTTCTAGTGAAGTGGATACACAAAACATTTTTTTATCGATGAGTAGGTGCACAATAATTAAAATTCCGTGTGTTTTTGTACAAAAAGAAATTTTACTATGTGAGTGTGCTTACCACTATACTATTTAATTTTACTGTGTGAAGAGTGTTCAATTTATTATATATCCAGATGTTAGACTATATTTTACTTATATACCCGATATAATTTTTCAAAAAAGAATGTTTATCTGACCATCCTTACTAGAGTGTAGCTCCGCCCCTGTCACTCCACCACAATCTTCATTGATTAAGAAACCCATCACGAACAAATAAGATTTCTTATGTTCACGGCCTAAATATTCGAAACAATTTTGTGACAAGATATGATTCATAAATTATGGTTCTTTGATGTTATTTATATTTATCTACATATGGTTGCACTATTACATATACTAGTGAGACGAATTAACAATCCTACATGTTTAGGAGAAAATCAAATTAATAAACTAATTATAATTAGCACTCTTCACGAGTGGACATAATCTAGTATATTGCATTTTCCAACCATTATTAACCATGAAAAAGAGTGATATATAGTGTCCTAACAAAATCATCACTTTCTAAAAAAAAAAAGTATTATATCATCCATAAGAAAAAGGCAAATTTAAGGACTAAAGTAAGTCACATGTGAAACTTTAGGGTACCAAAATGTTAAAAAGTGCATATTCACTTTCTCATAGAGATGAGATTGAAATAGAAGCTTTTCTTCTTCTCTTATCTATAAAATCACAAAGTGACTTTTAAGAGTACTTACTAAACTTTTTTTTTTTTAAAAAAAAATGAGCTTACTAGATTCTCTTCTTTTTCATAAGAGAAAAAAGCATTCTTCTGATGTGTAGTGAGTGGTAATATATTTAACAGCTTTTTATAAAATGAATCTATCTATAGATTTAGATTTTATTTTGATATTGCTTTTACCTTCTCCAAGAGGGTTCTTGCCTTTTGATGTTTACTAGAATGAAGAATAATATTAGAGGGGCAAAAGTAGCACATATTAATATGATTGGATTAATAACATGTCTATTTATTCACTCAACTCAGTTTAATCTGTTTAAGATTCAACATATTTTAGAGTCGGCTCATTAAATTATGAGAAATTCTATTAAAATATTTTCAATTTTTTTTATATATTATGTTTAACAATAATAAAAAGAATTTTATTGTTAATTATTTTGGTAATTAAATAAAATATAAGAAAATAAAAACTTTGGTAAATGGTTATGTAGGTTGGGCTTGGATCATTAATTAGCCAATCTCACCCCTTAATTTTGGTCCATTCAATTTTTCCCCAACAACCCCGCTCATCATGACACACGAAGTATATTGATATAGACTGTCACACTATATAAGAGAGCTTATTTTCGATAAGATTCTAACTAGTCTACAAGTATCCTCTATCATTAATTGATTGATATGTTTATTAAATATTAATTTGTGAATTTCTGACAAAATTGATTGATCATTCAAAAGAAAATGTATTATCTCAAATTTTTAGTTTCGACTTCGTTTCTAATTGTACTAACCAATATACATACTCTCTCCATCCGAAATTGTTTGTCATCTTACACTTTTCGAAAGTCAATTTAACTAATTTTCAAGTTAAATTAGATTCACATTAATTCAATATTTGAAACAAAAAAATTATATATTCTAAAAATATATGAAAAGTATTATAAGTTACAATTTTATTCATATTAATAAGATGAAGAAATACATCTTAAAATATTAATAAAAGTTTTTATACTTTGACTCTAAAAATAAAAATCATGACAAACAATACCAAACGGAGGCATTACTAAAGAGGAACATTAAAGTGCACGATTACACTCTAGTACTCTACTAATGAACATTAAAGTGCACGATTACACTCTAGTACTCTACTAATTAAAGTCTACATCTTTCACATTATACTAATTAATTGTAGCCTAAAATATTCCATTATCCCAACACAACAACCACCACGGTATTGAAGAAACATTTACCCATCCACTACTTTTTACTAGTCCATATAAATTATTTTCTTACTTGTCCATGTTAATAAATTAATTATTTTTCAATTAATATAATTAAATTTAGATTCTCAAACATAGTTAATATGTATATTTCGATAAGATTAATGATTTTTAAGGAGAGAATATATATAATTAATACTGAACTAGTAAAGGAAAGCAAATATATATAGTGTTATTCAGTCACCTATTCTTACTTGTCTATTTATTAAAGTAATATATTCCATATAAAACAATAAAATTTAGATTTTCAAGCATAGCTAATATGTATATTTTGACAAAAACAAATATTTAATACTAACAATATTTAAGAAGATCAAAATAAATCTATTAATATTGAACTAGTAAAAACGAACGAATATACACCTTCAATCATCCAAGCTTAGCTCAAGTTCAAATGTCAATTATTAGGGTGTTAATTAGACTCATAAATCTTTAATATATATATTCTTGACATTGACAGTTATCTTTGACTGGGGGGTTGAGAATCATGTAGACTAGAAAAAAAATTAAAATAAATGTCCAATAAATAAAAAAAACATGAAGGGGGTTGTTTGTCACTTTCAAGAAAGTAATCATACTTGTATTGACTCATGTAGTAGATGTAGCATGTTGAAAAAAAAAAAAAGATATATCTATATACTAGCATGTTGGAAAAGGAATATATATTATATGCATCGATTTTAATTTTATTATTCTTCTTCTTTTTTTTTAGTTTATTTTAAATATTTATGTTTTCTTTTAGGGAATCTTTTATTTTTAAAACAAAATATTTAAGATCACAATATTAAAAAGATGGTGCATTTCATATAATTTTACTTTAAAATTATAATTAATAGAAAAATTTACTTAATTTTGTGACCAGAAGAATCGAAACAAATAACCATAATATATACGTTCTCATTTTTATTTGTCCATTATATTGATTAAGACATAATAAATAATAAATAATTTTATCATAACATTCTTATATAAATTATATATCATTTAAATGTTATAGAACAAATAGTATTAATAATAAACATAAAATAGAAATAAAGTAATATATAATCTCTTGATTTTTAAAATTAAATTGCTAAAGTTGAAACAATTATTTTTAATAAGCATAATATGTTAGAACATTGCTCATCAATATATGACTTCAACTGACATATATGCCTATTAATGCTCTGATTTCCACCAAACACTTCAATCTTTGTATAGTTATAAATAAATAGACATATAAATCCTATGCGACGTTCTATATATAATTTGTATCATAAATAATATTTTATATATATTATATTATGTAGATTTTTTTTTTAATTATATCAATTATTTTAAATATAATATTCTGAATAAGTAAAGACGAACGGAGATGTAGTTGATAGCATGGGAAGTGAAGCCTATGGAATATTGGAAGAATAAAGAGAATTAAGGCAGCTATCCCTAGTCAAATTCTGACAATAAAAGAATGTCTTATAAGCATGCCGACAAACATAGCGTTCCAAAAACTTTATTAAATCTTAATAGTAAAAATTATAATAATCACTTTATTAATTAAATTTATATTTGAAAATTAATATTTACACGCATGCATTACTGCACCACGAAGCAAGTAATAATATTAATCATAAAAAACAAAAAAAGGGATAATTATAAATAAGCTAATTAATAAATTATATGATCTTTAAAACATCAACTATATATAGCCAGTGCTCGCCATGTGTGATATAAAAATAAAAAAAGATGATGAAAATAATATTGTCAAATGATAATATTTGTCACATCTGAACTTATGTTTAATGTTATGTTTATTTTTTATATTCTAATACTGTTGAAGCGTTCCACATGATAAAGACTGATCTGAGGCAATTAATTACTTAAATGGGTTAAAATGTGTTTTAAAAATAATAATTTGAATTTGATTAAGCAATAACTTCAAGTTTTTTATTTTGTGTTTGATCAAAATTTTAAAAAATGTTTGTTAGAAAAAATAATTATTATTTTGTTTTTAATTGAAAATGCTTATATTTTTCTTAAAAACTTGATCAAATACTTTAATAATTAAAAAAATATTTTTTTTTGTTTTTTTACTTCCGAAAAGTACGGCCATTTTGGCTATAAAATAAGAATATGATTTTAATGTAATTATGTACTTGTCATAAATAAGTACACGCTTGATCCAATTACAAGTGAAACACTAAAAAGTGAATGCTATTTTTGGACTAGTACTGTAGTACATTTGGCGTAGACATGCTACAAATCATAGAATTTGTGTTGATTGTGCATTTAGATTAAGGAAGAAAAAAAAAACATATATGGAAAAGAAAATTCAAGAGTAAAGAGTTGATATATTTTTATTATGAAAGTGATTCTATAAGACAAGTATAGTAATTATCGTTTACAATTTTAAAGATTATTCTACCGTAAATAATATTGAAAAAGATTTCTAACTCATAAATCTGTATAAAAGATGACATATATCCTTGAAAAGACATAAATTCTTGAGACATTCATAAAAGAGATCAAATATTAAATGTTACCTCTCTCATAGCTACCATCTCGAGTTCTAAGTTATCAAATACATTGCAATGAAGTTTATCGTCCTAAGTTCGAGATATTTGGTACGAACAATACTGAGAAAATAATGAGGGAAGGAAAAAGGTTATATTCACAAATATTCATCAATTTATTTTTCAATTACTTTAAATTTATTGCAAACAATGCTGAACACACTTGTTAAATGTGGCAACCAAATGTATCTTGTTTGTTACGCAGCACAAATACAATGTATTCCGATATCGCATACTATGTGTGCTAATATTATTATGTCTCATAATTAAGTAAAATTTCGTTATTTTTTCAATAAATATCGCTATTTACGAAATTTTCTAAAGAGGGTCCACCACACGCACGACACTCAATAGGGTAACGTTTTTCCTAGGAAACTCCACCATGGCAACCCCACAAAACACTAGAAACCACAACCACAATGTGCCTTTGCTCTTATCTTAAAATTAACATAAAGTTAAACCAAAACTTAGAAACCAAACAAAAACAGCCCATCTATGGTTTCAACATCAATTTTAACCTTATTTGCTCTTAATGGATTCCCTTTAGACGTGGCTTAATATATCTCTACGCGTTACGAGAGCGAGCATGAGCAGATTCAGAATTTAAAATTTATAATTATTCAAAATTTAGAATATTAGATTGATAGAAAAATTTATGATTAATTTTGACTTTTATATAATTTATATTTATATATCCACTAGTAATTTCTCCTATTCTTCATTTTTTTTTATGTGTTAAGTAGAAATTTTTTGGACACTATTGGTGAGCTTTATTAATTGAGCTTGATGTCGAAGAAAGCAAAGTGAATTTATTTATTTTTGAAGGTGAATCTAATGCTAAAAAGAAATAGTAAGACTTGTATTAGAATTTAGAAGGTTAGATATAATAATATATTAGTCATGTGTGTTGATTTGGAATAATTTGGATCAATTTTAGAGGAAAAAGTATGTTGTAAAAATTTATATACAAACATGTTAAAGGTACAAATATTTAGATGAATTCGTCCAAACTAATATTATATAAATTAAACGATCAACTCCTCACCAAAATATATATCTCTTCTTTTAGGTACAAAATCATTTCTTTTTCTTAGTAGTACCATATGATTGTAGTAAAATTCAAACTTTGATATGTCATTTTTGCATGAAAACAAGAAACTTCCCATACCCCCCCACCCCACCCCACCCTAAACCATAAGAAAAAAAAAGAAATGAAAAAACATTTTTTTTTTCTTTTTATTTAATTGTAGGTAATGATATGGTGCATTTATGGGTATGTCTAGTGTATTGTTGATGACACCAAAAACCAAACAAAAGAAGGTACATTCTATTTTAATGATGTTTGTTTTGATGTGCAGCAAAATTGTCTCTCTTCATACCTCACACAGGTAGAAGATCCACCTAATGATGAAAATTTGATCCATTTTCCACTTTCATCTCTTGACTATTCATGAATCTTTAAAAAAATGTCATCATTACTATTGAATTTTTTTTACATTTATAACACTTTGGATCTTTGCTGCTTTCTTGCTTCTCTCTGACAAATCAAATGAATATCCAACCACACACATACTAGTTCAAACTAGTAAACTATTTCTCTTTTTTTTTTTTAACGATAGATAATCCTCATTCGCTATAATTTTTTGTTATAATCATTGTCTGTCTGATAAACACTATATAATGAGTATTTTATGCGCACTAAATAAATTTATTACCATGTAATAATCTTTAAGTTGTTGAGATTTAAAATAATATAATCCCATAAATATTATGATATAGTTTTAATTTATCTTTTTGTTCTTTTAAAAGAGAGCCAGTGGATTTAGGCAACATAAAAAGGTACTCTGGTCTCCCATAATCCACATTTTTACTGGTTCACTTATTTTGTCACATTCAGAAAACAACTTGAATACAGAAACATCAATTCAAAAGAGTAATATTTTTTGGTTGAAACTTTAATTTTACTAAGTGTACTTTTTTATTTTTACTCAATGAGTTTAGAATCTCTTGAGTATCAAATCGTTTTAGTTAGTGAGAGTTTTTACCTGCCTCCACTCTCAATGATATTGTCTGATACAGATTTAAATTTAATCAGAGTTTATAAAAATATCAAACAAAATTGATAGGAACACCTCACAACCATCCAAAGAATTTGATGAGTAGTGGACATTATTTTTACCCTCACATTTTATTGCCTATATAAAATAGGACCCCCATTGTAGTTCCCCAAGTCTAGAATGTCATCATATGTCTTGAGATTATTATTTTTTTGACAAAAAATATGCACTAGCTTACTTTGATTCTGTCTCCAACACATACACAATCACAGAGACCACTCATTCCCACTCTATAAAGTCCATAGATACCATCATGCAAACCACAGACCAACTAAGGTCCATTATTTCAAAGTCGGAATAAGATGATTGAGATCTTTTTTATTTTAATTAAATAATTGTTTATTATCGATTAATTGTTCATTATTTCAAGTTAGAATGAGATGATTGAGATTCTTTTATTTTTTATTAAATATTATGATTTTGAGCTTTTGAAAAAAGAAAAAACAATCCTATTTGAAGTGTTTCTCTCAATAGGTTATGTAATATAAAAATTCAAATTTAATCAAACTTTATTATAAATATCAAATATTTCGTGAATAATAATAACAATATACCGAATATACCCCTACGTATGTTCCCTTACAAGACATCATCATCCCAAATCTCAATCAAGAACGCACCTTAATACTTATTAGGTCCATTTTGGATCATACGCTTAATTTATGAATTAATTATGTAATAAGTAATAAATATGTAATTTACGGGATTTTACAAAATATGTTTTGTTTACAAATTTTAAAATAAAGGTGGAAAATAATTGTCAATCTCAAAAGACTTTTGGAACAAAAACCTTCTTATTCCCCCTTCCCCTTTCCCCTATTTATAATTAATTCATTTTCAAAATATCCCTAAATTAATTTCTTAAAAATAAAAGATATTTATATCTAATGTTTAAACTTAATCAAAATCACATAGAAATTGTGAATCATGATACGTTAATACTCTATTTGGCTAAAAATTTTGAGAAGCCAAAAGTATTATTTATTTAATTTAAATAAATAAAGATATTTAACCAAGCTTTTTGAGAATAATAATAATAATTTAAATAGTAAATAAAGGTTATTTTTCAGATGTATTATTATTTTTGTTGTATTCTAATGAGTAAAGTGTAGATTTTAATTCATTTTGTAGGTCTATTTTTAGTGGAAGCAAAAGCTAATGATCCCCTATAAATTCAAAAAGTGGAAAAAGACAATAATAAATTAAGGTCCACACCCGATAGATATTTGAACCGACCGTTACAGCTTACCGAAGCTTTGCTGCTTGAGGTACATAAGAGTTTTTGGACATAAATAAAGAGTCGTTTCGACGTTTGATCGAAGCAAAGTTAAAATTTTTATTAAAAGAGTTTAAAATTTTAAAAAATAAATATATGAAATAGTTGAAGAGAATTTAACATTTACTATATATATCTAAAAAATCATTTTAATTATATAAAAATAATATAATTTTTCATCGAGGATGAACTCCCTAGATATATGGTGCCCCGCCACTGTTTGATTTCATATTATAATTTCATAGTTATTGTTATTTGGATGAATTTTTTCATTAATTGTTAATTTAGGTGGACTTGTTTGATGGTTCGTTAGATCTTAAATAAAAAAAATGAAGATCAAGTCACGAAAAAAAATTAGTAAATTACAAATAGCTGATTAGTGATTACTATATAATTTATCTGATCTATGTTAATATTATACATGAGCCAAAAAATTGTTAAAAAAAAATAATTTTACCTTCACAAATAAGAGTAAATCTATCTATATACCTCGTGACTCCGTGTTATTATTCTTATAATTATAGCTGGGTTGATAAGAATATATATAAAAAAAAACAAAATTTATAAATTGTGCGCATTTTTCACTATTATAAGAAAAACTACAGTTTGATATGTAATTTTGTTTACAACTTATGACAAAATACAATTTTAATTTTAAATTAGTCTTCAACCAAATCAATAATTTCAATATGCAAACTCAAATTTTTTATATTAATTATTTAGTATTTAAAATTTAGTCGCAAGCCGTAGACCTTGAAATGGCCACTATTCATATCTGTGCCATACAAAATTTACCCTATTCTTTCAAAAAAAAAAAAAAGTCCAAAATTTAGAATCAATTCTTTTATTTATCCAAATTGAATAAGTTTAAGTTTTTTTTATCAATATCATCGAAACCTTTGTCGTATTGTTTTTAAATTATATAATATAGTATTCAAAATATATTAATTTAACTAATTCAGATTAATGAATATCCTTATGAAATTTTAATAGTCCTTAGTTATTTAATTAGTTAAATTTGTGTTATCAAAATTATAATTTTTAATATGGTGATCACATTTTTTTCATTGTGTCGCGTATTATATAATGCTAACTTACTTATTTAATTAATTATTTGATATTCAACTTTTAACAGAATTCAAACTCAAAAAACATGATTAAAGAGTCTTGTCACATTTATTGTGCACATACTGAAATTATTCGTTTGCACTAGATCCACTTCAGTGCCTTTTTTCAGCCTTTTAAATTTGGTTAGTAATAAATATCATTTTAATAATTTAAGATAATATTAATTATTATTTTTTTCAAATATATCCTTGTTATAGTAAATTAACTATACAGCTTTCTTGATACAAATATTTCTATGCTTAAAAATAACAAACAGTGAGTTCAAATTATCAAAAATAGTTTAAAAAAATAAATAAAATTGGAACCTCCAAGAGAGGGCTTAGGGGTAAAAAAGAAAAAAAAAAGGGATAATTTAGACAAACAACCTCTCATAATTAGTGCCACTAATTATTTTTTCTTGATAGACATGCGGTATGTATATTTTGATAAATATCGAATTATGAAAATAAACTTTTTGTTTCTTTAATTTCTATATTATTTAATATGTATTTAAAAATTTATAAGTATTCCATACAAAATTCATAAAAATATACCGAAGATTTGAATATCTTACCTAAATATTTAGCTACATACACTATCCATATAATTATCAATATAATATTTTTTGTTAATTTAAATTCAAACTAATATAATACTTGAATTATAAATTCCTTCATACTAAAAGATTCTTACATTCACTATTAAATACCAGGGAAAATACCCAAGTACCCCCTCAACCTATGCCCGAAATCCCAGAGACACACTTATACTATCCTAAGGTCCTATTACCCCCCTGAACATATTTTATATGTAATTTTCTACCCCTTTTTAGCCTACGTGGCACTAGTTCAGAAAAAAAAGTCAACCACTGTTGGGCCCACAAGATAGTGCCACGTAAGCAAAAAAGGGGTACAAAATTATTAATAAAATAAGTTCAGGGGGTAATAGGACCTTAGTATAGTATAAGTGTGTCTCTGAGATTTCGGGCATAGGTTGAGGGGGTACTTGGGCATTATCCCTAAATACTATAAACTAAATACATAATTACAAATAATAATATACTCAAATATATGTGTTGTTTTCAATCAAACAATACACACTTTTTGTTTATTTCCAATTTGAGAAAGCTCATATTATTGTTAAAGTCATAATTTCTCGATATATATATAAATTAAATTTAAGTAAAAATTATATTATTAATTTAAACTAAACTTCAAAAATCAAATAATATTAAAATTCAGTATGAAAGAGTATTTTTTAAAACATCTTTTTAAAGCAAATATGCAAAATTATCAACTCTGACATTTTTAAAATTGAGTCATGAACAATCATTAACTTTGATTAAAATTTTGTATTTATACTAAGAAATCTATTTAATTAGGAGTCGATTGACATGATTAAAAATAATGATATAATATATATATATAAATTATTCTTTGTGTCTTAATTGTATACTCTATTTGATATTCTGTTATGTATAATGAATAAATGACAAATTATAATATTTGCAATGCAAGAATTTTTTAATGAATGCACTTGTATGATTAAAAACACTCCCCCTTATTTTCACATTCTTTTAACGTATTTGTGATGGACATTTTGTAAGAAACAAATATTTTTTTAGAAATTATGCAATACATATTACTTATACTATAATAAATATAAAAAATAATCTCAATATAATGAGTACCACCATTGTCAAAATCAATATTATAAGGTTCCTTTTCAAAAATTTAGAAAAATTTATAATTTTTAAATACATTCATAACGATCAAGATAAGTATTTCTTTCTTAAATTTATTAACTAATAATCCAATGCTTTTACCAAATATGAAACTAAATAAGAATTATATAGTAGTCTGTTTTAGCCAACCTTTTAAAAAAATGTGTTTATTTTGAAAAATATATTTTACAAATATACTTTAAAAAACACTTTGGTTAAAATAAAAGTAGCTTGTATTTAATGAATAAATTTCAAAAACACTTATAAATAGTAAGTAAAATAAAGTAACAAGTCTTTGGTTAAACTTTTAAATATATTACTCTCTTCGTTTCACAAAGAATGACCTGATTTGATTTGATACGTAGTTTAAAATTATATTTTTTTTGAATAATGTATTTCTAAATTAAAATTTGGTCAAATTTACATAATTGACCTTTGATCTTGTGGCCTTAAATATGTCAAATGAAAAATTGGAATTAAAATGTAATCCAAAAAAGAAAGAGGTCATTTTTTTAGACAGACTAAAAAAGAAAAGAAAATCATTCTTTTATCAACGGAAGGAGTACTTATTATTTTTTAATAATAAAAAAACAGAAACATAATCAATATAATCTAATCACAGTTAAGTAAAAACTACATTTTGTTTATTTTTTTAAAAGAACAACTTCCCTAAAAATACTTAATTATTACCAAAATCATAACCAAACACCTTATTATTATTTCTAGAAAATTCACACTTTCAAAAACTTGATCGAACAAACTATTAATTCAATTATCCAAAATAACCCTCAAAATTTACTTGGAGAAATTAAAGAAAGAGTGATGAAGGAGCACTGAAGAGAGTGACACAGAAAAAGTGTGGCCTAGACACAGCAGCACTATAATGTGTTTGTGAAAAAAGCAAAAGTGTTATTGTGTAGAAGCAGGTCCCTAACAAATGCTTTTACATGTGATAAAAGAAAAACACCACATACACCTACATTACATTGCATGCTTCTATGTAAAAATAAAAAATAAAAAATAATCATCATCATTATTTTTTACTTTTTCCTCTCTGTTATATATATATATATGTATGTTTGAAAGCTTGATAAAAATCCCATCTTTTTTCTCTCTCTTGTTAGTCTTTGCTCACATTATTACTGAAGTCTGTAATATTCTTGGAATCAACCAAAGACTTGGTCTTTCATGGTTTCATTCATTTGGTGATTGATTTTTCTAGACACCCTTTAAAGATTTCATTTTTATTGTTGTGTTGTTGATTGTGAGTTTTGGGGTTTGGGGGGGTGTAAATGAAAATTTGGGGTTTCAAAGTTTATTCCTTTTTCTTGTTTTTGAGTAATATTTTTTATTATTGTATACTTACTTGGTTGCTTTTTTGATTGTTTCAAGGTGTTTTTATTCTCTATTCTTAAGCAGTCATATATGGTTTTTTGCATTTACTAATGCTTGTAACATTATCATATAAGTCTTTCTTTGTCTCATTTTCTTTGGATTTATTATTCATTCTTTCTTCTCTGTGGGTTTTCTAGTACAAAGTTTTTGGCTTTCTACAAATTGGTAAATAAAAAAAAGATTTTTTTTCCACCTTGATTTATGGATATTGGGTTTCAAATAGAAACATCTTAAGAGGGTTTTGGGTTCTGAGGAAAATTTTGATTTGTCTTTAGCTCTGTGTTTTTTTCTTTACGGTTTCTTGAAAATTTGTTTTTGCTGATGTTCATGCAGAAGGAGAAATAGTTTAAAAAGATTTTTTTTAGTACTCTTGTATGCTTGTTTTTCTGTGTATGCATTTATATTAAGGTGGTTACATATCTATTCATTCTTTATCTTTTGCAGTTTTATCATCATTTTTTACTATTTTTTTGATAGTCTAGTCTTCTGCAGTGACAAGACCTGTGACAATTTTTAATTGCAAAATTTCATTTTTTTTGACATCTTTATTAATGTTTAGCTACTGTTGTGTAATGTTTTTGGTTTTATATGTTGAAGGAAATGTGATAAATGTTTGGATATGCAAAATCAAGAAAATTTCCATTGTGTGTGTGAAAGTTGAAAGCTTTTTTCATCACTTAGCTTCCTGCCAAATTCATTATGTAGCTGACATGTGTTACCCTTTCTGTTTTTGGTGTTTTCAGTACAATAATCTTCAAATCTTGAGGCCATTTGGAGTGTTGAGAACTATATTGGACTGTGCCATCTAGTGAAAGACATCATTACTTTTGAACAGTTTTCTTCTTGTGCTTATCTAGAAAAGCAAATAAAGATAAAATAGCATCATCATGCCTATAAGGCAGATGAAAGAAAGTTCAGAACAACACATTGTGATCAAACCCCATTTGCAAAACACTATGAATCCAGTTCAGAAAAACCCCAAGACCACTCAAAATGGCAAAGGGCCACCAAATCAAGAACCTCCAAACAACAAAATCCATATCCAGACTTCACCCCCTTCAAGAAATAGAGGTAGAAGGAGAGGAAGAGGAGGCAAAAAGTCAGATCAAGGTGAGACCTTTATGAGGCCTAGTTCAAGGCCTTGTACAGCAGCTAGCAAGCCAGTTATAGCAGCTTCTGTTGAAGCAACAAATGTGTCAGGAGTTGAGAGTAATGGAACTAGCTCAGGGTTTCCTTCTTCAAGTAAGTCTTTGTGTTTTGCCCCAAGACCAGGTTATGGGCAACTTGGGACAAAATGCATTGTAAAAGCAAACCATTTTTTGGCTGATTTACCAGACAAAGAGTTGAATCAGTATGATGTAAGTTGCTACTCTCTCTATTTAAATTTTTCTGTCTGGTTTTGACTTGACACAATGTACTAAAATGTTTGTTAATTTTGTGATTTTAGAATTAAAGATTGTTTTTTTTGAAAAAAAGAAAAACAAGGCAAATAAATTGTTGAAATAGAGTGTATTTGCATTTTTGATGGTTTCTTTGAGCATCTTTGAAGAACTATAGTAAATTTTTGTGTATTACTTTTTGGGGCCCTTAATCTGACATCCCCTTTGAAGTTTTTTACCCTTGTTATTTCACTTGTTTTTACTTAGCTTTTTTCACATAGCATTAATGAGACTCTAAATTATGGTCAGAACTGTTGTGATAATTCTCTTTGTATTTTTTTGTATGTATTCCCCTTTAGAATGCCAACTTTTTGCTGCTGTTTGCAGGTTACTGTAATCCCTGAAGTGTCATCAAGAACTGTAAACAGAGCTATCATGGCAGAGCTGGTGAAACTGTACAAAGAATCCCACCTAGGGATGAGATTACCAGCTTATGATGGCAGAAAGAGTCTTTACACTGCTGGTGAACTTCCTTTTAAGTGGAAGGAGTTTACCATTAAGCTTATTGATGAAGATGATGTGATCAATGGTCCAAAGTAAGACTTTATTGTTCTTGTCCTCATTCATTTTGGATTGTTTCATACTTCAATTCAGAATTTACCACTAGATAGCTTTAAATGTAGAAAAGCTTTTTATTCCTAAGCTTCTCAAGTCTTGTCAAAATATTACTAAAGAATAAATAAATAAGATGATATCATTATCTCAAGTTGTGCTGGAAACTAGTTTTGGAACTTTCTCAGTTGCGTTTGGACATGCGTTTTACTTGTAAAAAAATGAAAGTTTTGTGTCTGAAAGTGAAAATTTGAAGATAAATTTTCAAAAACTGACCAATTTTCACGAACAAACAATGTTGTAAAAATATTTTTTAAAAATCTACTCCCAAAATCTATGGCAAAACGGGGGCTTAAGAAAGATGGTTCTTTGTTTTCTTGTGTAATCATTCAATAAAATGTGCCTTAATCCCAAAGTAGTTGATGTCGGGCTATGCGATTATCTAAAATGGATTCATTTCCGGTTAGGCCTATTTCATTCCAATACTAAATAATTTGTCTTTGTTCTCTCTTGTGAATTGTAAAATGTTTTAGGAGAGAGAGAGAATATAAAGTGGTGATTAAGTTTGTTGCAAGAGCAAATCTACATCATCTGAGTGAATTTCTTGCTGGTAAGCGCGCTGACGGTCCAAAAGAAGCTCTTCAAATTCTGGACATTGTTTTGAGAGAGCTTTCGATCAAGAGGTAGACACACCTTCAGTTTTTGGACCAGCATTTGATTTCTGTTAAGTCTGAATTTTTGTCTGATAATGCACATTTCTGTATAGGTATTGTCCAGTTGGAAGATCTTTCTTTTCACCTGATATACGGAAGCCTCAACCTCTTGGTGATGGTTTAGAAGCATGGTGTGGATTCTACCAGAGCATTAGACCGACCCAAATGGGCTTGTCGCTTAACATTGGTAATTTTATTGTTATATTCAGATTAAATACAATATGACTGTTGTGAAATTTCTAAAGAATTATATGATTGTTGTTCACGTAGTTAATCATTCCTAACTGTATTGGATCTTTGGATCCTGAATAACAGATATGGCTTCAGCTGCATTTATTGAAGCTCTACCAGTGATAGAGTTTGTAGCTCAGCTTCTAGGAAAAGATGTGTCGTCAAGACCCTTATCTGACTCGGATCGTGTAAAGGTAGTACCATCTAACTGGACTTGAATGATTCCGTTGTCGAGTTAATGCTGTTAAGCTTGCTGCATTGCTTTTAGATGAAATGATTTGGCCACTTTACACTTAGATTAACCTTTAATTTTGCCTTCAAATGTCATCTAGATTAAGAAGGCTCTTAGAGGAGTGAAAGTTGAAGTGACACACAGGGGCAATGTCCGGAGAAAGTATCGTGTTTCAGGACTAACAACTCAGCCCACGAGGGAACTAGTGTAAGCTTTTTGTCTTATGCCTTTGTATTTGATCCCTTTAACATTGTAATACAATAGATTCGTTCTGAGAGTGATAAAACATAGGTTGACCTAATGCTCATTGTTTCTTTTCTCAGATTTCCTGTTGATGACAATTTAACCATGAAGTCGGTTGTTGAATACTTTCAAGAAATGTATGGCTTTACTATAAAGAATACACATCTTCCATGCCTTCAAGTAGGGAACCAAAAGAAAGCCAACTATTTACCTATGGAGGTGAGAATATTACTTGATATGCGGTATAGCTTGAAGCCTTAATGTTTCTTTCCAGTAGTTCTGAACTTGAAATGTTATTGTTTTCTAGGCGTGTAAAATTGTTGAGGGACAACGATACACCAAAAGGTTGAGTGAGAAGCAAATTACTTCTCTTTTGAAGGTCACATGCCAAAGACCAAGAGATCGTGAGAACTCAATCTTGCAGGTATGCTCTTAGATTTGTACTTCATGATTTCTTTCTTAATTTTAATATATTTAGCTTGTCAATGATACCTCTACTGCTCGAACTAGTCTAAACCAGCTTATTGGCTTTTCAAATGTTACAGACCCTTGATGTTAAGAGTCTCCTTATTTTTGTTATGCTAATATGCTTTCGAATGGTTCTTGACTGTCTTGTAAAATATAGACTGTTCAACACAATGATTATAATGAAGACCCATATGCTAAGGAGTTTGGAATCAAAATCAGTGAAAAGCAAGCATCTGTGGAAGCCCGTGTGTTGCCTGCTCCTTGGGTAAAAACACTACACACAAAGCTTTTATTCTTCAGTCTTGTTAACTTGAATGCTTTATCTTTGACATCTACTTCTCTCATTTCTCCACAGCTAAAATATCACGAGACGGGGAAGGAGAAGGATTGTCTACCTCAAGTTGGGCAGTGGAATATGATGAACAAGGTCCTTTTTCTGCTTTTTTCTTTCTTTGGTTGTTACAACAAGCAAATCATCAGTTTACCTACTTACTTCTATGTTGCACTATTCATGCATTGACGTCACGAGTTCAATTTTGTTTTGCATGGTGGCAAAAAGAAAAAGATCCAATATCTCACTCTTTGTTTACTAAATCATACTTTACTTTGTATTGCTTATTTTTCATATTATGGTAACAATCTTATTCTCTGGGGTTTCTCATTTACTTTGTATTGTCTATTTTTGCTTTACATTTTGCTAACATCTAAACTTGATGTGTGCACAGAAAATGATAAATGGGATGACAGTCAACCGTTGGGCATGCATCAACTTTTCACGAAGTGTCCAAGAGAGTGTTGCTCGTGGCTTTTGTAACGAACTCACTCAGATGTGTCAAGTATCTGGAATGGTAGTTGTTTTGCAACCTCTTTCTCTTTTTTCCTTGTCCATTTCTCTTTCAGGTCGATGTTTGTTAAAGACACGAAGACGATTGACCTTTGCTCCTGTGCGTTATGCTGACAGGAGTTCAATCCGGACCCAATAATTCCAATATACATGGCCAGGCCAGATCAAGTAGAGAAAGCCTTGAAGCATGTATATCATTCATGCGTAAACAAGCTAAAAGGAAAAGAACTTGAGCTTCTGTTGGTCATTCTACCAGATAACAATGGTTCCCTCTATGGTATGGTGAATATAACTTTCTTATGTTGAATTGAGATAGCTTTGAAGATTGCCGCCTTCTCAAACATTCTTACGCCATTATCTTGTAGGTGACATAAAGCGGATATGTGAGACTGATCTCGGTTTAATAACCCAATGCTGTCTGACAAAGCATGTATTCAAGATCAGCAAACAATATTTGGCAAATGTATCCTTGAAGATCAACGTCAAGGTGTGTCTGAGTTCGCTTCCTACTTATAACATGCATTAAATCCTTTTATTTCTAAATTTGCATTCTCACAAATACTTTCTGCTGTGGTAGCAGATGGGTGGTCGAAATACCGTCCTGTTGGATGCTATTAGCTGTAGAATACCATTAGTAAGTGATATACCTACCATCATATTCGGAGCAGATGTGACCCACCCTGAAAACGGAGAAGATTCTAGCCCTTCAATTGCAGCTGTAAGTTCCTTATTTGAGGCCATGCTTCTTATTTTCTGGTGTAGAAGGAACCTCAATTTCCTAATCTGACTGCAGGTAGTAGCTTCTCAAGATTGGCCTGAGGTGACAAAATACGCCGGTCTTGTTTGCGCTCAAGCTCATAGACAAGAACTTATACAAGATTTGTACAAGACATGGCATGATCCTGCACGTGGAACAGTTAGTGGTGGCATGATAAGGTATTCTTTCTATGAGTTCTGTTTTTAATTTTCAATGTATTTATTGTCGTTTGATGAAAAATCGCTTACGCTGGTGTTACTGTATCTATTTTGCAGGGATCTTCTTATATCCTTCAGAAAGGCCACAGGCCAAAAGCCACAAAGGATAATCTTTTATCGGCAAGTCCCTTACTCTAAGTGCTTTGATAGATGACCCTACAGTGACTAACATAAACATTTATTGATTTGTGCATTTTGAGACGTGCATTGTAATTAGTGACTTCTATTGTCGCTTCGTATGATTTGCTTATTTCCCAGTCTTATAAGAGCATTTTGTGTGCAGGGATGGAGTGAGTGAAGGTCAATTTTACCAAGTACTGCTTTTCGAGTTAGATGCAATTAGGAAGGTCGGTGCTAATCCTGTCAATGCCTCTTCCTCTGGTTTCTACTGCACCATAAATGATTTTAATCTGACGGAAAGTTCTTTCGTGCAGGCTTGTGCGTCTTTAGAACCAAATTATCAACCGCCAGTAACTTTTATCGTGGTACAGAAACGACATCACACCCGACTATTTGCAAATAATCACAAGGACAGGAGCAGCATTGATAGGAGTGGAAACATATTGCCTGGTAAACTATCCTTCGTCTTAGACACACTTTAGAGATATATTCAAGCATCATGAATGATTACCATCTTTTTCTTCTTCAGGTACTGTGGTTGATACAAAAATCTGTCATCCAACAGAATTCGACTTCTATCTTTGTAGCCACGCTGGCATTCAGGTATATAACCGAAACAACCTTTTTCCTCTGTTGGAATCATTCATCTACAAATGCTAAAAGCATTAACTTTTGTTCATCTTGGCAGGGTACGAGCCGGCCTGCACATTACCATGTTCTGTGGGATGAAAACAATTTCACAGCAGACGGAATCCAGTCCTTGACTAACAATCTCTGCTATACATATGCAAGATGCACGCGTTCTGTCTCTGTGGGTAAGTGAAAAATGTAGATATAAAGTTGGGCTATAGTACTAAGATAATATAAACCTCAAGAAAATGATGATCTCCAAGTAAAATTTTTACATTTTCCGTGTATAACTAAGCTATCGTATGCCCATAGGTTTTGAAGTTGAAACATGAAAATTTGAGTTTTTGAACCAAATATTGTCATTGTATGTTTCAAAGTTTTAAACTTGAAGCTAAAAAGATTGGTTCTTTGCAGTTCCTCCTGCATATTATGCACATTTAGCTGCATTTCGAGCCAGATTCTACATGGAACCAGACATGCCTGAAACTAATTCAGGCAGCCCTCATCAAGGCAGCAGCAAGGCTATACGAGAGACGGGTGTTAGGCCATTGCCCGCGCTTAAAGAAAATGTGAAGAGAGTGATGTTTTATTGTTAGGAAGAAGAGATAACAAGTGAGTAGCAAATGTAACAAATAGTAAGTAGGGGGTTCAGTTCAGACCACATGAATCTTTGTTTGTAAATGTATGTTGATCATCCTAGGTTAATTGTCATGTTAGTTTTAATGATGTAAAGCGGCTTTATTTTCAATTAATGGTAATTAGTTTAGCATTATAGCCAAGGTTAATCCAATGTTTCATCAAATCCAGCTAGAAATAACTCTTCCTACTACTGTCTTTTTTTCTTATATATGTCTCTTCTCTGATTTAAAATATTAGTAACTCGGTTTTTTTGGTTAAAATTAAAATTAAATTTATTTTAGGCGGTCTTTTAACTATATATCAAATCAAACTAATCATCAAATAATTGGCTTGATGATTTTTTTTAACAAATTGTCAAAACATCATTTGGCTGTGTATTAGCAGTTGATATATACATAGGTTCGCGATGTATAGCCACTAGAAACCAAGCCATTGACATTGGACTTGTAAATCAATTCATAGTTTTTTGGGCACTTCGAATGGCTTGACATTGGACTTGTAAATCAATTCATAGTTTTTTGGGCACTTCGAACTGTCCACTATGATGAATAAATACTTTTGTATTTAAAAAAGTTTAGCAAAAAATATAAAATTATTAATTATATATCTTCGATCAATACAAATTTGTTCATTTCCATATCTCCTCTTTTTTTTGTTTTTCTCATTTGGGCTGGCCCAACATTTATCAAACACTTCCATTCAGCAACATGAAAGTATGAATGCACGATAACCGTACTGTCTTCAAATGCTAGGTCTGCCTCTTGCTTAATTATCGATTATGAGAGGAAAAGTATAACACATTTCGATATGTAGAGGGAAAAATTCTAGTTATTTTTTGAAAGGTAATTCAGTTAATACTATATTTACAAAAAAAATAAAAAAATCCAGTATAGTTTCCCTAGGATGGAATAGTTGCACTTCAAATCCCTCAATGCATCCTATAAGATTTGGGCCCAAGGATAATATATGAGAGAAAATTTTGGGCCATCTAAAATAAATTGATGATATTTGAATTCAGGCGATAATCTTTCTTCGTACAAATATCGAGTGCAAGTAAGTATTTTTTTTGACATAATGTTAAAGAGAAATCAAATTATGCTTTCGGATTTAAGCTTTATACACAATATAACAAAAACAATCTTTAGCGGCAGTAAGTAAACACATTAACAAAGAGTGATAATGTCTTTATCAGCATTAGTTAATTGTCATTGGATCCAGTGTCGCTATAGGTTTCAGGGAGATGGGAAATTTTAAAGAGTGCTAATGCCGCTAAATAAATTTTTTAGTGGCAATTAAGCTATTGCTAAATGCCGCTAAATACACATTTTAAATGGGAATTAAGCTATTGCCGTGAAATTAATTGTCGATACAAATCATTTTTGATGTAGTGACACATGATTCTAATTGCATTATCCCGAAAGTTTTCTTAATTACCAAAATTTTGAACTTTTTATTGCTCTCGAGTACATTCCTTGATTGTCTGATACACTGCTAATAATACATGGATGTATCCGTGCGGAGAGATTTGTCCGAGGGAGGAGGGTGTATCTGAAGGGAAATACAGATGTATTCGAGAAGAGATATAGATGTATAATGTACGTGAGAAGAAATTTTTGTAATTTTTCAAGTGATAGAAATTTTTATAAATTATGATATTAAGTGTATTTATATAATTTTTCCTTACTTTTAGGCTTTACAACATTAAAAATAGTCAAGTATTGGTTAATTAATTCTCCCTCTTTGTCATATTAATTATCCACATCATTATAAATCTACAATCTTTTCATTTGAACCTCTATTGAAAACAAGAAGTAAATAATAGAAGCATTTTTTTTTTATATAAATAACTAAAAAATGTCGTGAATATACCATGATGCAAAATCTAATAGAACTACCCGCGGTTTTTGTTGCGACCCTTTTGATGTGTTCGATACGAATAAAAATATTTTCTTGTTAATTAATTAAATTTATCGAAATTTATTCTCTACAAAATAAGTTTTTTATAAATAAGGAAAATATTTTTTCTATATCTATAAGAAAAACAAGTTTCATACTTGGCGAGTGTGTCATTTCATCAAACACACCTCATTGAGTGATTTTCAATGATCTCATATTTAAAAAAAAAAAACTTAGTTGAGTAATTTACTTATACACATTAATGTTAAATTATTTGATACGTATTGTTCATAGTTCATTGATCTTTTAAAATATTTACTCTACAAAATAAAATTACTTACATTTTCTTAGAAAACATTTTCAAAGAAGTAATTTCCCACCCTAAACTCCATGTAAACTCAACAATAAGCAAATATAACACTCAATATCTTAGAATAAAAATTATATATCTTACTCATCCTACACTTATATCTTGTAACAAATATTCTTATTATGGTTCTTTAATATTCCCCCTTTTTTCAGCCTCAACTATATCAACATTTTCTTCACTAAATCTCTTGGAGAACTGAAATTCCTAGCTGGATATCACTTCATGGGACCATTAACCATTTGTAGAATACAACAAATTTCTACAAGTAAACTGATATTTTCCTCTTATTTCCATGAAAAGTAAATAAATAACAAAACATCATGAGTCATTTTGAACAAAATATTGCAAAGAATCAATTAACTTTTATATGCATATCTTTTTTTAATACTAAGTATAAGAAAAGTCTCAAGATTCTTGCACCATATATGAACCTTCCTAACTAGAAAAACAAGACAAAATTAAAAGTCATGTTCAACTGAAATTTGCATATGCATATGTATACAAAGCAGTTTCATATCAACATCATATTAGAATTTTTTTTTTTAAAAAAAAAAAAATTAAAATTGTGGGTTGTATATATTCTGTGGTTTCACATGCATCATCTGTTTTTTAATGGAAAAAGATGTATTCCAAGCTGTCTACTATGATTCCACATAAAGAAGATCTTGAAGGAAATGTATAGATCATCTTGTGTAGCAAAATTGGAATGTGTTTTCATTATTTTTGAGTTAATGGTAAAAAACACCTAAATTATCAGAATTAATTCACGAGTTTCATATCTTAACTATCCATTATTCTCTGTATCTATCTAATTTATCTCTCTCTTTTGTATTTAAACACATCTCGATGCTGAGTTGGTCAAATATATGTTTCCAATCGAGTTGTATAGGTCAACTTAGCATAGATATGTGCTTTTATACAACAAGAGTATTGATATATTGAAGAAATATGAAATTCGTGAAAAAATGATTAAGTATAAGTAAAAGAACAATGGCTCGTTGAGGTATGAAACTTGTAAAAATATGAAAATTAATTTAGATGTGCTTTATATTAACTCTTTTTTTCTTTTTTCATACATAATTTCATATTTCTCCATCTAACCAAACAGAGAATAACCTAGCTAGCTAGTTAGCTAATTAATCTTTGTTTTGAAAATCCCAGACACAATATTTAAACTGTAGTTTAAGATGTATGTAGGGATGTAGGTTGGGTGGGGGTAGGGGATTTGTTAGTTTCACAAAAAAACAATAACTATGCATCAATTCTAAACAAGTTATAATTGAGCGTTTGAATTGAAGCTTCACATGTGACTCATCCAATCAAATATTATATCAAAGAAACTAAAAATTAACAATAATTAAATTGACTAATTTAACATGAATAGTTTGTCAATTTTGACATACTTCATATTGAACACGTTGTTGATCGATTCTTCTTCTTTTAGAGCTACGAATCTAAAATTAAGCTTAAATCGACATGTCTGAGGTTAGATTTGAGATTTGAATTTGATTAGACTTAGTTTTAAATTCAAACCTCAAGTTTAAAATTAGGTTTTGTTAGACATAGTTCAATTTCAAACTTTAGATTTAGATTTACGTATCTGAAGTTAATTTCGGAACAGTTAAATTATTGTTATAAAAATGTGGGGCAATGGTTCTTTATTGATAAATTGCAGAGGACAATAGAATCTTTACGTAAGACAAAGTCTGTTTGTTTCATTTTTGTACTCACTCAGATCCACATCCACTGGGAGTTTTATGAAATAGTCCTTCCTTTTTTTGGTTTTTGTTTATTATTATATTATATGATCTCACAATGTAGTAACATAAGACAAATACTTTGTAACAACACATGGGATGAAGTGAAATTTTGGAAAAAACAAATATATATTTCTGATCCACAATTATTATTATAGTTTCTATAATTGAAAAATAGTCGTTGTTCTACAAATATAAGATTGAAAAGTAGTCGATAAACGAAATTTCTACCTCACATTATATGGGCGAATTAACAAATTTCTCCTAAATATCTATACTTTTATATTTTCTATATGAGAAAAAAAAAATTCAGTGTATTTGTAAGTAAATGAGTACATTATTAATGTTTAATAGGAGTATATATATTTATTTATTTTCCTCTTTTTTTTTCTTTTTTTTTTGCTTCCTTCTAAGTTAAGGTGTCCATTGCACTTGGTCATTGTAATGGATTAGCATCATGTGGTCCTAATTAAAGAAATAATAAACCGTAAAGAGGATTACATGATCATTAAATGGCTTTTGTGTGATGTTATACCAAACTAATTGATCATAATTAAAGGTCTCTATGTCTCTTCCACATTATAAAGAATGTAGAATAAAATGATTTCATTTCATAGTTGAGAAAAACCATGAAGAGGAACTTTGGATGTTGTCTCCCTACTTAGGTCACGAATTCAAATCGTGAAAATAACTATTACCTACTAATATATATCAAGTCATAAATTTGAATCGTGAAAACAATTATTACCCACTAATACTTGCATTGACATAGGCGTGTTAGCTCTTTCTCCAAATCCTCATTTTCATAGATTGTCTACATGACACCCTTTAGCTATGCTAGCTTTAATCCATCTTCAGACCCTGCGTCAATACGAAATGAGAAAAACATAATGATGGATTCTTGACTTTAACATGTTTGAAGAACACTTATAATGTGTTTATGTTAATGATTACTAGAAGCAAAAAAAAAAAGATCCATAATTTTCTTTACTTTACAACAATAGTGAATAAAGCAATGAACCAAACTTAGGTTAAAAAAAAAACAGGGTCAACGACAGCCTCAGAAAATAAAATAAATGTTAACTTATCAAGATTTGGTTCATTTTCTGAGAAAACCTTGGTTTTATTGATAAGGCTCACTTCTCAAAGCATATTAACAAATCTTCAAACTAATCATAAGTTTGTTAAGACTCAAAAATCAAAAAATACAAAAACACAATTAGAAGATAGAAAAAAAAATTACATCAATTGGTGGACATCAAATTAGCATGTATATAAAAAAGCCCTTTTGTAGATCTTATTTTGTGAAATTATACTGAATACACTGTTACTGAAAAAATGAATAAAGATATAAAAAAAACCCGATTCAAATGAAATTCATAAAATACAAATCTAAGAAAGTAGAGAGAGTACATAACATTACCCTTAAATTTAGTTTCTTTCTCCACGAAGTAGGGTTAAGATTATTTTTTGTAGTACGAACTAACAGGTGAAGCAACCACATGATCTGATCTTGCCTTAATATAAATTTATAGGTAAGTTTAGATCATGCTGGCAGCTTCAACTGATAGTAGTCTACGCTATCAATATGACAAAACCCTAATATTGTTGAAGAAGAAGAAGAAGAGACCTAAGTTTATATGACTTTCTCAACAAAGAGGGCTAGGGGTATAAATAGGGGGTGTGAGGAAGAAAAATAAAAGGGAATAATCACTTTAATTTATTTTTTTTGGGTGGGGGATATGTAGTAAAGATAAAAGAGAAATTTAATAAATATTGGTGAAGGAAATTAAAAGGGTGTCCAAAAAATAAATGATATTTTGTCGGTTCATTTTTACTTGTTTATAATTAACTTAACATATAGTTCTTAAAAATGAAAATTTTACTATAATTTCCACAAGCAAAAGTTATTAGTAATTCCAACACGAGTTAGTAAAAATTTTGAACTATAAAACATGATTTCTCTAACTCATTTCACTCGCTGAACAATGTATGATTGAAAAAATTCTTAGTTAAATGATAAGAAACTTCTATTTTTTCCATAAAAAATGTATTTCTTTTTATCGTCAATTCAAAAATTAAAAGATCGTCAAAAATAAAAATAGTAATTTTATTAGTAATGTATATCGTAGTAATGAGTCATCTAAATATTTAATAACAAAGACAAAAAATTATATAAAATAATAAAATTATCTTTTAAATTTTTTAAATTAAATATATATTTTAATATACGATGAACATGTAAAAATAGACGGAGAAAATTTATATAAAATAGGAGCAACAATATATTTATATGTTGATGTAAAGGGTGGTCCCGAAGCCAAGTGATACAAATTGAATATTGTCACGCCAAGACTAGCCACCATGCAGATTGCAGATAGGTTAGTGTGAGTTTCTATATTTTGTAAGAGCATTTATTAACTTAAGGGTTGGAAGGTGGGGGACCCTTTCATCCTAATCGCGAAAAATCACATGCGCGTTTAATTCTTTTTTTCTTAACGAGTTAAAGCTATAATTTTCTTTTTCTTTTTTAAATGTATGGTGGTGAGAATCAAATCAATACTTTTTATTTCCGTTTGATTAAGTATGACCTTATCATTTGAAGAAAAATGAAATATTTAAGATAAATGTACTATTATTTACTTAATTATTCTTATAACTATAGCTTTCGTTTTCTGTTTAATTCAAATTATGTTAAGAGTAGTGTGTATATATATATACTCAAAACATATTTCACTTACAAATATAGTTCAAATCGAATGAAATATATACACACTATAACAAAAATGATCATTAGAGGTATTTAATTTTTAATTGTCGCTAAATATATATTATTAGCGGCAATTGTCACTCTTTGTATATGTCCCTAAAGCCTTTAGCGGGATTGATTCTAATGACACTTAACTAATGCTGATAAAGACTTTGACACTCTTTATTAGTGTCAATATTTAATGTCGCTAAAAATTATTTTTATTGTAATAACAATATATCTATTATGTCAAAGGACGGAGTTAAATGACCAAAAGGCGATTTAATTGAATCTCTCTTTAATCATAAGATTATCATATGCAATTTTAATTGAGTCTACGCTAAAATTTTTATATTTTATAGTGTGATTTTCCAATCGGGTATTGTATTTCAAGGTTAGATCTAACTCTCTTTATTATTACTTTTTGTTGGAATAAAATTTGCACAATTGAATAATAACTTAATCGGAAAAATAATAATTACTTCATTATATTTTGGAATTTTTTTTTTAAATCAGAATTACTAACTCAACTAATAACTTCCATCTCCCCACCCAATATTTCACAATATTTTCTCCTTATAAACACGTATGTGGATGAACGGTTTGTGCACTAACTAAAACACAACTACATTAATTAAAAACGTCATAGCAAAAATCAACTTAGCGAATACGTATCAGATATTTATACTAAATCATATCAATTTGTTATTAATTAAATAGTCTTATATAAGATATTATATATATAATACTGTAATTAATTATAGTTAAACGATTTTTATAAATAAAGTTTATATATCATACAATTATTGACTTATAATAAATAGCTGCTATAAATAAGTTAATATTTCTGTTCGGATCGGTCCATATGAAAAAAAAATTTATTGAAGAAGCATTTCTAAAAAATAAATTCTATAATATAGAAATTTAAATTTAATCGAATTCTGATATAAATATCGGACATTCTTGGTTAGTTGTTTGAGTTTATTAGGCACTTCCCTCCAGAATTGCCATTTGTTGGATACTTAATTTATGACAGCTGGTTTAATTTATGACTTTTTCTAATTAATAAAAATACATATGACTTTGATGCAGACAATCAAGAAAATGACTTGTGTTACAAATTAAACTGTAAAAGTAGAAAAAGAACCTTTAATTCTTCCTATAGAAAATAACTAAGAAATAAAATATATAATAAAAGTGGATCTTCCTAAACAATTGATCTTTTAATTAATTGTTCTTTAATGTTATTTTTGTTCTTTGTATAGAACCTAGCTAGAAAAAAATAGTATAAAGCCTAGCGATAAAAAATAATTAATATAAAGCTAACTCGATTTGAAAATTATTATGAAGATATATGCCCAAAAGCCACCAAGGCCACTCACTAAAATCAGAATTTTAACTTATACATATGAAAAGTATAATAATTTTTTTAAAATTATGACATTAATTTAGTCATTTATTAATTAAAGTTTGAGATTTACCTATAATTATTCTATTGATTGGTCGATTATATAAATATTACTGCATGAATCTTAAACTCTTTAATTATTGCGATGAAAAAATAATTAAGAGAGAGATATTGTAGGATTATTCCTTTTAAAAAAACTTTCAAGATTTATGCGTTGATGATGCTAAAAGCTTCTGGATGGAAAATATTATTTTTTCAACAAAATAAATCTTTTTCTTTATTTTATCTTTCTTTTCTTTTCTCTTCCACATTTTTTTTCTATAGTTTTTTGTTTTTTAAAAAATTCCTGGAACATATTCCAATGGTTTTTATGTTCCCCAGTATCTAATGTTAGTGTGTTTAAAATCCAATAACATGTAGACACTCGAGAAATTAAAGGAGGTTAATTAATTTAATGTGTCAATTAAACAGTTTGATTCAATGATTAATTGATTATTTTCTATGATTCCCTAGAGGATATATGTGTGCATGCATTATTGGTTTAACCAATATTTGAAATTAAACTATGAATTTTTGGTGGATTTTCAAGGGAGCAATTAGATGTTTAACGGTTAAAAGATACTTTTAATATAATATGATATTGTTTATATAATTTTCTCCCAAAAACTTATACTATTAAGAATATTCAAATTTTATAAATAGTTTGTTTATTTTATCAGCTACTAATGTGGGACTAATTTTGTTTCACCTATGTCAATCAAATACGTATGTCCATTCTTTTTTTGCTTATGCATCCGTAAAACTATGGGTAATTAAGGTAACAAATTGAGCCATAAAAGGGTAAAAACGCTATGTCGTGTGTCAGCCTTTTCATCACTTTGATGTATCCATACTTATATTGTTGAATTGTTAGTTTTGATACTAAAATATATTTTTTAACGTGATATGATATTGTCCGTTTTGAATCAGGTTCATATAATTTTCTCAAAAAAGCTCAAATCACTAAGAATAGTAAATATTTGCAAAATAACTTACTAGTTAATTTTTTTAATCATGAATGTGGGACTTAGTTCACAAAACCCAACATTAGTTATGCTTAGGAATCCAACACTAATTAAAGGCTCTAATAAAACATAATTAGCACTTTCGAATAGAATTCGTGCATCTTATAAATAATAAAGATACTATAATATATAGAAAAGATTTGGGAATTTAACACCAAGGGGTCATAATAAAGAGAGAATATAAATGACTAAGCATGATTGGACTCTATGAAATCCAATAATTTTGATATGATAAATAAAAAAACACGTAAAAGAACATAAAGAAGGCAAAAGGAAAAAAAAAAATTAAAATCTATGTGAATCACTTTTTATTTTAGATTCACCATTAATCTTTTTAAAATTATATTTGAAACCCAAAATTATAAAGAGAATATGGCCAGGAGGGGCCGAAGATTATAGATATAGTGACTTAGATTATATGAAGTATATATCGTCAGATTATAGTTTCGTCTAATCAAAGTATCAAAGAAAAAAAAAACTAATTATAAGAGTAACTAGCTAACTTCTTTTTTTACGAGACTAAGACGCGATCATCTAAAAAAGGGAAATAGCAAGACCTGAAATCTCATCAAAATGATATATCAATAATCATAATGTGCTACTTTGCCTAACTATGTTCAAAATAAACTAGCATCATCGTAATTCATATCCAATAAGCTTGATCTCAAAATTCAATGCTAATATTTTTATTATTTGAAGATGTGAAAGCTGGGAAAGCACGTTTCACCGAGTTATATTTCACATTTATTGTATTTTCTCCGTCTTTCAGCACAACTCATCTTTACTTCACTCTCGTAGCATCTATCCCTACCACCACACACCCCTAACCCACCCAATTATATAATTGATCCAATTCAGAGCCCTATGTAAAATGACACTCTTTTTTCAATAACAACAAAAAAAAAAAATTGATCGTAGGGGAGGGGATTACAATGTGGGGTATCGTCGAATTCTCATTAATAAGGTAGAAGTTCAGATCGCCAATCACTATAAACTTTCTTTTAGCAATTTAAATTAAATTGAAATAACATTTCTCGACAAGTTAACAAGTTACTAATATGTGTACTATTACATTATTGATCAATGAATTAATAAACTTTCTTGATCGAAAAGGGATTATCGTTTATTTATTTGTAATATATATTGTCATTTGCTAACATTCAGACAACCGTCAGAAAAAGATCAGTTTGAGCTGTAAAAAGAATCACCAACTAATCAGCAAAATTAAATTAAGAACAACTAGCCATACATACTTTTGCAAAAATTATTTATGGTTTGACTTAAAAAGCAAAGCCCTAGACCTAAATTTCTTTTTATTTTACCGAACTAACTAATTTAAATTTGTATCATGAATAAAGTATCTTTTTATCAAAGGCAACTTTATTTCCAATACTAACTCCATATTAGTTAAGAATTTAAATTTCGAAATACATATCGCCCCACCATAACTAATCCACTCAAGTTAATTAACACCAAAAGCATTAGTGTCTCCATTAGCACCTAAAAGGCTAAGACCCCTAAAACCCTAGCTATACATAAATATACATATACACACAGAAAAAGTTAACATAAATATAAATATAATTATACTATATATATATATATATATGTATATATCAAGTGAGTACACAAGAAGGAGCCAGGCAATATATGGGTGGTCCTAAACTGATAACAAAATGGCTGGCACAACAGAAAGATTTGGTTTTTTATTTATATATACATGTATATATATGTATATATATATATATATATATATATATATATATATATATATATATTAGACTAGGAGTAGACTGATACTAGTAGAGTGGTCCTCTTATAACGGTTCTTCCTTCTATGTAAATAAAAATATATTATTCTTCCACCCACCCCACCCTCTTCGGTGGATGACGATGTTTGAAATTTTAATAAGATGATTCAAAAAAATCAAAAGAATGTTAATATCGGAGATATATATATCTTTTCTTTTAGTTAATGTAAATAGAGCCAAACTTGTATATTACAAATGTTATTTGGTTGTTGTAGAGAGATGTTGTTAGAAAGAGTAAGCAATAGTATAACATGAAAATGAAAAATCGACTCCATAGAAAGCACAATTATTATAGAGAATGATTATATCATTCTTCTCTTTACTCCTCGATGAATATTATTGCATTCGCTATTTCAGTAATAATTAGTTTGGACTTGTATATATAATAGTATATATGAATATAATTATACATAAAGTTTGCTTAAGTTATAGTAGAAGTTTTTATTACACACTTAAACTTTACGAGGAATAATCTATACATTGCACCGTGTTAGACCTTCTTTATATATATTATTTCAGATTTTATACAAGTAAATTTGGCTTATAGGTTTGTAATATAACGCTATTTTTACCGTTTGACTATAAAATATTGCCAAAATTTTTTGTGGACAGTAGATATGTTCAATGTTGATATATAAACGTCTAATTGAATCATTCACATCTTAGAATCACGTACCAATAAACATATGGTCGAGAGGTCTTGCCATATATCAACGTAAATGCTAAGGAAAAAATTGATATGTAACAGATGAACTTGATGACCACATAATATAGTGGCTGATAGTAATATATGATGGAGACAGAAAATCTTCACTAAACGTATGAAATCAGCCATAGGATACGAATCAATATTCCTTCCGTCTCAAATTACTTATCGTATTTAGTAAAATTATATTCATCATATCTTAAAAGACAAAATCCTTAGTAGTAACACTATGTCAAATATGATCTTTAATGGTAATAGTCTAATTGTTGCTTATGTATATCTTAGAACCAGTGGCGGAGCCACATGTAGTGAAGGAATGTCAACCGACATTCCTTCGTCTGAAGATTACGTTGTATAGCTAGAATTAATTTTTTTTTTTGTATATCTATATTACATTTTGATATTCTTTGGCTTCTACACGATTTTATTTCTTTATATTTTGACACCCCTTAAACCAAATTCTAGCTCCGCCACTGCTTAGAACCAATAGCACTCTTTGTAAACGTCTCGATAACCTATAGTGATATTAGATCCAATAATAATTAACTAATGTCGATAAACGCTCTTCGTTAATGTCTATATTTATTGATGCTAAAAATTATTTTGATATAATGTAATTATTCTTGAATACTACAAACACGTCAATTATGAAACACAAATAAAGTAAATATTTCATCTTCAAACATAAACAAAAGCTAAATAGTTAAGTACCCTCTAGATTAATATTTTCTTACGAAGCATATAGATAAAAACACGATAAGTATTTTAAGACGAGAAAAACATTTTTTTTTTGGTTGATGCAAGAACATTTCATTGTCAAGGGACAGATATATTATCCATTTTGAGTAAATAAATGGCATAGTCATGAGAAAGGATGACAAAATAAATTGAAGGGAAAAAAATTAATTAGCATTTGCAGAGGGGCAATATTCATTTATTAGTCTGTTTTTTGTTGCTATTAAAAGAAAAGTCAGACAAATTAAAGATAGGTCATATTTGAACTTATATAATCAAAATCTGAGTTGCTTTCAGCTTTTCAAATTGTAAATATTTTGTTTGTTGTTCAGCAAAAATGGTCCATAAACTTATTTTCTTACAAAATCTTTTTTAAAATAATGGCGCACGATTCAAAATTTGATATTTATTTGTTTTTTATTTGAATATTAGGTTTTGCTTTTGTAATTAAGGGCAATAAAATTAGCTAATGAAAACATGATTATGTGTAAATTTGTTTAAGTTTGATATTAAATGTTATTTCTCATTAATTAAAGGACTTTTAGAGTTTTTCTAGCGAGAGGGGCAACACTTCATTTTAAGGTGCTTATCGGCTGTGTTTCGAATTTCGATTGCTAAATTATTTATAAGATATTAATAATCAATTTATTGATTACTAATTATTAATGATTCAATTATTATTTTAACAGTTAGTTAAAATCTAAATTAAAAGCAAGTCACACTAAGAAAGTTATATTAAATTAGTTAGTGGAACCTAAAAGCTAAATAACACCAACATTTCTCAATCAAAAACACCTTAATGCTCATATTAGACTATATAGTAGTTGATTTTTTTTCATTTTATAAAAACACAATATCATGCACTTGGAAGATTATAAGCCTTTATTATATACTCATAATAATGTATTGTCACATTAGCTTTCGTTAAGGGATTAGTTAACATACCAGACCCCCAATTATTATTGAGTTATCGGTTAATATGTTAAGAAAAAAAAATATAAAGAACCTAGATTGTTACCAAATCTTCAGACGAATATCTATACCAATAAATAAACACTATTTTTTCGATTTGATTTTGAACGGTCTAGTTATATCAACGCTTATTGGAACAAAACAATTTGACTAAATACTCCTCTTCAGTTTTATTTTTTATTTTATTTTTCTGTCATGCATTTCCTTTTCTCCAACAGTTAAAAAATTAAGAAAAGTATTTTCAACTATTTTTTATATAATATATATATTTTTCTTTTGGCAAAGCCTAGAAGAAAGGGTTATTATTACGTCCATGCATGCTCAAAAAAAAAGGTGATTATCTTTTACTTTGGAGGCTTTTTGCTTCTATGTGACTTATAATAGTACATATGATGTTCAACTTTTTTTGATTATTTTGTTTAGAACATACATTTTTTCACTATTATATGGTACAAGAATAAAATAAAAAAATGCAACTAAGTTTTTAGCGAAGCAAACAATTACTTAACAAATGTGGAAAAGAAAAAGTAAAGATAAAAAAGAATAAGCATGAGGCAACTACTATAACTTTTTAAAGGCAAATGATGGAATGGAAATGACAAATGGGCTTCAACATCACAAAATCATTGGTGGAATTTCCTACCAAAATACTAATGACTTGATTGGGATCTAAACTTAGATCGTTGGTTAGAATTATGAAGGTATATTTGTAATATAAAGTTATTAATTATATAAATATTAGTTGTGCGAAATTGCAATTCAAATTCAAATTTTATATATGAATAACTTACTTGCTAACTACGATATCGAAAATATACAACTCTAATTCTCAAATAGACAATATTCAGTTATGTTAGCTCGGACTCTCCAAAGATGTTATACTCGCACATCTGACATTTATGAAAAGGCCAAGCAACATGGATATCCAGAAGAATAATAAACAGAATTATAAGACTTATAATCCCATTTGCTACAAGGAGTAGAAGTAAAGGTCTTAAAAGAACAAGAAAAGAGTTGACAACTAACAAGATTAAAATCCAGAAATTCCCATAGTAAAATCAGTCTTAGAGGCTCAGAATACATTTCATAATTAATCAGTTGGAATTTGTGAAGATGGGTACAAATGTATACAACTACAAGCTAGGAAAGGACTAAAGAAAATGATGCACAACACACACACACACACAACAAGACCATCATAAATGTCCCATGGACACGACTACGTCCTTATGGCTTTTCCATTTCAAATAAGGCTAAGAACATGTTACATTGCTCAATGAGGGGACACCAGACCCAAATATTGGGTCTGTAACTCCTGCTGAATAATCTAATGCTAATCTACAACATCCTAAGGCTACCAAAATTTGAGGAAGATCATGAATCTTCTTGACTTTGTTGTGAAGAGAGGGAATCAGCACAGGAAAGTAAGAGGTTGTAGAGGTTCTCTGCTGTGGGACGGTCGTTTGGATCCTTCTCAGTACACCAACGATAAATAGAAACAAGAAATCTCAGGATACGAGATTCAGATTGTTTCTTGTCAAGGTCTGAGCTAGAACAAGACTTTGCTAGATCCTCTAGCTCTGTTTTGGACGTAGCCATTGCCTCTAGTTCTTCGGTTAATTGTGGCCGTTTACCCGCCTGCATGTGTTTAACATGAATTACATTGTTTTCTACCATTTAAAGCAATTCAAACAAAAACTTCTTTTATAAAAAAAATGTGCATGCGACAAGGGTACTTCTGCAGGCAGTTGTCATGATCGAAAGCAATACAAGGCCTTTGGAATTTCTGAAGTCCTCATCACACAATGGTAATTCAAGTACACTAGGTACTCATCATGGTATTAATCGAAGGTTAGAAAGAAATACCTGAAGAGAATGGTGGATATCTAACTCGGATGACTCTGAGTAAGGAAGTTGCAGTGTTAACAATTCCAGAAGGACGCACCCAAACGACCAAATATCAGCACCCTACATCCAAAGAAAGACGAGTAAAAACCTAGTTCGGAAAACCTTCGAATACATTAAGCTAGAATTGCAGTTTAGACATGACAAAAACTCACTTTATCTTTCTAGTCACCAACTCAAAGCAATTAAACTTATTTGTTCATCTCCAAAAGGAAATATATAATACAGGAAATTAGCACCTATAAATACTTTTTTGTTGTTCAATAACCCATTCTAGCCAATTTACCCATCTATTGAATTTGGGTTAAGGGTGAAATAATCTACCCTGCCCCTCCTGATATTTTTTGGCAATAGTGGACTTATTTTAGGTCCTATTAGCTTTCATCTACCAATTGAAAAGGGAAACCTGCAAAGTCAAAGCAAGGAAAACCTTTTTACCTTGAAGCAACTCATCTATAACCCAGAGTTGAAGACCTTTTCAACTTCAAAGAAGTAAGAGATAGTACCCCCAAAACCCCTTTTGCCACAGGATACATCCTCTGAGATTAGCCATCATACAAAAATACTCTCAAAAAAAAATTCCTTATCTACGAAGTAGATTCAAGCATCAAAAATGAGGAAATTTAAACAAACAAATTACCAAGAAAGTAAGGTGAAAATTTGAATTTGTCAATGAGTACATATTATTGTTCTTCAATCTGTAGCAGTGCCGCAATAGAACAGACAAATTATGCTTTCTTTTCTAGCTTAAAACATTTGAAGTCAATAACGACAAGATAAAGCTGAATTCTAATAGAGGAATGAGTGATATATCAGTTTTTAGTAGAAAATGTGTGTCTTTTGAAGGTGGTAAGTTCTTCACCGTGTTGAATTGATTTTACCCCAGGGTGACAAATTTGCAAATCAGAAAGAACCGCATTGTTTTAGCAGATCATCGCCGGTGGCATTTAACTGGTATTTGTTAGTAGAGAATTAGATGGTTAGGATTCTAACTTCAAAGAATTGGTGACTTACCAACCCATAGATATTGCGCTTATTCATCGCCTGAAAGACCTCAGGAGCCATCCAACGAGGTGTACCAACACAAACATCTGGTGGAGGAATTCCAACATGGGCAATGCAGCAAGTATGTAAGTATGAACGAAGGGGTATTGCCATATCAAAGTCGCATAGCTTTACTGTAGGGGTACCATCAGCTCTCTTCTTATCCAGATCTATGAGGATGTTTTCACTTTTTATATCACGATGTATGATATGCCTAGAATGCAGCTCGGTCAATGCACTTGCTACATCGCGGGCAATAAATACCGACAGCTCAATTGGAAGATGCTTCTCACCAGCATTAGATAGCTTATCTACATGTTTCTGCCAGTTAAGGACAAGAAAGTAAAATGAGCTGAATACAAAAGGCAATCAGGTGTTATTTATACCCTTCCCACCACAAAAGGGAAGGGAAATAAAGGAGAGGAAAGTCAGGTACGAGAAGGGTTCTAGGAAAACATATACCTTTAGTGAACCCCCCTTAATATGCTCCATCAAAATGGCAGACTGCAATGTACGACTTTCTGAACTGCCATCTGATGAAGCAACCCATCTTGAAGATATTTGATGACCATAATATTTGACGATGCATGAACTGTTTAAGACACCCAACACCCTAACTTCTCCAATACAGTTAAACTCAAAATTCTTAATCTCATCCGCCGTGGACTTGGACATCTCTAGAGTTCGCACCTGCAGTGGCAAAAATGTTCATTCAATCTAATCTCAATCCTGAACTAGTGAGTATCAGTCATATGGCTCTTTTATATTCATTCCGCTCAAATCAGGTTAATTGAGCAGAATAAATTTTTACAAAAAATCAACTATGCATTGTCAATAAAGATGTTAGCCGAGAAAAATTCCCACAGCTAGTGGTACGTGTCACCAATCAAGTTTTATCAGTAGATAATGAAGAATTTGCAAAATGAAAAGCATAAGCCTGCAATATAATGGATTCCAGCTGAATAACAGAATAGTCAATACATGCTAGAGTTCAGTCACTCTAAGAATAGAACATATTTAAATCAAGTCATTGAAGTTTGGAACAAGAACTTAAGTATATTTGCATAATAATAACTGGAGAAGTTAAAAACAATCAGACATGCTAGAGTTCAGTCACTCTAAGAATAGAACATATTTAAATCAAGTCATTGAAGTTTGGAACAAGAACTTAAGTATATTTGCATAATAATAACTGGAGAAGTTAAAAACAATCAGGAACCACACCTTTGCTAGAGTCTCAAGGGATCCCAATTTACACTGGACGAGGGTTGAGGAGGGAGCTTTATGAATTTTATCAGCACCGGTTAGAGAAGGAAAAGAACTAACTTGACCAGGACTAGCATCTGGCACAACAGGAACATTTATCCGATTCAGTGGAATATACCTGAAAGAAACAAGAAGCTCAGTGATCTGGCCATGTTCATTCCGAAATAACTCAGGTAAACTAGAGATTTTTAGTAACTAAGAAACTACTCAAGAAGCTGGCCAGTTCATCCCAAAATAACCAATAATCACACTGGCTAAATTGAAAATATAATATCGTCATACACGTGTATTGATATAAATGGTTGTAGTACCAGATATTAGTCATGAAGAAAGTAACACAGAATTGGAAAATAGCTGACCTGCAAAAGTATTCTGGATCTGTCTCTTCTCTGATATCAAGGGGATGACACGCATCAACTATCATTCGAACCCATGATTCACCCCTCTTTACCACGATCACATTCCACGCATGCGGTGAAAAATCCAAATAACCCCTAACAAGCTCACAAGATATTCGAGGTTCTATTCGGTCACACAGGTACTGCAGAAGACAAATGAGATTTATCAGTTCATAATAATAAACTCAATTCAGAACCACCATATCTAATTAGAAACATGTCTGATGACAAAATACCTTCATAAGCAAGGCCCTATGCCTACACACACCAAACTGCAAACTCCCAATAGGAACAACAACAGAATTTTGCCTTGATTTTATTGAGTGAAGTGCTTTCTCACAAAGATTAAGGAAAAGTATATCGTCTAAGATGCTAGGACTCTCTTTTGTGACCATGCTGGTAGTGTCGTCATTTCCAGTAGGGCATGTGCAGACAAAAGGCTTGCTATAGTTCGACCCAGATACATTTTTCCTTGCCTTCTGTACAATACTACTTTTGTCACTTCCACCAAAATGATCCGACACTAAAAGTGCAAGCAGTGATGCAATTTGCAAGTTGTCTACAGCAACATGTTCTCTATCTTTAAAAAGACCATCTATCTGATTAAAATGAAAGATTAAAGCTTGAGCACGTAGAGCAATGGCATCCAGCATTTCATCTCTTTGCCTGAACAGATTAAATAAGCAATCAAAATGAGTAGAGAGGCAAAGCATTCCCTGAAGTTGGTAGTTGAGGTCAATAACTATTAGTCCATTAATGGCATGCAAACATGGAAGTTACCTATCAACTAAAATAACTTCCCGTGAATCAAGATGCAATTTCTGCTCATAACTCCTCAGCGACATAAATGGACGATCTCGCCCAGCATCATAAAAGCCATCTGGTAAATAATCATCAATACCACAGAAAGACATCATGCTGTATTTGCAGGATAACTCTGAATGATCTGTTGGTCTGCGGGTTTTGCATGGTTTTGGATTATCAATGACCCCATCCAGGTGCCTTTTCGATTTTGGAGGACTATTGGACACCTCAGAAGACGAACTTCCCTCAACCACATCAGCAGCATCAGAAACAGAACCTACTGAAGCATCACATGTTTTACAATTCCGAATATCTATGCATGTTTCAATGGAGTCAGAAGCAACACATGAAGATCTTCTTATATAATTGTCCTCCTTTAATCTGATATGTTCATCAATACCACTAGCTAAAGAGCCTTTGCACTCAGCTTCTTCAGTAATCAGTTCTTTATCATGTGTATCGTCATCAACTATGCTTGATGAGGCCTCCACCAGAGAATCATTAATTAGCTTAGAAGGTTTGCAGGCAACACATTTCCTGCTGTTGTTTAATCGTTCTTGACGAGCCCTCTGTTGCATATAATACTGCCTCTTCCATTTCTTGGATTTTCGAGGCCGAAAACATCGATGACTAGGTGACGTGCCACATAAATGACCCGACAATTTGATAGAAACTCCTACACAATTGAAAGTTCACTCATCAGACTTCTCAAAGGTACCACCCTTCCTAACAACACTACTTAGAAAGGCAACAAACAAGATCCAAAGGAACCAGAATGTGCAGATAAATATAAGGAGGGAGACCAGAGATTCCAAGAAACTCACCATTTTGGGTATTCTCAGAAGTTTCCTGTTCATAACTTTCAAGCACGTCCATTTCTGAAGACGAACTGGTGGTGTCATCCTTGGACAAATCTATGAAATTCCCCTCCAAATTGCAGCATACCCATGAAGGAATCGAACAACACCTAAGAAGCTTATTGTGCTACAGCAAATTTCAATGAAGATATATGGGTCAGGATAAGGTAATTACAATATATCAAGTTACTTGACTAGACAATTGAGACAAATACATTTCGGGGTTTTTTCCAGTGGGATGCAAGAATTTCATCCACATTAAGAGTAGATGCCTCTCATGTTATAAACATTTATCGGTGAAATAAAAGAAACTAGAGAAGAAGCCTAAAAGCAATAAGACTGGAAAGAGACTGTAATTTCAGTAACACATACCTGAAGATTAAGACTCTGCAGATTATACATTGAAAGGAGATCAAGATTCTCCAAGGATATTAATCTATTGTTAGAAAAGTCCAAACTCTCTAATCTTTGCAGAGAAGACAACCCCGGAGGTACTTCAATCAGTTTATTATTAGCAACCTTCAGTGACAGTAAGGTGTTAAGATGAGTTATCTCAACAGGTAAATTCTTTATCTTATTGAATGAAAGATCAAGGCACTCCAATTTAGTGAGGCAGGCTATTTCAGGAGGTAAATATCTGCAAGAACAGCATGGAACAATGGCATTATGATGGAGTACAAAGATGAAAAAGATAAAATGGTTATAGATATGAACTGAATCTACAAGTTTATGGTTCACAACTTTCAACCTCTAGCTACCAAAAGTAAAGCACTGCTTGCCAAAAGAGTAGCAGAATGAAGTTTTAGCCTTTCAGATATCAAAACAATATAATGTGATGTACAGATATCTTTAGATATCAAACCTAAAATCTAGCAAAATGTATCAAGTGTCAAACAACTTAAACATGACTTTTATCTGAAGAGTCAATATTCTGGCGTAACTGCACCCAATAAAAGGAACACTATAAAGTACAAATCCTAACACCTATTTCCAATTTGAATCCTCCTTCTAACTGCAAAAACGACTAATTTCAAGTGGTACCAACATTAAGTGATAATATAGAACTGATACACATGCTAAGCAAAAGTTCACATAATCTGCTATTATCTATAGTACATACTACTGTGATGGAAAGATGTGACAGCAACAGAGCTCGCAATTCTGAAGTGTGAAGTGTGTGGACACCTTTTGCACCTCAAACCCCTCGAGGCAGTGTATTCTATATTCCATACTCCAAGCGAACAAAGTCACTTTTCATATACTTCCCTTTTCTTTTTTTCCTACAGGAGACCTGTGAGATTTAAGACATCTATAACATTAAAATTATGTGACGTACTCGTGCATAGGCTTTTCATAACACCAGCTAATCAAAAGTAGAATGATGTCTTCAGGGACCAAAAGATAATTCTCAAACAAAATGTGGACCTTCAGAGGGAATTATTGCCAGGAGACTACAGCAACCAATATGCAGCAAATTGATTAACCAGGCAGATTTTTAATGTCTCACAATCTTTGTAACTCATTGTAGTTGCAAGGAACAACAAGACGGAGATAGAGGGAAAAGTCTTCTGGTGGCTGCATAATGCCAACCTCAAAATAATAAATTTATCCATTATAAAAGGCAAACCATATAACCTCTTCAGCTGTCAAATTACATTAGGTAAAATAATAAGATGATTTTGATCTACTAAGATGCACTATAGGATAAGAATTCCCAAAAACAGGAAAAGAAATTCAATTAAAGGAAACACAAATAAATAGTTAAAAACAAAACTCTTTATGACCCTTCACCAAGGGCTAATTATGCTATGTACTATTGACTAATCCTAATATCGTGTCATATCCTGGATAAACCTAGTATGGTCCTAGAGTAGAAACTGATACCCTTTGAAGAGTGCTAAAGTCTCACGATAAACAACTTACAAAATTTTGTGCATATCTTTTAGTCCTAATTAACAAACTTCAATCTCATGAAGCATCTAAGCAGAACAAACGAGTCTTTATTTTCTTTTATGCTCCAGCTGTGTTACCACATCCAAAAATTCTTTGAGAAAATCTGTTTTTTTTAAAAAAAAAAAAAACTTTTACTAATCATGTAAAAAATTGTTTTGCTTGGTTATGTTAACTACAAAACAAGTTAGAACTAACAGGAAAATTTTATACCCGAGAACTGAAAATATTACCTCAGAAAAGAGACCGCAAAAAACATCCTGGTAGGATGCTCTACCTAGTTTCCCTTGTATTAATGGAAGTTTGAGCGACCATGTACCCTGCTTAATACTATTTAATTTGTGGCTTATAGTTGCAGCAGCTAGCACTTGAAAAAACTCTAGTTTAGCAATAAACTTGTTCTATTAAATTCAAATTACTTTTAAGGAATGCAGCAAAAGCAAAAAGTGCAGATGCAACCTAATCTTCCAATAATACCAAAAGCATATTGAGCTGCAACCTGCACATGTATTTAGTGCAACAATATAGACAAGTTCACAGAGAAACATCATCGAATTGGTTAAATATTTATACATTGACAAAGTCATAAATTTTATGTTATCAAGTTAACTGACAGCCAACTACAGGTATTTTGTCTATATTAAACATGAGTTTAGTGTAAATTAACTTAGATAGTATAATTGCAAGAAGAAACAGATCCTAACCTGATAGAGAAATGACAGACAGAGAGCTTAGTCAGGCGCTTAAGACCAGCAATATCTCTTAAAAGTGGGAAAGCTGAAGGTCTAGAGGGAACTTTACATAGCTCCAATTCTTTCAAATTCTTCAACTTCTGCAAATCCAGTCCACTCATCCCAGGAAATGATACCTTCACTTGCAAACTCTCTAGTTCAACCAAATTCCTTAACTCTCCAGTTGGAAACAAATTAACCTCATTCCCAAAAAATTTAAGTATCTTAACCTTCCCAAGTGCACCAATTGCCTTAGGAATCAAATTAAATACATTCTTATACATATACAAACCCTCAACCCCACCTTCTACACCTTCCAACAATGGAAAATCCAAACTTTTCCCCGAAATATCACAACTTGAATCAAACCCAGAAACCATCTTGCTCGAATCTTCCTCTAAACCCGTCAATTCATCACCTCCGTCGGAATTTTCAGATACATTCTTGGGTTTGGCACTTTCAGAGCTTTCTGAATCGTTTTCACCCATACGAACAGCTTGAATAAGAAATCAAAAGGATCAATAACGAGAACCCCACTTTTATATAGAAGAAATTCGAGAAGAATCGTGAAGAAGAGGAGGAAAAGAACGCCTCCCGTCGGTGGAGAAGAGAAACCCTAAATTCTTGAAGAAGAAAAGGGACTAAAGAAGTGTAAATTATTAAAGTGGGCTTTGACTGTAAATTCAAAAATCATGCGCCCTATTTTGACGCTATGATGTTTTTAAAATTGACTATTTAGACCCCTAAATTTAAGGGTAATACAAATTGATACTCTGATTTTATTATTTTATCCCTAGTAGGTGAGGTGAGCACTAGCTTCGAAGTTTTGAAGACAAGTTTCAAATATTAAAAAGTTGCAAATATTTCACAGCATTTATTTTTATTTGTTCATTGTAATTTAACACATCTAAAAATAATGTACCTTATATATTTGAAAAAAGTGTACTATTTTGTAAAAATAGAAAGACAAGTCTTAATATTTTTTTAGAAAAATTATAATACTTAATAATAAGAATGGTATAGATATAAAATTAAAAATTATTTCTCAACTTTTTGAAATATATCTAGGTATAGGACAACGGATAGAGGAGGTCTTTTCTAACTAAATAAGTAAATATTAAGAAAAAAAAGGTTTTAGTTCAAATTTTGTCTAAAATTGTCCAAACGAGTTATTCAAACATTAAAGCAATGCCACGTTCACTCTAATTTAATTTGAAATTAAAGTTAATATGTCACGCTCTTTGTACTAAATTTTAGTTGAATTTATTTCTTTACAATATTATATGATTTTAACAAAAAAAAATATTATTAATCGATTTTTGCATATAACTTGTATATTTTATGCTCGATATATTTACAATAAATATTGTTAATACTTGCTCACATTTACAAAGTTTATATTATATTATATTTTATATTTATATAAAATTATAATAAATGAAAGAATTCACCACAATTCTTGTTAGGTAAAAATATTGCTGTTTGTATCAATACTACAAATAAAAAGTGGATACTAACTTTGGATACAATATTTTATTCTCCTAGAAAATTTAGTTTGTAAGTAAAGTAAAATTTCTAATTTATGTGTAAAGTATATTTTAAAATAATTTCTCATATTTTAATTTAAAAATTTGTTGGTCGACAAGTGGCGTAGCCACATAGTGGTAAGAGTGTCCAAAGAAAAAATATTTTATAAGTAAGATGATATACGAAATAATTAAATAATATATTTTGGACACCCTACATAACAAGTTATTATTTTTGGAGACCCTTTGTTAAATTTCTGGATCCGTCACTATGATCAACGTATATTTACTTTTCAATCACTCTACTTATGAAATTATATTGAACTTGTTGTTGTAATCTTACACGAGAATTTAGGATCAAGAATAAATATATCAACTCCAAAACACTAATTTGAGTTCAAGGATCCTAAATACAAAAATTACTCATTTGACCTTCATATCATCTAACATGAGAATTTTGACTGCTTAGAAAGATTTGCAAATTAAAATATCAATATCGAAAATCTAATAATGGTTTTAGATATGCTTCACGTCAAGTAAAACATCTAAAATATATGCAATAACTGAGCATTATGACAAAATTCATTAATGTGAATAAAATTTATTACAAATTAATGACGAGTTTGTTCTTCAAATTACTACAATATTTTTATGATAATTGGTGTGTTGATTATGTATCACAAATATTAACATAGACGAGCATATTAATATGATTGAGATATATTTTCAAATAAATTTATATCAATGATATAATTTTTTTTTTTCGAAATGATGAAAGATAATGGAAAAATAAAGGGGGTACGAAAATCACTTTATTTTATCTGTTTGTTTGATTGTTTTTCTTTTTCGTGAAAGAAAAGACAATGATTATCATCCTTTTTCAGAATTAATTTTTGGGCTTTGAATGAAATGATATCTTCACTTTTCTTGTTTCCTCATTCACTAACACATTATATCACATAGTCATTTCTCAACTTATATTTTCAGTTGACATGATTTGAAATTTTTAAGTTTTTATATAAGATATTAAGTTCAGATTTGAACTTTAATGAGTTTTATAATGACATCAAGTTAGGATTTGAATTTATAAGTTTTATAACAACCTCAAATTATTATATATGATAACAATAAACATTAATGAGTTCACGTAAATTTTAATCAAGATTTGTAGTTTCATTACTTTCTCTGTTCACTTTTAATTGTCACATTTTGCTTTATGAGAATCGATTAACTAATCGCCGAAGCAAAATCAAATTAGATTAATTCAACATTTTAAATTTGGATTTACAAAAACTATATGGAAAATTCTAATAGTACTTCTCATATTCGAATGATGAAAAAACTACATCTGAAATGTTGATCAAAATTTATACCGTTTGACTCTCGACAGTGGCGGGCCATCATATCTTTAAGGTGTTCGTTCGAACCCCCTTCGACGAAAAATTATATTATTTGTATATGATAATTTTTTAAATATATATAGTAGATGTCGAACCCCCTTCGACTACTTCGTGTGTCTTTTCTTTGAATTTTGAACCCTCTTATCAAAATTTTTGGCTTCGACTCTCGATAACAAAAGGTGAAAAGTAAAAATAAATGGAAAGTAGTTCCTAGTATACTAGTAGTTATTTTGTTAATGCCATATCTATATTGCCTTTTCTACTACGCATTTTTCAATAACTAGGTAATGACAAATCTTCATACAGCAGAGAAAGAGCATCTATGTAATGAGAAATTTCACAAAATAATCACTAGTAGCACAGATTCAGTGCAAGTGATCATGTAATTCCCAAAATCCAAACTAATAGGTGCAACAAGTTATTTTCTATTTATTATTTACGTAAAAAAATTTCAGATTCTCTTCTAATTCGATAGTTTCACATATCTTAATTGTTCACTTATTTGCATACATCTTTTTATTCTATATTTATACATCATCAACATAATAAAATTTTATGAATCCAAGCCAAAAATGTAGACTTCTCCATATACCTAGCAATCATAACTTGAAGTATTGCTAAAGTGTAGAAGGGCCTCCAATCTCCATAACTCTCGACACATAATCCATATCAACTTTACTGAATATCGTTAAATTATATGCAAAACTTAGATAAGTAAGTTCCAATTATTTGCACATGGAACAATATTTGATATGATATTAAATGTGAAGTCGCAGATTCTATTATAAATTTATTATTTAATGTTGAGTTTCTCATATATGTTATTCACGCTCTAACTAATCAAGATCGAGCTTAAACTAACCATCAATTACTACTGTAATTCAAAAATATAAAACTATTTTTACATATAACTTGCATTTCTCAACAGTTAAAATAATATCGTTCCTTAGCATGTGTGATTTCAATTACAATTTACAAACAATATCTCTAAAATTTCAAAGGAATTAAGAAAAAGGCTCCACCAGAGTAAATTGTACGTGACCACATGCAATCGGAACCCAAACACGAAAATAAATTAAAATCCATAGAACTTCGCGGGTTCCGCTTGTGTATATAAACTCTTAACAACTCTCAGAGAGAATTCATATTTTCAAACTCACGGGAAACACCACCATTTCTATTTCCTTTCAGCAAATTTTCAAATTTCCATCACCGTTATCCTCTCAATCAGTCTGAAGATGCTTGCATTCAAGTAATCTCCAGTTCCTTTATCTCTCGTCTATGTTTACAATTTTCTTATCGTTCTGATTGTGATATGTATATCTGATGTGTTGATTGAATGTTTCAGGCCTGAAGACCAGTTACAGCTAGTTGAAAGAGAAGAGATCGACGATGAAGAAGACTTGTTTGAAGCTATTGATAAACGTAATATCATTTTCCTATTCCCTTGCGAAATTCTTATAATTATCCTTTTCCAGCTCTGTCAGTAAACAATGTGTTCTCGTTTTTCTTCAAAATTAAACAGAAGCATTGTTTAACTTCAAATATTCATTATTCAATGCTGCTTGATTTTTGCTTGTTAGTTAATGAAAATCATGTCTCTGTTTTTCAGTTTGACTCAATACACTGTGTTGTGGAGTACAATATGTAAATTTCACCTGAGAAAATCAACAGCAACGTTGTTTAGCTTAGGAATTCGTTTTAGTTTACTGTAAATCTGTACCTGATTAGGTTTTCTCTGTTATATTATGTTTTTCTCTGGAGTAGTTTAGTACAGATTGTTTATGTGCATAATCACTCTTTCCTCATCGTTCAAGCTACTTGTCCCAATATTCTATCAATGCTAGCTGTTTTTGTGTATGTTAATTGATCTTATCTCTCTGGAGAATTATCACGGTTTCAGGTTTCAATTCTTCTGTTATAGTCGATTCAAGGAACTTAGTTTAATTTTAGCAAATTCATTGCTCTCTGTATTTCTCTTCATCAACTCATACAATTCTGGCTCCAAATCAGTTGATTACACTATGTCCATATATTTTAGTAACTGGTTTTATGCTCATTATTTTATCGTTTATCTTATATTTCCATCAGTGTGTTTATGTGTTTTGATCTCATCATTGTAGCATAATTTGCACAGTTTCGGGTTCCTCTTCTGTTTATGATGTTTTCATTGTTGATAATATGTATCACGATCCTTTTGAATGTTATGAATGTATTGGGGATCTCAATAACTGTGTTTTAGGGGAGTACAAACTCAAATTTGTTGTATTATCCTTCTGATATCTAAATGTAAGGTATGCCATGCAGTAGTCTTTAATAGATGGCTATCTCCTTGAACTTATACAATTGAATGTAAAATACAATAGCAGATCTTAAACTGGAAGGATGAAGCTATATTCTCTGTTTTCACTTTTCAATATCAAATATAAATTATTGTGATCCTGATAACTTCTATAAGGATTAAAAGTCGAATCATTTGTTTAAAATGATTGGTCATTTATGCAGTGATCACTCATGGAATCAATGCTGGGGACGTGAAGAAGCTGCAAGACGCTGGTATCTACACCTGCAATGGCTTGATGATGCACACAAAGAAGGTGAAAGGAAAAAGCAACTCGTGTTACTATCCACTAAGTGCTGGTTTATACTTCCATTCGTCACTCTTCCATCTAATAAGTATCCTACTTTTCGTGTTTCCAGAACTTGACTGGGATCAAAGGGTTATCTGAGGCAAAAGTTGAAAAGATCTGTGAAGCAGCGGAGAAGATAGTGGTTGATGATTTATATCTGATAGTTATATTCCTGTTGATTATACCATCATCTGTGTTTTCTGCTACTTACTGTCTCTTTTTGTTCCTTGCAGAACTTCGGCTACATTACTGGGAGTGATGCTCTGCTCAAAGTATACATTTTCTTCTCTCTTTCCGTTTTATGCATGAACTTACTGGAGTTTGTTGGACTAATTCCATTATAAGTTACTAATACATTGACGTCACTAAATTAATAAATAGGATCACATTAGTATGAATAAAATCACTGTTTTTGTTTTCCTTGGCATTCACTTCCATTCTTCTGCTTGTGTGGCATAAGCAAGAGCAAAGTCCTATTTGTGCCTTCGATAAATAAAAACAGAAGACTGATATAACTACATGTTTGTTACAGAGGAAGGCAGTAGTTCGCATCACAACTGGAAGCCAGGCATTGGATGAACTCTTAGGAGGTAACTTTTTGCTCCTATATGATGAATTCTGAATGCCTTATAGTTTGTACAGAAAATACTCCTGATTCTTGTTGTTTCTTTTTTTCTTTTTCGTGTGAACTTTTGAAGGAGGAATAGAAACTTCAGCAATAACTGAAGCTTTTGGGGAATTCAGGTAAGGATCAATCAAATATTGTATTAACCTTGTGGTAGAGCTTTAGTAGAATATTTCATCTAACTCTGCTGTATGAACTATTTATTCAGATCTGGAAAGACACAACTTGCTCATACTCTCTGTGTCTCTACTCAGGTTCACCTCTGATCTTAGTCAGAAGCAATGGAACATCATTACCGTCTAGATTACTTCTGATCCTTTATATGCTTTATGCTGAATCATGATATCATTCGGAGTTTAACAAGATTGCCAATTGATTTGTCTGATTTACTGCAGCTTCCGACTAGTATGAAAGGAGGGAATGGAAAGGTGGCTTACATTGATACTGAGGGAACATTGTATCCTTGCTAATATTTCGCAACTCATATGAAAATTCAAACTAGCACCTATTACTCTCTTCATTAAGTAGCAGCTGCAGAAACTCAAGTGAATGCTGCTTCCTTCCATTTTATCTTTTTTCCTCAACCAAGTGTACTACAGTCGGCCAGATCGTGTTGTTCCCATTGCTGAAAGATTTGGAATGGACGCTGGAGCAGTTCTTGACAATGTAAAGGGTCTTTTACACCCACATTTAATCATCTACTGCTCTTTGTTTAGTGTACTGATTTCTTATCCTTTCTTTCCTTATTATGTGATCAGATCATTTATGCTCGCGCATACACATATGAACATCAATATAACCTGCTTCTTGGTCTGGCAGCAAAAATGGCTGAAGAGCCTTTCAGACTTCTGGTGAAAGCCACATCATCTGCTTTATCTTGAATAAGACCATTACTGGCGGCAGTTGTCTCAGATACTGAAATTTTACTTGCAGATTGTTGACTCTGTGATTGCTTTATTTCGAGTGGATTTCACTGGAAGAGGAGAGCTTGCAGACCGTCAGGTATAACTAAATACACAAGCATAATATTTGATTAATTAAAAACCTATCTCTGATATTTATCTGTGTTGAGAAGAACCTGCAATCACCTGTTCTGGTAGACTTTTTCTGAATGCTTACGCCTTCTTGCCATTTCAGCAAAAGTTGGCTCAGATGCTGTCACGATTGATAAAGATAGCTGAGGAATTTAATGTTGCTGTTTACATGACCAATCAAGGTATACAATCCAACCTTGCGTTTTACAAAATGTATTTGTTTAGATTTAACGCAGAAAGAACAAGTGTATAGATACACTGCTACTTCCTAAGTGTCGATGTAAATGGATTTGACTCCAAAACTTCCTATGTAATACTCTTTGCATGGCACTGTGCAAACAGCTAAACAGACTTTCTTTTTATGTTACTGTATATTGATTGCCTTTCTCGACATTGAAACTCTACCCATGCTAACACAAGTACTTGTATTGATGAATGCAGTTATAGCTGATCCAGGAGGTGGTGTGTTCATATCAGATCCAAAGAAACCAGCAGGAGGCCATGTCCTTGCTCATGCAGCAACCATAAGACTAATGTTCAGGAAGGGCAAAGGAGAACAGCGTGTCTGCAAGGTGTTCGATGCACCAAATCTTCCAGAGTCTGAAGCGATATCCTTTTTCTTATTATATTAGTTTTTCTATTTCATCTTACTGAGATTGTAATGTTTAGAGACAAGAAGAAAGCTCCACCCAATACATCTGTGATTGCTGCATCTCTTCTTTCCACTGAGTCGAAATTAGTGCAGTGTTAAACTAGACGGTTGAGTATTTAAGTTCCTTGACGAAAAACACGTCTTCCAGATAACAGCAGGAGGTATTGCTGATGCTAAAGACTGAAAACCAGCTTGGACTTGCAACAGAGAGCTGCTTATGTTCTCTACTTTCCTATTTTGATGCTTACATTTTGAGGTTAGCTATAAATATATAAATTTTGCATAAATAAGTTTGTAAGACAATGTTTTCTTACACTTATCTTGGTTGAGTGCTGTGTTATCAGTAATATAATTAGTTTCTTGCTCTTAGAGGATGACAATGTCAAGAGTCTTAGTTCACTTTTATTATCTCATACGTTTCACGAAATGTTGACATGCAATAGCAATAGCAGAAAAAAATGCTTATGTTGGCAGTCTTTTTAGCATGCAATTTTTAGTCCTGATAGTTGATCCAATCATCTAGTTCACAAATTGCAACCGTCTCCTAATACCTGTCCTACCAGCATATATGTGTAACATGCCAAGATTAGTAATAACCATTTGAAAACATGGGAAATTTGCAAGGGTAAAAGGAAAATGGAAGCACCAAATTCGCATACAAGATAAGCAAAGCCCCTGAATCGAAGACTGTTATTTAAAGTAAGTGTCTTCCCCAGCCAAGAAAATGGCTTAATTCAGTTTTAGAAACATAGAGATTCACATGCATTGGAAGTCATATGACATATCTTCCCTCACTTTTTAACATTTCTCTACAAATCATAAAGCTCATTGCAATAGAGAAGTTATCAACTAGTTGATAACAGAAAGAGTTGGCAATAACAGATAGAAGGCCAACTAATAACAAAGCCTTCATGCTAATGAGAACAGCAGTCGGCTTAGTAGTGTTGTGACCAGTTAGCAGCACTACCCACTCTGGGCATGCCTGAATCCACTTTCTTAGACTCTGAGTCCACCTTAAAATTTGCTCCACACACCTCGCCTGAGCTGTCCACCCTCGGTACTGATTTCAACTCATTGCGTGGGTGTTCATAACTCCTCAAGCCACCAGAAGATGTGAAAAAGCACCCTGAAGTAGCAAACAAGACAATACGACATTAAGTATTATGCAAAGATTTAAAAGTAAATCAATGGACATCAAGGATCTTCAAAAAGAAACAAAACAATTAACATAAAACACAGGGAGAAACCAATTCCAAAAAGCTGGTAAGAGTGTTAGAAGCATATGACACACACAACCAAAACAGAGGTTGTATATCTCATGTGTCAACCTGATTTGATTGAGATTTTATGAATAAGCATATTTCAGTCTTGCCAAATGAACCCAGCTAGTTTTCCCTAACTTACCCTCTTTGTCAACCAGAGAAAAGGATATGATAGTTATTTGCACAAATAGAAGTGGTCTCAGTGAATCTGACAAACATCAAATCGCTCGATTTCAATATGAGAGCATGTTTTTCAATTTCAATCACCCTATAGATGAGCTGCCTCTTTGTTTTTCCTTTCTCTTACTGATTACACTAGGTACAATCCTTTCCCTTCAAAGCTAGAGTTCATTGACATTACCTTTGGGAAATGGTGAAAAGGATTTCCCACAGCCTTGTTTCACAATGTCAGCATCATCTGAGAGAACTAGGTGGCCTTCAGAATCAGTACCCCAGAAGAAGGGCACACAGCCATCAACATCCTATAACACCGAAACTCATACATTTAATCCAAGACCGAGAATATCAAAGATAAGTCAAGATCAAGATAAGGTGATAAAGAAAACTTACAGAAGCTAGAAAGGTACTCTTAGAAGCGCAATCATAAAGAACGAATGCAAACTTTCCATGAATATCCTTCACAACCTGATCTGGAGGATAAGGACCTCTATCCCTCAAAGTCCTGTAAGCCTCAATAACAATGATCACTTCATTTGCGGTCTTGTTTAACCCATACTGTTGCTTAAGATGTGCTACATTCTCGATGTGGCCTTGAAACATGCAGAAAATGTCATCCACAACAGCAAACAACCTACAAGAACAGAGAAGTAATATTAGTGTTGAATCATCCAATTAACTTCATCCATTTAACAAATTCAAATGGCAGGCACAACACTAAAACGAAGTTGCTAGACTGTTTTAGGTCCCAAGAATGTTCCCACTTCCTTGTCTCCCAAAAATGAAATAAGGCATAAGGAAATATGCATCTTGACTACAATCTTTAGTTGTGGCTTTTCTTCTGCTTCCAGTCCAGAGGCTATCCAGGAGGGGCCGAGGGGGTCACCTGGTTCACGTGAACCCATACTCCCCCCTCCTGAAATGATATATAGTTGTGTTATATTTTTTTTTTTTGACACTGGTAATGTTGCATTCCTCGGCATCAAGATATGCTGAAGACCTCCAAAAAGGTAGTAACAAGCTAAAACAAGAGACTAAGGGCCCGTTTGGATGGGCTTAATAAAAGCAGCTTTAAAAAAGTACTTTTAAAAGTGCTGAAACTTATTTTTAAAAGAAGCAGTTATGCGTTTGGATAAAAGTGCTGAAGTTTTTATGTCAAACGTGAAAAGGAAAAAATGGAAGAAAGAAATGTTAGGGTTATATGGGTAATTTGGAGATTGTATAAAAATATTAAGCACAAAAAGATAAAAATGTGGTCAACTTAAAACAGCTTATAAGCTAAAAAAAAAAAGCACCCCTACCCCAGCTTTTAACTTTTGGCTTAAAATAAGCTGTTTTTGAGTATTGCCAAACAGCTAAATAAGTCAAAAACCAGCTTTTAAGTAAGTTTGACCAGCTTTTAAGCTGAGCCAAACAGGCTCTAATTACAGTAATCCTAAAAGATCTACAAATTGTGAAGCACTTTCTATAAAAATATTTAAACATAGATGTGTGAACTCACACTTAAAGTATCATATAATATTTATATGCGATGATGATTAGGCGGACCTCTCTACGTGAGGCTAGAAATTTGAATATTTTACTTACCTTGTTTTGTTTTTCCTTTCTAAAATTGAAAACACCTCTCTAAGTGGTTTGGATAGATAAAAAATAATTTTGGACCTAATTTTAAAATTTAATGGTTTTTAGTAATAAGATTCTAAATGTTAAAACCAATAACGGATATCTTAGATCCACCTTTTTCATAATAGTGCACCCATCATCTCAAAATTTTGGATACACCTCTGCTTCTAGAAACAACAACCCCAACTCCAACTTCACCACTTAACGAATTTCAAAATCGCACTAGTGAAGTTTATCTACAGATTGGTTGGATAACATTACAAGTTTGATGGTCAACTAGAATGACATTATTCTAAGGCAGAAGATGTATATAGAAAATGTGTTTTGGCTAGAATACAAAATCTAAGGAATTTGATCTATTTGATTTGGCTCCTACTCTTAGCTAGAAATGGTGGAAAAGAATCTACAAATGAAATACTCGATTCCTCTAAATGACATAATCCGAAGAGATTTTACACAAATTACTAATCATACTAAACCATCAACTCAATGATGATTGTAACAACGTCATCAACACAACAACATATTCAGTATAATCCCACAAGTGGAGTTTGGGAGGCACTACCTCATAAACATAGAGAGTGATTGTTTCCGATAGACACTCGCTTAAATAAAGCATTTCCAAACAGTTTGAATAATGATTATGACAGTGATGATGAAATAAAAAATGAAAAAGGATTAAACACCAGAATTTTTTTGTCCTGTCATACAAACAAGGCTTGTTTCTCCTAAAAACTAAACCCCAGAAAACACCACCATTGTTAGATCCAAACCAAAACTTACCAAAAAAAAACACACACATCACAAACCAGCAGATATCAGAGCAACAAAAGAACACAAAATCAACTGTTGACCATTTAACAAAAACAGATCATGGTTTTCCCAAAAGAACAAAGTCAACATTCTGAATCAATCAACTGAAAACTTTAATGCCAAAATGAAGATCTAGTCATTCCAAAATCCACAAAAAAAATCAGATCAAAGAAAAAAAGGGTAACTTAGATTTGAGAAAATTAGAACCTGGGAAGTAAAGGGTTTTGGCGTTCAGATGAATAAGCCAAGAATCCAGAAGAACCAAGGTTGATGGTAACTGAACCAGAATGGGCAGATGAGAAATGCTGTGCCAAAAAACCATCTTTGAGTGCTGAAACTGCACCATCATTGTTAGGACTTTGAAGGGCTTCTGGGCTTTTAGCCACAGATTTGTCAAATACTGCAAGCATTTTTGGATGATGGAAAAATTACAGAGATTTTATGGTATGTCAGAAATGAGAAAAATGGTGATCAAAATGGGGTTGAAATAGTTTGCAGGGGAGATGGTTTTTTCTTCTTTGCTTTTTCAAAATGACATAAATGCCCTTTCTTCATAAAATGACAAAAGAAATAATATAGATATTTGTAAATTTGAAGGAGAATCCTCTTTTTCTTTTTAAAATTTGACAAGAAAAAAAAAGGGAAATTATATGGTCAACTTTTTTTTTTTTGGTTGTCTATCTCCGTCTGCATTTAAGCTCGATTAATTTGATAAAAGAATTACATATTCATTCAAGAATAACTCAAACTTGAGACTTTGGTAAGGGAGGAGTTATATTGTCTGTTGCATTATATTTTCTAGTAATTTATAAAGATGGGAGTCAGGTAAGATCGAGTACACAATTTATAGAATAACATACAATGACACTAAGTGAAACGTCTGTAAAGGATAAAATATACTATTTATACAAACCTTATCACACTATTTTATAAAGATGAGACCTGTTTCTAAAAGACTCTCGATTCAATACACCAACCCAAATAAAAAAAGAAGAATACAATAAGAAAAGAACAACACATACAAATTTATATATGATTAAAATTATTTTTTATTATATAATAGATGTTATATCCTTTTTTGATACCCTTTCATATTTTGAACCACTATAGTAAATGTTTTTGCTTCAATGTCACTAGTATTTAGATATGGTCAACTTAATTAACAGTTATCCTTTTTGTTTTTTAAGATATAAAATTATATAATAAATTAAAATTTACTATGAAATCGAGTTTAATTTGAATTGGTTTTAAGATAATACAAATCTAATTCAATTAAATAAATTTAGTTCACTTAATTTTTGAATAATTAGATATTTATTAATGTACCAAAATACAATAATTATTATGTTTTTTTTATAAAATGTCTCGAAAGGGATCAATAATTATAATTATTGATGACTATGAATGCTATGAGTATTTTTCTTTTAATTTTTTTTTGGAATATTATTATTATTTTGAGCATGTTGAAGATCCAGCAAAGTTAGTGTCGGTGATAATTTATTTTTACTTAGTGGAGATCCTTAAAACATTATAATAATAATAGTTAATCCCCAAAGTTGGAATAATTTTATTTTTTTTTAAAAAAAAATGTCCTACTCAGGAGCACGTAAGAAGTTGAAAATATGACTATGACTAGTAAACATTAAATATCCAAAAAAAAATATTATAGGGGTATATTCGTAACTTAATGTTTATAATGATGGAGGAGCTTATCCAAATATTACGTGGACATGAGACAATTACTGACAAAATATTAATATCTTATTACTACTATACTATTTATGTTAATTTTGGATTATAGTAATTATTCTTTTTTAAAGGATAATTTCCAGTAATCAATGTACGTGTAACGTGGCAACTAATATGTGGAGCCATTTTTTCTTGAGAGGTGTGGAAAATTTTATATTTTATTTAAAAAAAGTTTTTATTTTTTAATGTTTATTTGATTAAAAGTTTTGATTCTTTTTAATAAATGAAATGACCATTTTAGTTGAAGTAGAGAAAACAAGATCTATAGCTATCATTCAGCTTGATTATGTACTCTTTCATCTTTATTTTTTGTTTCTATAGTCTCGATCCTCACTATATTCACACTTCGTCTTACATAATATTATCTTGATCTAAATTATATATAGAGTAATTTTTAAGACTAATAATTATTTATGACATGTAAAGAAAATAAATTATTTGGTGATTAGTTAAAATTATTACGGATATTTCGTGTATTACACATGATATTTTTCAATTTTGCGTTTAAATAATTTATCTCTTAACAAATCATGAAATGTAATATGATTTATACAAAAAGGTAATTCATATATAATCCATCTCCAAACCAACTCATACACAACTTCTTATTAAGAAGTTTATATTTTCTTTTTAGAACATTTTTCATTACTATCGATCACGTGACCGAACTGCCAGACGCTTATTCTCGGAAAAAAAAAGAGAAGAAAAAACAGAAAAAAAGGTAGGGAATGCCTTTACCTAAGTGGAGGTCCAAATTATTGAAAAAGAGCTACAAATTAGTGGGTGACCCCACTTATCTAATCCAAAAGGTAGAAGTGGACCATTCTAAAAAGGGGTGTTGGGTTGTTAGAGGGTGTCAAATATTTATACAAACATGATAATGTTAATTAAAATTATGATATAACTTGTGAAATTTATGATATAATAATACTACTATATATACTAAGAATATAAAATAACAATGGGAAGGTAAATTGGGTTGAATGTGATTTCACTATTTTTTATTTTCTACTATATTAAATGAAAGTCAAAGTAATCCTCAAAAGAGTTGTAACATGCTCGAAAAATCAAGCATAACGTGTATTAAAAACTTTTTGAGATCCTAGAGACGTTTTTCAACAACTATCAATCACTTCTCGCCGAAACAAAATTAGAATTTTGACTTTTCATGTACTCAAACTAGCAAAATAGGAAAAAACAAATGAGATAATGGTATAGAATGACAAATTAATAATATAAAATAAATATAATAGCTATTGTTTGATTTATTTTTGTGTTTTATAGCAAACTGTTTGTCAGTTCCTCTCTCCCTCATATTCTCGCTCGTCACTCTCCCTCTCTCGCCTGCTTCCGTTGCTCGCCTCTCTCGCTTTATACAATAGAATTTTTATTCCCCTCTCTCTCCTCTCCCAAATCTCGCTCGCCGCTCTCTCTAATCTCGCTCGCCACCCTCGCCTCTTTCGTTTATACAGACAGAAACGATATGTATAAATTGTGTTTCTAATTCTATAAAGCGAGAGAAAATTATATATACACATGCAAATACATGTATCTCTGTCATATATACTTATAATTATACAATAATAAAAGTACTTTTCTGCCCAAGTCTCTTTTGTCTCTATCTCTTCCTCGTTTTATACAAATTCAAATTGTATATAATTTCTCTCTTTCTCGTTTTATACAATTCGATTTTATTGTATATTTTCTGCTCAAGTCTCTTTTGCTTTTCTCCCTTTCTCGTTTTATACAAATTCAAATTGTATATAATCGTCCTATACACATATAATTATACAATTCGTTTTGTATACTTCATTTTATACAATTTTCTGTCCATGTCTCTTTTGCTTTTTCGTTTTATACACTTTGTTTTATACAATTCGCTTCAATTATATATATATATATATAGCTATTTATACATATATATTTTGTTATGGAGTGCAATTATGCAACTTTGCTATAGTATACAAATACAAATTTTACGTTTGTTACATGTGAAAGTTGCCAAAAAAATACACAATCTTCCACTCCTATCCATTAAATAATTCATTAGCTCATGTGATAAATACTTTGAAATTGATTTCTCAATAATATTTGATTATTTGTAAATAGGATTTATGTCAAAAATAAAAAAGTGGAGCACGTAACAGAAAACAATCCATTCGTCAAATAATAAATTTCATGCATCAATCTCTGAAAATTAAACCAGCTTTTGAGAATGGAGAAAATCCTTTTCAAATAATTTAGAATCACATGCTACAGAAGTATATGTTTTTTTTCTAAATTTCAACTGCTAATCAAAATAACTCTAAGTTCCAAAAAAAAAAACAGTAGCTGGTTCCTGAATTTGTCAAACCCGGTTATAGCCAACTGACTTGCTGAACAGACGTCTAATATACACAACCTGAAGTCCGCTAGCCAATATAAGCAGCATATACTCTCCAATTGTGTAAAATATAACACGATTCCGCGTGCTCTCGTTAGCTGCACCAGATAAACACACATCACATAAGCAGTAGATGGCATGAGGAGTGAACAACTCTATTTTTTCAAGATTCGGTACCTCACGGACAATGACTAAAATGTAAACAGAGAGATTGTAACGAGGAAGTGAATATAGCCCCGAAAACATTTGTAAGGTTCAGAAGAAAGCAGATACATTGAGTACCCATCAATGGAAGCAGCAACCATCTTCAAAATTAACATTTGTTGGTTCAAATGTAAATAGAGGGTTGTCTACTACTGACAGTAAATCCACCAATCCAGGTTTTATAAGCTAGTTGGTCTCAATGCCAGAGTTAACCGCATAAATGAGTTCAGCATAGTAGGAGAAAGGAAAACCATTTCAGTAATATCCATTTCTAAAAAGAGAACATATGATTCTTATTAAGGGACAAGAATGGAGTCTTACTATGACGATGACGGGCATCACGTGCTCTTAGGTACTTCTGCTCTGAAGTAACTGATTCCAATGCCTCTCTTAGTTCAGCAATTTTGACATTAATGGGGTCCAAATGTTCTGCGCAAAGATTAGAAAATGTAAAATGAAAAAAGAGAAGGGATGAGCAGGAAACATAATAATCTGCAGCTAATCCTAGCAATAAATAAAGAACCTATCAGTCAAGAAACATGATGCATAATATCCCACTATCTTACGAATACATATACGAACATATCAGACAACTAACATAATGCATACCAGCCTCCGCAGCTACAAGTATATATAAGGAATATATGTCATCTTAATCATGGAACCAAAATTATGTGAAAAGCAAAAATTTATATTTCTAAAATATTAATTGATGAAACAATAATACAGCAAATAAGACTAACCATCTTTGGCAAGGTCATGCTCATTGGGAATGTGTCCAATATGTATGTAGAAAGAGACGGTTTCTGGTGTTGAATAAGGATTCTTAAAACAGAACTTGTACATCCCACTACGAGGGGCCTTGAACTCAAATTTATTCCCAGATGTTCCCTTCATTGTGTGTACAACATTTTCTCCAGGTGCTGTCACCTGCATGGGAGTAACAAGACTTGATAAGAAAGCTTCAACATTTATTTTTCATTAAGAGGTTGCAGAGACAGAAATAAGCAAATGAGAACACACTAACAATGAGTTGCGTCTTCTTTACTCAATAAACTCCCATTAGTAGTCATGTCAATAGCGGACATGGCAAATAGGTGGAAGCGGTCTGTTTATTGTACAATAAAAAGTTTTTGACATTAAGATGTGCTGCATTACTGTGACTCATCATCATCAGAACCAAACAGAGACCAAAATTTCTGGTGATGGAGTATCTATCTTATACTTTACTCAGGGGCACAAATGAAGGAAAATATAAAAATTAAATATGTAGCTCAAGAATATAACTTAAAACCCAGACAGTAATTACATAAAAATGAAAAAAAAATCATAAATGAACATTTATTGTTTACTGACACACTTCCACATTTATTCCATCAGGATAAGGCGCACATCTTAGTGGCTTGAAACTGGCAATGATGCTCCACCTAAGAGAGAGGAGGCACATAGTGTATGTTGCACCTTGCTTCAAGCTTAAGTGTGCCTTAAGCAAGCCTTTGACAATACTGCTTCAGTGATAGGGCTGATCGAGTGGAATGGGGGACTAGACGTGAGTTTGCAAAGAGAGGAGCTAATGGTTATTAAAGCATGTTAAAATGGATGAAAGAGAAAAGAGGGGGGAAAAGTCAGGTAGAAGAATGCAAGGGCTGTATAATTGGAGGATAGTTTCAGAACTTATGATGGCAGCCTGTGCTTTATGAAACAGAGATTTAGGTTTATGAATAAACTTTCTCATTATGAAAATAAAGGTCAGGTAGAAGGATTCAAAGGGTTGTATAATTGAATGATAGTTTCAGAAGTTATGAGTGGCGGCCTGTGGTTTTTGAAACAGAGATGTGAGGTTTATGAATAAGATTTCTCATTACGAAACCAAAGGTCATGTAGAAGGATCCAAGGGTTGTATAATTGGAGGATAGGTTCAGAAGTTATGAAGGCCGATCTGTCGTATGCGAAACAGAGATTTTATGTTTATCAATGCGGTTACTTATTATGACAATAATCAGGAAGCACCGGATCAAAAGAAGTTGACTCTTATAATAGAGAATAAGAAGTCTCCAAGTCCAATGAGGATCATACATTGAAGATGACAGATCCAAGGGTTGTATAATTGGAGGATAATTTCAGAAGTTATGAATGCCGATCTGTGGAATGTGAAACAGAGATTTTATGTTTATGAATGCGGTTACTTATTATGACAATAATCAGGAAGCACCGGATCAAAAGAAGTTAACTCTTATGATAGAGAATAAGAAGTCTCCAAGTCCAATGAGGTTCAGCCATTGAAGATGACAGAGGAGCATGGTGCTCTGTAGCAAGCTGTTGGTGAAATTAAACAAGGAAACTACATGGACTACTCAAACCCCGAGTTGAGCAAAACCAAGTCCGTGGAGTAAAATGGCTCAATAAAGGTTCAGCAATGGTAGCTCCAATGTATATATGATACATGTAAGATGAGAAATACAAAGGGTTATGTCAACACCAGCTAGGGCAGGAGAGTCAATTCTGTTACTTGATAGAGTCAGAAGGCAATGGCTGGTTCATTCAGAAAAGATTATATACAGATTGAAAGAGCTAATTCAAGCACTTGGCTAATTCTCTGAAGCTTATTTTTGTATTACTTCTGGTACCAAACAAGATAGCTCTATGATAAATTTAGGACTCATAATCAGGCATCCCATGGTAAGCCAAAAGTGCAATCAAGCGAGTCGGAGTTAAGAACATATAGGACCCGTAATCAGGCATCGCATTGGTCAGCCAAAAGTGCAATCAAGCTAGTCAGAGTTAAAAACATAGCTATGAGCGGAGAAATTTGGAAACCATGAAACTTTAATGAGGGAAAACAATTTCCTCAGTATTTTTCATTATTTGTCTTAAAGAGGAAACTCAATTAGAATTGGAGCAACATCAACCAAGTGAAAACATATACAAGATCATATAGCCAATCTTCTGTGGAATTGGAATTGAGGCATGGTTAATTGATTGAATTTTCACTATATCGTCTAAGTTAAATCTATGTTGCTTGGATTCTTCAAAAATTGTCAATGAGTGCTTGTCGGAACTCCAAAAGTAGTATATTTTTGGAGTATCCGACATGGTTGCAGCATCGAAAGTGAAGAGTACGCACAACTTAGGTTGAAATAGTTGAAAAGCATTTTCTTGTACTGTGGGATGATTAGCAAGTGTAAATAATGAGCAGCAGAAGAGTGGCTAATTTCTAAAAAAAAACAAGTGATGACAGTACATAGCAAAAGATCCAGTCATTGAAGCACACAATTCAGGGCATCTCAAGGATTTTATAGCATCAAACTAGAGCCTATTTAGATTGGCTTACTTAAATGCATTTAAGATAAAATATCTTTTAAGCGCTTACGTAGTGTTTGGGTAAACTAAAAAAGTGCTTTTAAGCACCTAAGTTTAAGCCAAAATAATGAAAATAAGCCAAAAGTCAATCCAAACGAACTCTAAGAAGGCGGAAATATGAAATTTTACTTCCTTTAGAGTAAATCCTAATCCCTCCTATATGATTTGAGAATTCAAGAAAACTCAACACCTGAATGCTGAATTCGGATGTTCAATTAATAAGTTTTTTACCTTTAATTTACATGAGGAGGAAACCTTTACACTGTGTCTGAATTTTAGGAGCAATTCATTTTAGACAAACAATATCAAGAGGTACAGCATAAAGTACAAACGTTTTCCGTGAAGAATTATCCATTCAATAGTGCTTATCATTGTTATCCATCAAATCTATACAAAATTCTACAGAGCAAAATCATAAAGAGAGACAAGAAAAAAAGCGCACCTCTAAAGCAAATTCAAAAAGTGGATCGACGAAATTGCTCACAGGTAATGCGTTAATCGATACTGAAAAATTGCATAATCAAGCATGGAAGAAAAACTTTACATACAGTGAAATCGATGCCTGGGTGATCTGAGCTCCAGAAGATGTCATGATCGACAACGACAAAGTTTCCAGAAATCGTGTCGTTCTCATAGAGAACGTATTCGTATACGCATTCCTCGTCGTTCACTGTTACCGATAACGCCGATATGTCGTTCACGAAACTGAATAGCAAAATCGCTACCAAAGCAAAGACCTTTGACCGTCTGATTCCGTCTCCGGTTCTCGTTCCCATCTCCGGCGCCGATGATGAGTTTCAGCTTCTTTACTTCAGTGAGAAATTGTAAAAATTCGTTTTCGGAGATTTTGGGGCAGATTTTGTAAGAGAGAGCCGGTAGGGTGGGTGGGTGGGGGTGGGGATGGGGTAGGTGACGCGTTGTGCCTAGTTTTTCTCTAATCTCTACCATGCAGAGCGACGTCGTTTTTGCTGGATTTGCTGTTACCTCTAGTCTCGATATTGGATCGTATGTCTTGTGCAACATTCCTTGCAAAAATATTATTGTATTACTCCGTCCGTTCATTTTTATTTGTCATGTTTTGTTTTCAAAGTTTATTATAGTTTGACTTTAAAAATAGAAATTATGACAAATAATAATGAACGGAGGGAGTACTATTTAGTGGTAATTAATTAAATTATCCTTATTTGTATTCGAGCAACTTTCGTAAAGCACGACAGTATAAATACGAATTAATCGACTTATTGATAGTTTTGATAATTATATATGTTATTTCTTTTTTATATTAAACGAATATATCTCACGTCCTCTATCGTTTGCTTCTCCCTCTATCTCTCGTCCGCCAACACCTCTTTTGTTTTTAAGTTTCATAATATTTTTTGTATTTTATAATGTATCCAAACTTCACAATTATATGTATTTGATATTAAAATATACATTGAGATATACTTTAATACATGTGTTATCTATACATGTCATCACCAGTGAGCAAAAAAAGAGAAAGTGGAAGAGAGGAGAGAAAGAGGGGAGAGCGAGAGTGAAAGAAAGCGGGGGAGGATGAGTGAAATGTTGTGTAATTATTTCAAAGTATAATGAGATTTAGTGTGTTTGTCTAATTATGTAGTTCTTTTTTAACCTCGATTTATTATTATGAACACATTTTCGGCGTGGATAATTAGTGGTGACCCAGAATTTTCATAAAGGGGTGTCAATGGTTATGGTAAGAAAAAAAATCAATATGAGCTTAGTAGTGTTAATACACACACACACATATATATATATATAATGATATATTCAAAAAATTTGATTCCCTATACGTACTAAGTAATTCTTCTTAATGTTTGAGTTAAGAATAAGTGCATATAGTATGTCTGTAAAATTATATAGTATGTAATAAAAAGTTTGTGTGTATACTTTTCTTCTCTTTTATCGATAAATAGTCTCTATCAATATCGACGTAATGATAATTGTTTATTACTTTCTATGGGATCTTTTAATAATTCAGAAATTTCTTTTAAACTCATTAAAACAAAATTTGATATCTATATATAATGTAACTTTCCGGTGAAGGGGTCTCGCTTGACACCCTTTGGCCAAGGTGGATTCGCCATTGTAGGCCAAGGTGGGTTTCGCCATGGTATGATGTGGTGTATTTGAATTCATTCGCTAAATAGTGATTTTTCAATTTATAAAAATATTATTCCTTTATCGTATTAAGTTAAGGTTTAGTAATTTTAACTTCAACGACATTATACGTTGCGATATGATAATCATAATTTATTCAACTCGACATACATATATTTTTATAATAGACTTATAATTTCAGCTTTAAAAAAGTCATCTCAATTATGTCATATTAAGCTTTTACGCACATGTAAAAACATATATTAAAAAAAAGTATAAGCAACTTCGTTTGCTAATCAGTTAAGCAAAAAGACATTCAATCAACTAGTAATGCATATATTTGTTATTAATACTATAATAATATGTATAAATTATATATGTAAATATATACCTTAGAATGATATTTTTAGTATTTTATTTATAGAAAACAAATACCATATCAAATATGAGAAAACTTAAAATCTATATCAGATACGACACCAAATATAGTATATTACCAAAAATAAGATATTTAAAAAAATTATATTTGGTATCTATCCTATCATGTCCTCCCTAGTCATATTTTAAAAATATAGGTAAAATCTTGTGTTTGATATTTATCGTGTGAGATGTGACTTATTACAAAGTTTTGAGGGCATATACTCCCTCCGTCCCTTTTAAGTTAGTGATAATTCTTTTTTTAAAATAAAAAATAAAAAATCAAACGATATAAAGTTTGATAAATATTTTAAAAGTTATCTGTATTTATTTTAAAATTTCAAATTAATAATTTAATACATGATAACGAAAAAAAGACGGAGAATATTACCAATCAGGACATTGTTACAAGCTATTGTCTTGGTCATATCAAAGTGTAAATAAAAGTCAGCTTGATGCACTAAACCGTTTGTGAAGAAAAATTTCGACCACTTCCATAAAAAAAAAAATGGTGACATCTGAATTACATATTATCAAAACAAATTTTCATTGTCCTGTGTTCATCGCCATGAAGGACATGAATTAGAAAGAAAATTAAACAAATGACTGAAGAATAACGACAATCCAGTGCACTAAGCTCCCGCTATATGCGGGGTTAGAAAAGGGAAAGGGTAAAAATATAGAGTAGCAGTTTTATTCACAACACTAGATTTTCATCTGCCCTCAAAAGAAAACAAAAAAACAATTTGCAAAACCAAACAAATTCTGAGTTATTTTCTCACATCTCTTGAAACCAATCTAAGCACTTTCTGCAAATCCAATTTGTAAATTGTCAAAATCGAAAACTGTGTGATATGCTCTCAAGAATGCATCTCCAAGAACCCTGCAGAAGTAGTCATACATATTGATGTTATTTGTCAAGCGATATGACAATCCACGAGTGAGGTCTGGAGAGGACAGAGTGTACGCAGACCTTACTCCCCTACCTTGGGAGGTAGATAAGTTGTTTCCAATAGACCCTCGGATTAAGGAAAGCAGATACTAACTTGTGAAAAACTAACAATGATCTTACCAGAGGGGACGTTGCGGATGCACATTTAAAGCTGTAAATCCACTGAGACAATGAACACCTTGGTGATCATCAACTCTGATAACATACTGTTATAGAAATTCACAGAAGAAATAGTAAGTGAAATGAAAAAAGTGAGTATCAAGTTAGTCATTTGGTTGGCTTTATTGTGTTTTAGCATCAATCCCTTGTTGGCGTGTCATATCTCACTCAGATAACAAAGAAATAATTCCATATTCAAAGTTGCGATTAGATCAATATATATAAAAGAATCCGTTTAGTGAAACAATTTTATCGAAGCAGACTGTCTCGAACTCATAATAGTCTATGAAGAAGTAATTGATGACCCTCAAAACCACTATATGTTAACACACGGCCTAAAAATCTGATACTATAGATAATTAGTTCAAGTTGTTGAATCAAGTTTTAGCGCGAAGAGAAGCACTTGAAACAGTATGACAAATTTGGACCTTAGGAGCAATTGATAACTATTTCCAGCTTTCTCCAAAATCTCATTCTTGAATCCTTTAAAAGGGACATCATTTATCAACTATTATCCGTCGACAGGAAGATAAAAAGAAGCAGAATGTTGAGTTAGAAACTTATTACTGCAGTTGAATTTGGTATTGTTTTTGTTCTTTTAACATCTGCAGAATCAATCAGAACGGGAGCCTTGGAGCAACGATAAAATTGTCTCCATGTGGCCTATAAGTCACGGGGTTCGAGTCATAGATTCAGCCATTTATGTTTGCGTCAGGCACACTGCTTTGGGCTATGGCCCTTCCCCTGACCCTGCATGAACACGAGATGCTTCATGCACCTCAGATATCTTTTTCCTCTTTTTGGTGACAAGTAGATTGAGCTAAGTATCATCTTTATATGTCTAGTTGCCTACTATCACCTAATTATGCCATCTTCACAACTTCTGATACATCTTAAAACTAACACAACATCATACGTTAAAGAGAAATAGAACATGAGTATGCATTTAACTGCCTTACGTTGTTAAAAAAATCTCGAAGAGGAAGGAACAGATACAGATAACGAAAAAAACCTGATCGGGAGAAAGGGGGAAAGACTTGTTCCCAATGGTAAATGTTATATGTGGCAGGGAAAAGACATCACAATTGATATATGATCTCCCACCAGGATTTGGTAGCTTCTCACATAGCTTCATCACAAATTAGATGTATTAGTGAAAACATCAGCTAACTAAAAACAACTCGAAAATAACAGAAATTGCCACACTACTAAAGAAAAACCTTACCTGATTAACATATTGAAATGCCAAATCTTTTGATCTCTCTTTTCTAATCTCTACTTGTATCCAAAATGCTACCATCTCACAAACATTGCATAAAATATCCTTTTCTAGCCGCTGGGACTTTGAATTTCGCATTCTCATTCGGGGTTCATGACTGAAACATAATTTGATTTAATGTTTTAGATCAGACATCAGTCGAAATGAAAGAAAAGAATCTGAAAATTCTAACCTTACACCTAATGTCTCATTATTCGAACAGATACCATGGCAAACATTATCAGGATGTAACTGCAATAGAGAAGACGGATGAGATCAAAAGAAGAGACACCTGATATACCATATTGCAAATTGATGAAAGAACTTACCCCTGAAAGCAATCGTTCCCAAAGCGTTCTGCCATAATCATGGACAATAGTTTTGCAATGCGAACTAACAACTCCTTCCGCTCCAATAGCATGATTTATTTGAGTTAAAATGGTCTGAAATGAGGTTATATGGCGACGGTTGAGCAGAAACAGATTCTTGAAAACAAGAACTATAATCAAGAGTGGTCTAAATACATACTGTTGGACCAGCAATAAAAGCTGTTCCAGTATCCACAATAGCTGAACAGCCATCCTTACAAAAGCCTGCGAGCGAAAAGAAGAAAATTTACAATAGAGATGTATAAGATGCATTATATGTAAACTGTAAGTGACATTACCTGTTGAATTGTTTCCTATAAAAAGATCCCCTATCTCAATCTGGAACGTTCGGAAAAGGTCAGTTTGTTCAGATACAAAGTAGACGATATCACGATACAAATGAAGTTCTGTAAAACATGAACAGTAATAACTGAACTGAGGTTAATTACCTCCCAATAACCATTTTTAGAAACTGGGACATATGTATGTAGACCCCTGAAATGAGTCCAATCCATGCCTCCAAAGAGAATTTCACCAGCCATCCTAGACGTGGGATCTCGATTTAGCCAGAATGAGAAGATTGACTTTGAAACTATTTTCTGAAGCACCATGTTATTCCTGAAATTGTCGTGCTAAGTTACTGTCGGAAAGTATAAGCTACTATGCCCAAAAATTATAATATGAACAGATATAACTTACCATACTGGTGTGACATTCTTTGAATCCGCGCCCTGGAATCCAAGTCCTAGTACTCCATCGAATCGTGCACTCAAGAATGTGAAATATCCCTCCTTAGTTACCTCAGTGAAAACCTGTTTGAAAGATTTTATTCAATGTGTAAGTTGAAAACATATCTAGAACTTCAGCTACAAAGAAACAAGATGGCACCTGCTGCTTTATGACAGCACTTCCAATTTTCGTATCGTCTTGGCTGAAGAAGCCATGCACTGATCCAGTGCCAAAAGGGATTTTGCAAGAATTCCCTGTCACAAAAAGCACATGTAAACACGTTAAGCATTTCCTTTGAGCTATTAAATCAATGAGGCATTTAACCAAAATGAAAATTTTGAGGTCCATTGAGTAGCTACCATTCTTCGTATACGTATTTGATAGTCTTGATTTGTACGTGGAACGAAGATAACATGCAATCTGCATAGAAAATTGATCATTCGAAAAGGTGTTTCATGTTATGAAATGTGTAAATCCACAACTACTTCACAAGACTAACCGAGAAGAAGCATCTCGAGGATGGAACCCAAAGATTGGAACTTCCAGTATCAAACACAACAGTGAAGTGTTGAGGTGGTGAACCAATACCAATCTCCGCGAAGTACTGAACATCTCGATAATTTTTTATGTAAACTATCTGCTCATCAGAAGAAACCGAGTTTCTATTGGAACCCCTCAAACCTTTAACATAGATTCTTGCACCCCTTATGTTATTAAGGTCCAAAGATTGCCTTTTTAGCTCAATCCTAACCACATTATCAGCGTATACGTTGAAGCCTAAACCACGTGTTATTTCCCATATCAGAATTGCTGCAAGAAGAACTTTGATCCCCATTCTGTTCACAACCTAGCTCTCTGGTTTCACATAGCAAAACAATTAGAAAGAAGATAAAAATCTTTAATAATTAACCCTTCAACCAATAAGTCCATCTGGTTCATTTCAATCAAAATGCATGTCAAAGGTCTTAAGTATAATAAAAGCTAACTTCTAATACTATCCATCTACCAAATAGACATCAATCTCGAATTAGTTGGGGTCGACTATATGATTCCTTTTTATCCATTCTACTCTATTCAGGTCAATTTATGAAAAATACCGGATTCAAGTGTAACACCTTACCACAAGTGAGGTTTGAGGAGGGTACAGTGTACACACACCTTACCACTACCTCGTGGAGGTTGAGAGGTTGTTTCTGAAAAACCCTCCGACTCGAGACAAGTGTAACACAACAACTAAAATTAAATATTATCAACTTTTAACTTCTAATAAAAACTGCATATACAAAACCAAGTAATCTAACATCACAACAGCAAATTTACCAACTATAGTACCTGACTGAAGGCAAAGACAGATGCCCATTCCAAAATTCACAAATTTAATATTTATATATAAAGCTCAAGAACTCACAAGTGTAACAGAAGTCATTATAGGCAACAAATGAGTACAAATTTTGAGGAAACCACCTTGCAGTTTCTAATGAACTTCATGATATAAGCACAACAAAAAAGTACAAATTCTATTGCACTATTGCATAGTGATTTTGCAAACGTTATTAAGTATATAAACTTATTCTTCTCACTCTCTTTCCATTTATATTGTATTGTAGTATTGTTCGTTTAAAATTCATTATTAGATGATTTTCGTGTGATCAGTTATAAATAATATTTTGTTCATTTAATAACTTTATTTTTATCTTTTACCTACATTTTCAGTTTAGGTCTACCCTGTATCTGATTGTTCTTACATGTTTATCACTCAAATTGTTGATTTATAATATTATATAAGGTCAGAGAGCGATACAATCTATCTAAACGTTATTTTCATTAAAACAATATAATATATCGTGAAACAATATTTATTGGGTACAAAAGATACTTTCTTATTATATTTAGAGTAAAATTGAACGATTTTTTTGTTAGTTTAATGACTATAGTACAATAATATGAAATCTTTAGTTGTTTATTATCCCCTAAAGGAAAAAACATTACCAACATACGTGTTTTCCTAATTTTTGGATTTGGGAGAAGAAATTTCGTAATTCACACTCAAGCTCATCAGTAATATTTTTTTTTTGGGAATAATTTCAAAACAATGATTTTTATTAACACCCTTATTTAAGTTATTTATTATAATATAAAATAGTTATGATGTAACAAATTTAATCTTACTTATACTCTTTTTAAAAATTATTTGGTAATTAGTTTTCAGTGTGTTGGAACAAACATATAATAGGATTATAAGAGTAATTCTATATCATATTTTTTTTGTTTTTCCTAATATTATTTTTCCTAATTTACCCTCTTAAATAATTTTTAAGAATTAGGAATTTTATAAGAAAATGAAGAGATTGTGGTGCAACAACAAGAGTGTACTCTGTGCAAATCTACAAGTAAAACCGGAGCCAGCTAAGTTAATATGAACCACTTTCAAAAATTATATTATTTATATATGATTATAATTTTTTTAATATGTATAGAAGATATTGAATTCATGCGACTTCTTTATATATTTGCCTTTGATATTCTAATTTGAACTATCTTAGTGAAGATTTTGCTTCATCACTGTCCAAAATTAAAATAGTGTTAACATAATTTTATCCCTACTTTGTGAAAGTAGTAAAGTTATTTTGGATGGACCGTCAATCCAAATAATTAATGCATATAATTATAATATGAAAAAGAAATACAATAATAAAGAAACCATGTCAAGTTGAGAATAACGGAGGAATAAATTACATTAAAAATAACAGATAGTATGATATATAAATGAAGCAAAAGGTAATAAAAACAACAAGCAATAAAAAAAAAACTATCCTCTCTAAAATAATATTTTCCTCCGTTCCTGACTTGGGTCAATGAAAAAAATCAGCAATTTCAATAAGATAATAGAATAATATATTTTCAGAAGACCCCTATATAAATATATGGTCCCATTAATATCATAAATTAATAATTCTTTAAAAGTACAAATATATCTAAGACAAATTTAGTGAAATATGATTTTATTGTGTTCTGGTTTTTCTTAATATTTAAATCTAGTTGAAGCTCATCTATAACTTTTCTTATTACATCCAAGAGCACCGGTGTTGTCCTTTTGAACTGCACCATAAAATTATAAAGAGTCCTAGATGCGATAAGTGTTTCCTTATGTCTAACTGGTTCCAAAGGTATAGTACCATCTTCAACTTCATCATCGACATTTCTTTTTTCGATGGTATCCCTAATTTCTTCTAAGCTCCGGACATCTAAACATGTATCACTTTCACCTGGATAATCCGACGAGTTATTGACATCCATTTTATTTGGGTAACCAAGATCATTAATCATGACCTCAAGTTCATAAATGACGTTTTCATAAGTAGGTTCGTTTAAATTCTATGAGATTGTATCCCCGAATGAATTTTACAGTTTCTAAAATAATTTGTTATTGTCTCCTGCTAAACATTTGTCATCCAAACGGGAATTGCAAAGTTAATAGCACCCACAATATTGTTTACAATTATGATGTTTGTAATTGAATAAATTCATTATTCAAGTTTATACAAAAATAGTTGAATTATAGAAATGTACCTATGAATTATACAAACATGCGAATTATACAAATCCGTGAATTATACAAACCAAACAGCTTAAACTGTGGCTACAGCTCGTAAATATACAAAATATAGCTATGGAGCATAATTAAGTTTTATAGCAGCTATTTGCAAAAGTTCCTCATAAAATTAAGGGAAAATTGTATATAATAGCAAACTAATAACCTAAAATAAATGAAATAGCTAGGGTTTGATTTAATTGTGCTCCATAACAAATGTTAGCTAAAATTTGTCAGGCGTCTCTCTCCCAAAAATCTCGCTCGCCACTCTCCATTCTTGCTCGCTTCTCGCTTTATACACAAAAGTGTATAAATTCTGTTTCTGTTTTGAATAAAGCGAGAGAAAATTGTATATACACATGCAAAAATTTATATCTTCGTGTTATACACTTAATTATACAATTTACAAACATTTTACTTCAAATATTGCAGAGAAAAAGGCCAATGAATTATACAATTGCAGTAAAATATAATTTTCTCTAGCTTTATACAACATAAGTGTATATATTGTGTTTCTGTTTTTGTATAAAGCGAGAGAAAAACATATATATCTTCTTGCTATACACTTATAATTATGCAATATACATACATTTTAATTCGATTCAACTGTACGCAAAGCAAATTTTATAAAAATATTGCAGCGAAATAGGCAGCGAATTATACAATTGTGCATTATACAATCGCAGTGAAATAGGATAGCGAATTATACAATTGCAGCGAAATAGGCCAGCGAATTATACAATTTAGGCCAGCGAATTATACAATTGTATATGTATAGCGAATTATACAGTTTTATGTTTGCTATGGAGCGCAATCATGCAAACTTTGTTATAGCATACAAATATGAATTTTTTATTTGCTATATGTGAAAGTTGCCCTAAAATTAATAATCTTAAATTGGGCCAGTGAAAAAAATCACCAATTTCGATAAAATAATAAGATAGTAATATATTTTCAGAAAACCCCCATACAAATAAATATATAGTCTCATCAATATTATAAATTACTAATCCTTTAAAAGTACAAATTTAACTAAGACAAGTAAAATGTGATTCTATTATGTTTTTTTGTTAAAATTTGAATCTAGTTGAAACTTATATTTAACATAACTTTTTCTTACTACGTCAAAAAGTTCTAGTGTTGTCTTTTTTGCACCATAAAATTGTAAAAAATTTTAGATGCGTAAGTGTTTTCTTAAGTGTAACTAGTTGCAACGGTGTTGTATCATCTTTAACTTCATCATCAACATTGTTTTTTCTTATGGTATCCATAATTTCTTCTAAGTAATGGACTACTGAACATGTAACACTTTCATCCGGATAATTTAAAGTGTTATTGACTCAACTTTTTGTGGTAAGACCATTAATCATGACCTCAAGTTATAAATAATGTTTACACAAAAACTTTTTAAATTAATAAATATTAATTTATCGATTCAATAATATATATATAAAATAATAATATTTCATAGTCCATCTATATTAATTTACTTTTTAAAATTAATAAATATTAATTTATTGATTAAATAATACATATATAATAATAATAATATTTTATCGTCCATCTATATTAATTTATAGATGTTTTACTGTATCCCGAATTACATTCGGAAGATGGCATTAAGTATTATCTTTGAAGAATAAAACTAATTAATTACCCGTGCGAATTCACCCAAATCTCAAGTTCGATTTTTACTCCATACAAAAAAAATATTGTTGTGCATATTATAAAAATAATACCAAATAAAATATAGTAAAAACTGTAAAAGTGAAAATAATCATGTTTTTCATCTATGCAGTAATTCTCCCCTTTATTATTTATGAGTATGAGTATTAACAAGGAAATCAAGACAAATAAATTAATATGAAAAAAAATATTAAATATTGATAGAGAAAATTGGAGGAAAAAGACAAATTGATCAATTGACCAACTAACTCTAAGCTTCTGAGTAAATGGCATAAGTAAAATTTTGAGACTTAATTATTATTTTTATAGTTATTTTAAATATTTAAAGTTATTGACTAATGTAATTATAGTACTATTTTTTATATTTTTAAATACATAATGTACTAAAAAGGAAAATAAGTGAAGAAATACCAAATATTGTAATTTATGATACGTCCCATGTTTTGTTAATTTTTAAATTCATAATATACAAAAAAAAAAAAGGAAAATAAATGAAAGAAATACTAAATGTAAAATAGAGAACATTTGACTGATATATTTAAAAGAAATTAATTTAATTAAATGCATTTACTGACTAAATTTGTATTGACACAGTCTAATATGTATTTGATAACAAATATTCACTATAAATAGAATTATATAAGTTTATTTCTCACCAAATAAAATAAAATAAAAACTATTAACCTTTTTTCTTGGGGAGCCTCCAGTATCATCGTTTGACCCGTAAGTTTTTTTTTTCCTTCTTTTTTTTTATCAACAAACATTTATATATTTGTATAATTTTGATTAGAAATTTCAGTTCATTCATTAAAGAGAAGGGATTTTGTTTGTAAAACTTGATTCTTTTTGTTGATTTTTTGTTCTTGGAATTCTTCATTGATGAATGTATATTTAGGGTTTTTAATTTGCGTGATCTGAAATTGGTTTCAATGTATAAATCATGTTCAATTTAATTTTGAAATTGAATTAAAGTTTTGGGGAAAATATGATTTTTTCCTTTTTATTAAATTTATGAAACATGTCCATGTCCATGAATTCGATATATCAATTTTCTAGTCAACCTTTCCTAGTGAAGAAATGTGTTATAGATAATTTTGACCTAGGTTTTTATATTAGGGTTGAACCAACTAGTAATTTTGATTCAATAATCTTTTTATAGACCTAGATTTTATGTAAATAGGAAGCAAGATCCAAAATAGCTTTGTTAATTCTTGTATGCTCGATAAATTAGAATAGTCATGAATTTTGAACATGAATTGATATACAATTCTGTTAAACTGATCTTTTATGTTACGTTATATAATAAAGTACTTTGATATTGTTATAAGAGAAAAAAATGGACCATATAAATATCATAATTCATTATTCATTAATTTCTGAAATATATATTATTTTCTTAAAGATTTCTCGATTATTAAAAAGAATCATAGCTAGTAATTCCTCTTTAAAGATACTTGTTTTGGTATAGCTAGGAACATAGATTGGTGACATGCTATTATATTGTTATTTATATTTTAGCCTTTTTATAATATGTTTGCTTAATTCTTTTGTTAGAATAATAATTCAAAGTTGGAGAACGAATTTTGTTATAATTTATATTTATTTAATTACGTCTAGTTAGTATTTATTTGTCTTAGTTCACATAGGGATAAATTTCTAGTCCTAGTTTTATTTACTTTTTACTATTAATATAAATAACATCTATAAAACTTGCATAAGGTTTTAGAAGTTTATAAAAAAAATATTTTTATTCATCGTTCATACTTTTTGCAGAGATAATAATGGATGTCGTTGTGGACACATTGGAGAAGAAATATAATGAGCTTTTAACATCACTAGCCATTGTGCTAGAGACTTATAATGGTGGAGAAAAATCAGAAGGTGTAGATTCACATCTTGAAAATTTCCAAAAGAGTTTTTCATCCTTCCAAGCTTCTTGTGACGAAGCACAAGAGTTTGTTGAGAGTTTGAAGAAGAGTGTAGGGTGTGAACAGTTTCAAGAACAGGTGTTTGATAGTGATTCTCTTTCTACTATGATCGATGATGAGAAATCGTCAAAGACAGAGATATGAGTATATGAATAATATTCCAGAACAAGTTATTATGAAGCGCCATTAGGCTAGCTAGATCATAATAGACCTTTTGAGAGTGCCAAATTGTTTTTAGTTTACTGAACAATTCGTAGTTTCACATTACTTGTTTTTTTTTTTTGAGATATTTGACTAAAGATTAGTTTATTTCTATGATTTTATTTTAGCAACATTTTGTCTATTAACATAATGCTCTCTTTTTTTTTTTCCATTTTATGATCAAATGTTAAATAGAATTAGTTATAGATCCATTGCTAGAATATTGTTACTCAACATTTTCGTTGCTAAATAGGATAATTAATTAGTGTTTGAATAAGATTCCAACTAGGGTTGAGATTTTTCCAAATTTTGTTTTTGAAAATTTTTAATACAAAAAAGTGGTTGTGTATTCCCCCTCCCCCCCTTTTTGAAAAATTTGTGAGTGTTTATAATTTGTGGAAAAAAATGGGAATATGTTGTTTATACATACATAGCACTTCTTGTGGGCGTTTACACAATTTACGTAGATGACAATGTTAATGCTTACTTTTCCCTTTTGAACTCGCTAATTTTCGGGTTAAAAATAAAGATACTTACCATTTGAGCAAGTCTCTCTCGTTAACAATAGTATGCTTACGCTCCATTTCTTCAAACACTTATTCCTATTCTGTAACTTTCATACATTATCACTAGACCGTGTGATCAGTGCATACTTCGAGAACTTCATTGCTATACATTTGTTTGGAATGTATAACATCTCAATAATTGAAATTTTAAGAGTTTGATCAATTTTACTCGTTCATTCACTCTTTCTTTTTATGTGGAACGTATGAAAATTTCAAGAATTTTAATTTTATTTTTTTTATAATTATTATCAATAAATATTTTAAGTTATTGGCTATTGTAATTTTTAATACTATTTTTCATATTTTTAAAAATATATAATAGACTAAAAAGGAAAATAAAAATATTGTAATTTATAGTATATTTTTTGTTAATTTTTAAATACATAATATACAAAAAAAATAAAAGAGAAGGAAAATAAATGAAGAAATACGAAATATAAAATAGAGAAAATTTGAGGAAATAAACAAATCATCAATTGAATTAAACATTGGCTCGTGTAATATATGACAAATTAAAAAAGGAAATTACTTTAGTTAAATGCATTTACTGATTAGATTTGTATTTTCACAGTCTATTATTTATTTGATAATAAATATTCACTATAGATATAATTATATCCGTTTATTTCTTAACAAATAAAATAAAAACTATTAACCTTTTTCTTGTGGAGCCTCCAGTATCATCGTTTGACCCGTAAGTTTTTTTTTTCCTCTTCTTTTTTATCAACAAACATTTAATTATTTGTATAATTTTGATTAGAAATTTCAGTTCATTTATTAAAGAGAGGGGATTCTGTTTGTAGAACTTGATTCTTTTTGTTGATTTTTTAATCTTGGAATTCTTCATCGATGAATGTATATTTAGGGTTTGTAATTTCTGTGATACCGGTGTATATATCATGTTCAATTTAAACTTGAAACTGAATAAAAGTTTTGAAGAAAATATCTTTTTTTTCCCTTTTTTATTTAATTTATGAAACGTATTCATGAATTCGATATATCAATAATCAATTTTTCCTAATGAAGATGTCTGTTATAGATAATCTTGATCTAGGTTTTAATATTAGGGTTGAAATTTTGAGCCAATCATCTTTATATCCTAAACTACCATTTTTGCTTAATATTCCACACTCTTTTTGTTGGGACAGTATTTTAAAGTTAGAGTAGGAATCCTAAGTTATTTAGAACTAGTGAAATTATTCGCGCTTTGCGCAATTATAAAAAATATTTATAAGATAATAGTATGAAATATGTAATATTTAGGTTAGTATCGAATGTATAAATAATATTAATATTTCTACTCGTCTGCGATATCATAGACTTTTTTAAAACATATAAAATATATTTATTTATTTATATATATATATATATATATATATATATATATATATATATATTAGAACAAAATATTCATCGTGGTGAAATAAATGGAATAAGAGATAATATGTTGAAATAACAGTATATTGTATTCGATTGAAAATATTTTATATGTTTTAATTTTCTATATCTTTTGTAAGAGTACTAATGTTCTATCTTTTGTAGCAGTACTAATGTTCTTTTCAAACTCTGATATCGTCAAAACAAAATTGATTTTTTCAAATAATTTTATTATTACATTTGCTTATTATAATTTTTTAAACATTAATTAAATATTTATAAGACTTACGAAAAAATAAAACATATAAAAGTTATGAATAATATTTAATATCAAATATTACAAGCAAGATAAAGAGACATGAGTTATAAATAATTCAAATGTATAATTTTATTAGACAATAAATGTATTACTAATTATATATTGATTTTGTTTGTAAAATAAATAAATAAAAATAAGAGGTGAAAATACAAAAAATGAACAGAGAAAATATAATAATTGGTGATTACATAAAAATTATAAATGCATTTCGAAGCAAAAAGAACTGTGGCAGATTGTTACATACACAAAAAATGACATCATGAAAATAATATTTTATTTTTAATTAATTTTTCTAATTAAAATAAAAATGAAACTTATCAGCATAAATTTTTTTGTTGTTGTTAAAATAAAATAATTATTTTAATTTTTTTCATAACAAAAAGAAAGTAAAATACTAAAGGATCAAATGATTAACATTGACAATATAATACATTTAGTTAAATTATTTATATAAATCAAAATTTAAAAAACTCTAACAAAAGTAACTAAGTTGCTAATACAATTCAAAGTGAAAAAATAATCTCTAATTATGCTTCATTTTTTTTCCTTCTACCATCTTCCTTTGCAAAGAGATCCACTATCATGTTTTGATCCATATGTCAAACTCTTATTATATGCAACCAACTGAATCATATACCAATAAAAAATAATTATGTCAAAAGAAAGAACGAAATAAAACTATATTTAATGTATTTGTATATTATCTTTTCAATAGTACTAACAATACTAAATAATAATTATTTTAAAAATCTAACAAATATTATATCAAACTATATTATATCTGGAAACTAACTATTAAAAAGAGTAATTGCATACAGACAACACATTGTTAAGAATTACAGAGATTTTTTTAATTATACTTACTTGATAAGTTATAATACAAACATAAAAAATATACATTAAGAAAACATGTCTTAGTACATAAAATAAAAAGAAAGACTTTAGAATGAAATATATCCTACCTTCATATACTTTTTTTTGTTACATGTTAGTTAATTTACAAAAAAAGTATGATGAAGAAGAGAATTATAACTTTATATGTGGATTTTCATGAAAATAAATATGAATTTATGTAGACAAAATAAAGGAAATAAAAAAATAAGGACTTGAGAAAATGATATATTTATTAACATCATGTAATTTTTTTTGTTACATGTTAGTTTCATTCACAAACCAAATACTAATTTATATAGACAAAAATAAAGAAAATAAAAAATAAAAATTTGCAATGAAATATTTCTTACCTTCATATACTTCTTTTTTTGTTACAACCCAAACCTATATGATAAAAAGAGAAAGGATACTTGTGAATGTGAATCTTCATAAACTAATATGAATTTATAGGCAAACTCAAGGAATACCATAAGACATCATAAACTTATGAGAGCTATGAATATTATTAAAAGAAAAAATTAAAGAGGGGCAAGTCATGATTAGTAACTCCTAGTGAATAAATTAAAAAATAAAAATAAAAATACTTAAAATGTAAAACATTTTTTATTATGATTTCATGATTAGAAGGGAGATAAACAAATAGAGAAAAATATAGAGAATTATAAATGTTTCTACATTAATAAAATATGTATTTGTATAAATAAAGTCATATATTTTTATGATAAAATAACTAATTTAAATTTAAAAAGTTAAAAATAAATAAATTATATTTCTCCTTTTATTATAAGTGAGATAAATAAATAAAAAAGATGAAGAGTTTTGTTATAAATGATCCTCCATTAATAAAAAAATTTATTTGTAATAAATTTTAGTAATTCTTTTTATGATATAATAATTAATTTATTTAAAAAAAAAGAGAAAAATAAATGGAGGCCATAGAGAGGTGCCACATCACCTTGTCTATGGTCCTCATTTATATATATATATTGATTTGTTATTTTTGGTATTTATTTAATAATGTCTAATTAGAATTTGTTTGTCTTAGCTCATATCGGAATAAGTCAATTCTAATCCTAGTTTTATCTACTTCTTACTATTATAGATAACATCTATAAAGAAATAGAGAAAACTTGCAAGAGTTTTTGAGTTTATAAATAAAATATTTTCATTCGCGGTTCATACTTTTTGCAGAGAGATATGAATGCCGTTGTGGACACATTGGACAAGAAATATGATGAACTTTTAACAGCACTAGCCATTGTGCTAGAGACTAATGGTGGAGAAAAGCCAGAAGGTGTAGATCCATCTGTTGAAAGTTTCAAAAAGAGTTTGTTATCCTTCCAAGCTTATTGTGATGAAGCACATGGGTTTGTTGAGACTTTGAAGCATAATGTAGGATGTGAAAAATTTCCAGAACTGGTGATTAATAGTGATTCTATTCCTATTAAGATCGATGATGAGAAAACATCGAAGACAGAGATATGAATGCATCAAAATTTTAGAAGATCGTTGAAATATTCCAGATAAATTGTTATGAAGCGCCATTAGACTAGCTAGATCATAATGGACCTTTTAGGGTCATTGTGTTAGAGGCTTAGAGCAAAGTAACTTTTTAGTTTATTGAACAATTCACAATTTCACATTACTTGTGTTGTTTTTGAGATAATAGAATCAAGTCGATAATGTTTTTGAATATTTGATTAAATATAGTTTATTAACTATTGTTTTATTTTAACAACATTTGTTTACTAACATAATGCAATCTTCTTTTTTAATCAAATGGTAGAAATATCTTAAAGTTTATCTTTTTAATCGTAACTTATTGAAGAGATTTCAACTTCTAAAAAAAATGAAGAAATGATATAGTTATGGTCCGTTGCTATTGTTGCCAAATAGGATTAGTGGTAACTTTTTCACGTTTGGAGACTTAAATTAATATGAAAAAGCTTATTTGCACTTAATATTTATACTAAATCAATATGATTTTTATTAATATATGATTTAATGAAGTTAAATGAATAATAAGTTTCAACAACACATGACATGCATGTATTGATTTGATGTAAACATCCGGTGTGAATAGATTTTACCCAAGTAATATTATTACTACAACAACTAACCCGCCTTAATTCTAACTAGTTAGAATCGATTCAATTATTTCAAAAGCTCAATTACTTTTTTGATTGAATAGATCAATTTTTTTGGAATTCTAAGTTAAAACGGAGAAAAAGAATTTGATTCAATCATTTCAAAAAATCAATGATCTAATTGACATAAGATTCCACTTCCAACCAATAGGAATGATATATCTCCAAATTTTGTTTTTGAAATTTTTTTAATACAAAAAAGTGGTTGCAATTTTTTTTTATTTTTGGCTCTTTTGAAAGATTGTGAACGTTTATAATTTGTAGAAACAGATCATTTTTCATTTTTTTTTGTTGCAAGAAATGCTAAAACCCCTTAGTTTTAAAATCAATTGTAAAAACTTATTGGAAAAGAAATGCCAATATCTCAAGAAATTATTTTCCATGTATAAATACAGACAAATGAATAGCACAAACAAAACTCATCTCTACTTGTTAGATTAATAAGGTTATGCAGGAATTTTTAGTATAATTATATAAAATTTAATTGTGCGGATTTAGTTATTCATTCTTATATTTTATATAAGATAATTAATTATATTAATTATTTATACATATATAAAATTTATGGATTAAAATCGATAAGAAAATCACGATATGTTGAATTTTATGCCTAGCAATAATATTACTACCAAATATGATCTAAATGGAATCAATCACCACTTTACTAGCAAGAAAACGACTCCTCAACTCTGAATGGAATAAGTTCGATTCGAAAAATATGATTTTCAGTATGTCTTTAGATAAAATCCTTACAAATTTAACGAATAGAGTTTGTTCAATTCAAAAAGCATAATTTTCAATGTCTTTAAATAGGACCTCCAATAATATTTAATTTGATATGATATTTTTTTAAAAAAATTGAAACTTGAGATATACCATAATTTAAATATTTGTGTGATTATAAATCATTTTATTAAGGTTAAAACTGAAATCCTCAAATTATTGTGATCTTTCATGTTTACGAGTCAAGAACAGTTGTTTAAGAAGAGGAAAGAAATTATGCTACTGAGATTCAAGGGTCTATTGGAAACAGTTTTTCTACACAAAAGTCAAATATATGAATAAGATCGGCGTACATCTTATCGTTGAGATAAAACTGTTATGTTATTGTTGTTGTTTTATCCTTATGTAAAGTGATGAATTCACTGTTTGCAGGTAATTTCTTGTATCAGTTTTGTTAGAGCGGATAAAAATCCCACATTGGTGGAGAATGGACTGATGATCTCCTTACATGGACTTGGATAATCTTGAGCTAACTTTTGGGATTGAGACCTAGTGTCATATCTTTACAAGTTTATTTCATCACTATGTTAGGCATAACACGATTTATGTGTAAAACTAGTCTCTTCTTTTATATATATATATATTATATATATATATATATATATATATATATGAAGCTCATTTCTCTTTAAAGATGATGCATATGGTAATTGTTAGCTAGGTATGCTACTAAAAGAACATGAATTGGCGACACATAATTTTCATGTCTTGGATGGATTTGCCCCTTGGATTCAAACAAGTAGAAGAATTCATTTTTTTGTATAATAGTATATAATATCCCCTAGTATTATATATGGTGTATAAACATTTCTTATAATTTAGTATATATTATTATATACCAAATATATAATATTATATATTAAAATTTGAAACATTTAGAAAAATAGTAGCTATGTTACATAAAATTTCAAAATCTAACTACCTAAATAATCCAAAATAAAATGATCCATGCAATGAAGAAATATTAATTTTGCTAATTTTAATATAATAAATTAATCATTCACTTTCTAACCAAGTGTGAATGGTAAGAGGAATAGTCAAATAGAATCTATCACCACTTCACTAGTAACAAAATGACTAAACTCTAAATGGAATTTTTGTCCCCACTTTTATCTCTTACTAATAAAGCATATATTCATGTCCAAATATTGACAAATTAGTAGCTTTTTCAACTTCTTTTTCCCTTCTTTTTTTTAAGCAGTTGGTACTGTAATTTAGCAGTCTGCACAAAAAAAAAAATGGAGCACAACACACAAATTCAAATTCCAAGTGTCAAATTGGGTAGCCAGGGTCTTGAGGTAACTTACAATTATTTTAACCTTGATTTCAATTTTCATTTAGGTTTTGGTTTATTTTATTTTTTAACTTGTATTTTGGTAATTTATGGAAAAGAGAAAAAGTATTAGTAGTACTTTGTGACAGTCAATTGATTTGTGTTAAATTTGTTTGCAGCAGTATCAGTTTTAGGTTTGCTGGATACAACTTAAAAGCTCAATCAATTTAATTGTAGATATATTTTTTTTCATTCTACCTATTTTTGAATTTAAAATTGGAATCTTGAAATCTTAGCATAATCTTTGCGTAATAGCAATAGATGTTTAGGACTATTGTTTTAGAAGAGGAAAAAGTTTTAAATATGCACAAAGCATCCCGAGTTAGTGTGGTCTAGGGAAAGGTTGCACTGTGATGTAGACAATCTATTTTAATTTGATTGCTTCTATGACTTGAACCCGTGATCTATAGATCACGTAGAGACAACTCGACCGTTGCTCAAGGCAATGGTGGAGCCACATACACCCCTTCTTCAGAAAATTATACTGTAGATAACAATATTTTTTGTATGTATATATATATGTTACACAGACACTTTCAAGCTTCGATGCGATTTTATTTCTTTATATTTTGAGACCCCTTAGTCAAAATTCTGGTCCGTCATGGGCTCAAGGTTCCCTTATGAGGACGAAAAGATTATATTACAAATATTTTTGCTAAAATTGATTATATTGTCAAATTCTGAGGTTTATCCTTCACATATTAAGATTTGATGTTTTTACTGAGGCAGTGTTTATTGTCCTTCTTCATTTGATTTCTGTAATAATGATTAGTCCCTTGAGTACTATACCGCCTATGTAGTAGCGGAACCAGGATTTCTGTGAAAGAGATTAAAAAATCGAAAATGACTTACCTGGGATTTGAACATGTATTTCTCTTATGTTAAGGGATTCAAAATTTTATGTATATGCTCAAAAAGATTTATTTTTAGCCTATTTATGCTGTATAACTTTCTGATAAATTGCATCCCTTCTTTGCATGTGGCTCCGCCTTTTCACCTATGATTATAGTTATGTTGTGTATGTCCATTTATCTCACTAACATTTTCGTTATTTATTCGTTATCAACCTCCAAAATTTCACTTAATTGAGAGACTCCAACCTTTTTGACACCCTTAGTTCTGATCTTGAAGAGAAGGGCTTTAGGTTCGCGATGGTTCCGAGATATGGGACATCTGAAAAACATTTATGCTAAAAGAAAAGGCAAAGTTTTACTTCTATGCTAGAAACTTTTAAATCATTTGTTAATCGTCTTTCCAGGTCTCGAAACTCGGCTTTGGTTGTGGAGGACTTTCTGGCTTTTTAAATGATCCTCTGTCACATGAAGCTGGGTGTGCAATCTTAAAGGAAGCATTCAGCAAAGGCATCACCTTCTTTGACACTGCTAACGTATACGGGCATGACGGTCACAATGAGATAATGGTGGGAAAGGTATATGCTTAATTGATCGGTATACTGTTCAATTTTTTGTGTTACGTGTTTGAAGATTTAGAGTCATATAATCACTCGATGTTGTTGAGACCTGTTCCTTTTTTAAAACTATCATGTAAGTAATGTTTTTGTTTCTAAATTGTCATTTTGAGATAACCAGGTATTGAAGCAGATTCCTCGTGAGCAAGTCCAACTGGCAACCAAATTTGGGTGTACATTTTCCGAGGACTTAGATGGTCTCCAATGTCAAGTCAAAGGCACTCCACAATATGTAAGGCAATGCTGTGAAGAAAGTCTCAAGCGTCTAGACGTGGACTACATTGATTTATATTATCAGCACCGGACAGACACATCTGTGCCTATAGAGGAAACTGTAAGTATCTAAATTTATCCATGTTCTTGCCTATGGTGATAAATATGTTGTACAGAAATTTGATTTTCTTGAATCAATTTCACGATACAAAAGATGGGAGAACTGAAGAAGCTTGTGGATGAGGGAAAAATTAGGTACATTGGCTTATCTGAAGCCAGCGTTGACACAATTAAGAGGGCACATGCTGTTCATCCCATCACTTGTGTACAAATGGAGTATTCTCTTTGGACTCGTGAGATAGAAGAGGATGTTATTCCGCTTTGTAGGTATATGCTCGTATCTGATGAATGTTGTCACTCAAAGATTAAGATAACTTTAATGACTGGTTACTCATTAAGCTATCTGTAGATATCAGAAAGAACTTCAAGAATTGTGTAATAGATTTTTCTGCCTCCTTAATACAGAGAATTAGGCATCGGGATTGTTGCATACAGCCCCCTTGGCCACGGGTTCTTTGGTGGGAAGGCAATCACAGAAAGCTTGCCTGAGGGAAGTATGATGGTAAGTAATTGCAGTAGTTCCTAGTATATGTCAGGTATCAGACCGGTCCTCTCAGATTTATTTCGTATGAATGAAGTAATCGTCATTCTCTTTTCATTGTTTGGTATAACTAAAGTAGTGTGTAATAAATCCACAAGAGTTTGAAGAGTTGACGGAAAGAGAGTGCAAGCTTACTACTCTTATGTCACACCTTCTTCGTCCTAGCTAACATAGTCAAACATGTTTACTTTCTTCCACATCTATCTTAACACCTACATTTGAACGACACATGTTGCCAACTTAACACTTAGCATTGACGCTTACATAACATTATTGGTCTCATAACGTTTTTATGTAACTTGTTTTCCTCTATTATGCATCTTTTCTACTGCATAGTACTTCCCTAGAACTTCTTCGTTCTACCATCTATCATAGTTGTGTGTGTAAATATTCGTCTATCATGTCATTCTTTGGGAAAATTACGTCTAGGTATCTCAATCTCTCTGTTTTGTTAGGGTTCTCATCCAAGATTTTCCGGAGAGAACTTGGAGAAGAACAAAGCTCTTTTCACAAGATTTGCAAACTTAGCAGAAAAGCATGGTTGTACACCTCCTCAACTAGCTTTAGCTTGGCTTCTACATCAGGGAGATGACGTGGTTCCGATACCTGGTATGTAATATGCCTTCTCCATTCACATACATTTATGCAAATCAAATTACTATTTCTATTAGTTAATTGAATTCCCCTCTTCGAGATGTTGTTGTGATACAACTTGTTAAATTCTTGATCATGGTGGTGTTCGTTTGTTAACTGCAATATATCATTTAACCTTGTACCTGTTTTAAAAAAGTCGAGGCATTTCTGATCATACTTCCAATGTGTTGTAGGAACAACAAAGATTAAGAACCTAAATGCCAATATTCAATCTGTAGCAGTGAAGCTTACACCAGAAGACGTGAAGGAAATCACGGATGCCATCCCCGTTAGTGAAGTCTGTGGAGCAAGAGAGTCTGGAGTGATGTCTAAGTATGAGTATCGGTTAGCTGATACACGTTGGTGAGAAATCGTATGGGCTGTGTTTGATATGGAGGATTTATGTTTTTTCTCATGTTTGGTTCGGTCAAAATAATTTGAAAAACCGGAAAATAAATTCCTTAAAGTAAATCTATATAGAACTTGTAAATAAGGAACCTGAGGAGGTGAATCTGTGACTATGTTGCATGAAGGAAAACTAGTGCTTGTTTATGTAATAACTCTTGGACTGGTACTAGTAACTGGGCAGAAGTAGCTGCCTTAGTTTATAGAATCAATTGGTGCATGTTCGAATTCAAAATCAAACCGAAATCAACAATTCGAATCGAATAAAGTTATTATGTTATTGATGATGTGTTATTGGCTTAGCGGTTTCGATAATAATTTTTTTTTTTTAATTTCAGGCTATCGTTTCTTAATGATTTGAGATTTTTTTGTTAATGGGTTACCTTATATTCCAAATGTGAATTAATAAATTATATTTATATCATTCGTATATAAAGCTAAGGTCTAGTTAAATACTTTCATATCTGATGGTTTCAAATTATAATTTGTTCTACTATGTGTCAGTGTTAACTTTGAATAAAATACAATATGTCAATTAATACTTTCATATTTGATGGTTTCAAATTATAAATTGTTCTACTATGTGTCAGTGTTAATATTGAATAAAATACAATATGTCAATTAATACTTTCATATCTGATGGTTTCAAATTATAAATTGTTCTACTATGTGTCAGTGTTAACTTTGAATAAAATACAATATGTCAATTAATGTGCATAGTTTATTTTTTATTATCATTTAGTTTTTAAGCGATTTTCAATGGTTTAAATTAGTTTTCCCTTACGAAGGTCAGTAAATGACATTTATTATAGAATAAAATATAGTTTGCAATATTATTGTTTTGCTTTTTTTCCCAAACTCCTTTACTCCCTCCATTTATTCTACATAGATTATATTTTCTCCGTTTCAAAAAGAATAGTCTAATTTGACTTGAAATGTAATTTTAAAAAAAAAGACTTTTTAATCTTGTTGTTCTAAATTAAAGTTCTATCAAATATACTAAAATATTTTTTAATCATGTGGTCTTAAACATGTCACGTGAAAAGTTAAAAGTTAAAGTGTTACAGAAAAAAGGATCATTCTTTTTAAAATAGACTAAAAAAAAAATAGAATCATTCTTTAAATAAAATTTATGATGTTTTTTACCTAGTAAGTTAATTGAAAAAAAAACACTTCATTTTTTAAGAAAGGTCGGTTTCTTTAAAAATGTGGCCAAATTAAAATTTTCATGTATTTTAAAATAAAATAAGAAATTAAAATTAGAGATAGTTGAAAAAATTATTTAAGAAAAAGTTAATTATAAAAACAACAGGTAAAACAAAAATAGAGAGTGCTATAGAATATTCAAAAGAATCCTAATTTGTAGCTTTTATTTAATTGAAGACTTATAAGATCTTTTGAGCTCATTTTTTTCCCTTTAATTTGGCCACTGCTACAGCAGCTAATCAAGCATTTGGTGTTTGAAAATGGAGCACAACTCCCAAATCCAAATTCCTAAAGTAAAATTGGGCACACAAGGGCTTGAGGTAATACAATTTTTCAGCTATGATTTCAATTTCTGTTTTTTTTTTTTTAAAGTTTTGCATTCTTGTAACTGGAGCTGGAACTGTAGAAAAAATTGTGACAATCAATTAGCCCCCATTTGAGCATAGATTTTGATTGAAACTTGAAATTGTGATTTTTGGAAGTTGAAGCTGTGTTAAGAGTCCATTTTAGCTTTCTGGGTTACCATGTAAACAGCTTCACTGTAAACATATTATCTTTTCCCACCTTTTTCCCAAGTTAAAGTTATATTCTTGAAATTTTGTATTAGCCATTTTTTAAAGAAAAAGTTAGAGAAACTTTTGATGGTTTAAGAGTTTAACTATTTTAATTTGAAAAAAGTAAGAGAAGAAGATTATGATTACCAAGGTTGTAGCTAAACTTCAAATGAGCATCAGTATGAATGAAAGTAGAAATCTTTGTTGCTTAGTTGATTGGTTATCTGAACTTTAACTTAATTGGTGAGGATTCGATTCTCCAACTTATAAATCCCCTTCCCCTATACCCAGGGGACATCCATATGAATTTATCTTTACTTTTGTGTATCTGTGCCCCACAAAGGTAGGGTATGGTCTACGTAACCATACTCACTCGTAACCTCACTTGTGGAACTATACTGGATGTTCCAATTGAACACTGTTCGTTCTTTATTATTCTCAAAGGATAAAGATTATTCTCTTTACTAAACATATGCGGATCTAATCACGATGTTATAGTATGTTGTTGTTGTTGTTGCTTGTGTTTATACCTATCCCGAAACTTGATATTTCTTTTTCTTTTTAGCTTTTTGCCTTAAACAAAATGAGTCAAAAACCTTATAGTTAATCCCTCTTTTCATTCTCCTTGAGTATCTTATAGTTATTCGAGCCATTCACTGAACTGAGAGATTAATGCAGTTTTGTCTATTGGAAGAAAAAGGTTGTTCAATCTAGAAATTATGAAATTTTTGTGAGTGACGATAAAATTCTTGCTAAAAGAAAGCCAACAGAGTACTTAGCTTCTATGATGTATAACAGAAATTTAAACAATTAGATCAATCTTTTATTTTTGCTAGGTCTCGAAACTAGGCTTTGGTTGTTTAGGACTTTCTGGAGTATTAAATACTCCTCTGTCACATGAAGCTGGATGCTCAATCTTAAAGGAAACATTCAATAAAGGCATCACCTTCTTTGACACATCCGATTTATATGGGCATGAAGGCGACAACGAAATAATGATTGGAAAGGTATGTTCAGTTTGATGATGGAAAGAATGGATAAAATGTTCTGTTTGAAGATTTTTGACCAATAAAAATCACTCTAGAATTTCTGAGACATGTTTTTCTTTCTTTACACTATCACATTTTCTTTTTGTTAATTGTCATTTTGCGATAACCAGGCACTAAAGCAACTTCCTCGTGAGCAAGTCCAACTGGCAACCAAATTTGGGTTGTTAGTTTCTGAGGGCTTCCAGTTTCATGTCAAAGGCACTCCGGAATATGTACGGAAATGCTGCGAAGAAAGTCTGAAGCGGCTTGATGTAGACTACATTGATCTATATTATCCTCACAGAATAGACAGAACTGTGCCAATAGAGGAAACTGTAAGTTCGATCTTTATCCACTGTTCTTACCTATTGTGATGTATGTAGTACAAGGGGAACTTGATTTACTTGAACCAACTTAATGATTGAAGATGGGGGAACTCAAGAAATTAGTCGAGGAGGGAAAGATTAGGTACATTGGCTTATCGGAAGCCAGTGTGGACACAATTAAGAGGGCACATGCTGTTCATCCCATTACTGCTGTTCAACTGGAGTATTCTCTTTGGACCCGTGATATAGAAGAGGATGTAATTCCTCTTTGTAGGTATGTTCGAAATTAATAACTTTCCTTCCTCTCAAAAATTAAGCATATCCTTAATATTTTCCTTGCCTCCTTTACACAGGGAACTAGGCATTGGGATTGTTGCCTATAGCCCTCTCGGCCACGGTTTCTTTGCGGGAAAGGCAGTCACAGAAAGCTTGCCTACGGGAAGTATAATGGTAAGTAAATGCTTGAAAAGCTTATGAAGATCATGGTCAATACTGGTATCAGCTATGTTGTTCGGACTCTCCAAAAATGCAGCTGCAGCCATGTCGGATCCTCTAAAGATGCACTACTCTTGGACATGCATCCAAGTGACATTTTTGAAGAGTCCGACCAACATAGTGTATCAGTGAGGTAGTTATTGCATGTCATATATCATGGATACTATCATCTAGTTATAAAGTGTTCATCATTCACCTTTTATTGTTTGGTACAACCATATTAATAGAGGGAACTGACAGAGGGAATGGTACAGCCAGCCACTTTTATGTCGCTTTTGTAATATAGCAACATAGTGTAAAATAGGGATACATGGTTCTAGAAACAATTGATTACATGCTAGGGAGTTCGATAAAGATGAATGCATAGGTGTGGAGTTAGGTTTCTTATTTGAGTCTTTTTTTACTTCAGGGCTCACACCCAAGGTTTAATGAACAGAATTTAGCGAAGAACAAAGTTCTATACTCACAATTCGCTAACTTAGCAGCAAAGCATGGTTGCAGACCACCTCAACTAGCTTTAGCGTGGCTTATGCATCAGGGAGACGATGTGGTTCCAATACCTGGTACGATACCAAATGTTTATACACATCAAATTACATTTTCTACTGCAATACTTTCATGTGTCTAAATGTACGCGTATTCAAGACTAGTTGTCCTCCCCTTCCATCCACCATGTGGCGAAATAATTTAGTGGTGTCTTGTTTAACCTTTTATATGAGTTGAAATACGCTGCTGCTGTATTGCAGGGACAACAAAGATCAAGAACCTCAATGACAATGTCCAATCTCTAGGAGTGAAACTTACACCGGACGATTTGAAGGAAATTACTGACTCAATTCCTATTAGTGAAGTGTGCGGAGAAAGAGATGATGCAGTGATCTCAAAGTACGATTATCGGTTTGCTAATACACCATTAAAGCAGTAAAATCGCGTCCGTGATTACTAGTGTAAATGAACTAAATCACCATTATGTGTTTCAATAAGTGAACTCATCCTTTGATTGTGTAACCCTTGTCAATTTAATTGCCAGGATATGGAGTACTATTATTATTTTACAGTTACTTTATTTCTTATTCTTACATTGGGTAATTTTACTATTTTGTGGTTAAATATCTTTCTTTTCTTTGATATTTTCATATATGCTTCTTTAACTCTCTTTTGTCTTTCTTCAAACCATTTTTGTAAAACCTTTTTTTTATTCAGAAGAGGATTTATTAGAAACAATTTCTCAAAGAGAGAAACCATTGTGGTACCGATTTAAAACGGAAACAAAAAGAAAGGTAAATATAGAGCATCCACTCTCACGAATACTTTAGAATCGATTTTTTATACTTACTTTTCTAGATAATATTTTAATCATAACAATAATGACATTATAATAGCAGTATATTCTGTAAAATTACCCTTCTAAAATAGTTATACTCAAATATCAGGTAATAATATTTCATATGTTATGTATAAATTAAAAAGATTAAATATTTTTAATAACTATCATTAAAATCATGTACATAGTAAATTTTAAGTAAAATATTTAAAAGAAAAAAGAAAATTGTATTCACTTATGATCATTACTTCACCAGAAAAGACAATTAATATTTGCTTCATTTATACTCATATACTCTCTAATTCTACATATTTTTATTTATAACAATTATATATACATATATGATAACATCTCATTTATAAAGAAGGTCATGAAACTTTCGGATAAACACTATCACTGTAGTGAGGTTTAATTAGTAAAAAATTCATGAAAAATAGAGGAGAAAATAATTTTTTTGTTTCGCTTAGTATCTATTCCAGTTTTTGACAGTTTTTGTAATTCACTTTTCATATAATTATTCATGACTATAAAAAAAAAATTTAAAAGGAAGTACTTCATTTGAAGTTTTGTGAATATTTTTATAATAAAAGACGGAGGGAAATATTAGAGGGTATTCCAAAAATTAAAAAGTACCGCCATTTCCACGCTGGCAATCCTGGTGCCTTTTTTTCAACCAATCAGAACACACCATACATTACTATATATACATAACTCTACTTCCCCTAATTCTCCGTATCACATTTCACCTTCTTCCTTCTCTCTGTCTCTGCAACTCCGAATCTAGGGTTTGGGTTAGGGTTTTTTTGGTCAGAGAAAAAAAATGTCTTCAGGTGCTGGAGCAGGTAAAGGCGGCGCCGGAAGAGGCAAGCCGAAAGCATCGAAATCGGTTTCCCGATCTTCAAAAGCTGGTCTTCAGTTTCCCGTCGGTAGGATCGCTCGTTTCCTTAAGGCAGGAAAGTACGCTGAACGTGTCGGTGCTGGTGCTCCTGTGTATCTCTCCGCCGTCCTTGAGTATCTCGCTGCTGAGGTAATTTATTTTGCTATTTTTTGTTTTGTTTATGCTCAAAGCTTTCTGCATGTTAGATCAATCGTGTTTATTTTAGTTTATTAGCGAGATTTCAACTATTGATTGATAGATTTCTTAATTGAACTGTTCAATTTCTCCTAAAAGAGCTGAAATATAACTACACGTTTTTTGAATTTTTGTATAGATTGTTGTGAATCGTAGATGAAATTCTAAGTCTGTGTTGATATAGGTGTTGGAGTTGGCTGGAAATGCTGCTAGAGACAACAAGAAGAATCGAATTGTGCCTAGGCACATTCAATTGGCTGTGAGGAATGATGAGGAGTTGAGCAAGCTTTTGGGTCAAGTTACCATTGCTAATGGAGGTGTTTTGCCCAACATTCACCAGAATTTGTTGCCTAAGAAGGCTGGCTCTGGGAAAGGTGATATTGGCTCTGCATCTCAGGAGTTTTAGATGTAAATGGGGTGTTATGTTTTGGGAAGTATTAGGAGAAAGGAGTAGAACTGTTATGTAATATAAAAAAAATACCCTTTTGTTATTCTGTTATTTAATGGTATGAAATGAAGAAAAAAGGGCAATAGCCACCTGCAGTTTTGGTTATAGACGTCTTACTCTTTGCTCATCGCAATTTTATGCGTTTCTTTATCGATACCGACTTTTCTAATTTTGATTAATTGAGCTTTTTCTATGCCTCTGTATCATTTCAATCTGTGGAATTAGTTGTTCTTAACATCAGCTTTCACCTCCTAAAAGATCGATCTTATTGGTGTTTCAAGGGATAATTCAAGTCTAATGACTCTAAAACAGAATCATCATATAATTTGCTAAACGAACATTCCTTAAGAAGGTCTTGTTTGATATCACTACAAGTGAACAAATTCATAGTCTCTGTCCATATTAGCCTATGATGTGTGTAATCTTTGTTTTTAGCAGATACACTAAGATGGATTTTGACAAATTGATTAAACTACACCATGATTTCAAAGCACACTTGAATTTCAGAAGGGTTTTAACAGAAAGTCTTGAGGGGATATCAAACATGAGGTCTGTTGGCAATGTAGACATTGTAAGAATTGAATTTGATGAAAAAATTTAGCAAAATAAGTTGTGGAATTTACTCTGTTTTGTGAGTTGAAGCTGAAGGGAAACAAAACTTTGGGAGTTTCACAAAAGAGAAGAGACTACTAATTTGTGAAAGTCTCAACAAGAATCCTTCTACTCGTGTATTTCTTTAGGCTCTTGTTTACTCTATTCTTTTTGTTGTTGTTTTTTTAAGGAAATTTTACATATAGTCCCTCAAAAATAGTCTAAATTTACATAGCTATAGTTTGATAATACAATTCGTAGCTACATGTTATCGGGAGGAGAGAGGCAAGCGATACATATGTAAGCAAAAATAAGATAGGGATGAGAGAGTCGAGCGAGATTGGAAGAGGGAGGAGAGAGGCGAGCAAGAGAGGGAAGAGAGTGGGAGAAAGGTGAATTGTATATATATAGTTATTCATTTGAGTTGTTGCAGCCTTCATTTTTGTTCTGTGCTTTGTTCATTCAGTAAAGGAGGACAAACTAGGTTTCAATGTAGAAGTTATCCCAACACAGTGACCACATGGGGTAACATTTGGATATTTGATAGGTTCATCCTCTGTGTTTTGTGCCATTAAAGTCGATCCAGAAACAAGCAACATTTCATCTTTGTTGTACATGTGAAGTGTTTGAGAAATAAAAGGAGCACACACATTATCAGGATACTTGATGGTATATATTTTTGTCCAATATATCAATCGGCTTAGATAGATATATTGAGAACACTGTCAACTTGATGTGAATTACTGATTTCGTTTCTAAATTATTAGTGGTTTTTATAATATTTTTCTGTTTGGCTATCTGAACTTAAATACAGTCTCAATCTGCCATATGATATAATTAACTATTGAAGAGCGAGACTCTTTATTAAAAGCTAAAAAAAAAATATTGAAAACAGTACTAAAGTTGATGAAAATTTAAAGGTGTATTTCACTCATGTGTCAAGATTAAGAGTTTTTTAAATTCACTTAATTAGAGAGTGATTTTAATATTATTTATAGATCGAGAACGAAGCTAATAATTCCATTAAATTAATGACTATTTTCATTACTTTTTGTTATCGGTTAGGCGCATCCGGTACAGTGTTATCATACTACCACGGTCCTGACCGGGGCCTCGGATGCGCGTTCAACTATTATGCTTGTTGTGCGATTTGCATTTTTGCATTTCAAAAATTAATTTTTATTTCTTCTTGATATGTCAAGAAAATATAATTATTTTTTTACTCAATTATTTTATAATAATCTGAAATTATAAATAATCAATTAATATAGAAGTACCATGATAAAATTAGTCTACCCCCTTCATTTAATTACCCAAAGCATGCAAAACACATGATGTAACTTCTAGGAGGTTCTTGACATATATGGGGTAAACTGGCAAGCCACTTGTTGTTAAGTAGGCTTTTGGTCACGTGGTTGATATGGTATCACGAGATGGAATCAGTGTTTGAACATATAATTTTATGTTAATTCTTTTTTATGATTTTGTATCATGATATGTTATATCATATTCTCCAAAAATTTATTTCATCTTATGATTTCACACTTATCTATTAATCATTTATTTTACATGTAAATAAAATTTATAATCATATCATTACTTTTTAAATTTTATTATTCTCACCAACATATAGCCACTTTCAATCACACTTCACGATTGTTGAGTAATAAAATATTGACGAGCTCGTGAGGGGTGTTTCATTTTTTATTCAAATATATTGATGAAACAATTACTTAAATGGAAAATAAATAACTTTGCAATAATTTATTATACAATTTTATAATTTTTTTCGTTTATTTGATAATATTGAATAAACAATTGAGACTATTTTAATAATTTTAGAACTTATGAAATTTTTATGTTAATGAAAAAATATACAACACAAAAATTTCATATCACATATTCAAAACTTCAATTTTATATCTTGATATCGTATCTCATGACCAAATGGACCCTAAAAGTTCAATGAGTCCACGTGACTTATGTATCCATTAGAAGCCCAAAATTGAATTACGTGGCTCCTAAAATATCCACCCCATTTGTCTTCTCCCTTTCTTTAGCACACTATAAATGCCACCAACTTTTGCACTAACATATAATCAAAGTGAATTGTAACAAGTTCGTACACTAGTAATACTCTCTTCAACCTTTGAAAAGTAAAAGAAAAAATATGACAACTTCATTTGCCATGCAATCCATAATTTTGGGAAGTCCAGTTAAGTTGTCACAAAGTAAAAATGGGTTGAATCAGTTTGTTCCTAGCTGTTACTTGCCACGCCTTCGTAGGACTTCGCGCGTTCGTGTTAAGTGTATGGCTGAGGTTCGTGCATAGATCTTATAAACTCCATTTTTAATTTACGTGATATTTCTCATTTATCGAACCAACACCTGCTAAGGTTGGTATTTTTTTTTTTTTTTGAAAAGTTAACATTAAGCATATTTTTCATTTATGACTTATTAAATAATATCATTTAGGCTATATGTGAAATCAAATACAAACGCCTCAGTCAACGGAGGCATTTTTCTTAGGATCTGAAATAAGTAGGTGTAAATGCGGAAACTAACAAAGCAAACCTCGAAAGATCATGAGTAAGAACACAACGAGAAATATACCAAAAAATACAAAGATTTAACGTGGTTTCACAAAGGAGATGAGCATTCGACTATAAATATGAGAGTACAAAATACAGAGAGAAACAACCTCAATCAATTCACTCGGAATACATGGGAGGTTCACACAAGTGATAACGTATCAAACTTGTGACCCATAAATTCTCCCCCTAACCAAAACTCTCAAAACCTTTAAGATTACATTGTGAATGCTGATCAAATTAGAAGGAACATTTCTCTATTTATAGAGTCCTAAACCTTTTCCTACGAGAAAAAAGATTAGTCAGTGCAAAACCTTTTCTTAAAAGAAAAATCTATTTATGATAAGAAATCAGGGCAAATAAAACTCAATATTTTCAACCATAACATTGATAGCAAGTGCATTTTATTCAAGACATTTTATTAATTTTTTTTTAAAACTGTAACAGCCAAAACCAAGCACCAATTTCATCGATATATTCTCATTCAGTGGTCCGGCACCTGAGAGGATCAACGGTAGGCTAGCCATGATTGGATTTGTAGCAGCCATTGGTATGGAGTTAGCTAACGGTGCAGATTTATCTGCACAGTTATCAAACGGTGGATTGTTATGGTTCTTGGGGTCAAGTGCATTGCTAACTTTGGCTTCACTAATCCCATTGTTCCAAGGAGTTACTGTTGAGTCTAAATCTGATGGGATTATGACTGCTGATGCTGAGATTTGGAATGGAAGATTTGCTATGTTGGGATTAGTTGCTTTAGCTTTAACTGAATATGTTAAAGGAGCTGGGCTTTTCCAAGTCTTAAGTATATAAAATGAATCTATAGTAGTTTATATTGTTACTTTTAAGTACTTATATTTGAGTTTAATAAATATACTACATCTCTTTGTTAACAAAGTTGATAGAATGTATGCCTTCACTTAACGAGTAATGGACCAAGTCTCTTACTTTACTTCAGAAAATTACCAGAAAGTTAAATGCAGTAAAATCAACACAATGATTTTACGTGGAAACCTCCTTGCTTAAGGGAGTAAAACCACGACCTGTCTCACAGGATTTTCAATCGTTTTCACTAATCTTCAAAAGCAAAAGCGAAACACGATTACACCAAACGTAAGAAAGAGTTATCAATCTTACCGTTAAGCAATAGACCTCTATTGCTCAACAAGCCAAAGTAGAAAAACAATCTACCCACTAAACTATCCCACCTGGACAACCTAGACTTTTAACACAACACACCAATTTCTTTATAGATTTAGGAGTGGTTTACAATTTAAGAACAAGAGAATAAATTCCTAAACAACTAGACGAAAAGTTCCAGATGTTGCTGTTGTCCTATGAATGATTCTGCCTTTGCTTTGTGTAGCCTTTGCAAGAGTTCTTGAAAATTTTTTATCAAGTTGCAAAAACTAGAGAAAAGTGTTTAGGAAAGTGCCTTTTATATGGGCAAGTCACTTTCCAAAACTTCTTTGCCATTGGCTGGAAGGGTCACACTTTCTGACGCCATCGGGAAGTGTGCACCTACTTTCTGCACCATCTCCAGCTGGCAGTTGACTGGCTCGTCATCATGAGAGCCTGGTACCTCTACTAGGTCCCTGAGTTTTGTTTCATCTGCAATACTTCGAACAATACACCTGCAATACTCAAGTAGAAAACCCGGTACCTTTATGAGGTCCCTAAGTTTGTCAAATCATCAAAACTACAAATAACAAAAGTATCAATAACAGTTTTAATTGAATACTAAACCAAGTGATCGTTGCCCCATCGTGTATCTTATCATCGAACAAAATGTGTATCATGCTCTTAATCACAAAAGTTGATAACCTTTAATTCAAATCGAACTTTTGTGGCTTCCACAAATTAGTAGTCTTCTAAGCCATTGATCTGTCTATGTTTTGTAACCATGACTATGTGGCGATGAGTTACGCAGATACGTGGGTTATGAAAGAGTACGGAGTTAAAGAGTCTCGAATAAAATAAAAATGCGAACAAATATTCTTATATTGTGTTTTCTCCTTTTGTTTCTCTAACACTGTGCCTGGATCAACTTTAATTGCATACAATTCAAAGGATGAAATATGATGAGTCAATATGGCACTTCAAAACACGAAGCGCATCTGGTGTAGTGGTATCATAGTACCCTCCCACGGTACTGACCGGGGTTCGATTCCCCGGATGCGCATTTACACTATTATCATGTTTTGTTTTCCGGTTAGCTTATTTACTTGCACTTTTGCTCGTTCATTATTTTAAAAATAATTTTTTTATATTTTCATTCTCAATTATTTTATAATAATCTTAGATTATAAATAATCAATTAATATAAGTATTGTGATAAAATTAGCCTACCCCCTTCATTTATAATAGTCCAAATCATTGCAAAACACATGTAGTAATTCACTTCTATGAAATATCATTATGGGTTATGATACACTGATTAGAGTGTTTATTCTTAATCAGAAGTTTCAGGTTGGAATTCTGCATATAAAGAAAATTTTATTAGGAGTATCGCCCTTCAAATGGGCCCTATAAAACGCGATGCGAATTTAACCGGAGCTCCAACGTAAAAAAAATAAAAAAATTCTACAAAGTTATCCCTTCATTAAATTTACTCCAATCATGCAATAAATAAGTCCTAGTAACTTCTAGGAGGTTCTTGACATATATGGGGTGAATTAGCAAGCCACATCACCTTGTTACTTTTTAGTAAAAGCTCAATGAGTCCACGTGACTTATGTATCTTTAAAGGCCCAAAATTGAATTACGTGGCTCCTAAAATATCCACCCATTTTGTCTTCTCCCTCTCTTAGCACACTATAAATCCGCACCAACTTTGGCAGAAATAGTGAATCAAAGTAAATTAATAGGTTCGCTTACTATACAATACTAGTACTTCTTCACCTTTTTTCAACCCTTAAAAAGTAAAGCATTATCTCTCAAGTAGAAGAAAAATAATGACTTCCTTTGCCATGCAATCTATAATTTTGGGTAGTCCACTTAAGTTGTCACAAAATAAAAATGGGTTGAATCACTTTGTTCCTAGCTGTTACTTGCCACGCCTTCATAGGACTTCTCGTGTTAGTGTTAAGTGTATGGCTGAGGTCGGTGCATAGATCTTAAACTCTTTTTTTTTTTTATAAAATGAAACAGTACTTTCAGATTACGATATATTTTTCATTTATCGAGATTCAAACTATGTAAATTTGAAAAATTGCAGGAGGGTGAGAAAGAGTCATCGACCCCTTCAACTGATTACTCTGCTACAGTTCCCAAGCCAACACCTGCTAAGGTTGGTATCTTTAATTCTTAAAAGGTTCACATAGCTTTTGAATTCATTTTTGACAAATTAATTTATATGATTTAAGTCTATAGGTGAAACTGAATTCAAAAGCCTCAGTCTATAGAGGCATTTTTCAACCATAACATTGATGGCAAGTGCATTTATCCAAGACATTTTATTAAATTTTTTTACACGTGTTCTTGTGTAACAGCCAAAACCAAGCACCAATTTCATCGATATATTCTCATTCAGTGGTCCGGCACCTGAAAGGATTAACGGTAGGCTAGCCATGATTGGATTTGTAGCAGCCATTGGTATGGAGCTAGCTAATGGTGCAGATTTATCTGCACAGTTATCAAATGGTGGATTGTTATGGTTCTTGGGGTCAAGTGCATTGCTGACTTTGGCTTCACTAATCCCATTGTTCCAAGGAGTTACTGTCGAGTCTAAATCTGATGGGATTATGACTGCTGATGCTGAGATCTGGAATGGAAGATTTGCTATGTTGGGATTAGTTGCTTTAGCTTTTACTGAATATGTTAAGGGAGCTGGGCTTTTCCAAGTCTAAGTAAATATATAATGAGTATATAAAGTTTTTCATTTTGACTTTTAAGTACTTATTTGTTGGTCTGTTATTTGAGTTTAGTAACTATACCACATCTCGTTGTTACCTAATTAACACAGATACAAATATATACTGTTCACTAAATATCAATAACAATTTCAAGCTGATGTAATAATCTTTGTACCACCGTGTATCTTATCATACAAAATGTTCGACAAATGTAAAAGGTAAAAATTTTTGTCTTGCACTGTACTATTGACAACCACCAACTTATATAGTCTGGAGGATGTATTCACTTCAACAGTCGCTTCATGTTGAACACTTAGTACAAAATGGTAATCAGATAGCATAGTTTCTTCTTCAAAATTTATCTAATGGGAATTATTTTACCTTGTAGAACTATATTATAAGCCTATCCTTGACCAGTACTTCATATTTATTTTACTGTTGGTATTTCAATTCACTCAGCTGTAAGAGAAATCTTCTACTCTTTAAGTTATGAACAGAAAAGAATGACAAGAATACATATCTATAGATACATGTATGTATATACACAGCTTAGCCTTCTGAGACGACAACCCGTCAAACTGGTACTTCTATCTTTAACTCATTTCCTTTCATGTCACCTTTCTGAGGATTTTCAACCTCCTTGCCAATACTATCCTGTTTCAAACACGGAACGATTCAGTGAATGATATACTCAAAAACCATGATAATCAGATAACTACATACCAGTAAAAACATTTAAAACACTTCTACCCTTCCAAAACGCACATCATGCTCGACATTAGTGTCAAGTAAATTTAAAATGAAACAGAAGAGGGGACGAAACAAATTATTTTGAAATGCAATGCCGAACAAACTCCCAAGATGACATAGAAGGATCCCGAAGAAACATAAAATTTCAATTTTATTTTTTTGAAGAAGTAAATGAACATACAATTTTAATTTTAAGGGGGGCCATATATGTAATATTCCACAAAGACGAGCTTGTGTCATCTTTTGTGGACAGGATTATAAGTGACATTTTTTAAGAGCAGGAAAGCATATAAAAGATGGCTTTGGACATCTAAATAATAAAAACAAACACAAACAGAGAGACAGAGACAGAGAGAGACGCACACTTTGTAAATAAAAAAGAGAAGGCGATAAACAGAGAAACCCAGTGTACATAAATCCAGGCTCAACAAACCATATTAATTCAGTCAAAAAAGTAAACCGTACTAAGGAAAACCATCTAACATGGTCAAGAAAATATCCTGGCATCCATCAAAATCCCCCAGCACAACCATAGACCATACATAAGATGGGTCGAATCAAGTACATAAGCAAGCATACTTACTTGGAGAGGAAGGTCAGCCGGGAAAAGATGTATCCTGCTAGGAGAAAAGTTGAGACCACTGCAGAAAAGAAAAAAAACAAATGAGTTACAAATTGGGAAAATCTACATCCGCAACCATAAATGAAATAGGCATAAGAGGATAAATCCACTTGTGCTGTATATGATTCAATCAATAACATGTTTCAAAACAAATGAGAAAAACGAAGATATAAAACTTGGAAAAGCACATGGAATTAAAGGATACTATAACAAAAAAAATGTGTTTACTATGAAAACCAACCTCCGAGACAACACCAGCTGCCACACATATGGAATGAAGAACTCCTCAGGACGACTCTCTTGTTCATATGTGAAACGCAATTGGGTAAACATCTGGTGTCCAACAAATATGATAATCAGATACAATCAAGTAATCATAAGTTGGCATAACTATTAAATGAATTAGCATTCTACCTTTAGTCCGTCAACCCTCCAAGATCGGCAATTAACAATAATCACTTGCAGTACTTTCTCTACAGACCATTCCCCATCCATCTTTTGGGCATCCATGCGACTGTTGAAGAAGTCCAAAACCTTGAAATAACATCACAAAATCATATGCCTTCCACACTACACTACTGAACTATTTTCAGTTAGTAGAAAGTAAGTCCCACTTTCAAGGAACCCCTTTTCAAAAATATAGGAACTGCAAACACAAAAGAATAAGCATACCATAAATATGTTGTCAAGCAGTTCATTGAACCGTGGATGGCTTCTGAATGGCTGAAAAACTTCCTGCCTGTGCATTATTGCATAAACAACCTGCCAGTTTGGGAATGCAATTAATAAAAGCTGCAACAAGCAACTTATCCTCATGAACAAACAACTATTGACGATCAAAAGTACTGATACCTCAGGATTCCGCGGCAAGGAATAGGTCAGAATAGCATTTAATATCTCAAGAACAATTCTTAAGAAGTCGGTATAAATATGCAGCTCAGCTGCCTGCAAAAATATTTGAAGAACTTTAATGCCATCAAGTACCAATTATGCTAGATGATAGCAATTAATAAAGAAAGTATAAATGATGCTAAAGGCCAAGTGTGAAGCACCGTATCTTCTTGGAGACTATTTTCTTCCTTTGATTCACCATTGAGCACATGCATCTTATCATTTTTCATCTCTGCCAATTTGTTGTACCTACATTATAGAACAAGATCATAATAACAATCAATCAACCAAATTTTTTTTTTTAAATTCACTAGTAAACACAAGGAACAAGAAACTTACTTGCGTGCAAGCATGTCAAATAGGCTCACTAAACGTTGTGATGCATAACCACTTAGGCGATGTACATGAGGTGCCATATTAGCTAAAGTTGCAAGGCAATTTGTATGAAGGTAAACATCCTGTTAAATGCATCAGAACACACATGCTTGAAATCGGCTTTCATGGTTTGATCAACTTCATCATGAAACACACCAACAAATTACCAGTAAAAGAGACACAAAATTGGTAAAGAGGATGGACTTTAATTATGCACCCCGTGCTCAAAAAGAAGTCAAGAATCCAAGTCCATGAAGTTGTATTGCTCTACCCAAATTGCTCATTACAGCAATTCAAGTAGATGTTTCAGTAGATGACTAAAAATACTGCCTCATGACAGTACATCATGATGAGGATAGGTGTAACAGTTAAAGAGTGTAAAATAAATGTTTGGTAGAACTGCCAGAAATATCAAGAAACAATTTATCTTCCCACCCAAGAAGAGATAAAAGAGATAACAAATAGTAGAGAGATAGAATATGAAATAAAGGAAGTGCAAATAATAAACCAACAGACGATTCATATCATACCCGCAACTTAGATAGGTTGTATTTCACTGTCCTCGTCAAAACTATGACCATAAGAGAACCAAGAGAGGTCTGATGAAGAACACGCTCTTGGTACCATGGAACACTGGGCAGCACCTGCAGAAAGATGTAGAATCAAGATAGTCCAGGCTTACATGTAAAAAAGGTGGAGAGATTCTTTATTTACCAGTTTATGAATGCTGGCATTGAATGAGGAATCTTGGCTAAGTATAAGAAGGATAATCAGCACCATATATATCTGATTGGATGTCCTCCTAGGTGCATTATACAGTGTTTCGAGCAAAGGCATCAACTGTTGATATATTCAAACAGACAGTAAGATTCTAAATTCTAACTATAGGGGCAGAAAATTATATTTAGCAACGCGAGAACAGTTGGAAAGTGAGGTTCTCAAAAAGGAAGTTGGAAACTGGATAAGAAAAATATGTGGAAAAAATTCAGTATCTGCTAATGGATAACCATGTATCTGCTCTTCATCAAAACACAAAAAACTATCTGTTAATAGATAAACAAGGATCACAGTCCACATTATTATCAAGACCTCAATTCCATAAATACAACAACTCGCTTCGCAAGCAGTTGAAAGAGATCAAACTACACCTAGCTACACTTTTATTGTTGATACTCTCCTTATCCATCATGTACACTCTAAAATCTTGATTTCCTTACAAAGTGATTGGTGGGAGTGATATCCACAAGCAACTGTCATTAATCAGTAAGAAATAAAAATATAACATAAGCCATCATATTTTACCAGTGTATCCAGATCAGTCCGCACCAACACATACTCAAGAAAATCTGAATTCCCATGAACGAGTGAATAAAGCAGAAGTCCAGAAGTCTCATCAGCCAAGCACCTGAAAACATAGTTGCAAGCCCACTCACTCAAACCACAGCCAAATGATGTATGTGAACAATTATATCATCAAATATACAAATAAACATATTTTATGCCCTCAGATCATAACATAGAAGTAGGCAATGCATGTTTAGCACACACAAATTTGCAACGAAGCTGATCATTTTAGTAGATCCTACTTTCTGTGAAGAGAATCCAGAAGACAGAAATCTTCTTTTTGCATTGCAAGATTACGCACAGCTTTGGGACACAGTTTTTTGACATTTTGGGTTTAAAGAAGACTACGCCAAGAGCCACATTGGAGCTTCTAAAAGGCTGGCAAAGAAGAGTCTGAAGGGCACACATTCAAGAGTTTAGAATGCAATACCAGCAAAGATTTGGTGAATCATATAAGAATTGAGCAATTTTTTCACAAATTTTTTAAGACAGAGGACAATGTATTCTTATGTTCAATTGTATTTCTTAATTTTAACTTTTGGACCAGCATGGCAGATTTATAAGATGTGTCACAATGTAGAGTCATGATCAACTGATTAGTTCTCTACATGATCTGTGAGAACTATTTTTATGCTACACAATTTTTCATACCAGCATACTATTTATGCTGATAAGTCTATAAAATTTCACCTTACTTATCAGGAAAAAAGAAGATTATAATATGAAGTAGTATTATAATAATAGAACATCTTCTCTGCCACGGGGATATAGAAGGTCACAAATAAACTCCTTGTGCATAGCCAATTTTCATATTGAAATAGGAGCTACAATCCTACAGTGTAAGCAACTTTTAGCTGTCACCTTAGATCAACAAGTGAGATAGATTAACACTTACATGCCAAGGCTATCAAAAAGAGAAGCAAAGGGTAATCTCACAACCGGACCACCAGGTGCATTCCCCTCAACATCGACACGATCAACTGCTTGAGAGAACATAAAAAAAGCTTAGAATCAGGAATAAAATTCATGAAGTAGCAAAAGGGAAACCAGAACGGAAAAAGAATCGTTCTAACATTCAATATCCCGAGCATTCTCAAGGGCCTTGCAGTAAGGATTCTCAAAGAAGGATTCTTCCTTTGGTAGTGAATCTGTACTGCTGTAGTCAATTTTATCTTTGAAATGATCGATGCCAAGACTCTTGCGGTAATGAACAAGGATGAGTAAAATATTAAGACTGTTGTCTGCCAATGGGCTTCTGGAAGCTTCATTGCTTGAACTTGCAAAGAAATTCAACGGCAGCAGCACGAGATTTGCTGCAATTCAATGGAAAAGGCAAGCTTCAATGAGAGTGATAGGACAGCACAGTGACTAAACAAAAGGCTTAATAACTGAGTGAATTGGGGATGGAAGGATTCAACAATGACTGCGTAATGCTGCATACATGAATAAAAGAACAAGAATAATTTTATAGAATGGGTATTTTGGGAATGTGGCTATAAATAGCCAAATAGGAACCAAACTTGTGCTAAAATAAACATAAAGATCATACAGAATGCAGATATGAATGGATGTGGTTAAAAGGGAGAAAGGAGATGAGCTACACACTGGAGGAGGGGGGGGGGGGGGGGGGATTAATCAATTGATCCTACCTGCAACAGAGCCAACTCTCTGTAAAACTCCAGGACGATATCCTTCAGAAAATATATAGTATGATGAAGCCTTCAGAGGGAAACGCGGCCGCGTGATGTAGTTAACAAGCAGCTTACGTATAGCCAGATTGACCAAAGAAGTTGGCTGAAGAAAAAAAAATTACATTCAGAAGTGGCTCATGCTTGCCAAGGAATTTGCAGCAAATACCAGAGCAAATAGATAAGATTTCAATATTTTTAGAGATATCTACTGAGAGAAACTAATGATGACCTGAGACATTGCTGCATCAAAGAAAGGATGAATATCATCTGCTCCAAGTGACGGCCCAGAAAGAAGCTGAGTTGATAACGCAACAAGCATGAAATTAAGCAACTCGTAATGTAGAAGATATGTATCAGAGCTGTCACAAGAACCACACAATATTAGGGAAACAACTCGCAAGCTATCAGAGAAGATATTAGTTGCACAAAGCTCAACATACCTTACATCTACCCTGCCAAGAAAATTAAGCACACTATTCACAACAAGATGCTCAATACTCTGTTCTGTAAAAGAAAATGAAAGAGGAATGGTGGTAAGAGTAAGGAAGTAAAGGACATGGATTCCTGGACAGCTCTGAGCATAAAGATTAAAAAATTAAGTGATTCCCAAACGTAGGAGACTCAACCAGATCAAAATCAGCAAAGAACAGTTTATGAAAGCTACCCCCGCTGAAATAAGCTATATAAGAGACACAAGTTGGAACCTGGAAGAATTTACCGGTCACTACTAAGGTATGGCTCAACTTCAACTACTGAAATCAGCGCTACAAGAGATATGAGTTAGAACCTTAAATAATCATTTGGTCATCACAAAGGTATTGCTCAATTTCATCCATAATGAAGCAACACAAAATTTCTTAATTTACCCTAATATGAGTCCAAAAAATTGCACTACAATTGGAGACAATCATTCGAGTTTTTCATAAATTAGACTACATAGTAACACTGTTTTGAACAGTGAATATGATGTTTAGAAGAGACTCTATTATATATATACCTTATAAAATAAAAAAGGAATCCACGATATTTAATCTTAGAACAATTAGCACACACATTCACTTTGTTTAAGTCATAGAGGTTGAAATACTGTAGTGATCACTTAAGTTGCTACATACTCCCATTGCCCTCCCACGCACAAAAGAAAAAAGAAGATATATTCCGAGAGAGAACACGGAAAGAGGAATATAAATAAGAACATCAGAAAAGTCCCACTAACCAAAAATGAATGAATCATGTTGTGAATGCATTACCTTTAGGGACATCACTTGGAATTTCCTCACTTTCATTCAGGGACATGTATAGATCTTCGAAGTTGTCAGTTTTAGCATTCTCAATGAGGTGCTTCAGAAAAACAGATGAGACGTAGACTGCATTGAGAGCTTTCACATAAGCTGATGAAGAAGCATCGGCTGTAGAAACACACTCTTCCAAGCACCAAGATAGGTGAATTAAAATTTTGGCAAGATGCCTTGTGTAGCAATTGTTCTGAGCTGCAAGAAACAGCAGATGGCATTAGAAGATCATAGCATGAGCTCATCATGCCCCACTCCCCACCCATCCCCACAACAAAAGAAAAAAAAAGGTGGAATAAACATCGAAATAATTTGTTGCCACTCATGAGCAAGAATCGGCTGTGGAAATATTAAACAGGGAAGTTATAGAAAGAAAATACACAACAAGAGGATCAGATAAAGAATTTATATGGTTAGTGCCAATAGCCTGCTGATAAGTCATAAAAGATGAAAGAGCGACATCTTACAACTTATAACTATATATAAGCAAGAAAATACCTACAACCCAATATGCGTAGCATGAGACGTAAAACATGAAAAGTAGAATGAGTACCATGTTTCACAGTATGCTTTACCCAATTCTTTCATGCTTACATCATTTTATCAAAAATAAATAAAATTCTAATCTTTAAATAATGCAATATGGGAATTAATACCAACTACTAAGTTCATTATTCCTGAAAGTAGTCGTCCGCATGTTAAGGGAGCACATGAATGCAGAGAAGAGAGTACAATTTTTACTTGCACAACATTGGAAGGAAGTTAACACTCTCCATAACATGAGGTCCAAGTCGAATTACCTAATTTTTGCACTAGTCTTCAATAAGAAATAGATTTATCAACTTAAATAATTAAGCAATTTGCATGAATCTGTTCAAAATTTCCGGAGTTAAAAGTTCTTCTTGTTTCAATTAATAACTTCAGGGAAAAAATTTATGTGCTCCAGGGTAACTTCACCTAGGATAACTGATCTTCAATTTTATTTCTACTCTCTATGGGAGAACTTCTCCCACTTTGTACTCCTATCCAATAACAATTCTCATTTTTTTACCTCCCTTGTTCTATACTATTACACAAAAATTCCAGATATGGTTTTTCAAATAGAGATCCAGATATACTATCACATTCAATGCAACAGAAATCAAATGTATTTCCAGGTATTCCGTGCTCTAGCTCATTTGAGGCACCACACAAGCTTGATGCAAGACCTTTTTTTGCTTTATTTTCCTAAAAAAGGTGAAATTTTATTTTAAAATGGGTAATCTAAAATATATAACTAAGAACACGGGGGAAACTCCACAACAAGATGCAGACTAAATAGAGAACCTTTCAAAAAGATATGGTTCTCTACAAAAAGCACCCAACCTAGGGATGCTACTTCCCAAATCTTCTCCTATTTACTCCGTACTAGTAGTCATTGTATTCCAAACAGATCCATAACACACACTAAAGTTTGTCTGTCACCAGAGAGTAAACACTTTCTTCGGTCATCTTTGTTACTTCGAAAATAGTTCAGAGTAAACATCAAAAGAACATCAGGTTCATCCAATAAAATAGTTGTCCCCTTCAAAATTTTATGTTGATCAACTAGTAGCTTATGGAAAACCTTTATCATTTCAAGATTTAACAGTATATGTAGATGGATATGTAAGAAGCCATATTATACTCAAAATTCAAATTATACGGCACAGTGTTCCTCCAAACTCGAACAATTATAAACCAACCTTAAAATTATTCTCTCTCTCCTAAACTTTCAGTTTGTTTAAATTTTACAAAGGTAGATTGGAAGATTTTGCTCTTTAATTGGAGATTATGATCCCCTTTTTGAAGGAAATTTAGACATTCGTTGTCAAAAAAAAAATTAGACATGGAAATTACTATTCAATTTCTTCCATTTCAAACCGACGCATAATCCATTTAGAGATCTTCATCAGAGTTTTCTTTCTCCGGCTCTTGGGAAGCGCAAATGCACCAAATTTTCAGAATCAAAAGACCATTGCATTTAAAAAGTTCTAAAACATCATCTGAGGGGATCAATGGTATAGAGCATTTTTATGTTGACATATGAAGTTGTGACCAGCTCCAGTTTTAGGATTTGGGAGTCAACTAGGCTACTTACCACATTAAATAGAGTATGCAGGAGCACAAAAATACTCCGAGTAGAGCTCCACAAGTGGCATATTTGATGGCTGCTTCAGCCCTAACTGCCTAACAACTAGTATAGACACTAAGCATTTGATAAATCCTCAAAAAGAGCCAACTATAGAGTTCGGCGAATTCAAAAAACAGTGGTAAGAATCACATGCACATTATGATTTTTTCTTCCTTTTCCATTTCTATTGGTTTAGGCACTTCCAACCTATGCTGATCGGACTCTCCAAAAATGTTGCCTCACCCATGTCAGATTATCTAACAATGCGCTACGTTTGGAGCATCCAACACCTGATAAATTACCTCAGAACAGTGACGGTCAAAATTCACTCACTCAATTTCACCAATTTACATAAAATGCTTATTATTTAACTATCAGACTACCACGGAAAGCTGCACAGTAACTAAACCTAACAAGTGAATGTTCTAGCAACCTCCATTCATCAATAGAAGTTTCTACACGACATTACAGATACTCGTTGCCGCCAACTAACAGAACCTAAAATATGCGAGCTAACTTCACAATTAAACTACTAAACTTTTTCTTTTCTATTCACCAACAAAGCTCAATAATAAATAATCAAGGAAATAAACAACTTAAAAAATTACAGATAGTTAGGTACCAAAGTGTAGGCAAGCTTGCTGAACACGATCCGAAGACCAATGAAGATTTAGAGGAAGCTCTAGAAGCTTCTGCCAGTAATCAGAAGCAAGAGGAAACGATTTCTCGCCAATAAATGCTCCAATTAGATACTCCGCCGTTTCATGAGGCCTCGAACCACCGTTAAACCTCGGCGTTGACGGTACTCCCCCCATTCACACTACTCCGTCCGTCCGGCCGACACAGAAAACTAAACGGTGCAAATATATGTATACCGACTCTTCTGGAATGTTGTAGTACCTTCAGAAGTGCGAATTCACGAGATCGTAGAGAGGTTTCACTGGCATTTTGCGATGAAAAAATTGTTGGAGCTGTGGATCTGAGAGAAAGGAGAGTGGCTTATGAACGAAGAGAGAGAAACAGAGGACTTTTCATAGCAATCTCTTCTCGTTTAGGAATCGTAAATGAGATAAAGAAAAAACTTGGAAATTTTAAGTGATTTACAAAATTACCCCTTGGAGTTTATTTAATTTGGATGTTTTTTAATTTAATGAATTGAAAATATTTTTTGTCTGTATTAATTGAACTAGTTAAATAATAAAATGATTCGTGTGAAAAGTCTATAAATCTTTATATCACGAATTTTAAATTATTTTCATGATGGATTATAAAAAGGAAAAATTGTATATAATAGCAAATTAATAACCTAAATTAAATGAAATAGCTAGGGTTTGATTTAATTGTGCTCCATAACAAACATTAGCTAAAATTTGCCAGCGTCTCTCTCCCAAAAATCTCGCTCGCCACTCTCCATTCTCGCTCGCCTCTCTCGCTTTATACACAGAAGTGTATAATTCTGTTTCTGTTTTGTATAAAGCGAGAGAAAATTGTATATACACATGCAAAAATGTATATATTCGTGTTATACACTTAATTATACAATTTACAAACATTTTACTTCAAATATTGCAGAGAAAAAGGCCAACGAATTATACAATTGCAGTGAAATACGATTTTCTCTAGTTTTATACAACAGAAGTGTATATATTGTGTTTCTGTTTTTGTATAAAGCGAGAAAAACATATATCTTCTTGCTATACACTTATAACTATGTAATATACATACTTCAATTCAACTGTATGCAAAAACAAATTATACAATTGCAGCGAAATAGGCCAGCGAATTATACAATTTAGGCCAGCAAATTATACAATTTTGGCCAACGAATTATACAATTATATATGTATAGCAAATTATACAGTTTTATGTTTGCTATGAAGCGCAATTATGCAAAGTTTGTTATAGCATACAAATATGAATTTTTTGTTTGCTATATGAGAAAGTTGCCCTTATAAATAAGTTGTAAATTTTCTATTTTTAAAATGTAATAATTTATTTTTTGGTCTGAGTTAAGGTACATTTTTGAAATTATATGAAATTTAGTGATTCTTATACGAAATTCTAAGATAAAAAATAAATAATTGACATTAAATATCTGATTGCAAATACTTGCAATAAGTCATTTAGCATGAGATTATAAGTTTTAATATTGATATAAATAAATTTAATCATATTGACTACATAAATTCTCATCTAGGTTTTAGCCAACTTTCATTTATTAATTATCATTAATTAATGAAAAAAATTAATTTTAGTGTTTAAGATACACCATTTGAATTATTACTACACCTTAATTTCAAACTCAAATTGAATTATTCTATACAAATTCCCTCTCAACATCATTTCATGCCTAGTTCAAGATAAAATTTAAAAATTATTTATAACTCTAACCCATGCCATCAAGTTAAAATTTAGGAATAATGCACAAGTACCTGCTTAACCCGTGTGAAATCTCAGAGACACCCTTATACTAAACTAAGGTTCTATAATACTTTGAACTTATTTTATTAATAATTTGCTATCCCTTTTCAATCTACGTGACACTATGATAGTTATCACGTAACGTAAAATTATTTATATGAAAAGTTTATATTAAAAAAAGAATAATTCTTCGTGAAATATCTGCAGATATATAAAAAATGTCATTAAAGACCTTAGAATTTCATGAATTTACGTGAAAAAATTTTCAATAGGCCTAAGTAAATAGTATAAATAGGGACATTTATTTGTTAAAACCATCAGCAAAAAGATCAATCAAAGTTCTTTGCAATACAATTCTTTCTAGCAATCCTCATGTGTCCAACGAATTGTCAAGTATCGCAATGTGTTTATTGAAGATTCAAATAATTTTTAGTGTTTAACAATTAATCTAAACTAAATCTAACCTACCAACACAAAAACATTATATGTTCTTCTTAGTTTTAAAACATGCATATTTTTAGAATGTTTCACTTGAACATAGTTATTTATTATGTTAATTTTAAAAAAATTGGTATCCATCATTTCTAATGAATTATCCTCTTCAAACATTCTAATTCAAAGATAAATCTTTTAATTTATTTTTATTTCTCATCTAATCGATCTTATATTTTTCGTATTTTCTTGAATTCATCAATATTTATTGCTTGAATCAATAGTAAACATACTTTTTATATCATTTTCAAATAAAATATGCTAAGTAATTTAATACTTAATTAACTTGACTAATGACTTTCATATCAAGACTTATCTTCAATTTAAAGTCAATAGATGAAAGTACATTTCCATAACCTAATAATGTTGTTTTAATTTCAGCACTAGGTCAGAAGAAATAGTACTATAATACAATACAATATTTTCTTCGCTTATATATGGTTCAGGGGTGATTCGATAGCGTTAAAAAAAGACATGTGCCTTAGGCCTTTAAATTTATAAGTCCTCATTTTTAATAAAAATAGGCTATAAGTTATTATTTCTTAACAAATATTGAATATTACTTGTATAAAAAGTCAACTTTTCATGGAAAAAATATTAGAATAAATTTAACATATTTGGATTATTATATCTCATGAAAAATAATTTAAAAATATATATTATCATTTGAAAATTAAAAAAAAATCAATTATATAAAAATTATAAACAATTCAAATTTAAAGCCTTGTTTAATTTATGTTTTAAACCACTAATACGTTTGATGTGGTTCTATGAAATGGGATTGATTTTGATGGTTTTTGACAATTCAATAAATCTTTATTTAAAGAAAAAAGAAAGGATAGATCAGTCAATACACTTAAATTGGTGGAGTTTCACTATGAGTTCTTAATTATATTGAGGATTTGTAGCTGGTTTTGAATTTCGTCGGCACATGAATCCACGTGGCAAAATGTAAGCTGATTCATCATATTCATACAAAGACTTTTGATGAGATCAATTGGTGATTATAAAATTAATAAAATCATTTAAAAAGTATATTATAATTCATTGACCTTTGAAATGTGTAAGTGCATATATTTCATTAATCAATTAATTATAATTAAATATGTCTTTAAAAAATATATAGAATACACAAATTATGTTTTTTTTATTAATAAGTTCAAATAAATTATATTTTTCGCTTATAAGAGTTTAAACTTTAAATTAATTAAATTTTCTTTTTGGATATCATTTTTTGTAATATTATGCTTATTCTTATGAAATTATAGACACACCCTCGAATCCACTTCTCACCTCCGTAATATTTTGCCAAATGATATATAAATATTTTGCTTATTTACCAAATAAAAGTAACTTATAAACTAAGATATTTTATAGGGAAAAAAGACATTTTTACTCCTACCAAACACACCCTTAAATGATACTCGAGCTTTATCTTTTCAACCATGGGCCAAATTGAATTAGTTTCTATGGATTTCTAAACCAGCAGAAAAGGATAAAACTTTTTATTTTATAAAGTTGATTTCATTTCTAATTTTTTACATTAATATAGTATAGATCAATAAGGTACAAGAATAGCTGGATTCACTATAATAAAAATAATTTTTAATGATATTAAATATTGACACTAATAAAGAGTGTTAGAGTCTTTATCGATATTAGTTAAGTTTCATTGAAATTAATGTTGCTAAAGATTTTAGGGACATATACAAAGAGTAACAATTGCCGCTAAATATGTATTTTAGCGACAATTAAAAATTAAATACCATTAATGATCATTTTTGTTATACTGATTGAGGTAAAAAATCCACATTCATCACTTTTTTGCTTTTATGATAATTTAAAGTTACAATCTTAAGATTAAAAGCGCAATATTCAAAAGGTATCATAACAACTAACGACTAAGCTCTCCTCTAATCAAACTTGTCATACCAAACCTATCTAGTACTTCCTTTGTCCATATTTTCTATTTTAAATGTTCCTATTTATTTCTCCATTTTGATAAATTAAGAAAGAACAATTTTTTTTTATTATATTCTCATTTAAATTTTTAGAAAAATTTATAAGTTTTAATTCATCCTTTTTGAAACAATATTTAATAAGGGTAAAATTGTAATTTCACTGTATTAATTATTGCTATCTTTGTGTGCTTTTTCTAAAGTGGACAACTAAATAGGGCAGAGGGAGTATAATTTAAATATCTTATATGGTTCACGAGCTATTGCACAAGAATAAATTATTTAATGTGCATCCAAAGAATAAAAATTGCAGATTTTCATAGTATTCATTTTTCATACTAAATCTTAAAATATTTATGATTCGTATAAGATATTTTATTTCTCTCTAAAGATTAACTTGTCATCCTAATTAAGTTTTCCGAAAGCTAACATTATAAAAACAAGTATCAATTAATCGTAATGCACTTGTTCTTTGCTACCAATAAAGTTAATCATTTGACATCAAATTAACACAAGTGAATAATGACATTTTTTGAAATATTGAAACCATCTATTGAACAAGTCTCCATCAGAATGGACCACCATGTAATTTAAAAATCCTTATGGAAGGGAAAGAAAATGTAATTGTTTCATATAATATTGTTAAGTTAATAATTAAAAAAAGAGTTAATTATATTAAAATACAACTAATGTAATTATTAGTCAATTCAAATGAGACTAGTGTAGTGAAATGAATAATTTTTCTTTATTATTTCCTTAGCATCCAATTGAAAAAGAGAGCGTTGTCGGTGAGAAAACGATACCCAAACTCCAAAGGCAAATTACTCTGTAGTTATCCATTTATATGATGTTTTTAGTTTCATCGTCTAATATTTGTTGATCATCGTACTAAAAATAATTATCTTAATATATTATATATTTTATTAAATTAAAAATAACATAAATTAATTTTTTCGTATATTATTTTTAATTAATTTTTTAAAAAAATATTCATATTTATTTGTATAATTTTAAAATAATTTAAAAAGTGAATTCATAAAATTATTTATTTATCATTTCTTAATCTACGTGTAAAAATATAAAATAAAAATATCCTAGTTAAAATATGGAAAAAAAAACTTTAGAAAACCCTTTTTTTTTTAGTTTGAGCATTATCAATACTGTTGTTGTGTTTGAACTTTATGAATATTCGTTTATAATGTTTGAAACTTTTGACAAATTCTTTATTTAAATTGTGAAAAAATTAAATCATTTTTGGAGTTTGCATTAATAGAATTTTAAAGTTTTGCAACTTCAAATTTCAACATCATCTGTTTGGAATTTTTCGGTGTTTTAAGTAAAAATAGTTTATCCAAACTTGATTTTATCATGAAATATTAGGTAATAGCTATTTTTAATTTGTATATCCTTCATTTATTTTTATTTGTCATTATTTAATTTGATACCTCAATAAAAAATAATTTTAATATTTGTATCTTGTCACACTGAGTCTTCAAAATTGATAGGAATATTTAATGCTAGAGGTAAAACATGAAAAAATAAAGGGAAATAGATCTAATTAAATGCAGTAACTTTCCTTTCTGTTATTTTTTTAATAAGCAAAAACTCAATTTCTCCCTAATATTTTTCTCAAATTCAATTTCAAATTTCAAACTTTTCTAACACGTTCTCATCATTTTCAAATTAAAATAAATACACAGGATAATCTGCACTGTATAAATATACAAATTCATATAAACACTCAACAATTTCATATACTTATACAATTCACTCAAACGCTTAATCGGTATATGTATATAACTTACACATTCCTATAAACATTCAACGGTTTCATATACTTGTACAATTCACCAAATAGACTAGATAAGTATATGAATGTAACTTACAAATTTCAATAAGCATTCAACAGCTCATATACTTATACAATTCACCAAAAACACTAAATAGGTATATGTATGTAACTTACAAATTCGTATAAATAGTCAACAGTTTCATATACTTATACACGTTATGAATATCCAAAAACAGGATGAAGAGTTACGGTATAAAATGAAAACATAATAGTTTCATATATGAAATCAGAGAATCTCAGATTATATACATAATTCCAAACACAAAAATTACTGTGAAATCAACGAATTTCAGATCACAAGTTCAAAATTATCAACAAATTTATCACAATTTTTTCTAGATTTCAAATTAACTATCCAAATCTATTAGGAACAAAATATACACATCTCAATATACATTCCAATGAAACTGATGAAAGTTAAAAAGAAAATTTGATTTTGAACACCATTTTTGACAAAAATAAAAATAAAAATAAGAGTATATTTTCGTCATGAAATTACCTCCTGTTGCTATCGGTAAAATCAAATTTATCTCGCTTGTTATTTAATGACTTCAATAGCTTGATCAATTTTTTTAAATGACTATAATGGAGTTCTTTCGATTGAAGGAGACGAAGAAGGAACAAAATTCTACTGAAACCGAGTAAGCGTAACTTTTGAAATTTTTCTCCTTATTTATTTAATCGAAATTACCCCCTTCTTTTAAACGATTAAAATGTATAATGGTCATTCAGCGAATATACAGAAAAACACATCCGTGTCAAACTAAAATTTGCTACAGAATGCAACTTTAAAAAGTTTGCTACATTATAAAATTAAGAATGTTATATTTGCTATACATAAAATTTACTCGGTAGTAAATATTTTTTTATATATAAATACGTCAAAATAAAAATAAAAATTTATTTTTAGAAACAAGTCACAAACAATATAAGTGAACGAAGTTTTTTAATGGCTAAACTTTGACGGTTAGCCATTAGTTATTGACGTAGGCTTGGGTTGTTATATTTCGAATGGACTTTAACTTGTGAAACCTTCATGGTATAAGACTTTGCATTTTGGTGGATCATGGCTTAGATAATGAAATTTTTTATTTATGACTTCATTTAATACGGTTTTCATATTAATATAACTTGTATTGATACATATATGATATACAACCTTCGTATGTGTTGATACAACCTATACTGATACATATCTGAGATATGACCTCCATAGTGATACATATTGATACAACCTATATTTTTCAAAGACAACTTATATGTAGTATTTCTCCTCTCTCTATACCAAATCACGTCCACCTTTTTCTTCTCCCTTTCCTAATTTTGTTCGCCTCTTTCCTTTCCATTATAACCTTTATGTATCAAATTCAACATATATATCAAATTGTATTCGTTGATAAAAGTTGTATCTGACGAATATATCATGTATCGCATTTCTCCTCTCTCCCTTCTCCAAACTCTCACTTGCTTATCTCCTCTCTCGAACTGTTGTGGTGAATTATAATCAGATAAACTATAGCTACTAATGATAATAATGATCTAGACGTATAACTTATTTATGATAGTTTATCTTAAATAATCAAGTACTCATTTTCTATGTTGATAAGTAAATAAATTGACATATTCATTCCGAAAGAACCGTTTAAAGTTATAGTAGCCATTGTATATGTAAAAATATTGTACTATGATGCTATCAATTGTGAAATATTAAAATTGGATCGAATGCATTTTTTTCCTTAGAAATGCATCTATCGATCTTATTAATGAAAGCCCATAAGTCTCACTTGTCATGAGTTACAAAACTAGCAAGGATAAACTACTTCCAAATGAAGAAAGGTAATTGAACAATAATACTACGTTCGTTCACTTTAAATTATTATGATTTTATTTTTTTAGAATCAAACTACATAAGAACTTTAACTAATTTTTTATTAAACATTTTTTACTATATTAATATACAAAAAAATTGTAATTTATAATACTTTTCGTATTTTTTTTAATTCTTTAAAATGCACAAGTCGGGGCACTAGTGTTTTTCGTATTAAATATTGAATATCTAAACTTTTCGTTTAGAGTCAAATTAATAAATTAATTTAATTTCAAAAATTGATTAAATTAAGGGAAAATCGTATATAATAGCAAACTAACAACCTAAATTAAATAGAATAGCTAGGGTTTGATTTAATTGTGCTCCATAGCAAACGTTGGCAAAAATTTGCCAGGCGTCTCTCGTAGAAGTCTCGCTCGCCACTCTCCCATTCTCGCCTCTCTCGCTTTATACACAGAAGTGTATAATTTCTGTTTCTGTTTTGTATAAAGCGAGAGAAAATTGTATATACACATGCAAAAATGTATATCTTCGTGTTATACACTTAATTATATAATTTACAAACATTTTACTTCAAATATTGCAGAGATAAAGGCCAAAGAATTATACAATTGTGAATTATACAATTGCAGTGAAATACAATTTTTTCTAGCTTTATACAATAGAAGTATATATATTGTGTTTCTGTTTTTGTATAAAGCGAGAAAAACATATATCTTCTTGCTATACACTTATAATTATGCAATATACATACATTTTAATTCGATTCAACTGTATGCAAAGCTAATTATACGATTGCAGCAAAATAGGCCAGCGAATTATACAATTTAGGCCTGCGAATTATACACTTGTATATGCATAGCGAATTATACAGTTTTTATGTTTGCTATGAAGCGCAATTATGCAAAGTTTGTTATAGCATACAAATATGAATTTTTTGTTTGATATATGTGAAAGTTGCCCTTAAATTAACTTTCGAGAAATACACAAAATAAATAGAAGTGCGCAGAGAAGGTATGTAATCTTGACAGCTCACACTACTTAAAATCACAGAAAAATCAACTGCAAAAACTGAGGAACTAAATTGACGGATAAAATTAAGGGATTTCGTCAGCTTGTAAATTTTTTTTTCTTAAAAAATAATTGAAGAACTATTTATTTATTTGAAATAATTGAAGAAATTATATAACCTATTATTCGTACAGAATACGTTGAAACTATAGAAATAATTATTATTTAGAAATAGAAAATCGATGAATATCTTTTGGTTAATTTTGCACCATTATATTTTTTAAAAAAATTCTAATTATATTTGTACTTTTAAATTTACTTTTTTGAAGATCTACACCGTCAATCAGTTTTAAAGCATACGTTGGCGTTGAAAAATATAAATAAAAACACATAAAAGTTGCTATTTATATAATGAATTTAACCTGTCAGTTTTTACTCGATTATAGGTCATAACCAACTAACGTCAATCGGCATTTCACATATTATTTTCAATTGCATTAATTAATTATAGTACTCCTATGCTTTTTTCCTAATCGGTTTAAAAAATAATATACTTTTACGTTAAATAATAAATTTAAAAATAGAAAAAGGTCTAAAATACCTTTGAAGTATTAGAAATAGTACAAAATCATCCTCCATTCACATATTGCCTTTAAAATGCCCTCGCATTAACCTATTGATTCCAAAATATCCTTGTCATCCACCTTTGTGTTAAAAAATGACCACTTATTTAACGGTTTTAAGTTTAAATAATTTAAATATTTTTTTAAATACGTAGCTCTCAACTATCTTTTATAACTTAACTTATTAGTATAATTTAGGGCAACTTTCACATATAGCAAACAAAAAATTCATATTTGTATAATATAGCAAACTTTGCATAATGACGCTCCATAGCAAACATAAAAACTGTATAATTCGCTATACATATACAAGTGTATAATTCGCTGGCCTATTTCGCTGCAATTGTATAATTTGCTTTGCATATAGTTGAATCGAATTAAAATGTATGTATATTGCATAATTATAAGTTTATAGCAAAAAGATATATGTTTTTCTCGCTTTATACAAAAACAGAAACACAATATATACACTTCTGTTGTATAAAGCTAGAGAAAATTGTATTTCACTGCAATTGTATAATTCGCAATTGTATAATTCGTTGGCCTTTTTCTCTGCAATTTTTGAAGTAAAATGTTTGTAAATTGTATAATTAAGTGTATAACACGAAGATATACATTTTTGCATGTGTATATACAATTTTCTCTCGCTTTATACAAAACAGAAACAGAATTATACACTTCTGTGTATAAAGTGAGAGAGGCGAGCGAGAATGGAGAGTGGCGAGCGAGATTCCTAGGAGAGAGAAGCTGACAAATTTTAGATAATGTTTGCTATGGAGCACAATTAAATCAAACCCTAGCTATTCTATTTAATTTAGGTTATTAGTTTGCTATTTTATACAATTTTCCCTATAATTTATAAATCAATCTATTATCCACTCATTACAAATTAAACCGGCCCAATTAATAAATCCGCCCCTTTACTAATACAACAATAGTAATTTACTGCCAATGATTGTTCATAAAATTTTGAGGCGAAAATGACTATACAAGTACATTATCATATATTTGTAAACTGTCAATCAAAACGTATTATAATTCAAGTGTACAAATAATAATTATCGATAAACTTAAAAATCTAACTACGTTCATCTTAATTATTCCTTCATCTCCATTATGTAATGTTACATAATAGATAACTTTTAAAAAAATAATATATTATAATTTTAATATTTAAAATAAATCATATATATTTATAAAATTATATTTAAAAAAGTGCACGAATTAATTTGGGGTTACTAGAGGCTAAACCTAAATCTCACTGGGGCTTCAATCCGGATTCAAATAAACTTGGACATTATTTTCAAGATCTGTGATTTCGCCATGTCTTAGTAGTGTTTAGGATAATTTTGATACTAAAATTGGTTTATTAATTGGACGGATTTAATAAGCAATGCGTGGGTAGTTAATTGGTTAATGAATGATATTAAAAAACTGTCACGACACAAATCCGGGCCGCGACTGGCACCCACACTTACCCTCCTTGTGAGCGAACCAACCAATCTAAACCTTAACATTTCAATATAATATCAACAAAAGTAATGCGGAAGACTTAAACTCATTAATAAAATCAATAACTATTATTATCCCCAAAATCTGGAAGTCATCACCACAAGAACATCTATGATCAAAGTACTAAACTAAGAGTATTCTAAAAAGCTAAAAGTACATGAAAGCTAGTCCATGCCGGAACTTCAAGGCATCAAGAAATGAAGAGGAAGATCCAGTCCAAGCTAGAAGCATTAGCTCACCCTGATATCCGGAATAATGAAGACTGGCTAGAGTTACTGTTGAGTCGAAGATGACGGCACGTTTGCTGCACTCCACAATTAAACAAGAAGAAAACATAAAAGTAGGGGTCAGTACAAAACACGGGTACTGAGTAGATATCATCGGCCAACTCAAAATAGAAATCAATATATATCAAGTAATATCATAAATAAACTATGATACTTACACATGTAGCAACAGCAAGTACTATATTATTAACAATTACCGTCAAGTTCACACATGAGGACTGAAGCCTCAATGCCATACTCATTTGGGAATTATGTTCATTAGATAGAGTATATTAACATCTTTCAAGATTCATTATCTTTATTTCTCTTGTGTCGGTACGTGACACTCCGCTCCCTCGTATTCATTAATCCTCTTGTGTCGGTACATGACACTCCGATCCCCTAAATCTACGTGTCGGTTCGTGACACCCGATCCCCTAATACTACGTATCGGTTCGTGACACCCGATTCCCTAATTTTACGTGTCGGTTCGTGACACCCGATCCCCTAATTCTACGTGTTGGTTCATGAAACCCGATCCCCTAATTCTACGTGTCGGTTCGTGACATCCGATCCCCTAATACTACGTGTCGGTTCGTGACACCTGATCCCCTAATTCTACGTGTCGGTTCCTGACACCTGATCCCCTAATTCTACCTGTCGGTTCGTGACACCCGATCCACTAATTCTATGTGTCGGTTCGTGACACCCGATCCACTAATTCTACGTATCGGTTCGTGACACCCGATCCCCTAATCTCCTTCTATCAATTCATCACGCCTTCTTTCTTACCAAGGCAGCATCAATCCCATTATTTTAGTTCATCACACCTTCTTTTATACCAAGGCCTCATTATTAACAAAGATATTAGGATTTTGCAAGATTTGAGATTCAATAACTTCATCATGCTTATATAATCACAATTATATAATTACGTTCATGCAAGCATACAATTAAGCACATAGCAGGGTTTACAATATTATCAATACATATCATTCGCTATTAAGAGTTTACTACGAATATCGTAAGAGAAACCATAACCTACCTCCACCGAAGACTAGTGATCAAGCAAGAATTTCCCAAAGCCTTGTGTTTTTCCTCTTCGTTCGTCTCTCTCTATCGATTCTCCTTCTCTCTCTTTCTGTTCTTTTCTTTTTCTTATTCAAACCCTCTTTCTTTTACCCTAATTGACATGTAATTAAATGTAAAAGATGACAATAATAACCCACAATTTAACTCAAGGTTACCTATTTTATCCCCCAAGAAATTGAGTTATTAATATAAACCCACGAAATATATAATTATAGCAGGAATAGTCCAAAACGCTCCTTTAAAACTTAACCAGAAATCCAACTCCGACTGGGATTATGCAACCTGTGACGGCCCGTCGCGCCTGCGACGGTCCGTCATGCAGGTTCATCAGAGACTCAATTTCCTTAAGGAGTCTGTGACGGCCTGTCGTACCTACGACGGTCCGTCATGCAGGTTCATCAGAGACTCGATTTCCTTAAGGAGTCTGTGACGGCCTGTCGTACCTACGACGGTCCGTCCTGCACTTCCATCACGACGTTCAGAGAATCGTTCCCTGTACCAAATTCTCAAGAGTTGAAGTGTTTTGAAACGGTGGATCACGATGGTTCGTCGTGCCTGTGACGGTCCGTCCTGCAGGTCCGTCACAGAGTTCAGAGAGTCGATTTCAGCACCCAAATTTCAGAATTTCTAAGTGTTTTGGAACGAGACACCCTCGACGGTCCGTCGTGGGTTCCGTCGTCTCAGCCTGTTTTTCCAGAAATAAAAATCTGCTGCTCAAAACGACTAAACAGGTCGTTACATTAGATACCAATTTACCCATCGTTCGTCCCCGAACGATCACAAGAAGGAAAATAAGGGCGAAAAGGAGTACGTGAATCTGTGAACAGGTGTGGATATCTTTCTCGCATATCAACCTCCTTCTCCCAAGTGGCTTCTTCAACGGGTCGATTCTTCCATTGAACTTTGATGGATGCAATCTCCCTTGATCTCAACTTGCGAATTTCTCTATCTAGAATGGCAACAGGTTCCTCTTCATAAGACAAATTCTCATCAAGCAAAACGGAATCCCAACGGATGATGTAGTTTCCATCCCCGTGGTATCTTTTCAACATCGACACATGGAATACCGTATGTACTCCGGACAGCCCTGGAGGCAAGGCTAACTCATAAGCCACCTCCCCTACTCGCTTAAGTACTTCAAAGAGACCAATGTACCTTGGGCTTAGCTTGCCTCTCTTACCAAACCGCATCACCCCTTTCATTGGCGAAACTTTCAACAAGACTTGTTCACCCTCCATGAACTCTAAGTCTTTAACCTTCCGATCTGCATATTCTTTTTGCCTACTTTGCGCCGCTAGAAGCTTTTCTTGAATAGATTTCACTTTCTCCATCGAATCCCTCAAAAGATCAGTACCCCAAGGCCTAACCTCGAGCGCATCAAACCAACCAATGGGGGACCTACATCTCCTACCATACAATGCTTCAAATGGAGCCATATCAATGCTTGAGTGATAGCTATTATTGTATGAAAACTCCGCTAAGGGTAAGAAGTTATCCCAATGGCCACCAAATTCTATTACACATGCACGAAACATATCCTCCAACACTTGAATTGTTCGCTCAGACTGACCATCGGTCTGAGGATGGAACGCAGTACTAAGGTCCAACCTAGTACCCAATTCCGCATGCAATGTTTTCCAAAACTTAGAAGTAAATTGCGTACCTCTATCTGATATGATGGAGAGTGAACAATTTCTGAGATATAGATTTTGGCTAACTTCTCTGCATTGTAAGTCACCTTGACCGGAATGAAATGAGCAGACTTAGTTAACCTATCAACAATCACCCAAATAGAGCCATACTTACCCATTGTCTTTGGAAGACCAACCACGAAATCCATTGCGATTCTCTCCCATTTCTATTCCGGAATGGGCATTCTCTGAAGTGTTCCTCCGAGCCTTTGGTGTTCATACTTTACTTGTTGACAATTTGGACATTTGGCAATAAAATCCACAATATCACGCTTCATTTTACTCCACCAAAAGTGTTGCTTTAGGTCACGATACATCTTGGTTGCACCAGGATGTATAGAATACCTTGAACTATGAGCCTCTGTCAGAATAGTGTTGATCAAATCATCGACGCGGGGTACACATACCCTTCCCTTAATCCTCAAAACACCTTCCTCATCGATTTGTGCTTCCTTAGCCTCTCTTCGCAATACCTTATCTTGGATTCTGCGCAGTTTCTCATCATCAAACTGTCTTCCCTTAATCTTGCCAAGCAAGGAAGATCTTGCCTCCACACAAGCTAACAATCCTCCCTTCTCATTTACTTCTAATCTTATAAGGTCGTTAGCTAGAGTCTGAACCTCTCTAGCCAATGGACGCCTAGAAGCTTGTAAGTGAGCTAGACTTCCAATGCTTCCCGCATTTCTACTTAAAGCATCCGCTACAACATTCGCCTTCCCCGGATGATACAAAATGGTGATGTCATAGTCCTTCAGTAGTTCCATCCATCTCCTCTGTCTCAAGTTCAAATATTTCTGAGTAAAGACATAATGTAGGCTACGATGATCCGTATAGACCTCACACTTAACCCCATATAAATAGTGTCTCCATTGCTTTAACGCAAACACTACCGCTGCCAATTCCAAATCATGAGTTGGATAGTTACGTTCATGCACCTTTAATTGTCTTGAAGCATAAACAATCACATTCTTCTCTTGCATTAGCACTGCAACCAAACCCGAATAGGATGCATCACAATAGACAATGAAATTCTTACCTTCCACTGGCAAGGTGAGAATTGGTGCAGTAGTCAACAGAGTCTTGAGCTTCTGAAAGCTTTCCTCACACTCATCCGACCATACAAATGGGACATTTTGCTTAGTCAAGTTCGTCAGTTGAGAAGCAATAGAAGAGAATCCCTTGACAAATCGGCGGTAATAGCTAGCTAACCCAACAAAACTCCTTATTTCTGACACATTAGTAGGTCTTACCCAATTCTTCACTGTCTCAATCTTAGAAGGATCCACCATCACTCCATCCTTAGAAACCACGTGCCCCAAGAAGGACACTGCATCTAGCCAAAACTCACACTTAGAGAACTTGGCATAAAACTTTTTCTCCCTTAACATTTCCAATACCATTCTCAAATGCTCCTCATGTTCCTCCTTACTTTTAGAGTATATCAGTATATCATCAATAAATATAATCACAAAGAGATCCAAATATAGCTTAAAAATCCCATTCATCAAACTCATGAACGCAACAGGGGCATTCGTAAGACCAAAAGACATCACTACAACATCACTACAAATTCGTAATGGCCATACCTGGTTCTAAAAGCAGTCTTTGGCATATCCGTTTCTCGTATTTTCAATTGATGATAACCGGATCTCAAGTCAATCTTAGAGAAGACACAAGCACCTTGTAACTGATCGAACAAATCATCAATGCGAGGAAGAGGATACTTGTTCTTAACCGTTACCTTATTTAGTTGTCTGTAGTCTATGCACATTCGAAAACTCCCATCTTTGTTCTTCACAAACAAAACCGGAGCACCCCAAGGAGATGCACTTGGTCTAATGAAGCCTTTGTTCAACAACTCTTGAAGTTGGGCTTTTAACTCTGTTAAATCCGCGGGAGCCATTCTATAAGGGGGTATAGAAATGGGGCGAGTACCCGGTTCAAGATCAATACAGAAGTCAATATCCCTATCTGGTGGCATGCTAGGAAGATCTGCAGGGAATACATCCAGAAACTCACGAACCACCGAAACCGACTCAATCGAGGGTACTTAGGTAGTGTCATCCTTGAGATGTGCCAAGAAAGCTAAACACCCTTTATTAACCATTTTCTTAGCACGAAGAAAAGAGATGATACGCACCGGGTTGGAAGTGTAGTCACCCTCCCACACTAACGGATCTGTCCCAGGCTTGGCTAACGTCACTGTTTTAGCATTACAATCCAAGATCGCAAAATTCGGAGAAAGCCAAGTCATACCCAGAATTACATCAAAATCAACCATTTCTAAGATAACCAAATATACATAAGTGTTGATCCCCACAAAGTTCACCAAACAAGACCTATATACCTTCTCAACTACCACAGAATCACCCACCGGAGTAGAAACACGAATAGGCATATCAAGTAATTCACAATGTAAATTTAGACCATTAGCAAATGAGGAAGATACATAAGAAAATATGGATCCAGGATCAAACAATACAGAAGCCATGCAATCACAAACCAGAAGATTACCTGTGATGACAGCATCAGATGTCTCCGCCTCCGATCTCCCAGGGAAAGCATAACAATGGGCCCTTTCGTTTGTTTGTCCGTTGCCCCTACCATGTTGTGATGTAGTGGCTCCAGTTTGCCCATCACCCCAACTGTTTTGGTGACCACCATTACCTCGACAGCCACGTCCTCCAGAATAACGGCCTCTACCATGACCACCTCTACCTCTAGCTATTGGGGGTCTATAACTCTGTTTGGGACAATTCCTCCTAATATGTCCAGTCTCCCCACATCCATAACACTCTCTAGAGTCAAGCATAGGTCTCTCCGAGAAGTGTTGACCGGTCTGAGGTGGACCCCCAACTACAGTCTGTAGTGAAGACTGAATGGGTCAAACTGAGTAACCTCCGGAACCCTGTCCTCTAGAGTAAGAACCATTAAACTCACCTCCCTTTCTAAACCTCTTTGATGTCGATGCCATGGTGAATTCATCTGGCTTCACTTCTTCCACCTCTACCACAAAATCTACCACTTCTTGGAAGGATTTTGCCGTAGCCGCTACCTGTAAGGCTGAAATCTGCAACTCTGACCTCAACCCCTTCACAAAACGGGGAATCCGCTCTTGTGGACTGAAACAAAGTTGGGTGGCATATCTGGATAGTGCACGAAACTTAGCCTCATATGCATTGACCGACATCCTACCTTGCTCTAGGCTCAAGAACTCATCCCTTTTCCTATCCCTCAAAGTCCGAGAGATATACTTCTCCATAAACAAGCTAGAGAATGAGGCCCAAGTCATAGGTGGTGCCTCGGTTGGTTGACACTCAACATGTGACCGCCACCACATTTTGGCGTTCCCTTGAAACTGATAACTCACGAACTCAACACCAAACCGTTCTACGATACCCATCTTGTGTAGTAGCTCATGACAGTCAACCAGAAAATCGTAAGCATCCTCAGATTCAGCACCCTTGAAGACTGGAGGTTTCAATTTCAAGAACTTACTGAAAAGTTCATGTTGATCATTTGTCATTATAGGCCCTGTAGTTAGACGAGGAAATGTGCCTATTTCCAATGGAACATCCATGCGGGGAGCCGCAGTAGCCGCATGTTGTACCTCCGGACCCTGAGGTGCTGGTGCAGAAAACACTGGAGGTGTTTGACCTTGATCAGATAACCCACTAAGATAAGCGAGAACCTGATTGATCATCTCTGGGGTAGGTTGGGGTGGCAATTCCTCATTTTGCACTTGTTCATTCTCCCCTTCCTCACCCTCTCTTACTACTTCCTCAGTCGATGGAGGAGTCACCGCCCTAGCATCAGATGGGCTAGGTGCTTGTCCTCTTCCTCTAGAGGACGTCCTCCCACGACCTCTACCACGGCCTCTTGCCGCTACTCTTCCTCGAGCTACAGCCCCAGTGGCTGGCTCAGACGCTTCTTGTCCTGCCGATGTTGATGTTGGCGCGGTTGTTGCTCTAGTTCTAACCATCTGCGAAATAGAGTGAAGATGGTCAGATACCAATTTGTATCACCTAGATACCAATTGGACCCAAGTAATAGCACGAAAGAAAGAAGAAAGAATGGAATTTTCCTAAAGTCTTATAGTCTCTCAAAGAAAAGTAAAGGCGTCCCCCTACCGTTCCTTAAGACTCTACTAGACTCGTTCTTGTATGATGAGACCAACGAACCTAATGCTCTGATACCAAGTTTGTCATGACCCAAATTCGGGCCGCGACTGGCACCCACACTTACCCTCCTATGTGAGCGAACCAACCAATCTAAACCTTAACATTTCAATATAATATCAACAAAAGTAATGCGGAAGACTTAAACTCATTAATAAAATCAATAACTATTATTATCCCCAAAATCTGGAAGTCATCACCACAAGAACATCTATGATCAAAGTACTAAACTAAGAGTATTCTAAAAAGCTAAAAATACATGAAAGCTAGTCCATGCCGGAACTTCAAGGCATCAAGACATGAAGAGGAAGATCCAGTCCAAGCTAGAAGCATTAGCTCACCCTGATATCCGGAATAATGAAGACTGGCTAGAGTTACTGTTGAGTCGAAGATGACGGCACGTTTGCTGCACTCCACAATTAAACAAGAAGAAAACATAAAAGTAGGGGTCAGTACAAAACACGGGTACTGAGTAGATATCATCGGCCAACTCAAAATAGAAATCAATATATATCAAGTAATATCATAAATAAACTATGATACTTAACATGTAGCAACAACAAGTACTATATTATTAACAATTACCGTCAAGTTCACACATGAGGACTGAAGCCTCAATGCCATACTCATTTGGGAATTATGTTCATTAGATTGAGTATATTAACATCTTTCAAGATTCATTATATTTATTTCTCTTGTGTCGGTACGTGACACTCCGCTCCCTCATATTCATTAATCCTCTTGTGTCGGTACGTGACACTCCGATCCCCTAAATCTACGTGTCGGTTCGTGACACCCGATCCCCTAATACTACGTGTCGGCTTGTGACACCCGATTCCCTAATTCTACGTGTCGGTTCGTGACACCCGATCCCCTAATTCTACGTGTCGGTTCATGACACCCGATCCCCTAATTCTACGTGTTGGTTCGTGATATCCGATCCCCTAATACTACGTGTCGGTTCGTAACACCCGATCCCCTAATTCTACGTGTCGGTTCGTGACACCCGATCCCCTAATTCTACGTGTCGGTTCGTGACACCCGATCCACTAATTCTATGTGTCGGTTCGTGACACCCGATCCACTAATTCTACGTGTCGGTTCGTGACACCCGATCCCCTAATCTCCTTCTATCAATTCATCACTCCTTCTTTCTTACCAAGGCAGCATCAATCCCATTATTTTAGTTCATCACGCCTTCTTTTATACCAAGGCCTCATTATTAACAAAGAGATTAGGATTTTGCAAGATTTGGGATTCAATAACTTCATCATGCTTATATAATCACAATTATATAATTACGTTCATGCAAGCATACAATTAAGCACATAGCAGGGTTTACAATATTATCAATACATATCATTCGCTATTAAGAGTTTATTACGAATATCGTAAGAGAAACCATAACCTACCTCCACCGAAGACTAGTGATCAAGCAAGAATTTCCCAAAGCCTTGTGTTTTTCCTCTTCGTTCGTCTCTCTCTATCGATTCTCCTTCTCTCTCTTTCTGTTCTTTTCTTTTTCTTATTCAAACTCTCTTTCTTTTACCCTAATTAAAATGTAATTAAATGTAAAAGATGACAATAATAACCCACAATTTAACTCAAGGTTACCTCTTTTATCCCCCAAGAAATTGAGTTATTAATATAAATCCACGAAATATATAATTATAGCAGGAATAGTCCAAAACGCCCCTTTAAAACTTAACCAGAAATCCGACTCTGACTGGGATTACGCAACCTGTGACGGCCCATCGCGCCTGCGACGGTCCGTCATGCAGGTTCATCAGAGACTCGATTTTCTTAAGGAGTCTGTGACGGCCCGTCGTACCTACGACGGTCCGTCCTGCACTTCCGTCACGACGTTCAGAGAATCGTTCCCTGTACCAAATTCTCAAGAGTTGAAGTGTTTTGAAACGGTGGATCACGACAGTTCGTCGTGCCTGTGACGGTCCGTCCTGCAGGTCCGTCACAGAGTTCAGAGAGTCGATTTCAGCACCCAAATTTCAGAATTTCTAAGTGTTTTGGAACGAGACACCCTCGACGGTCCGTCGTGCCCATGACGGTTCGTCGTGGGTTCCGTCGTCTCAGCCTGTTTTTCCAGAAATAAAAATCTGCTGCTCAAAACGACTAAACAGGTCGTTACAAAAACTAAATTATAATCAATAGTTGAACACCTCGTATTTTAAAAAGAAAATCTAAATAATTTAAATTTAAAATCATTAAATAAGTGGTCAATTTTGAATCTAAAGGTGGATGAGAAAGACATTTTGGAGCCAATAAGTGGATGGAGGATAGTTTTGTATCATTTTCAATATTTAAATGATATCTTAGGCTCTTATCCAATTTAAAAATACTTATTTTAGTCTTAATAAAATGAGTTTCTAACCATATAAATACGCATAACTTATTCTAAATCACAAGTTTTGAAAATATATCTTTAATTCTTATATATATATCGAGTTAAATTAATTCATATAAATTATATCGGAGGAAGTAATATTTACAAGCCGAGAAAGCAAAAAACAAGGACCTTTTGTGTCTATGTAAACACGTAATTCTTTTCTAAAATCATTCAATACATCTTATTTTTTTTCATTTATTCAAACTTACATACTATTGCATCGTATAGTTGATAGAGTATTTGAATTTTTAAACTAATAATCGCGTATTCAAATCTTGTAATATTTAAATCGGAAAAGGGTCTAAAATACCCTCAAAGTATTGAAAATGGTACAAAATTACCCTTCATCCATCTATTGGTTCCAAAATGCCCTTCTCATCCACCTATTGGGTCCAAAATACCCTTATCTTCCAACTTTTGGTTCAAAATTGACCACTTATATAACAGCTTTATATTAAAACTATTTAAATATTTTTTAAAATACGTGGCGCTCAACTATTTGTTATAATTTAACTTATTAGTGTAATTTATAAATCAATCCACTACCCACCCATTACTAATTAAATCCCTCTAAATTAATGAAACCCACATTATTAATGCAAGCTACTACCAATTGAGTGTTTTTTAAAAAATATAGAAGTAAATTATCATACATTCAAGTGGCTACATAAAAATCACCGATAAACTTAAAAGTCTGACTATGTTCATCTTAATTACTTTTACGTCTTAATTGTGTGATGTTACTTCATACGTAACTTTTTTTCAAAATAATATATTAAAGGTTTTAAAATAAATCATAAATATTTATAAAATTATATTTAAAAAAGTACATGAATTAATTCGGGATGTATTATTTCTTTATCTTTAATCATAAATTTCTAATCAAATTTTGAAAGAAAGTGTCCTCCTAAATAAGCGGCTCAACCTAAATTTAATTGAGGCTTCGATTCGGACTTGAATAATTTTGAATGTCATTTTCAGTAATCTATAATTTCATCTTGTTTTAGTAGTGTTTATGACGATTTTGATATTATAATTGAATTGTTAATTGAGTGAGGTTTAGTTAGTAATGAGTGAGTAGTAGATTGGTTTATAAATTATATTAATAAATTAAAATTACAATTAATAATTGAACGCCTAGTATTTAAATTTTTTTTAAAGAGTTTAATTTTAAAACAATTAAAAAATGGTCAATTTTGAATTCAAAGGTGGATGACAAGGATATTTTGGAGCAAATAGGTGGATGAAAAGGGCATTTTGAAGCCAATAGGTGGATGAATGATAATCTTTTACCATTTTCAATACTTTAAGGATATTTTAGGCCCTTGTCCATATTTTAATTTAACTTTTTATTATTATGAATAAAAATATATCATTGTTACATTCATAGATGAATGTTCAACTTACGATTTTTTTTACTATTTTAAAGCATTTAGATTTAGTAATTCCTGAAAGGAAAGTAGCAAAGTGTAAAATTGAGGATAAAACGATAAAAATCACATATTTTTAAGATAAAATTATCATTTATTCCTTATAAATTTATAATTACAGAAATTCCTCAAACTGATATAACAATATAAGCATTGATACATTAATTTGATATACATTTTATATATGATACACCAACACGATGCACGAGATACATGAATTTAATATACAAAAATATATTAATTTGATGTGCTGATACATTATTCTAATACACAAAAACAAGAAATTTTGAATTAAAAATGATAATGATAATAAAAAAACTTAAAACCGAGATATTTTTTTATTTTTCCAAAAATATAGCGAACGTAAGGCACATTCTTTAAGACTTACATATATATGGTAGGTCGGCGCAGAAGCGCATTTCGGCCTTCAATTTGTACAGACTATACTATAGCTGTACCTAATATTCGATCAATTAAAATCATATGTATGCGCCCAATTATATTATGTTCCATCCAACATTTTTTAAAATTACAAATAATTTAAATATGTTTTTGATATTTCAATATTTATTTAACCTAAGTTGATTAAATTATCTCTTGCATTTGTAGTTCAAACACTAATTTGAAGAAGCATATACAAATATTCGATAGTAAAAATTGATAACGATTTGATTTTCCTTTTTATAGTATTTCAATTTGAATAAAAGAAAAACTGTGTGTACTTAGGGTAACTATATTATCACTTTTTATTTTAATTGTAATAGTTTAGGTTTGCTACCAACTCGATCTAGACCTATTTACACGATTTATCTTCTTCCATATGATATTTTGTTTTTCTACTTAAGCAATTCTAAATCTCGAGGCAATGACTATATATTGTTAATTTCCATAACGATTGAATGGTGCATAACACAACTAATATGTGACAAAAATACTCTTTTCACTTCAATAAATATCTTTACAAAAATGTAATCCTTTAATAGTTATGTAAAAATTGGAACAATATTATTAATATCTTCTTGATTATACTATGAAATATCACTTTTCTTTTAAACAAAATTAAGAAAATAATTTAAAAAACACTTATTTTAAAATAGAAAAAAATATATTTTGTGCATAAAAAAGGTTTAAGAGTTAGGAATTAGGTTATTTTTATTGATGTGTCGTGTGAAAAAGAAATAAGAAAGGTCGGTCCGCCTCTGTGGACACACCAAAAATAAATTAGTTAAAATATGGTATCTGTCAATGAAAATTGAGACATGCTTGCCAACAATCAAACAAAATCTATGCTTTTACTCTAATTTTATAATCCCTCAATTATTATTATTCAAAAGAATCAAAGATTAATTTTTGAGCTTCATTAGGTACAAACAAAATCTCCCCTTTCTACCTTTTCATTGATAAATATCTCTCAATTTCTTTGATGAACTCAATTTATTAGAAATTAATATATCGTGTAACTCAGAAATTGTAGTGGAAAAGTAAGTATTTCATCGTCTTTAATATGAGGTCTTGTGTTTGAGTCTATTTAAGTATAAAGTCGCCTTTAGGACTTTCCGCTTTGAATAGAAAAAAAAATCGATTTAGGCTTGACCACCATGCATGACATGAGCTATCAAATTAGTCCCTTTCTTTTTAATTGTGATGTTTAAACTAGCTAGCTTACCATCTCAATTAATTTCATGGAATATTTGTTACTTTCCACCGATATATATATTTATATATATATAAGTGTTTAAATAGAAAAATAAGGGAGCAAAATAACAATGGACAAAGTACATTCAATAATGAAGAAAGGAAGTTGACCTTCCAAGAGTTTAAAGGAACATAAAACACTTGAGAATCATAAAATCAAAACTAAATTAACTTGTGGAGTATGTTACTTTCTTTTGCAAAAGAATTGCCATCCTCCCAAGTAATTAGCATCTAATAACTTGTCTTTCCATATTAGGTAGATCGTTGAACGCAAGATACTTTGCACACTAGACTTTTTCCTCGCAGTAGAACTAAAATCCAAATCATACAAAGGAAAAGAATGGAAAACTAATAGTAAAGTGATCTTTTTTAGTTTGGTGTAGAACCCAAAAATCCAAGCTGATGAGCCAAAACATCCACATGATCTTCCTCATTTTCTCCTTCTAGTAAATTGATCTCATCTTCAATACTTTCATTCAACAAACCCTCCCAAAATCCTTCATGATCAATAGATTTATCTTCAAAATTGATTGTGTTCTCACTTGGTCCTCCTTGCATGCTCATACCAAGTGATGTCTCCAATTCAAGATTATCAAATCCATTCATTTCACCATAATAATATTCATGAGGTTCCATCTTTATATTAAAATTTCCATCACTATTATTAAAACTATGGTCTAATTCTCCAACAATATTACTAGGACCTTGATGATGATCAATTTGTCTCCTTCTCTTATTCCTAATCTCTTCTTCAAGTTCCTTCCTTCTTTCCTTTTGTTGCATCATTTGCTCCAAAAACCTTGGATTCTGCATTGCTTTAGCCAAGAAATTCATCATTTGTTGTTGCTTTGCTTCTGTCCTCTTAAGCTTTTCTTCCATTGATTTGATGTGTGATTTTGTAGTCTGTTGATGTTGTTTAAGCTCCACCAATTCCATCATCAAATCTTTCTTCTCGCGCCTTAATCGATCAATCTCTCCATCTATCTCAAGCTTTCCCAATTCAATATAAGAGTCTATACCTTGATTTGAACCTTGTCCAGGATGGAAATTACTTGTTTTTCTCCTCCTAATTGTTTTCAAGAGATGCCTTTGCCCTCTCAAGAAACCTTCATGAGCAAACTCCCAATGGTCTGGATTAACCTTCCTAAATCCCTACATGATAATTCACATTGCTAGTAATATTTATCTATTGGAAGAAAAAGCAAAAAAAAAAAAAGGATCATAAAAAGCAATCATAATAGGATTTAACTTATATATACTGATCATAGTTGAGGTAATTTTATATTAATTGACTTGTTACAATCGTTATCTTTTAGTTGACATGATGGTATAAAATGTCTTTTACATAAATTGTCGTGGTATATATAATAATTGTACTCATAATAAAATTGTCTTTGTACATTCTACAAGAAATATTGTTAGCTAGGAGAAACTACATACACTAATGAAATGTTGTTACTGGACATAAGGTAATTGGAATTGGCTCATGAGTTTGGTAATGAATACTATACATAAGAGAATGTACATCTTTTTTTTGTTTTACAAGTGAAGATTTCACTTCCTTGATTAGTGATGGAGTTGTAGATACATGTGTATAAGAGTTCTCTAAACTTCTATGTTTTTCCATTTTAAAGTCAAATTTAATTTATTATTTCTCCACAATGTATACTTTAAACAAAAGAAACAAATCTAGTGCAACTTGCCAATAAAGGAAAAAATGAATCTAGTGCAAGTTGCAATTTCAAAATTCAAAATATTCACTAGAAGCTTCACAAACATGAGAAAATTCTAGAGCACTATAAATATCAACAATTATATAGTATATATCATTATGTAGAACACATCAAGCCTTTCTCTTTCTTGTTCCCTCTCTCTCTATATATATACGTATTTTGTGTGCTAGCTCATATATACTATTTTTGAGTTGGTTATAATAAGAAGATAAAATAATGCTTACATAAGTATTGAGCTGTCTGACAAAGCTTGAGAAATTGCTATGCTTGAAGTACCTTGGAAGTAGATTCATGGCAAAAGTTTGAGGATCCCAAACAATGAAACTATTATTACCTATACTCCAAGAAACAACATTATTGGTGTTTTGATCATCCACAAATTCATAAGTCTTTGTTAGAAATGGTGGAGGTCCATTCTCATGAAGCCCCTCCATTGGTTGAGGAATCCACATAGTAGGTTCATTAGATCTAGGGAACTCTTCTTTTATTGGGACACCAAAATTAGGATCCATATAAATCTTGATCTAACAAGGGGTGTACTAGAAAGTTAAATCTTGAATAAAGGAAAATATGTTTAATTAATATGTTTTGAAGTTCAAAGAGGGTGTTGCTAGCTAGTTACAACATCTTTGGGATTTTTAGGGTTTGGGAGTGAGGAGAATCAAGATTTAGATGAAAATGAGAAAAAGAAATAATTTTCCAAGAAAATGGAGGATATAGGAGAGGTAAAAAGAGTTTGTAAAATTAGATTTGGATTTAGATTTGGATGAGAAGGAGATGGAATATTAATATGTTGTATTAGTGGAGGTCAAGAGTGAGAGAGAAGAGAGAGATGTTAGGTCATAGTTTGATGAATATAGGTTTTGAAAATAATAATAATAGTTTATGGTATGGTCCTTAGATATTTTTAGTCCCTTTTAGCTTTTTTTTTTTTAATTTTAATATGGAGTAACCCTTTTGGGAAGGTCTTGGTAGGAGGAGAGTTTTATTTGTTTCATTGAACCTAAAATGGTAGATAAAAATTTGTACTAATCTAAATTTCTTTATAATTAGTTTGCATCTTTCTATTTCTGGTCAAAAGTAGTACTGTATTATACTCACTAACATCCAAAAATTTCTTCATAGTCTTAAACTATAAAATAATTCTTGACAGGAGGAAATTGAAACGTATTATGATTTCTTCTTTGTGAAGCAATTTGCATATAAAATTACTTTTCCAAATCAACCTTGCTTCTTTACAAAATTGACTATTTACAAAATTAACCATTACACTATATAGATAAGTGATTTCTTTCGACCGAGCCAGCTATCGAAAGTCTTACAAGCAATAAGCTAAACAAGTTAGAAGCTAAAGTGTAGATTATATGATTACTATGTGTTTGATACGTAGGAAAAATTTTTCTTTAAAATAATATAATAATTTTTAAATTTTATTTACGATATTTAATAAATAAATAAAATATTTTTGTCTCATGAATATCTATATTATAATCTCGAAAATATCATAAATATAGCGTGAGGTGGCATGAGGTGGTCAACACAGAAGTGAATCGTGCACCAATGTTAAGCTAAAAAAAGAGGTTCTAGCTAGGACTGAACCCTGGTCGCGTGGATGGATGTCTTAACATGTACCTACGATCCAAAGTACACCGTTATAACTATTAATTATATTTAGTTTATGCAAGTTTTTCAATCAGATATATATATATATATATACATATATATACATAATTTTTTTCAAAATTAAAAGGTGACATATACATGAATCCGCCTTTATCAAGGGGTGGTCCAGAGAGAGGAAGGGGGAGTGATCGAGAAGAGACGATGTGAAATTAAAATGTTATTTATAAAACTCGATATAATTTTACTTGAAATATTATTTTTCTAATTTTTAATTAACGATATTATTTAAAAAATAAATATTTCGAGCAGTCAAACAGAAATAAAAAAACGTCAAACTTATTTAAATTGAGGTGTAATATTTATTGGCATTCAAGCGTGTTTTTGAGTTTAGGTAACTTACTTCATTTTAATCCAAAATAAATTAATCGGAAAAACTCTGACATATATATTTTCAATAAATAAGAAGGCAATATTTGAAGACATAATAATATAAATTCATTAATGTAACCTTTATAAATACAACCAATTAAAATATTTCTTTATTACTTTATCACTATTTTTTAATTCTTTTTCAGCCAAACAGTGTATAAAATTCCAGAGATTTCTGGAGCTAGTTATTCATCTGGACCCCAGAAAAAAAAAACATTTAACTGGAAATTTTGTTCTCTTATGATATTATTACATATATCTTTTTCCTTAGTTTTTTTTTTTCACAAAATGGACCACTTGCAGATTTTAAGGTAGTGGATATGGGCAATTTGGCCTTGGAAATAAAAATTTCAGACGCAGTAACATTGTATAAATATTTATTATTATCGAAAGTTAAAGCGTATGATATTATCGATTAATAAAATTATGAGTACTACGACATAGCTATATTACCGTTAGAAAATAATATCTCATATAATTAAATTACAATATATAAAGTGATTAAATAACATATTATAAATATTTTTAATAGAATAAAATATTGTAATCTCTGATTTTAGATGTCTTGAAAAAATATGTTCCTAAGGTGCCCACATGTTTAAATCTTATTTTTTTAAAAATAACTTTTGTGAAATTCCTGACTCTGCCATTAACGAGTTACCTGCTCAAAATCGAGAATCTATGGAAATTAGGGACGAAAACAGATGAAGCTTTTGTTGTTTTTGACAGATTTAAATTAGAGATAAATGTCAAAAACACACCTAAATATTCACTTTTTTTGAGTTTCATACCTAAACTGTTGAAATTGTGAGTTTCATATATAAACTATCACTTTTTAGTTTGAGAAACACACCCCTAGGGTAGAAAAAATATTTTAGATTTTATTTCATAGAGAAAATATTATTTTTTTATAATAGTTTTTTAATTTTTAATTTTAACTAATATTAATAATTTATTTATTTTTTGTCAAAGTTGAATATTTTATCTATGTAGAGTGTGATACGGAAATTCTTTAAAGTAAAAAAGAAAGTGTATTACACATATCACGATGAGAATGATATAAAAGAGAGAGTTATGTTTCTCAAACTAAAAAAGTGATAGTTTAATTATGAAATTCAAACTTTCAATAATTGAAATAGAAAACTCAACAACACAATATAATTTAGATGTGTTTTTAACAATTATCTCTTTAAATTAATATTATATTTTATGAAAATATATTGCAAGTAAAATGTTGGTTGGAAATATCTTGGATATGTCCCAAAAGTAAGGGAAATATCTTGGCCACTGTACATTACTATAATATATATGTGTTAAATCAAAATAAAGTTTGAAGTGACAGGTGCTACTTTACGTTATTTTATATTATTAAAGGGTCCACTATCTTGATTGTAATAAACATCTAGAACTTGCATTTAGCAAATGATTATTTTTGCCTACTTTATAATAATATAAAATATAGTATAATACAATAACATAAAATATAATATTTTATCTGTTGGAAGAAAAAGATTTACTCAAAATTTTCGTTTTATTTTAATTGACGTGGTTCTTTTCTTCCCATTAAAAATTAATAATTCTTAAAACAATTGAGATTACTAGTTAATATCGTGGCAACTAATTTAAAGAAGGGTTTAGATAATATTGTTTGGTCTATAATTTGAATCTTAGTTGGTCTCATTTGTTAATCAAGTGAAGATATAAACTTTAATTATTTAAATTTCAGTTTTTAAGTTCGTTTAAAGATTTGTATATTAAATATTTAGTTTCTAAGTGCTATAAAGTGTATTTTTTTCATGTTACAACCACTTGATGTTTTTAATAGATCTAAATGCTTATGATCTTTAACAAAAATTTGATATAATTAAGATATTTATTTAGAGCGTTTATTAAAGATTATCGGAGAACTATTATCATTGTCCCGTCATTATTATTAATTATTATCTTATTCACCATGCATCACTCACAATTGTTATTCTCATTTACAATCATCATCATTTTTAATCAATACAATCTATTGTCACTGTTACTAATCACGATTTACAATCAACTGTTATTACTCATTGCCAATAACTCATAAAAATCATCAATCAATTTCGATAATGAAAGTATCTAGGGGTAATAATTCATTAAATCATTGAGATAATAATCAAATACGTACTTAATTTTTTATTTTCGGAGTTTCATATTTCACATGTCAATTGTTTTTCTTCTTCCAAGTGACCTATCACTATCCATTTATTAAAAACTATCTTGAATCTATTTACCTAAGTAGCAATCAATGAATCTCTTTTTCACATAAATTATCACACCATCTATTCAACTAAATATATTTTAGTACGTAAATAATGATAATTCAATATAAAAAAGGCACTCCAAAAAGAGGAAAATCTAAGGGGTGACGCAACACGAATATTAATAGCAACAATTATGAACCTAAACATTATGTTAAGTAACAAAAGTAAAAATAAAATAAAATAAATATGTCTACTTACAATCCAGAAAGAACAAAAGATGATCAAAAGTGTAATAATAATCATTAGTCAAATTGATGTAGAAAGTGCTAGTACTGCTAGTTGTTATGGGCACGGCCCAAAGCCCATAATTGGTCTTAGGTCCATAATATACATTATTTAATAAATTTATAAAAATTTATCATTATTCACTTATTTCTTTTCTCTTTTTTAATTTGAAATTCACCTAAAAATATGTATTTTCTCATCTTCAAAATTTATTAATATGAAAAGATGACAGGTCCTCCATCCGTTAAATTATTCTATTCTTGAATCAAAAGTATCAAATTTATATCATGAAATTGAAAATACAATATATATTTTTTTAACAAAAAGTATTATAAATATTTGTTAGATGCATATCTAAATTAATTAGATTTAATAAAAAGAAAAGTGTAACAACCAATGAACAAATAGTTATCTAACCCAAAAATGAATATGCATTCGAAAATCCTAAAACTTATGACAAATTTTATATGATAAGTTAGAAATTTCAATGTTAAAGAACTTTAAATGGTTGAAACTACCTAATTTAACTCTTCAATCAATATACAATCTACAATAATTTTATATATTTTCCCCTGATAATTATCTAAGCCAAAAAAACCTTGACAGGTATTACAACATTATTATTTATAACATATATCCACTAATCCAAAGATTTGATGGGAAGTGACAAACCTAATTGACTGAAAAAAAATAAATTAATATCAAATTAGGTAACTTTCACATATAGCAAATAAAAAATTATTATAACAAAGTTTGCATAATTGCGCTTTATAATATTTTATTTAAGATTTTCATATATGCATATTATAGCAAAATTTACATAATTACGTAATATTTTTTTTAGAAAAATAACTTAAATACACAACTATAATTTTTATATTCTCTAATTTTCCCTACTTTTTTTTAAATATTACATAATTCCTTTTTTTTTTTAATTTTAGTGTAAGTTTTAGATACATTACATTCTCTCTCCTATAATACACATTTACCCATTTTAATGCCTATTTTTTCTCCATTAAAACACTCAACCTCTTAAATCAGTTTTTGAATTTTGAATTTTATCCATTTAAACACTCAACCTTTTAAATCAGCTTTTTGATTTTGAATTATTAAATTTAATCAATTTTAAATAAAAGACCAAATTTTGAAATTTTGAATTTCAAAATTCAAAAAATTTGAAATTTAAAAAAGTAAAAATTTCAGGAAGCAGGACAACTTCTCTTAACTTCTACCGTTTTGTTCTCCATCAAGTTTCAGTTCTTTTTGCATGATCCTATGAATGTTAAGGTGGATTCAAACAAAGACTCTGGCTGTAAGAAGCTCAATTAATAGTCTCTTCGGCTGCTTTTCGTAAAGTTAACATTTTCTTTTTGTTCTACGTTAAGATGTAATCTGGATTTGATAATATTTCATTCTTTTACAGATCTGTACAAACTAGTCGTGCTAAACTTGGAAGGGTCTGTTGTTACTGCGTCATGTTTGGATTACCTCACAGGTCTGCTTTTACTGTTTTAATTTCCATGTTAACTTACTAGGCCTAGTTTGCGGGACAAACTTTATGAAGTAAAAGAGAATTTTTTGGGGAATTACTTCTCTATTCTGGGATTCCACGTTGTTGAAGTTTCTGATAGTCCGTTTATCATAATATAGCTCTCACTTCGTTGAAGTCGCTAAATGTCAATAGATCTCACCTTTTAGATGATGGATGTGAGAAGTTTTTGGATAAGTGGAAGACATTTGTTATCTGCCAAAAAGAACTGACTAAAGCAAAACCATTCCACATTGTTAGCCAACCGTTTTATATCTGCAGCACTCAGCAGTTTGAAAGAGTTAAATCTGGGATTTAACAATATCACAGATACATGAATTTGTTGTGTATCATAATATTTTAGATGGTGAATTGATACATGAATTTGTTGTGTATCATAATATTTTATATGTATCATGAAGTTTTGGAAATTGTTATAATGTATCATTCAATAAGTTTAGTAAATGTGTCATCAACTGTGCTTGATGATACATATAGAATCAGTGTGTACAGTGTTTAGTCAATGCATTGATACATGTAGTAGATATGTATCACATGTTTTGCATATAGTATGAATTCCTGAAAACTAATATCATGTATCAATAAGGTATTAGTTGTTTAGTTGATGTACTGATACATGTTTTGAAAATTGTTATAATGTATCATTCACTAAATTTAATAAATGCGTCATCAACTATACTTGATGATACATAGAGAATCAGTGTGTATATTGTTTAGTAGATGTTTCTGATACATGTATTAGATATGTATCACATGTTATAATGTTTTAGTTAATTCAATGATACATGTAGTAGACATGTATCACATGTTTTTCATGTAGTATGAATTTCTGAAAACTGAAACCATGTATCAGTAAGTTATTAGTTGTTTTATTTAGTATTTATATTTCAATATCGTTATAATTTGTTGTTTTATTTTCAAATTGCAGCCAATGAAGTACAAGATTAAAAAGATACCAACACATCCCATAAGGTTTGCTGTCAATTTTAACAACAATTTCCTAAAGGACAAGAATGTGATCAGATTCCAGGGGGAGGAGTATTCAGCAGACTGATTATGCAAGGAAACTGTACTGCATATAAATACCAGAGGCAGAAGCATCTCTAGCTTCCAAAGACCTTTACTTGCTTCAAATTCATACCCTTAGGTCTTGTAATTAGAGAAGTTGTTGCATTGTCTTTTTTATTCACTATGTAAGATTGTTTCTCGTGTTTTGTAGCTGTAGCATGTATAGACTTTTTGTAATTGATAGGAGTGTAGATAGTTATCATCTATTTGTTTTGTATTGAACACTATTGGATGAATAGAGTGCATCGTTCACAAAAAAAAGACAGATATTCAACCAAGCATAACATACATAAAATAAAAGCGAGAAACCCCAATATTCAATTATAACTAAAGAGAAACATTATATATTCTTATTGTCAAATTGACCGTAGTGTACTTTAAGGATTTCAAAGGATTCTTAGAAATGATCAACAATTATTTAAAGAAGCCAGATTGAAAAGATAAATAGACTTCAAAATAGATGATATAATCTTTGATTTTCAAAATTTGAAATTAATATCCAATTACGTGCTGATTTTATGGTGATTAATGATCTGTTACCTTAAATTAAGCTGTTTTAGTAACAACATTAATTGTATCATTTTTTCCCCATTTTTTTCTCAACAGTTTAAACTTAACATGTATCATTTACCATGTATCAGTAGAGTCTAAAGTATCACAGAACAACAAATTTAAGGAATTTTTTGTAAATACTAAATTTATCGGGACAGAATGTAATTATTGAATTACACTATGAGATTTCTTAAATTTTTACTTTTTTTTTAGGTTTGAGATGAATATAGAAATAGGACAGATCCCAAGGCCCACCTCCCCATCAAGGTTATAACAAAAGCCAATTAAGAGACATTCTATTATATATTCAGTATTAGTTGATCATTTTTTATTTATAAAATATTTAAAAAATTATAAATAAAAAAAATTAATTAATAATATCTTAATTTAGTAAGCTGATTAGTTAATCTAGAAGAAAGGAAGTAGTATTATTTTTTCTTAATTAAAATTGCAGTTGGAAGTTAATAAATTGAGTTACCTTGGAACTAATTAAATTTCACTTTTTAAAAAGAATTAGAATTTGCAAGTGAAAATCGAGTTATTTTTATTCAATCAAGATAATTTTTAACATTTCAAGACATTATAAGAAAAGTCGAAATACAAACGCATAATAATATCGTTCCTGCCTCCCTTTTTGACTGATGAACGAACAACAACAACAACAACAAAAAAGTCTCTTCTACTAAACAAAACCATGCCCCATTTTTAGTTGATACACTAAATAACAATAAAATCAATTACGCCTCAGTTTCAAACTAGTAGAGACGGCGACAAAGGGTAAGTCCATCACCAATTGAAAGTTGAGACATTTCAATTCTAGGATCATTAGCTAAAAAAGTGTTGATCTCCCTAACAACTCCTCTCAATGCCTTTAATCCTGGTGGCATAGGATCATCCTCTGAAAGTGCAACTGTCCCAAACCATAAAGTGTTATCATAGCCAACTACTCCTCCAACTTTCACCAATTTTAGTACAATCTCATGGTATTTCAAATAGTTCTCTTTATCAGCATCAATGAATATGAAATCAAATGTCCCTTCTTCTTTTTCCTGTTTTTGATGTAAAGACATTCAACATTGATTAACTAGCACACATAACAAAAAATGGGAAAATTACGCGGAATAGCAAAAATTTAGCGTATATTAGCTATTAGGTATCATAGCTATAGTTAAAGAAAATTGTAATTCACGCTTATCGTTTCCTCAAGTTTTGTGATTCGTCTGATTTGTATAAATCTAGAATTTTGTATATGCTCACCCTAGCTATTTGTATGCGATTTATGAGAAATTCATAATAAATTACCCTATTTATAAATTGATAAATGAAATATACAAAAGGAGTTCTGAAAAATTTCTAAATGTATAGATATAGAATATGTATGTACTTGTCCTATTTGTATATTCGCAAGCGAAATATACAAACTGACAAACCGCAGTCTCCATAGCGATCGGAACTATAGCTATGAAGCCCAATCACCAAAACTATAGTCATAGAGTCTTATTATGTCTATTATGTTTGCTATTTCTAATATTTTCATTAAAAAGGCTAATAGGAAGAAATCTAATTAATAGATTATACATCATCCCTCACGAACCAACTTTAGGCCTTAAACAATATACATATTTAGAAACTACATAAAAAAAAAATATTTCGAAAAAAGGTATGAATCCATACGTTGAGGAGTTTTTCAAGAACAGGCAGGGCCTGTGATTGAATGAATTGAATCTTATGCTCCACACCAGCCTTCTTAATAAATGGCAATCCAACTTCATATGCATCTTTATCTGGATCAATTGCTATTACCTGTGTATCAAAAAAAGTTTTAATAATTTGTGATATACTTGTGAAAACATATCTGAATTACCATTTTTTTGTGATCCATCACCATTTGTATATTTAAACACATTTCAGCTATCAGTTATTCTCTTGTAGTACGTTAAGGATACTAATAGTTTATGAAATAGGCAGTGGCGTAGCCACATAGTGATAAGGGTGTTCAATTAGACACTTTATATCGGAAAAAATAGCATGTATACAAGTAAAATGATACACATAATAATTAAAATAACATATTTTGAATATCCTTAACATAACAAACTGCTATTTGTGAATACCCTTTATGAAATTTCTGGCTCCATCCCTGAAAATAAGGAACAACTGATAGCTGATATGTGTTTTAATACCTAGATGATGCTCGTTGAGATGAAAAAAGGGAACAACTGACGATAATTGGAGTATGAAATTCGCGAAAAGAATGATATTCTCAAATGTGTTTTTGACGATTAACTCAGATGATGTGATTATGATACTCACTTTCCCATCTTCAGGCAAAGCAAGAGCTGTAGTTAGAAGAGAGTAGCCGGTGAAAACTCCAATCTCCATTGTCTTCTTGGCATTCATGATCTTTAGAAGCATCGAAAGAAATTGGCCTTCATCTCGAGGCACACCCATCAAGCTCCTGTATGTAAAAATAATAGTTGACAAATGTATATATGTTGTATATTAAGAATGAATATACATATTCAGGGTATATACTTAGGAATTTTCAGTCTTAATCACTAAACTAAACCTCTAATCAGTGTTAAAAGCTGTTAAAACTTATATACATATTTATCAATGAATTCTTTTTACACTAGTCATCAAAGTTATCTATAGCCTACAAGCGTTAATTAAGAAATGTATCATCGATCTAATTCAACCTAAAAGTTAATTCAACAGATTAGAATTACTCGAGCCATATGAAGAAATTAAACCACTTATTCCCTTCTCCATCGATGTGAGACTTCTTTAAATTATTACTTATCATTTGTCCTGAAAATTACATATAATTACTTTATAAGTTTATTCTTATAAATTATTTTTATACCCTGTTAATGCACAAAAAATTAAATTCATAATGCAAACATTCCATGGATTTAATAAGATCCAAAAATTAGGACTTACACTATTTTATACTTATCGAATGAGACTTGTGTGAGTTCTTTTAGTAGCTCATGCTCTCTTGGATACACACTGGTTTCCAAAATATACTACAGTCAAATGTAAAAAAATAACATGTTAGAAAATCAGGATAACATTGGTTTTGTAGGCTTTTTATATTATTTTTGTGTTTGTTTACGAGATATCTTTATTTTTACACATAAAGAGATTAGAAAAGATTATTTTTTGTCTAAATAGTTAAGAGATCTCATTTTCTCGAAATTTAGTTATATTATAGCTATATTTATAGAGGTGATAAGCAAATATAATGAGTCAAATCTAGAAGGTCCAACGGGCTGAGTTAATTAATGGGCTAAAAATCTAATCTGCTCAAAGTTTGTTTGGATCAATATGTATCGGGTCAAAATGATTTTTTTAAGTAAATAAGGGAAAATTTTAAAAAAAAAATGACTAATGTTTAGAGCAAACCAATTAGAAATCTATATAGAGGAGAGAGGCGAACAGGATTATTGAGACAGAGCACCGCGAGAGCTGGAGTGGATGAGAGAGAAGAGATTATATAAATATAAATTGTATTCGATAAATACAAATTATATTAACGAATATAATCGGATACAATTTGTATCATTTTGTATTTATTTTCATTGGCGATATATAAATAAAGAGTTACATTTGATACGAGTATTTTCCGCTTTTTTTTTGGCTGTGCACAATTGATACTATCGAAAGAATAATGTCTATGTTTTGCAGTATCATATAAAATATAGAGAAAGGCGAGCGAGATTCCGAGAAAATTGAAACTGACCTTCTTGAGGGCTTCACTTCGCAGAATAGAGCCATGTCCACTTTTCTCTGCCATTGATTTAATATAAAGTCCTCACAAATTCTAAGAAGAAAAAAAAGGTCATCAGTGTCGATTTACATATATATTTTAATTCCTTTTTATATATTATACATCACTAAAATTATTTAAAAGATATCTACAATTATCCTCATGAAAAAGTGATATTTTATAATCTTAAATAAAATAAAGTTATATGATAATAATAAGTAATGTGAACAATGGTGTGATTTTTATTTTAAAAATTTTATAAGAGAAAAATCTTACCAAAAGTGGAGTACAAAATGAGCTTATCTAAAAGAAAAAAAAAAGATACTTCTTATAGAAAAAAAATATGGCAGAGAGAATTTTTTTTTTAAAAAAAAATTATAAGAAAAAGAGTGGGGAAGTGAGTGGTAGTTGCTAAGCACGCAGTCTTTCGTACTTACCGGTCAACAACCTAACTTATCTAGTTTATTCACTATTAGTTAGTTAAATTATTATTTTCTTAATTAAATATTTTAATTGAGTTTTGAATATGAAAAAAATCATTACTAAAGAATATTATCTTAAATAAATCTATTCGATGTGAATCGAGATTAATTAATTTTAATGTAAATATAAAAAACTGACTAGTTTTTTTGGTGACCACCTTATTGGTAGGTTTACTTACCATGCCGAAACAATAAAAGGAGAGGTATAAAAAAATGTTAGTCTGAATGAGTCCCTATTTGATGTATCGGGATGTAATATATTGTGACATGTGTTTCTTGTATCAGCATATATAATGTGTTGAGATATCAAACATTTATCTTGTCTTGTATCAACACATGTAATGTGTCAGACATTAGATATGTGTGGTATATATATCAACAAAGATAATGTATTAGTACGCTCGAAATTTTCAAATCTTCGCATGTGTATATATATATATATATATATATATATGAGTAACATCAAGTCTTTCTCTTTCTTATTCCCCTATATATATTGAAAATCTCATTAAATTAGTACCTTGTTAATTAAGATAATATTTCTCCGGTCCCAACTTAGGTTAACGGAAAAAATCATTCATTTCGATAAAATAATAAGATAATATAATTTCAAAAGATCTCTATCTAAATGTATGATATAATAATAATCTTTTAAAAGTATAAATATACCTAAACAGGTGAGATATGATTCTATTGTGTTCTATTTTTTGTTAAAATGTTAAATCTAGTTGAAGCTTATCTTTAACTTTTTTTTATTGCATCCAAAAGTTCCAATGTTTTTTTTTGAACTGCACCATAAAATTGTGAAGAGTTGTAGATGCGTTAAATGTTTCCTTAACTTTAACTAGCTCCAAAGATATTGTATTATATTTAATATTATCTTTTTCAATGATATCCACAATTTCTTCTAAACTCCGGACCTCTAAACATTTATCATTTTTCATCACTGTGGTAACCTAGATCCTTAAGCATGACCTTAAGTTCACGAATAATATTTTCACAAGTGTGTTCATTCACGTTATTTGAGATTTCATCTCTTAAGAATTTTAAGGTGTTACTTTGGTTACAATACTAGTTTTAAGGTTACGAGAGATGAGTATAAATTAATTCTTTAAAGATTTGTGGAAGATAAATAACAAAATGAGAAGATTTTAAGGAATGAAATCTTGTTTAATGTCGGAACGTGGGTTGTTCTTTTTCAATTTACCGATTTAGAGGATTGTTAGGGCAGAAATAATAAGGAACGAACAAATGTCATTGTGAAACTTATTTTTCCTACGACATTAAGTTTCCTCAACAAAAAAAAATCAAAAAAATTTACCAGGGAAAAATTATTTTCCTCCATAACAAACACATACAACCAACAAAAAAAAGAAATTGCAACTAAATTACAAGCAGAAATAGGAAATATTGGATTACTTGACAAGAACAAAGCACCTAAAATCACATAACAAATTCCACTTGCATATAAACAATCAATCTCCCATAGGGGGTGATTTATTTAGTGCCACAATACAACATTAAACATGCTTAGTAAGGCACACATCAAGAACAGCAAAGCCACCATATGGTAATATTTATTACAATCTAGTACGATTTCAAATTCCTCTCCTATAGTTGATTTAAGCAGCAGCATTAACAGCACGACCAGCGCCATCTGCGTTGACAAACGTCTCAACATATTCTTGCCTGCATGTAAAAGACGTTCATAAGCTTCCACGTTCAAAGATTGTATCTGGTTATCCAACTAAAACAAATGACTAGATAGTATAGCGAGGGTCTAGAGATAAACCTTGCGGGGAGATGATCATGTGGACGATTGTATGGAGTCCAAATTGGGTCACCAACAAAGAGACGCATTGCCTACAAAAACCATTACTCTAATCAAATATACTGTGCAAGAAGTGCAATCGAGCACAAGTGCCAAAACTGTGTCTCCAAAGGAGGCAACGATGAAAATATTACAGCATTAACTACATATTTTCATGTATGCTTTTAGGAAGTACCTTAATGTAGTTGCTTGAATCAAGCGTGAAGCGGTGATAGATTCCAGCAGGAAGAACAATCATTCCACCTTTCTTTACCCAGACGCGAATCCAGCTCTCATTCACATCGCGGACATCAAAGTAACCTACACCCAGAAGTATTTATTTAGCAACAGTAGTAGGAAGGTGGAATAGAAAAATCCAATCATAAACTGCAATCTTACCACTTCCTGCAACAGCGTAACGGATCTCCTCGTCGGTGTGCAGGTGTTCTTCAAAAAAGTTCTTGATTTTCTCCTCGTAATTCGGTAGTTTCTCAGGGCAAACCTCACAGAAATCCTGAAGTAAATATGAACCCATAAAACTTCAGTACTCATAAATAATAAAAAAGGGACCAAGTTGTATCTATATTACTGATGAAAGGTCTCAATTTGTAACTTTAACATACAATGTATGAATATCCACGATCTTCCCGAATTTTCTTCAACTCCTCATCAGTCTCATAATTGTCAGCATCAAGTCTCCAGCTGAGCACTCCAAGTTCTGAAATTTTGACAAAGTAATTAAGAAGGGAATACAGAGGCAGGACACATCCAGCAATCAACTTATAAGTTGTAAAAGCACTTGGTTCATTACTTTATTCCTTGTTCATCATATGATTAGGACAAGTGACAACATTAGAATTTGGAGAAATGATAAAATTATCAATGTGGGATTCTCATCCACCAATGGCTACATTCAAAAGATCTTCACCTATTCAATTTCTAACACCAAAATACCAAGAGAGTTAACAACAAATTAGATTATCAGTATCAATTGAAAAGTAATTTACCTACTTAACCAGAATTTACAAATGAGGAGATCCTTATTCACAGAATCCCAAAATTTATCAGGAAGTTTAAAGGGAAGACAAACTGCCAGAAACTAGCGATTTCTTTTTGTGTGGGAGGTGAAAGGGGATTTTCTATTCCGCATAGATAATTTTTATATGTATAATGTTTAGCCTGATCGTTACCAGCCAGCTTGTCAAGAGACACAAATTCCTTTGGCTCACGGTGATGAGGAAGCCTCTGGTCCTCATCGTTGTCATCCATGTACCATGCCTGTATGACATCCTCTCTTGGATCCTGCAGGAATTGACAAAACAAAAACAACATGTGAATGATTCTCCATTTCCTTCTCCAACTAACCAATTTTATGGTAATCTAAATTTCTACACTTTGTTTTTATGTGTAAGGATTCATTCAAAAACAGCATTATAATCATTCTTTCTTAGCAAATGTAGGGGGGCAAGTAACTCCAACAAAGTAACAAATCATATATGATTAACATGTCAAACTAAAAGCCCAAAAGGTATAACCACATGTATTGATAGTAACATCGTGAAAGTAAAAGTATACAGTTAAGCTTCCCGACCCTAACCCTGAACCAGAAAAATTTGGCAAGGAAAAATTTGGCAAGCGTAAACCCAACTAGTCTTTGTTCTCCATTTAAATAAGATTGCCTAAGAATGTTTTGATGCATTTTGTTTTTCGTTTTTGGTGTCCACTCTAAAAAAGTATTAAAAGTTCTTCACTGAGGAAACTCGAGAGGAGCTAACTCTATTAGAATAAATGCAAAACCACAACCAGTTACTTCAACTGAGCAAAAAATTTATCATGTCCTTCAGATTGGGCGTCAATGCTCTATGCAAGTTCAGACAGTTTCATATGAGATAGGCTTTCAGGTTCTTCAAGGTTATGCTTCTTGAATGCTTATTCTGAAAAATCCAAAACATCTAGCGGAGAAAAAATAGCATCAAACAAAAGCCGAAGTAAAATTAACTATCACAAAGTTCATTTGAAGTAATCAATCATCATAATGTTTCCAGGGTTTGTACTCTGCAAGGCCACTTCATCGTAGTGTCTCTAGTGGTATGAGACCTCATATTAATGCCTCAAAGAGAGGGAAGGTAGTGGTGTTCTGGGGCCAATACTTACGACCAACCGCAGCCCTTGAAAACTCGGGGATAATGGACCTGTCCCTGTACCTGATCCATTTAAATACCAAGCTTAATTCGCATGGCTTAAGGCTCGAACTTGTGACATAAGCCACAAATCCCTCATCAACCTTTGCCTCATGAACTAAGCCCTGCTGGGGGGCTTATTTAGCACTTTCTCCCCGGTTTGAGTTGAATAAATTCACATTCCACTCTCTTGTATGGACAGGGAAGATCATCATTTTAAGAAACCATAGCTTCACCCAAGGCAACAACCAAATGATCAAGTAATAGGACAATACAAGTATCAATAGACCACGACAAGCCAATTTTGTTCTACCAACCCTCCTATAACCATAAATTTACAAACCCCCTTTTGTCCAGAACTTGTATCATTTTATTAGTGTCTGTTGCGACATTTTACTTGGATCGCTCAGCTTTAAGCAGGACAGTTTTCAGTTTTCACTGCAAAAGTTGTCTATATTCTGTAAAGGGGTTTGCAACAAACACAATAGAAGTCGATCCAAAAATAGATAATATTTTAAAATTATATAGTCAATGTCCCCATGATGCACTGAAGTGATTTCATGGACATTACAGACATTGCTAAAAACCACTATATTTTGAAAAATAACAAATTCTTTTGGATTAATTTTCTAATTACGCGCATCTTATTACAAGATCCATCTCGTTCATAAATTGATCCACTTCCATTAACTTCTTCATGGAAGTACACCTAATTTTGCTTTGTTTATCATCTCCTAAAACCAGAACTCCTTTATTGATCCATAATGACTTCCATCAGGACAATAAAATAGAAAATAGAATACTTATCAACTTTCCTATAGTCAAGATTGTTTATTTTTACAATAAAATAGATAATAGAATAGCTTTCAACTTTCCAGTAGTCAACATTGTTTATCTTTACAATAAAATATATAATAAGAGTAGTTCTCAAATTTCCTATAGTCACACTGTTTATTTTTAGCAATTAAACAAAACTCCTTGAGTACAGAGGTTGAGGAAAGCTGTTACACGTCGGTTTTTGATTCAAAGTTTGTGCAATTAGTTTGGATTTTTGATTCAACGTTTGTGTAATTACTTAATCATATCACTCTTCCTAGAAAGTAGGTGTAGTTTTCAGGCGTTTTTTTAGGTGTAATCAATTGATTTATTTATGGTTATTTCACATCTATTACAAAAAAACTAAACCCCTTGAGTCGCGTCAACTCCAGATTTGCTCCGTTGAAAACACCTCCTACCCCAATAGCAACATCGTCTATGTCTATCCATAAGCACAATATATACCTAGCAAACTATAACCTTTTTATCCACAGAATAAACAATTGCAAGTCAGACAACTTGAATACCATAAAATATTTCATAAAATGTAAAAACAAGACGTTTTCCTTGAGCCAAGGGTCTATTAGAACCAACCTCTCTACTTCTAATCCTCCCTACCACTCACTTTGTAAGACTAAACTAGGTATGTTATCGTAAAATAGAAAAAGGGAACTTAAAAAATCATTAACTAAGGCTAAGTTGGGTATATCAAACATGATACAAAATCCAAATAGAAAACAAAACTGATCAAACCCTTTACAGAATCCAAAAAAATCAAAATTAAGCAAAGAAAATACAACCCAACTTGCAAAATCCTACCTTTATTATGGGTATAAACAAACAAAAAAACGAATATATTTATTTATGCGTAACAAATAAGCACAAAATTCAAACAGTACACAATCAAACCCTTTACACAATCCAAAAATCAAACTACCAATCAATCTTATACTTCTATAACAAATCTAATTTACCAGTAAAGATCGGAACTTCAATATACATCATAAAAAATTACACAACACCCAAAAACTTAAAACTATCACAGAAAACGAAAATTCAATTCAAAAGCAGATCAAATTACTTCCCAGGAAAAAACAAATACAAGAAAAATCAATACCCACAAAGAAAAACTTAACGAAAATTCAGAATATAAAAATTGAAAATCAAAGTAAATTTACATACCTTTGCAATGGAACCCATTTTTTTTTTTCTCAATTTCAGAGAGCTACAAAAATGTCATAAATAAGACAGAGAAAATAATAGAACCCTCCTTAAATCTGGGTCTCACGTTTTTCTTGCGTATAACTTGTGAAAAGACTAAATTAACCTTTTTGTTTATATATCTAAAATATGTGATGTGTCCAGGTTAAATGAATTTACGAATTTGAGGGTAGATGAATTTGAGGGTGTTTTCGTCATTTGGTGTGTGCAATGGTAGGTAGGAAGGGAATACTGGAAATCTCATAGGTATTTTATCCCAATGACAACACCATACATGTTTTTTATTTATTTTTATTACTCCATTTTTCTATATTTAGTTGTTCACTTTAGAAAAGATAAATATATTAAGATAATAATAATTAACATAGTAAGTTACAATTTATTAAATATGGTTTCAAAAAGGATGAATTAAAAGTTAAAATTTTTCAAGAAGTTTAAGTTAGAATGTAATAGAATTTTTGTTTTGTCTTTTTTTGATTTGTCAAAATAGACAAGTAAATAAGGACATCTAAAAGAGGAAATATGGACAAGTAAATAGGGATCGAGGAGGGAGTATTTTTTAACACCATACATGTTTAATGCCAAATACTCCTATTTTTTATATTATTAGTACTAAGATCTTCATTGAATATTTTTATAAATAAAAAATGATAAAAAAGAAAATGCTTAGGCTAATATTTTTAAGTGATTCACTTCTATATATAGTGATGAAAATTTATGAACATAAATTAAAATTTGAATTGATAGTATCTGATAGGAATATGCGCTCATATGCTCAATTGAAATAAGCCGTAATTCAAATGTGTAAAGGTTTTAGGGTTGTTGATGTATTATTATGTTATTAACAACTAATGAAATGTATTCAAGATCTTGACTAATTTAAGTTTGAAACATCTTTCATATTCAATTAGTTTTTTCCTTTTTGGTCCAAGTTCAATTAGTTTTTTCCTTTTTGGTCCAAGTTCCATAAAATTTTATTGATTTTGAAAAATGGAATTGCAATTGTATAATCATATTTCAACTGAATGTTTCTCTTTGCAATCTATCAAAATTTACATTGACCTAAAGTAGTTGACAATGTCATTACCACTTTTATCACACATGAGAGTATGTTTTTGTACTAGTAATATTTATTAAAACAAAATGAGTTGTTATTCTTCATGCTTGAAACTTAATTAATTCGGCTTTTGATTTCAAATCTTCAAAATGATAACCTCATTCATTACGATACATACGATAACAATCAAAAACATATCAATCAATCAAATACCATATGCAATTTTTAAATAAATTTCGTTTAACAAGCCATAAAAATTTGTTCAAAACACATTTTTAGAGGCCATAAGCTCAAGAACTAGCTAACATTGGCCCATTACATTTTTTACTCATCATATTATATCGCCCATTCATAAATGGACAACTTTCACATATAGCAAACAAAAAATTCATATTTGTATAATATAGAAAACTTTGCATAATTGCGCTCCATAGCAAACATAAAAACTGTATAATTCACTATACATATACTAGTGTATAATTCGCTGGCCTACATTGTATAATTCGCTGGCCTATTTCGCTACAATTGTATAATTTGCTTTGCATATAGTTGAATCGAATTAAAATGTATGTATATTGCATAATTATAAGTTTATAGCAAAAAGATATATGTTTTTCTCGCTTTATACAAAAACAGAAACACAATATATACACTTCTGTTGTATAAAGTTAGAGAAAATTGTATTTCACTGCAATTGTATAATTCGTTGGCCTTTTTCTTTGCAATTTTTGAAGTAAAATGTTTGTAAATTGTATAATTAAGTGTATAACACGAAGATATACATTTTTGCATGTGTATATACAATTTTCTCTCGCTTTATACAAAACAGAAACAGAATTATACACTTTTGTGTATAAAGCGAGAGAGGCGAGCGAGAATGGAGAGTGGCGAGCGAGATTCCTGGGAGAGAGACGCTGGCAAATTTTAGATAATGTTTACTATGGAGCACAATTAAACCAAACCCTAGCTATTCTATTTAATTTAGGTTATTAGTTTACTATTTTATACAATTTTCCCTTCATAAATTAGAGTATCACAGTATCACTAAATGAGAAAAAAATAAAGAGAACTAATCAAGTGGATGTATTCTTTCTAGTACCTTTTTCTAAAAAAGGAAACAAATAATTGATCATTAAAATAATAATCAAAAAATATATTTTTTATATATCTATGCATGGTATACATAAAATATATACTTGTGACAAAAAATAGTGAAGTATATATATTTAATTCGATCAATCAAATTCAAATAGAAAAATAGGAAAAAGAAATCCTATACTCATAGATCACACTATGATTGCAAATATCAATGAATATTTCACTCAACAGGTAAACAAATTTAGTAATTTACCATTACTCAAAAATTTTGAGCAATTATTCATATGTTAGAATTATTCAGAAAAAAAATGAGGTAAATTAAATACGGCCTAGGCATATTTAAAATTCGTCAACTCTGTCAATAATATTATCATTAATTACATGATGAGCAGTGTTTTCCCTTAATCCAAAAATTTCAACATATTGTTTCCTGCAAATAAAAATTAATTCTTAGTGTTAATTAATGCACAAAACCATTTTCAATTATTGGAAAAATAAAAAATAAAAGGTGTGTGTATTAAAAATCTTGCAGGGAGATTATCTGCATCTGGACGATAGTACGCAGTCCAAATAGGGTCAGCAGCAAACGGGCCTATGGTCGACGAAAATTAATCAGTAGCAAAATTAGAAATTTATATAAAATTATTAAAAAAAATTATAATTGTAAAACTAGAGTACAATAAGTAACCCTCGTGGTCCATCCCTCAAACCCATATATAACTATTCTTTCATACTAGAATTTTTAGATGGACAATAAGCGCAGATATGAGCGAAAGGATTAACATCAAAATTTAAGGGTATTTTTAAGTTAAAAGATGGATGTCAGGATATTTTAAGTGCGAAAAGTGTATGAATGATTATTTTGTACCAATTCAAATACTTGAAGAATATTTTAAACCCTTCTCTGTTGAAAATATAACCAATTTTTTTTTAACCCACCTTAATGTAATTGCTTGTATCTAGTGTAAAGCAATGATAAATTCCAGAAGGCACAACAATCAATCCACCTTTCTTCACCCAAATACGAATCCAAACATCATTATAATCTCAAACATCAAAATAACCTAAAACAAAAGAGTACATATTTTAATTTAAAAAGGCCTTAAATACTCTATCTAATAGTATAAATTCGTAATATATATATATATATATTACATATGGCACATTAATTAATTTTGCAAATAATGTCCAATATTCAATGAAATCTAACAGTACCACTTCCTTCAAGACAGTAACGAACTTCCTCGTCAATGTGCAAATGTCCTTCAAAGAATTTTTTAATCATATCCTCATATATAATTCCATAATTTTTCGGGAAAACTTCAATACTATCCTGAAAAAATAAATATATGTGAGTTTTTTATCATAGTTTATTATGATTTTTTTAAAAAAGATAATAATTTTCTCAAAGTTCAACTCTGAAAAAAAAAATTATTTTTTTCATAAATCAACAATGTTCGAGTTGATTGAAAAAAAAAAAAGAGAACTAATTTAAAAATAGACAAATTTTAAACTTTAATCCATATATATTATATGTAAAAAATCAATATACCATGTAAAGATAACCACGTGTTTCTCGAATTTTATTCAATTCTTCATGATTCTCATATTTATCAGCATCAAGTCTCCAGCTAAGCACTCCAAGCTTTGAAAATATCACGTACGTAATAAATTTCAAAATGTCATCATTCTTTTTTAGTATAATGAAAAGTAGTGGCGGATATAGGAATTTAAGGTTGTGGATGCTCTAAAGTGAAAATATTAAAAATATGTGTTTACAGTGAGATTTGAACCTTGGTACAATAACACTCTTAAATACCCATCCAGGAGCCATTGGGCCAACTGAATCATTTATTCATTGGGTGCTTTATGTCAATTTTATACAAATATCTATCAATTTCTACATAGATATATATATTCCGTAACAAAGTCAATGGATGCTCGAGCACCCGGCGGACACCATGTGGGTCCGCCTCTGATAATAAGCTAAAAAAACTTATTATCATATCAATTGAAACAGAGAAAATAATGTATATTTACCAGTGAGCTTGTCAAGAGACTCAAAGTTCTTGGGTTCGCAATGATGAGGAAGCCTTTGATTGTCATCACTATCATCCATGTACCATGCTTCTATGACTTCATCTCTAGGATCCTTAGTATGATATTCTTCTTCTTCATAAACATGACCAATTACACCCATTCCGAAAAAGAAGGCCACTATAAATATAAAAATGTGAAAGAAGTGTAACAAACGATAGAGATGAATGTTTCTTTAAACATCCTAAATAACTGAGTTAGATTCAGTATCCATTATATGGTATCAAAGTAAGAATCTTCTCAATTCTCGTTTTGAATGTTGAACCTTCATATTAAATTGTTCATGCTCCAGATGTTAAACCTTAAACGTGCAAAGAAGACTCACATCTTTAATGTTACGCTTTCATATTAAAATTACTCACATCCTAAACGTGAGAGGAATGTAAAGAAGTTCCACATCAAAATTCTCATTTTTGATGTTGCCCTTTTTTACTATATTTTGTGACTAAAATGATTATATATCCCATCTTATTAAAATTCAATTGCATGAAAAAAGATTCGATGTTGACTTTATTTATCTACAGACTAGTATAGTTTACAATAGAAATTATTGAGAAATAAGATTACATAATAAACATTATAACAAGCATCAACAAACTATACAACTCCCATAATAATAATTCTAGAAAATTTGTATATCCCTACCTAGAACAACAAATATAATATTATTATAAATATAAAAAACGATTATTTTCAAAAAAATATATGTCACTTACATACCTTTTCAATTGAAACCATTCCTTATTTGTTCAAATCTGATAATAATGGATGGTACTATAAGAATATATATAGTAAAACCATTTTTAAGTCAATGTCCATGGTCTTTTTTTTTCCACAAGTGGAATGTCCATGGTGTACTTCTTTAAATTCCAAAGGCCGGTCACATAATTATTAAAAAATAACAAAAATTTGTGTCACTATTCGTCTAAGTCAAGAGACTTTTCCATTTTACGAGGTTAGTTGGGTGTGAAATTTAGTTTTTTATTATAACCAGTGTCTTTTTTTTTTATATATATAAAAAAAGGTATATTAGTTTCAGTATTAGGTATAATATACATACACATATACAAGTTTATAAATGGCTATGATTTAAAGTATAATTATGAAACACAACTATAGTTTGCATATTGTTGTATGAGAGATACATTACATGTGTTAATGAACGAATTGTATTCAGACATAGAAATGAGAATCAACACATATAGTATAAGTTGAAAATGTATGAAGATATTGTATAATTGCAAGTGTGCATATTTGCTATAAAACTCAAAATATAACTACGTTTCTAGTCTTCTAAAACTATAGCTATATATCATAAGTACGCTCTAAATATTTATCACGTCACATAATTTTTCACTATTTTTATTTTTTCGACCGAATTCTATGAAGAATCGATCGACAAAAACTGCTAACCGGGTTATCATAGCCCATTGGAAACTTTTAATATTTGTATTAAGTATTTAAACACTATTTAAGTGGAGGTGGGAAATCAATATATATATATAAATGAGGACCATAGAGGAGGTGATGTGGCACCTCTATATGGCCTCCATTTGCATTTAGTTTTTTTCATCTTTTTTTTTTAAATTTAATTATTATATATCATAAAAAATTACTTAAATTTATTATTAATAGTGGGTCATTTATAACAAAAACTCTTCATATTTTTTATTTATTTATCTCACTTATAATTAAAAGAGAAACATAATTTATTTATTTTTGACTTTTTTTAATTTAAATTAATTATTTTATTGTAAAAATATATTACTTCATTTATACAAATATACAAATAAATACTTTATTAATGTATGAACATTTATAATAATAAAAAAGTTCTATATTTTTTTTTCTATTTGTTTATCTCACTTCTAATCATGAAATTATAGTATTATTTTTTTACATTTTAAGTATTTTTATTTTTATTTTTGAATTTATTCACTAAGAGTTACTACCCATGACTTGCCCTTCTTTAATTTTTACTTTTAATAATATTCATGGTTCTCATAATTTTTATATTCATAACCTCCAATTTAAATTTATAAGTTTATGTGTCTTATGAAATTTCTTTATTTTGCCTATAAATTTATATTAGTTTAATGAAGATTCACTTTCACAATTATTCTTTCTTTTTTCATCATATACGTTTGATCTATAACAAAAAAAAAGTACATGAAGGTAAGAAATATTTCATTGAACTTTTTATTTTTTATTTCCTCTATTTTTGTCTATAAATTCGTATTTGATTTGTGAAGGAAACTAACATGTAACCAAAAAAAAAGTACATGAAGTTAATCAATATATCATTCTCAGGTCCTTATTTTTTTCATTCCCTTTATTTTGTCTACATAGATTCATATTTATTTTCATGAAGATTCACATACAAAGTTATAATTTCTCTTCTCCATAATACTTGTTTGTGAATTAGCTAACATGTAACAAAAAAAAGTATATGAAGGTAAGATATATTTCATTCTTAAGTCTTTCTTTTATTTTTATGGACTTAGACATGCTTTCTTAATATATATTTTTATGTTTGTATTATAATTTATCAAGTAATTATGATTTAAAAAATCTCTTTAATTCTTAACAATGTTTTGTCCGTATGCAATTACTTTTTTTAATAGTTAGTTTTCCATATATAATATAGTTTGATTATAATATTTGTTAGATTTCAAGAAATAATTATTATTTAGTATTGTTATTACTATTGAAAAGATAATATATAAATATATTAAATATGGTTTATATTTCGTTCTTTTTTTTTGACATAATTATTTTTAATTCGTATATGTTTTTTTTATTCAGTTGGTTGCATATATGAAGAGTTCTACATATGGATCAAAACATGATGACGGATCTCTTTGCAAAGGAAGATGGTACAAGGAAAAAAAATTAAGCATAATTAGAGATTATTTTTTCACTTTAAAATTTATTATGTAACGACCTGTTTAGTCGTTTTGAGCAGCAGACTTCAATTCTGGAAAAACTGGCAGAAGCGACGGACCCCACGACGGACCGTCATGGGCACGACGGACCGTCGCAGGGTCTCGTTTCAAAACACTTAGAAAATCTGAAAATGGGTACTGAAAATCGACTCTCTGAACTTCGTGACGGAATGGCAGGACGGACCGTCACAGGTGTGATGGACCGTCACAGACTCTTCAGAGAAATTGAGTCTCTGAACTCTGTGACGGGCAGCAGGACGGACCGTCGCAGGCGCGACGGGCCGTCACAGACTGCGAAATCCCAATCTGGGTCGGATTTCTTTACACGTTTTAAGGGACGTTTTGGACTATTCCTACTTTAATTATAAAGTTAGAGGGTTAATGTTAATAAGTCTAATTACTTGGGGGTTAAAAGAGGTAACCTTAAGTTAATTAGTGGGTCATTATTGCCACCTTTTATTCTTAATTATATACTAATTAGGGTAAAAGAAAGAGGGTTTGAATAAAGAAAATAGAAAGAACAAGAGAAAGAGAGAGAAAGTTGAACGAGAGAGAGGATCGAACGAGAGGAAAAACACAAAGCTTGGGAAATTGCTTGCTTGATCACGAATCTTCGATGGAGGTAGGTTATGGTTTTCATGCTTTCATAGTAAACTCTTAATAGAGAATGATATGTATTGATAGTATTGTAAACCCTGCTATGTGCTTAATTGTATGCATGCATGAACGTGATTATATAATTGTGATTATATTAAGCATGATGAAGTTATTGAATCCCAAATCTTGATAAAAACCTAATCTCTTTTTAATGATGATGCCTTGGTAAGGGAGAAGGCTTGATGAACTAAAGTAATGATATTGATGATGCCTTGGTAAGGGAGAAGGCTTGATGAGTTGATAGAATGAGATTAGGAGATCGGGTGTCACGAACCGACACGTAGAATTAGGGGATCGGCTGTCACAAACCGACACGTAGATTTAGGGGATCGGGTGTCACGAACCGACACGTAGAATTAGGGGATCGGGTGTCACAAACTGACACGTAGATTTAGGGAATCGGGTGTCACGAACCGACACGTAGATTTAGAGGATCGGGTGTCACGAACCAACACGTAGATTTAGGGGATCGGAGTGTCACGTACCGACACAAGAGGATTAATGAATATGAGGGAGCGGAGTGTCACGTACCGACACAAGAGAAATAAAGAGAATGAATCTTGAAAGATGTTAATATACTCAATCTAATGTACATAATTCCCAAATGAGTATGGTATTGAGGCTTGAGTCCTCATGTGTGAACTTGACGGTAATTGTTAATGATATAGTACTTGCTGTTGCTACATGTTGAGTATCATAGTTGATTTTATGATATTACTTGATATATATTGTTTTCTATTTTGAGTTGGCCGATGATATCTACTCAGTACCCGTGTTTTGTACTGACCCCTACTTTTATGTTTTTCTTCTTGTTATTTGTGGAGTGCAGCAAACGTGCTGTCGTCTTCAACTCAACAGTAATTCTAGCCAGTCTTCGTCACACCGGATCTTTAGGGTGAGCTAACGCTTCTAGCTTGGACTGGATCTTCTCCTTCATGTCTTGATGCCTTGAACTTCCGGCATGGACTAGCTTTTATTTGTTTTAGCTTTTTAGAATACTCTTAGTTTAGTACTTTGATCATAGATGTTCTTGTGGTGATGACTTCCAGATTTTGGGGATAATAATAGTTATTGATTTTATTAATGAGTTTAAGTCTTCCGCATTACTTTCTGTTGATATTATATTGAAATGTTAAGGCTTAGATTGGTTGGTTCGCTCACATAGAAGGGTGAGTGTGGGTGCCAGTCGCGGCCCGATTTGGGTCGTGACAAACTTGGTATCAGAGCATTAGGTTCGTTGGTCTCATCACACAAGAACGAGTCTAGTAGAGTCTTAAGGAATGGTAGGGGGACACATTTACTTTTCTTTAAGAGGCTATAAGACTTTAGGAAAATTCCATTCTTTCTTTCTTTCTTTCGTGCTATTACTTAGGTCCAATTGGTATCTAGATGATACAAATTGGTATCTGACCATCTTCACTCTATTTCGCAAATGGTTAGAACTAGAGCAACGACTACGCCAGCACCAACACCAGCACCGGCGGGACAGGGTGCGTCTGAGCCAGCCACTGGGGCTGTAGCTCGAGGAAGAGCAGCGGCAAGAGGCCGTGGTAGAGGTCGTGGGAGGACGTCCTCTAGGGGAAGAGGACGAGCACCTATTCCATCTGATACTAGGGCAGTGACTCCTCCACCGACTGAGGAAGTAATAAGAGAAGGGGAGGATGGGGAAAATGAACAAGTGCAGAATGAGGGATTGCCACCCCAACCTACCCCAGAGATGATCAATCAGGTTCTCGCCTATCTCATTAGGTTGTATGATCAAGGTCAGGCACCTCCAGTGTTTTCTGCACCAACACCTCCGGTTTCAGAGGTACAACATGCAGCCACTATGGCTCCTCGTATGGATGCCTCATTAGATATAGGCACGTTTCCACGTCTGACTACTGGGCCTATAATGACAAATGATCAGCATGAACTTTTCAGTAAGTTCTTGAAATTGAAACCTCCAGTCTTCAAGGGTGCTGAATCTGAGGATGCTTACGATTTTCTGGTTGACTGTCATGAGCTACTACACAAGATGGGTATTGTAGAACGGTTTGGTGTTGAGTTCGTGAGTTATCAGTTTCAAGGGAACGCCAAAATGTGGTGGCGGTCATATGTTGAGTGTCAACCAACAGAGGCACCACCTATGACTTGGGCGTCATTCTCTAGCTTGTTTATGGAGAAGTATATCCCCCGGACTTTGAGGGATAGGAAAAGGGATGAGTTCTTGAGCCTAGAGCAAGGTAGGATGTCGGTCAATGCATATGAGGCTAAGTTTCATGCACTATCCAGATATGCCACCCAACTTTGTTTCAGTCCACAAGAGCGGATTCGTCGTTTTGTGAAGGGGTTGAGGTCAGAGTTGCGGATTTCAGCCTTACAGGTAGCGGCTACGGCAAAATCCTTCCAGGAAGTGGTAGATTTCGTGGTAGAGGTGAAGGAGTGAAGCCAGATGAATTCACCATGGCATCGACATCAAAGAGGTTTCGAAAGGGAGGTGAGTTTAATGGTTCTTACTCTAGAGGACAGGGTTCCGGAGGTTACTCAGTTCGACCCATTCAGTCTTCACTACAGACTGTAGTTGGGGGTCCACCTCAGACCAGTCAACACTTCTCTGAGAGACCTATGCTTGACTCCAGAGAGTGTTATGGATGTGGGGAGACTGGACATATTAGGAGGAATTGTCCAAAACAGAGTTATAGACCCCCAATGGCTAGAGGTAGAGGTGGTCATGGTAGAGGCCGTTATTCTGGAGGACGTGGTGGTCACCAAAACGGTCGAGGTGATGGGCAAACTGGAGCCACTACATCACAACATGGTAGGGGAAATGGACAGACAAACGATAGGGCCCATTGTTACGCTTTCCCTGGGCGGTCTGAAGCGGAGGCATCTGATGCTGTCATCACAGGTAATCTTCTGGTTTGTGATTGCATGGCTTCTGTATTGTTTGATCCTGGATCCACATTTTCTTATGTATCTTCCTCATTTGCTAGTGGTCTAAATTTACATTGTGAATTACTTGATATGCCTATTCGTATTTCTACTCCGATGGGTGAGTCTGTGGTAGTTGAAAAGGTATATAGGTCTTGTTTGGTGAACTTTGTGGGGAGCAACACTTATGTAGATTTGGTTATCTTAGAAATGGATGATTTTGATGTAATTCTGGGTATGACTTGGCTTTTTCCGCAATTTGCGATCTTGGATTGTAATGCTAAAACGGTGACGTTAGCCAAGCCTGGGACAGATCCGTTAGTGTGGGAGGGTGACTACACTTCCAATCCGGTCTGTATCGTCTCCTTTCTTCGTGCTAAGAGAATGGTTAGTAAGGGTTGTTTAGCTCTCTTGGCACACCTCCGGGATGATACTATTCAAGTACCCTCGATTGAGTCGGTCTCGATAGTCCGTGAGTTCCTGGATGTGTTCCCTGCAGATCTTCCTGGTATGCCACCAGATAGGGATATTGACTTCTGTATTGATCTTGAACCGGGTACTCGCCCCATTTCTATACCCCCTTATAGAATGGCTCCCGCGGAGTTAAGAGAGTTAAAAGCACAACTTCAAGAGTTGTTGAGCAAAGGCTTCATTAGACCAAGTGCATCTCCTTGAGATGCTCCGGTTTTGTTTGTGAAGAAGAAGGATGGGAGTTTTCGGATGTGCATAGACTACTGGCAGTTGAACAAGGTAACCATAAAGAACAAGTATCCTCTTCCTTGCATTGATGACTTGTTCGATCAGTTACAAGGTGCTTGTGTCTTCTCTAAGATTGACTTGAGATCCGGCTATCATCAATTGAAAATACGGGCAACGGATGTGCCAAAGACCGTTTTTAGAACCAGGTATGGGCATTACGAATTTGTAGTGATGTCTTTTGGTTTTACGAATGCCCCTGCTGCGTTCATGAGTTTGATGAACGGGATTTTTAAGCCATATTTGGATCTCTTTGTGATCGTATTTATTGATGACATACTGATATACTCTAAAAGTAAGGAGGAACATGAGGAGCATTTGAGAATGGTATTGGAAATGTTGAGAGAGAAAAAGCTTTATGCCAAGTTCTCTAAGTGTGAGTTTTGGCTAGATGCAGTGTCCTTCTTGGGGCACGTGGTTTCTAAGGATGGAGTGATGGTGGATCCTTCTAAGATTGAGACAGTGAAGAATTGGGTAAGACCTACTAATGTGTCAGAAATAATGAGCTTTGTTGGGTTAGCTAGCTACTACCGCCGATTTGTCAAGGGATTCTCTTCTATTGCTTCCCAACTGACGAACTTGACTAAGCAAAATGTCCCATTCGTATGGTCGGAGGAGTGTGAGGAAAGCTTTCAGAAGCTCAAGACTCTGTTGACTACTGCACCAATTCTCACCTTGCCAGTGGAAGGTAAGAATTTCATTGTCTATTGTGATGCATCTTATTCGGGTTTGGGTGCAGTGCTAATGCAAGAGAAGAATGTGATTGCTTATGCTTCAAGACAATTAAAAGTGCATGAACGTAACTATCCCACTCATGATTTGGAATTGGCCGCGGTAGTGTTTACATTAAAGCAATGGAGACACTATTTATATGGGGTTAAATGTGAGGTCTATACGGATCATCGTAGCCTACAGTATGTCTTTACTCAGAAAGATTTGAACTTGAGACAGAGGAGATGGATGGAACTACTGAAGGACTACGATATCACTATTTTGTATCATCCGGGGAAGGCGAATGTTGTAGCGGATGCTTTAAGTAGAAAGGCGGGAAGCATGGGAAGTCTAGCTCACTTGCAAGCTTCTAGACGCCCATTGGCTAGAGAGGTTCAGACTCTAGCTAATGACTTGATGAGATTAGAAGTAAATGAGAAGGGAGGATTGTTGGCTTCTGTGGAGGCAAGATCTTCCTTTCTTGACAAGATTAAGGGAAGACAGTCTGATGATGAGAAACTGCGCAGAATCCAAGATAAGGTATTGCGAGGAGAGGCTAAGGAAGCACAAATCGATGAGGAAGGTGTTTTGAGGATCAGGGGAAGGGTATGCGTACCCCGCGTCGATGATTTGATCAACACTATTCTGACAGAGGCTCATAGTTCAAGGTATTCGATACATCCGTGTGCAACCAAGATGTACCGTGACCTAAAGCAACACTTTTGGTGGAGTAGAATGAAGCGTGATATTGTGGATTTTATTGCCAAATGTCAAAACTGTCAACAAGTAAAGTATGAATACCAAAGGCCGGAGGAACACTTCAGAGAATGTCCATTCCGGAATGGAAATGGGAGAGAATCGCAATGTACTTCGTGGTTGGTCTTCCAAAGACGATGGGTGAGTACGATTCCATCTGGGTGATTGTTGATAGGTTAACTAAGTCCGCTCATTTCATTCCGGTCAAGGTGACTTACAATGCAGAGAAGTTAGCCAAAATCTATATCTCAGAAATTGTTCGGTTGCATGGGGTTCCACTATCCATCATATCAGATAGAGGTACGCAGTTTACTTCCAAGTTTTGGAGAACATTGCATGCTGAATTGGGTACTAGATTGGACCTTAGTACCGCGTTCCATCCTCAGACCAATGGTCAGTCTGAGCGAACGATTCAAGTGTTGGAGGATATGCTTCGCGCATGTGTGATAGAGTTTGGAGGCCATTGGGATAGCTTCTTACCCTTAGCGGAATTTTCATACAATAATAGCTATCACTCAAGCATTGATATGGCTCCATTTGATGCATTGTATGGTAGGAGATGTAGGTCCCCCATTGGTTGGTTTGATGCGTTCGAGGTTAGACCTTGGGGTACTGATCTCTTGAGGGATTCGATGGAGAAGGTGAAATCTATTCAAGAAAAGCTTCTAGCGGCGCAAAGTAGAACAAAAAGAATATGCAGATCGAAAGGTTAGAGACTTAGAGTTCATGGAGGGAGAACAAGTCTTGCTGAAGGTTTCTCCCATGAAAGGGGTGATGCGTTTTGGAAAAAGGGGTAAATTGAGCCCAAGGTATATTGGTCCCTTTGAAGTACTTAAGCGAGTAGGGGAGGTGGCTTATGAGTTAGCCTTGCCTCCAGGGCTGTCCGGAGTGCATCCGGTATTTCATGTGTCTATGTTGAAAAGATACCATGGGGATGGAAACTACATTATCCGTTGGGATTCAGTTTTGCTTGATGAGAACTTGTCTTGTGAGGAGGAACCTGTTGCCATTCTAGATAGAGAAATTCGCAAGTTGAGATCAAGGGAGATTGCATCCATCAAAGTTCAATGGAAGAATCGACCCGTTGAAGAAGCCACTTGGGAGAAGGAGGCTGATATGCGAGAAAAATACCCACATCTGTTTACAGATTCAGGTACTCCTTTTCGCCCTTGTTTTCCTTCTTGTGATCGTTCGGGGACGAACGATGGGTAAATTGGTATCTATTGTAACGACCTGTTTAGTCGTTTTGAGCAGTACACTTCAATTCTGGAAAAACTGGCAGAAGCGACGGACCCCACGACGGACCGTCATGGGCACGACGGACCGTCGCAGGGTCTCGTTTCAAAACACTTAGAAAATCTGAAATTGGGTACTGAAAATCGACTCTCTGAACTTCGTGACGGAATGGCAAGACGGACCGTCACAGGTGTGATGGACCGTCACAGACTCTTCAGAGAAATTGAGTCTCTGAACTCTGTGACGGGCAGCAGGACGGACCGTCGCAGGCGCGACGGGCCGTCACAGACTGCGAAATCCCAGTCTGGGTCGGATTTCTTTACACGTTTTAAGGGACGTTTTGGACTATTCCTACTTTAATTATAAAGTTAGAGGGTTAATGTTAATAAGTCTAATTACTTGGGGGTTAAAAGAGGTAACCTTAAGTTAATTAGTGGGTCATTATTGCCACCTTTTATTCTTAATTATATACTAATTAGGGTAAAAGAAAGAGGGTTTGAATAAAGAAAATAGAAAGAACAAGAGAAAGAGAGAGAAAGTTGAACGAGAGAGAGGATCGAACGAGAGGAAAAACACAAAGCTTGGGAAATTGCTTGCTTGATCACGAATCTTCGGTGGAGGTAGATTATGGTTTTCATGCTTTCATAGTAAACTCTTAATAGAGAATGATATGTATTGATAGTATTGTAAACCCTGCTATGTGCTTATTGTATGCATGCATGAACGTGATTATATAATTGTGATTATATTAAGCATGATGAAGTTATTGAATCCCAAATCTTGATAAAAACCTAATCTCTTTTTAATGATGATGCCTTGGTAAGGGAGAAGGCTTGATGAACTAAAGTAATGAGATTGATGATGCCTTGGTAAGGGAGAAGACTTGATGAGTTGATAGAATGAGATTAGGGGATCGGGTGTCACGAACCGATACGTAGAATTAGGGGATCGGCTGTCACAAACCGACACGTAGATTTAGGGGATCGGGTGTCACGAACCGACACGTAGAATTAGGGGATCGGGTGTCACGAACCGACACGTAGATTTAGGGGATCGGGTGTCACGAACCGACACGTAGATTTAGGGGATCGAGTGTCACGAACCGACACGTAGATTTAGGGGATCGGAGTGTCACGTACCGACACAAGAGGATTAATGAATATGAGGGAGCGGAGTGTCACGTACCGACACAAGAGAAATAAAGAGAATGAATCTTGAAAGATGTTAATATACTCAATCTAATGTACATAATTCCCAAATGAGTATGGTATTGAGGCTTGAGTCCTCATGTGTGAACTTGACGGTAATTGTTAATGATATAGTACTTGCTGTTGCTACATGTTGAGTATCATAGTTGATTTTATGATATTACTTGATATATATTGTTTTCTATTTTGAGTTGGCCGATGATATCTACTCAGTACCCGTGTTTTGTACTGATCCCTACTTTTATGTTTTTCTTCTTGTTATTTGTGGAGTGCAGCAAACGTGCCGTCGTCTTCAACTCAACAGTAATTCTAGCCAGTCTTCATCACACCGGATCTTCAGGGTGAGCTAACGCTTCTAGCTTGGACTGGATCTTCTCCTTCATGTCTTGATGCCTTGAACTTCCGGCATGGACTAGCTTTTATTTGTTTTAGCTTTTTAGTATACTCTTAGTTTAGTACTTTGATCATAGATGTTCTTGTGGTGATGACTTCCAGATTTTGGGGATAATAATAGTTATTGATTTTATTAATGAGTTTAAGTCTTCCGCATTACTTTCTGTTGATATTATATTGAAATGTTAAGGCTTAGATTGGTTGGTTCACTCACATAGGAGGGTAAGTGTGGGTGCCAGTCGCGGCCCGATTTGGATCGTGACATATTAACAGCTTAATTACTTTTGCTAGAGTTTTTAAAGTTTTAATTTTTGTAAATAATTTAGCTAAATGTATTATATTGTCAATACTAATCATTTGATCCTTTAGTATTCTATTTTCTCTTTGTTATGAAAAAATATAAATATAATTATTTCATTTTAACAACAAAAAAATTTATGATGATTAGTTTCACTTTTATTATAAATTATAAAAAGTAATTGAAAAATATATTATTATTTTCATGATGTCATTTTTTGCGTATGTAACAATCTGTCGTTGTTCTTTTTGCTTTGAAATGTATTTATAATTTTTATGTAGTCACCAATTATTATATTTTCTCTGTTCATTTTTTGTATTTTCACACCTTATTTTTATTTTTTTATTTTACAAATAAAATCAATACATAATTAGTAATACATTTAGTGGCTAATAAAATTATACATTTGAATTATTTATAACTCATGTCTCTTCATCTTACTTGTAAAGTTTAATATTAAAAATGAATCATGACTTTATATGCTTCATTTTTCGAAAATCTTACAAGTATTTAAATAATGTTTAAAAAATTATAATAAGCAAATGTAATAACAAAATAAAATAAAATAATTTTATTTTGACGAAATCAGAGTTTAGATAGAACATCACTACTCCTAGAAAAGATAGAGAAAATTAAAACATCTAAAATATTTTCAACCTAATACCAATATATTGTTATTTCAACATATTATCCCTTATTCCATTTACTTCACCACGGTGAATATTTTGTTCTAATATATGCATATACAGAACAAATAAATATATTTTATATGTTTTTAAAAAGTCTATAATATCGCAGACAAGGAGAAATATAAATATTATCTATATATTCGATACTAACCTAAATATTATATATTTCATATTATTATCTTATAAATATTTCATGTAATCGCGCAAAGCGCGAATAGTTTCACTAGTAAAGTACTAATTGTAAACAATTCATGAAAGGTCTTCAAGGTTTAGAGTCATTGTAATAATAATTTTGTGCATATATCTTATTGATATAATTAGTTGTTCACGTGCAATTTGAACTTTGTTATTGCAAAGTATGTATCAACTTGAGTGCTATAAAATATTTGTATTTCAAATAATGTCTGAATCAGCTTTCACGTATCTTAACTAAATCCATGAGATACATGCCACCTGCCACAATAGTTATCAGGTAACTCTGTCCACCAAGACTAGGAATAGAAGATATGCATGTGACCGGCCATCTATAGATAAAGTTGCAACTAGTCTTAAAGACTCTTTGATATCCAAATACAGGAGCTTCATTTTACATAGCCATAACCCAAAGATATACACAAGATATTCTATACAAACATACAACAAATTAATATGCAGCACAGCAGCAAAATTTATTACCAAGTTTCAATAATTTGCCTCACTCTCAGGTTTGCAAAGCTCAAATATGTCTTAGTGTGCTGTAAGAGGCACTCCTACTCTTTCAGTAACACTCTTGATGTACTCCTTCCTTGCTGGATGATCTTCTTGTGGTCGATTGTAAGGCGTCCACACCGGCTCTCCCACAAACAACCTCATCAACTGCACGACAAAATCATCAAAATGTAAGGCATAGTTAACATCACGTAAACAACAATCACATATCATATTATTTACCTTTCAAATTTGTAAGTTACATAGATGAGTCACCAATGATGTGCATAGAGCTTGAACTATAGTCCATTCCCTAAGGCTTGTTAACAATATGTACCAAGTACACGAACAGAGGTCATTGAATTACTAATTTTAGGTTATCAATTATGTACCAAGTTTGAAATGCTCTCTAGATATTTGAGATGTAATTTTCCGCTACTATTCTATGATCTTTGTTCGAGTTACTGGTAAGTAGGAAAGTTATTATTCTATGCTTCGTAAAAGAGGAACTCGAAGTTCAACACACCTTGACATAGTTATCAGTATCTAGGGTGAACCGGTGGTAAATCCCAGCAGGCAAGACAATCATATCACCGGCCTTCATCCAGATGCGAATCCAGCGATCATCCTTGTCTCTCACATCAAAATATCCACTCCCTTCCAGACAGTAACGTATCTCCTCATCTGCGTGTATGTGCTCTGTATAGAAATTTTTCAACTTCTGCTCATAGTTATCCACCTTCTCAGGGCACAAATCCAGCAAGTCCTTCAAAGAGAAAACATGTAAGGATTAAGAAAATGATGGTGCAGCTCATTATGAATGGATGGTAAATGAAACAGTGTTTTAAACATATAGTGAATAATCACACAGATCACAGCGCTAACTACATTTTAAGTCATTAGACTAATAGAATGAAGTTGCAAATTTTGATTTTGTGTGGTGTTGTGTGGAGTAAATTGTGAGCTACAAAGAATACGAGATGACCATGTGTGCTGAAAAAACACACTTATAAAGCTGATGTATAGTTTGCACATGTTTAACGTGCTACGATAATGGCAATTCTATATTTACCATCAGTCTTATCTCGGAAATAATGTCTAAAACTTACCAATCAAGAAATATAAAGTAGAAAAACCGACAAATTGCTGCGAGGTAGTCACAAACCTTGTTACAATAGCTTCACATTATGCCTAATCACTACAAACTCATTTTTGTGCTTCTTAGAATTTGGAAGACAGGTTCACACAAACTTGGAAAGAATCAAATATTAACCCAAAAGCAAATTGATCCACAGACTTTAGTTCATATTATAGGAATGTGTAGTTGGGAAAAACCTTAGGTTAATTACTACTCCACATCATAATTTCACAGGCTCTCTGCAATTCAAGATAAACAAAAAAGGTACACATGATATACGATCTCATAGAGTTCAATTCCCGTTCCCAACCCAGGACCAATTTGAGCTCAAACCTTCCTTCGTAATGGCTCCATTTACATTCCTCATTTCAGAGGGAACCTCAAAGTGGCTCTTCCATTCCATTAAGTAAATCAAAAGCAACACTCATCTCAAATAATGTACCTCCAAGTAAGTAAGTAAAGTCTCTTCGCCCTTAACCAGATGTCTCGAGCAAATTCAAAATTTTGAAATTATGAGTTCTGAATTTTATTGTATGAACATGTTCAAGTTATTTCAGAACAAATATATATAGAATTTCAACCTAAGTTTTTAAGTTCTACGGAACCCCCAATATTCAGATTAAAGATAAACTACTAAAAACCCTAAAAGGTGCAAATTTTCCATTTATCAAGCAAATTAAAGCAAAATCAATAAATTGAAAGAAAATTAACAGCATAACAGAATTACCATGTAGCTGTAGCCTCTACTTTGACGAATTTTTTTCAATTCTTCATCGTTCTCGTAATCATTAGGGTTCAATTTCCAGTATAAAACTCCGATTACTGCTAATTTCTCCACTGAAACAAACTCCGGTGGGTTCTTCTGGTGCGGTAGCCGCTGATCTTCTGAATTTTCATCCATAAACCATGCCTACACTTAAACACAAATCAATTAATCAATAATTTATTAGAATAAATTAAGTGTTTTAGTTTAACGGAAGATATGAAAATTTTGAAAAAATAATTATTGGAAACTCACCTCGATTGCCATTTTTGCTGATAATGCTAATTCTTTGGTCACATGGACTTCAATATAAACTTTATATTATAAAGTAAAACTAATTTTGATGGAATGCCACGTGTACACAGGGAATTTCATTTAAATTTATGTGGCGAAAGTTTGTTTGTCTGTTTCTCATGGTTTAATCAAATATCTACAATTGGATGGAGATTTACATTTTACACCATACATTCATTTTGTGAATCTGAATATTTCACCAAATGATATGCTATAACCAATCATGTCGTACGGGAGTAGTAAGTATCCTTTAATTATTAAATTTTAATCAAATAATATTAAATTCGAATCGTTTTTGTTGAAAAATGTTTAATCTTGACTATAAAAAGAATTAGATTGAAAGCGTTAACACAATTACATCACTCAAAAATAGTCGAAACACCAATGCAAACTTAAAAAGTCAGATAAAAAGAAAGAAAAGGTGCACGTGTGAGGTTTCAGTAATTGGGTGGGGTAAATGAGATTTGACAGTATTATATTTCAATTTACAGTGTATTGCAGCAGGCTTTCTCCAGTAGAGACACACGGCCCATCTGCAACTCTGACTCAGCATTAAATGAGGCCTATCTAACTGAGCCCAGCCCAATGGCCCACAAATGACACATGTAGGCCCATACTCTCTCATTGATTCATTTCAACACTCATGCATCATTCTGAAATTTTTATTGAGTAGGGAAAAAACAATATTCTTAGTTAAATATCTATTTTATTTTGACAAAATTTTAAATATTTAGGCATGTACTAGAATTACCATTTTCTAATTAATATTCACTAGAATTCATATATCAAGAAATAGTACTCCTTTTATCTCAATTAAATTCGACTCGACGTTATTTTCAATAGAAACGGAGATTCAGTATAAGAAAACTTAAATGTATGGGTTTAGCTTGATTTTTTCTACCTGTTCGTCTTTCCTACCTAACATTAAAAAAAAATTAATGACACTAGAGTGTTTAGAGACAAAAGTTCATATCATAAAAAAAAAGCATTACATTATAAATGAAAAATAGAGAAAATAGAGCAAATTGTGAGACTCAATAAACTTATTAGTGGGAAAATTAATCAATATCAATTCAACGAAAGTGTTATCATGTCATAATATTTGTTTGATCTGAATATTAAGGCTCCTTATCAAGAGTAAAACAATAAATGTAAAGTTAATTGTTTATCAATTTAATAATATATCATTTTGGTGATTTACTATGTATATATATATATATAAATCAAACTTTATAATATTTTTTTGTATCATTTTAAATATCTGTTTTTTTGTTTTAAATAATAAATTAATATAATTATATTTAATTTTAAAAATTAATTAAAAAAATAAATAGACAAAAATAAATAACTAATCGCAAAATAATTTATTTTCCGTGCCCTCACTTGTCTCCAATCTCAAAATATTAAAATTGTATTTCCAATGTTCTGTGTTTCGCATGAAAAAGAGGAAGAATCAGTGGTACAACTAGACAACAAAATACTTTTTTCCACTTTTCCTTTTTTTATCTTTTCACTGTGCAAAAATTTAACTTTACAAATTACTCTACAATTAAAAAAAAAAAAAGAGTCTAATTCAGATAATTATAGAATGATTAATTAACTACTAGTACATAGTTAAAAATAAAAACAATTAAATACAAAAGTAAAAAGAAAAAGTAATGTACTAACTATTTAATTGATATTTTTCTAAGGCATGAATAGATTATTTCCACACTTGCACCTCCACGCTTCAGGGTAGTACTCTAAAGTGAAACTAAAACCCGGTTGAATCGAAACCCGAACCGGTTTACACGGCGAACATTTTCCACATTTGGATCTGCAGGTGGGTGGTGATGAACCCGGTCCACTCAGTTTTCTCTGACTCACAACTCGTTCAATTATATCTGACTCACTACCACCTATGATTCACAAAAACACACACGTAATTAACTTTGCGTAAATTTAAATTAATCAAACTAATAAATTTTGAATCACTTAAGAAAAATTACACTATTCAACATAAACAGTATAGGTGTTTCCGAAAACCACACACATACCACACGTAAATCTAAATTAATCGGAAAAAAAGTTTTTAAATAAGGTACAAATTAAACAAGTGCCTTCCATTTGTTTTTATTAATTGCCTATCTATTGTCTAATTTACTTGTTATATCCTCAATTAATTATTTTTAAAATTTAAAATATCTTGAAAAAATAAAATTTAATTCATCACTTCATAATCAATAGGAGTAAAATGATATATTCACTATGTATACAATAATTTTCTCAATTAATATGTTAATTTAAAAGTGAACCAGTAACTAAAGACAGTACTCTAAAATAAGTTTTGAAAATAAGGAAAAAAATGCAGAATTTACAACTAGTCGATTAAAAAGGCCAACTATGTGCGAGCGTGTAATAAAAAGGATGTAAGCGTTATCTAGAATGATTAAGCATAAACATTATACATAATCGTGCATTAAAGTATTATCATAATTCATCAACAAAAACATCTTCACACGGTATTAATTAAGCTCCCATTTATCCATAAATTTTGAATGCTAAAATACAAAAACTAAAAGTTGTATTTGCCAACATGCATCTTATTTGATGCAAAATATATAATCAAACGCTAACTTAAACTACGATAAAAAGAATGAGGCAAAAGTGAATTGACTTACCAAGTGTTTTAGTGGGATTTATCCGAAAAGCAGAAACAAGTGGAGTAAGCAAAAGGAAAGTTAAAGTGGCTATTTTTGCAAAAGAGAAATTATGGTGTAATATGCCACCCATTGCACACCAAAATGAAGGTATATAGTGTGTGTGTGTGAGAGAGGTAATTAATGTGCAATTAAAGAGAGGAAACAAGAAAGAAGAAGAAGAATTGAAGAGAATGGTTGTTGAAGGTTGGGTGTGGGGATAGATGGATTCTATTATTATTGTTGATGATATTCAATGAAATGAAAGAGGGAGGTGAAGGTGTCAGTCCAAGTCAAAGACACAACACCCTAATAAGACTATTGCCATTTATTAAAATGAGATAAATCATGATAGAGAGACAAAACTACACTCATCTTTCTTTCTCAACCTTCTTTTACCCTTTTTACTGATACGGTAGATGAAATTGTTCCTTTTTTAATCAGATGTTTCAGATTTGAATTTTAGATAGTTATTTCTTTCGAATGGAGAGCGAATTCAGAATAGTTAACTCTAATACAAATACTGAATATCAGATGAAAAAAAAACAAGTTTATTTTATCTCTCTTATTACTCCTCGTTTCATTTTTTATGACCCGTATATCAAAATTTTACTTTTACAAAAAAGCGATAATAAGATATAAGAAATTGAAACAGAATGAATAATTATTTTAACTTTAATCTTAAAGTTCTAAATTAACAATTATTTTGGAACAAGTTAGTGGAGTCGAAGAAGACATAGGAAGTAAATAAAACATCATGTACAAACATTTGATTGATGCTATAAGTAGAATAACTAAATTCCAATGTTAGCAAATATATAGTGGAGTTATTTTGGAGTATATATATATTTTTCATTTCGTATTTTCAAAAAATACAATAACTACAAATAGAAAAGTTACTCAAAGTTTCAATGATGTCACACGAGGTTACAAAATTCAATAATGTACAACATATTTATTCATAGGCCATGTTTGATCTACTAGAATGCCTATATACGTTTGCTTTTCTTTAGGCTACCATCAATCATGTGCTTTTTAGTAAAGAAAATAAAAAGTAAAACCAATTCAATTTTCCTCATTTAGCTAAGAAAAAAAGAAGAATAAAATATTTTGAACTTTTCTTTTTAATTTTAATATTCTTTGTCTTAATATACAATTTGATACCGCAAAATTCAGATTTCTAACACCTCAAAAATGTAATGAGAATTTTCATGGGAGGAAACCAATATATATATATATATATATAGAATTAAACATATGAAGAATTCAACATATACTCCCTCTATTTTGTATTATTTGATTCTGCTGACTTGATACAATTCGTATGAAATTTTTTTATTTCTTTTATTGAACTAATCTTTTTAAAAATCAAAACATACACTAATTTGTAGTCAAGAAATATTTTAAACAAAATGCTTAAATTGGTTCCTTTTTAAAATTTTGTATTAATTAGATAAATTATGCCACATTAATTAGAAGGTAGAGAGTATTTATTATATATAGAGAGAGTGTCTTTTGATGTACAAGGAAAATAAGATGACAAGGACTAGTTTTGTTTGGATCCAATTTTCTGCAAAAAAAAGCCTATTTAATGGGACCTAAACTCAGATTGATTGATTGTATTGTGTGGGGTGGGGGGTGGGGGTCAGGAAGGAGTGTCCTTTTTTTGTTCATGCAACCGTAAATTTAGGGCCCGTTTGGATGGGCTTAATAAAAGCAGCTTTAAAAAAGTACTTTTAAAAGTGCTGAAACTTATTTTTAAAATAAGCAGTTATGCATTTGGATAAAAACGCTGAAGTTGTTATGTCAAACGTGAAAAGGGATAAATGGAAGAAAGAAATGTTAGGGTTATATGGGTAATTTGAAGATTGTATAAAAATATTAAGCACAAAAAGATAAAAATGTGGTCAACTTAAAACAGCTTATAAGCTAAAAATAAAAAAGCACCCCTACCCCAGCTTTTAACTTTTGGCTTAAAATAAGTTTTTTTTAACTTAAAATAAGCTGTTTTGAGTATTGTCAAACAGCTAAATAAGTCAAAAACCAGCTTTTAAGTCAGTTTGACCAGCTTTTAAGCTGAGCCAAACAGGCTCTTAGACCTTTGTTTCCCTTTCTTGGACCAAAAAAATTGGAAAAAATGATACGAGGAATGATGGATAGAGTAAAATTAATGGACCATAAGTGTCAAATATAAGAAAGTGTAGGGAAGAAAAAGTAAGAAAGTAAAAGAGAGAAACCACCTAAATAAAATGTAGTAGAGTGATGATTCGAGTTCAAAAAAATTATGTTGGAAGTATCATCTTTAAAAATGTCTTATAATGTGGGATCTAAATTTAATCGAGAACTTCGATAAAAAAAAAAGTACCAAGAAAAGTAAAAATATGAAAGGACAACACTCGTGTGGTATCTAAAGATAAGTAGTGTGTGATGGAAATGGGGTGCCTGTCTTGTACGAGTCCAACATTTGCGTAAGGAAGCAAATGGTCTTCCCCACTTGGACCACGAGGAACCAATGGGTGTGTAGGGACATGTGAACTAGGGTTTGGTAAAAGGGGTTAACTTCTAGCTTCGTCCAAAATGTGTGATTATATTATCTGAAAATATTATGACATCATATTAAAATATTAGGTAGAAAACAAATTTTATGAAACATGGTCGATAATCGATCTTCTAGATTTTCAAGGGTCATCGAGAGCACACCATACATCACACAACTTACTATTATCTTATACCAGACAAACAAGAGTTATCTTTTTTTTTTTGTTAACAATAATCTTAAGTTACCTTATAGACTCGATACGTTAATAGTTTTCACATAATAATTCATGTATTATAATTCAATTATATATATATATATGTGTGTGTGTGTGAAGCCTATATATGAAGGTTTATATATGTATGTATGCATCTCCAAAAACACAACCCCCATAAAACAACAGACATAATACTATTGCCTCGAGATTTAGAACTTTGGGACAAGGAATTCACTATCATCTTTTGAACATGGGCCATGGGGTTAGGAATAGTGAGATGGTTGGTATAAAAAAATATTGGCTCTACTCTGACAACAATACATATATTCCACGTACCAAACATGATTATATAGAAATACTATACGAGTGTGGAACACATAGAAAAGAATATTTCAAATGTTCAAATGCATTAATTCATTCACTTACATCTATTGCACAAAAAACATTTCTCTTAGTTGAATATAATCTAAACATACTTGTGACAAAAAGTTGCCACACGTTAAGTTAAATTTATACAATAAAAATCAATGTCTTTTCTTTTAGTAACCTTTTAGTTTCATTTCTTCCCTTTTAACATGTTTCGGTAAAGTTAAAAGACATTTGATATACGTTTTATATATTTTTAATTTAAGATTACGAAAGTTAAAAGTTTTAATTTTTTTCTTTGATTTCGTGCATATTATAGACTGAAACCTCACGAGTCTTTTTAAGGTGTGAGGAGAAGAACTTTTTGAAATTCAATCTACTTTCAACATAGAGTGAATAATAGTCATAACTTTTCACCTAATGTGTTTTGTGTCCATTCATTTTTAAAACTCAAGGTCAAAATCTACATAAAATGTTACATACCAAAGTCAAATATGGTAAGTTGGACCACAACAACGTAACTTTATGAGCAGCAAAATTTGAAATATTACAACTTGTTTTTCAGGTTGATAAACAAAAGCAATAGGACAAGAGGGATGTTTTTATTTTTTTCTGGTCTAGTTTTAATCGAATAAGAGAAAGGCAAAATGACTGGTATAAGATGATGCAAGGAATGAGCACATCAAGTTTATGAGGTTTGTCCATAGTATACTTAACAAATCCCTATTTTTCATTTGAAAAATATCGATAATTGTTTCTACGATGGTTTGATTGACTTTGTGAAAAAAGAAAAACTAATAATATTGAGAATCTATTTCTTTAGGCGGAACTAAAGGATAATCACAGTCGCTACAACCTCTGCCATTCGAGTGAGCATTTTGTGTATTGGGCAAATTTTCCACCGAGTAATTACATGCAAATTAACCACACAGAGGATGTAAACTGCACTAGGTAAACTCTATGCCACAAGCTCAACTGAAAAAGCATTGTGAGGTGATATAGATCCTTATTCATTCGTATAGATTTGATCACTCTCCAAACCATATAAGTCATCCCGAGGTGAACTTCTTTAGTTGGAAATGACTGGAAAATCATGTTGTATAACACTAAGGTATCATTAATTTGTAGTGGGGAAAATCTTTATTTCTACTAGCCTAAGTTTACATCATTATTTTCCCATATAACATGTTTTCATTATAAAAGTATGTGTCTAAATTACTCTTAATTTCTCTTTTCACATGTAACTCATCAATATAATATGTTAAATATGGAACTACTAGTGTGATGTTAACAAAAAGTAGGAGGGGTACGATTAGTCTCAAGATTCGTGTTGCCTCTTCCAACTATAAACAAAAATAGATGGGACTTTTGTGTTTTTGAATGATTTCTTCTCAGTCTGCCCATTCCTATTTCACATTCAAACCACAACCCTCTTTTGAAAAAATGAAGTTGCATGCATTATTGTGTAAATTATAGAAAGAAAAAGAAAACAGAAAAATAATTTGAAGTGATAGTTATTGGACATTAATTGTTGGCATTGCCAGTGACTGATCATTCATGGAGCTATATATTTGCCTTTTGCTTTAGTCTATTTCTTCGGTTTCATGTGGCATTATTTAGTATAAATTTAAGGAATCCCATAGTGTAATACAATAATTACATTATGTCCAAACAAATTTAGTATTTACTAATGATTCCTTAAAATTGTTGTGGCGCGATACATTAGTGTGTTGTGATACATGGTAAATGATACACAGTAACTTAAAACTATTAAGATTACAAGGTGATCATTTAAATTTGTTATCTAAATCAGCTTAAATTACGGTAACAGCTCATTAATAAGCATTAATTCAGCACGTAATTGGATAACAATTTCAAATTTTGAAAATTCAAGATTATATCATCTAGTTTGAAGACATTTTTATGAACATGCAGTTATTAAACTTATTGATTGATACGTGATAACAATTTTCAAAAACTCGTGATACATAGAAAATCATATGATACACATCAAATTCATGTATCAATGCATCGTCTAAACACTATAACACACTGAGTCGATATGTATCAGCAAGCACACTTGATGGCGCAGTTATTAAACTTTTTGACTGATACATGATAACAATTTTCAAAAACTGTTGATACGTAGGAAATCATATGATACACATCTAATTCATGTATCAATGCATCGACTAACACACTATAACACACTGAGTACTTATGTATTAAACTTATTGCCTGATACATGATAACAATTTTCAAAAATTTATGATACATATGGGGTTCCTTTACTAAAATTTTTACTAATTTCAACAACAATGGTTGCTGCTTCTTTTCTCTTTTTTGGTGTATTTTGTCAACCTTTGATTTAGATGATTCGCCAAAATCTTTGTTTGAATCCTTCCAAACATTCATAGGATCATGCAAAGATTTTTTTCTATTTTCTTTCCAATTTTCATCGTCCGAATCATAAATCCATCTACTAGTAATAGGATCCATTAATATGATGTAATAGAACAATGAATAAAAAAAAAAAGAACGGATGATGGAGTAAGAAGAAAAAGAAGACCTAGAAACGGCTGATGTAATATAGCAATAAACAAGAAGAAAAAAAGAAGAAAATAAGAACAGATGATGGATTAAGAAGAAGAAGAACTATAGACGGATGATGGAGTAAGAAGAAGAAAAAGAATCAGAGAACAATGGTCCAATTTTCAGAAATTTCAAATATTTTGAATTTTGAAATTCAAAATTTCATATTAAATGTTATGAAAAGTTTTTAATTAAAATTAATAATTCAAAATTCAAAAAGTGATTCAGAAGATTGAGTGTTTTAGTAGAGAAAAAATAGACATGATATTGGGGAAGTGTGTGTTATAGAAGAGAGAATGCTATGTATCTATAAACTTCTACTAAAATTAAAAAAAAAGGGAATTATGTAATATTTAAAAAAAGAAGGGAAAATTAGAGAATACTAAACTTATAGTTGTGTATTTAAGTTATTTTTCCATAATTTTTAATGTCACTAACTTAAACGGAGGGAGTATTTACCAGTATGTGTTCCCAAATCCCAAGATTGGGAAGTTGTAAAGCATGTTTTAACAAAGATCTTTCTAATATCCTAATCTTTTACTTCAAATATTTACCAATATTTGGTCAAAAGTAAAAATGAAAGGTTTAAAATCATGAAAAGTGAAAGAGAGTTTGGACAAGATTGATGTGTGTTTTTTCTTTGTAAATAGTTCTTGGACCCAATGCAAATGCTTTAGTATTTCATGTATTCTTTTTTTTTTTTTTAGAAAATTATCTAAGGTAAATATGTGATATGTATTTATGATATATTATTATAGTTTCAAAGAATTTGTAGCTATAATTAGGATTATATTGTTATTTTCTTTCTCTTCTCTCCTTTCCTTGCCCCCTCTCTTCTCTCTCGCCTTTTTCTGCTTCTTCTTTTTCTCTCTCAATAAAATACAAATTATAACAATCAGTACAGAAATCAAATGTTAACAATAAGTTATGTAGATACAAATAATTAATTATACAAACATAAATAATAAGTGTCAATCATACAAATTCTCTTCAGTGATAAAAAAAACACGAATATATATGTATTCTATTTATACAACATTATTAGAAATGATAACAATCAATTATATAAATATAAATATTGAACTTGATACAACATTGATACAATTGTATTCAATACATATATATATACATATACATATATACATATACATATATACATACATATATATATACATACATATATATATACATACATACATACATACACATATATATATATATATATATGCACTAATTACACATATACAATTATAAGTAGATATACAAAAACAATCATGACATATACTTATATATTAGTTACATATATACGAGATTTACAAATACAATTCGTCTCTCTCCTCTCGCTTGCTCGCTTCTCTTATTTCTCTCTTAGGCTTCATTTGTTTCCGTTAAGATTAAAATGTATGAATCTGAATACACATCTGAATAATAAGATTTGCATTAAGATCTTGGTATTTTGATCTGAATACACATCTGAATATTAAGATGTGGTCTTTAAATCTAAACACTAAATAATCAATGTATTTGTTTTCAATATCTGAATGTGAAAGTGAAATTGAACATTATATTAATAAAATGTCATAAAATTTTCCTTTCGACAAAATATATTACTTTTGATTATGATTTGTAGTATTATTTTTTTATTCAAAAACCTTATAAAAAAATAATATACCAAAAATATTATTTCATTAGTGTTCTTGAGTCTTAACACACATCAATACAAGAAATTATTAATATAAAAAAAAAACCTTGAAAGGATTTATGAAAACTTACCAGTTGAGAAAAAATGGTGTTCGATTGACAAAAATGAGAAAAAAAATTTTTACTTATGAGATTAAAAAATACGCTAAAAGCAGAGAAGCTATGATTTATTATTTAATAACTTATCAAATGAGTCTGAATATTGTTAGGAGTCTCTTACAAGTCTGATTGATTAAAATTCAGATCTCCATTAAGTGCAAACAAATGAGGTCTTACTCTTGCTCGTCTCTCTCCTCTTCTAATATGTAGCTTCAAATCAAAATAAGTAAATTACAACTATTTTACCTCATTACATGTATTTCAAGTCTTTGCTATTTTTAAAAATTTTGTTTTTACTAACTCTTGACATATAATTAGATAATTGATGTATTAGTCACCATATAAATTCTAAAATCTAATTTATTTTCAAAAGTGATTCTTAATGTGCATATTCAAAGATAGTATATTTATTTGGCAGCTGAAATTAAGTTAGAGTGTCTAATTATGTAGGGAAAATGCACAATTATCCCCTCAATCTATGTCCGAAATTTTAGAGACACATTTATACTATATTAAGATCCTATTACTTTCCTGAACTTATTTTATAAGTAATTTTCTATCCCTTTTCGGCTTATGTGGCACTAACTTGAAAGAAAAAGTCAACCACCGTTGGACTAACGAGATAGTGTCACGTAGGTCAAAAAGGGGAGAAAATTATTAATAAAATAAGTTTATGGGATAATAGAACCTTAGTATAACATAAGTGTGTCTTTGTAGTTTCAACCATAAATTGAGGAGGTACTTATACATTATCCAAATTATGTATTATATCTTATTAATACACATAACTCTGACCATCAATCAAGTATTCAATTTTCTTTTTTCTCTTTCCATTTGTATTTTCTTTGGAAAATAATTTTCTTCTTTTTTAAAATCTGTGTTCTGTGTGGTGGTGGACATGTAGTGATTATAAGTAAGGTTCAATCTTTCATTGAACTTACTAAAATGGCAGCCTTTTAAATACATAATTCTATCCACACAACTAATTTTCTGTTTTATTCTCCTTTGAAAAAGTTTTTCTTATGAGATATTATCTTTTTTTTAATCATCATTTATCTGATTCGTTAGGTTATACATTTGATTCATTTATATTATTGCTCCGGTTCATTTATATTTATCCACTATTTTAAAGTTAAATTTTTGTTTTTACTTTTATTTTTAACATATTAAAAAAAAGATATTTATTTTGTTCTCATATTCATTTTTAATAATAATTATTTGTTCTTTAAATTATTTTTCAAAAACTAATACTATAAAAATCAATTAACTGGGATAATTTAATAAAATAGTCATATTAAATATTAGTTTATTAATATATGCGTCAAGTCAAAATGTGACCAGTAAAAATACACCAAAAAAGTAATTAACAAATCTCAGTTGTAGATCTTTCAAGTAAAATCTTATTGGAATTAATTAAAATTATTTAATTCTATTTCCTTATATATAAACAAGAAAGAAAAGATTCTCTCAAAATAGTAAGCATTTAAAACTTTTGACCAATTTGATACATATATTTATTATACATGCCTAAAATGAAATCTAATCCCAGATTTTCCAATAATCATAATAAAAGGATGCATCTACATCTTTTTTTTTTTCATCTAGCACAAATTTAAAAAAAAAAAAATCATGGCCTATACACCATGGGTAACAATTTTTCTTATTCCCTTCATTTTCCTTCGATACGCATCTGCCGATTTAGTATCCAATGTGTGTATCCAGACTCGAAATAATGCCTTGTGTTCCCAAACTCTTTATAATTCAAGTGAGTACAGTAATTATACCGATGCCAAAGGTCTAGCGTATATCATGATTGGAGCGGCCCTAGATCGGGCCGCTCACAATCTTGTCTACGTCAAGGAATTGATAGATAATCAAAATTCTACCAATCCAAATGATCCCAACCAATGTCTTCAAAATTGCTATAAAGACTATAGTTTATTAGTAAAAGCAATTATCCCAGATGCAAATCAAAGTCTGTCTGCAGGCACGACTTTCGTAGCAGCGGTTGCAATTTTATATTCTGCTGACAAAATTTTGGATTGTCAAGACGAAGATTGTGTGAAAATATCATCGAATTTGAACGATAAATGTAATGAATATGCTGATTTTGCACAAGTTGTTGTAGATGTATTAAGAGTAACTCCCTAAAAAATTAAATTACTAGCTTATCCCGATAATAACAGGGTAGCTAAACAATAAAATCTAAATCGTTATTTGATGATATGTTTAATCTTCAATTTGTGCCAAAATATGTTATAGTTATATGCTTTTCATAGAAGAGCATGTCCCTTCGTTTCATGTATTATTAACAAATGAATTACATGTTTAAAGTGCAACGAAATTGATAATAGCAATTGATATGTATAATTGTTGGGGTTAATAAGATATTGTTTTATTATAAAGAGTAGTTACAAAATATTATATAAAATATTATATTATATGAAAAGCATCATCAACATTGAGTTTGTTAAATCAAGGGGAAGGAATTAGCCATTTTTGTTGATTTCTTTCTTGTGAATGCAGTGAATGTGTTTCTAAGTGATATATTTAAATTCTCACTCTTATTATACATATTTCAAGGGATATAGTATTTTTTTGATGTTATTGAAAGCACTGCTTATGCAATCAATGATTCTAATGTTGAAAGATATGTAGGTTGGAAATTGTTACTCAAATCAAAGTCAAATTTAATTATTATGCAACAAATCATAAAAAGGTACATTTGATAGTTTAATTGACATTATTATATATGAAATATATGAGTCTTTTTTATTTTATTGTGATAAATGTTGTTCTGATAGAAAATATAGCAATTTTGAAGAATTTAATTTTATTGACCTTTAGATGAAATTGAGGAAAAAATCAACAAAGATAATATTTTAATATGTTTAGTTGCGGTCTTATTAACCTCTTTTATATATATATATATATATATATATATATATATTTATTTATTTATTTATTTATTTTTAAACAACAAAAATTCTATTTTAATATTTATAAAACATATTTATATAATTTATGAACTTACAAAATATGTTACGGTTCACATTATGTTACATCTAAAGTTCGAATATATGTGAGCTTGATTGTATTTGACTGTATATTTATAACTTCGAATATATGTGAGATATATGTGAGCTTGATTGTCAGATGTATGTGAGCTTGATTGTTGATTATCAAATGTATGTGAGCTTGATTATATATTTGAAATTGTGATTTAATAAGTGAAATCTTAATTTGAGTACATGGTAAGTTGTATAATAAAAAGTTCAATACATACGAAATAATCGTGAGAAAATGAACCCAAAAATTTGTATATGTTAACTTAAATAATCGTGAAAAAATAAACCCAATAATTTATATTATTTTCGTGTAAAATCCTAATAATAAATTTGTGTGCGTTAACTTTGAACTTGAAGAGCTTAGAAAAATATAGATAAAGAAAAGAATATTTGTATCAATGCAAGAGAATTTTTAAAAATATTCAACAGATTCTCAATCATCTCCACCTAGATCTACTTCTATCGCATGATAGATCTAATACATCTACTTTTAATTTTCAAAGTTCTCTTTCAAAGTGAGACTACAATCTAGTTTTGATTTTCAAAGCTCAAACAAAGAAAAATATATAAAAATATATTTTTATTATCGATGATCGTAATTCATATTTCTTCTAACTTATTCATGCTTATTCATGCAGGTTAGAGAATCGTAAGATGGTGACCTATACATACTAGCAATGTCAATGTTACACTCAAATTCTAGCAATTCCTAATTCTTGAAGAAATTGAATTTTGAATCAATAACAAATTGAGTTATTTCTAAGTATTTCTATATATAAGATGTATCTTCTATTGTTTAGAATAACAAATTGGTTAGTATTTCTATCTCAGATATATTTTATCACTTAGAATAACAAATTAGTTCAACAAATTAGTTCAACAAGTTATTGTTATAATTTTTTTTATTTTAAGTTAATGTTAATACATTTGTGAATTATTAATTTTTAAATTTAAGTGTTAGAATTTTCTTAAGTATAACTTATAAGTATGAATTTTTATTAAAAAATATATTTTTTAAAAAAAAGAACAAATATCAAAAAATAATAATAATCAAGCATTTAATATGAGCACTGAAAATTATGGGAAGTGTAGAGGCATCTGAATGCACAATGCATCTGAGAAATTGAATGATTGGTGCCATAGTCTCCGCCAAAATTTCATTATCGGCAACATACAGCGCTGATTACACTATCAACAAAGTGCATCAGAGACTCTAATTTATTGCCTTTATTTCATAATTAAAGAAAAATAAAGAAGTTTCCAGTTGTTGTTAATTACTAAGAAAGAGGCATCAGAGAATTGTATTTGAATCAACAAGTTTAATGTATAAACTTTCAAAGTTTGATGGTATAATTATTCATCATCACAGCCTCAAAGAGACTAGATTCAGAAATTCAAAATCACATCGGAAAACACAAAATATAACTAATCAATTGATCCATAAAAGAAAAGAAAAAAAAATACTTGCTGCTAAACGGAGGCAACAATGGAGTTTCAAAGAAAAAACAGAGGTAGTTGAATATATATAATATACAGAGTGTGAGAGCGGCAAGTCGGCTCAGGAAAACCCTAATCTTGATTTAGTGGAAAGTACCAGAATGCCCTCAACAGGTTGAGGGTTAGGAAAAAGACTAAAATAGCCTCGGTCAAAGCAACCAACAACAAATTAAATATTTGAAGCAACCAATGAGGGGTCTTGGTTCAAGTTTATCGGAGCCAAAAAGTGATATTGTTATTCGTATATACAAGTATAATGATAAATATAGTGTTCGCATTTTCAAATTTCATTAGTAGCAGCAACATTTGTTTTTACTTATTTAAAAAAATACCGGACACACTTTGTTCTGGCTCCAAAGAACACAAAGTTGATCGGAAACAATCATTTGCATTTGAATAGTCTAGCTATATCGCACCCCTTCGCTTCAACCATTCTCCTAATGGGTGATCATGCTTAGTGCACTGGACCGTCGTTTGATAATACCTTCTTCAACTAATATAGTATAGCTATCTCATAGCGTCAAGTGCGCGATCATGACAGGACTCGAGAAAGAAAGCCCCAGCTAACTTCGTGCCAGCCCTTCTTCGAACCTTTTGATATGTATTGCCCCTAACTATAGATCAGATCCACCAGACAAAGAAACTTAATTCTGTACTACTGCTGAGTCGTTGGATTTATCCACCAAGGGATTCGTGGAATTTCTATTTTTAGCTTCTAGTTTAGTGTAGATTGCTTGCAATACTTTCGATAGTTGATTCGGTCAAACGAAATCACCGATCTAAATAGAAGGATCGTTCATCTAAAAACTAGAATGATAGTAGAATAGCTTCAGGAAAATGCTAATACTAGAGAAGAACAGAAATGATATAAACAAGATCAAATTCTCTATGGCTTAATATGACCTAACTAGACCACTAACTTGTTGCATGATGAAAATATAAATAGAAATGACTATTCAAGATAATATAATGAGAAACATGTATTGGTATGAGATAGCAGGTACCCATAGACCTGTACATCACGAGATTTTAGAAAAAGATAGTTGAGCACTTGGATTTATTTCTTCATAATCAAAGTCACATTGTAACTACATTCGAAAATCCATATCTCGAAGCTCAACAGGCAATGTAACATATCCATCTTTAATAGCCATTAAATCACTTGAATTCCCTTTCAAATAATCCTCCAAGAAAGCAATCACAATTCCTCCAACAAACCTTCTCATAGGCTCTCTAGATTTACCATTCTTGCACAAACCATAAGTTGCCTTTCCTCTTACCCCTTTCGTTTCATCGTCTAGCATATCAACATGTCCATAATCCTTAGCTACAACGTAACACGCTGGCCTAACACATTCGTTGTAGAAATCGCGATGATTTACTCCCTTCGGAGCACAAGCAGGAAATAGAGGATTCCTTTTTACCTCTCCTAAACCCGAGCCAATTACCATAACCGCCATATCCAGATTGAAAGACTGAGGAATGTATGTGAGGACGGGTGGCGTGGTCTGCTTTCCATTACCCAAACCATCAACAGGATCAATGCCTATCAATGCCGAGAATTTTAGATCAGTAGTAACATTAGTAACTTTACCAAGAGTTAGCGCAAATGCAGCTTTTCCACCGCGACTATGGCCAGCTAACGCGAGCTTTTTCAAATTTGGCCCAACATGAGAGGGAAGATAACGATGTAATCCGTCAGGTAACCAGTTTGTGATTTCAGCAGTAGATTTTATATCCGTAGTTGTATCTGTTCCTTCCACCAAATACAACTAGTAATGTATGCATATGAACAATGAAAATGAGAGCCGAGAAAATCATAATCACATGCATAATACAAATAAGTTTTAACAATTTCTATACAATTCATAGTCTAAAAAAGCTTTTACATTATCAAATCGCCAAATTTGTCTGCAATAAGCAAAACTAATCAGCTGGAAAATAAGACTGGCAATCTGTTAGTAACTAGTGTTTCATATTGCATAACTGCATTGAGTATCCATGAACAACTAATATATATATATATATTTCGTCTCTCGATTACATTTTTTTACGGAGCTAATTGCAAATGTATCACATGATTTATCAAGCAATGCTATCGAAAATCTTGCATCAAATTATCAGGAAATTAGTGGCAAAGGAAGAGGAATTAATATCTTAAATTATTAAGAAACAGAGTTATTTGGCACCAAGTTTAAGATAATAAAGAAAAAATTTTAATCTTGTCATGCTCATTTAAAGTTATATGAAATGTACAAAAATGTTATTTAATTTTGTGGCATTAAACATACAACGTGGAAAATTTAAATTAAAATGTTACCAGAAAAATAAAGAAGTCATTCTTTTCTAAACAGACTAAAAAAAAAAAGTTTATTCTTTTTGAAATGATGGAAATACTTTTTATAATTTATCTACACGTGCAAAAGGAAAAAATATCCCAAATTATTATGAATTCTTTTCGACTGCCTAAGTGGTGGTGGACAGAGTTATATGATATCTTTAATAGTAGGTACTAATGATATTAGTATGAGGTGCAAGCTAGCTCAGACTCCGCGGTTATTAAAAAAAATAGAGAATATCTCTAATTATTGAGAATCATAATTCTTGAAGAACATCAATGAAATGACAACTAAAATGTAAGAAAAAATAACAAACCTGAGGAGCAACAACAATGAAGCCATGAGAAGAGATATGTTGGATAAGCTGAGAGTAAAAGTAATTGAAAAGAAGGTAACCATGAAGGAATAAAATTACTGGAAAATTTCCTCCTTGTGATGGAGTAGAAATCAAGAGTGGCTTTGGAGGAGAAGGAAAAGAAGAATTAATGCATGATTGTGGCTCAATATTCAACAACTTAGTTGAATAATTTCCAATGTCAAAAATTGTTGAGGATGTAGTAGGGGAAGAAGAGTAAGTTATCACCATGGATGAGTTTGTTGTTATATTTTTTTTAATTTTTTTTTTTTTGTGGGTGTGTTTTGGAATCTACTTGTATTATTTTCTTGATAGCTTGTATATAAAGTTGATTATTTTGGCCCTTGTTTTGCTCACACCTTATAAGTCATGTGTGTTCCCATAGTATTTTGGGTTTTTGTTTTGTACTTGGGGCAGTGGAAACAATGGGTACTAGAGTCAACTAAAGATTTGCCATTAGTAAATTTGGTAAAAAATGTTTGACCAAATTGATTGGAAAATATATTTGGCAAACATTATTAAATATATAGTCCATATATATATATGAGTCACTTGGATATGACGTATTTATAAAATTATATTTAATTTTGACCTCATATATTAAATGTATCAAATTATGATAAGATTCATAATATCATAAACTAACATATATCAATATAATTAACTCCTAAATCAGTGAGATTTCTACGTGTTATCATTATAAATTCTAACACTAATCTTTAACCAATGTGAGTTTAATGTTTGCCCAGATCAAACGGATGACCCAATTTGTTGGGCCCTTTGCGTATAAACGTAATAAAATTCTACAGCTATAGTTTCGATAATTGTACTTAATAGCTATAATTTTGTTTACTATGAAGACTGCAGTTTGTATGTTTCGCTTACAAATATACAAAAGAGTAAGTATATGTAAATTATGAATTTATATACATTAGAAAATTTTCCAGAACACCATATTTATATTTTTTTTTCTTGCTAATATATAAAAGGTAATAAATCATATACAAATAGCTAGGGTCAACATATAAAAATTTTAGATCTATACAATCAGAAATCGAATTATACAAATTCTGACTTTTTATAAAATCAAGAGAAATGTACAAATCAGATGAATAGCAAGAATTTAAAAATTGTAGCCATGACAGCTTTCATAAACTATTGCTATAGTACCTAATATTGGCTATAAATTTACTATTCTGCATAGTTTTCCTATTTTATTAGTATTTTCATAATGTGGTGATAAAAGTTTGTTAAAAACACCTAAATTTGACAGTATAGTGAATATGAGTAAATGCATGTAACACAACTTTTATAAATAAATATACATGATATATATAAGATACATTAATATACATGGATGATTTATACGAATATAATCCAATCGAAACGTAGCAGAGTTTGTGAAGATAATAAATTATAACAACCATTCTACATATTCGTTATTAGAACACAAATTTATGCACACGATATTTTTTTAGTAAAATGCGAAAAAATAGTTAGCTATATGTTCACTGTGTGGCTACGTATACAAAATTAATTCCCAACCTCTCATTTCCAATTTTTTTCAATAACAATTCCAAAAAGAAAGTAAAAAAGAAGTCAAAGAATAATTTTTGCTCTTTTTAAAATCTTTCTTCTTCTTCTTCAATATTTCAATCTTAATCCAATATTTTCTTCACATTGAAAAACAATTGTTATCTGCGTGAAAACAACACCATTAACCTCACATATCATTTCATCCCCTTTACGGGGTTGATGTGATATCTGATTAAACACATTTTCTTTATCAATTCTAGAGGTAAATTTATAATTTAAAGACGTAAGTTAAAAATTTGATATAAAATAAAAGAATAACAATAGATGTTCTTAAATTTTGTGAAATTGAATAATTTTAGCTTTCGTTTTGTTGTATGAAAATTTGAGTTTTTTAATATTGCCATTTTAGGAATTCAAAATTATGTTTAGACGTACAATATAATTACTACTAAATCTTCAAAACCTTATCATTTTTTTTTTGATGAATTATGACCTAATATATATTTAAAAATAAAGTTGATTTATGATCAAATATAATCTTAATTTTCCTTTTTGGACTACTTCATTTATTTTTTTAATTTCAAAGACTCTATCCCTCTTATAATAAATTCAAATTTTAATTTTGATCAGATTTCTCGAAAAGCAAAACGTGACAAGATGTTCAAACAAGGTGGTGCGGACATTGAGTCCGGTAACAAGGGTGGCGTTAATGGCGGTCAAATATATCCGGGTCAGATGGATGATCCTCAGATGAGATGGGCATTTATAAGAAAAGTTTACTCTATAGTTTGCACACAACTTTTTTTCACCACCATCATCGCCACCGCCATGTTCTTCACTCCGGCCGTAAAACATTACATGAGAACCATTTTGGGAAAAGTCACCATAATTGTTCTTGTTATCATTGCTTTTATACGTAAAACTCTTTTTCTTACCTTATTTCCTTATTATATTTTCTTGTTTACTATTACTTTAATTGTTCTATCTGACTCAAATTATCTATCGTATTTATTTTATATTTTTTTTTAAAAAAAAGAAACATTAATTATGAGGAGGTGAGGGTAGGGTGGATGGCTTGATTATTATATTTTTATTTATAACTTTGAGATATAATTTTTGTTTGCTAAATATTAACTTTAGTTATATGTCATCAGAGTTGTGTTTAATATTAAAAATAGTTATTATCAAGGATACATGAAAGAAAAAATAATTAACTTTAGATACTTCAAGATTTAACAAATATCTTTAGCAAAACTATCTTTAGAAATGAAGATTAAATAATTTGAAACGAATTATTTAATATGAGGTATTACTATAAAAAGAATGACGTATTAAATATAGATAATAACATTTAAAAAAAAAAACAAATCAAGAAAGAAAGCAATATATATAAATTGAAACTAATGAAGTATAAAACAAAGTTAGACAAATGCAATTCACAGTTTGTGGAGAACTTATCCTAACTATTTAATTCCAAAATTAATTAAGAAGGTTCAATTCCTCACTCTTTCTCCGTCATAGAAATGTTGAATATATTATTTAATGTCATCATTCTCAATTTTTATGATTTAGTTTAAATATTATACTAATCATTTTGATTTATTTTATATTTGTTATAAAATTTTGCAGTTATCTTCTTGATGGGTCGATATGGGAAAAAACATCCATGGAACTATCTTCTTATGGGAATTTTCACCTTGTGTTTGGCGTGTGTTGTTGGAGCAGCCTGCGCTTTAAGAGCCGGTAATATTTTCTAAATCTGCTATAATACGTTAAATTATATTTACAGTATGAAAAATCTTGTTAGGATATATTTTTTGTAAATCTTATGCTATTTCTTTAACTATATATCTTGAATCAAGAGTTTAACGTAAAACAATATTTTTATTTCGTAAGGTCAAGTAAAATTGTGCATAGAATCATCCTGGGACTGAATATATTATCGTTGTATTTCGTTAATTATGTATATTGGACACCAACATTGTTTATTGATCATCGCCCAAAATGCATAATGTGAAAATTATATAACGAAAATTCATCATAGATCTTCATTCTATTTTTTTCTTTTAATTTTCATCTGATGTTATATATTTTTTTTAGAATTTGATTAATCCATTGATCGCTCGAAATTCTCGTTATTACTACCCCATCACACTTTTGGTAGTTGTTTTTCTACATTTACAAGGAGATTAGTCATGTTGATGGAAATGCAATTCTATTTATTTTTTGGTTAATATGCTTGTAGCGTAAGTGAAATTAGATATGAATATTAACTTTACACAAAAATAAATGAATAATTAAGATTGACACTTAAATATGAGTAACAATTTTCAGATTTTCGCCTCATACGACCCGTTACATCTTTCGAATTCATTGGATTATTTTACACTCCAATTACATCTTTCGAATTCATTGAATCCTTTTACGCGTTTGATTTAAGTAATGTTTTGGTTTATTTATTTACAGGGGAAACTATCTTGATTGCTGCTGGGCTAACAGTTCTTATAACTGTTAGCCTTACCTTATACACATTTTGGGCTGCAAGTAGAGGCAAAGACTTCACTTTTTTAGGCCCATTCTTATTTTGTGCCTCAATAGTCTTATTTATGTTTATTCTATTGCAGGTATGTATACGTATATATATATATATATATTTATATATGCGAATACGTATATTTACACTACTTTTTTTCCCTAACATATATTTTTTTCCAAAATGCAACAGTTTCTTCTCGATCTAGGACATGAAGCACGAGTGGTATATAGTTGTCTTGCAGCATTACTATTCTCAGCATATCTGGTATACGATACGAATAACTTAATCAGAAACTTCACGTACGATGAATATGTCATTGCAGCAATTTGCCTTTTCGGAGACATTGTTAATCTCTTCTTAGCTCTTCTTGGAATCTCTGGTGAATAAAAAAATAAATACTCCAATTTACTTGGAAATATATGTTTTTGAGAGAATGTTATAAATTTTCTTGTGTATAGAGTTTTATGGATTTTTTCTAATTAGCAAACTGGAAGATATCCTATAGTGTAAGATTTATCCTAAACATATGTGGCTCTTCTTTTTTTTTTTTCCAATTGGTAACTTGATTGCACTTTTTTTTTTTTTAATTTAATAATTTAAATGTTGAAGTAGAATCAAAAAGAGAAAAGGCATATATGAATGTCATTTGGCCTTATTTGGCATTTATGTTGTTTACTATTAGTTTTGGTTTTATATGATTAGATATATAATTTTTTATTAGATGCACATATTCTTCTTAATCTAATTCGAGTCATTCGCAGCATTTTGTATCTATTATGTCATGTAGCATGCGTATGTATATTTACTCAAGTTTATATAAATTTAATGGTCTATTTATGCATATTTAAAATAGTATGACATAGGTATCAATCGAGATCAAATTAAACATATTTATATATTATGTCAAGAAAAAATATTGAAAAGGTCACCTGATATAAAAACAAAAAAAAGGAGCATCTCCTTAATAATATGACTTGAGCAGTTCTTTTTTCATAAGTTAATTTAAGGAATTGAGTTAGACACAAAATTTATTTTTTATCGGATGATAAAATGTTATTCCTACTAAAGTTGTGCCTCCAAATGGAAACAAAAGAAATTAGTATAGATCAAGACAAAATTAAAGTGTATCTATCTAAAAAGAAACCTTGATGTGAGCTTCAATAACAAACAAAGGTATAAAAGCTTAGGTCCAAATATTTGATTTAAGTGCCATAAAATCACAGACAAATCTTCATATCCCACTTATATTATACTCAAATATTAAATCTTTTTTTCTCTCTTTTTGACTGAGCCACAGTCCAAGATACCACTTTCCTTTTCCCCACAAAATATATATATATATATAACAATAAAGGACATGGTTCACATGGTTTTCCATCTTTTCTTTGGTTCACTTTAACAAAAATGAAACACAACAAAGACCATAACATAAGCTCAAAATTATATTCTTAAAAAGTAAAATAAGTAGGACCCCATTTGGATAACATATACTTTTAATTTCATTTTTTTACAATAGAAATACTTCCACAAGTAAAAAACAAACACCCCATCCAATATCATAGCATTTTGTTAGTCTAAAATCCCATCAAAAGAGGCAAAAAAAAAACATAAAACCCCTTACTAAACCAAACTTACTCATTATGCAAGTTTCTACACTTGAAAAAAAACAACATCAAAATTTATGTCTACTGTTTTTTTCCGCAGCAATACTTAGCAACCTTGAAACACCTTGAGTCCATAGATCATACTCTCTCTGATCTCTACATTCAAACTCAACGACCCCTCGTAGAACAGTCTTCAACGCGAAGTATCTGAAGTTGTCACTACCCGGAAGCAAGTGGCGCCCTGGCCAGGCCGGAATATCTTTCATCACTTCCAGAACCAAATCTACAAAAAACATCAAAAAGGAAAAGGCTAAAGAACACTACACATTATTATGATAAAGATGACAACTTTATCAATCTTTTATCATTGATCAAAGTTGTGGAATTTGTTGCTTTCTCAAATCCCCAAAAAATAGAAGGAAAGACCCACAATCCAATTGTGTTCACATCATGAGAAAGAGGAAGAAAGACAAAAAGCAAAGGCAAAAACTTACTCTTTTTCTTTTTTGTTATGGTCCCAGCAACATGCCTACTCTTCATTTTTAGCATCACCTGTAAAAAAAAAAGAAACCTCCAACTTAATAATCTGCAGTAAGAAAGTAGATTCCTTTGTTTCGATTATACGATTATATGCGATAACTTTAACTTTTTATTCATCAGTTTTCAGCAAGAAGTTTCTACTGTGATCATAGAATCATTGTCACAAAGAGAACTATTTGATCTTAAAGAAACTATTGATTATACAATTATTGAAAAAAAGATGCCTTACCTGTCCTGTCCTATTTATATATACAGATACTATCTTCCAATGAAGGTCACCTGCAACAAGCATTACACAAAGAACTATTAATAACGAACAAAAAAAAAAGACGATACACCATCGCTTAAGAATGATTAATTAGCATGTTCAAGAATTGAATTTATACCTTTGCGAGTACGTTTGAGGAGCTCACCACCTCGAGCAAGTAATTCCCTGCTGCAAATTCCAAGAAAATTCTCTTCGGGGATTAGCTCGCCACTTGAACTACCATTGCTACCACCACCATTGCCACTTCCCATACCTTTATCAACAGGAATTACTGCTGCTATGTTCCATACTTCCTTCAATGTTCTAGCCTTTAAGGTAGCCGCACCACGTAGAGCTACAATACAGTAATTATAAATTAAAGAACATATATACTAACACAAGTTAATTCCAACACCTACCACAAACAGTGGAATATAATTAACATAATTGCAAAATGTGGATGTGTACCAGTAGCTGCAGCTGCAGTTAATGTCATAATATCCCCTGCTGATCGAACGTTCACAGCAGAACTAACAACCGAGGCAAGGTGTTCACGCTCAGCTCCCATAGCCTCAGCGGCTTCAACACACTGAGCTGCCACCAATGTAGCAGCAGAGGCCACAGCCATATCAGTTTTCGCCATCTGCTCATCCTTTCCACTACCAGATGAAGCTGCAGTAGCCGCAGCAATAGCAGCAACAGCAGCAGCAACTCCTGCAACCGATACAGCAGCATGAAGTTGAGCATTATGTGCCCTCATCTCCTCTTTCTTCTTTTCCCTCCTATCCTTCAACCACCTACCCACCGTCCTCCCTCCACCACCACCGCCACCACCAGTAACAGCCGAGCTAGTAGCAGTAGCACTACTCCTATACTGATTATTAACCGGTACATTGTTTACACGACAGTACTGAAGACAACAAAACTATGTGTCAGCATCCATTGAAACAGTCCCACCACACTATTTCAGCAAAAACTAATGCCAGTAAAGATTACCTACATTCTGCAAGGTACTTAATTAACAGCAAACATTTATGAACCAAACACCTTCATGACAGCATTTAATCTCAAATTGATTAAAAAACCCCACTAGTAAATTGGACCATTTTTTCTTGGCTCACAAACAAGTACCCCCTCCCCCACCACCATAACTCCCATCAAGAATGAAATTTTTTAATAGTAACCCAATATTGACATCCAAAACAAAGGACAATCTGGTAATTTACTCATTCAGTACTATCACTAAAACTATACAGGTACCAAAATCTTCTCAGTACTAAACAGAGATGATCACAGTGAATACTGAATACAGAATACACTGTCCTTTCTCCCAGAGCCCATCATGTACAGATGCATTTCTCATACTAATGTAAAAAAAAAATTACTTCTTTCAGATATGGATTAAACAAAAACTTACATAGAAGTCAATACATGATCAATTCTTGAAATTACAAAACCAGATTAAAAAAGGGGGAAATCTTACTAAACAAGTGATTCAAGAGTCAAGACTATTCTTTTGTTCACAAAGCAAAGAAAAGCATCAATTTGGTACAGAGTTAGTAGGGGTATTGGTTAAAGAGAAAGCTGATATATTGTCTCTCACAACTCTGAAACTTCAGAAACTTGTGCTTTGTATCAGAAAAAAACTTACAATGGAGAAAAAAAAAAGCAACATCTGAGTCATATGTTAAGAGAAAAACAAAGAACACAAACCTTAGAATCATCCATTTCAGAAGGAGAAACAGGGGGACTGTCTGTAAGAGAGCCACCATTTAATGGTCCACTACTGTGAGAGAGCCGTCCAGATGTACGTGGTGAAACATCCTGCTGTACACCACATAAATATAAATCAATCAATAAAATAATAGGTGTATTAGTACTAAAGATTAAAAATTACAGAATCCCAGAAACAAAGAGACAAAGAATTAATTTTTTTCTTTTTAACAGAGGAAAATGGAGAGAATGATTGTTGGTGGATTTTAAATTATTAAATTAATCAAAAACAAAACCCAGAGAGAGTAAAACCAGTAGTAGTAGCTCTGAAAAAGCGAAAAAAAATTAAATTCAATACACTTGATGATATTTTCAAGAAATCATAAAGTAACAGTTGTGTCACCATTAATGTCCTCCAAACTCAGCTCCTACCAAGAAGCTCTTGGTTTTCCCATAAATCCAAAAAAAAAAAAGTAAAACCCACCAAAAAAATCCAAAAATGAAAAATGGGTTTCACTTGAAAACAGAAATAAAAAAACAAAAAAAAGTCAAATTCCCAAATTTCCTCTGTTTTTTAGCAAAAAAACAGAGCAGTGAAAAGGGGTACTTACAGAAACAGACATAATACGTTCCATAATAAGCTGAGAAGTTTCCGACGAAGCAAAAGAAAAAGGGTTGCCGGAAACAATGGCGGATTCATCTAATTCGGCTGCGATATCTTCCGGTATAGTACCACTACCACTCCCAATATAAGGGGTACCACCTAACAGTGATTTAGGTAAAACTTGAGGAGGAGCTAAAGCTTTAGAGACTTCAAAAGCAGAGAGACTCCATGAACGAGATAGAAATTCCATAGGTTCTTTTGGTGTCTCCGGTGGTGGTGGCCGGTACATTGGCTGAACTTGGTCCATTTTTTCCGGTGAAAATTTTAAAAGATTGTAAAAAAGTGAGAGAGAAATGGAAGTAGAAGTTGTTAGTAATGGAGAGTTGTTTTTTGATGCTTTATAGATCAAAGGAATGAGAAAGTGAATGTTGTACAGTGACTGTGTGAGAGAGAGGAGGAAGAAAGACAAAAAGTGCAGATGAATTGTCAGTGATATATTTTACATTTAGAATTTGGTCAATAAATATAACTAATCCAGATATTAAATATTTTATATCAAGGCCTAATTTTAACAAATTACAATAATTAGTAGTGATAGATTTAAGATATAGGCAAATTTGAAAAATAATATATTTAGTATTTAGAATAATATATTTAATACTTAATGTAATTTCCCTAAGATATAGATAAATTTTATCTCTTTAATTGATAAAATGATTATTTTTATGGTGATATAGCTTTAAAATAGTGTACTAAAAGAATAAGTAAAAGAAAATAACGAGCACAAAACAGATAATAATGTAAATAAAAGAATACATAATCGAAAAAAATGTAAAATTAAATAAGTAGTTGGCATAATACATAAAAATATTGTTAGCTCGATTTTATTTTATACTTATATCCTTCAATTTTGAATACGCACAAATAGACACTTAAATTCCGTTTGAATTGACTTAAAAATAGGTTTTAAATCAAAAATAAAAAGTCAAACTGAAATTACTTTTAAGTCAAAAAAAAACAAAAAGTTATGCTAGACCTATTTGGTTTCTGGCTTATTTTAAGTCATTTTCGACTATTTTAAGTCATTTTACTTATTTTTAAGTCCTTTTTTGCCTTGTCAAACATTTCGTAACTTATTGTAAGTCATTTTTATTTATTTTAGTTTATTTTTATATTTGTCAAACACTTAGAGAAGTTAAAAACTAACTTAAAAGTGTATTTGACCAACTTTTAAGTCAATTCAAACACCCTCTTGAATTTGTATAAAGTTGAACAAGTAAAAACATGAGTCATACATGACACAATACACGTTGGACAAAAATGACATATAGAAAGTCATGTAAGACATTAGTGTCTATTCGTTTAATTTTATACAATTGTAAATATCTACTTATGTACATAAAATTAAAGAACATATTTATGTATTATGTCTTCCATGTAGCTACTAAATAGAAGTACTTTAACTTTTAATTTAAAGATTTTAAATTAAAATTCTTTTAGGGAATGAAGTTGTTATTTTGTGAGAGAGTGTTTTATTCTTTAAATGTAGGATTATTTAACGCTAATTTAAATTTAACCAAACTTCATTATGAATAACGAATGTCAAACAAAAAACAACAAAATAAAGACAAATAGTGAAACTAGAGGTATCAAAATTGGCTGGCCCGACCCAACCCAACCCTAACGGGCTAGAGAGTTAAATGAATTGTGGCGGGCTGACCCGTTTAATTAAAAGGCCAATAAAATAGCGGGCCACGAGTTGGGACGGATTGACCCTTCAACTAAAAAAATGAACAATATTACTCTATTAGAAAGAGTATCGAATGTTGACGTCTATGAACACACTATCAATTCATACATTAATTCATTTGTAAATCTTGATTCATAAAATTCTTACAAATAAAACACTATTAAAAATATATATAAAAATATTTTAAAAAATCAATAGCCCACGGGCTGGCCTCTGAGGCTTGCGGGTTGGGCCTAAGAGGCCAACGGGCCAAACGAGGCGAGCTAAAAAGCCTCATTCATAAATGAGCAAAAAATATTAAATCCAACCTCACTTATTTCAAGGATTGAATTAGGCCGACCTCGCGGGTCAAGTTCATTTTGACAGCTCTAAGTGAAACTATCACCTGCCTTTTTTCACAATACTTTATTATCTACTATTCTTCTATCCTAAATTTTAACCTCCATATTCTTATACTTAAACTTTGCTTTTCTTATTCGCCATGGAGTGTACTTCCACGTTTTTTTGTAGTAATTCATTCATAACAATATTTATCATATAAAATATGTTTCCATATTTATTTGATCAATTCATCATCTAAACGTGCTCATTTTTTTGAAAATGATCGATAGACAAATATTACTTAAAAAAATAAAATTCAAACATCTTAATTTATAATTTAAAAAAAATGAAAAGATTGATGATAAAATATATTTTACTGTATCAAACAAACTCTCAAGCGTACTAAAAAAAATTAAACTGTCACAACCCAAAAATGGACGTGATGGCACTCGTCTTATCCCACCAAGACAAGTGAGCCTAAAACTCAACTATTACAATAAAGTGCGGAAATATAATATAAGTAACTTAATAAAAACCCCAAAACCTGGTAGTCACGTGTACAAGCCTCTAAAGTATTACAATTGGTTCAAAATAAAAACTCAAGTCTCAAATGAACTTGTTTCTAGAATAGGACAAGGTCATAATTATGGAGAAGAAAGTCTGTTGAGATGGAAACAACTACCTCACAAATCTCCAAGAAGCCTCAGAAAAGAAGAGAATGACAAGTACAACAAAAATCCAGGCTCATAACCTACAAAAATTTGTAGAAGCAAGGGGTGAGTACCAAACCACACGGTACTCAGCAAGTAAACCTCTAAACACAAGCTAATGGGATGAAATACGGGTACTCCTACCACCCCCAAACGAACCTCCATTACTACATCCTGCAGTAAAATCAACCCAACCTAACAGCTCACAGTTTACATAGCACGTAGCTCAACAACAACACTTAGACAAATTACATATCCTCAACAACAATACTTTAACAAATTACACATCCTAAACAATCATACTTCAACAAATTATATATCCGCAATAACAAGCTCAATATTGATCAATCATAAGTTCCGCAGAAAGGCAATCAGAAGATCAGCAAAGCACGATATCAAGTTCACTAATGATAAATATGTGCAATGCAATGGAATGCAATGTCAAGGATAATGATGCATGTCTGACCTAGTGATACACACCCGATGTCTCTCAGTCCGGGACCCATGGGGGACATATATGTCCATGCATCTATCGCGGTGCACGACACGACTCTCGATAATTGTAACCATCGCGGCGCGCGATACGTCCCTCTAAATATAGTATCCATCGCGGCGCGCAATACGTCCCTCGAAATGGTACATCCTCTTAAGTACCCATTCTTTCTCAATGCACATAACACTTGTCACAACCAATGCCTCAGAATAATGCAGATGACAAGTTCACACAAATAATGAGGAGATGACCATTTTCATAACATCGCACAATTCACAACCACACAAACATGAAGTTACATCAACAATGATTCAACAAGCCTTCAACCCTTTCTCAACACAACACACATAAACAATTAATCACATTGCCTTTTGTTATCCCCATTCTTTTCATCATTAGAATTAATCAATGTGGACAAGTCAACCCATTACCAATCCCGTTACTCCCAACATATACAACAAGGACATACACGCATTTCATACACTTAACAAGAGTTTAGAAATCCACTTGCCTCAATTTATCGAACAGTCACTTCGGGACTTTAGCCTTCCTCCTTTGTTGTACTTTCAAAACAATACAATCTATTCAAATTAATAACCATGTTGAATGCCTTGATTTGGGCCCTTAATTATCTGTCAATTCTGTATTTTGGGCCCAAGCCTATTAGGGCGTAGCTTAGCACTATATATAGACGCTATGGCAAACCCTATTCTGTAATTCTGTTCTTGCCTCTCCATAATAAAACTGCTCCCCCTCTTCCCGTGGACGTAGCCAATTTATTGGTGAACCACGTAAATCTGATGTCTTATTTTTCGTGTTTATATTTTCTCGTATTATATCAAATTCCGCTTAACAAATTGGTATCAGAGCCTCTCGGTTAATCGGTGTTCTTGGAGAATTTCGAGATGTCTGCTTTGAACATGAAAATCGACAAATTCACAGGGAGGAACAATTTCAGTTTATGGCAGATCAAGATGCGGGCTTTGTTGAAACAACAAGGCTTCTGGGCGCCGTTGTCGAAAGACAAGAACGCCGTCGTTACTCCTGAGATGGCGATTCTGGAGGAAAAGGCGCACTCGACGATCATGCTGTGTCTCGCGGATGACGTCATCACGGAGGTCTCGGATGAAGAGACTACTGCTGGTCTGTGGTTGAAGCTGGAGAGTTTGTACATGACAAAATCTCTAACCAACAAGCTGCTTCTGAAACAACGTCTATTCGGTTTACGAATGGCTGAAGGTACACAACTCAGGGAACATTTAGAGCAATTGAATACTTTGTTATTAGAAATGCGTAATATCGATGTGAAGATTGAGGATGAAGATGCTGCCCTGATTCTGTTAGTATCTCTCCCAATGTCGTTTGAGAATTTTGTTCAATCATTCATTGTTGGGAATGATACTTTGTCGCTGGAAGAAGTCAGATCGGCCCTTCATAGCAGGGAATTATGGCATAAGGCTAACGGCACAAGTACGGACATACAACCTTCCGGTCTGTTCACCAGTAGAAGAAAGGGAAGGAAAAACAGCGGAAAGAAAAATAAGCCGATGTCGAAGGGTGCAAAGCCGAATGATGTTTGTAATTACTGCAAAGAGAAGGGACATTGGAAATTTGATTGTCCAAAGAAGAAGAAGCAATCGGAAAAACAATCAGTTTCTGCTGCTGTTGCTGAAGAAGACACCAATTCTGAAGAAGACATTGCCCTAGTTGTGGATGAGCACACTCATCATTCAGATGTGTGGGTTCTCGATTCTGGGGCATCCTATCACATCTGTCCTAGGAGAGAGTGGTTCACGACTTATGAGCAGGTAGACGGAGGCAGCATCTCGATGGCCAACAGTTCTGTCTGCAAGGTGGTTGGGACAGGCTCGATCAAGATAAGGACACATGACGGTAGCTTCTGCACATTGAACGAGGTCAGGCACGTTCCATTGATGACGAAAAATCTGATATCTCTCAGTCTTTTGGACAGCAAGGGATTCAGCTGGTCGGGAAAAGATGGAGTCTTGCGGTTCTGGAAGGGTTCAAATTTGATTCTGAAAGGTGTCATGCGTGGTACTTTGTATTTTCTACAAGGTACCACGGTTACAGGTTCAGCCATATTGCATCGTCAAAAGTTCACCAGAAGGATATGACTAAGTTATGGCACATGAGACTTGGTCATATGGGTGAAATGGGATGCAAATTCTGTCAAAGGAGGATCTTCTTGCTGGTCATAAGGTTAAGAGCCTAGAGTTTTGTGAACATTGTGTTTTTGGAAAACTACATCGCAACAAGTTTCCAAAGGCCATTCACAGAACAAAAGGCACACTTGATTATATCCATTCTGATTGCTGGGGTCCATGCTGTGTTGAGTCTTTGGGAGGCTGCAGATTCTTTGTGTCCATTATTGATGACTACTCAAGGATGACTTGGGTGTACATGATGAAGCATAAAAGTGAAGCTTTCCAGAAGTTCAAGGAGTGGAAAATTTTGATGGAAAATCAAACAGGGAAGAAGATCAAGAGGTTGCGAACTGATAATGGGCTGGAATTCTGCTGGTCTGAATTTGATCAATTCTGTAAGGATGAAAGGATTGCTCGACATCGTACAGTCAGAAATACACCACAGCAGAACGATGTAGCTGAGCGGATGAATCAAACACTTCTGGAGAGAGCAAGGTGCATGCTCTCTAATGCTGGGCTAGATAGAAGATTCTGGGCAGAAGCGGTTAGTACAACTTGCTACTTGGTTAACCGCGGACCACATACAGGCATACAGTGCAAGACACCTATGGAGATGTGGTCAGGAAAAGCTGCTGATTATTCAAATCTGAAAGCTTTTGGTTGTACGGCTTTCTATCATGTCAGTGAAGGTAAGTTAGAACCAAGAGCTAAAAAGGGAGTATTTGTGGGATACGGAGATGGAGTGAAAGGTTTCAGAATCTGGTCTCTAGCAGAAAAGAGGGTTATTATGAGCAGGAACGTTGTCTTTGATGAAAGTTCTCTGCTTAGAACCATTGTGAAGCCTACAACTACGCCAGAAACTGGGAGTCTTGATAAACAGGTGGAGTTTCAAGTCATTCAGAACGAGAGCGATTTAAAAGAATCTGAAGAGGAGGATCAAGAGCCACAGACAGAAACTGATATCCCAGAATCTATGCCATCAGATATCCATCAGAGTATAGCTCAAGATCGACCAAGGAGGGTTGGAGTTCGGCCACCTACGAGGTATGGTTTTGAGGACATGGTTGGTTATGCACTGCAGGTTGCTGAAAAGGTAGATACATCTGAGCCGTCTACTTACAAAGAAGCTATTTTAAGTCCTGATTCTGAAAAATGGTTTGCTGCTATGGGAGATGAGATGGAGTCCCTACACAAGAATCAGACATGGGATCTGGTCATACAGCCTTCGGGGAGAAAGATTATTACTTGCAAATGGGTTTTCAAGAAGAAGGAAGGAATATCACCAGCAGAAGGAGTCAAGTATAAAGCCAGGGTTGTTGCCAGAGGTTTCAACCAAAGAGAGGGAGTGGACTACAATGAGATCTTCTCACCAGTGGTCAGACATACTTCCATCCGAGTGTTACTAGCGATAGTTACACATCAGAATCTGGAGCTTGAACAACTTGATGTGAAGACAGCGTTTCTACATGGAGAGTTGGAGGAAGAGATATACATGACTCAGCCGGATGGTTTCCAAGTTCCAGGGAAGGAAAATCATGTCTGCAAGTTGAAGAAGTCCTTATATGGACTTAAGCATTCTCCAAGGCAGTGGTACAAAAGGTTTGACAGCTATATGGTGAAGTTGGGCTATACTCGGAGCTCATATGATTGTTGTGTCTACTACAATAGGCTCAAGGATGATTCATTCATCTATCTGGTGCTTTATGTAGATGATATGTTGATAGCTGCAAAGAAGAAGTATGACATTCAGAAGCTGAAGGGTTTACTTAGTGCTGAGTTTGAGATGAAGGATCTGGGAGCCGCTCGGAAGATTCTAGGGATGGAGATCATTAGAGACAGAGAGAGAAGGAAACTTTTCTTGTCACAGAGAAGCTACATTCAGAAGGTCTTGGCGAGGTTTGGCATGTCTTCATCTAAGCCTATTGATACCCCCAGTGCTGCCAATATCCATCTCACTGCCATGTTCGCTCCACAGTTAGAAGAAGAGAAGGAGTATATGTCACGAGTCCCTTATGCCAGTGCCGTAGGAAGTTTGATGTATGCTATGGTCTGTACAAGGCCAGATTTAGCACATGCGGTCAGTGTAGTGAGCAGATTCATGGGACAACTAGGGAGAGAACATTGGCAGGCTGTGAAGAGAATTTTCCTGTACCTTAGAGGTACATCTGACGTTGGTCTCATTTATGGAGGTGATACTCAGTGCTTGGTTACTGGCTATTCTGATTCTGACTATGCTGGAGATGTTGACACAAGAAGATCGATGACTGGCTATGTGTTTACCCTTGGAGGATCTGTCGTCGGTTGGAAGGCAACTTTGCAACCTACAGTGACTTTGTCTACTACGGAAGCGGAGTACATGGCCTTGATAGAGGCTGCAAAAGAAGGGATTTGGCTGAAAGGGCTGGTTAGTGATCTTGGTCTGCATTATGATCAGGCTACGGTGTATTGTGACAGTTTGAGCGCAATTTGTCTAGCCAAGGATCAAGTCCATCATGAGAGAACCAAGCATATTGACGTGAGGTATCATTTTCTGAGAAGTGAGAAGAGAATCAAGGTGAAGAAAGTAGGAACTGCTGATAATCCTGCTGATATGTTCACAAAGTCGGTTCCACAGAGTAAGTTTCAACATTGTTTGGACTTGCTCAACATCAGAAGCTGTTAATTGCCCTGCGGGGCAATTCTGAGGAAGAGGGGGAGGCCTGGCACTATCATAGTGCGTCTGAAGAATCTGTTTGGAGAATTCAAGTCAAGGTGGAGATTTGTTGAATGCCTTGAATTGGGCCCTTAATTATCTGTCATTCTATATTTTGGGCCCAAGCCTGTTAGGGCGTAGCTTAGCACTATATATAGACGCTATGGCAAACCCTATTCTGTAATTCTGTTCTTGCCTCTCCATAATAAAACTGCTCCCCCTCTTACCGTGGACGTAGCCAATTTATTGGTGAACCACGTAAATCTGTTGTCTTGTTTTTCGCGTTTATATTTTCTCGTATTATATCAAATTCCGCATAACAAACCACAATAAGAGTTCAAATCTTACAACACTCATATTACTATCTGTTTAACTTTGACCCAACAATTTATCCAAATTTATAATAAAGTTTCTCAATCTTGATTCTAACTAATAAGTCAAATCTCATATTTCTTAAATTTCAAGTCAAGAGTTAAGTCATGATTTCTCCAAACACTACAACCCTAATAGTTTCCAGATAATATAATTGTCCAATTATTATCCCAAAATAGCTATTGACGGCATATCAATATTCCATTGGAAATCTTGACATACTTTCAAAGGGAACACCATCAATAATTTCTAAAAAAGTCAACTACATATCTATAACTAGTTATGACACTATCACTTTGACAAATTTCATAATAATTATAAGAAAGATTTAAAGAAAATTAAACCCCAACAAATTTTCAGAATCTATATGTCACACATTAAATTCCTATGTATTTAGTACCCACCCATTACCATTAACTTTCAAAACAAACTCACAAATCCTTTTTTCTTTACAAACCTACAGTAACCCACTTCAATTTCCTATCTAACTCTTAATGAATTAAAGTATTAATCAACATAAAACTTATCTTTTATACATGTATTGTTTCATCCACCAACAATAATAATTCATTTAGTACACTCTAGCCCATAATTATATGTAAATAACATGTGCATACATGTACACGAAATCAAAAACTAGTTTCACATATTAGTGTAAATTATACACGTTTTAACTTAAAAATCTACTCCTAATTACATTAAAAACTTAATAAAAATGATGAAAATAATTACCTTAACGCCTTGAGATGAAAATATTGATTTTTCTCCTCTTTTTTTCTTTTCTTTTCTCTCTTTCTTTTCTTTTCTTCTTTGCGTATTTCTTTCTATTTTTTTCTTCTTCATATAAGCCGTCACAGGCTTTTAAAAGCTTAGGGCACTTTGGACCTTTTCTTTTTATTTTATTTTATTTATTTATTTAATTAATTTCCTTTTTTTTTCATTATTATTAGCAACAAAATAATTTTTTTATTAAATCTAAAAATCATGTCACTCATTCTTATAAGTCATATAAATTAATTATAAAATCTACTAAAAAGGTTAATATAAAAATAATGGTTGAAATTTCTAAAACGTCTAAGAGGATCGTTACATTAAACCTGATTATATTTTTATCTATCTCTTATATTTATTTCAAAATACAACATAATATTTCTTCTATTGATAATTAATTGAATATGACGTATAATGAGATTTCATTAGAGATTTGATAATGAAAATACATGAAACTCGTGATTAAGTCATAAGTATTTCGTGGATTAAGAATATGGCTAAATAAGCACATAAAACTATATGAATTTCTGGAGTTCTATTCATTAATCTTAATGGATAATGTTAGTTTAGGTTTGATTTTAATATTATATCTGGTAAATATCAATTAGACGATTGTGATTTGTGATAGTTTTTATTATTTTTTAAAGCTTTTTTGTCATATATGATGACCAAGCTAATATAATATTATTTCTTTTTTAAATAAAAGTCAACGACTTCTAATAGTCTTCAGGCAAATCCGATAAAAATAAATAAATATTGCGTTTTAACAAATAAAAATAAATTGTTTTGCCTCTTCTTATTTAGTTTGACATAATAGAATTTTAGCTTATTAAATCATATGATTTTAAATAAGTGAGTCCATCAAATATTTGATTATATAATAGAAGATCAATAATTAAATTATTTCCTATTATATAATCACACTAGTAGTCCGTAGTTATATTATTATTTTTGTAGTTTTTTTAAATATATTTTTATTATTGATTATTATTTTTTATACTTTGATTATCATATTATATGATTATTGTTCCCTTTTAAAAAATGTTTTACCAGTCTTGTTTCATATTTTACTTTAGTTTTTCTTATTTTTTTTATTTTCTTGAATTTAAACTCTATCCAAAATAAATTTTCTTCCCTAGTATACATTATTCATTTCAAGCTATGATATTATTATTATTATTGTTAATGTACATTAGAAATTTACTTAACCACAATTAAAACGAATATTTAACATGCTATTGGAACCTAGTCTCCTTAAATGATTCAAAAAATTTAATTTTAAGAATTTAATTGGCTTGAGAAAATTCTTCTCTTTTTTATTTTATTTTTTTCTCTCGTATTTTAGTTCTTTAAATAGAAATAATAATGTACGCTTTAAAAAAATAGGAAAAACTCATAAATATTGATAATGTTGAAATATTCGCTAATAAAATGTTGATGTTAATAACGTTAATTGATTTCTTTTAAACAAAACTACAATCTTCAATTGCTCTTAGGAAATACTTACTAAATACTTTCTTGTCATCATACTATTTGTCGATTTGGATAGGATCGTTCTACCATATAAATTTGTATCAATTAAATCTGTATTGTATGCATATTTTTAAGCTCATGTGGTATTGTTTCAAAAGGACAAAATAGTTAAAAATATTATGTCAATCAGTGACGGCTTAAGTTAACTAATTGCCTAAATCAAATATAAATTAGTCCTAGGTTTTACTTTTTTTTCTTTTTGAAATTCTAAAATTATTTTTTTTAATGAAATTTTTTAATTTTTTTCTACGGTCATAATTTTATATATATATATATATATATATATATATATATAGCAAAAGAAAAATCATATATAACAAACATTTAGCCTATATTAGGTCTTATATCAATAGTTCAAAAAAAAAAATTAATTCGCAGCAACATTTTTTTTAATTCTTGTTATAAGTTTAATTTGATTAATTTGCCGAATTTTATAAATTTTGAATTTTTATGCTTAACAAAGGTATTCGTATGCAATTTATAAATATATCATAATAAATTATCTTTCTTACATTGACAGGTACAATATACAAATGAAGTTCTGAAAAAGTACGTAAATATATATACATAATATGTATATACTTACCTTATTTACATATTCGCAAGCGAAATATATATATAAACAAACTGACCCTTCATAACAACAAAACTATAAATATAAAGCATAATAAGGAAAACGATAACTATACAACATTATTATATCTAATTATGTTTGCTATTTCTAAAATGTTGTCATCAGTTAAACCTTAATTCCCTATTCTATAAATGAATTAAATACATCCACTAGACACTAATTAATTTTCGAATAACTCAAGTAGTACTTTACTCCCTATTTCATCTTGTGACACTTCACCAATTTTTAACTACTTCATCTAGACCTATTAACTTATAATTATATCATACGTACAATAATTTGAGTACACATCATCCAAACCGTCATAGTTGTTATTATCAAAATTATTAAGTTAATATATAATAAGGTTTTTTCCTCGAATTTTCTTTACTAAATATACAAAAAAAAAAAAAAGAATAGTGAAATGATAGAAGCTGTCTATATTGTATTAAAAACCCCACACGGTGATGAACCACAAACCTAATGAACTGTGACACATCTGGAAAATTAAATGAATGGGCCCTAATTTAGCCATACCAAGAGGACAATTCAAGAATTCCTTATGTATAATCTAATTAACTCTTTGTTACAACTTAGAATATGTGATTTTTCATTTTTATATTTTGTCATATGCTAATTTCATAAATTTGTCAATTGTATGGTATAGTAATGTGTACGTAGTAGATGTGTAACGCGATAGAATTTTATCGATTATTTCACTTCAGAATTAAGTTTGTAAGACATTATTGTGATTATGTGAATCAGTTTTTGGTATATGGATACGCATGGCATCTGCACGGTTACTTCACCTTTGATGAGTATATATGCATAGACCAAGACAATAAACGTCTGTCTACGTAGCTATCACCTTAATTTTAAATTATATATACCTAATCAGAATTTGAAGCTGATAGACTTTGAATCGAATTAATTTATTTTCAAGATGAATAGCTGTCTTGAAAGATCCAATGCCTAACTACTATTAATCACTCCATATTATGAAAAATACTACATTAAATGTTAGGGAAGATTTTAGAATTGTTTTAGAATTAAAATTGAATGAATAAATGTTGTTTTATCCAAAAATTGATAGAGTGGTAGGGGTCAATGATTGGGAAATGTTAACCTCCAAATGTATAAATGCAAATGTTATGCCTATATATGTATATATAATCAATTTCGGTTCATTAAGACGTGTATGGTCTCCATCATTTCATTTGTCTAACTTGTCAATATGTAATTACTTCTCCTTCCTCTAACATCACTCTCACTTTTATTTTCAAAAATAAAACAAAGAAAGATAAGATCTCCAATCCAAATGATACTAACTGTTATCTTATCATGTCGTTGTTATATAATTGAGCAGTTTAGTACACTAAGTTTTTGTTATGCACAGGGTTCGAATAATGGTCAGACCACATGTTTAATAAGGGAAATATATGCACTTATAATCTCATATGTTCAAATTTTGATGAACAGAGATAGAGCCAAGATTTGAAATTATCAATTTTTGATTGAGTTTCATAATAATAATTTGTACTTGTGTCGAATCAATTTTGAAGACAACTATAAGATTTTAACCAAAATTATTGTGTTCAATAGATATAGAGTTATTTGAATATATGTTGGCAGAAGGTAGCAGATATTCCGTATATAATTTAGAACCTAACTAAAATACCATATTTATGAAAGAAAAAAAAACTATCAATACAAAATATTATTGAAAGAAGACCTATTTCTTGAGTCTTTCTTAGTTCTCAAATTATTGTATATATCAAAATTAATATAGCTTTGGCGGCTTTTATGACTTAAGATTTGAATTTAGTACTATATATTATTAGTATGAATAGGAATAAAATAAAATTTTAGCTGGTTCATTGTCGTTATCTTTCAAATAGTCAAAATGACATTCAAAGAACCATAAATAAATATGCTATGTATAATGTAATGTTCAAATAACGATTGGTTTGCTTCTCCTATAATCATGTGATATTTTTAAAATTTACTTATCTGAGTTATTTAAATTTGCACTTAGACAAATTTGGTTTTAAAAGAAAATTACTTTTCGGTTTCAATTATTATTTTTTTTAAGTCAAATATCTGAATAACATATAAGAATATAGAGATCGTATTATTTCCTTACATGATTTTTTATGCGTGTAGAGATTATAAATTATTAAGTATTATGAGTTCTAAGAGTTAATTTCAGAAGAAGCAAACATAAGATATATTCTATCATGAATAATTAAAATGCGTATAAATTGTCTCAGATACTATCTATCATAATTCGTACTGTCACCCTCTTGACCTTTACTAGGGTTTATAAAATATAAATGCTATATAACGTTTAGCTAACCGATAGTTCCTTCCTTTTACTTTTTCTTTTTCCTTTTCGTTTAGATAATGGTTAATTAAAAAATATTGAAAGATTTTAGTTATAGTTTAATTTAATTCTTTAATTCTTCAATTTTTTTATATATATATATTCTTAAAAGTGCACCATTATGGTTTGGTTTGTATTTTACTTAAATTTTGAAGGGGGCAGGGCTATAATTAATGATAAGAATTTATTAATCCAAAAATTAAAGTTAAATGATGGGCCTTTCTTTGAATGATGGTCGTTTTATTTAGCTATGTTTAATTCTGATCATTGGATTATAAATACATACTTTTTTTCACTAAAGCAAACAATTTTGTTGGTGCAAAAATTTGAATAATCATTAGGATCAACAAGATTCTTATCTGCTTTTTCCTTTTCCATTTCCCCCAAATTATTAAAAAAAAATCAATCCAAAATGGAAAATGTTACCTTGAACTTCTAATTATAAATCACCATATGAAGATGTTTCAGTTGTTTTTTTAAGCACCAAATTCAAATGTGATTTGAATTTAGATTTTTTAAAAAAAAATTAAAAATTTGGATTTATATTAAATTAAACAAACAATTGACATATCTTCTATGACATGATACATATAAAATGTTATATAAAATATAAAAAAAAATGATAAATATATCTTCGAACTGTCAAAAACAGTATGCAGATACTTCATTATATTTTTGAGATATTAGTGTTTGTGTCATCCAAAAACTAAAGCATACATACATACCTTTTATATTAACTGACATAGATGTATCATAATCTTATTCACTAACCCGACATATATTAAATATCAAATTAATGTATAAGATTGAGCCACATATCCCTATTTAGTCTTTCGTAGAGCGAAAGAAATATATGCTCTAATTTTGAATAACATAGGCATCAATATTTCAAAAATATAATAAAGCTAATACATACTATATACAATAATTCATAAATATATAAATATATTTTTTTCCTAAAATATAAAACGTCCCGCGAAATATATATGAAGTGGCCCTAAGATTGAAACATAGGAGTAGTGAAACACAGGAAAGTCACACGCTTGTGTCGGAATTGTTGAGAATCGAAAACTTAGTTGTTGTTTTTTGCCCACCGCACACCCCTACAATTTTTTATTCTCACCCACAATTTCTCCTAATCATACACCCCACTACTCTTCCAAATTTTGTAAATCATAATTTGAAATTAATATTTTAATATGTAATTTAGGATTATAATTTTAAATTATAAAAATATTTAAATAATAACATTATACGAAATGTCTGGATGATCGATTACTAATACATAAGCAAAAATTACTTAGAAATGTGAGTATTAATATAATAAATATTTGAATTATTAATTAACTAAGCTATTAAAATTTCGATCGTAGTGTTATTGAGGGTGACTACTAAGAAGATGTGATAAAAAGGCGTGGGTAACAATAACTGAGTCAAGTCATCATCTTGTTACTATATTCTTGTGTCATCTTCTCTCGAATTCCAAAATACAAAAGATTTACGTAAAAATGTGGATTTACTTTTTCACTTTTTACCTCATCCTTACTTTCAAAGAGTGAAAAATTCCCAAACAATTATATGATCATTAAGTCCAAAATCAAAATATTATTTTATATTCCAAAATACAAAAGATTTATTTAGGTGTGTTCAGTAGAAAATATTTTTATAAGAAACTAATTTCATTGAAAGATGTTTCCTCATAAATAAATACTTTTCTATTAATATTTTTGTATTTAAATAAATAGTTGAATATAATTTTGATCAATTAAAGGCGAGTTAAAGAGTGAAGAAAAGTTTAAATACAATATTTGATTTTATTGTTACTTGAATTTTATTTTTCGTATCGTATGATTTAAATCAGTTGTTAGGTAACAATGAAAAAATTTACTTTGTGTAAAGACAATTTATTGTGATTGTGTCATTACCTCAATATTTTTCTTCTTATTTTGCTTTTTATATATTATTTAATGATTCTATTTCATCATTTACTCTACCTTTTCATATAGTAGCTTTACTATGTAGTCTAGTCTGTATTCAATAATTTCTTACACATTTATCATCCAAATTATAAATTTGTGACATTATTTAAGAATAAAAAATGACACAATCAATTTAAATATTATATTCATTAAAATAAGAAAATAAGATATAATACGTTATACAAATAATACGTAATCGTAACCATCTAAACAAATTGTTTATCTTAGATTAATTTTAAAACCTAACATAAATTAGATAGTGACTGAATACTTTCGAAGAATGAAGTTTTGTGAATATAATACTTCACTGTATACATCTATAATTGTTTTTGAAGAAAAATTTTAGCCGTTTATATTGTAAAATTTGGATAGTATTAATAGTAATATTATAGTTATTATATATTATATAACCAATATAACTTATACTTTTCAAAATTATTTCTATCATTTTGAATTATTTTTTGGATATTGATATGAAAAGACTCGAAGTATTTTATATTCTAACTCTTTTCGATATGAAATTGTTTTTGTTAAAAAAATATTTTACCGTTCAATATCAAAAATCGGATAGGAAACTTTTTAATAACAAAAGTCCTTCATTGCATAGAAAATTTAATAAAGAATGACAAAAATCTTACACTGCAATACTTGATTCGGAGTTATCATTAGTGGTTGTAGTAATGATATAATTATGACTAGCAGGGCTAGAAGAACACAAACCTCAAAGAATTTTTACACAACTTAACAACTATACAAAATTTGTCCTTTATATATAATGTAATTTTTTGACGAATGGGTGCCGCTTGACACCCCTTACACAATAGTAGATATTCCTGGCCACATTGATAGTTAATGAAATGAGTGAACCCTTTATAAAATTTAGGGAAAAGGGTCAAATATGCCCCTAAACTATTTGAAAAGGTTTAGATATACCCTCCGTTTAAAGTTTGGTTCATTTATACCCTCGCCGTCCAACTTTTGGTCTACATATGCCCTTTTGGATGTTAGTTGGCCAACTCGGAATATCCAACTCATTTTACTTTTATTTAAATGCCAAATGGATATTCCACGTCATTTTCATGTATCATCCCTTGACATTTATATTCAAGGGAAAAGGGTCAAATATGCCCCTAAACTATTCGAAAGGTCTAGATATACCCCCGTTTAAAGTTCGGTCCATTTATACCCTCACGTCCAACTTTTGGTCTACATATGCCCTTATGGGTGTTAGTTGGTCAACTCAAAATATCCAATTCAATTTACTTTTCTTTAAATGCCAAATGGGATTTCACATCATTTATATATATTATTACTTGACATTTATATTAAAAGAGAAAGGGGTCACTTATGCCCTAACTATCCGACCCAATTTTAAAACACATATACGACCGTCTTTTAAATGGTTCAATTATGCCCCTAATCCGACTCATATATGTGTGAATTATTTTGTTATTTACATCATCATCGCCTGCTGCAGCTTGCAGTTGTGTCTGTAACGTTGTTGCGGTGAATTCCTTTGCTCTAGCCCTTACCTGCCAGATTTGCGCCTCCAGCTCTGCGTTGCGCCTAAACGCTTTTCAAACCTCGACTTCCTTTTCCTTTAGTTGTCGTGCCATTGATTCCTCGGCAGTTTCAATCAGAGCACGATCGTGTTCGCCATTTAAATGGTTCAATTATGCCCTAATCCGACCCATATAGGGTATTTAAAAAAAAGGGGTCAGGTTGTATAGATTACATAAAAGACGAGTCATATATGTGTTTTAAAATTAGGTCGGATAGTTAGGGGCATAAACGGCCCCTTTCTCTTTTAATATAAATGTCAAGTAATAATATATAAAAATGATGTGGAAAATCCATTTGACATTTAAAGAAAAGTAAAATGAGTTGGATATCTCGAATTGACCAACTAACATCCATAAGGGCATATGTAGACCAAAAGTTTGGACGCGAGGGTATAAATTAACCAAACTTTAAACGAGGGTATATCTAGACCTTTTGAATAGTTTAGGGGCATATTTGACCCTTTTCCCTTGAATATAAATGTCAAGTGATAATAATAAAAATGACGTGGAAAATCCATTTGGCATTTAAATAAAAATAAAATGAGTTGGATATTCCGAGTTGGCCAACTAACGCTCAAAAGGGCATATATAGACCAAAAGTTGGACGGCGAGGATATAAATGGACCAATCTTTAAACGGAGGGTATATCTAATCCTTTTCAAATAGCTTAGGGGCATATTTGACCCTTCTCCCTGAAATTTAAACAATCATGCTTTTTTGTTTAGCTGGCTTTTAAAATGTAAACTAAGTCACGAAGTAATTATCTAAAAAAAAATATATATATATAAAAAATATCAATCTAAAGTAGATAGAGTGCAAAAGTATGCCAAAATTATGACCAACTTTCCAAATTATAAATCATTTTCTTTGAAATCTTTCGGCATAGAAGATACATTTTTCGTTGTTTCATACCCTAAATATATGAACATAATTATCAAGGACTTGCTTTCCTCTAGTCATTTTTATAAAAAATAAAAATTATACTTAGCTTCAGTATTATAAGTTGAGTTAAACCTAAATATTAGTGTCAAAAAAATATATGAATATAGCTATATAATCGTTTGGTATGTTAGACGATTATAAATAATTTTAGGATAAAGTTAAAAATATTAATTTGATCCCATTTTGAAAAAAAATATTAATACTGATGATAATTTATTTCGAAACTAGTAATTAATACAAAAATAAATAATTGAAATAAAATAATAAAATTATCCCCGGTCCCCTAATTTTTTTTTTCTTTCTACACTAAAGAAATAATTTCATCATAAAATTATACAACTATATATATATTCTTTTTTTTTTAATACTATAAACCAAACCATTAATTAAAAATAATACACATTAGTCAAAAAATGAGGCTGCAAATTAGATTGTACTTGTAAGTATGATTTATATGAAGATATAAAGGTGGAATCTGTAACTACAACTTGTATGTACTTTTATTGAGACAAACATTCTTTTCATGCATAAAATTTTGTAAAAAATATTATATACTTCTTCTTTCCGCATATTTTGAAAAAAAAAATCTCTTTTGTGTTAGTGAGTTACTAATGTGAATATAGAAAACTACCGTAAGTTGCATGTGTTTTCAAATTATTTTAATATTTATTTGACCTTCATTATCTATTAAAGTTGAAACTATAGGAGAACCTTGCTAATATAAGGTGCACCCATCATGATTAATCCCCCCCCCCTCTCTCTCTCAATATATATATATATATGTGTTAAATTTATTAAATATTAATATTTTTAGTTATTCTTAAATTTTGTGTCAAATAAAATAATATAACAAGTATAGAGTTCCATCAAAATTTGACGGATCAGGCTCAATTTTAAAGATGATATTAATTAACTTAAATAAAGTGTGTCAGTCCATATTGACAACTTTAAGTTAATATGTTATCACAAAGGGTCTATTCGAACTAACAATTATAACTTTTGAAGTTAAGTTGATAAATATAGTTTTGACAAACAAGAGGAATCTATCCAAAATAATGAAGAATTAAAATACTCTTTAAGGAGGATATAGTAGACTCTTTGTCAAAGGTCTCATTTTCATTTGTAAATTGACCAACTTATTCCCATAAACACTTCTAATAACTCATAATTATAAATTGTCCCATTCTTTTTAAATGTTGAATACTTCTTAGTTTTTTCGCTTAATATTTAGAGTTTGTGTTGAACCTTAATTAATTTTGAATTATGCATCATAATCCATGTTGTTGGATATTTACTAACACTAAATTTGTGATATTTAAAATTGTGATTAAAGCATTCGTTGATAGTGTACCATCCTTTCTATGATTTTGTATAAATTTATTATATTTGATTCTTAATTATGAGAAATAACTCATCGTATTTTCTAAATTTTCATTATATATCCTATTATGGGTGAGCTTAGGAAGACCCCAGAGGTGTCACGTTACACGCCTTGAACCATGTTTAGGGTCATGAATTCAAATTAAGAAGGTGCCATTGGCTTTTTTTTTTTCTTTTTTTTCTACTTTTATCTTCTTTTTTCACAAATAAAATTAATTAAGAATCATCTACGAAATTTAATAAATAATAAGATACTTAGTGATCATTTGGTACTATACATGAAAATTTAATATTATATTATTCAATACATTTATTAAAAACAACTCATGGAATTCTTTTTATATATTTTAAAAACATTTCATTTTATAAAATATATAATAATGAAGAGTTAATTGTATTTTATTCCTTTTTAGAAAAAAAAATGTATTGTTTTTCTTATGAAAAGGTGACACCTTTCAGATAATCATATCATTTATCGCGTTATTTATATCATAATAATAGAATACAATAATTTATCTCAAAAAAATTTATTAGAAAATAGTTAATCCCCGAATAATTTTTTTCAATCATATTACCCCTACATCTAGTAATGTTCGAATTTTACATTCTAAAGAAAACTAAAGTTATATTTCTCCCTGTTACATACTTTTATCACAAGCCAATTTCAATCAACTTAATCACTCCAAAACTATGGAAATAAGAAAGAAGTCATAGTGTTTGACACAAAGTTTAGAGTGATTGAGAATAAATTGCAATCACAAATAATATATGAAAAAATATAATTCTATTGATAAATTAATATTGTTGGTAATAGATCTATCCAAGATTCGAAGATCGTTAGTGGTGTATTTCTCAAATTTAGATGATTTGAACTTGATTTCTATAATTTGAGGTCCGTTAGTGGCGCATATCTCATACTAAGATGATTGTACTCGATCTTCACAACTCGAGGGTCATTAGTAGCGTATCTCTCGAACTAAGATATATTAAACTCTTTATGAATATTCTATAAATTTGTGGTGAAATTTTTGAAATGTCTTTTAAAAAAATATAACACCTTTTACATAGGCATAAACTAATATTTAAAGTTGAATAGCCTTCAAAAAATTCTAATTAAAATTGAACACATATTATAACTCTCAACTCAAATTGAATACATCTGATAAAGTCAATGTAAAATTTCATTTTCTCCACATAGCAAGCTTTATTTTGCTAGATTATAGCCATAAAATATGCAATTTGAGGTTTTGAGAGTTGACTTGTGATTGATTGAGATGGAATAGATATAGATATATATATATAGACTATAGAGAGAGATAGCTTATAATAGTGTGACATCTTTTAATCTATATGAGACTAAAAATTGATACTAAGATGGAGACACATAGCTAGCTTCACTTCCCAAAGGCCATTACAACAGGCTATTGATATTAGCCTAGTCTTGCTACTTTTCATTTATTAGTGTGATTGAAGTTACTGACTATTTTGCCTGCCCTAATTCGACCAGATTTGAAAATAGAAGCTACTGGTAAAATCTATCCAAATTAAACCTATACGTAAGTGTGTATTTTAATTGATTTTAGTTAATATTTATATATATATTTTTTAATTTTAAATATGTATAAGTAAATGACACGATCCTATGTAATTTAAACTAGTCTGCATATGTAATTTATGATACATATGTCTATCCATTGATTATCTTTATGCAAGTATAAATATCTATATATACATATAAGAAATTAGATAACATAAATGTCAAAGTAAAATTAATATAAAGTAGACATTTAAAGTGCTTAATTAAGTATGAAATTTTATCATACGTTCAAGTACCTATAGAATTGTTGGGTTATTCAATCTTTTCTTTAAAAGAGGAAACTCTCAAGTTTGCAAAATTGAAGAAAGTGAAAATGAAAGGTTAACAATAATGGAAAGACACGAAAAAGACGGTGGTTTAATGAAGCACAAAATTTAGGTGTAAGGAATCAATAGCTTTCTAAAAATATTAGGGTCGCAAGGTAAAAATTATCAATTTCACGTAAAATGAGACGAAGAGAATAGTTTTTGATAAATAATATTTTTCGTATTTTGTTTCCTGAATTTTTTATTGTTAGTCCATCTAAATCTTAGTAGTTTCTATATAAGGGGCAAATCTTTGTCAAATATCCATAATATACGGATAAATTTATTTGTATCGACTGTTTCCACCAATTCAATATATGCATGTTGTTTGTTTAAATTTATCGTTTATTTTCACTTAAATTTTAATTAACTAACATGTGTTTTATTTCAATAAATTACATAAAATGAAAATTGAATTAGTTTGGTGTAAACACCCAACACGGGTAAATTATCTACGCTAGCTCTAGGATTTTGCTTGGACCAATATTTAAGGAGAATTTTTGCTTATACCACTTAATAATAATTTTTTTTTGGTTCATACTGATAAATTTATTAGTTATGATTTGTAGCTAAAAGTTAGATGAGAGAAGCGAGCGAGTTGAAAGAGGGACAAGAGAGGCAAGCTATAGAGAAAAAAAATGAAAAGGGACAAATTATTTTTATATATATGTCATATAATTTTGTATATATATATATATATATATATATATATATATAATGTATGTTTATATATTCGTAAAATATTCGTCAATATTTAATGGGTTTGTGGGCCATATAATAACCCTTGTTGATAGAACCAACCCAATGATACTTGGGATAGTTATCTAACAAAATTAGCAAGTTTCGCTCCTCTCAAGTTTAGCAATATACAATATAACTTTCACATATATTAAATAAAAAATTTATATTTATATGTTATAATAAAATTTGTATAATTACACTCTATAGCAAATATGAAAATTGTATAATTCGCTATACATATACAATTGAAGCAAATTATATAAAATGAAGTGTATAAAACAAGAAAGAGAGAGACACTTGTGCAGAGAACTGTATAAAACGAAGTATATAAAACGAATTGTATTATTATAAGTGTATGAACGATTATATACAATTTGAATTTGTATAAAATGAGAAAGAGAAAAAGACAAAAGAGACTTGACAAGAAATATAGAATTGAATCGAATTGTATAAAACGAGAAAGTGAGAAATTAGATACAATTTAAAAATTGTATAAAACGAGAAAGAGAGAAAGACAAAAGAAACTGGGCAGGGAAGTATCTTTATTGTATAATTATAAGTGTATAAGACGAAAATATATGTACTTGCATATGTATATACAATTTTCTCACGCTTTATACAAACAGAAACACAATTAATACATTTCGTTTTTTTTGTATGAGTGAGAACAGCGAGGGTGGCGAGCGAGATTTGGGGGAGTGGCGAGCGAGATCTGGAAGAGGGGAGAGAGGGGAACAAAAATATATGTATTTATACAATTTTCTCTGCTTTATACAATTAGAAACAATTTTTATACACTTATGTTTGTATATAAAGTGAGGAAGCGAGCGAGAGATTGGAGGAGAGTTGCGAGCGAGATATTTAGGAGAGAGGCACCTGACAATTTTTTGCAAACGTTTGCTATGGATCACAATTTAATCAAACCCTAGCTACTCCATTTATTTTAGGTTATTAGTTTGCTATTATATACAATTTTCCCATATAATAATCATAAGAATAAAAAGTAAAATTATTTTATTTTGAATTTGGTTGGAGATATTTGACAATCCTCAGACTTTTCATCCCATTATGTATAGTGATGAGATAAATTATTTCATATACATGGTAAAATAATTTATTTCATAATAATTTACCAGTATAATTAATCCCAATATAATTTATTCCGAATCAACGACTATATTTTTTTAAAACCAAATTATCAAAGATAATAATACTTTGAATTTTATAACACATCCAACAGTTCTGAAGTTTGATGAAGATTTAATTATCGTTAATATGCATAGGGTTTTCCTCGAATTTTCTTGCTAAAATATATAATAAGCAAAATGATATAAAAGCTGTCAATAAAACCCCACAAAAAATTGAACCACAAACCTATAGCTATATCAAGTGTGACTTGTCTAGTGAATTAAATCAATGGGACCTAATTTACCCATACAAATAAGATCAACTACTCTGTACAGACAAAGGCAAAATCTTCCTTTCTTTATGTGCATATCTAAATCTTCCATTAAACATGTGTTACATACCTTTCATCTCACCTACCCTAAATATTTACTCGTATTCGATATTTAATTCTATTAAGATCATACGTATCGTATTGTTTGATTGCCTACTATATTGTACACATTATACATCGACTTCAATTTACTGAAATTACTATATGTTTTGCTTAGAATTTTGTTTAATAGGATTTTCAAAATTTTATGCTTATCAATAATATATTTTTTGCCAAGTTAATTTGTGTAGTGTAATTATTGGACGAGTGGTTCGATTACATTGAGAATTAACTTTTAAGATTTTTTTCTAGAATTATAATTTAAGGAATGTTTTACCTGCATTTCATTCAATATTTTGCCCCACAATAACTAATTATGGTGGCAATCAATGATTGGGAGAAATGAAAATAATTGGCCCTTTATTATGGACGTGTACGTGTTATCCATTATTATTATTATTATTATTATTATTATTATTATTATTATTATTATTATTCACTAAATATCTTATCCTATTAATCATGTTGAGTTTTAGATCGATAGGAAGTAGGGGCATAAGTTACTTTCTCCTAATACAATTTTGGACAATTTCCATTTTATAAATAAATTTATGGGTTGAGTCACATTTATCTAATTCGTGGTATAATTTATATTAGAGGCAAATTGAGGAAGAGTAGAGTATTCTTTTGGTCGAAATTGATATCGTCTTAAAACTTTATTTGGATTAGTTTGAAATTCAATAACTCAAAAAATAGATAAAGTATAAAAAAAAAATTGTATTTTATAGAGAAAATGCACAAGTATCCTGTCAATCTATACCCGGAATTTCAGAGACATACTTATACTATACAAAGGTCTCATTACTCTCTGAAATTATTTATAAGTAATTTTCTATCGCTTTTAAGCCTAAGTGCCACTACCTTAAAAAAAAAAAGTCAACCAGTATTGGGCGAACAAGATAGTGTCACGTAAATCAAAAAGTGTAAAAAATTATTAATAAAATAAGTTCAGGAGGTAATAGGATGTTAGTATAATATAAATGAGTCTCTGAGATTTCGAACATTAATTGAAAAGGTATTTATACATTATCCCTATTTTATATTGTCTAAACTCCAAAATATTTAGTTTTAATATGTAAGAGATGTCTCACATCAATAGATATGTGAATTATTTGCCTCATTATATGATTTTAGATCGTTCTCAACTCATAACCTTAGCTTTTCTCATTAAATATTTTTTGACTTTCTTCTATGAGATTAGATGTATTATAAGTTGGTGTGACATTAACCAATCAAGAATGAATTAACATAAATGCAATATTGGGTGGTGGCCACTTATAATATCAAGAATGACCACTCAATTATGCCTAAATATCAAAAAAGTTAATTGATTTATTTCTTAAAACAAAAAACTAATTAAGAATTTTACGAGTAGCTCAATTGGTTCACGTACTTTATTTTGAGGGTTCTGAACCCTCATTCACTTACAACATCCTCACATTTAGGATTGAACATCTGATGCATGAACAATTTAATATAATGTTAAATATCAAAACTAAAAATTGAGACGAGTCTTGCTTTCAATCATGTTAAAGAAATTCTTCTCGAGCTTAAAAGCAATTTCAAAAATTAAATCAAAAGGTAACAATTGCCTGAATAATATTTAAAAATATTATTTATTTAGGGGACAATAATCACAAATATAGCCTCCCCTTAAAGTACAAAAAGGATGGTTCGTCATTAGGATAATGAACACTAATCAAGAATATATAATAGTTGATAGATTTGATTATATAATTGATCCTAAAGTAGGATATATAATCCATTCTTAATTTTTTATTTTTCAGTAATCATCATGTCATCAGTTCGTTCCTTTGATTTCAAAATATTAGATTACAACAAAAATTGTATTTTCATGTATTTAATCATAGTTACCTTTTCCCTTTTCAATTTCCTTTATAAGTGCGCCATTATTGGGTTTTAATTTTTTCAAGGTTTTGATGGGTAGTAGGGCTGTGGTTTGTTAATCCAATGATTAAAGCAAATGATGGGACTAATTAGTTTAGTTTGCTTAAATCCTTAATACCTTATGATTGGATTTTAGTGCAACCTTTTTTAATCAAAGCAAACAATTTTGTGAACGAAAAAAAATTAAATAGATATAATCATTGGCATATTTTTTTCTTTCATTAACTTCATGCACTTCAAATGTTGAATCTTGATCAACGTTAATTACCTATATTAATGTTCAATTCAACTCTCTTGACTGTGATTTCAAAGCAAAAGTTAAAAGTATGTGTGTATATATTGCGTAAAAAATCAATTATAGAAGTAGAAACATATAAACAAGATATTAATTTATGCATGATCTAAAGCTGTAAACTATCAACATCATATGTTCATAGTTTCTATAAATAAAATTAAATAATTTTTTTTAACATTTTTGGAAGAATTGAAGTTTTATTCAAATTTATGTCAATACTCTAGTGAAATAAAACATAATAGTACGGTACTATCTGTCAAAGGTTTCATTTTCATCAATAAATGACAATTTTAGTGTACCCAAATGAAAAACTCTATTAATTCCTCTGATTAAACACTTCGAAAATTCCAAAAAAAAAGTCAATTATCACGTAAAAAAATGTACTCTAATTTGACAAATGAAAGGGACTTCAAATCTCAGAAATCCCAAGATAAAAAATTTAAAAATTTTAAACACCAAAATTAAATTGTAAAAAAATTAAATAAATATTACACCTCAAAATTGAGGCGCTATTAAATTGAGTTGTTATATATATATTTAACAAACACACAGTGTGAATTCACTCTTAACAAATTAGAAAGATAAAAAATGTTTTTAGATTATACACTAATATTTAAAGATTTAATTTTTTAACTTACTCCCAAACCCTAAGAGACTATTTTTGTCATTTCCTCCGACTCATACAATGAAATTTCAAATCTAAAAAATAAAGTCTGGGTAGTGTTAAGGATCCAGCCCATTTGTTATATTTTTTTTAAGTGAAAGCCCAATCACTTATTGATATGTGGTCCATATGTTTTGGGCTTTGTTGACTTCTTCTAGAAGTCTTTGGGAGCTGCTGTTTTCTTCTGGGGGGTTTTTGACGTGAAGAAAAGAAGAAATTGAGAGGGTGTGTGATAGAGAGAGAGAAGCAGATTTTTGAGAGAGGGTTTGAGTGCAGATTTTCTGGACAGCCTTGACAAAATTTCAGTTTTCCGGAGATCCGACCGTTGGATCATTCTGAAATTTTCACAGCTGGTTCACAACATATAGCACTACATCTTGATGGTTCAAATCGTCAATCGGAGCTCTTGATCGTCTGTTATTGCAGCTGGTGTAACCTGCATTTTTTATGGGCGATATTTCCCAATTTCTCTTCTCTTTTGTGTTGGCTCTTATGTATGTTGTTGTTGGTGGGCTGTGACATCCTTGTAGACTGATTTGGGTGTCTTTACCCTCAATTTGCATAATAAGAGAAGAAGAAGGGTGGACTCCTACAAGTCCCGTGGTTTTTATCCTTCACACCGAAGGGGTTTTCCACGTATAAATCTCGTGTGTCACTTGCATATTTATTATTCATATTTGCTTGTGATTTTTTTTGATATGTTGCTGATTTGAGCTTGGTTACTTTAGTGGTGAATTTCTTTTGGTAAGTTGGGTAAAGTATAATTGGTTGATTGTCTTGAAGTCGATCCTTGTAGGTGTTGTATCCTACTTGTGTTGTTTTGCTCCTCTCCCTACAGGTAGGTCAATGAGTTGACATTAAAAATTTGGGATAGTAACCAAAAGTAGAAATAAATTTTAGACAGGGATATGGTGCGATCATTAAAAAAATGTCATAAAGTGAATGTGACTGGGTTTTTTATAATTAGAAGAATCGTATTCAAGTTCTAAATATGTTAAAATTTCTTAATTAAAAATACTTTCATTAAAACAATGTCTTACATAATTCAGATTCAAATTGATCAAATTTAATATAAATATCAAATATCAAATTAAAAAAAATTCCTTCACGAGGAGGGCAAGTATATTAAACAAAGAAATAAATCCTCCACCAACTTCTATCTCCTTGTAAATTTACATGAACCACACAATTTTCTTCTAACACTACATTTTTTGAAATATCTATTTAGGTGGCCATTTTACTATATCATGCGGTATTGAAAATTTAGGTTTCGATTTTTATAACTTTTTTATGTCAACTATCATATGAAACTAAGTTTGATTTTAATATGATAATTGATAACAATAATTATACTTATTTTATTGTAAAGAAATACGACTTTTAAGCTTATCAAAAAACATCTAAATCATATCATATTCATAATATTCACATATGCAAAAAAAAAAATATTCTTTCTTTATCAATTACACACACAAAAAAAAAACATATTTATGATAAAAGTGTGAAATTAGGTCTTAGGCCTAACTCACGCCCCAAAAGCTAGCTCAAAGGGAGGAGGATTGCCCAAGCCTTATAAAGAGTTCACACATCTCATTAATCACCGATGTGGAACTTTTGTCATTCTTTAATAAAAAGTAGTCATATTTCAAATTTAAACACATAAAATTATATGATTCAGTTGTGTCCATTAACGATATTGTTGCTAAATTAAATTTAAAATTTAACTCACACCTTAAAAGTTAGTTCAACAGTAACTATCGATGATTACACATATTAGACTGTTATTAAAGATGGCCAGTAGCTGCTATGACCAGAGATGTGAACAGTTGTTGATGTAGAGTCGATTGATGATTGATAGAGGTGGAGATCTAATATTAGGGTCACATTGTTATCTATATACTTTACATCACTAAATAAGTCAGAATATCAATTTCATGGCTATTTCATTGCTATTATAATAATTTTATATTTTATCCTTGGTCACTAAATAGAATCAATACAATATTTGATATTTGAGTTTAACTACAATATTTTATATATATATATATATATAGTAAAAAAGAAAATATAAAAACAAGTATTGGACAGACCACGGGTGGGAAATAAAAAATAAAAAGAAATTAGTATCATATAACATATTTGTGAAGCTAGTTTTTTTTTCCCTCTTAGTAATTTGAGATTATATATTAAGTCTTGAATACTTTTAAGAGAATGCTTACATGCATAATTAAGATCGGAATGATCAAGTGAACAAAGAAAAAAAAAACTAATCACATATTATTATTTTTATTTATATTTTTCATTTTTCGAGAGTCAAACTATTTAAATTTTGAATAAAAATTTATGCATGAAATCTTTAAAATTTTTGAAATGAAATCTATATATATGTAAATTACGTAAAAAATATTAAAGTCACGATATTATAAATTTAAAATAATTAAAAAAATATACAAAAAAATTATTATAAAAAATAGATTTGTTTGAATTATAAAAATCCGAAAATAGCTCATAATTGGATGATGGGAATATGTAACTTATCCCCCCCCCCCCCAAAACAAGTTTTTGTTACGAACCTAATCTATTTGTAAAGCTTTTTTGGTAATTTTTAATAATGAATAAATGATCTTTTGTTTATAATTACATAAATATTATAAATACACAGTACCAAATATAAGAACCATTAAATATGAATATAATAAATTGAAACGAAAGCAATAATATCTATTTACTCAATTTAGTGAATAGCCCTTAAACTTAGGGCGTGAAAATGGGATAATAATAGATAAAAGATACAAAAATCAATAAAGTGAAAATTATTAGAGCTAAGAAAAGTATGCAATAATGCAATTCAGGAACTTCAATGACATTAATACATAGAGTGAAATATAGAAAGAAATAAAAAAAGGCACTATTTTTGAAAACAATAGCTGCTTATTTTATTCGTAATAAGAGTTTTTAAATGTGAATTATGATATAAATAAAAAATTTATTGAGAGAATCATTCGCTTAACGAGTTGTTAAACAAATAATTTAAATTTAATTGAAACTTAAATACGTACCTCGAATGTCGATATAAAAAATAAAAATGAAAATAGGTAGGTAGGTATTTATAATTAGTATGTGTAGATATAACTTTATAAGATTTCATGTGGCAGTATGCCGCCAGTTAAGGAAGAGCGCCGTACAACATTTATAATGGTCTGCTGCTCTTTTTAAGGTAAGCTTTTGCTTGGCAAATATTCTTAAAATAAAATAAAAAATTATAATCAAAGATTAGACTATAAAAAGCGTAAAATCATGTATAAATTTATTGTTTATAGTGTTTAATTTTTATTCTTTTAACATTAGTTACTTGACTGTTGGAAAATCGAGGTAATTTTAGTTTAAACTCTGAAAAATTTATTTATGAGTTTAAAATACAACATATAAGTCTAAATGAAAATATCATGGAGTTTATCTTCACATCAAAATACAATTAATATAATGTGAGTATTTATATATACCATATGTCCCATACAAAATGCGGTTACTTTGTGTAATAGGTCACTTGATATAAATCATATTAATCACTATTGGGAAGCTTAAGATGTTACATAAGTTTGGGCCTAAGACAAAAAGTCCATGTAAAATCATGTACAAATTTATGGAATTTATCGTTGGATTAACTACGAAAATTTCACCTTTTATTTTATTTATCATCATTATCCTCTATAAGTTTTATAAATTTTCAGAATTTCTCATTTTCGCGCATCACATAAATGTATATCGAGCATCAAATTAATATATCTCGCGCATTACATTAGTGTATCATGTATAAAATGTATCTCGCGCATCATATTAGTGTATCTCAGACATCAAACATCAACTTAGTATATCTCGTGCATCAAGTTAGAGTATCGTGTATAAAATGTAATGTATCTTACAATAACGATTAATGTATCTCGAAAGGATAGATTGTAATTTTGCCTTAAAAGCATGTGATATCTGAAATTTGTCCTTTAGAAGTTTGTGCCAAAATGGGCCTGAACTTATGAAAAAATTTCAAAAAAATTAACCCCAGAATGTTATATACAGGGAATACATGTAACTCAATGTCACAAGAAAGTGGAATATAATCTGCCTATGGCCTATATAACAAAGCAAAATTTTCTAAATCATTTGTATCATATTAACAAAATATGATATCCCAAAGCCAAAAAATATGATATCCCAAAGCCAAATAGATGCAAAATAACTTGCTTATTCATCAATGCAAGGGTAACTATATCAACAAAACCGAAGCGATAGATGCAACTGTTGGAATCAACCAGCCATAGCCACCACCAAAAATCGAAATAGCTGTTTTACACAGAGAAAAGAAGAAGAAGAAATAAACGGAATCAATACAAAATTTGGGATCGATTGCTCATATACAAGCACAGCTAGGTGGTTTCAATATGCTTTGCAACGTAAACACGAGCATTTGAGAGTGTGAAATGAAGAGCAAGTAAATGGCCACATTCAGAGTTATGCTTACCTATACTTTTGCTGTCATCAGACACACTCGGAGGCGGAGAAGATGTCTTGTTCGATAGATCAAAACCTAGCTGAGCACAATCCATTCCGAGAGCACCTATTACATATATCAATACAGGGGTCACAAGTCAATTTTTTTTCCTAAACAAAGACAAATCAGTACTCATTCATAACAACTATCTGACTACACTTCTACTCTCTCCGTTTCAATTTATTTTTCTTACTTCCCTTTCCGTAACTCTTTCCTTATTAGGCAACGCTTAGTTGCAAACATGTTTAAGACCACAAGAATAAAAGAACATTTCGTACATTCTACATATCTTAAGTTTAAGACTTCAAAACCAGACTAAACGAATTAAAGTGGTGGAAAAATAGCATACTTCTTACATTCTTTGTAGCAAGGGGAACCAGTTTGATTGAATATATTGTAGTAACCCTCTTGGCAAATACAAGAATATGTGAATGTAGAGGTCTTATTGCACGAGCCTCCTCCACAATCAGCCCAATGACACGCTGAAAGATCACAACAAAAAAGAAACAACTACTTCAATAACTATTCCTGATAACGAAAAGTGTAGCATAACTTGAGAAATATTATCAAATTGTTATTACGTTCAAAGAACGATGTATTAGAGCGACTATCAGGGGCTGGGGCAGGAGGAGCCTCTTTTCCACAGGAAAAATTTACAGTACCTGCAGTGAGACAACATCATTATCAAGAAAATTACTGCAAGATATAATGAATGAAACGGAAAAGACAATGATCGTTTATTTGGGTAACCATTTCAATCAAGCTAAAAGATATAACTGGAACAAGTCCAAATGAAAATGATAGTTTGATTATAAAACTATTACTTGCTAGAGTTTATTTCCTTTGCGGAACATGTTGAGTATAACTTTCGGAATCAATCAATTTCATTAGGCTAAGCAAATTTGTGTGAACAAAATACATCACAAGTCAAAGATGTTGAAAAAAATAAGATTTACATTTAATAGATTAGTGTTCTAAGTGTCATTATTGATGCAATGCGTATGAACTTTCACCATCACAGAAGTCCAACTCTGCCCTTGGAAATCAAATACTTCATCCAACATAGCTAGAACTGTAAATTTCAATCAGAATACATCCCAGGACTAATATAATTTATGCAAATCAGTTTTAAAATGATAAGAACAACACTAGTACGTAAATAAACTACAAATATAGAAGCAGAACAAAATACACCAACTCATATCCAACTGAGGAAACAAAGAAGTTGATTAACGTTTGACCATAGATTTTGAAAATTTATTCAAATATATGTTTGATCAGTCGAAAATCTGATCTTCAAATATTTTCAACTTCCCAAAAACTAAGACCAGTTGTTAGATTTCTGAGAATTCCACCAACATAATTTCAAAAACTCGGATTTTTTTTCAAATTTCAAGTTTCAACTTCAAAATTTACATCGAAACAGGAGCTAACAAGTATACCAATATATGAGAGTGTGTATTTGTAACATGTTATACCATACTTTTAGTTAACTAAATCACAGTTACCACAAGTAATTACATCATATAAACATATAGAGAAAAACCTACTACATATCTAGAAATATATCGAATCGAATTATTATCGTATATTAACTCGAGATCGTTGTAAGAACAGTACTTACAATTGGGAACTGCACAAGGTAGAAACTTGAAAAAATTATCAGTTTCAGAACTAGTTTGCTTCCAGCCAGAATCACATTCACACACGAAACCAAAAGTAGCATTTGAAGCAGCTTTACAACTCCCTTTACCACAATTCACTTCTTTACACACATTATCTGTAAAAAACCAAAAAAAAACAGTAAAATCTCCATCAAAATTGAATCTTTAACAAAACCCAATTCAAAAAAATCATACAAAAAGTGGAAATAAGAAAACCCCATTTGATAAAAATCAAAACTTTGACTAAAATACTTAGTTTGGGGGTCAAGATTTAGAATTACCAAAAATGGGGGAGAAGATAGGAGGTAGAGCATTGTTTGCAGAGGAAAATATTGGTAGAAGAAAAAGAAGATTTAGAGTGAAAATTGTAATGATATGAGTTGAAGCCATAGCTGAACTGAAATCAAGAATCAGCTGGATTTTTTTATGGGTTTTTGTGTGAGATTTTTGGGTATTAAATGGGTGAAGATGGAGGGTATTTTTTTTTCAAATGGAAGTTTCTGAAGACGTGGGAATTTAGAAAAATAAAATGCTAGGAGAAAGATTAAAGATTTTCTTTACTAGCTAATAATAATAATAAGAGGTCTCGAATTTGAAATATAAATATCATATTTTTTTCAAACACTTATATTTAAGTGATATAAATTATTCGAGCTTCAAAATAGATATTACACATAAGATTAAAAAAGATCTAATAAAAAAAATTTGTTTTAAAAGGTATTATTTTTTCGATCTCAATCAATGTGACTTTTTTATGTTTTAGTCAGTTTCACAATAACGATACATATTTATATTAAATAACGTTTTAACTATGAAATGTTTATTTTACCTCCAATGAAATGATCTATAATCACACAAATCTTTATCACTCATTTTGAACCATAAATTTTAAATATTTTTCTTTTTTTTTAAATTTTATGTCAAATTAAATTACCTCACCTAAAATGGGACGGAAGGAGTGATTATTTTGGTTACTCCATTAGTTTTTTTAAAATAAAAATTAATTCTTCAATGTTATTTTTACTAATTGAATTTATGTTTTTTGAGGAATAAGTGGAGTATTTTAAAGGTGAAGGCATAATATATAGTAGAAAAATATAAATTTATTTTCAGACCAGCATGACCGTTGCATACTACAATCTCAATAAATACAGGCAGGTGCGGCATTTTTATATTAAATTATTTAATATACTTATTTCTAATTCGATATAAATAATTTGTTAACACATTTTTAAAGGCTCAAAATAGAAGTATTTAAATTTGAAAATTGTATCTCTTTGTCCCGGTTTAACTATTTATTCTTCAAATATTTTTTAATTAAAATTTTTCTTTACTTGTTATTTTAGCAAAGAGAGAATAATTTTTTTTCTATTATACTCTCGATCTATTATAATTGAGCTGATGTCTTTAAAAAAAAGAGAAAGTAAATATATTTAAGACTATTATTAATCGGGATACAATCATAAACACATTATACCTATCATTATTTTTTATAATTATATTTTTTTTTCAAAATTACCTTTCATTTAGTTAAATATTTTTTAAACTATTTTTACATCTCAAACTATCTATGTTTGATATACAATAAAATTTTCTAAACACATAACTTATTTTACCATATTCTTAAAATTTTCTATCATCATTTGATAATTATAAAAACTCAATACTCTCGGATACATCACTTTACGCAATACATCGAAACGTACATGATGTATCAATACGTTGAGTGATGTATCAAAACAGTGAGTGATATATCTAAAATTAAGATACAATACATTAAAAATTCATTGATATATCTAAAATAAAAACCCAATATATCTAAATATTACATTTTTACAATTTAAATAACGATAAAATATAATTAATTTCTTGATATTGAGATATTTTTGTAAAATTTTTATAATATTTCGTCCCTTAGCTTACGTGAAATTGTCAAGTTGGCCTTTTTGACTTTGTAGTTCGTACTACTTGCCTTAGCTTACGCTACACTTCCAAATTCCACTTTTTTTCCTTTTGTTTGAAGTTTCGATTTAAGTGTTATAATAATGCACCTTATATTTCATCTTGTGTTTAAATAAAAAATAAATAAATTTTATGTATTTATAGCGTAAAAAGAGTTATATTATTAAACTATTTAAAAAATAATTAGGTAATACTTCTCTATATAAACATTAATTGGTAATCTTAAGGGTCAAATTACATTGGTAGATGAAAAATTATTTAATAAAAAGATGAAATTTAATTTATATTTAGTTTGTTCAGAATGAATGAAATATTTTTATATTCGTAAATAATTTTAATTACCACTAACCACTAACAAATTGATAGTGACAAAAAAGGTTGGATTTCTTTTTGACAAATTGAGAACTAAAATTGCTCACATAATAGATGTTTAACTGAATATTTTAGACCTTATTTAACTACTAAACATAAAGGGTTATTTTGTCATGTTCTAAGTTTTTATATGTAGCATTCACATAAAATTTAATAATTTTCGTTAATAAAAATATTAGTCTAATTCATTGATGGAAGAATAATTTTAAATCAAAATATAATTTAAGAATAAATACAATCTATTTTGAATAACTTAAAAATATTTTTAATCTTTTTTTCATTATTTTTTATTTTAAGAAAATTTATACCCATCACATGCCAAATACCGACCAATTCGTTGAGCTCACCTAATAAATATATATAGACTTTTTTTGTATTTGGAACTAGACACAAGTGTCATGTTCGTGTTGATACGCGTTCAATATTTATTACGTTTTATTTTATTTTATGTGATATAGATAGAATTTTGATAGTTATTTAAATTTTAATATAATTTTAAAATATTTTAAGTTATTAATTATTATAATTTATAATATATTCTATGTAATTTTAAATAATATATATTAATTTTTTTGTTCATATTATACAATACAAATAGAATTTCAAGAGTTAATTAAATATTGCTAATTATTGAAATTTATAATATTTTTTATGTAATTTTTAAATTAAATATAACACACTAATATTTCTTTACTTGTAAGTTCTAATACTTTTTACGTAAATTTTTCATAATGTATTACTTTTCTTATCTCAATGTATGTAATACAAATAAAATTAAAAGAATCAATCAAATATTGTTAATGTTACTTCTTTTATATGACACAAATAGCTTAATTTTATGAATTAATTGAATTTCTTATGTCTTTTACAATTCTACCATGACCTATCTGATTATTATCACTCGTACATATGTAATGGAAATGGATATAAGTACTCCAAAAATAAGGTATAAATTTGTGGTGTGTTTGATACGTTGAAAAATATATTTTGAAAAATACATGTTAAAAACGCTTATTTTTTAATATTTAGTAAATATGTAATAAAATAATATTAACATATAAATTAGATAAATATCGTGACTAGTAATATATATGATGGGTGGAGATGGCAATAGGGTGGTGTGGAAGTTTGGGAGTGACTTAAGTTTGAGAAGGAGACCATCAATTAAAAATGTAATTTATGAAATTTATTTTCTGTATTCAAGAGAAAACAAGTTAAATCGATTTAATTTTATCGGATAAGGATCTAAAATATTCTGAAAGTGTTGAAAATGATACAAAATTACTCTTCATCTATTGGCTCAAAAATACCCTTTTCATCCACCTATTGGCTTCAAAATACCATTGACATCCATCTTTGAGTTCAAAATTGACCACTTTTTTAATTGTTTTAAAATTAAACTCTTTAAATATTTTTTAAAATACTTGGCGCTCAAAATTATAATTTTAATTTATTAATATAATTTATAAACCAACCCACTACCCACTCATTACTAATTAAACCTCGCCCCCAATTAATAATCTAATTATAATATCAAAATCGTCATAAACACTACTAAAACACGATGAAATGATAGATTCCTCAAAATAACATTCAAAATTATTCGAGTCCGAATTGAAGCCCCAAATAAATTTAGGTTGAGCCGCTTATTTATGAGGACACTTTCTTTCAAAATTGAATTAGAAATTTATTATTAAAGGTAAAGAAGTAATACATCTCGAATTAATTAATGCACTTTTTTAAATATAATTGTATAAATATCTATGATTTGTTTTAAAACTTTTAATATATTATTTTGAAAAAAAGTTATCTATGAAGTAACATCACATAATTGAGACGTAAGAATAATTAAAATGAACATAGTCAGACTTTTAAGTTTATTGGTGATTTTTATTTGACGATTTAACTTGTACACCTCCGCTCCTATGTATAAGAGATTAATTATTATTTTTCTCCTTTTTTTTTGCCCATAATTGTCATTAATAAAAGGCAAGAATTCATAGATTAGGTAGAGGTAGTTAGCTGTACATAATTGTTACCATATATATAGTGGGCACTATTTGACTTTTATTGATTCATATCATATCATAAATATTCATACAAACCATTTGGCCAAACTCAAAGCAACAACATTTAATTATCTAACTTCCTCCTACTTCCACTTTAATACATCACCATTCATTTAATTTATATTATTTCTTCAATATTACTTTTAATCATAAATTTTGAAACTTGATATTTGAAAAACTTTGAGTTTTAAGCTTATGTTTTTAAAATTTGAAATTGTGTTTTCGATCTATAAGTATTTCAAATTTTATAATTCAATAATTTGAAAAATAAAAGATTAAAATATAGTTCAATATCTAAGGTCAAATGATATAAAATTTTCTCCCTTGTTTTTAAAGTCGAAAGTGTTTCCTTTCTAAAGACTTTTTATTAATAAAAAAAATCTCAAACAGAAAAGTATGAGTAATGCTTCAATTACTCTCTTAATATATAATATACATATAATTTATTTATTTATATTGGCACTAGAAATCTAGATCATGTGTATTTTCTAGTCGTTACGGGTTTGCGGATTTTTGACATGTTCTCATGATCACATTAATTAATTATTTATAGATATGGTCAAGAGATTATTTAAGCCACTTAATTAGACAAAAAAATTATTTTTCTAATTCAATCACATATTTTAATTGCTTCAAAGTTCTAGAAGTATTTTCTTTTGGAATAATCAAATCAGTGCATTTTACATGTACATTGTTATTAATTTTTAAAATAATAATGAGATGCACGTCTATCTACGAAATCTAGATGGCTAAGACTCCAAATATTCTGCAAATAAGTCTTCATGGATGCAGTTGAAAAATGTGTAAAAAGAAAATTCTGTTTTTTTTAAATATGTTTTATAATTTTATTTTATATTTGTTATAATACGCAGCAATTTACTTGACATATATTTAAATTAATTTGTATTTTTTTAACTAAAATGTGTAGTGGTGCACATTCAAAATGATGTACCAGTAGAAAAAGTTGAAGGATATGTCTATATTACTATATATTGCATCAATATTGTATATTTTCCCTATAGATCGACTCGTGCCCAATCCAACTACCCCCCACCCCCACCCCGCAAAAAAAAAAGGGAAAATTAGATAAATGGGCCATAAAATTTGAAATAATTATAAGTTTATACACGAATACAAAGTAATTCTTCAAATACTGGGAAATTTTTCAAAATGTCAATATTTTAGCAATTAAAGGACTCATTAGCAACAACTTTAATATTTAGTAAAAATGTCATTTTAGTTTGTTAGGTATGTTTTTATTATTTATTTTTATTTAAAGAATATAATTATTTAATAACAAAAAGGAGAAAATTAAGGAGGGGGGAAATATTTCAAAAAAAGACAAGCATCCTTAATTTTCTCATCAATTACATTTTCAAATAAAATTTAAATTTTGTTTTTTTTTTCTCCAAAATTTTTACCTTTTTAAAATTATATTCATTCCACAATATATTCTATTTATATTTATTATAGTTTTTTATTAGTTTTTATTCATTCCAATAGGTATGCCGAATTTATCTATATAGTCATTTAAGAAATATATTTGTATTTTCATATATTTTTTCCCTATATAGTTATTTTTTTATTCAAAAATCTTGTATGTATTCATTTCAATATGTATTTTATTTGTATTTCTATTTATTCTAGTTTTTATTTAGAATTTTGTATAATAATATATAAAATAAAAAAATTAGTATGATGAAAAAGTGAATGAAATATAAAATTGAATTTTTTTTTGAATATTTGGTGTACTCATTCTTAAATAAAATACATGTTGACATACCTTTAGAATAAATACAAATTAGAAAAAAAATGTCAAATTCAGTTGACATATCTTTATTAATTTGTATTCATTCCAATATGTATGTCAAATAAAATGTAGCTATTTAAGAAATACATTTGTATTCGTATATATTTTTCACTGTGTATTTATTTTTCTTTTCAAAATCTTGTTTTCTTTTCTAAGTCGTATTCATTCCAATATGTCTATTATTTGTATTTGTATTCGAATACAAATAAACAAATAGAAAGTTGTTCTTCTTATAAATAAAATACATAAATAGTTGACATACATTTGGATGAATACAAATTAGGGACAAATACAAGATTCATAAACCATACAACATGAATTTTTTTAATAAATACAAATATTGATACTATACATAGTGATTTGAATACAAATTAAGAAAGCATACCAAATTCTAAAAAAGAACTATAAATACAAAACAAACTAATAGAAAATTGTTCGCGATCTTCGTCGTCTTTTTCAAGATCCTCACGAGTAGACAAAGATTCTACATTTGCGTTTTGAATTTGAGGAAGGTTTTTTGCACACCAATGAGTCTTGTAAATGTTCTTACCTTCTTTTTTCCCTCATTTTAGCAGCGGATCATACATTATACATTATTTGTTAAGTAATAAATAAATTAAAGGATGAAAAATCACCAGAAATTGGTTGATTAAGATGAATACCTCTAGTAAGCCTCTTGGATTCGGCCATTGGAGAGTAAATCATAACGGAAATTGAAAAATACAAACAATATTTTTTTAAAGATTTAAACAAAAATAAAATTAGAAAAGAAATCTGAAAATAGGATAAAGATTAGAGATACCTTAATCAAAGGGATTCTTGTTGATTCAATTTTGGATTAAAAAAACAACCAAAATATATGGCAAAAAAATATTTGCAACTTGAATGTTGGAGGAAAATCAGAAAAGATAACCATGAGAAAGAGAAAATTAAATGGGAGAGAGAATTAACAATTTGAAAAGATAAATATGAGAGACTATAATTTTTTTAAAAAAGAGATATATAGAATTAATTGAAAAAGAGAGATAAAATAGGAAGAAATTGGGACACATAATTTTTTTAAAATAATGACATTTTTGACATTATTGCTAATATTTATAAAGTATGAATATTTTTACTAAATATGTTATTTATTTTGACTAGTTTACTAATTTTTCCTTCTCTTAAAAATAAACGGTCCATACCTCCATATATTAAGAGTGATAATTTTCGCTTAAGTGATATTAAATCGGTATCATATATTGTATGGTACCATTAAAGTTGATAATTTATATATATATATATATATATATATATATATATATATATATATATAGTATTTGTATCATTAAGGTTTCTTGTTCAGAAATTACTTATTAGTCAATGATACTATAAGAATATATATGTATATTGTTTTGGTATCATTAAGTTTTTTTGTTCAAAAATTACTTATTAGTCAATGATACTATAAGAGTATATATGTATATTGTTTTGGTATCATTAAGTTTTTTTGTTCAAAAATTACTTATTAGTCAATGATACTATAAGAGTATATATGTATATTGTTTTGGTATCATTAAGTTTTTTTGTTCAAAAATTACTTATTAGTCAATGATACTATAAGAGTATATATGTATATTGTTGTGATAACATTAAGGTTTCTTGTTTAGAAGTTACTCATTAGTCATGATAAATTTTCGGCCTTAGTGATACCAATATTATATACATGATATCGATTTACTATTAGTTAAGTGAAATTAATAAATGAGATATATAGTGTAATTGTTTAGTGGGTATGAATGTAAATGGATATATATTTGTAATTATTTTTATTTTATGGGTATATGCTTATTTTCAAGGAGCTTAGATATAACAAAAACAAAATAAATTATTTGTTAGGCCTAACAATTTTCTTGTTAATTTTCTGAGTTTGTTGGGCCTTACTAAGATAATTGATTTGGTCGAGTTATTACGGCCCATAGTGCAGCCCAGGTCCATTATAGTGTCAATAAGTTTAAAAAGGGCAAAAGACATAAATCACATACCTTTAAAGAAAAATTATCATTTTCAACTTATAAATTTATAATTACAGAAATCTCTCAAACTGATATAATAATATATCGCCGATACAGTAATCTGACGTGCGAGACACATTGATTGTTAAGTAAGATACATTACATTTTATACATGATACGCTAATATGATGTACATTTTATACATGATACACTAATTTGATGTACGAGATAGATACATTAATCTGATTCGCAAAAATGAAGGCTTCTGGAAATTTGTAAAACTAATAGGAAATAATGATAAGAGAACTTAAAAGTGAGATTTCTGTTTTTTTTTTTTGGTAAATTCATATTTGACTGTTAAAATAATCATAATCGCTACTTAATATATAAAAGGTAAAATTGTATTCTAAAATAGCAAATTATTAATTCAAATTAAATGCGATAACCACAGTTTCATTTAACTCTAATAAGTAGCAAACACTTGTCATTCACCACTTTCCTCATCTCGCTCGAACTCTCGCTCACCTCTCTCACTTTTTATACAACACATGTATAATTGCTTACTATTTGTATAAAGTGAGGGAAAATTGTAGATACAAACACAAATACATATATTTTCGTCGTATATACTTATAATCATACAAAAACAAATCTCCCCCAACCAGTTCTCTTTTGCATTTCTCTTTTTCTCGCTTTATACAACAATAAATTACACAAATTACAATGTAGACAGAAAGAGAAATTTGACATACAAATATTTTATTTCGATTCAATTGTATACAAATTTAAATTTTATGCAGATATACAAACACAATCATTGTTACATTTATACAATTATCTAATCGATATACATATATAATCATTCGAATTTTATACAAATGAGATATCTATTTGCGATTTATACAAATCTGATGATCCATACCAAACAGAGCTATAACATACAATTATTTCTTATTCACATAATTAAATTCATCTAAATTCTTACTTAATACGATACACCCCGCCCCAAGGTGGACTTGTCTTTCGTATTCTTTCTCATAAAATTGTTAGCATGGATGGATCAATAGTTTGAAATTCATAAATTTTAAATTCAAAATTTCTAACGTTAACAACGTATATCTATTAACACAATACGAATTAATAAAAACAATACCAACACGTACGTACGTAAAGGGAACAAAATGTCGTGATTTTATTTGATGAGAAATAAATCTAGTATCTCTCGATTTAAACATCTTTGTCATATACACAAATAGAGACAAAAATAAATTTAATGGGGTGGGATTTTTTTGGATTATAAATAGAGCTAATTCAAGATAACGACCAAAAAAAAAAAAAAGACAAACAACAGTTACAATCAAAAGAACAAATGCATGTGGTTTTGTGTTCAATAATAATAATATTGACTCTGAATATAGACAAATAATTTGTAACGCTTAATTATTTATTTATACACCGTACACGCCCAAAAATTAAAATGGCAACTAGCAAATAAATGTTTTTTTTAAAATATATATTTATACTTTAATACATGTGGTTAGTTCATAACCAAACAGTCCAAGAATATCAATCTATATATTCCCTATTATTAATTACGCGTTTACGTATGTTTGATACGAAAAAAAATATTAAATTTAATTTTTAACTTATTTTCTAATATTTCCATATATGAATATTTGAATATAATTTAATCAAATATTATACGAAAATAATAAGATCAACAGAGAGTAGGGTTAGATGTTTAATGGATTAGAAAAGAGATAATAACTTGATATATTATATTTAAATATTTTTCGATAAATATTTTTCTCTCTACCCTTAATCAATTAGTAGATAATCAACAAAAATTATGTAACGACACAAAATGTACAGAATGTTTCTGAAGGGGTATGGACTGGTGCCCACATGATTTGATACGTATCATATACATACACTTCATGTTAATATTTTATTTTTTGCCATATTGGCCATATTATTGAAGATCTTATAGTAATTCATGCTTTGTTGACTGATCAAAACTTGATATTTAAAAAATTAATATATATTTGGAGCAAATATATTCCACGTAAAAAAGAAAAAAAAATAATTAAAGGAGTACATAAATGAAAGTGGCTTTCACATGATTTTCTATAGAAAGAATCCACAATTTGCAATTTTCTTAATTTAGATAGTTGACTCTAGTCAACTCAAGTTTTCACTTGTCAATTTCACACCACGTAGCTTCGAGAGTTTAAAAATATTTATTGCGATATATTTTATATAACTGATATTAATTGTATGAGATTTTTTTCGTTTAAGAAAACAGTAAATTCATAATTTATAGATCTAATCGTGAAAGATTTGGATCGATTTTTGTATGAGATAATTAGTAGTAATGCGAGACACAATGTTAAATATAATTTGTAATTGTAATTTTTTTCTTTTCTTCTAGACTCTTATCTTATTGCTCTGTTTGTGACTCGAATCTGAGCAACTCTCTCTTATTAACTTGTGATATTCTAAAATTACACAAGATGAAATTTTTTTACCTAGATTAATCAAGTCAAAAGGTTAAACACAAAAAGAAAAATTAAAGAAAGAATGCCAAGAAATAGCTATAGTGTTTCATCAAATCAAACGCATTAGAGGTTAAGGGGAACGTGTTACTTCATCCGTCCGGAACTATTTTTCATATTGTGCTTGTCGAAAGTCAATTTGACTAATTTTTAAAGGTAATTAGATCACATTAATTCGATATTTTAAACAAAAAAAAATAGATATTCTAAAATTACATAAAAAGTACTATAAATTACAATTTTTACATATTAATATGATAAAAAAAGTACATCTTAAAATGTTAGTAAAATTTTTTATAGTTTGACTCTAAAAATAAAAAAATTACAAACAATTCCGGACGGAAGGTGTATTAAACAATACATGTGATTGCCAACTAATATTAATCACTTATCATTAACTAAATTATATTCCATTAATGGAACATCAAATGTTAACCATATGCTATTTGTCTTCATGGAGTTGGACCCTTATTAATCAATGTTCATGCACCAACTAATTAATTACTACTTTTAACAAAAAGCCAACTCAACCTCTAATCCATTAATGACCACTCCTAATATCTCTTTTATCCAACTAAACTTATCTTAATTTCTTCATCCCTAGTTACTTATTGGTGTAATGAAATTTCTCAAATAATAATGATATTATTTTTTTTCTTCATTATTAATTATTAATATTTATCTCAAATACAAATCATAATATAATTTATGTATATTATAGATTATTTATAAATATTTATTTGTAAAATCATTAAATGATTTACTTTTATTTATTTTATCAGTAATAAAAATATAAAATTAAACATAATAAAATTATGCTTCATAGATCCATGAAACTTACATTTAGTATCTTGAGACTTACGCTTTATTTTAGGCCTTATTTTTTGAAACTTCTGACATTTAATTCTCATTTAGTTTTCTCTGAGTAAGACATAAATATATGGACACCCTTAGTAAGTACGTATGTAAAATGTACTACTCATAAATTCCATTTTTATAATTAAATATGACAAAGGAATAAGTGATTTACAATCACACTCCCTCCGTTCATTTTTAATTGTCACGTTATATTTTTTAAAAGTCAGTTTGATTAAATTTTAAAATTAAAATAGATTATATAATTTAATATTTTAAATAAAAAATTTAAATATACAAAAATTATATGAAAAACACTATAAATTGCAATATTTTATATATTAATATGATGGAAAAATACATCATAAAATGATATCTAAGTTCTTATAGTTTAAATTTAAAAAAGAAAATTATGGCAATTAAAAGTAGATGGGAGAATAATAACTAAAGAAGAAAAAACTTTATCATCTTTGTTAGAGAGCGTTTTATCCTAAATTTTGTGATGCATATCTAAATTTAATAAGACTTAAATATCAAAAACAAAGTATTTCAATTCATTTTAATAAATTAACAAAGTGGTATTATTATTTTCTTATAATATTCTTTATATTAAATAGTAAATACATAAAAGTAATAGTGGCAAAATATAAAAATTTCTAAATATCTATAGTAAAATTAGTTTAGTAAAGCACATTACTAACTAAAATTTTCTTATAAAATAGTATCAAATCAACATGAACCAAATAGTATTAAGCATTATTGAATCAACATAAGCTAAATAATATTGAATTAATATGAGTCAAATAATATAAAACGTTCCGTAAATAAAGAGATGGAGCAAGAAAATAATTGAACACCTAATATATTCATGTCATCCATCGCTGTGTTGAACAAGTCTATTTCCAAACATTAATGTAAATGTCTGCCTACCGACTGCTATATATTACCATAATAAATATCAAACTACTCAATTAAAACTTCCCTCAGACTTTATTAATTTCTTTGTACTATTTTCAATTTATGTGATTTATAGAATACTTTTATATATATAATGAGAGTAAAATGCAAAGAGAAAACCTAATAAGCACGATAGTTAAATAGAATAGGGTACTTTGATGGTGTTTTGAAGTATATATAAAAGTGATAACTATTAATAAAGGTTATGGTAGAGTGGTAAGTACTTCTTTATTCTTAATCAAAAGGTCTCAGATTTGATTCTTCATGGATATAAAGTCACCTCTGTTGGAAAACCTTTTATTCCTCACTGTAAAATTTATCAACGTGAATCCAAACTTAGTTAAACCGAAGAAAGAAAAAAATGACACCCACCTTGGATCATGAGGCATGGGGTGAAAATGATAGTGGTAGTATTCAATCCCAACATCTGGAAAAGGATGACACATGGGGCACCCCTCCCAAGAGGTCCATACCCTAATCATGTAGGTCCCTATGCACCCCCACCCCCCTTCCCTAGCCATTTAATAACAAAATTCATGATTAAAATATTATGTAGTTCTGAAAGTATGGAGAAAATTTTATAAGAAATTCGATATAGTAATCGGAAACTGATTAAAAGAAAAATAAATTTAAAATATTATGAAGTCAATTTATGTATGGTGATAGAAGAAAAGAATATTCTTATTTTATACAATTGTTGTTCTAGGTCATTATAATTTGATGGCATAAAATTCCAATTTCGTCATCGAATAGAGGTGGAATAGGATGCATTATAAGATGGAAAAAAAACATAATATCACTTGTGTATTTTATTTTTTTAACTGCTACTACAATATATATATATATATATATATATTTTTTTTTTTATTTTTTATTTTTTTTTAAATATAAACCATACCTTATTTGTGCACAAATAAACTCAAATATAGCCAACTTCACCAATCAACCCAACCTAGTGGCACCTAACACTTCCAATCTTGACTAGGAGTACTTTACAAGGATTTTGCATGTTCATTGACTTTCCCTCCACATGGGCTTTTCATAAAATAACTACAGGCATCAGAAAAGGTGAATAAATAAATTTTGAAGTTACCAATTTATCCTGATCTAAACCCCTTATAATGGGTACAATTTTATAAAAAGTGGTAAAAAGTTGGTGATAGAAAAAAAAAAAAGAATGATCCACCAATGAGTAAAGAATCCAATTCCATTATCTCCCCACAAGTTTACAACTTGGCTTCAATAGGGTAGTTTCCTTGCTATTTCTTTTCTTCACATGACCTATATTCCTCCAAATTTTTTTTATATATATAATCAAGACAATAACTAGATCATGTTAGTTTATTCTTTTTATATAAGTGGTAAAATACAGCAAAGCATAGAGAATAGAATGCAATAGTAGTTAACACCTAGGCATAGATACTCTTCCTATCAAAATAAGTATCGTTTTAATTCATTTCAGTGTCGTTTTAGCTAAATCCGCATTATATTTTGGGACAGATGGGTAGTACATTGAATTCTTGCTTTAATTAAAAAAGGCCACACTGGTATTCAAAGGTGATAATCATTCATTGAAGTAAGATATAGACATAGAACATCTTCCAAAATCCAAAAAAATCATTTGTTTCAATTTATCTATACATCTACTTGGTAACATTTCTTCATTTGCTCTTTTTCATAATGCATTTGCTAGTTTAAAAGATTGTCAAAAAAGGGATGGGGAAAACAGGTAGATGGATTAAGAACTTGTTGATAGGGAAGAAAGATAAAGATAAAGACAAAGACAAATTAGAAGGTGAGAAGATTCAAAACTCTATTACTAGCAATGAACATCAACCAACAACACCAATTTCAATTCCTTCAACAACTCCTAAAGATAAGAAGAGGTGGAGTTTCAGGAGGTCATCAGCCACCCCACCAGGTCAGAGGGATTTGAGTGGCACCGACATCGTTGCCACCACCACAGCTAAACAAGAACTTCTTGAGTCAGACAATGACCACAAGAAGCATGTTTTAGCTGTGGCAGCTGCAACGGCCGCGGCTGCTGATGCAGCAGCGGCCGCTGCTAAGGCTGCAGCAGCAGCGATCCAATTCACTGCTGCTGCTAGAGCCTATGCACTTGAAGAAGACGCAGCATCCAAGATTCAAGCAGTTTTCCGCGGTTATTTGGTAATATATGCAAGTTTCAAGTTGATTACTCAGATGGTCGCTCAACTAACTAACAATCATTAACTCAGAAAGTCAAAAGTGACTTTCTGAAAAATCAACTCGACTAATTTTATATTTAATCATCACAATTCATTCTGATCTATGTTCCAAGATTACATTTTTATCCAACTGTTGCATTGGTAATCTATGCAGGCAAGAAAAGCCCTGAATGCACTAAAAGGACTAGTGAAGTTGCAGGCCTTAGTAAGAGGACATTTAGTGAGAAAACAAGCTGCTGCAACTCTCAGATGTATGCAAGCATTAGTAACTGTTCAAGCTCGAGCTCGAGCCCAACGAATACGAATGACTGAAGAAGAAAATCCAAACAATCCAAGACAATCTGTTCACAGAAAATCTACTCAGGACAACAAATTTCGACACTCCTATCAAGTATGTCTCACATTTTCATTTTGCTTCCATCAAAGTTTCAATAATGTTTCATACACACTAAACAAAGAGGAATCTTAGTAGCTCAGTTGGCTCGTAAAAAAACCCTTTTGTCTAATTCTTCTGTATGAACCATTAGGATTATGAAGAGGACATCAAGATTGTGGAAATGGATTTAGGAGAATCAAAAGGCAATACAAAGAGTAGAAATTGCTATTCAAATCAAGGCCAAACGGAGAGAACAGAACATCGATTTTCAACTCACAACGCGTATACAAATCAAGAACATCATCAACACATAATATCTCCAGTACCATCAGCTATAACAGAACAAAGTCCAAAAGCTTATAGTGGACACTTTGAGGACTACACATCATATCCCACAACACACAGCAGTCCACAATACTATAACAACACAATGTCAAAACCTGATCCATCAAGAATCCTATACTCATCTTATGCTCGTTCAGAGTATGCAGAACCTGAATCCCTTTACAATGAGTATCCATTTTATCCAAGTTACATGGCGAATACTAAATCATCGATAGCTAAAGCGCGATCTCACAGTGCACCAAAGCAACGTCCTGATCAAACATCATTTGAGAGACAACCAAGTAGACGAAGACCATCAATAGAAGGACGTAACGTCCCAAGGGCGGTGAGAATGCAGAGATCATCTTCACATGTTGGATCAACAGCTCAAAATTATCAGTATCCTTGGTCAATCAAGCTTGATAAATCAAATATTTCAATCAATGATAGTGAATGTGGATCAAATTGTAGTGTCTTTACTACTCACACTAATTACTGCAGATCACTTGTTGGTTTCGACGTAAGTACAATACTACAACTACTTTTGTCAGTCAGTCAGTCAGTGTATATAAGTTAAATCCAGAGTATATAATCCCGAAAATGATTTTAACATAAAGTCTTTTCTTTTTTTAATTTCAGGTTCAAGAACATAGGTACTAACAAAGGATGGATCAGCAGAGCAATCTTCAGTTTCATGTCAAGTAATTTTGACAAATTTGTATTTCTAGTACTGAAGTTCTTTGTATGTAGAGTTCATTTTGTTTGTCTAATAATCTACTTTTTTATTTTAATTTTTGTTATTTTACTTCAACGTATTTTTTTATGTTTGTAATGAAAGAAGTTGTTCATACTCAATTTACTTTTTTTTTGGTGTGATGAAGATTGGACTACTAATATTTTTAATTTCTTCCATGATGGGGTTATTTCTTTTTATTCAAAATATTATACTTTCTCTGTCCCTATTTAGATGTCAACTATAAAAGTGACACACATATTAATGCACCAATTATTATCATATTACAATTTTATCCTAAATTTGAAAGATTATGCAACTCACCCACTATAATAAATGTATTTTCTGGTTCCAAAAAACATGCATTACAACTTAATAATACTACAAATTTTTTAGAATTAAATAAGGGCAAATTAGAAAAAAAATTATTGTCCTTTCTTGATTTATTAAAATAGACAAATAAATATGGACAGATATAGAAAAAAATAAGGACAAGTAAATAGGGACCGAGAAAGTATAATTTAAATGATTTGATGTAAATTTATGAAGAATTTGATTACTTTCATACAAGTGTTTTTGGTAAAGTGACAGTTTTCTTTTTATCTTTGAGTGTTCTATATCAATTTTGAGGTCTTGATTAATGTGGGTTTTCACTGTATATTTCGCCTTTTAAAGGGAAATTTATTTCATATGTTATTTAAGAGATTTTTAAATTGTTTGAGACGATTATATATTAAATAATTGTCTAAAAAAGAAATAATTGACGAAAATGAGAATATAATATTTTAGAATATTCATAAAATAAAATCAGAATCAAATGAACCCCAATCGTCGTAGGAACAAATCTTCAAGATCAAAAGTTAAAATCGTTGTCAAAGGAGCAAAATTTATCTGTCCATTGGGCAATCAAAATTAAAAATTTCAAACCACTCATTTTCAATGTCATTATTGTAATTCACCCTAAACTCTTATAGAGTGGGCTTTAGAGCACTTCGAGCTTTATTGAGAGAGCGAAACAACACAAATGCATTCGTTGAGACCTTAATTACGTGCCTTTCACTTTTGTTTTTGAAATTACCCTGCGTATTACATTTATTTTGCCAGATACATGCATTCTGACACACTCAGATACACGTATCTTGATTATATGCGAGTCAAATTAAGTGTAATTTGTTTCATATAAACTATATATATATAGGCGTGATTCATATGTATATGAGTTACACTGATTATCTCAATTGCCTCCCTCCTCTCTCGCCTCTCTCCTCACTCTCTTGTCTCTATCCCAGTATATATAGATTTTAGAATGTATCTAGTATCAAATGATACAGACGTGGCCCACCTCTCTCTCCCAATGCATAGGTATTTTAGAATGTATAAGATATCAAAGATACATGTATTTAGTATCTGTCTTGAACTCCGTAGGAGTAGTTCTCTGACTTGAAATTGATATGAAATCATTAACTAGTAAGATAATATGTAATCATTTCAAAGGAATGAAAAATTTATGATAGGAATGTTTGTGTTATAAAGATAGTATTTTCCTGATTGAAATAAGTAAAAGATGGGCTCATAGTTATTTGGGCTTTGTAGAGTAAGAAGTATTGATGTTTCAAATTGTGCACTTTCAGGCCTCACCATCATTGTTCAATAATTTTGTACATCTAAATTAACCAAACATGTATCAATTATGCAACATGCATGTAACAAGGCAATTAAAGCTAGAATTTGACTAGACCTGAAAAAATATACATCCAAGAGACTAAATAAAAGATAGAATTGTGTTATAGAGTACAAATAAGGGAAGAAACTAAAATTTGTGAAGCCAAATCTCATTCAATGTTATTTTTTAAATTCTTCCCAAACTTGTACTATATGTAAATATGAGAATCGGAATATTTGTACTAGTTGAAACCAGAAAAGAAATTATATTATATGCTTATGAATAGTGAAATTAAGACATTAAAAACTATATTTAACTTTTTGCTATTATTATTAGACTTAGATATATTAAACACCATTATAAATTTTGTGATCTGTATCAATCGTCAACAAAATTACAATAGCTTGTCTGGGTGGTGTAGTCGGTTATCACGCTAGTCTCACACACTAGAGGTCCCCGGTTCGAACCCGGGCTCAGACATATTTTGTTCTTATTTACTTTTATAGGAATAATATTTCTTTTGGTTGCGATGTAACGGTAAGATTTGTGTATATTCATCATCTCTATCTTTGCGATGTAACGGTAAGATTTGTGTATATTCATCATCTCTATTTTTGCGATATAAGATATGTGTATATTTGCCTTTTGAAAATCATCATTTCTATCTTCACGATGTAATGGTTTCGTATATATTCTACCGTCTCTAAAGCATATTTGTGAAATTTCAGATTTTTACATATTCTACCTTCTCTAAAGCTTATTTGTGAAATTTTGTGGGGCGAATATATTGTTATTGTTGTTGGTATAGAAACATATTACTCTAAAATAATTAGAATTATAAGAAGGTTTAAGTTTTGAGTCAATTGTGGGTTTAGCTGATCAAGACTTTATATTTCTCGTGTTAATTTTCTTTGTATTTTAGTCAATATCGATCTCTCGTAAACATATATTTTTTAAAAAAAAATAAAAAAATAAAATATAATTCAACACACATTTATGAGTGAAAGACAACCATATATTTTTATAAATTATAATCCAATCTTATTTTTGTCATAGTTGATTTTTCATACCGTCATTTAAATAGGAGTTATTATCTCACAAATTAATTTTTTTATTGAAACAAAAAAAATATAACTTTTTTATATAATTATTATTAATTAATTGACAATCCGAGAATACCAAGTTTATCAACCACCAAAAAAAAAAAAAAAGCACGAAAAGAAATAACTTTGTTTTTTCTTTCTCATTCTCCTTCAGGTGTTTAAATTTTCAAAATATAAATGATGTATGTTGCTCATGCACTAAAATCTTACAAGTTATAATTAAGATAATGATTGTCCCTTTCTTATATATTTTGGTGAACTTTAAATGGTGGAGAGTGAACTGAATTCGAGACTTACATTGAATTAATAACTTTTTGCTTAAATATCGTATTAAAAATTTAAAGTTTATAAGTTTTAAATATTTTAATAAATATATAAAATTTAAGTAAATACTATTAAATTTTCCGTGATCCCGAACCTACCGGCCAATAAGCTGGATTAGGGCTTTCGTCATGTAATTTTTTTTCTTTTTAATTTATTTTTAAAAAAACATATTTTTTCTTTTTCTCAACAATACTTTTTTTATCTTATTACATAATTCAGACATATAGAAGAGATAATATTATTGTTAGAACACAATAATATTTTTTTTGAATTAATATTTTTAATAGTAAATCGATTATTTGATATCCTTTTGGTAAAAGATTTGGAATCCTATCTTTCGGCATTGTGATCACAGTGGGTGGTAGACTACATAGAATTAAGCTTTGACGTCATTCCAATTTCCACTATATGATATTGACATTTGATTCTCTCACTTTTAAGTTTACTTATAATTCTGATCACCCAATTTTTTAGAAAAATGTATTACTTTGGTAAATTGTTTTATATAATGAATTAATTTGGTTAAAAATTTCAATATGATGAAACTTTAAATGAATTTGAGAATTTCAGTCTAATTAACGTGGATTTTAGCTTGCTTTTTTAATTAAATAAAAAAATTTCTACACAAAAGGAGCATGAAAAATATTATATTAATTAATTTATGGTTTCTAAAAACACAAATTTATGAACTAACGGACCAATTAATTTACCCCTTATGAATAAATCGACCCAACATAATAACTTTTTTCCAACAAATTTAATTAGAAAAAAATTATACCTCTTGTGAATAGACCCGACCCAATAGCTATTACCAACCATTCAATTGAAGATAATTAACCAAAAACACATAATGATTCAACAAACTGTTGAATACTTTAGCCTTTGGATAAATAGTGGGAAAAACACACAAAAAAATAAAGTTCCAAAACTAGAAAATACATTATGATTCACAACCACAAAACAAAAATAAACTATATTATCAACATGGGTTTGTGGTGTAGTGATAAGATTGTTTCACACTTAATCGGATATTTCGAATTTGAGTCCTAAATACGAAAGAATCTTATTGAAGCACACATCAGAATAAATCGTCAACGAGCGATCTAAATTTATTTTAAACTCTAGTATTAACTCTGAATACCGAATATGAAACGAAAAATAGAGACTACATTAAGTGCATGGAACTATACCGATACACTCCCACATGGCTTATATAACCAAACACTATATAAACTTGATTTCCTGTCCACATAAAAAATCACTTTAATCGAAGAGAATATTCTGAATATTCAACAACTCCACAAACAAATATTGATCAATAATTAAATTAATGGTAACTCAATAGGTGCAAAAAATAAAATGACGACACACTACTTTTGTAAGACTATATATATACCAATTTTATTATTAATATATTTGTTTTTTTTAAAAAAAAATAAAAGCGTTTAGACATATGTGTGTGCGTATATGCGGTACTCACTATGTGTAATTTGAAAACAGTTAATTTTACATTTCTTATTTTCTATGAAATTAGCGATAAAATTGGTAAAAAGAAATTTTGTTCTGAGTTTGTACTGTAGAAGGTGATGAAATTGCAGAGTTAGAACATTTTGTTGTGAATTTATTGGATGAGCATCTTCCACATGGTTGGTCTTGTGTGTGATTATTGTGCTCTTGCACCTTATAATATATATCATTGAATATCTCCATTATTGATCATAGTGGATTCCCTACCCATATTTTTACTAGTGCTTTTATTTTATTTTTTTAATTTAGAAAAACGTTCAATTGATTAGATAGCGTAACTTCATTTAAAAGGAAAATGCATAAGTACTCTAATCTATGCCCGAAATCCCAAAAGGACATATTTATACTATATTAAGGTCCTATTACCCTCTGAACTTAATTTATAAATAATTTTCTATCCCTTTTTGGCCTATGTGACACTATCTTGTGGGCCTAGCGCGTGTTTACATTTTTTTTCAAACTAGTGTCAAGTAGACCGAAATTGATAAAAAAATATTTATTAAATAAGTTCAGGATTATAATGGGACTTTAGTATAATATAAGTTTGTCTTTAGAATTTCAGACATAAGTTGAAGAAATACTTATGCATTTTCCCAAAATAAAACCTGATTCTTTTATAGGATCGCTAAAGAGAGAACCAAAAATGATTTTTTGCGCAACTTGAATGGTATTGATTCCATTATATATGTAGGTGAAATAATATGATGCAAGCAATTCAATACACCACATTGATCATTATATAAAATTAAACTTTAATTTGTTGTTATATAAAATAAATTTAACAATGTAATATGATAAACTTCAAAATGATATAACAATATATTAAAGATATTACATTTAAACTAACAATACAATATATAATATAACAGGGTGACAGCTAGCCATCCGAACAACATGTGATTCAACCTTTTTTATTTTTTTTATTGAAGTTTCATACTACTTTCCCCCCAACAATTTTTTCTTGTCCTTTTTAATTTCTCCCCCAAAATTAAAGGAACAAGTGAGAAAAAGAGCTATAATTATTGCAAATAATAGCTAATTAAAAATGTAGAAGACATGATCTATATATATAAGCACTCACATCAATATTATATTATATAGTAGTGAATTATGAAGTTTTTGTTTGGATATATTTAGTTAGGACTTATTATGTAGCTACGATCCCAAACATACATATTGCTCTACAACCTATATTATTACTATTACATATCCCACTAACCATTTTTTTTATTCAAATAAAAATTGTAATGAAACTTCTCAACGTGCATGTAATTTTTAATAGTTATTTTGATTCTTGTCTATATTGTTAAATACATTTATCTGAGATGGTTAATACTTGATGGCACATGAAACACACATATTGGTAAGCTAATGCTTTTTCAAGTTGCTGAGTTTGCTTTTAGTCTTTTTCTATACATTCATCAATTATAATATAGTTTTGCTTGGACAAAAATCATAGTAATTTATTTTTCTTACTATAAGGATCAATTGAGAATCTTATAATCAGAAGATCTCTACATATGATTAAATAACTAAAAGTGAACCCCATTTGTATGATCAAAGTTATAAGTTATAGCCATACAGATTTTAAAGTTACATATAAATAATTAGAAATCATTTTTATTTACATACGTGCAAATGACCAACACGGATTGTTGTGCACTGGGGTAAGTGTTTCACCCTTAACCAGAGGTTTCAAATTCGAGTTTTGAGTATGGAGAAAATCTTATTGGGAACAAACCTCGAAATGGGCCCTGTCGTTATTATAAATCTTTACTCATAAGTACTCTGAGAATTAAATATAGTAAAATTATAGAGCAAAAACTCAACCTTTTGCATTAATATTGCACCAAAATCACAGAATTAAACATGCATGTTGACTTTAGGTTAAAAATATATTACTCAATAATTTGACAAAAAATATCAGCATATGTTAGGTTTTAATTGGTATAAAACCTTATTAAACAAACTATATAATTCACAAGTAAATTAAAAGAGTTTGACCACTATAATTAACACTTTTTTGGCCGGTTAAAAGTTCAAATCATCTTTACTAATAAACTAAGCTCAATTTAATCACATACGAATATTATTAAAGATTCGACAAAAAGTTGATATAAAATTCCTAATTTCTTGTATCTTCCTAATTCCCAACACGCTGCCACGTGTCCTATGTGGATCTTTATCAACCAATCACACATGTCCACGTGAGTATTTTTTTTTTTTGAATGGTGAAGTAGGCAACAAGACCTTGAGCTCTAAAAATCTATTTGGTGCCTCATGTAATGAGAGACAATGTGACCTTACACTTAGCTGGAATACCAATAAGATTGTGATTAGTTATGTCGTTTGACTAATCGACACGTGTCACTCAATAAAATAGAATTATCAAAAATATCAAATTTAAATTTTCAATATAGAATGAATTATCTTTATTAGAGAGCGTTTTATTCTATTTCTGAATTTTTTTTGTTGGTAGAGTGACAAATCAATTTCATGGATGAGATGTTTGTATGTGTCCCATCAAAAAATTCTCACCTTTGTGTGTTAGCTCAAAGATTAGTCAATGTCAATCCCCTAACTCTTTTGAGAGGTTATCAATGAAAGTATGGAACCCAAACACACAAAAAGAATACGTAACCAAAAAAAAATATTCTTTAGGTATCACTTTTTGTGGCATTGCTTGACTTGGTCTAATTATGTGAATTAAATTATTTCATTAATAGTAAAAGAAATTTTTTTTTGAAGCTTAGTTATTTTTAATTATAAAAAAAATGACTTTCTTTTTTGGATATATAATTTTTTTTACATTAGTTATTCGCGTTATTATATATTATTTCAAAAAGTACTTATCAATTTACAAAAATTAAATTACAATTGATTTTTTTTTTCAATTTTATCCTTATAGTTAATTCTTTTCTGACAACGTAATTTTTTTTTATAAAGTTCTAGTAAAACTATCCTTCTTGTTTATATATATATACAAAGAGTGTGCATAAAGGGGAAAGTGGATAACGAATATAAAATAAAAAGATTGCTAGAAAGAAAATTATGTCACGTAAATTGAAATAGAAGGATTAATAAGAGTTTTGAAAAAGAGAAAAAGGCACTCCACTTCACTCCAACTTCTCTTGGCTCTCTATATATAGACATCCTCTATAAGTCTCAATATGCATAAGAAATCAAAACCAATTTCTCATTTACATCATCATCTCTTTTTTCTCATTGAATCTCACACATTATAAGTAGTCAAGTTCTTGGTGATTTTAATTAATCATCACTTAAATCTTTCATTAATTAGCATAAAATTATGGGTATTAATGCTGATTTTGATGATCAATATTCCCATCATCATTATCAAAGGGTTGAAATTCCACCACCAAAGCCATTCTTGAAGACACTCAAATCTAATGTGAAAGAAACATTATTTCCTGATGACCCTTTTAGAAAATTCAAAAATCAACCACTTTCCAAAAAAATTTCTTTGGGTTTTAAATATTTCGTACCAATATTAGATTGGGCTCCTCGTTATACACTTCAGTTGTTTAAAGCTGATATTATTGCTGGAATTACAATTGCTAGTCTTGCTGTTCCTCAAGGGATTAGCTATGCTGGCTTGGCTAGCTTGCCTCCTGTTATTGGACTTTGTAAGTTTCTAACTCGTACAATTATAGAAAGACTATTACTGATAGACCATTCATCAAGATATAAATTATTTAAACTTATATGCTGTTGACGTAAAAAAAATTTTACACTATCAGATTAGGTATGCAAGTAAATTTAGTTGACATGACAATGTTACTTAAATTATGGACTTATGATAACTTTACTAGTCATGACATGATGTCTAAGTTACAACATAATATTACTCTCTATATTTCATTAATATGTGTCTTAGTTTGACTGGATTTTCGGACAAGCTAGGACGAGAGAGGTTTTTGAATCTTGTAATTTTAAACTGAAAATGTGTATAATATATTAATTAAAATGTTCTTTTTTATAATTTTGTGATCTTAAATATATGTGACGTGCAGATTCAAGCTTTGTGCCACCATTGATATATGCTATGTTGGGAAGTTCAAAGCATTTGGCTATTGGGAATGTGGCAGTTCCATCACTTCTCATTTCTGCTATGCTTGGGAAAGTTGTTAATCCTCATGAAAATCCAAAGCTTTATCTTCAATTGGTGTTTACTGCTACTTTCTTTGCTGGAGTTTTCCAAGCTTCTTTAGGCTTGTTAAGGTCAGTCCCTTAATATAATTAACTGATAAAAGCGTGTTTTCTCTAACAGATTAAGATTATACTTCTTCCGTCCTATTTTATATGTCATCTTTCGAATTTCAAGAGTCAAACAAGTCTATTTTTGACCGTAAATTTTTCATAGATCTTTTAAATATTTTGAATTATTAATTATTGTGACTCATAGTACTTTTTACGTAGTTTACACATTTATAAATTTATTTCAAAAAAAATTGAAGATTTCATACGTAGATTTCCGATCAAACATAAAAGGTGTCATATAAATTTGGAGAGAAGGAGTAGATGAGATGGTCACTTACTTATACATGACACCAGAGTAGGTAGATGTCCTTAGATCGAATTTCACCGCCACTCATATCAGAAAAAATTTCCACTTAACCATGAAAAAAGAATCAGATCCGTATATGAAAAGCGTGTTAAGAATATAATTAACTAATAAAAGTGTGCTCTACATTTATCTATACATTGAGATAAAAGTTTCTATACTGCACTTTTAAATTTTATTTTAGCCAACTAAAAATTTGGATCTACCTCTCACAATTGCCATGTGATACATACTCAAAAACCTAAGTTGCATGGATTCGTGTCTGATTCTCCGAAAATATATTACTATTAGAAAATCTAATATGATTCCATGTATTTCATAACCTAAGTTGCATGAACTCATTTCTGATTCTTCAAAAATATACTATCTGACATGCGCACGCGTATATTTTTGTCACGATGATATATACAGGCTAGGGTTTATAGTGGATTTTCTATCTCACGCAACTATATTGGGATTCATGAGTGGAGCAGCCACTGTTGTGTGTTTACAACAATTGAAAGGAATACTTGGCCTCCTTCATTTCACACATCAAACTGACATTGTCAGTGTAATGACTTCTATCTTTACCCAAATCCATCAGGTACGTAATATTATTTTCGCTCGATGTCTGGTATTTGCTTTGCGATCCAACTTATTTGTACTTATATCGAGATGTACGACTTCGTTTGAAATCTTCAATGAAAATGAAAGAGTATTTACCACTCTATATCGTCTGCCAACCTCCAATTAAATTTATGGTATTACATTATTTTAGTTTCTAAAATGTTTTTATATTATTATTATTATTTACTACAGTGGAGGTGGGAAAGTGGAGTCCTAGGTTGCTGTTTTCTCTTCTTCCTCTTGCTGACCAGATATTTTGTAAGTAATAATTTATTTATATATATATATATCTATATATATATATATAAATTATTGATTTATATATAATTGCTAATTATATTATCATATTTATATGGATTTACTTATTTTTGTGAGCAGAGCAAAATGAAGCCAAAATTCTTCTGGATAAGTGCTATGGCACCTCTAACATCTGTGATTTTGGGAAGTGTGCTTGTTTATTTCACTCATGCTGAAAAAAATGGTGTTCAAGTGGTAAATATAATTCTCCATATTCCAAATTAATTAAATTTATATTGTATTTATTTGTATTTTCGTTTGTTAAACATTTCTATACATATATCATGAGTCGAGAAATCTATTGAAACCAGTCTAATAGGTCTACATACAATATTTTATCCTCAGATCTTATTTTGTTGGATTACACTTAATTTTTTTTTTATTGTTGTTAAAATTTTATATTATATACATGTGCATAATTATAATTAATGACAAGTGAATTAGTGACTTTCACATGTTGTACGTTTCTTTTGGATGATTAATTATTTAGTGATGGTATATATATATTTTTTTATAATATAAGATAGTACATGAGGCTAATTAATGAGTGAATTAATTTTTTGGAATTTTGTTGGATTTAATTTTTGCCAGATTGGGCACTTGAAAAAGGGGATAAATCCACCATCATATTCTGAACTGGCGTTTAGCTCACAGTATCTTGCAATTGCCATTAAGACTGGAGTTGTCACCAGTATCATCGCCTTGGCGGTAAGTACTGAATTCGAGATCTCAAATTCAGAATTTTAAATTTATAAATTTTGAATCTAAAATAGATCTACATTCGTGACTATTCATATATGTGTATACGTAATATTCAATTAAAAATATCGAATTTAGGTCTCATGAACTCATTCTATCACGAATTCAAAGATATTTGGGGCAGAGGTCTATGAAGAAACAAAAACAATGACATAGTCATGTTTGTTATTTTATCGTATACAACTATGGTGATTCGTTGACTTTTATTTCTAAATTATGTCATCGATATTTATAATCTTAAAAATAAAACAGATATATACAACTAGTAAAGTTGCACACTTGTAACTCCCATGTTTTCCGCAAAGGTACTTAAAAAAACAATAGTACAACATTTTAATTGTTCAATACCAATTTGCATTATTTATTTTTATTAGGACAAATTACATAAATACACACTTTTTATCTCCTATTATTTTTAATAATCTTTAAAATTTCTTATTTCTTTAATGTATTTGAGCTAGTTTTTAATGTATCCGAGCTACATATTAATGCATCTAAGTTAGTTTTTTAATGTATCTGAGCTATATATTAATGTATCTGAGCTAGTTTTTAATGTATCTGAGCTACATATTAATGTATATTAATGTGTCTGAGCTAGTTTTTTAATGTATTCGAGCCAGTATTTATTGTATCTAAGCTACATATTATGTATCCGAGCTTTAATTATTGTATCTGGGTTTTTTAATTTTTAAAGAATTAATGTAATTAGAAACTTATTAGGGATAAATTGTAATTTTAAATTAAAATGATGTGATTTATGTAATTTAAGCTTATTAAAACTAGTGTCTAATGAGATTATTATTTTTAAATTTTACAGGAAGGAATAGCAGTTGGAAGGAGTTTTGCTATAATTGAAAACTATGATATTGATGGAAACAAAGAAATGATTGCTTTTGGGCTTATGAATATTGTTGGTTCTTGCACCTCTTGTTACTTAACCACAGGTAGGCCCAATCCAAACTATTCAAGCCCAATTATTTCCATAATCAGGCCCATCAACAAATTTCCCCTATTGCCCTCATTAACTAGGATACGGTATCGTTGGTGTATAATCAGTGTATATATATAACGCAAGTTATACAGTTATTATACATTGATTATATGTTGTATATTAGCTCATTGATTAAAGATGAGTAACAACAATATCCAAAAAAATTTCAATTGCAATAAGCAAACTAAACTTTTTTCATTAATCGAATTACATATTCATATCCATAATAAAAGAATTTTAGTATATAGTCCGATTTTTCGCTTAATTTCCCCCTCTTTTTTTTTCAGGACCATTTTCGCGAACCGCGGTAAATTACAATGCAGGATGTAAAACAACAGTGTCCAACATAGTAATGTCAATAGCTGTGATGATAACATTGTTGTTACTCACACCATTATTTCATTACACACCCCTTGTTGTTCTTTCCTCCATTATAATTTCAGCTATGCTTGGTATAATCGACTATAATTCTGCTATCCAATTATGGAAAGTTGATAAATACGATTTCTTCGTGTGTATTAGCTCATATATTGGAGTAGTCTTTGGTAGCGTTGAAGTTGGCCTCATAGTCGCGGTAAGTAATTATCTTTTAAGTTACCTGATTAAGACGATACATCGAAAAATTGAGTTTACACTAATGTTAACTATGTTTTTTTTTTAATGTGTGACTTAGGTGGCAATGTCATTACTTAGGATACTTTTATTTGTAGCAAGGCCTAAAACATTTGTTTTAGGTAAAATACCTAATTCAATGACATATAGAAATATTGAACAATATTCAACAGCAAGCAGTGTTCCAGGAGTTCTCATCATACACATTGATTCCCCAATTTATTTTGCTAATGCAAGTTATTTAAGGGAAAGGTAACGATAACGGAGAAATAACGTTCACTGATCACTTTTACTTTATTTCTTAAAAAAAAAATAGTTATTATCGTGGAGTTTCAAAGTTTTACTGATGAATTTTATTCTGTATTATAACGTGCTAGTTACTTAACTATGGGTTGTTGGAATTAATATCTTTAGGATATCAAGATGGATAGATGAAGAAGAGGAAAAGCAAAGGACATCAACAGAAATTGAGCTACAATTTGTCATATTGGATATGAGTGGTAATTAATTAATTAGTGTTAATTGAAGATTAAAAAAGATTGTTATTATTAAATGTTAATTTGATTTTTTTTTAATCAAAATCTTGTGGTGACATTAATTCTATTAATGTAGCTGTTGGAAACATTGATACAAGTGGAATTAGTATGCTTGAGGAAGTGAAAAGAAATGCAGATAGACGATGCCTTAAGGTACAAACTAGAAATATACATTTCTTTCGATCGAAAAATTATATTGTCTATTTTTTTAATTTTCGTAGTAATAATTCTGACTCCGTTACTGGTTTAGGTTTTATTGGCAAATCCTGGTGGGGAAGTGATGAAGAAGTTGGACAAATCCAATTACATAGACAAGATTGGGAAAGAATGGATTTATTTAACAATTGGTGAAGCAGTAAATGCATGCAATTATATTCTTCATAATTGCAAGTTCCAATCAAAGAGAATTGATTCTTCAGTAACTCCAGATGATAGTGTATAAATGATTAATCAGATTAATGATGGTCATTAAAATAATCCAAGTGTATTAGTATTAAGTAATTTTACTTTTACAGTTTCACTAAGTGAAACATATAAGTAGCTTGTTTATTTACCCTAAAATGCAATTTTGTAAGATTTCATGTGTTTTAAGTTATTGGAAGTTACTTTATTATCTCAGTGCTCTACTATAGTACTTCTCTTGCGAAGATGTTTCCAACAAAAATATTTTATTTTGTTCGTAAAAAAAGATATTATCCTAAAAGCGTTTGTATATAATCTGATGATACAGTAAGAGGTGAGGATAAAGGATAAGGATGTGATGGCAGCGGCGAGCTCAGGTGTGTTGAAGGGTGGGATCGACGCTATTAATTTGTAGGAAAAAGATATTTTTCGAAAAAATTTTGATCAATCAAATTTTCCACCGAACGAACTATGAAGTAGTATAGTCAAGGGTTGTGCACAAACACTAGCAGACAAAACATCCCGTCATAGGGTTTGGGAAATGATCACACCACAAAAGGGGTGTAACATAAGCAGTCTTCCCTGACGCAACCATTGGCGTTTGATTGCATGATTTGAACACATAACCTATAGGTTACGAGGAGATAAGTTTATCGTTGCTCCAGGGGTGTAAAGCACTTGGAGTAAACTAAAGAAAACTTTTCTACTAGGGAATAGAAGTATACACAAAAGTTGAACCAAATATATATATACTAAGATATGAGATGCCAAAAATACATCCAACAAAGGGCAAGTTAAAAAGGGAGTGGATAACAGTGATGAAAATTGCAAAACAAACTCCAATACACTTTCAGGTAGAGAGAAGTCAAGGTAAAAACAGCAACATTGCTTCTAGCCGCGCAAATTTACAAGAGTTCCAATCCGAAAACGATTGAAAAAATGACTTCTAAGAAAACTCACTGCCAGATCAAAACAGCCAACAACAGAGTGAAAGTAAAATGAAAATACAGAGGGTTACGGGACACCCGGAAATTCTAATTTACTATAGGAAAACTTCAAAGGATTTTGATATCTTGACAGCTAACGTAACCTACCTCACCAATATGAGAGAACTGTGGGAGTTTGACAGCATCCTACATGTTGCGCTAATCCAATAAAAATATGTGATGTACCGTTCGTGCTTTTCCTCGTAGTTAACAGGCCCATTTTCTCCCCAACACAATCCCACAAAGAGCTAACCCAAGATATGGAACTGCATCTATCTCAACTATTCTTGCTTGAATACACGCGGGAGGATTTCATGTGCACTAATATCCAAAGGCACTGGATCCCTGAAAATTAAAGATGGGGTTGGTTAATCCAGGGTCATCACCAAGTACAGGAAGAAGGAAATGATGCCTCGAATTGAATTGCCATACTTGCGTACATTCCTTTAGAAAATTAAGTATGTGTACTTAAATAACATACAATCAGCTCTAATTGTTTGCCAAGCACAATTATGCTAAAAGATCTAATTACTCAAAATGATATTATCTGTTAATTTCTTCATGGAAAGAAGATGCTGCCACTTGTACATATTTTCCACAGTTTGTTTTAAACCTGGATACTATATTTAACAAGTCCTAATTGATAATGTGCTTCTTGCACACGAAGCAAAAGATTAAATGTCTTCAAAAGCATTAACTTCCTCAACTCATGTATAAAGTTGAAATCCTCAGCCACCAAGTGGCGAAAGAAATATGGAAAAGTTCAAAGGATGGTTCCCCAAGTTAAACAGATGTTTGCAGGCAACAGGTGAAAGGAAATCAAGAAATGCACATTCAGTTGAATTGTGCATTTGTTTTATCTAATTTCTTACGTGTCAAGAGATTAGCCCATACTTGATGTACATGACCATAAAAATCATAAGCTATTATCCTTTTGCATTTGATAAAAGCTGGTATGCTTGAGACGTATATCGAAGTCACACGTTCAAATATGCTATGTATTTTATCCATTAAAGCAAATAATTGCATTTGTAATGCATTTTATTAAAATAGATAAGGTGCATACACAAATGCATGCCTGTGACATCCAAAAAAAATCACTTTCTGTGTAAGCTGTGTTATTGCTAAGACAAAGGGAGCAGACCTGCATAATGTTTTGCCTTTCTCAGTGGAGCTAGGGATAAACCACAACTTCCGCACTAGAGGAGATTCAAATTGGACGAAAATTCCATCATTTTGACCATGCTTCCACTTTCTTGATCCTTGACCTTTCCAAACCTGACAGATCACATCAGTGAGGGTCAAAAATCGTCAAAGAATAGATCAATTGCAAAAACTGCATATATAAAAACAATGCTGTCTTTGATTCACACCAGACACTAACATGATACTAAACCATCAATGGTCAAGATCACCATTACCACTCTACCAAAGATACAAGTCAAGTTCATCCTTGATTTCAACTTCCTTTGGCTTGTGTTTGTCTGAACCAAGCTAAGTGAGCTAAAAGCTAAAGTGAATCATTTTTGGCATCTTTTTCTTTGCTTTGATCGTGACTTACTACGATGCTAATAGAACAAAGCACAAATTAAATGCAAATCTACAAGTATCGATGCTAATTGAATTAAAATGCAAACCTACAAAGGTCAGGGCATTTTAATCAGATTAAGTTGTAGAATGGGAGTATAGAACCAACTCCAGTATTCATAGAGCATAGACAAATCAGATGACACAATTACAGTAAAAGGCAGCCCGGAGCACGAACCATCCCGCGTCGGCAGGGTCCAAGAAAGGGCCGAACCCCAAGGGATATGATGTATACACCTTCCCCGATGCAAGCCTTAATGGCTGCTTCCCCGGCTCAAACCCGTGACTAGGTCACACGAAGACAACTTTACTATTGCTCCAAGGTTCCCCTTCAGTTGACACAAATATAGTCACTAACAGATTATTATCTTCACATGATAAGACTTCTAAGTTCTAACAGCCTATTATGCTTCTTATAGATACACAGAGATCAAATATTGGTTAATTTGGAATAAGATTAAGCTAATAACCTCTTGTTTTAATAATTATGGTGTCTAGACTAATTTGTATACAGCTAAAAGTGTGTGAATCCATATGAAAAACTGCTTAAAGAGGTTATCTGTGTTCTTAGAAACAATATTGACTCTTGATTGCAGAATCTCAAAATCTGTATGCGACTTTCGTGTTTTTATCACAAATTGAAGAAAGTGAGTTGAAAGAAAGCAAAAACTTTAATCTTTTTCTATTTGTGTGTGTGTGTGTGTGTTTTTTTTTTTTTTTTGGGGGGGGGGGGGGGGGGGCTCTTCTGGAAGAGTATTCAGTGATTGAATTTACCTGTGGATAAGATATGATACTTTTTGGTGTCACTAAACACGCAGCTTGAGCGAAAGAATCTTCAGCATACTGTCGAAGAAATGCAAAACAATTGCTGTGCGTATGGGGTGACTCAAAAGCCTAGCACATGAATAAAAGTACACAATTAGATAGTATATGTTATATCCAACTGCAGTTGACAATGTACCTATAACTCACAAATTCAATTCAGACATATAGGAAGAAGGCTGAAATCCATGGGAAAATGCATGAGGAGAATTTTTGGAAGTAGTTGTAACACCTTATCTATATTAACAGCTGGAGCGTACTTTTCCGTGTCTGTCTTCTCCTTGTTCAGAAGGAAATAAACTCTAGGATCCACTTTTGAAGTTTCATGCCATGACTTAACTGCACCCTCTACTGTTTCAACATGGAATGAGAAAAACTCTTTCCAGCCATCTTCAGCTCCATATTTTTCAGACTGCAAAAGGAGGATCAAGCTTAGTACATCTCATGCGGGAACTTCCTGGAAAGACATTTTCCAGAAATTAGATTTAGGGCTATATCACACAGCTGGTGATGCAACAAGTATCTTACCTACATGAGGAGATATGTTATATTTCACAGTTTGCATGAATAAAAAGTACTACTGACCAAAACCATATTAAAAATTCAACCCACAATCATAGAGAAAAAAAAATTAAAGCTCCAGGGACGACCAAATACATTAACATTTCAATACAGATATGTCTCTCGAAATATATTCAGAAGACACTGACCAGTTCAGATTTCAACGCATAAAAATGTTTTGCCATGTCAATATTGGTTCTCATGTTCTCCAGTTCTTCAGTGCGCTTCTTATCTTTAGCCAACTGCGTAAGTGTCTTTATCTTCTTGGATACTTCCGAACTTTGAGGGTTGTATTTTGATGCAATCCGGAAAGCAGCCAAGGCCTACATCACAATAACATATATTAAAACCAGAACATAAGAAAGTTATCCAATAAATAAGAGGAAACATTTATACATACATCCTCGTATCGTTCCATAGCCTCTAGTATGCATCCTTTCCTGAAATAACCCTACATGTACAATTGAGTAATTTTACAAGCAGAAAATCTTTGCTCTGATAACAAGAAGTACACGCATATTCTGGAGCATACCTTTTCCCACTCTGGTTTCAGATTGATCGTCATCTCGGCATCAGCAAGTGCTTTGCTAAGTTTAACCAGATGCAAAAATGCTGCAGCGCGATTGCTGTACATAGTTGAAGAAAGAGAAAAGTATACAAGGAACAATAGTCAGTTTCACAAGCTAGATATAACGATAGAATAAGAAAATTAGGACTACTTTAAGGGGCCACTTATGTATTTGGATATGTGTGTGTATTACTTTTCTGGTTCTTTATAAGCAATTATCAACAGAAGGAGGATCCTAAAATTGTCGTAAAGGAAGCATTAATGAAAAGTATACTGCAAACTTTAATATTTATCAAATTAATGAATGTAGAATACAAACAAATAGTTGTACTATTGCCCTGATTGGAGGTCCTAGCCTAGAATCTTGTCCACCAAAAATGGCGTACAATCAATTAATTTTTTATGAAACAAGAATCAATGAGTAATATCTTCTATGAAAAAGAAAATAGATACAATCAATCCACATATTGCACATCTATAACAGTATATTTTCGCGAGTATTAAGAATCAATGAATAATATTTTCTATGAAAAAGAAAATAGATACAATCAATTTATATATTGCACATCTATAATAATTAGCTGGCAAGTGTGAAATAGACCTCAAAACTTTCTAATAAAAGCTAAGTTGCTCAGACTCTCTAAAAATGTTGCGGCACCTGTGTCAGATCCTTCAAAAATACACTATTTTTGGAGGATCTGACATGCACCCGTCGGCATTTTTGAAGAGTCCAAGCAACATGGAATAGAAGACTTCAAGGAGGGGAGAATCAATGTTATTAATAGCCATTGTTAAGCTAAGCGAGAAGCTATCCCTTCAAGGGCAAAGCAAATGCACTTATAAGAAGAGTACATGTCAAACAATGACACAAAGTGATCCCAACAAGAAGCAGTTGGTTCTTTAAATCTCAATTCTTGAGAAATGGATCAATATCTGTATTACTGAATATTGGATACTAATTAGTTAGGTTAATTATTCATATATAGTTGATACTTATTGTCTTCCAAAAATTGTCCGCTTCATTTCTAGAAGTTTGCGCTTTTAGTTATCATTTTTTGCTTCAAGCCCCATAGATCTTGTCGCTTTTCGCTTTTAAAGGCACTAGGAAAGTGACGACGAATGCCTCACAATTTAAATGTGTTCTCTAAAATCTGAAACATCTTAATAGTAAGAAAAATATACTAATATGGTTAACAACTAAGTCATTTCTACGTGTAGTGGTTTCTAGGTTCTCTCTTCTTTTGTTTTTAATAGAAAGGGAAATGGGGGAGGAGATTACAAGGTGGGGCATCGAACCCTCACCAATAAGGTGAAAGTTCAGTACCAACTGAGCTGCTAAGATTCTCCGGTTTACTAGGTTCTCAATTGAACAAAAGCCAACACATAACTAACCACAAATTCCATACATTTCTTTACACGTAAAATTCCTTTTCTGCCAAATGTAAGATTTACTTTGACAGTAACTCTGTTTAGACCAATAATTTTCATTTATTTTTCAAATAATTAGATAGTCCCCTAACTTCTTGAAGTTAATTAGCTGCATTTTGAACATAACTTAGGAGTCCATTAACAATTCTATTGTAGAAAAACGATCAATCAACATAGACATATTAGTAGATAAAAACAAATACAGGCAATGGCACCCCAACAATCTCGTCATGGATAGACAGAAGAAAAGGAGAAGACGAAGTACGCCAAAAAGGGAATGAAATAGGTTGCTTTTAGCAATTGCAATTGCTTATTTGGTAAGGATTACCAGCCTGAGATAAAAAGACTAGTCCAGCCTATGGTTACGTGTCCATTAAGAGCTATACCTAGAATCGAGCTAACTGCATAGGCAGAGGGGAAACTTTCCTTTAAAAAGAAAAACTAAAAGTAATTAACGGCATTGGAAACGACAAATCATATTATAAAAGGACAGATCATATTACAAAAGGAGAAAAGAATGAGTAGCCAACCACAAAATCCAAAAGCAGGATAGACACAATTGAAATAGAACCAACCACAAAGTCACAGGCAAGATGAAATGCATACTAAATACTATAACATCAATTTTGAGTAGCCAACAATTACATACAAGTGATATGACAAACTTTTCAGCACAAAATGAACAAACCCCACAAGCCAAGATTACATCTTTGACAGAAAAAAATGCATCTAGGAAGTGAATACATACCTGTAAAGAGTGGCGTTTGATGGGTCTTTCTTGATGGCTTGAGTGTACAAAGCTGCCGCTTTGAGATAATTCCCAGCTTTGAAGAATTCATTTCCCTGATCTTTCAGTGATGTCTCTGCTTTTGCATCTGATTCTCCCATCTTCTCTATCACAGCAATTTGCTTCTTGGCTATGGAGGTTTTTTGGGTTTACTAGGGTTTTCTCAGATCTTTGTTGCTCTGTTCTACTTCAACATGTTTGTTCTAAATTTTGCTCCCTTAATTTTGCCACATTTCCAATTTTGGGCCCCACTCAACAATTGCCGTTCCTTTTTATATGTCATTCATTTTTATAAATATTGATTCATAATGTTTGTACGTCTTGAAATTATATATTTCATCAACTTAGAAAAGCTAAGCAAATGATTTATGTTCACTGATTAAATTAATTTATCAAATAAAATTAATTTATATTTATTGATTGAAAACTTGAGTTTCAAAAGTTAAATAAGGATAAAATAATAAATTTACTTAGTTTCTTAATCCACGTGAAATCCAAAATGATAACATATAAATAGCAATAGAGAAAATATTAAATGAACTTAATATGTATGTCATAAAAAAAAAAAAAAGATTGTACTGGTAGAAGCACTAGAGTAGATACAATATAAGAGTTATCCATAAAGTTTAACAAATTATTACTCAAAAACTATACCTTTAGTAAAAAAAAATTCCTAATTTTCCTACTTTAAAACTTGAAATAAATAAAACAATCTAGAATTTGTCTAAAAAATTCCTAATTTTCCTTCTTTCTTCTTATCCATTGTTGCATCCTCGGCTCCTTGTCCTTGTGTTTGGATTTAACATCTATGAGTGAGTATAGTTGAAATTGTTTGAAAACATTTGGAAAATGCCATAAATAAAAGATTAGAAATGATTTGAACTTTTTTAAAAATAAAAATTATATCTAAATGTGTTTGACACACATATATATCATGTTGTATATTTTGTAAATAATACAAAAAAAATCTTGGTAACAATTATAAGATGTGTATATCATATGTATATTGTGTGTATGAGTATATATCACACATAAAATTTCATGAATTTATATTAGTATACATGATATATATGAGATAAACGGATATACAATTATATATATAATGATATTCATTGGGATACATGGATTCCACTATCATGTGTGCATTTGAGATGGAGTTGTCTTCAAATTCGAGTTTTTAGTCCGTACTGTATGTCAAATCCTCCATTAATCATCTAGAAATATATTCAAAATCCTTTTAAGATATTTCTAACAAAACTTGATACATCCATTGGGACTAATTATAACTAAACATAACAAAAATAAATTGAAATCAAATTTTAATCGTTAATACTGATATTTTTTAATCTTTATCTTCAAATATTCGATGATGATCTTAAAAAGAAATTGACATTGCAACATGAAATTGATGAAAAACTAAAGAAATCTTAGATGAAAAAAAGAAAGTAGAGAGATTCGGGAGAAAATATTGATAATTTCTAACAAAAATATTTATCTTTTATTTTTTATTTAAATTTTCAATTGTTAAATTTAAATGCCAATCCTAGATTTTTTATTTGAATGACAATATTATTTTAATTATTACCAGTCAATCTTGCTTACATGGACTTTCAACATTTTTAATTGTCAATTTTATTGTAAATTTGAATTAACTAGTTATTTCTAATCAGCTTATATCATTTACGAATTTAATTAAAAAGCGATGAAAAAAATGGATCGAGAAGATACCCTTCAAGATTACTTGAAAGCTTAGGAAGAACACAAGTGGAAAATATCATTGGGTTTGACTTTAAAAGGCATAGGTCGAGATTATCTTATTGATGAGTTTTCTTATGTTAGTAAAATTAATTATTGTAGGTCATACTTCATTTAAATAAGGGATAATGCACAAGTACCCCTCAATCTATGCCCGAAATTCCAGAGACACACTTATACTATACTAAGGTCCTATTACCCCTGAACTTATTTTGTAAGTAATTTTCTACCCCTTTTTAGCCTACGTGGCACTGGTTTGGAAAAAAAGTCAACTATCGTTGGGCCCACAAGATAGTGCCACATAGGCCGCAAAGGGGTAAAAAATTATTAATAAAATAAGTTCAGGGTAATAGGACTTTAGTATAGTATAAGTGTGTTTCTGAGATTTCGGGCATAGGTTGAGAGGGTACTTGGACATTATCCCTTTAAATAATGTTAAATTTAACTAGAAAAAAGATAAAAATGTGTATAATCACATGAAATTTTCTAACTCCACATAAAAGGGAAATCTTATGTTCTAATGAAAGTAAGCGTGTTATAAATTATTCAAAAATCGAAGTTAATTTACATAAAAAGCTATTATATCTAAATTATATGCTTCTCGTTTGAAATAGTTTTAGCTTTATAAATTGTCCTACCTGTTATTTAATGTGGCTCTAGTTAAAAAAAATAACGTAGAATTATTATTAATTATATAAATTTTTCCTAAAAGTCGAAATCTCTTATTAAGTGGTCTTTAGGAAAACTAATACTAGCTCGAAATTCAGTAAGAAAAGAGATATTATAAGTAACAATAGCACATAAGTTGTCAGATAGATGATAGGGATCCTTAGATTTGTTTGAATTAAGCGTCGATGCATGTTATAATACGGAGCGTTCTTAGTCATTAACAAATGACAGAGAGTCAAAAGACATATTCTATATGAGTATTGGACATCAGATTAAAAAAATAAAAAATAAATAATCATACAATTTTTTGTTAACTACATAATTAGGTTTGTGTGGTTGGCTAAACAATCTAACAAATGTTCCCCCAAAACTATATATTGGAAGTTGGAGTGTTAACATAAATAAAGATTTATTTGATCATGTAGGAACTAAAGCCCAAATCATTGTTTTGTAGTATATAATGCATATTAATTGGTTGAACAACCTTATTCTAAAGCTTCACAACTTGCCCTATATTATTGATATAATTATATCAAAGCTTATTCTCTGACATAACAAGAAAAATATTTTTTTAAATTGAGTTCTTATTTAATACTATTTTTCCCCCCACTAATATATATCACAACTTGATTACTAATAATTAATAAAACAAAGACCATCATGTCATGTAAAATTTCTCCAGTACTGTTGTTGTTTCTTCTTCTAGAAGAGACATTAGTTTTGAAAATTAAGCTTCAAATTGACCTAAAATATTATGAATATAAACCTTAGGTTTCAAATTTCAAGAAAATAACATATTCGTTCCATGCAGTGTTTTGTTTTCTTCTCTTGGAATAGTTCATCAGAGTTCATGTGCTTATACACCTCAACAAAATAGTGTTGTTGAAAGAAAGCATAGACACATATTAAATGTAGCCAGAGCACTAAAGTTTCACAGTGAAATTCCTATCAGATTTTGGGGAAATTGTGTTAAAACTGCAGCTTATCTGATAAACAGAATGCCTACAACTGTATTACAAGGAAGTCACCATATGAACTTCTTTATAAATGAGCACCTAATCTAGAACATTTGAGGGTGTTTGGATGTTTATGTTTTGTATCAGTTTTGCCAAGAAGAGATAAATTTGCTCCAAGAGCAACAAGATCAGTCTTCATTGGGTACTCAGATACACAAAAAGGATATAAAGTCATGGATTTGGAGACTCATGTCATATCAGTGAGCAGGGAAATTACATTCATGGAAGATTCATTTCCTTTCAAAGATGTTATCACAGAAGAAGTATCATCTGCTCCCATACAAATGGACATGTTTGATCATGCAGATGATAATATACCTTCAAATTCTGTAGATTCTATTGAAGATCATGTTGAGGAGATCAATCTTATACAATCAGAAGTTGATGCTTCTTTAGAGAGTAATCTGTTGGAGCCACAACATAGTGAAATCACAAGTGATGGTGATCTTACACCTGCTAGAAGAACTGCTAGACATTCTAGGCCTCCTCTTTGGCATAAAGATTACATAATTTCAACTAAGTCTAATATGACTTGTTCATATCCTATTGCTAATAATTTGTCATATGATCTCTTGACACCGTCTTATCAAAATTTTATCAAGGGGTTCTCAGTTATAGTGGAACCCACCAGCTTTAAGGAAGCCTCCAAACACCAACAATGGGTGGATGCAATGCAGTCTGAAGTAGCGGCTTTAGAGCAAAACAATACCTGGGCAATAGTAGATTTGTCATCTGGTAAACACCCTATTGGTTCAAAATGGGTTTATAAAGTTAAACTTAAGGCCAATGGTGAGGTGGAAAGGTACAAGGCAAGGTTAGTTGCCAAAGGCTATAATCAAAAAGAAGGGTTGGACTATCATGAAACATTTTCTCCAGTACCTAAGATGGTCATAGTGAGAACTGTGATTAGTGTTGCAGCATCCCATGGTTGGTCTCTTTTTCAAATGGATGTTCATAATGCTTTCCTTCAAGGTGATCTCAATGAAGAAGTATACATGGACTTGCCTCAAGGATTTCAGAGGCAGGGGGAGAACAAAGTCTGTAAATTGTTGAAGTCTTTATATGGCTTGAAACAAGCTTCTAGGCAATGGAACCTTAAGCTAACTGAGGCTCTAGTTACTGCTGGTTATTCTCAAAGTTCTTATGATCATTCTCTTTTCACAAAGATGGTTGGAGATGATATTGCAGCAGTGTTGATCTATGTAGATGATCTTCTTATAACTGGAAATAGCAGTGTTCTAATTGAGGATCTAAAGGCTACATTGCATAGTAACTTCAAAATGAAAGATCTTGGTGATCTAAAGTATTTTCTTGGTATTGAAGTACTAACATCAAGAAATGGTTTGTTCTTAGCCAAAGAAAGTATGCACTGGAGTTGATTTCTGACTGTGGTCTTGGAGGTTCAAAACCAGCAAGCACACCTTTAGAATCAGGTGTCAAATTAACTACTGTTGAATATGATGAAGCCACTGCAAAGACAGATGATCCTTTATATGCAAATATTACTGCATATCAGAGATTAATTGGTAGGTTGTTATACTTAACAACTACTAGACCTGATATATGTTTTGTTGTACAAGTTTTATCACAGTTCATGCAAAAACCTAAGGTGTCTCACTGGGAAGCTGCATTGAGATTGGTTAGATATATTAAAGGATGTCCAGGACAAGGAATACTGCTTAGCAGTGAAGACAGCAATAAAATGGAGGCATTCTGTGACTCAGACTGGGCAGCATGTCCAAACACAAGAAGGTCAGTGACAGGGTATGTAATCAAGCTAGGGAATTCACTCATTTCTTGGAAATCCAAGAAGCAACATACAGTCAGCAGAAGTTCAGCAGAAGCTGAGTATAGAAGCATGGCAGCTGCAGTATCAGAAATATCTTGGTTACTTGGAGTATTGAAAGAACTTAATGTGAATGTGATAGTTCCTGTAAAATTGCACTGTGATAGTAAGGCTGCAATTCAAATTGGAGCTAATCCTATTTTTCATGAAAGAACCAAGCACATTGAGATTGATTGTCATTTTGTGAGGGAAAAAAATCAAAAGTGGTATGATACATACAGAATATATCAACACAAAGGAGCAATTAGCAGATCTTCTAACCAAATCTCATCATCTTGAATTGATCGACAAGCTTGGAGTCTTTAATGTCTATAGAGATTCCAACTTGAGGGGGAGTATTGGAATTACATAAGTCCAATAAGTAGTTGAGTTTGTTAGTATTAGTTAGTTAGGAGTCATGGAAGTAGTTAGGCAACTTGTAGTTAGTTGTAACTAACTTCCACTCCAAAAGTGTGATCAAATAGAAGTGACATGATTCCTATAAATAGGAGTCATTATTGTATACTTGAAATATATGAAAATCTATCAGCTTCTTCTTCTTCTTCTTCATGTTCCTTACTGCCATTTCCTTAGTGTTGCAGAAATCTGCAACAATGGAGTATTAACTCCATGATCGTATAAAAACTATCAGATATTATAAGTAACAATAGCACATAAGTAGTCGGGTAGATGATAGAGATCCTTAGATTTGTCTGAATTATGCATCGATGCATGTTATAATACGAAACGTTTTTAGTCATTAACAAATGACAAAGAGTCAAAGGACATATTATAATATGAGTATTGGACACCAGATAAAAAAAATAAAAAATAAATAATCATACAATTTTTTGTTAACTACATAATTAGGTTTGTGTGGTTGGCTAAACAATCTAACAAATGTTCCCCCAAAACTATATATTGGAAGTTGGAGTGTTAACATAAATAAAGATTTATTTGATCATGTAGGAACTAAAGCCCAAATCATTGTTTTGTAGTATATAATGCATATTAATTGTTGGTTGAACAACCTTATTCTAAAGCTTCACAACTTGCCTATATTATTGATATAATTATATCAAAGCTTATTCTCCGACATAACAAGAAAAATATTTTTTTTAAAAAAAGAGTTCTTATTTAATACTATTTTTTCCCCACTAATATATATCACAACTTGATTACTAATAATTAATAAAACAAAGACCATCATGTCATGTAAAATTTCTCCAGTACTGTTGTTGTTTCTTCTTCTAGAAGAGACATTAGTTTTGAAAATTAAGCTTCAAATTGACCTAAAATATTATGAATATAAACCTTAGGTTTCAAATTTCAAGAAAATAACATATTCGTTCCATGCATTATGAATCTACCCTATGCGTAGTGCTTATATAGTGCGGTTTACACCATTTTATGTGATCTGTAGACTATTATACAGTAAAAGATTTATTCAATGCACACTTAGATAGTAATCGAGGAAAATGTTATAACAGTGTCAGGTTATAATTATACTAGGGTTTCTAAAAAGAACTCTTCATTTTTTTAGTTTATTATTATTGATGTATTATATCGATAATATATTGACTAAATAAAAGTCAAATTAAATATTCTTAGACATATATATATGCCAAGCCAAAAGAGACAATGAAAGGATCTTATATATGTAATATGGATAGTGGTATGTCAAATATAGCCATTTTTCTCCTTCTTCAACCACTCTTAAACGTAATCAACTTATACACCTAACTTTATTATTTTGATTAAGTCTAATTTTTTTTTTTTGCCTACCCTTATTTTTTAAAAAAAATATATTTTTATAGATATGTAAATTGGAGAAAGGTGAAGGAAGATACACCATTAGATTAATTAGACCGTAGTGAGCTGACAAATATATTAAAATTATCTTTGATCGGAACATTTTATAACTAGTAGAGGATCTTCTTGATACAAATTTAAATTAGTGAGTTTCTAAAGTAAATATCAAACAGGTACACACAGGATGGAGAGAAAAAGGAAAAAGAGAAAAATCGTGAAATGGATATCCTAACCTACAACTAATTGAATAAAATATTGAGCTTTAAATGAAAAAATATTATTGACATTAGATGATCGAAATTCATTAACCCTGAATAAACTACACTAAGAATTGGAGATAAAAGTATACCTCATCATATAGGTGCATCTAAAACAAGTTAACATATAGTATAAATTTATAGCAATAATTACTACCAATGTTCCATATTAATTGTCACGTTTTCTTATGAAATTTTAATTAAAATCTCGTTTTTTTTTTTTGCTTCCAATTTAATTTGGTCTTTCAGATTTGGTAGTTGACTTCAAAAGTGTTCAACTTTAAGAATTGGTCAAATTCAAGAAAAAGTTACTATTTTGAAAAATTATTAGAACTTTATATTTTGTCATTTTATAATTAATCACCTTACGTTCTAATTCATATAATAACAAGTGAAAATAATGTACGTATTTCCACTTAACATCATTTTTTTATTTAAAAAAATACGTTAATATATGATTATTTATTTCTACTAATGACTTTTTCCCTCAACTCTAAGCATGCATATTACATTTTTAGGCAAATATATAGTTTCCTTTTTTGCTAAATTCCAACCAAAGTATTATTGACTTTAGAATATATCCAAAAAATATATTTATTTTTAAGTTTCACAAGCAAGTTGGATTAATAAATAACACACATTTCACATCAAAGTGCAATTTGATATTCATAATAATAATAATAATTCAGTGGTTGAATAGTTCATTGTGGTAAACTCTCCTTCTTGCCAGCTAGGTTTCACCTGCTTATGATGACCAAAAAACTCAAACCAACCAAAAAAAGTATTATTTGAAAATAATAAAATTAGAGGATGAGAGAAGAAAAAGAAATAAATTAAGTTTTTTACAGTAAAGTAAATGTGAAAGAGAGAGAAAAAAATTTGAAAGTTCACAATGACCTAATTTTAACTACTAAGTAGTGCTAAATAATGTTTGATAGATTCAAATATAATGTTTTCTCAACTTTATTGATAAAATATTATATTATTGTCTAACATTACGACTCATATCAAATTTTGATATCGTAAGAGAAATTAAAAAAATGATTATTTACTAAATAATTATCTTAAAAGGAGATCATTGACAAAAATTTCTTGTGTTGCGATCCGATTAGATTAAAAAAATTATAACTCTCCATCTTATAAGTGTTTGGATTGGCTTAGCCTATTTTCACACATCTTGTGTTCAATAATTAGCCGAAGATTCTTCCAATTTCAACTTTAAGGTTATAAATTTGAGTCATCGATGAAGCGGAAAAAATGGAAAGGTAGAATATCAAATAGCATAAAAATAATAAGTAGCAGCTAGGGCAACCAGGACTTAGTTAATTTTGATTAATAATAAACCTTAAAACTTTCAATTAGCAACTAACTACAGTTTTACCACTTCAACAAGAAAATGAGTAGTTAATTTAGTTTCCTTGCTATCACAAAATTTCAAAGATGATTCCATGTAAGCTTTTAACTTATCCAAAAACTAATTAAAATATATAAGAAAAAAAAAGAACAACAAGGAATAGTGCAAAACAATTAGTTTTAATCTATGTATATACATCCTATATTAATCTTTATACATAGAAAATCATGATATTAACACTACATAGTATTGATTTCTATTTTAATTGCCCTATTAATTTAATATAAACATAACCAAATAATTAGTAAAAATAATATCTATATAATTAATCTGATATTACTAATATATCATATTCAATATTATTTTTATACACCTTATATTACTAATATATCATATTCAATATTATTTTTATACACCTTATAAAATAATTTCTACGATATTGTGAATATTCGACTATTAATGAACTTTCCCATCATAAGCTACTGAGTCAATGCATGAAAGACATGCAATACCAAATTAAAACATATATATATATATATATATATATATATATATATATATATATGATGTGTTTAGATAACAATGTACTAACTAATATAAGTATCATTATTTGTTGTGTGTTCATTGTTTCCAAATTTCTAACTAACATATTTCTTAATTCTTACTTAATTATTCTTATGATTTGGGTTTCCAAGAAATAAACCTCCCTCTATCATAATCAGTTTAATTTAATTAGACACTGCCAGTCCCTCCTAGCTACTTGTGTTTTAAAAATCATAACTCATTCTGATAAAATTTCTTTCTTTTTTTTAAATAAAATAAAATAATAATAAACCTAAATTAGTTTCCTCCTTTCATTTTTCTGAAAACTAATGTAGCCTCCTTTTTCCTATTATAGTCAACCTCTTTATAATAATTACTATCATATATAATTAATATTTTATTGTGATTGGGTCTAAGTTTTCTTTGAATTTGATTTTATTATGTCATGTTATATATTTCTTTTATAAAGATATTTTATGGTATATAAAAATAAAAAATCGGCTTAATTAGATTGATAATTTTTCGAATTATAAATTTTTTCCTTAGATACTTAAATTAAATTACGTATGTACGATTTGTTTCAATTGAGGATTTGATCAATATATGATAAAATATTTTTATTAAACTCGATTCATATACATTTTTTAACACATGTTCATAATTAAACTTAAATCAATATTAAATATATTAAGCTTTAAGAAAATCAGACAAACAACACGGTTATAAAAGTGAAACTGTAAATCCAACATTTGCCTTTCCATGACTCAAGGACATTGAAAAACATGATGTGTGTTTACGAAATAATCCAATAACTTTTAGCTAATTTAATACTAAGCCCCTAAATTAAATTACTAAAAACCGTGTTTTTGGTGAGATCACAAGCTAATGTCCATTAAACTTTCTAACAATTTGTACTAACATCATCATTTTTTGTCTATAGTGTATAATATACCAAATTTCCATATCTTATAATGTTTAAATTAAGGATATAGACATTAAGGCAAAGAAAACTCTTATTAGTAGTACTTCCCTTAAGAAAACTCCTAGGATTATATTAATTATAATCACCAACTAGCAAATTATTTTCATTAAAAAAGAATCAGCATTAAGTAAGATATGGTCAATTTTGAATATACTAATTGTAGTTGTCTAGTTCCTAATCACTATTTAATTTCATTAATTAAATAAAATATACTTTCTCTACCATACACTTAGCCTCCACCAATAGCCATTTAAATATCAACCCTTTATGGCATCTATCTAAACATATTCCAACATTAAACTTTATCTTAAACCCTAAACTCCTAAAACACATCACAAAATCATGAAACTCATCAACTTAGCACTTTTTGGCTTCTTGTTCATCATTTTCTTCTTCTCAAAACCCTCATTTCAAGCTTCAATCAAATATGAACCAAACCCTAGACTTTTCGATGCTTACATAGCTTTACAAGCTTGGAAACATGTCATGACTTCCGATCCAAGAAACTTCACAAAAGATTGGTATGATTACAATGTTTGTAACTATACCGGGGTTTATTGTGCTCCAGCTCCAGATAACCCTAATATCACAACTGTTGCTGGTATTGACCTAAACCATGCAAATATCTCTGGATACTTACATGAAAAACTTGGTTTATTGACAGATTTAGCCGTCTTTCATATAAATTCCAATAGATTTCAAGGCTCAATCCCGAAATCTTTTTCTAAACTTCGAATTTTATTCGAACTTGACGTGAGTAACAATCTTTTTTGTGGTGAGTTCCCTTCCGTTGTGTTATCTCTTCCTTCTTTGAAATTTCTTGATGTTAGATACAACCAATTCGAAGGAAAAATCCCTACGAAGCTTTGGGATCGAACACTCGATGCATTATTCATAAACAACAATAAATTTCAATTCTCATGGCCTAAAAACTTAGGTAAATCACCCGTCTCCGCTTTGGTTATGGCTAATATTAACGTAACGGGGTGTATACCATCAAGTATAGCAAAAATGTCGAAAACATTGAATGAAATTATTCTCTCGAATTCGAGTTTAAGTGGATGTTTGCCTCAAGAATTAGGGTTATTGAAAAATGTTAGGGTTCTTGATGTGAGTTTTAACAAGCTTGTTGGTGAGTTACCGGAATCAATTGGTGAAATGAAGAAATTGGAACATCTTAACGTGGCACATAACAAGTTTTCCGGCAAGATTCCGATGAGTATTTGTTCATTACCAAAGTTGGAGAATTTTACTTATTCTTATAATTATTTTTGTGGCGAACCAAAGATTTGTCTCAAGTTGAAGGATATAAATGATAAGAAAAATTGTATACCATATCGACCATCACAACGTTCAGAAAATGAATGTAAGGCATTTTATTCGCGAGGTCCGGTGAATTGTAGTTCATTTGGTTGTAGATCACCACCACCACCACCGCCACCTCCTCCACCACCACCGCCACCGCCGCCGCCGCCGCCGCCACCAAAAGCACATTATTATCATTATCCGTAAGTGGTTGAGGAGTTGTGTTTATTTGACTTTTGTTTGGTTTTATGTGATTGGATAGGTTTTGTATTGAAAGGGCAAAAAAGGAATAAAAAATTTGTTCGTTGAATAAACTATAGATGTAAGAAAGTTAGACTTTTTTTTTTTTTTTTGGTTATTGTTTTTTTATTTTCTCATTTTTCTATCATTGGATTTGGATATATACATTGACTTTGATTATGTTGTACGACTAAGAGATTTAATTAGACTTTGTATTTTATTTAATTTCCCCCTTTTATTTATGCAAATAATACGTACCATGTGACATTGTGATGTACTCGTTAATCTTTTATATAAATTATTAAGTATGATTCTTCAGCCTTAAACACCTCATTGGCTAATTCAAGCAGCAAAAAATAATAAAAATTACATAAATTATTATTAAGAGTTAATTTGTACTATTATTTTACCAACATCAGAAATCCTTTAAAGAATCTCATATATATATAACTCACGAATTGTAAATATATATTACTTAATAAGAGATGTATCCGAGAGAGAATATGGATATCCAAGAGGATTTTTATAATTTTTCAAAATGATAGAGATTTTAGAAAAATTGTGGTAAACTAAGATGTGTATGTATTATTATTTTCAAAATATAATTTGAAACCACATACTATTTTTGAAAATATGCACATAGCCCTTCATCTAATAGATAGACGAATGAGAACACACACGATTTTTGAAAAAGATATAATTTGAACGAAAAATATTTAATTGAACAATTTATTAAGAGTTGAGTTGTTCAATTGAAAAATGACTTGGTTCAAATATCTAAATAAAATATCTTGACAAGTTCCTGCTTACCTTGCCTTTCCGTTCCATCGAGACATAATGTAGAACTTGTTATCCTCTCCTAGCATGCAAAGATTTACTTTCTTGAAAAGAATAATTCATTCAAAAATCGATATAAGAGTTCAACTACATCATCGTAGTTTATGTTATATATTTGAAAGAGGTTGGACCTCCTTGCTTCTTTCATGTGACACTCCACTTTTCGTCAATCTCCTTTCCTCCTCGATCCACAAAGACAAAATATAAAAATAACGTCAATAAATCATCACAAAATAAAGGACTCACTAAATCGAACCGTAAACCAAGAAAAGTCAATTGAGCCCGCAGGCTAAAACCAATTTTTGTAAAAAAGACTGAGCCCATTAGTTAATAAAAAGCCCAATAAGATCTCATTAGGGTTAAATTGTTAGGGTTCACCATTGAAGCCGTCGTCGAGCTCACTATAGTTCTGTGTTTCTCTCTCTTACCATAGCTCAGAAGCTCGACCATGGCCGTCGGGTAGTACTCTCTTTCTCTCTCTACAACTCAAAAAATCACTGTTTTTCAACATTTATGCTTCAATGTACAATTTTTTCATCTCTAACCTTTTTCTTTTTTGCAATTTTGTTGTATTACAGTAAGAACAAGCGAATTTCCAAAGGCAAAAAAGGAGGGAAGAAGAAGGCGTAAGTTCTTTTTTCCTTAGTGTTATACCAAAGTTTGAATCTTTTTTGTTAATTATGTTTTAAATGTTTATTTTGTATAGTCCCCTTATCAGTATTGCTATTTTAGTATAGTATTACCTATTGTTTTCATTGCTTCAGTCATCGTATTATTTGGTTGCATTTCCATATTTCATTTTTCGAATATATGTGCCGAGGTTTATCGGAAACAGCCACTCTATATTCTTACTCTCCCTGTACCCCGGTTGTGAATTACACTCTGTATGATGATGATGCTGTTGTATTTTGTTAATTTGATTCTTTTTGGTGGGTACAGAGCTGATCCATATGCTAAAAAGGATTGGTATGATATCAAGGCTCCATCAGTATTTGGTGTCCGCAATGTAGGGAAGACCCTTGTTACCCGTACACAGGGTACAAAGGTAATTATTTGCTTCTGTCTTAATTTTAAGAGTATCATACATTTGCTATATAATATATATTTTGGAATGTTAGAGATACATAGGTATTTTAGTGGTTCGCTTATGTGGTTTTGAATATTGGTGAGTAATTGAAGCCCTCTTTGATAGTTTTTTTCATTGACTGGTTGTTGTTTATGATCAATTGATGGCGTTTAGTGGCTTAGAAACAGATGAAGTCTGATCTGATGTGTCTTTGTGCTAAATATAGTGGAATTAACATATATCGTGTAGCTGAGAAATTTGCGAGTTTTGTGATTTTAGAATCTTCAGTTAACCTTTTCTTAAACATGGTTAAGAGTGTTGACTTAAGTCATTCAATTGGATTGAGAAACCTAGATGAAGCTTGACGTATGGGGAAGGTCTCTGCTACTGAAAATGCTAACTATATTATATGAAAGTGAACTTTTACGTAGCAAAAATAGTGCCGTCTCCCAGAATACAGAAGGAACAATTGAGTTCAACGTCATCTGAGTTTTAAGTCAAATTAGGCTAGATTATGGGCATAGTATTAGTAGCTTCTTGATTCACAAATTTAAGGGATTCACCCTTTTTTTAGCTATAATAGTTGATGTGAATTGTGAACCATATAAAAACACAATTCAACGTATCATAATGTTAGTCCTTCATTACAGATTGCTTCAGAAGGCCTGAAGCATCGTGTGTTCGAAGTGTCATTGGCTGATCTTCAGAATGACGAAGATCACTCCTTCAGGAAGATTCGTCTGAGAGCTGAAGACGTCCAAGGAAGAAATGTCTTGACAAACTTTCACGTATGACAATGAGCTCGACTTTTTTTCTACCTATTCTTTTCATAATCCTCCTACCAACTTTTTTGGGTTAAAATGGTCAGGGTATGGATTTCACCACAGATAAATTGAGGTCACTGGTAAAGAAATGGCAATCATTGATTGAGGCTCATGTTGACGTTAAGACAACTGATAGCTACACCTTGAGAATGTTCTGCATTGGCTTTACCAAAAAGCGTCCAAACCAACAAAAAAGAACCTGCTACGCGCAGTCAAGCCAGATTCGCCAGGTAAATGCAAATGCTTGTTAAATCTTAACAAGTTCTGTTCTAATTGTGATATAGCAATATTAGTTATGAGATAAATGGAAATGCTTTTGTTTAAATTTTCTCAAGTATTCGTTTTGATGGGCACAAGTAAGTAAGCAATATAAATAATGTAGGAATGAGTACTGGTGCTTACACTTCCCCATCCTGTATTATGCTAAAACCATTGATCTCTACACTTTTCAAATAATTGTTTTTAGATTCGTCGCAAGATGCGTGAGATCATGGTTAACCAGGCACAATCGTGTGATTTGAAAGACTTGGTCCTGAAGTTCATTCCTGAATCAATCGGTAGAGAGATTGAGAAGGCAACTTCAAGCATCTACCCTTTGCAGAATGTATTCATTCGCAAGGTCAAGATCTTGAAGGCTCCTAAATTTGACCTTGGGAGGTTGATGGAGGTAGTTTTGTTGCTCCCATCTCAACTAATATGAACTTCCATTTCTCGTCACTTTCAGTATTACCGAACTCTTCATTTTCCAGTATATTAATGTGGAGATTACTGTTTCTTGGTTGTGGTAGGTTCACGGTGATTACTCAGAAGATGTCGGTGTGAAGGTGGATAGACCCGCTGAGGACATTGCAACTGAGCCAACTGAAGTAGTTGGTGCTTAAATATGTTAAAAGATTTTCATAATCTGTTTTATGAACTTGCTTGTGGCTTAAATTGTTTTTAACTAAATGAGTTAGTGTATTTTACTTATTTTGTTTCTTGAGAGTAGGAACAGATTCAGAAGGAAATTTTATACTATTACATTATATGATATTTCCCAGTAAAATGGTTGATGCTTTACAGATTACCTCTCTATTTTGTTTCCAGTATTCACTTTATTTGGAAAAATTATAATTTATTTGATAATTAATGTGTGATATGAAAATTCCAATTTCAAATTTGTTTTATATTAGTACATTAGAGTATGAACAATACTTCAAATATTTTAAGCAAATACAATTTTAAATTTATAAATGTCAAGTAAAAACGCCACTTAGAGTTTATTAAAAGATTGGAACAATCTTTATTTTTGTATTTTTTCTATATCTGACTGATTCTATGTGATAAAAAAGTTTAATCTGATTATTAATTCCGGGTAACTTTTTGTAGAAAAGATAGGTTAAAAACTTAAAATGAATTTATCTTCTTTCTTTGAACTAATTACACATTCTAAAATATACTGTATTTCTTTATTTTCAATTAATTAATTTAGTGAACCGAATACCTAGACTAGATTATGATATTGGAATAACTTGTTCCCGATCTTGGATTATCCTTAAGGTGTGTTCGATATAAAAGAAAGTGTATATACGTACCTCTTCACCGGAGCATTCATGCTCCTCTTCACATGTCAAAATTATCTCAGCCTCGTTTTTTCATTTTGTCCACCTCAAAGGTCACTATACATCTCCCTTCTATTTTATCAGTTTCCCAATCAGCTTATGAAGACAAATGCGCACAAATTTGCAAAAAAGAGAAAGAAAGTAGCTAAGATAAGAGGCTTCCAGGAATGTATATGCACAAGCTGAAGCATAGTGGCTCCATGCAACACCTAATATTAGATACACCATCAAACTGATAACACTTTCAGAAAGATTAAAATTACAAAACACAACAGCATTGCTAAAATTCTTTAGGCAGTTAAAAGTCTAAAAAACTGAAATAATAGCCATGAGAACAAAGCTTATTTGGAATAAGATCCAACCTAACTCTTTAACACTTCCCCCTAAAACTAAACAAGAATCAGTTTTTTCAAGAAAAGTTAGAACCATTAGACGCGATATCTGATGCTGCCATTATTGCTGCTGCTGCTACTTGAAGGTCTAAAGCAACACATAGGACTCTTCTTTTTCTTCTCGCTGTTCCTCCTCCCGATATGGATGAAGTTCTTCAGTATGATCCCCGTGCTGCTCCTGGAAAATTTGCTCCTAACTTTGCTTTTCTTTTCGTCATCCAGTTTCAGCAAAATGTACTGAATTTTCTGAACCTCTAGCTGCAACCGTCCTATCTTCTCAGACCCTTTTCTTGCCTGTTCTGACACTCGCTTCTGACGGGTACTCATCACCTCTATCGAGTCTGCTGAACCACTGCTTGGAGAATAGGATGTACTTTCCTCTGTATTCTTCATCAATTGGCTATTCAAATTCACCAGATGTACGACTGTTTCCTCGACTTCTTGTAGCTGCTCCTTAACTGTTTCAAAATCAAAATTTTTGGGTTTTTTGGCCTTTTTGTTTGCCTCCAAATTTCTTCTCAGACTATCAACAGTCAATTGGAGACTCATCAATTTCTCTGCATCGGAAGCAAGTCGCTTGAGAATCTTCTTGTTCATTTCTTGATTTGCCTCAGATGAGTTCATTGATAACTCCAATTTGTCCACACCCAACTCCTTCTCCACTTCTGATTCTGTAGGTGGATGTTTGCCCCTCCACTCCAAGTTCCTAAATTGGTTGTGCATGATAGGGACCCCCATTGTTGGATGATTTGCCCGTTTCTTCAAATCATTCACGCTACGACTGAGGCTGCCGCCTTCTGCAGTTTCCCACAGCTCAAGCATCTGATCATCTACTCTCTCTGCCGCAGAATGAGCTCTTTTAATTCTTTCTGGTGAGCTATCAGAAACATGATCAAGTGGTATATCTTTCATCAGTGTCCCATTTTTGGCTTCAAAGGACTTGGGTTTTGCCTTCCGTCGATTACGGTCATCTTCATGCTCCTTTTGGTGACTCCTCCTTCCTGCAACCTCATGTTTTTCTCGATCCAAACTGGGCCGAGATTTTATCGACTCAATTTCACTTGCAGTACTATCTCGACCAGGCTTTATGTGTAAAGGCTGATGCAAAACAGGCCTGTTCATGCCTTCCACTACTTTCTTAACTGCTTTAACCCTAGTCCTCAGCTCTTGCAAATCAAGAACGCCTTTTGGCATGATAGAATGACCATCTGTCAGCTTGTTGGAGCTAATTTGACCGGACTGAACCTCAATTTCAACACACTGCAAATACAAACAGAAAGAACAAATTTCAGCAAAACGTTGGAGATAACTGCGACATTCTAAGCTTTGAAGCTCAGGAACAGAAAAAGTAAATGAGAATAACACTTGGGAATGCTGATGCTTCCCGTTAGATATGTTCTGGAGCACTTCAATTAAGTTTTCAAGTACACCACAAGTCAACTCCGAAATGATAATACGAATGTTAAAGTAATGTTTGTTCAACTTGATAACCGTAGGCAATCTATTGCATGTTATGACTCTCAGCAAATATGGAAGAAACTTTTGAGCAATCAAATCACTTAATGATGTTGCAAGGCATTGGGCATGTACAGAAAGACCAGAATCCAATCAAACCTAAACATAGAGAAAAAGAAAAAACCCAACACTGCTTATATATGATAAAGTATGATAAAGTACATTACCTTTGCTTCCTGAGATCGAGCTAGATTAAATTTCATGAGGAGCAGAGCATTATGCTCAAGTGAAACAATGTCATCCCTCAGAGAAGCAATTACAGGAGCATATGAGTGTAACTGTGACTTCAGTTCTCCAATTTCACCTTCCATCGAGATCATTTTTCCTTTCATTCGCTGAATCTCCAAACCCTTGGAAGCATTTTTATCCTCGAGTCTTTCACACACCTCATTCAACTCATTCATTTTGTTTTCCAGTAGCACTTCACGAACGGAGGAGATCTGGAGATCAAAATAAAAGGTTGCTGCCTCTGCCTCCCATAGTTCAAACTCACAGTTCTTCTCTTGAAGCTCCGAACTCAGATATTCTTCTCGCATTCGTTGCTCTTCAATTTCTTCATGCAACTTACCCATTTCAGCTACCAAGTTCATATTCACTTCCCGAAGGACTTCAATTTCTTGGTTTTGAGTGGTATTTGTACTTGATATTTCAAGCATCTTCTTTTCTAGAATTTCATTTGTCAGTATGGATTCTTGACGGTCAGTTTTTAGCACATCCAGAGTCGTACACAATTCCGAGTTCAAATTCTCAGATGCTATAAGCTTCTGCTTGGCTTCCAAGAGTCCTGCTTCCTGCTTATCAATTATTTCTTTTCCAGTGGAAAGTTCCAACTTCAAATGATTGTTTGATTCCCTTGCTTCATAGAGGTCCTCTTCCAGCCTTTGAACTGATTCCTTCAGGAGTAAGTTTTCAGTTTCCTTCATTTCCAGCTTCTCCTTCAATATGCCCATTTCCTTGTCAAAGTCACTGATAATACCATGAAGACTGTGCATATCTTCAGATATTGACTTCAGCTCAGCAGATTTCTCGCTACCAAAACTACTCCAAACTGTAGAGAGATTGCTAAGAGCAAGTGTATCGAGTAAGAGTGTATCATTTTCCTGCCTTACCATCAATTTCTCCTCCCTGATCTCTGTGATCTTTTGCAACAAAGTTCTATTCTCCTCAAGAACTTGGGAGTATTTCTTTTTTAATCCAACATAAACTGTCTGCAACTGATCATGCTTGACACAGAGACTCCCAACCTCTGCATCAAGTACAGCGGTTAGTTGACTGCCTTTGCTCACTTCCAGTCCCAGTTTCTTATTCATCTCCAGAAGTTCATGATTGTCTTTCTGCACTGTGACAAGCTTCTCTGCCATGATATTGAACTCCTTCTCTACAGATTTCTTCACTGAATCAAGTTCAAAGGCCTCTGATTTCAGCTGTGTAAGTAAAGTTACGAGAACAGAGTTTTCAATAAATACCTGCTGCTTATCATCCTCACATTCTCTGAGCGAACATTTTAGATCCTCGATATTCCCCAAAATATGATGAAGAAATGTTTGCTCATTTTCCACCCTATCTTCACATACAAAATCAGATTCATTGTCAAGAGCCTTGAAAACTCGATATATCCCCAGTCTCAACCTTTCGATTTCATCTAGCAAAACTTCTGCTTCTACCTGTTGCTCAAGGCTCTCATTCTCTAACTCTGTAATCAGCCTGTCAGCCAATTTTGATGCCTCAACATGTTTCTGACAGTCCACCAATAAAGTGTAGTTCTTTTCTTCCATGTCTTGGATGAATTTCTGCAGGATGAAAATTTCACACTGGGCTTTCACAGCTCTGTCAAGCTCCTCTTCAAATTCTTTCTTCCGCCACTTACTTTCTTCTTTTAGGAGATGGATATGGTTCTCCATACTCAGAAACCGGGTCTCACTCTGATGAGTAAGTTTTGCCCTTTCTTGTTTCTCCATTCCAACTGCAACTCTCAGTTCTTCAACTTCTAAGCTAGTTGCTTTTTTGTCCTTTTCCAGGCAAGAATATTTTTCTTCCAATCCTGAAAATCTTGATTCCAGATATTCTAGTCTCCGTTCAACATTTTCCAACTGAAGCTCTAGGCTACCTCTTTCAGCAAGAAGATTGGACTTCTCATTCTTCAGCAATTGACAGATCTCTTCTAATCCCTTGGATTTTTCCCTCAGACCTTCAAGTTCAATTTTTGCACCAAAAAGAGAGTTCTCAAGAACCGCATTTTTCTCTAGGAGTTTCTGCATGCTATCAGTTATAATTTGCAACTGAGATAGCAAAGAACCTTTCTCAGCAACAAGGGTCAATTTTTCTCCATTGAGAATTTGGCAGGACTCTTGAAGTGCCCTCACCTTTTCCTGCGATCCCTGCAACTCGCCATTCACGTCTGAGAGGGAACTCTCCAAAACAGCCTTCTTTCTCAGAAGTTCATCCATGTCCTCCAGCTTTTTGTGAAGGACTTCTTTCTCCTTTCTGTCCTTCTCAGAGATTATTCTCAGCTCTGAGCTTTCTTCCTGCAAGTTCTTCATCGAAGACTCGATACACTCAGGGTTTAAACCTGCACTCTTCACTTGCTCCACCAAAGCTTGGTAGCTCCTGTTTAGGTCCTTGATTTCCTCCTTCAAACATGATATGTCTTTCTGAAGTTTGTTATTAAGTTCCACTTGTTCAGCAACCTCCTCTTCGAGTCTCGTTTTCATCTTCCTCAGGCTAAGGATTTCATTTTCCAGATTCTCCTGAGAAAAGGTTGAGGACAATTTCAGTTCACTCAGGCTTTGATTTTCATCCTTCATTCTCCGAAGTTCATCTTCCAAACTATGTTTGCTTGTTTCCATGTCCTTCAGAAGTTGAAGACCATTTTTGAGCTCCAATGCCAGCTCTTTCTGCTCCTCTTGAGATTGAGAGTGCAAGTTTTGCAAAGCCAAAAGTGAGGCTTCAATTTGTGCATGCCTCAAGTGCTCATTTTGCAAATCACTTTGAAGTTTCTCCAGCTCCCTTTGCTTCTGAGAAAGCTCTTGATCTTTCATAGTTATCTGCTTTGCCAAGTTATCTGCCTCAGAGTGCAATGACTGATTTGATGTCTCCAGCAGAAAACACTTCTCTTCAGCATTTCTAAGCTTAGTAGCACCGACTGAAAGCTCACCATTAAGGCGTTTTACATCCTCTTGTGCACGAGATAATTCATTCTCAAGTTTGGATATTTTCTCCAGACAGTTTTTATACTCAAGGACTGAGACTTCTTTCTTCTCAGTTAGCTCCATAACAAGATCTCTCAGTTTCTTTATCTCACTTTCAGCTCTATCAGCTTTCTCACTAAGAAGTCTAGATTCTTCTTGAGAAAGCAAGAGTTTTTTCTCAAGTTCAGATATCTGTTCCAGGCATTGTTTGTACTGATGAAAACAACAGTCTTTTTCAGACTCTAATTTACAGATCTCATTCCTCAGATGCTGAACTTCACTTTCCGCCTTAATTGCTCGCTCATTTACTCCTTTCGTGTCTTCATGTGCTTGAGAAGCCTTATCCTCCAAACTGGATATCCGTTCCAAATACTCCTTGTGCTTGCTCAGAGCAGCATCTCTTTCAGCCTCCAGTTTGATAAGTGATTCCTTCAACTTCTGAGCTTCATTTCCCGCTTCACTGGCTCGTTCATTGAACTTAAGCGAGTCCACGTGTGCAGCACTGAGATCCCTCTCTACAGCAGACAACTTTTCCAGGCATTGCTGATATTGCAGGAATGTATTTTCTTTTTCCACCTCGACACCAGCTAGTGCTTTTTTCAACATTTGAACTTCGCCTTCAGCTTGACCTGCACGCTCTGACTCAGCAAGAACTTTGGCCTTGAGGTTTTCATTCTCAATTGATAATTCAGAAACTTGAGAATGCAAACTTTGTTCTTTTTCTTCTGTATTGCCGCTCAATCCTTTCTTTAACGTTCCCTCGAGGAACTTCGAGTTCTTTAGCATTTCTTCTCCAGCCCCAAGCATCTCATACAATTGTTTTAGACCCCACTCACTTGCTCCCTTATCATCACCACTCCTCTGTACAGCATGCATTCTTGACAGCAACAACCCCACTGCGTGCTGATGCAAGTCACCTGTATCAGGAAAATCATGAGCTCCACGCGATACTTCTGGACTATGTGGCTCTCCTGCATGTGCGGAGGATTTCACTGGTGAATCTTCAAGAAGAAAGGGTACTTGGTCGGGAAATGCCTCTGACATGGTTTTCTGAGCCTGCTTAAGTTCGCCTGATACATGGTCATATCTTTCAGCTAACGCCCGGTATGCCCTGTAGAACTCCTCAACTAATTTCATTAGCTCAGGCCTTTTCTTGTAGTACATTTCAGCCCTTCTTGCAAATGAATCGGCATCTTCTTCAATGAGCTTGATCATTGCCTTCACTTTAGAATCCATTTCTGCAAAAATAATAGATAAAACAGGTTAATTCCTTATTTTGGATGAGACCATCCATTACAAAGAGTTCATACAAACTTGTCCAGTCAAACAAGCAGGAGACATTAAATCAATAAGGCGAAGTCCCTATTTAGTTTCAAAAGCCTTTGCCTTTCTCAGTAAACTAAGTAGGGCTTGCGGTCCCCTGTGGAAATTTTAAAAACATAAAGATGCAAGTTAAGTTTGTGAAAAGTCTGAGGAAAGCCCAAAACACCTTCAGAGAAGATCTACCTCAGAAGTCAGAAGGGGGACATTACGTAAAGACTAGTTAGAACATAGACTCAATGTAAAAGCTTTGGAATGGTAGTCTTGCTTTTGGGAAGAAAGATAAGTTATGTAGGCACTCCAACCATTTTGTGCAAATGTAACCTAAAGTAGAGAAGGCCAATAGAACAATGATACACACATTAAATACTCAGGTGAAGAACCTCCCATTTTGAAAAAAAAAAAGGGCAGCCCAGTGTGAGAAGCATCCCACTTTCATGCAGGTTGGGGGAAGATCCGCACACCAAGGGGCTCAAACCCATACCTATAGGTCACACAGAGATAACTTTACGATCGCTACAATTCAAAAACCTCCCAACTTGAATACCCCAAAAAATTGCAGGAAACCAAATTCCCAGGCACATTATATACATATGCCCCACAATGGCAACATTGTAAATACAAAATCTTACGGAATAAGCATACAGGGAGACACGGGGCAAATCATTTGAAAAAGGAGTATGATCTGATCGTGCATGAAGCAATGTTTTGAGAATAAAAGGGACACGCTTGAGCGTGTATGAAACCTTTCAACACAATACAATAACAAACACTAGGTGGCAAATGTATTTGTTTCTTTGATGCTTTTATGAAATGCAAGAAACGGATGGTATCAGGTCCGACAATCATAGTTCAATTCGAGTGCAATCATCCTGTATTTAGAAATCCCTATTTATGATTTGGTAAAAAAACACAACATAGAAGACACAATTAAAAACACTAGAGATCTCGTTGTCCTGATAAAAATGTAAAAAAATAAATAAAGTAAAAAAACACAACATAGAAGACACAATTAAAAACACTAGAGATCTCGTTGTCCTGATAAAAATGTAAAAAAATAAATAAAGCAATGACAAGGAGAACAAAGACAAAGGGAACCAAGTCTGCAGATACTCACCAGTAAGATTCTCTTGAAGCCATTTTGAGTTCTTAGGGATATGACTATCCCACCACCACGAGTACTTGCGCCTGGAGTTGGAATGTGGCAAGGTTGCCATGACTCCAGCAAAGAACAAAAAAACAACTGGATTTATTCTTGCAAAATACTGGAAATTTTACACTTTAAAGTGCTCAACTACCAAGTCCCTGAAGCAAAAGATAGAAAAAAACAAAATATCAACAAGAAGCAAAAAAAATAAAAAACAATTTTGGGGTACAGGATCAAGGCCTAGAGATCATAACTATGAGAAATGAGGATTGAAGCTAATACATCAATGCAAAATACCTGCTCTGCCAGACACAAACCACAGCTGCAGCTACAGTTACTATTCAACTCAAAAGTTCCAATGCCAGTGTACAGAAGACAACCTGAACAGCAAAAACACAACTGATTGAGAATCAAGCCTCATAAATTACAAAATGTTAATTATAAAGTATCAATATCTCAAAAACATGGAAATATTATCCATTTGTATATCTCATAGAGATTCAACTGATATGCACATCATAATTAAACAGAATTTTCCAAAAATTCACCAATTGACAAGATTCATCAAGTCCATACAAGAAAGAGGGGAACTTCTAAGCAACTTCTAATTCTGATCAAGGCTTCATAAATAGACTTGTAAAGTAGCAAAATCAGAATGAAGAAATTTTCATTAACTCTTAATTAACAAAGACTCCTTTTTTTCCCCTGATTATCAAGATTTACAAAACTCCAACATGAAAACTAAGGATTCTAAGCAAATGAGCAAAATGAAAACAACAAAAAAGCAATCTTTTTTTAAGAATCAAACAAGAACCCCACCAGAACAACAAAATCTACAACCCAAAAACTGATACAACAAGTGACATTGACACACAAAACCTCAAACACAGAAAACAGTTCCACATCAAGAAACAAGCAAAAATGATTGGATCTTTACAACAAAAAAAACCAAAATCAGAAAGTTACCCAAGATAACAGAAATCTGAATTAACAGAAGTCTGATTAGCAGCTATGATTTTCAAGAACCAACTAGCTGCTTCATTCCCTCTTACCCCATTTCCTTTCTTGCTCTCCCTTTCTCATTCACTTCCTCTCTCTCTCTTTATCCTCTAGTTGGTACAGTGTCAATGTGACAATCTGTAAAAAAAAATAGACAAAATATGAAAAACCCCTTCAAGATTGCACCTTTCAATATAGGTTCAACTATACATACACTGTATAATGTATGTATGTATAGGTGGGGGTGGGGGGTGGGGTAAAAAAGTTGACGTTGTAAAATGGAGTAAATGTGCAAACAAAAAAGGAAGTAATGATACTAATCAATTTGATTTCTTGAAAAAAAAATTGAAAAAAACTATTTGTTGAGATTTTGTCGGCACTTTATAGGGTAATACAACTCTTGTATACTCATGATCAAGAATGGGGTTTGCTTAATAATATTTTTTTTTGGACTAATATATCCCTTGCTTGGGATCTAAAAAAATGTTTTTTCTTGGGTCTAATTTCAATTTTTAAATATTTTTTTTTAATTATTAATTTACTTGAAGTTTAAATTCTTTATGGGATTATGAGAAGCAAACCAAATCTTCTCTTTATTCTTTGCATTTTTATAAATGATACTCCATATATTTCTTTTTAATTTTCAATTTTAAACAAAGAATAAAAGATTTACTAAAATGAAAATTATTCTTTGTTTAGGTGAATCAACTTGGGACAATTTTGACATTTGTTTGAGTCATTGTAAGTACAAAGAATTCGCCAAAATACGAGTCTACAACCAATTATGTTAAGAAGATTGATGGATGGAAATTGTTGCGAGTTTCGATAGAATAATTATGAAGTAAATTTTTTTTAAAATATTATTAATTAAATGTGGATTAAAAAATTTTTAGTCGCATCAAATTATGTTGCAGATTTTATTATGTTTTGATAGAATAATGTTTGGAGAAAAAATTTAAAAATATTAATTAAATGTGGACAAAGCAATTCTAGTCGCGGCAGATATGTTGCAGATTTTATCAAGTTTCGATAGAATATCGTTGAAGTAAAATTTAAGAAAATACTAAATAGATGTGGATGAAGAAATTTCTAGTTGCATCAAATTATGTTGCAGATTTTATCAAGTTTTGATAGAATAATGATGAAGTAAAATTTTTAAAAAATATTAATAATTAGATGTCGACAAAAAAATTTTAGTTCCATCAAATTATGTTGAAGATTTTATCATGTTTCGATAGAATAACATTTGGAGTAAAAAATTTAAAAATATTAATTAGATGTGGACAAAGAAATTCTAGTCGTGACAAATATGTTGCAGATTTTATCAAGTTTCGTTAAAATAAACGTTGAAGTAAAATTTAAGAAATTATTAAATAGATGTGGATGAAGAAATTCTAGTCGCATCAAATTATGTCGCAGATTTTATCAAGTTTCGATAGAATAATGATGAAGTAAAATTTTAAAAAAATATAATAATTAGATGTCGACAAAAAAATTCTAGTTGCATCAAATTATGTTGCAGGTTTTATCATGTTTCGATAGAATAACTTTTGGAGTAAAAAATTTAAAAATATTAATTAGATATGGACAAAGAAATTCTAGTCACGGCAAATATGTTGCAGATTTTATCAAGTTTCGATAGAATAATGTTAAGTAAAATTTAAGATAAATATTAATTAGGTTTGGCCGAAGAAATTTTAGTCGCATCAAATTATATGTACAAATTTTATCAAGTTTCGATAGAATAACGTTGAAGTAAAATTTTAAAAAATATTAGTTAAATGTGGACAAAGAAATTCTAGTCGCATCAAATTATGTTGTAAAATTTATCATGTTTCGACAGAATAACGTTGAAGTCAAATTTAAAAAAATATTAATTAGATTTGGACGAAGAAATTCTTGTCGCATCAAATTATATTGCAGATTTTATCAAGTTTCGATAGAATAACATTAAAGTAAAATTTAAGAAAATATTTATTAGATTTAGACGAAAAAATTCTAATCGCATCAAATTATGTTGTAGATTTTATAGATCAACTATGTATAACATATAATTATTCAATTAAGGTAAGTTATTCTTTTAATGTTTTACTTTTGTTTTTTGTGTAATTATCTTTATATATAGAAATTTTTACTGAAATACGTTTATAAGGTCAAATAATTTAATTCACATCATGTAAACTATGACAAAACAATGTTAAAGTAAAATTTTGATTATTTTATTTTGAAGATAAAATGATAATTAGATATGGAATAAAAAATTCTAGTTTATAGATTGACTACCTATAACATATAATTTTATCTAAATTAAAATCAATTCATCTTCTAACGTTAAACTTTTGATATATATGCAATTATATATTTATAATAGTATTATATGTATGTCTTTTTAAAAAGCTACAAAAACTGAAAAGCATAGTTTTAGCAAACCTGTTAATTTCATTAATTAATTAATTTTTAAATTTGAAAAGCTGCTAAAAAGTGCAAAGTGAAGAATTAAAGCTTTTGCAGGACTAAACCACTCACCCCACACAATTTTATTTTTTTTAAGGAAAATCTGATTTATGGTCCACAATTTCTTCAATATAATTTCTTGTAACATTTAATTGATTTTATATTATTTTTACCATTTATTATAATTTTCTCTTTTTTTTAAAAAAAATCAGATTTAATTTTAATAATATTTTCTTTCTTTTGTTTAGCTTAAAGGCATATACATGCGTGAAAGCTTCGTTGGCTTATCAAATACTTAAAGCAAAAGTAGATATGATGTTAACTTCTCTTCTTTCCACTAATTTCAAACTCAAGTTAAAATAATCATGATTAAGATAATCAATGTCATTAATATTATCATATTATATTTGCTAATGTATATTTCTTTCGATTTATAATTTCATTTGTTTCACATGTATATTAAAAAAATAGATATCTAACGGAAATACTAGATATATTATGGTGTAGATATGGTCAGAAGTCAAGACTATATTTTATATTGTAAAACTTATTTACATCTTATATATTATTTATACTAAACCACACTTAAAATAGGTGTTTGGACATGAATTGTGTGATTTCTTAAGACAAAAATTGTATTTGAAATTAAGTTAAAAAAGAGTGTTTGAAAATTTAAGTTATATTTGAACTTGTATTTCACTATAATCTTAAAAAAGATTAGTTTGAATATTGGAGTGAAAAATAAACATAATGTTCAAACCAAACACATTTTTTTGGGGAAAAAGAATAGAACTTAGAAAAAAGCAACAAAGAATTATGTCCAAACTAATTAGGGAAAATATCCAAATACCCCCTTAACCTATGCCCAAAATCTCAGAGATACACTTATACTATACTAAGGTCCTATTACCCCCTGAACTTATTTTATAAGTAATTTTTTACCCCTTTTTAGCCTACGTGGCACTAGTTTGAAAAAAAAAATCAACCATCGTTGGACCCACAAAATAGTGCCACATAAGCTAAAAAGGGGTAAAAAAATTATTAATAAAATAAGTTCAGGGGTAATAGGACCTTAGTATAGTATAAGTGTATCTCTGAGATTTCGGGCATAGGTTGAGGGGTACTTGGGCATTATCCCAACTAATTATCATATGTAAATAATAAATTGAGAAAAAAATAATATTATGACTAGGATTACGATTAGAATTAAATTATGACAAGAATTATATTTTATAAATAAAATTAGATTATTTATAATTGTATTATTATTATTATTATTATTATTATTATAGTAGTAGTAGTAGCAGCAGCAGTAGTAATAGGTATTGTGAGTCAATTAATTTAGATGGAGTGGGTGGTCTTTGACTATTTGGCCTAGCTACATTTGAAATAAAAAATAAATAAAATGGAGCAGTTAATTAACAATTAATTGAATTAAGTATATATATAATTATTATGGCTAATGCCCTAATCTAGTGACCTTTTTTAAATATAGTAAGTCCTCATGACCTACAATATATATATATTTCCATTGGAAGAAAATGTGATAATAGCTTAATAATTGTGGCTTGTTCTTACTAATTATTATCATGAAAATGCAAATTTATTCACTATATAGTTCTAAAAACCATATAACAAAAATCATTTCACAAATAATTTATCCTGTCCTAATACAAGACCATTACAAGAAAAATATGAAAATAAAGTAATAGAGAAAAACGTGATACTCAATATTTATGTATTTAGAAAAATTTTAATATTACAGATTAACTATCTAAATTTTTACTTTATTGATAAGAGTTCGATCCCTAACCGCCCAAACTTTTGCTTTTACTTTTAAATAGCATTGCATGGACTAAAAAGTTGTAATCAAACTTTATAGCAAAGTGAAAAAATATATATAAATGGTCAAATAAACAGTATTAGTGCATAATCTTGAGAAAAAAAATGGGGCATACACAAATTATTGGAGCTAGGTTCACATTTTGGACTATTAATAATTAATTAAAAACTCTCCAAATATTGTGGACCAAGAGATATGGCACTACCTTGGCTTCTATCATCACCCCTTTTTAACACAACTTATAAGTATTAACAAAATTAATATATTTGAAAAGAAAGCATAAGCATAAGCATTTTTTGTTCTTTTCATTAAATTTTACAATAAGAATTTAAGATCCCATTTGTAGCATGGGTCAAAAAAAAAAGATGTATAAAGTTGAATTTGGCTTATCAATTTGGAAGAAGGGTTAAGTAGTGGGGACTTTTTGTGATGTTGATGGAATTGACCTTTCTTCTTATACATTATGTTAAAAGCTTTAGCCTACTTTTCCCAACAATAATAAATAGCTTTTCAACAATGAAATAATTAGTTGGCAAAAGAGGTATATATATGCGTATAAGCATGTGGCGTAGTGGTTGAGATTATTTGAAATTCGATTCTATCCTGCTGCGTGTTGGGTAAATAAGGTAGTTTTTTCTTGATCTGAAGAGAGACCTTGAGGGGGACTAATCTTGAGTTTGAGTTTCGATCTTCTGAATATAAAAAAATCTTATTAAAGATATCACCTTCGAATAGACCAATTCACATTTCATCAGGATTACAATATAGACTCATAACACCATACCAATCAAGAAAATAATACTCTCTCTGTTTCAATTTATATGACACATTTTTTTAATCAATACAAAAAGGACATATTTTTATATTAAGTATCAATTTAACTATAAAATATCTATTTTATTCTTAAATTTCGTATCAAATCAAACTAGCTCGCCTACTAAAATGACAGACTTATTTTTCTTACCTACCTTTTCCTTCTTAAGAAAGGCATATATATATGATGAAGTATATATTTATTGTTCTAGCAATTAGCAATCATTTATGGTCAAATAAATACATAGACAACCCCACTAATAACTTAGCCCCATTTTCATTTTGCCACTCCTTTATTTCATTTTAATCCTCCAATTTTTAAACTTTTATTTCTGTGTATTATTAAAACACATACATTAAATATTCAGTGTAAACTATTCAATGTATGTTACTAAACATAAAAAAATACGCGTTTTTATCCATGTGATCCTAGTTATTGGGATTTTACCTAAGCATCCGTTTGTTAAATTTAACTCAAAACTTCAATACACATAAAAATAATTCATCTCCGATACAAATTGGATATTTATTTTATCTCTTCTTTTTTATTATAAAAATTAAAGGAAGTGCGTCAATTTTTAAATGATATATAAACAATGAAGTTGAAGGGTTAAAATGAAACAAAATTGAGATGGAGTGTGAAGATTAAACTAATAGGGACAAGTTTGTGTATTCGGCCTTACATTAAAATTAGTATTAATGATCAAAGATACATTTAATTTCTATTTTATTTTTTAAGCTTCACGTCCAATTATCAATATATATATATTTTTTTTGAAGTTGAGTAGATTATGATTGTTAAGAAGGAAAAGTAAACAATTGATCTAGTCAGTTTCGAAATATGTTTTAATACATAAATAATAATAATTTTAATATATAAAACATTGATATTGTGATGTGAAACATTAAAAAAATAGTTGAAATGCATTTTAATTGTCACTATATGGGTACTTATTACATACACATTTTATTGTATGAAAGTGTAAGTTATTTTCTCTTTGGATAAGACATGTAGGGTCGTATACTTTAGATCACATGATTTTGTATATTAGATCGGGACATTATATTTTGTTATGTTATAATAAAAATAAAGAGTATAATAAGGTAAATATATAGAAAATAAATAAACACAATTGACTTTTTATATATTCGTAAATAAATGAAAGTTATTATGTAAGTTGTTTGTTCATACAATCTGATGCGTACGAATTATCTAATTGCATGTTTATTTGCTTATACATTTATCCTAATAAAATGAATATCCACGTTATAGTGAATTAATTTATAACACTCATTTTTCATTCAATCAAATCTCTAACCAAATTAAGTACTAATTATGAATAAGAAAGAAAGATAATTGCAAACTAATATGATAGAATAAGTATACCAAATAGTGATTAAGAGGCAAAACACCAAGAAAGTTTCTTGGTTATTAGTAAATCTCATTTCTGTTAAAATGCTAATTACTTAATAAGTATGTGATTAATGACACATGCAGGTAATAATCACCTCCTAACCTTAATCCAATTTTATTTAATAAAAACCATATATTAGTGCATGTGAAATGTAACAAAATATTATAGCCAATTGGGTCCACTTTCACATGCCTCATTGACTACTCTCATTACTCTACAATTTAATGAGTCAGAGTTTATTATTCTGACAAATTATATTATATACTTTTTTTGTAATTAAAAAATGAATATACATTCTTCTATACAAATTTTTTGTACATGCGCACTGGTGAAACTTAAAATACACACGTATCTTAAATAATAGAAAATTAGAAATATACATTTATAGTGACAACAAGTGGATCAGTCTATCAGAGGCGGATCTACCCTTATAATAAGCTTATATTACCCAATAATTTGAATATTTATTAATGAAAAAATAATTAAAATATTTAATTATATATTTAGACAAATTAAAATAAATTAACGATGTATTAAGCTTAAATATTATAAGTTTGTACAATCCCCACTCCTCAATTCCAACACTACAACCCAGCTAAAAGCTTAGAAAAGAATTATGTGCCACATGAAATTATACAGTACTATTCTCTTTGTTTTTCAATTTATATAGTTAAAAAAAAACATACTTTTCGTGTAAAGTTTGTATAGTAAAGAAACCTCAGAAGTCACGAATCACCGCAACAAAAATAATCATTAGCGGCATTTACTTTTTAATTGCCGCTAAATATGTATTTTTCGCGGCAATTGTCACTTTTTTTATGTGTCCCTAAAGCCTTTAGCCGAGTTTAGCGACATTGATTCTAATGACACTTAACTAATGTCGATAAAGACGTTAGCACTTTTTATTAGTGTCAATATTTAATGCCGCTAAAAGTTGTTTTTATTGTAGTGAATATATACTATTTAGTTTATAAATTTTAATAAAAATTCTTTCTAAATTTTATATCCAATTAAATTGTAAAATTTATATACATCGTATTTTCTTCAAATTACATCAAGTATGTTAATATATCTTTGTATATTACAAAACACCCTAGGTTAAATGGGTATGCTAATGTAGCCTAACGTAACACTACATGCATAGAAGGGCAATATTTTTACAAAGTATAAACTCCAACTTTATACTTACTAAAATTAGAAACACATGAACTTATGATCTCTCTGAAATATTTTATAGTTATTATTCTATTTATAATAGGTTATCATTTCAAGTTACTATGAATAATGGAATTTGTGATTCATAACACTAATTAATTTTATATAATTTTCCAATTTTTTTCATTGTGAAATAAAAATTTCGAAAACAACGTAAAACAAGGAAATATGGATAGTTTGATGTAAATCATAACTAGTGACTTAACGAAAGTGATTTTTATATTTTGTTCGTGAATTGGGTATCTATTAAATCTATCGTCCATTTGCGATAATTGATGAAGATGTTTCCACTTTGTTTCTTGTGCAAACCAATTATTATAGTAATTGTCCAATTGCACTATTCAATTAAGATTTCAAATCTTCAAACTTTACATTTTAATAGTCATCAATCAATTATAGGCTTGATATAATTTTCATACGAAAAAAGGACAGATATATCCTTGAATTATCGTAAACGATATATAGATACTCTTCGTCATATTTTTGGGACATTGGTGTCCTTACCGTCCAAAAACTAGAACTTATATGTCCATCACTCTAACGAAAGATTAATAGGGACACGTAACACAATTTTATCCGTCGATCCGATATTTAATAAATATTGGATCGATGGATAAGATTATGACACGTGTATGTTCGTTAGTTCAAAGGATATATATGCTCTAATTTTTGAACGGCAGAGGCATCAATGCCCCAAAAGTATAACAAAAGATATTTGCATACCATTCATATTAGTTCAGGAATATATTTGTTCTTTTTCCCTTTAATATATAGTTACCACTGACATGAGTAACAACAACAACTAGCATGTTCAATATAATTAATGTTATAAGTGAAACGTGAGAGATTAGTATACATGTAGATCTTTACTCCAATTTCATAAAGTTACGGAGTTATTTACTATGGATCTAAAGAATATAAAAGAATAAATAAACGAGTAAAACAAATACAATAGTGATTAGTGAAGAAGTACTGATATTAAGAACAATTGAAAAGAAACAAGAAGAAGAAGCAACAAAAAGTGTGTGATAATTGAAGGAAAGAAAATAACAAGTAACACTAAAATCAAATAATAATAATAATATATGATAATATACTAATTTTTTATTCTAATAATCTTGACTTTCATATTTTTTCTAACTAAGACAAAAGCATATTTAAAACTAAATTATGGGACATGTAAATTCGTGATTTCCCTTAAAATTAGGTTTATTTTGTAAAATTGGTATAAATGATGCACTTGGTTGAACATTGTTTAATTATCTTGACCATGTTCTACAAATTTTAGATTAGCCACTGATCTAAGATCATATTGTGTCTAATCACCTCATTCTAAGACTTCTCAGTCTGCGTACCTCTCTTGATATTCACGATGGTCAACCTCTCGCACCTCCTCACTTGACATCTATGCATCTTCTCTTCACATGCCTGAATAATCTCAATTTTGTCTTCCTCGTCATGTCCGCCACAAAGGTCGTTCACCTTGTCCTAAGTAGTTTCTTTTTTTTTTTACTAGTACTCTCATATTTTAGATGTGTAAATTCTTAACCCATCAACACTTCACTCCGTAAAACATATATAATTAACTTGAACATTACTTTATATATACAAGTAACTTTTTAAAACTTGATAGACATTTTCTTATCAGTAATTAATTATTCATTTAAAATAAAATAATTATTTAGACGCTATCGGTGTTATAGAATTTTGAGGGTAAACACTATTAATTAAAAAATATTACACATGATTTGCATAGAAATGTTTAATTTATGAGGATGGTTAAAGTATTGGATTGTGTAATTAGAAATGGGTTGTGCACCTATGAATATGGCATGTGCAAAGTGAAAAAACCTATTTAATTCGACTATTCTCTATGTATATTTGACTGATCAATTAAACTAAAAACATAGCTTCATATATTTTACTTTTATTATTAATAAATAGTCTAAGGTTCACACGTGATATCTAACCGTTGTCAAAGGAGTCCTGCTGAAGCAACAATAAAGTTATCTTCATTTTATCTATAGGTCACAATTTTAAACTTGATTAACGTACATTACACGCGCCTATAATAACTTTTCTATAAATTCTACTAATACGAAATGTTTTGTATATCGATTTTTAGTTTATTTTTTAAATGTTACATCAACATATGTAAGTGCCTCTTTTCTTCAAAGTAATATCTGATTGTTGCTCCCCACCAGTTTTTCCCCTTTTTTCCAATAAATATTCTAGCTGGAGTTTACCGACAATATATACTATACTATATACTATATACTATATATATATATATATATATTATTATTATTTTTTTAGGGGGGGGAGAGAAGTGTATATTATATCATTATATATATAGTATGAAAAAATTGTGTATCTCATGTATCTAACTTGAGAAAATTAACAAAAAAAGAAAATGATGCTTAATATTTAGGATAGGTTTAAAGTTTTATTCTAAAAGATACTCTTAATTAAGTAATTTGTAGTTCTTTTTAAGTTTTCAAAAATGAACATGTTTGTTCACAATAAATATTCAACAAACTTGGACAATTAGGTTTAATGGAATTGGATTTTAAAAGGAAGGAATAATTAGCTAATGTTCATATTTAGAGGTGTATATTTGTATTCTATTTCTTCTAAAGTATGATGCAATTTATTTTAATGTGAAGTTCTTGCAAATTATGGTATGTTGTTGGTGGCTAGTGCAACTTCATGTGTTGTAGTTTCTCGTAGAACTTTTCTGAGTTGCTCTTAAATATTGAATGAAAATCAAAATTGCTCAAGAATATATTTTAGATATTATTTTTGAGCCGATCCAAAACATTTTTGTCATTTTTTCTAAGTTAATAATTAATACAAGAGCAACAATCAACAATACTTTAACATCTTCTTACCAACCTCTTTGAAAGAAATGTGTATAAACACATTAATTTGGACAGTGGGAAAAAAGTAATGAAAATGGGACCTATTTGAATAAGATGAGAATCCAAATTGTGTTTTTGTTGTATAGTGATATAATATTGGCCAGCTATAGGCACACCCCCCCCCCACCCTACACACCCTTAGCCCTAAAGAGTCTGAAAAGAACTTGTGAATGCAATGGTACAATAATTGTGTTGTGCTTTCTGAACACACAAAGTTGAAAAATGACTATTCTCTTACAATTTTATCTACAGCAGACAAGAAACAAAGATAAAATTAAAAGTGATCATGTGGCCACACATTACAACAAACATATGCGAAGTCTGAAGAGGGTAGTGAGCACATAGCCCCCTTCTTACCTTGTGTGAAGATAACAAATATATGGCGCGATTCGTTATATTGAAGAGGGTGGTGTGTATGTACATATTAAAATATATTGAGAATGTATAGATTCATTGTATTGTCAGTGAATATAAGATAAATCCAGATTCGAAAGGATGAGAATTACAGTGAGTCAAAAGATGGGAACTGCAAAAGCAATAATTATGCCCGCCACACTTAGATGTGAATAGAATTTACACAAGGAAAACAAATGATTGGGGAGATGTGTTAAAGAAAAAGGTGTGTACTTGTATAAAGAGAATATAACATGAACAAGCAAGGCATCTATTTGTTGGGCCTTTGTAACATCTTGTTTGAAGGCCCAACTCATATTAGATGTTGCACACAAAATCACTTACTGGTATTTTAAGGGTAGAGTGAACGAAAATCTACCTCAAGAGGTTGTTTCCGAAAGATCCTCAACTCAAGTAGTAAACTAACTAAAGAATATGACACAAGAAGTACATTAACAATTTTTAATTCATTATTAAGGACAAAACAATGTTATTAAGAAACAACAAGGCTATAATACAAGCATAAGGGGGGAGGGGGGGGGGAGGGGGCTCAAAAGGTCCATGAAGGTGTACTAAACTAAACTAATAACTACAACAATAAAGATATTAAAAAATTTCCTTCCAAAATTCACCTACTGAGTTGGATGATGATGATCCTCAAGGATTGGGAGTGAGGGAAGGAAATGAAGGAATGGATTGCAGTATCAACTTGCGGCTGCTTCGACGACTAGGCGAATTCGCAAAGTCACAATGAGGAGGAGAAACTCTCTTCCTGTTGGGAGAAGCTGTCTTAATGCCACTGATTGGAGAGCTAGTCCCTCCTTGTTGGAGTATCTCAGGCATTTCATCTTCTTTAACTGACTCAAATGGTTTCTCAAACTTGGGCTGAGGCTGAGGCTGAGGTTGAGGTTGAAAGAAGTCTGCCCTTCCGACACCTTGGCCAGCAAATATACCAGATGAGGATCCGATAGATAGAAATGATGATCGAGGTGGTTTGTTCTTCAACGAGAAAGGGAGCTGCATTGGTGGTCTAAAAAGCAAAGTTTTTCGTCAGCTAACTTATTAGAATGATAACATGACTTGAAAAAGCATAAAGAAAGAACTTCGCTTGAAAAGTTCAATGATTGACATACCTTCTAAACGCTAAAGGTGTAGCAGGGACGGTGGAATCTGGATTCAGCTCAACATCACTATGTAATAGGTTTTTGTGAGAAGCTCTATCGACAGTACTCTTTTCATACGCATCTGTTTCCTCTTCCTCAGCATCCCCATCTGTGCCTATGAAAACAGAACCTGAATCATAATAGTAGATTTTCAAACTACATTTATATATCACAACAACTGAATGGAACTAAAAAGATGATATGAACTAACGCCAAACCCTCGTTCTTTTTTCTTAGGCATGAGTATGCAATTTCTTTAATCATTCTTTTGGTTTGGGTAGCAGGGAATGTTTAAATTTAAAATCAAGCCATTATCAGAAGTAGCCAAGTAGACTTACCATCTTTTCTGCCGAACGCATTCTTGCATCCTTCACATCTGCAATTAATGGAGCATCCAACCCCTCCCTTCAAGAACAAAAGCAATTACCTATCAGCTGATGTATAAACAAATGCATAACCAATGCAACTTGTAAATATTAAAAAAGAAAGACCTGATAGCATTCACAATATTTCTTCAGACAGCCGGATTTTTTGCAGTTGCATCCTCTCTTGTGACGAGCTGAGGCAGGAGTCTTGCTGGAATCATCCTGCAATGCAATTAAATTGCATGTTTTATATGACTTATCCGCAAGTTCGAAATAACAAATATCTGACAATGAAAGCCAAGAACTTCTTCCTTACCCCTGTTTCAGAAATAGTGTCGGCGTTCCTTATCACTTTAGGAGCAAAAGCAAGAGGGTTTCTTGATTCAATCTGTTTGCGAGTTGCAAGGACAGTATCTTCATGAATAGGCTTGTTGAAGCAGTCTTGACATGCACATGGCTCCACACAGTAGACTCCAGCGGCAAAACATTCACAGTAACTGCATAGAAGTAAAATAGGAATGTTAAATTTGTAGATGGAGTAATCACATTCACTACAGTAACATAATAAAGAATGTTTGGCTGATATAGAGGGTCTATATCTTCTATTAAGGTCTAAATCACATAGATCACAATTTCCGCTTCAACTATGTCAAAACACAGGTGATATCTCAATCCAAAATTATTTTTCTCTTTTGATTTACAACAGATAGTTGGGGTAGTAACCACATGTCCAAGAAGTTTTTCAGCATTTCTCGTCATCTCAAATTCAGAGATGTACGGAAAACATCCAACAAAGAGCTACATCAGATATAATTGGCTCCATCAACACAGAACTGAATGAAAATTGATATGCCCAAGAAGTTTGTAACATGGTAAAAGCACATTTCTCGTCTTCTTTATAAGGTTTGTTTGGTTTCTCTTTTACAAAAGAAATGATCTTGACATAGAACTGCAACTAAGCCAACATTGGATTGCCATTTTCATTTCTCGCATAAATACTACGCACATAACTTATGTGAAATGTATGTACTCCTATTTTATGTGGAATGTGTATGCACTCCTAATAATGACTTCTAGTCTATAGAGGAGGTGGCTACGAGTTTGCCATTGTCGGAGAGAATTTGACGCTGGAGATAGCGAGTTTGTGCCCGGAGAGAGTGTATTTAAGCTCATAGGATTTGAAAGACTCTGAAGGCTCGATAGATGAAGTCATGGAGGGACAGGAGGGTGTCAAATATTTTCTGAATGTGAGAAATGGAGTAGGGTTTTTGAGAGGTTTAAATATTTTTGCATAAATAAACGATACATTTTGATCTGATAAACAGGTGATTTACAGACCAGCAATATTATTTGTCACAAGGTTTATCCAATTAAAAATCAAAGAAATGTTTTATGTTTTACTCCTTATATCCAATCTTTGAGGCATTGAATCAAACGTCTCGACAAAATATGCATATGCACCAACTAAATATGGGGATTATTACTCACTGTATTACAACTTATGTACTTATAGATCTCTACAATTTTCACTAACCAAACAACCCCATAGTTAACCACAAAGAAAAAGGCAAATTAAACAACCGCCGCCTCATCTAAATACTCGATAAGCAACCCACGGCATGAAAATTGAGTACAAACTAAAGATAGCACATAAAAGAAGAAGAATAACTTACAGTTTTAAGCATTTTGATTTCTTACAATTACAGCGCTTGCATGCTTCACCTTCTCCAGGCTCCAATCGACGTCTGCAAAAATAATTTGTAATCAGATAATGGTAGCACAAAAGATTAGAAGAACAAACATGATCATAGGGGAGAAGGATGGACATGCCTCTTTTTCTTTGGACTAGTCTGACTAAGCTCTTCATTATTTACATAACCAGGTGCCAGGCTAGCATCCTCCATAAGAGGTACACTATTCTCAAAAGGTACAATTTCTTGAGAGGTTTCAGGCAGTGATTTACTCATTGATTCTTGACCAGCAACTAAAGGATGAAGACTGACAGCTGAGCCAGGCGTAATTAAAAGCTGTTTCCCAGAAGCATTAGTTTCATGCTTGACAACTTTACCATCTTTCGAAGATGCTGCAAGGGCATTTAAATGCAAGCCAATTCCAGGTAAAATGCATCGTGAAGATTCACTGACCGCCTTATAAGGTACTAGTTGCTTCTCGTTGCAGGCAAGGTTTCCATCAGTGCCTTGCACAGCAGAAGAACCAGAACCCTCATCTACATGCTTTCTTCGAGATCCCACCATCTCAAAAACTAGACAACGTCTTCTCATTCCACGGTATAGAGTAGAGACCATCTAAATAGAAAATCAGTAACAGGTCAAGATCACAAAAATGAAGAACTAAAAAGTCCATGCAAAATATGCTCACAACTAATAAAGATAGCACTGATAAAAACTAGAACAGCCAAATAAACAACTTTAAGATTAGCTAATATACCACTAACAATCATGCTCTATGTTTGACTACTTTCCCCATATTCTATCAATAATGATTGCAATAACCAAGATTTCCTTGAATTGGTGAAAAGCTAAAATATGTTGCATCTCATAGTAATCGGGAACCAGTCAAACGCTTTCAAGCTGTGACAAAGTCAAGGACCCAGACAACTAGAGACTCATAAAATCAGTTCCAAGCTTACAAAATACAAAATAGTTCTCCCAAGCAAACTTGTAGTCAAAAAAGTTGAACACAAGCCGTAACATAGAAAAAGAGATAATTAAAGAAAAAGAAAAGCAGAGAAAATGCTTGGAACTCCAACAGCTGATCAGCCAAAAAAAGTAGTGGCTACCTCATATAATAAAAACAATAAAAGCGCTGCATAATACTAGTATGCAGAATGCAATTCCTCACCTCATTATCAGTTCTTTCACTTTGCCCCACACCTATGCCGTCATTTGTTAGAGAAGAATCAGGTTTCATTTTTTGGTTCTCAGCATATTCATTGACTTGGGTTTCGTCCGCAGGTTGAGTAGACGGTTTCTCTGTTTCACTTCCATCTACACCACATTCGCTGGTACTAGCCTGACCAAAAACTTGCATGTTCTGCATTTCATTTGAAGCAAATCCGAAGTGCCTCAAATTAGGACCTGCTGCTTTAGTGAAAGCCTCAGGGTCACCAGGTGAGTCAAAGATCAGTAGATCAGTAGCATCACAAATCAAATTCTCCCAATCACATCCTGGAGCTTCTTTATTTGGATCAAGTTCATTTTTCCCCTCCGTATTAACTTCACATCTAAGCAAACCTTTTCCAGACATACCTTGTACCAAAGGGACATATGTCACAGAACTGCCTGCAAACTCTGACAAACTCTTACCTCTAAAGCTCCCAGTAGGTAAAGTACTGGGACTATCATTGCACTCATAATTTAGAGTTCGCTCTACGGCAAGCTTTGAGCATTCATTGGATGCTTCAACCACAGAATTCTGAGAACCTAAACTTTCCTTGGGCTCATTTGAGCTATTTACAGCATCTGACATACCTTCATCATTATCAACTTTACCACTGTTATCAGAAGCAAATTCTGGTTTTGATGGATCCGAGAGCAGGTGCCTGGAGAAAACAACAAAAAATAAGCCTGATAGACAATCAACAAAACAAGTGAGAGATAATGAACATTCGTTACCTTCTTAGAAATCTGGATTCCCTTGCGGAGCTGACATGGGGTGAGGTGAACACAGACGGTATAGATCCAAAACTAAGGGTATTGAGTGTCTGGGGAAAATGTGCGGCCTTAACTGGTTTGATGGGGGAAAGATTGTTAAGGAAATTAGAAAAAGGGGACTCCTGCATAGAGGGAAAAAACAGACCTTCAGATTGCAAGAGAGGAAACTAAATGATAGTGATAATTTCATGAACATGTGGATTTCAGAATTTCAACCATGCAGCAATCTAGGCCTTTTCAGAAAAAATATGTTATTTACCTTTATCTGATCCTAATGCAAAAGGAACAAAAAAGACCTCAAGTTAATAATGTGCACAAAAGAAAATGAACTTGGTTCGTTCTTGCTCTTTCCTAAATCATATACTAAAGCAGCTTATTTGCTTTGTTAGTTAACTAGAGGCACATGCAAGCTATCCAACAATACCTGGAAATTAATTAGAGCACCTAATGAGATATAAGAGCAATCCAAGCAAAATAGTCAATTTCCAGCAAAGACATGACTGCACATTTCATTTTATTTTTAACCTTCTTGAAGAAATGAATCCAACATAGCTCAATAGAAATCATGGAAACCCAATCCAAGCAAGATGAAAATGTGGACAAACTTCAATTGGGGATTAGACAGCAGCCAAATGGTTGATTCCGCATAGAATCAAGACAGAACAACCAAGGTAAAACATCACAATGTTTCCAAATACAAAGCAAGGAGAACTATGACACTATAAGGCACAGATGAAGAATCCCAAACAAGAGAAGTGGAAAGGCTAACTGTGCGATAAAGGATAAAAACAGTTAGAAATTAGAGAAAAGATAAGAAAGAAATTCTATTTTACACATGAACTAACACCTACAGCAAGCATCCAAATCAAAAAACTAGTGAAACATGCAAACTTAGAAAATGAAAAAAAGAGACAACATAACCAAGTCTTGAAGCATTCAACACACCAGGAAGATAGCAAATCTAAGAATTCAAGGATAAGGTCAATCATGTTACAATAACACTGAAAACCACCACCAGAAAACACATCTAAACACAGAAATAAAGAGGAAAAAGAGACCCAATTCTCCAAAAAGTGTAATTTCCAATGGATTAACAGAAGCAGAAACCAAATTTCATTCAATTTACTTCAATCCCATCTCCATTTTTCAAAAAAAGTTATTTTCAGCAAGCTTTGGTGCCTACAAATTTTGATCTAACCTCAAAAATAGAACCTTTACAGAAGCAGTGTCTCTCAACAACTGACAGAAAAGGAGAAGAAAGACAAAAAAAAACATGAAATCGAACTATTTAGCAAGATTAACACAACCCCATTTCTCAAAAAACCCAGAACAAAACAAATCAGACATCAACAATCAAAACCCACAACACAACTACACCATAAATTCCAAAAAAAATCAAGAATAAACCAAATCAGTAACTAACAACCAAAACCCTCAAATGAATTAGCCCAAAATCCACTTTCCCCCCAAAACAAAATTCAAAAAATCACCAAAAGATTGAAACTTTGACCACTTTCTGATATCAAATCAGTAAACTTACCTCGAATTTGGAAATGGGTGTTGCGATCTGGCTCTTGTTCCTCTCTGGAGTATCCATCACCACCACCACTCCTCCTCCTCCTCCTCCCCCTTCTTCCCCTTTTACACTCACCTCACTCTTTCTACCTTCTGCTTCTACTTCTACCTCTACATTTTCACTCTCTAAACTCACTTTCTCATTTCCCCCTTCTTTTTTAGACATCTATCTGACTTTTCTATGGACCCTTTGATTTTTTCTCTCTCTATACACACTCACACACGAAAACACACAGAGATACACACAGTTTCCCTCTCAGATAAAGAAACAGACGAAATTCAATAAGGAGCGGGAAGAATGGTGATAAAGAAAGGTGGGATTTTCTCGTGCTGATAAAAGAATGGTGACATCTGCCCCCACCACCCCCAAGAAAAAACCCCACAACCAGAGAAGATGCCACCACAGCTATGTAATTGGATGAATTGGGTGAAAAACAATAAGCAGAGTACAAAAAAAACAACAAATATAAAAGAGGAAGAGGGAAAAAAAAAATAAAGTACCAAAAAGTAACGTACAAATACAAATTTATTGACCAAATCTTCCCCTTTACTTTTATTACTTTGTAAAAATACTTATGACTCTCCCACTTTTTTTTTTTTCCCCTCTTGTGGTCCTCCTAAGGCTAGGATGGGGTTAATCGGAGTATACGATAAATGAGAATTTATATAGTTAATTTTGATATGTTTTAGGTTGAAGAGTAATTATTATTATTTATTTGTTGTTGTCGTGCGGAAAAAGTAAAAAACATGTGAAAATATTAGTGTATATTCTCTAATGACAATTATTTGCTTATGATACATTAGTGTTGTTCTAAAGGGGTATAGTTGAAATTTAGAGTATACGATAAATTAGTATTCTTATAGTGAATTTTAGTTTTATGATTAAGGATTGAAGTGGGTGGTAATTATTATTTTTGGTGTTGTTCTCTGGAGTAGGAAAAACATGAATTCCATGAGAATATCTTTGAATGACAGTTGTTTGCTTATGGTACATTAGTGTTGTTCTCGAGGGATATAGTTGAAATTTAGAGCATACGATAAATTAGTATTCATATAGTCAGTTTTAGTTCTATGATTAAGGATTGAAGCGTGGTAATTATTATTTTTGTTGTTGTTCTCTGGAGTAGGAAAAACATGAATTCCATGAGAATATCTTTGAATGACAGTTATTTGCTTTACGAAACATTAGTGTGATTCTTGAGGAGTATAGTTGAAATTTGGAGTATACGACAAATTAGTATTCATAGTCAAATTTAATATAATTAAGGATTGAAGCGTGATTTTTATTATTTTTGTTATTACTGTATGGAGTAGGAAAAACATAAATCTCACAAGAATATCTTTTAATGTCAGCTATTTGCTTATGAAACATTAGTGTGGTTCTCGAGGGGTATAGTTGGAATTTGACGTATACGACAAACTAGTATTTATATAATCAATTTTAAATTAATTAAGAATGGAAACGTGGTTATTATTATTTTGAATCCCACAAGAATATCTTTGAAGGCTAGCTATTTGCTTATGAAACATTATTGTGATTCCGAGGGTAGTTTAATTGGAATTTGGAGTATACGATTAATGAGAATTCATTTAGTTAATATTAATATATAATTAGACATTAAAGCGTAATTATTATTATTATTATTATTATTTAATTTTTTTTGTTGGTGATTGGGATAGAAGAAACAAGAATCACACTCAAAAAATCTTATTGTATGTCTTTTAGTGCTAGTTATTTGCTTATAAAACACTAGTGTTGTTATCGTGGTATAGTTAAGTTGGAATTTGAAGTGTATGATAAATGAGAATTTATACGATCAATTTTAATATTAATTAGAAATTAAAGCGTAATAATTATTATTTGTCGTTATTATTGTTTGGGGTAGGAAAAATAAGAAACGCTTGAGAATTCTATTGTACATATTTTAATGTCACTTTTTCTTAGAAACATCTATGTTATCCTCGCTGGTACTTTAAATGAAGTATGTCATAATTGAGGACTAATATGTTCAAGTTTAACATATTAGAGATTGAAGTGTAATTATTATTATTATTATTATTATTTTATTATTATTATTATAATTATTATTATTATCATCATCGTGATCTGATATAAAAAAAATCGCGAGAGAGTCCTAATGTAATGTTAGCTATGAGACATCCGTGTTGTTCTCGTGTAGATAGTTTAATTGTCGCAATTTACAATTTTAATCTTAAAAATTATAAATTTTATATTAATTACCTCAAGATTATAATGATTTATTTTTTTACCTCATTATTAATTATGTAAAAATGTGGTAACTTGTTGTTTTCTTTGATAATAATCTTTTAAAAATATTTTATATTATTAATAGTTGTAATTAAAAAAAAGTAGCATTTGATTTTGCTTTGCTTTAATATCATAAAACCTGCAGGAATGAGTCAAAGATTGTTAGAAAAATAAATATATATATTTATATATAAATCAGTTTCTATTTTAATGCCTAAGAATTTTAGGAAGGGATGAAGTTTTAAATTTCAGTTATGCACTTTTGTGGGCTATTTTTGCTGTTAGTTTTATTATTATTTAATCCGGTAATTATAGTGAGAGGGCGGCAAAATTTAATTTTTAATATTGCTTCAATTAGTTGATTAAATACATAATTTCCTATTTTTTTTTTTATGACTCTTTATTGCACTTATTACAATGCCATAAATCGCCCTAAAGAAAAATGACTATTTTGGGTTCATAAAGTCTTGTCTCAACAATGCAAAGTCCTAAATATTCCACTTAATTATAACATGCAAAATGACTATTAAGGTAAATAAAAAATACTCTTATTTTATAGACAATATGTAAAATTAAGATTTATGTATATATATTTTTTTAAATTTTACTAAACATATTTCTATTGCATTTTATTTTTTATTAAAATTAAAATATAGTTGAAATTCATCTCTAATTTTTTTATTGTATTAAAAAAAATTCATGTTATTATAACCGCAAATCTTTTTAAACGCATATGAAATGAATATAGTGCTTTACATACGTGGTTCGTCATTGTCGATTTTGTGACACATTTTAATGAGATCCCATTTTTTTATATTTTCTCTTATCATCATACATTGATTTTTTTTTTTTGGTAAAAATATAATAAATAATATTTGATTATTAAGAAAGAATGAACATTATGTATAATGAAATGGATCGCATTTTGTCCTCACATAATGTTTTACAACATTTTTTAAATTTAGAAGTCATTTTTTGGATATGTTTTCAAGAAAATTCTTATGTTGCTTATATAGTTTATTTTTCTCATTATCATACATTAAATGCTTATAGTAAAAACAAAATAAATAATATTTGATTATTAAGAAATAATGAACTTGGCGTATAATAGATTTATTTTTACAGTAAATCATTGAATTCTTGAACTTAATTTAGAATGAATTATTTAATTAAAAAAATTACAACGAATCATAGACATACATTGTACTTTTTGTATAATGATTATTTTTCTTATCTAAATTATATAAATATGATACATAATTAGTAAGATACATTGATATTGATGTAATAAGGATTAACCTTTATTAAATCTCAATATATTATTCAAATTAATAAATATTAATTTATCGATAAATAAATATCTACAAAATAATATTTCCTGATCTTACCTATATCAATTTAGTGTAATTTTAGTGTATTCCAATTTTAGGATGTTCCCACTTCTCAAAAATAGCTGTTGAAAGTAATTTACGTATTGAGCAAATTCACATTTTAAAACATTTTTTAACTCTAACTTTATATTTAACTTGTTCATAAGTTTTTTTTTTCTTTTGGCTAACTTTGTTTAATAACTCTAATTTACATTTGTCCTTGAGACTTTAGAGTCATAATTAATGTTTATCACGTATATAACTTTTTAATACTAAATTATTGATCAAAATAAAGCAATTGAAAGCAATCAAGGTGTTGTAACTTGTAACAATGATATCAAATAAAATGGATCATAATTTAATTGTGCCTATATTTTACATGGATAAAAGTGAATTGACTAACGAAATCGATAGTAAAAAAATCGATCAGAGTAAATGATACTCCACTTCAGAGTTCAATTTCCTGGGAGAACTTCAATAATTTTATAATAATTTACAAGAAATATTTCACATTAATGTATATCTTCATTATATTTGACGTCAAAGTACAATTCAACAAAAAATGACTTAAATTTTCATTTTTTAAAATCACATTTACCCGTATTCCCAATGATCAAATAGAAAATTTTATCTACTTGAGAAATCTTTTCCAACTCATTAAAATATGATAAATTAAAAAAATATAAGCTCATTTTAACACATAATTTCCCTCCTTTGGAAAAATACAAAAGAAAAGTATTGTCCACTAACTTTTTTTTTTCTTGTTATTAAAAAAAAAAGGAACTATTCTTATTCTTACCTTGAAAGAGAAGTTACCAAATGATAATTAATAAAGTCACGAAAAAATGCATTAAAATGATAAACGTCATAAATAAATACTCTCGTGACTTCATTGAAAACTACATAAATTAATAAAATAAAAATAAAACTTTGGCGCCCATTTTATTTTCAAATAAGAAAAGTTCACCTGTTCTAAGCTAACAACTTGCTTAATCATTGAACCAAAAATAGTCATGTAGGTCCATTACATATATATATATATATACTTCAAAATGCTTTTTAGGAGGGAAACTTTTTTTTTTTTTTTTGTATTTTATTAAATGAAATATATACATATACATATACATATATATTTTTATAGTGATATAAATAAGCGGTAGTCGATGTTTGAAGGGCAGATAAAAAATCGCATGTATCATTCGAATTCAATAATTTTAACTTTGACTCTTGGTATAAGGGATTCTTTGAGTTGGTAGTTAGATTTTGTCACTATAAAAAATTATAAATAAAAATATTTTTGTGACATGCAAGTAATGACAGTTCTATATAATTTGTTTAGCTAAAAACTTAATAATGAAATGAATTATTACCTGTCAAATGGTACAAATATACCAACTTATATATATGATCATAAAAATGACCAATCATTGTCTATTCAAGAATTAATCCACACAACAAATGATTTTCTGGTCTTATGGTTAGGCATTTGAATTTCTGTCGAACTTTTGACCTGGTTTTTATTTTATTATTTTCATATTCTTTTAATCGCGATTAGCTTAAATTTGTGTTGCATAAGTATCATTTAATAAAAAAAAATATTTTCAAAGCTCATACATAATTCGTTTTTTTTTTGATAACGGATGATAATAAAATTCGATTCAAGGATCTATGATTAATAATAACTATTGGTAATACAAAACATATAATTTGTTAAATAATCATAATTTATATGGAAATCAATCTTTTTATGTATAATATATATATATATATATATATATATATATATATATTCTATGTTCTTTATAACAATATTTTGTTATACTAATAAAATAAAAATTCTAACAAATAATATTGTTATATAGAAATGTGACCGCATATCATCTATGTATTATCACCAGACATGTAAAAATATCTAGTCTTTTCGTTGCAAACATTTCAAAGCAATAGTAATTTTTTTTTCTCTTCAAAATTTCAAGATAATTCGATACTGATATAATCTTTGTCCTTAGGATAACCACTTCGATAGTATATCCTTTATATATTAATATCTAGTATCTTAGTTCCTGTTAGGTTGTGGAGCTTGATTAATACATATAACTGTTTACGCGGTTTAATCTCCGCAGTGAGGTTGCTAGGGGGTTATGGTGGGCAGGAGCCCCCATCCGAAGGAGGGGTTCGGGGCAGCGCCCCGATCTAAATTTTTGGCTTTACTATTTATTCTCTGTAACCAAAATACTCTGATTTATTAATATATATACCCCACCGCCGTGGAAGTTTACTCACGGGGTGTTATCACGAAATATTGGTTTCTATCTTTCTCTCTCTTTCTCTTGAAAGTTCTTGTGTTCTAATTCATCAAGTGTGTGTGTGAATTCGATCCTAACAGTTCCAACAAGACACTAGTTCTTTTTTTCCTTCAAACTTCCAAGATGATCCGCAATTACTATAATCTCTGTCAAAGTCTCTATCCTCAGAGTGAACACTTTGTGCGCACTGAATATACTTTTCATTGTTTAATAGCCAACAAATCACTATAAACCGCACCAGGCATCAGACAAGCACTATGTGACAAATTCAACTTAGAAGGCATTGAAGGGGATCGATCTCGAGTGATCAAAACCAATCAAGTCCTCCCAAAGTTCATACACTAGTTTTTACCACGTAGTTTGTCAAGTAAAAGGTCCCATACTACAACTTTTACCCTATGCAACATGTTAATCAGTCGTAGTGTAATAATATCACAATGTACCTTATATCAATCATATATTAATTAAGTAGTGTACAATATAAAACTTTCTAGTTTTCTTCGTAATTGTCAGTAAAAAAAAACTAAACGTACTTTATTATTTATTGTTACAATTTTTTTCTGAACCATTAGTCATGATGAAAGCATATATATGCTTCATCAAAGTTTGGTTCCACATTTTATACATATAAAATCAACACAGTACATTTTGTTGGGAACTTCACATAAATTTTATTTTATTTTAAAAATAAATAGTCGAATGTCTTCAAAGGGACATTTCACATCAATGTTGTTTGGATCGATTTTCGTGCATTTTAATTAATTTTATTAGATATATTTTCATCTCTCACCAGCAACATATATTAGATAATTCTATCTACCAAAACTTAGACATAGAAAAAATCACTCTAGTATTTTTTTTTCTCCGTAGAAAAACACAAGAACCATATGTTTTCACCTTTATCTTTTCAATTTGTCAATATTATCTCCTCCGCTTTTAATAATATTGAATGTGGTCCTCTTTTTATAATATTAAAAAGTCATGTGTTGATCACGTGATTTTTCCAAGTGGCTTAAAAGTCTTGGTAACAAAGTAAAAGTCACACTTGTAAGTAAGTCTGTAAAAATTGTTATACCAACTCTATTGACATTTGTACTTTCACACATTCTCTAGTAACTCCAACTTCCTTTGTTATCATTGTGTCCACATCATGCGTAGTCTCCCCATGTGACTCAATTCTCTTTTTATTTAATCGTAACGATGTTATTCATATCAATTTACATGCACGTTAATTATTCATCGAGATCGATACTAATGTTCTTATGTTCAAGCCTTAGATAGATGTATATAACATTAGAATCTTAATTTTCATCCGCTTCCTTGATTGTAATGCCATATGTTCATTTTAGATTGTATTTCCAAACAATCGTAAACAATGCCTCGTGGTGTGGACACTATAGGGTTTTCAATCCTCTATGGTGCACCCTTATAGGAGAAAGAATATATATATATATTCTACGTAAAAAAAAAAACTACTCAAATATTAAGAAATATTAGATCAGAACTCAATAAGTAAAGTTAAGAATCTTATGAATTCATTAAATTTAAATTTTGATTTCGACTTTCAAAATGTGTGCAAACTTTTTTTTACCAATTAATTATCATTGTATGCATGTATGTAGTAGAATCTTGTAAAGTTGGATGAAATCAGACAAGTAGTTGTACTTTCTATTAGTATATAATATCGTATATACAGTATATTAGTATAGTATATGATATGTTGAGGTCTAATTTTGTATTAATTTATTACTGAGCTGTATCTTCATTTCAATGACTTTTTTGGTAAAGGTCCAATTAATTAAATCTTATTAATTAATAGTTGACTAATTGAATAAGACTCCAAACTTTAGGATTAGATTTGAATATTTGATCCAAGTACAAGTTGCATATAGACAAATTAAAAGGGTAAAGTTAACTATTAATACAAAATATTAATATTAGTTTAGTGCAAGGTTCTAGGGTATGGTTTACTCCAAAACAAGCAAGGACAATTTATTTGCATTTTTTTTTTTTGGTCCTATTGACAAGGATTGGAAAATGGGTTTTTTTGTCTGGCTTTTGTTCTTCAATGTGAAGTGGGGCTAAGAAACAATTAATTTTGAGAAAAGTTTATAATAATGTCCAAATAGAAGATGATATTATCACCACATAAATTTGTCTAGCATGTAAACTCTTTCATTTGTCTAATAATAAGATTTTATACTAAAACTTTTTTCTTTTTGTTTGTTGTTGACTATATACATGATTGTAAACGAATCTACTTAATTAATTATAATCGTTTATTCACATTGTACTTTCATTTTTTTTAATAACTTGTTTTAATTTATTGTTCTTAAAACGAAGATATTTTAGAAATAATATTTAAGATATATACAAACTCTATGGTTCGATATCTCAGTATGAAACTATATATATATAAGTCAAAGATTTGTCTAGTATTTTGGTTGTCTAGGTTACTCTCGTGGACTTTTGAATTAGTAACAGAAAGAATTTCTTTTTACGAGTTAATTACTTAGATATATTTTAGTTTGCAATATCACGTATTTTTATCAAATTTTAGTATGTTCAAATATGTTCAGATACATTCAGATAAATATATATAGGGTCAAAAATAATATGTGAAATTTGTTCTAGATACATAGTGAATCTCGCTCGCCTCCTTCGCTTTTCTCTCATCTCACTCGCCACTCTTTCATGTATGTATCCGGGATATTGAGCGTATCTAGGGCGATTTACATGTATCTGAAATGCATACAAATCTCGCTCGCCTCTCTTCCCATCTCAATCGTCTCTTTCTCATCTCGCTCACCACTTTCTCATTTATCCAGGATACATATATCTAGAGCGTATCTAGGGGGGTTCAGATGTATCTGTGATGCATACAAATCTTGCTCACTTCTCACCCATCTTACTCGTCTCTCTCCCTTATTTTTGTACATTTAATAACAAATATACATGTATCTGAATGTATTTTATTTGTGTTTACGTGCCTCCACCGTGACAAATATCATACTTAAGGTCAGGGGCGGAGACACGTTAGGTCCAGGGTGTTCACCCGAACACCTTCGACAAAAAAATAATACACGATATATAAAAGTTAAATTTTCTGTATTTCTATAGATGGATATATTTTGGACTCCCTCAATAACAAATAAAATTAAATGGCTCAATGATAAGACCCTTGATTATTATGTTACACGTCCCAAATTTTGAATCCCCGCAACAACATTTATTTATTTTCTTTATAATATCAATTTATTTACCTCTCGAAAGAAAATCATGAATCCGCCACTGCTTAAGGTGAGAAGCTGGTAGAAGGAGAGGCAAATATGAGACAAAACGGTAGGGGACTTTCGTGGAAAAGTAAACAAAAATTGAATAACAAATGTAAGACGACTTTGATACTTCAATGGTACTTGTGTTATATTATTGGGTTATTGTTTTGATTTTAATTTTTTTTTTAAATTGAGTTATTGAATAAATTAACAATTCATTAAGGTTGTAATCATTTATTTTCTACCTTTATATAAATATTAAATATTAATATCAATACCTTATTGGTAGTTTCTTTGCTTTTTAATCTTCAATTCATAATATTATTCTAGTTTCTTTTTTAAATCTGTGTTACTATTATATAGTTTTTCTTTTCATGTTAATCAATAATATTTCTATTTTATAAGCATTGGTAAAGTTAGATTATTGAAGAAATTATATATTTATTTTATGAATACTTTCTTATTGATTAAATTGTAAATTGAGATTTGTTAAAAATCAAAGATTATAAATCAAGAACCTATTAAAAAAATCTTATTATTTTAATTATATTAATATATCAAATGTAGAGACCAAACATTATTAAATTAAATTAACGTAATACATAAAATCAAATCGAACTAAACTAATGCATTAAACCAACCCTATACTCTAGGATAAGGTTAGCTAGAATTCTTTAATGCCCTTTTGTTCCTCATTGATCTCACATCTCTGGACCAAACTTCTTTTTCCTTTTACAAAAGGTTTTGGGGGTTTGTCCATTTCTGTCAGATTTGTGCTTATAGTAGGTAGTAAAATATACTATTTATTGTTCTTTACATGCAATATTACAATTTATTTAAGTGTAAAGTATTAGTATTTCATAAATGCAGTATAGCACTTTCATTTGTTCACAAGAGATCACATTGCTCCAAATCTCATATTTCCATAAAGGAATCATAAGATATTCTGATAGTATCATAATTTCACCCATTCTTTGATTAGTGTTTGGTTTCTAAAGTAGGAAAGGGACAGAAGAGGGAGGAAGGAAAGAGAAATAAAAAATATTTATTTCATATAGTTGGAAATATTACTTGTAGTAATATTTGATTGTCTTTTTTGTTAGTTGTATTTATGATGTAGAAATGAAGACATCACAAAATAAATGTTATTGAATATGACATTTACCTTCAAGGAAGGGGGTGTGATTGGGATGTGGAGGAGGACTCATTTACCCTTAATTATGGTATATCGGTATAGGATTCGAGCACTGAATGTATATTTATAGAAATCTTTAATCGAACATTTTTTAACCTAACTCAACTTTCATGCATGCTTAATGCTTCATTCGCTCGATAACAAGTTCATGTAGAAGATAATACAAAACTGTCGTAAAACAAGAATTAACTCATGTATTTGACTTTGATATCATAATAAATGTATGTATATTATCTAAAACCGTAAAAGGAGACAAAATGTCAATCTACCCGTTGGTGTAGGACTATTATATTTTCTTTTTAATGTTACAGCGAGAATCTGAATTAATCGGGAAAGTGAATGTGATAGGGTAATGATTATAAGAAAAGAATGAAGAAGTAGATGGCATTTAAAGTTGCTTATTTAGCTTGAAACTTGAATAGTGTAAGGCCCATTTGTGGTTATGTTAGGTAAGGAGCCACTCTATTGTTGTTTTTAGCTTTGCCAAACAAAATGCTAATTCATAAGCTATACTATATAGTTGTTGAATAGTTAATAGCACATTAGATTAAATTGGATAAATAAAATTTAAAAATATTGTGTGGTTGTGGGGGTGGGTGAGTGGGGGTGAAGAAATACATTGACTAAGGTTCCATATAGTCACTTTAAGTCCACCTAAGATTAAGGGACTGTTGAGATAAAGTCAAAATATTTCTAAACAATTAATGACACAAATTTCTTAAAATTAAATTAAAAAAGAAAGACCAAAATATAAAAATAAAAATTGAAGTGTGGGGAAATATTAGGCAACTTACTTCCATGGATCCTACTTCTTTATTTTATTTTATAAAATATAAACACCTCGATAGTCAAATATTTATATTGAAGTTTGATTAAATTTAAATTTACGTTGAAAATCTCATTTGAAGGGATAAATGCTCTCCAACAAAGATAGGTGACTTCGTATTCAGAAAAATTCAAATTCAAGACTTTTAATTGATAAAAAAATACTTATCACTTCTTACGACTATTTTTGATAGAGTTATAGATATATAAATTTGAAACCAGGGATATCTATGGTTGATATTTCATTTAAAATATTGGAGTTTGTTTATTTGTTGAGATATTTTCAAATGTGGGGAAGATCAAACTCAATATTCCACCAACAAATACCTACCTTTAGTTTCTTTTGAAGTTTAGGCCACACTCATCCTAGTATATTGTTTTATAAAATGTTTAGCATAAAGTATAAAATTCTGCATTAGTATAGATAGTTAATATTATATTAAAAAAATTAGGTGAATTTAAAATATAAATTTAACAAGTTAATACTTATTAGGTTTTTATCATCAAAATGATAAGTGCCTAGAAATTTCTATCCTTCAACGTTGTTAAATGGACAGGATAGAGATAAATTTAGACAGCTTAAAATGAGTTAAGTTAATATACGATGAATTATTGATCTGAAATGGATTAAAATGTGACTTGTGTTAAAAAGATTCACATTTTCATTGCATCATTTGACTACTGATTAGTACAAATTAATTAGCAAAATCATCATCATTGTCACAGACTAGGAAAATTAACTATTTCATCTTGAAGCCAACAAAAAAAAAAAGTTTCATCATACATAAGTACTTTGCTTTGCAAATGTAAAATAGATAAATATAAATAATCAATCTATTTGAAAGGATAACTTTCACGTATAGTAAATACAAAATTTATATTTATATATTATAATAAAGTTTGCATAATTGCGCTCTATAGCAAATATATATATGTATAATTCGCTATACATATACAATTGAAACGAATTATATAAAACGAAGTGTATAAAACGAGAAAGAGAGAAATTATATACAATTTGAATTTATATAAAACGAGAAAGAGAGAAAGGCAAAAGAGACACGAGCAGGGAAATATTTGTAATGTATAATTAAAATTGTTTAGAACGATTATATACAATTTGAATTTGTATAAAATGAGAACGAGAGAAAGGCAAAAGAGACTTGGAAAGAGGATATACAATTGAATCGAATTGTATAAAACGAGAAAGAGAGAAATTATATACAATTTAAATTTGTATAAAACTAGAAAGAGAGAAATACAGAAGAGTCTTGGGCAGGGAAATACTTTTATTGTATAATTATAAGTGTATACGACGAAAATATATGTATTTATATGTGTGTATACAATTTTCTTTCGCTTTATACAATTAGAAACACAATTTATACAATTTTATTGTACAGAGCGAGAGAGACGAGCGAGAATATGAGGAAGAGAGGGACTGACAGACAGTTTACTATGAAACACAAATAAATCAAACGATAATTATTATATTTATTTTATATTATCAGTTTGTCATTCTATATGATTATCCCTTTCAAATGCGCGAGTTTATGTCTATGGCACAGGCCCATTAATGCTCATTTCTGATCCAACCTGACCCGACCCGACCTCTGTACACTCCACGCACCACCCACTAATATCCGGTTTGTTTTACACGTAGTCAAAGCATTTTCTTTTTTTTCTTTTTAATGTTCTGCCAAAACTGCTAGTGTTTTTATTGCTAGTTTCCATGGTTTAGTGTATATAAAGAAGAAGAAAGAAGACAACTTTATTTTATTATTACAGTATGATCTGTATTTAACGGCTATTCTTTTTGGTCTTAAAGTATAAAAAGAAAGAGAGATTTCGACCAGTCAAACCATTTTCTGCTGCCCCTTTTGATTTTTTTTTTCTCTCTAGGTTGCAGAAAACATTCAGTATCTCTTCAAACTAACATACCCCTTATCTGAGAAAATGAATTTTAATCCTGAAAGGTGATTCCTTTTTACTTGTTTTCTCATGGGTTGGTTTGTTCTTGAACTGTTTTTGTTGTTTTATGGACTTTTTGATGGTTGATTAGGATTTTTGGATACCCATTTTGGTAGGGTTTGGTGGGGGTTTGATGTTTTAGGACAGAAATGGTCAAATGGGAGATGGGTTTTGCTTTTCTTGCTCTAACTGAGAGTGATGAATCAGTTTTGGGGGTGGTGGTGGTGGTCTCATTTTAGTTTATATGTTTTTTGCAATCTGTTTATTTTTTCCTGATTTGTTACTGTATATGGATGGTATAGATACACTTCTTAGTGTTTTGAGTGAAAGGACATTGATTTTGAGTGCTTAATATTTGTTCTAGAAGTTCTTTCTAGTGAAGAACATCATGTTGATTCTGTGCCCAATTGTTTGTGTGTAGTTTCTATAGGTTTATGTGATGTTGTTGCTGTTACTGTCTTTCTAGAATTGGTTTTACTTGCTTAGATTGTGATACTGATCATTAGATCTGATGTTGTAGGGCTACTTATGCTTGATACAATAACACCAATTTAGCTAGTATAATCCCACGAGTGAGTTATGATTTGGTGGGGTGTACGTAGAGAGGTTGTTTCCTAGGCTCAAAGTGCTTTTGCTCTATTTTCTTTGCGAATTATTTACTGGTTCATTTCCGGATTTCGTTAAGGCCATTTCTTGGTGACAATGGTTTGTGCATTTCTGTGAATACCGATGAATGATGGGTTCTACTTTGCTGTCATTAAACCGTTTAGCTAATTAATGAGTACAATGTGGCAAATCCCTCGTGGATTTTCCGACATTTTGTGAGGCTACTTTGGTTTATGTTATTTCCTAGAAATGAATGCACTGAATAGATTCCGTGTTTCGCTGTACACAGTGACATGTGGAAATGGCGTGACAGTTACTCTCTTGGAGATGATCCCGATATTGGTAAGATCTGTTTACCTCGTTCTGATCTGTAAAGAATAATACCATGTCCAACTTACTGATGAGAAATGTGTTTGGCCATGTGAATAGATATATCTGATTGCTTGTTGAGCAAAGGTGAAGATATTTCCTTTATGTTTGACGATGAAAGAACTCCAGTTAAGTCTTGTGGAGAGTTGACTTACCATGGTAGCAGCTACGGTAAGACGATACTGCATCCTCAACTCTCATAAAGTACTCACAGCTTCTCTTTTGCAGTTCTATTCAGCATTTTACTTCCGCTTTCATGAAATATGCTTGTTTGATTATGATTTGGCCAAACTTATATTCACTCTAGAATCATATCAATTAATCTGCATTTGCCTATCTAAAAACCAGTTTATATTATGTTTGTGTTACTTGAATCAATGTTGCTTATGGGATGAACATGCACCTGCGTGTACTTCGTTCCGTATTAGACTTGGTTTTATGTATTTTTGGGAGTGCATAATGTGATGGCTTCTTGGCTAACCTCTATTTGAGTTGGTCTGTTAAGTCGTATTTGCTAAAAAGATTACCTTCACAGGAGGAAGTAACAAGCTAAGTTGCTTGGACTCTTCACTTTTGGTGCCGCACCCGAGGACGAGTTACATAGGTGGCAAGGCCCCTTGTGCCTCAACTCTTAAGCAAACTATTGCCTATTTATGCCTTAATCAAGAGTGTCTAGTGCACTATTTATGGCGTTGAAAACTAAAATTGAGAGATAACAATGACGAGTATTTTTAATCCGCTTTTCATGAAGGCATTTACATAAATATTTCTGGCCAGAGGATACTTTAAGTGCCTATATGTCCACTTGAATTTGGGTGCTTTATGACGTTGTTGCTATATTTTTATTTACAGTTATAATTATTTTCCGTATCTCACTTTAGTACTTACAGAAAACAATGACAAGGAGACACAGAGATACAATGAGTCATCCTCACAAGTGAAAAGGCGCAGAATGCTTCAGTTTGATACAGAAGCAGCAGATGCACCACTTAGCAACGAGGAACTATCATCATCATTTCTAAATTCACAGGTAGGCTCCCATGTACTGTCACATCTTTGGGTTGCGCCACTTGATATATTCTTATTTGTCTTGGTCTCTCGTGTTATATCGTAGAACAATTCTGGTTATAGCCCTTTTGGGGTTCACCCAGAGCATATTCGAGTCTCTATTTCTCACTGTAGGATTGTCCTATCAATTCATGTTATGAAACAACAGATTTTAGAACTAGTATCCTCGACTGTTTTAATTGCTCAATTAATTAGTGTCTGGTTTGTTACTTAAGATGCCTCCAATTTAAAGTCCTTGTAAAATTTGTTGTAAATTTGAACAAGCTGATTGATTTTGGACTTCTGTCATTCCAAATCCTGCACCTTTTTAAAAATTAAATGATCTTTGTATTTGTTCCATGTTTTAGGAGACTGACACTTCTGTTGATGAATTCATCTCTGAAATGTCACAGTGGGTTTCAGTATTTTCAGGTTTGTTCCCTGTTCATATCTGCTCTTCAACGGATATCTACCAATTGCATCTATAAGCTCACATAAAATGTTTTTTTTTTCAGAGGACATATCTTCATCTGGTAATGAGGGGCTCGATCAGTCATCTGAAGGATGGGTTGCTAGTTGTTTAAACGATTCTCAGATGCATGTCAGCCTTGAGGATATGTATGTTTTAAGCTTTTGCCTAAAAACTTCTATCTTTTTCGGAAAGTATTAAGAAAACCACTTCAATCTGACAATATTTTTTGGAAACAGCGCTGCCTCTGATATTCAGTTCGATGTTTCAGGTTAGTGACACATCTTTGCTAGAATTTAGTAGCTTTTTTCCCTTATCGATTTGTGCCACAAGGTGCTCATTATCCTCTCCATCTCTTCCTCAACTTTCTGTTTCTCTGTGCAGAGATTTGCAACACCCCACGTGAATGTGAATCTAATGTGGTTCAAGAGCGCCCTGTACAGACTCGTAAAAATGTTGTTTTCAAAGGTATTTTTCTTCCTGTTTTGTCATGGATGATGTTTCATTACAGAATTTTGCCTCAGTATTAGACACCACCGTAGAGAACTCGTGGAGCCTTGTCTCATATGTGAGCTAAACTTGTTTCACTTCTTCACCCTCACTAGGTAGGAGATCATATATGCGGGCTCCTACAAAAGCTGCTTCCTCTGTTGTCTATCCATTTTCTTTTGTTAAACCGTGTGGCGCCCAAGGAGACGTGACTCTGAAAGACATAAACCAGAGGATACGCACCCCAAAATTGAAGACACCACAGAATGTTGAAGACCCCTCGGTTGCATACCCAAAGTCTGCTTTCTCTGGTAAGCCTGTTGTTGGAAAGACCACAATTCCAACAGAAGGAGGAAAAGGCAGCATAACCATAATGAGGACAAAGGGATAATTGTTTGAGCAATTAGTCTCTTTTGTTTCGAGGTTTTGCTCCATTTCTTTTGGAGTCGGATATCCTCAGCTTTTCCGAGGGGCCTTGGAGAGTATACATGCTTTCCGGTTGGCATCATCCTTGTAGCTCATACCGTGATGTCACTTATGCATACTTGAGTGCCCCCTCTTGTTGCCGTATACTGTGCTTTAGACATGGTACGGTCAACGTACTAGTTGTAGTATTGTAGTTTATCCGCGGAGATCCTCTTATAATTTGACTGTACAAAACCTTTCATTACTGTTGCTATTTTATTAATTTTAGAAAAACCTTTTGTTACTCTGGCATCTTATAAGCTATTCAATGAACATTTATGTTGCAGGAGTTCACTTTATAGCGGCAAATTGCTACTATAATTTTGATATCTATCACCAAATTGCAACCATTTTGTTCTTTTGAGTAGTGATGATAATGTGCAACTCTTGTGATGATTAGTGGGTAAAAATACACCTAATTATCACTTTTATCATTTTCTCGTGAGTTTCATATTGGAACTATTCGTTTTTTCCTTTTATTAAAAAGAGGGATTATAGTGAAACTCTGGGTGACAACAAACACTAGTTAGCTTCTTCCAATTGCTTAAGCTTTTGATGGATTAAGTTATCAGTGTTCGTGCAAGTATAAGTAGACTTAAAAATAGTTGAGATGCGCGAATGTTTGACTATGCGTACAATACGAGATGACAAGTTATTTATGAAATAATTGAAGTCCAAAAGTGAACGCAACGATAGATAGATGGATGTCATTTCTTATCGTTTGGAAAAGTTGCATAAGTAGTACCGAGTAAATATTTATAATCTAACACTATTTACTAAATTACATGTTTTTGACCCTAATATCATGAAGAAGGGTGCATGTTTGATTAGAGATCAATAATTACTCTTGATATAGGTGGATTGTAAAATTAAAAATTAAAAATTAATCTCAAATTTAATAAAATATTATCATTTTTATATCGATTGGATGTTTGATTTTTTTAGTTTAATTCAATTTTCAGTTTTCTATGAACACAGCTAGTTACAATACTAATGGTAATATGTTTAAGCTTATTTATCTGAAACATGTATTAATAGACAGCGATGCGCCGCGGTCAGCTTTGTTATTGGTTCGATTTATCGATTTTTAATTTGTGAATTCAATAACATACTTCTTATTGATTTTTGGTTAATCGATTTATGATACTTAACTGTTTGATTTTTGATTTAATCAATAAAAAAATACTCATATATATTAATATGTACGATAAAAATTAATAATCATAAAAAGAAACATTCATTTTTTTTTTGCAAGTTTAGACAATAGACACATTCAAAATAAAAAGTGTGAAAGTAACAATCGTTTTTAGTAAATCTAGGCAATTGACACATTCAAATTAGAAGTGCGCTTGCAATTACACAATGAAACAATAATTAAGGTTTAAGTAATACTGAGATTAAAATTATATATCTGAATAAGGATAAAATAATGTTTAACCATTAACAAAAATCATAAAATCAGAAACCAAATCAATATTTCAATAAAAAGTTTTGTGAAACCATTAATCTATTACCAATAAATCAAAAGTGTTTTTTTTAATTCAATTTTTTGATTAAATTAATTTTTTTACACCCTTATTTATAGATGAACAAGGTTATAATTTTTGTAAGAAATGTAATTGTTGAGATGCTCAAAACTTCACAATTCTTGCAATGCATAAATAATGTATCTCGTCTTCATTTTACAATGAACTATTTTTTTTTACACTAATAATTGAATGACTTATTACACATATTTTATATGAAAATTCATTGGTCTCTTTTCATGTTTCCTAGAAAGAACACAACAAGATCAATAGTAACCCTGTAACCATTACATAAGAGCTCAAATTTCAAGATTAGGAATTAATTAGATTTATTGGGTTTTGAATTAAAATCCTAGATTGTTGGATTATCATTTTGAGTTTTTAAAAAATCAATTGAAAATTTTATTTTGTTATTGTTTCAAAGTCATTTATTTTTATCACAAAGTAATATTACAAAAATTAAATTGATTAACTAAAACATGATCTAATATCAAAAATATTATGAGTGTTTCAATTTTCAGATGAAAGACAGAATTAATTTAATTGAGAAAATGTGGTGATATATTTAGAAAACTTTATTGCACCAAATAATTTAAAATTTCTAATTATATGTTGATAAAGATTTACCTCAAAAGTTTAAAGTAAAATTTTTAAAAACACATATATTAATCTTTTTTTTATACTTAACTTGTTATTTATTTATTAGTATAACTAACGATAATATATTATTACCTGAAACTATAAGTTTTATATTCATAATAAATTATTATCCAAGTATCCATGTGTTTATAATATATATCTTTTGATGTTTTTATATAAAATTTTATTTACTCTTTAAAATTAAAGAAATTTGATTTAAAATTTTAAAATATCTATACTATAAAAAAGTAAATAGTTTTTTTCCAATAAATTTCAATATTGCCATTAAAAAAATCACTATTAATTAAAATAATTTAGGGGCTCAAATTTTGATTAGTTTCCCCGTTAAGTCACCCCTAATTGTGTTGTGCGTAAATTGTTATGTAACTCATGGGAATGAAAATCCTTGGATTAACTTTACTGTAAAGTTCGAACTTTACTTGAAAATATTTGTTTGGAAAAAAATATTTTTTAGTTGGAAATCATGTAGGTTGTTATTATTAGGGATTTTAAGTGTGCGGATTGAGCTAAATTTATGCAGGTTAAAATTAATTGAATTTAGATGTGTTATTTTGGCTACATATTAACTCAATGTTTTAATGGGGCTCTTTACATAAATGTATCGTTAATCGAAATTCTTTTAAATTAAAATGTTTGTATGTTTGTAATGTATATATAATCTATCAATAATATAAATATAATACAATTGTATTACCAATAAAGGTTGTGGTAAAGTGGTAACATTTTTTTAAGTCTTTAAATTTTTTTTGGGAGTGGGGGAGTGGTGGTGGTGGGTGGGCGGTGGTTGGGGTACAGTGGTGGAGTGGAATGGTAAGGGACTAGAGAGTTGAGGTATTATTAACTTAGCTTTCATTTAATATTTTTTGGCTTTAGGAGATTAAAGTGGGTTACAATAATTTTATCTAAATTATATTTGACTAAATTTATTTTTATCCATATTTTACATCGGTGGATTATAATCCAATCCATTTTAACTTAATATATATTTAAACCACCCAAATCCGATCCGATCCATACATTTGTCACCCCTACCTAGAATGAAGTTATCAAGAAAAGAGCGAAGACAATGCTAGGTTATAATGGAAAGAAGAAGGAACACATGGTACACTACTCAATTCAAAATGGGAGTTGAGATTTAGAGTTTCGTGCTCTTTCTTCTTTTTTACCTTTGTTCTTAGTAAATTTATTCTCCTCCAAGGAATAGATTCATAGAGGATATTTGACAAACATGTTGTATTGATGAATGTGTTAGAATTTTGATTTTCTTATGTTTGAACTCGTTATCGTTATGAGAGTTTTAATTAAATTGCAACTTTGTTCATTATCTTATTTAATCAAAATAGTATTATCTTATTAATTTTGTTGCATAATCTTGTGTGAGTTTGAATCAATATATCTTCTCGAAAGTAATTGAAAAGCTTGTTCATAATTGCTTATTGAATCTCAAGGAAAAATAGTCGACTGACATTATTACTTCCTTAAAAATAAGCATTAACATGTTCTTACATATAACGATCGATGAGTTATAATTAGTTTATTTCTTGATCTTCTCAATCTTAGTGATACTCTAATCAACTATCGAATTCGAGAGGCCGGATAGAATTTTAGATGTGATAAATGAATATGGTAAAATTTAGACTATCATGATGAGATTCTTTCGTCTTTCACCCTTATCTTTAATTATTGATATTAAACTTATTCATAGTTATCAATTGTCTTAAATTATCATTAATCTATAACATTGTTCATAACCACTACTAACTCGCTCGCCACTCTCGTTTGGTGGCAGCCTCGCTCGCCTCTCTCAATTTTTTTATACAAACATAAATGTATGAAATGTGTTTTTATTTGTATAAAGCGAGAGGGAATTGTATAAATTCATATATTTTCGTTTCCCTATCTCCCCTGCCCAGTTTCTTTTGCCTTTCTCTCTTTCTCGTTTTATACAAATTCATATTGTATATGATTTCTTTCTTTCTCGTTTTATACAATTCGATTTAATTGCATATTCCCTGCCCAAGTCTCTTTTTTCTTTCTCACTTTCTCATTTTATACAAATTCAAATTGTATATGATCGTCCTATACATTTATGATTATACAATATAAATATTTCCCTGCCCAGGTCTCTTTTTTCTTTTTCACTTTCTCATTTTATACAAATTCAAATTGTATATGATCGTCCTATTGGAACTATTCATTTTTTCCTTTTATTAAAAAGAGGGATTATAGTGAAACTCTGGGTGACAACAAACACTAGTTAGCTTCTTCCAATTGCTTAAGCTTTTGATGGATTAAGTTATCAGTTCGTGCAAGTATAAGTAGACTTAAAAATAGTTGAGATGCGCGAATATTTGACTATGCGTACAATACGAGATGACAAGTTATTTATGAAATAATTGAAGTCCAAAAGTGAACGCAACGATAGATAGATGGATGTCATTTCTTATCGTTTGGAAAAGTTGCATAAGTAGTACTGAGTAAATATTTATAATCTAACACTATTTACTAAATTACATGTTATTGACCCTAATATCATGAAGAAGGGTGCATGTTTGATTAGAGATAAATAATTACTCTTGATATAATGCTATTTTCTTGTAAATTGTAAAATTAAGAATTAAAAAATAATCTCAAATTTAATAAAATATTATCATTTTTATATCGATTGGATGTTTGATTTTTTTAGTTTAATTCAATTTTCAGTTTTCTATGAACACTGCTAGTTACAATACTAATGGTAATATGTTTAAGCTTATTTATCTGATACATGTATTAATAAGATAGTGATGTGCAGCGGTCAGCTTGGTTTCATGTATTATTGATTTGATTTATTGATTTTCAATTTATAAATACGTCAATTGATAATTTGATCAATAACATATTTCTTATCGATTTTTAAATAATCAATTTATGATACTTAATTGTTCAATTTTCAATTTAATCAATAAAAAAATACTCAAATATATTAATATATACGATAAGGAAATTTTGATAAACCATATGATTTTCCAGCATTTGGCATGAAAGTAAAAATCATAAAGTAACATTCATTTTTGTTGCAAGTTTAGACACTAGACACTTTTAAAAGAAAAAGTGTGAAAGTAACAATTATTTTTTAGCAAATCTAGGCAATTGACACATTCAAGTTAGAAGTGTGCTTGCAATTACACAATTAAACAATAATTAAAGTTTAAGTAATACTGAGATTAAAATTATATTTGTAAAATGTTATACAATTAAGGTTTGCTGGTCTAAGGATAAAATAATATTTAACTATTAACAAAAATCATAAAATCAGAAATCCAATCAATAATTCAATAAAAAGTTTTGTGAAACCGTTTAAAAACCATTAATGCATTACCAATAAATTAATAATGTTTTTATTTAAATTTGATTTTTTGATTAAATTGATTTTTACATATCCTATTTATAGATGAACAAGGTTATAATTTTTTGTAAGAAATGTAATTGTTGAGATGCTCAAAACTTCACATCCTTTCAAAGAATACATAAATAATGTATCTCGTGTTCATTTTACAATGAACTAGTTTTTTTTACACTAATAATTGAATCACTTATTAAACATAATTTTATATGAAAATTCGTTGTTCTCTTTCAATGTTTCCTAGAAAGAACACAACAAAATCAATACTAACCATTACATAAGAGCTCAAATTTCAAGATTAGGAATTAATGAGATTTATTGGGTTTTGAATTAAAATCCTATATTGTTGGATTATCATTTTGAGCTTTTAAAAAATCAATTGAAAATTTTATTTTGTTATTGTTTCTAAGCTATTTATTTTCATCACAAAGTTATATTACAAAAATTAAATTGAATAACTAAAACATCATCTAAGAACAAGAATATTATGATTGTTTCAATTTTCAAAAGAAAGGCAGAATTAATTTAATTGAGAAAATGTGGTGATCTATTTAGAAAACTTTATTCCACCAAATAATTTAAAATTTCTAATTATATCTTGTTAAAGATATATCTCAAAAGTTTAAAGTAAACTTTTAAAAAACACATATATTATTACTTTTTTTTATACTTAACTTGTTATTTACAATATAATTATGAATATAAAATTTATAGTTTCAGGTAATAATATATTATCGTTAATTATACTAATAAGTATTAATTTAAACTAATAAAATATTATCCAAGTATCCATGTGTTTATAATATATATCTTTTGATGTTTTTATATAAAATTTTATTCACTCTTTAAAATTAAAGAAATTTGATTTAAAATTTTAAAATATCTATACTATAAAAAGTAAAAGTTTTCTTTCTCTCTCCTTTTTTTTCTCAACTTCTTTTACGTTTTTTTCCCCAATAAATTTCAATATTGCCTTTAAAAAACTCACTATTAATTAAAATAATTTAGGGGCTCAAATTTTGATTAGTTTCCTCGTTAAGTCACCCCTAATTGTGTGTGCATAAATTGTTAGAGTTCGGAGCCTAAAGGGTATAAAATATTAACAAAAATTTCAAAACGGTATATTAAATTTTATATTGACCAAAACGATAAAATCGCTGCACCAACAGCGACTTACCCCACCGGAAAAAGCAAAATCGCTGCCTAAGCAGCGATTTATAGATTTTTCTTTTTTTAGTAAAGCGATTTCAATTTTTTTCTTAAAATAAAGAAATCACTGCTGGGAGCAGCGATTTCAAATTATTATTTTTTTAGCGATTTCCTTAATTTTTTTTTAAAAAATTGCTACCTAGGCAGCGATTTTGTAAAAAAATATTATTTTTTTCTATAAATCGCTGCTTAGGCAGCGATTTCATTTATTTATTTTTTTAAAAAATCACATTTTACAAAATCGCTGCAGAGGCAGCGATTTTGCTTTTTCTGGTGGGGTAAGTGATATATTCCTTTTTAAAATTGTAACTGATGAAAATTCAAGTGATATATTCCTTTTTAAAAATTTAATTTTCTCTATTCTATTATTGAATAATTGTATTATGCAAATATTGACATTTTCAATAAATATTGATAATGTGGCTAAGGAGTCCTATTAAATGTTAAAATATTGACATTTTAAAAAATTTCTATAAATTTTATAACGAATCTGGTTGCTATCACGTATTAATTGAGAAAGGTAATGAAATGAATTATAACAGAATGTTTGTAAAAAGGGTATAAAATGGTTGTTGGAAAATATATAATAAAGATAGTGAAATTATAATATCAAAATAATAATAATATAAGAATTAAGATAAATACTATTACAACATTACTCTTAAGTAATATATACGTATGTATATATTTATATAATTTTTAATTTGTGCTAGACACTGTCCTAAAACATTATTTTAATAGTATGAAATGTTTCTCGAATTTAATTAAGTCTTCTCTAATTAATTAGAGGATACAGAAATCAACAAATTATAAATACTACAAAATTAAGCAAGTCATCGGAAGGAGATATTTGAAATCGGCTAAGTCTTACTCTTCATTTGGTTGTCTTTCCTCAAGATTTCATCAACTTATATATAGGGGAGTTTAGGCCTTCAAACTTGGAGAAGAAGATAACATAACTTGGGGAGAAAGGAAATTAATATTTGGAGGCGAAGAAAATAAACTCGGGGACAAAGTATTATGACATATGCACATTCGTCATCAACTTAATGACGTAAATGCTTATGTCATAGACTAAAATATCTCAAATTAATTCAAAATATCCAACAAGGGCCACCAAGGTTAACCCTAAGGGCATTTCGTAGCCAATAAGTTAACGAAGAGTATTTTTGAAGCCCTCTCTTCAAATGTAAGCAAAAAAATCAAAAGGAGCTAAACTTCTCTGAATGATTCAACTTTTCTTTATTTTCTTTTTGCTTTCCATGGCCGATCAGGATTTAGGTATAGATTATTTCTACTTTTCTTTTAATTTTCTACTTACTTTTACTTTTTTTGTTTCCTTACATGTGAGCTTTATACTGCAGGTGTTATACTCAGAAAAGCGAAAATGTACCAAGAGTACATGCAGATGGTTCCTATCCCCGCAAGGAAGGCCTCTGTGATTCCTTGTAACTCATGGATAGGGTTGACTGCATCAATCAAGAGGTTATATGGGCAACCCCTGCACTACCTGACCAACCTCTCCATAAAAAAGTGGGATAGCTTGAGGATTGGGACTAGCGATGAAGATGTTCCATTGGATATACTCATCGATCCAGCTAAAGCTGAAGCAGGCATTTGGCTTATAGAAGAAATGCATAGAAAAACTACATCTCCTTATTTCATTGCTAGGCTCTGGCATGCTGATCCTATATATCATGCTAATATTGATGAAATTTTCCCAGATTTGAATGATCCATCCAAATAGATTCGGCTGCAAATACCAATCCATCTTATATATGGATTTGGTTTAGAATCTTGAATTTCTAATTTATTTCTACATGTAATACCTATCTACACATGAGCATAATTTTCTCTAATACAAAAATATGTACGTTTTGAAAAATGATTATAGTATGAATGCTTTTGAGTTTCTCTCATGTTTATTTATGCTAAAAATCATTACTTATTTTGAATATAGAAATTTAATTAAAAACTATATTCTATTGAATAAGTAACTGGTGAAATACTAAAATTTATAAATTTAATTGAAATATTAAAGTTATCAAATTTGACTCCTCTCCATTTCTCTTCTTCCCTTCCCGAAGTTTTCCTCTTTTTGATTTTGTTTTGGTTAGTCTTTTTTTAGATGATTCTTTAATTGAGTTTAGCACTTTTGACTTGAACATTGATGTAAATATTTGGTTGATTTAAAAATCTGACCTTTTAGATTTGTTTGGCCTAAAAAAACAATCAGGATTTAGACAACTAATATTTTGTGTATTAATTTCCTTGAATTTTTTTTAGCAATTTCATAATTATAGCAACATATATCTTGTCCATAAATACATTTTAAAAGATTTTTCTTCCTATTTTTTTACCTACCAAGCATCCATCTTCCAATTCCATATCAGATAATTGATTTTCTAAATCGAATCCAATTTAAAAAATTAAATTTCCTGATAATAAAATGATTTTTTTTCTCTGCTTTCATGCTATTGGTTGTCGTCAATTTTTTACATCAAATATTTTTAACACAAAGAGGGAGAAAAAGAGATGAAATAAATGGTAATTTTTAAATTGATAAGAACACATCTATTTGTATACATTAATTATGGTTATGATACACTTTACTTAATTAAATTAAGGTCAGTAATTTAAGTATAGCTTACCTAAATTATAGTGTAAGGAGTAATTATATCTTATTTCTATTCTTTTTTAATTACAATAATTCCTTTATAATTTCGGATACATAAAGCACCATCTAACTATATTAATTCTGATACAAAAAGAAAAAGTATCAATATCTTACACGCAATAGGGAATAAAAATTGATAACCTAATTAAATCTCATAAATTACGTTTATATTTCTTTTTTACTTTTGATATATAAAGGTAAATCCTAACAAGAAAGAAGAAATTCAAAATTTTAAGTTGCTTTCACCTATTCAGTGAAGTAACTTTTCAGATTTGATTAAAAAAAATTTGTCGAAATTTTGGGTAACCGAGGTCAGTTATGAAGGATACAAAAGTGATGAAATTGTTGTTGGACAAAAGATTTCTTTGGTGAATTATCAAATTCATCAAAGATCTTTTCAATTTTGATTCAAGATTGTCAAAAAATTTTGAGATTGAAAATTCTTCTCCCTGTTCATCGAAGATCTATTCAATTTTGATTCAAAATTATTGAAGATTTTGAGATTTAAAATTCTTCCCCTAATTTTTTGGAGATCCTTTCAATTTTGATTCAAAATTATCAAATTTTTTGAGAAGATACATTATGAATATCTTCACTATTTTTGTTATTATTATCATCATCAGTGATTTAAAGAGGTCCTTGAGCTTCTCTGAAGGCTCTCAGCCTCTCCCTTCGCGCCACCACCGCCACCATTGACTATATATTTGTATACTAAATGTCAAATTCAAATTCTCATTGCTTCTGCAGAGTAAAGAAACGGAAAAAGTAGAAGAACATAATATTGATAGAGCAACTGTATGAATTCACATGTATCAACTTTTATGTATTTATCTATCATTTTCATAAAATTATGATACATTATTATTTATAATTTTAAATTCAGGATGAAGAGATCTAATAATATCTGAAATTATATGTATTGTGTTGTTTAGTCAAGTTTGTAATTTATGATCTCGAGATAGATATATTATTCATGATACATTACTATTTTTAAAATATTTAATAGATTGCTAAATACAATCCAACTTGATACATTAAACTATAAAGATTGCCCATAAGGTGTTTGATTTTAGATCGTTGATATGTATATGATACATGTAATAAAGCTTGATAATTATTAAATTTGATATATGTTATGTTTATGCACATCAATCAATTTGATACATAGTGATTTAGCTATAGAACATTAGGTTTATGTATTGAGTATATTTATTGGGTAATGTGTATATACAAGTAGCCTTCTAATTGAATAATTTTGGGTGTATGTATAAGGTTGTAAAAGATTGCCATTGATATGTATAATCTACTTATTTTTGGATGTGATACATAGTGCTTTAGCTATATAACATTATGATTTATGTATATAAATTTAAGATATATTACATAATTTGATACATGTAAATGATACATTAGATAGGGTTGATGTATCAATTGCATTCATATTGAATATGATAAACACTAATTGAAGATTCAATAACATTATTATGTCTCAATACCTTAAATATGAACATGATGAATAGCATGAAATTAAACAAAGGTTTATATAGGAGTGATGTATCAAATCAATAATAACACTAACAAAGACTAATTTAAGTGTAAAAAAAATAAACGAGATACATTAAAAATCTGTATCTTTGATAGTGATGGTCTTGTAAGAGCTAATTTCATTTTTTCCTACCTCTTTTCAAATTACTAAGATCTTTAAAATTTACGAATTTCAGATACATCACTGGACTTTCGGATACATCACTAGACATTTAGATACATAGGTGACGGGTGTATTCGAAAGGATAGGGATGTATCAAAGAGGGGATATGACATCCGAATACATCACTGGATTTCACCAACAGATATTCGGATACATAGATGAGGGATGTATTCAGAGAGGGTAGAGATGTATCCGAGGGGAGAATATAATGTATCAACAAAAGGAGCGTGATATATCCCAAAGGAGACTTTTGAAAATTTTTAAATGAAAAGAAAATTTTGAAATTATGGTAAAATAATATGTTTATTAGATAACTTTATAAAGTACATAAAAATAGTTTAATAATTTTATATACCAAAAAGAAGAAATATATTTGTTAATCAATTGAATAAAAATAAGGGCAACTTTCACATATAGCAAACGAAAAATTCATATTTGTATACTATAGTAAAGTTTGCATAATTGCGCTCCATAGCAAACAAAAAACTGTAAAATTCGCTATACATATACAATTATATAATTCGCTGGCCTAAATTGTATAATTCGCTATACATATACAATTATATAATTCGCTGGCCTAAATTGTATAATTCGCTGGCCTATTTCGCTGCAATTGTATAATTCGCTATCCTATTTCACTGCAATTGTATAATCCGCTGCCTATTTCGCTGCAATTTTTTTATAAAATTTGCTTTGCATATAATTGAATCGAATTAAAATGTATGTATATTGCATAATTATAAGTGTATAGCAAGAAAATATATGTTTTTCTCTCGCTTTATACAAAAACAGAAACACAATATATACACTTCTGTTGTATAAAGCTAGATAAAATTGTATTTCACTGCAATTGTATAATTCGCAATTGTATAATCGTTGGCCTTTTCCTCTGCAATATTTGTATAAAATTTGCATTTGTCTACAATTGAATTGAAGTAAAATGTTTATAAATTATATAATTAAGTGTATAACACAAAGATATCTCTTTTTGCATATGTATATACAATTTTCTCTCGCTTTATACAAAACAAAAATAGAATTTATACACTTCTGTGTATAAAGCGAGAAAGGCGAGCAGAGGGAGAGTGGCGAGCGAGAATTTTGGGAAAGAGGCGCTTGACAAACTTTGGCTAACGTTTGCTATGGAACACAATTAAATCAAACCCTAGCCACTTCATTTATTTTAGATTATTAGTTTGCTATTATATATAATTTTCCCTAAAAATAATAGGAAGATTATGATTATATAAATTTAAATAATATAAACATCAAAAAAAATTTCTCGTGTAATTATTGATGCACACTATATACACATGAAAGTTACTGTATACAATTATGCATAATATTAATGTTAATTGTCATAAATGTTTTAATATTTGATTGTTATACAATATTCAAACATAATATTTGAGTAGAGTTGTTATACATAAATAATTTAACAAAGAATGTATCACTATAATGAACATCGTAGTTATTAGAATATCTTTTAAAATAAAATATAATATGAAAAATTGATTTTGAAAAAAATCAAGTCACTAAAATAACAAATAATTGTTATGTAAAGATTTGATTGTATTAAATAGATCTTATTAGAAAATTAATATTTTTTTATAATACTCATCAAATATAAAACATTAATTTTTTGTAAACAATTCTAATTTATATTCCATTCTAGTGTTTCTTTTCTATTTAAGGAAACTTAAACTAACTTTAAAATTTGTTACTTTTTCGATGCATTTTGTTAAATTATTCTTATTTTGTTACGCTACGTATAAAGGGAATTGAAGCTTTTATATTATTGGCAAAAAGATATATAATATATTACTTCAATTCAATAATTTATTTATTACGAGCATATCTTAATTGAAAAAAAATTTAAGAATGATAAAAAAATATTAAAAAGTATTTTTATTAAATAATTTCCCTACTCCAAAAATTAGAAAAAAAAAACAAACATCTATAGATTACTCTGTAACATAGTCGAGGCAATACATTCGAAAAATAGAAAAAAACAATCAAATGTAGACGAAGCAAACAAAAAGAAAACAAAATTGAGAATCACTTATTTTCTCATCCACATAAAAAGAAAAGTAAAAGATTATCACTTTTAAAAAATAACGTAATATTTTAATTTTCAATATTCACTTGAGATGCCTAAGACCGCCATACTTGAGTGATATTTAGTACATTATACATATATATTTTTTTTATGATCATAAAATTAAAAAAAAATTCATGTTTCATTTGAGATAGATCATATTAAGATTTCGTATCGAGTTATGAATCCAATTTTTATAATCATATTCAATTCATCAAAATCTTTGAAAATGTGTTTTTTTCTTTCGAGAAAAACAAGTTTAGCCACGATGGTCGATCGATACATCTTCGTCAAAAATTATACGATATATTCAGATATGATTTTCTTAAATGTGTATATACATATTATACGCTTACACTTCTTGGCTTCTATAAAGTTTTTCCTTTTTATGTTTTAACATCTTTTCATTAAAATTCTGGCTCCGCCACTGTCACTGCGACTCAATAAACCTCATATTCACTCTCATACCCACACTACATTTTTCACAGTATTTATTTAGATCGTATGCAAATATCTTTAATAATAATATTATTTACTTACCACAAGTAAAAGAAGACTAACTTAACACACCCATAGAGTAAATTTATTAGAGGGGAGTAATTTTAATTTTCTTTAGATTTTTAATTCAATATTTACTACTTGTATTGGAATTTCAATTAAATTTAGATCGTATTTTCGGGTGAAAGAAAACATATTGCACCAAAAGATACATAGGCAGAAACAAGAAGGACAATTTGGTCAATTCACATGTTGTTTGTATATAAATGGATGAATTTATGTTTTACAGGTAATTTAGTTTGAAAGGATTTGCACGGAAATAGTACAATTATTCTCTTTGTTTGTTTGGTAGAGAGTATCTTATGCTTTTATGAAGAAAAAATAAACTTCATTAATGGTAAATAAATATAATTAAACCTTTTTTTTAGGCATATTTTTCTCCCCCAATTAATATTTTTTTCCTTTTTTTCTCTGAAATTCTCTGACTTTTTCTCACGAAGAAAAAATCAAAGCAGAAAAAGAAGATTTGGGTCAAACTTTGCGTCTGTAAATGTTTAAATGCCAAAATCTTCTTTTTCTGCATAATGGGTTTTTGATTTCACATTCTGGGTATTCTTCTTTTTTTCCCTTCAAAAATTTATAAATATATTTTTTATTTTTTTTATTTGTCCGGGGAATTAAAAGGTCGTTTTCTAAGGGTTTACTTTTTTTTTTTTCTCTCTTTTTTAATTTGATTGGTTTTCATTTATGTGTTAAATGGATTGGTTGGTGATGAGAAAAAAAGGTTGCGTAATTGAACAGATCCTAAAAGTCAGTTCTTTTTTATTTTCTTTGAATTTTTCTTTGCTTTTTTTTAGTAATTTATATTATTTATTTGTCAAATTTGGGGAAAAAAAAAAGAATTGGGTTTTTGGGAAGGTGTGAATTTGATATTTTTTTCATGTTCAAATGAAAGATATCCTTATTTTGTATTGATTTTGTTTACTGATATGAACTTTTTTTTTTATTTGGTTTACAGATCAGAAATCTGCTAAAATTTTGTTGGTATTGTTGAGATGGATTTAAATAGTAAAGAGAAAGTTGAAGAAGGTTCAAAATTGGATGGGGTAGGTACTGTTAGTAATAACAATATGGAATCGAAGAGTCTTCGAAGCATTAGTGGCAAAGATATGATATTCAGGGCTGATAAAATTGATCTGAAAAGTTTGGATGTTCAATTGGAAAAGCATTTGAGTCGAGTTTGGTCGAACAATTTAGAGAAACAAAATCAACAAAGGCCTAAGGAAGTTTGGGAGATTGATCCTTTAAAGTTGGAAATTAAGTATCTTGTAGCTAAAGGAACCTATGGTACCGTTTATCGCGGTACCTATGACAATCAAGATGTTGCAGGTAAAACATTAGTTGCTATGTTTGTTTTTTATGATCTTTGTTGCTACATGTTGTATTGTGATAATTATTGGGACTTGATCTGTCGTCGTCTATGTAAATAGTGTAAACATTCAACATAGTGCATCATTTAGCCTTTCTTGTAGCGTGGGTGCATAATATTATATCAGAAATGCATACTTTTATAGAAAGATCACGGGTTCACATGCCTCATATTTTAGTCTATGAATTAGTCCTTGTTTTTCAGTGATATTGATGTTTATATTTTGATGTCGTTCATTACCTTTGATACACAAACAAGTAAAAGAAACTAGAAAAGATTCATTGTGATCGTTGATGAAATAAGTTGAGCTGGATATCGATTGTAATTGGACTGTAGTGGTAGCGAGTTCTGTGAACTTTGATATTGGTATTGATGATATCCATTTTTAACCTTTACGAAACTGATTTGGATGTTTAGAAAACTAAGTCCAAGTCCACTAAATTTTCTCTGTTTATCAGATAGTGACAAGTAATACCGTAAAAAGCTGTTTTTTTTGGTGGATTAACTTGTTTGAGATGAATTTATTGATATTCACTACCAGTATGCGAATCACTGAACTGTATTGTTGGCATTGCAGTTTGCGATAAATGATTATTGCCTTGTATTATAATCACGTAAAGCACTATTTTTCTGATAAGATATATAAGATTGACATTGAAAGTTCCTTTTATTCTCTTCTCAACAATAAAAAGAAGGTTCTTTTTATTCTTTTCTGAGGGTGATTGGATAAAATTACTGTGAAAAAACTTGATGAGTTTATGTTCCTTGTTCACATCATGTATAAGCATTTAATAGTGGAAAATAAAGACAGTTGAGAACCATGAGGTCTCATATTCAAAATCCTAGCAGACACAAAAAATACTAGGTGATTTCTTCCATCTGTTTTTTTGTTGGTGGGTGGTGATAGGTATCCTGTGGAATCAGTCGAGGTGGGCGAAAGTTGGCCTTGACCATACGGTTATCATAAATAAATAAAAAAACACAGAAGTAAAACTCTCAATTCATTCCATAGTGGTCTGCTGAAAGGCCTATACCTCAACGTCAAATATCTTCACCAAAGTCCAAGCTGAAAATATACGCGTAACTAGTGGTTTAATAGAAGGGCCTACACACCTGCTAAAAGTTTTCTAAATGCGTCAAGACTTCTAGGATTTTGTCAGGGAACATTTTTTCTCAATCAAGCTATTTAGGCCATAATTTTTTGGGACTTAGTTGTTGTTGTTGTTAGCTATTTAGGGCAGTATTGTCCGCTTCCGCAGCGAAATCTTCAAAGAAGCTGTGTTTGTGGTGAAATTTACTGCACTTCTTTAGAGAGTGATTATTATCAAATAGTATTCTCAAAGTTTTTCAGGAATTTTACCAACCACCGGTAATAGTTTCTTATGGAATGTTATTTGTGTAGTGAAACTATTGGACTGGGGAGAGGATGGCATGGCCACAGCTGCTGAAACTGCTTCTCTGCGGGCATCATTTCGGCAGGAGGTTGCTGTTTGGCACAAACTTGACAATCCAAATGTTACCAGGGTACATCACTTTTCAGCTTTTAATTATGAGTACTTCTACTAAGATGTTGCCATGCAGCTTAAATCAAGCTTTGGCAATTTTAGATATGGTACGTAGGATCTAATTAAAGAACTCAATGTTCTGAATTTCCATTTGATTGTATTTGCTGTTTTCAGTTTGTTGGTGCTTCTATGGGCACTTCAAATCTTAAGATTCCTTCGAAGAATCCTTCTGATGGTTACACTACCCTTCCTTCTCGAGCTTGTTGTGTTCTTGTGGAATTTCTCCATGGTGGAACATTGAAAAACTACTTGTACAAAAACAGGAAGAAGAAGCTTGCCTTTAAGATTGTCCATCAGCTTGCTCTTGATTTGGCCAGAGGGTACGTCTTTTTCCAACGTTGTTTTCTTGATAAATATACCCAATGATGCTTATATTCTTCTTCCAATTGTGCAGGCTGAGCTATTTGCACTCAAAAAAGATTGTACATCGTGATGTGAAAGCTGAAAATATGTTGTTAGATACTAGTAGAAATTTAAAAATTGCTGATTTTGGAGTTGCTCGTGTTGAAGCACAAAATCCCAAAGACATGACCGGAGAAACCGGAACCCTTGGATACATGGCCCCAGAGGTATTCCTACTTTTATGAGAGTTGTTTGGTTGGCTTTGCCCGTCTGAGATATATTATGTCAGCATGATATTGTCACTTGTCTACCCTCTCCCTATATCTTTTCAGAAAATTCTTCTTAGTTTTTCGTTAATGTTATTTCTACGTCACATTAAATCTACTTTTTCTTTATCATGTACTAAGGATTTAATCACATGCATTGTGTAGGTACTTGATGGCAAGCCTTACAACAGAAAATGTGATGTATATAGCTTCGGTATTTGCTTATGGGAAATTTATTGCTGTGATCTCCCATATCTAGATCTAAGCTTCGCTGAAGTCTCTTCTGCCGTTGTTAGACAGGTTTGTCCTCTGATTAAAACTTTGTAACTCAGTATCTTTTCTTATCTTGCTCCGTCTCTCCAACAATTGTTGCCTAATGTCATGCACAAAACATAGCTTCGATATTATATAGTATATACCTTTGAGTGTTCATGCACTTCATTATTAGAGGGCATGCTTACCATTCTCGACTCATTGCTCATGTGTTGTGTTGCTCGGACTCTCAAAATAGTTGCTGCACCTGTGTCGTATCTTCCAAAACGCACTATTTTGGAGTATCCAACACACACCAGTCGACATTTTTGAAGAGTCCGAGCAACATAGTCATATCTTGAGTTAATACTGGTCTGTTATCTTTATGTTTTTCTTGATGTATGAAAAAGACGCTGCTTAAATTATTCACATGTTATAACCATCCTGCAGAATTTGCGACCAAATATCCCGAAATGTTGTCCAAGCTCTGTATCAAATATCATGAAGAAATGCTGGGACGCAAATCCAGACAAACGACCTGAAATGGATGAGGTAGTGAAAATGTTGGAAGCCATTGACACAAACAAAGGAGGAGGAATGATACCCGAAGATCAAGTTATACAAGGCTGTTTCTGCATTGTTCGTAGTAAGGGCCCATAGTCCTTGTTTACTCTACTTTTTAGCCCTGTTGCTCATGTTGATGATATTGTACTATTAATTCATTCGGTTGCTTGAACTCTTTGAGCATGATGCTGGAAAATCTTCCTCAATTGTGTTGTAAACGCGTATAGCTGGTGAAAAGTTCAAGAATTTTAAGTTTGATCTTTTCACGAGAACCTTTCGTTCTCCTCCCTTGATGTGGATGTAGAGCTCAGACATCACTATGTTTCACCAGATTGCAATTATTTCTTCTTTTTCTTTTCAGGGAAACTCCGATGTTTCTAATCCACTGGCCCGACTAACCTTGATTATGCCAGAGAAGGCCAGTATGGGGATTCTAGCGTTCCCTATCGAAGAGAAGATTTCATTTTTAAAGCAATTCTTCAAGTATATAGTTTGGCTAAAGATTCTGTTATGCCATATGGTAATGGCAATGGCAATGGCAATGGCAAGACTACAGATTGTTTTTTGGTTTTTCTGTTAAAGTTGAACATGAGATTTCAGAGTCATTGGTGCTAATAATATGACCATTTTGCCCTCTTGATTAGTACAATTCAATTGTTCTTATTGTAGCAAATTGGCTATTTGCTCTGATAAAGGTCAAGAATCCAATCTAAGTTCTCTAAGCTTTTGGCTTTTTGTGTCCATTTGTGGTCATAATGTGCAAAAAAAGTTTCTTACTATAAGTGGGATTTTCCCAAATTGATCATAAAACATTGAGTATTTGTTTTGACTTAGGATTATAGTTAAGTGGATTCCAACACACAAAACCATTGGGAATTAGTCCAAAGACAATTAGAATTGTCTTCTCTTTTTGTTCTTTTGCTTGGTCTCGTCTTTTTCTTTGTATTAGCTATTAATACTTTGTTTATTATGCCTTAGAGCTTATCGAAAATAATTTCTCTGTCTTCGATATAAGATAGGAGTAAATCTGCATGCACATCACCTTCAGACTCCATTTGTGACTTTGTATTTGCTACACATACTCGTTTATTATGCTTTACTTGAATTGAGAGCTTATCAGAATCTTCAGTATAAGATAGGAGTAAAATTGCGTACACATCACTTTCAGACTCCACTTGTAGATTACATTGAGATTGTTATTGATGATGTATATGACCTCCTCTTTTGGCTTTGGATATCAATAACTATCTCATCAAAGTAAAACCCAAAAATTTAATTTTATGTTATGATGATCGAGTTGTGAATGGAGTGTGATGAAAGTTCTGATAAATCAGATTTTGAGTCCCACTTGAGAGAAAAAAGAAGTGATAAACGATTTTTTCTTATCTGCCTAATTGTTATTGAAAAAAAGTTAATCTATACATGTATTATCACGGTGAATTCAATTTGACAAGATATCTTATTTATTATGGAATGGATATAAAAAAGAAAAATTATTATTTACATCTATGTGAATGATTCAATTTACAAGATATTGCATTTATTATCGACTAACTGTAAAAAGAAAAAAATATATGTTATTTTAGTTTACGTGAATGTACGATGCTTCATCCATCGTATTGCTTTAGACTAGGCTCCTTATTTATTATCGAATAAAACTAAAAAAAAAATTATTGTTATATTCTGCATAAATACATAATACTGGTTCACCATATTACTTTTGGCCAGACACTTTATTTATTATTGAATGAAATATAAAAAAGAAAAACCTATTATAATGTCATTAAGAAGGATTATTCTTTAGGACACGTGCACGCAATTTGACATCTTGTTATAACTTTTTTTTAAAAAAAGTAGTAACTAAATTGACCTTTATCAGATAATAATAAAAAACCATAAGATATCAATTATATTTTTATAAAGTTGTTGAGGTTTATATATGTATATTTTCCCCCATTTCAAATAACATTAAAATATCAAAATTCTTGCTAGAAGTGGCGCTTTCAAAATTCCGTGACTCTCAGTCATCTATCTTTTTTTCACCTTGAAATTTTGAATTGGGGGGAGTCCGGCTCCCTTTCCTCCCTATGGTATGCTCCCCGGCGCAGGCCTACCACGCTTCGCAAGCAACTCCGTCCTAGCAAAGTAAAGTCTCTGCCCCTATCGCTTGATTGATCTGATCAGACACTTACTTTTTCCTACTTTTGACAAAAGAATAAGAGCAGAAATTATCAAATAATTATTTTTTCGCTGATCGGTCAAACGAATATTTGTCTTAGATTATACACATAAAGGCTTATGATAATATTTTCTAATTTACGTACTTAAAATAAGTGAAAAATATATCAAACTTATCCCTTAAGAATATATTCCAAAAATTTTCTTAAATTTTTTTTTCCCTACATGCAGAACACACCCATAGAATATGCTTTCTTTATACAATTTTCAATATATAAATAATATATTTTGTGATTAGTAATACAACGTGTTACGTATAAAATAATTTAGAAATAGCGTGAAGCAATTTCTATCGCAAATTATGATAAAAGCATCTTAATCCAAAATCTGCTTTTATTTATTTAAAATGTTTTTTCCAAAAAAAAAAGGCCATGATAAGTGGATATGTTTAATTACATAACATTAGCGTGAAATTTAAGTTAAATTATTTTATTATTTGAAAAACGTTAATCAAGATAATTCTTGTTTAATACGGCGTTGGCACTAGCTAATTATGTGTTGGCTTACAATTAAGTTTCAAATTCCATTAATATGCTTAGTGATTTCGAAATTAGACTGAAATTATATGTAAGGGTACTCCATGTTAAAAAAAAAAAAAGAAGGAAAAATTATCTAATTAAATAAATATTTTTATCATATTTATTAAGTCTTTTTATAATTTGTAATAAGTATATTTTTTCTCGCTAATTAATAATTTCATATCAGATTTCAAATCGAACACAATACATGTCTTTTTTTGCTATCATTGAAATAAGGAGAGAAGCGAGCGAGAACAAGAGAGAGGTGAATGAGATTTGTGTATGTATCCAGATACACGTGAATCACACTAAATACAAATTATATGTGACATCAAATTTGCGAGTGAGATATGAGTGACGAGCGAGATAAGAGAAAGATAAGTGAAATTTATCTATGTATCTAAAATACGTACAAATTCATTATGATACAATATATCTAAACATTGTAATTACATTAAAATTTAATAAGATATGTAATATTAGAAAGTACAGTGTATTTTTTTAAATTAGAAAGATTTTGTTATGTTACCAAAGAAAGGAAAAAGGCACATCATGTGAAATGGACTCTAAAAGACAAAATGGGTCGATTTTCCTTCATGTGCGCTAGATATATATGTAAACGCTTAACCAAATTTGATTTTGCAAAAAAAAATATTTTTTTAACCTACCCAAAAATTTTGTCCAAATTCATATAAAAAAAAATATATCGTCTAGATACATTATAAAATTATGGCTAGATACACGACACTTGAATTTAATCTTCTTCTTGGAACAAAAAAAAAATCCAAAAACTTGCTTACATAAGGAAATGTTTTTGTGAAATTATCCACCGTCCAAAAATAGCTTCTTCCTTTTTCCTTTCTCATCAAATTTCTAGACGTGAGTGCACCTATCTGAAAGAGATTATAGAATTTTGGAAAGAAGTACACGTATCTGAAAGAGATTATAGAATTTTGGAAAGAAGTACACGTATCTGAAAGAGATTATAGATTTTTGGAAAGGTATCGATCACAATAATTTACATTTTAATAGCTTAAAGTAATTTTTAAAACAGTATGTTGTTGTTTTTCTTTTTATGTATGAATTTATTTATTTTTATGTTTTTCCATATTAATATTGTAATTTTTTATAATTACATATTTCTTCTCAATGTACATGAAGTTATTAAAGAAATACATTCCAATTAAGATAGATCTAAATGGTAAGAAAAATCAATTACGATAAGACCTATTTGGTAAAAAAACCAATTACGACAATTTAAACCGTATCAAACAAATCAATCGAAAAAAGTATGTAATAGGAGTAGTAACTAATACTAATATCTTACTAAAAATAAGTTTTTGGGTATTGGAAGTGATATTTTAAAATATTTAAGGACATTCAAATAATTAAAATAAGTGATCATTTAAATATTGAAAATAAATAACATTTGATAAAGAAATGATGTTATATTAAGTTAAATAAATAAAAGTAGATAATTAAAAATGAATAAATTGCATATTAATCAAAATAAATAAAAAAAGCTAACTAACATATTTATAATTTAACACAGATAATTTGAGACGAAAAGAGACACAGCATATATATATATATATGGGAGACATTCCTCATTAAACTCATTTCCCTTTTTTCAATTTTCTGCCAACTTCTGCAAAGTTTTCAAAATAAAATATATTCACTTTCCTTCTAAATTTCTACACAATCTCCTCAATTAATTTTTAGTCAATATTTTTGCAGAGATTAATTTAATTATAACACACACAAAAAAAAGATGGGGTTGAAAAGTGAGTCAACATTTTTGGGTGATTTTCTCCGGCAGTGTGGTGGCTACGCCGTGATAGACGGTGGACTTGCGACGGAGTTAGAGAGGCACGGTGCCGACTTAAATGATTCTCTTTGGAGTGCTAAATGTCTTGTTAGCTCTCCTCATCTCATAAGAAGGGTACGTTATTTATTGTGTTTAGTTATCGCATTAATTTATTTGTTGTTTTTTGTGATTCAGTTATCGTATCTATTTGTTTTTGTTATTAGTTTTTGCTTTTAATATTTGTTATGATTTGTTGTTTATTATGTTTCAGTTATTATACTGATTTGTTATCATTTTTTTGTTTATTATGTTTCAGTTATTACAGTGATTTGTTCTTGTTATTAGTTTCTTACTTTTAATATATGTTTTCACTTGTTGATATATTATGCTTCAGTTATCGTATTAATTTGGGATTGTCATTGTTTCTTTTCTTAAATGTTCTACATTATCTTTTGTTAATTGTCATAATCTTTTATAACTAATTTGATTTATCGCATGTAAATCAAAAATTCTTCTGAATAATCCTTTCAATCGATAGAAATAAAATTTATGTTTTTTCTTTTAATTAATAAAAAGAAAGAAACGATAAAAATTAGTTTCGTGTACGTACGTTCAATTTTTTTTTATATATATCGTCATGACATGTTCATCCTTAGCTTGAACTTTTTAAATATATTATTATTATCCCTTAGCTTTTTCTTGATTTTCTTAAAAAAGTCATAATTGGAATTTAAAAAACTAATTGAAGAACTAAAATATGTAAAACTATTTTCATCATCTTAGACAGTGACAAGACTCATTCTTGTGTTAATTAATCATTCTTTATTAGAAAATTATATCATAAATATATACATTTTGTTAATTTCTTCGTAATAATTTAAATTTTTTCTCGTTAGTGAAAAAATGTTACTCCGTTTCTTTTTTATTTATGTGGAAGATTCGAGCTGTCCTATGCTTGTTGTTTTAATTTTTTTTTAATATTAGTTTCTGTGGAACATGTGAGGTGTTACACTACATTTCTTTTGACATCAACAACGTGGATGCTTTTGTATTTGACACCTTATTATTCTGTTTCAGTTTTTATGCTGACACATCTAGAAGTTACGACAAGAATATAAGTACGTGAAAGTTATTAAATTCTATCGAATTCGTATTATCGACTCTAAGTCGCCACCCCTAACATGGAATATGTGTACATAAAAGATTATTGATATTTAAAAAGTATAGTGAAAGTATTGCTAATTCTATCAAATTTAAATTATATAATTTCGTCTTTGCTTGATGTGTATTGACATAACCAAACCAAGGGAAAATATTTTTATTTCTTGGTTAACAAGAGGAATGTAACAACCTTTAACAAAAATCCAAGATAATTGCTTTGACCTATTTGTGCAAGACATCTTTAATTATGTATTGCACAAATAACAAAACATATAACAAGCACTACTATTATGCATTTCTTTATAATTCAAAGCTTTCTAATTCCTTTGAATGAAAAATACACTACGTCGAAAATGAGCTTTAGCGGCAATTAGTTGACAATTGTCGCTAAATATGTACTTTTAGCGGCGTTTAACATTTCTTGTATATGTCCCCATAGGCTTTAGCGACATTAGATCTAGTGTCACTTAACTAATGTCGGTAAAGACTTTAACATTCTTTATTCATGTGTTATTGCCACTAAAAGTTGTTTATCTTTTAGTGTTAAGAAATGTTACAGAAAAAAGTTGGTAGACCTAGGGCTTATATCCGCGGTGTTGATTAGCGATTGGCTCGTCTTTATCCAATTATGTTTGTAGTCAAATGGAGCTAGGTGGAAATTTATGGGTTCAGACAAATCCACTAGCTTTTTCATAGACCCTATATTTATATCAAAAAATTAAATAAATATATGTATATTAACATTTGAACCCCTAAACAAAATTGATCTAGAACCCCCAAAAGCATAACTTTGGGTCCGCCTCTGTTTGTAGTACTTGGATAGTATTATACTAGTTTAGGAGACTTATGTTGATCTCTACAGCAGTAGCAAATCTGCAGCAATCGCGACTCGTGTCACTGATCAACCAAAATTTTCACAACATGGATGAATCCCATGTTTCCATAGCCTAGATATCCTTTAGGAGATGAAGAGTATGTTTTTCTCGCGTAAATCGTAACCCAGGAGGAGGACAAGCTAACGGACTATAACATGAATAATAAAGATCAAAATAATTATGATTGTTATTCTTTTTCGATGTAACAGGTGCACCTAGATTACCTGGAAGCTGGTGCCAACATTATAATCTCTTCATCTTATCAGGTTTTTGCAATGAGCTTATGTATTTCCTTTTATTGCTCTTTGGCTAATTAGATAGCTAGTAATGCTCACATTAGTTGTTTCACTTTCGTTTGCACGAGACAGGCAACCCTTCAGGGATTCGAAGCCAAGGGAATTTCAAGGGAAGAAGGTGAAGCATTGCTCAAAAGAAGCGTGGAGATAGCATGTGAAGCGCGAAACATATATAATGACAGAGCTTCCAAAGGTTCTTGGGATGATTTTATTGATGGAGCCGGTTTGAAACGCAATCCGGTCTTGGTTGCAGCGTCTGTGGGAAGTTACGGAGCTTATTTGGCTGATGGTTCTGAATATAGGTGAGTTAATGTTCAATGTCTTAGTAGAACGGTTGAGGTGTATTTTGATTTAACTTAAGATAATGTGAAATTGATATTACTCTGCCCTTCGTGGTTTTGTAGTGGAATTTATGGTGATGCGATTACTGTGAAAGCTCTAAAAGATTTTCATCGAAGGAGAGTACAGGTTCTTGCGGATTCAGGTGCTGATTTGATTGCATTTGAGACAACTCCAAACAAAATCGAAGCTCAGGTATTAACGTTCTTGATCATATATACTCTTGCTCATTTTCCCCCCAAGTCGAAGTTATATCCCTTAGTAGTGTCAAGTGTGCTTAACTTCATTTTTTTCGTTTTATATAGGCTTATGCTGAGATTCTTGAGGAAGAGGCTATCAACGTTCCTGTGTGGTTTTCCTTCAGTTCTAAAGACGGTATCAATGTAGCCAGTGGCGATTCCATTGCAGAATGTGCTTCAATTGTTGATTCGTGTAAGCAAGTCGTTGGAATTGGAATCAATTGTACCTCTCCGAGATACATTCAGGGGCTGATCCAATCAATCCGAAAGGTATAGTTACTTCTTTGGTTTGTGAAATTGATAGAAACGTGTCGTCATGTACCAAGATTCATGTTGAAACTCTGAAATGTTGATTGGTTCCATGGACAAATGATATTGCAGGTAACAAGTAAACCAATACTTGTATATCCAAACAACGGTGAGACTTATGATGGAGTAAAGAAGGAATGGGTGGTAAGTCTTTTCAATACTCTATATAACCTTTCTTGTTTCTATAACATGTACGTCTATCAAATGATTGAACAATCGAGAGTCAACGTTTCATAAAAAGAACCTAATGAATTGTTGTAGGCTTCAAGGGGCGTCGTAGAGGAAGATTTTGTGTCATACGTGGACAAGTGGTGCGACGCTGGGGCGTCACTCGTTGGAGGTTGCTGCAGGACTACCCCAAATACCATTAGAGCTATTTCCAAGGCTCTCTCCAGGAGGTCTCGCAGTGTTTAAACCAAGTTTTTTAGGGCTAAATATGTTAAAAGAGTTATGGAACTAAAATGATTCTGTTTTATATGTTGTTTCTCACTACAATGGTGATAGTGCTATAATTTTCTTACATTGTACTTTAGGCATTTCAATTCAATTTATATGACCTTGTTTTCTATTTTGGTTCGTTGGTTTTAAATTTTTAACTTTTTTATTTTACTCTTGATAAAATAAATATAAAATTTATAGCTAGATAAGTATATATTCTAGAAATTACATAATAAATTAGAATTTTCTTTGAGTTTTTGTGAGAAATTTGAAGTGAAAAAGGTGAATGAAACTTTTTCATTATCTTATGGTCAAATATATGTGTTGCAATTAAAACTAAATAAAGAAAGGAACTCCTCGCACCATCGTTGCTTGGCTTTCGAATTTATTGTCTGTGACAAAGTGACTGTTGTCTTTTATATCAACTTCCACGGGCCAAATTCATTGATTGATCCTTAAATTTGCATCAAATTTCACTTAGATATCTTAACTGTTCATTTTAGAGACTTCATGTAAAGTCTCGTTATGTCATGTTGACTTTTTTTATTGATATGTCAAAGTGAATGTAATATCCTCAACAATAGCGTGTGAAAGACTAAATTTAAACAATTTTTTAATTTTATTTTCTCTTCATCTTCTTCAATTCTCAAGTCACTACCTCCCTTCATTGGTGGTAAATTTTTTTAATTCAAATTCGTTTTGAAGTCATTCTTTTTCATCTTTATTGTATTACTATTTTGAATTTATCATTGTCTCCCTCTGCCTTTTTTACGGGATAAATGAATACCAACACTCATATTTCATATTTGATCTCTCCATCTTCTCTTCCCACACAACAACACTAGAAAGAAAGAAAAATAGTAAAAGAAAAAAACACAAAAGAGATCTAGAGTGTATGAAAAATAGACAATTTTTATAACACTTTTTTCCCCGAAAAAATATTTTATAATTTATCTTTCTTTCTCTCCTTGTCTCCCTCCTTTTCTTTTCTCTCAAAACAACACTAAGATAGAAAGAAAAAAAATCTAAACCAGTAGAGAAGACAGCTACCATAAGAGGGAGGTGTTGAATTATTTTTTAGAATAATATTTTTATTTTATTTACTAAAATAGATTTTAGAATAATTTTTAACTTAAAATAACACATGTAATCATTTATCATGTCATCAATGAATGTATCACACTTTCCTTCGGTTTTTTTCTTATTATAAAAAAGTGTCAAAAAAATATAACGAAATCCTAAAAATTTGATCTGATGTCAAATAAATAAGGACATTTTTGGACCAAAATATTGATGACGAGCATTTTGGACCAAACTACAAACGGGGGACATTTTTGTTCCTTTCACATAATTTTAGGGCATTTTTGAACCAAAGTATTGATGGTAAGGACATTTTTTAGCCAAACTATAAACAAAGACATTTTTCTTCTTATCACATTAAGGGTATTTTGACCCTTTTCCCCTTTTTAAATAGCAAATGTTCATCTTATTTTAATTTAGAAAAAAATAAAAAATATTTATTATAATTTATACTATATTTCTTGTAATTATACTTTATCGTTATATAAATATAAATTAATAATGGATATACAATGATCTTTGTATATATGACATATATTATATGTTAAAAGGGTTCATGAAGTTATTCAATGTTAATTGATAAGATGAGATTAAGAAAAAAAAATATTTCCTATATTTTATTTTTTAAAGAGATTTTAAAAGGAAAAAAAACCAAGAATGTGATTCTTTTATAATTATTTAATTAAGAAGAAAATGTTTTTTAAAAGAAAAAAATACTATAGTTATTTGAAAAAGGACAAGGCATTTTGACCCATTTAGTAACTATAGGGGCATTTTTAAACTACAATATTGACTGGAAGGATATTTTTGAACTAAAATATTGATAACAAAGGCAATTTTGAATCAAACTATAAACTAAGGACATTTGACATCTTAATCCTTTTCCCTTGTTTTTATGATTATATCGTATAAATCCGTTGTTTGATAATAATAAAAAGTCTAATTTTATGTAATAACCAATCATGATTCTGATGTTACCCTGATGTATTCTTTCTATTTTATAATACATTTTCATATTAGTTGTATTCGTATTTTATATATCTTCTGGATTTATCATTTAATTATTAAAATGTGATTGATACAATATATATATATATATTATCTAAATATATGCCACTTAAAGTAATACTGCTCTGGTTAAACATTTTAGTTCTCATCAATGGAGTTTATCAGAAAGAATGGTGTCAGTTGTAAGCTCTTGAAAAGCTGAATAAACACCTCGAATAGCAATGGCAGCAACCATAAATCTATCTCTTTCTCCGCTTCTCTCTACTACACAAACTCAATCGAATCGAATATCAACAACAACTGACTTAATAAAATCCTCCAAAAATCTGAACGAAATCAAACAACTACACGCCCATTTCACAAAACAGGGGTTCAATCAGGACCCTGGTTTTCTCGGTAAACTCATTGCTAAATGCTCCGAATTGGGTTCCTATAATAGCATGGAATATGCACAAATAGCTTTTGACAGTTTCTGTAGTGGTAATGAAGAAGGTTATGATAATACATACAAGTTCAATTCTTTGATTAAAGGGTATTCCTTAGCGGGTTTGTTTCATGATGCTGTATTGATTTATGTAAGAATGGTTGTTGAATGCGTGGAGCCTGATGGGTATACTTTTCCTTTGATTTTGAGTGCTTGTGCGAAGGATGGGAGGTTTTTTACAGGAATTCAAGTTATGGGTTTGGCTTTGAAATGGGGTTTTGGTGATGATGTGTTTGTTTTGAATTCAGTGATACATTTATATGGTGAATGTGGGGAGGTGGATAAAGCAAGGAAAGTGTTTGATAAAATGTCTGAGAGAAATTTAGTGTCTTGGACTTGTTTGATTTGCGGGTATGCGAAGAGTGAGAATGCTGAAGAGGCGGTTGCTTTGTTTTTCGAGATGGTAGAGGAGGGTGTTATGCCGAATTCTGTGACAATGGTGTGTGTGATATCGGCTTGTGCAGAGTTGGGGGATTTGAGATTGGCGGAAAGAGTGTGTGATTATATTGGGAAGGCGGGATTGAAGGTCAATAGTGTTATGGTAAATGCTCTTATTGATATGTATATGAAATGTGGATCTATGGATAAGGCAAAAAGGCTTTTTGAGGAATGTGTTGATCGTAATTTGGTACTATACAATACAGTTTTATCAAACTATGTACGTAAACGGATGGTAAGGGAAGCGCTCGAGGTCTTAGGGGAAATGCTATCCTGTGGAGGACCTCGTCCGGATAGAGTAACTTTGTTGTCTTCTATATCAGCTTCCACAGAGATGGCTGATGTTTTCTTAGGAAAGCAGTGTCACGCTTATGTTTTGAGGAACGGGTTAGCGAATTGGGATTCCATTGGTAATGCTATTATTGATATGTACATGAAGTGTGGGAGTCAAGAATGGGCTTGCAGAGTTTTTGATCAGATGTCAAACAAGACAGTAGTCTCATGGAATTCACTCATTGCTGGATTTATGAGAAATGGTGATGTGGAGGCTGCTTACAGAACTTTCAATGAGATGCCTGAGAGTGATCTTGTATCATGGAACACCATGATCGGTGGTTTGGTACAGCAGAGCATGTTTGAGGATGCAATTCATCTATTTCGTGTAATGCAGAATGAGGGGATTAAAGCAGATAGAGTGACAATGGTCAGTGTTGCATCTGCCTGTGGATATTTAGGTGCTAATGATCTTGCTAAGTGGATATACAATTACATTGAGAAGTACGAAATTCATCTAGATATGCAGCTAAGTACCGCACTTGTTGACATGTTTGCTAGGTGTGGTGATCCTTCAAGTGCAATGAAAGTGTTCAACAAAATGAAAGAGAGGGATGTTTCTGCCTGGACTGCAGCGATAGGGGCCATGGCTATGGAAGGAAATGGTAAGCGGGCAGTCGAACTATTCTATGAGATGCTTCGGGAAGGGGTGGAACCTGATCAAGTTGTGTTTGTAGCTGTACTAACAGCATGTAGCCATGGGGGCTTAGTAGGAGAAGGAATGGAAATTTTTACGAGTATGAAAGAGATACATGGCATCTCACCACAGATAGTGCATTATGGGTGCATTGTTGATATGCTTGGCCGCGCTGGGTTATTGAAAGAAGCTGTTGGTATAATAAAAAGCATGCCAATGAAGCCCAATGATGCAGTTTGGGGGGCTTTTCTTGCTGCTTGTAAAATGCACAAAAACGAGGAGATAGCAACTTATGCAGTTGATATGATCTCCGAATCATCCCCAGATAAAGCCGGGATCCATGTGCTTCTTTCAAATATTTATGCTTTGGGAGGGAAGTGGACTGATGTTGCGAAGGTAAGGATGTCCATGAAGGAAAGAGGGATAAAGAAGAACCCCGGTTCAAGCTCAATCGAGGTGAATGGGAACATTCACGAATTTACTTCAGGTGATGAGTTTCACCCGGAACACACACACATTTGCCTAATGCTAGACGAAATGAACTGCAGGATTAGAGAGGAAGGTCATGTCCCTGATCTAACGAATGTTCTGTTGGATGTTGATGAACAAGAGAAAGAATTCTTGCTTAATCGACACAGCGAGAAAATAGCCATGGCATATGGACTCATCTCTACCTCTCGGGGACACCCCATTCGTATAGTCAAAAACCTTCGCATGTGCTCAGATTGCCATTCATTTGCAAAATTTGTTTCAAAAGTATATCATCGGCATATTGTTGTCCGAGATAACAACCGTTTCCATTTTTTCCAAGGAGGGTTGTGTTCTTGTGGTGATTATTGGTAGCTTAGCTGTAATATGTATATGTTTGTACAATACATACATTGTATTGATACTTTACTTGTGTAATGAAAGATCAATTCCCTTTATCCTATTCCTCAATTGTTAGAAAGAATCGAACAACCCAAGACATTTCTGATTTGTTATTTAGCATTTCTTAAAGTTCATAACAACAAAAAAGATATGAAATTTGATCAATATTTTTATCTGTCAACATGAAATAAACTCAAAAGCATTCATAAGATAATCATATTCCAAAACGTGCATATTTTTGTATTAGAGAAAATGATGCTTATGTAGATGAGGATTACATTTAGAGAAACTAGAAATTCAAGATTCTAGACCAAGTCCATATATAAGATGGATTGCTATTTGCAGCAGAATCTATTTGGATGGATCATTCAAATTTGGGAAAATTGCATCAATGTAAACATGCTACATAGGATCACCATGCCAAAGCCTAGCAATGAAAAAAAGGAGATGTAGTATGCATATGCATTTCTTCTATAAGCCAAATTTTTGCTTCGGCTTTGGCTGGATCGATGAGTATATCCAATGGAATGTCTTCATCATTGGCCCCAAACCTCAAACAATCCCACTGCTTCATGGAGAGGCTGGTCAGGAAGTGCAGTGGTTGCCCATATAACTCCTTGATTGATGTAGCCATCCCCATTCAGGACTTACAAGGAATCAAAGGTCTTCCTCGTGGGGATAGGAATCATCTGCTGGTACTCTTGGTACATTCTCGCTTTTCTGAGTATAACATTTGCATTATAAAGCCCATATGTAAGGAAACGAAAAAGTAAAAGTAATTAGGAAACTAAAATGAAGGGAGAAATAATCTATACCTAAATCCTGATCAGCCATGAAAAGCAAAAAGAGAACAAAAACCAGTTGAACCATTCAGAGAAGCTTAGCTCCTTCTAATTTCTTTATTTTATTCGTACCATCGAAGAGAGGACTTATATATAGAGAGATCACCACATAAGGATAAAACTAGATCACGTTTTCTATATGTCCTCTTTTGGATGATTCTGTAGAATATAATCATTGTCATATCACGAGGAAAATAAGAGCTATAGTGTACGAATTCGTTATTTTTCTTTGTTCGATCAAATATTGAAAAATATGTTAAAAGCATCAAATTAGTATATTCTCATGATCGAATATATAAAAATATCAATTTGATGCGTTAACACACATTTTTCAATATTTGATCGAAAAAATAAAAATAGAAAATTCATACACTGTAGCTCTTATTTTCCTCCTGATATGACAATGATTATGTTCCATAGAATCATCCAAAAGAGGACATATAGAAAATGTGATCTAATTTTATCCCTATGTCACGTGATCTCCATCACCTGACTACTCTCCCTATATATAAGAAGTCCTCTCTTCGAGTGTAATAATAGAAAGAAATCAGAAGGAGCTAAACTTCTATGAATGGTTCAACTTTTTTTTTATTCTCTTTTTGTTTTCCATGGCCGATCGGAATTTAAGTATAGATTATTTCTACTTTCCTTTGAGTTTCCTACTTGCTTTTACTTTTTTTATTTCCTTACATGTGGGCTTTATAATGCAGATGTTATACTCAGAAAAGCGAAAATGTACCAAGAGTACATGCAGATGGTTCCTATCCCCGCAAGGAAGGCCTCTCTGATTCCTTGTAACTCATGGATAGGGTTAGCTGCATCAATCAAGGGGTTATATGGGCAACTGCTGCACTACCCGACCAATCTCTCCATAAAGAAGTGGGATAGTTTGAGGATTGGGGCTAGCGATGAAGACGTTCCATTGGATACACTCATCGATCCAGCCAAAGCCGAAGCAAGCATTTGGCTTATAGAAGAAATGCATAGAAAAACTACATCTTCTTATTTCATTGCTAGGCTCTGGCATGCTGATCCTATGTATCATGCTAATATTGATGCAATTTTCCCAGATTAGAATGATCCATCCAAATAGATTCGGCTGCAAATACCAATCCATCTTATATATGGATTTGGTCTAGAATCTTGAATTTCTAATTTATTTCTATATTTAATACATATCTACACATAAGCATCATTTTCTCTAATACAAAACTATGTACGTTTTGAAAAATGATTATAGTATGATTGCTTTTGAGTTTCTCTCATATTTCTTTATGCTAAAAATCATTATTTATTTTGAATATAGAAATTTAATTAAAAACTCTATTCTATTGAATAAGTAACTGGTGAAATACTAAAATTTATAAATTTAATTGAAATATTAAAGTTATCAAATTCGACTCCTCTCCATTTCTCTTCTTTCCTTCCTGAAGTTTTCCTCTTTTTGATTTAGTTTTAGTTAGTCTTTTTTTAGACTAAGGACATTTCGTAGCCAATAAGTTAACGAAGAGTATTTTTGAAGTCCTTTATATAAGAGAAGCCCTCTCTTCAAATGTAAGCAAAAAAATCAGGAGGAGCTAAACTTCTCTGAATGGTTCAACTTTTTTTTATTTTCTTTTTGCTTTCCATGGCCGATCAGGATTTAGGTATAGATTATTTCTACTTTCCTTTTAATTTCCTACTTACTTATAGTTTTTTTGTTTCCTTACATGTGGGCTTTATAATGCAGATGTTATACTCAGAAAAGCGAAAATGTACCAAAGAGTACATGCAGATGGTTCCTATCCCCGCAAGGAAGGCCTCTCTGATTCCTCGTAACTCATGGATAGGGTTGGTTGCATCAATCAAGGGGTTATATGGACAACTGCTGCACTACCTGACCAATCTCTCCATAAAGAAGTGGGATAGTTTGAGGATTGGAGCTAGCGATGAAGACGTTCCATTGGATACACTCATCGATCCAGCCAAAGCCGAAGCAAGCATTTGGCTTATAGAAGAAATGCATATTTATACTACATCTCCTTTTTTTCAATGCTAGGCTCTGGGGCATGCTGATCCTATGTATCATGTTTATATTGATGCAATTTTCCCAAAATTAAGTTATATTATTTTAATTTTTTAGTTTTAGTTTTCATCTAAGACTTATTTAATTAAATATTTTACTCCATAATATATATATATATATGTATATATATATACTAGAGAGGCATGGCCTGTGCTGAGCACGGGCCCAACATATTAGTAGATTTGTTCTCCGTAAATAATAAAGTATGCTGAAAATTATTCAGATATAGAACCCACAAATTGCAAGGGAGCAATATTATTCAAATTATGTGATGTTTGACATGCAAACTATACACAACCTCACCAAATAATCACATAGTAGGACTAATAAAATGTTGGCACAACTCAGAACAAATTGTACCCAAACAAAATAATCAAAAAGTAAGAAAAAAAGGCAGAATGCTCAAAGTTGTTAGGAACATTCTGCATCTACAGTTTATCATTCATATTCTTTTGGTGTCACAACTTCTGAATAATTCAGTGTACCATGGAGAACATTAACTCACTATATGTTGTTTCTGAAAATTATTGAAAAGTGAATACAACAGAAATAGTCAACACAAGTTTCTTTAAAAGTCTATCAATTTCAATATTTGCCCAAAAAGAAGATTTAGACAGGAAAAAATAAGTAATCCTTTTAAGAGTCAATTTCATTTTATCTGCTTGAACAAGTCATGTTTTTATGTAAACTACAAACACCTTTTAGAGTACATATTTTCTCAAGCCCTCTCTTGGCAAAATTGGGATAAAAGTGAGCCACAATCTCTATGAAAGATGAATTCATAAGAAGGTGATTTATTGATAGATTTATTTTGGCTACCAAAAAGCCATCTTTCTTTTAGAAAGCTCAATAAAGATGCTATTTAAATTATCTCACTTAGACATTGTAGCTTCTATATTTAACAAAACGATAAGAACCTTATAAGTTCAAGCAAATTAAAGATAATGATACAAAGGAATGATATAAACTTGCTTTGACATTAGTCTTACCTCTAGCATTAATAATTTGAGTGTCTAACTTGGATAAAAACATATTATAACTATGTTTTTATCCTTTTATTTCAGTTTACTACTTGTAACTTAAGATTTCCAATTCAATAAAGGAAAAGTTGAACAACAATTTTTTAAAGCAAAACCTATCCTACATGCATAATCACATAAAATGTGAAAGGTAGATAACACAGATAAATACCTCATTAAGGAAATGAATATTACCTAAATCATTTCCAAACATCATTAGTCTCCTACCGTATGATCATCCTCTCGATCCCAACATTGTTCTTATGAATATGATATACTATAGTGTTTTGGTATCAGAAGTTGCAATTCAAACAATACAAGAATAACAGAAGAAATTCAGATCATAGTAAAAGTATAACTTAAGAATAACTACTAAATACTAATACAACATCATCCAAAATAGAACACTATGGTTCCCTACAATTCTTAAAAGTTTGAAAAGGGTGTAAAATTGTACCTGAAGGCTTGAAAAAATTAGAGAATCTGAAATCAATCAATTTCCATGGTTTGACCAGCTTGTCGTTCTGGTTCTAGAACTTAATTGTTTTTCTCGATTACTCAGCAACACAGTTGTTAAAGCGAGTAAGGATCCAAAAATTCTAATTGGCAAGTATATCAAATGTTTTTGAATCACAAAGGAGTCAAATAGTACACATAGTATATATTAATACAAAGTAAAGGCAAATTACCAAGGATTTGGTAACTCTTCATCTTCCATGTCATGGGAACAATAAGAGTAAATTCCTAAAGAAATTGTTGGACATATAAGTATATCTACAAATAAAAAGATATCAACATATATAAAATCTTTCCATCCATACCCACATTTTACATATAAAATAAAGATAATCACCAAAAAGTAAAACTTACTTGATTGAAGTAGCACTGTATACATTCTTAATATCTTGTCTCTATCTTTCATAATTAGTTAGCAAGGAAGTTAAAAGCATTTCATTAACATCCTAAAAATATATTATTTTCATATTAATCGGACAATCCGTTTGTTGGTCATAATGTCTTTTGTGGATCTGGGGGATATGATCGACACAATTATCAAAATGAAGCATCATTTGTTGCTAAATTATATATAAATGGACTCCAAAAATTTATTCGCAGATAAAATCATAACATCAATTAGTATTAGATAGTTGAAAGTAAGATATTTCAACTTACAAAATAAATTAAGCAAAGCTTGAAGAAACCGTTAAATTGGACCTATGATCGAATAGAGAGAACCAACTGAAACGCGATAAGAAACGTATAAAACAATGTATTAAAAGAAGATTTCTTTGTTTGATATGAAGTAATTTTATACAATACCCATTAAATACCGGTCTGCTACAAAGCAAAAGTATGTGACTTCTTCAGTTGTCGTGTCATGCCCCAATGCTATTTTTCTTCCTTAGAATCCACATCCCTCTTATATGTTTTCGAAATTTCATTTTCATATGGCCTTGTAAAGTTGTACATGTACCATTCACCTTTTTGAACCCACACTTTTGTAATCACCCTTTTTAAAATTACCTTTACTTCCACATTATATTTTCATAACCACTTCATGAGAAAATTATTTTTTTCCTTCATCTAGTTATTTCTAAGGCTGCTAATTTCTTGTTCAATGTGACATTGTCCCACTTAATTAGATGTATCGCCTTATTCTCTCCGTTTCTTTGTCATTTTTCTCCTTCTCATTATGTCTCTTTCATAAAATTTCTATGTCATATTTATAGCATCGGGGGAAGGAAGACATCAAATAAATACTATTATTAATTAGCATTACATTTCTTTCCATAGTTTAAAACTATTATTTCTCGCCTAAGTTAATATAGGATTAGGCAACATAATTTAAATGTCAATACCCAGTCTACTTGGCCAAAAAAAGATAAATTTCGTTTTAACAACAGTGTCATCATATTGAATCATCACTTGAATCTGAATATGAAATTCAGTACACAAAACAATTAAGAGTTAAAATATGAAATTTATAGCACCACATACTGCCATCATTGCATTTCCTATAAATATGAAATGTCCAAAATAATATTGATACATAGTTTATAATTTTATATCTCAAAGAAATGATAGAATTTACTCATACAAATGGAGAAACATAATTTGCATCTTACCGTAAGTAGAGGGAATCATATCATTCCTGACACAATCCAAATCGAAGGCACATTTTCATGCAGTCTGCCAGAAACAACAAAAAGAACATAGAAAAAGATCAATTTTACTTGATTGAAAAATAAATATAAATACATAACATGAGAAGTGTTTTTCAATCATTTGTAACATTAATAATGCCATCCAACATGAGTGATACACTAATTTTCGTTTTCACATCTATCAATTAACTCCTGGAGGAGCAAAAATAAGTAGTTTGGAAGACTATATTTCGAAAATTCCTACGGGTTCATGGACACTATCTATTTCATTAATAGGGAATAACAAAACTCATTCTGCAACAGAACTCCTAAAGTATCCTTATATTTTAGTTTCATCATTGAACGACACTGCCAACTATTTATCAAAACACCCATCAGCCATCAAAAGTTCACTTCTCCTATGTGAATCGATGATTGATATTGCAGGTAAGAAACTCACACACACGATAGTTTAGATAAAGTTTTCAGCCTTCACTGCAGAAACAAATAATCAAAAAAGCAAAATCAATGAATTTTTCGAAGCAATTAATATAACTTTCCCTGTTTTGGAATACCCATTTCCATTTGTTTCCAATATTCTTGTATAGTTGGTTGTGGAGATCATCAAATCCACCCATTATCCAAATCGAAAATTCAATTTCAGGTATTGCTGCTCAATTTATCCAAAACAAAGGAAAGTTATATATATGAAATTGAGAAAGAGAGTAGAGAGAGAGCTTGATGTTCCCAGCCTCTCATCTGTTCAATTTCTCTCATTTCCTTTCTTCTCCAAGTACATACAAAGGGCTACATGAAAAATTAACAGATTGAAAGAACACCCACATCCAAAACAAAACAGAAGAAACAATAACAAAAATTACAAAAAAAAAATTGAAATACAAAGTCGTAAATAGGGGATGACGGAGAAGTGAAGGAGAAAACGGCAGCAACAACAACATCGAATCAAGTTCCTACCACAACTTTAAAAAATTTTGAAACCCTCATCAGATGAAAAAATTGACAAAAAGTGATCAATCAAAGACTAAAAAAGAGAAGAAGAAGAAAAAAAAACAGGTAAGAGGCAATGCATACCTAAGATGACTCAAGTTTCACTGGAAATTTCAAATGAAGCCTTCCATTTTGCAAGAGTATTTGTTCTTAAATTTACCAATGGGAAGGAAGAAGGATATATCACAGAGGAAAAAAAAAGGTGTTACAAGCTCATATATAGTATGTTTCATATTTATTCATTACAAAATAAAGTAGTACAATTAGAGCTGTCAATACGTGCTAGGCCCATAAGGGTCCGTTTGGATAGGCTTAATAAAAGCAGCTTTAAAAAAGTACTTTTGAAAGTGCTGAAACTTATTTTTAAAATAAGCAGTTATGCGTTTGGATAAAAGTGCTGAAATTGTTATGCCAAACGTGAAAAGGGAAAAATAGAAGAAAGAGATGTTAGGGTTATATGGGTAATTTGGAGATTGTATAAAAATATTAAGTAGGGTTATATGGGTAATTTGGAGATTGTATAAAAATATTAAGGGAAATAACATAAAAATATGATCAACTTAAAACAGCTTATAAGCTTAAAAAAAAAAGCACTCCTACCCTAGCTTTTAACTTTTGGCTTAAAATAAGTTTTTTTAACTTAAAATAAGCTATTTTGAATATTGCTTAACAGTTAAATAAGTCAAAAACCAGCTTTTAAGTTAGTTTGGCCAGCTTTTAAGCTGAGCCAAACAGACTCTAAGCTGGCCTGATCTAACCCGAAATTTAGTAGGGATGTATTAAGATTTTTGAAGCCCATTTAAGAAAATGACTTTTTATCTCGGCCTAGCTAAGCATGTTGATTTGAGGGGCTTGAAAAATATCAATAGGTCAACCCGTGGGTCAATAAAAATTAATAAAAATATAATATAATATTAAAATTTAAAATTAAAGAGAGTCTAAACTCAAAATAATCAGGTTAATATTTCTATGTCAAAATTGTATATAATAGCAACCTATTAATTCAAATTAAATGCTATAAATATACGATTGTACCCTAAATAGCAAACTATAGCTATTTAAGCCACTCTCCTTGGTGGAATCTCGCTCGTCACTCTGTTTGGTGACTGACTCTCTCGCCTCTCTCGCTTTTTATACAAACACAAATGTATAAAATGTTTTTGTGTTTGTATAAAGCAGGAGAAAATTGTATAAATACATATATTTTTGTTCCCCTCTCCTATATCTCGTCCGCCACTCTCCCTAATCTTGCTCACCACCGTCTCCTCTCACGCTTGTACAAATAGAAAGGAAATATATAAATTGTGTTTCTGTTTGTATAAAGCGAGAGAAAATTTATATACACATGCAAATATATATATTTTCATCTTATACACTTATAATTATACAATATAAATATTTTCCCGCCCAAGTCTCTTTTGCCTTTCTCTCTTTCTCATTTTATATAAATTCAAATTGTATATAATTTCTCTCTTTCTCATTTTATACAATTCGTTTTATACAATTTTCTTCAATTTTATATGTATAATAAATTATATATATATATATGTTTGCTATGGAGCGCAATTATGCAAATTTTGCTATAACATAAAAATATGAATTTTGTGTTTGTTATATGTGAAAGTTGTCCTATTTTTATTTACATTTTATTCTTTTACTTGAAAAAAAACTTAATAAATATTATAAAGATAATATTATTTGTGGATTTAATTAACAAGTAGTAACATTAACATGATGTAATATTGTTTTGTCGAAATTTATGATAATATTTTTAAATTATAACTTATAATTTAGTTTAATAATTATAAAAATATATACTTTTTTTTAAAAACTGTCTGGTCCGACAAGCCCGTAGCCCACGTACTCGTGGATTGAGCCGATCATTTTCTGGCCCACATTAAAAATGGCTAGCCCGACCTGACCTGGAAAATGTCAAAGTCTGTATCGGTTAGCCCGGATGGGGTGGACTACCCATATTGACAGCTCTAAGTACAATAATGTAGTACAATTTAACTTGCTTGTAGTACAACTTTCTTATGTTGTGTTAGTTCCTCTCCAACTGTCTCTTCTTAATATTCTACATAATATATATATATATATATATATATATATATATATAAATAAAATTTTAACTATATATTACAATATGAAATATTCAACCAGATAATATGAATTTGATCGTTTTAAAAAAATAAATCTGAAAAAGAAGCACTTGAGAAAGTTGATGACATCTACAACAATCACGACTTGTATTATCGATCTGATTTGTTGGGAATCCTCACAAGTAGGAAGATGGATGAGTTCACATGTTTTCTATAACGTCTCGAGCCTACATCCTGGACGTAGCCAGCACTCGAGAATCCTTGTTAGCCCCAAGCGAATTCTTGACATGGCTCAATACTCAGGGGAAGACTTACAATATATGAACAATTGCAAAAGATCTTTTAACTCAAGAATATATAAGAATATTCAACTAGCCAGAAATAGACAACTCAAGTCTTTAAAACGTTTAACAAATAAGTGGAAAAGACTCCTCAAAACACTACTATCTATCTACAAAACTCCTCATGAATTCATTTGGAAATCGATGTTTTTTCTAATTTTAAATGCAAAAAAATTACTTTTTGAAATACTTAGTTCCCATATATTTATTTTGAAAATGAAACTCAACTCTCTTCATCCTCATACTCAATTACTCAAATCTTAAAATAAGTTTTAGAAATTTGTAAAAGACTTTTCAAAACAACTCAAAAAACTCTCTCAAACTCGATTCTTAACCTTTTCTTGAATTTGCATTATGAATTCAAGAGTTACGACTCATGATACGAAGGATCTCTTGATGATTAAATGTAATTTAAATTGTTAGAATTAAAAAATGAATGAAAGTTCAATTCGAAGGGATGGAAACAAATAGATGATCCTTGATGTAAAACCATAGTTAATAGAAACTCCTTTATATTTTTCAGGGCTCATTTGATATAAGGGACAAGAAATAATTAATTTTAGGATTAGTTCATGTCATGTTTAGTTATATATATATCACGAGATTGCAGTGTTATGATATTCCATATTATGAGTGAGATAACTAATTTTGAGATAATTAGTCTTGAAATAACTTGTTAGTTAATGACTCTCTTATCTATGTCATTAGTGAATTGAAAGGGATAGTCTCATCAATGTATCAAATCTCAATTTCTACTCTAAATTGCTTTATTCTAATGCCATATTAGGAATATCTTCAAGTGTGTAACAATCAAAAGCTTTATGCCATATTAGGAATATCTTCAAGTGTGTAACAATCAAAAGCTTTTTTCAGGTATTGCTACTAGATTATTATAATTATAATAATAAAGAGATTTTAAACTATTAAAAAAATAGAAATAAATTAAAATTGCATCTAATTTTAAAACACATGACATGCTGTGTGTATTTACTCCCTTTGTCTAATTATATGGTTTACATTTCAATTTTTCGATAAAGATTTATATACATCTTACCTTTTTCGGAATCAATTTCATTTCGTTGGGTATGTTATTTTATTTTTAAGAATATAGATTTATCTAAACAAAGGGAAAAAAAATTCTTACTTTAGCTAGCACACAAGGTGTTTGAGTAAATTCCAAAGAGAACTTTTATATAAGTTTCCTCCCTAAGTCTACTCATTTATGCTTAGAATTATTACCCCTTCTTCTGAACTAACATATAGTTCCATCAAAGTTCAAAACTTTTTAGGAAAATTTGGGGGTAGGTGGGGAATTGAAACCGTAAGTTGAAAGTTCAGGTAGCCAACAAACTGTCGCTAAGATTTTTTGAAAAAGTTTAAAACTTTAATAGTTCAATAATCAGAAATCTTGTATAGCAACATAATGATATTACATAGTATTTTAAAATGTTTCAACATACAAGAATCATAAAAAATTAGGACAGTATGGTTTTCAGGTTGTGTTAGAGAGCTTAATAATTATTTTCCTTTTTGGTTGCATCTTATTTTTAATCAAATGAGTAGAGTTTTATGGATTTTTTGCCGTTATTGTGTGTCTTACACATTATAATTCTTTTTGCAGGGGTAGATTGGCTAAATATCAATCTTTTTAAGCTGTTACAGACTGTTGTTGGTATTGCAAATGTGCCACAATCTTGTTCTTACTCATTATAGTTTATGCCCTCTAGCTTTAGTGTGCAACGCAGTAACCTTCTTCTTTCCCAAATTCAGAAGTTCATACCTAAAAAGTGGACAAGTGTAAGAGAATCAAACACCCGAAAAAACTGTGGCCAAACCTTGCTGTGTAGCTCACATGAATGTATTTCAGGGCCTTGTAAAGGAAGTAATGAATCAATGGTGGATTGCTTACTGACAACCTTGAAGGACTTTGCAGGCCAAGGCCACATATGCAAAGCCTTTAGAACCTTTTCTCTAATACGGACTCATGTCTCTTCTCAAACCCCTTGTGATCTTGTTATACAGTCATTATCATCTCTTTTATTATGTTGTACTAATAGCAAGTCACTCTCTGAAGGGAAACAAATTCATGCATGCATTATTAATTTGGGCATTGCACATAGTTGGAATTTGGTGCCGAGGATAATCACCTTTTATACGACCTCTGGTTTAGTTGATGATGCTCATGTAATTGCTGAAACTTCAAATATCTTGCACCCGCTTCCTTGGAATCTCCTTATTTCTTCTTATGTTAAAAAGCGGCAAAATGAGGAGGCATTCTCTGCCTATAGGCAGATGGTGAATAGAGGTATAAGACCTGATGATTTCACTTATCCGTCTGTTCTTAAGGCCTGTGGTGAACAACTAAATCTTGCTTTTGGCCGTGATATTCACAACTCTATAGATGCTAGTTTACTAGAGCATAACTTGTTTGTCCAGAATGCTTTAGTTTCTATGTATGCAAAGTGTGGGGAAGTGGATGTTGCACATGATATATTTGAAAGGATGCCAGTTAAGGATGCAGTTTCTTGGAATTCGATGATCTCTGGTTATGCTTCCAAAGGTAGGTGGAGTAAAGCTTTTGAGATTTTTGATAGAATGAGGGCTACTGATGCTGAATTCGATATTATTACTTGGAACACCATAGCTGGAGGTTGCTTGAAGACAGGTAACTTTGTTGGGGCTCTTAAATTGTTATCTCAAATGAGAACTTGTGGAATTCAGCTAGAAACTGTGGCAACACTTATTGGCTTGGGTGCATGTTCCCACACTGGTTTGTTAGAAATTGGAAAACAGATTCATGGCTTAGTGATCCGAAGTCACCTTGATGATTTTGATAATGTAAGAAATGCTTTAATCAATATGTATGCCAGATGCAAGGCACTCAAGCAGGCACATCTTTTGTTTCAGTTTGTTGACTCTAAGACTGTAATTACTTGGAATACAATCATATCTGGCTTTGCACATTGGGACAGGTCTGAGGAAACTTCCTTTCTTTTCCGAGAAATGCTGCTTTCTGGTGTTGAGCCGAATTATATCACTATAGCAGGCATTCTTCCCCTGTGTGCTAGGGTGGCAAATTTACAACATGGTAAAGAATTTCACTGCTATCTTACAAGACGTGAAGGGTTTGAGGAATATTTGCTCTTGTGGAATTCTCTTGTGGATATGTATGCAAGATCTGGAAAGGTATTAGCAGCCAGAAAATTATTTAATTTGATGAGCAAGAAAGATGCAGTTACCTACACTTCGCTGATAGCAGGATATGGTATTCAAGGTGAAGGAAGAGAAGCAATTGAACTATTTAATGAAATGATAAGGCTCCACATAAAACCAGACCATGTGACCATGGTTGCTGCTTTGTCAGCCTGTAGTCATTCAGGCCTTGTGATGCAGGGCCAGAAACTATTTGAACAGATGCAAAGTACTTATGGTATAAATCCTCATTTGCAACACTTCTCTTGCATGGTTGACCTCTTTGGTAGGGCTGGTCTACTTAAAAAAGCAAAGGAAATCATTATAAAGATGCCTTTTGAGCCGACACCTGAAATGTGGGCAACTCTCCTTGGAGCATGTAGGATTCATAGGAATACTGAGATAGGAGAGTGGGCAGCCGAGAAACTGCTGGAGCTGAGGCCTGATAAGCCTGGATACTATGTGTTGATTGCTAATATGTATGCAGATGCTGGGCGTTGGAACAAACTGGCAAAAGTGAGGACCGTCATGCGAGATTTTGGTGTAAGAAAGTCTCCAGGATGTGCTTGGGTTGATACTGGTTCTGGCTTTTCCCCCTTTTTGGTTTCAGATACCTCCAGTGGCCAAACAAATGAAATTTACTGTCTACTGGGAGGACTGAATAGGTTAATGAAAGACACTGGTCATTTGACTACAGAGGATTCGTCTTCCGAAGAAGAACTTTGTGAAGGACTTCTTTTGTAGTAAAGAAAGGCGAGACTATGTCCAGTCCTTTGACTGTTCCCACAAGAACTTTGCTCATGTTTCCTGTTGCAAAGTATTTGTCATCGCTCATGCAGAATATGTGCCAGTTTGATCAAACATTCTGTTTTTTCTGCCACGGTTGAGGTAAATGACTCTGGCATTAAATGCCTTGTTTTATGCATATCAGCAGTTTCTTTTAACCATGTCAGAGAAAGGTTAGCAAATTCTTAGGCTTGTGATTCTTGCAATGCCATAGTTGTCTTTTCACTCCCCCTTGTCTGAAGCTCGGATTTTTCTTGATATTTTTGACTGCTGATGATTTTTCTTTTTACAAATTGCAGCCTTGCAGGTTTTGGAGAGTAAGGAAACACTTCTAGAATCTATACCAGTCTTCAAGGTAGAGGACACAGACTCCTAAACTGATGAATTATGTTTTTCAAGTGTTAAAGTCTATTTTCTCATTAGTTTTGTAGGCTTGTGATCTCAGTTGCAATGCCCAGGGTTCTTTCCCTGCAGCATATGCTTCATTTCGCAAGATAAATCCCTTGGTGCAGACTCATTCTTTTCCAAATATTACGACCGTTCATTTTATACTGATGCAGTTTTTAGGTATGTTCATCCTTTCTTGATTTACTCTCTCAAATCCCTTGGTGCAGACTCATTCTATCCAAATATTTTTTTTGATGTGCTCCGTGATGTATTTATATCAATACTGCCTTTAATAGATCTTGAGACTAGTCAGTTTTGTTTGAAGATGAATATAGAATTAACAAATGATAAGATTCAACATTAAGTTATAGAAGTTCTATCACCTTCCGTTGGGTTGAGCCATTTAGTTTTTATTTGAAGTTGGAACTTCAAGCTTCGTAACTGTTCTGATGAAAAATGCATTTTGTAGACTGCATTATGAATTATATCATAGTGTTCTATAAGTACAAATAAATAATAGCATTTTAGCGAATGCCTGAATGGTACATCAACTTGCATGTGCCACAGAAATACATTCAAAACACTGCAGTGCTAAATCATTGTTGAACTGATAACCCTTTCTGTTTTACTTTGTGAATTTCCGCGCCATTGCTGAAACAATTGATTTGATTTTCATTCTCTTGCCAAAAATGCAGAAGCAAACAATGGACGAAAATCTGGCATTTAAAATGCTAGAAAACAACTTGAAGTTAATCTGGGATCATTGTTTGTTAGATGGTTCTTCAAGCTGACCAAGTTTTGCGGCTATGAATATAATGTAGCTACGGAGAGATGGTTCGTAGTCCTGCACGAAGAGATAGAAGGTTAGATTAGCATTACTAAACTGAACCTTGAATCCTGGAAACACCAACGTTAGCCTGAAAACCTCTTTCAAGAAAAGAAATACTTGTAAAACGAACATATATTATTATTACTCATATGTGTTCCACACCAATGTTTTAAAGAGGCAAAGTGAGGTGATTCATTGGTGAATTTGTTCAGTTTGATGTTGACCTTAAATGTATCAAACAACTGGGCAGAAGCTGTTGCTCTTCTTTATGGATACACATGAAGCACAAAAAGAGGACATACAAGATTGATTACTGAGAGTGTCCTCCAAAATGTTAGTTGATTGTATCAAATGGAATAATTGAACTCCATGGAGGATGCTTAATGAAGTAAGGATGATCAAAGATTTGCTCAATCCACATTCAACAATGCTTTTAGAGAAGCTAATCAAGTAGCAGACAGATTAGATTACCTTGATGTGAATGTCGAGATACCCTTTTTATCCATTTTATTACATCTTTGAGTCTTTTTAACGTATCATTTTTAGGTGAAAGATATGAATTTTGTTAAATGTATTTGAATTTTGATGAATATGAATTCAATAGGTTTATAATTTTTAAAAACGAGCTTTAATCACATGATATACCAATGAGAAAATGAGTTTAAATAAAAAAAATTATTTTTGAGAGAAATACTGATATTTAAATAATTTCATTATCCTAAAAAATTAAAATCACTTTCAATAGTCAATTTTTTAGTAGCTCCGAGATGAAAGAGATAAAGAAGAAAATATAGGGAGGACCTAAAATTATTTAAAATACGACTGTTTACACTAAAAAGGGAACTGTGATTATTTACTTAGAGATGGACATGGTATAGTATTAAAAAATTTAAGTTGGTGTATAATTTTGATATTTGAAAATATATATATCCACAAACCTCTACTTTGAAGTGAAGCGACTTCGTTCATTCCCGAGTCGATAATTGCCTTTATTATCAAAATAATTAATACGATATATTTAAATTCAGTTTCAATAAATTTATCGATTATAATACAATAAAATTGATAATCATAATATATCGGACTTCAATTTGTATATATTCGTATAATAAAAATAACTTCAATCTTTTCAAAAACATTTCATTTCAATTATATTAACATTTATTTAAGAGTGAATAAAATTGAATCGAATTCAAACATGATTGATTCAAATTGATGTGAATAACACAAAATAAAAAATAGAAATAAACTATGTATTTAATTGTCTACAATTTCTAATTACAATTACCTCAATAATAAAATATCAAAAAAATGTGCAGAGATTATCAACAAACCATTAAAGAAAACTTAAGCTAATACTCTTTGTCTCTGTATCATCATTTTAGATTTACGCTCCTTAAGAAACTAAGTAAATTTTGAAATAATAACATAAATTAATTTATTTGGTTAATCAATCGACAAATGAATATGAATTAATCATTTAATTTTATTATGTTAGTCAAATTACAACTTTCGAGGGATAAAATAGGAAGATTAGTAACAAGGACAACATATAAATAGAACGGAGTCGGAGTACTAACAATAAATACATGATTTTTTAAAAATATATACTTCTTATTGTTTCTTCGAAGTGTTAATACGGTGCTTCTCTTTTTAGGTATGTACCTTCTTCATCTTTTGTGTGTTCAGTGCTTATGGTTCTTCGTTGAATCTTTGCCTTTTAATCGAATTTATTTGATTTTTCTGCGTTTATATGTATATATTGAGCAAACTGAATTTGGGGTTCTTTGGAGGATTTGTAATTTTGATGGTTTTAGGGTTGAGCCGCCCTTGGAAATGAGTGTTGAGTGTTGGGCTGTGAAAGTTTTAGACATATCCACAGAGATGAGTTGTTGCTAGGTGACTAAGCTAAGATAAGATGGATATAGGGTCATACAAGATTAGAAATGAACACAGCAACATACAATGAGGATAGAATGAGAAAATGTAAGGCTTGGGCAATGTATTGCATAGACTCTAGATGCATTAGCATATAGGCAAAGAACAATAATGAGTGTTTAAAGGAGAGGAGGTTGATACTTATCATTTCACAAAAGAAGAGGGGACGTGGTAGAATCAAAATCACATGAGAAGAAGTTGTATTTGAAAGACTTACAATAGGGCACATTGGAGTGTGGAAGAAAACAATTTATAAAAGTGATACCTATTAGTTGTTGGGAGTCTTGGGACAAAATTCTAGTCGTGTTAGTCCGTTTACTTTAAGTCTTATGTTTGTAGAGTCTTTAATCCTATATGAGATTATATGCTAATAGAAATATAAAAAATTTTAAAACCTAAGTATTATTATGTTTTTTTTTTGTATAATATGGTCTATGATGACACACGCAATGAGGACTCATATAGTAATCCCATCTTATTTGGAATTGAGGTCTATTGGTTGTTGTAAGATACTAAAATCTGTATTTTTGTTAACAAAGACAAGATGTCTTTGTTTAAGGGTATTTTTAGCATTTCAGAGTTCTAAAGGTATTGCTATTTCATATTCCATATGACCTAAATAATAGATGATTTTCATTAAAGCTATACAATGTATTGTTTATGTGGGACGAAAATGGTAACCAAATGCTATATTGGTGATATCAAGCATAGTATTAAATAGGTAGAGTTTTATGCATTGTTATCTTTTCTATGCTAGAAACCGATCAGCTCGTCATTGTCTATCTTAAAGATGCTTCAGTGCTGGTTCTTTCTGACTTTGTCATTCCAGGTTAGTTGAAATGATATCCAGCTTGAAGCGTTTACCGCATTTCTGGTGTTTGGGAGCTCAAAGGCGTCTGTATGTCTGGAGGAGTTCTGTTCACTATGTTTCTGATGATTTGTTGTGCAGTAGATTTTGTTCTATGACTGAGACAATTGACATTAATCAGCAGCGAAAGGTGACCGAGTCACCAGAACTTCCAGATTGGGTTAGAATTGTTAAGCAGGAGGAAGCAGCAGTCAAACTGGAAGATGATGACTTCTTACTTCCCTCATTCTCAGAATGGGTAAAAAATGAGAAGCTTCGTGCAAGAGAAGTTGATGTGAGAAGTTTGGCAAGTGATTTGACGGAAAACGATGTTGATAAGATTAGCAAAGTACTGAGGTTTAATTTCAAATCACCTGATGCCGTTGTGGATGCATTGAATAAAAGCAGCTTTGTTGTTTCAGAGTGTTTAGTTGAGCAAATTTTGAAAAGGTTCAGTTTCGAGTGGATACCTTCTTACGGGTTTTTTAAATGGGCCAAAATGCAAAAGGGTGTCACACTTTCCTCTGACTTGTATAATCTAATGGTTGACAACTTGGGAAAATCGAAGAAGTTTGGTCTTATGATGGAATTGTTTGATGAAATGAGTCACTTACAAGGATATGTTTCATTGAATACAATGAGTAAAATCATGAGAAGGTTTGCCAAGTCTGGTAAATATGAGGATGCCATAGGGGCATTTGAAAGAATGGAAGAATTCGGTTTACAGAAGGATACAAGTGCGATGAATCTGTTAATCGATGCATTGGTGAAGGGAGGAAGTGTCGAGCATGCTCATAAAGTGTACCTTGATTTGAAGAATCATATAGTTCCATCAGTTCAAACATATAATATCTTAGTGCATGGTTGGTGCAGAGGAGCTAGAAAAATTGATAAAGCAAATGAAACAGTTAAAGATATGGAAGAACATGGTTTAAGCCCTGATGTGTGTACTTATACTTGCTTCATTGAAGCCTATTGTCGTGAAAAAAACTTCCCTAAAGTTGATGCTATTTTCAAAGAGATGCAAATGAAGGGGCACTCACCAAGTGTGGTGACATATACTATAACTATGAAAGCTTTAGGGCAGGCAAAGGAATTGAACAAAGCCTTGGATGTATATGAGAAGATGAAACAAAATGGTTGTGTTCCTGATAATTCTTTTTATAGCAGCTTGATCCATATAATAGGAACAAGTGGGAGACTGAAGGATTGTTACGATATATTTGAAGATATGCCAAATCGAGGAGTCTCACCTGATACGTTCACATATAACACAATGATTACAATTGCTGCACACAACTCTAAAGAAGAGGATGCTTTAAAATTTCTCCAGAAAATGGAGGAGAGTCGATGTAAGCCTGATATTTCTACTTACATGCCATTATTTAAAATGTGCTGCAGAATGAGGAGACTGAAGGTTCTATCCTTCTTATTGAACCACATGTTCAAAAATGACGTGAGCATGGATCTTGGAACATATGCTCTTCTGGTTCGCGGCCTTTGTAGGAACAGGAATCCTGAGCGTGCTTGTGCTGTTTTTGAACTAGCAGTGCTACGAGGGTTCCTCCCTACAGACACCATGTATGATAATCTCGTCAAAGAACTCGAGAAAAGGGGTTTAAAGGAAGAAAAGAAATATGTAGAAGAACTGATGTCGCAAGCTAAGCAGCAAGCATCAGACATTTCATCTGAGAGACCTATAAATATTGAAGAATAGATCTTTTCTTGTTTGTAAGGGAAATGTTGTACAAGATTTGGTTGACAAAATCTTGATGTTTGTTTTCTTTATTTTTCTGTTCATGATACTGAAGTTCTAACTCAAAGGTTCTTTACTTAAAAGAAGATTGAACAAAAAAATTGTCACAAAATGAAAGAGGTACCTTATTGTATTTAAAGGAAAATAAATACAAAAGTATACTGTGTATAATCTGTTGAGAACATATATTTGAGCATAATGTACAGAGAACAACACATTCAATTTCTTCAACCTAGGAAATAAAACTACAAAGGCATATTCCCTTGAAACCAGCCAAACTTCTTGACTAGAACCAGTGTTGAACATGGGGTGTATTTCGTGATTCAGAAGCTTCCATCTCGAGCCATCTTGTTACAGACATATTTGAGTAGTTTAAAACTTCTGTCTAGTTTCATGGCTTTCATCTCGTGTTACAGAGACATTGAATAGCAACACCGAAGAATTAAAACTTGTGTCTTGTGTCTTGGGAGATCAGTGAAATCGATCTACTCTTTTGAGTTAATCTCTTTGTCCTTGGCCTTTGCCATCCTTGTCCTTCTAGGAACTCCTCTATTAACCTGAAAAATGAACGATTAAAGAGCATTAGATATCACAAATGACACAATTAAAACAGACAAAAGGCTACTAATTATACTCACATGCTGCAAATAGCCTTCTGTGAGGAAGCCAGCTCGCGATCTGGAAAGCTCTCTTCCAAGCGATAACTCAACCAAACATACAGATCCAAAACCTTCCAATTATGACAAACAGTGAATTTCATTTTTTAAAAAAACAAAAAAACAAATAGCTAACAATGGTATATTCTATTTGAAATGTTATCCAGGAAACACCCAAACAGAAAACATCAGTTATCATCACATTTAGCAACCATCCTTGTATGCATTGTCGCCACCAAGTAATATTAGTTACACCAGTCTGAATGCACACATCAGAAAAACAAATGTGAGATCTGTAACAGGAGGCAATGATTTTTAAATTCACAGGCAGACTGTCATACTCCCAACTTCGGTTTCAACTTCCATTTTTTACGACTTTTCAACTCATTGGATAGATAAGAGCAAGAAATGGAACATATGAACAAAAAATCTGGTCAAATTCCATCCAACAGAAGATATAGAAGATTGTCTATATGAAGTTCTCAATGAGTTATGGAAGAAAATGAAATTTTGACATATACCCAATAGAGTTAACTACATACTCTCAGAATAATTAATAATCATAGAGTGGATATCCCCCCACCCACCCCAAATTATAAGAATGAGGGCCTCATGCTCATGAAAATTCATGGCCTACAATATCTATGCACAAAAAACTAGAAGACTTTCATAAAATGGAAGAAGATGCTGAGATGAAGTTCCAAGAGTTCTGACTCTACCCTTGCACGAAACGAGACTCTTCTACAGTTGAGCACAATAAATATGAGTCAATCCATCAATTTAACCTCAATTCCTAGTCCCTAGACTACTAAGGATCGGATACATGAATCCTCCATATCCATTAGACTTTATCAAGGCCCATTTCATCAATAGTTCCAAGCAGTTTGTCTTTTGAAGCAAATTCAGTTTTGACAAGGATCACCATAAGTGCAATTATTGTGATCACTAAGGTAAGCAACAAAAATGCTTGCATAAACATAAAACATCATATGTTACAGAGGATATGAATTCAGAAATCATCTGAACACTTGTAAGCAATCACTCTTAGGGTTCAGAAATTAAGAGAGCCAGCTATGGTTTTTATTAAAAGGACTGCTCCCTTGACTATAGGTACTTCACCTTCCCCTGGTGAACTGCTTAACGGGTGTGGACAAAGTGCGATATAGCAAAATACGACATGCTAACCTTGTGAATTGATTCAAGCTCCTTAAGTGCAGTATGAGATGTTGGCACCTTAAGTGTCCCAGGAGTAAATATTTCTCGCAGTCGTACCAGGCCATTGTTAGAATAATTTGTCGCAAACTGATGCATCAAAGCAGTGATCATTAAAGTAGTCATTCAAAACAGCCATCCTTGAAATGCTTAAGGTAAAAATCATCTTACTTGAGTGAGGCCTTGAGATGAAATGTCATCATCCATTTCAACCGGACTGCATATGACAAATAGAAATGAGTCAATGCTAGAAGCCCCTCCCCCACCCCAAAATTATGGATTTGCACACACTTTTTGCTATTGCCAAGCTACAAAACACTACAATAAATGTCACAACTTTCACTTATCTTCGCTGTAAGAACCAAAGATGTTACCTTATACAGAAAAGATATTTATCATGCAAACTGAGGGGTAGTGTATCAATAATAGCAGCAACTTTCTATCCCGCAGGTACAGTACAATCAACCCAAATAAAAAGAAAAAGATTAGTAATCCACAATGGAACAGTTTTGCTACAAGGAGGAAAGAAAACAAACTGAACAAGAATATCATACCAACAATTCATCACAATTAGCAATGAAATAATGTTCTGATAACTTGGCATTGTCCATAAAATGCTCCTATAAGGAAAAAAGTAGAGAAGTTATGAGCACTCTACGTGCTATCTCGCAGAAAGCAAAGAAGAACAAACCACTGTGTAACAGTTTCAGTGGCAAAATCCACTATGTAGAGAAATTATGAGTACTCTACGTGCAATCTCGCAGAAAGCAAAAGAACAAACCACTGTGTAACAGTTTCAATGGCAAAATCTATTGTATTACATTTATTAACATTTTATTTTTTCCTTCCCAAATTTCTAATAACATATAACAAAGACAGAAACACACATGATAGAGGTCCTTTGCAAGTTATAAGTAGATGATTATTGTAGAACTAGACTATGAGAATCTGAGCCAGTAACTCACCAGTATCTCATGTATTCCATGCTTTGGATGTAGACGAGAATACATGTATAAAAGGTCAAAGTTTGGAAAGACACCAGCTCGCTGCATTGTAAATTTATTGCTCTTGATTAGAACATCCCACTAAAACTGAAAGCACTCTAAGGAATTGATCTTGTAGGGGAGACTGCCTCTACAATAAAACGACAACAAATGCAACGATGTTATTCCAGAATTTAGTATGGCGCTAATTCAGCCGTAAGTCAATAACCTCAAGTACAGGAGATGGATGATCCAGTGAGGAATGAAGTAATGGCAGATCATCTGCATTTAAGCAAGTTACTTCACCGACAGGAAAATTGGATTTGTACCTGCCTGCTCGTCCTACAAGACAGTTTAATCGCCAAAATAATCATTTCACAGAATATACATACTTTCTATGCATAAGTGCATAAGTTTGGGATAACGTTCACGTAGCTCCTGAAAATACATCAAAGTGTCCAAATTGAGATTTGAAGCTCACTGGGTTCAGAAAAAGGGCATTTAGTAAAGCTGCTAAAACAGCTACTCAAAAAGTTCAGAATCAAAAAAACCAAGGAACAACTTTTTGGGAACTCTTTCTGAACAGGTATTTCATCAGTAATCCAATGTCGGAATGGAGTGAATCTGAAAAACAAAATTAAGAAAATTTCCATTTGGATGGTATTTTTTCTCACGACACAATGTTGATCTGTTCCAAAACTGAAGTGTATAGAAAGGAGGGGTTAGCTATTGTTAACCCAGTACAAGAAAGTAAGGGTAGCTGATGGCTTCAGATCCCATGAGAATACTTCTCTGAAGCCTCAGGCATCAGTCACAGCTCACACTCACTCAGTATTTCTTCCCCTTCTTCATTCTTAAGCTTTTCAACTGAATAGCTTTTGAGGAAAGATTTTTACTCAATACTTAAGTGAGTAGTTACTGTTCCTTTTTCAGAATGCTTTGTCCTTGCCAATTTTAGTATTTTGCCTTGGTTTCTTCACTCCTGTAATTCTCTTGGGCCGAGGATCTAACGGAAACAGCCTCTCTACCTCCCAAGGTAGGAGTCAGGTATGCGTACTCACTAACCCTCCCCACACCTCACTAGTGGATTGCACTGGATATGTTGTAATTTTGATCAAAGAATATGAAAAACAATTCTGGAGTTCTTGTAATAGACTTCCACAGAACACTCTACCAGATGTCATAAACCTATACATAATCTTAGGTAAGGAGGAGGGTAAAGAGGAGAAAGAAGAGGTCTTCATATAACAAAATAACTGTACAGGAAAAGAAACACAGATGAATAAAATTATGAATGTCCAGGGCCAGGGCTCTATATTATGCTTCAATATAAAGCATTTTACTACATCCAAATGATTCAGAATCTTCAGATGGAAATGAGCCTCCCCATCCCGACACCCATCCTCTTTGTTTTTCATTTATGTAATTGTTCTTTATTTTATTCAGTAAATGGCCACCCATATAAAATATCTCCTGTAGTATACACATTACAAGGAAGGAGGATAAGATGTGTCTTATTACAACATTAAGTGTTGATTTAAAAATGTACCTCCCATAATTTATACTCCCTCCGTCCCATTTTATATAAGTTAGTTTGACTCGGCACGGAATTTAAGAAAAAAATGAAGACCTTTAAAACTAGTGGTCTAAAATAAGTGATAGATATTTGTGGCTATAAATTATTTCATTAAGGGTAAAATGGATAATTTAAAATTACATTGTTACTTAATATAGAAATTTGTCATTCTTTTTGGGACTAACTAAAAAGGAGATAAGTCATATAAACTGTGACAGGAGGAGTATTAAAGGAAGGAGGTTAATTGCGTCTAATCACAAATATTGCTTTCATTTTTTATGAAGAAAGAGCATATTGAATACTACTAAACCATTTTCAACCACCTACAGACTATAGTATTAAAAGGAAAGCTATGATGGTGAATTCCTGAAAAGATAAGTACTCAATCAGATCTGACCCTCTGTACCAAGTTTCTCCACAGTAAAATAACATACCTGCTATCTGCTTTATCTCTGGTACAGTTAGGTCCCGTATTTCAACACCATCAAATTTCTGTAATGTTGAAAATATAATTCTAGAAATGTTAAGGTTGAGACCCATCCCAATAGCATCACTCGCGACAAGAACATCAGAGTTGCTGCTTGCATCATTGAACATTGTTGCCTGCAATCTTAAAGAAAGTACTTACTAGCTAATTTGCCAGCATGATAATAGACATTAAAAGTGGATTGTAATTTAGGTGAGTCATCACATGGAATGCCATAAAAGCTGTAATATAAACTAGGACTGATCATAGCACACTGAAAGACAAAAATAAAACATAAAAAAGAGGATGATAGCTCATATTTAAGAAGAATAAGTCAGGGCAGTGACAGGAAGGCCATATGGCCATCATAAATACTTGATGATTAAAAAGAGACTCTAGTAGAATGATAATTTTTATAAAATGAGTTATCCTCAGCCTGAAAAAAAAGATGGGTTACAACTAACCAAGAAACTTATACAATGAGTTATCCTCAACCTGAAAAAAAATGGATTTCAACTAACCAAGAAACTAACACAGGAAGCATCACCAGGAGACTGGATAAGGGCCAATCTTAACTCTAGATAGACAAAAGGAAGGATCAGAAGTAAACCTGTCTAGTTCGAGTCTCTGGCGGCAATGAACCATAAACAACAGAACAACGATGCATTCCTCCAGCTTCAATTTGCTTCTGTCAATATTAAGAACAATGGTATGAATCAGGATAAGCAGAACTTTAAAATCTAAAATTTCATTTATCCTTTGAGCATATCAGGACAAGAAGTTCAATAGCTATTACAAAATCTTGGGATTATGCAAAGCAGAACTAGATTTAACTCATCAAAACTTCATCAATTGAGTACCAAATGATTTCAATTTGCTATCAGGATACATTTTACATGCCAATTTACTGTTCCCTACCCAGTTGTGCTGTGATTATGACTTGCCAAGCCAATTACTCCAGTAATCAAACTTCACTTGCTCTTAACTTCTCCTATCAGTTTAAACCTGCTATCTAACAAGTTACAATAAAGCAGCATCAGCGTATTACTCATCAATCACTTTACTAATTTAATATCTCACCTGATCACAGCTACTTCTATAAGTATAACTCATATAAGCATGTTATATAACAAGTTACCCCCCAACAGGATTTTTCCTATAGTATGACACTCTTTCTTCTTTTCTATTCTACTGTGACAGGGGTGGCCATGACATAATGTGTAAGGTTGTTCCTCACCTTCATCTTGTATATTTCCGTACGCGAGAAGGTGACAACGCAATCACCAGTCCGTATTTTGGAGAATGATCCCAAAGGAACCTTTAAAGGGACAAGAGGTGAGAGCCTCTCATAGTACTGAACCTGGCAGCATAGGGAAGCAAGGAAAATCGCATTATTTGTAGCGGCATTAAAAAAAAATAACCTAAAGTTACTAGCACAAATAAACTAGGAAGCAATGCAAAATTAGCTGGGAGTATCAAACTGATATTAAAAGAATCCATCCCCTAAAAATAGAAGATATGCACTCTCCAATCACAAGGGTGACAGTAGAAACATAATCCAATATTGTTTCTTGCATAAAAATGGCAACGGTCACAAAACAATCAAAAGCTCTTATCAGTAGGATGTGGTCTCAGCAGTAAGATTCAAATCATGACTTACAGGACCTTTTTCTGTCTAAAGCCAACTGAAGGAAGCAAGGTTAGCGGCATATCACACTAAAAGACCCTGACCCATTCAATCTGGTCGGGTAAAAAGCAGAAGAAGTACAAGACAGAAGTAAAAGAGAAAGGGTAAGGAGATATGTTAAAAGGTAAAAGCAGGAGGTAGTAAATCAGCAATTCCCTCGCCCCCTTCCTTGCTCACCTCTGAACGTTCATAGATAAAAGAATAGGTTATCCGACATCTATAAATCCTAGGCATAACTACTGTACAACTACTTCAAGTTAGATTTGATCTTTTTAAATCAACTAAACTTCAAGTATCCCACACATGCAGGATGACCTGATGAAACTTTTTCTTCTCTTCGGCACTGAACTAAGTTACGCCTCATGCAAACAAGCCCATTAAACTTAAGGCCCTAGACGTACACATCAAGTTCAATGAGTACAATATAAGACTTGTCAAATAAAAGAGGAAATTTTCCTTCAGCTTCGACTATGTTGAAAAGATATTTTTTATGGGAAGTATGTCGTCAAGATAATTCTTTTTTAATGAAGTAATTGGTTCCATTTCTGGCATCAAGGAGATATAAAATACCTTGTGTTGTCCTAGATATTCATTTACCCTAGTGGCCTATAGACGAGTATCAGGACTCAAGAAATTGACTATGCAAGAACTTAGCCCCAGCTTTCCTTATCGCTGAACAGATTTTGAAGAAGGTATCTTCAATTAATTCTAAAAAGAGCTACAAGCATGTCAGATATTTCTAGACAAAATATTGAAATGGTCAGATTGCAGTTTGTAAAATTTTCGGAATTATTCTGCCCGCCTTGGAGGTACTAACTTTTGGCAAGCAATCTTCTAGAGGGAAGGTCATGTATTTACAACTAAGTACAGGCCAATAAAGGAGATGTCAAATCATAAAACTAAACACAACATTCAAAGAGTTCACAATTGTAATATCTTCGTTACAACAGAAAGATTTGAAAACCCGAGTTTAGAACTCAGAACAAAATTAACATGTTTGCAAACTCGAGTTTTTGAAAGTTTTCAAATGCACACCACCTTTTGTTTAAACACCAGCGAAGAAAAGGTCAGTACCTTGATGCTGTCTCCTGTCACTTTGAGGATTTCCTGAACAAGAGGTACAGCTGCTGCATCTCCACACAGATGCAACTCATTAGCAGCTAGTCCCAATAACGCACGTGTAAATGAAAAACCCCTTGTCCTACACCCTATCATCTGAACAAAGTTGATGGCATACACAATCAATAATTCTAGGATACAAGAAACAGTAACAAGCAAAACTGGATAACTGGTAATCCTTTAATAGGCATTAGCAAAAAGAACACATTTAGATTAGAATAAGTGATGAGGGTTAAAGAAAAGTCTGAAACCAAAATCCCTCTCTCTCTCTCTTAAAATTTTGAGACTGAAGACCAATATAAAATCAATTTTTTCTTTTCCATTGCAGCCAAATTTGAACTTTCTGAAGAACCTAGAAAGGCTTCATAGCATGATGGAAATATAGGAAGGAGGAGAAACAAAGGGGAGTCTCTTCCTGATTTCACTTCATGATCTTCTCATAAATATTCATCATCAATTTGTGGAATATATGTACCCTCAAGACCTCTTTTAGTACCATTGTTCCTATCCTGGACCTGGGCTCTCTTCAAAGCCCTAGAGACGTAGGAAGAAATTTACTCAGCCAGCATAATAACTCCAACAGATAGAAAAATCTATCAAGAACACCCCCCCCCCCCACATGAGCAAATATCCCGTCACTTTTACTTGTCCACTATACTAAAAATCCCACCTTACCATATCAACAAAAGGACATATTTTTTCATGTTTTACCCCTTCGAGATTAATTACTTATTCCCCGGATCATTTCCTAAGGCTTTAGACTACAACAACAGCATAACTAGTGGAATCCCACAAGTGGGTATGGGGAAGGTAGATTGTACGCAGACCCTTACCCCCACCCCCCACTCCCACCCAACTTTGCGGGGTAGACGGGTTATTTCCAATAGACCCTAAACTCAAAGGAGATTCTTTTGAAGCAGGATTGCAAGAAAAATATGACAACAAAATAGCAATATACAAAGCAAACGAAGCAACCTATAGTAATGCACATTGAAGATTAAGAGACTAAGCAACCACTAAGTGTTTCTATTCATAAGGAGAAGAGGAGAGGAGGAGGCTAGCCCCCTACCTCTCCGACAAGAAGTGCCACAACACTCAGCTATCTTCTAACCCTTCTACCCTGATCCGCAACCTCCAAACCTTCGTATCTAGGGCGATGTCCTAAGTGAGTTGTTGTTGTGTCATAGCATGTCTAATCATCTCCCCAGTTCTTTTTCAGTCGGCCTCTACCTCTCCTAACTCCTACTACAACCAATCTCTCACACCTCCTTAATGGCACATCCACGCACCTCCTCTTCACATGCTCATAATATCTCAGTCGCCCTTTCCTCAGCTTATCAAACCATGGAGGCTATTCTCATCTTGCCCTGTATAACTTCATTCCTAATCATATCTTTCCTAGTATGCATACACATCCATCTGAGAATACTCATCTCCGCTACCTTCATCTTCTAAATGTGGCTTTCTTGACTGGCCAACACTCTTTCCTATACAATAATGCCAGTCCAACTACTAGTCCGTTGAAGTTGCCTTGAAACCTTAGTGACACATTCTTATCGTACAATACCCAAAGTCAAGCCTCAATTTCATCTACCCTACTCCAATACAATATATGAAATCATCGTCAATCTATCCATCTCTTTGGATACCCGAGATACTTGAAAGTTCCTCTCTTGGATATGACTTGCACAACAATCTTCACTTCCACCCTCGCTTCATCCGTTACGATACTGAATTTGCACGCTACGTACTCTGTGGGATAAATATATAGGTATTATGGTAAAATATACACTTCATTTATTATTTCTTAAAGGGAGAGCAAAGTCTATTATGGACAAGTAAAAGTGAACAGGGGGAGTTTATTGATATAACCTTGTCATTATATGTGAAGTAACAAGAAGACACCGTTATCTAAAAGGGTTAGGAGGTAAGCCTGCTTCACAAAGCTCTACTTCTTGGAAATTTCTGGCCTCGTGAAAACCACTCAAGGTGCATTCATGTAGTGACTCCAAAGCCCAACTAGCCACTGTGGTAACAGAAATTTTATTTCCTCAGTAATTGGAGCAGAACATACCAGCTACTTAGGCTAACCGAGAAACTTAAGTTAAGAGGAGTTTAAAGGTTGACATCTCCAAAGACATCCCATCAAAGTGTATGATGAATTAACGACCATAGGTTCTCTGCCAATGGTTCATCTTTTTTACCAAAATAGAAACACACAAAAGAACCCCCCACCTACCAAAAAAGGGGAGTCCAACTGAAACAGTCAAGAAAGTCAATTAGCTTCGCTTCAAAATGATTTATACAGAGATAATTACCTAAAGTTACCCAGTTGGGGTGCTACAAAAAAGAAAGTTCCTTCAGAAAATTAACAACTCTAACTTACAACCTCTACCAAGAAACATTCTATAAAGTAACTCTTTATGTGTCTACCAGATCCAGAAGTGCTAAGTCAGTGTAGATTAATTAGAAGTGGCAACTGTGAATCCCTAAAAAGCTACACTGTGGTCATACAGGTCAGCAAGGAAATAGCTCCACTAGACCAAAGGAGCTAGATTAAATACTGTAGATTCCTAGAAAAAAGCAGATTTGTTTCTCAAACTGAATGGACACCTATCAGTCTATGAGATGACTTGGATTTGGGACATGAAAATATAGGGGAGATGGTTCTCTTACTCATACTTTGTGAGTAAATACAAAAAAAAACACGAAAATGATACACTATAAGTTAGAGGCACACCTGAATTTCATCAATAATTGCACATTCGTAGTCAGATGTAACATCAGCCATCTCTACTGTAATAGACTTGTGTCTTGCACCCTCAACTTCCTCCCTTTCTTGTCCAGTAATAAGATCACAGGGAACATTTGACTTGTTTAACCTTTTTGCGACCTCCCATGCTAACAGCCTCAGAGGACCACAATAAACACCTGAATTATAGATACTTACTGATTAATTATGTGCTTAAGGCAATTCAATTAATTGAAAGCAGAGAAGTAAACTCAGAAGATTTTATGGTATTGACATTTACAGTTTACCAGAAGAACTTGACTCGAGCTGTTTTAGGGCATAATATGTTTTGCCGCTGTTTGTAGGGCCCACATGTAAAAAAACATTGCGGCTTTTCTTTCGAGCATGTGGATACCATGTATGCGGACGACTGAAATTTGAAATGGATTATAATGGAAAAATCATTGTGCACATTTTTTCTTCTTTGATCAAGTAATATAAATATATAGGTTCCTACATAAAATCAAGGAACCAACAAAAATAGTAGATGATCTTCTTTCATGCAGTAAATAAGAGACAAGATACAATTCTTACGTAAGGTCTGTAAAATCAACTTTTCTAGCAGCAGTAGAACTGCTGAATTTCCTTAAGCAATTACAAATACCAAAAGAAGCTTCTATTGCCATATTCCCTGGGAGCAAATAAAACTCCCCACCACCTGTCCAACAAGAAAGTGCTTGAATCGTTAATAATCGGTTGGCTGTAATCCTGCTACATTTTTGCAACTACAACTTCATAGTATTAGAATTGACCAAACAGCAAAGGACATATTACACTCCGCAAGTAGAATCAGTAGAGCACTGAAACATAAACTTGGAATTATGTCAATCTACGCCTGCACACATAGTTACTGTATAAAAAGAGCAAGAACTATTGAAACAGCACATATAAACTGAGCAGAAATCATTCTCACTGTTTTCTCAAAAAAAAGTTGAATTTTGGCAAGAATCATCATACTAGTTCTCCACAAGACAGCATGAACATGTTAATAACATAACGACAGAAGTAGATCTAGGAACTAAGCAGGTCTTGCGGTCTCAATCAACATCGATAATAGTCTAATAGACAATACCCCTCCTGGCTCCTACCATGTTACGGTGAAATTTACATTCCTTGAGATGTGACATCGACATTGCACGTAGTTAATTCACGAGTGAGGTCTGAATAAACTACCAGTAGATAATATCACCTCGTGCATCTAACTATAAAGGATAAATATGTATAACCATCACCAGAGAAGAACTCTTATATTTTTCTTTAGAAGACTTGATGGAGAAACTCATGAATCAAAAAGTGCAAATATGATATAAATAACAGAAGATCTGCACAGAAGGAAACCAGCCCTTCCTAGACAGCAGAGCCATTCACATTATGTACAATATAAAGACAGTGGCATAGACTATGTGAATCATTTCTGCTTTATTTTGGCCTGATTCGCTTGTTCGTACAATATAAAAGACAGCATCTCTGAGCTTAATTACCAATGAAAATGCCGTCAACTATATGAATCTTCTATGCTTTATTTTGGCCTGATTCTCTAGTGAACAATATAAACAACTCAATCTCAATAATACATGGTATACAAAATTCTCATCCTACAAGTATCTACACATCAAATTTCTAGACTACATCAAAATTGGTGCAAAAACCACAGTTTTCTATCCAACATTCCTTCAAAATAGTAAATGAACTTGACAATCCAAAATCTCCTACATTTAGCAATCAATTGAAACCTTACATAACCATTAAATATCTGCCTACAGATTAACAGTTTCTCCATCTATTTTGACAACTCAAATATGATACAAAATCAAAGTACAAAACAATATACTAGCATTCTCTAAAATGCTGAAACAAAAAAAAAACAGCAAAATTCCAATTATTCCATACAATAAAGAAAACAACTTCAACTGAACTTTTTTAAAAATAAAAAAAACATTTTTTTCTTCAATATATTATTTTCCGAGAAAACAATGACAACTACACAATATGAAGAAAAGGGTATAAAGTAAAATTGAAAATTTACCATTTAATAGAGTCTTATACGAAATGCTCGCCGGCGATAGTCTCCGGCGAAAGAGCAAAGACGCCATTTTTTTTCTTCTTTTTTTTTTCTTTTTTTTTTTAGTTTTTAAAAAATATCCCTTAATCTATTTCTTGTGAATATTGGTAGAAATGGGAATTTTTCAGTTTTAATATTTCAGAAATTTTGAGAAGAAGAAATCATCGGAGGAGAAAGGTGCTGAGAGAATTGTTGCGTCTACTCCGACCGCCGACTTCGGTTCTCAACTGAAGAAAACTAAAAATTGAATTAAATCAAATTATTTTAATTACTTATTATTTTGATAATTTTCGAAATAGGCTAAAAAGTAAGAAATTAGGAAAATGTTTAATTGTTTTTTAATTTATTTTCAGGAAGAACAAATAGTTTATTCATTGCTAATTTGCTTCTAACAAACACTTTTGTCATTTTCCTTGTTGTTAAAGAGATCAATTTTAAATTATATTGTATTTATTTTTTATCTTATTAATATAGAAGAAATTCACCCTCTTTGTTAAAGTTATTTTAGGAACCCAAAACCGAAATTATTTGATAGTTTTCTTATGGTAGGTTATTAATTTTTAAGTTACTTTCAAATATAGCAAATACAAAAATATATGTGTATTTATTGGTATAATTTGCATAATTGTGTTTTATAGCAAACATAAATATGTATATTTCGCTATATATAGACAAATGAAAATTATGGCTATTTCGCTATACATATATACAAAAAAAACAATTGTTTAATATGTTTTGACATACATATACAAAAGAATTAATTGTATAATTTGTTTTGTATAAAGCAAAAAAGAGAGAAAGGCAGAAAAAAATTGGACAGGAAAAGATTGTATTTGTATAATTATAAGCGTATAGGACGAAAATATATTCATTTGTATTTGTATATACAATTCTCTCTCACTTTATACAAGCACAAATGCAATGTATACATTTGTTTTTATATAAAGTCAGAGAGGCGAGCGAGATCTGGGAGAGAGGAGAGAGGGAAACGAAATATATATATATATATATATATACAATTTTCTCTTGCTTTATATAAACACAAGCACATTTATACATTTCATATAAAAGCGAGTGAGACTGCCAAAGTAGCAAGCGAGATTCCACCTGGGAGAGAAAGAAAATAGCATAGTTTGCTATAGAGCATAAGTAAACTAAACTATATTTATAACATTTAATTAATAGTTTGACGTTATTATACACATTTTTCCTTTAATTTTATTAGAAAATATTACATAAGTTAGGCAATACATGTAATATATATGTATTTGTTATACACAGTTATAGTTTAACAAGAATAACAATTTGTATTATGTAAAATTTTGTAATAAAATTATCTCTCCCTGTCATTTCCTTACCTCTCTCCGCACTTTACTTCTATCATCTTGCTTTCTCCACTTTCTCGCTCGCTTATTTTTCTATCTATGCAATATAAATACAAATGATAACACACAATGTTATAAATACAATAAATGATAACAATCAATAATATAAATAAAAATAAATGATAATAATTAATGGTACAAATACAAATGGTAAACACAAACACACAGGATAATACATAAATATAATATGCAAGGTACCATATGGATACAAATATAATTTGTTATGAAATATAACATTGATATAATTGTATTTGTTGATGTAAATTGTATCTAGATACAAATTCTATTCATTAATATACTTGATATAATTGGTCTGCATCAACGGATTGAATACAATAGTCTTTGATACAATTTCATTCATTGATGATACAAATCAATTGTATTCATGATACAGTATCAATTGTATCACTTTCTCTCCTCTCTCTCTCTCTCTCTCTCTCTTCTCCTCCTAACTCCCAATATTGCACGTCTCTCTCCTCCATTTTGTAGCTAGTTTTTAATACAAATCAATTATATCAGTGATACAATTATCAATAAGATATACAATTCAATTACATCTCTTTTGTCTCTCTCCTCTATCTTTCATATATTGCTCGCCTCTTATATCTCTATCTCAATTTCGCACACATCTATCTTTTTTTTTTAACATGTAACTATAAATCGTAATTAGACAAAATAAAGCTATAGAGCTCTAATTATACTTAAATAATAGTGTCTTTGTTCTTCTTTTTTTCTTTTTAGAAAGTTTCTCATCATTATCGTTTCTAACTTTAAATGATTTAAGCTGAATTACTACTTTTAAAATTAGCAAATTCAATGGTAGCTAACACATGACATCCAACTCTCATCAAATATCTTATTTTAAATTTTAAAATATATATATATATATATATATATATTATGTTAACAATGGAAGGTGAAACTTTAATTCGGACTTGCCATATACTCATATTGTGATTCGAATTAGGACCCCTTAACTATTGAGCCAACTAAACGAGACATTTCTATGATTTTGTGTCTCTAATTTATTTATTTTTTAAAAATATCATTCATAGTTTACTTTCGATGATATAATTTATTTTATCACATTGTATGTTAGATTCTTGTTATCATACAATTTTTGAATGATAGTTCGAGTAATAATTTGCATAAAGTATAAAAAATTTCATATGAGGACTAATTACGTCTTGTTTCGGATGTTTTTCCAATAAGAAAAAAATTTGAATTTTTCATTGCTTTCAGATATATTACTTGTCCGATATATTGTAAATGACACTTACTTAATGGGAGGAATGTATCTTAGAGGGGTAGATATGTATTAGAAAGGGCATGAATGTATCCATGAAGGGAATTTTTTGTAATTTTTAAAAAATGATAAGAAATTTTGAAGATTATAATATCTATCGTGTATTCATGTAATTTTTCCTAATAATTTCCTATTAAAATCTTAATTTGCAGCATTTGAGTATCATTAATGGAGCTGAATTGGGCCTGTCTACATATCTGGGCCTAGGACTCTTACATTGGGCCCATTAATGAACAACGTACACCGTGGGCCTTGGGGTCTGGTTATCTTCAGGCCCACAATCCCAGTGGATTATGAACATGAAAATGTGTAACTATACAACCCCTATTAAATCGGGGAAAGTTACGGATATATATTATTCGGCCAACTAATTTATCAACATGATCCATATAACATATACACTATTTAAAGTTAATTACATTGACTGCGCGGTTCATAATTAATGATAAATATCAAAAATTATTTCTTTAACTTTTTTCCTTAAGAGTTCTTTATTACTTTTTCTTTTCCATATTTTCTGCTCTAATTTTCCCACCACCACAGTTATATCCGTAATCATGGGAAAAAAAGCATAATCATTTTAATGTTTTTTAAATTGTCTTAAAAAAATCTCTTTTAATTAATTAGTTTGACGAAATTAACAAGATCGAAGAAAACCATCATATATAAATACTAATTTCAATTTCCATGTGTTAAAACTATAGTTAGCTAGTCTTACATACTTACAATGATTTAGGTATATATATCGATATCATAAAAATTACATCATCAGGCTATCTAAAAGAATATAGAAATAATCTTATACAGAGATCGAGATATATAATATTAGAAATAAGATAAATTGTCTAAATCAACAAGTAATATTACGCGATAATATAGTAACTATACACTATATATGTATATATAAGTTAAATTAAACTGTTATCAACAAAGAAAACCTAGAGAGCTAGCTATAGAAGAATACTTACAAGTTTTAGACAATGAAAGGATCGATGTTACATATGGGCTTTGATGGGAAAAGACAAACCAAGACAACCACAAGTACAAAGTCTTAACATAATAAGGATACTCAAAAATTAATTTGATCAAATATTATATACATATAATTTTTTTTTTCAATATGTCACATTTAACAAGTAGGTTAAAACAATTTAATGTGAAATGCATGTATACTGAACTTTGATTGCAACCTCTTATAAGTTGCATCTTAATTTAATGTGAAATCATTATATGCCTTCTGATTGCAACCTATCCATGTTATGCCCTTCATATATATGGTCAAATAATTGTGTTGATGGGGACTTGGAAAAACCTATATGCCTCATCACTTATGGTCTATATTGCTCGAACGCTCCTAATATGATATTGCACGTATTCGTTCTGAATCCTCCTAAAACACAATTATGGTGGATATTGTTCGAACTCTCTGAATATGATACTGCACGTACCAGTTCTGAATCCTCCAAAAATGTACTACTTCTGAAATATCCGACGCACCATACTTAATTAATTACATCTATAAATATATTTTCAAGAATTTCACCTATTTCCTATGGTAGACGTTAAATTAATTAATGCACCTTCCAAAAACATATACCAAACACACACACACCCCTTAATAATTTTGTACCAATAGTGAAGAACATTGAATAGTGTTAGGTGATTGCCTAATTATTACAACCTTTTTTTGGCCAAAATCTTGAAATGGAGTAATGATGTGAGATCATAACTTGTGGATTTGGTTTATCCCAAGTTCCAAGTTGTGTCTAAGGTTCTCTATATTTACTCAAAATTCACTATTGTTTTTAACTTTTAACCCAAAAAAAAGTGAAAATTTTGAGATAAGCCTACACTACTTTCAAGTTTCAATGATTTGTCTCCATCACCTGCACAACATATATGCATATGCTGGTTTATAGCCTGTAAGGTTAATTTTCACAGTCGACAAGATCAGTTATGTATAGGTAAATTATTGCATATATATCATCGAAAGACCGTACTGTGCTTGATTGATTGAGATCTTCACTATATGTATTGGAAGTTTCACGTTCAAGTTTTACAAATGAAAAATATTTCGCTAGAGAGTAGTGATGAAGCCAAGATCTTCATTAAGAAAAATCAAAATATATCGAAGTAAATACAGAATAATGTGTCGTCAAAATGTTTTTTATCTATCTATTCTACACGATACATTTTTCTTGGCGTGTTGGACAAAGATGACTCTGCCCGATGTTATAAAACATTTTTATTATCTTATTGGACCTAATAATCGACATGCATTTGAATTAACAAGATAAATATTATTGCACCACGTAGATCGATCGTGTGTACGGTACCATATTTAGATGTACGTTTTTATCACAAAAAAAAAAAAACATTTCAATTTTATTTTTTCGTTTACATGCATCCATATTAATCCATGGCCCCTATGTACGTACCCAACAACCTCCTCTAGAAGATGGAGACAGAAAAATAATTAATTAATTAATATATATATATATATATGTATATATATTTGTGTGTGTGTGAGAGAGAGAGAGAGTGAGTGTTCTATTTCAAGAATTTTTGAATTGGAAACTTGTTCGACTATGATTTCGAAAATAAGAAGAAGAAAAATTAATACTACAAACAATGAGTCATCGCATATAATATAAAGGGAAAAGACTCAAATATGTCACTGAATTTTCAGAAAAGGCTCATTTATTTATGTCATCAGTTAAAAGCTTAGCTCATTTATGTCATTATCATTAAAGAAAATGCTTATTCATGCCATTATTTTTAACGGTGGTTTTGCAAAATTATTTTTGATACGTGGTCAATTATAATTCGCTCACGTCATCAATTTTTAAATAAGAAAAATCATAATTCTAAAAAAAATTGAATTAATTTTTTTATATTTTTTAATTAAATAAATTGATGGCGTGGCCGAATTATAATTGGCCACGTCATTAATTATTTTAATAAAAAATCAAAATTTTGAATAAAAATTAAATTACTTTTTTTTTCAATTTTTTTAATTAAAAAATTGATGATGTGGCTAAATTATAATTGACCACGTGTCAAAATGATTTTGCAAAACTACTGTTAAAATGTAATGGCACGAATGAACCTTTTCTTTAACGGTAATGGCATAAATGAGTCAAACTTTTAACTGATCGCATATTGAGTCTTTTCTGAAAGTTCAGTGGCATATTTAAGTCTTTCCCTGATATATAAAAAAAAAAGGAGAGATAATTGTATTTTCGACTCTTTAATTATTGAAATTTTTTCATTTCGATCTCTGTAGTATTTGGCTAATTTATTAATTAAAATTTGTGTTTTTGGTCTTTTTATATAGGGGTTGAATGTGAGTTGTGACATTTAGACCATTTTTAGAATTATATTATTCTCAAATGTGAAATCATAGAAAAAAGTTACTCCTAACCCTTGATGATTCGTTAGAGATTAAATATATTTAATTGTTACTTAATAAAATATTACATGGATATCTATAAAAAATATTATCGATAATTAAGGGATTAAAGTGCTAATTTTCCAATTTTTTTTAAAAAGAAGAAGATTTCTACTATAGAATGGGGCCGTAAAGCAGAATAAAAGATAAATAAAGCAACAAAAAAGAAGGAATCTAAAGAAAAAAATATCAAAATACTACTATTTGCCTCCATTCCTTTTGACTGCCTCGTAAATCTTCATTTCTTTAGACCAAAAAAAACATTTTTATTTTTATTTTAGAAAAGAGTAATAAAAAAAAAGGAGTTATGGATGAGCTAAAACCTTCTTGAGTTTACTTTAGTTTTGTGTTTGTTGATTAAGAGATACTTTGTCGGTTCTAAAATACTTGTCATGTTTCACTTTTTTAGAGTCAAATTATATAAATTTTCGTTAATAATCTAACATGCATGAAGACTATTGCAACTTATACATATATTTTATGTATAATTATCAAACGTATATATTTAAATTTTATTTTTAAAATATTAAACAATCTAATTTATGTAAATTTAAAAATTAATTGGAGCAATTTTTGGAAAATCAAATAATGTGAAGTACTAATAAAGATTAGGAAAAATAATCATGTTGAAAGTAGCTTTTGGGATTTGTAACGGCGTTTTGAGAAATAGTTGGCGTTCATTATTTTAAAATGATTGGATTAATTAGCTTAATTATACATGAACGTTAAAGTTGAAACAAGTTTTACTGTTTTGATATGATTATTGTCCAGTATGAATAATATTACTAGCAACCAACATTAATCACTTTTGAGTCTTTGATCTTTTTTTTTTTCCAACTTACTTTCCCAAAAAAAAAAACATTTTCGAAAATATAAGATTGGTTAGTTAGAGTTTTGTTTGGTCTTATTGTTAAAAATTATTTATTTTCAGAAGTACTTTTCAAAAAGTGAAAAAGTCAAAAATATTCTTAAACTATTTGAAATAACTCATATATACCATTAAACTATATTTTGACTCAAAATTACCCTTTTCGTCAAACTATTGGGTCAAAAGTGTTCTTCTAATTAATGAAAATTGTTAAATGTCATGTGAATGCCACATGACACCCCAATAGATTTCTACTACCACATAGACTAAAAGGAAAAGGATGCTATTGCGTGAAGCGGAAAGGGATAGCGGAAGACCACACCATACAGGCAAGAAGGAAGCGGCTCTTCCCACGGCGGAGTCACCATTGACTCTATTTATTATTATGGTAAATCAAGCCAAAGGTTTGACTTTCACCTACCCTTAAACTATCCAGAATAGCTCATATTTGCCCTTAAACTATATTTCGGTTCAAAACAACCCTTCCATCAAACTATTGGATCAAAAGTGACCATCTTATTAGCGGAAGTTGTTAAATTTCACATGTGTCACATTGACTAAATACCTAAATCTTTATTATTCATTTTCCCCTAATTTCATTATTTTCCAAAAATGATTTCACCCCTTCTCCCTGATTTTGCGGTTAAGGTTTCACAGTTTTCTTCGTCGCTGGATTTCAAAGTGGAATTCGTGGTTATTGTGTTTACAATCACGAAAATTCACTTTGAAACTCAGAAAACCTTGGCCGCGAAATAACGGGTAAGTTGTGAAATTCTAACTATTATACTTTGAAATCGTAAACATAATAAAATAAGAAAAAATATTTACTAACCTACAACCATGAATATCCACTTTGAAACTCAACCCTGAAGAAATCCATGAAGCCTTAGTTGTGAAATTAGGGAAAAGTTGTGAAATCCTAACTATCATGCTTTGAAATCGTAAACATAATAAAATAAGAAAAAATATTTACTAACCTACAAGCATGAATATCCACTTTGAAACCCAGTCACGAAGAAAAGTATACAACCCTAGCCGCGAAATGAGGGAGAACGGGTGAATATATCATTTCTGAAATAATGAACTGAGGGGGGAAGTAATTAGAATTTAGGCATTTAGTCTATGTGGCAGTGGAACTTTATTGGCATGCAATGGGGCATCCACATGACATAACAACTTCTGTTGATAAGAAGGGTACTTTTGATCCAATAGTTTGACGAGAAGGGTAGTTTTGAGCCGAAATATAACTTAAAGGTAATATGAGCTATTTCGGATAATTTAAGGATATTTTTGATCCTTTCTATTTAGTCTACGTGGCAGTGTAATTCTATTGGCATGTAATGTGACATCCATGTGACATTTAACAACTTTTGTTAATAAGAAGGAACTTTTGACCCAATAATATGACGGAAAGAATAGTTTTGAACCAAAATAAAGCTTAAGGATATATATGAACTATTTTGAATAATTTAAAAATATTTTTGAGCCTTTTCTATTTTAAAAATAGTTTTTTAGAATTTCTTTTTTAAAAAAAAAAACAATTTCTATTTGGTTAGTTCATTTGAAAATAATTTTTGATGAGCAAATTATATTTAAGTAATTTTTCTAATTTTTCTTTTAGAGTCAAATTTGAAAAAGTATATGTTGAACGTGTGTTGAATTATAATTAAACCACTTAACTCTACATGCAATGTTCAATTATCTAATGATTTTACCATCCTAATTGTGCCATCCTAATTGTGCATGTGGATCCGGAAGCTTTACATATGCAACCCAAAAAATTATGTTGCAACTTGCAAGCCAAATATTACTCTCTCCGTTTTATTTTATATGTCATTTTTTTATTTTGTATTTATATTAAAAAATGTTGTAACTTTATTATTCTATTCTTATCGTAAATTAACTATATAATAAATGATAAATACATTTTTAAAATTAATTAACCAAGAAAATGATAGGTAAAATATAATAATTTATATATAAATTTTATAAAATGACAAATATTATAATTCAACTATTTATAGAAAGAAATTACATATAAAATGGAGAGAAATTTTAGCTATAAAGAGGAATGTTGACAATACAAAAAATTATATACTCTAAAATCATCTATATAAGACAAGAATCACTTTTTTTTTTCTTAATATTGAGCCCAATTTTTAAGAAACATCTACTATCAATAAATTGGGAAAATATAATAAACATACTTTGCTTACTATTTTTCCCTAAAGATTCAAAATCGTGAAACGAAGTGATATTTATTTTGAGACATAGTTATATAGTTAAATTTCTCTATAATACTTATTCACTTTATAAGTACATTATATTATATCAATCATGTTTTTTTCGTAGAATTAATCTTATACATTTTGTTATATTATATGTGTCGTCTGTTATAACAATATTTTGTTAAAATGATATTGTTAAAAAATATATTTGTCCGTATGTAGAAGATATATTTAATTATTAAAAAAATTCCCTTTCAGTTGAAAGAAAAAATTTACAATTTTAAAAAGCTAGCTAGCCTAGTGCACAATGTCCTCTAAAACATCTAATCGAAGTGTCTAATTATCATTATGGCTCCCACACTAGATAGAATATGATTATTTTTTCTTATGTCCATAGCACAATTTTCTTTCTAGATTAGTCATGTATTTTATCCTTATAGAGTAGAGTTAACTTGATTTCGAGCATGAAAGATTTTGACGGAGTAGTAAGTATTGTTTTATTATTAATTAAAAATTTTGAGTTTGAGTTTTGCTGATATAAAATTACTTTGGAAAGGAATATTTTATCCTCTCATAATTCTAATGTATGATTTCGAGTCTTGCTGATATAAAATTACTCTGGAAAGGAATGTTTTACCCCTTTATAATTCTAATGTATGATTTATAATGTAAGTTTTAATTAAATCGGATTCAATATAAATATCAAATATCGAATATAAAATTAAAAAAATAACTTAAATACACAACTATAAGTTTAGTATTCTTTAATTTTCCCTTCTTTTTTTAAATATTACATAATTTCTTTTTTTTTAATTTTAGTACAAGTTTAGAAAGACATAACCTTCTCTCCTATAACACACACTTCTCTAATATCATGCCTATTTTTTTTCTACTAAAACACTCAATCTTCTGAATCACTTTTTGAATTTTGAATTATTAATTTTAATTAAAAACGTTTCACAACATTTAATATGAAATTTTGAATTTCAAAATTCAAAAAATTTGAAATTTCTGAAAATTGGACCATTGTTCTCTGGTTCTTCCTCTTCTTACTCCATCATCCCTCTATAGTTCTTCTTCTTCTTAATCCATCATCTGTTCTTATTTTTTTTTCTTCTTGTTCATTACTATATTACATCAGCCGTCTCTAGGTCTTCTTTTTCTTCTTACTCCATCATCCGTTCTTTTTTTTTTTGTTCATTGTCCTATTACATCATATTAATTGATCCTTTTACTAAATGAAAGATTTATGATTCGGACGATGAAAATTGGAAAGAAAATAGAAAAAAGTCTTTGCATGATCCTATGAATATTCGGAAGGATCCAAACAAAGATTTTGGCGAATCCTCTAAATCAAAGGTTAACAAAATACACCAAAAAAAAAAAAAGAGAAGAAGCAGCAACCATTGTTGTTGAAATTAGTAAAAATTATATTAAAGGAATCTCCTATGTATCATGAATTTTTGAAAATTGTTATCATGTATCAGACAATAAGTTTAATACATACGTACTCAGTGTGTTATAGTGTGTTAGTCGATGCATTGATATATGAATTAGATGTGTATCATATGATTTCCTATGTATCAAGAGTTTTTGAAAATTGTTATCATGTATCAGTCAATAAGTTTAATAACTGCGCCATCAAGTGTGCTTGCTGATACATATTGACTCAGTGTGTTATAGTGTTTAGACGATGCATTGATACATGAAATTTGATGAGTATCATATGATTTTCTATGTATCACGAGTTTCTAAAAATTGTTATCATGTATCAGTCAATAAGTTTAATAACTGGAAGTTCATAAAAATGTCTTCAAACTAGATGATATAATCTTGAATTTTCAAAATTTGAAATTGTTATCCAATTACGTGCTGAATTAATGCTTATTAATGAACAGTTACCGTAATTTAAGCTGATTTAGATAACAAATTTAAATGTTCCATTTTCCCCCCTTTTAATCTTAACAGTTTTAAGTTACTGTGTATCATTTACCATGCATCACAACATACTAATGTATCACGCCACAACAATTTTAAGGGATTATTAGTAAATACTAAATTTGTCGGGACAGAATATAATTATTATATTAAACTATGGAATTCCTTAAATTTATACTATAAAATTTTAATACTGACAATATATATAATCATTTAAATGAATATTGACTTTGAAAATTGCTTTGAATTATTGACTTGTTAGTGCGATCACATATATTCTAATTTTGCTCAAATTTTCAAATGAAAGATGCCTCTACTTTTCAATAAGAAAGCCAGCATATCTGATAGTTTAAACTTTAAATAATTCCCATAGTCTTCCACTAGCTCAATATTATTAAAAATACTAAAAATATTTTTTAAAAAATAGCTACATTATTTCTACAATATCAAATTGTAATTATTTGTAATCAATAAAAGCCACTTTATCAGCTTGAAAGACTATACTAATCCATTAAACCTTAACTATACTCATTCAAGAAAAAAGCAACAAAATTAAAGGAACAGACAGCTTTGTGCAATTAATAAATATATAGACTATGGAGATTTATATTTAGCTATTTAGTGCTAATCAAGCAACACGATATGCATATAAAATTGTTAAATAGTTATTAGGATAATGCTAGATGGTCAGAAAATTTAATCAGAAAACTTAAAAAATTGTATTATTTTTTAAATTTTAGAATAAACTAATCTTTCTTTTTTATTTTTTAGTTAATAGATATTAAAATAAAAATGGTAAAAATATTCAAAAAAGTAAAATAATATAGGTAAAATGTCATTCTGGCCAAATTCTTGATAAGTGACGAAGACCAACGATTTTTAAGGTGAATTTTATCGTAGTTATTTCAATCCAAAAAAAAATTATGAATTAAATGTAATTTCTTCAATCAGCTTACCTTACAAAATTGAACTCCATGGTGAAATACTTGCTCCGTTCACTTTTACTGGCACATTTTATTTTACGAGAGTTAATTTAATTAATATTTCGAGATAAATTGAATTATAATAATTTAATATTTAAAAGCTTAAAAACTATAAGTTGCAATCTCTCATCTTAATCTATTGAAAAAATATGTTATTAAAAATGTTTGTTTAAGTTAATGACTCTTAAATAAGCGAAATGTGACGGATAAAAATGAATGAAGAAAAAAAGATAAAGATAGAGTATAAATTGTGTATCAAAAACGGTTTCGAAGTAAATGTATAGACCCAAAATTGGCAGCACACTTCAATGCAGCCAAACAGAACTCTTTATTATCTTCCTTTAATGAAACATAGTAACAACTTTTAAATCCAAACAAAAAATCAAAAGAAGAAACCAAAATTAAAGAAACAAACAAAAAATCAAAAGAAACCAAAATTAAAGATATTGGTATTTGGTAGGCCCAAAACAAATATATATATATATATAATATTCACTTTTTAGGTCTTGAAATGATTCCATGACAACACATAGAAGCTACAAATAAATATTAAATAAAATAAAAGGTTGCATCGCAATAAAACTTTTACAAAATCTTGATTTTTTGCTGCTTAGATAAGCTTGATTTGAAACTCCACTTAATAAATATGCCAGGGCATGGAAGTCTAATTAATAATTATAAATATATGTTATCATGTTGTGACCTGTTTTTGAAAAAAAACATAAATTGACCATAGGTTAATAATATTTCCAACATAGTAGTAGGTGTTTGAGTTATGACCATACGATTTGAGTTTTGAAATATTTATTTACAAAATTTTTATAAAATTTCAAATCTCAAATCCTTTTATTAGTAGGATTTCTAATCTCGAAGTTGTGATTTCTTTTCTTTAAAATGTAAAATTTGATGCATAAATTTATGTTTTGTAAAAAATAAATAAAAAATCTCATTTTTAATTTTATAAAAGTATATTTATACCAGTACATATGAGAGTGGTGAGCGAGAGAGGAGGGATGTTAGAATCTGTGCATCCACTACAAGTCAATAGACTAGGTCTTGACACACTAAAAAGATAACAACCGTAAATGAATGCAAATTAATGACACGATGAGTTTACGTGAAAATCCCTTGTTCAAGGGAGTAAAATTACAACTTGTCACACAGAATTTTCAAATCGTTTCACTAATCTTCAAGAGCAAAGTAAATCGGTTACAATAAATGTGAGAAAAAGTTATTAATCTCACTATCAAACAATAACTCTATTGCTTGATGAACCTAAATAGATGTTACTCTACCCACTAAGCTATCAACTCTAGACAATTTAGAATTTTCTAAGCAATATTACAGACTGCCCACTAAACCATCAACCTACTGATTATTTAGGATTTTCTAAGCAACACACAGGTTGCCCACTAAATTAGTTAAACTTACTAACTTAGAATTTTCAGATCAGACCACAGTAAATTCTTTATAAATTTTAGGATCAATTCACAATATCAGATCGGAAGAAAATACTTCTGAACACACACACGTTATCTTCACTTCAGCTTGAATCATTTGAAATATTTCTTCTCTTTATTTTCTCAGCCTTTGCAAGAGTTCTTGATTTTTCTTTTTCAAGTTACAAAAACTAGCAAGAGTGTGGAGATGTTGTTCTTGTATAGAAAGGTCACTATCCTTAAAGCCATGCCATTAGTTAAAGTTTCTGACGCCTCTGCTGCTGTTGGAGACTGTGTACCAACTTTTTGTACTTTCTCCAGCTGACAGTCAAAAAACATATTGAGCTGAGAACTAGGTACTTTCACAAGGTTCCTGTATTTGTCAAATCATCAAAACTTCAAATAACAAGGGAGGCAAGAAAGGGGAGCGAGATTTGTTCATATAGCCGATATACATGCTATTCTACTTAAATACAATGTATCTAGAATAAATTACATCTAATTTTGACTTTCTATATCTCGAAATACATGTATTTGAATTCTGAATATATCAAAATCTGATAATATTCATAATATTACAAATAAATAATTAATTTTTAAAATACAAAAATTTAATTACTCCACAATATGTTAAAATAGCTTTTAAATCCTTCTCTAAAACGCTAGAGTTCCAAAATGATTCTTATTATCACCTCAACCTTCTTTAAGTCTGAAATTAAGAAAGGATCTGACTATAGTTGAATTTTTGTAAATTTATATGATAAAATGATAAGAATATATTTAAAAGAGAATATAGAATATATGTAATGCATTCATATATGCGTGGGAATATAATTTTTAGATAATCGCATGCGTGTGAATATATTCTAATTTAACCACCTATGTATAATAAATTACTTTTAATTTAGACTTAGTCATTAATAAATTACGATTTTAATTCTTTTAATATTCAATCAAGAAGTGTGCATTTCTATCCGCTGCTTGTGAACATTCATAAATTTACTGCAGTTGCTAATTATTTTACTTTTATATTATTTACGTGTAATGTTAAAAATTGTCTTATTAGTCTATTTCTATAGAATCTATATTGAATGGTAGCTTATACATAGTTCTAAAATAATACGCAAAAATATAACATAATTTCTAAGTAAAGAGACCAAAAAACACATTCGACTAAAAATTAAATATGATTAGTTAAAATATCACAAAAATCAAAAAATAATTTTTCACTTCCCGTGTAAAGAGACCAAAAAACACATTTTATTAAAAATTAAATATGCTTAATCAAATATCATAAAAATAAAAATTAATTTTTTTTAATAACTGAAATATCAAAAGTGCTGCTCATTCAAATATCATTTTTAGGCGCTAGCCGCTAAATATCAAATAATTTTTTTTGAACTATCACTACTATAAAAGAAGGAGCATTAACGACAAACAATTCTACAATTAAATCGAAAAAATTGTCATTAAGTTTTTTTTAGTAACAAATTATTACTTAGTTATATTATTATAACATTTTATTAAGTTATGCATAATTTAATGACAGATTAGTGACAAAATTTCGCAGACAATTTTTTTTTTTTTTTTGCTGTAATGTATAATTTTGGCTTTTGATTTAAAAAAAATTGACAACTAAGATATCCACTGAACACAAATTTTGAGAAATGAAAGAACAAAAAAGGACTTTTCTTTTTCCAAGCATTAATGATTCACAAAATTTGAGGACCCAAAGGATTTCATAGTAGTGGAAGCTACACTTGGCTAGCTACTCAAATTTTATGTAAGTTTATATTCCTTCCGTAGAATAATACTGGTTTATTATTGGCTTTACATATTGTTTGTAACAAATTTTAAATATATAAAATATAAATCAATCATATAAATAGAATTAAAGAAAATATAAATATTTTATTAATAATAGTATAGGTATAATTCTGTTTCTCTCTTGATTTTCCTCTCAGAAGATTTATCCATAATTCGAGGGCTTTAGTGGTGTATTTATTGAATTATGATGATTTAGATTTGACCTCTATATGAATATTTATGGCTTTTGTAAAATACATCCACATGTCTTTTACGAGAATTTAGTACGATTAATATCGACATAAACTAGGGTTTATGATTGAGTAGTCTCCAAGAAATTTGATTGAAACTGAACACACCTTTTAGAGTCTCAATTCGAATTGAACACATCTAGTAGAATCGTACAGAATTTCAATGTCTACACATATTTCTTGAGAATTTGTAAATAAAACGATAATTTTACTGTATTACTATTCGAAATACAATATTTTAAAAAATGCAATACGAAAATAATTATAAATTAGTGATAATAATTTAGAAATTAAATATACAATTATTTACTGATGTCATAAAATAAATAAGTATTATTAATAATGAAAAGACGGAGGGAGTATAATTTTATTTAGTAATAATTTACATATAATATATAGTATCCTTTTCATTTGTCTGTGACAAGACTTGTAATATATTTAATATATTTATGGGTCCTAATAGAACCACTTCCGCCGTCAGTTGAATTTAACTAATAGCTTAAACTTTAGTATATGATTTTGTGCTTATTATTGATTAATTACTTAGGCCCATTAATCATGAAACACATCAAGGATTAACTAGTCCCTCTTTTTCACTATTACAAGTATGATTATACATGAATTATGATTAAGTCAACCAGAATTATTCAAAAGTTCAATTCAATTGTTGATTAATTATTTATTAGCTCAAAACGGCTAAGCCGATTCATATGTGCCCGGAAGAGGGAGCGGACTATATAGTAACAAATAAAAATTCACAAACTATCACTTTTTTGCTCTTATAATAATGAAAAAAAGAGTCAAAACTCATCCACACAAAGTGTTTATACCAGTTCAATATATGCATGTCATATGTTTAAATTTATAATTCATTTTACTTAACTTTATTAATTAACATGTGTTTTTATTGGAATGATAGATGAAAATTAGGCCAGGCCGCAGTTATGAAAACCAAACCCAGGTCTTAATCATTGCAAAAGGGGGTATTGGAATGATGATGAAAATAAGGCCAGGCCGCAGTTATGAAAATCAGGTCCAAGTCTTAATCCCTAAATTCAAGTCTCATATGAAGAATGGCGAGAAACAAGTCGGAAGATTTGTTCTAAAGTCAAATTCGATCCAATATTCATGACCCAACATTCAGATCAACATTATCAATCAAGAAAGCCATTCACTCATATCCCATTATATTTTATCATCTTTTCTACATAGCATAAGATTATTTTCTTAGATGTTCCTTCTAGAATTTGTATAGGTGTGCAAAGTTTGTTATCTCTTAGATTATTTTACCTTTCTGCTATTTTGTAATAGCATAAATAGTTGTTCCTTCTTCAATAAAAATCACTCAGAAAATTTCCCTCATTTTTGGTCTTCAGTGTTTCTCCTTTTTATTTTTCTACAATTTTACTTCATTTGATCACATAATAGTGGAAATTGAATTAGTTTGGTATAAACACCGATGCAGATAAATTTTTTCCTAAAGAATATGATAACTATTCATTAAGTTTGGATTACTTGTTGTGGTGATTTGATAAGTAGGTATGTTTTGCTGAGCGTCGATTGAACATAACTATTATATTGATAAGTATGTGTGTTTCACTAGGTTTCGATTGAACATAACTATTATATGGAGTTCAACAAATTTTATACTTGTAGTAAAAAGAACATTTTCACCTTTTTTTAATGCATGAAGATTATATATCGAACAAATTGACTTTTCATAACAGCATATAGAAATTATCGTGGTAGAGAAAGGTTAGTTTAGGGAAGGAAGCTATAAATAAAGGCAAGCTACTTACTACATACACAAAAGAACTCCGCAAGAGAATTTAAACAATGTGAATATATAGACGAAATAGCTAAAGTCGAAACTTTACATAAAATATTAATATATAAGAGCGAGCATTTGGATTCAATTAAACTACTAGTTAAATAATATAATCAAATATCTTTACAATAACACTATTTATCTCAATAATTGTAAAATACTACTATAACCAAAACGTCATAAAAATATAACATGAAATATTAATTTTTTTAAAAAACATAATTATTATAGTGAGATCTACAATATCGTTCGATATTCACACTTTAGAATAAAAAAAACTAAACATAATTTTAAATGTTGTTAATGTTTCTTTCAGTAGTATAGGCAGACATATGTAGTACCACTGTGGAACTGGTCCTTCTTCCTAAATAAAAAGAAAAAATAAATAAATAAAGAAACTGGGAATTAAATAAATTAATTTGAAAAACCCCTTTAATATGATCAGTCATATTCCTAAAAAGGAAGCTATAAATCCATAATAATTATTTTTTACCAGTCAAAATTTTTATTACTTGGCGGCTTATAAAAATAAAATAAAATAGGACCACAACATCCTAAATTAAGGCACCATGCTTATTTTGAGCCTCAAACTTAATTTTTATTTTTAGAAAAAATAAAATTCATTAAATATTGATCGAATACACTTATTTTAAATAAAGAAATTTGAATATTTATAATTTCCATTCATCTTTTTCTAAGACTGAATCTAATAAATTAGGATCAAATTTGGTCAAAGGAATCCTAATGTTCACTTCACTTATTAATGTGAAAGTAATTGCATGTTTTTTTCCTTCAAATAAATGGATTTTTAATTTTTACACCAACAAATTAAACTAATGTTTATTTGAAGTATAGTTCTTAAAGAGTAGGAGGGCATAATTTGTGCAATATTATAATGTATAAATAAGTTTATATCTCATCAATAAGTTATTTGCCTTTGAGAGATAGAAATTAAAAATTTACCTAAAATAAGGGCAAAAGTGTAAATGTATCAAGATTACAAGGAAAGTAAGAGAATAATAATTAGAATTTTTCCTCCAAAAATTTATATTAAGAATCAGTCTATTAATTAAATGAAAATTATCTTTTTCAGAAATTATTTTCTTAAAATTAGTGTTTTAAAAAATAAATTAGTTATTGTTTGATCATAATTTTTGAAGTTGAAGCATGAGTTTTTAAAGTTGTGATTTTTGGAATTTAATTGTGTTTGGACATGCATTTTTTTGGAAAAAATTCAAACTTTTGTGAGTGAAAATTTAAATATCCAAAAACTTATATTAGCTTATTTTTGGGGATTTGATGATCATATTTTTATGATCTGCTCAGATTTTTATGATTAAATAATTATTTAAAGATAAATCTTTAAAATTTGATCCAAAATCTTATCAAACACTAAACTTAAAAAGATATGAAAGTAATAAAAAGAAATTAAAATGGATAATTTTTTGTTGCACATGACTATTGATATTTTGCCTCATTTTTTTTTCCCCAAGTCACATTTAGATGATACACATAGTATTATTATTAAGCAAATTGATGATTTATATGTTCTGCATATTTACTAACTAAAATTATAAATTAGTGCTTGTAACCAAATAGAGTCATTAGACATTAATGATCTAAAATAAATTCTTTACTTAGGCTTCAATATGGACACAAAAAGGTAGATGAATTTGACTCATAAAATATTCTTGCACTCCAAATCCTCTATCCATTTTTGTTGTAATTATTTAGCAACAATTGATTTGTTATTTAATTACTATTAACATTGATTCACACACTTCATTATACTCCTCAAAAAAGTTAACAAAAATGATGTTATCTAATGTAATGTTTTTTTATAAACAAAAGAAAGAAAAAGGGAACTAAATCCCAGAAAGCCTGTAAGACAAGCATTCCTTTATTCACAAACAATTGACAACTCCTCCTTCCCTAAAACATTCCTTCCATATAATAAGAACAAAACCCAAGAAAAAGAAGAAAACAAAAAACAAAAAGCAAACACATTTAATGGAAACAAATAAATAAATAAATAGATAAAAAAGCAACCAAGTGTACAACATATTGAGGTAAAATTTCTAGCAAAAATAAAAAAAAGCGTTAGGTGATTTCTTCATATTTGTTCAATTGTTCTATCAATGTATTTGCAGGCTAGCAAGAGTATCACGATTATTTAAAAAAAAAATCAAAGCAAAATCGAATAATGCATGTGATACATTATGTTCTGTACTTGCTGACTCAAACACTAGGATTATATATGTGATAAGTATCAATATGAGTTGTGGTACAGTCATTCTTAACCAGAAGTTTTAAGTTTGAACTCTAAAATGACCCTACAATGTGTGATTTAAATTTAATCGAAGCTTCAATATAAAATAGGAAGGTCGGGTGGAAAAAAAATGTATAGTACTACAATTACTGCTGCAACAACAACATCACATTGTGCCTTTATCTTTAGTTGCCTTTATTTTTATAAAACTTTAATTTTGTAAGACCAAAGAAATTTTGTTTCTAAAGAAGGGGTAGTTTGTCTAACCAAATCTTGCACCCTTCCACCTTTTGCTGACCAATTAGAGCACATCTTTAGAGCAATTGACCAAGTCGTTTTATTCACAAAATCACATCAAAACGACATATGACATTGGGTTTTGAGGTTCAAAAAAAAAAAAACAAGAAATTTATAAAGCAAGAAATCAGTCTTCTCTTGTTTATGTGCACTTTATTCTGTTCAAATTCTTTACTTTGCTGGTTACTAAGAAAGAAGAGAAGGACCCCCTTTTGCTTTCTCTCTCTCATTCTTTTTCTTTCTTTAATTTTTCTTATCTATTTTTGGCCTACATTGTCTTGTGCTTAACTTAAAGTAGTGTAGTTGTCTCTTGTTTCAAGTTCCCCCTTTTTCTTTCTTCTATATAGTGTTAAAATCTTTGGGTTAAAAACAATAATACCCATATATCACAAGAGTGAATTTGAACAAGAAAGGAACAATCTTTATGCTTTTTAAGAGATACCCAAGATTGAACTTCTCTTAGTGCCTCATTTGCAATTTGGTCTATTTGGGGTGTTGGATTTTTGGTTTATATTTCAAAGAAGAAGAAGAAAGAAGAGTGATTCTTGATAAAGTTTTGAGCTTTATTGATTCTTGATTCTTTATTTGTATGATTTTGTGTATTGTAAGTTGAAACTAAAGAAGGGTGCATGAAGGAATAGTGAAAAAATGAGAGATGAAAATTCCAAAAAAAGCAAGGTGAATACATGAGTTGTCTTAAGCTTATTTCCTTTTTGTTCTCATTTCTTGGAAATTGTACTTTTTGTTTTTTCTAAGGAATTTCTATTTTTTGCATTTCTACAAGTGTTTATTTTGCTTGACATTTTGTTTTGATTGCTGAAGCTCTCCTGGTCAAAGAAACTTGTCAGAAAATGGTTCAATATTAAGGGAAAAACTGAAGAATTCCAGTCTGATGAAGTTGTTTATGGAGGTAGGTATCTAATGTCCTCTGGTTTTGAGCTTGAAAAAAAAAGAGAAACTTTGTTTTGGTGAATTGGGGTTTTCTTGAAATTATGAGCACTCGAATATCTGTGCGAGGTAGTGGTAAGGTTTGCGTTTATTTTACCCTCTTGGGATCTCACTTATGGGATTTCAGTGGTTATGTTGTTGTTGTATGAGCAGTTGGAGGTGAATCTTTTATTGTTTTCTCTTTTCTCTGTTTGTTGTTTCATTTTGGAGGTGGATGGGTAGATGGGAGATCTCATATTTTGTGTTTGATGTCTCTGCTGACTGGTGAATGTTTTTGCATAATGATAAGAATTACAAGGGTACTAGTAAAATTTCTAGAAGACACTGAAATTTTATAATTGAAGGAAATGCCTGAATTTTCGAATTCGTGGATCAGTAGAATAAGTCTTGTTTTCTCTATCTATTACTGAATTTGATGGCTACATTCTCTAATTAGGTTCTCAAAATGTCATCAAGCTAAAGTTAAAGCTAATCTTTTCTATTTCTGCTAGTAATATTGATGAAGTTTGGTTGATTTTTACCAACTTTACCTACCCTTCAACTGTGAATTGAAGCATAAATGAATGTCCTCATCTTTTTAGGTGGCGATGAGTGGAGAACGAGCATCTCGGAGAGGGAGCATTGCACGATTAAGAAAACTAAAACAGGTTAGTAACAGGGTACTATTGAATGTATGAATACATTTCCCAGTTTTTAGTATATATATAAGTTTGTTCTTCACTGATTGTTAAGCTAATTCATATCACCTTGCCTTCTCAAATAAGTAGAAAAATCAAATTCTTCACGGAGTATGGAACGTCCCCGACGAGGAAGAGCTGATCTTGATCACCCTCAAATTATAAATGTACACAACTACAGGTTTGTACTCTTCATATATCTCTGTCCTTCTATACTGTTCCTTTTTTAGGGGTAGAAGCATGATTGTGTTTTGTTCTTGGCACAGCGTTTTCGTTGCCACGTGGAACGTGGGTGGAAAATCACCATCAAGTAATTTGAGTCTAGATGATTGGCTTCATTCAGCACCACCTGCAGATATCTATGTACTTGGGTATGAGTTTCAAGATCTGTCATTATGTATCCTTGCAATTTTTGTCCTTTATAGTAGCTGACTGATACAAAATTTGATTTTTACAATCAGATTTCAAGAAATAGTTCCTTTAAATGCTGGTAACATCCTTGGAGCTGAAGACAATGGACCTGCAAAAAAATGGCTATCTTTGATACGAAAGACACTTAATAATGGTCCTGGTAGTAGTGGAGGTAGTAGTGGCTACTATACTCCTTCTCCTGTCCCAGATCCAATTGCTGAATGGAATGCTGATTTCGAGGGGTCAGGTAGACGCAAGGCATCCTTATTTCCTCGTCGATCATTCCAGACTCCCCAATGTTGGAGAATGGAAAATGATCCATCCATCTCGCAACCTCGCCTTGATAGACGATACAGCGTGTGTGATAGAGTTATTTCTGGACATAGACAGAGTGACTTTGATCCTAACATAAGATGGGGCCACAGACCTAGTGACTACGGTCCCAGGCCAAGTGACTATTCTTCTGGTTACCGGCCTAGTGATTATTCGTCTAGTCACAGGCCGAGCGACTATTCGTCTGGTCACAGACCAAGTGACTATTCCTCCGGTCACAGGCCAAGTGATTATTCATCTGCTCATAGGCCAAGTGACTATTCTTGGGGACAGCGGCCAAGTGATTTCTCCAGATGGGGTTCTTCAGATGATGATTATGGTCCTGGAGATTCACCAAGTACTGTTTTGTTTTCACCTGTGACTGGTGCAGAAGACGGTAATAGAATGCCTAGAAACTCAAGATACTGTTTGGTAGCCAGTAAACAGATGGTTGGCATTTTTCTTACTGTATGGGTACGAAGTGAATTGAGGGAACATGTCCGTAATATGAAAGTATCATGTGTTGGCAGAGGGTTGATGGGTTATCTTGGAAATAAGGTAATTTTAAATGGGAAATATTAGTCATTTCTGGCTAAATTAAGTATTTCTACTTATTTTTAATGATATCGAAAAGCATACGTAACATGTTATTCCATTACTTGGATTTGCAGGGTTCTATTTCAGTAAGTATGATGTTGCATCAGACAAGCTTTTGCTTTGTCTGCACTCACCTAACCTCTGGTCAGAAAGAGGGTGACGAGTTACGCAGAAATGCAGATTTTATGGAGATCATAAAGAAAACAAGGTTTCCGCGAGTAAGTGGTGCGGATGAAGAGAAGTCCCCTGAAAATATCCTTGAACACGAGTAAGACTACTTTTTACTTCGTAGATCCTTCATTGCTAGACTCTCCAAAAATGCTTCCGCACTCGTGTTGGATCCTCCTAAATGTACTACATTTTGAGGATCCAAGATGCCTCGTGAGGTATTTTTGGAGAGCCCAAGCAACATAGCTGATTTTGAACACAAGCTCATGAAAGTGGGAAAATGGAATGAAGAAAGTTTAATACAATTAGTTCTGTAAAACTATAAGTAACCAATTCTCTTGTTTTACTGTGGGTTTGAATGATATGATCAATTTTGATGGTCCGCTTCATTTCATCTGACATGAAAATATTTACGTTCTCTAACAATTATCCTTATTTTTATTAGCCGAGTTATTTGGCTTGGGGATCTGAATTATCGAATTGCACTCTCGTACCGTTCTGCCAAAGCACTCGTTGAGATGCAAAATTGGAGAGCTTTGTTGGAAAAGGACCAGGTATTTTCACAATCTAAGTAGAATTTTTATCCATTCTCTTTGTTAAAATCAGTTTGGAACTCATAATACAACAATGTTGGACTGATTTTGTTTGAGTTTCGTTGACAGCTACGCATAGAACAGAGACAAGGTCGGGTTTTTGTCGGATGGAAAGAAGGAAAGATATATTTCCCACCAACATACAAATATTCAAGGAATTCAGATAGGTATGCAGGAGATGACATGCACCCGAAAGAGAAACGACGAACACCTGCATGGTACATGCTTTTCCTTTAAAATGTCAAACATCATTCTTGAAATCTCAAAATAGCTCATACCAAGAAGTCTTAAGATAAAATAAACAAATTAAATGATAATGCATTCCTTATCGATAAAATGTTTAATTTAGTTATCGAGACTAGAACTGATCTTTTCCCTTTCATATTTGAAGGTGTGATCGGATATTGTGGCACGGAGGTGGTCTTCAGCAATTATCTTATGTTCGTGGGGAGTCTAGATTTTCAGATCATAGACCCGTTTCCAGTGTATTTTGGGCTGAAGTGGAGTCGGTCCCAAGTAGATTGAGGAAAAGTATGAGTTGTTCAAGTTCGAGAATCGAGGTGGAGGAGCTGTTGCCATATTCTCATGGCTATACCGAACTCTGCTTCTTTTGAAGGAGAACGGAGGATACCAAACCTCAGCTTTCGGTATGCTCCCTATATCTTGACTACTTATCATCAATTTGGTGAACATAACTTTTTCTCCTATTGATTACATTTGATGCATGACACGGCTTTAGAAGAAACAAAAGCTCAATTCTTTTTCCCGAACTTCTTAGATGAATCTTTTATCACTTTGTGAAGAAAGTTGAACCATACACTTATCATCACCAGGCATGAAATGTTTGTTTGTTCTAAAATATGCAGATTCTTCATAGGATTCTTCTCTAACAACAGATGCATTTCTTGTTTTTAGCACTCGGTATTACTTCAGTGGCCTTAAAACATTATGTCCCTTGGTCTTTCCCTGGAATTGTTTTCACCTCTGATTTTTCGTCTGAACCTACTACTGAGTGGTCCTTATCTTGTTTCTCCTTTGGTCCCCAGATTCAGGCGGGAACCACTTTGACGAAACTCAAACCTGAAGAACGCTTGGGACCGTTCTTATCCCACTAACTGAAAAAGGTTACTCCTCCTCCTCTTTATCTCTTTTCTTGATTCTGCAGGTTTCACCTTCACTTTTCTAAAAATATCCATCCTCTTTTCTTTGACCAGGTGTATATTCAAAATTTTGATGACTAACTTTAACTTGAATCGACATGGACTACATATACATTTCTGTAACACTTAGGAGAAGCATAACTCGACTTGTTAATTACCAAACTCCCCGTGGCAACGTCTATCTTTTGGCACAGTTATCATCCTTTTTCTATAAGGTAATGTTAAATCACCTCAATTTTACATGTCTTGACAAACCTTAGCTATACTTATGTCGTAGTTCCTTTTTCATAACAACTTTGATTTGATACACATGTTCAACCTCTCTACCTCCACAGCTCCACGAGGTAGGGGTAAGGTTTGTTTACGCTCTACTTTCTTCGTATCTGGAGATTATACTGAATATGTTGTTGTTGTTTGTCAATGTATTTGCAGGACGAAGTAAAGACCAAAAGAGTAATGCCAAGTGGGGAAATGACAATGATTTTTATTTCCAAGATTCTTTTATTTTAAGTAGTTAGGACTTAGGAATAGGAGAGATTCAATGACAAGAAGAGCATGAGTGAAAAATAATCATGTTTTTTTTTTTTGAGTTTTCTTACTTTTTGTTTTTAATGATTCTGATCATCTGATGTATACTCAATTGCAAACATGATACTACTAGTAAGTAAAAGAATATATTTATTTATTGAAAACCTCTCTTACCTTACTGTTTTTTGCCAATGATTTATCTGAAAAGTACTAGTTATTTTTTTCTTGGTTAACTCAATTGTATTGGGCTTTGTCTATTTTTTTTCCCTTTATTTCTGTAAAATTAAAGATAAAGTAAGTTAGACAAGTTTACAGAGATAGCAGGTAAAGTCATATTTAATTCAGAATCACTTTATTCTTTGGTAGATACACTTCACATTCTTCTCTTTTATTGTCTCTAGTGCTACAAAATAATATCACTAGCTATGACTAACCAATTAAAAAATCTAAGCTTCCATTTGATCATAGATTTTTGAGATTGAGAGTGAAAGTGAAACTTCTTTTAAAAATTGGTTGAACTTGTTCGTCTTTGCACCTCTAAGTGATTATTTAGGAGCCTTAGCTGATGATTCAGGCTGTTTCGAAAATATTTTAAAGACAAACTATAGTTAAATACAAACACTACTTTTTTTATTTTCAAATTATGGCTTTTATTTAATGAGATTATTAGTTTCAATAAACCATGCAGAAATTGAATAATATTGGGGGGAATAATATAAAGGAAAAAAGTAACAGCACCCATTATATGACTTCTTTAATGGTGCTAAAGAGTTGATATGACTTGTTATTGACTGTGAGAACCCTAAAGATGTGACATACCTTTGCTTTAATTTTACTGGATTTAGAATTTACAAAAGTTGAGTCTGAACAAATTTGGTTTGTTATGACTAGGAACAGAACAATTTAGTTAGTTAACCTAGTTTACTGCTCCTATTTGTGACATTTCCATTATGGCCTGTTAATAGTAAGTCAAAGGAATTTGAAGATGTATCAAAAATCTATCTCTATCTCATAAAGATATAGGGGCAGAATAAGCGCATATTTATCTTTTTTAGTTTCACCCATGAAATCATACCAAATATGTTATTGTTGTTGCAATAATACGTCCAACAAAAATATCAATCCATCGGGAATCAAGTTGGTTCATCGGAATCGAAGATCTATCAAAAATCTATCTCTATCCCATAAAGATATAGGGGCAGAATCTGCGCATATTTATCTTTTTTAGTTCCACACATGAAATCATACCGAATGTGTTATTGTTGTTGTAATAATACGTCCAACGAAAATATCCAATCCATTGGGAATCAAGTTGGTTCATCGGAAATATTTCAGATGAACTTTCCTGTTACGTCAGTGACACTAGCACGAGAGATGTTGGGTATATAGGTATGCATGCCGTATACATTTGTAATTTTTTTAAAGTTGTATAGACCTAGACCCAAAATGAACAAGGTCGTTAAAAAAATCAGGAATTCACCTTTTTAAAGTGAAATATTATTTATTTATTTATGGAATTTCATATGTTAATTTCCTAAACTTTTATAATGTACAAATTTGATTTGATCAGACAATACTCCACCAAGTATTGAAAAAATGGGCAAAAAACAACTCATGTAGCTTTTATAAATAAGGCAGAAAATTGCATTGAACCTCAAAGCACTTAACAAACATCTTGCAGACTCTTTACAGACAAAGGAATATATATAGACAAAAAGGTTTATTTTCTTGATTATGTCTTTGTCTCTATATATTATTATATTTTTTTATAATGGGTCTAGAAATTGACATGTTAAAAAAGAAAATCTAAGGGGTAACATGAAAAAGTTATTTAAAAAAAAAAAAAAAAAGACAAGTTAATGGGATAAGTCATGATTTAGATTTAGACTCTTTTTCTTTTTCAAGACATGTCAATTTCAGTTTTGTAAATTTGCAGCAAAGTGTGCTCGACATAAAACTCAGAAAACTAATACTACTAGTGAGTATATGTTTTTAATAAATTGTTATTAGTATTCAAATCGTAAATACTAATTTAAGAGATTTATGAATTTTTCGTAGCGAAAATGAACTTGTGAATATACATAGAAAATGTAGAGCGGTTTTTTTTCCCCCTCTCTTTTGGATAACTAACCCTAGGCTCTATTGCAAACATTTGCTATGGAGCACAATTAAATCAAACCCTAGCTACTCTATTTATTTTAGATTATTAGTTTGCTATTATATACAATTTTTCCATAAATAAAACCTCTATTTTTCTATATCATAATGGTGTATTTCTATACACTGGAACCATATAGTATATAGGTCATTTTGGCACATAAATATACTAGTTTTGGAATGATTTTTAATATTTGTTCTTCAAATTTATGATTTTTAATTTTCTCTTCAATCGCTTTAAGTAAGAAAAATGTGGACGAAGATACCCTTGACATCGGAAAATAATTACAAGACAAAAGTGTATATTTCCCTTTCATAATACAACACAAATTATGTCAAGGTAAAACAAGTTATGTCACTTAAATCCATGTCATTAGAATTATAATGTTCAATTCATAACCAATAGGCTTAAGTCATCTACAAGCTCTTAAAATTGTCCGCATATTTCATTTGAACACCTTAACTATAACATGTACCTATTAAACACCTCTACCGAGTCGAATTATAACCATTTGAGCATTTTTTGACAATCAGCTAAAAATATAAAATGAGTGTAGTACACTCGCGCTGACATGGAAATTTGTCAAATAAATGGTGCATATATGGCATTTTGAGTTATTTTTTGAGTCAAAGTAACAACGAAAAAGTTATGACCAAAATAAAGGAAAAACTCTTCAATTTTTTTTAAAAAAATGTCCCTGTACATCTCCTTCACCATCACAACTCGTTTTCTCATAATTCAACAATGAAAAAAGTCCAAGGAAAATCAACAATTAATTGTGAAATTGAGTTATTATTTTAGTGAAATAATTTTCTAACTCTTAAAAAAGAAAAGCCAAGAAATAAACTTTTCTTCTTCATTTGTATGAATCAACAATGACAAATCATTAAATTCAAAAAAATAAATAAAAATGAAGACGTCTAATGTCGCCCATTGAACCACTTTTTTCTTTTCTTTTTCTTCCTCTTCTTTACCAGAAATCAATAATGGCAGATTTAGACTTGAAAAAAATAATTTAAAAAATCTAACAATAAAATAATATTCTAAGATCTGGAGAAAAGAAAAGAACAGAGTAAAACATTAATGGTAGAGGTGGTGGAATTGTTTAAATTGCAATCTATAACTTTGCTTACTTTCATAAATCAACAAATATTCAGTTCTAGATCTTAAGAAAAAAAGGTTCAGGCGATTTTAGATCTTAAGAAATAAAACGACCATATGATAGGTTAATGGTAGAGATGTTGGTGGTTGCTCAAAAGAGGAGTATGTGATGGCAGCGATAATGACAAATTTGAAGAAAGATTGCAATGGCAATGGCGATTGCATGAGAAATTATTAATGGCAAAGAAGCACAAAGAAGAAGAAGAAAGTTGACTGTTTTTTTTTAAAAAAATAAATAATTCAACTAAAAATAAATTCTTTCACGCTCTTATGAGCGGTGAATCACACTCACAATGCCAGGCAGACAAAAAGTGCTCAAGTGGTATAAATTTGAAGTCTAAAAGTGTTTAATAGGTACAAGTCTTAGTTAAGATATCTAAGTGAATTATGCGGACAACTTTAAGGGGCTCTGTATGACTTAAGCCTAACCAATAAGTTACATCTTAGAAGGCATAATTTAGTTCTTACAAAACTTATGTGTATATTTTATAACACATAAGTTAGTTCATATGATACTTATGCCGATAAATTGAAAAAACAAGGGCACAAGATTTTGACATCATAATCTTTTTGTATATGCTGATAGAGATATATATAAGTTCAGAAGCTCGGTCAACTCATAATTTATCTACATAATTTTTGTTGGATTAGGCAAAAGTTTTCTAAAACTTTTGTGTTAACAAAATTACTTCATAGTTAAAGATATTCTAGCCCACAAATTTTCATTATTAATTAAATAATCACCACTCCAAAATAAAGACAATCTATGCATGCAAAAAAAACTAAAAAAAAACTTGATAGATATATATTTCCAACAATTATAAAGATTAACTTTTTTTTTCTTCATGAGTTCTGAGAGTTCCACTAAGGTTTGGTATTCATACTTTTAATGAATGGGACAGTGCTTCAAATTCTAATGGCATTTGTACAGTCAACACTCCCATTTGCTTTGTCTCTGGGACCATAACCTTGCCATATATTACAAAAAAAAAACTCCATGCCATCCTTCAAATTGTGTTCCCTATATATTCATAGATATATATCTAAATGATGGACCAGAGATTTTAATGAAAAAATCAAAAGAAAAAACATAATGTAGATGCCCTAAAATCATTTAGTTTATCAATATGACTAAAAATATATATATATATTCGGTTGTATATGTTGTGTATATACCTAATAAATATCATATAAATATGCCATTTAACTTGGTCTCATTACGAATCTATGTCTTTCAATTTCAGGTGTGCACAAGTAGACATGAAATCGTATAAAGTTGACATGTGGCGTCCTATTTTCAATTTGCGTCTCATGTGGCACTTCGTATGTAGAATATCATGTAGGACGCGTGTATCTACTTGTTTAACCTCATACAAGTGTAAGTGTTTATTTGTATATACTCATAGTTTAAGGGCATAAATACTAGGTATAGTACATAAACAAGACCCTTAACTTGGCTTCAACAGACAACTATGACCTCTAACTTTAATTTTGTACAACTAGACACTTAAACTTGTATAAAATTGATAAATTAGACACACATGTCCTACATGACATAATACACGTAGGACGCCACGTAGAAAATAAAATTGTCATGTTGGCTCCTATGTAGGATGAATGTGTCATAGTTGCCAATTGACGCCAAGTTAACGGTCGTATTATGCCTAAATACTAATTGAGACCAAGTTAAATAATATGTTTATCTATTATACCTATATACACAACAATATCATATCCAGTGAAATTCTACGAAGTAGGGTCTGATGAGAATAGAGTGTACTCCCTTGGTGGAGATAAAAAGATTATTTTTGAAAAATCCTCAGACTTTTCGTATATATATATATATATATATATATATATATATATATATATATAAAGTTGATGTGATGGCGATATGTGGCTGCAACTAGCTAGGGGTCTCTCAATTACTACTACAAGATTTTTATTGATGTGATGGAAGGGAAAAAAGAAAGAGATATATGGGAGACATTTCTTATATATATGTCTCTGTGGCACTCTCATTCACTAGCACAGGGCGGTGACATGCATGCTTCGTACCCATTTGGTGAAACGAATTATTTAAGTTATGGATAAATGTTTTTACAACGATATCGTTTGTTTGAGTATTTATATCTAAATTTAAATACTTAAATAAGGTTTTAAATAAGGTTTGAAGTTGACTTTGACAAATCATAACGAACTTAGATAAAAATATCCCTTATTTAGCCTTCAACAAAGTCATACTTCTGGCAAAAACGTCCTAAGTTCGATAGAAATTTCGACTTCAATCACCTACGTAAAGTAAATCGCGATCCAAAAAACGAATATTTATGCACCTCATCTCTGAAATTTTACCGGAGGAGTTACGGGTCGAACCGTTCAATGGGCTTGACCCGTAAAATGCCTTGTTTTGAACATAATTGGGCCTAGGTTTTTTAGGTATTAGTTAGTAGAGGCCCAATTCATAATCAGCCCAACTTTGGCCCAACTCGTTTCTCTATTTGAAAGGGAAGCCATGACAGAGTACCGGCCCATATTTTAGCTTACATCTATTTAACTTTTAGCCTTATTAATAATGTAAGCAGAATTTATATTTAGGCACAAAAGTTTCTTTTTCTCCTCGTTACTTATTTGTGATTGTAATTATATATCGGGTAATGTTTATTGAGTTAACATTGTATCCTTGAGGATATCGATTAGTACAAAATTGTGTCTCATCAAAAGATGACATATATGAACGAGAACAATTTTAGATAGAAGCAGGTTAGGTTACTTCAATCGATTTTTTAATTTATTTATAAAAATATTATACGGTTATTCAACATTGTTTAAATCTATAACGTATATTTCTACTTATTTAATATGTAATTAGGTATTCCCTATAAGAAATTCTACAAGCACCTATTATGATTTTGTCAATTGTATATAATCAACTTTCAAGATGAATATACATTTTCAAAATTGATTAGCTTAATATAGACAAATCAAAAAAAGTTTAAATTGGTGAAGGAGAATGATTTTCTTGTAATAGACCTTATATAGTATACATTTATACTAGTTAGATCAATAAATTTGGATAGTTGATGATCCTATAAACAAATAGTAGATAGTAAACTTTTTTTTTTTGAGAAGATCTTTTTTTAAAAAAAAAAGGGAAAAGGGTCTGATATACCCCTCAACTTTGTTATTTAGAGCTGATATATCCCTTGTTATGAAAGTGGCTCATATATACCCCTACTTGTAAACAAATGGCTCACATATACCCTTTTCCTCCAACGGAAATGAAAAAACTAATAATTTTAATCTAAATTTTTATTATTTTTTTCTAAAAAATATAATCCCATATGAGTAAATTTAATCCTCGTCGAACATATTTTTTTTATTTTTTTATTAATGACTAATTTATAATTATTATTTTGATAATCAAATTTATTTATGTTTACAAATATTCTTGTAAAACTTATTGTAGATGACCAATTTTTTTCTTCGAATACGAAATTAAATTACAATACACATAAAAAAAATAGTTTAATTTTTTATTCTTTAAACTAAGGAATGAAAGAAAAAAACAAATAAAAATAAGAAATTCAAATAATTATAATAAAAAAATCAATAAATAATTTATGTATGAAAAAAAATTAAAATATACCTTGAACTTTGATAGAAGAATCATATATATCCCTAAATAATTTTTTTTAAAAAATTTAGAAGTAACAAATATAAATTTAAAACCATTTTTTTAACTTCCGTTAAATGAAGGGTAAATGTGAGCCATTTTATAACGGCAGGGGTATATGTGAGCCGTTTGTATAACGGTAAGGGCATATATGAGCCACTTCTATAACGAGGGGTATATCAGCTTCAAATGACAAAGTTGAGGGGTATATCAGACCCTTTTCCCAAAAAATAATAAAATGTGTATTTTGAAATTGTTTACTATAAAACAACACATACACTTATTGAATTTCTCAGCACATGCATACTATAATTAATTATTACGATTGACATTGTTTAATTCGAATTGATATTTTAAAGATATGTACAATTTTGGATGCTATTGAATTTCAAATCCTAATTCATGCCTATATAAACTCTATAAAAAATACTATATTTTTTTTAAGAGACATTTTGGATATTCCACAAATTTATAAAATATTCATTAAGAGATCAAATTCAAATCATCATAGGTTGAGAAATATACACTAACGACCCTCAAATCATGATTCTTCATGAGAGAAGAATTACTAGAATTATACCTATATTATTTGTCAATAAAACAAATTTTTTTATTTATTTATAATGTTAATTTATTTTCTATCATTTTAAAATTTATCTCGAGCAATTACAATATTCCATCAGCTTTAATGTCTTCTTCTTTTGATTGTGGCATAGTGGGATGTGGTAAATTGTATCATTTTGTTCATGTACTCTGGTTTATGGTTAATTAATGGGATAATTATATATAATAGTAAACTAATAATCTAAAATAAATGGAGTAGCTACGGTTTGATTTAATTGTGCTACATAGCAAACGTTAGCCAAAGTTTACCAGTAGCCTCTCTCCCAAAAATCTCGCTCGCTACTCTCCCGTTCTCGCTCGCCACTCTCCCTCTGCTCGCCTCTCTCTCTTTATACACAGAAGATTATAAATTATGTTTCTGTTTTGTATAAAGCGGGAGAAAATTGTATATACACATGCAAAAACATATATTTTCGTGCTATACACTTATTTATACAATTTTCAAACATTTTACTTCAATTCAATTGTAGATAAATGCAAATTTTATACAAATATTGCAGCAAAAAAGGCCAATGAATTATACAAATCCGAATTATACAATTGTAGTTAAATAAAATTTTCTCTCATTTTATACAACAGAAGTGTATATATTGTGTTCCGTTTTTTGTATAAAGCGAGAGAAAAACATATATCTTCTTCCTATACACTTATAATTATGCAATATACATACATTTTACTTCGATTCAATTGTATGCAAAACAAATTTTATACAAATATTGCAGCGAAATAGGCAGCGAATTATACAATTGTGCATTATACAATTGCAGTGAAATAAGCTAGTGAATTATACAATTGCAGCGAAATAGGCTAGCAAATTATACAATTTAGGCCAGCAAATTATACAATTGTATATGTATGGCGAATTATACAATTTTATGTTTTCTATGGAGCACAATTATGTAAATTTTGCTATAGCATACAAATATAAATTTTTTATTTGCTAAAGTTGTCCTATAATTAATTAATTAAACAATAACGCAGAGGCAAATCTTCGTCGTTTTTGCATGCGTCTTCGTTGCCAAGTGTTTTCTTAATCACGTGTCCACTTTGTATTTAGCAAAGGCATAACATTTATGTGAATTTTTGTCTCATGGATTCATGAAAACAAATTGGTCTTTTGCCTCATTAATTAATATTATTTCGTCTATTTTTAAATATCATAATTTTTTTTATAATTAAATCATAAAAAATTTGATTAAGATAATGAACTTTTTAGTCATATCAATATATAAAAAAATAAAATTTACAGTACTTTTATATAGTTATTGAATATCTTAAAACTATTAATAGTTTTCGTATACCTTTCGATTAGTAAAGCTATTTCATGCCTTAATTTATCAAAAAAATCTATCTGAATGTCTTTTGGATCGAGCTTGTCTAACACAATTTACTTATCCTATGTAATTTGTAAGCTGATACACAATAGAAAATTTACTAAAATATTCTCAAAGTGCTCACCCAAAAAGGCAGGTAGAGACTATAAAAGATTGTAACAACTATGGATTAACTTGAAATTCCATCCATAAACCTCAATTTGCATGCATGCATGCATGCATGTAATGCACATTTTCGCACTATAAACTTCTCTTCATCTTCTAAACATCTTATCACTACTACTTTTTCACTCACTATGCCAATTTTCACTAAACCAAAACATTTATTTATCTTCTTCTTGATCCTCTCTTTGGTCATCGCATCTCAATGCGATGACCAAAATCCTCAGGGTCAACACCCTGAGGAAAAATTCCGAGAGTGCCAACAACATTGTGAGAGACAAGAACAACAAGGAGAACAAGAAGAATCGAATAATCCCTACTTATTCGAGTCTCAAAGGTTCAAGTCTTCATTCAAAGCTAGTCATGGTGATTTACGCATACTCGAGAAATTCACTCAAAGATCACAACTTCTACAAGGAATAGAAAAAATCCGTGTTGCTGTCCTTGAATTGGAGCCTCACACTTTTCTAATTCCTCATCACTGTGATGGTGAAATCATATTTGTTGTTGTTAGAGGTAAATAAATTTAATTTAATCATTGTAACTGAAATTACAAAGTAAAAATGGTACATCAATTAAAGTAAATTTCAACTTTTCACAGGACAAGGCACAATAAGTATCGCGGAACAGGATGACAAGAACTCGTTTAACTTAGAGAAGGGAGATGTATTCAGGGTGCCCGCTGGTTCGATTATCTACTTGATCAATAGAGATAAAGAAGAGAAGTTCTTTGTTTATGGGCTGGCCAAATCCATCAATGCTCCTGGCAAATTACATGTAAATATAGTACTACTATGTTTAATTTCCGCAAAAATCAACTTACAAAAGTAGGTAATCATGATAGTAAAAGAAGTTGTTTGTGATCCTTCTATTCTCTCTACAGTTTTAATGTTTTTTTTCTTTATATTAGTTTTAATATAATAAATATTTTGATTTTTTAGTATAAGTTTCTGTTATCTAATTTATCAACCATATGATTTAAGCTTCTGAATTCAGGAATACTTTAGTGCCGGAGCTGAAAATCCTGAATCTTTCTACAGAGCATTCAGCAGTGATATCGTGGAGAGTGCTTTTAATGTGAGCCCTGCTTAACATTTGGTCTTTTTTTTTTTCATATTTTGTTACAATACTCTGTTTTTTATTATTTTGATTAGATACAAAGGGACAGGTTAGAGAGACTATTCGAACTACAAAAGCAGGGGATAGTAATCAAAGCTAGTGAAGAGCAAATTAGAGGTATAAGCAAACACGCTTCGCGCTCCACTGAGCAAAGTAAAGGTAAAACAATAGGACCTTTCAATTTGCTGAAGGAACGCCCATTGTTCGAAAACAAATTTGGACAGTTCTTTGAAGTATCTCCAGAAGGATTTGAGCAGTTGAGAGACTTGGATGCTGCTGTTGGTATCATGAACATAGACCATGTAAGCGTATTTGTGTAAGAAATTTATATTGTCGTTGTATATAAGTTAAAGTTAAACTCGATGAAATATTATTCCAGGGTGGAATGGTACTACCATACTACAATTCAAGGTATATAAGGTTGGTTATGGTTGTTGAAGGAAATGCTCGGTTTGAAATGGCATGTCCTCATCTAGGTAGACAGGGTCGAGGCCAAGGGCCTCGTGGAAAAAGAAGAGAGCGAACACAAGAACAAGAACAAGAACAGGAACAAGAAGGAGATGTGCATTACCAAAATGTACGCGGTAATCTAAAGGTTGGTGATGTTTTGGTAATCCCTGCGAGCCATCCTATTACCTTTGTAGCAACCGGAGGCTCGAATTTGAGGCTAGTTGGTTTTGGAATCAATGCTCAGAACAACAAAAAGAACTTCCTTGCAGGTATTCCATCTTAGCTTCTTCAATTTGTAAGTGTAATTTTCAATAGTACAAGTGGAATCTGTTCCAGAGGAAATCTTAGTAGCTCAAATGGTTGGACGTTATCTGAATTTTAACCTTGTTGGTGAAACACTGTTAAAGAATGAGACAAAGTCTCACATCAGTAGTTAATGAGATGGGTGAACTCTTTATGAGGCTTGGACGATCCTCCTCCCTTTGAGCTAGCTTTTGGGATGTGAGTTAGGCGTAATACCTAATTTAACAGATTCGATTCCTGATGTGTGTATAGTTTACCATATTAAGAGTGTTCCAATATTTACTATAACAAATTAACATGCTTTTAGTAACATGAGTGTGACACATTCCATTTCTAGTTAGATTTTTCAATATTTTTAGGCGATTTAATAGTTACGTTGCTTTCTTTTTAAGTGATTTGATAGTGTAAAATTTACGTTTTGAAATACTAGGTAAACAAAACATATGGAGAAACATAGACAAGGAAGCAAAAGAGTTTGTCGTTCAACATGGCTGGAAGGGAGGTAGAAGAGATATTCCAGAAGCAAGATGAGTCCTACTTTGTGGCCGGACCGGAGGAGCATCGATGGCCTGCAGCAGAGGGAGAGAGGTGAAGGAGGAAGAAGGGGACAATAACAACAATGTCAAAGTGAGAGAGGTTTGTGAGTAAATAAGAGAAGGCTTCTACCTAGAGAGAGTACTATATATACTAATATACTTGTAAGGGTTTTTAGCTTCTCTTGTGGTGTGCAATGTAAACTTTTTCCATCTCATGTTGAGTCGGTTTCTATGTCGTTAGCTATCTCCTGTTTGATCCCCCCTCCCTTGGCACGGGGAAGATTCTGTAGTATATTATGAGCACCGAGCTAAGAGGCAATTGAGCATGACTCACTTTAAAAATCACGACCTATGTATATCTCAATTACAATTTTTTTTTTCAAATTCATTAAAATGTATGATCCTCAACAAAATTGAAATTACAGGATCTGTTGGAAATAAACTGTTTTTGGAAAAAATGAAATATAAGAATTATAGATCAGAGTAAAATTAAACATCTAAGCATGATTAATTACTATACTTGGTCCATTTTTAGAAATGATTGTTTTATTTTGTTAAGTCAAGAAGCTCAATCAATGAACTTCTATAAGAAAAAAAATCATCATAAATTATACTTCAAATCAATATTAAAAAGAATACGTGTTAATTGAAACTAGTTTGAAATTAATTTGGCTACGTTTTCAATGGATGGCTACAATTGTAATATTAAAAAAAGCCATCTCCTAATATAGCCAATTCTTACTCTCAAAATCAACCTTTGTTTGGACCTCTTAGCTCAAAACCCGGCCCAAAACTCTATACCCGACCCAGCCCATGAAATCTTCAATTTCCCTATACCCTCTCTTCCCCATTCCTATCGAACACAATACCTAGTAGCTCATCTCCCCCACCGGTGGTATAGCTACGTATAGTTTAGGATGGTCAGTCGAAAATTATTTATCGAAAAATTATATTATATATATAAGAAATTATATAAAATAAATAGGTCAATTTTTTTAAAAAATGTATATTAAATTTTGAACATCCTTAATTGAAATTTTTGACTTTGCTCTCCATTCTGATGACCTTAGCACTAAGCAACTTCCTCGTTTACAGCTCACCAAGGGTACTTCTTCAATGTAATCTTGCTAGAAAAACTTGGGGAGAATAAGATGCGAACAGATCTTATTTAATATATTTTTTTATTTTTAATAGATCATCGGCTATAATAACATAATTCTGAAATGGTAGTTTAAGAAAGAAAAATTAGTTAGCAGAATATTATCAATTATTAATTAATTGAACAAAATAAGAATTGATTTGAGCAAGGATTCTCTTGATGAAGATGAGAGAAATATGTTGGGTATATACTTTGACATAGTGGCTAGGAAAGGAGATATATCACCTAGGCAACAAAGAAGTAGAAGCAACAAAAGCAAAAAGAAAGACACATAGAAAGTAACATAGTTGAGAAGGTAAAATGATTGAAGAGTTTGTTCCAAGGAACCTATCGATGTGATATGCAAAGCAAAATCATTTGACAGTATATTAATATGTTTAATAAAATCCAATAAATCCATAAAAAAGGTATGAATTATCAAGTGTTTTTGGATAGGTTTGAAGAAGAAGACGAGAAAAATACTTCAAGTTACTTTTAGTGGATAATCACTCTTTTTTAATTCAGGCGTTTGAAATAGAAAATTTGGGATGATAACTCAACTTTCATCTTGATTGACATATTTTTGTACTCCCTTCGTTTCAATAAGAGAAAGCTGATTTGACTTGACACAAAATTTTAGAAAATAAAAAAGATTTTTGAATTTTGTGGTCCTAAATTAAAGTTATGTCAAATGTACTAATTGCCCTTTAATCTTGTGGCGTTAAACATGACACATGACAAATTAAAATTAAAATATTACCAAAAAGAAAATAAGTCATTCTTTTTTAAACAGACTATAAAGGAAAAAAAATCATTCTTTTTTAAACGCAGGGAGTATTATTTAAGCATACTCATTTGTAATATCATCATGGAGTGTATTACAAACTCTGTGGTGATCACTTAGTTCTCTCGCCCTCTCTCGCTCGTCTCTCTAATCTCTCTCCCAATCTCGCTCGCCCCTCTATCCCTCCCCAATCTTGCTCGCCTCTCTCCTCCCTCTCCCAATTTCACTCGCCTCTCTCCTCCCTCTCCTAATCTCGCCTTCCATATATACAAATTACATATGCATAATATATAATTATCTAACCGTTGTACATATACAATTCAACTTTTTTCTATTCTTTTCCATCACCCTCGCCTCTCTCCTCTCTCTCGGTCTTACTCTTCTATCCTTAATATAACATGTAATTAAAAATTGTAATTATCAAACTATATATATAAAGAATGATTAAGCTATTTGTAGATGGATATATATGAAAAAATTCCGTATATTAAGCTACCAAATATGATTTCTGTCATAAAAATTAAATAATTTAATGACGACTTTCATGTTTTAATTAATAATTTTCGTAATTAAATATCATATTTGCTACAGTGGACACCTATAAAGTTTGTCTGTATATAAGTGCAATGCTTTTAATTATTACATTTGCATTAGCTAGAATGTCTTTTCTCTTGGGATGCGGCAAATAGTGTCATTTTGCACCTATATTTAGTTAATTACAAATGAAGAGGCAAACCTTCGTCCTTTATGCATGCCTCTTCCTTGCCATGTGTTCTCTTCATCACGTGTACACTTTTTGTATTTTAGCTCAACGCATTTTCTTATTTTGTCTCAAATTGATTTTATTCAAAAACAAAAAAATTAATATCTTTTGCCTCATTATTAATTAAATATGTACTTCACCTGTCACTAGCTCAACAACCATAATACTACTTGACAAAAATAAAAATATTCCATTAAGCATTAATTAGTTTATGATGTTATTAATTTTGAATGTTATTATGAGTAATATTCGATTTGTTTGATTAATTTCGATCTCTATTTAAGTAGTATATATTTTGATCTTCATGCTATTTTAATTGCGGGGCAAGTATAACTTAGATATATTTAGATATATATATTTGTGTGAGTTTTTAACTATTTTGTTGACTATTAAATTACCTGTTTAAGTGTTTTTTAAAAATAAATGAAGAAGATAATAAGCTCATGATATATAAATTAATTTATTTGTCACTCATTTTAAAAATAAAAATTAGAGATAAATAACTTTCGCTGTTAATATTAACCGTATTTAATTTTATATAAATAGAGTATCAATTACTCTATTTTATTTTATTATATAATATAATATATTATATATATGAGTATTAGCTACAAATAGTTTATGATAGATTAATGTTGAATTTCATAATGAATTATTTTTGTCCTGATATCTCTGTTGAATCTAGTTTAGATCTGTCTTTAGTGAAATTATAAAAGTTCAGGATATTTTGGGAGAAGAGAAATTATAATTAGGCAGCTATCTCAATTCTCCACATATTTAATGCAATTATCAAAATAAAATCAATACTTATCAACTCGCCGCATATTTCTACAGCACAGCGCCAGCTAATAATCTTATTATAGCATGATTCCCTGCACCCTTATTTACGTGTCGTGACACTTATATAATTAGAGGTAGAAAAATTATTTTTAATAATGACTTTTGAGTATAAACAAGAAAATATTATGAGTCATAGGAGAGAATTGTAAAATCTACAGAAGAAAGTAGCACTATGCGGAGCTACTTTTTATTAAGGGGTGTTAATATAGTCGAAGCTATATCGTAGTTAGAGTGTCTAGTTAAATATTTTTGATAAAAAGAAAATATTGTATATTGAAATAAATAATATACATAGAGATCATGTAACATATTTTAATACTTTTGACATAACAATTTATTGTAGTTTAATAGGTTTGAACATTTTTCGTGAATTTTTTTGACTTCGCCATTAACCATTAGGGGGTCAAGAAGCACTCTTTCGTAAAAAAATTACTTTGTAATAGAGATTCTGTTCTAACTCTGGTTTAACCAATCAAAAGTCACCTAAAATTGACATTAAAGCTTAAATAACACACTTTAAATAGACTTTGTTCAATTTAGACACCTCATGTCATGATCAAATACTATATTTGTTTGACACTTTTTATTAATATATCATAATGAAAATATTACACTCACTTCTAACGGGTGAAAAACTTATTCAATTAAATTTTATTTTAACTAAATCATTGACCCCTTTAGATACAAATACTGCAATAACAAACACTGACCACCTATTAAGATCATAACACTTTACCTACTGACCTTTTACTTTAATACATGTCCTTTACTCCCTTCTATTTTAATTTTACAATAAGAATTTGAAAAAAAGCTATAATCAAACAAAATATTATTTAACTCCAATAAAATTTATTACTTAGAATTCATATACTAAAATGTGTAAGTCCACCTCATCAAGCCAGCTAATATAGCTAACACTTATCTTCTCACACTTCCACTTCACTCAATTTACTTCTCCACGTCTACTTTTCACTTCCAACACTTGTCAATTTGCATGCATGCATGTACCATTTCTTCCACTATAAAATCCCCCTCACCCAAATCAACATTTCATCATCACTAAAATACAATATAAAGTTTTTCACTCACTATGGCAATTTTCACAAAACCAAAGCTTTTATTTATCTTCTTCTTGATCCTCTCTTTGGTCCTTGTATCTCAATGCTATGATCAAAACCCTAGGGGTTACCAAGACCCTCAGGAGAAACTAAGAGAGTGCCAACAACGTTGTGAGAGACAACAACCAGGACAACAGAAACAGTTGTGCAAACAACGTTGTGAACAACAGTATAGGAAAGAGCAACAACAACAACATGGAGGGGAGACTGGTGAAGATGATCTAGGTAATGTTTTAATTTTAATTTATCTCTTATTTTTTTTTAACAAAATTTATTTTTATTTGTCTATACTTTTTAATTTTATTTTAAAAAAAAAAACGTTTTCTTCAACGAGTGATGAGCTTTTTTTAATCTCTATGTACATTGTACAATCTTTTTATATTATTATTTTGTTCCTTTTTAGTGGTTATGTTATCTTTCGTAGTATTCTAAAATAATATTTAAGTGCAACATTTTTTCTGTCAAAATAATAGAAATATACATCTTAAAAAGATATTTTAGCTATTAAAGATTATATAGAAAATACTATAAAGTTATTTTAGCTATTTGCTAATTTCTTTTTTCACTTTTAACTTTTCTCCTATCAATATAATAGAAAAATATGTCTTAAATATTAATTAAAATTCATCCCCCTTTTTAGTTTTGAAACTCAAGTCTCTTTCAAAACAAGGACCCTCTTCTTTTTGGCTTTTAACACTTTAACTTCACACTTGTTATTATAAAAGGACGATTCGAACTTAAATTTAAAATTTAGAAAATTAATGTCTTTTCATTTTTAATTTGGTGACAGGCAATCGTGGGCCTGATAAGAGCTACAAAAGATTGCAAGAATGCCAACGTAGGTGCCAGAGTGAACAACAGGGCCAACGACTACAAGAGTGTCAACAACGTTGTCAACAAGAGTACCAAAGAGAGAAAGGACAACACCAAGGTGAAACTAACCCACAGTGGGAACAACAAGAAAAATCAAACAATCCATACTTATTCGAGTCTCAGCGATTCAGGTCTCGATTCAGAGCTAGTCATGGTGATTTCCGAATCCTCGAGAGATTCAATCAAAGATCTCAGCTTCTCAAAGGAATCGAAAAATACCGTGTCGCCATCCTCGAATTGGAACCTCAGTCTTTCGTGTTGCCTCATCACTGTGATGGTGAAGCCATTTATGTCGTGGTTAAAGGTAATTTTAGTCACAGTTCATTTTTTTTTTAATAATATAAGTAATTAAAATGTTTTAATCTAAATGTCGAACTCTTTTTACAGGACAAGGAGTAATTAATATAGCAGAACAAGATAACAAAAACTCCTTCAACTTGCAGAAGGGAGATGTAATCAGATTGTTTGCTGGTTCAAATGTCTACTTGCTCAACAAAGATAACAACGAAAAGCTCTTTGTTTACGTGCTCGCTAAGTCCGTCAATGCCCCTGGAAATTTGCAGGTAACGATTAAATCTCGTAATTTTGATACAATCATTCTATACCTAGTAGTAGTTTTGTTTCAATTTTATGTTCATACATATACTCATTTGAGACACAAGTCTGAGTATACTTTATTCGACTACTAAATTGTCCTTTTTATCTTTAAATTCAGGAATACTTTAGTGCGGGAGGCCAAAATCCTGAATCCTTCTACAGAGCATTCAGCAGCGATATCCTGGAGTCTGCTTTCAATGTAAGCCTGCTTGAATTAATCATGACATTGATTGTTTTTTCAATATATATGTAGTTACTATGCTTAGTGTTGTGGATTGTTTTGATTAGAACCCAAGGGATAAGTTAGAGAGGCTATTTGGACAACACAAGGAGGGGATAATAATCAAAGCTAGTGAGGAGCAAATTCGAGCTATAAGCGAACACGCCTCGCGCTCAACTCAGCAAACTAGAGGTAGAACACAGGGACCTTTCAATTTGATGAAGGAACGCCCGGTATTCGAAAGTAGATTTGGACAGTTCTTTGAAGCACGTCCCGAAAGATACGAGCAATTGAGGGACTTGGATGCTGCTGTTGGTTTCATGAACATTAACCAAGTAAGCCTCGCCTCGCCTCGGCTCTAATTTGATATCTTATACTGTTAAGTGTATAGAAGTTTGAAAATTTGAATTTGTTGTTGTAGGGTGGAATGGTACTACCATACTACAACACGAAATCTACAAAATTGGTTATGGTCATAGAAGGGAACGCTCGATTTGAAATGGCATGTCCTCATCTTGGTAGACAAAGCCAGAGCCCATGGTCTCGTGGACAAGGGAGAGAGCAAGAGCGAGAGCAAGAACAAGAACAAGAAGAAGGAGATGTCCATTACCAGAAAATCCGCGGTAACCTAAACGTTGGTGATGTGTTGGTAATCCCTGCTGGCCATCCAATTACCTTTGTAGCAACCGGAAACTCGAATCTGAGGATCGTTGGTTTCGGAGTCGATGCTGAGAACAACAAAAAGAACTTCCTTGCAGGTACTCCTATTTTGTCATCCAATTTGCTCATTTAGAGCAACTCACCTATATCTTTCTAGTTCCGTGTGCCCTAGTTGCCCAATTTTATCATTTAGAGCGATATGACGATTGCTAATATTGTTCGTTCGTTTTTTTAGATGACATGATAACCTAAATTTTGTCGTTTTAGGTAAACAAAACATATGGAGGAACATAGACAGGGAAGCGAAAGAACTGTCCTTTAGCATGCCGGGAAGGGAGGTAGAAGAGATATTCCAGAGGCAAGACCAGTCCTACTTTGTGGCTGGACCGGAGCATCGCCAGCAGAGGGAGAGGGGTGAAGAAGGAAGAAGGGGACAAGATCAATATTTGTCTTCAATTTTGGACTTTGTTTTCTAAAAGAGTGTACGTTATGCACAATGCAGATATGCGTTTGTGCCAAGTGAAAAGAGCTTTGTGAGTAAATAAGAATGAGGCTCCAGAGAAATATGTACTACTACTAATGTAACTCCTTAAAAGTAAATGTGGTCTAAAGAGTTTTATAGAGGGTTTTTAGACTCTCTTGTAGTATGTATGTATGTTTTGGTGTGCAATGTAACTTTTGCATCATAAATAAAACTCCTTGCTGTTAACTATCTTGTACTACTACTCTTTTTGATTAGCAATACTTGTTTTGCTATTTTAATGAAGTGAATGTTTACTATATAAATAATATTTGTTCTACTCTGGAATCTACTTGTTCTACTCTGGAATCTACGTAGTTTTTACAACTTTTTAAGTTGTGATACTCCTTTAGTTTTATATGTATGCTACTACTCTCAGGGACTCTTAGAGTTTGATTCTTATATTTGATATTTTTATATATTTTGAACTTTTCAGTTTGCATCCAATAAAGTTCTCTTAATTGAGAGCAATTAGAACTATCAACTATATATATCATCATGTTATTTAAAAATTACTTGGCACATAAAACTTTGAAAGCCAAATTCCATCTTGAGTCATCATATGATGCAAAGAATAAAACGAAAAGGATAGCAATCGGCAAAAGCATCGGTACTTGCATACTCTCCTCATATTTCCAGAGCTATTTATGAGAAGTTGTCAACAGGTTTAGACTTGTCCTTTACAAAGATCTTGAATAACAGATAAATTAATATCTTAATAATTTTCTATTTGTACAAATATTGGGATTTAGGCAGTTTTGATGATTGACAAAGAAAGAAGAAACATGACAGTCAACATAATTCAAAGATACACTGTCATGAGATATTGAATTCGAGAAAGCTTCTAAAATGAATAAAGATAAGAGTGCAGAAATAAAGGAATGGATAATGTTAAATTCGTGAGAAACCCCACGGAAACAAACATTTGATGAATTGAAGACAAAGAATCAATGAGTTTGATTTGAAGAAGGAGTCTAAAGAGGCAACTAGTTTTAATTGAAAAAGGAGTCTTACTTGAAGTAGAACTCTTCAAGTTACTGCTGAATTGAAGTGTTGGAGTTTAACTACGATACGAAAGAATCAATGAATGTAATTTGAAGAAGAAATCCAAAAAATCTAGGAGTTTGAATTGAAAAAGGAGTCCTACTTGAAGTAGAACCTCTAAGTCAAGCGAGTTCAAGTTAATAAAGAATTTGACGTAAATATAACTTTATGAAGAATTGAGCTTAAATAAAAGTGAAGTCATTTAGAATACATGTGCACTTAAAAAGCAAAAAAGAGCAATTGAGAAATTGACTTCACAAGTGCTACCAACGAACTGAAGGAACACATCGAAGAACCTAATCCTTTACAGAGTTTATGTGTTAGGAGTTTTTCTTTGTGAATGAGTCTTGATGTAATCTTATTCCAATGAGTTATAAACTGAATTAGGAGTGTTGTTTTCAGGTTGTAATAACTTGAAGAGTTGGGAATACATACCTTGGGAGGTTTGTGTTGAAGGTTAGGAAATAGAGTTAGTTCCTAGGATTACAAGAGTTGTAGTTCAAATTCATAACTTGAAGTCAAGGTAGATTGCAAAGTCTGTAATCTATCTTTTGCGGAGGATCGTAGTTGATTTAATGATGTTAGAGTTAAATCCGGTAAGAAGACAATTCATGATTTTTACATTTTTTGAATCGGATATTTCCACGTAAAAATATTATGTTTTTACTAATTGTCCTTACTACTTTGTTAAAATATGTTAAATAACTTCTTTCACACTTAGGCAAAAATATAAAATATCAAGTACACTTCAAAATCGAACCGAACCGATCGGAGCCTATTCCGGCATTCACAAATTTGTCCTTTATACCATACTCCATATGACATTCATGTGCTATTGTTATCACTTATACACTTGCACTTCATTAGTGTTCTCAATTCAACACTTGTCAATTTGCATGCAAACTTTGGAACTGACCATCTTCAAATTCCCTCATTTAAATTTCCCACGCAAAATCAAAATAATTCTCTTCAATCCTAGAAAAATAGAGTTTCCATCACAAGTTCAATTAGTTATATATTTTAACTATGGCAATTTTCACTAAATTACCAAAGTTTTTATTTCTCTTCTTCTACTTGTTGATCCTCATCTCTATGTTTATTGCTTGTCAATGTGAATGTGATCGTGAAAAAGAAAACAACAATCCCTACTTATTTGAATCACATATGTTCAAATCTCGATTCGAATCAAAACATGGTGAATTTCGAGTACTCGATAAGTTCACGCAACTTCTTCGAGGAATCGAAAATTACAGAATTGGAGTACTTGAATTTGAACCTCGTTCTTTCCTGCTTCCTCATCACTTTGATGCTCAACTCTTACTTCTTATTGTTAGAGGTACGTCCATTCTCTTTGTTTCTATTTATGTGATATTGTTTGAACGATCAATACGAAATTTGCATTAACAATCCTCCCTTTCGTTTAAAATTAAATATTATAAAGCTTGTTACATATTTTGTACACAAAATAATCATGTGTGACATTATATTTGATCAATGTGTCTATTTGTTCAATTTTATATGAGTTTAAGTATTTCCTTGTAACATACTCAAAGATGAAGGGACATAGATGTCAGTTAAGCCATGTGATTATAAAAAACGTAAATGTAAAGTATAAAGTTAATTATTTTCAAATTTAGAAGTCTCTTTATGGACGGGCTAAAAGAGAAATTATGTCACGTAAATAGAAACAGAAAAGAGTAATTTTTTTTCCTTTTTTCTTATAGGGAGAGGAAGTATAAGTATAGCAGAAGAAGATGAGAAGAACTCATTCAACTTGGAGTATGGAGATGTGCTCAGTGTTTCTGCTGGTTCAACAATCTACTTCACCAACACAGATAACAAAGAGAAGTTCTCGGTTTACGTGCTAGCCAAGGCCATTAATGTTCCTGGTCAGTTTCAAGTGCGTATTCAGAATTTAAATTTTATGAATTTTACATTTATGTTTTTAGTATTCAACTCATTATATTTTTAAAGTTACGAAATTAATATCTATCATATTTATTCAGGAATTCTTTAGTGCTGGAAGTGAAAATCCAGAAACCTTCTACAGAGCATTCAGCAGTGATATCCTGGAGACTGCTTTCAATGTGAGCTTCGTTAGAGAGAAACATTGAAAACACTTTTGAACTTGGCGTTAATTATTAGTTTCGTTCCTAAACTATTGATAGTTTTAAAAAACTTACCTGTACTTGACTAATCGAATTTAAATATAATCTCGATCTGCCACATGACATAGCAAGTGTTTTCAAACTCTTGTATGAGCGTGAGACTCCTGATGAACTTAAGGAGAATTCAGATGTGTATTTCACCCACGTGGCAAGATCATGTGTGTATTGAACTGTAGTTAGTCAAGGAGAATTCAGATGTGTATTTCACCCACGTGGCAAGATCATGTGTGTATTGAACTGTAGTTAGTCAAGTAGAATGATGTTTTTAAGGCTATCAATTATTCAGAAACGAAACTAATAATTTACGCCAACTTTACGAGTGTTGTCAATAAGTTTTTCTCTTTTTTATGTTAGTTAAGATTCACATTTTTTTTTCTTTATTATTTTCATTAGACTCCAAGGAGCAGGTTAGAGAGGCTATTTGGACAACAAGAACAGGGGATAATAATCAAAGCCAGTGAAGAGAAAATTCGAGCTATTAGCCAACACGCTTCGCGCTCCACCAGAGGTGAAACGCGAGGTCCTTTCAATGTATTGAACCAACGCCCATTAATTGGTAACAGATTTGGACAATACTTTGAAGCAGCCCCAGAGAGATTCCAACACTTGATGAATTTGGATGTTGCTGTTGGTATCATGAACATCAACCTAGTAAGCCACACTTAATTTGTCCTGGTCACCTCTGTTTCAATTTACGTGACATAGTTTGGTCTTAAACAAGTCATATAACATTTGTCTGGCTCACTTATGTGGCTACAATTAACTTTCAAATATAGAAATGTTTTATTATATTTTAAAACGAACTAATAGAAAAATGATATCACATAATCTGAAGCAAATTGAACACTAAAAAAACCGAAATCTTGATGTATCTTGACTGTTATGGTTACGACATTTTTAATAGAAAAACTTAAATGGAGCTATGTGCTTCATACATGGGGATTTATATAGCTGAACCTGATGGAATATATGCTTCCACTAACTACGTTGGACAAACAACCTCGTCCATTCTGATTGGTATAGTATGCTGACAACCTCACCAACCTCTGACAAAACAACTTTTCAGTTGTATAGCACACTGCCCTGTACGAGAACACTCTGTAGAGGACCGGCTCCCTGCATTTGTGAGGATCATCAAAACATTTGAAGCATTAAGACTTATCAGAACCTAACGTTCTTGTAATGACGGGGATAATAGTGTACATTCATTTTTCAGGGTGGTATGATATTACCGGTCTATAGTACAAGGACTACATGGTTGGTAATGGTTGCACAAGGGAATGGGCGGTTCGAAATGGTTAGTAGCCAAAGCCAGGAGAGACGAGGCCACCAAAAGGCGGTCAGAGATTGTCTATCAGTTGGTGACTTTTTTGTAATTCCGGCAGGACATCCTATAACAGTTATAGCCAACGCTGATTCTAATCTCAGTATGGTTGGTTTTGGAATCAATGGTCATAACAGCATGTTAAACTTCCTTGCAGGTATGTTGCTAGTTTCCTCGTTTGCTCACCGAAGTCACTAAACTATGTTTTATAACACGCAAAGTCAATCAACGTTGTCCTTTAACTATTCTTCGTATGTATTAGTAATTTCACCTTTTAAAGGGGAATTACGAATAGTTATTTATACTGTTACTACGTAGAAATTAAAATGTCAATTGCTTTATAAGGTCAAGAAAGTATATGGAGAAATGTAAACAGAGAAGCAAAAGAGTTGTCATTCAATATGCCAGCAAGGGAGGTTGAAGAAATATTACAGAATCAAAATGAGTCATATTTTGTGGCCGCACCAAATGAAGAAGGAAAAAAAATGGGACAACAATATGAGTCTTTAATTTTGGACTTAGTTTTCTAAGTTGTATCATATGCTATGTGAATAGTACCACTTGTACCTGAAATAATGTTTGTGTCTTCTATGTGGGTGTGGCTCTAATGTAATGTAATATAACTTCTGTAACATAAAATAAACTTCACTCTGTTACCTATTATTTCTTTTTTGTATTGTGATGTTTTTATTTTATTATATTATATTATATTATTTTAATGAATATAAAAATTGTGAATCTTGAATCAATCATTGCAACTGAATTTGAGGTGTTGAGGAAAAAATTGGAGATGTGATATATCGTTAAGGTGAAGAAACAAGAGTTTGTATTTTCAATGTATTCGTTATGCATTGATACAACAAACAAAAAAGTTAAAAAGGTGCATAGATTTGATGGATCATTCATACCTTTTATAATGTTGTTTAAAACCCCAAAAACTCGATCACAAATTGGCCCAGTTATGTGAACCCGGTTCAGCTCCCAGCTCGAAACTAGGTAGTATTAATGAGTCAAAGAAAAGATGGTACTCTATTATGTATGTGTTTGAAATATTTTGATGTATCGATTTAATAGATATATAATGACTAATTTTATTATGTAATTTCTGTTGGAAATTTTACTAAAAATACCTTTTTTTATAAATATTTGTATGGAATTCAACAAAGTTAGACACTATTCTTTCCACCTGGTATGATAAGTGTACTATCAGAATTCAAAAAACTCTACTAATATAAAACTAGGAGTTTGGAACTAGCAAAGATTCTTTTAAAATAAAATTCACCATAGTAAAATAAGGAAAAGAAAATGGATTTGCTCTTTGTTTTTGTTTTTTTTCACTTGTCCTTTCTCAATATTGGAGCAATGTTTATATACACATGTAACATAGTAATTAAAATCGCCTTTGTTGGGGTGTTTATTCCTATTGTGTGATTTTTCAATTTTAATTTAAATTTTAATATGAATATCGAATATCGAATATCAAATAAAAATTTTCAAAAGACTCATCTGCCAACATGTAAAACCATTCTCCACATGTGACGAGGATTAAAATTAGAAGAAAGGCTAATCATTGCCATAAATGCAATTCCTCAAGAAGAAAAAAAGGATCAACCTTTAGAAATTTGACCAAAATAAATGTTGATTTTAGAGATAATATAAATGCAATTCCTCAAGAAGAAAAAATCGATCAACCGTTAGAAATTTGACCAAAATAAATGTTGATTTTAGAGATAATAAAAAAGATATTAAGACTCATTTGATAAAATGAATATAGATAATAATATGAATACTTCTTTTATTACATATTTTGGTTAAAATTGAAAAAAGAAAGTGCAACAAATTGAAGTCGGGAAAAAAATAATTAAAAATAATCTAATTTACCTTTTCTTGTATAAAAAAAAAAGGAGAGGCGATTAAAAGATATAAGAATAATTAGTACTAGCAATAATAAAAGTGACGGAGTTAAAAACTTTTATCAAGAAAATTCAAAAAATAATAACTTAACGCCGGAAGAACTCAAGTAAATTCAATTTCTAATTAAAAAAGTTCTAATTATCTTTTCTTCCACTATTTTACTCAAATCATCATTAATGACCATATATACCCGACTCCAGGTAATTCAATTATTCGCATTTTTAAAATAAAAATAACACCTATACACATTTAAGGTTATATATATCAAGTTATAAACATATTTTGCAAAAATAAATTACTTATAGCAGATTATTATCGAGTTATAGCATATCAATTAAAAATATATTTAATTAAAAATAAACTATAAGTAATTATTTAAATACTAATTAATATGTTTAAATATTAATTTTTATTTTTTACAATTAACTTTTTATTTTTATTTTTTAAATAAAAGAAAGCGTTTATGTATAAATTGGTAAGTAGCACTAATGTGGGATTTGAATTAATTTTAATTAATAATGGATCATTAACAAATTAGCACATATTAAGAAATTCAAAAAGGATTTAAATTATTCAGTTTCCTTAAAATGCTCAAATTAGTTTAAATCAAATTAAAACATGATTTTTTTTTCATTTTTTTTCTCTTTATCACCTTTTAAAGCTTTTAATATAAATAATAAATTATTATTAATTAAATTTTATATTATATAGTCACCTTTTAAATAATAGAAATTTGATTTTAATTAATTTCCTATTATACGTTTGCCCAATAACTATCCACCCCATCTCAACCAATACATACACAAACATCTTCCCCTAATACACTTCATTTCTCCCCAACACGCGAATATATTTTGATCTTCCACAAACTCCCGCCTCATTCATCATCTCTTTCCAACACGCAAAGATTTTTTGTTCTTATCCAAATCCCGCCTCACTCATCTTCCCCATTATCCCTCTCAGATCAGTTCATCCCAAAACCCAATCATCCCTCTCAGATCAGTTCCCCATTTAGTTCATATAAAATGTCTAGAAAAGGTAGTGAAATCCCAAGTAAAAGTAAAAGATTGGTCGATGAGTTTGATGACTTTTATGTTCCTTCATTCGATATTTTGTCACAAACTCAAACGCAGAAATCAAAGGAAAAAGAGAAGTGTGGTTCAGTCAATTCGAAGATGAAAAAAGATAAAATCAAAGAGGCAAAGGAAAGAGGCAAGAAGAGGAAAGGAAAAAAAATTAGAACATCATCAGAATCCAATTCTGACTTAAATGAGGATTAAAAAATACAAAATCAAAAAAAATAAAAGGCAATGAAATTGATCGATCAACAAGAAAGTTTTCAAAAAAAAGCATCAGAGATACAAGCTACAAATAAACCCAAAAAAGTTGATAAAGTGAGTAAAAAGATTATTTCAAATTTGGATTACAATGTGTTGTGTTAGTGTATTTAATGTTTGCTTTTATTTGTCAATAGTATACTACATGAAATTTTGTATGATTTATGTATGAGTTGAGTTTTTAGTATTTTATATTATAATTATACATGAATATTGAATGATTTAGTGTTGTATGTTTTGTATATGATATAATTTGAATATATCAGTATATGATTTGATACATAATAAATGTATTGATTTTGTTTGATTTTGTGTATGAAATAATTGGTCATTATCAATACAGGAGTTTATGCATTATGTATTACCTTTGTATCACATATGTATAAAATGATATTCTTGACCAGTAAAATATATGTGTATGAATGATATATTAATGTTGTGTATCCTATAATTTTGACCATTATAATAAATATTGTAACTATATATTTTATTTTTTGATTATGATGTATGAATTGACATATTCATACTAAATGAGATTAGTTTGTAGTTTAAAAGTCACATATTAATTTTTTTTTAAAATTGAATATGTATTAATATTGTATGAATTGTGTATGAACTGAGGCATATAGTTTGTATGATTTCTGTATGAATTGAATTAAATGCTTGTCGAATATGTATTAATATTGTATGAATTTTGTATATAATTTGTATAATTTGTGTACGAATTAATTGAATGTCAATTTAATATAGCATTGTATATATGATTTTTTCTATGGAATTTAGTTTTACAAATTTTATAGTAGAAGAAAGTTCAAACACATTTATCTTTCTGTATCAACATGATTGTGTTCGCTGATTTGTTGATCTTTCTCGGTTCAGATAAGTTTCAGCAATTTTTACAAGAAATCCCATTTGAATTTTTTATGATTTACATAACATAAAAATCCGATGTCAATTGTTGGATCATACTTTCCTTCTTGAATCTGAAACTGGCAGGGATGACATGTTCATTATCAATGCAAAAATGGTACAGAGTTACATTTTGACTTAAAAGAGTTGGTCGTTGTAACCGGTCTAAAATCTAGACATATTTCTGAATTTGTTTCTGATCCATCGGTTCCAAATAGATTAATTGCAGAAAATTTCGGAGACTTTGACAAAGTCCCCAAGTCAAATTTTTACCACAAGTTTAAATTGGAAAACTTTTGGAAAGAAGATGACCGTTTATAATCAGTTCATATAATTCATACATACTTCATACATATTTAATATATCATTCATTGTCCTACAAACTACTCCAATTAAACAAATACAATATAATTTCAATACAAAATTAATATAAAAACATATATTCTGATTTCAATAGAAACTAAGATATTCTTTTTTTAAAAAAAGGACTTTCATAAACAATTGATACACGTTTCGTATACTTTTCATACACTAATAATACAAACTTCAGACTTTAAACACGCTATACGTAACATAACTATTTCATTAAAAAAAAATATACAAACTGTTTTCATATAATACAGTTATCAAATATCGAACACTGTTCTACATGTAAAAAACATCAAATTAATTAAAATCAATAATTCATAATTAAAAGAAACAAATCATAATTAAAAATCAACCTGATGAATTTCAATTTCCACCATGTTTAATTAATATTGATATAATGTTCTCCATCAAATCAAATCAAATTGTTTCAAACGCCAAAATTTATTATGTTACTAAAAAAATGAACTGAAATATGCAGATATTAAAATAATCGCGAAATTTTGGAAAAAAATAACTTCTACGTTGATGCCAATATGAAAATAATCATGAAAATTTGGAAAAAAGATGAATTGTAACGATGATGCAAATAGGTTTGAAAATACCAATTTGAAAATAATCTACAAATCTAAAAATAATCTTTAAGATTTGGTAAAGTTTTTAAGAAATTAAATAAAAAAAACTAATATCATTTAAATTAACTAGAGATATTCAAAGCAGTGATGCTAATCTAAAATTTTTTGATATCCCTAAAAATGTGTTAATTTAATGTTAATTTTTAATTAAAATACCTTAAAACGTGCTAGTGTACAGTTTCAAAACGTGCTAATTGATAAAATATCCCATTTTCCATTATTAGTTTATCTGTGTGTTAATTAGGTATATTAATTATCCATTGTTAGTTTATTCCTTTTTTTTTTATTAATTGTTAATAACAACTCTTTTTAATAAATTATAATTAATATTATATTTATTAATAAAACTATAGATTGAGATATTAAATTTTATACACTGAAATTCAGACTCTACTGTTATAACTTGAGAATATTACTATATAGAATGTTATGTACCTAATTTACACTTTTTTAAAATCCAAAGGTGGATCTATATTTTGCATACATGTATATATTTTCAACTTCCAAGTATTCTCTATACATAATTGGTTCTCATTTTTTATAATACAGTTATTAAAATTTCTAAATCTCCATCTATCACAAATTAAATTTTTGACAAGAATTCAGGTTAGTAACAATTACATTATCAATCTATTTTAACATGTGATAGGTTCAGTTCTTGAATCTAGTTAATCTTTTTTAAAATTTCATCTGATGATATATGAGAAGAGGAAATAAGCATAATATAACTGAGCGTTAATATGTATGCTTCGATTGTGCGAGTAAAAGAAAAGATAGTACTTTATTATCACATGAGTTTGAAATATTTGAATGTATCTATCTATTCAATAAATATACATATAAAATGACCAATTATGTCTAGTGATTCCTCCTTGGAAAAAATCCAATTATATGTAGTTTCTTTAGTAGGTGCATAACAACATATGTTATTGTTTTCATCAATAATCATATATTGTTATCTTATGATTATATTGAAGAAATGTCATTAGTCAATAAAAAAATCTAACAATAAATATGAGAATTAGCTAATTGTTGTATCTACTTAATAATTATAAAGTTTTGATCAAACAAACATGATACCAAAATACATAACAAATTAAGAAATCGAAAAAATATCAATATCTCTCCTACAATGGTAATGAAACACATTTTAGCAAAGACGATAAGTTCCTAATTAAGAGACTCTTAAGTCGGAGTGAAATTTATTGTGAAGCTTAACTAAAGTAATTCACATTTATATAAGAAACAAGTTACAATTAGATACATAAATTGTGTGTTCAAAAAATCAAAATGTTATTGAGTTAAAGCAAAGACAATAAGATTTTTTTGGCCAAAGAGTATAATATTTGAGCGGACAATATTTACCTTGGCAATTAGGATGTGACAAAAGTAAATTTATGAAAAGAATTGAAAAATCAAATCATAGATAAATTACATAATCTCACTAATTTAATAGGTAGTTATTTATATTTATGTTAGTTTGCAATATTATGAATCTTAACAGATTTTGGACTGCAAATACACGTATTTGAATGTCTAGATTCATATATACAAAATATATAGATCAAAATTAAGTGTAATTTTCTTTAGATATCAGTAACATGTACATGTATTTGACTCTCTAGCTCGCCTCTATCATATCTCGCTCTCCACTCTCCTTTCTCGCTCACCTCTCTTCTTGTATCTTGTATGATTAATTATATTAATTTTGTTTTACACATGAATAACTCATTTCTTATCTATTTACCAAATATCGTATAAGTTATACAAAAAAAATAATACATAAACAACTTATTTCTTATCCAACTATCAAACAATTCTATCCTAATCTCGTACTCCATACAAACGAAAAAATAGGTCAAATCATAGAAATAAATTAAAAGTTGTTGTAGTAGACTTCCGAACTAGAAAACTATAAGGTATAGTTTAGTAATAATGAAAAGATACATGGATGAAAGTGCAATTAGCTTAAAATATGAAAAAAAAAATGAAAATGCTGAAACTTGTTCTCCAAGACGCCCTTCGAAGCTCTTATACTAAACCAAAACTTTTAAGTAAAAAAAATCGGAGAAATCTCTGCAAATCTCTTATAGAAGAAGAAGATCTAAAGGATCTACAGAACTTTCTAGAAGAAAATGGAGTGTGTGTTCGGAATGGTCGGTAACGGTTTCTCACTGGTGGTAGCGGACTCCTCCGCCGTGCACAGTATATTGGTTCACAAATCTAATGAAGACAAAATCATGATTCTCGATTCGCATAAACTTATGGGAGCGAGTGGTGAAGCTGGAGACAGGTTTTGTTTGCTAGATTTAATAGTTTATTTTTTTTCGATCTCTATGGAATTTTTATTTGTATGTTGAATTTTTGGGTGAATTTGCAGAGCCCAGTTTACGGAGTATGTGCAGAAAAATGTGGCTTTGTATCAGTTTCGTAATGGTATTCCGTTGACTACAGCTGCTACGGCTAATTTTACAAGAGGCGAGCTAGCTACAGCTTTGCGTAAGGTATTGGTTTTGGAATCTAGGGTTTTGATACTGTAGTTACATCAAGATTTGAGCTTGTTTTTCATTTGGGTACAGTTTTAGGGTTTTAAATGTATAGAAGTCCCAAAATGTGAAATTAGGGTTTGGCACTGTAATCAATCAATCAACTGAGGATCAACTGTACACTAATCAAGTATGCATGAACTCCATACTTGCTGGGGTTGGCTAAATGAATCCTTTGAAAAACCATTCCTATTATTAAAGCCCATTTCATTTCATGGTTCCGTAAAGCTAGAATTTTCAAAGGTTCTCCATTTTGTATACTGATATACATGTCCGTAACCTGACTAGGAAAGACTCCTGATTCATAGAGTATTGGATGAAATGTAGATTAGTAACTTGAACAGATGTAAAGAGTAACTAAGCCTCTCAGAAGAGGTATGGATAAGGTCTGTATACAACCCGCCCAGACCCCACCTCCACCTGTGGGATCTCACTGGACATGTATCTGTAAAAGCAATTAAGCATCTTCCTCTAGTTTTCTATTAACATTGTTGGAACAGGAAAGGAAAGATTGGGTGAGAGAAGCAAGTTTGTGTTGACAAATTCCTCATATGCCATTTCTCCTAGTAGTATGCTCTATTTTAATTCTAAATGAATCGCTGTTGTTATGTCAATCCATGGCTTTCTGCTTATATATCAGGGCATGAAATACTTGTTGTAGCATTTTCAACTCTTGCCATATTAACAACCCTGTGTATCAAAGTGTCTGCAGCAGTTACAATTCTGTATGGCATCATTTAATGTAGTTAAAATTCTCTCATTTCTTTTTTGTATAAATTAGCTTCACTATGAGGATCGTTATCTTTGATTGCACTCCTAGATCTTGTGAAAGTTCTGCCTTCTTTTATCAGCTTCTTTGGTGACTGTGTCGACTGAAATTAGCATTTCAGAATCTGGCCAATGATGAATATTGGTCTTCCAGGAAGTAGAGAAACTTCCTTGTAAAAACTTGGGGCCAACATGAACCCTTTTTTTTTATTCAGAATATTGTTTGGTCTTACATTGGGATGATTCAGCTAAGTTTTTCAAGTTTCAAGTAGATTCTTTCTTATGACTCACAAAATTCAAGTGAAATGCATGTCCAAACACAACTTCAATTCTAAATACCATATTTCTCTTCAACTTCAGAAACTCTTTTTACTTTTCAATCAAATTTATGTCCGAAGACCTACTAAGTATGACCTCTAGTATATAGCCCATCTGTCAGTTCTGAGTATAATTGCATGATAAACAACATTGAATCACCATTTTGATCCTAACAAAAATCTCCTGCTCAGCTGTATTATTAGTGTGTTTACCAGATATGATGTATAGGGCAAGTTTTAGTGCAGTTTTAGAGTTGCTTCTTTGATGACTTGTAAATCACGGGTCGGAGAAGTAAAAGAAGCCTGTTTGCAAAAATGTAAGAGGAATGTTGCGTACGGTATGTGCCTGCCTACTCTTTCCCTACCTGTGTGCTAGTTAGGTAGCATTTCGTGCAAGTTAAACCTTTTTTACTGTGTACATTTAACTAGACTTCAAGGCATGAACTTGTCTGTCTGCAAAATGTATACTTTGCTGATGATAGTGGTTGAATAAATCAACGAAGCTTCTAATCCAAACAAATTGAGTTTGGTTATGAATTCACTACATTGATTTTGCTCTATTGGGTCCATATTATTTCAATACGCAATATGTTATCTTTTAAGACAAAATTAAGGGTAATCTGATACTAGAGTTCCCTTAGATCTCACACTTTGGACATACAAACTTTTTAGCAAACTTGTGCAAGCCTGAGATATAGTGTAGGTGTAACAACAATTACGTCTTAGTCCTGACTTATTGTTATCATCTTTTTTGAGATGGAAAAAGATGATCCCATATTGTTGGAACTAAGATGTGTTTGTTAAACCAATTGGGATAATCTACATAGATCACTTGCTTCATTAAATCCATAGGGGTTTAATCAATGTTGCGTACAGTATGTGCCTACTCTTTCCCTACCCGTGTGCTAGTTAGGGAGCATGTCGTGCACATTAAACCTTTTTTACTGTGTATATTTTACTAGACTTCGAGGCATGAACTTGTCTGTCTGCAAAATGTATTCTTTGCTAATGATAGATGGTTGAATAAATCAACTAAGCTTCTAATCCAAACAAATTGAATTTGGTTATGAATCCACTACATTCATTTTGCTCTATAGGGGCCTAATTTTCAATACTCAATAAGTTGTCTTTTAAGGCAAAATTAAGGGTAATCTGATACTAGAGTTCCCCTTGATCTCACAATTTGGACATGCAAATCTAGTGTAGGTTTAACAACAATTAAGTCTTAGTCCTGTCTTATTGTTATCATCTTTTTTGAGAGGGAAAAAAGATGATCCCATATTGTTGGAACTAGGATGTGTTTGTTAAACCAATTGATCCATCTACACAGATCGCTTGCTTCATTAAATCCATAGGGATTTTGAGAGATTGTAGTGAAATTGTACGTTTTCTAGGAGAACATCACTCTATATGATTTCAGTTTATGTTCTCTTCTTGCACCTTCTGTCATCATTATCTCACACATGCATACTGGTGCATTTTTAGGTTCACATAAAGCACGACCAAACTATACTCAAGTGACCTTTCCCATTTTATCTTCTACATGTATCTTTCGGATGTGAATTACTCCCTCCGTTTCAAAAGAATGACCTCCTTTTCTTTTTTAGATTGTTTCAAAAAGAATGACCTCTTTCTTTTTTTGGTAACAACTTTCCACGTGGCATGTTTAAGACCACAAGATCAAAGGGCAATTTTGTACATTTGGCCTAACTTTAATTTAGGACCACAAGATTCAAAAGTTTTCTTTATACTCTTAAACTCCGTGCCAAGTCAAACTAGGTCATTCCTTGTGAAACGGAGGGAGTACTATTTATCTTGTTTAATTTTTCCTAATCATCCAATCTTCAAAAGTTGTCTAATCTTGTATGAAGCACATACATCTTCTCATTTCTTTGTGAATTTGCTATGGGCCAAGATTCATTTTCATTCAACATTTCTAGTCTTGCAACATTTGATATGATTTGCCTTCTCGCTTTAGTATGTTTGTTCCTATTGCTTAACATTCTTGTAGGCCATAGGATATGCTGTAGCACTCCGGAAAGATGAACCTAGATATCTAAATTGTTTTCATTTAGGCAGACACCATAACTCCTGTTTAATCACTACAATTTCATTTGTTTTGAACAATATATAAGTTGGGAGCTAACAAAATTATAAAATGGTGCTAATGGATAGTGAGAGGCTGAACTGCAAAGAGGGCCTCCCATTGATTCATCACTTTTTGGTCTCAACACATTCTTGCCAATCTTGTTGTTATGATGTATGATGAAAAGAACAGGGACGTGCTTCTGTTACACTAATGACCTGCTCTCCTTTTATGACTTATAAACAGGCCAATGTTGCCATACAATTTGTGATGGTTCAAGCAACACCGCTTTAACCCTACCCTTAGAACAACCATCTAAATTAAGTTCAGCGAGGGAGGGGGTTTGCTCCAACTGATTACTGTTAATGTGTATATTACAGTTGGAAATGAAGTCGTTAAGAATAGACCAACATAAGGAGGAAGGATGAATATGAGGATGATGTGGCGGATAGTCATCCATCCACTTAAAATTCGTGAATTCTATCTCTTGTATCAGATCTGTTTAGAAAGAGAAGAATTACTTGTCAGCCATTAGGGCATCTGGGAACATACAATTTCTAGCAAAATACAGACCATTATCATGTATATGTGCACTTAAAAGTACTTTAATAGAGGAAAATAATGCATTGCTAAATGTTGCAAGAAAATTCATCCTCTACCCTATTCCTCTGATACATTATAGCTCACAGAGAGCAAACATAGTAATACTTTTTCCTGCTTATTAAAACTTGAAGTCTCTTTTACTCTTGAAAAAAATAATGTTCTGTGAGGGTCAGTTTTCAAATTTTGATGTGCGATTTGGTTTTGTGGTTGGTTAACTGGGATGTTTTTTTTTTTTTTGTAGAATCCATACATGGTGAACATTATCCTGGCTGGATATGACAAGGAGACAGGCCCTTCTCTATATTACATTGATTATATTGCTACTCTGCACAAGGTGGATAAAGCAGCGTTTGGTTATGGCTCCTATTTCTCTCTTGCCATGATGGATAGGCACTACCGAAAGGACATGACAGTTGAAGAAGCTGTTGATTTGGCAGATAAGTGCATCATGGAGATCCGATCTAGGCTGGTTGTTGCCCCACCAAACTTTGTGATTAAAATTGTCGACAAGGAGGGAGCCAGGGAATATGCTTGGCGCGAGTCTGTCAAAGATGCTCCCGTTTCCAACATCTGAAGCTCTGTTTTTGTGTTATGTTTACTCTTGAAGCTTATGAATCTTATGTTCTGGGAAAAAAACTTTAGTCATTGTAACTGCCCAAAAATCTGACGCTACAAGTATTCACTGTTTGATCGATACACCCGCTGTGTTCAAGATTTTAGTTTTAATTATTTTCGAGTTTCAGGTCGATAGAAAGATGGTATTGTGAGTCTATTCTTATGTTTCAACTATCCCTTGTGTTATGCTGGCATGTCTCTCTTCATTAATTTGGAAGAATATAGGGGTAATACAATCGTCGCCAATTTGCTTCACCGAAAAGGAGTTTTGCATGGACTATGAGGAAAAAAAAGAATCTCCCCCTCCTTTGACATGTAATTTAATCAAATTCACTAAATGTCTACACCAATTGATCAACTGAAGGTAAGAAGTTAAAAGGAAGAGGAAGAACAAACCTGGGCAAGTTAATAAACTGAATGGCTGTAGTAAGACAAGTGTTTGCTCATGTTGGATCTTGCATCGCTTTTCATTCATATGCTAAGAAGATTATGTGTACATCAGATACCGATAAAGCAGTACATGTCAACAACAAGAATTTAACAAAGAATTTTATGCCAGTAGTTTTACATCTATCCACAGAATTCTGATCTGACTTTAATATCTTCCAATCAAACTGTCAGTTTATGATGCCATGAAAGAGACAGTATTAACTAAGTTGGTGCTTGCAAGAGAGATACAGGAGAATCGACATTGCAGATATAATCCATAGACGGTAATTGCACATTAGTTCTATGGCTGATGAACATTCTGTTGTGGCTTGAGCACCGGGGCTAGGATCGTCACCGACATTGGAGGATGGAGGTGGTAAACTGACAGATACTGGTGGAGCTTGTGGTGAAGGGTTATCATGATCACCTGCAATAAAGCGACAATTCATTTTTTTTACTAGAAAATCAACTTCCAACTTCAAATTTCATTCCCCTGGTTTTATTCCTCCCTTCCTTTTTTGTCCGTTGGAACTAGTATCTGAAGTTTCTAAGAACTGCAGTTATGTGACTCTGATATCAATTTTATAAATGTTATATAGAGATAATGTTATGAACAATTGGAATGTCGAAGTTATAAGCTTGAAGAAACAGAAGATAAGTAGCTTGCCTGGATCTGGACTGCTTGGTGGTCTAGGAGAGCTAGGGGGTGTAGGACGACGCACTGGTCTTGGACTTGAACCCCTGTGATCTGCTAGAAATTCTTACACAATGAAGTGATCAGGAGATTCTGAATAAGTAGTATCATCAGTTTGGTTGTGACAAAAGATCAAAGGAGAATTACCTGTTATTATTGATCTAAAAGGAGGCAGCGTAGTTGAACCTGAGTCACGGAAAAAAAACATCGTCAAGGTCGAGAATATGCTGAATGAAATGGCTGATCTTTGAATGTACTTAAAAGATCTTCAGTATAGTGAGCTATGTAACTTTTTGTCTTCAACATACTTGTGTCTAACAGGTGTAACATGACTCCATATTACAGAACTCTTAGAAGTATATCAACACTTCATATATGTATACCTAAAGGAGTCCAGATAACGTAAATGGTGACGGAAACTCAAGTATCAAATTAGCAAATCAAATGGGAAAAAGAGAAAGAGGTTATGGTATTTATGCTTGGAATAGTGCTCAGTACTGTCATGCGATTACTGCAGATGGATTTACACACATATGGTTTTAAATTCATGCAACTTTGAGATCATGATCTACTAAGTGGACATATTTACTCACAGTGGATGCATGCATTATACCAATAAATGAAACTATTACATGTAAAAGCTGCCTTCGATATTAGGAGATTCAATGAGAATTCGTGAAACTTTTTTCACATCTGTAACAACGTCAACTAGAAATATCTTTCACATCCGTGATAACATGAAGCAAGTAGTAGTACGATCTGTTCTAGATAGCACGTATAATGTTAATTTATACATACAGAATAATTCATTGACAGTAACAACATTTGCGCATATACACACAGAAGTTCTTCCTTTGTGTTCACTCGATGACAAGCTATCTGTGCAGATAACTCAAAACCACAAATGGATGCATTAGCAATATGAACTCTTCATAACATAGAGTGAAATAAGAAGCATACATTTCTACAGTGTTAGCAAAATGTAAGTAGAAATTCAACTACATTGCAACTCCGTGGTAAGATTACCCCCATTTTTTGGTCAGATTCAACGAAATGCTTTTGTACGTGTAAAGAGCACATTCGAAAACTCTAACAGAACGAATTATATCACAAGTCCAAATCTAAAAAGAAGAATCTAATCATAACGCCAAAAGCACAAATTTGTCCTTAACCTCTTTGTGATAAAATTCAAATCCTAGCATACTTAACTGAGTTCTCAATTGTTCCAATTTGATTGGCAATTTTCATCGACAGACATTTGACTAATTTCCAGAGCTAAATCGAATCATTTTTATATTGAAACTACATGATTATGTAAGCTAGAATTCACCTCATATCAAAAGGATTAAACATTAACTACACATATTTTAAGATATCGATCAAATCACAATTTTGCCTGAATAACTGAAACCGAAGCATCAAACACTTTGAAACAGAGCAACTAATTCAATTCATAGACTAGATCAACAGCATCTACTTTCAAATAAATTGTTACTATCAGTCCATAACGAAAAAATTCCAATTACATTAGAAGATTCAATGCAGTCACAGGAAGATTATAACGTGAGTAATCGGAATCCAAACCTGAACAGAGAGACTCGAGAGATAGATTCTCCGCGCCTTCTTTATCCTCCACGGGACACACAGAATTTAGAGACAACAGCTTCATAGAACTGATTGGAAATCCGAGGAGCTGAGGGTTGCGAACGAGGTAGCAAAGGCAAATCGCAGTATTATCAACAAATGCCTCCGAGAAGTTATCGCAACACTGAAACGGAGGCGAATCAGATATATTGTTCGGTGGATCGGAAATGTACGGAAGGCATGGAGAGAACGCCACCAGTTCGTCTGCACATCCAATCGTGGTAGATAATGACTCCGGCGAAGTTGGCGGAAGTTCTGGTGGTTCCGGTAGTGTTCCGGCGGCGAGTAGGAGAACTGAGAAAAGGATCAGTACGTCCGCCATTGCTCTATAGAGAGAGAGAGAGAAACGGTTATTTTTTTGTGTTGCTGATCAGAGGGTTGTTGAGTAACTGATTAGTGGAAACTAATTTATACAGATTCTGAAAGTTGGGTAGAATGTTTTATGCATGGAAGAAAGTAGCGAATGGCGGGAAAAAAGAGATCTTTTATTTCCATATATGCCCTCTAAATTGTGGAATTTACAGGAATGGTGTAGTCAGTAGTTCGTTTTTTTCTGCTTAGCAAACTAATAACCCCTCAAATTATCTGGAATAATCATAAATTTAAATTTTTACCATACATAGCAAAAGTTTGAGTTTTACCAGAGATATTGCAAATATCTTCTTAACACGGGTATCATATAATAGCAGATACACTTATTACGTCAGACGTTAATGGATACAATATATTTCACTATTGTTATGAGAGCAAATCCAATGTATTTCACTATGTTTGCGAAATCAGAATACGTCTATCATTCATAATTAAGTAAAATCTCACTATTTTTTTACAAGATAAGAATAAGATATACGTACACATTGACATTGTCCTTTTTAAACTCACTTATGCAATGACGTTGATATCCTATGATAAAGAATTAAGAAGTAGTATGCAATTATACATTATTAGATCTCTATACGTGATTTCATCATGTTTTACATTATTATAAAGCAAATTGAAAAGTTAAAAAATGTATATATAAATTTCAAAACTCCCAAAAAATTTCATTATACAGATAGTACAAATTGATTACAAATGAAACAACAAAAAATGTTTGCAAACAATGTTCACATACTATAAGAATGAATTCATTATAACTTCAAAACAATTGCTCCACAAGCTACCAGAACAACAAATGGTGAAAATCTCGGTGAATCCGGGGCAGAAGAAGGCGTTAAATTAGGCCTGAATCCTGATCCTGTATCAGTATTTCCAGATCCGTCATCTGTTAAAGATGGAGGTGAAAATCCATTGTAAGGATTTCCCAATCCGCCGCCTGTTGGTGATGGTGGTGTTAATCCTGGTGTTGTATCACTTCCTGGTCCCGAAGGAGGATCGAATGGCTCGGGAACATCGTCACCTGGCATCAATTTACATTGAACCAATTTAGCAATTCGCGAGATTGGACCTTAGATTCATCATGTTCAATTGAATTCACGAGAAATTTTGAAAATGAAAAATGAATTACCGTCAGGGCTAGGAGCTTGAGGTGGCCTAGGATTTCGAAATCGTGGAGATCCTGATGGTGATAAGGCAGCTGGACCTGTCACACCAATATAGCTTTATTAGATCAAAGTATTTGATTTCGATTTTGATTTAGAAATTTTTTTTGTTCGTATTAGTTTAGATAAATTAATTGAGTTCGTTTTGGTACCTTGAGCTGGAAGAGGAGTAGAAGAACCTGCAATACAAGAAATTGAAAACAGAATTCGTTACCAAATCATACTACTCGAATGCCAAATGACGTTCATACCCCTCTAACGGAGCGTGCACTCGAGCTACAATTTCATGAGTGTTATCAATGACTAAATACTGGGGAAAAAATGTTTGATTTTACCTTTGCATTCAATGGGAACACTATCTTTGTTACAAGCTTTGGGGAGGGAAATCGCGACGTTTCTGTTTGGTATTTTAAAAGGAACATTTCCAGTAACAATAAGGCAGAGGCAATCTTTGCCACTGGCTGTAAGTTCCTTAAGAGATTGACAACAAGCTGAAGTTGGTGAACCTGAACCATTATTGCTCATGAAGTTAATACAAGGGCTAAAGCTACTTAGCATCGCGCTACTACATGCTGTAGTAATTTGCCCTGAAACTTGTATGCCAAAAATCATCAATACTATGGCTAAATATGGTACAAAACGTCGAAAATCCTTAAAAAATTTATACCCTTCCATTTTGGGATTTTTTATTTTTTGAGATTTTTAAGAAAGAAGTTGATTTTGGTTATGGAAGTCATAAATAAGAAGGGTGTTTTATAGAAGAAAATTGAGGTTTAAGAAGAAAATGGAGGGAAGAAAATATGAAAGTCCAAAAGTGCTATTGAAGTTCAACTACCTTTAACTAACTTTATATCCTACAGAGTATTTAGGTGACCTTGCAAGTTTTATTTTCTTTGTATGACTTTTTTGGAAATCTTTAGAAGCTAAAATGATGTGTTTAAATAAGATAAAATATATTCATTGACTTCTTTAATGTCATCTTCTTGTGATCATAGATCATGTATTTGAGTCGATGTAAGCAGCCATTAATATTTGTATTATGATAGATTGTTCGTATTATATTTGATAGGGAAAAGGCTCAAATATGTCATCAAACTTTCAAAAAAGGCTCATTTATGCCATCCGTTAAAAGTTTGGCTCATCCATGCCACTATCGTTTAAAAAAAGGCTCATTCATGCCATTTTTTTTAACGGTGATTTTACAAAACCACTTTTTACACGTGTCAGATTTAAATTCGTCCATGTCATTTTTTATTTATAATAAAAAATCAAAAATCTGAAAAATTATTAAATAAAAAACCCACCCAAATAAAGATCCACCCAAGTAAAGACCCACCCAAATTAAAAAAATATCCCATATAACCCATTAGTAACCTAATTTTTCAATTCACTTTTACCCTAGAAATCCAATCTAAGAATAAAAGTTCCAGACCCATTATAAATATGGAATTTTTTGTGCACCGACTATACTTTAGTGACTTTCTTACAATTAACTATTGAAATAAAATTTATTTTCTTTGAGAAAAAAATAGAGGATGGAAAAAAAATGTTATGTGCTTATTGAACATCATATATTTTAGAGACAAAGGATAAAGATTCTTACAAATAATTAGACAATGAAATGCATATAATTAGTAATCATTCAAGTCATAGTATTCGTTCTTATTTAACAAGTATACTTTGTCACTAATACACATATCTTATATCCCTAAATTCAAGATTCTTTCTTAAGAGTAATTAAGTGATCACACTTGAGAACCAATCGAAAAAGCGCATCAATTTTGTTTACTCCCTCCATTCTATAATAATTTATTTTTTGAGGTGTTTTACACCCTTTAAAAAAGTAGATTAAGATATAAATTGAACTTATTTTTTTATTTTTACCCTTAGTAACTATTGTCAAATTTATGATTAAAATAACTAAATATTAATTAATCACTAATTTCAATACTAACTAATGAATGGTAAAATTGGAAGAACACTCTAAAAGTAGTCTTAAAAACTGAATAGATTAGTTGATTTAAAAAATGAAAAATGTATCAAAAATATTCTAGTTAATATGGAATGGAGGAAAGTACATACCTTGATTAAATAATTATTCTTATAAATATGAATATTTTTAATTTTTAATAATAAGTTAATTTACTATTTTTATTAAATTAACAATAATGCTTATATATAGATTTATAATATGTGATTATCTTATAAGTGATATGATTACTTAGACTAATTTAATAATAATCACTAAAATAATGCTAGGAAATATCATGGTCATACAGGTGGTAACAAAATAGACCAAACAAAGGTTTCTATGGATCATTTTGACCCATTGCAAATATTCTTTCAAAATATATGATCATTTTCGCATGAAATTGGTAAAAGTCAGCATACGAAATTGATAAATAAAAATCTAATGATACTTGTAAGTTTCATTTTCTTTCTTTTTAAAATTTAAACGTAAGAATTTTTATATTTTTTTTTATTTAACGGGATAGCATTTCATCTTTCTCTCCTTATAATATACAACCACCAAATTCTTCAAATGTATTTCTTTTTGCAAATATTTAGATGACTTGTAATTCTTGAGTAATAATGGCTTTATTAACGGATAGCCTTTTGAATTTTTGCCTTTTCCTTTTAATATTTTAGAAAATACAAAATCCACGTATACATGAATATTTGGGTACCACTCATAATATAATTCCCCGTTTCAATTTAGTTGGTTTGATTTAAAAGTGCCAGATGAAATCAATTAATGTTGGTGTGAATTCACACATAATTTATTTAGTAATATAAATCTATATATTAAAAATTATATAAAAAGTACTATAGTTTATTGTTTTGTTTGATTGTTATTTCGTTGTCATATATTCATTTTTTTATTTGTAAAGGATTTGCATACATTTTACTATTTTTCACACGTAGAATTTTACTGAATATATTATCGTTATGATAAAAAGTATTATTTATCACAATGATTAACAATTCAAATATTTAGAAAGTAAGTATTTTAGGGAAAAAAATATAGTCAAAAATATTATTTTTGCTGTTTACGTATTCTACGATAACCAAATTTAGAAAAGATTCATATAATTAGGTAAAGAAAAAATTAATCAAATTCATAGTAGTACTTGGATTCTTAAAATCAAATAGAACTATAGACTTACCAAATAATAAGTACATACTAAATTTAAATCATATTGTCACGACTCAAATCCGGGCCGCGACTGGCACCCACACTTACCCTCCTATGTGAGCGAACCAACCAATCTAAACTTTAACATTTCAATATAATATCAACATAAATTAATGCGGAAGACTTAAACTCATTAATAAAATCAATAACTATTATTATCCCCAAAATCTGGAAGTCATCATCACAAGAACATCTATGATCAAATTACTAGACTAAGAGTATTCTAAAAGCTAAAACAAGTAAAAGCTAGTCCATGCCGGAACTTCAAGGCATCAAGCATGAGGAAGAAGATCCAGTCCAAGCTAGAAGCATTAGCTCACCCTGAAGATCCGATGTGACGAAGACTGGCTAGAGTTGCGATTGAGTTGAAGACGATGGCACGTTTGCTGCACTCCACAATTAACAAAGAAGGAAACATAAAAGTAGGGGTCAGTACAAAACACGGGTACTGAGTAGATATCATCGGCCAACTCAAAATAGAAAACAGTATATACCAGATAATATCATAAAATCAACTGATATCCTTAGCATGCAACATTTACAGTTACCATAACCCTTGGTTACAACACCAAGCACATCAATGAGGACTCACGCCTCCTCATCATACTCATTTGGGAATTAGGTTCATTAGATTTGAATATATTATCATCTTTCAAGACTCATTATCTTTATTCCCCTCGTGTCGGTACGTGACACTCCGCTCCTCAATATACTATCCTGGTGTCGGAACGTGACACCCGATCCATATTCTATCCTGGTACCGGAACGTGGCACCCGATCCATATACTATCCTGGTGTCGGAACGTGACACTCCGATCCTCATATACTATCCTGGTACCGGAACGTGGCACCCGATCCATATACTATCCTGGTGTCGGAACGTGACACTCCGATCCTCATATACTATCCTGGTACCGGAACGTGGCACCCGATCCATATACTATCCTGGTGTCGGAACGTGACACCCGATCCATATATTCTATCCTGGTACCGGAACGTGGCACCCGATCCCCTAATCTCACCACTTTTGTTCATCAAGCCTTCTTTTATACCAAGGCATCATCATTAACAAAGTAGATTAGGGTTTCTTTTCAAGATTTGGGATTCAATAGCTTCATCATGCTTATTTATTCACAATTACATAATCTCATCATTCATGCAAGCATACAATTAAGCATATAGAAGGTTTACAATACTACTAACACATATCATTCGTTATTAAGAGTTTACTACGAATAGCATGAAAACCATAACCTACCTCCACCGAAGAATTGCGATCAACAAGCTATCTTCTCAAAATCCTTGCTATCCCTTTCGTTTCTCTCTCTCTCTCTACTCGTTCTCTTTCTTTTTCTGTCTCTCTTTGTCCTTTCTTATTTTTCTTATTCCAACCCTCTTTCTTTTACCCTAATTAGTATATAATTAAGAATAAAAGATGGCAATAATGCCCCACTAATTAACTTAAGGTTACCTCTTTTAACCCCCAAGTAATTAGACTTATTAACATTAACCCACTAACTTTATAATTAAGGCAAGAATAGTAAAAAACGTCCCTTAAAACGTATCAAGAAATCCGACCCAGACTGGGATTGCGCAACCTGTGACGGCCCGTCGTGCCTGCGACGGTCCGTCCTGCAGGTCGTCGCAAGGGTCAGAGACTCAATTTCCACTGAATAATCTGTGACGGTCCGTCCTGCCATTCCGTTACGAAGTTCAGAGAGTCGATTTTCAGTACCCAATTTCAGATTTTCTAAGTGTTTTGAAACGAGACCCTGCGACGGTCCGTCATGCCCATGACGGTCCGTCGTGGGGTCTGTCGCTTCTACCAGTTTTTCCAGAATTGAAGTCTGCTACTCAAAACGACTAAACAGGTCGTTACAATAGATACCAATTTACCCATCGTTCGTCCCCGAACGATCACAAGAAGGAAAAACAAGAGCGAAAAGGAGTACCTGAATCTGTAAACAGCTGTGGGTATCTTTCTTGCATATCTGCCTCCTTCTCCCAAGTGGCTTCTTCAACCGGTCGATTCTTCCATTGCACCTTGATGGATGCAATCTCTCTTGACCTCAACTTGCGAACTTCTCTATCTAAAATAGCAACAGGCTCCTCCTCATAAGACAAGTTCTCATCAAGCAAAACTGAATACCAACGGATAATGTAATTTCCATCCCCATGATATCTTTTCAACATAGACACATGGAATACCGGATGCACTCCGGACAGCCCTGGAGGCAAGGCTAACTCATAAGCCACCTCCCCTACTCGCTTAAGTACTTCAAATGGACCAATATACCTTGGGCTAAGTTTACCTCGCTTACCAAATCGCATCACCCCTTTCATTGGCGAAACCTTCAACAAGACTTGTTCACCTTCCATGAACTCTAAGTCTCTAACCTTTCGATCTGCATATTCTTTTTGTCTACTTTGCGCCGCTAGAAGCTTTTCTTGAATAGACTTCGCTTTCTCTATCGAATCCCTCAAAAGGTCAGTACCCCAAGGTCTAACCTCGAATGCATCAAACTAACCAATGGGAGACCTACATCTCCTCCCATACAATGCTTCAAATGGGGCCATATCAATACTTGAGTGATAGCTATTATTGTATGAAAACTTCGCTAAGGGTAGGAAGTTATCTCAATGGCCACCAAACTCTATCACACATGTACGAAGCATATCCTCCAACACTTGAATCGTCCTTTCAGACTGACCATCGGTCTGAGGATGGAACGCAGTACTAAGGTCCAACCTAGTACCCAATTCCGCATGCAATGTTTTCCAAAACTTAGAAGTAAACTGCGTACCTCTATCTGATATGATGGATAGTGGAACCCCATGCAATCGAACGATTTCTGAGATATAGATCTTGGCTAACTTCTCTGCATTGTAAGTCACCTTTACCGGAATGAAATGAGCAGATTTAGTTAACCTATCAACAATCACCCAAATGGAGTCATACTTACCCATTGTCCTTGGAAGACCAACCACAAAGTCCATTGCAATTCTTTCCCACTTCAATTCCGGAATGGGCATTCTCTGAAGTGTTCCTCCGGGCCTTTGGTGTTCATACTTTACTTGTTGACAGTTTGGACACTTGGCAATAAAGTCAACAATATCACGCTTCATTCTACTCCACCAAAAGTGTTGTTTTAGGTCACGATACATCTTGGTTGCACCCGGATGTATAGAATACCTTGAACTATGAGCCTCTGTCAGAATAGTGTTGATCAAATCATCGACGCGGGGTACACATACCCTTCCCTTGATTCTCAAAACACCTTCCTCATCGATTTGTGCTTCCTTAGCCTCCCCTCGCAATACTTTATCTTGGATTCGCCTTAGTTTCTCATCATCAAACTGTTTTCTCTTAATTTTGTCAAGAAAAGAAGATCTTGACTCCACACTAGCCAACAATCCTCCCTTCTCATTTACTTCTAATCTCATCAAGTCATTAGCTAGAGTCTGAACCTCTCTAGCCAATGGGCGTCTAGAAGCTTGCAAGTGAGCTAGACTTCCCATGCTTCCCACCTTTCTACTTAAAGCATCCGCTACAACATTCGCCTTCCCCGGATGATACAAAATAGTGATATCGTAGTCCTTCAGTAGTTCCATCCATCTCCTCTGTCTCAAGTTCAAATCTTTCTGAGTAAAGACATACTGTAGGCTACGATGATCCGTATAGATCTCACACTTAACCCCATATAAATAGTGTCTCCATTGCTTTAATGCAAACACCACCGCAGCCAATTCCAAATCGTGGGTCGGATAGTTACGTTCATGCACCTTTAGTTGCCTTGAAGCATAAGCAATCACACTCTTCTCTTGCATTAGTACTGCACCCAAACCAGAATAGGATGCATCACAATAAACAATGAAGTTCTTACCCTCTACTGGCAAGGTAAGGATAGGTGCGGTAGTCAACAAAGTCTTGAGCTTCTGAAAGCTTTCCTCACATTCGTCCGACCATACAAATGGAACATTTTGCTTAGTCAAGTTCGTCAATTGGGAAGCAATAGAAGAGAATCCCTTGACAAATCGGCGGTAGTAGCTAGCTAACCCAACAAAGCTCCTTATTTCTGACACGTTAGTAGGTCTTACTCAATTCTTCACTGTCTCAACCTTAGAAGGATCCACCATCACTCCTTCCTTAGAAACCACGTGCCCCAAGAAGGACACTGCATCTAGCCAAAACTCACACTTAGAGAACTTGGCATAAAGCTTTTTCTCCCTCAACATTTCCAATACCATTCTCAAATGCTCTTCATGTTCCTTCTTGCTCTTTGAGTATACCAATATATCATCAATAAATACGATCACGAAGAGGTCCAAATATGGCTTAAAAATCCCGTTCATCAAGCTCATTAACGCAGCAGGGGCATTCGTAAGACCAAAAGACATCACTACAAATTCGTAATGCCCATACCTCGTTCGAAAAGCAGTCTTTGGCACATCCGTTGTCCGTATTTTCAATTGATGATAACCGGATCTCAAGTCAATCTTAGAGAAGACACAAGCACCTTGTAACTGATCGAATAAGTTATCAATGCGGGGAAGAGGATACTTGTTCTTTATGGTTACCTTGTTTAGTTATCTGTAGTCTATACACATTCGAAAACTCCCATCCTTCTTCTTCACAAACAAAACCGGAGCACCCCAATGAGATGCACTTGGTCTAATAAAGCCTTTGTTTAACAACTCTTGAAGTTGGGCTTTTAACTCTCTTAACTCCGCGGGAGCCATTCTGTAAGGGGGTATAGAAATGGGGCGAGTACCCGGTTCAAGGTCAATACAAAAATCAATATCCCTATCTGGTGGCATACCAGGAAGATCTGCAGGGAACACATCCAGAAACTTACGGACCACCGAAACCGACTCAATCAAAGGTACTTGGGTAGTGTCGTCCTTGAGATGTGCCAAGAAAGCTAAACACCCTTTACTAACCATTTTCTTAGCACGAAGAAAAGAGATGATACGCACCGGATTGGAAGTGTAGTCACCCTCCCAAACTAACGGATCTGTCCCAGGTTTGGCTAACGTCACCGTTTTAGCATTACAATCCAAGATCACAAATTGAGGAGAAAGCCAAGTCATACCCAGAATTACATCAAAATCATCCATTTCCAAGATAACCAAATCTACATAAGTGTTGCTCCCCACAAATTTCACCAAACAAGACCTATATACCTTTTCAACTACCACAGACTCACCCACCGGAGTAGAAACACGAATAGGCATATCAAGTAATTCACAATGTAAATTTAGACCATTAGCAAATGAGGAAGATACATAAGAAAATGTGGATCCAGGATCAAACAATACAGAAGCCATGCAATCACAAACCAGAAGATTACCTGTGATGACAGCATCAGATGCCTCCGCTTCGGACCGCCCAGGGAAAGCGTAGCAATGGGCCCTCTCACCCGTCTGTCCGTTGCCCCTTCCATGTTGTGATGTAGTGGCTCCAGATTGCCCATCACCTCGGCCGTTCTGGTGACCACCATTACCTCGACCACCACGTCCTCCAGAATAACGGCCTCTGCCATGACCACCTCTACCTCTAACATTTTGAGGTCTGTAACTCTGTTTTGGACAATATCTCTTAATATGTCCAATCTCCCCACATCCATAGCACTCTCTGGGTTCATGCATAGGTCTCTCAGAGAAGTGTTGACCGGTCGGAGGTGGACCCCCAACTACAGTCTGTAGTGAAGACTGAATGAGTCGAACTGCGTAACCTCCGGAACCTTGCCCTCTAGAGTAAGAACCATTAAACTCACCTCCCTTTCGAAACCTTTTTGATGTCGATGTCGAGGTGAAGTCATCGGGCTTCACTTCTTCCACCTCTATCACGAAGTCTACCACTTCTTGGAAGGATTTTGCTGTAGCCGCTACTTGTAAGGCCGAAATTCACAACTCTGATCTCAACCCCTTCACAAACCGGCGAATCCTCTCTTGTGGACTGAAACAAAGTTGCGTGGCATATCTGGATAGTGCGCGAAACCTAGCCTCGTAAGCATTAACCGACATCCTACCTTGCTCTAGGCTCAAGAACTCATCCCTTTTCCTATCCCTCAAAGTCCGAGGGATATACTTCTCCATAAACAAGCTAGAGAATGAGGCCCAAGTCATAGGTGGTGCCTCTGTCGGTTGACACTCAACATGTGATCGCCACCACATTTTGGCGTTCCCTTGAAACTGATAACTCACGAACTCAACACCAAACCGTTCTACTATACCCATCTTGTGTAGTAGCTCGTGACAGTCAATCAGAAAATCATAAGCATCCTCCGATTCAGCACCCTTGAAGACTGGAGGTTTCAATTTCAAGAACTTACTAAAAAGTTCATGCTGATCATTTGTCATTACAGGCCCTGTAATCAGATGAGGAAATGTGCTTATTTCCAATGGAACATCCATGCGGGGAGCCATAGTAGCCGCATGTTGTACCTCCGGAGCCTGAGGTGCTGGTGCAGAAAACACTGGGGGTGTCTGGCCCTGATCGGATAACCCGCTAAGATAAGCCAGAACCTGATTGATCATCTCTGGGGTAGGTTGAGGTGGAATTTCCTCATTCTGCACTTGTTCATTCTCCCCATCCTCCCCTTCTTTTACTACTTCTTCAGTCGGTGGAGGAGTCACCGCCCTAGTATCAGATGGGTTAGGTGCTCGTCCTCTTCCTCTAGAGGACGTCCTCCCACGACCTCTACCACGGCCTCTTGCCGTTGCTCTTCCTCGAGCCACAGCCTCAGTGGCTGGCTCAGACGCACCTTGTCCTGCTGGTGCTGGTGTTGGTGTTGGCGTAGTCGTTGCTCTAGTTCTAACCATCTGCGGAAGAGAGTGAAGATGGTCAGATACCAATTGGATTCAAGTAGTAGCACGAAAGAAAGAAAGAAAGAAAGGAATTTTCCTAAAGTCCTATAGCCTCTCAAAGAAAAGTAAAGGCGTCCTCCTACCGTTCCTCAAGACTCTACTAGACTCGTTCTTGTGTGATGAGACCAACGAACCTAATGCTCTGATACCAAGTTTGTCACGACCCAAATCCGGGCCGCGACTGGCACCCACACTTACCCTCCTATGTGAGCGAACCAACCAATCTAAACTTTAACATTTCAATATAATATCAACATAAATTAATGCGGAAGACTTAAACTCATTAATAAAATCAATAACTATTATTATCCCCAAAATCTGGAAGTCATCATCACAAGAACATCTATGATCAAATTACTAGACTAAGAGTATTCTAAAAGCTAAAACAAGTAAAAGCTAGTCCATGCCGAAACTTCAAGGCATCAAGACATGAGGAAGAAGATCCAGTCCAAGCTAGAAGCATTAGCTCACCCTGAAGATCCGATGTGACGAAGACTGGCTAGAGTTGCGATTGAGTTGAAGACGATGGCACGTTTGTTGCACTCCACAATTAACAAAGAAGGAAACATAAAAGTAGGGGTCAGTACAAAACACGGGTACTGAGTAGATATCATCGGCCAACTCAAAATAGAAAACAGTATATACCAGATAATATCATAAAATCAATTGATATCCTTAGCATGCAGCATTTACAGTTACCATAACCCTTGGTTACAACACCAAGCACATCAATGAGGACTCACGCCTCCTCATCATACTCATTTGGGAATTAGGTTCATTAGATTTGAATATATTATCATCTTTCAAGACTCATTATCTTTATTCCCCTCGTGTCGGTACGTGACACTCCGCTCCTCAATATACTATCCTGGTGTCGGAACGTGACACCCGATCCATATTCTATCCTGGTACCGGAACGTGGCACCCGATCCATATACTATCCTGGTGTCGGAACGTGACACTCCGATCCTCATATACTATCCTGGTACCGGAACGTGGCACCCGATCCATATACTATCCTGGTGTCGGAACGTGACACTCCGATCCTCATATACTATCCTGGTACCGGAACGTGGCACCCGATCCATATACTATCCTGGTGTCGGAACGTGACACCCGATCCATATATTCTATCCTGGTACCGGAACGTGGCACCCGATCCCCTAATCTCACCACTTTTGTTCATCAAGCCTTCTTTTATACCAAGGCATCATCATTAACAAAGTAGATTAGGGTTTCTTTTCAAGATTTGGGATTCAATAGCTTCATCATGCTTATTTATTCACAATTACATAATCTCATCATTCATGCAAGCATACAATTAAGCATATAGAAGGTTTACAATACTACTAACACATATCATTCGCTATTAAGAGTTTACTACGAATAGCATGAAAACCATAACCTACCTCCACCGAAGAATTGCGATCAACAAGCTATCTTCTCAAAATCCTTGCTATCCCCTTCGTTTCTCTCTCTCTCTACTCGTTCTCTTTCTTTTTCTGTCTCTCTTTGTCCTTTCTTATTTTTCTTATTCCAACCCTCTTTCTTTAACCCTAATTAGTATATAATTAAGAATAAAAGATGGCAATAATGCCCCACTAATTAACTTAAGGTTACCTCTTTTAACCCCCAAGTAATTAGACTTATTAACATTAACCCACTAACTTTATAATTAAGGCAAGAATAGTAAAAAACGTCCCTTAAAACGTATCAAGAAATCCGACCCAGACTGGGATTGCGCAACCTGCGACGGCCCGTCGTGCCTGCGACGGTCCGTCCTGCAGGTCGTCGCAAGGGTCAGAGACTCAATTTCCACTGAATAATCTGTGACGGTCCGTCCTGCCATTCCGTTACGAAGTTCAGAGAGTCGATTTTCAGTACCCAATTTCAGATTTTCTAAGTGTTTGAAACGAGACCCTGCGACGGTCCGTCGTGCCATGACGGTCCGTCGTGGGGTCTGTCGCTTCTGCCAGTTTTTCCAGAATTGAAGTCTGCTACTCAAAACGACTAAACAGGTCGTTACACATATCCATCAACGTCACTAATGAATAATTTTGCTAATTGTTTTACACAATCTATATTTCAATTTATAGTCATATATCAAATTACTAATACAAACTCAACAAATTGCTCCAAATGCAACTAAAATAATTAACAATGGTGAAATTTCATGACCAAGAAACGGTGCAGCCGATGGTGTTGCCGGAGTTAGTCTGCCGGTATTTGTTGCCGGAATTAACGATTCCGTTGGCGGAGATGGTGGCGTTAGAGTTGGATTTTCATCGGCATGTGGCGATGAATTAGACGGCAACGGCGGAGGAACAGTTGAATCTGAGGGAAATTTGTTATTGAGTTAAATCATATTGTACTAATTAAATTTATAAGTTAATTAATTGAATAATAAATAAAATTATTAGGTTTATTGTATGATGTAATAAATATGTAAAAAAAATAATGTCAAACAATTTAAGTTTGAACGAGAATTTAACACTACAAGAAAAGAAAAATGTAAATTACATGGAGATTTTTCCGGGGATTAGTATGAAAATCTGCAGCAATGTTTTTAAAATGAAATTTATATATTTATAAACTACGTAAAAAGTACTATAAGTCGAAAAAATTGACAATTCAAAATATCTAAATATATATAAAAAATTTACCGTCAAAGATAAGACTGATTTGAATCTCAAATTCTAAAAATGTGTCTCATAAATTAAGACAGAGAAAGTAACAATTAAAATCGTAAGCACCTTTAGGACTACGAGGAGGGATAATTGGAGCAGTCGTTGGTGAAGCACTTGGAGCCCCAGCATCGCTACGAGGACCTAATTATGAAAAAAGATAATTAATTAACAATATTTTCATTTCAATAATAAAAGCAAATCTTTCTAGAATAATATCGTTTGTTTAGAGAATTTTTAATTGCTATAAAAAGTACCAATCGAATAAATAAATAAATAATAATAATAATTACAAAACAAAAAGTACCTGGCGCAACAACTTCAGGTGGACTGGGAGCTGCAAGTAAGAAAATAAAGGATGTCAATTTCTTTTTTTTAACTAATAAGTATTGTGATAAAGTGATAAGTATTTTTTTCTTTTTAAATAAAAAATTTAAATTTATTTTTTTAATTTTGAGTCTCATTATTAAAATTAAATTTGATAATATGAATTTAGATTTAGCCAGCTCAACAATAAATAAAAACTTTAAAAAGAGTTCTTTTCTTAAAGTGTGACGAAAGGAAACCAAATGGATAAACTATGAGCACTGAAAGGGCTAGGGTAGGAAGTAGACCACCTAATTCTCGCCAAGATGTAAATGTCTCTAAATATTTTTTACGCAATTAAATCATAATTAATTTAAATAAAAAGAATCTAAAGTAAATCATCATCCATGTAAATAGCTTTTATATTATCATATCAACCGTACACGTAAATATTAGACCTAAGTTTATAAATGAATCTGGTCTTCAAATAATCGACTAAAGCTCATTATATTTATTTCAGTGACTCGACTCGATCTATCAAACAAAAATATCATATTTATAATCTTAAAAAAAAAACATATGTATTACCACTTACCTTTTTTATTTAGAAATTTCTTTTATCAACGATAAAACTATCAACTCATACAACCCTCCCGCGTGACTCCGTATCCAGCAAGACTAAGATCCAAAACTTCAAACGAAAGATGAAATAATACTTACTACTCCAGTATCGCGGTTACATAAGCTAAATCCTATAATACTTACTACTCCTAAACATGTAAATATTGGACCTACGTTTATAAATGAATTGGTTTTGAAATAATCGACTAAAGCTCATCATATCCTTTTCAGCGACTCGACTCAATCTATCAAACAAAAATATCATATTTCTAATTTTAAAAAATAAAAAAACATATGTATTACCACTTATCTTTTTTGTTAAGAAATTTCTTTCATCAACGATAAAACTAACAACTCATACAACCCTCCCTCGTGACTCCATATCCAGCAAGACTAAGACCCAAAATTTCATACGAAAGATGAAATAATACTTACTATTCCAGTATCGTGGTTACATAAGCTAAATCCTATAATATTTACTACTCCAGTACACGTAAATATTGGACCTAAGTTTATAAATGAATCTGATTTTGAAATAATCGAGTAAAGCTCATCATATCCTTTTCAGTGACTCGACTCAATCTATCAAACAAAAAACATCATATTTATAATCTTAAAAAATAAAAAAAACATATGTATTACCACTTACCTTTTCTGTTTAGAAATTTCTTTCATCAACGATAAAACTATCAACTCATACAACCCTCCCTCGTGACTCCATATCCAGCAAGACTAAGACCTAAAATTTCATGCGAAAGATGAAATAATACTTACTACTCCAGTATCTCGGTTACATAAGCTAAATCCTATAAACTTTACCTTTGCATTTGAGTGGCACACCAGCCATATTACAAGCACTAGGAAGAGACATAACCATATTGGGATTCATAGGCATTTGAAAGGGAATGCCACCCGTAACAATAAGGCAAAAACAATTCATGGCATTGGTCATCATATTCTTCAATACATTGCAGCAATCTTCGATTGGTAAACCCCCAACGTTGCTGCTACTATTCGTCAAGAAATTCATACATGGAGTAAAGCTAGTAATCATCGGTCCTGTACATGGTGTAGTTATCGTTTGGCCATTGATAGTATGTAGAGACAACGCGTTCAACAACATCCATGAAAGAACCAAATTCGGAAAAGCTAAGTGCTTATAAGACATGTCAGGGTTGACGGTTAACTTTCAAACTGATGGTAGGTTAAGAGTTTCAGTCACGCTGTTAATAGTAATTGAGAATACTTTTAGGATACTAGAGATAATGAGTGAATGGGGGAATTTATAAATAGGTGAAAGTTTGAAAAGATTATTATGATGATGAAGATTAATTAGTTGAATTAAGATTAGATTAGCAGGTTTTTGAAGTTCAACAACCTTAACAAATATTTGTACAAGTACTATTATGGTTTTGATGTTTTTGTCTCTTTGGCTTTGCTTGTCGTGACACATAATTGTTATTAGTAGACGTAATTAAGTTTGAGGTTTGAAAGAGACCCAAAGAAAATAAAGCTCTATTCTATCTCAATGACATTGTAGTGTGAAGCTCCACAGAAGAATAAAGCTACATAATGTGGGGGGGAAACGAAATATTTCACCGGTCTAAATTTACGTAACACTGTTTGACTTGAGACAAAATTTAATAAAAAGGTTCATATATTAACTAAACATAGTTAATCTTGTTTAGTTGATAGATCGATATAATACATGTAATTATATAAATTATAATATACTCCCTCCGTTCACTTTTATTTGTCATCATTGGATTCGGCACACCTATTAAGAAAACAATAATTTATATGACTATTTTACCATATTACCCCTATTAATTGTTGTTTAATACTCTCTCTGTTCCATTTTATATGTCACATTTTACTTTGCAGACTTGCATTAAGAAATGATGTGATTTTACCCTTCTGCCTTATTTAATGTTTTCTTAAGTCAACTTTATAATATATGATAGAATGCATTTCAAGATTAATTAACTACTCCATCAAGGATATAATAGGCAAAATATGATAATTTATGCATAAATTTTATAAAATAACAAGTATTGTGGTCCAGCTATTTATAGAAATGAATGACATATGAAATGAGACGGAGGGAGTATTAGGTTTGTGAAAATAAGTACGGTAATTAATAGTAAGGGTAAAACATGAAAAAAAGAATCATATTTTCTTTGTACATTAAAAATGACAAATAAACATAAAAATCGATTTTTGAAATAATATGTAACAAGAGAAAGTGAATCGAATTTTTTAGTACTCACTTGCTAATTGCTAAATTATATGCGAGAAATTTAGCATGTAATATGATATGATAGTATTCAACAATGGATATTTTATTGATAAAATCTTTTATCTTAATGTTGGGTACCGTTAAACTACATGACTTTTGTGAAACAAAATATTGCATACCAAAACAGAGAAACAACTTGCTTTATTGATGGAAAGTTATTTCCAAATCAGTCAAAACCTTTTATAACGACGTTGTTTGTCTAAATATTTATTGTTATAGTGAAATATTATATTATTATAAAAAAACATATAATATAGCATATAATGAAAGACTGATTACAGTAAATATGAGTGATGTTGTAAAATATTGTTGTAATTCAACCAAATGTAAACATTATTTTCAAAATTTTAACATTCATCAGTTTTATCACTAACAAGTAACATCACCATCTGCATTCCGTTTGAATTGGATTTGGACTTGCCACTGCTCAAGAAGCCCAATTACAGAAGCAGTCTCTTAAAGCCCAACTGAAGAATCTGGCCCAATACACACTACCCAGGGATTTAGTAGTCAGGGCCCACAACGAGCACGATGTATACACATTTTGTTCATTGATTTGGTGTGAACACTAGATGTTAGTATATGCACGACAATATTAGCAAATTTGTAGAGAAGGTCCACTTTTTGAGGGCTAATAGATTAGTAGACGTTTGTTATAAATTTTAAATATTTTTAACTTTATGTAAACTTTATGAAGTTGAAGTTACGTTTGATTAGAAATTTTTTTTTATGACGGCTTCCACTTGCCCATGAAACAACAAGTTTCCATGATATATAGTTTCATTACAATGATAAAATAATCTTTTAATTTAGCTTATCATAATTTTGATGAATGACGAATTTTCTTTGACTTTGTGTATTATTTATTCATTTCATTGACTCAATTATACAAACATTAGTGTACAATGTATATATTATTTCTTGGAGTTAGGTGATCAGCTTAGAATGCCTATGTTATCCAGGTGCCTTTCACGGATATGAATTGTGATAGGATGATTGACATTCTTTCATTCTTAATCAGAAGTTTTGAATAATTCAAGTTTCTAGAAATAAAAAAAACCCTTGTTGAGAGTGCCTTTCTCAAAAATGATCCCTACAATACAAATATTTTAATTTAATCAAATTTTAATATAAATAATAACGAACGCTGAGAAGATAAAAAAAAAATTTCCCCCTTTGCCAAAAAGTCTCTAAGGTGATACATTGTAGCCGACTAGCCGTATAAATCTCACGGCATGCATGCGTACATTAATTAATTTATATTACTATTATTATAGACTATTAATTAAATTAACTTGCAACTTGATTAGTCTCAATGACACGTTATTCAAAATATTACGGTGTAAGTTACACTATTTCCAAATCTTACTTCATAAACTCTTTTAATTAGTTTTTTTTTGGTCCCAATAGTTGTTGGATACTTTTCTGATTCAATTTATGTGATATATTTTAGCTTTTGTGATTTAAACAAATATATTTTTAATTGTATATCTTTTAAATATTTTGAATTGTTAATTACTGTGATCGGTGGCAGGCTAGGATTTTAATCAGAGAATTCATAATTTGGAGAAGTGAACACATCGACTAACCAAAGGAAGATCGACATCTACTACATATACATAAAAAAAATATTTAATCATGTATAAATAGTAACACTTTCCGCCAAAGAAAGTTCGGAATACCCTTGAATGTAGTGGGTTCCATTTTTGATTGTGACTTATAATATTCTTTACGTAGTTTAGTAATAGATAAATTTTATTTAAAAAATTTGAAAATTTCATGAGCAAATATTAGTTTAAACTTAAATTGTTGACTCTCAAAAAAATAAAATATGTCGCGTAACTTGAAACATAGGAAGCATATATTATGGAGGCTTGATTATTGATCTGTCCTATATAAACACGAAAAAGAAAGAAGCGCTCTCTGTTGAGTTTTTTTTTTCTTTCAAAATTTTTAAGATTCAAACTTGAGACATCGAGAAAAGAATCATATAAATCTGACCACAGACGATGATAACCTCTTTAGTTAACCAAAGTAACTACTTCTATCAACAACAAAGTTATAATATAGTGATAAACTATTTCATTCTTAATTAGAGGTTTCAAATTTGAGCGCTGGATAAAAAAATTAAAAATTTAGTAATGTCATTCCCTAATAAATCCTACGATGCATAATCTCAATTTAATCAAGGTTTTAATATAAACTCTAAATACTTGGTGGAAAAAAAAGAAAGAAGTAATCATCACTTCTATTATTTGTCATTTCCAACCTCAAATCCCCTTTTTCTTTCTCTAAAAAGAATATTATAATAAAATTAATTAGAAACTCCAAAACAAGACACTATAAATACCCCATTACATGCCCCTAACATCACTCACAAAGCTAAGGCACACACAAGCTAAGCCATATTCATCATTTCCTTATAAGCCACAAAAGATAATATAATTATTTTTCTCCAAATATGGCTTCAAAAGGAATTGCTATAATTTGCATGGCTTTTGTCCCAATTATCATTGCCATGATTTCAGTACAAGTAGCCATGGCTCAATCTGATTGTACAAGTACACTTATTACTATGGCTTCATGCCTTAGCTTTGTCACCGGAAGTGCGAAAATGCCATCGGCTTCTTGCTGCTCCGCCCTCTCCGGGGTGTTGCAGTCTAAGCCACGGTGCCTTTGCGTCATTGTCAACGGTGGCGGTTCGTCGTTAGGAGTCCAAATTAATCAAACTCAAGCACTTGCATTGCCTAGTGCATGCAATTTACAAACTCCACCCGTTAGTAAATGTTACGGTACGTTACGTTATCATAATATAACTGATAATATAAAGATTTTTCACACTATCAGTATAATTTTAACTTAGTATACTGGGTAAGTTACATTTTTCTTCTGTTACCCATCAAAATTGTTCATTATGTTACGGATACATAAAATTAATATTTGCTGAATTTTCTTGATTTTTTTTGTACATATGGAAAGATCTCATAGACACGTATTAACTAAAAATCTCATAATACCTCCTGAACTTGTCTTCTTTTTTTTTTTATAATTTTATGCACCTTTTTTGCTTATATGGCATCCAAATATCTTCCACGCGCCTCAATTGCGTGAAGTCATAACGTGTGTCACGTAAGACAAAAGATGCAAAAAATTTTTTTAAAAAAAAAAACAAGTTCAGAGGAACATATAACATTAGTTAGTTAAAACGTATCTCTGAAATTTAGATCATAGTCTAGAAGGTACCCGTACATTTTCCCTTTTAATATTTTAAATAATCATCTAAATGAAAATCATTAATTATTCCGACGTTATATATGTGTAATTCCTGTAAGTAAATGTTTAAATATTTTTCCTACTTTGATATATATATGTTTTAAATAAATTGTGCAATTAATTAATATTTCATAGCTGGTAATGGACCGGTAATGTCTCCAGAGGGTGCACCTACAGAAGGAGCTCCAGATTCTTCGACTGGTATATCTGTCTCAGGTAATTTAATAATAATTAAACTCTAATTTTATAATTAATTATCCTACTTGATTATCTAGTTAACGATCAGATAAATCATAAAATTCTAATTAAAATTTGCATAACATGTATGCATGTATAACAAAAATATGATACGTATAATAATCCATCCGTCCCAATTTGTTATTTATATGACACATACAGTATGAATTTCGAGAGTCAAATGAGTTATTTCTTTTAGTATTTATGTCTTTTTTCGTATCGTTTATTTATTTTTGTCGATTAATTTCTCAGGCTCAAAAGCGTCAGGTAGCAGCCTCACGTCTGATGGAAGTTCTCTAAAGGTTCCGGTTCGAGCTGCTGCTGGAATCGTTCTTTTCATGGCTTCCTACGTTTTCATGATTTAAAGTTTATGAATTTTAATGTCCGAGTATCGTAGTATTAAATAAAAGTAGCATTATGATATGTTACATGTTATATTGGGGCTTGGTTAGTTAGTGTTTGTCTTTAAGTTTGTTGTGTGTGTGTTGCTTTTTAATTATTTGTTTCTCTATATATTGTACCAGTATTTGTGATGCTGTTTTAACTTTATTTCTAAGTGTTTTTTTACAAATTAAATACAGAGAAAACTGTTTCACGTTTTGCCAGTTTACAATTAAGCATGGTTTATAGTCCTATTATATTTTATATACTATTGCACAATCGGAAAGAACTTCCTTCATTTTGATAATGAAATGCATTTATCAATTGCATTTTCTTCGTCTCAATTTATGTGGTTGTTTAATAATTGAATAAAAAAATATAGTAAGATATAATGAAAGACTTTATTGTCTTTTTTAAAATCACCTTAGAGCTTAATTTAATTGATTTTTCTTTACAATAAAGTGTTAATTCGAACCCAATAACACTAAAATGGGAATAGTGCATATCATTAAATAGTTATTAAATAACTTACAGAAATTCTACTTGTTTAGATACTAATTACTTAGATATATGTTAATTTGTGATATAATAAATTTTATCAAATTTTAACGTGTCTAGATACATTCAATACATGTATTCATAGATATGTATTTCAAATTAAATTAGGTGTAATCTGTTCTAGATACATTGTATCCAAGTGAGTTCGTATGTATCTTGAAAACATAGACAAATCTCGCTCGTCTCTCTCATCTCGCTCGCTACTCTCATATCTCAGTCGCGTATCTGGTGTCCCATATACATGTGATTCACATCAGATACATGTATTTAGTGTGTATCTAGAGTGATTCTCATGTATATGTGATGTAATAGATAGACAAATTTCGTTTGACTCTCTTCCTATTTCAATGTATCTGTTAGCAAAAAAACATATATCTTGGTGTATCAAACTTAAAATCTAGTACAAAATTATTAATTAATAAATAAAATGTGATTACATAAAATTATAGAAAAAATTAGTAAATATGATAATTTTAAACTTTTGTCTTCGCTTAGTAATTTTCTTTCAAAGAATTGAAGAAATAATCATAATGTGAATAAAATTGTTGAACAGAACATGTTTTGTTCATTAGACATTAGTTTTAGTTGTAATGTGCTCATAAGGCAGGAGCGGAACTATCTTATATCAGCGACGTATTTTCATCAAAAAATTACATGATCTATATAAGTCAAATTTTAATTTAATGATTATATATATTAGTGTTGATATATTTTTGTAAGATTTAGTATAGTGATTAAGGAATTGCGAAACTTATTTAAGGTTGTGCATTTTATTCTTTATAGTTTATAGCAACATTATTTTATTACTTTATATTTAGACACTCTTTAATAAATAATAAAAATCTCAAAGGTAGGAGTTCCTATCATTTCAATAAGTCACATAGATATAAATAGTGTAATTTCGTGTTTATTGGTTATGACTATAACTTTTCAATTATATTGACCGAGTTAATTTATTTGTAAATTTAATTATGATCAAATCCATTTTTTACATTAATTCAGCATTACACATTTTCTATTTAAAAGTATATAATATTATTTTGTGGATTATAAGAATTGACTCTTTATAAATTAAAGGGAACAAGTTGTTAACAATTAAATAACACAAAGTAACTTTTTTCAATACATTACAACTTATATCAAGAAAATGAGTATTACCAAATCTTACTCATGTCATAATTTGTTAACAATTGAACACATGCAACTTTTACCGATAAAGGCAAAGTTAATTTGTGATCAATTGATCAAATTTACTACCTCAAAAGCTCAAACTTATATGAAAATATCCCAAACTTTTGCCTTGAAAAAACTAATTTTAGAGAAAAAAAAATTAGAAATCACAAATAGAATAAACATAGTAAGACTTTTATATCTATAAGATCGATAATATATTGCGCTCTATAACTATAGTTCTGTTTACTATGGAGATTTCAGTGGTATACTTCTGTCCGTTTAGCGAAATATACAAATAGTAAGTATATACAAATTTTGTATTTGAACATTAGGAATTTTTCAGAACTCAGTTTGTATATTTTCTTTGCCAATATACAAATACGATAATTTATTCATGAATTGTATTCAAATAGTTAGGATAAGCATATACAAAATTCTGAATTTTACAATCAAGAATTGAATTATACAAATTCTAAATTTATACAAATCAGGAAAATTATATAAAATTATACGAATAAAACAAATAGCAAAATTTGATAAAACTGTAGCTGCCAATTAGAATTTTCCTAAACAGTAGCTATGACATTTAATATAATTTAAATACTTATTATTCTGCACAATTTTTCCTTTCAAAATCTTTTATTAAATGAAGCCACAAATTCAAAATCACCCTTTTGGTCTATGGATGCCATTCCCATAAATTACTCCAATTTCATTGAGCAACAATTTTCTCAATAAAAGAAAACTTTGAAACGGAAATAGTAAAATTCTAGAAGTTTTTAGAGCAAGTTTCATCCCATGATTTTTCCACAAGTTTGACCAATATATATTACTATTTACACAAACTTTATTATTCTAATATATATGAAACTTCTGTGCAAGTTCTAGAAAGTTAGCAAATGTTGAAAAAACTTAAGAAGAGAATGAAAAATATTTTTTTGTTTGAAGCATCATACCTATAAATAAATTCAATAATATACGTCTAAAGATAATCGAGCCTCAATATGACTGCAGGATATTAGGTGAAAAATAATTAAAGAAAGAAAAAAAACAGCTTGAGCTTGAGGCTTTTTCTGTTTGTGTGACTAGTCATAAAATGGGCACAATTGGTTAGCATTAGTTGGTCACCTACACAACTAACCACTTTGTCCCAAATCTACCTAATTCCTATGTAAACTATATAATAAAACAAAATAATGTCAATTGTTACTATTTGTTTATTGGTCACCAATTTTAAAAAAAAACATCTTCTTTTGACTCTCCCTACTCAACTTTTTTCCTATATAAACAAACACAATATTTCTTATTCAAACAACATTTGTGTGATCAAACATCAATTAAAAAAAATAAAAATCTAATCATATCAAATGGCAAATCAAGGGAGCAAGATGAGTTTTTTCGCGATTATGTTTGCGATGATCTGTTCTGGAGTTGTTGCTCAATCGAGCAACGATTGCACGAACGTGTTGATTAGTATGTCACCTTGCTTGAACTATATTACTGGCAATTCCTCTGTTCCAACTTCAGGTTGTTGCACTCAACTTGCCACTGTGGTTAACAACAATCCAAGTTGTTTGTGTCAAGTCCTAAATGGTGGTGCTTCTAATTTGGGGCTAAATATTAACCAAACTCAGGCCTTGGCACTTCCTACTGCTTGTAATGTTCAAACTCCACCTCTTAGCCAATGCAATGGTAAGAAATGAAAATCAATCTTCTTGTTAATAGCCTTAATGTGTTCGCGTATCAACTCATCAGTAGTCTTGATGTGTTTATATATCATGTCTTCAATGCCTAATCGATGATCTGTTTCATGTCGTCGTTGTTGATATTGTTATAAACTTTGTTGCTCTCATCATACTAAAATCACTTTAGAGGTGAATATAGGTTATAGGGTGAGTGGATTCAAATCGAGTTTGATAAAATATTTGCTCTTTTGGTGACCTGAACCTAGACCTTAGGATTTTAGTTTCGTCAATCGTATTCCATGAATGTGTTCTATAAAGTGTATTCAAATAATGCTACTTCCAAAATTTTGCCACAATGATATTTACTTGACCAATACATCAACAAAAGCTTAAATAAGATACGTTTATAAAGCTACACCAAGAGGTTACTCAGTTATTAGGTTTTCAACGAATATTTTTTATATATTTAATTGTTTGTAATATAAATAAAGGGTCTATGAAAATCACACCTAATACCCTAGATCCGCCCCCTGGACTTAATATCAATTGATCAATCAGACCTAATTATTCTCAATTGTATATTATTATGATTTTGTATTGATTGTCACCAAAATTTAGATCCTTCACTAACATTAGTTATTTTGAAACAGCTGATTCACCAATTGGCTCTCCAACAGGAACACCAACTTCTGATGGTTCAGGTATATTATACAACTCTTTCTGTATCAATTTATTTGTCGCACTTTTCTTTAGTTTAGAATTTTCACCATGTAATGTCTATGGTTTGTTTCAGACTAAAGATTATATCTTTTTTATTCTTAATTTTTAGTGCTTAACACTATACGAATGTGTAACAGGACGTGGATCTAACAGAGTTCCATCACCACAAGATGGTTCAAATGATGCAACTTCAACTAAAATGGCACCTCCTCTGTTCTTCTTCCTTCTCTTCGTTGCTTCAACATTCACCTCGGCCTGAGATTTTCAGCTACGACTTTCATGAATAACGGAATTACTATGTTGATAGATTCATACTCGTGTATCGATTACCAGCTATATTTGTTTTATTTCATATGATCTACAGTCATTTTCTTGACGGAGATTATTGTATTTTCTTATTCTTTAGTTACATGATTTAATAAACTTTTGTATTGTATTTGGTATAGATATTTCAATTTGGTTAATTGATATATAAATTATCTTGTCAATTTGATATCAGAGCAGGCAGAGGTCCTGGCCAACACGTGACGGGGCGTGTTGAGAATATAATCTCTAATAGCTTAATCTTTTAGATGAAATGGTCCCACACTTCAACATTTACCATTAACAAAAGTTAGAAATAAAATAAATTTCCAAACAAACATAATTTGTTTTCAAATGAAAGAATTTAAAGATACATGTTTTAATTTTATCAACTTGTTCCAAATAATCCAAAGTTTCGTTCCAAGTTCCTTTTAGTATCGCGAAAATTTATTCTTCCTGAATGGTTTTTCCGCTTCTCATAGCTACTCTTTCCACAAATCGGGATATCTAGACCCAAATTGTCTAAAGAATCCGTAGATAAAAGACTAAACATTACCATATCTCTTGGTTCACCATCACGAAGATAATATTTCCTCATAATACCTTCTCTTGTAAAACCAGCCTTTTCCAACACCCTTTGTGATGCTGGATTTTCAACATCTACCACACCCTCAAGCCTGGCCAAACATGGCCATTCTACGAAGATGGTGGACGCCACCATCTTCACAGCCTTGGTGGCAATCCCTTTGCCCCAATACTTTGATGATATCTCGTATCCGATTTCAGCCCTGCAGCTATACCATTCTTGATCCAAAGGGGTCACACAAATAGTACCAATCACCTTGTCATTTAAACAAATTGCTCTATTCCATGGACGTGTTAATTCAAAATCCACCATGTGTTGCATTGCTTCTTCTTTGGATTCAAAAGGTTCACATGAATAGAACATACTAACGTTGTCATCCATGTAACATTCCATAAAATCATCAACATCGGTGAGGTCCAATGGACGAAGACTAATCATGTCGGAATCTGAATAATCATCTGCAACAACAGCGTCTTCTTTTGATTCAAAAGTGTCACAAGACACACTATCATTGACATATGCATAAAATTCCATAAAACCATCGACACCTGTAAGGTCCAATACACGAAGACTTATGTCTGAATCTGAATAATCATCTGTAACAACAACATCTTTGTCATTACTCAATTTCAGCACCTCCTCAAATTTCATTGACAATTCTTCAGTATTCTCCATGGTGCAAAACTTAAATTAGCTAGAAAACTAGAAAATCTATTCAATCTTATAATTTTTTTGTACTATATATCCTATCTAGACATGAATTAGAAAAACTATAAAATATCAAATCCTATACAATCTTGGTTTTCTAGGGCTTTTGAATTAGTGTTTCACCACGCTAGCTTTTCAAATAACTCAAAAAAAGAAAAGGAATAATCAAGAATCTTCGAGAAAATTACTTTTGGTATAGGAATCAGAGAATATAATTTTTTTTTAGTAGAAATTAATATATTATGGACTATGGTATAACAGTGTATACTTATTACAATTTGTAAAATATTGTAGAATGATATAATATAATATATAGAATTATACAAAATAGAGTACTCCACTATGGCCAACTTGAGATTCTAGAGAGGATGGTATATACGTAACATGATACCTAATCTTAGTACCTTACATAAACGATTTCTAATAAACCCTCGGCTCGAGTAATTTATTGATCAGTAGATAAAACATGATACCTAATCTTAGTACCTTACATAAACGATTTCTAATAAACCCTCGGCTCGAGTAATTTATTGATCAGTAGATAAAAGACTAAACATAGCTATATCTATTGGTTTCCCCTTAACATGATAGTACTTCCTCAAAACACAACCAGTTTTTTCCAACACCCTTTGTGATCCTATATTATCAACAGCCACAACACCTTCAAGCCTGGCCAAGTGGGGCCAGTCTACGAAGATGGTGGACCCCACCATCTTCACCGCCTTGGTGGCAATCCCTTTGCCCAAATACTTTGATGATATCTCGTATCTAATTTCGCCCCTGCATATATGACTTCCATGAAATGATGATACATAAATTGAACCAATTGGCTTGTCATTTAAGCATATTGCCCTGTACCATGGATGTGGTATAACAACATCAGCAATGTATTGCATCGCGTCTTCTTTGGATATGAAAGTAGTGTCACGAGAACAAAACTTATTAACGTTGTCATCCGTAAACCACTCCATAAAATCATCAACATCGGTTAGATCAAATAGACAGAGACTTATTATGTCTGATTGATCATCAACATCTCCTCGATTTTCATTGGCAACTCTTCGTTAAGACGAGTAAGATCAATAGAGGATGGAATCAGATTTCACAGCCAAAAAACACTGAAATTCTCTTGATTTTATTATGTGTTAGAGATTATAGTTTTAGGGAAGTGAAATATGACAAAGCTGGAACTTTATATTAACTTAAACATGAAAATAAATAACGTTTCAAGGTCTTTACTGTTCATATAACTTAGTCACTAAGGAATGGAACTATCTTGAGTCACTTTCTTAGCAATTGACAGATTTTCTTGGAGAATCCATCACAGGTACTAAATTAATCAAGATGTTGTTTTCACTGCAATTTCTTATTTACTCGCGTCGTTTCAATTTGTTTGTCTTACTTTCCTATTTAGTCTATTTCAAAAAAGGAATGTCTCTTGTTTCTCCACTTCCACATGACATGTTCCCGTGGAGGTAAAGGTCCTGTTTCTGAAAAGCACAAGTCGGAACCCCAAAAGTTAAATTTTTTAAGATCAATCTCTTCATTACACAACAACAAAAAGAGGACAGTGCATATTATAAGTTAATAAGGATCACAAAACTAGCTTTTGTGAATCATCAAACTCGTCTTAACTGGATCGTAGTGACAATAGGGCTAATCAATATAAGCATATTCATTCCATTCTTCGCTAGGACCTCCACATAGTGCAGCAAATGCCCCGAATGAATCGTCATCTGTGATATCAATTAACCTCGTCTGATATGGCACATCTTCAGCCCGGAGAGTGACAAAAGAGATTTCTGGGCTGGAGGAACCTTCATTCCCAGTTCCCTTGGAATATATGCTGGAGAGATCCTTACAGACAACCTCATTGGGACTCGATAAAAGTATTCGACACCAACAACTGTCTCACTAACTTCTTTGTCACTACATTGTTTTTTTTTTTTTGAAGAGGATCCAACCTCTTGTGTATCCATTAAGCGTAGCCCGGTGCACAAAAGCTGCTTCCACGACTCGAACTGGTAACCTGTAACTTAAAACTGTCACGAAGACAACTTTAAAAGCTTAATTAGGAACCAAATTTGTTTAGATTTAAAACTTCTTTTCCACTGGGAAAAGAAACTCTGTTTCCCCTGAAAATATGAAGCGACAATTACAGAGTAATTACTCTGTTCACTTGTCACTCCACCATTATTTCAAAGGGAAAAAGTATTAATATACCCCTGAATTAATGATATACAAATATTTTTCGTCATACTTTGGGATATTGGTGCTCTTGTCGTTAAAAAATTAAAATGTATATACCCTTTATACTAAGAGACATACACATGTCATAATCTTATCCACTGATTTGATTTTTAATCAACGGATAACGTGTTCCTTTTTAGTCTTCCGTTACAGTTAGAGTAAAGGGCATATATGCTCAAGTTTTGGAACGGAAAGGACACCAATGTCCCAAAAGTATGACGAAGGTATCTGCATACCATGTACGATGGTTCATGAATATATTTATCTTTTTCGCTTATTTCAAAAATAGATTTTGTTATTATTAACATATCAAAGAGTGTTTATATTATAGTATTCGTATTAATTATTTATCAACCAAATTTAATTAGCAATTCTTCAGATTCCATTGCCTCAATTTGATGAAACTTTAACTAAATATGTAAAACTGTAAAGGAAAAAAAGGCATTGATTCAAAAAATTTCATAATACTAGAAACTAGAAACCTATTCATATACTATAAAATTTTGACTATAAATCCTGTTTAGAAGATAAATAAAGTTGATACACCCTCTACTCAAGTAAGTTGATCGGTAGGTAAAAGACTAAATATAACAAGATCACTTAGTTTCCCGTTAAAATAATAATACTTCCTCAAAACACATTCTTTTGTAAAACCAGCCTTCTCCAATACCCTTTGTGATCCTATATTTTCAATATCAACCTTACCCTCAAGCCTGTTCATTAGTGGCGAGTCTACGAAGATGGTGGCCACCATCATCTTCACAGCCTTGGTCGCGATTCCTCTGCCCCAATACTTTGATGATAACACGTATTTAATTTCACCCTTCGACTTATCACTTCCATCACGTAAAGGTGATACAGAAATATAACCAATTGGATTGCCATTTAAGCAAATTGCTCTGAACCATCGTCGTGGTACAATATATTTAGCTAGGTGAATCATCGCGTCTTCTTTGGATTTGAAAGTACGTTGCTGAGAAAACTTGTTAATGTTTTCATCCGAACACCATTCCATAAAATCACCAGCATCACTAGCCTCCAATAACCGGAGACTTATTATGTCTGATTGATTGATCATCTTCTATATTTTTTACTAAAACACAAAAAAACTTGTGAAGTCCTCCTTTGTGCTACAACTTATATTAGCTACAAAACTTAGTCAATATATAATTTAAACTATAAATCCTATTTAGACATGAATTATAAAAACATCTAAAATACCAAATCATAAACAATTTTGGTTTGTTCCAACAAGTGACTTTTCATATAACTCAAAAAAAGGAATATAATAAAGAGTTTCGAGGAAATTAGTTTTGGTATAGGAATTGGAGTCAAACTAATCTTTATATTATTTGAAATTATATTCTTAAAATAGTAAATGGGGAGACGCAAAATGGCAAACATTTGGTACTATATTACCCTCCATAATACAGTTGGCTATAGTTTCTTAAATTTTGTTATTCAGTTTATAACTGTACGAATCTAGAATTTGTATAATTTTAATTTTTGATAGTATAAATTTAAATTTTTATATGCTTACATTAGGTGCTTGTATACAATTTGTTGAATACATTTGATTTGTTTAAGTTATAAAAAGAATCTTAATAAATTACCTTGTTTGTAATATCAACAAGCGAAATATACAATGGAGTTCTAAAAAATTATTAAGGGTATAAATACAGATTTATATATACATACTTTGTTTGTATATTCGAAGCAAAATATACAAATAAAAATATTTGTAACAAACAAAACTATAACTTTGGAACATGATTTAAGCAAATTGTATCTACGAAGGTAACTAAATTTTGTAATCTCTTTATTATTTGTGAAATTTTCTCAAAATATAATTACTTGAACTTATATTGCATATTTATAGCCCAAAACTTATATCATAAATCTTTAGCCCCAAAGTGTTGCACACCTTTTCTTTCATTTTTTTCCTCTCTTTCTTCTCTTCTGGCTTTAGTCTCAAAAAGCAGAGAGTTCAGTCCATCTTATGGTATAGCATATACTTATTACAATTTGTATAATGATATATATAATTTATACATATAGAGAGAGAATTATACAATAGCTATACATACTAGAGTACTCCACTTTAGCCAACTAGAGATTCTCGAGAGGATGGTACGTACGTAGCTTAATTCATATCTTGTGAAGGTAAATAGATGGTTTCCAATAAATCCTCGGCTCAAGTAAAGTATGTAAGTTGTTGATCAATAGATAAAAGACTAAACATAACAATATCTATTGGTTTCCCCTTAACAAGATATTACTTCCTCAAAACACCTTCCTTAATAAAACCAGCCTTTTCCAACACCCTTTGTGATCCTATATTATCAACAGCCACAACACCTTCAAGCCTGGCCAAGTGGGGCCAGTCTACGAAGATGGTGGACGCCACCATCTTCACCGCCATGGTGGCAATCCCTTTGCCCCAATACTTTGATGATAATTCGTATCCAATTTCGCCCCTGCATATATCACTTCCATGAAATGATGATACAGAAATTGAACCAATTGGCTTGTCATTTAAGCATATTGCCCTGTACCATGGATGTGGTATAACAACATCAGCAATGTATTGCATCGCGTCTTCTTTGGATATGAAAGTAGTGTCACGAGAACAAAACTTATTAACGTTTTCATCCGTAAACCACTCCATAAAATCATCAACATCGGTTAGATCCAATAGACGGAGACTTATTATGTCATCTTCTTTGTTACTCAATTTCAACGTCTCCTCGAATTTCATTGGCAACTCTTCGTTAACATGAGTAATATCAATAGAGGATGAATCATATTCCATAGCCAAAAAAACACTGAAATTAGAGATTATAGTTTTAGGGAAGTGAAACAAGGCAAAGCTGGAACTTTATAAGCATTATTTAAACATATAACTTAGTCACCAAGGAATGGGAAAAAAAAGGCATATGAACTTTCTTAGCAACCTCACTTGACAACTGTACAGCTTTTCTTGGAGAATCCATCATTCAGTTCTAAATTAATCAGAATGTTGTTTTCACTGAATATATATTAATCGTTTTGTTTCAATTTGTTTGTTTTACTTTTCTTCATAGTCTGTTTATAACAACCTTACCACAATACAACAGAAATAACTTTTAGCGCCATTAAATATTGATATTAATAAATAGTGTTTAAGTCTTTACCGATATTAGTCAAGTGTCATTAGAATCACTGTCACTAAAGGTTTTAGGAAAATATACAAAGAATGACAATTGCCGCAAAAAATACATATTTAGTGACAATTAAGAATGATCATTTTTTTGTTGTAGTGCCACTACCTCGTGGAGGTAAAGAGGTTGTTACCGAAAAATACAAGTAGTCACAACGCTGAAAGTTATATTATATAAAATTTCTTCATTGGCAATTCGATGAAATTTAATTAATTGTGAATGGAAAAAAAAAAAGAAAAGATAATTTATTCATAATTTTCCATAATACAATACTAATTTTACCTAGATACTAGATAACCTATTCAGTAAATCAGGTAATAAGTTGATCAGTAGATAAAAAACTAAACATAACAAGATCTCTTAGTTCCCTTTTATACCTATAATATTTCCTCAAAACACCTTCCCTTGTAAAACCAGCCTTCTCCAACACCCTTTGTGATCTTATATTACCAATATACACCATACCCTCAAGCCTAACCAAGTATGGCAAGTCTACGAAGATGGTGGACGCCACCATCTTCACAGCCTTGGTCGCGATCCCTCTGCCCCAATACTTTGATGATAACATATATCTTATTTCACCTCTGAACCTTTCAATTCCGTGATCAGGTAATACCTCGATATAACCAATTGGCTTTTCGTTTAAACAAATTGCTCTGAACCATTGTTGTCGTACAATAGATCTATTAATGTATATCTTCGCGTCTTTTTTAGTTGAAAAATGTCCAACAGAAAAGAACTCTTTAACGTTTTCATCCAAAGACCATTCCATAAAATCATCAGCATCTCTTTCATCCAATAAACGGAGACTTATTATGTCTGATTCATTCTTCATCTTCTTGAATGTTACTTCGAGTTCTCTTTGTATTGTATTGTATATAGAAGAATAACTAGCTGCATTCCTATTTATAGTATCAAAACTTATTTCTATGTGAACTAGGACAAACAAATTTTAATTATATATTAATTAAATAATAAATCTTGTATAATTTAGGATTTCTATTCCAACTTTGGATAAAAAAAGAGGTGTTTTTACCCATAGTGGTTTTTACACCTTTTTGTTGTGAGCATAAAAAAGGGTATATTTTTATACTGCTTTTATTGTTTTATTAAAACACGTTAGAAAACCTGATTCACTTAAAATAATTAACTATCATTCAGATTATATAGAATAATAATATTTTTGTTAAATACGAGTAAGATTAGGGAAATGAAACATGACAAAACTGAAATTTTATATTAAGCTAATAATATGAAGGATAAATAATGTTTCAAGGAAATTGCTAGGTCTTTACTGTTCTTATAATGGGTCACTTGCAAACAACAACAACAAAATAAATTATAAACTTGTCCAACTTTACAGCTTTTGTTGGAGAATCTGTTAAGATTTAGTTAATTAATTGTATATAATTGTTTAGTTAGCTCAGTCATTTCAATTAATTAGTTAGAATAGTTAGTTAGTTAACTAATTCTGTTATTTCAGTCCACTAGTTTGTTAGATGAGTTTGTTAGATATTTTGATTCCCTTCTTGTATAAATACATGATCTTCACACAATACAAAGTGGTTGATTCAATTCACTCATCACACTTTCTTCATTTTCCTCCCATTTCTGTTACTGCAAGACTGCAGTTGTTTCTCTTTTTCTTCTTCTTCCTTTTCTAACTTCATTGTTATGATCATGGAAGCTCAAGCATGAATGGTGAACAAGTTTTAACATGGTATCAGAGCTAGGAGGTATTCTAATTCGTTTGTCTCACCTTCTGAGTTCATTTTCTAGATCTCGTTTCTTTTGTTCTTTGACATACATCTCAAGTGTGTCGATTTACTGGCTAAAAATTGGATTCCGTTTCTGTTTCCTATTCCAATATTTTCCTTGTTGAAATCAGCTGCTGGATCAATTCATATTTTGTGTGCTCGATTAATCTAGTTTTCGCTATGGTGATTGAGAATGTTTCAACTTCGACTGAAAGTTCTGTGGGTAACAGTGGTGTTAACAACATTGATATTAGTTCACCATTGTATGTGCACCCTTCGGATAATCCTGGTATTTCGTTGGTTCAAAATCCTTTTGATGGAATAGGTTACAGGTCATGGAGACGAAGTGTTCTAAGAGTTCTGTCAGTTAAAAACAAACTGGGCTTTATCAATGGTGATTGTAAGAGGCCTAATGCAGGAACACCACAGTTTCGTCAATGGGAAAGGTGTGATGACATGGTTACTTGCTGGATTCTTAATTCCTTAACTAAAGAGATAGCAGAAAGTGTAGAATATGTTTTTGATTCATACGAGTTATGGAAAGAATTGGAGGATCGATATGATCAAACTAATGGTGCAAAGCTATATCAGATCCAACGTGAAATCAATGAGCTGTCACAAGGAACTTTGGATATCACTGCCTATTACACTAAGATGAAAAAATTGTGGGAGGAGTTGAGTGCATTACATATTAAAGTTCAATGCAGTTGTAACTGCACTTGTGGAGCCAAGGATAGTATGTATAAAGTGGAGCAGGATAGAAGATTAATACAATTTCTTATGGGGTTGAATGAAGTCTATACTGTAGTGCGAGGAAATATTCTTATGATGAATCCATTACCTTCTTTGGCACAAACATTTTCTCTGTTGATTCAGGATGAGAAGCAAAGAGAAATTAAGCCTAGTGCTCAAATGTTCATGGAATCTACATCATTGAATGCAAGTGGTTCAGGAAAAAAAGTTATGGAGTCTACTGCTTTTAATGCAAATAGTTCAGGAGGAGCAAGTTCTTCTAGATCACTGAGGTTAAATAACAACTCTACAGGGAACAACAATGTTAACTTCAGAACCAACTACTCTCAAACTAGTTCATATGGTAATAACAGGCCTCGTGTGATATGTGATTATTGCAAAAGGCCTGGACATATCAGGGATAAATGTTACAAACTACATGGCTACCCACAGACAAGTAACAATTCACAGAGAAACAATAATCAAAATGAGTACAGGGATAATAATCAGAACTCTAGATTCAATAGAGGAAAGGGACTTATGGCTGATGTTCATGGTAGTTCTGGAGATACAAATGATGGAGAAGCTCGTGCAGATACAACTCATCAACTAACTAAGGAACAATATGTTCAATTTGTGGAGCTGTTGCAGCAATTCCAAGCTGAGAAAAATAATGTTAAACACATGGACAATGGTGGTATGAACTTTGCAGGTATGATAGCATGTACTTCTTCAATTGTTTTTGGGAAATTATCTTACAGATGTTCTCACAATGAGACTGAATCTTGGATACTTGACTCAGGAGCCTCTCACCATATGACTTTTGATATAACAGTCCTAACAAACATCACATACCTTCCATGTCCTTTGTTAATTTCCTTACCAAATGGTTATAGAGTAAAAGTTGTGAAAATTGGTACTGTGACACTTGCACCAGACATTATTTTGCATCAAGTGTTGTATGTGCCTTCATTCAAATATAATCTGACTTCAATTCATTGCCTTTCAAAATCCATGCCTAAAAGTGTTGTGTATTTTTCTGGATCCTCATGCATTCTGCAGGCCCCTTCAATGAAGAGGCCTCTGGTAATTGGTGAAGCAAAGGATGGGCTCTATTTTTTGTGTTCTAAATGCCTGATGAAACATGTCTCTCCTGATGCTGCTCCTGCTGTTTCCACCTCTGATCATCTATCAAGATCAAGTGTTTTCAATTCTAAGTCTGTACCTTTTTCTACTTCCTCATGTAAACATACTACACAACCTTCTGTTTGTTCTTCAATAAATACAATTCCTAATACTTCTCTTATGACTCATACCTGTTATGATGTGGATATATTGTGGCATAATAGACTCGGACATGTACCTTTTGGAAAAATGAAGGAAATAAAATCTATACCTGAAAGTTTTTCTGTGAGACAACAGTTCCGCTGCAACATATGCCCTATGGCAAGACAAGAAAGAATACCCTTTCATCATAGTATCCATGTTTCTACTAAAATTTTCCAATTATTACATATAGATCTATGGGGACCATATAACATGCTAACACACGACAAACATAGATACTTTATCACCATTGTTGATGACTATAGTAGATGCACATGGACACAATTGTTGACATGCAAGAGTAACACTTTGGCAGTCATCAAAAGTTTTTTATCCATGATTGAGAACCAATTTAATACTCATGTTCAGACCATAAGAACTGACAATGGACTTGAGTTTGTTAATACAGAAACATCAAGTTTTCTTGATGGAAAAGGAATTACACATGAAAGAACTTGTCCTTACACACCTCAGCAAAATGGAGTGGTGGAAAGAAAACATAAATACTTGTTATAAACCTCTAGGGCACTTCTTTTTCAGTCCAAGATACCTCTTAAGTATTGGGGTGAGTGTGTGTTGTGTGCTACTTATATCATTAACAGGCTCCCTACCTCCCATGCAAAAGGCAAATCTCCATATGAATTACTATATAACACTAAACCAACTTACTCACACATGAGATCTTTTGGTTGTCTATGTTATCCTACTTTCCCAAAACCTCATAGGGACAAATTTCAAGCAAGGACCACACCACATATATTCATAGGCTACCCATTTGGAACAAAAGGTTACAAGGTTCTTAGTCTAGCCACAAGAAAAATACACATTTCAAGGGATGTAGTTTTTAAAGAAAGTATTTTTCCCTTTACTGTTTTATCTGATGTTTCCAATTTTCCTTCAGTACTGGATTCTGTGCCCTTCATAGACACTTTGCATGATGATACTGTTTCACATTCTATGCAACACATGGAAAATAATGTGGATGGTGCAAGTAACAGCCCACTTCATACATCACCCAACACTACAACTGGTTTATCACCCAATAATGTAGAACATGATTCCAATTCTGTCCAGATTCCCAATAGACCATCTAGATCACACAAATTACCAGCTTATCTACATGACTATATTTTACCTAACAGCATGACAAACCACTTACATAATACACATGTTTCACTTAACACTGCATTCTCAAAACACCAACATATACCTTCTGAGGTCTTGTCTTCTGAGAGTCAAACACTTGTGAGAAACATCAGTAATGATAATGAACCTTCCCCATATGAAGAAGCTGCTGTAAATCCTGCTTGGCAACAAGCTATGACACAAGAATTTGAAGCATTGCACACAAATCATACTTGGGATCTTGTCAGCCTGCCTAGTGGTAAGAAGGCCATAGGATGTAGATGGGTATATAAAGTGAAGCATAAAGCTGATGGAACTGTGGAGAGATTCAAAGCAAGACTTGTAGTGAAGGGTTATACTCAAGAGGCTGGAATTGATTATACAGAGACCTTTTCACCAGTAATCAAGATGACAACTGTGAGGGCTTTGTTAGCAGTAGCTGTAAAGAAGGGCTGGGATATATTTCAACTTGATGTGAATAATGCCTTCTTGCATGGAGATTTACATGAAGAAGTGTACATGGAAGTTCCTCCAGGGTTAGCAGTACATAAACCAGGATTGGTATGCAAGTTGAATAAATCTTTATATGGCTTGAAGCAAGCAAGTAGGCAATGGTATGCCAAGCTGACTGAAGCTTTATATTCAAAAGGGTACACACATTCTTTGAATGACTATTCCTTGTTCCATAAAAAGTCAGAGACTTCCACTATTTTTGTTGCTGTCTATGTAGATGATGTGATTTTAACTGGAACAAGTGTTTCTGAAATCAATGACCTCAAAGCATTTCTTCATGACAAGTTTAAAATCAAGGATTTAGGGAGGCTGCACTATTTTCTTGGAATAGAGGTATTGTATAAAGATGATGGACTGATCATTTCTCAGAGAAAATTTGTTCTTGACATGTTGAAGGACTACCAGATTGGAAATATGAGCAGTTGTTCATCTCCTCTTGATCCTACAATCAAACTTCATGCAAAGGAAGGAACATCTTTAACAGAACCATTTTTCTACAGGAAGCTCATTGGAAAACTGAATTTCTTAACTAACACTAGAATGGATATCTCATATAGTGTGCAACATCTCAGCCAATTCATGCAAGATCCTAGACAGCCACATCTACAAGCAGCATTTCATTTACTGAGGTACCTTAAGACAGATCCTACATTAGGAATTTTTATGTCCAAAGGTCAGTCTTACAACATCAGAGCTTACTGTGACTCTGACTGGGCTGCATGTCCAGATACTAGGAGGTCTGTAAGTGGCTATATTGTATTAATGGGTAACAGTCCACTTAGCTGGAAGTCCAAGAAACAAGAGATCATATCCCTATCATCAGCAGAAGCAGAGTATAGAGCCTTGAGGAAAGTTGCAGGAGAACTAGTTTGGCTCAGCAGATTGCTCACTGAACTTACACTGCCATTACACAGACCTATAGAAGTATATTGTGATAGTCAATCAGCCCTTCATATAGCTCGAAATCCAGTGTTTCGTGAACGCACTAAACACATTGAAGTTGATTGTCACTTCGTGAGGAATTTACTTCAGACAGGGCTCATATCATTGCATCACATAAGTACTGATAACCAACTGGCAGACATGTTAACTAAGACATTGACTGGAATCAAGCATTCTGCAGCACTTAACAAGCTGTCTGTGTTCTCCACACCTCCAACTTGAGGGGGGGTGTTAAGATTTAGTTAATTAATTGTATATAATTGTTTAGTTAGCTCAGTCATTTCAATTAATTAGTTAGAATAGTTAGTTAGTTAACTAATTCTGTTATTTCAGTCCACTAGTTTGTTAGATGAGTTTGTTAGATATTTTGATTCTCTTCTTGTATAAATACATGATCTTCACACAATACAAAGTGGTTGATTCAATTCACTCATCACACTTTCTTCATTTTCCTCCCATTTCTGTTACTGCAAGACTGCAGCTGTTTCTCTTCTTCTTCTTCTTCCTTTTCTAACTTCATTGTTATGATCATGGAAGCTCAAGCATGAATGGTGAACAAGTTTTAACAGAATCCATTAAAAGTACTAAATTAATCAAGATGTTTGTTTTAGTTTAATATTAATCTATTACTCATTACCTTTCCATGTAAGTGTCTCGGTTTGATTAGACACAATGTTTAAGGAAAAAAAAAATGAATATTACTATCACTTACATTAAGGTGTAAAGAATGTTGTTATATTCGTTTAGTTTTTACTTGTCTATTATACTAAAAAATAGTTGTGCAACAAAACTTGTCCAATTTGAAAAATCAAGAGATAATTTATCCTGTTATATCTATTTTATTGTTATTATTGAATACTATTCAATATCTAATACAATTTTTAAAGCATTAAATTCAATATATTCAAAGGATATTATAATAATATTATCCTTATTATTTATTATTTATTAAAAGGAAAAATAACTTAAATACACAACTATAAGTTTTATATTCTCTAATTTTTCCTTCTTTTTTTTAAATATTACATAATTCCTTTTTTTTTAATTTTAGTAGAAGTGTATAGATACATAACATTCTCTCTCCTATAATACACAATTCCCCAATATAATGCCTATTTTTTCTCCACTAAAACACACAATCTTTTAAATCAGTTTTTGGATTTTGAATTATTAATTTTAATTAATTTTAATTAAAACACCCAAAATTTGAAATTTTGAATTTCAAAATTCAAAAAATTTGAAATTTCAAAAAACTGGACAATTTCTCTCCCGTTCTTATTGTTCTTCTTACTCCATCACGTCTTCAGTTCTTCTTACTCCATCATCGTCTTTCTTCTTCTTAACCCAGCATCTGTTATTGGTTTCTTCTTTTTCTTATTACTCCATCATCAGTTCTTCGTTTCTTCCTTTTTTTTGTTTTGGTTAATTGTTCTATTACATCATAGTAATGGATCCGTTAATTAATAGAAGGATATATGATTCCGACGATGAAATTGGAAAGAAAATAGAAAATAGTCCTTGCATGATCCTGTGAATCTTCAGAAGGATTCAAACAAAGACTCTGGCGATACATCAAAATCAAAGGTTGTCAAAATACAACAAAAAAAGAAAAAAGAAGCAGCAAACATTGTTGTCAGGCCTATATTGTTTCGGGTTTGTATTTTATACTTATTTTAAAATTGTTGTTAGAATTAGTAAAAATTTTAAGGAATCCAATATGTATCAAAAAATTATGAAAATTATTATCATATATCAGATAATAGGTTAAATACATAAGTACTAAGTGGATTATAATGTTTAGTCTATGCTTTGATACATGAATTAGATGTATATCATATAATTTCCTATGTATCAAGGGTTTTTGAAATTTTTTATCATGTATCAGTGATTAATTTCAATAACTGTGCCATCAAGTATGCTTGCTGATACATTTTGAATCAGTGTGTATAGTGTTTTAGACGATGCATTGATACATGAATTTGTTGTGTATCATAATGTTTTCTATGTATCATGAGGTTCTGAAAATTGTTATAATGTATCATTCAATAAGTTTAATAACTGCGTCATCAACTGTGCTTGATGATACATATAGAATCAGTGTGTATAGTGTTTAGTCGATGCACTGATACATGTATTAGATATGTATCGCATGTTTGCTACCCTTTTCCAGAAAAAAAATCCTCTTTCTTCAAAACCTCTCTTAAGCTTCATCGGACAGGAGTTACCTTCTACAATGTAACGAATTTCAATTTCTTTCCTTGATACATCAATATCCAACTCGGCTGCAATTGCTGCTTTGAGATTAGAAAACGAAATTGAATCTCCAACAACGATTCCGTCGATTTTGTAACTTTCATACTGCAATTCGTTCACCCAAATTCCGGAATGTCTCATCAAAATTGATGTATTCATCATGAAACATCCACAATAACAACAATAAAATTACTGCAGTTCGAAATTTAACAGGATGTTCATGAAAAATGTATTCAAAATAGATGATATAATCTTTGATTTTCAAAATTTGAAATTAATATCCAATTACGTGTTGATTTAATGTTGATTAATGATCTGTTACCATAAATTAAGCTGTAAAGTTAACAAGTTTAAATGTACCGTTTTTTCTCCATTTTTTTCTTAACAGTTTTTAACTTACCATGTATCATTTACCATGTATCACTAGAGTTTAAAGTATCACGGTACAATAATTTTAAGAGATTTTTAGTAAATACTAAATTTATCGGAATAGAGTGTAATTATTGAATTACACTATGGAATTCCTTAAATTTTTACTTATTAAAATGTGTCCAAGTTAGTGAAAAAGTGTTGTCATACAGAGTGAGTATATTCCAATAATTTCATGATGTTAAGAAGTACTATAGAAGTTCTGTTTGAAAATTTCTAAATGTTCTGTAAATCAGAAATCAAAGTTAAAACTATATTATTTTATGTCACATGAATTGAGGCATATAAAAAAAAAGTCATAGCTATATAAATAATTTCAAATAGTAAAACTAATCTTAAAATACACAAGTCTTGTCTACAGAATCACTAGCCTTCTTATAACAGAGTCAATAAGATGTAATCATAGATAAAAACTAAAAGTGATCTCCTCAACATTCAAGAAATATTTAATCTCTCAACACACTCAAAACATTCTTAAGCTTCATAAGAAATTAATTAATTAATTAAAAATTTTACAAACTTACACAAAATAGCTAATAGGTTTCTATGATCGATACGTGACCCCTGAATATCAAAAACATCCTTAAGCTAATCTCGTAATACCTATAGGATAGAGATGATAAGATCGATCCATGAATTTTCCTTTGATAACTTATTAATCACCAGATAAAATACTAAACATAACAATATCTTTTGTTTTCCCTTTAAGTAAATAATACTTCCTCAAGACACCTTCTTTTCTAAAACCAACTTTTTCCAACACCCTTTGTGATCCTGGATTATCAACATCAACCACAGCTTCAAGTCTCTCTAAGTGAGGCCAATCTACGAAGATGGCGGACACCGCCATCTTCACTGCTTTAGTAGCAATCCCTTTGCCCCAATACTTTGATGCTATGACATAACCAAGTTCACCTCTACATTTATTAGTACCATAAAAAGGTGAAACTGAAATTGTACCAATTGGTTTGCCATTTAAACAAATTGCTTTGAACCATGGATGTGGAATTGCAACATCAATTACGTATGATACTGCATCTTCTTTCGATTTAAATGTATCCCATGAACAAAATTTACTAACATTGTCATCACCAAACCATTCCATAAAATCATCAACATCTGTTAGGTCTAGTAACCTGAGGGTAATTATGTCATCTTCTTTGTTACTCAATTTCAAATTCTCAAGATTAGAAGATGTATCAGATTCCATTGCGTCAAAATGAAGAAAAAAAATGAAAATATATTGAAGCTAATGAGATTTTTTTGTTTGTTTGTATGGTTTCTAGATCATGGAGATGTGGCCTTTTTATATTATTAATAATCTTGGAATTAATTTGACCATTGAAAATCGAGGAGTCAGATAAGAAACCTTCTTGGAACTTTCTTAATCAGAGATCTCGTTGTGATTGGGTTTGAGCCACATCAATTTCGAATAGACCTTGCAATGTGCGATTCAAATTTAATTAGGGCTCTAATACGAGCTTCAAACATTAAGTGAAAATCAAAAAATAAAAAGCATTATTAAAAGTTATAACGGAATGAATGAGATTATTTCGCTTTTAACTAGATATTTATATGAACCACGGCAATGAAGAAATTCTTGATAGGAGCATAATATATATAAATAGATGTCCTAGTTTGACTTCAATCGATTATTAAACACTATTAAGGATGTAAATCTGATTAACTCGTATGTATCGTCCGATTAAACATTCTAACTTATATTTAGATACTTTTTAACTTTTTATATCATGTTAAAATCGAGTATCTATTATACACAACAAAAACAAATAAAAATATACTATATATAAATTTTAAAATGAAGTCAACTGGATATTTACTGTTTTTATGACTTGATCACCAAGAAATTGGAACTATCACGAACCATTTGCAGCCAATAAATTAAAAGAGAGCAATAATTTTGATAGCCGCCTCACTTGACTACTTCCCAACTTTTTCTTGGAAAGATCCATCACAAGTGCATAAAAGTTAAATATAATATTTTATTGTCACGTAATTAAAAAATTATAAAGTTAAATTATAAAAAAAAATTATAAAATAAGAAATTTCATTCATAACGAAAACTTAATGAATTAAACTGTTTCTTTGTTCTTTTACCTTAAATATTGGCACAACCTCATAATATACTAACTTACATATAAATATTTTTAAATTATTATTTTTTTACTTATTAAAATTAAAAAACAAAATTACTTATATTTTTGTTTAAGATTTTAGTATTATATATAAAATATAAGAATCTGAAAATAAATTGTATAAAATGGAATCAAACAAAATAATAAGTTGTACTTATGTTTATTTGTTATGTTTTGAATAATTTTTATTAGGCAAAAGTATTAATTACCTCTGAACTTGAAGCTTTTTATTCGTTGTACACTTAAATTTTATTTTATTTGAATTACCTCCGAACTTGTTTATTCATTCAATGTGTGCACCTTTTCTGTCCACCTGGCGTAGAAATTGAAATCACACTCTACTAGGCGCGTGAAGGAGTGATTTTTTGCCACGTCATAAAGCTACAACAGTAAAAATAAATATAAAATCTCTATTTTTTTTAATATTGACCGGCCGCAGACGACATCACCCTCGTCGTCGTCATCATTATCAAAGCCCAAGGGTCAGTTCTTCGTGTAGCAGAGTTATTTCTCATCGTTGAAAATGGATAAGGATTCCGATTCAGCTGATTGAGAAAGGTGAGAGGAGATGGAGTGTTATGTGGGTTGGAAGAAACCGTGTTGTTTTGCAGCGGAAAGGAGGTTAGAGTGAAGAATTGATTTTGCATTAGAAAGAGAGATGAGAAGAGGAGATATGATGGTTGGTGGTGGAGATTGACGGCAACCGGGAAAGTAGTTGGAATATGATATTTATTTTTTGATATTTTAATTTATCTAGGTGGCTATTATTTGTGCAGGTGGAAATTCACATCATCACTATTTTGTCAGCTGACGCGCGTGTCTAGTCACACTAGGAGCAACAGACAAAAAGGTGTACGAGATAGTGGGATAAACAAGTTTGAGGGGATAATTAAAACAAAATATAATTTAAATGTATACCAAATAAAAAGTTTCAAATTCAGGAAAGTGATGAATACTTTAACCTTTTTATTAATATAATATCATAATATTAATTATTTACATCATCACATGCCTTATATATATATATATTAAGGTCCAAAACTCACTCAACCAAGATTTATACAAATCCAAAACATACAGAGTAAATAACAGAGGGGAGATCATAACCAGAACAAGTTCAATTAAATGGACAACACAAGAATCTCTCTCAGGCCATTCAACATTTCTGATGCTAACAATCTCTTTACATGGGCTAACGACGAAAACGTTACACATTATATATCTAAGATGGAACACAATCACATCAATTGAAGCAGCAACAAATTACATCCAACAAGTTGTTATTCCACATCCATGGCGTCGATCCATTTGTTTAAATAATCATTCAATCGGATACGTATCAGTAAGGCCAGAATCACGGAGTGATCAAAATCATAGAGCTCACATTGGATATGCAATTGGTTCTGATTATTGGGGACAAGGAATTGTTACTAAGGCATTAAAAATGGCCATACCAATTGTGTTCAATGATTTTCCTAATTTGTTGAGGTTAGAAGCATTGGTGGAACCTGCAAATACAGGGTCACAAAAGGTGTTAGAAAAAGTTGGTTTCAAAAAAGAGGGGTTTTTAAGGAAGTATTGTTTTAATAAAGGTGAAATTAGAGATATGTTCATCTATACCTGATCAAATTTTGTGACAAAAAGGGGAAATTATGTTCTATGTCTATTAGGACGGAGCTATAGTTCTGCTTATGGATTCAATAAAATCCAGGCGTTCTGGCTGAAAGTCGATATTTGTGTTGAAAGATATATTTTAGTAAGTTGTTTTTTCGAAAATTCAGAAGGATTCCAATTCAAAACTCATAAACTCAATATTCTAACTTGTCTCTGCTTTGACTATATCTAATCAACAAAGCTAAAGTGAAGAGATGAACAAATTTTGTATGAGTTTAATTTCTATGAACTGACATCGTATAGATACAACAGAAAAGAGAGTTTTCAACCCATTGGGATAAGAAGAAGAAGAGGGATTTCTACCATTTATGGATCACCTAAGATGAATATAGTCATTCGTTAAAAGGAAGTATTCTATAATTATAGTAGATTAAGTGTAATTACTTCCACAAATAGATATAGCAAATAGAAATTGTTCTTATATAATTTCAAACAAACTCATAAACAAAGTTGATTCGAAAAATAGAGTAATAAAATATTACATCCAATTCATACAAACGCTCAAAAGCTATAATCATTGTTTGTGCATATAATTTAAACGCTTTTAATAGTAAACTAAAGTAACTAAGATAGAATAACATTTGTATTTAAAAGGCTAGACATCACAAAGTCTTTGCAATAATGGCCACTCTAAGAAAATCTTAGAAATAACCATTTTAATTGCTAATGTAAACAATACCTTTGCCCAATATTTGTAATCTAAGGCATATGCAAGATCTGCTCTGCAATCATCTAGACCAGAATTTGGATTCATATTAATGAATCCAATAGCCTTTTCATTCATACTAATTACTCTAAACCATGGTCATATATTGGCTAAATTTGAAATAGTTGTTATATTTGCCAATGTAAGTTCTTTTTCTCTTGACCATTCATCGAAATCTTCCATATCTGAATTTTTTCATTGGCCTTAAGGTGATTTCAATCGAAATTCTCCATCTATTTCTATTGGTGTTTTCCAAGATTCCTCTGCTGAAAAAATTTCGTGTAGAGTCAAATAATGTCATATAAATAAATAAATAAAAAGTATTTGATCATAGTCTATGATACGTTATAGTAGAGTTTAACCATAAATTAACTTTCGTGATTAATGTGAATTAACTGTTAATTTTGCAGGGACTTTTATGGTAAATTTTCAATATATGCCTATTGCAACAAAGAAAATCTTGAATTTAGATAAGTTAAGTATGCCTCCTTTGAGGCTTACTCAACTTAACAACAAATAACTTCTATTTGGAGTAATGAATCACTTTCTTGAACAATAAATTATGCAAAGTTGCATAACTAGGCCTGCTATATAGAGCATGAATAATATAACATAAACACTCAGTGACCACTTGGAGTTTCACTTTAGAATTTGAAACTCTACAACACTAGTTGTTTTCAAAATATTTGTGAATTTTAAGTGGAAATATGTCTAATTCCATCCCCAAAAAATTAGCCAATAAAATAAAGATAGTACAAATTAATATAAGCTAGTGTTTGGCCCCAAGTTTCCAAATATTTTTGGAAAATAATATTCATTAACTTTCATATAACAAACATAAAAATTATATTTGTATGTTATAGCGATAGTTTGCAACTTTGTATAATTTTGCTCCATAGCAAACATAAATATATAGATTTCGCTATATATATTTAAAAAAAAAGATGTATAATTCGCTATACAAATACAAAGAAAACAGTTGTATAATTTATTATACATATACAAAAGAAACAGTTGTATATAAAAGATCAATTGCATAATTTATGTATGCATAAAACGAGAAAGAGAGAAAGGCAAAAGAAAACTGAGTAGGGAAATATTTATATTTTATATATAAGTGTATAGGACGAAGATATATGTGTTTGAATATGTATATACAATTTTCTCTCACTTTATACAAAAGGAAATGCAATTTATACATTTTGTTTTGTTTGTATAAGCGATAGACGCGACCGAGATTTGGGAGAGTGATGAGCGAGATCTGGGAGAGGGGAGAGAGAGGAACAAAAATATATGTATATATACAATTTCCTCTAGATTTATACAAACAGTAACACATTTTATACATTTGTGTTTGTATAAAAAGCGAGAGAGGCGAGCGACACTACCGCCAATCGAGAGTGGCGAGTGAGATTCCACCCGGGGGAAAGGCGAAAATAGCAATAATTTGCTATAGGGTACAATTAAATCAAAGTATATTTATAGCATTTAATTTGAATTAATAGTTTGCTACTATACACAATTTTTCCAATAATATTTGGGCCAAGTTTTTTTGGTGAAATTACAACATGTGTTTAGCGTAAGTTTTTCTAAGAATATTTGACTATATCAAATAATATGATTAATACCCATAAGTTCTAAAACCTATTAAAATATCCATTAATTTGTGAAGATTTCGCAAATAGTGTTTGTCCATACAATCTGTCATTAATTTGTGAAGTTGTTTGCGTTGTATTACATAATTTTTTTCGTGAACACCAAAATAGTGATGAGATATTCAGTGATTATTAAATGATGATATGGTTGTTGATTAAAATGATGAACAATCGACTCAGGTAACAAAGTCATGTGCTTTGTCAACTTCACGATGTATGAAATGATACTTTCTGCACTCACTCTAATTACAACATTGTTCTAGTGTCATAGACACTATTTTGTTATTGTTAAAACGAAGTTTCAATTGACTTGTAATATAAATTTATGGTTAGTTTGATAGTTTTTAAACTTATGGATATAAACATATATTTCTAAAAAAGTAAAATATATTTTTCAGATACTATGATTAAACACATGATGTAATTTCATCTAAATTCTCTCTGAAATACTATATATCAAGAATATTTGAATATTTATGATCAAACGCTAGCTAAGTTTTTTTCAAAATATTTTTTGGGCCAAAAGGGTCCATGCAGACCAAATCATATGTTGGGGACCAATGTGAAAAATTCTGACATATTTTCCCTCAATTTTTTCTTTTGAAAAGAAAAAGGTACTTATAATTTTTTTAAGATGTGGGTCAAAAAAATATGGTCAACATCACACTGGGCCAATAAATTGAGTGGGCATCACATTAATTTCTTTTATAATGATAAATATAAAATAACACAAAAATGATGCAACATAAGAAAAGTTTGTGAGAGGAAAAATAGGCAAATAATAATTGGTCATTCGAAAAAAAAAATTAACGTGGCTGGGACCTAACTTTTGCCCTTTTTACTGTGTATTGATGCTTCTTCAATTTGTATATTGTTATATTATTGTCTATGAGAATATATTTTGCCAAGTAAAATTAATTTTGGTCATAATTCAAGGACTCTGAAAAAATATAGTAGTAATACCTTTAAAACCTCAATGTAAAATAGTCTAAATTCTTCTTCTTCTTTTTTTTTTTTTTTATATTTCATATTTGAATATGCGTTAAAAGTCTCATATTAGTGTTAAGGCTCCCGAAGGCGACTCCGTACTCAAAGGGATTCGAAGTAGATAGTACCTCCTCATAAATAACTTCGTCAGGGGCGATGCTGTTATGAATTCAGTATGATTAAATAGATTAAAATTATATTCTCAATTTATAATAGAAAAATATTAATATTAATATAGAATTTATTCAAAAAAAATTAAAAAATTATCAAAACCGCAATGAATATCATGATGTTTTAATCAAAATTTTAATGCATTATTCACTGAAAAATACGAAAAGTATCTAAACAAAATCGAAATAAAGATAAAAATGAAAGTGTATTATGTTTTAATCATGTCAATCCAGCAACGGAGAATTATTCCAAACGGGATTTGGATATACCGAATTCCTCTCCTTTTCTAATCTAATAATTAAGGGGTTAATTATAATAAGATATTAATTTTAATTAATTAAGAGTGGTTGAGAAGTGACAAAGAACCTAACCTTATACAGTTCAGAGTGATGACCTAATGCCCTCTTTAATTAAGTCTCTTAAATTTACTTTAATTCGAAGTGATATTCATTTTCCTAAATTTAATAAGAATACGATAAAAAAATTTCTATAACATTTCTAAGATTATCAATAGTGGGTCTAAATACATTGATTTAGATTATCTAAGATTGTCAATAATAGCTCTAGATACATTGATCTAGATTATCTAAATTATTTCCTAACAGTATTATTACAAACAAGTTTTTTTAAAAAAATATTATCTAAAAAAAAAGTTTTGAGGTTATATATTATTCATTTTTTTGTCTTTTTATTTGTTTTATTACTCAGTATCGAAGTTCATATTAGACTCTGACTAAATTCAAAGCAGTTACTACAAAGCTATTAGGAAACTATACATAATTTTATTCATATCCAATTACTTTCATATCTACTACCTCTGTCCCATATTATAAGTCATCCATTAAAAATAGTTGAACCACAATGTATGTCATTTTATAATTTTTTTGCATAAAATATCATATTTTGTCCGTTATACCTTTATTAGTTAATTAATGAATCAATTTCGAAAATATATTTACTAGAACTAACCTTGGAAATCTACAACTAATTAAATAAAGGCATTGAGATAAAATTATTTTATTTCTTAATACAGGTGTACATGAAAAAGGTGACTTATAATATGGGACCGATGGAATAGTTTTTCTTTTTACTTTTATAGTCATTTCTTACTCTACATCGTAGTTATTCATCTAAATTATATGGTTTTTTCCGAGATTCTTATTTTTATCGATTCTATTCCTATTTATTGATCTTTCTCCATCATAAATTTTTAATTGTGATTTCTAAAAATTTTTATTTTACATATTTCTTATTTTAAAATGTAAAACAATATCAATTGTTTCTTTTTGTTTTCTTTTTAATAATAATTGTACTAAAAAGCAGAGTTATAATTAATGAGTATTAAATAATAAAAAACTAATTCTCCATTGAGATGTATAAAAAATTACAATAGATAACTTGAGACAAAAAAAATATATAAAAAATTACGATAGATAACTTGAGACGAAAAAAGCAGAGAGAAAACCTTGTCATTGTCTAACTAATAATTGTACTCTGAGGAATATAATTTTGTCTGCTATATAGAGAATTCTTTTCCATTCTTTCACGCTTACTCTCATTTTATTTTATTTTCATTATTTGTATTGTCCTTGAATACAATTAATGGAGGGTTGGAAAATAATCAAAATACTGTTTCATTTTTTATTTATTAACTGTAAGATTTTTTGAATTTTGGGTTTATTTTGTAGTTTTTGTAAATGGAGATTAAAAAAAGAAAAGAAAATACCTTGAAATTTGATTTTTTTTAAAAAAAAAACTCTCTTCCCCAAGTCTCATAAGTTGGTAAGGCAATAAAACCAAAAGAATATTTATTTTGTTACTTTAAAATAATTATTTGGTTAAATTTTTAACTTATGTTAACTTAAAGGGTTAAAATAGCACGTTTACATTAATTAAAAGTTAATTACACTCAGCTAAATTACTAGGCTTGAATCAGGAAATTAACCGAAGGATAAATCAAACTAAACAAGTTGAATAAACTGAGTTTATTTGGATTAGAGTTTGCTTTTACATTTTTCAAAATTGATAATATTTTGTTTAATTTTAGTTTCGTAAAAAAAAATTGGACAAATAACCAAACTGATAAATTATACATACATAATATATTACTTTTTATAAACAATTTCAAACATGTTATGTATGTTTTCATCAAATTTAATTATAATTTCTTCAACAAAGTAAAAACGTCTAAAAAACGAGAGCATTTATCTCATTGATTTCATTAAAAAAAAATTTGCCGTAGTTTTTGGGTATCGCTTTGCGAACTCGGCTAGCTGTATTCATCGGATCCCGCTATTTCAAGACGGATGCACTATGGTTAGTTCCACGGGGCCCTGGAAGACGCAGCCAGTTTGTAATGCCTTCAGTGGCTCTGTTGGGCCTCAAACTGGCGACTTGAAGAACTTTGTCCTCAAACCTTTACCGGCTGAGCTACCCTCAGGGTTTCATGTAAATTAGTTCTATAGCAATTCTAGGTGGGACTAGGAATGACACTATCTTTTCTTTATCTAGACCAAAGTGTGTGTTTAGTGCAAATGTTTTTACTTTGTTTTAAGACTTAAGTTTAGAGTTCAGTAAAAAGTAAAAATGAAGGTTCTGCCAGTAACTTTAATTATATTTCTTTTCTCAGTGAATCGATTCTTTTATATTGTGTATAATTAATATTCAAAATAAAATTGATAACAATTAAATTAATAAACATATGTTATATTAAATGTAATTTTAATAATTTAAAAGCAAAACAATATGGGAACACCCCTAATTATGGATAAGATAAATTGAAGCCACTTATCTTTGAGTTGAAACATATCTTCTCTGTTTTACAAAGCTAGGTCTTAATAATTATGTTAAGTGGACCAATTGTTAGGACATTAAGAAATGCCTTGTCTCACCAATTTAATTCATTAAATTAATTAGGGTTTCTTCTGAATTCCATTATTCAACAAAAAAAGTGGTCCCTTGACATAATATATTCTGCTAAAATATAAATATAACCTATGAACAAGGAGGTGATCCAGAGTTTTCAAATTTAAATTCTAAATATGAAAAAAAAAATCTTGTAAAAAAATTTATGTTATGAATTTGGATTAATCGAATTTCTATTAAGAAAGAAATTTATAACAAAAATTTTAAAGTACGTAAATTGTGGTCTTTGTTGAATGCCTTGAATTGGGCCCTTAATTATATGTCAATTCTGTATGTTGGGCCCAAGCCTGTTAGGGCGTAGTTTAGCACTATATATAGATGCTATGACAAACCCTATTCTGTAATTCTGTTCTTGCCTCTCCATAATAAAACTGTTCCCCCTCTTCCCGTGGACGTAGCCAATTTATTGGTGAACCACGTAAATCTGTTGTCTTGTTTTTCGCGTTTATATTTTCTCGTATTATATCAAATTCCGCACAACAAATTGGTATCAGAGCCTCTCGGTTAATCGGTGTTCTTGGAGAATTCGAGATGTCTGCTTTGAACGTGAAAATCGACAAATTCACAGGTAGGAACAGTTTCAGTTTATGGCAGATCAAGATGCGGGCTTTGTTGAAACAGCAAGGCTTCTGGGCGCCGTTGTTGAAAGACAAGAACGCCGTCGTTACTCCTGAGATGGCGATTCTGGAGGAAAAGACGCACTCGACGATCATGCTGTGTCTCGCGGATGACGTCATCACGGAGGTCTCGGATGAAGAGACTGCTGCTGGTCTGTGGTTGAAGCTGGAGAGTTTGTACATGACAAAATGTAATGATCCTCTTAGTCGTTTTAGAAATTTTAACCAACATTATTATATTAACCTTTTTAGTAGATTTTGTAAATAATTTATATGACTTATAAGAATGAGTGACATAATTTTTAGATTTAATAAAGAATTATTTTATTGCTAAGAATAATGAAAAAGGAAAAAAAAATCAAATAATATAATAAAATAAAATAAAATAATTAAAAAAGGGGGCAAAGTGCCCTAAACTTATAAAGCCTGTGACGGCTATATGAGAAAGAAAAAAAAAGAACGATGTGAAAAAAGAACAGAGAAGAAAAGAAAAGAAAGGGAGAAAAGAAAAGGAAAAAGGAGGAGAAAAATCAATATTTTCATCTCAAGGCGTCAAGGTAATTATTTTCATCCTTTCTATTAAGTTTTTATGCAATTAGAAGTAGATTTTTAGATTGAAACGTGTATAATTTACACTAATATGTGAAACTAATTTTTAATTCTGTGTACATGTATGCACATGTTATTTAGCATAAATTTCACCTTAGTCATTAAGTAATTATGACCAATTGTTGATGATCATAAAACAATTATTGGGAAGAGAGGTAAATAGACATGCAAGAAGTCTTCCGTATAAAAGTATTTCATGAAATATCTTTATTTTGGTGTTCAAATACGGGTGATATAAATTAGGATCAATTTGAGATCCTTTTAATAGTTTCCATATTATCATTTAAGTTTTGATATATTAATTTATATAATTAAGTATTAGGTATATGGTATTAAGTGAATGTCTTAAGATTTATGATATTGAAAAGAAATTAAAAATTTAATCCTAATCTTGAAACTTAAGAACTTAATTATAAATTTGCGTGAGTTTTTTTTTTTGGTTTAGTCTAGACACGTGCAATATGTGTGTTGTTAACTTCGAAACCTTATAGTGTTTAATTATTTGAATAGACTAGATTTTATTTGGAAGTGCAACAAAGGAGGAAGGCTAAAGTCCCGAAGTGATTGTTCGATAAATTGAGGCAAGTGGATTTCTAAACTCTTGTTAAGTCTATGGAATGCGTGTATTTCCTTGTGATATATGTTTGGGAGTAACGGGATTGGTGATGGGTTGACTTGTCCACATTGATTAATTCTAATGATGAAATAAAAGGGATAACAAAAGGCGATGTGATTAATTATTTATGTGTGATGTGTTGAGAAAAGTTTGATGGCTTGTTGAATCATTGTTGATGTGATTTCATGTTTGTGTGGTTGTGAACTGTGCAATGTTATGAAAATGGTCATCTCCTCATTATTTGTGTGGACATGTCATTGCATTATTCTGAGACATGGTTGTGAAAGTGTTATGTGCATTGAGAAAGAATGATAACTTAAAGAGGATGTACCATTTCGAGTGACGTATCGCGCGCCGCGATGGATACTATATTTCGAGGGACGTATCGCACGCCGCGATGGTTACTGTTATCGAGGGTCGTGTCATGCGCCGCGACAGATGCATGGACAGATATGTCCCCCATGGGTCCCGGACTGAGAGACAGCGGGTGTGTATCACTAGGTCAGACATGCATCATTATACTTGACATTGCATTCCATTACATTGCACATACTTATCATTAGTGAACTTGATATCATATTTTGCTGATCTAGTGATTGCCTTTTTGCGGAACTTGTGATTGTTGAATACTGAGCTTGTTATTGAGGATATATAATTTGTTAAAGTGTTGTTGTGGAGGATATGTAATTTGTTAAAGTGTTGTTGTGGAGGATATGTAATTTGTCTATATGTTTTTGTTGAGTTACGTTCTATGTAAACTGTGAGTTGTTAGGTTGGGTTGATGTTTATGCAGGTTGTAGTTGTGGAGGTTCGGTTGGGGTGGTAGGAGTACCCGTATATCATCCCCTTAGCTTGTGTTTAGAGGTTTACTTGCTGAGTACCGTGTGGTTTGGTACTCATCCCTTGCTTCTACAAATTTTTTGTAGGTTACTAGCCCGGACTTTTATGATATATTCTCTTCTTTTTCGAGGCTTCCTGGAGATTTTGTGAGGTAGTTGTTGGTCATCTCAGCATCCCTCCTTACTCTTGTTTATGATTTTGTTCTACTCTAGAAACAATATCATATGAGACTTATATTTTCTTTTGATCCGATTGTAATACTTTAGAGGCTTGTACACGTGACAACCAGATTTTGGGGTATAATGTAAGTTGATAGTAAATTTTCCGCATATTTATTGTAATAGTTGAGTTTTAGGCTTACTTGTCTTGGTGGGATAAGACGAGTGCCATCACGTCTATTTTTGGGTCGTGACAAAAAATCTCTAACCAACAAGCTGCTTCTGAAACAATGTCTATTCGGTTTACGAATGGATGAAGGTACACAACTCAGGGAACATTTAGAGCAATTGAATACTTTGTTATTAGAATTGCGTAATATCGATGTGAAGATCGAGGATGAAGATGCTGCCCTGATTCTGTTAGTATCTCTCCCAATGTCGTTTGAGAATTTTGTTCAATCGTTCATTGTTGGGAAAGATACTGTGTCGCTAGAAGAAGTCAGATCGGCCCTTCATAGGAGGGAATTACGGCATAAGGCTAACGGCACAAGTACGGACATACAGCCTTCCGGTCTGTTCACCAGTAGCGGAAAGGGAAGGAAAAACGGCGGAAAGAAAAATAAGCCGATGTCGAAGGGTGCAAAGCCGGATGATGTTTGTAATTACTGCAAGGAGAAGGGACATTGGAAATTTGATTGTCCGAAGAAGAAGAAGCAATCGGAAAAACAATCAGTGTCTGCTGTTGTTGCTGAAGAAGGCACCAATTCTGAAGAAGACATTGCCCTAGTTGCGGATGAGCACACTCATCGGCATCCTATCACATCTGTCCTAGGAGAGAATGGTTCACGACTTATGAGCAGATAGACGGAGGCAGCATCTCAATGGCCAATAGTTCTTTCTGCAAGGTGGTTGGGACAGGCTCGATCAAGATAAGGACACATGACGGTAGATTCTGCACATTGAACGAGGTCAGGCACGTTCCATTGATGACGAAAAATATGATATCTCTCAGTCTTTTGGACAACAAGGGATTCAGCTGGTCGGGAAAAAATGGAGTCTTGCGGGTCTGGAAGGGTTCAAATCTGATTCTGAAAGGTGTCATGCGTGGTACTTTGTATTTTCTACAAGGTTCCACGGTTACAGGTTCAGTCCATGTTGCATCGTCAGAAGTTCACCAGGAGGATATGACTAAGTTATTGCATCATGATCAGGCTATGGTGTATTGTGATAGTTTGAGCGCAATTTGTCTAGCCAAGGATCAAGTCCATCATGAGAGAACCAAGCATATTGACGTGAGGTATCATTTCTGAGAAGTGAGAAGAGAATCAAGGTGAAGAAAGTAGGAACTGCTGATAATCCTGCTGATATGTTCACAAAGCCGGTTCCACAGAGCAAGTTTCGACACTGTTTGGACTTGCTCAACATCAGAAGCTGTTAATTGCCCTGCGGGGAATTCTGAGGAAGAGGGGGAGGTCTGGCACTATCATAGTGCGTCTGAAGAATCTATTTGGAGAATTCAAGTCAAAGTGGAGATTTGTTGAATGCCTTGAATTGGGCTCTTAATTATCTGTCAATTATGTATTTTGGGCCCAAGCCTGTTAGGGCGTAGCTTAGCACTATATATACACGCTATGGCAAACCCTATTCTGTAATTCTGTTTTTGCCTCTCCATAATAAAACTGATCCCCCTCTTTCCGTGGACGTAGCCAATTTATTGGTGAATCACGTAAATCTGTTGTCTTGTTTTTCGCATTTATATTTTCTTGTATTTTATCAAATTCCGCACAACAGTCTTTTTAAAAAATTAAATATTTTATGTAAATATTTTAAAACTTGATATAGTATTATCTGCTAAAACATATACTACAAGATGAATGGTTCACTTAGACCTTAATTGAATGTTTAAGTCATTTTTCTTGTGTACCAGAGATCTTTTTCCATTTAACATCACTTTATTTTATTGTTTAATAATGCATTAATATTTTAAAAGATCGTAGATTCACTTATCCCATAATATGAAGGTAGACATTGAAATTTTGTATACTCTATAAGATGTGTTCAATTTGAGTTGGGATTCTACAAATTGTATTCAATTCATATTAGGATTCTTGGAGGCTACTCAATCCTAAAACCTAGTTTATGCCTATACAAAGGATACTAAATTTACTTAAAAGGCATCTCGAAAATTTAATAAAGAGATCAAGATCTCGATTACTCCACAAATTGATGGTTTATTCATAAAGAGAGGTCAAAAGAAATACGTCACTAAAGCCCTCGAATCATGGGTAAATTCTAGGAGAGTAGAATCAAGGGATCAACAGAATTGTATCCGCTATCTTAATCAATAAAATTATGTTTTTTTAATATTTTATTTGTATGATTTATTTCTTTTTCGTATATTTAAAATTTGTTACAAATAATAAACAAATAAAAAAGAAAAAAAATAATTCCAATAAGATCATTTCAAGTTTCAACCCACCAAAGTGATTTATATGAAATTGGACACAAAACGTTTGTTGTTACTTGGGAAAGTTTTGGAAATAAAAGTACATTCCAAATCAATTGCAAGTTTGGACAACAAGTAATGGATCTAATTTTGGTACTAATTTTAGTATTAATATAGCGTAATTTCTTTTTGAAATAAAATATATGTAACTCAAATGTACATAAAAACAATATTTTATCACATTTTATACACATATCTTTCATTTTGTCGCATATTTTTCTTTCAGAAAACAATTTTAGTGGACCAACATCTTTTTATTTTTAAAAAAAAATTAATAAAATGATGATCATCAGAATTAAAATATTTAAAAGTAAATATATGATAAAACTAAAAGGAAGTTAGCATATGAGTGAATTTTATGCTTTTTTCTTGATATAAATATTATTTGATTTATATATCATAAGGTCTTCTTTAATCTTTAAAATTTAATGACTGGTCAAATAATTTTATATTAAATAAAAAATGAACGGAGTATTATAAATCATAATTTTCACGTAAAACATTTTTTTAAAAAAATCGGGAAATTTTATTCAATACTGTTTTTAATGTCAAACTAAGTGATATATTTTTTTTATATTTAAATATAAGTGATTTTCACAAATTAAGAGGACATCGATGACTTTTTCTTCTATTTTATCCTTTTATTAAAAAATTTAAATAATGAAAAATCATTAAAAAGTTTCTCTCTTTTTGAAGCATTTAATTTGGGGTATTCATAAAAGAGCAACTTTCACATATAGCAAATAAAAAATTCATATTTGTATGCTATAACAAAGTTTGCATAATTGCGTTGCATAGCAAACATAGAAACTGTATAATTCGCTATACATATACAGTTGAAGCAAAGTGTATGAAACGAATTGTATAAAACAAGAAAGAGAAAGACACTTGGGCAGAGAACTGTATAAAAACGAAGTGTATAAAACGAATTGTATTATTATAAGTGTATAGAACGATTTTATACAATTTGAATTTGTATAAAATGAGAAAGAAAGAAAGACAAAAGAGACTTGACAAGGAATATACAATTGAATCGAATTGTATAAAATGAGAAAGATAGAAATTAGATACAATTTGAAAATTGTATAAAACGAGAAAGAGAGAAAGACAAAAGAAATTGGGCAGGGGAGTATTTTTATTGTATAATTACAAGTGTATAGGACGAAAATATATATACTTGCATGTGTATATACAATTTTATCACGCTTTATACAAACATAAACATAATTTATACATTTTGTTTCTATTTGTATAAGTGAGAAAGGTGAGGGTTGCCAGCGAGATCTGGAAGAGGGGAGAGAGGGGAACAAAAATATATGTATTTATACAATTTTCCCTGCTTTATACAATTAGAAATTTTTTTATACGCTTTTGTTTGTATAAAAAAATGAGGAAGCGAGCGAGAGATAGGAGGAGAGTGGCGAGCAAGACATTTGGGAGAGAGGCGTCTGACAATTTTTTGCAAACGTTTGCTATGGAGCATAATTAAATTAAACTCTAGCTACTCTATTTATTTTAGATTATTAGTTTGCTATTATATATAATTTTTCCTTCCTAAAAACACTTCTTACTTTTTAAAAGTAAGTTTGAAACAAATTTAAGATAAAAATATCACTTATTTTAAAATCGAAGAAAATAAAAATACTCCAAATTATAAATAACTCTTGTAGGGACCAACGTGCACTTCGCATAAATGATTTTTTGGACAATGACCAGAATTTAATTACATATCCTAATTACTTTGACCAATTCTTTTATTTTTGCCATTTGGCATTAAATGCATATATCAATTATCACTACAATGAAACCTACTTTTTTTTTATATATATATATTATATAAAAAAAATTGTTCTAATCTAATCAAAGGGGTCTAATTAAAATGTCTCCAATCTAATTATTGACAATAGAGTTGGAAAAAATCTAATCACACTGTTGTAGAACATGCTTACAAATTTATTCATTTTTTCAATAATGAAGTATTATTTTCTCTGAAAATAATTTAAATTATATTATAAATTATTTTGCAAATAAAATTATCCTATAATTATAGTCGTAAGACTAATTTACCCACTTCCTAGGTAGAATAACACAATTTGTGAGATATAAATTATTCAGAAAATAATTATATCTCAAAGAAAAATAAATAAATTTAATTTTTTAAAGTATTTTATTTGATGAAGCAAACGGTTATATGAGAAGATGTTATTACTCTTTTGGTTGATTATTGTTCCTATTTGTTAGAATAATTCATCAATCAATTAACAGTTTACCTTTAATTATAAAAAGTGTGATGATTTGTCTAAACATTTTCAAATATAGTTAAATATAAAAAAAAATTAAAATTAATGTGTTGACCCTCGAATTTCAAAGAGCGCTATTCTATTTTTCTTCTTTTATTTTGTGCTAATAATAACTTAACTAAAAAGATCAAAGACTCTTATATTCTTAATAATAAAATCTCGAGTTTGAAGATATAATATGAAATCACATTTTCCCCTATTTAACTTCCTTTGAAAAAGAGTATCATATTTTTACAATTAATTTAACCTCTAGTATTGACAACCTTGTTATATACCTTTTCAGTGTCAAATTATTCGTCGTAAATTTTGAAAATTAATATTTTTAATTATTTGTTATTTAAAAATTTAAAATAACTTTTTAGTTTTTAATAGTAATTAACTTTTAAAAATTACGAACATGTAAATATTTAATTTTACAAAGTATAAAAGTGAAGGACGATCGATAGTATGAATTGGAAGAAGTGAATTAAATGAGACTGGAAATATATGAAATTAGGTATTTTTAATAAAGTTTGAAAGAGACTTCTATAATCTCCTTTACTTTTCCTTTATTTTCTTGGAATCTCTTACATAATAAATATATTTTCAATTAAAAAAGGGTGATTTTATTATTTTTTTTTATTAAAAAAAGTAAGTTATAAAGTTCTAAAAGAAAATTATTCATATGATGTATGACTCAATACAAAGTACAAGTTATTTTCTAGTAGAAGAAAATAGTGGAAATAAATATAAAAGTTACTGTATTTTTTTTATATATCTAATTTGAAAGATATTATTTAAATTGATTTTTTGTTAAAATTATTTTTTTTATTTTCGCATGAAAAAAAAAATTGAGTATACTATATCATCTTTAAATTCATCGTTTTTACTAAATATATTATTATTGATGTCTGTTTATGTTATAAAAAAAAAAAAGCATACATTTTTCTTAATTAGAAAAAGTTATTAAAGTACACTTAATATTCAATCTTTATCTTGTAAACCTAGACAGAGACATAAAGTAAGAAGGAATTGATTAAAGCTCTCCCAAAATTAAACTTTTTTTAGCTTATTGGAAATAGAATAATTAATGTCATGTATTTGAAAGTACTATTAAAATAATTTAATGAGAAAAAAAATAAAATAAAGGTGAATGTGACAATTACAGGAAGCTAGGTAATATAACACTACAATGTAACTTCACTTTAAAATACAAAAGTACCCTTTTAATTTTAATTGAAAATCTTATATTTGAGTTTTCTTTTAAATAAAAAATTATTTCGTTAAAAAACACTTTAACTGACTTTTCGATACAAGTTTGAAAAACCTCGATACAAATACAAACATGGGTGGGTTGGGTTGGGGTAAGGTGGGGGGACCAAAAATAAATAAATATCAAAATGTAATCCTACCATAAGAAGTAAGACTTATTTAATTTAATCCAATAACAATTTTTTTTCCTTTTTTCAAACAAAACCAATAACATTAACTTCAAACAAATATGGCCTTTAATTTTAACGTAATTTTCCCACACTTGTTATTATTATTTATATAAATTTATATTCAATTTCATAATTAAATCAATCCATTTAGGAAAAAAAAAGTCTTAATCAACTAGAGTACAGTCTGTTTGTTTATGAATAGCGTAAATTAATTAACTCAATTTTTTTTTTAAAACGATTTCTCTAGACAATTAATTAAATGTAATTTATTAATAAAATGTACCCCAAAATATGTGTTGCGTATACATTGAACTGATAAAAATATCATAGTAATATATTTAAAAAAATTGCTAAATTACTTTCAAGAAAAAAGAAATGGAAATATATTTTCAAGTAGTGTCTTATCTGTATACTGTATCTAATCCTTATCAAGGATGATGTGAATATACAAAAGAGTGATTAATCTTTGTGGGTCACAAAAGTTGAAGCAAGGTAACCCATTCAAATGATTATACCATTGGTGCAATGTTTGACTAGTAATAGTCTAATAATCTCAAAAACTCATTTTAACGTGAGATATAATATATAATAATCTCAGAATAAAAAATGTAAAAATTATTTTATTTTATATTTAGTTAAAGATAATATGTTGTTATTGTCTTATTTATCCCATTATTTTTGTCATATTATTGAAATAAGTTATTTCATATACATGACGAATAAACTTATCTCAAAATAACTTATTTCGAAATAATTAATTTTAGAATAACTTATTCTCAATATAATAATTTCTGGATATTATTAACAAGAAATGTGATATAGAGTAATGAATATTTTTTCATTCTGAAATCTGAAATATAAAATTCAAATAATCTAAATATAGACGAATTTCAATACAAAAATGAAATACTATTTTAAAATGCAAAAAAAGAAAAAGTATAAGTTTAATAGACTTAAGAAATGTAAATTCGATTGTCTTTCAACTTTAGACGAATAAATAATATTATTATATTTTTGGAAAAATATTAGTATTTCTTTTTTTATGTATAAACATCAATCTTTGTCATGACTCACTAAAAATAACTTTATATTGCATTTTAAGATGGAAAAGAGTTGAATATTGTCTTTAAAGTAAGTTAAATCGAATAGATTGTCCTACGTTAATGATTTAGTTGATTCTTGATTCGATGAGAAGTAATTATTGACCCACTATACTTAAAAACTTTTAAAGCATACTCTTATTATTTATTTATTTTTTCGCTTATAAATTTTTTTTATATCTCGTCCTTAATTTAGGACACAAATATAATGTAGAGAATACATAAATCAATTATGAAAAAATAAAAATAAAAATATGTGTAAAATTATTGCATGAGTATAATAATAATAACATAACCAATGAAATTTACGAATGATATATTACATCAATATGCATCATTATACATATCCTTATAATTTGTATAATATCAATAGCATCTCGTATAAATATATATATTTGATATCAAAAAATATATACTATCTGTATTTTATTTTATGTCATTTTTTAAATTTTAAAAGTCAATTAAATTTATTTTTAACTGTAAATATTTCATAAATTTTATAAATATTTTGAATTATCATTTATTGTGATTCTCATATTTTTTTACGTAATTTTTAAATATATAGATTATTATTTTTTTTGAGTAAGAAATTATTGATTGGATGAAGAAAGAGCTTAATAAACGGTAAAAGGTGGACCCACAAAAAGTTAAAAATTATACGAAATTCGAGGGTTTTTTTTTTTTTTTGAGTCTTGAGAAGGATGATAGTGGGCCCAGTTGACAGTCCGTGAACCATTCACCCACTCATCCCTTTACCCCACTCCTTTCACTAACTCCCTTGGGATAATAATTGGATTACCTCATCTTTTCTTCTCTTTTCCCTACCATTTTTTGGACCTTTCCTTATTTCAATTATTAATCTCTATATTCACTAAAAAAGTTCAAAAAAATAGTAAAAAGTTGTGGTTTGGTTAAAACTTACTATATATCCATATAAATACTTTTGAGATAAAATTATTCATTTACTTTATCTATTTTGATTTGATTGGAGTAGAACTATTCAAAATTGAGTCAAAAAATTTATTAATTTATCAGTATTGAATTATTAGTTTAGGGGTTTTGACTATAATTTTGATTCTTTTTGTTATCGGGTTATCAATTCTTAACAGTTTGAGTTTATTCTTAACGGATTAATGGATAATCTGATATTAAATTAAACAATTATATTTATACAGTAAAATCTTTATAAATTAATATTCGATAAATTAATAATCACTTTAAAATAATATTTTTCTTGTTGGGAAGCAGGAGAACATAAAAAGTAGTTTTGATTATTAATAAAGTGAAGGCATGGTTCACAACTTGTTGTCGTATGTGTACTTTTTGAGAGATTGCGGCTAAGAAAAAAGTATTGCGGCAATGAAGAAAAAATGCAGAAATCGAGAGAAAGAAGGATACAAATATGGAAAGAAATAAAGAAGTAGCAATTCAAGTCAAACAATGAAAGAAGTAAATATAGACAAGTTCAAGAAGGAAAAAGATTTGTAATTTCTTTCCTTGTAGAAGTTGAAGGCAAATCATATCTATAAAAGGATCAAGAAGTTGAAGGGAAAAAAACGTCTTTGCATAAACACAAATCGAGAGAATTTATCAGCAAAGTCAGAACAATAGTCATTGCATATTCACGAAATATATTATCTTGAGAGCAGTATTTACTGGAGAAAAAACGCAGGCCTTCGTTACAGCAACGCAAGGACCAGGTTCACCTTCATCACAACAACAAAAGAATCAGGTCCACGTATCTGTTCCACTCAGAACTATTGAATGTTGAAATCTGATCAATTGGGTTTTTAGTCTTTGTTGATTTTTTCTAGGTTTATTATTGAGTTGTAATAATTCCTAGATTATGTAACAAGAAGTGGGTTTGACTTATTGGGAGTTGGGTCTTGAGAGAATTGTAAAAAGAAGTGGGTTTGACTTCTTGGGAGAGAGATTGTGAGAATTCTAAACAATAAGTGGGTTTGACTTCTTGGGTGGTTAGAGTTAAGAAGAGTTGAGAGTTTTTGTAAACAAGAGCGAGTTTGACTTTTTGTTGAGTGGAGTGTTTTCGATTATAGTTAATCGAAAAGGTAGAAGTTTAGATTCATTGATTAACTGAGTTGTAAATCTTTAATTAACATAAAACTTCGGTGTGGTTTTTTCCTTCCTTGAGTGAGGAACGCTTCCACAATAAATCTTCGTTTTATTGTGTTGCGACAGAATTACAAGAACCTGGTTCTTGTATCGGGATAAGGTTTTCTTCATTCCTCCAGTTCCGACTTGAGCCAATGGAAAAAAATCATCATTTTCGATAAGATAATAAAATAATATATTTTCAGAAGATATCTATATAAATATATAGTCCCATTAATATCATAAATTAATAAATCTTTAAAAGTACAAATATATCTGTAGACAATTTAGTGAAATATGAATCTATTTTTTTTTTTTTGAAAAAATCTGGTTGAAGCTCATCTATTACTTTTCTTATTGCATCCACGATCTCCGATGTTATCTTTTCAAATTGCACATAAAATTATGAAGAGTTCTATATACCATAAGTGTTTCCTTACGTATAACTGGTTCTAAAGGTATAATATCATCTTCAACTTTATCATCAACATGCTTTTTCTGATGGTATCCACGGTTACTTCTACGCGCAGGTCATCTGAACATGTATCACTTTCACTCGAATAATCCAACACGTTATTGTCATCTTTTATGGTGGTAACAGAGATCATTAAAATGACCTCAAGTTCATGAATGATGTTTTCACAAGTAGGTTCATCCAAAGTACCTAAGATTGCATCCCCAAATGAATTTTACAGTGTCGAAAACAATTTGCTATTGTCTCTTGCTGAATATTTTTCTCCGAACAGGGATAACAAAATTGATAGCATCCAAACATTAATCTTCGTTAGATCAATTCGTCCCACTTCATAGCCTTCTAATTCCTATGATAAAATCTGCTTGATCATACATTTTGAAATCTCTTATTATCACAGCATCACAAGGTTGAAATTAGTACGATACAATGATTTTGATGTATTCATTGCACTTTATGTGTATATTTTTTTTTATGTGAAATCAATAAATATGATACATACATTAGTAAGATAAAATGATTTTGATATAATCAATATTAACCTTCATCAAATCTCATTTTATTCTTTAAATTAATAAATATTAATTTAATCGATTTAATTATATATATATATATATATATATATATATATATATATATATATATATATATATATATATAAAATAATAAAATTTCATGGTCCCACCTATATTAATTTATAGAGGTTTTAATATACCATTGAATATAAAGTCCTTGACTTATAGTTTCATTTTATACTTTTATTTCTGTTGTCTCAAATATTTGGTTATTCTACAATGTAAAAGTGTTTGATTTGAGCAAGATATAACTTGTGAAGTCATGTGTATGGTTTATTTGGTTTGTCACCTTGTTTCTAAGTGATTTTTCAATACCTTTTTCTGTAACAAAATCTTAATAATTAAGTCGATAACGTTCAAATACCAATAAATCAATAACCGATAAGACAATATCTTAATGGTTTATAACATTATATCATCTTTACAAACCGATAACCAATAAGCCAAACTGACAAACTTTTAACCAAACTGAATCGACCGATACACAACACTAGTCCGGAGTACATACAAAACTTTATTTATATCTTGTGAAAGTAGAAACACTGTATTTAATAATCATAGGCATAAGAAATACATATGTAAAAGTATATATGAAAAGAAGATACAATACTGAAGTAGCCATGCAAAAATAATGGAGGAAAGAGCACTGATAATATACCTTAGACAACGCTCAGTTACCTACTAACCTTCTCTCTAATTCTCCAGCTTTATATTCTCCTATCTAGAGTCATCATTGATAAATTGTGAGAATCATATCTTGTTTGATCAACTCTCTCCCATATTTCTTGAATATATCTTTGTCTTTCCTTAGGCCCACCAAAGTCAACCTCTCGCACATCTTTTCTATTCATATTTTCTTCACATGTCCGAATCGTTTCAATCTTGTTTTCCTTTTCTTGTCCATTGTGGGCCCCATTGCCGCCATGACAATAATATCCTCGCTCTTAATTGCTGGGCGTCATGTGAAAATCAATAATTACAAAATTTGGCAATGGCAAATCAAATGATAGAGAAAAATTATACTAAAAAATTATATTGCCTAATATGATTCAGTCAAGTTATCGACATATCGAAAAGCTAATAGCATAAAATTTATTGGAAGAATAATCTAACTCTAAACTAAATTCTTAACGACTACATCATGAAAGAGTATTGTGTTGTGTAATATATGAAAAATCTTCTATTTACAGAATTCAAAACCTCTCCTCCGATGATGGATATGGTAGGAAATTTTTTAAACAAGTATAGCACAACTTCTAAGTGAGTTTTTGATTGATCAAAAATTTGTTTCATTCAACATAATTAGTCTAACCATCGCTTTATAAAAGCAACTTTTAAGTCTACGTGTCACGTTCCTGTCATATAAGACATTGAATGCAAGCCTAATTTTCTTCCACCCACTATAGTGCGATGTGTAACATCTCGTTAAATTTACCATTATTCTAGATAACCGTTTAAAACTTCCTCTCATTGAGATGACTTGAGCAAATTCTCACTTTCACATCTCTCTAGTGAGTTGCACTGTAAGTATTCTATCTTAGTCGTGCGCGCTCAACTTAAATCATTTAAAATTCAGAGCCTTGTTTCCAAATGTCCAGCTTAAAATTAACTGCATTACTAATCTTCCTATGATATGAATGACTTTTGTACTTGAATGCACTAATATAAATCAAATTGGCCCTCGATAATAGACATATCACTTGTCACTTTTATTTCCATTTTTCTTTACCCAACTTTCATAATTTGGCTTAACATCTTAATAATCCTATAATTATTGTAATTTTGAATATCTCATTGTTCTTGAATGATATCATTGAACTCCACATCTATTCTTCCTGCATTCTTGACACCCTAAAATGACCTTGAACAATTCTTCTACCACTCTGTAGCTGTATTGTCAATAGACTTAAAAATTACTTTAAAAGTGAAAAATATATTTGAAACGAAGCCAATTATTAAAATTCTTAAAAACTTTTTTATTTTTTGGTTGTTTGTCTCGTTACTTATGCATGGTGTTTAATATTTGTATTAAAAATTTTATATAGAAAAATATTATACAAAGATAAAACACTCTATAATAACACATATATATTCAAATAACATTCAAATTCAAAAAATTTAGTTAAGTACAAATAAATAATAATCAATACTTTACATAATATTTATTGGTGCTACACTCGCGAATGAATAAAAACAATAATAATATATCCGGTGAAATGTTTTTAAAGATATTTTTTACCATCAAATTATTTCTAATTTCTCACAAAAGTAGTGGAGGAGATTAGAGAATTATAAAGATTGTACAAAATACTCAAATTGTACAAAATGATCTCCCCAAAGGCCAAATGTACAAAATTTGTACAACCCCACACCCTTAAAATTGGCATTTACCACTGACAACACTATTCATTGCTCATCTCTTCAAGAAAATTAACTCAATGGCCAACTCCATATATAGATATATTGCTGATGTCAATAGGTATTAGAGAAGAGCAGTTTCCTCAGTTTAGCAGACTCTCTTTCAGTGACTGAGTTTTCAATCACCCAAAAAATTAAAAAAACCCACCATGAATAAAACTGCCACAACATTTCAGATTAAAGCCCAATGTTTTCATCTAAACCACTGATTTTCATGCACCCTTTTTTATTTTTTTTTTAAATTTTTTCTCACTCAGTTATAAATAAAATCTGTTTGAAGAAACTGAAACAAGAGTAAGGTGGGGAGGAAAAAAAGGGGAAAAGGGACTAAAAGTGTAGTGGGTTGGGAAAGAGGACAAAAACCCACCAAAAAAAAAGAAAAAAGGTTGCAGTTAGGAGCACTAGAAGAGTGAATCAGACTTTTTTTAAAAAAATAAAAATAAAAATAAACTATGGGGTATTTTTTATTTTTTTCATTTAACTTTTGATTTGTGGGTCTTTGTCTGCATGTAAGGCTTTGTGTCTTTATGATGCAATTTTGCTGAAATAATATAGTGTTGTAAGTATTCACAAGAAACAAAAGAGAGGAAAAAAAAAAGCAAGGGGAAGAGAAAGAAAAAGATGACTAATTTTTTTGTTGCTTTTGTAAATGTTTAGTGTTGATGATGACTATTGAGGTCTCATGTCGGTTCTCAGATATGATGGATTCTTCTTGTTGAAAGAAAGTTGCTTTATTCATCCTTGGATCTTTGCTTTTTTGGTACAAATTAGTTTCTGGGGTTGCTTAAAAGTTGAATCTTGATGGTGTTTTCAAGCTGAAATAATCAAGGTATGCAATAATCTTTGTTGAAAGTAAGTTTTTTTTCTTTTGTTTTTGTTTCTTGAAGTGGAAAGTTTGAAACTTTGTAACACTTCTGGTTTGATTTTGTTGTATAGGAATAAGAAGAAGTTCAAGATCAGAATTTTTTAAGCAAAGTTTATAATGGCAGATTATAATTCTTTACCCTTTCCAATGGAGAATTCAAGAAAAACCTCTTCTTTTTTTGGTTCACCAAGGTTGTTTACTTGTTTTGCTGCTAAGGGGTTTCCTGATACTGAGTCTATTATGAGTCCTACTTCAATTCTTGATAGTAAACCTTTCACTGTTCTGAGAAACCCCTTTTGGTCTGAGCCAAAATCTCCTAAACCAGAAAGTAGAGTTCATTTTCAGAAACTTGACTCAAAAGGGGTTGGTCTTGGTCTTGTTGATGCTCTGATTGATGAAAAATCTGATTCTAAAGAGATGAATTCTGTTAGCAGAATGGTTGTTCTTGGTTCACAATTGAAGATTCAGATCCCTACATTGCCTCCTACTTTTAATTACCCTACTGATTCACCACCTTCACCTGGTGATTTTGGTATCAAGACTAGGAATTCTCAGTTAGGTTCTTTGTCTCCTGTGAAGAAATCTCCATTTGGTTCCTCAAATTCTAACATAGATATCCCAAATTCACCAGGGGCTTTTAGTAGTCTATCTGCTGCTGAAATGGAGCTTTCTGAGGAGTATACTTGTGTAATTTCACATGGTCCAAATCCAAGAACAACTCATATATTTGATGATTGTATTCTTGAAAGCTGTTGTGGTGTTGTTAAGTACTCTGCATCAAGAAAAGAAAATGAAACTTTTACTAGTCCTCCAATGTGCTATCCATCTGAAAGTTTTCTCAGCTTCTGTCACAATTGCAAGAAGAATCTTGGAATAGGGAAAGACATTTACATGTACAGGTATTCCAAATTTTCTGCTTTTTATAAAACTTCAAAAAAAACTTGCCTAGTAGCTCCTAGTTATTATCTGTTTAGCTCTCGTTTGGCCGTAGATTTTGAACTTGAATCTTGAAGTATGATTTTGTATATGCATTTTGTTTGTAAAAAGTTGGAAGTTTTGTGAGTCGAAGTCTCAAAAACCAAAAAACTAGTCTAGACCTGTTTTTGGTTTGATTCAAAATCTATAGCCGAACGCTAGCTGAATCTACTCATGAGGGGAAGAATTTTCCTTTTTGCATGATTTAACTGTTATTTGATATGCCCTTTAAGTTGTTTGATACTCACTATACTTGTTCTAGTACAATTTTCTCTTGAATTTACCCTTTGGCAAATTTCTAGTAGAATTCAGTGTTTCTGCAAAGTTTTTTTTCTTCTGTAAAATAACCTTTAAAAAATGTTTATGACATTATGAGACTAAGTCCAAAAGTAGGTTAGATGTTAAAAGTTTCAAGGCCTATTCTAAAGTATTTTGATGATTTCATATCATCTGTTTGTTTTATTAATGTGGTCATGACTCATGAGGGCCAGATTTTTACTTCTCTTTTCTCATGATTTAATTGTTGTCTGACATACCTTTTTTTAGAATAGTTTGCTCTTCTTATCTTTGCAAATTTCCGGTAGTAACATTGAGAACTTCTGTTAGGTTCTGTATTCTATGAAAGATTCTTTAAAATGACACTAACATTTGAAGAGACCTAGATTAAGATAGAAGGTTAGTAGGTGTTATCACGCTTTTCAGTGGGATTAGGCTTGGTGATAGTCCGGAGCATCATGCATGTCGCAGTATTAGCCTTATTCATCTAGTTTCTTGCCTTTTGATATTTGTTACCATATGACTATATGCTTTGTATTGCTTTCCATATTAGTTATCCTGTTTTGTTCATTGGCGTATTTCCCCGTTCATAAGATGCACTTGAATTGAGGATCTCTCACAAACAACCTCTCTACCTCCACGAGCTAGGGGTTAGATCTGCAGACGCAAAATTTCCGTTTTGTAATTGTGTATGGTGTTTTCTTTGTAGAGGTGAGAAGGCATTTTGCAGCAGTGATTGCAGATACAAAGAAATGATGTTGGAAGAAGGAATGGATAAATCAGAGATTGATGATAATGTATTTGGTATTATTTCCTAATAATAATAATAATTATAATAATAATTGATGAGTGATAGCAAGTTTTGTCCTAGTAAGCAACTTGCAAGGTGTTAAAAGACTATTTGCAGATTCAAAAACTGTTTTTTGTAAATTGGATAATTGAATCTGTTTTTAGACATATTTGTCACTTTTTTTTTTTTTTTTGGTTTAGGTGGGTAAAAGAAAAAGTCTTTGTTGAGAAACAAGAAGGATAATGAGATAATATTTGTAGTGATTGATGAAATTTTTATTTTATTGAAAAAAAATATTGTAGTAGGTGATTATGGTGTCTGACACTACTTTGGATGCTTTATTAAAATTTTTATTATTAATATAATATAAATGATGTTGATTGATGATGTTAGAGTAAAGTTAATGGCATTAATCTTTAATTTATATTATTATAATATACACTAATCAATCCCATAATAATGCAAACATCATCATAACCAATGACCTCAATTGAGTAGATTCTTTTTATCTTATTTGGGAGGTCCTTTTCTTTATTTGTTTATTGGTAAAGTAATAGTTATTTTGACTAGGCTTACAGATTAAATAATTCACCTAAAGACTATCATGGTGTTTAGTATTATTATATTACTAGTATTGTATAGTATATACAACAAAATATTCTACCTATGCTATTGTTTAATATTTATGTGACAACCTAGATGAAATAAATTAAAGAGATACGGATCAAATTCTAGAATATTAAATTCGTGTCCTCGTGTAGCAACTTACATGATGGGTTCACCTAGGTGTGCAGTCGAATAAGATCGAGAAATTTATTAATAAAAATTATATTGGTATATATATGTTAGACATTGAGTTTTTCTTTTTTTCGTATTGTTTATAGCATGAACCTCTTTAGTGAAAATTTTTATCTTCGTCATCGAGTTAACCAATACCCTACATTTGTTCATGGAACTTTTCAACTTCATTGTTTTTTATTTTCTAGTAATAAATAAGGTCACTCTCATAAAAATAAAATAAATATGCCGATTAGGAATATCATGTGATATAGTTTGGTATATGTGCAAGGAAATTTTTTACCATTATATTTCAAGTGTTAGTAAAACTAGAATTTTATGGACTTTATTATCTTTTTACTTTAACTTGAAATACAATTACAGTTTTTTTAGTACTACAAACAATATATTCATGCACTTTTACTAGTAAGAGCTTTTCTGATTCGCTATGCATTGATTGAATGAATACTGTTTAAGAAGAAGAAAGTTGACGATTGGAATCATGTCTAAGGAACATATCCAATGAAGTTGAGTGACGTGTCTGCAGCGAATCTCTTGAAGAAGGAAGCTGATTGGAGCATGTCAAAGGAACAGGTACAACGAAGCTGACTGACGAGTTTACAACACTGCTAAAGAATTAGAGTCACACTACCTATATTAATTAGGATTATATTTCGTCTAGAATTATATCATGATTAGGATAATAGAAATCAAGGATTATATTGATTGTTCCAAGCGTCAACTCTCTTCATCAAGAATTGCTGCAGACAGATCAGTTAGCTTCGTTGGACATGTTCCAATCGTCAACTTCCTTCTTCTTCAACAAATACTTGCACAATCAATTGTTGAACGAGGAAATAAGGTGAACGATGAAACCAATTTAATCTAAAGTTGAGGCTCTTCCCTCGCTCTCAATAGTGAATCTTGATTAACGGACACTAGATTATTTTCGATAGATGCTCGTACGAAAAAGAAAAATGGGGCCTTGGAGAAATAAAACCTGAAAGGAGCTGAGGAAGATATGGTTGGGATAAGAGGAGACAGGCATGGGAAGCTTAGAGCTCAGACTGTTGAGATGAATTATGAATGCAAGTTGGGAATTGGGACCATAAATGTAACTCATTACCAATGTTTACCTCTCTACAGTACTCCTTTGGCTTTCTCCTTGGCTTTTTCCTTATACAGAGAGAGCCTGGTCGGTACGAAGAAAAATATCTTTTTGAAAAGTATATGAGTAATCGACGAGTCAATAAGAAATATTATTTTAAAAATATTTATGTGTTATTTATCAAAATACTATGAAAGCGCGATGAAATGAGACTTGGAGTGAGTACTAGGGTTGGGGATGATTTAATGTAATTAAATACTTTTTAGCAACAATAAATATGTACATTAATAAAAAATTGATAAAACTTTTATCCATATTAGTTAAATTCACTTGGATTCACTGTTGTTGTAAGTTTTAGCGATATTTACAAAAAATGTCAACTGCATCTAAAAATATATATTTAATGATATTAATTAATTATCATTAATTGTCATTTTTAGTATAGTATGAGTGGTTGATGAGGAGACAACAAATTTAGATTAATATTACTCATGCAATTTGTTTTACTTACTCCTGTTATAGGAAAATTATTTTTCTTTCATTCTTATTTTAACCAGATAAGATGTTTTGACGAATTAAACGTAAAAATATTGAAAAATATTTTCTTCCTTATCAGACACACCCTTAAAATGTGTTTGGTGTGAACAAAAATGTTTTCGACAAAAAAATCTGTTCCTACAAAATATGTCTTTTTTTTCAAAAAAGTGAAGTTTTGTTATTTATTTTTCAATATTTGATAAATAAGAAAGAAAATTAATATCCAGAAAACATTAAGAAATTCAAGTTTTGACAAAATTCTATTTTTTTGAACTAATTAATTGAGTTGGACTTCTTTGTAAGCTTATTATTTGAGAAATTGAGATTATGGACCACAAAACCAGCCCAAAGAAATGAGAAAATAGAAAGAAGTTGCATAAATGAAGTCCAACCCAATTTTCGGATGATTCGAATTTTAAAGTTTATGAATTCGAATTATTAAGAAAATAATAAAGTAAGAAAATATTTTTAAAAAATTAAGAAATCAATTTTTTGTATAATTTTATGGAAATTTTTATTTGATCAAGGGCAATTTCGGGATTTGCATAGGATATGGGATCATGTTATTTTTGAGAGATGTTCATGAACACAAAAACTAATCTTTTAACTCATTTTATAATCCAATTTCTCATTTAAAAAATCAAAAGTAGATTGTACGAATCAAAGCAGTTTCATAACTAAAAAAATTAAAAATAATGGCTACAATAACTCCCAATTCAATCTCATTCTCAATCTTACCCTCAGTTAATCCTCTTTTCTCCTTCCTCTCCCTCTCTCCAATCCTCTCTCGTTTTCGCCGCCGGAAAACGCTTTCCTTCACCATCTCCGCTGGCTCCTCCCGCCGTAGACCGCCTTTTGAGCCACCGGACTCCAAAATGTCAGTGTCAGTACAGATGCCAGCTGGTTCCGTCCGTCGAGATGCTGAGACTGAACCGCTGATAGATTCTAGAAATCGTGAGTTTGCTACTTAGCTCAATCAATTCTAATTGTGTGGACCTGATTAATTTCGCTTTTTTGATTATTAATTTATTTTTACTTAGCTCAATCAATCAACTATACCTTAATCCTAACTTATCTGTTAGTTATATTTTTGATCGGTATCTTATCCATTATATTTGTTCTACATTTTGCTAGAACTAGGAGAATTCATCACAAGTAGACTAATTTTACCGTGATTGTCACCTTACTGCGACATTCTTCTTTGGTTTAGCTTAGTTGAACTATTAAAAATGAAATTTGAAGTTATTAGCTTTTCTTTCAAGGCTATGTTTTAAAAATAAAGGAAAACTAATTGAGTGATTTAGCAGCTCCAGAATCCGGTTCAAGTGTGTGGTTGTTGATAGATATAGTTTTGAGCTGGATAGAAGGCAATTGAAGATCTACTTCTTAATATCCTGTCCTGGGTCAATATGGCCTTGAGGCAGTGTTACCAAAAGCAAAATGCAAATTAAGTGTGGACTTTAACAAAAAGACACAAATAGAGAAAAAATACAAATATATATATATATATATATATATATATATATATATATATATATATATATGTTTTGAGACAAAAAATACAAATATATATGTTTATTTCAAGTCTAATAATTATAAGTATGAATGTTAAATATATGAACAAATCCATTGAGAAGATATAAAGATTAGTAAAATATCAATTGTTTAGCTTCGCGTCTTCAGAAGAGGCTCATTGGCAACAGAAAGTTGCCTAAAAACCTTGATGACGACACTGAAGTGCACATTATTTGAGGCAAAACACTCAACACATTATAAGCTTCACTTCAGGGGTGAAGCGCGCCTTTGACAACAATGCCTTTAGGTAAATCCATGTTGTCAATGGTATGTATTTCCTAAGTTAATGACTTAATGTTCAGCATTTAGTGCGCTAGTAGGAGCACATTATTCATTCAAATTGAATTGCCCAGATGTCATTCTTATGCATGTGATATGCAAATGAGTTGGTCAGAGGAAGGAAAACCTGTCATGGACAAGGGAATCATGTCTAACAACTGAGACAACTGTTTCTTATTTAGATCACTTGCACATGCTTGTCTGAAGCACACACTTCTCTGAGGCGCATGGCTTCACCCATGAAGCGATAAACTCTCTCTTTGCGTCACTTCATCACTTTCAGCGGCAAAGTTAGCTTTTAATATATTTTTCTTGTTGCTTTGAGCACATAAAATGTAGAAGACCTTGAGAAAAAATTATGAAGTAGAGGAAAGCTCATAGTAGAGGTACAAAATGATAGCAGTAACATTGGTGCTCCCACTGTTTCAATTTATGTGCCTTACTTTCCCTTTTAATCTATTTCTACAAGAATATTACTTTCTATAGTTGGTAACTATTTAATTCCAACATCTCACACGACATGCTTAGGTCCACAAGATTCAGAATGCATTTTGGGACATTTGATGAAATTCAAACAATAGAGAGAAAAAAATGAAATAAAAGCAAAACCAAATATAGTAACAAACAATAATTATATGGATCAGAGAACTAAAAATCTATAATGAATTAGAATAGGTGAACTAAAAACCCATGTCAATCAACTTCAAAATCATTTTAAATTGTGATTAGAAGAAAATCTCTTACTCAGATTAGCAACTACTTTATTTTACTACATTTTTAATTTCCTATTCCTAATCACTAATATATTCTCTAACAATTAGTATATTGCTTCATCATCTACTCTTATGGTTTAATATTGTACTTCTTAAGAGAATGCCTGGGGCGTTGAAACAGTGTGCTATCTGTAATAAAGAGCAGGTTAAGTGACGTGAAGCGCCTAGACTGAGCTTTAAGAGTTTAGCATGTCAAGCGGGCTGTTAACAACTCTGCAACAAATGCAAAAAATTCGTCAAGTCTTTTTGTGATTGCATCCTAAGTTCCATTTAAAATAAACTTTTCATAATTTGGAACTCATAACGATAGATTAGAGTATGATTCATTTCTACAGTGTTGTTGTACAAATTGGGAAGAGTGAGTTGGCATGACCATAAGGAGGTAATTTAACACAGGAAACCAGAAAGAATTATAGATGGATTGGAACTTTTTGCATCTTCTTGATGCTTATCATTGAATTCTCCTTATTTCATCAAAATTATAGGATGAATTAAAAGGATCTGGCTGCTTAAAAGTCAATCTAGAGGAGCATATGATTGTCAATGTCATATTGGATATGCAAATAACTTTTTTCGGAGAAGGATTCTTTAGAGGGTAATTTATAGTTTAGAGTGGAAGCAAAAACTTTGCATCATGGAATTTGAATGCTCTAATATGCTTTATTTTTGTACCTCATGGCTCATGATGTTCAATTATCAGTGACAGCCACATCTGATCGTAGCTGAGAGAGTTGGTGTACCTTAGACTAAACCTAGCAGTCCATGTATGAATTCCTGTGTATTTTTCAGTATAATTTTTAGCAGATCTTGATTTCTTTAGCTTAAACTCTTTTCGAAAAAATTCCTCAAATAACCTCCTTTTCAGTAATATTTTGTGGATTGCCTACTTTCCTGTAAGAATTTGCTGTTATATATCATTTCCATTTTTGGTGCTTAGTATTCAGTAAGTTGTCATCATCATGGATTTAGCACCTATCAATACTCATACATGGTGGCTTATGTCACAATATGAGCTCCTTTTCTACTATTCTGTTTGTGTAGTGGTTCTTTTTTGGCCATCTCAATCTTATTTATGTTCTCCAATATGATCTTGTGCAGGAAAGGGGGATCAACCGACAACCACTATTAAAGAAGATTCTGTCTTGTCCAATAAAAGTGTGCCTCACAAGAACAAATATTCTTTAAGTTCAATCAGTTGCTTTGGAGTTGATCTAACCCCAGATAACATTGCTGTTGCTATGGTATATTTTGTTCAAGGCGTCCTGGGCCTTGCTAGGCTTGCTGTAAGCTTTTACTTGAAAGATGACCTACACCTAGATCCTGCAGAGGTATGTCATCCTGATAGAGTAAATTATTTCCTGTTATTTGTCAATCTTCCTACTGGAACAAAATTGTTTTCATCAAATTCAAACTCCAGATTCTAACCAAAGATGCTTTTAGTATATTTTCCTGGATTCAGGAATCTGATTGTCGTGCTGAATTTAAGAGTTGTTTTGGAATTTAAACTAAAGTTACATTCAGTCTTTTAAAATACAATTCTCTCTCGAATTTAGACTGCTACAGCCGCCAGTTGTTCTTTTTGTTTTACTTAAACTTTCTTTCTATTTTGTTACTATCCCAAAATTCTCTTCCTTCTTCAATGGACCCCTATTTGCACAATTTTTCTCTCTTTTCCCCTCACCATTTTGGTTGAGTCCACAGACTGACACATTTATATGTGAATGACTAGACAGCTGTCATATCTGGTTTCTCATCATTGCCATGGCTCGTGAAACCATTGTATGGTTTCATCAGGTTGGACTCAACTTTTTTTCATCTTTATTCATCTAGCTAGTTAAAGAAAGATTTCATGACATGAGCTTTTCATGTATAGTGATTCCTTCCCACTCTTTGGATACCGGAGGAGATCATACTTGGTACTCTCAGGGCTTCTTGGAGCATTCTCATGGTTTTTGATGGCTACCTTCGTTGATAGCAAGTATAGTGCTGCCTTCTCCATACTTATTGGTTCTCTTTCTGTCGCTTTCTCAGATGTTGTAAGTTCCTTTTGTTCCTAGTTAGTTTCAATAAGTTGAGACTAGTGCTGTTATGTTCATTGCCTAGTTATATTTTGTAACTGGTCTGAACTCCGAAGGTTAATGACAATCTATTTGGCTTTTGACCTTTAGTATTAGTTGAGTACTCGTTATGCTCTCATTTTTGTTCAGGTATTCCATTGCATAATAAAAAACTCTTGCCCATTATACACGAGATTTCCTTGCGTAAATGTGTTTTGCCTTTTGAAAATTTGAAGGAAGTCCTTAGTTGTAACCTTGGCAACAGGGCCATAAGTGAGGCCTGAGACTTAGTCGCACCATAGTATGTTCCAAGTTTTCAAGAACTCATTTGAGAGAAGAACTTATCAAACTAGTATGAAAAAGGGTATCTCAAAATTTCAGAAAGGTTGTCTAGAGTCCACTGGTGCGTCAAATATGTATCACGGTGAGGGCTTTTTCCAAGAAATATCAGGTAGTACACAACTATCTAACTTAAGTTTTTATACCTCATCCTTTGCTGTGTCCCTTACCATGTCTGAGGTTTCATTGCTTGTTCTCAGAAGACATGAAAAGAGAACAAAAGATCACTTGCATTTGTCATTTGTGGTTGTGGGAATATCAAAATGAGAGGAGTCTAACGACCTGCTTATCACTTTGGAAGCACTCTCACTAAATCTTCACCTAGTTGGGCCATGCTGGCTAGCCGTGCCAAATGACTTCTACAACACTCCTAGTGTCTGTTCTACTTTTATTCTGAGCACTCGAGTTTGCAAAGTCATGTGTTTTCTCTCCACAAATGTTGTTGGCGTCTACTTTTACAGTTACTACTTTCTCATGAGAACTACCGTACATTTAGTGAGTGATGATTTTTTAAACCCGAGTGATGAATGGAGCAGAAGTTATGATGCTGCTACTCCTTTTTTGAGGATAAAAATGGCATAAGAACCATGAAGGCTCATGTTCAAATCTTAGTGGAGGCAAACAAAACTCAATAATTTCTTCCCATCTGCCTAAGCCTAGTGGACAATAACTGTTTCTGGTGGCTGGTATCAGATACCTGGTGCAATAGTCGCGTTGTGCACAAGCTTACCTGAACACCACCGTCTTCTCGAAAGAAGGCTTTGGGGTTGCCCGGGTGGGGGCATTAGAACTTATTTTAGACTGAGCCATTTGTAGTTTGTAATTGGATATTCTATGCAAATTCAAGAGTTGTATAGTGTAGTGTGGATGGACTGTATATTCTTGCTTGGACAATGTTAATGATATTATCAGGTCACAGGCTATAGCTCCAACCACTGCTATGAACATGCTGCTGCGTCATCAACTGATGCTTGTGTTGATATCTTGACAATATTAATGTCACTTGGGAATTATTGGACTTGATGTTTGGTTGTTACACATGTTCAAACCAATGGAGTTACTGTCCTAATGAATTTGAGTTAATCTTTTCTTTGTTTGTTTGTAATGTTCCTATTTTTCCAGCTGGTATCTTAATTCTGCACCACATTCAGCTGGCATATGTAATTGAGTAATCATGTAGGTTGTAGATTCCATGGTTGTTGAGAGGGCACGCGGTGAGTCTCAAAGCATGTCAGGATCTCTTCAGTCATTGTGCTGGGGTTCTTCGGCATTTGGGGGAATTGTGAGTGCCTACTTTAGTGGCTCCCTTGTGGAGGCTTATGGTGTGAGGTATGTTACTTCTTCATACTTCTGAGTATCATATGGTTGTGGCCTTGTGAGTAATACTAATGGTCCTGTTGGGTTAATCTAATTGTTTTTGTACCGCCAGGTTTGTTTTTGGTGCAACATCATTACTTCCACTCATAACATCTGCGGTATCTGTACTTGTGAAAGAACAGCCTGTACGAGGCCTAGCAAGGGGAGCTTCTTTAGGCAATGGCTTCATAGAGAGCTCAAAAAACAATTTTACCCAGTTATGGGGAGCTGTTAAGCAGCCTAGCGTTCTACTTCCCACCTTATTTATTTTTTTATGGCAGGCTACGCCACAGTCAGATTCTGCTATGTTTTTCTTCACGTATGTGCTGTTTCAGGTTTGAACTTTTAAATAATATAAACATACATGCACAAATCTAATAGAAGTTTGTCCTGATTGTAGGACAAACAAACTTGGTTTCACTCCGGAATTCCTTGGTCGTGTTAAGCTTGTCACTTCAGTTGCGTCACTTATTGGTGTGGGGCTTTATAATGGGTTTTTAAAGAAAGTTCCTCTACGGAAGATATTCCTCGTAATGACTCTCATTGGTACAGCTCTTGGTATGACACAGGTATGTGTTCCAACATATATTTTCTTCTTCAGCTTTATGATTTTTCTTATGTTTTGGGTCATGATTTACTTCCGAGTATGATTTGTTTGTATTAGGTTCTTCTTGTGACTGGATTGAACCGGCAGTTTGGCATTAGTGATGAGTGGTTTGCTATTGGAGATTCCTTGATTATAACTGTTCTGGGTCAGGTAAATTTTTTTCTTATACTTGAGTGCAGTCTTGCTTAGTTGAAAATCTGCGAAGCATAAATCAAGCATACCGATCAAAATATAATGCAGTGAAGGCTCACAAAACAATTAAAGGATATAATGGCTAACTTCATGCAAGATGAAACTCACTGAACCTACCTACAAAAATGTATTTGGCTTGTGAGAAACAACAACTTGAGAGTTTCTTTCTTTCGAAAACAATTGAACTGGGACATAATGAAAATGATTCAGGGGCGATTACGGCTTTCGGAAGCGGGTTCATTTGAACCTAGTCTTCCCATTTGGAGTACAAATTTACATGTAAAAATAAATTAAAACTGCAAAAAAATATGAACTCGTCACTTTAAAATATAATGGGTTTAATGTAAGAACTTAAAGGGTTGAATCCATAGATCTAAAATCTTGGATACGCCTCTGAAGTGATTATGTAATTTTTCATGTATGTAGAATGTCTCATGAACCAATTAGGTCTCTATTCCAATTAAGAACTATAGCAGCCATAGAGCCAAATAAAATTTGTAAAAATGTACTTGCACATTAACTCTATAATTCTTAGGAATGCTAATTTCAGGTAACTGCTATGAATATAAAACTGTGTATCTAGGACTGCTATGTGATGTATAACTAGATTTTCGTTGGCCAGCATGAGTTTTGATAAGTAGAAAGATAATCTTCATTAGGTTCCATCTTATAGAAACTATATGGTCTCAACTATAAAAGGGCAGCTAAAGGGATTTATCAAGGTCTTGACCGCCCTATCATTAGCTTAAGGTTTTGGTTAGATATTCTATATCTTTTATGTCGTATTAGAGCGAACCTTTTGCAAGAATAGGTGAATGGTCAAAATAATGATTTTTAGATTTCTCAAAACCAAAGTTGAAAGTACAAAGGAGGAAGCTTTCACCACATTGATGAAGCCCCACTACGTGCTGGATAAATGTGAAACAAATAAAAATGGTGTATGACTTTTTAAAGAATACAAAAACTATTTAAGAACAGATCTTTTGGTGTCTTTTAGGCGAACGGTTATCTGATTAGAGTACTGAGGGAAACATAAGCGTTCATTTTAAATTTTGGTGATGTAACCTTCTTTTAGCACATCATATACAAATTTCGAAGATAGCAGTGGGTGAACTTGGAAAAATGAGTGAAAGCTTACATCCAAACTGCCATTTGATGAGATCGCTTATTAGATAGATGAGGGGAAGAAACATGGGTGTTCTCTTTTGGGTTTTGGCAAGTTAGCTTTTTATGGCAATTCACATAATCTGCTAGAGTATAGCAAAGGGTAAACTTGGCAAATGCTTTGAAGTCCGTTTCCTCAAGTTCCATTTTGAGTCTAATGTGCTCCTGCATTATCTTCTAATATATGTATGTACAACTGAAATTGAATCGTGAACGTTTTTCTAACATAGAGTTAAAGAGTATTCTGGCAACCTCTTTATCAGCATTGTCTGACTTGTTACCTTTTCAGGCATCTTTCATGCCTGTTTTAGTACTAGCTGCAAGAATTTGTCCACAAGGAATGGAAGCAACTCTTTTCGCGACCCTTATGTCCATATCCAATGGAGGGAGTGTTCTTGGAGGTCTAATTGGCGCAGGTCTAACCCAGGTATTTGGTGTCACCAAGGACAGGTTTGACAACTTGGCTTTTCTGATAATTCTCTGCAATCTCAGCTCTCTATTGCCTTTGCCCCTACTTGGTCTTCTTCCTGGCGATGAACCAGATACAAAAGACAATACTGATATTGAGATGAAGTCTAATTGAATTCTTCCCTGCTGTGCAAATCCTGAATCTGCCCAAGTATCTCTGAAGCTTTTCAAGAAAACAATAGGAGTGAATACAATTGTAAATACAAATACTAATATTAAAAGACTAAAGATACGAGTCATGTTGTCAATTCATCACACCACATAAAAGTTTAGTGGATTAGGAACTTGTTTAAGCATGAGATAGATCTTGTTCCGTGATCCAGGCAGGACTTTGGTATAGTTGTAAGAGCATTATGCATGATGTGCGGGTTAGGCACATGTCATGAGTTCGGACCCTCCTGTAGACAAAAAAACTGGTGTTTAAGTGGAGTAGGATAGAGGGGCAAGCTTATCATCTATCAAGTTTCGAACTTGAGCCATGTTGATCTTACATATGTCTTTCTGGATGACCCTCTTAAGTCTTGAATGCCCATTGAGGAATTGTTATTCGGCCTTGCTGTTTATCGACCAGCTTTTGTAATCAAATCTTAGCTAAAAGGTATTGAACATTGATTGTCCTGTATTAATAATGATATTTTCAATTTTCTCCTATCAAACGAAGCCAACTTAATACTTATTAAGAATATTATATAATATAAGTTCAATGGAACATTAACTACAAACACAAATAAGCAAAAAATTGAATTTATTATGACCACCAAGTCCATGACACATTGTTTTCTTTGGGTTTAAGTCTGCACAAATTTTATCTTTTGAGCTATGTTTCATCGAGCTCTGAAAATGCGTTTGTCTTATAAAACTCTTCATTTTCTTTTCCACTCAAAAGTAGTATTCGCTCTAGTATCATGTACACCTCATCCTCATCCGTAGAAGCTTGTCAATCGCGAGTAGGTGGTTGTTTGACCTGTCCCTTGTAAACATGGACTGATAAGTCATGTTATGTTGACCAAGCATGCATAGATGACATGTGTCGTATATTACATGTAATGTCCCGAGACAAGCATGCGTGAAATATGGCACATGTCATGTCTCTGGACACCTTTTCAAATTGTCAGTCGTCTTATCATTTACTTTTTCATGCAGTATCATAATTATAATTTTTCACTGAAAGAATTCAATATAATATATGATCACCTGATTTTTCTACTTTTTATTAAAACGAGGAGTTATTAAGTGTCTTACAAGATTATCTACCCATAAATTTCTCCAATACATTTTAAGTAGCCCTTTTGTCTATTAAACTCAACTTAACAAAAAAAATATTTAATCGACAAATATATTTATCATTGAGATTGGGAAATTTTCTACTACAAGAAAACCTGTCACGTGACAAATTGATAGAAGTTCACATGGGGATGGCCTCAAAAGGTTCCTACAAAAACAAAACAAATTACAATAGTGTAGTCACATCTCAAAAGGCCCAATAATTTCCACCAAATTCAATTCAAAATCCATTAGTCATCTATTTAATATTCACGTTAGAGTCCGGCTAAATTTAAATTTACACAGAAAAATTCTACGTTAGAAGGTAAAAGTGCTCCTTAACAAAGGCGACTTCATACTCAAGGGGTACTCGAACTCGAGACCTTTGATCAAGAACAAGTGAATACTTATTGTGTTACTTTCATTCTTTAAATAAAATAAACATAATTTCCACAATAGTCCATTTCCTCATTTTTCTATTTCAGCCACTTTGCCCTACAAATCCTTTTCCAATTTCTAATTGGGTTCTTCTCACCTTTTCTATGATTTCTCATCATCATGATATGGAGTTTCTATTTTTGCCTTGCTAGTTGCTACAATATGTTGATGTCTTTATACAATTCTATATCATTATGCATGATGACTTTAGCATGAAGCACAATTTTCCTTTCCCCTACCACATTCGCGAGACATTTAGTAGCAATAAATTTTCCTTTTAACGATAATATCATTGTAAAAATATATATAACAGTAATTAAGTCAATGTTGTTGCGTTTAGAGTCCGTAAAGGCTTTAACAATATTTTTATGATGTGCTAATCATAAATACTAATATTATCTTATTGTCGCTAAATATAACATAACAATAATCATATTATTACCGTGATAATATAACACCAAATTATTCAATTACACAAAATCTTTATTTATTTAATGATCAAAGGATTGAAAATATTAAAGATATAAAATCTATAATTAACTCTCAAATTACATGGAGACACATAGTTTATTTGTGATTTAGGTTCACTTTGTGATTTTAAGAATAATCCCACATGGAGACACACCTTTATATGACTCTTTTATAAGTTGCACAAGCAACTAAATTAAGGAGAATAGTGGGTATACTTCCTAGTTTATCAAAATGGTAGAGTTTTAATGGCCCTCCATGTGGTAATTGATGCACAAATAAGGACATGGAAAATAAAAATTGATCAATGCTTTTGAGAGGTTAGGGGCAAGCAATATTTTTTTGGGTGAATGATCGAACTGTTATAAACATGTTTAGCGTCTAAATTACATAATTTTTGCCTCTTCAATCTCTATACTGATTTAAATTATGTCACACAAATTACTAAAATGGTCAAAGAATATAAATACTATCATTAAAAAATTGTACCTGTTTCCACATATGAATGTAAGATTGTCTCTCTGATTGATAATTTTTGGATAAGTAAAAATTATCTGAATCTACCAATATGGTAAGATTCTTCAATATTTGTTTTGTCCACACCCAATATCCCAAAAGTAGTCACATGGGGAGATGGGGAAGTTGGAAGTTGGAATAGTTGTTAGACCCTCCACTCCAATCATTGAACTACTTTATTAATTAATAACATAAAGTTCTTGACTAGAACTATTAATAAGAATTTTTTTATAATATAAGATGTAAATATACAAGTATAATACTAAGTTTCTAGCCAATCACTTTAACCCTTACCTAACAATAATAAGATTCTAATCATTTATACAATATATATACTTAGCAATCACAAGTGACTATTCTAATATATCAACTTAAGATAATCAAAACACTACTTACATAAAGTATTTAAGTTATATACTCTTAAATGATTATCAATGTGATTTAACATATAATAAAAATATACTTAATCACCATTTTTTAATTATTATGAATATGTAGTCGCTATTCTTTGGGTACACATAAGTAAAATTTCATTCCTATGTAATATCTCGCAAACCATATATAACAACGAGCTCGATCAAAAACGCAAACCCTTGCTTTTGCTGGCAAGGGATTTCAAATTTGAAAACTCTAATATGAAAGTCTCAAGCCCAAATCGTGGGCCACACGGAAGGGTAATTACCATTTATTTTAGGGATTAAACAATGCTGTCAAATAAAGTAATCTTTAATTAATTTTTATACAATATTATTATATAACAATTTTTTACATTAACTTAGATGAGAACATATATACTCCATTTATCATTAATGATATTTGTTTTTGATTAGCCACTATGGCACTATCGGTTGGTGCAATGATTAGTGATATTATAAGGAGACCTTATTAGAAATGATTATGATAATTGATAAGGGAATAAAACACTTGATAAAGAAGAATTATTTGATGAATAATGTTGTTGAAGTTTCATAATGCACCATATATATAAGTATCTAATATATATATAGTTACTTGTATTTTACTGCAAAATGATTATGGTGTATTCTTTATTCTATAAACTCTCTAAGAATCAAGGCTAATTAAAGAGTGAGTTCAAGAGTTCAAATTGCCAAGGCATCTTTTAATTAAATTAATCAGTCAAAAGTAGGAGACCCCAAAAGTAACAAGGATATATAATAGACAACATATTAGAAAAATATGAAATTTATCGATAATTTCTAACTAATTCATCGTTAATAACCTAGTTTCATCTTTAAAGCCCTTATGCACGGTCACCATCGCCTCCCCCCCCCCCCCCCCACCTCTTGGCAATCGACCAGCCAACTAGGTTAAGTAGTGATATCGGGGCTAGGGATGGAGAAAGGTGCCGATAAAAACATATTCAAAATTTAAATTTTATAAATTATAAGTAATTCTAAATCAACATTTGCAAATACTAATAATTGAATTTATAAATTTAATATTTACTATTTTTTTTAAAAAAAATAAATCTCTTAACATATATATATAAAAAATCAGAATCAAAGTTATTAAATTCAGCTGAACTATATATTATCCTCTACATCTGCCCCCTTGATGTTAAGAGGGAGATATGCATGGCAGGGGATGGGTATGCTATTAAATTATCTAGATTATGACAATTGAGTGCGATCTAGCATAAATGTATGATGTATTTTTTTTATCGAAATAGTGATAGACTATCGTGAACTCAATAATTTTATGTAATTATATTTTTTAAATAAAATTGATCGATAAATATACAAGAATATTTAGCTTGAAAACCAGTTGGTTTGGTTATTATTGAATATTAAGTTGATTTGTTATAAAAACTCATAAAATTTAAATTCTGAATCCGCCTCGATAATTAATAAATTTCTTTCTTATTCTGTCTTAGTTTATTGAATTCATTTTCATACCAGATATGATAATAGGTGTGTGGTGAGAGACGTGACCTAAAATTGAAGTGGGAATGAGGGTAGTTGGTTAGTAGAATTCTTGGTTGGGAGGGAATTGTTCAAAAAGATAGATAATTATATCCAAAAAGCATGTGGGAAGCCATGTGAAATGCACTAAATACATAATCATCCATTAATGAAAGTTCAATTAAATTAACAAAGGTTATTCTAGGTGAGAAATGATTAATATTCTGAACAATGGATCTAGAGCTAAATTCCATCTAATAGGGATATTTTTTAAGATAGAACCAATTAACTCCATTATGTCTTCTATGAGAAAAAAGAAACTAAAAGCCAATATAAAAGACAATTTTGAATTACCAAATTGGAAAAATGAAAGTCGTGACTAGTTTGACATATTACTTAATAGTCAATGAAGTAGATGAATATTAAAAACTTGGGTTCAAATTTCATAGAGGCAAAAACATAAGATAATTCCTTCCTATCTATTCTGGACCTTAACGAAGAAAGTCATCCTGTACCTATGTTAGAAGGAAGTGGCGAAGAAGGGACGAGATTCTATATATGAAGAAGTAAACACAGGAAGAAGCCGATCAGAGGTTCTACATCTACTATATATATATATAAGTAAAAAGTAATATTAACATTATAAACAATGTAATTTCTATCAAAATAGGTTCATCTGAACTCCATTGATCCTATCTAACTCCACCGCTATTGATAGAAGTTAACAAATAATTCATGGATCAAATTAGTCGATGCATGCGTGTTGGCTTATGGACAAGGAGAAATGGAGAGGGAATTACAATGTGGAAAATCGAACCCTCGCTAATAAAATGAGAGTTTTGAAAACCATCCAAATAAACTATTTATTAATTTATTTGAAAATGTTGCAAATATATATCGTTCGTCCAATTAATTTACTAAAATGACCATAGTATACCTAACCTATAAAAATCGATGTTATATGTTGTGTATAGCTACGTATATTATATATGAAATATTCATTACTTATACCCTCTATACACATTTTATTAATAGATGATCGAATAATTCAGATCCGTAATTATTTAAATAAATTCACATCCTTCATATACAAGATGACTAGACCATAGTGTTGAAAGTGCTATATCTAGAGTCCTAGACCTAGGAATATATATACATATATAATATGTAGAAAAACTTATAGACCCCTCATAAACATTGATGGAGGAAACTGTGTTGGCCACTGAGTAATGCTGGTTGCCTACTAGACAAGAATTCACATGTTTACAATCCTAGACAATTACTACACTGTTTTATGTGGCTATAATGTTTTGTTTTTTTTATTTTTCATAGAGAAAATATATATACTATAGTCTAGTAATATGTGATGTCTCTCAAACCTGAGTAACCCCACATGTATATAAATTTGGCAATTCTTTGTCTGTGGACCAAAATGTGTTACTTCCTTCAATCTAATATAATTTCTGAATTTTGAATGAGGTCCTTTTATTTCTTTACTATAAGATAACAAACTTTAGCCATGACTTAGGTTCAATAAAAAAATAAATTGAAGGAGAGGTATCCAAATATATTGATTAAAAACAAAGGATATATATGCATGCATTTATGCTTGAAAGATTCTCCATTTTTTATTTTGTACGATACATGCTTGAATTTAATCGAATTAATTTTTCAGATAGTCATATCACTATTGAAAAAATAAAAATAAAGAAAATATTTTTCTGAAATCTTAAATAGTTATAATTATTAGTTAAGTGATTATGACAAAATTTTACCTGATTTTATATTAACTGTCATTTCAAATGTAGTTTTCTCTAACTATAGTGTCGTTATGGTAGATATACAAATTATCTTAATTACAAGAAGTCAAGTCGTGGTGTTGCTAAATTTGGTAATTCATCTTGAAATAATTTTTTATTAAATTTACTTTTTCGGGAAAGATTGATAAGATATATTTCGAGGAAAGACTCAAAATAGTCCCTCACTTTTGGGTTAAGGCTCAAAAGTGATTCTTCAGTTTTCACATAGAGCACTAATAGTCTCTCATGTTTTCTTTATCAGCGCACTTTTGGTTCTCCCTAAAATTTTTTGCCTATTTTAACATTAATTTTCTCCAAAATTTTATACAAGGAATGTCCGATCGTCTTTATATATATAATAGAAATAATAAATTTATCTGAGAGGTGATAAGAAAAACACATTGTTCTGTTCATTAGATATTACTGCAGCTAAACAAAAAACATCTTCACATATATGACTTTGCAAGAAAAGAAAAAATTGTACAATTGCACGTGAAATTATCGTGATAAACCTCTCGATTTTACCTGCAATACGATTTCTACTAAACAAAACAAAGTTTTTTTCTTCTCACATTCTTTCATATGGAGTTGTTATTTCTACTAAATATATAAAATGACGATTAAACATCTCATACATAGGTTATGGATAAAATTAATGTTAAAAAATAGGTAAATTTTTGGAGAAGGACTGAAAGTGCACCAACATTACAAACATGAGAGACTGTTAGTGCTTCATGTAAAAACTCACGGATCACTTTGAGCTTTAACCCAAAGAAAAGGGACTATTTTGATCCTTTCCTCAATATATTCCCATCAAACTCAAAGTTTTTGATATTTTTATATTTTTACGGCACAAAAATACATGTACTCTCTATGTTTCAATTTATTGTGACGGAGTTTAAAAAATATAAGAAGACTAGGCTACTAAAACTATCCTTAAACTAATGATTTTTTTTTTTTAGAAAAAAACTAGTCACAGAGATTAAAATAATATAGTGTGAGCGTCTGTCTAAAAATCGAAGTTTGAAAAATATGAGAAGACTGCGCAATATTTTAAAAAATCCTTAAAATAATGATTTCTTACACAAAAATAAAAAAAAATAATGAGTCACATTAATTAAAATAAAATAAATATTAGTTATACATAAATTAAAAATATCAATATCAAACAAAATATTAAATATAAAAAAAATACTACATATTATTATTATTTTTATACATTTCACCAGACGATCAAAATTGCAGGAGTCAACTAGACGTGTTAATATAGATGATACTCATAAAAAAAAGTAGTAAAAGAACAGTTCCGTTATATATATTATTTTATTATTATTATTATTATTTATGACTGTACATTGCTTATTTATGGGGTAATAGGTAATTAGAGTCGTCTAATCTAAGTTGTCATTGGAAGTCCAACTAAATTAGACATGATGATGGATTAACGACATTAAGTCCATTAATTAGCAACATTATCACCCTACTTAATATTGATGAAAGCTTGTTTTGGCAGTCATTTTCATTTAATTATTCTATTATACTTTCTTTTGATAAAGGTATAATATATGCAATTATTTGTACCTTAATTAATCATCACTTATTATCTCCACTACTTCACATTTCTTAATTTATTTTTAACACAAGATTAATTATTATAATAATTCACGAGTGCATATATATAATTTTTAACTTTGGAATGAGGGATTTCCCCCCTTATTTTATGGTATATATATAGGGATAGCAACATTAATAGTGGCAGCAATTTGATATCTATAATGCTTGTTGACATGACTCCAAACTAGCTATAATATAAATATATTTTCCTGATTTTTATTGGACATCTAAAACAGGATGAAGTAATAGTTGGCTTAGTAATTTTCCCCCTAAAAATCAGATATATGATATTAACATTAGAATTCGACTTGTCTGTTGATTCAATATTGATTGATTATTGAGTTATTTACATGTTAGATTCAAATATATATATAGCATAACATATTGAGAAACGCTTAATTTTTCAATATGATTCATCTAGACGTTTGAACTATGATATATTTGAATTGAACGATTGAACATATGATACACTGTTCATATATATAGACACTTCCTACTCAAAAATTTTAATAAGTTTTTGTGTGTATTCTCAAGTGTTCATTATTTTGTAGATAAGTTGACTACTTAAAATATGTCATCTCATTTTACTATCTAACTTCACTAAGTAATAAATCTCTATGCATGTGTGGAATTCCAATTGATGTTGATGTTTATAACTAAAGAAAGAAAAGTGCTTATTTTATGTGAGTAAATAAATTTATCTATTTTATGAGCTTTTGTGAATACTCGCTTAAACTTTTTTTAAAATATGAACTAAAAGTGTTTAATATTACTCTTTATCATATGTTCAGATGCTTTATTAAACATATCATATATAACTTAAATGTTTAGATTAAATATACCGATAAATTCAAGGAGTCAGTTACGTATTTTTCTTTTCTTTTATGAAGATAAACGTGTGATTGAATCTTGGTATAGAATTGCTTAGAAGGGCCAATAATTGCCCTCTAGAAGAAATCATTATGGCTAATCAAGTCAAGATTATGGAAAAATGAATGAAATAAATCTTGATATAAAATGGTGAAAAGAGTCCACCAAAAACTATACCACAAAAAGAAAAAATAAAAACAGGATAAAAAGTCATAATATAGAAAATCTAGGAGTATCATACTTTATGATAATATTTTCTCAATATCAATAATGATGCTAAATCTAATCCATATTATACGTAAGAAAAGGGAAAAAAGTGAGAGAATATTCAAGCAAAGGGGAAAAATGGATTTTTTTTATATAAAAAAATCATGGGGAGTTCAATTGGGATGGTGATGTGCACAAATACTTCAACTTGAAATTGTTTTTGCAATATTATAATCCAATTACTCAATGATAATTACATCTTTTCTTTCCGCCATGTATATGATTTTCGTATTAGAATCCAATTAAATTTTGATCGCGCATTGCAGGACTCATATATGAGGGCGACACTCTTAGAAGAAATATTTTTCATTCTAATACTTGAATCCGAAACCTTTACTTAAAGGTGGAGGGATCCTAATCATCCCTATTACAACTCATTTTTTGTGATTAATTATGACACTTAATCAGGGTTCTAAACGTCGATCATACTTTTAGGGAGCGTAATCAAATCAAATTAATAAAATTATGGAAACTAACTGAAATGAGAGGTCCCATAACTACAGCCTTAAGTCTAAAGTATGAATTATGAAGGTGGAATTTGTTAAATGCCTTATAAAAGCACCACTAAGACGTTTAATAAAAAATAAAATATAATATATAGTACTAATACAACTAGGTCAACATTTCTATACAATGCTTAAAGTAATAATTTTCTATTGGTAATATTTATCCTCATGCACTTAATATTTAGCTCATTGCTAACATTTTTCAACGGATATATCACAATTAATTTGACATTATTTTCGATCAAAAATATTTCTTACTAGCCAAATTCTGATGAATTGCATAGAGAATTGGTGATTTTCTTGTATTTATAATCGATGTTGAAAATATAAATTAATTATAAAAAAAGTCGTATAAGTTTTTACACTTGTTCAAATAAAACGATAATTACCTTAGCAACTAACACAATTATTACAATTTGCCTAACTTTGGCGTTAGCTTTTGTTTTTCTTTCATATGTATATATATTTTTTTGTACGAGTAATTTTTGGATCATGTTTTATAATAAGACAATTATTGATCCCTCGAGTAACACAGAGGATGAAAAAGTGGTTAAAGTATGATTTTGAATTTGTGATGTAGATCTAATATTAATTTAATTTAATCAAATCTATGAAATGAAAATCTTTAAGTGGAAATAGTTAATACATACATAAAATAACGATATTCAAATAAATCAAGGGTACAAGAAGCGATAGATTCTAACCCCTATGCAATTTAGTGTGGTCCCTTTTCGTCTTTTGAAACAAAGAAAAAGAATATGTTAATCGTTTCTAATGTAACGTGTCAATAGTAAAAAATCATACATTATTTAATATTACTATTACAAGCTCAAATTCAAAATAGTCACTGTTATCTACTACTACTTGATTTAATTTTTTTCTAAATTTTTTATTATTTGATTTTGAAATTAATTGGACCTTTGAAATAATTTAATTATATTGTTGCATACAATAAGTGATTTATTTAAATATAAAATTCAAACCTAATCGTCACCAAAAAAAAATTTACTATAATTTTTTTGGAAATCGGTGAATAGTCCTAACCGAAAGTAACCGTCATTCAAGGCAAAGGCAAAAGCAAAAACTACCACCACCTAAAGTAACAATTAATAAATACCATAACATAAAAATAACAATAAATGACAAGCTAATAAAACAAAAGAATATGACACCATGTAGTATATTTTTCCATTGAAATTTTGTATAAGTTAGTTTGAGTTAGCACAAAATTTAAGATGGAAAGAATTTTTTTGAAATATATGAATTAATTAAATATTTTGAAGTTAAATTGTATAGAAATATGTCATTTTATTTTTTGGATCGATTAAAAAGAAAAGCGATTCATACGGAGAGAAATAAAATTTCGTTTATTCACTAATTGTGATACTATACAAAAATGATATTTAACGGCAATTAGTTAACAATAATAACTTAACTGTCATTAGATATATTTTTAGAGAAAACTAATATTTTTTCCAAAATGTCACCAAAATCTATAACGACGTTGATTTCAATGTCAATTTACTAATATCAGCAAAATATTTAACATTTTTTGTTAATGTGCATATTTCTTGTGAATAAAAATTATTTTTATCGTATTCCTTTATCTCTAATGAGATGTTTTGTTCAACCTCTTGAAATATGGAAACAAAAATATGTTACAAGTGCCACTTCTAAAAATAGACCTTATAATGTATAAATTCAAATTTAATCAGACTCGTGGACCTTCTCTCCTAGACCAAGTTGTCTAATTTTCCATTTGCCAATGGTCCCTCATAACATGGAGCAATTTATGCCACTTTTCCCCACTATAAATTTCTCACTTTCTCCCCTCTTAATTTCCCACTCTTTTTTCCTCTCTTTTCCCCTCAAAATACCTATAAAGAAAACAAAACCAAAAGGGGAAATTCTTGCCTTGAAAAAAAAAAAAACTTTTTTTGTGTTTTATTTTTTGCAATGGACATAGAGTTAGTAAAGTGTGAATGTTGTGGACTAAAAGAAGATTGTACACAAGACTACATTAGTCAAGTTAAAGAAAATTTTGATGGAAAATGGCTATGTGGACTTTGTTCAGAAGCAGTTAGAGATGAAGTTAATAGAGGAAAAAAACAATTTCTTTGTATGGAAGATGCTCTTAAAGCACATATGTCATTTTGTAGAAAATATAAATCAAATCCAGCAATTAAAGTAGCTGATGGAATGAGACAAATGTTAAGAAGAAGGTCTGATTTAACTTCATCATCATCTTCAAATTCATCTAATTCCAAGAAGTATTCAAGATCAACAAGTTCCATCTCCTATTACTAGTTATGTCTGTGTCTCAGTCTCAAACAAGTTGAAATCGACTATATGAATCATCCGGAAAAAAAGGGTTGGTGGAAAATAAAAAGGTCTAACAACAAGAAGTTTTTTTTTTTTTTTCTCATGGAGAAATCTTTTCTTGATTTCCAATTTTTCATCTTGTCTTGTATAGAGGATGTTTTTATTTTATTTATTTTTCAATCTACTAGTGAAGATAATTTTTTTGTTTTGTTATATGATTTATGTTCTACTTATTACTTTTCCTCAACTATTACTATGTGATTTTCAACTTGCTATAACAAATATTATCTTAGACACGAATAAATTAAATAAATTATATTACTTTTATATTTAAGCTTATTTCATATCGTCAGAATTAATATTTAATGGAAAGAAGGGAGTTCGTTTTTTTCTCCATTCTTTCCCTACAATTAATAATGGAGATTTTTAAATCAAGCTTGACAAAATTTTCTCCTCTTTTTTTTTTTAACAAAAGTTGGAAAGGAAGTTGATTTTATTTTCTTCATTGAGTTGATTAAACAATGATCTTTTTTCTTGTATTAGGACTTATCTCAAACTCTTTTTACCTTTAAGTTTTTGTGGTGCATTAAAAAATATTAAATAGAATATTATATCAAACTCATTTATAAGCTACATTTATATCTGTCATGAGAAATTTTTTTTTATATCTTTGATAGTGCTATATTAGATAATTCCTCCATTTCGAATTACTTATCTATTATTAAATTAACATATTTATAAGAAAATAATTATTAATGTAATGAGCTTATCATTTTATTTCTATTAATTAAGAAGTGAATGGAAAGTTCTATATTTTTTAAAATAATTAGTCATTTAATTGAGGATATAATAAATAAAAGAAATTATTCTTTCTTGATTTGTCAAAATAAACAAATAATTAGGAATAATTATAAAAAAAATGAAAAAATAATTAGAGACTCGAGGGAGTAATAATGATCATCCTATGAAAGGTCAAAAAAATTATAAATTTCATTTTTAAAGCCAGAAGCTTATTTTTCGAACTCCTAACTTTTAATTTTTTAATTTTTTTTTACCTTTTTCATTTTTTAATTAATTGATTTTGAAAAGCACTCAAATAACTAGGAAGATCCCAATGCAGATATGTTCATAATTTTAATATTTAAGGTCAACTTCCCACTAAACATAAAGATTATTATAGGAATCATATCATATGCTTCAATAACTTTATGTTTAAGATGCTTTCATTAAAAAGGTTCAAAACCTTTTTAACACAAATATTTATGTTTTCATAATTAGAAAAGTTATAATTATTTTTGATTGAACACTTATATTTTTTTAAATTAATTAATTATGATTGAACACTTATCTGATCCAGCAGATTGTATTAAGCTAAACTGTGTTGACCTGTTATTAATTCAAGTTTTAAATTTATATTAAGGATGATTCATCACAATGCCCTGTGCATGTAAATAAAATAGAATTAGTTCACCAACTATTTTAACATTTAAAGGAAATGATTTATACAACTCAACTAACACATGACTTGATTTCATTAACATTTTTTTTAACACTTTTTTATTATTAGGCATCGTTGAAATTAAAGAGAATAGTGAGACTTGAACACTTAATTTACCTATTGTGGGAGAATATTTTCACAGATACAACTGAACTCACTACTAAAAGTATGTGAATTTGCTGTCATGTTTTCTATAATTCATTATTCGAGTAAAAAATTCACGTTATATTAATAGTGAAGGTAAGATCGATCATTTGGGGGTCAACTAATACATGATTTGATTTTTTGATGATTTAGGAAAATATAATTAAGTTGATATCTTATATGATTTTTCTTGTTTTTAATAATGGCTTGCACATTTTAAATTTCCCCATGATCATGGAGCTAATTCCTATGGTGAAAGTATTGAAAGCAAAAATATGACCAAAAAAAAAAGGAAAAAGAACTCAACCATTTTTTTATTATCTATTTCAATAGGTTTATGAGGTGTCAAAATAATACACCTTAGAGTGTAGACCATTGACATCTTCGATTCCAAGTAATCTCACTCCAGTCAAGCCAAGATTAATGGAATTGGATAATTTCCATTCTACTTAATATTATTTTGTACATATATTGTGGCAGAGTCATAATTTTGTAAAGGGTGTAATTAATATAGTTTAGATTATCGAGAATATGACCTTAGATATGGATTAGAATAGAAAGTTAGTAGGTAGCCGTGGATTGTCTAGTTCTAATTATTATAGTTATAGTATTACTCATGAGTCATATGTATGTCATTTGATGCTAGTTATGTTATTATTTGTTGTGTTTTTTACTTCGATTATCATATTGTTTTGTTAGTGCGTTTTATTGTTGTTACTATGTGTTATTTGTGGTATATTTGGTTACTACTTTTTCTGGGTTGCTTTAGACTATTTTTCTCCTTAAGCCAAAGGTCTGAGGTATAGATTAAAATAATTTATGAATATTTTATTTTTTTCAAATTTTACTTTGTGAGATTAAACTTGATATATATGCTATTATCGTAATCGTCATTTAATGCCGCTTTGTAAATTACAAATATTTTTTGTTTGTGAAAATCAATGTGTTTGATGCAACGTGCCAACAATTCTTTAAAACAATATATAAATTTAAAATAGTAACCAAAACCTGAAATTACCCTACTAAACCTAAACTCACTTATTAAGACTGGACCAATTCTTTGGGTATTCTTTAAATAGGTTTAGACTAAAGTCATTGCACTCTTATCACCATTTGACAAAATAGACTGATGAAAAATCCTTCAATTATAACCATCCCTAATGGAGTGGGTCATCAAAATTTTGTTACAAATTAAATGTTATTCCATGCATGACTAACTCGATATAGTTTGATAGTATTTCTGAAAAATCTTATGTACGTCGTTGTATAAACCATATATAGAGCATGATGGTACATTACATATGGAGTGTAAAATCACCATAAAATTTGCAAAATTTAGATTAAGATTGGGCATCCATTATTATTACGATGATATAGTAAAATTGAGTATTCATTCGATTCAATGCCAGATCAATCAAATTTATTCTTGATTTCGATCGAGAGAGCTCTAATAACCAAGTCCAAGTTTAAATGGTTTATTATTGTGCCCATGAATCTTAAAAAAACAATCACATCTTATGGTCATGCACTTCTTCAAATTAGAAAACAAAATATAATATAAAAAAAAAACTTTTTTTTTTCAGAATAAAAAAAACTTCACTCTGAAAAATTATTAGACAAGTAGAATCTATGACAACTTAATATTTAGATTTAGTGGCCCCTAATAATAAGCTCTTTTTTGTGGAGGATTTGATGTATGGTCCCAATTGATAATTTTTTTGTTCCTTAAGTACAAAGCAAAATAAATTGATATACCTAAATGTTAAAAGTCAATCAAAAAAATGAAGCATGGGGACTGAAAATATCTTTTGAAAAAATTAGCATACGACATCATTTGTGTTTAATTAATAATACTATAGGCTTTCACTTCAACACGTCTTATCTATCTCGTAGACGTTCATTATAGTCCATCTCCCATTATTAAATGCGTACCCTCAAGACATCGACTATACGCTAATGCATAGATTTTCTAACACGAAAATCTACAATAAATTTCATTATTGATTAATATTGACACAATGTATAAGAAAAATAAGTACCACGTGATAAATCATAGTGAAGAGTGGTGTATAATTAATTTTGAACTTATAACTAGTCTATCAATTGAGGTGTTTTTGTATTGTCCACTAATTTAAATTGGAGAAATTCTTGATTAGGTATATAAATATATGCTTTTGGGTTCCTAAATATAGGAAAGGCAAAATGTAGGTGGGGGCCTAATATGCCAAATGGTAGTTGTTTGGTATGTTGTTAATTATAGGCTTTAATTAGATGCAAAGATTAATTGATTATCTTATAATAGGTCAATAATTGTCTCAAACAAAGAATATTTTTTATATATATATTATTACAATTTTTAAAATTAACGATTATAAATTAATGTGTGAAAAAAATTAAAGCTATAGTTAAAAAAGAAGAAGTAGATCACAATGTATTCAGATGCAAGGTTCAAAATCCACCAAAATAGCCTTCCTCTTTGTTTTTCTTCCAAATATTCATGGCCACCCAATTATAAAATATAATATAAATATTTAATGAAAGAAATAATAAAAAAAAATAAAGAATGCTATACATTGGTGTTTTTTAGTTTAATCCACATTGGACTCCATTCACCGTCTAGATTAAAGATCTATGGTGGATGGTGGAAACTTATTGAATATATATCCAATATTCACAAGATTCAAGATTTTTAGATGCCTCTTGAGGAAAAATTGGAGGTAACTCAGCAATCCTATGTTATTTTACTTAAATAGATTTGGAGAAAAAATAATCTAATGTTTAACTCAGTTCTAAAATCAACTCATGAAGGAAGGATCGTGTAAGATTATATTATGAGTTCATGTTTCCATCCAACAAAAGATATGAGAGTCAACACTCCTTATACGATAAAGATTGAACATTTAGAGTGTGAACAATATATGATGGGAGACTAAAATTGGATATGACTTCGGTATCATGATAAATAAAAAATAAAATTTTACGCTTATATTAAGTCACTTAAAATTCTTAGACGGAAGTTAGAGTCATAGGGAGTCTTGAAACAAAAATCTTAAGTGAAAAGTTTTATTATAAGAAAGTTTCTGATATAATTGAATATGACCTGATTTGAAATGATTATATCTCTCAATATATAAGGTGTTAACGGACCTATTACATATCAAACACGGGTCTAAGAGTCTAGTTTTTAATGCATTAAACTGTTTATTGATTCGACATTAAAGTAAAGAGTTAAAAATTATTTTACCAGAAACTGTCCTAACAGATGAGGTCATGGATTTAAGTCGAGTTTGACTAGCAATAAAAATAACTTTTGGACTTCAAGAAAGATAATTTTCATATTTTCTCAAAGCGACATCTAGCCGTCATTAAAGCCCATAAACGAAGTGGGAATCCCATTAATTATTACTATCATTTTTTGACTATTTTTGTGAATAAAGTAATATATTGCTAATTAAATGAAATGGGAGGAATCGGATCCAAAAATTTTAAATCTTTTACCATCAATGTATATAATGTTTAAAGAGAAAAGACATAAAGTGACACTTGAAGTTGTCTCGAAATTTCAAAAAGACACCTAAACTATGCAAGTGTCTTATTACCTCCTATACAATTCTGAACTGATATTATTACATCATTTTTTGTTCATCTGGCGTGGAGAGTGTATGCACTCTCTTAAAGAGTGTGAACAAATTAAAAAAACGATTATAATTTTATTTTTACAAGAATTTAACTATAAAATATATATTTTTATTTTTATTATTATTTTAACTTTTTCTCTTTATTATTTTCTTTTCTTTCTTCCTTCTTCAAAAGTTCATTGTCCTTCATTAACTTATCACTTTCAATGTCACTTTTTACCACAACTTCATCTCTCTTTTATTCTACTAGTAGTTTAACTCTCTTCAATTTTGAAATTATATCTAAATTTTCTAATACATTTCGAAAAATGTGATAAACCCATTAGATTTCAAGATAATTAGTAGACATTATTTAGTTTTTTATCCAGTTTCTAATTAAACTTTTTCAATTTTCGGAGAATTCTTACGCTTTCAAAATTATCATTCCTAGTTTTGAATTTATATGGAAATGAAATAAATTAAATGATGATACCTTCAAAATTTTGATCTTTCTTAGAAAAAATAATTAATTTTGTTATTAATAACTTAACAAAATCTAGAAAATAGTATAATTTTGGAAAGTAAAAAATTTGACCAAATAAGAAGAAGAAAAGAGAAAAAAAATGGAGGGGCTCAACTTGACATGGGGGTGGGGTTAGGTGAGGATGAGAGATGAAGAAGAAGAAATAAAGAAAAAAATGAAGGGAGCTTGAAAGTTGGGGTGGAAGATGAATTAAAATTGAAATGAAATAAAAATAAAAATAATGAAAACTAAAATAAGTAAAAACGTAAGAGAAAAAAATAAAGAAAAACTTAAAATGAAAAAAAATATATATTTCAAATTGAATCAATAATTGGTATGTGATTACATTTGCCATTTAAAATCTGGAATTGATCCGAAAATGATGTAATAATATATGTTTGGAATAATTTAGGGGGTAATAGAATATCTGCATAGTTAATATGTTTTTTTGAAAATTCGAAACAATTTCAGCTGTCACTTTATGTCTTTTCTTATTTTTTTTAATCTTTTCCAAATAAATGACATGATATGTAAGGGGTAAATATGTCATTACCACACGCCCCAAATATTCTACATAGGATATGACCGTTGTATTCAAATTTCAAACCCCATTTATCTTCTTCCCTTAAACAACAAAGAAACCCCAGATTTTGGGTATTTCCATAGCTCAAAATACCATGAAATCAACACCAGTTTCAACGCCGAATTCCTCCGTGAAATCATCGTCGACCACCTCCGTCATGGATTCCGAGATGAAAGACAGCTACTATTTCCCGGGATGTCGAAAAGATACCAATTGCAATTGCGAAATCTGCATAGCCAGTTTCAATGCAACTCTCGATCTGATGACTAACAGCATGCACAAGAGTTCAATCACAAAACTTTCAGCGGCTAGAGCTCTTCAATTTCCAAGAAGCCCCATTTCTTACACCCCATCGAGAACTTTTTCGACCCCCAAATCGAGTAGCAACAGCTCTGCTTCTTCGTCCATGTCCCCTCCGCTCAATTCCACTGCTAGAGGGAGCTTTCATGAGAAGGTGAAGAAGAGGAAGAGGGGATTCGGATTTGGGGTTCTATTCATGCGGTTGATTTTTGGATTGGGTGTTGTTTTAGGGTTGGAATTTGGGTTTTCTTCTGTGGTTTCTGGGTTCTTGCAGCCTCAATTGTCGCCACTAATTGTTAAAAATTTGAGTGAAAAATCATGGGGTTTGAAGGATTTTGATGAAAGATTGATGTTCTTTAAGAAGGAGCTTGAAGGTCTGATTGATGACGATGAAATATCGAATTGCAGCCCTCTTAATTCTACTTGGAAAATCAACCAGGTATAGATTTCATAAATGCGATGCATATTTTTGCTTCATGCTGGGGATACCAATATTAAGTAGATTTTTCGATTGATTTATAGGATGGTTTGCTTCTGAATTCGCGATGTACATTGTACAAGTCCAGTTCAGAAGAGTTGATTATATGGGGATGGCCTTTACAAACAGCTGGTTTGCTCACAGCTGGATTTTCTGCTCGTTCGTATACCATATTATCAGGAAGACTCACTGAGGTAACATAATTTCGACTGTTTTCTGTTTCTGTCCTATCTTTTCTTTCGAGTTTACTTCATCAAGTTAAGGTTTTGTTGATATTTTACATCTTCATTTTGAACAGTGGTCCAATGGTGAGATTGGTTACTCGATTAGAAAGTCGAATAGTTCGTGGACTCAACAAAAATGGAGTGGTTCAGCTGTGCAAATGGACCCAAATACATGGATTTTAGAGTACAGTCAAAGTCCTTTAACTGAAAATGGAAAATTGGTTTCAGCTGTGTTGGAGTTTTTGAAGTTCAGACTGAGAAGAGAAGTTCAAAAGTTGAAACAAGAGTTCTGGCTGTCATCTTCTTTCGTGGGCCAGCAGAGTGATTTCACAATAGAGAGGCTCCAGGTTCCAACCTAAATAGAATTTATGAGATAAAGCATTCTCATCCCTCATGAGAGCTCGCGGTGTAAGCTCTATATGTTTGTTCTTCTGTGAACGTTGAGAATTCAACATTAGCATCTTTTTGTACTACGTTGTTCTATGTTTCAACTGTAAATACTATATCCCCTGTAGCCAGAACTGTTCTGCCTGCACTTATTCAATGAAATTGAATGTTAAAGAGAAACGAGGTCAAAATGATACAATGTATTCTATTTCACAAATTGCTGTTACCAATAGTCTTTACAAGAACAAGAACCGTCTCTGTAATGGTGAAATCTAGTTCTATCTCTTACAACAATTTCTCTCTCAAACACCTTAGATGCCAACTTCATAAAGTTGTGGCAATCCTCACAGATCCTTAAGTTCTTAATTATATGGATAGGTGATCCCCTACTACTTTTCAGTAATCCGTAACAAAGAGCCAGCTTTTCGCTGTGCAAAAGAACTATATCCTTCTTCTCGTCTTCATCAACATCAATTAAAACAACACTAGTGTTTGGAGCATAACCGACCTGCATCAACTTGCAAACTACCTCATCTAGCTTTGCATAGATGTCATCAGCATGTTTATGACTCTTATCAGCTGTTAAAAATTTGTGTATCTCATTGCCCATTTCAATCTTACTGTGACCCCGTTCCTTCAATATGCCTTTGTGTTTCATAAGTTGTCTCACCTCCCCAACATTTTCCCATCGTTTTCCTTTAGCATAAAAGTTTGATAAGAAGACATAAGCTCCATCATGTTCAGGATCTAACTCGAGGAGCCTTTTAGCAGCAAATTCTCCTAGTTCATACTCACCATGGATCCGACAAGCAGCCATTAGTGAACCCCAAATGACAACATTTGGTGCCATAGGCATACTCTCTACCAGCTCCAGGGCTTCTCTGAGACGATTTGCTCGGCCATAAAGGTCCACCATGCAACCATAGTGTTCAAGTTTAGGTGTGATTTTGTACTCATTCACCATTGATGAGAAGATCTGTTGTCCCTCATCAACTAGTCCGGCATGACTACAAGCATATAGGACAGCCACAAACGTAATCCAATTGGGCTCTTTCATTTGACGAAAAAGCATCAAGGCCTGATCAGCCTCACCATGAATGGCATGTGCACTAGTCATACTAGTCCACGAAATAACATTTTTCCTTCGCATTCGACCAAAAACTTCTCTTGCTCCGTCTAGATACCCACATTTGGCATACATATCAATTAGGGCATTATTTACAGGCAAAGCTTCTCGAAATCTGTACTTATCAACAATCATATGGATTCTTTTTGCTTGATCCAATGCGCCGAGATTAGCACAGGCTGAGATAACACTTAACATAGTTACTTGGTCAGGCTTCACTCCAGATGCCTGCATTTCATCAAGTAACTTAAGACCCTCTTGTGGTTGGTCACTCTCTGCATAGCCAGATATCATCGCACTCCAACAAACCAAGTCCTTATCTGTTATTTGATTAAAAATAGAGCGTGCAGCTTCGACTTGCCCAGCCTTTGAGTACCCTGAAATCATGGCAGTTGATACCACCAAATTCTTTTGTGACAGTTCGTCATACAAATTCTGAGCCAAATCCATGCAGCCACAACCTGCATACATGCTGATAAGAGAACTTTGCAGACGAGAATCAGCAATGATATTATTCTCTGATATCAACTCATGAATCACTTTCCCAAGAGCTAAGTTTCCAGTTTGACCACAAGCAGATAGAATGGTTGTGAAAACTCTCGAGTCGGGTTCCACATTAGAGCTCCTCATCTCTTCCAACAGCACCAATACATCATCAAAAAGGCCATTCTGACAGTAACTGTGAAACACACAGCAGAAAGGTCAGCAAGCTATAACTAAGAAACTTAATAAACATCTTTGAAAATTCATCAACTAAAAATGATTCAACAACAGCAACAAAATTAGTCAACTTCTGTAATAATTAAATGGGGATATAACAGCATACCCATCAATCATTATATCCCAAGTGACAATATCTCTTTCAGACATTTTATCAAACACCAACCGCGCATCTTGAATTTGCCCACTATTTGCATACATTCCAAGCAGAGCAGTTTGAATAAACGGGTCAGAAATAAACCCAAGCTTACAACCCAACCCATGAATCTCCATCCCTTCACGCAACGCGAACGCCCTCGACGCAGCTTTCAGCAATGGCGGGAAGCTAAACCTGTCAACTTCCAACCCATTTCTTCTACCATTCTCCAAAAACAATAACGCATTATGGGGTTCCTTAGAACGTGAGAGTTCACGAAATAGCTTGTTGATGAGATGGGTTCGTGGGTTTTGCAAAGTGGAGAAGATGGACAGCGAATATTGAAGGCTTGAAGGTAAAGGAATTGACGAAACAATGAGGTCGAAAAGGAGGGAACCGGAATCGGAATCGGACAAGTTTTGACGGAGGATTTGGGTGTGGACTTGTTTGAGCTGAGGGAGAGAAGTAGCTTTGGAGATGGAGGTGGATAGGTGGATGCGGGTTGTGTTGGGGTGGGTGGTGGGTGGGGTGGTGAAGGGGTGGGTCATTATAGCCATGGCATGTGGAGGGAAGAAGAGCAAAGGTGCTTGGGAAGCTCTACAATGGAGACTTTGGGGTGTTTGATATACTGGTATTCATTGGAGGGAATGTGAGCTCTGCATTTTGGAAAAAAAATATTTTGTTGAATTTTAAAAACGGAAAAAGGTGTAAAATACTCTCAAAATATTGAAAATGGTACAAAACTATACTTCATCCAACTCCAAAATATTCTTTTTATCGGTTTATTGACTTCAAAATACCTCCATCCACCTTTAACTTTAAAATTGACCACTTATATAACGATTTTAAATTTAAACTATTTTATATTTTTTTCAAATGCATGGCGCTCAAATATTTATCATAATTTAATTTATTAATATCATTTATAAATCAACACACTACCCACTCATTAATAATTAGATCTCACCCAATTAATAAATCAATTTTACTATCAAAATCGTCCTAAACACTACTAAAACAAGACGAAATTGTTCGAGTCCGAATGAAGCCCCAATCTAATTTAGGTTGAGCCGCATATTTGAGAGGACGCTTTCAATAGCCTTCTTTTTCAAGCTTGAATTCGAAATTTACGATTAAAGTAAAGAAGTAGCATATCCCGAATTAATTCATGTTTTTTTAAAATAAATATTTATGATTTGTTTTAAATATTAAAACTTTATTATATTATTTTAAAAAAAAAATTATCTATCAAGTACCATCACATAATTGAGACAAAGTAATAATTAAGATGAACATAATGTTTAATTAGTAATGGGTGGGTAGTGATTTATTTATAAATTATATCAATAAGTTAAATTATAACAAATGTTTGAGTGCCATGTATTTTAAAAGATATTTAAACAATTTAAATTTAAAACTTTTAGATAAGTGGTCAATTTTGAACCCGTGGATGACAAGGGTATTTTGGAGCCAATAAGTGAATGAAGCATAGTTTTGTATCATTTCTAATATTTTAAGGGTATTTTAGGCCCTTCTCCCTTTTAAAAATGATTTTCTTCAGCCGAAAGGTGGAGGTAACGTATGTGTACTATATTCATATTTTTTTAGATTTTAATTGTGAAGAAATATAATGAATATATTTTTTATTGTATGTGTCAAATATATATATTAAATTCTATCAAATTCATAAATATGCTAGTGATTTTGACTTTGATGACACAAAATATATTTTTAATAGAGTTAAATGTCTTTTCAATTCAAGAAATACTAAAACTGTTTAGAGTTAGAAGAACTTTGGATAAAAACAACTCAAAAGGTACTATACTTCAACCCCAAAACTAAAAGACGTGACTTGAAGAATAGATTCTGAAAACGACAGTCTTCTAGATATAATTTTTTCGAACCTTGATTATTTAGTCCATGATCCATTGGATAGTCAATGCAAGACCTATTTGAAGCATGAACTATCAATATTTCCTCTTACGTCCATGTTAATACGAATGCAAAACAATTCGACAAAATTGTTGCCTCAATCATGATTGATGGATATCAACGAAAAATATTTTCAAAATGAGTTGATTACGTAAATATACGTGTTTGATGAGATAATACATATATTAATATATTCAATTACACATAAATTTAAAATTTACTTATGCACACTTAGAATTGAAGTTATGATACGTCTCTAAAAAGGCCATTCAGTCGGGTTATCGAGTAAGTATCAATAAAAATAAATTCAAAATAAGTTCACTCTAAGTAAATATATGTGTTCTATGAGACAATTGACGATTGAGTTAAGCAAAATACATATTCAATTTTATACAAATTTAAAATATATTTATACACATCTAAAGTTGACATCCGGACTAAATTAAAAATAATAATATATGTTTATATATCATGTCATTTTAAAATAATTTTTATGGTACCAAAGAGTTGTACTTGTTGACCCGATTTGTATCCGGATCCCCGATTACGCTCCGGATATTATAAGAACCATTATACCCACCTTTGATCGGATCAGACCCTGAAATTAGGCGCAACAATGGCAGACTCGCTCATGGAATTGAATGAACTTCTCATCTCCAGAAAGGTTTGATTTTTTCTGACACCAAATGTTTCATGGTGAAATGGCTACCCAATTTTCTCTCTTTTTTCCTAATCAATTTGGTGATTTCATTTGTTCTGTGTAATCTTTGTAATAAAAAATCTGGATGAAGGATCAAAAAAATTGATCTTTTCGAGTTTTATACTGAACTATAGGTGTTTAAGTTTCATATATGAACAATTGATAATTGAGGTGCATTTTGATAAATAGTTGGTGGTAGTTCAACTAGAAAACTCGCACACCTAGTTTAAGTATGAAACATGAAAAAGGGGATATTTATGTGTGTTCTTATCATTAACTCAAATTTTTGTCGTTGTAAATTTCAGTAACCTTTTGAAGATATAATATGCTTATTAAAATTCATAGGTTAATTTGACAACTGAAGAAAGTAAACTACTAAATTCATGGAAGCAATCTGCTGTAAGAGATTTTGGCATTGGTGCAATTGGTGCTTCCCTTGCCACTTGGTTAGGTACAAGTCCTACGTATACTTGTCAAATTTGTTTGTATCATTGGATAATTTTTTCTTAATATTGGTCAATTTTTATATTTTGAGACATATATGCTGTTCTTTATTCACTTTGGAAGAGAGTGAAGTAATTAAACTGGCCAAAATCTTTAGTTTTATCGAAATCTATTCAAGAACGGGAACACAATGATGATGGTTATGGAAGTATGAAACTACCTGTTAAGATTTTGGACATTTTTTCGGTCTTCTCTTGTTTATAAATTTGACGTGGCTATCTCAGCAATGATGATTAGTCCAAGAAGATTCCAAACAAGAAAAAGGTCAAACCTTGACATTGTAATGAGATTGTATAGCCTTTATTTGGGTTGTGTTCAAACGTTAAGGTTGAAAATGAATTCATTCATGTTTTCTAGAATAAGGTCTTTCTGCCTGAAAACTGAGGAAGAGGGAAGACTAGTTTGAGATAGTGACTGGAGTAGTTGTTGTGGCAACATAAAGGTAGATGATGCTGGCAGAACTGGTCTACGGGAAAATGGAGGAAGAGGGAAGATGAATTTGAGAGAGGTGGATGGTTGCTGGAGTAGTTGTAGTGACGACAGAAAGCTAAAGGATTGTTGCAGTACTGGTTGCTAGGAGCAGATGAGTTCATTTTGATGATATTCAATTTATACAAAATGGGGGTTTACCACATTTTATAGGACTTCATATTAAATATAAATGTCGTAAAGGAAATGAATGAAGAAGATGTCACTAGCGTGAAAATAGTATTAGGTGATACAAAGGAGTTTCCCTTAACAATAGGCTTAGACCAGGGATTTCATTGAGCTCTCCTACTTGTTTACCCTAGTTATGACGAGCTAACCAACACAATTCAAGATGAGGTCCTATGATGTATGTTATTTATTGATGATATTGTGTTAATGGTTGAAATTAGCAAGTGTATCAATCAAAAGTTTGAATTGTAGAAAGGTACTTTAGAAAGCAAGGGTTTTAGGATATGTAGTAGTAAGATTGAATACATGCATTGCAAGTTTAGTCAGCATGAGAAGAAAGAAGTTAAGGTGAGATTAGACGAGATTGCGGTGCCAAAATGCAAACAATCTAGATATCTAGGTCGATGTTATCAAGAGAATGAATTGATAGATGAAGATGTTACTCATAGGATTAAAACTAGATGTTTGAAATGGAGAAGTGCTACCATGATTTAATGTGATAGAAGGGTGCCTATCAAAGTGAAAGTTAAGTTCTATAGGACAACTATAAGACCAACTACATTATATGATAGTGAATGTTGGGCTGCTAAGGTCCAAGATGAGTGTTGTGGAGATGCAAATGTTAAGATAGATATGCAGTCATGCCGTCATGCAATATTACTTTAGATTAAAATTGACCACTTTTGCCAGAAAGTGCAAGTACCACACATGAGGATAAAATGCGAGAAGGTTTCTTGATATGGTTTGAACATGTCTTGTGTGCGTCGACATGTAGATGCATTGGTCCGTAGGTGTGAAACAATAGTAAGTGAAGGTGTTAAAAAGCGATGGGGAAGACCTAAAATCACATGGAGGAAAGTTGTCGCGAAACATCTACAAATCCTTGGTATCAATGAAGACTTAGCTAAAGATACGACACAAAGAAAGAAAAGATTCATATAGGTGGTCTACTTGTTGAGAATAGGTATTAGACTTGTTACAGAAGTTCTATTATTGTTATATTATTATTATCTATCATATATCTTCAACTTATTTTTGATGAAATGGAATGAGCTTAAATGAAGAAGTGGGGTTCAATTCATATAGTCGACCCCAACTTATTTGGGAATTGGGACTGAGGCATAGTTGTTGTCTCCATGTCAGCTGACTAATATTTAAATGGGTGAATAGATTGCTAATTTCGCAAAGTTAGGGTCAACTATGGACTTTCCCGTTTTCTTATTTTCCATATGTCTCATTTACGTGGAAATTTAAAATGGAGAACTAGATAATATGTCAGTTGCAGCTTTGTTAGAAATGAAGGGCATATATGGTACATTTGTATATCTATGAAGTCATTTAAAATCAAACTTTTAACAGAGTATATGGATGACTAATTTCACAAATCTTAGGGGCTATTTCTAAATTATCTGTGATGAATATTTGCTGCTCAGGAAAGCAACTTCTTTTCCTTTTTTAATGTTTTCACTTCTTTTATGTATTGCTTAGCTATGTGATTGCCTTCCCTCCCCATATATATTGTTCATTAAAGCCCCTAATATTATTATCTCAATTTGTTTTTGTTGAAGTTACTCGAAGACTGCATAACCTATTCCGCATCAACCTTGCAGTTGGTAAGTCAAAATGCACCCTCATCTTCAACCTTACTCTTTCTTGTTTTCCGAATAGGTAAGTATTACTGATGCCAGGAAAAACAGGACTAAAAAAGTGTTGTGATTATAACCAAAAACAAATACAGAAGTGAGGACAACCCTGACTAGGTGACTATCTATACAGTCGTTTCATAAACTGTAACGGTGATTCTGAATCTTCAATGCTTCCACTGTACAGTTTACACCAAAATGAAATCATAAGAACACAGTCAGATATGATCGTCCTGATTGAGCTTCTCTGGTCTTCAAAGCGTCTTTTGTGCTTTTCATCCATATATACGACCAAATAGCCGCTGGTATGGTGTTCCAAGTCTTCTTAAAATGTTTTGGCAGCCCTTTGCTTTTCCAGCAAAGAAGGAATTCTAATGTTGATCTTGGCATACCTGTGAAGTGTGAAGTAATAACTAATATGGCAATGTATAAAAAAGGCGGTTGATGCCTTCAGAACTATTTCCTCAGAAATACCATCCATTAATAAGTTTTATGCCTTTCTTTTCTAAATTTTCCCGAGTTAGACAAGCCTTCTTGGCAACCAACCATACAAAGCACATAACTTCAACAGGAGCTTTAGAATTCCAGATCTGCTTCCAAGAGTTTTGTGCTGACCGGTTCATCTCATTCATAAACAGATGTAGCATCCCTTAACAGTGAAAATACCATCAGTTTGCCCTTTCCAGAAAGTCTGATCCTCACTGTTGTTTAAACCTATAAAATCAGAGAGCTTACTCAGCCTTACCCTAGAGGATAGGGAGTTGTCTTTCTCATGTTCTTGTCTTTTACTCTTACATATTGGCCACCAACAATATCTATCTGTCTGGTGTCTGTTTTGTAAATTCTGAAATGATGAGTAAGCAGTTTGATGGATGCCTGTCAAGTGCTCAATTTATTCACATATTTACTTTTTAAAATGGAAAAATTTTCAAGTATTGCAAGAAGTAAAAGCTAAACGAAGAATTCAATGGTTTGTCTAGCCAGATTCATTTTCATTTTTATCTTTCCTCTTTTTTACTAGTTAGTTATTAGCTTTCTGATTAACGGTTTGACATTTCCTGAAGCAACCCTTTAGCCCTTTACATGTATAAAGAAAAAAAGATGGACATTCTTATTTCAAGGGCTTTTGCAACTCTGGAAACTTGTAAACTCTGTTTTGCACTATATATGTCCCGTTTATGATAGGCCTGCCAATCTTTGTATTTAGGATACTTAGTTCAAGAAACTCGTTTGGCCTCAAGTTAGTAGGAGAGCTATTGATTTCTGCTTCAAAACAGAGAACATTTTCGGTTGCTTTTCCTAAGTGTATTGCTTAGTTTTTCAAAAATTTCTACCTCCAGGTGCTGGTTGGTTCTATGGCAAGTGGAGATTTGCCAAGTCTTTGGATTCTGGTGTTGAACTTATTCTCTCTCAGCATGGAACTCGTCTGCAAAAGGAGCTGGGGGAAATGTAGGTCCTCAAACACACTTCTTAATTTTTTTTTATTTTGGGGCTAAGTAAATAAGGTGATTTTTAGCCCTAAAGATGAAGTGCTTCACAGTGGGAATGCATGCATGACTTAGTACGATGAAACTTAACCTTGAGCACCCCCAGATAATCTTACTTGCTCTACTTTACATTGAAGTTATATTTTCTTTTTGTTTTTTCCCAAATACTAATCTTGAGCACCCCCAGATAATCTTACTTGCTCTACTTTACATTGAAGTTATATTTTCTTTTTGTTTTTTCCCAAATACATCCTCTTTCATTGATAACATTTCGTGACTAGGTTCATTTTCCCACAAATAGAATAAAGGAGATCAGGAATACTTTACTTAATTTAAGCAATGCACTCCAAAGGGGATCTTAAATACGTTTCAATATCTTATTCTCAGAAAAGCAACCAACGGCCTGCAGGTGGGGGTTGGGGGTTGGGGTGGGGGTTGTTAGTAAGATTTGCAGGATCATTTCTTTCCTGAGTTTAACGGGTTAAAATCACTCCCCCCTCCATCTTTGCTTTGAAAATTTAACACCTAACCAAACTTAGAACAATGACATCCTTCTAAGTTTGATCAGTTGGCCTGATTGTTCTAGCAGGTTATTACTTGTCACCATACCATGTGAAAATGGGGAACTATAATTAATATAAACGATAATCCTTTATGACAGCTACCTCTATAGCCCAAGGAGCAAATTCAAGAATTTCAAATTGTTCTATATTCTGGATATTCGAATTGCTTTGCATTCTGGATATTTGAATGAGAAAGATGCTAAACCTTTGACAAGGACTGAATATGTCATACTGTTCCCGTTTGATAAATAATTGAGTTCTCAAGATCTTAATCCTTGAGTAGCTTTGTACATGATAACTTGGGCCGTAGGAGTTTAAACGAGTTAGTACTACATCTTTATCTCTCTGAGCTATTTTGCTGGATTCAACTTGCAGTAGGAACACGTTGACTGGTCAGTTATGCTATGTATATGTTCTCTGATTTTTCTTCTTCTTTAGCTTCTTTCCTTGTCTTCAGTAGAATAAGAATGACTGAGAAATGTGAATAGTTGTGCTTGATGTAACCTTAGATAGCAAGAAATTGTCACCGCAAGAGTGTTAAACTTTAAAATATGCTGTAGTCTAGAGTACTCTAGATAGCAAGAAATTGACCTCACTGGAGAGCGTTTAACATTTAAGTATGCTATTGTCTAGAGAATGATCTGAGTTTCTTACTTCACTTCAAATATATACATTTCATATATTTCCACTAAGTATAGCAATTTTTGTACACACTCGTCATGGACTTATACTAAGCATCACTATATCTCATTCATATTTTAATTGGTGGGAATATAAAAATGAGAGCTATATTATCACTTCATGTTTGAAGTCTAATCCTCTATATCTACATGCTTAAATCTGGTTGGACACTTAAATCTGTTCACTTTGTTGGAAAGAAGAACAACAACTAAAATATATTAATTGATGGCAGAAGAATATATACACACAGAGAATAACATGGAAAAATGGAAGTAGTAGGCATCCAGTCAAAAGCGAGAAAGAGTAGATTGTTCATTTGTATGCCTGGTTAAAAGCTTGATTTATTTATTTCATAGTATTGCCTCATGTTGGGCTTGACCACATACCTAGCCTCTCTCAAAATATATATGAATCTGGTATAAGTGAATTTTATGCATCTTTAAACTAAACTAACTACTAAATTAATGGGAAACTCGTTGCACAAAATAGGTAATCCTGGTGTGGGCATACTATTATACTGGTGAAGGATGTGGGAGAAACCTGGCGAATCCAAGGAAACTATATTATCTTCCGAGTCTTTAACTACTGATAACAGGAGCACTTCATAGTTGTGTAGTTAAGAAAATGAAACAAAAAGAAAATAATGACATATATTCCTTGAAAGGAAAAGGTTTCAGTTACCTTTAAAATAAAAGCCTTCGATACTCGTTGCAGTTATTTCTTTCTTTTCATTATGTATGAACTACTGATGTACTGTTCTATGACGATTGAAATTGAAGTATCAGGCTATCAGCATGATTCATTTTAACTATGTACTGATGTAGTATTTTCTCATGATAGAATGTTGAAGAAGTACCAGCATAATCCGCCTGTATTGCAGTTCGTCTCCAAATACTTTTACTCTGAAAATGTTTATGATGATGATTCAACAGACAACCCGAAACCGAGGTGGCGTTTTCGAAGTACCTATGGGGAAATTTTTTCTTCTCACGAGGTAGAAGGTGATGACTCTTCCAGTAAGAAATCACATTCAGAGAAAACTGATCTAAGGAAGACTAATCTTGAGAGAAAGCAAATTAATGTGAGTACTCTGCTTCTTCTATATATAACATTGAAGATGTTCAATGGACACTGGGGCCTGGTGATCTTTCCGTTGTGCAACGTTGTCGTAGGAATTATATAAGAACACCAAGTCCAGTGTATATAAGAGCGTAAGAAGTCGTTGCTACCATCGTTTATCAGAAACAAATCCAGTTTAGTCTGTCATACTGCATTATAGTAGAATCAGTTTAAGTTGCTTTTACAAGGCTGTGTATTGAAAATTGTAGATGAATGGTGTTGGTGCTGCTGTTGCTCTAGAGTCAACCGAAGACCCATTTGATTGCATACTCGGACATCAAGTGAACACCGAAGAGATTCACCACCCTCATGCCTCTAGCTCGCTACCTAGAAGGCGGAGTCATAGCACCAGACGGTCTCATAGCAGGCGTCGGATGCATCGCCACGAGAACATGGAATGTTGAACTTTTAACTTTTAATTGGCGGACCTTGATCAATGCTAGATTGACTGATCTCTCTTTGGGGACCAGTCTTGCATGCCCTGTTAAATGTAATCTGCAGCAAATTCTATGCTTTGAAAGTGACATTACCAAAGAGCTGGTTATATATAGTTATGGCTCAGTGGCTTTTGTGATGATTAACTTATTTAGTAGAAATCAGTTATGGATTAATTTAAAGGATAGCCAGCATAAATTATACTATAGGATGCAATGCAAGATTCACATAATTGAGTCAATTTGAAGCATTTTATATTCAGTGTTATGCAAATATTTTCATTGTTTCTCATGCTTTACACTTTAGTATCCTATATCTGTAAGTGCTCTAGTGATCTACCCTTTGATCTCGACAACAACATAAATAGTGTAATTCCACAAAGAGGATTTGAAGAGAATAGTGTATACGCAGATTATACTCCTATTTTAGCAGGTAGCAAAGCTGATTCCCCGCTCGTTGGCAAGTGCCTTGGGCCTTGCCTCTCTTCTCCAACAATCTTGACGGAGTGTTTCGTTCATTTTATTTTGGGCAAGTTATTTTTTTTTTCAGCCTCTCTTTTTACTTTTAAACACTTTCAATTTGAAATCTAATCATTTGAGTTCGCAACCCTTCTTCACCTATATTTTCAGACTCATTTCCTTTCTCTTTTGAAATAATCTTAGTTCAATCATCATCGACAAACTCATCTCAAATACACTCCTAGACAGCAAAACACAAGTTATCGCTCAGTTTCACGAAAATGCCTTTGCTATTAAAAGAGAACGAGTTTTCTCTATCTCCGCAACTCGAGTTGACACATGATCTGGTAAAGCTATTCAGTAAGGAAAGATTGATTATCCTTCAGCTCAAGAAAAAAAGTATAACAAAGCAATTCTAAAAAAAATATATAAATAAAGAAGTCATAATAAAATATTATGCTAAAGATGCAATATTTAGGAAAATTTTATAATCCTAACCGAAATTATTGTTTTTTTAAAAAAAATCTTTTTCTCACACATACATAACTTTTAAAATACTCGTATTATATAGATTTAAAATACTCGTATTATATATCTATATTTATCCTGAATATTAGGAGTGATAAACAGACGAGTCGAATTAGTTAACTCATATTGTATCTAATTCATTTACTTTTTTATATATATTTTTTTCTTCCTTCTTCTCCTCCTCCTTTCTGGCCTCCAAGAAATCCAAATCCATATTTACAGAGGCAATATGTAATTGAATATATATTACTATATATATACATAGGTATATGCATACCATCTTTATATATTCAATTACATCTGCATTTTTATTTCTCATTTCTTTTTTATTTATTTTTTTTCATTTTCAACAATTTTTCATCAATAATTTGTATTATTTGGGATTTTTTGAACCCAGCAAATTCATAGCATGAGGGTTCATCCTATGTCCCTGAAACGAAATATTGCTATTCGTGAAGGAATCGGGTCGGGTTCAGATTCGGAGCAACAGGAACAAATTTTAGCAGCAATGGAAGGGAATCCAATGAAGAAGCTAAGAAAATTACCTCATGTATTCGGGAAGGTTCTAGAACTTCCGTTTCGTTCCGATGCTGACGTGGCGGTTGAGGAAGGTCCGGAATTCTTCCGTTTCGTGGCGGTGATGGAATTCGACGACGGCGGAAGCGGCGGAGCGGGAGGTGTTAGGGTGCAGGCGGTTGAGATTCATACTGGTATTACGAAGATTGTGGTGAGAAATGGCGCCGGAGATGGCGGAGTTGATGGCGGAATAGAGGAGCTGTTGTTGGAAGAGCTGAAGGTGGATACGTGGAGGTTCAGATTGCCGGCTACGACAATGCCGGAGCTGGCTACGGCTGTGTTTGTGGACGGTGAGTTAATTGTGACGGTGCCAAAAGCTGGCCGTGGCGGCGGAGAGTTCGCCGACGGTAGAGATGTTTGGGGTGGAGGTGGCCGGCTTGTTCTTGTACAGTAAGTAACCAGAAAATTAAAAAAAAAATCATTAATATTCTAAAATCAGATTTTCTTTAATTCTCCATAAATAATAATAATTGTTGTACATTATGGTTGACTCGGGGAACTTTATTCTCCATGTAAATTATAATAATACTACTAATATTCTTATATTTTTCTCGTTTATAAATTGTTTTTTCTCTTGATTCTAGTTTAATTATCTATTCCAAACTTAACATTATTACTAATGCAAAATAGCCCCTTTCTTTTGCTTTTGTATTATAGAAGAAAAGATTTTTGTAATGAAAAAATTGTGAAGGTAGTAAAAACATTTTGTAATATTTGTACGCTTTTCGACTGTGTCGTTGTACGCACCTTTTCTACAAAGAAGTTTTGGTTTAGATTCTAGACCAACGAATTAAGAAAGAAACAAGTTGCTTTCGTGAAAATGTTATGGATGAACCATTTTGTTGAGGGTGCTACTTGGGAGATCGAGGCCAATATGAATATGTTAGCTTTTCAATTGTCTCACCGTACGCACCTTTTCAATGAAGAAGTTCCCGTTTAGATTCTAGATAGGCAAGTTAAGAAATCAAGGAACAAAGAGGTCGCATTCATGAGAGTGTTATGGCAGAACCATCTTGATGAGGGTGCTACTTGGAGGTCGAGGCCAATATGAAATCCCTTGTGATGAACATCACACGCTAGCTAAAAAATATAGTCTTGTTTGAGGTTACCTTTAACATTGTGCTTGATGAGACCTAGAACTTGCGCTTACTCCCTACAAAATTGTGAAGGTTGTAAAAACATTTTATAGTACTCGACACATTAGCTTTTCTTTCGTTTTAGTGTATCCTAGACCTTATCCCTATCTCATAAAGATAAAAAGATTGTTTTCAAAAGATCCTGGAATAATGCAGGAAAGCACACCATAACATTCAAAAAAACAAGAAGCAATAACAATAGCAATATAATGCAACAATAGAAGCACATGAGAAAAAACCTAAATAAATAAGCTCAGTTTGCGCTCCAACTTGTGAAAAATCTAGATAAGTCTGATTTCATGAAAATGTTCACATACAGAAGACTTAATTCGACAGTTACAACTTACAACAACATACTTCGCTCGGAACAAAACTTTGGCATAAGACCTGCCTGACATCTATTTGTTGTAAGATACAATGAGCATAAGACTACCAAAACATGTATTTGTAAGATATAATGTGCAAAGTTTTGACATAAGACTGCCAAACATGTTCTGTAAGATACAGTGCAGAGCTTTGCTTTAGGAAGATTCTGCTTCTAGACCAAAGTAATCCTTGAGTATTGTCTTAGAAGTACTTCCAAATCCATTTTGCACCTGTTTCATGTCCTTGAGTTTCAATACTTCTCGCTTTATTTGGTCTACTCTTCGTATAACAGCATCAACAAAAGTATCTGTTTCAACCATCGTTGTATGGCTTGATAGATCAGATCTTTCCTTGTCGAGCTGTTCATATAGATTCATGATGTAGTTCTTTTGAACAAGGAGTCTTTCCTCAGCAAGTCTGTACTCAAAGTTTTGAGACTTCCTCAATGCCTGCAGAGTTTGATCAATTTCATCCTCAAGCTTAAGGGATTCAACTCGATAGTCAAAATTTGAAGTCATCTTTAGTGGTGAAGATCTTTCGTGAAGAATTGACTCTTCATGATGAGGTGTTCCTCCTATCATCAAAAGAAAGTCGCATCCGTTCAGGCTTTAAAGATTACATGGGAATGAAGCTTTGCGAGGAAGAGAGATATTCAAACAGAAAGCTCTTGAACAGAGTTACTGTGTTGACTAAATATGCTCTTATAATGATCAGATAAATCTCAGTATATACACAAACATACAAGAGATACAAAAAAGAAAAGGAAATTTAAGATGAAAATATACGTCACATATTTCAAAACTCCTTCCTGTACATTGTGACAGAAGAATAAGGCTTCGAAAGGTACTTCATGACTCCTAAACGGCGAGTCATGCACATCGTTCTTACTAAAAAATGAGTAAAATCAAGATGGACTAGAATGTAAAGAAGAACCTAAGAGTAACTAATATACAGATGAACCTGCAGTAGGTGTGGTGTAGTTGGACACATTGTCACTTCCATTAGGCGACATTTTGGTGAGGGTACCACACTACCACTACATGGTAAATATAACTGGAAACAGGATTTATTTATTAACAAGAAGATGTTATGAATTAATATGTTAGTTACAAGTTCAAGAATACATTCATCTAGTATAAGAAAATAATCACTGAATCTGACTGACAAAAATTCACTAGTTCAAATAAGAAACTAAAACAAGTAATCAGATCCATGAGAAGCTCTTATCTTTTAAGATCTAAAACATCCTAAATGACTTCACAAACCAAGCATGTAATGAACTGAAAGGAATATAGCCGTGTTAACTGACCAAGGATTCTAAAATACAAAATAGAGAATCCAGTAAATTCAACCTACCGCCAACATGATTAAGACATGGTTGCACTTCAAGCTCAACAAAAAAATCTCGGGCACAAAAGAAACAGTCAATAAGAGCACGACTAGGGGTTCCCACCAATATCATACCAAGAGACATTGGATATCAATGGGAGGTCCCAAATGGAAACTAAGTCTGTTTGAGGAAGGATTTGGAAACCAACCTCAGAGCGATTCAGTATGTCCATAACTCGTGAACTCACACCATACCATCACCACACACACCAGTGTCTGGATTGAGTAGTTCATGGGACCGGATATCTTGCACCTGTAATACAAATAGCTTCTTATTATCTTGTTTTGAGACCCATTTTGAGAAGACTGTCAGGTCCCTAAGGAAGTGGGGAGAACTTGGAGAGAGAGACTGTGCAGTGTTCAATAAAGCTTTATTTCATAATGGTTATCCAAATTTGGACAGAGGAGCATGCTTTACGGACAGATGGTTGAAGGTTTTGGTGGTATTATGAGGGATGAGAAGAGTTCGTACCCAAATCATATTCAAGGTGACTGATGGTCAATGGAAATAGAATTAGCTTTTGACGGCACAAGTGCAGAGAGAACGTGTTGAGAATCACCTTCCTCAATTTATGCAGTATTTCTAGCCAAAAAGAATTGAAATACTGCATATTCCAAGAGTACATGAGGAGGAAATGATTTGAGATCTTACATTCGGAAGGAATCAACAAGATAGGGAGATGGGTGAATCCAAAGCTGCATCTTTCAATTTGGATAGCTACAACTCTCAGAGAAGTGTGCTTCTTTGTGTGGTTGCAGCTAAGGGAGAAAAATTTAACAGCCAAGAGTATTGAGGAAAAGGATGACACATGTTAACTGGTGCTAAATGTGTAGATGTTCGGGAGTAGATATTGAAGGCCTCTAATTACATTATCGAGTAGCTACCCATCTGCGGTGGGAGAATCTGTATTGATTTATAATACAGTGAATTACACCGAGTAGAGTAAAGGAGGCATTAAATTGCTAAAATTTCAAAAGAAAAGAAGACTAGAGGCATGGGATATAGCCCCACTAGCTCTTATGTCAGTTCTATGGAGGAGAAGAATAAGAGAGCTTTCAAAAAATCGAGAGTGCTTTTGTACATGTGAGGAGTAGTCTTGTCTCTCTAGTTTCTTAATTATTTTTTGATGCACTCAGAGAGATTCCAGTTGGTATAGATGTGTGGGACTTCTGTGACTTTTTGAGAGAACCATGTTTTGGTGTATGTTTCTCTGCTTCTTGTTATACTCCTTGAATATGGGATTACCCCAACATTAGTGAAATCTATTTAGCTAATCAAAAATAATTGAGCCTAAGGCCTTGAGAGGTGGCATAACCCTTACTTTTCTTGATGAAGTTCATTCATGGTTACCATTGAAATAGTGGATTGCTGGAACCATACTCTCTTTATTACAATGAAAAATCTTAATATAATCAGTGCTTGATGTTCATTCGTACAGTTGGGATTGCTAATAAATGGGAGACTCAAGTTTGATTTCCTGCTTAATTCTTAGAAGCTTACTCCAGATACCTAAGCAGTTTCACCTGAGAACCACAAAAACCCACAATGCATCATATTAATGGAGGAAAGTTCAATTCTATGATGTCGTAGACAACAGTGTGCCTCCCATTTACTCTTGTAATTCACTAATACAACATCACTATATTCTTTTTGATTGTTCCCTAACAGATTGATGCCTTTCTGTTTGGGGTGGTTATACTAAATTTTATGGACATATTCTATCTCCTTCATCTGGTTAGGAGCAGCGGGATAGACCTGACAAACGGTTTCTACCCCAAAATAATTCCTCTTCAGCCTGATTCAGAGGCTCTCCTAAATCAATTTCATGCAGAAGACTCTTGGTCGATAATTTTCTGTTCATATTATGCTTAAGCTGCAGGATATGCCTTTGGAATTTGTGAACAAATGTAGAGTACAGAAATAGCTCACAGAGAGTGCATGCATGTCCACATAGATATATATATTCGTGCATTTATACAAATTCAAATTGAAGACCCAAGAAGGTTTTACACACACAAACAAATTTCTCGGTCAAGTATAGAAACATGAGCCAAAGGGAAACAGTGACATAAATTAGAATGGAAAGGACAGAGGAGGTACCATTGGCGTTCAAGAATTCTACTTCTTTGAACACATCTCCAATGCAGGCACCCTTCTGAAGCTGATACAAGATACAATAGAGGTCATTCCAGTAAATTGAAACCACATAAAAGCACTACTAGATACCTTGAGGAAACAAAGTATCAATCTACCTCTAAGTCAGCTATACCTTTGCCATGGCCGATTTAATGTGACGCAGCAACTGTTTTGCATTTGTTCTCCGCGAGCCACGTATAATGCAAAAGCCAACATTCAAAATCTTCTCGACGTCATCTCGAGAATCAATTGATCCACAAATTTTTAGAAGCTTCATGACATGTGAGACCAATTCAGTCCTTGAATCACAGCGCCGACAACAATATTCCGCATCCAAGCCAACGCTTCCTCCAACTGTCCCAGCCATATAAGCTCGTAACGCACAGTCTATATGGGCTATGTGTCCACAAATGTAACCATCATCAGCTTTTGCTTCGCACCTAATGTAACTATACCCACCATAAGCAGAACTAATAGTTTTACAACAAAGAATACAACAGCAATCTCGGCAAAAACTAGGCTCACTGCAACATATGTCACAAATCATGGTCTCTGGACTAGGATTCCCTGCTTCTATTAAACTCGCACTCGCACACAAGCTATTACCAGCCTTACACGTAATGGTTCCTAAATGAGAATCAGATTTCATGACTGAAGATGTGAGCTGAGCATACCAGTCACCTACAATTTTAAGACAAGACAAATGTGAAATCAGGTAACAAGTAACTCGCTTAAGTACAACAAGAAAAACTAAAAGATTTGCAAGCAACTGACAGCAAGCAAATTTACAATCATAGAGACAACTCATTCGAAATGAGAATTTTACAAACCTCTTCTTTCTTTCCTGAACTCCGTACCCAAACAAACACTGTTTCATACATTGAAACAAATGGAGTATTGATAGTTTCATTGATATATTCATTTTCACACATAGCCTCTAAAAGAAATCAGATATTCTTAAATTGGTGTTATGGCGTTAAAGTTAAAAATGAAATATAAATAGGATCCCCAATATGGTGAAAGAGAGCTCAGCAAAGAGCATGCATGGAACAAAGTCAGTTACATATGCAGAGCCCAGAGCCTACTAAGATCAGTAATTTCGGAAAGGTGCTCCAAGTTGCACACGTTTTCCATGAAAGTGATGCATCCAAGTGAGCCATGTCTAAAAGTTTCTCACTAATACCAAAAATAGAAGAAAATTCAATGTACTAAATGACCAAAGTTGTGTCCAATCTGACCTTTTAATAGTTTTGAGGGAATCTTCCAACTAAATGAGGCAAAGAATTCATTGATATCTGTGCTTGGAAACTCAGACCTGACATATTGTTCAACCGAAAGCCTACTTGCGAAAACACCTCGCTTTCCACGAAGACGGTTTGGAAGATACAGATATCTATCAAGAAAGTAGCCAGCAGATGCAATTCTTTTCCCCACCTTCCAGGCCCATTTATCACCTGGGTTCGGCCAATCTGCAGGAGCATATGGTAAACCTTCGCCTGAATCATTGGCAGAAACAGGATAAAGGTGAAGTTCACTTTTATTGGTACTACGTGTATCTCCATTACATTCAGCAGAACTGTCAACCTCCACAGGATCCTCGTAGGATGACATGTAGCTAGATGTTTCAACTGTGTAGAAAGAATATATATCAACTTAAAATCCAAAAAATGAGAGGTTTGTGAAATTACTATCTTACAGAAATGCATATTACTATGTAGATTATAGCCTTATAATAGAAGAATGAAGAAGGCACACCACAAGTCCAAATCAGAAAACAGGCCTATATTCTATTGATTAAAATTATAGAGAACAGCATAAGATAAAAGTCATAGCACACTTGCCCCTCTGTACAAAAAAGAGTTGACTAATAGTTGAACTTAGTAAAGAATACAATAGCAAAGAACACAGATAAAAGAATAGTCCCAGCCTAGCAGTGTTGTCAAAGGCGCGGTTAAGCGCTGAAGCGAGGCTCAAAACGTCATGAGCGCTTCGCCTCACTTAATGTGCGCTTCAATGGCATCATCAAGGTTCTAAGGCGTACTTTTCCTTGCCAATGAACTTCTTATGAAGGGGAGACACCAAACAAATGATATTTCACTTTTTTGAAGAAAAAAAAAAACAATTTCTCTGTTCATATATTTGACATTCATGCTTATAATTATTATTATTGGACTGAACATGTATATGTACTTTTTCTCCCATTGCACCTTTTTTCATTAAAGCTCACGCTTTTTCGGTGCTTCGTGCCTAAAGCCCCAACAACCTTAGAGCTTTTTTGCGTTTTTTCCTTTGATAACACCGAAGCCAAGGGATCTCCACAAAATTGGCATCTCTAACTTGTCCACAAGAATAGAGATGCACACTCTACAAAGCCAGAAGATGTACAGATTTATGGAGAAAGATTTAAGTGGATCGACTTATATTGGAAGAGATGTCATTAAGAAATCTTATGCCGCAGGCATAATCTGCTGTTATATCAAGCGGTAACGTAACTTCTCGAAACAGTCAATTTCGAGATGAACCACCAATCATCCAAGCCTTGTATTAAGAAAACTTAGAGTTGAAAAGAATACTTGCCGCCTTTCATGCTTTGAAAGAATCTTAAATTCTTTCAGGCAGATGAAGAAGGGTATTGGGCCTACCAGAAAATGAGAAGTTGTATTGAGATTTTTTTTAATTCAGTATATCCAAAAACTGATGGCCTTCCAAAATATTTACCACAACCATTCGATTGTGCAGGGCCATATTATTGTCGAACAACACAAGTGCTAAGTTTGATGATATCGAGAAATTCGAAATATGTGTGAAATCTTGGGACTAAAATATGATTCACTCGGTCCTCGACAAGAATGAGGACTGATCCAGATAGAAGTCTCAACGAGGATGAGGCCGAAAAAGGTGAAGTTGAAGGTAGTATGGTACCAGAAAGTGAGAAAGATCAAGTCTTTACGATGTTTACCCTTATCTTTAACTATTTGCACTATTACTATATATGTAAGTTTTATTTTTTCATAAGCAATGTCCCTAATCCTAGTTCATGATATTTTTCGTTATATCATTATTAAGTTTCTCCATTCACTTCAAATGTAATTTGATATTGGGTTATTAGATTATTTTTCTAGATCTATTTAAACTTTAATCAACACATGAACAAAATCCCTCTAACAAAATTGGATAAAAACAAGTTCACAACTTCAACAACATTTCAACAAAAATGAAGTATGTTCACAACTCAATTTATTTAATTAGTCACTTGTCAACAATTTTCATCCAAATTTTAGAGACAAATGAGTGCAAATGATCACAGCAACACAAGTCAATACTTAAAAAGCAACTGCATTTAAGAATTTCAGAAATGTTGTTCTACAATTGAGAAAAACTATGGGAGACAAATCGTATATGTGCACAATTATTCAAAAGAAAAAAAGAAGGGGAACTCCAAGTATAGACAGTAGTATATCAAACACAATGGTAATACAAAAATCTTAGAAATGCACACCGGTTACACACAAAAAGGTACCTTTTGATTGTTTGTAAAAAAAATCCCTAATCGAACAAAGAAGAAATGTATAGGTTCTATAAATTTCAAGAAATGAAACTGTACTTCTTCGTTTTCCGGCGACTGCTTGTGATATCTCAGCCACTTCTTCTCCTTTTTTCCGGCGACTACTTGTGATATCTCAACCACTTCTGCGTTTTCCGGCGATTGCTTGCTATGTCTCAGTCAGCCCACTGCTTCTCCGCCGACAGGATTTGGGAATTTTCCTGAATATAAGGGTAAAAAGTTAAACTTTAAACCTAAGGGGTGGGTTTGATGAGTTGTACAAGAACAGTGTTTTTTAACGAGTATAAATAATGTCAATTTAGTTTAATTTTGAAGTTTATCGGTTATAATTTTGTACAAATTAAGAAATTAAATGAATCATGCTATGATTAGATAGATTTTATTTTGCTCAAAAGTAAATATTAGCTTATTGTGAATAATCGAGTTTTCAAGATAACAAAAAATAAAAGTATGAAAATAAATTTTTAGTCAAGAACTCATATACCGAATGGTATGAATATAATTTATTTAGGTTATTGGTTAACCCATGAAAAAAACTTCAAGCCGCTAAGAATCGGTAACCTCATAATAAAAAATGATAAAATAATTGTCAAAACCGCTAAATCAATAAATCTATTATAACCAGCGTAGTTGTTCCTAGGGATGTCAAATAGGCAGGTTATATTGAAACTGAAAATATTTAAATGGGTTGAATAGAAATCGGGTTGTGTCTTGACCCCCTCAAGTTTACTTTGGGCTCAAATGAGCTAAAAAACAGGTTGGGTCTTGATCCGCTCAATTTGACCCGATTAATCTCAATAATTTAACATATTCATATTTAACTTTTATAATCATAATTTGAGTTTTCGCTAAAGAACTTTTTGTTGAAAAAGTAACAAGTGGTATATCAATCCTAAAAGATGTTAAATAGATAATAATTCATGCATTTGATATAGGAATATATCTTAATAAAAAGTTTTAAAACGGATTAAAATTGGAGATTAAATTAGGATCAATTGAAAATTCTCTTCAATGAGTTAAGCTTGAATGGGTTTGAGATTGTATCCAATTCAAATTATCTTGAGCCCAATCCTAAAATTCTGTGCGGGTTACCTATGTTTGGTTTCATTTTTGACACCCCCTAGTTGTTCCTATTTCATTTTCTTCTTCTAAGCTCTTCTTAGAAAGCACTCAATGAGTTACTTCAAAAATATCAAGTCTCTCTCGACGTCGAGAGTTCTTTATGTGTACAGGTCCATTAGAGGTTCGACTTCCTTTTCCCCCACCTTTTGGTAGGGGTGGACATAATACTGAAACATTGAAAAATCGAATCGAAAGAATTATTTGGTTCTTCGATGTCGGTGTTAAATCTTTATTTTCGAAACTTTGATTCTTCTATCCGGAGTTCGATGTAAGGGTTCCGAAACTACGGTGCACCGAAGAATCGAAGTTTTATTAAATAAATATTAAAATATTTAATTATATTGCTTAATTAATTATACTTATACTTTTTTTACTCAAAATATTTACATGACCCATTTAAACTTTTTACTTCAACTAGCCCTTTAGGCCAATTAATTGTTTTACTCATATAAAATTATAATGACAATTAAGTCTGAACTATTGTTATAGCAAGCGCTTGTTAGCTTTTGTTCATTGTAGCAACTAGAGAACGCTTGTTAGCTTTTGTTTATGTACCTTCTCATATATTGTATGTCCTTATATTTGCTCTCTTCATTATTTATTCAGGTATGGGAGAAACCAAACATAATATTATATATCTACCTTCTCTTTATTTTTATTAAGCACATGAAACATTAATACTTTATCATATTTCCACTTTATTTTTCTTCACACGGAAAAAATGATTTAAAAACACTAAATTAAATTGAACCAAAATAAAAAAATCGAACCAATCTTAGTTTGGTATAAATATATTACACATTTTTCTAAAATTAAATACCGGAGAATATTATTGATTGGTTTTACAAAAATACTCTTCATAATATGATGAAAAAGGTTATAAGAATTAAACTGTATTTTTAGTTATGCTAGTGTATCACATTATTAATATATCATAAATTTTCACGGTAGTTATACATATCTTAATACCAAATAAATATATATAGATTAAAAAACATAACAAACCAGATACTTAATAATATATAAAAATAATATATAATTATTTTTCTATTACATTCTATTAAACGATCCTAAGCGAGAATTGCGACACTTTAGTATCATGCGAGAGTATATATATTTGACATGGAAATCATAATTACTACTCTTTAAGTGTACACAAGGTAAATTTTCTACTCTTATGTAATAGTTCGCAAATCACACAAGAAAAATAACTCATACTAAGCAAATCCAATATGACGAGCTCAACCTCGAAGAAAAACATAAATATTAAAAAGATATTTATATTTTTCTTGCCAAATGTCTAACGACCAACACGTTAAGCCTTTGCCTACTACTTTAATATAAGTTTAATTTTGGTGATTTAAAAATAATAATAAAAGGAAGACAGCCACCTTAGAGGTGATAAACATTTTGATTTGTTACATAACAATACTAATGTTCAATTTAACTTGTGTACCCTTCAATTGTAACTATATCATACTTGTTACTTCCCACCAATTTAGGTATTGGGTGATTCTATCAACCTGAATTTGGACAAACAAAAAGAAATCACAAGTACTTTTGCTTTCCCAAAAGATGAACCTAAAACCTCGTAACTTTCAACTCATTTCGTTAACCACTAGACCTCACTCTGGGAGGCACAATAATGATGTTTTTGTTGTGGCATCAACTGATTTCGTTGACCACTAAACCTCGAAGGCACAATAATGATATTTTTGTTGTGGCATTTTGATTGCAAGTCAGTTGCCTTTCACTTCTGCCTAGTTGACTCCTCCTAAACATATCTTATTACAACAGCAGAAACATCACACTGAATGAGTTCTACATAGGATGAAAAGAACAAAAGTTCTAAATAAATAAAGGATAAGAGATCCCCCCCCCCCCCCTGTCTGTCTGAATCAGAGATTCATGAGAACTAGATAACCTACAAGACAATCCCTAATGGCAAAGAAGGGTAGATCAAACTCCTGAAGCTTGAAAACACAAATGTAGCAACAGATACTGAACTAAACTGTACAACAGAAAGTTCAATTAGATGGAGAATCCCTTGAGTGGAGCAAATTTGGTCAATATCTCGACTTCCTTCTCTGCCGATTTTTGTTTCTTGAGTTTCCATTCTGAGCTTTCGGAGTTAGCCACCTGAATTTCATCTACCATCTTTGGAAGATGGCCCATCACCATCCTTTGTTTTGATTTCGCTTCAGCTATCTTCTTGTTGGTTCTGTTGGCAACCTTAGCTAATGCAGCTCGGCGTGATTGCAATATGGCAATCTTATCATCAATTTCTTGTATAGCTGAGGAAGTAGACATATCTTCAACCTCAAGTAGAGCTATTTCTTTCTTTGAGGCATTGTAATCATCCCTTAGCGTAGATACATGAGTCACTTTAGCCTCGAGGTCAGCAAAGAATTTGTCAGCTTGTTTAGTAACTCGCTTAGCTTCTAGGAAATCTTTGCTGGCTAGTGGGATTTCTTGGACTAGCTTCAGCATTGAAAGCTCTCTATCACTGAGGTTAGGTTCATTCTGCAGCTCCAAAGACAAGGCTGCAACTTCAGTAAGTCTGTCAGAGTTAAATAAAGCAGGAAAACCAATACGTAGGAGGTTAACAAGTTTCTTTCGAGCTCCAGTCATTTCTTTTTCTCCGCAAGAGCCAGAGATAATGCTTGGGCTTCCGTGAATAGGCAAATGTAGAATGTCATCAAGTGAACTAATGTAGTTATCAAAATCCTCTGGAGTTACTGTGAGAGGAGAATCCTTGAGAGGAGTTGCTAGTTCCTGGTGAAAGTTTAGAGGAGAAATGGTTGCATTGTCATCAGACACAGGACTGTCAAACAAAGAACTTTGCACTTTATTTGGTGCTTCATTGTTTTCTACGCTCTCTTCCTTAACTAGGAGTGCATTAGAAACTTTGGTATTGGTGATGTTAGAATTAACTTTCTTCCATAAATACCTTCCTTCCTGCTTCATATTGGGCTTCCTTTTCCGCGAAGAAGTTCCTCCTCCTTCACCAGTTTTACGAACCTTTTTAGAATTAGCTGATTTGCCAGTTTTATGGGCCTCTCCGGAGTTGGGTGATTGGCCAATTTTATGGGCATTTCCAGGATTAGGTGATTGAGAAATAGGCAGAGGTTCCGCTGTAAAAGAATGTGATTGTAAAAATAGAAATGTCAAGAAATAATAGACAAGTTAATATGTGGCTCAACATGTTCCACAAAAATGTCTTAAAACTAAACATCAAGCAAATATAAAGGCAACAATCAACATGGATATCAGAAAGCAACTACTTTTTGTTCTCCTAATTGTCGAATAGAAAATTGGAACCGGATGTTTGTGGTTAGTATCATGACAAAGTGAAGACCAAGTCAAGGCTATTCAGTTGGTTTCTTATGTACTAATATGATCCAAATATTTGTAAATGGACTGAGGGTTTTCAAATCAACATCTTTAACAGCTACAAAACAACCAACTAGGTTAATTTTTTTTATGTTTAAGAGCAATGAGTAGCTACTTGGAATTGAACGCATGTATTTGCTATGACATTGAACAATTCTACTACTAGACCACACATGCACTTTGATGGAATACTTCCGCTGTTTATAATTTATATTCCTCAACTGCAGTTTTGCACTTAAAAACCAAAGGAGCCCCTGGATTATCGTTAAAATAATAATTGAAAACCGAGGGACTTAGTCAGTTTTCTTTTTTCTTAAAAAAAAAAAGCTTTTTATAGTTTTCGCACATTTTTGGGTCGGTTTTTCTAAAAGACCGCCAATTTTCCTTTAAAAATGCATTGAAAAAGCAACGGAATGGTCAGTTTTTATGGGTTTTTTAGTATTGACACTGAAAGTGCTTATAAGTCCAAATCAACCAAATAACATAAGTTGATTACTCCTCACTTATGATTTTATAACTTATAAGCACTTTTGGTTTGTCCAAACCCATTTGGAAACACAAACAAGTCATCAAGACCGGAATTTTGTGCCATTGCATTGTTGAACCCCCCAACAAGTTCCAACCACTTCAATTATCTTGTCGTCTTGTCCAAGTTTCTACTCCAAGGTCCATCTTCCCCACTTCACTTTGGCTTACATTGATCTCGCCGTGATGCTGTCATATCTATAGGATAAGGAGTTACAACTCTTGAAAAACTACAGAAAAAGATGGTTAAATGATATGGATTATTTAAATTGTGGAAAGTAGACGGATTGGTTCTTTTATAAGTAAAGGGTGTAAGCCTCCCAAGGCCTAGCTCGAGTAGCAAAAGGTGGAGGATTTGTGGCTTAGGTTGCAGGTTCAAGCCTCACACCGAAGCCCGGTTAAGTGGAGAAGGGTAGAGGGGCGGGCCCATTATCCACCGAGTTTAGAAGGTTGTGATTGGTCCAAGGGGCGGGTCATAGACTGATTCCTCGGTTATAAAAAAAAAAGTGAAGGGTGTAGACTGTAGTGTAATGAATTGTGCTCTTAGCTCCAATACCAGAATTGATGGAGCACCAGAAGGGAGAAGGAAAAAAATGAGAGAGATATAGAGAAATAGGAGGGATGAGATAGAAGAATAGGAAGGGATCCATTCATAATATGGTACTCAATTCAAGTGTCTTAAACAAGTATGAGGATCCTATTACCCTATTTATAGGCTAGCACGTTATGAATTTAGTAGAACTCTCAAGAGTACTTGGCTCTTATCTTAGTTAAGAAGATATGCTTGAACATAACCTTATATCTGAAATACTTATTAACTACTTTTAATTCATCAAACCACACGGGCTCCATGTTATAAGTCAAGGGTGTGGAGAAGATTCCTGGTCCTACCCTTTATTAATGTGTTAAAAATTAATGCCTGTAGGATATTGCACTCTTCAAAATAAAGGATTACAGGTGTCTCCAAACAAGGAAAAAGAATAGAGAGACAAGAAAAATCCAGCATTAGATTAACAGCAAAAGTAAACGAGTAACGTCACAGGTATGATGCTTTGGAAAGAAGTATGATAGAATCTAATCAACTCAAGATGAAGAGGATGCTGCACGTAAACAGTTATAACCAAGAGCAACAATAATAACGCTGTTTGAGGCAGCTCTAGACATTTAAGTAATCACACCATGCTTAGACAAGAGAATGGAACAGATGTAAAAATCATTATGCTAGTGTGGTTGCAAATTTTCAAGTCTAAGGATCCTATACAGAGAACAAAACAGAAAGACAGAGAGCCAAGTGACAGCACTGTGTAATCATAGAATGGGAGGTTATTTATCTCTTAACAGTAAATTATATCTCAGGAAAAACCTAATAATACGTGATAGTGTCCAAATATCTCATCAAGAAGTGTCAGAAATTTGATAATCCTCCTACTAACCTTTGCCCTCAGGCGACGTGAAAAAAGCATTGAAATCAGCTGGAACTTCCCAAACGAATGATGAGAAAAATGCATTGGTATCAGTTTCCGGGTAGTTTGTTTTGAGATAAGTTTTAAGAGATAGCTTACTCAAAAACCACATTTTCTTTCTTGGGTTTTCTTGAAGTCTTGGTGGAGCAATCAAGTACCTATCTTGAAAGTATCCTGAAGCTTTCACTCTTCTCCCAACTTTCCAAGTCCAAATATCACCTGGATTTGGCCAATTTTCAGGAGCGTAAGGTAAGCCTTCTCCTGACTCCAACAATGCAACAGGCCTGAGTTGAAAACCATCCGTTATGCAGGTATCGTTTACCTCTGAAGTGCTAATCTTCTCACCATCTTCCACTATAAACATGAAAAGATGCTAAATTATTTTTGTTTTTTTATTAGTATGATGCACAAAGATCTATGCAATAGTGCTTTGAACTATTTGCTGTATCACAATCTTACACATTCTTATTAATGCATAATGAGGTGTTAAATTATCAAATCCGTTCACTTCCATTTGTAACTTGAAATAGATGCACAACACAGATTATGTTCAAGAATCCTGATATAGAAGCTGGAGAACTTTCTATGCTGAGGAAAATGTAATAAAGCGAAACATCAGACTCACTCCCATTATTCTAATACACTGTGTTGCCAACTATAAAAGTAAAACCACCTGGCGATCAAGAAGCCATCCAAGAGAGAAGAATCATAATTACAAAATAAATGTTAAGTTTATTCTTATAACTGATACAAAAAAAACAAAGTACAGTGTAGTACACTGCTCTATAGTTATGAAGAACCAAACGAAGTTCGTCCGTTGCTTGAAAAAGATCGACAAGAATCAAGAGGAACTGCACAGCTTGAATGTTGTACACAAGTGACTAGTGAGATACTAGAGACTTGACACAGAAAATATAAAACCAAATATCACATATTTCTGCTAATTAACACTTTAAATATGATTTGTGATAGCAAGGCAGCCATCCAGATTGCAGCTAACCCAATCTTTCATGAGAGAACAAAACACTTTGACATTGATTGTCACTTTGTTAGACAAAGAATTTGCCAAGGGATGCTGAAAACTCAACACATAAACACTAAGGATCAACTGGCTGATCTACTAACTAAAAGTCTTGGAAAGATACAACATACTACCTTGATGAGCAAATTTGGAATGAGGAATGTGTTTCAGTCATAAAGCTTGAGGGAGAGTGTTGATCAGCTTAGGTGATTGAACAAGCTGTATGGTGTGAGTTAGTTAAAGTTGTTAGGAAAGTTCTAGAAGCTTCTATAGTTAGTTAAGAAAGTAGTTACAATGTGATGGTCTATAAATAGATATTGAGCTACAATGTAAAGGTTAATTTTTTGCTCTCAATGTCTCTCTTCTCTTCCTTTCTGTTCTGATTTCTCTCTGTAATTCAGTACACTTCAAAACTCCATTAATGGAGTCTTCAGTATCCGAGACACAATCCATCGACATTTTCGAAGAGTCCGAGCAACATAGGGGGTCTCCATCTCTGTCAAAGACCTCAATGGCTAGATCAAGGAACTATAAAAGGAGAAAACAAGACATGAAGAAGATATACACTTGTCTAAACCTTCTCAAATACCATTGCTCTACTCTTAACCAACATTATATTTCTTGTTTAATATAACTGTGTATCCAAAAAGAGGAGAGGAAAAGTATTGTTAGTGAGACATTGTATAAATCAAGAGTGAGAAAGATTGAGTGAAGACATGGGAATCACACTTCATAGGACTTGGACAAGACAAACTTCAAGAGCTTACAGAGAACACCCTTGCAACCCGAGGGGACTGGACTAAGATCCACATTAAATCCCAACCAGTATAAAACATCTAGTGTCATTCTACTTTCTGCCTTTACCTTTATAGTTATTTTAATATTTAGAATCTCCTTCAGTGTAAGTCGACTCATCTCTAAGATAGTTGACGAAGATAATAAAAAGAAGTCAGTTCACCACCCACCCCCGTCTTGCATTCCCCCCTCTGTCTTGCACTTTCAGCAACATGACCAGAAATGAAAGATCCCTTTTTTGGACAATGTTGTCCAGTCCAGCTTACGCACGCCTTGATTACTCAACCATGAGCTGTTACCTCCCACTAAAAAAAAAAACCTAACAAGTCTGGCCCACCTGGGATTCGAACCTAAGACCTCTTTGGTTCTCTTCCCACTTCATGACCAGAAATGGAACAATCATGGGTTTGAGCATGATTAATACTAACATTTATAAAATGGAGTTCTACTCAAAAGCAATAAATCATTAATACAATGCTTCAGCACCTTACCAAGGCTTACTACCTTCCATTCCTAAATTTGGACCCTAACAACTAACCCCATCTCTTTTTCTTTCATCTTATGGGGCTAAAGATGAAAAAAGATTACATTTTTCTTAACTAAAATCTCTGATCTTTGTTAAAATGTGCCCCAAAACAAAAGTGAATCTTGAATTTACTTCGAAATAAACAACAGGGGGTATCACAAAGGCTAAAATCAAATCAAAACAGAGAACAAACGAAAAACTTACTGTTGAAAGTTAGAACTTTAGGCCAAATCGAAGAAAACCCACAATGGATTTTTGCTGCAGCAGCAGAGAAATGAAGAGAAGAGGGGTTTTAAAGTTGAAACTAGACGATCAAGATTAAAGAGGTTTAAGTGTGTAGAACTGATGAAATCTGTCAAACTGTCAGTAATTAGTGATAAAGAGATGTTTAATGATCCATTGATTCCATTGGGTTAAGAAAAATTGAGAAATTCAAGAAATGAAAAATACTCATAGAGCAAGTATAATGGGGAGTCTAATAGGCTCTTGGTAGTAAATGGCGGAGATCGAGATATTATTTTCGAAAACCATATAAATTAGGTAATATTTTAACGAGATAAAATTGTTATTTCAATAACTGTCAATTTAAGTAACTCATAAATAACTTAAGAAGATAAAAATGTTATTTGCAAATAACTCTTCATTTAAGTAACTCATAAGTTAAACTAATAATTTATTTAAGTTACGTGGACAATTTCCTTTTTAGTTTGTTTAAAAATATTATAATTTTCTAAATTTAATCAACACACTTTTATAATCACATAACATTTTGATACAATTTAAGCTAATTATAAATTTATAATAATAATAATTCTCTATTTATTACAACAATTAGTTATTTTTAAAATTAATTTTGATTTGTTGGTCCGTTAAAAACAATACTAGCTCTCTAAATTTTATAACTACAACATATATTTTAGTGATGTGCTTATATGATACACAATAATTTTGATATAAATTGATCTAATGATGAAAAAATTATTTTCTCTTCTATGTGCCTAGTCAAACATAAAAATTATTCTCTCTTTTATGTGCCTAGTCAAACTATGTTGATAAATAAAAATAAGATGAGTCCATTAATTAGTAAAGTTTTTTTTTAAAAAAAGGAAATATGATTAAAAAAAATCTTGCAATTGAAATTATAGAGAATGAAATTCGTTTACTTTTCATTTCAGAAAGTTGGAGAAAAAGTATTCTTTTTCCAAAGCAAACAATGTTCTATTTATCTATACAAAGGAACAAAAGTACCCAAAAATTTATTTTTGGTACATACAAAAGTATTTATACGACAATAGTCAATACAACAGCAGACCTAATTCGGAATATGTTTACAAGATACGACATCTAGTAGAAAAATAGCATTCCCTGTCCTAATACATATGATATCTCAAATACATGTGAATAAGATTAATAATTCACATGTATTTGAGATATATTATTATCTCTTTTTTCTTTCTATTTCATTCGCATCTCTCCTTATTTTAGTGTATTTTAACAACAAAAATAACAGTAGTTAGATATAAAAAGAAGAATTTTTTCATATAACCACGTAAAAATAGTCTAATTACTCTTCATAGTTATAAATTTGATAATTACAATTACAGCTATATGTTATAGGGATTAGAGAGATGAGTGAGATTGGGAGAAGGAGGAGAGAGGCGAGAGAGAGGGAAAAGTGTGGGAGAAAGGTGAATTATATATGTATATCGGTTCGATAATTGGATATTATACATATGTACTTGTATATATGACGAGCAAGATTAGAAGAGGGAGGAGAGAGGTGAGCGAGAGAGGACAGAGACTGGAGAGAGGTGACTTGTATATGTGTATCGATTAGATAATTGTATATAATACATATGCATTTATATATGGCAAGCGAGATTGGGAAAGAGATGAGAGAGGCACGAGATTGGGAAAGAGATGAGAGAGGCACAAGATTGAGAGAGGGAGGAGAGAGGCGAGCGAGATTGGGAGAGGGAGGAGAGAGGCAAGCGCGAGAGGGCACAAAATGGGTGAGAGGTAAATTGTATATGTATATCGGTTAGATAATTGTATATTATACATATGTATTTGTATATTCTGATGAATTATGCATATAGAAACGTGACTAATTATATAAACTCGAAGTCAGCCTACGTAATTAGTATAATGTTAGTCGCAAGTGATAATTATAGTAAACTACAACTATGATGAGTAATTAAGTAGTATAAGTTTGCTAAACGTCGTAATTTTCTCATATAAATATCCTCTATACGATTAAAAAATAGAGCAACTTACAAAAATAACTATATTTATAGGGTTAATGAATACCAATAACTATAAATATTTAATTTACAATAAATGACTATAATTTATATCACTTTTTAGCTGTATTTTTGTATAGTTTTTTATTTCTTTTATTTATATGCTAATACATCTTTAAATACAAAAAAACTATAAAAGGATTTGACTCTAAATATAACCCCCTATCCTTACATCGCGTTCATACAATGAGCAACTTCCCATAATTAACTTTATAACTAAAAATTAATTATTTAAAGACATGTCAGATCATATTCTTTAGCAGTTTAACAAAAATTGTGATGCATCATACTCAATTTTCTTGTTGTCTTCATAATTCTTATTTTATCGTCGTAAAGTTATTTATATTTTTTTTGTTAATTCAAGTTATTGTTGTAAGCAACTTGTTGAATTTGTGAATGAAGGTTAAGTATTTCGATTTTGAATAGGTGAACTACATAACAATAGATACACTAGTTGTTAAGCAAAAAAATGAATACACCAATATAAAATACAACGAATACATTTTAGTTAAACCAAAAAATGAATACGTTGGACACAATTATACTTCTATTCTCGTTTCAATTTTTTTTCTTGGATATATTACTTATATATCTAGATATAATTGTCTTCGTAAATCAACATTTTAACATGTGCTTGTATAATACTACAAGTATCTATGTGTATAAATATGGATACATTTCAACACTGTTGTTAAGCAAAAATATGGATACTCTATACAAATGAGCAAAAAAGATACAATTTGTGGGTATCAAACTATATAAGTATGGATACATTAGACAAACGAACAAAAAAAATAAATTTATGAGTATCAAACTGTATAAGTACGAGATAAATATATAATTAATAAGTACCGAATGGATACAAAATCACAAAAATCGCTCCTACGATGATGTAAACTATCTTGAATTTGAATGAATTTGGAGAGGGATGGGGCATAAAATATGTGATGTATGAATATTAATAAAAGAAAAAAACTTGATAATAGTAAACATGAAAAAAGATTACAGATGTGTCTGTCATAATTATTTAGACATCCAATTATATTACTTTCCTATTTATTATTTATTCATTATATTAAATATATAAAAAAATATTTATTTGCATACATTAATTTTTTTATTTATAATCTAATTATATCAATGTAACATGAAAAAAATAGAACATAACTATTTTCTTAAAATATATATAAATGTTTGCCATATTTTGAAATTCTTCCTAAAAAATACTTATTAATGATAAAATAGGTAATTATCTAAAAATATGTTTAAGGTAGTTTTCCCAAATAAATATCCATTTAAATGGGTAGCGAAACTCTACTTGAATTCTCTTAAACAGAAACAAGAACAAAAATGGCAGCTCAAGGAACTTGCCTTAATCACGTCTCCAGAGAATCCTCTGATATCAAACGCCTAGCCCAATTTTACATTGAGGTTTTGATAACGCATTAAATTTCGTTACTTAAGTTTCATAAATCACATCAGTGTTATGATTTTTTCTGTTTAAATTAGAGTAAAATTGATTGTTTGATGAAAATGGGTTTGCAGATATTTGGGTTTCAGAAAGTTGAAGCTCCAAGATTTGAATTTGATGTGATATGGTTGAAGCTGGCACCGTCCTTTTATCTTCACCTTATCGAGAGAGACCCGACTACGAAGCTTCCAGAAGGTCCATGGAGTGCCACGTCAGCCATCGCTGACCCGAAGAATCTGCCCAGAGGTCACCATGTCTGCTTCACCATCTCCAATTTCGATTCCTTTGTTCAGAAGCTCAAGGTTGATTTTAATCCTCTTCCAGTTTCTTTAGAAAGTTTTATGTGGCTAATTTTTTTTGGGGGGGTTTGATATAAGTATTATGGAAGAGCTGTTGCTGTTTTCAATTTTAATTTCTGTTTAAAATTACCCTAAATTAATTGTTTACTATGATTAAAAGAAAATGTTAGCTTCAGTAGAATTGGATTATTGAGTACTAGATTTTTGGTATTTCCTGAATGATTATGTTAAAAGGGATGTCTAAGTGTTGAATAAGAGTCTTGACGTATCTAGTAAAGTTGTTTCTATGTGACGTGGAGGTTAATAGTTCAAGTTGTGGGAACAACTAGATATACCAGATAAGACTACGTAGAATAGACTCTTGTGGTCCGACCCTTCCCCTGATACCACGCGTACAGCGGGAGCTTAGCTCATAGGGTTGGTATCATCATGATTTTTGGTATCTTTTTATCCATTTCTTTCCCTTTTTTACCTTTCTAGATGATGTTAATTCTTGTATTGCCAATATGAAGATATAGTTGTGTAAACGAGGTCCCTTTGAATTGAGTATGTGAAGGGATAGGAAGAAATGTTGGTTAATTGTTGCATCTTTGAGGTTTCTCAAGGGGCTGGAGCTGTTCCACTTGTTTTATTTGTATTGACCATTGAGTGTTTGAAACAAAAGCATTAACTTCTTCTTAATATGAGGTGAAATGAAGCAATTGAAAATTAGTCCTTTAGCGATGGAAGTTTAGTCTCTTTTCTTTCTCAATTCTGGGTTATCCTTGACTAATAGATAACTGCTTTTCTCAAAACTTTGTTATGTAGGATAAAGGAATTGAAGTTCATGAGAGGACTCAACCAGATGGCAAGACCAAACAAGCCTTTTTCTTTGATCCAGATGGTGAGATTTCCCTTCTATGTTTATTATGCTAATATCATATTGATTCGGAAGTGATGGTGTCTTGAAGTTTTATGAAATTGGACGACTATACTCAACCTCAGAAGACAAGAACACATGAGAAAACCGATGTTCTTTATACTCTTAAATTTTGAATCTCTTTAACTTGATGTCGATGCTAGTGTATCAAATTCTTTGCAGTTCTGCACTTGATTTGGCAAAGTGTTCAATTCAATAACTTGTAATTCTCAATCTGCAGGAAATGGTTTGGAGGTAAGCAGTGGGGCTCCTGCCTCCTAGACAGTGACCAAACTGTTGGTGTTCCGTTTAAGTTTTAGAGTATAATAAACCCACAGGACTCGAAAAACATTAGCTCAGATGATGATGACCTTGTGTAAATTTTCGTATTGGTATGAAAATATTGTGTCGTTTAGTTATGCTTTTTCCTTGCAATTGCCTCCGAGAAACTTGTACCCTGATTGTTATCGATACTCCCTCCGTCCGGTACTGTTTGTCATGGTTTCTATTTTTTGAGTCAAATTATAAAAACTTTGAGTAATATTTTAAGATGAATTTTTTCGTCATTCTAATATGCAAAAAAATGTAATTTATGGTATTTTTCATATAGTTTTAGAATATCTAATTTATTTGATTGAAATATTGAATCAATGTGATCTAATTTACCTTCAAAAATTGACCAAATTAACTTTTGATAAACGCAAGCAACATGACAAACAATTTTGAACGAAGCAAGTAACATAAGAACTATATGTATGCAGACTCTGGGTTTTGTTTATCGCGATCAATTACGGCTAAAGTTTCACGTTTAATTTAGTTATCTTAACTGTTCAAGAACATTTCAAAGTTGCCAATCTGTCTCTCCATTCCTGCTTCCAGGTAGTCCGCCACGTTTGCACAGAGCCGCCACGTGTCATCCCTCGAGCATCTCTAACACAAAAACAACGAAATATATGTCACCATTTAGCATGATGAAATAAATTGTAAATAAAGCATACACACTCAGATATCAACGAGAAAAAATATGAGCCAAGATCAACCTCAAAGGCCTGAAAGTGAGCAGCCCCTAAAATACGGAGACTGTTTTAATGTAAAAGGTGAGTTAGCTGATCAACCAATTGCACCACAAGATGCAGCCATGATGCAAAGTGCTGAAGCCATGGTATTTGGGAAAAACCAAAAGGGTGGTCCTGCCTCTGTTATGCAGGCTGCTGCCGCCAAAAACGAAAGAAGTGGACATGTTAGTCATGACGCTACCACTCAACTTGCTGGTGATGAAGGCATTACTGTGGCTGAAACCAAACTCCCCGGCAGACGTATAATTACCGAATCAGTTGCTGGACAGGTCAATTTTATATAAATTTAAGTGTTTATATGTGCTGCATAGATGTTAGCTAGCTGAGACAATAAAATGACAATTGTAGGTATTGGGGCAATATGTTGAGCCTCTTCCAGTAACAGCAGCCGCAGCAACAGGAGGAGATGTGGAGGAAGCACCTATAACAATAGGAGAAGCTCTGGCGGCAACAGCCCTTACAGCAGGGGAGAAACCGGTGGAACAGAGCGATGCAGCCGCTATACAAGCGGCTGAAGCTAGAGCCACCGGTTCTAGTGTCGTGACCCCTGGAGGATTAGCTGCCACAGCTCAATCAGCAGCATCGGCAAATGAAGGATTGGCTCAAGATGTTGATAAAATCAAATTAAACGATGTCTTAACTGTACAACTCTTTTAAGACGCTAGCAATTTCATTATGGTTAATTAAATTTCGTGATCTTAAACATGTCAAACATTTTATAGGGCGCGGCTGCAAAATTACCGGCTGATAAAGCAGCGACAAGGCAAGATGCGCAAGGGGTGATGGAGGCGGAGCTGCGGAATAATCCAACCCTAACAGCTTATCCTGGTGGAGTAGCTGCATCTGTGGCTGCAGCTGCAAGACTAAATGAAGAAAGTTCATAATTAAACTTGGCTTACAATGTGTATAATATTTTCTTCGTTAATTAGCTTTTTCCTCTTCTTGTTTTGGTACTTTGTAATTAGTTGTTAAGCTGTGTAAAAGTCCCATAAATTAGATAAGGTTAGCTGCTGCATCATGTAAATAAATAATATAATGCTCAACCCGAAAATAATATTTTACTAAATAAGAGAATTGTGTTTTTTAAACCAAGGGCAACCCAATGCAAGAACAAAATCGATTACAACTACGAATGATCTCAGTGTCATTACCTTTGATCACTATTTATTGTGTCTCAAAAAAGTATGTGTCTCAAAAAAGTATGTGTCTCATAAATTGAGATAATTTTTAAATTATATGTATGCATAAATTGAGATAATTTCTTAATTATTTACTAAAAACGTATTATAAAAAGACGCAACTACAAAATGTTCCCTTCCTATCATATACACCCTGGTGTCACGTTATTCTAATTCTATGGTGCAAATTAGGGTTCAAATTAACCATATTCAAGAAGAAAGTTTCGAATATTAGCTTCAAACAAAACGGAGACATAACCAGATCATTGTCGATACAACATTAGCTATGAACTTAAAAGACGAATTCAATAGAAGAAAATATACAAGCGCAGTGGATAACGAGCTATAATAATAATAAAATTACTTAATTATGAGTATGGAATTCTATAATATCAATAATGATTTAATTTGATTTTCAATTTAATAGGTACATATATTTCATTTATATAAAAACATACTATTCAAACAAAATCTAAAAATATAGTAAATTCGGTCGAAATCACCCATATAGGTCCATGCCTAAAAATAACACACACTCCAGCTGCGTCAAACCCGATTTCCATTTCCGATACAAAGGATTGTTATATATATTTATTATCGAATATATAAATTTAAAAATATGTATATCTATCATCGAATATATAATTTTTTTAAAAATCAAAATTCCATTTGCTTAGTTTCATTGGATACAAGTTACAACTTAAAATACACATAATAAAGTAATAACACATTAATATAAGGAGAATATACAAACAATATAAAAGATAACTAGAAGAGGATGAGATACTAAAATAATAAAAATGGAATGAAAAATAACTAGTAATGATCAAAATTTTGACATAATTTGCGTAACTTTTTCTAATCCTAAACCTTTTTAACAAAAAAATTTAATCTGAATTAAAACTTTTCAATATTTTATTCGACCTAAAAATATCAATTGAGTTTTTTATTTACCACGTCTAGTAGTCCATAGATACGCTTACGGAATTATCTAACTCGATTCACGACACAGGATGTAGATGATAGTAGTAGTAGTTTGACAAGTGGCTTGCCATATCTCTAGTTTAACGCCACCACACTAGTTCAAATAGCCACTTGTCACAAAATCCCTCATCTCCATCCAAACAAACAATCCCTCAATCTTCTTTCCATACAGATCTATATAAATCATTTTTTCCTCTAGCTCGAGCTAGCCAGCCATATCCCACATCTGGCTAAGTGTTTTTTAAATTTTAACCAAAAAAATAAAAAAAAATGAGTCAACAACAACCAAGAAGGGAACAAGGTGATCAAGCAGCCGATCCGATCAAATATGGCGACGTTTTTGCTGTCTCTGGTGAGCTAGGAGAAAAAGCTGTTAAGCCGGAAGATGCAGCCATGATGCAGAGCGCTGAGACCGCCGTGCTCGGGAAAACACAAAAGAGCGGTCCAGCGGCTGCAATGCAATCAGCTGCTAATGTTAACGTGAGCGCCGGCTTGGTTCAACCGGGTGATGTTACTGATGTTGCTGCTAGAGAGGGTGTTACGGTTACTGGGACCGCCGTTCCTGGTGCTAATATTATTACTGAATCAGTTGCTGGACAGGTAAGAAGTTGTTTCATTATTAATTACTATTTATGTGTTGCGCGCAAACTTTATTATCTAAAATATCACTTATTTTCCATCAAAATTAAATGATAGCAAACACGAAACGATTTGAGTAGGTTGCCAAATTACGACAACCATAGTTCCAAATGGTGTTAGAATCGAATCACACACACGTGATGAACTAGGAAAACAAGAACTTTTAAGAGAGATCTCCTCAAGATAAAGAGAGAGAAATTAATATTTTATGGTAACACCTCCGCCGTAAATAAGTTAATAATTTGGTTACAGAAAATATATAGTAAAGCGGGGCGTTGTCCTCGTATGAGGGGCTCCCGCCGCTCATAATAACTCCTCGGCAATCTCACCGCGGAGGTTATCCATCAAATATTAATCAAATATTAATCCAGACTTCACAACTTTAACAAAATCTTCACCTAAACAGATGATTGGAGGTCGATTTAATTAGTGGCATAGGGAATTCAAAACACTCCAAATTTCCAGTTCAAATTTGATGCACAATGTCTTGTTTTTCAAATCCTGCCTGTAAAAATTCTGAATTCTGGCAATGAGACGTCGGTTAGATCCTATATCTGTTGATGATATACAGGTAGTTGCACAATACATACAGCCAACAGGAGGTGTCGGAGGACAGCCACAAGGAGCAGCAACCACCGGAGGTAGTAGGAGAGAAATCACTATAGGAGAAGCTCTTGAAGCGGCTGGACAAACCATACCGGGCAAACCAGTGGATCAATGCGACGCAGCAGCCATCCAAGCAGCTGAAGTACGCGCAACAGGCAGCAATGTTATCACTCCTGGAGGCGTAGCAGCCACTGCTCAGTCAGCTGCTGCGTATAATGAATCTATGATAAAAGACGAGGACAAAGTTAAGCTTGGAGACGTCTTATCGGTTAGTAACATATTTAATATATCCCAATGCAACAAGATTAGAAGTATTGTGTCATTGATATATTTGAAAGATATATTGAAATTGAAGTTAATTTTAACTTACTTAGGGTGCTACTAAGGTATTGCCTGCGGATAAGGCAGCGACAAGGCAGGATGCAGAAGGAGTGGTAGGGGCGGAGCTACGGAACAAACAAGACATGTCCACCACTCCTGGTGGAGTAGCTGCTTCTGTGACCGTAGCTGCCCGGATGAATGAAAGGAGTCAACAACAATCCTAATCTCTAGGTTGTGCTATGGAAGTAGTATTGTATGTATATAGCTTAATTACTTTGTTACCATGTGGTTAAATGAATTACTGCTGTTTGTGTAAAATATGGGTTTGTGTTTATAATGTTCAATTAATGAAAACCTTTCACATGACCATTACTATTATTCTATAGGATCTATATAATCTCTAGGTTATTTATCTACTATTTACTATCCTAGTATAAGCTTCACATGACCATTCTATATAATCTAATTTAATCTCTAGGTCATTTATTTTTATTATTTTATTATCTTTCTATTTGTCGCTATTTTTAAACTATAGTGATAAATTAATTATTTGATTAAAGAGATGACAAGAAAAATATGAAGAGGAAAATTCTCTATCAAGAGAGGCAAAGAAAAATATAGAGAGGAAAGAGTTGATAAAAAGAGTTGTATCAATTGATTGAACGAAGGTGTTCTTTTTGAAGCTTTGAGTTCAAGTTTTGTTCAGTTTTATTGAGTTATAACACTATTTTTAAGGTTCTTTTCAGGAAAGGGAGTTAAGAAGTGCTATCAACGAATTCGTAAAAGCATTTGTTGTAGTGAATTTAAATTTCCTTAAAAATTGTAATTTTTCACTACTATCATTGGATATAAGAGTGCGCGTTATTTTTTGACGGAAAATTTAATGATAATTATAGGCGTGTTCGTTTTGGCTCCCGAGCGAGAACGATAAATAGGTGATGCACAGCTAGTTGGCAGCTCCGCATCGTGAATGCAATATATCGTTAGGAGGATGGGACGACGTGCATGCTCTTACTTCGTCTTTCCCTTAATAAGTCATCAAATTTGGTGCTTTTTGATCCCCAGTTGCTATGGGGAACAATTATCTTAACGAAAGCCTTCTTTTTGGCTGCCCTGACTCTCAGTCTCAATCAAGTAAGAAAGGGAACCCTTTTAGCTACGGCAATGGGTATAGACCTCTTCTATAGTATACTGATTTAGTATCACTTAAATAAAATAATTAATTTTAATAATATTAATATAATATATGATACTAATTTAATATTAATTAAATAAAAATTATTCGTCTTTAAGAGATAACAAGAAAAACATACTGATTTAGTATCACTTAAATAAAATAATTAATTTTAATAATATTAATATAATATATGATACTAATTTAATATTAATTAAATAAAAATTATTCGTCTTTAAGAGATAACAAGAAAAACATAAACAGGAAAAAGTTAGTCTCTATCAAGAGATGCAAAGAAAAATATGAAGAGGAAAAAGTTATTTAAAAAAGAGTTTTTATCAATTAAACGAAAGTGTTCTTTTTGTGGAGATTTGAGTTCAATTTTTGTCTAAAATTGTTGAGTTCTATTCTGTTTTAAAGTTGTTATATTCAGGAAAGGAAGTTAAGAAGTACTACTATCAAATTCTTAAAAATATTAGTTGTGGTGAGTTTAAATTTCTTTAAAGATTGTAACTATTCGCTAACATTATTGGATATACTATACGAGTAATTTTTTAACAGAAAACTTAATGATATCTATATAGTATGCTGATTTAGTAACAATCAAGTAAAATTATGAGTCTTTAATGATATCAACATAATATATGATACTGATTTAATTTTAATTAAATAAAAATTATTCGTTTCAATGATAATTAATATATATGTTGATTTAATATCAGTTAAGCAAAAATTATAAGCCTTAATGAATGTGTTTGAGCAATAATTATTATAATTATTTCCGAAATTACTTTAAATTGAGTATGAACTTATAATATTTTAAATTTTATGATCTATTTATGTAGTTTCTCCATTTTTTACCCTTTTATTAAAAGAATCTAACATAGATAAAATTGTATTTACTATGTTCCTTAGATTTAATAATTTTAAAAATCAACTACAATCTAAAATCTAAAATCTAATTTATCAATTGTATTATTTTTATGTCCAATAATAATTGTTTATTATTAATTTGATATATATTTTAAGAAATAATAAATAATAAAGATAATATTATAATATTACTCTTTAAATATTAGTAAATTTAAGCTTTGAAAAATGTAGTCAATATTAAATAGTGTTTAATAAAAAGGATAATATAAGAGAAATAATCTATCGAGTAATAGTTTACCTTGTACAAGTATTTCCTTGAAAAATTTGATTTTGGAGCAAACGGGACTTGTCGAAAGTTGTATAACAAATACAACCCATTATTATATGGAGAAATATCGCGATTAAAAATCTTATACTAGTTAATTAGTTATCATAGCTATAGTTTATTTTAGTTACCACTCGCCACCAAATCTTGATTACAATTAATTTGTTGACTTTTTCTATTCGTATAAGTGTATACGACATCCCTTTTCATATATAAAAAATGATTCCTTCTCTTTTTTTCATAGTCATTTACCTTGTTCTCTCCTTAAATTCTTCAACATAAATTGATTTGAAAATTTAAAAATTTTAATTTTTTCTATCTAAAATCATGCTTCTTGATTTTCACGGCAACAAACTATTTGTAGCTTTTGTACACACAATAAAGTAAAAAAGGTAGACACATGAAAATTTTCTCCTCTTACAAATAAAATCATCGATCGATTGGGTCTGTGTATGGTCTCGTTGCTTAATTTTTGAATTTGCTAAAATTATCGAAGTTTGAGGTACCACTACTTTTTTAATATTTAATCAGCTTTATGCTGGGAGAAATTAATCTAAAATATCATGGTACTTGAGGAAATTAAATTTCTTAAGAACACATAATTGATACTTATCTAAACTCGGATAGTTTTATTTTATGTTTTTCTGTTTCTTCTTTACTGTCCTATTTATTTACCTAAATATAAGAGATAACACAAATATGTTCACAACGATGTTTGGCATTTTAAGTGTTTGTTCGGAAGGAACATATATGTCCCTTCTGAGCGACTTTCAAATTGTATTGTTACACGAATTAAACCCGTTAATTAATCAATTAACATTTTGAATTAATATAGGTAAACTTTTCTTAGTATTTGTTCCGCTTTTATCAACCTACAACTTTAGCATGAGTTTATCATACATTTTAGTAGGCATTTGTATAAATCCTCGATATCCACCTTTTCTAGTTGGGGCGTGGTCAATTGCAGACACTTGAATACAAAATCAATTATCAGATGGACTGACTGACTGACTTGTACGTAATAAAATCGAAATCAAGACAAATTTTCGAACCAATTCAATCGGCGATTTTCGACAAGTCTTTCTAAATTGGAAGAGCAAGAAGCGAAACTAGAAGAAAACTTTCTTTCTCTTTATAGATAACCAATTCATTTTCAAATATAGTTGGGAGACTTTGCCCAAGAAATGAGTCAAAAATGGAAAGATCGAAACATAGTTCTTAGCAGCTATGCTTATTTATTTGAGTATTCAAATAATGAATAGTCATTGAGCGAAGGGCGCAGTTAGCAAAAAACATCTCTTATATTTATACAAATACATATATCAATTCCCGCTACAAATGACACTTCCAATCGGACCAGGGGGGTTCGTTAGCAGACCAACTTTGTTCAAGCGCAAATTGGCCTTTTTCGTTTTCAATATTTCTATATTCTGAAATAGTTCGCTGGCAAAGGTCACCTTACATTTTGGGTATCTGTTCGCGGATGACCTAACGCATGCGGTGAATCTGTTTTACTCTCCTCCATCGGGTGAAGGGTGGTTCAGTCAAGTGTCAACCCCTGACTCCTCCACCAGAGGATTCCGATCTGGAGCTCATTCCCGGTGTGCGCTAGAAGCTAAAGTGAATCTTTTTTTTGGCATCTTTTTCTTTGCTTTGATCGCGACTTTGTTTGGTCTTCCTTTTTCCTTCGTTCCATGTTTCAAAAGCTAGCAAAAAGTTCGAGTCTTCAGGATCTCTTTTGAACGGCGATCGATCAGTCCTTTTCTTCTGTTGATATTGAGACTAATGCTTTGACTGTCTCTCATATCATTCGAACAATTTTTCCTATCAAACTACAACTTTAGCAAGAGTTAATTATATATTTTAGTAGGCGCTTGTATAAATCCTCGATATCCGCCTTTTTTGGTTGGGGGTGTGGTCAATGATCAACATAAAATTTTCATTAATAAAGTTCAGAATATGAAAAAATAAATACATAAAATAGAGAAAAAAATAAAGTGAGATGTCCGATAAGGTTAGCTAACTAAAAAAATGAAAAAAACTATAAAATATAAAATTGAACTCGCAAACTGAGTGATACGTTGAAACTTGAACCCATGGACCATTGGATTATGCCTATCAGTTGTACTGGGGGCTTCATTTATATACACAAAATATTCAAATCTGACGTATAAAATATAATTTTTTTTAATTGAGGGTGTTCAAGTAAACCCTTGACTCTTAAGATTTGAGAAAAAATCATTCTTAAACGTGATAAAAGATATATATAAACTAATTTTATAACAAATGAATATATATATCAAATTCAAATTATAATCCAGGCATATATTAAACTTTTTTATTTTTATTTGTATCACATATTTAAGTCGATCCTATCCCCAAAAGAATTGAAAGAAGATTACTTATTTTTTCTTGTTTTAAGTAATAAACGGTTAGAAAGAAGTAGTATTTCTTTTTTATCTACTATTTGGATATTTTTGAATTAAAAATATTTTAAAATAGAAAACATAGTATAGTTTAAATATTTTTTAGTCTCTCGGAGCTCAGAGAATGTATAGGGATGCTTGTATCAAGTACTACCGACAGCTAGAGGAGAGCGATGTAGGTTTATTGAATTTGTCATTATATTTTACCTTTCTTGTTAGATCAGTCATAAGTCAAATGCTGAATTGTGCTCTAAAATATAAACCTTCTGGCTCTGTTGCATTTCTCATCTCTTTATTTGTTTTCAACAGGGTTTTGATTTTGATGAATATCCTGGGGCGTGCATGCTTACTCCCATTTACCCCATAATGGGATTTGAACTATTTCCTAATTTTTTGGATAGGATCAAGGGTTATGCTTCACTGGCAATTAAGCAATACTTTGGCAATGATGTAAGTTTTTTTTTTTTTTATACCGTGGTATTTGCCCATTCTCTGTTGTGCAGTGTATTGATTTTTACTTGCAGGGAAAGGAACGCACTGTTACGGAGATTGTGAGGTTAAATGCAGGTGGTCCTCGTGACTTTGCCTACTATATCACCTTTAAAATTAATAATGAGGGGAAGGAAGAAACTTTTCAAGCTAAGGTGGAACGCACGATTGAAAGGACATTACAAGTTCCAATGTGCAGGCGCAAGGTTTAATTTGTTACTGCAATGACCTTCATCTTTTTTTCCAAACATTTATTTTGCGGCTATGTAATGGCTCCTAGTTATGATTATTGATGCACTGCTATTTCTTTTCCGTTTCTATCTAAAATGTAATGACTCCAAATTTGTGCTCTTTCTTTTTCGTTTCACAAGACAAGTTTATTAGTAATACTAGTGCACTTATGGAGACATTGATACCGATAACCTGAATATGGAACCTCAACTTTCTCTCCTATGTAAGTAGTCTTTCTTGAACAGCCAAAGAATCTATGCTTTGGTAGTGCCAATGTGCAACAAGCTTCCATGTATGTGACCTATTTGGCTTCCGTTGTCTCATCAACTCTGTCTCTCATTTTATCTAGGCAGAAAAAGATTCTCTAAGGAATTTGTTGTTCTGAACTTGAGAGGAATAGTTGTGATTCTAAGGGTGTTGAGCACTGTGGAGGCGAATCTAGTATTTCCAGATCGATCAAAATGGGTGTAGTACTACTAAAAAAATGCATCAAGTGGGAATTGATCCTTGTACCTCGAGATAGTTAACTTAGCTTTGTAGCACTATGAGTGCCAAAAGATGATATTAGATCAACTCTAGAAAATATCTAGTTTTGGGAAAAGACTACATAAACTCTGATGTTCTTACCATGTCAAATGTTCAAAGTTGGTAACAGAAAGGAAAGACATATATATAAAGCTACTCCCACGCTTGTTATGTCAGGATGATTGATATTGCATATTGGAGTTGGGATGACAATGGGGAAGATTTGGGCGGAACGAGTTTGAAGAGCATAAAATAAAATGGCGTCTGACAAAAAATCCCTAACTCAACAAAGAACTGAGACAAGGTCAACCAGTTTGTTTATCTCTATAGATGAGGCATTGGATGCTCTTATTCTGTTAGTCATCTTTCTCTTCCTATTGAAATTATGAAAGTGATAAGCACTTATTATTACTTATCCTTCTATACTTCAATATGCATATGACGCTGTTAATGATCAAATTACTGAACATTCTACTTTGGGCGAAATCTTGAATGCCTATTGGCCTATCTGATCTTTAGAAAAATTGTTTACTTTTAAGTAGTTATAATTTTGTTTAAGATTTTACGACTTCTCTATATCATGTAGGATCTTATTATTGTTTTGATTGTGTATGTAATGTCTGACATTATTTCCTTCTGAATAGGCTTTACATATTCTTGATAACAAAGGAAAGAATGAGTATTACAATTGATGTATCAACACAGAACTATATGGTCATAATTTTCAACAAAGAACTGCAGCAGTAACCTCAGTAACCCCAATTTACTCCCAACTATTTTTAATCAAATAATAATCTACCCCGTTCTCAACACCAAAGCCTACTATAAGCACGGCATGACATGCAACAGACGATTGATTTTCACTTCCAAAAAACTTTCAAAAGTGAATTTCATCTTCCGTTTGCCCAACGTAGATATCCTATCAGCATATATAAAATTAGATTAAAGAAACATAAACACAAAAAGTCAACGAATCGAATTATGTTTACCTTTCCAAAATGTCCCTGAAAGCTGTTACACATCCACTGATGGGTTGCTTCTGAATTAGCTTTTTTGTCCAAGCGAAGATTGTCAACCTTTTTAAACCCCTTAATTTTTGTTTTCTCCTGCACAATTTAGAAGATGTAACACAAATCAAAATATTCAACCCAACAACGAATTCCTTTTTGTCAACATATGGATATGAAGCATCGGAATAAACTCCTTCAGTCATTGCAAATCGATAATATTTGTTGTAGTGACTGGTGTAGGACCCTGTTTCTTTGTGGAATCGAATGTTTTTTGGCTTTGGAAATACACTAAACAGACAGTCAACAACATGTTGTTTTGATAGTAATTTCATTTTTTTTTACTTAATTTGGTATAGCGCAGTAATAGCTTCAGTCGCGAACACGACCCTTTAATAAACAAAAGAATCGTAAACGTGTAAGATAGTAATAGACAAAATGCATAAAATGAAAATACAAGTGTTACATTTTAACTTATCAACTCACAGCATTTTCCCTGATGAGAGCACATAGACATTCTTTTCCTATCCAGGACCAATTAATCTGCATTTACATAACTATACAGATTAAATTTTCTTACAAAAATTCTAAGTAAGTCATCCTCTTTGAACATATGTTGGCAGAACAGACTGATGAAAATTTTGGACTTAGTATATCAGAAACGAGTAGAGATTTGTGCAAATAAAGCCTTGAAATCCTTAGTTGGAGTTCCACTTCCCTCAGGTTTTTAGGCCAGATAAAATGCCTTAAATTTTGCTTCCTCTTACTGCAGTGCCTGAATAGAGACTTGTGTAACATCAGTTTTAGAGTCTGTCTCGAGAAGTTTATCGTCCTTTCCAACAACTAATTCCTTTATACTATCTTCTTTATGTTGTATATAGAAACATTGCTCAGCCTTTATCTTCCAAATTAATATATCCCCGCATCTATTTGGTTCTTTTGGCAATTCAGGTCTTCCAATTTTTTTTGGATCAAAAGATGCAAGACTTAGAACTTTGGAAGAGGGCTTGTATTAAGGATGATTTACAAATGAGAGACACTCCTATTTATACTACACCCTAAGGGCCTAAGTGTAAATAAAATTTACTATACAAGTCCTTCTAATAACTACACTTTAGTCCATATTTTAGAGAATTCTACATTTTCTAGAATATGCTAATCTCTTCCAAAAATATCTAAAGTATTCTAGAGAATTCCTAGAATTCTCTAGTCTTCTCCACAAAAGTAGAAGGTTCTAGAGTTCTCTACAAACTTCTTCAATACTCTAGATCCTTCTCCAATCAGGCTGAAATTGTGGCGGGACGTCACATCTAGTTGTATAATTATTTCTCTGACCTCTCCTTCAACTTCACCAGCACCAGTACCAAGAACAATGCTAGTGTTCAAATCAGCCATGGCCAAACACCGAGAATCTACTTAATTTCTTGTTTTTCTTTGGATTGGTAATAAGAGAATAAACCAAACTCAGTATTAATAACTACAACTAATTAAGCACTTGTCAACTATTTCCTCTTTTGTATCCAAAGAATATTCACAGAAATTGAATCAAGAGAGATATACTCTTACACCACAAAGAAATGTTTTCCTAATTAACTAATCAACTTAGTAACTAACAAAATTTTCCCAACTCCATTATTTAACTTCTATTATTACTGCAATTTGAGATTTTTTAACTAGGTATGTTATAAGTACATGACTAGCTAACTAACATACACGATTAGCTAACATGGACAATATAAATTCCTTGTAATACAAAGTAAAGCAATACAACAGTAAATGTAAGGAGAATTACATCGGTTTCCTTGAAGAATTCAGCTTCACAAAGGCGCGGATAAACTTGGCCGTGAAATAGTAACCTTCTCCACTGGTAACTTGGTATAATCCGGTACGCTTGACATTCTGGGATAGTGCAACTATACAAAAAAAAAATAGATCGATATTAAACTCACAACAAAAATAATATTTTAAAGCTAGTCATTGAATACATTCACTCTTTTAGTTCTCATACACAACAATAACTGACCCTAAACTTACAGCCTTTTTCAACATCGTTGCTGTACCATTTGTTCAACAGGAAATATAAAACTCTAACAATCTTCAAAGTTCAAATCTTCACTTTTTTCTCACACACACAGGTCTGCCATTAACATTTTAAAATCTTTACTTTCCAACAATAACAGGATCAAAAGTTCAAATCTTTCACCACTATTACATTATCTGGAACAATATTTAACAGAAACATACAAGGAAGAAACTCACGTTGAAAGTTAGAATCTTTCAAAGTTCAAATCTTTCTGCTCTGTTTTTACATAATAAATGACAATATGTATATATTTCTGGGTCTTAAACTCACGTAAAGAAAATATTTTTTTACATTAAAATTTTCTCTTTTTTCTCATACACGGGTTCAAAAGTTCAAATATTTCAAATCCATTACATTATCTCGACCAATATTTAATAGAAACTTATAAGGAAGAAAAAAAAACTAAAACAGTAAATGTAGGTTCAAAGTTCAAACCTTTAGAGAGAACGTTCAGTAAATGGAAAGAGATGGAAAACGCAATGTTTCTATTTTTTAGTTTCACTATTTGCAAATAGATCAGTGGAAGTAAGTTTTCAAAATAGCCACTGTCAAAAAGTTTTTGGGTTTAGGGTTTAGGGTTTAGCCTTTTTCAACATCACTGTTGTTCCATTTGTTCAACAGAAAAAGAAAACTCTAACAATCTTTAAAGTTCAAAGTTCAAATCTTTCTACTCTGTTTTATTTAAAGGAAATATTAACTGACAAAAGCCATACATTTACGGATCTTAAACTCACGTAAAGAAATTATTTTTTTACAGTCAGTTGGGTAAAATCTTCACTTTTTTCTCACACACACAGGTGTGCCATTAAATTTTAAAATCTTCACTTTACAACAATAACAGGTTCAAAAGTTCAAATCTTTCACCACCATTACATTATCTGGAACAATATTTAACAGAAACATACAAGGAAGAAACTCACGTTGAAAGTTAGAATCTTTAAAAGTTCAAACCTTTCTGCTCTGTTTTAACATAATAAATGACAATAAGTATATATTTCTGGGTCTTAAACTCACGTAAAGAAAACATTTTTTTACAATAAAATCTTCTCTTTTTTCTCATACACGGGTTCAAAAGTTCAAATATTTCAAATCCATTACATTATCTCGACCAATATTTAACAGAAACTTATAAGGAAGAAAAAAAAACTAAAACAATAAATATAGGTTCAAAGTTCAAACCTTTAGAGAGAACGTTCAATAAGTGGAAAGAGATGAAAAACGCAATGTTTCTATTTTTTAGTTTCACAATTTGCAAATAGATCAGTGGAAGTAAGTTTGAAAAATAGCCACTGTCAAAAAGTTTTTGGGTTTAGGGTTTAGAGTTTAGCCTTTTTCAACATCACTGTTGTACCATTTGTTCAACAGCAAAAATAAAACTCTAACAATCTTCAAAGTTTAAAGTTCAAATCTTTCTACTCTATTTTACTTAAAGGAAATCTTAATTGACAAAAGCCATACATTTACGGGTGTTAAACTCATGTAAAGAAATCATTTTTTTACAGTCAGTTAGCTAAAATCTTCACTTTTTTCTCACACACACAGGTGTGCCATTAAATTTTAAAATCTTCACTTTACAACAATAACAGGTTCAAAAGTTCAAATCTTTCACCACCATTACATTATCTGGAACAATATTTAACAGAAACATAGAAGGAAGAAACTCACGTTGAAAGTTGGAATCTTTCAAAGTTCAAACCTTTCTGCTCTGTTTTTACATAATAAATGACTATAGGTATATATTTCTGGGTCTTAAACTCACGTAAAGAAAACATTTTTTTACAATAAAATCTTCTCTTTTTTTCTCATACACGGGTTCAAAAGTTCAAATATTTCAAATCCATTACATTATCTCGACCAATATTTAACAGAAACTTATAAGGAAGAAAAAAAACTAAAACAATAAATATAGGTTCAAAGTTCAAACCTTAAGAGAGAGCGTTCATTAAGCGGAAAGAGATGTAAAACACAATATTTCTATTTTTTAGTTTTACAATTTGCAAATAGATCAGTGGAAGTAAGTTTGTAAAATAGCGATTATCAAAAAGTTTTTGTGTTTAGGGTTTAGGATTGAGGGTTTAGCCTTTTTCAACATCACTGTTATACCATTTGTTCAACAGGAAAAATAAAACTCTAACAATCTTCAAAGTTCAAAGTTCAAATCTTTCTACTCTATTTTACTTAAAGGAAATATTAACTGACAAAAGCCATACATTTATGGGTGTTAAACTCGCGTAAAGAAATCATTTTTTACAGTCAGTTGGGTAAAATCTTCACTTTTCTCTCACACACACAGGTGTGCCATTAACATTTTAAAATCTTCACTTTCCAACAATAACAGGTTCAAAAGTTCAAATCTTTCACCAACATTACATTATCTGGAACAATATTTAACAAAAACATACAAGGAAGAAACTCACGTTGAAAGTTGGAATCTTTAAAAGTTCAAACCTTACTGCTCTGTTTTTACATAATAAATGACAATAGGTATATATTTCTGGGTCTTAAACTCACGTAAAGAAAATATTTTTTTACAGTAAAATCTTCTCTTTTTTCTCATACACGGGTTCAAAAGTTCAAATATTTCACATCCATTACATTATCTCGATCAATATTTTACAGTAACTTATAAGGAAGAAAATAAAACTAAAACAGTAAATATAGGTTCAAAGTTCAAACCTTTAGAGAGAACGTTCAGTAAATAGAAAGAGATGAAAAACGCAATGTTTCTATTTTTTAGTTTCACTTTTTGCAAATAGATCAGTGGAAGTAAGTTTGCAAAATAGCCACTATCAAAAAAAATTTGGGTTTAGGGTTTAGGATTTAGGGTTTAGCCTTTTTCAGCATAACTGCTGTACCATTTGTTCAACAGGAAAAATAAAACTCTAACAATCTTCAAAGTTCAAATCTTTTTACTCTGTTTTACTTAGAGGAAATCTTAACTGACAAAATCCATACATTTACGGGTCTTAAACTCACGTAAAGAAATCATTTTTTTCAGTCAGTTGGGTAAAATCTTCACTTTTTTTTCACACACAAGTGTGCCAGTAACATTTTAAAATCTTCACTTTCCAACAATAACAGGTTCAAAAATTCAAATCTTTCACCACCATTACATTATCTGGAACAATATTTAACAGTTACATACAAGGAAGAAACTCACGTTAAAAGTAATCTTTCAAAGTTCAAACCTTTCTGCTCTGTTTTTACATAATAAATGACAATACGTATATATTTCTGGGTCTTAAACTCACGTAAAGAAAATATTTTTTTACAGTAAAATCTTTTTTTTTCTCTTACACGGGTTCAAAAGTTCAAATCTTTCATATCCATTACATTATCTCGATCAATATTTAACAGAAACTTATAAGGAAGATAAAAAAAACTAAAACAGTAAATATAGGTTCAAAGTTCAAACCTTTAGAGAGAACGTTCAGTAAATGGAAAGAGATGGAAAACGCAATGTTTCTATTTTTTAGTTTCACTATTTGCAAATAGATCCGTGGAAGTAAGTTTGCAAAATAGCCACTGTCAAAAAGTTTTTGGGTTTAGATTTTAGGGTTTAGGGTTTAGCGTTTTTCAACATCACTGTTGTGCCATTTTTTCAACAATAAAAATAAAACTCTAACAATGTTCAAAGTTCAAAGTTCATATCTTTTTACTCTGTTTTACTTAAAGGAAATCTTAACTGACAAAAGCCATACATTTACGGGTCTTAGACTCACGTAAAGAAATCATTTTTTTACAGTCAGTTGGGTAAAATCTTCACTTTTTTTTCACACACACAGGTGTGCCTTTAACATTTTAAAATCTTCAGTTTCCAACAATAACAGTAGAGCCATCAATATGGGCTAGGCCCGTTAGGCCGGCCTGGCCTAATTCGTGATTTAATAGGGCTGGGCTAAGATTTTTGAGCTCATTTACAAAAAAAGGCTTTTTAGACCGGACTGAATAAGCCTGCTCATTTGGGGGGCTCGACAAATATTGGTAGGGCCGACTCGTGGGCCAATAAGAATTAATTTAAAAATATAATATAATATTAAAATTTAAAAATAAAGAGAGTCCAAAATCAAAACAATTAGGTTAATATTTCTATTTAGATATTTATTCATTTAGTTGAAAAATAAACTTAATAAATATTAAGGAAAATACACAAGTACCCCTAGACTATGATCAAAATCCAGAGACACACCTTAACTAAACTAAGGTCCTATTACCTCTGAACTTGTTTTTTTGTAATTTTATACATCTTTTGTCTTATGTGGCACTCTGTGTGACTCTACGCAATTGAGGCGCGTCAGAGATATTTGGATGCCACATAAGCCAAAAAGGTACACCAAATTACAAAAAAAAAATAAGTTCAGGGGGGTGATACGACCTTAGTAAGGTGTGTCTTTGAGATTTTGGTCATAGTCTAGGGGGTACTTGTGCATTTTCCCTACATATTATAAAGATTATTATATTTGTGAATTTGATTAACAAGTAGTGACAAGGTCTCATTTGTTTCAATTAAGATTAAGACGTTTGAATTTGAATACACATTTAAATATTAAGATGTGCCTTAAGATCTAGATGTATAAATCTGAATAAAAATCTGAATGTGTAAATCTGAATAAACATTTGAATATTAAAATATTGTCTCTGAATCTAAACACTAAATTATTGGGACAGTTTGTTTTCAATATCTGAATGCACATATGAAATTAGACGTTATATCAATAAAATATTATAAAAACCATGTTAATAAAATAGTTTTTTTCATATAAAATAATATTTTGAACATTTTTATCGTAACAAGGTAATATGATTTATCTTTTAAGAACTCAACATCAAGTTACATCATTAATATGACAATTTTTTGCACTCAAATATTTTGAGAATGTAATATAATGCAATTTAAAATAGTTTATATAGAGTAGTAAATATATAGTTTAGGAAAATATTTTATTTTATTATAGAAATTTTTTATTGTTATCGATCAAATAACTAATACTTTCTTATTTTTTAAAATCATTGGAGTGTTTATCAATTCAAATATATTGATTAATTTAGAAAGTAAAAGATGTATATTAAGTTAATATGAATAAAAGAAATTATAATGACAAGCATGTAATTAATATTAATTAAATAAGAAAACAATTTTTATGAGTTGTCGTGATTTAGTTGAATTAATATAGAAGTCTTATTTTTTAATCTGAATAGTATTAAGGGTGTGCTACAGATCTGATTCATTCAGATATATCCAGATCCATTAATAGCCTTATAAGAAAATAAAACAAACGAACTTAATGAATTGAACCTGAATAATTAAGATCCAGTTCTTAAGAACAAACACTCTTAATGAGACAAATCTGAATGTTTAAGATTCAAACCCCATTAAGTACAAACAAGTGAGGTCTAACATAATGTAATATTGTTTTGTCGATATTATGATAATATTTTTAAATTATAGTTTATAATTTAATTTAATAATTATAAAAAATATAATATTTTAAAATGTGGGCTGGCCCGGCAAGCCTGTAGCCCAGGTACTTGTGGGCTGGGCCGACCATTTTCTGGCCCACACAAAAATGGGCTAGCCCATCCTGGCCCGTAAAATGTCAAAGCCTGTAAGGATTAGCCCGAATTGGGTGGGTAGCCCATATTGACAACTCTAAATAACAGGTTCAAAAGTTAAAATCTTTCACCACCATTACATTATCTAGAACAATATTTAACAGAAACATACAAGGAAGAAACTCACGTTAAAAGTTGAAATCTTTAAAAGTTCAAACCTTTCTGCTCTGTTTTTACATAATAAATGACAACAGGTATATATTTCTGGGGCTTAAACTCACGTAAAGAAAATATTTTTTTACAGTAAAAATCTTCTCTTTTTTTCTCATACACGGGTTCAAAAAGTTCAAATATTTCAAATCCATTACATTATCTCGACCAATATTTAACAGAAACTTATAAGGAAGAAAAAAAAACTAAAACAGTAAATATAGATTCAAAGTTCAAACCTTTAGAGAGAACGTTCAGTAAATGGAAAGAGATGGAAAACACACTGTTTCTATTTTTTAGTTTCACTATTTGCAAATAGATCAGTGGAAGTAAGTTCGCAAAATAGCCATTTTCAAGATGTTTTTGGGGTCACATAAAAATAATGTTAAATAAAAATGTTTGTACTATTAATTATGCTTGATCAGTTAATAGATAGTTTATAAGCACTACAAATACATTTCTTCATTCCAGAGCTAGTAAATCTAGCTTCGATTACATCCGATTTCATTTATTGACTTTTTTGCTTGGAGGTTTTCATATCAGTCATCGCCTACTTATAGGCCAACAATGTGGTCAATGGCGTAGCCACCTTACCAGTAGGGTTCATCCGAACCTTTTTCGCGAAAAATTATATAACTTATACATGATTAAAATAACTTTTTAGTTATATACAGTAAATGTCGAACTCCCTTCGGCTACTTTGTGTGTCTATATTTCCAGATTATGAACCTCTCATTGAAATGCTGGCTCGGACACTGAATGTGGTCTATAACGACATCAAAGTAAATAATTATTGTCGATGGTGATCATATGAGTGTGTGGGGAGGAGACTCCCAAATGTTAGAACTTGGGCCGCCCATCCCTCTCTCATTCTCACTCACCTCTCTCTGAATATTATTGTTAATTTTCTTATAATCTTATATTTTAATTAATTATATTTTTTTAAAATCGAGGATCTATAAAAACCTTCTCCCTATCACATTTTTATGTTTTGCATTGTGAAAAAGCTGAGAGTAATATTATAGACTGGATGTGAACAACCTCTGTCTTATGACTTCTGCTCCAATTTCCTCTCATTTTATTTACTATCCAAAAAGACCAAACAAAAACAGAAAGAAATAATTGTTGGATTTTATTTGCCTGATTTCTTACCATAAATAGGTTTTCATTTTAGAAAAAGGTTTGGATTGACTAATCCTTTTCTTGTAGGAAAAGGTTTTAGGACTCTATAAATAGAGGCATGAACCTTCTAACTTAATTAGCATTCACAATGTAGTCTTAAGGACTTTGAGAGTTTTGGTTAGAGAGAGAATTTGTGGGTCACAAGCTTGATACGTTATCGCTTGTGTGAACCTCCCATGTATTCTGAGTGAATTGGTTGAGGTTGTTTCCCTCTGTATTTTGTACTCTTATATTTATAGTGGATTGCTCATCTCCTTTGTGGACGTAGGTCGATTGATCGAACCACGTTAAATCTCTGTGTCTTTTGGTATATTTCTCGTTGTTTCTTACTCGTGGTCTTTCGAGGTTTGCTTTGCTAGCTTCCGCATTTACACCTGCTTATTTCCGGTCCTAACAAGTGGTATCAGAGCTAGATTCAATGACGGAGTCAGGTTCAGTGGTTCGATAATCGATGATTGAACCAGGTTAGAAAGATGTGTTCATCTTGGCGGTGTAGTTCTAGCAGTAACCTTTTTGATATTAATGAAGATTTTGTTGGAGAAATTGTTTCAGAGAGGTTCTCTGTGTTGAGACATAAATTTTGCAAAGGAAATTATGGAGAGGAGAAGCAAGTTGTTGAAGATTAATTGAAGAAGGTGGACAAATTTATTTTGTCAGAAATTCAAACCAAGGGAGAGATTTGTTGGGTTTTTATTTGCCCTGATTTCTTACCATAAATAGGTTTTTCTTTTAGGAAAAGGTTTTGGATTGACTAATCATTTTTCTGGTAGGAAACAACATTCATAATGTAGTCTCAAAGGCTTTGAGAGTTTTGGTTAGGGGGAGAATTTATGGTCACAAGCTTGATATGTAATCACTTGTGTGAACCTCCCATGTATTCTGAGTGAATTGGTTGAGGTTGTTTCCCTCTATATTTTGTACTCTCATATTTATAGTGGATTGCTCATCTCCTTTGTGGACGTAGGTCGATTGACCGTACCACGTTAAATCTTTGTGTCTTTTGGTATATTTCTCGTTGTCTTCTTACTCGTTTTCTTTTGAGATTTGCATTGCTAGCTTCCTCGTTTACACCTGCTTATATCCGGTCCTAACAAAAAACTCTAAAATTTTAATAAGCCCATTTAATCAACAAAATAGTTTTCCTTTTTAGAAACTTTTCAGTCACTGAAAAGAACAGTGATTCTCAAAAATTAATTTTTGTCTACAAAATTGTCTTTTTGTCTCTGCCTAGTTGAACTGGTTGTAAAAGGATTTTCTATTTCTTTATGCATACTTTATTTTAAGCATGAAAAAAGAAACCTTTTTAATTTTATTTTTAAGCTTAATGTACTACTTTGTATTTCTTTATAAAGAAATTTTCTCTTCGTCCTTTTACTTTTTGGGTTGAAGATGTTAGAAACCTTTCAAACATTTTCTAATCTTAATTAATATTAGTGAAACTATTCGGGCTTCGCGTGATTATATTAAATATTTATAAGATGATAATATGAAATACGTAAATATTTAGTTTAACATCGAATGTATAGATCATATTAATATTTTTTTCGTATGCAATATCATATTTTTTATTAAAAACATATAAAATATATTTATTTATTTTGTATCTGTATACATTAGAATAAATTATAGACCGTGGTGAAGTAAATGGAATAAGAGATAATATTGTTAAAATAACAATGCACTGTATTAGGTTAAAAATATTTTATATGTTTTAATTTTCTATCTTTTGTAAGAGTACTAATATTCTATTCAAACTCTGATTTCGTCAAAACAAAATTGATTTTTTTTAATTATTTCCTTATTATTACACTTGCTTATTATATTTTTTAAACATTAATTATATTTATAAGACTTACGAAAAATGAAACATATAAAAGTTATGCATAATATTTAATATTAAACGTTACAAGTAAGATGAAGAGACTTGAGTTATAAATAATTCAAATGTGTAAGTTTATTAGACATTAAATGTATTACTAATTATGTATTGATTTTATTTGTATATAAATAAATAAAATTAAGGGGTGAAAACACAAAAAATTACGAGAAAATATAACAATTGGTGATTACATAAAAATTATAAATACATTTCAAAGCAAAAAGAACAAGTGACAGATTGCTACATACGCAAAAAATGACATCATGAAAATAATATTTTATTTTTCAATTACTTTTTATGATTATAATAAAAATAAAACTCCTAATCATCATTAAAAATTTTATTGTTAAAATGAAATAATTATATTAATTTTTCTTCATAACAAAGAAAAAGTAGAATACTAAAAGATCAAATGGAGGTTTTAACCAAACCAAGCCATTATATAAAGCCATTCACCAAAATAATATGTTTTTCTAAAATTTTACAAAACTAGTATAAACGTATTGCACAGTAACGTTTTAGGATATATTTTATTTTTTAAAGGGAAAAGGGTCTAATATACCCCTCAACTTTGTCATTTAGATATGATATACCCCTTGTTACAAAAGTGGCTCATATATACCCCTATTTGTAAACAAATGGCTCACATATACCCTTTTCCTTTAACGGAAATAAAAAAAATATAATTTTAATCTAAATTTTTATTTTATTTTTCTAAAAAGTATAATCCCAAATGAGTAAATTTAATCCCCATCAAACATATTTTTTTTGACATTTTTTTTGTTTCAATGACTAATTTATAATTATTATTTTGATAATCAAATTTATTTATGTTTCACTTATATTCTTGGAAAACTTATTGTAGATGACCAAATTTTTTCTTCGAATACGAAATTAAATTACAATACACAAAAAATAGTTTAATTTTTTTTCTTTAAACTAAGGAATGAAAGAATAAAATAAAATAAGAATAAGAAATTCAAATAATTATAATAAAAGAAGTCAAAAAATAATTTATGTATGAAAAAAATTAAAATATACCTTGAACTTTGATAGAAGAATCATATATACCCCTAAATAATTTTTTAAAAAAAAATTAGAAGTAATAAATATAAATTTAAAACTAATTTTTTAACTTCCGTTGAATGAAGGGTATATGTGAGCCATTTTGTAACGGCAGGGATATATGTGAGCCGTTTGTATAACGGTAAGGGCATATGTGAGCCACTTTTATAACGAGGGGTATATCAGCTCCAAATGACAAAGTTGAGGGGTATATCAGACCCTTTTCCCTTTTTTAAAAGTTGATGGCATCAGATTGTTATACGTTACTCACAGTAACGTTTTACTCCTAAAACGTTACTCAAACGTTACTCATAGTAACGTTTTAGGAGTAAACATTACTAAAAATAACGTTTTAAAAGTAAAACGTTGCTTACAGTAACGTATATCAACCTAATGCTGTTAGTTTTTAAAAAATAAAATATACCCTAAAACGTTACCGTGAAATACGTTTATACTAGTTTTGTAAAATTTTAGAAAAATGTATTACTTTGGTAAATTATTTCATATAATGACTTAGTTTGGTTAAAAGTTCGATCAAATGATCAGCATTGACAATATAATACATTTAGCTAAATCATTTATATAAATCAAATCTAAAAAACTCTAGCAAAAGTAGCTAAGTTGCTACTTGTTGCGTTCGAATCGCACACGCAAATGCACGTGATCGTACAAACAATATAATGGCTTTTGTTACAGAGCTGGATATCGTACCCATAGGGACCACAGACTAGAATTTATTAATTTGCCAATTCTTAACTCATGCAAGTGCAATGTTTAAAGTTTATGAATAACTATACTAAAAGTTATGGCTAACTAAACTAACTATGATGATTCAATTTCCTGACTTGAAACGATATTAATGGAGAAATCCAGAGTTGCAGCTTTTATTAGGACTCACGAAGTTGCCATCGTCGAATAAAGTTTTTTCTAACTTTATCTCATCGATGAACCACATGGTTGGATATGTGATTATGGTCTCTCAACCTCAAATCGCTTATAACTATTACAAAACTAACTACATCATTGAGCGGGGATAAGATGAATAAGAGTTGAGCATTAAGTTATCTTCATGTATGGTAGTCCAAGTAAGGTTTTCAGGCATATCTCTATCCTAAAAACGAATTAACCCTAGCTATTTAGAGTTAACCAAACTTCTTACTTCCCATGTTCTATCATCCCATTCCTCTCTCGAGTTCAATTTGGACAATGAATTTATTTCAATGACGGCCACTCGTGAAATACATAAAACGAAAAAGTAAAAACGAATCATAGATAACTTTTTGATAAACCCTTACAACTCAAGCAAACTCCATTCGTCCTATAGTAGCAACCCTAGATCTAGGGTATTTAGCTACGAATAATTCTCATAATATCATTCGACATAATTAATATCATTCTCTAATAATTACTAAAGAAGAAAGAATGCACTCCAAACCTAGAATTTCCAAAATCGTTTTTGACGTAACCCGTTCCAAAATAAGAAAAAGAATAATAACAAAATTACATTAAGGTCCTATTTATACTAAATTTTGAATCTCCAATTGCGGGTCCTGTAGCGCGCGACGTGATGCTGACACAAAGTGTTCTGTTTAGCATTTTATTTCACGTCAAGATTTGATTTCCTTCTGTGCGTCGCGAGGCTGTCACTTACATGTCTTTACATCATTTCTCCACTTGCTTTGATTTCTTTTATTCCACAAATTTCTTCTTTGTCTTCCTGCATAGCTAATCATGTTGGTTATTTGGAAATTCAGAATTGACTTAAATATGACTCTTAATTTACACTTATCGACTCCAAAGCTCTCATGTAGGCATAAACAGTATTATAGACATGTAAATTTGTCCAAGATCACTAATACAATTCAAAGCGAAAAAATAATCTCTAATTATGCTTCATTTTTTTTTCCTTCTACCATCTTCCTTTGCAAAGAGATTTGTCATCATGTTTTGATCCATATGTTAAAACTCTTCATTATATGCTATCAAATTAAAAAAATCATATACCAATTAAAAATAACTATGTCAAAAGAAAGAAAGAAATATAAACTATATGTAATATAGTTGTATATTATCTTTTCAATAGTACTAATAATACTAAATAATAATTATTTCTTGAAATGTAACAAATATTATAATCAAACTATATGATATGCGGAAAACTAACTATTAGAAAGAGCAATTGCATACGGACAACACATTGTAAGAATTACAGATATTTTTTTAATCATACTTACTTGATAAATGATAATACAAACATAAAAAATATATATTAAGAAAGCATGTCTAAGTACATAAAAAAAAAGACTTTAGAATGAAATATATATTACCTTCATATACTTTTTTTGTTACATTAATTCACAAATAAGTATATATGATGAAAAAGAGAAATTATAACTTTGTATGTGAATCTTCGTGAAAATAAATATGAAGTTATATAGACAAAATAAAGGAAATGAAAAAATAATGACTTGAGAATGATATATTTATTAACTTCATATACGATTTTTTTGTTACATGTTAGTTTCATTTACAAACCAAATACGAATTTATATAGACAAAAATAGAGAAAATAAAAAGTAAAAATTTGCAATGAAATATTTCTTACCTTCATGCACTTTTTTTTTTGTTACAAACGAAACCAATATGATGAAAAGAGAAAAGATAATTGTGAATGTGAATCTTCGTGAAACTAATATGAATTTATAGGCAAAATAAAGCAATATAATAAGACATTATAAGCTTATAAATTTAATTTGGAGGTTATGAACACACAAATTATGAGAGTTATGAATATTGTTAAAAGTATAAATTAAAAAGGGGCAAGTCATGGGTAGTAACTCCTAGTGAACAAATTAAAATAAAAATAAAAATACTTAAAATGTAATAAAAAAGTTATTATGATTTCATGATTAAAAGTGAGATAAATAAATAGAAAAAAATAGAGAGTTTTTTAATAAATGTTCCTACATTAATAAAATATTTATTTTACAAATAAAGTAATACATTTTTATAATAGAACAATTAATTTAAATTAAAAAAGTCAAAAATAAATAAATTATGTTTCTCCTTTTATTATACGTGAGATAAATAAATAGAAAAATATGAAAAGTTTTTGTTATAAATGATCTCCATTAATAAAATATTTATTTGAATAAATTTAAGTAATTTTTAATGATATAATAATTAATTTATTTTTTAGAAAAAGCCAAAAAAAAAAAGGAAAAAGCTAAATGCAAATGGAGTCCATAGAGAGGTGTCACATCACCTTATCTATGGTCATCTTTTATATATATATATATATATATATATATATATATAGATGATCTCCTCCGTTTCTTTTTAATTGTTACGATAAATGTTTGCAAAGTATTTTTAAAAATTTAATTACCACTATAGTTTGACTAATATATCCCTCATTATACTATAATAAAAATAACTTTTAGCGTCATTAAATATTGACATAATAAAGAGTGCTAAAGTCTTTACCGGCATATAAGTGTCATTAGAACCAATGTCGCTAAAGACTTTATGGACATATACAAAGAGTGTCAATTGTTGTAACGTTAATTTGTTTATTTTTTCTATTAATGTACCTTTTAATTATAGAATAATTAATACTAAAGACAAAGTTAGAAAAAAATGTTTATTCTCAATGCATAATAACTAATTTTTTTATAAAGGAAATAGCTTAATAATTGACTATCTATATTTTCACCTTATTAGTAATAATTGGATTAATATTGGTAAAAGTACAAAATTAGACGTACTTCACTTTCATATATAATATTATTATCTATACTTTCAAAATATTACTTATCTTACCACTACTTAAGAGTTTCATATGTATTTTACACTTAAATACATATTTTTTTGCTACCATATACACAAGAATAGAGAGATCGACGAGTGAGATTGGGGAGGACGGCAAACGAGATTTTATGTATCCTAAATACATATGAACCACACTAGATACATATATAAGCTTAAAAGTTAAATCTTGTATTTTTTTTTCCTTACAAATAATTAAAGTAATTCAATACTCATAAACTTAAAAAATAAACTTCTTCTGTATCTATTACATCCCACCAAAATAGCATGTGATTACATTTTCATCAAGGCTTAAATCATGAAAATAGTTGTCCTATCTTTTTAACATGTAAGTAATAAGTAATTACAATTTTAAAACTAAAATCACTCAAAATGGAATGAATCATCATAACAGAAAGGGTTCGTCTTCAAAGGATTTTATTAAGTTACTCTAAAGTTGAAATCAATTCATTAGAACAAACAAAGATACATGACAAAATTTAATTAAAGGAGAAACAAGCTATTGGTCCTTACCCAAATTTCATTTCTAGAGCCCAAATATAGTTACTGTTCATCTGAAGTGAAATTCGGCCCAAGCTGTTGATGCAATTTTGGAGTTTTTGCCCATTTTCATCCCTTTATCATCTGTATACTCTGCTGTATAACAATGTATATTGGCTGCTTTTCCGCTACATGCTGATGTATACACTATGTTTATGAGTTATGAAGTATACACTATGTTCTTATTGAATTTTAAATGTATTACCTATAAATATTAAATAAAGTATAGCAATCTAAGAGTTGAGCCTAAGCCAATGAACTTGTAAGTTGTAACAACAATACTGGCTAGTGGCTACCTTATTGTAGATATCCCATGAAAGAGTTAAAATTAATTCGAAAATAATAACAAAAAAGAACATTTTAAATACTATTGGTGTGCATAATTTTCTATATTGATTCCACCACTGCAAATATTCGTAAAATAGTTAAAATACAAGTAAAATTACCCAAAACATATCTTGGGGGTTTTTATATCAACACCTTTCGTGAGTTTGAATTAAATATTTTATTTTTAGTTAAAAACTTTTTGCAGTTTTTTTCCTAAACGATGAAATATACTTTAACGCATAAAAAGAGGGCATAGCAGCATTAGCAACACACCTTCATTTTCTACGTGCAAATTGGAAAGGTTCACTTTCTTGCAAAAATACAATACAAAATTTTCTTTCTCTTTTATTCTGATGATCCAAAACTGTACAATTGGTGTCCTATTTATACAAGAATTGAAGAATCTTTCTACTAACTAACTGGACACATGTCCATTTCTAATTGGCCTATTTCTAACAAACAAAATTTATACAAGAAAGTAAAAAACACGTTGCTAATTGTAAAACCTAAACATATATGAAAAATTGTTCATTGGATCTGTGTGTATGCTTTGCAAAGCCCAAAATCGAGGCCCAAAATGGGGGAGCCCAAATCGAGCCCAAATCCATTTTGTAGAAGTCCAAACCAATTGTCTGACCGTTCATTTCCTCCTTCTTGAAAATCCAAACCAATTGTCTGACACTTCATTTCCTTCTTCTTGAAAAATGGGTATGGAAGAACAGTCGGTAAACTCCAACATTTCTTTCCTTTTCTTATTTTTCTTTACTAACTTGCACTCTATTTGCAACCTAAAAAGACAAAGAAAATCTGATCTTTTTGCGTTTTCCTTTTACTGAAGGTTTGAACTTTGAACCTATATATACTGTTTTATTTGTCTGTTTCTGTTAAATATCGGTCGAAATAATGTAATGATGGTGAAAGATTTGAACTTTTGAGCTAGTTATTATTGGAAAGTGAAAATTTTTAAATGTTAATGTGTGTAAAGGAAAAAAGTGAAGATCTTATTGAAACAGACTAAAAAAAATGTTTGCGACCCGTAAATATTACCTTTTGTCATTTAAGATTTTTATTGATTTATATATATGTAAACAACTTACATTTCAATTAGTTAGTTACATAACAACTTACAATTCAATTAGTTAGTTACATTTCCATTAGTTAGTTAGAGATTAGTTGGTTAGTTGAGTTAGTTATGTGTATATATGTAGCTGTGCAGACTCATTTGTAAACTCTCCTTTACATTCATGGTTTTCACCATTTTCTATCAATCTACGTCTATGAAGAGCACCATTGCTTCTTCTTCACTTCTTCTTCTGTTTCTTCCTCAAGCTCCATCAATGGAGATCTAGACATACACATTTTGTTTCCTTTATTCAACATGGTATCAGAGCAGGTGTAGATCACTGTTCTTCTCGTCAATTAAAATCTCAGATCATCTCTGAAGAATCGAGTTCATCTTCCTGTCGATCTCTGCGCTCATCTCTGAAGGTCGCTTTCTCGTCTTCTTGTCGATCTCAGTGTGTTCTGTTATTGTCTTCTTGTTGATTTCTTTAGTGTTCTGTAATTGTTTCCTGTGAATCGATTTCATCATGGTTAAGACTTCTGGCCAAGCTTCCACATCAGGAACAAGAGGGAACACAATCGACTTCAATATGCTTCGTTCTCTCATGGAATACAGGATTTTTGGCAATTTGTAATGCTGACTGGCTATCACAGAAAACGGGAAAAGGACTAGCACATGGCACAGTTAGCTCCTCAAACAATCTGCTTAACCATACCAATTCCCCTACTACTTTTCTAATGGATCTGTATTCAGCTTCAGCTGAAGAAAGAGATATAGTCTCTTGTGTGCTAGTCCTTTTCCTGTTTTCTGTGATAGCCAGTCAGCATTACAAATTGCCAAAAATCCTGCATTCCATGAGAGAACGAAGCATATTGAAGTCGATTGTCATTTTGTACGAGCTAAGCTTCAAGAAGGGTTAATTTCATTGCATCATATTGGAACTGGTGAACAGCTTGCTGATGTTCTAACTAAAGCACTCACTGGACTGAAGCATTCAGCAATCCTCAGCAAGTTGGATCTGCTTGCTGCCCCTCCAACTTGAGGGGGGTATTGATTTATATATATGTAAACAACTTACATTTCAATTAGTTAGTTACATAACAACTTACAATTCAATTAGTTAGTTACATTTCCATTAGTTAGTTAGAGATTAGTTGGTTAGTTGAGTTAGTTATGTGTATATATGTAGCTGTGCAGACTCATTTATAAACTCTCCTTTACATTCATGGTTTTCACCATTTTCTATCAATCTACGTCTATGAAGAGCACCATTGCTTCTTCTTCACTTCTTCCTCAAGCTCCATCAATGGAGATCTAGACATACACATTTTGTTTCCTTTATTCAACAATTTTCTTAATGCAAAATAGAGTAGAAAGATTTGAACTTTCTACTTGAGTTTTTTTTCTTCTTTTTTCGTATGTTTCTGCTAAATATTGGTCGAGATAATGTAACAGTGGTGAAAGATTTGAACTTTTGAATCAGTTATTGCTGGAAAGTGAAGATTTTAGAATGTCAATGATTGTGTGTTGGAAAAATAAGTGAAGATTTCTGGTGAAAGAATGTGTTAATGTTTAATGTGATGCAAATATGCACAATCCAGGAGATTCATCAAAATTAAAACGCTATTATGATGGAATTGTGATAAATTGGCGGAAAAAATGATTGGAATAGAAAAAGAAAGTTGTTGATAAAAACATCCCTATTTGGCCAAGTTCGCCAATCATCGGAATCGTACTCAGGCTCTTCATCAGATTCACCATCATCAGAAATCTGGTTTCATCTTCATGTTTCAATTTCTTTTCATCCCTTCCGTATCCACACGGCAACGACATACTTGTGTATGTACGTGAAACCCAAAAAAAAGGCAGACTGGGATTCAATCCCGGGTTGATCGAGAGAACTTGAACTCCTCAATCATTCGACTAAGCTTTAAACTTGTATTAATGGGGTCAAAATTATATATACATGGTACTTTTATCAATCTGATTTATTTCATACCTTTCGTTCAATGAGAAAATGGATCAAATTCTACATGATCAAACCTATGGGACTTAAAGAATGATATAAAAAAAAAGAGTTTAACCACCAAGTTGGGGATGGATTGGTGTGGTTCCTCTATGCCTAGTACACCAGAATATCGAACCATGAACGAAGAAAGGCATGAGAGAAAAGCATATTGGCTTGTGATTGTGAGGCCCCAATTCTTGACTGGAGGGTACAACAAAGGCCGACTGGAGGGGACACCAAAGGCCTCTGCCCGATTCATTTTTTTCTTAGGACACGATACTCAAATCTAGATTCTTGTAATTATGATTCAAGTGAAGAAAAAGTAAGTCTATTTCTTTAAAACCAGTAGTTCTAGCGGTCGACTGAATTAAATATACATATATATAATTTTTCAACGAAGTGAGTTTATATGAACCCACTTGCACCATTGTAGGTCCGCCCTCGAGTCCATAAGGATATGGTTAATATCAACAAAAAAGAACTACGCAAATATACTATTTTTATTTTTTAAAATTTAACTAACAAGCACGATCAAAACTCACATTTGTATAAAACTCAAAAAAATAAAAAAAATTATACTTTTGGTGGGTTTTAAAAAAAATTACCCCGTCAATACATATTAATGAAAGCAAAAATGAGTATGATCCGGCGTATGTAGTAATTTATGGGAAAATAAATTTGTGTGGTCAATAGTTTAATTTAAGGGTAACTTTCACATACAACAAACATAAAAATTATATTTGTATGTTATAGTTATAATTTGCATAATTGTATTTCATAGCAAATATAAATATGTATATTTCGCTATACATATACAAAAGAAAACAGTTGTATAATTTTGCTATACATATACAGAAGAAAGCAATTGTATAATTTACTTTGATATACATATACAAAAGATCAATTGTATAAAATGTGTTTGTATTAAGCGAGAAAGAGAGAGACAAAAGAAAATTGGGCATGGGAAGATCATATTTGTATAATCATAAGTGTATAGGACGAAAATATATGCATTTGTATTTGTATATACAATTTTCTCTCGCTTTATACAAACACAAACACAATGTATACATTTGTGTTTGTATAAAGTGAGAGAGACGAGTGAACGAGCGAGACTTGGAGAGTGGCGAGCGAAATCTGGGAGTGGGAAGAGAGGGGAACAAAAATATATGTATATATACAATTTTCTCTCGCTTTATACAAACACAAACACATTTATACATCGTTTCTATAAAAACAAGAGAGGCGAGGAAGAGAACGAGAGTGGCGAGCGAGATTCACAAGGATAAAAGCAAAATAATGACAGTTTGCTATGGGATACAATTAAATCAAACCATGGTTATAGCATTTATTTAATTAATAATTTACTATTTTTATATGATTTTTCCTTAATTTAATTACTAGGCCTTTATTTACGATAAAAAACCCGTAACACTTACCATTAGGTGGGCTTAGGGTAAATCCATCTCTTGTGTAGACTGTAATAGCTTACAAATAATATAGAAGAGGTAATTAAATCACACTAAGTTTCGTGTGAGTTGTGACAAGTTCAACCCACAAACCTTGCTTTTGTAGGCCTTAATTTGTTCATATTGCCACGAGCTATTTGTTTACTTGATCAACACCATTCTCTTGCTTGTATCCTTTTATCACCAAATGCACCTTGTTGATCCTCACCATACTTATTGCGTTTCGTTTTTATAAATCTACTTAATAAGTATGATTTGATCGACTTATTTTCAGTATTTTTTTTAAAAAAAACTTGCTTATATTCAGATGAACTTGTATATACCTTGAAGATTTCTTGTTTTTCTTTTTTTCCTTTTCATGTACATTTTGCTATTTTATAACTCTAAACCCAATACAACAATTAACAATAATAAATAACATTATTATTAAAATACTTAGTATAATCTTAATATTAATATACACATGCAAATCACTAACTTGGAATTTTTTTAAACGAATGGGAAAGGAATTCATGTAAATGATGGATACCTTGTTATTTTTCCATTGCATGCAATATATCCTGCGCTTCCTTCATATTTCGATTCTACGTTAATTAGTTACTCCATTTTTTTGTATTGGTTATTCATTTTTCCTTTTATACGTTTATTAAGAAATTATTAATAAGGACAAATTTACTACTTTGCCCTTTAAATTTATTTATTTGTTGGTTTTTTGCGAATTCGTTACCTTTGTAATTAATTGCAGACGTAAAATGAGTAAAACTTTTACTAACTATTTCATCTTGATTTTGCAAAGGCAACTATTTATAATAATGTGGACAGTTAATCCAGAACGACAATTTTTATTTTTATTTTTTTAAAAGAAGATATGTATAATCTTTTAATTTGGATGTCTCGTCGCATCCTGTTGCCATCCCTAAAGACAATGCATGTGAATAACAAAGTAAGCTAAGTCTAATTAGTTTATTTATTGAATTTGAGGATGATATACATGTATACAAGTTATTAGTTAAACCTCAAATCAATAATAATATGGGCTAAAAGCTATACCTAGCTAGGTGCAAGATAACTAGTAACTACAACAACTAAAGCACTAGCACTTAAATGGAATAATGGGCTAAAAGTTAAAGTTGTCCTTGCCCCATCATATGGGCCAATCTAGTGGGCTAGCCCGTACATAAAATCCACTTTCAGATACTATGCTTCACTTTATGCTAATGTATTTTTATGAGTACGCCAGTACGGTGAGCTATTAGGTGTAATTTATTTCAGATATATTGTGTTTGAGTGTGATTCACAGATTTCTAGAATATACTTGTTCTGTCGCTCGCTTCTCTCGCTATGTATCAGTATTTCATAATGTATCTGATATCAAAGATACATATACCTATTATCAAAGATACATGCATGTTACTCTCTTGCTCGCGTACCTTTCTATGTATATGTATTTGAGAATATATCTGGTATCAAAGATATAAGTATCTAGTATCAAGAATGAAATTTGAAGGAGTGGTGTATCTATTATATATATAAAATGAATGTTTGTGGTGTAATTAGATATTTTCTCGTGGTGTATCTATTATATATATAAAATGAATGTTTGTACAGTAATTAAATATTTTCTCCTTTTTATTATATTTTTCCTATTTTTGCTTTAGGAGTTCTACCAAAGGACCCATCTCATTAACCATCGGTTTTAAGTAATTTTGATTTTGGAGGGCCCCAACATCGGGTGAAATGAACTCTGCTCTGATACCATGTGAAATTAGGTTTTAGGCTTAACTCACACCCCAAAAGCTAGCTCAAAGGGAGAAGGATTGTCCAAGTCTTATAAGGAATTCACTCATCTCATTAACCACCGATGTGAAACTTTTGTTATTCTTTAATAGAAGTAGGATAGTTCACACAATAATTATTCTAGAAGCAGTTAGAAGATTAGAAAGTTGTTAAGAGGTAGTTAGCAAAGTAGCTTTCTTATATATAGACATAGCAATGTAAAAATATTTTTGAGATGCTTTTTCAGATTAATTAGAATGAGTTCTCCTTCTACATAATTCTCTTTATCTTTTTCTTTCCGATCCTTTGCATCTCCTTGATGGTGATTACTCCATAACTTTTCACATTTCCATCTAAGATGTACACGCAACGATTCATTATTTTTATAAAGTTATGAGCCAAAACAACAATTATTACTATATTCCAATCCAAAATAAGTTAGGTCGACTATAGTATTTCATTTAAGTTCAATTCATCATCATCGTACGTAACCTTTTAAGAAGAATATGTTTCACTAACAGATTCACAACTATATACCAAAATCCACTATGTTCGAAATACTATGGCCACAAACAATTTCAAGCATAATGTAGCTTTTGAAGGGAATGACATGAAATATATCCAGTGGACCTATTGATTGAAACATATCTATAAAATCATGGTGAGGAAATTGGCGTTTAGTAAGTTTGATGCACATTAGAACAAAGTTAAAATGGACAAATTAAATATAATAGCTAGGCTTAGAATAGGATTCCCATTTCAATTTATGGTTTTTTAAGTTGGCTTTGTTATACCTTTGATTGGAGTGGAATCTGTACAATTTTCTTAGATGTTTTAAGTTATTGTGTTTGGATAAAGTTGATGTATTCGAGTGGAAATTAAAGGTGAATTTAGATTTTTAGAGTTTATAGATGTCTATAATGATTTCACGATAATATAAGCATTACATATATATTTTTTGAGCAAAAATTATTAAATATAAGCATTACATACACATCTTTTGAGCAAAAGTTATTAGATTCACGTAAACTCGTAACATATACGCTAGATTCACCTCTGATGAAAATCAATACTTAACTAGTTAACTTGATATAATTATCAACTCCAAATTTTCTTATCTCAAGTTATATAATCGAAATGATAGACAAAGTAGAAGACTCATCGATATGCAAATAGACATTGATTTGCAAATAATATCTCAACATTTAATGAAATGATAATCTCAAAGGGGTGTACTATGCATAAATGAAAAAGTATAGAATAATAATGTAATACAATAATGAATTCATGAATAGTAACCTTTTCTTAACCCCTTTCTCAGAATTTCCATTTTGTTTAATCTTTTATGAAAATTTATCATTTTAGGTACTTGACATAATTATTGGAGCTTGTTTGGTCGAAAGTAAGTCATTTTGAAATGAATTATTTTAATTTTGTGTTCAGTATGAATAAAAATAATATTACAATTCAGAATAATTAATTTTAAAATTATTATTCTAAATAGTTAATTCTAAAATAAGTTATTATTTCAATAATAAATAAGGCAAATTGATCCTAAAAATAATTTCGAAATTAATCATTTTTTATCCCTTTTATGCAAGGAGTTCAATGAGTTTTTATCATCTTTTTTTTTTCTCTTTTACTTGTTTAAATCCAAAATTTTAAAATGAAGAAGTATGAGAACACTTATAGATTCGTTGCAAATTTTTAATTTCATTCACAAATTATTGATTGTCTTAAAGATGTTCTTTTCTTTCATTAGCTACACTCTTAAATTCTGATCAAGTTTAGAGATATTTATAATACTTTTTTTGATTTTTTATTAAAAATTTCATACTCATATAAGAATTTAAAACTATTTGTTATGTAATGTGACAATTGAAAATATATCTAAAATTAATTAATCAAATAAAAAAATATTTTCAAAACTATCAATAATTTAATAACGAAACTACTAATTTAGTTAAGTTATTAACCCCTCTTGTGGTGATTAGCAATCAACACACATATATAAGCACTTATATATGCATGTGCTCTTCAATCACAATCTATCTTCTTTCTCTGCCCATCACCTACCCCTCCTCTCTCTCCTCGCTAGCCCACGGTGGCGCCACCACAAACCACCACCATCGCCGCCACCGCCGTGACAGCAAAAAAGATGCCAAGAATTCTACAAAAAAAATTCTACCATTGCCTCCCAAGTTTCAAATGCCTTCCCACAATTCTCTCACTCCCTTTTGAAGAAACAGAGGAAGAAAAAACAGAGCAAAAAAAGATCAAAAATTTCAACTCTGTTTTCGACATTCCCAGCTCTGATTCCGCTACCACTTCTAAATCACTCACTAATTCCTCCACCACAACTACAGAAGAAGAAGACAACAACACTAATTGTACTTTCACTTCTTTTGAAGATTCCGATTACACTAATATTCCAGATTTCTCAAATATCTTCGCTTCTCAACGATTCTTCTTCTCTTCACCCGGTAACTCCAATTCCATAATTGATTTTCCACCGGAAAATCCCAAAGTTGTCACCGGCGGCGTTGCTGTACAAACGTATTCACCCGACCCGTATTCGGATTTTCGAAGATCAATGCAGGAAATGGTGGAAGCTCATGAGTTAACGAATGTGAAAGCAAATTGGGGATTTTTGCATGAACTATTGTTGTGTTACTTGAATCTTAACCCGAAACATACTCATAAGTATATTATTCGTGCTTATTCGGATCTTGTTGTTTCTCTTATGTCTATCGACGATTCCGAAAAAAAGACGGAAGGTATAGCTAGGCCGTAATGAACAGACAAATATCGTACCGTAAAAAAAAAGTTCGGTGGATTTGATATGTATGTATTTATTAGATCATGATGATTCTCTCGATAAATTTTATCGAATTGTTCGGAATGATCAAAAGTCGTGAATTTATATTTTCAAGAGAAGAAAAAGAAGAAATGATGGTATGTGAAGAATAAGCATAACTAACAATTTTAATCCATGAGAATCACCGCAACAATGATACGGTATCAAGATTTAGAATTTTGAATTTATAGATTCTGAATTTTGTTACATGCACGAGTTATAAATTATTTATACGTATTAAGTAGACTTTAGATAGTGTCCTAAGCTACTAATTACTATAAGGTTCTGTTGAAGTTGTAATTGGAACTCTAACTCCGTCTCTGTCCAAAGTTACTATAGAACTTCGTCTGTGTATCAAATCATTGTTGGTTTAATTTTATTATTATTATTATTATCTTTTTTCTTTTAAATTTCTAAATATGTTTTTGAAAGTTAGATTTAGTTGTGTGTATTTTTGTTGAAAAGTTTTGTCTTTGGTGTGACAAAGTTGGACATGTTTTCTTCTAAGAAGACAAAGTTGGAAAAATCAAAATCAAAATTTATAAGAAACCAAGTAAAGCGTGGGATGTTAATATTACTAGTGCCTCGATGCATGTAATATATTTAACGTCTTATATTGTAAAAAAATAAAAATATTTTAGTAAAAGAATGTTTTTTTCCTCGTTACAGTGAATGTTTTTTTGAATCATATAGGGAAATGTTATATGGATTCTTGATTATGATTTTTAATTGGTTGTTAAATTAAATTATGTAGAAAAAATATTTATTGTGTTTGGAGAAAGGGAATGGACAAAAAAAACAGCTTCTTATGTAAATGTTTTCTTAAAAAACTTACTTTGTGGTCCATATAACTTTTTGGAATTTATTAAGCTTTTTAGTACACAAAGTCACAAGCAATTTCTGGCTTTTATTTGTCATTTAGACAGAGCTAACAAGTACTGCTAGCTACTGGACTTCTAGTTTGCCAGAAAAATAATATTTTCTATCCGTGTTATATTATCGTTTTAAAAAATTTTAATAATTTAGTTGGTTAATTATCTAAACTCGCATTTTATTGGTGATGATTCAATTTTCCACATTATAATCTCCTTTTTATTTTCCATCCCCTGCCCTTAATTTTTTTTTTTAATCGTTTTGGGGATTTTCATTTTCTCTAATTAAGAAATATAACTTAAGAGTATAAACATTTCGAAATTATTGAGATGCAGAAGAAGATGTCCTACTTAACTGGTCAAAGGTCTCATTCACAACTATGGGTTAAAAATGGCTAATAATTTAAGTTGTTATCACAAAAATATATTAATAGTGTGAAACAAACCTATATGGTTAGACGTTAGTGTATATAACTTGAATTATAAAATAATAAAGGAAAAATTAATGATTATATAGTTTTTTTTTAAACATTTTATATTTATTTTTCATCCCTTAATTATTGTTTCCTGATTCATCTAATTAGAAAATGACAATAAACGATTTGTTATCTTTGATAAGTAAGTTCAAAACGGTCTATCAATTGAATAGTTTTGATTTTTTAAATTTATTTAAAATAAGTACTTTTGATTTCCAGTGTCTACTAAACTCTGGTTACAAAACTATATCGAAATTTAGAATTATTTTTAACCACAAGCACTTCAAAATTTTCATCAAATTTTTAAAACAAGATTGCAACATAAGAAACTAACCATACACAAAAATAAATAGACCAAAATAACAGAAAGTAGCACTAGACTCTTGAAATAGACCAAAAAATAACCTAAACTATGAAAATTGTACTTTCTTAATGTAAATTCCTATTAATTATTTCTATTTTTCACATTTTTTTGTAAAATCTAACAACCAGAGTTTGATAAATATCTGACTGTGTTATCAAAATGCTCAATTTAAATAAATAAATATAAAGAACTAAAACTGTGTAAGTGATATTTAAATGACCATTTTAAATCTATTATATATACCCAAAATAAGGGACCATATATTTTTTGTCATTTCTCTTTTTCTGACTATGTTTTTTTTTTTTTAATAATCATCTTCAAAGCCTACTATATGATTAAAAATGTGTTCATTTTCTTAAAAAAAATGTATTTTCAATTGTAAAGAGAAATAAATAAAAGAAAATTAAGGAGGTGGAGTACTGGAAAAATAGATTTATCTATAAAAAGTATGTTGATAAATTAGCCAAATAAGTCAACAAGAAGCAGACAAACTCTAACAAACAATTTTATTACTGTTATCATATAGTAGTATCATGGTTTAAATAATTATAAGGTGCCAAAAGTATAAATAAATAAGGTGACAATAAATTTAAAAAAAAAGGTGCGTGATTTTGGGCATGAAATGAGTATTGCAGCATTAGAGAAAGAATCACACAACTTTCTATAATATATATGGTATTCTAATTAAGTCTAGCTAGGGCTAATTAATTAATTAAAGTCTAATCATCTTGAAAAATTAATTAATTATTCATTTTAGTTCTGCATGTTATTATATAGACAAATATTTTGCTGAAATAAGTAAGTAAATAGTTGATGTGTTTGAACCAATAGAAGGCTTACAATGTATGCTAATAAATGTGATTTAATAAATAGGTATTTTCCTTGTTTTAATAAGAGAAAGAGTGATGGATGTAAGACACTATAATTTATAGAAAGATCCAATAGAATGCTAACTAGTAATCATCTAGACACATTAACTCGTTTTTATTATAATAATTGAACATTTTAATTTATAAAATAACTCTCTAGATATGTTTTTAAAATTTATATGTCATGTTAGCATTGAGTGTTTGCGAGACGAAATAAGAACGAATTAGAGTGTTTAATAGTTAATTGACCAAGTTGATGTGTTATGTGGTGCAATACTCTCAAAATTGAAGAGTTTACTTGTCAGCTGAAGCTAAATTTGAGTGTTTGTTTATATATATTTATGTCAAAATTTAAGTATATGACATTAAACATATGTTAATTATACCTTCTCATTAAAGATGAATGAAAATTCTTTTCGAAACGTATTTAGAAAAAAGTGTCATATTAACATTTGATAAAACTTAAGGTTCTTTAATTTCACTCTGTGCTAACTATATATATAGATGTACTCTCAGCGTCGAATTAAATATTATGCCATAATATATATAAAGAAAATAATTTTCACATATAGTAAACATAAAATTATATTCATATTGATATGTTATATATATATATCATACTAACAATAAATTGCTTGTGGATAATGACTAAATAATATGATGATTTAAAATTTTATCATAGCATATTTTAAAAATAGTTTTTTTTGCCCTTTGACCTTAGGTAATCATTTTAGCCAGATCATTTCTATTACATAATAAAATAAAATATTATCATAGAGGTTTCTATATTACCTATTAATTATTTAAATCTTTTTTACACCATCAATATAAGAACTTAAACTCTTAATTAAGAAGTTGAACTAGTTAGATTATGATGTATGAGTTTGGTTACGTGAGAAAAGAAGGGTATCCAAGGAGGATTAGTAACTATCCCTATCAGTAGTGAAAATTAATTAATATAAATGAGTTTTAGGTAAGTGACACCATATAACTATTTTCGAACAATTTTATTAAATTAGGCATATTAAACTTGCATTATTTATAAATATTTTGTGGGATTTAAAATGACAATTAGTTCTTAGGGTTTTTTTTCTCGATTTGTTTTGAAAGGTGAAATGTCACTTCGTGTGATCTAGAGAAGGTAGAGTATTTGTACACTTTACCATTAATTCGTGAAGACCGAGAGTCTATTTTCAAAAGACTTTCAGCTCAAAACATTAACACAAGAAGAAAACAACGAAGAAAGCATAGCAATAAATAATATAAAGGGATAATGTACAAGTATCCCCTTAACATATGTTCGAAATTCTAGAGAAACACTTATATTATACTAAGGTCCTATTACTCCCTGAACTTATTTTTTATAAATAATTTTTTACCCCTTTTCGGTGTACGTGACACTATCTTGTGGGCCCAGCATGTGTTGATATTTTCTTTCAAACTAGTGTCATATAGGCCAAAAAGGGTAAAAAAATATTTATAAAATAAGTTCAGAGGGTAATAGGACCAGTGGCGGAGCCACATATAGTAAAGGGGTGTCGACCGACACCACTTCGTCGGAAAATTACATTGTGTAGCTAGAATAAAAATTATTTTTTATATATATTTATTATATATTGACACTCCTTGACTTATACACGATTTCATTTCTTAATATTTTGACACTCCTTGTATAAAATTCTAGCTCCGCCACTAAATAGGACCTTAGTATAGTATAAGTGTGAATATGAGATTTTAATTTTTTCTAAAAAAAATAATGTAAAGTCTACCAAAAAAAATTAATAATAACAATAACAAAATAAAGTGATAAACGAAATATAATAAAGCTACAAACAAAAATTATAAGAGTAAGACTACTTCTACGCAATAACTTTCGCAAGGCACGAGCGATGAGTTAAAAGTGGACAAATTTTACTAAGAGCTATTTGTTGACTGTTAAAAAATAACCAAATTAAATAATAAGAGCCTTATAAAACCAAATTTATAAATAGACAAAACTATCAAAATTGGATTAAGATTAAGACAAAATGCATAGATTGGGAACATAACAATATTGACAAGTTGGCCCGATTATGTAGACAGTATCAAGGAATCATGATTTTGTCATTGACCCAATTCTTTATAACCTATCATAATATAAAATAATCCTTTAAAGTTAACAATAAAATTTTATTTTCTTAGGAAGAGAAACCCCAAAAAGAGAGATGATAATCACTAAAGGAGATTTCATTTCTATTGTAAAATATAAGTTGAGAATTGAGAATATAATTAAGAGTGTAAATAGTTAGACAGAGATAGTCACACATTTTAAAGTATTTTCTGTTAGTATTTATATTTATTATTGCTAAAGAAATGTTTTTATTAAAGTGAAGCTTTATTAGTTATAATAATTAATTAGATGCAATGTACCAAAATCTCAAGGAAAATGACACTTTATTTTGAGTGTTTTTATTTCTGACTTCTGGAAGTTATAGGGGAAATAAAGTGTGTTTAATTAATTAATACCATCCTTTTCAATCACCTAATTACACGTGAAAATTACATATTACAACATCAAAGTGTCCAACGTAAGCTTTATTAGTTATAATATTAAAATTATGAATTCATCTCTCTACTATTTAGATATTTATGTATATTAAGTATGGAGTAAACCATCAAAATATATACATCAAATGAGATACATATCTTCACATAAAAATTTAAAATCTTTTGGTGATTTATATGCATTGTTTTATTAGGGAGACAGATAAGACATTCCTGGATAACGAAATTTAAGTATTTATTATAAGTAGAGTTTGAGGAATTGCATTTTTTAATATTTATTGTCAATTCTTTTATTTTGTTTCTATTGTGTACGTATCAGTCGAGATTCATATCGGGTCATTTACACTTTTGTCTACGTAATAGATTAATCGTTAATTTTTTTCTTCGAAATAAATGTTTTTACACATGATTTATGTTTTTGATTGTATCAAAATATTTCACAAGTTATGTGTCTCGCTCTTAAAGTACTTATGCTTCGTTAGACATAAGTTCATTTTTTCTAAAGGACATTTTGCACAAATTATATGCGCTTTTAGGAATGAAAATAATTTTTTTTCACATAAATCTATGTTGTTAATTATATCAAAATATTTCACAAAGTTATGTGTCTCGCTCTTAAAATACTTATACTTCGTTAGACATAAGTTCGATTTTTCTAAAGGACATTTGCACAAACGATATGCACTTTTAAGAATAAAAATAATTTTTTTTACACATAAATTTATGTTATCAATTGTATCAAAATATTTCACAAAGTTATGTGTCGCTCTTAATGTACTTAAGCTTCACGAGACAAGTTCGATTTCTCCAAAGGACATTTGCACAAATGATATGCACTTTTTTGGAGTGATTTTTAATATTTACCCCAAAAAATCATCGTATGACCAAAAATATCCTTGATATTGGAAATAAAAAACAATCACGAGGCAAACAAAATTCGAAAACACTTTTACAAACTTATGTTGATAGAGGCTAAGTTACGTTCTCAAAACTTTTGTCTTGCGGATGAAAAGTTAAACACCTTCATCTTGCGATGAGGTAAAAGCTTTAAAACACATTTTTATATTGAATAATGTAAAAGTTAAAGACCATCAATGATTTTATGATTTAAAATACTCTAATCATAATTTTTATTAAATAAGAAATATAGATAGAGAGTAAAAATCACTAATTCGAAAGACGAAAATAAATGACCATCCTAAAGAAAAACGTCATGCAATTTTTTTTTTAAAGAAAATATAAAAATTAAAGATTAAACTATTTAAAGCGGTAAATTAAATGATTCATGTCAATCAGAAATACTATTTAGGTATCTCCATTTTTTCCAATAATACTGAGTTTCAGATTTGACATCAAATAATTGGATTGGAAAGTGGCCATGAAATGCAAATTATAGAAGATTATTTATTTACATATTGAGGAGTCATTTCAATCAATTCAAGCTCTATTTTTATCTTTTTCACAGATGCCTTTCGAATATTTTTACAGTGAATATACACATTTATATAATACAAGTTTAAGTTTAAAAAAAAAAAAAAAGGAGTTCTAAATTTGAATATTTATAACAGAAAGGTGGATGTGATATATTATCAAATTTGTTTGTAGCCTGCAGGCAGCAGAAGTACTGTATCCCTCCATTATTATTATTTTGGAAAAATTATGTCACACATTTTAGGCTCTATATTTACTCAAAATAGTGATAATTTAAAAGATTAACTCATAAAATTATAATCAACTCAATATGTTCAACTTTGAGTTGATTATGAATTCACTCATTTATTAGCTTAGCTTATTTTAGTCCAAGTTGTTTGATAATTATTTTGGAACGGTAGTGAAAGAGGTGGATTTTCCTTGAGCGAGAGAAATATGTGTGTATATATATTGATAATCGTGCTGTCTGAGTATGTGCACCTCAATTAATTTTACTGAATATATGTTACCTCTCATCAGCAACAAATATCAGGTTACTCTACTTATCAAAATTACGACAGATGAAAAGAAATCATCTCGTGTTTTGTCTCAGTCGAAATTTAAATTTAAGACCAGCTTATTTTCATCTACTTCGTTTACAACTAGATCATACTCTTTTTAACCGTACGTGAGAGTTATATATAGACTTAGATCCAACTTTGATGTAATATTGTGAATATCTCTCCAATATAATATATATTTTCTTTGACTATAACAATTAGCATTGAAAGAACCAAGCACTCGTGACAAAAAAATACTGTAGGCCAAGTCAATATATGATCTATTAGGTTTAGTTGAAGTCGTCTAGTCACAAGAAATTTTTCTCACAAATTAAAATGATATCCTTGAAGACTTCATCTGTGATTGGATTACACAAAAGAGATTTTTAAAATGGTATTTGATTCTCTAATATATATTTTTAGATTACTGAGCAAATAAAAGAAGTGTTTGAAAAAGGAAAATAAAATTAGAGGCAAATATCATTTGGGTATCTAGTTCACAAAACATGTATACAGTGTGTATATATAGTATAGTTTATACCAAATATACATAAATATATAGCTAGATTGTATTGATAATAAGGTATACTTCGACCATGCTGATAAACTAGATGGCTGAAGAGTTCCCCTACAATTTGTTGATATTATTAGTTTTCAAACTCAACCCAAGGCCCACATAGCTATAATCATTTGGAGAAGATTTGTCATTTGTGTACAAGCCCAAGTCTATAGATATATCCTTCAAAATGGAGGATGACAAGGGAAAAAAAGGAGCAAGCTAAAATATTTCGATGGGATGAATACGATTTGTTTATCTTTAATTAGATATCTAAAGTTTAAACTTTGAAATGAAAGCAAAAAAATTCTTACAAAATAATGCTTTTTCATCTTTTAATGTCTAACATATTTTTCTTTTCACTTGGCTAGTTGATGTACTTTCACTTAATTTATACATGTAAACTCAAAAAACTTGAACCTCTCAAGCTATAGAATAAGTCAGTCAATAAATAACATAAAGTTACTCAATTTATAATAAATTATAACAAATACTCACTATTGGATGTAGTTTTTTTATGTTAGAAATCAGAATACAAACTCTCTATCAAGAAAGATAAAAGATTTCGTCGATCAATTGATATATTAAGATTTTTCTCCCTCATTTTTTCTTATTCGCGATCAAAAACAGGTGTAATTTAAAATTTGCAAGAAAATAAAGTGAGACCCAAGATCCTACTTGTCCACTTTTAAAAAAGTGTCACAAATAGTGTAAGTTGTATAACACACAAAATAAAACATTTTCATTACTCATCCTTTACGAATTTTTTTCTCAACATTCACTAATTAGCAAAACTCAAAGCTCTGCAACAATGGCGCATACACTTTCCTTCTCACAATCCCCATTTCCACTTCCTTCTTCCTCTTCGAAATTCCTCCGCCACAGCACCACCACTTTCTCAATCAAACCCACACCCATTTTGCCCCATCTCAAAACACCCAAAATTTTCACTTCAGTTTCCAAAAAACCCAATTCCTTCACTACCCGAAGAGCCGCTCAAGAATCGAACTCAAACAACTCCTCATCGGAAACCGAGCAAAACCCACTACCGGAAACTGAAACAGAAGCCGGAGATCAAGGCGCCGGCGGGGATGAGGTGTTGTCGGATGTGGGGTCGGAGATAAAGAAGCTGATGAAGGATAGAGAACAGAAAGAGCCGGATTTTTGGAGTGGTGTGGCGGAGGAGATAAGGGAAATTGAATGGCCAGCTTTTGGTAAGGTGTTGAGTACTACTGGGGTTGTAATTGGGGTCATTGCTGGGTCCAGTGTCGTTTTGCTAACTGTTAATGCCGTTTTGGCTGAACTTTCCGATCGAGTTTTCGCCGGAAAAGGTGTACAAGATTTCTTTGGTTAATTATGAAGATAAGGGTTCTTTCAATTTATTTATTTTTCAGTGTTTTTTTCCTTTTTTTTTATAAATAATTTTAAACAATTTTTCCCTTTTGTTGTTACAAATTTGGATTGAGAATACTGGAATATATGAAAAGCTGAAAAAACTGGAGTTTTTAGGCCTATGATAAGGAATAATTAATTTCAAAATTAATTTTAAAATCCGCTTTCACATTTAATTGGGATAAAATTCGATGATTAGTTATCTTGAAATCATAGTATTTTTTTTTTTATCCACGTTAAGGGTGGAATAATAATTGCATGGTAATTAATTTTAAAATAATTAATTACGGTATAACTTATTCAAGCATGATAATTTTGTTAGCAAAACCATAATATAATGCTAACTCCATTTCCCAACTTAAATAAGTAATAACATGCCTCTTTAAAGTAAAATATTAGTAGTTAATCGAGCGTTTTATCTTATTTTCATGGGATAAATTTGATGGTAATTTGAGGCATGTGTTTGACTATTTCCATTCATTCATATCAATATAGTAGCGTTATTCTCATAGTTTCTTGTTCTACAATTTATATTACTATTATACTTCGGTTATCAAATTAATAACCTTTAATATAATTTTTCTTGGTTATTCCTATTATATTATTTACTATGCAGACCTTACTTTTACTTTGAGGAGCGCAGACGCTCCTGATAGACCCTCTGCTTGTTGTTGATGCAAAACCATGTAGAAACTAAGTTGTTCGAAATCTCTTAAAATGATACCGGACCCGTGTCGGATCCTTCAAAGTTACACTATTTTTGAAGAATCCAACACGCATCAGTGGACATTTTGGAAGAGTCCGAGCAACGTAGCGTAAAAATATGGAACAAGAAGCAAAAACCTTCATGAACAAGAAGCAACAGCTCTATAAATTTCAAATGTTGTAGAAACAGTAGAATTACAAAAGCACTAAAAGATACTTGAACGGTTTTTTTTTACTTTAAAGAACATAGCCAATAAAGGAAAGAGATGGCCTTATTTTCTAGCAGTTTCAGCAAAATAGAAAGGGGAAGGTTTAGACAAGAACATTCTGCTTCATCAGAAGCCCTATTCGCGACTATGATGTAGTAATCGAAGGACAAAAAGTTCAAGGCTCCACAGTCATGTTCTCTGCTTCTCGTCTGACAGTTTCGAAGAGCACAGAGGAAAGATATCGCTCCCCGAAGCTTGGGAAAACAACCTGCATACCAGTTTAAGTTAGCTACAAGGTAAAAGCAAAACAAAGCTCACTGAGGTTGAGAATGTTATTCCATCATGCAAATTACTAAGATTGGTGAAAACATTCTCTGTGTTGAGACAATACATCAACTCGATACATGTATAGTTAAAGCAAGGAATGATTATTATGTGACCAAAACGTTCAAACTAAACATGCAACTAAAACAATAAAACACTAATGGCAGGAAGCACAAGATGGATCGATACATTGAACAAGTTCCAAAATTAGGGTGTTTAGCTTAACAAGATGAAAATCGATGTCACAGAATCAAAATGAGGAGTGAGGTAACGGTTGTCTTAGGTACATAAATATAACTACTCATTTTTTGTACGCTCATTTTAGAAGTAGGCGGACAACAATAGAGGAGTTATTCAGCAGTAGCAGTAGGCACAAAAATCTTGAGCTTTATAGCACAATGACAATTGAATTATTGCATCTTTCAGGTCCCAAGCACTGCCAGTGAAATAACTTACCCCAACTACTGTCAAATTTCGGACCTTCCATACTTGCATATCAAGCGTTAAAACCCCCACAACCCAAAAAAACAACAGATGTAGCTGAGGAACAGAAGAAACACAGAAAACTGAATAGAGGTGAATTGTTTTCACCATATTGGCTCATCTAATGTTAATAATGCAGAAAACAAGAGCTTCTTTTTGACAAATATGCAGAAAACAAGATATTTTGGGAAGACAAATTTTAAATGAAGCACTTCCTACCTATACAAAATGAACACGATCAAAAACATTTAGCTATATCAATCACTTAGATGCCTACAAATAACTAAATTCCACGAGTCTATTAAGATACTGGTGCATCGTTTATTTTTTGTTTTGGTACCATACGATATTTCAATTTTTCAGATAACATAGTTCATCAGCTTTGTCTGATCATGATTTATATAGCATCTCATAAAAAGTGATAAGATACTTACAACAATGAGCTTCCCAGCATTTTCAGGACGCTTAGCAACTTTAATTGCCGCAGCAGCAGCAGCACCAGATGATATTCCCACCTGTTAAATGCATATTTTCATGATCCAAACATGTAGGAAACTAGGAGCGTGCAAAACTGGAGCATTACTATAACGATGTTAATAGTTCTTGCACACAGATTTTCTCTTTATTTTTCTAGTGGGAGTCCCTTTTTTTGGGGGGAACCACAGGGGTGAAGGGGGAGCACAGTTAGAACAGTCAAACTTACTAGCAATCCTTCCTTCAATGCCAGAAGCTTAGCCATTTCTATGGATTCATCACTTGAAACCTGATTTTATCATAACAAATAAATACTTTCACATGCCTACACTCAAGATCAATAAGATAGAACAAAAACCGAGATTCACTTTTTCACATTGTAGTTCAAAAACTTAGTAAAAAGGTTTCTGGAGTAAATATCTTACCTGAACTACATCGTCAATAAGGTTAACTTCCAAAACACCAGGAACGAAACCAGCACCAATCCCCTGAATCTTATGTGGACCTAATGCATCAAAGGCAAATTGTACGACTAACTGAATATATAACAATGACGTCTTTAAATTGTTTACAGAGCAGAACTTTCAACATGGTCATAATAACTTCTTTGTTACAGTTCATATATTGCTCATGCTCTAAAACTGTTGAGTAAATGTTAAAACAGCAGATTAACATTTCTTTGTAGATAGGCTTTTACTGTTTTGCATGCTAAAATATTACTCCAGTAAAACAACAGAGAGACTCAAATATTGTTATAATAGATTGTTTAAAAAACAAGCAAAGGAATTGTTTATCTTTTTACCTTTTTTGCTTATTGAAACTAACTCAATTATACTTTAGAGAATCCCATTTTTGGTATGCTGTTGCCAGTAATCTTTATTTCAACTTACGTTTAACTGTTTAGTTAAAGGGTAAAAAGGAAGTCCTCAAACATTTACCATATAGGACTTTTTTCTGTTGGTTTTGCAATAGGCATCGTAAGGGTTAATAGCTTCCTAGGACTAGGAAAAGGTTATGGTTCAAACTAGTAGATGGACTGTGGACGAGACTTGATTTTTGACCTCCATTACACATAATGCTGTCGCAGCTTCCAGAAAACTATTAACAAATAAAAGCTGATTCTGTGCCAATATACCATGTAAGCAAAGTGACTACTAGGAACACCAATATCAACCAATACATGCATGAAATTCCTATCCATTACTTGATAGATCACGGGAATTCCGCCTTCCAGATGCTGCCTACTCCTCTGAATTAATTTTACAATTCCCACCTACTCATTTACTTTGAGATATCATTTAAAAGTCGAAATTTCAGCTAGACCAGCTTTTAGGTTTTACGTGAAATTTAGCATTATTACACAAATAGATACTGTTATAATACTAAATGACCTTAGGTTCTACAAGAAGAATAATGATAATACTGGAGCCCTTCAGTAGCACATGTGCTGTTGCTCATTCAGCGCAATTAGGTACACCACCATAACTTCCGGTGGCTTTATGCCACTTCACAACAATGTTAGCTAGATATGGCTCAAGGTGTTGAAACCAGAAATAATGTAAAGTCAGACTCAATAACTGATAAAAAAAAGACGGAGATCCGTTATTTATAAGATTCTCCCTCCCACAAACTTAGTTCTCTACAATATGCACAAAGTAGAAAAAGGGAAAAACCATAATGGTTGAGAAAGAAGAAAAAGCTCACCAGGCTTTCCACCAGAAAGGATAGCACTTTCAACTGGTTCCACGCCATACAGCTATAGTCCATGGAAAAAAGGAAAAAAATTAGCATATAGAAAGAAGTCAATTACTAATCAAAACCAAATCAAATGTTTTGTACTACAAGTCATTAGCCCAATTCTTAAAGAAATTTACCTTGATGTTGGGGTTCTGCTCTCTCAAATACTTGCCTGAACCTGTTATTGTGCCTCCTGTTCCAATTCCAGAGACTAGTGCATCCACTTTCCCGTTTGAGCCTTTCCAGATCTCAGGACCAGTGGTTTCATAGTGTATCTATATTATGGTTGTATTTGAGTTAGCTATTTCTGCATCAGAGAAAGTAAACTTGGCTTGGGAAGAAGAGTACCTTTGGGTTAGCAGGGTTTTCAAATTGCTGAAGAATATAGGAGTTAGGTGTTTTGCCCCTTATCTCTTCGGCCTTCGAAATTGCACCTTTCATCCCTTTTGCTGGGTCAGTAAGCACCAACTCAGCACCGAAAGCACGCAGAATAATTCTTCTCTCAAGACTCATTGAAGAAGGCATCGTAATGATGAGTTTGTAGCCTTTAGCAGCAGCCATGAATGCCAATCCTACACCGGTGTTTCCACTTGTAGGTTCGATGAGGACACTCTTCACAAAGAAAGAAAATACTATGTCAGATTCGATTTGCTAAACAAGTTAGTGATCAAATCTCTAATATAAGTGGCTTCATTCCTCCTTGGTGACAATCATCACATCTACCAAATTGTAGAACCACTTGATCCCACAAACCAAGAAACAAGCATTGCAAAGTTATTTCAGGAAGTAAGAGTAACTAACCTCGCCAGGTTTGATTAAGCCCTTCTCCTCAGCATCTGTAATCATACTATAACCAATCCTGAGAGTAGTAATAACAACGGATAAGCAAAACACAGTCATCCTTGATAAATACATAGCTCTACATCATTCAAGGAGACAAGTGATTCTTGTGAAACATGAAATGTAACACATAATTCTTATGAAGGAATATCCACGAGAAAAATGAAGTTTTACCTATCCTTAACACTAGAGCATGGCTCCATGCTTTCCAGCTTGGCAGCAACACGTGCAACACACCCATCCACAACATTATTCAGGTATACCAAAGGAGTGTTACCTATCAACTGTGGGTCAAAACCGCAAATTAATACAATCTACGCAGTATACAAAATTCAGAAGAAAAGCAGTACCCCGAAAGGAACCAGGATACAACAGGTAGTCAACTTACTTCAGTTACATCCTTGGCAATTCCAGTCTTTTCCCCCGCCATATTATCAGGTTGATTCTGCGATGATTTATAGCAAAACTAAGTGAAACCTTATACAATCAAAACAAATTTCATCAAATCAGCTACTCATTTAACTATTTGAGAACCCTCTAAATCTATTCCACTCGACACCGGTGATTCCGTTCCTTACAAAATATAAAAAGAAACTGAAATGAACATCAATTTCTTCTTAATTCTTTTCCTTTTCCAACTTCCACCAATTACAACTATTTGCCAGCTAAATTAGGGGGAAAACACCCAAAAGCTCAAAACTTTGCATACAAACAAATTCAAAGAAGAACATGAGCATCTTTAATCTTATCCCTAATAATTAAAGATCCCATTTTTATTCAATCACCACCAAGAATCCATCATCCCCAGTTCATACAATCTCAAAAAACAAAACCCCATTTCTCGGAATCACTTTTTATCCCATAATTTTTTTTTAAAAAAAATCGAAATTTCCCATCTCACTCACTCCCTAATACCTTTACAAGTAAAACCCACGAATCTAGAGCAAAAATCTAATCAGACTGAAGAAAAAACAAAACAGCAATCTTGTCAAATGAACAGAGAACCAATTTTCCATAAAAGGCAATCAAGAGCAAAAAAAATATTAAGGGGCAGAGAAAAATTACCTAGGATTTGACAAAGACAAGAAATGAAATCTACTGTGCCTGTGTTGAGGAGAGTACTGAATAGCTTTATATAAGGATAGCCACCTTGATTTGTTTCATTTTTTACATTCAATAATTTACTAAATTTTGTCATTGTTTGACTTACCTTATCGTGCAGATTTGGGCATCTAACTTTTTTAGTTCTTGTTTCAAACTTTTTTGTTGCCTTTTTGTTATTTTTAAACTTTTTAGGGGTCTGTTTTCAAAGTCAAATAAAAATTTGAAGTTAAAAGAATATTTCATGAACCCGTATCTTAATAAATACTAATATTTTAAGAGATACATTATTTTTGAGGATATATCAATAAATAAAAAATATATGTGTATAATCGTGGCACAACAAGTTCATATTTATAATGTGTTTGACTAAAGTGTTAGATTAAATTGATTTATAGGTAATTTTTAATTTTTTTACGTATTTGATAAGTAAAGTATTTATAAGTTAAAATCAAGATTTCTTTAGCTTATAGTAAACAATTTGTTTGATCAAATATTATATAATATTTTTATAATTCACATCATTTTTTTTCAAAATAAAATTCATAATGTTTGCTTCATTCTATATTTATTATTGCTCGTTTTGTTTATACATATAGTTTAAATTTATAATTTTTAATTAAATAAAATGAAAATGTTTGAGTTATTCTAACAAAATAACAACTTAATAACACTTTTTATATCAAATACATTGATTATTTATTAGTAACTATTTCTAACACTTCGACTCATGTGTTCACTTCTAAAAGTAATTTCAACATTTTATTTTAAAAACAAATATTAATTCATTAGTGCCAGCATTTATTCACGTAAACATTGTATATAATTTGAAAGATATTTATAGATGAAGTTAAAAAAATCATATTTAGATTGTGACGTGTCCTTTCTGATTTATCTCAATCTAATGTGACCACTTTTAAAAAGATTTTTCTTTAAAAGTTAATCAAATTTTATCATAAAACTCAAATATTATATTAAAAAAACACCTAGATAATAATATATTTTTTCTGGAATTGTATATGTTTAATTATAATATACATTCAATGAGACAACTTCAGTAGTTAAAATACCATAATTAAAATTCAAAATCATAATAACATTAATTTTCTTTTTGTTCCGTATTTGATATTCGTATTATTTACGTATTACAAATTTCATTTTTTAGGATTTCACTCACATAATCAGCTTGAATCCTGAATCTCTTATGAAAAATGAAGAGATCTCGACTATTTCATCACAATAGTAACATTAATTTTAATTAAACAAGTTCTATTATTAAATTTTGTAAAAGAAAAAACATAAATTATTGAATGAATTTTTTTAATAAAAGACATGAAATTATTGGATAACTTCTATATTTTATAATAAATATATAGGATCGGCCGGTTATGAATTATTATTGCACTATATATATATATATAAACAATTATTCATCATTTCTTGGTAATAATTAGTTTATTACTACTATTCATTATTACTTTTATAATATAAAGTTTCTGTCTAATTGGCCCTTGAAGGTTTTGAAAGGTCAAATCAAATTACCACTATTTACTTTAAGTGTTGGTCTATATATGGTGAACGAGCAAGACCGGCATAGAACAAGTCAACTAATAAAACATTAAAAAACATCAAATTTCTTTGGAAATTCTAGTCCTTTGAATTCTCATCCTAATATACTATATTTCATTCGTTTTAATTTATATGATATATTTTTTATATTTATTTTTAATAAATCATGTTTTTATAATTAGTATGAACTTAAATATACATATTTCTTTCTTATAAAATTTAAAACTCTTTATTTTTATTTTAAAAAAAAACTTTATATTTTATGTCATATAAATTAAGTCGGATGCAATAATGTCTAAGGTGTTTTTGTGTTGATGATTTGGAAGGTCTTAAAAAAGGCAAGAATATGAAACAAAAGAAAGAACAAGTCCATTAATTAACTAGCAATCATTTGAAGGAAAAAAAATCACTAGCCCTGTTCTTTTTATATTGCAATATGAGTAAAAACATTGAATTCATTTGACATCATAAAATAGGTTTTTGCGTAGATTGAACTTCCATATTCCCAAGTTTTTTTTTAATTCTAAAAAAAGTAATGTATTACTTTCGAGACTTTATGAAATAAACTCGATTCTAATACAAACACTATTGTATATAATTATTGTTGAATATAAGTTACTATTGGAATACATGCAAAAAGTAATAATATATTAACTAAGGAGAGATTAACACAAAAGAAGATAACCAGAAAGGGATAAGATACAAGAACAGAGAAAAGAGATGAGAGAATTAGAAAACCAAAGCTTCAACATAATAATTTGCATAATCACTCTTCTAACTCCTAGTCCTTTTTCACGAAGAGTGAATAGACTTGCATCCCTAATAAAACTCTCTAATAGCCCATATGTCCTTACGGGATCAGTTTGGTTCATGACACTTTATAAACACCAACCTTTAAATATATACTTTATGTGTTTTTTTATTTACGATGATGGTAGTCATAGTATCTCATTTGCGCTCATATATTTCATTGAGTAGATACATCTTTGTACATGTGTATACTATATTTATTTGAATGGTTTTATCGAAGTTATATTGTTTAAGAATGACAAAAGTTTTATATTGATGCTTAATAAGACGGGTGAATTCCTTATAAGGCTTGTACAATTCTTCATCTTTTAAGCTAGCTTTTTGGTGTAAGTTTAGCTCAAAACCTAATTTCACATGATATCAGAGTAGAACTCTTCTCACCCGATGTTGGACCTCCGAAATAAAAAATTGTTCACACACCAAATGCTAAAAAAACTAGGAATAAGATGGGTGTTGAAGAATAATAAAAGTTCACATTGGTGGTTAATGAGATGAATGTACTCTTTATAACCCGCTTTTCCCTTTAAACTAACTTTTGGGATTGAATTAGACCAAATGATATATCTTTTACCTATCGATAGATGAAAAGAATCACTAAAAACTTCATTTTTATTGAAATTTGATTTCTCATTTTCCATTAACTTCTTTTAAGTCCATTGTTCATCAAACCACATTCTAGATTCAAAAAAGAAATTCATAAATTGTCTTAACATTCTATCCCACAAGTATACCTCATACAATGATAAAGCTAACTAATCAACAACGTGATAGAATTGTAAATACTTCATCCCGAGTTTTTTGAGTTTGAATCTTCTAAGTAGGGAATCGTCTTTGCCTTTATTAGGAAGCACTTTACCCCCCCCCCCCTTCAATATAAAACTTTTTGGTGTGAATCCAAATTTAATAAAGCTCAAATATAAATATCGAATCTCGAGAAAAGAATAAACCTTACTACCCCATAGATATGCAAACCCAAAAACCTGACCAACCAACCTACCTACCTTAACTTTAAGCCCAATAACAAAATTCGTTCAGAACTAGGAGCCCAATCCATCACTATTTGGTTCCTGCTTTGAGAGTCCACAGGAGAATAATTTTGGGGCAAATGTAGATAAACGTATAAAATATGTATTAACTATACATAATTATAATTTAAAAGAATTACTATTCGTAATTATAATTTGGATTTATAGCAATCTTCTCACTATTCCTCTCCTCTCTCTCTTTCTACAATACACGTACAACGATAGCAGTCAATGATACAAATACAAAATGGTAGCACAAATATACATGGTAACACATAAATACAATATACAAGGCAATAGATAAATATAATTAAATACAACTTGTTATGAATTACAACAATAATACAAGTATCAATCAGATATACAAATTGATTGTATCTCTCTCAGATCTCGCTTATATTTCTCCTCCTCTCATATTGTCGCTCACTTCTCTCCTTCTAATAGTAGCTATGAATCGTAATTAGAGAAACATTAGCTAAGGAGTTTAATTATATTATTCAGTGTTAGTTATTTTTAAAATTTCCTCAATAACTTTTAATTTTTTCATGAAGTTGAGTTTAGAAAACACTTTGATCGTAAAATTGTTAAGTTCAACTTAAAGTTAGAGTGAGTTATTGCATATGAGCAGGGATTTTACCGTGTATGCACCCAAAAGATAGCAAGACAGATTTCCTTGTCATAAAAAAAAACAAAAAAAAATTAAAGTTGAATTTCAAAAACTTAGGAAAGAAATCACTTCAAATTACTCACAAAAAAGTAAACAACAACTTCTATTTTTATTTATGGTCAAAACACAACTAGGAGAAATTTGGCCATAATTCATCGTGAAATTTGAAAAAAAATTAAACTTTTAAAAATAATACTTATAAATTGGTCAAATAAAATGAAAAAGAAGATCCAAAGAATGGTAAAATAATTTTCAGGGTTATATGGATCCTATCAATTGATGTACTTAACCTTACTCCCTTGTTTCTATTTAGGAAAAAGAGTTAAAAATATAATTTAACTTTGTTTTATTGGTTGATTATGCCATTATCATTAAAATAGAGTTATATTTACCCCTTATCGTTAGAATGGAGTTATATTTACTCCTATCGTCACTAATTTCATCATTTATGCCCCTCAATTGAATGAAAACCCTCAAATCAATTAAAATTTACCACCACCCTATCCGAATGTACAACCCATTTTTGTTCATCTTCATCTTTAAACTTGTGTGTTCAATTTCAAAAACAATAAAATCATTTGATACATCCCAACAATATCGAAAACAATGTAATAATAACTACGAATCCAAAAACACAAGAACATAGCAATGATTAAATATAGGTAATCAAAGCATTACTTTCTAGTTAGATCTTAAAAATTGTCGGAATTACTGTAGCTTGGAGCTCTAATTCATCGTTGTTGATTTCCTCCAGTCTATCGGAGTTAGAATTTTGTGGAGTTGGATGGACACTATTCGCGATGTGAGTCTAAAGAAAGTCGAAAGAGTGGGTTTTAGTTGTTTCAGATTGCGTTTTGTTTATTGGTTGTTGATTGGTAGTGGCTCGTCAGAGATAGAGATGAGGAGAAGAGAGGATTGCGGTGGCTTGGAAGTCTGAACGTCGGGGGTGGTTGTTGTTTGGATGATGAAAGAGGAAGGATGTTTGGTTGAAGACCCTCTAATTTATACCATTTTATCTCTGTCATCTTCTCTACTTGTGGACAACTATACTGCTGGTGGAAGAGAAAAATTCCGGCTAAGATTATAGTGGCGCAGGTGGTGGCTATTTATTATAGTGGCGCAGGTGGTGGCTATTTTCTTATAGCAAAACAATTTGTATGCTTTGAATTACTCACTGACTAATCTTAAGATGAAATTGTAACTAGAGTCGGAGAGTTTGGAATGAGATTGGATGAAAATGAAAGAAAATACTTCAATGTAAAGAATAACGATGATAATAAAGAAGAGATGATTAAACTAAGAAAGTGGATATAAAAAGAGAAAAACAAGTTTTTTGAAAAAAAAAAAAGGGGCGGATTAAATTGAGTTTGATTGATTTTGGGTTTTCCATCCATTTGAGGGGCACAAATGGTGAAATTAGTGACGGCAGGGGGGAAAATAACTCCATTTTAACGGTAAGAACATAGTCAACCAATAAAACAAAGTTGAGGGGTATTTTTAACCATTTTTTCTTCTATTCACGGTCCATTTTCAACTTGACATATCTAATAAAAATAATAATTAACATAGAAAGTTTATTATTTTATTTTATTAATTAATAAAATTTCAAAATCAATTTACTCATTAAAGAAATTCTATCTGTTTCGAAAATTAACTTTCTAAATAGATTGAAAGTATAGCAGGTAAAAACATATTGTCTTTTCTTATAAAAAATAACAAGTAAAAGATCAAAATTAGCCAAATAAAAGAGACATCATAAGTATTTTAAACATGCTTGTACAAACTTTAATACACAATGTATGACACTCACATGCTTGCACTAACTTTTATTTTCTATAAACTTTTCACTTTTTATTTTTCAAAAGTCTATGTGATCCTACTCCTACAACTCACTTGACAAAGTATACCTTGTTGTTGGGAAGTGTCTAATGTCCTTTTCATTTATTATCTCACATTCCAACTCTATGTAATCTAATAACTCACTTTCATGCCCCAACCCCCAACCCTCCTCCCTCTCATACATAAATGCTAAATGATCAAAATAATTGATTAGAAAACTTTTAAATGTATAATATTTTTTTATTTCAAAATATTTTTTTAATTAAAAAATAAAAGATAAAAATATTTAAAAAGTAAAATAATTAGATAAAATATTATTTTGGTCAAAAGGATTTTTATCAAGTAAAAAGTCAAATTTATTTTTTAGAAGGGCATGTAAAATGAAAAAGGAGAGAATATTTATATTTAATTGTTTATGGTTTAAGTGTGTTGATTATAAATATTTATCCTTAGCAATTGAATTTATGTATAATACTCCCTTCGTTTATTTTTGTTTATTATGTTTTTTTTTTAAAAATTAATTTGATTAATTTTTAATGTTAAATTAGATTATATTAATTTGATATTTAAAACAAAATTTTAAATATTTTAAAAGTATGCCAAGAATACTATACATTGCAATTTTTACATATTAATATGATAAAAATAATATCATGATTAAAATTTTTATAATTTAACTTTAAAAATAAAAAATATAACAATTAATAATAAACGAAGATATCAAGACATAAATATTTTAGCTCCTTCAAAGAATGTCACATTTTTATTGTTTGGAATCAATTTAATTTTTAACTTTTTTGTTTTTGTCACTAGTAGGTAGGTACACAAATCAATGAATATTTTAGGCCACTGTTTTAAAAATTTCTTTCAAACTATTTTATGCCAAGTTAAATAATCAATAATGCTACATAAATTAAAATAAAACAATTAAGATACTATATTATAAAAATATTAAAAAATCATTTATGATGGACAAAAGTGCTAATAAAAAGTATTTTTTGTTTTTCAAATTTCTTCCCCTCTAATATATACTTTTTTTCTAAGCCCTAAAATGCCCTATACAGTATTTTTCACCCCAAATGCTAATTTTCATTTCTGTCTTTTTTTGACTTTCTAAATCTCACACTACTCTCAGGTATTTCTCAGTTTCTTCAATTTCTTATGCATCTATTTTTTCCAGTGAAATTCAATTTTTTTTAGCTGAAATACTATATAATTTGAATCTTATACTTCATTTATAAGGATCAGCTGCTTTAATTATGTGTTTTTGCATGCGAATTCATCAAGTATTTATGCTGATTCTTTTATTTGTTTTACTGAGTTTTGAGTTTTAACTTTGAAATTGTTGATTGGTAGGTCAATGATTGAAAAGGGGATTTCATAAGCAATTTGAAGTTGATTGATTTTGTTTGGTTGTTGAATTTGATTAATAATGGAACAAGGTTTTGGTTCTGATCCAAGTGGGTCTACCATTGATAAAACTAGGGTTTTAGATGTGAAGCCTTTGAGATGTCTTTCCCCTGTATTTCCATCTGCAAGTGAAATGTCATCTATTACAACTCCACAACCCTCACCTTTTGTGTGTATTACTCCCACTGGTCCGTTTCCGAGTGGGGTTACTCCAATTTTTCCTTTCTTGTCTCCGGATGAGCCGGTAAGGATGGGAGAAAGTAGTCAACAAACGCCAAATCAGGTGCCGAATCAGGGGACTTTTGGTTTTGGGCAACCTATATCTCCAATTCCTGTTAATTCATTTGGAAATCAAACTGCAAATGGAAGTAGTGGACATGTTAATAATGTAGGAGACTCCGGTAGTGGAAAGAAAAAGGGAGGACCGAAAAAGCCTCGAAAAGTTCCTCCGGAGAATGTTGTGGAAGTGGATGTTGAACCTTTGTTAAATCAATTGCTGATGTCTTTTAAACTTGTTGACTTGGATCAGGCTAAGAAAGCTGATGGTGACAAGGAGGTAGTGAGGAGGATACTACTAGTTTTTGACTTGTTCAGAAGAAGGATGACTCAAATTGATGAACCGAGGTATGGTGCAGGTTCTGGTAGAAGGCCAGACTTAAAAGCTTCTAAGATGATGATGTTAAAGGGAATGCGTACAAACCAAACAAAGAGGATTGGAAATGTACCTGGGATTGAAGTTGGTGACATTTTCTTCTTCAGGATGGAACTATGCGTAGTGGGCTTACATGCACCAACAATGTCTGGGATTGATTATATGAGTCTCAAACTAACGAAGGATGAAGAACCTCTTGCAGTCAGCATAGTGTCTGCTGGAGGATATGACGATGATGGAGGTGATGGAGACCTGTTAATTTACACTGGCCAAGGTGGAGTCCAGAGGAAGGACGGGCAAATGTTTGATCAGAAACTTGAAAAGGGAAATCTTGCTTTGGAAAAGAGTGTGCATCGTGCCAATGATGTAAGAGTGATTAGGGGTGTTAAGGATGTTGCAAATCCAACTGGGAAGATCTATATTTTTGACGGACTTTATAAGATTCAGGGATCATGGGAAGAGAAAAACAAGACGGGCTGCAATGTTTTCAAGTACAAACTTCTGAGAGTACCTGGGCAGCCTGAAGCATTTAAAGTGTGGAAGTCAATTCAACAATGGAGGGATGGTGTGGTATCACGTGTTGGAGTCATCTTACCAGACCTGACATCTGGTGCTGAGAGTCAGGCAGTTTGTCTTGTAAATGATGTGGATGATGAGAAAGGACCTGCCTATTTCACATATATTCCTAGTCTGAAGTACTCAAAACCTTTCTTAACGCCTAGACCCTCTCTGGGTTGTCAGTGCATCGGTGGCTGCCAACCAGATGATACCAATTGCCCTTGCATTCAGAGGAATCAAGGCCTTTTGCCTTATAATTCACTTGGGGTTCTCATGACTTACAAAAACTTGATACATGAGTGTGGTTCAGCTTGTTCGTGCCCTGCTAATTGCCGAAATCGTATGTCTCAAGGAGGTCCTAAAGTTCGTATGGAGGTCTTTAAAACAAAAAATAAAGGTTGGGGACTTAGGTCTTGGGATCCTATAAGAGGAGGCTGTTTTATTTGTGAATATGCTGGAGAGGTCAGGGACATTGGTTATGACAGGGATGACAATTATATTTTTGATGCAACCCGTATATATGAGCCACTAGAAGCCGTGCATGATTATAATGATGAGTCTCGGAAAGTCCCTTTTCCCCTTGTAATAAGTTCCAAAAATGGTGGAAATATTGCTCGATTTATGAATCATAGTTGTTCACCTAATGTATACTGGCAGCTTGTTGTTCGAGAAAGTAACAATGAAGCATATTATCATATCGCTTTTTTTGCCATTAGACATATTCCTCCCCTACAAGAGTTGACCTTTGATTATGGTATGGACAAAGCAGATCATAGGAGAAAGAAGTGCTTATGTGGCTCGTTCAAATGTAGAGGTTACTTTTACTAGTGTTCAAGTTGCCATGACGCAAAGGGAGTTAGTTGCTTAGGCACAAATCTACTGGATCAGGTTATGTTTCCTTTGTTCAAAAGTATAAAATTCTCATTGTAACAAATCATTTTTCCTTTTCAAGGCATAATTAGTTATTATCAAGTGAACTTTGTTATTTAAAGTAATGATAATGTACTTTATGTAAGTTGGTGAATATTTGAAGTTATGTAAAGATTTTAAATAATTTGTTGAATACTTTGCAGTAGTTACCATAATGATTTAGGTTGTCAAAGTATCTTGCCAGTTTTATAGTTTTTGACCTCAAAATCAAGCTTGTCGCACAAAATTGTTCAAATGTGATTTATATTCTTGGATGCACGAGTGGATAGCCTTACAATAGTTGTTAAAGTGTGGTTTTAGTTGGATTTCTGGCTTAAATTTTAATTGTTAGATGAATTTGAGTTTTGAAACTTGGATGAAATATGTGTGGATATTAATTTGTCATGTGCGAGTTTCCCTGCATGTGGAAGGCAGGAAAAGATGAGACATGATTTCTGTACACTGGCTGCCGAGAGGGTGTCCTATAGAAGCAGCAGGCAAGGCCACAAAAACCCTTTGTTGACAAGTCTGGTCTTATCACAATTTTAACTACTATCACTTGTAGTAGTAGACACCACAGTGACTTCGCTTTGGGGTGGTTCTCCATGGACAAGGTTACCTTGTATCATTTTTCTGTCTTAATCACGTGTTCCACTTTCTTTTAGTAGCCTCTAGTCTTAAGTAGAGGACCCTTTAATTGACGATGTGTTCTGTTGTCAGCAAGTGGTGTCCCACAATGCCCCTTCCCTAAATATCTTGGGTAAAAAGTTGTGGAATTTACCGTTTCACAGAATATCCTTGACCTGGTCAATTCTTGATAAATTTTATGTTTTCAAAGGGAGGTGAGAAACTGATGATATATAGTTCCCTTAGCTATTTTGCTAAGATTACTGGGAGATATTAATTTATCATACTTGGTGTTCTTAGGATGAAACATCTTCAGTGCAATCCTTAACGTATCAGTTCAAGTTTTTAATAATGAAGACAAGACATGTGGGAGAGATGGCATGATTTACGAAGTTAGTAATTCTGTTAGTTTCTGTTTGCATCCGTTTATCACTGATTCTGGACGTTTTAAATTTTGTGTTTTTGCAAAAGTAATTTCCTTCCTCCCTTCTGCATGATTGTTTTTTTCTGAAGGTTTCCTATTCCTGTACATCAGCTAATGATCTTAACAAGTTTCTTTCCTACTTTCAGGGAACTTGATATTTTAAAGCCAAAAGGTAAGTATACTCTAGCCGGGTTAGAAATATAGTCTCTATGGTTCTAGAGGTGTGTTGAGAGATAGATCACAATTCACGGGGAATGAAGTTTGTCCTTCATAGCATTCCTGTTCCTATTCTTGCATGAACTCTGCATAATTTACGGGTTGTTTCATGCCAGAACTCTTTAACCTTCTTCTTCTTCACGGGAGTCACGCCCCAATCAGATAATAAACAGTCTACCACAGATTTTGGCATTCCTTTTTATTCGGGGAGGCAAGAATATATTCCAGTTCTCTTGCTACTTCACAATGAAGTAATAGGTATTTTTTCGATTCTTCAGCAACTTCACTCACAAAAGACATTTGTTAAGCTATGCTGTTCCTCCACCTTATCCAAACAATTTTTTTTTAATAAAAAAACAGCCTTGTTAGATGGACGTCACAGATTCAAATCAAGATGTGGACTCATTTTTGAGGCGAGTCATTAGAGTTGAGCTGATCGAATCAAGCTGATGCTAAGATAATACAAGTACCACGGATCCTTCTGTACAAAAAAAAAAAGGAGGATTTTCAGCAATGATAGACCTAATCTTGTGAGGATTCAATTCTAACATACTATCTCCATCCTGTAAATTATACCAAAAGCCATGAACATCGGAATTTAAGCTGCTGTAACCTAGTTGTCTTTCCTTCAAAACATCTGACATTTCTCAACTGTGGATGGTTATCTTGATTTTGAACCAAATTACAGAAAAGAACCCGCATTTGACCCATTACTGGACACTGCAAAAAAAAAAAAAAAGACTGGTCCACTCCATCTCACTATTATGCATGAATCACCTGTTGCATATCATAACTCCTCTTTTCTGTAGGTTATTGTGTGTGAGGATGCATGACGAGCCAACAACCACATAAAACAGTTAAACTTCGTATGGTGTTTTAGACTTCCATAGTTGTTTCCATGACTAGCTGATAGAGCATGTCGTCTGCAAAGAGAAGATTGAGTTCTCAACCCCATTACTCCTTCACGTGCCTGGCCAGAAGTCTTTGAACCTTCCTAAATACAGATTTACAAAACATTGAACGTAGGCCCATTCATTTCAATCTGTTGGGGCTTATTATCATGATAACCTCATTTATTTGTTGTTTTCATGTTCGATCATCATCCCAGTTTACGTATTTTACTTAATCCTATGGTTTTAAAAAGTACAATTTTAGTGGTGTAGTCACAGATATCGAAGCAAGGGAGGCATGGTCCATATAAACATGGGGAGAGGGAGAGTCTTTTCAATATGCTTTTGTTAACTCGCATTATACACAGTTTTAGCTTAGTATCTGTGTGTGTAATGTAGTTTATTAGTTTCTCGGATTAGCTTTAGCTGTATGGAGCTTATTGCAGTGAGTAAATTAAAGCCTTGGAAGCTACTACTACTTCATTGTTTGGTTACCTAAGCTATAGCTCTTGCCTCGTTTGTCCTGTGTGACTATCAACATGAAACTCTTAAAGATTTTTTGTTGTTGCTGGAGAAGTTTATAACTAAGTGCTGAACTGGTTGAACCACAGATTGTTGTGTTCCATCATTCATGACAGATGAAAATGGTAGGTCATTGTGTGGCTAATCGAAGCCATCTTAAATATCTCAATATATGTAGTTCCGTTTCTCATGACTGATACTTATACTTGCTTAATTTTTCGGATTAGTTTATACTGTCGTTTATACATCTCTGTTTTGGCATTAACAGTGGTCACTTAATCACCACCACACCATGCTCTCTGAAGTAAAAAAGCTTTAAATGTTCTTCAGATTTTGTCTTTCTACTGTAAAAGTTCAATCCCAGTAGCTTATAACTTAAAGTATAGCACTTTGAATGGCTTTGCAGCTGACTTCTTATTTTGTAATGCCTGAAGAAAAGTAGCATGATTGTATTTTATGGCTTAATATATGGTCAGTCCTTTAAATTTGTCAAAAATATTTCACTTAGACACTCAAATTAAGTCATGTTTCAATTCTAACATTTTAACTCCTAATAAAGTGTTTCAATCGTTAACTTCCGATTGAAATTTTATCTTTTTAACTTTTTTGTCTGTTATTGTTTTTATTACTTTAATTTTATGCATTTGCTTTAATTGTGTTTACAATTGAAAAGAAATCCCTCTAGGACAATAGACTTGGCCTAAAAAACTATTACAGAATTAAATTTGTTAGTCATAAATTTGTTTTCTTTGGAACCAAACGATTTCGTAAGTGTGCCTACTTGGGACGGAACTCACAAATAAGAAGATTATGCAACTTTGGACCTATCATTCTCTTTTACTTTATTTTTTTTTACGTTTAAGTTGATTTGTTAGAAGAAAAAAAAAGCAGAACAATAGATATTTATTTTAAATTTTTTTTTTTTGAATTTTTGTAACTGATAAAGATTTTAGTGAATCCTTCATCTTTAGTATTTTTCGCTTCCCTCAATTTCTCCTTTTTGTTTTTAACATTAATTCTCTCAATTAAAACAAATAAAAAATAAATAAATGAGATACAATAAACTAAAACTTTGACATTTTTACCAAATAATGAAAGTATTAACAATGGGTCCTATGAAATGTCAAAATATTGACATTTTGAAAAAATTTTTCATTTTAAAATCTAATTGGGTCTGCTGGAATAAAAAAAACATGTAATTGGGTCTTGGCCCAATTTTGTGCCAAAGTAAGTTGTGTATACATAGTTGTATACTGATGTATACTGGACGTAGCCCCGAAGCGCGCATACCCCCCTATTTAGACGATTTTCGTGTGCTATAGCAAATCATTTTTAGGGTGATCCGGATTTCGACGTCAAAAATGCCAAACTTTTTTGTGGACGTGCGTCAAGACCTTGGCTATGCATCCAGTTGGCCCTCACGGCCAGTCCGACCAATTTTCAAGGTCAACCGAGCCCCGAAGCGCGCATACCCCTCTTTGGACGATTTTTGTGTGCTATAGCAAACCACTTTTTGGGTTATCCGGATTCCAACGTCAAAAATGCAATTTTTTTTGTGGACATCCGTCAATACCTTGTCTATGCAGCCAGTTGGCCATCACGGCCAATCCAACTCATTTTCAAGGTCAAACGAGCCCGGAAGCGCGCATAACCCCTATTTAGACGATTTTCGTGGGGTATAGCAAACCATTTTTAGGGTGATACGGATTCCGACGTTAAAAATGTAAATTTTTTTTGTAGACGTCCGTAAAGACCTTATCTATGCAGCCAGGTTGTCATCACGGCCAACACAACTCATTTTCAAGGTCAAATGAGCCCCGAAGCACGCATACACCAATTTCGACGATTTTCGTAAGCAATTGCAAATCATTTTTTAGGTGATCCGGATTCCGATGTCAAAAATGCCAAAATTTTGTGGACGTCTGTCAATAACTTGGCTACGAAGCCAGTTGGCTATCACAGCCATTCCGAATCATTTTCAAGGTCAAACGAGCCCTGAAGCGCGCATACCCCCCTATTTAGACGATTTTCAAGTGCTATAGCAAATCATTTTATGGGTGATCAGGATTCCGACGTCAAAAATGCCAAAATTTTTTGTGGACATCCGTCAAAACCTTGGCTATGCATCCAGTTGTCCATCACGGTCAAACCAACTCATTTTGAAGGTCAAACGATCCTCGAAGCGCGCATACCCCTTATTTCGACGATTTTTGTGTGCTATAGCAAACCATTTTTTGGGTTATCCAGATACTGATGTCAAAAATGCAAAATATTTTTGTGGACGTCCGTCAAGACCTTGGCTACACAGCCGGTTGGCCCTCACGGCCAGTCCGACCCATTTTGAAGGTCAAATGAGCCCCGAAGCGAGCATACCCCTCATTTCGACGATTTTCGTGTGCTATAGCAAACCATTTTTTGGGTGATCCGGATCCCTACGTCAAAAATGCCAAATTTTATTGTGGACGTCCGTCAAGACCTTGTCTATGCAGCCCGTTGTCCATCACATCCAATTCAACTCATTTTCAAGGTCAAACGAGCCTCGAAGCGAGCATAACCCAATTTCGACAATTTCGTAAGCAATAGCAAATAATTTTTTAGGTGATCCGGATTCCGACGTCAAAAAGTCCAAAATTTTTTGTGAACCTCCGTCAAGACCTTGGATATGCAGCCAGTTGGCCATCACGGCTAGTCCGACCCATTTTCAAGATCAAACGAGCCCCCCCGAAGTGCACATACCCCCTATTTAGACGATTTTTATGTGCTATAGCAAATCATTTTTATGGTGATCTGGATCCTGACGTAAAAAATGCCAAAATTTTTTGTGGACATGCATCAAGACCTTGGCTATGCATCCAGTTGGCCCTCATGGCCAGTCCGACCAATTTTAAAGGTCAATCGAGCCTCGAAGCGCGCATACCCCCATTTCGATGATTTTCGTGTGCTATAGCAAACCATTTTTTGGGTTATCCGGATTACGACGTCAATAATGCCAATTTTTTTTGTGGACGTCCGTCAAGACCTTGTCTATGCAGCCAGTTGGCCCACACTGCCAGTACGACCCATTTTGAAGGTCAAATGAGCCTCGAAGCGAGCATACCTCTGATTTCAACGATTTTCGTGTGCTATAGCAAACCATTTTTTGGGTGATCAAGATTCCGATGTCAAAAATGCCAAAGTTTTGTGTGGACGTCCGTCTAGACCTTGTCTATACAACCAATTGGTTATCACGGCCAATCCAACTCATTTTCAAGGTCAAACGAGCCCCGAAGCGAGCATACCCCAATTTCGACCATTATCGTAAGCAATAACAAACCATTTTTTAGGTGATCCGCATTCCGACGTCAAAAATACCAAAATTTTTTGTGGACGTCCGTCAATACCTTGGCTATGCAGCCAGTTGGCTATCACGGACAATCCAACTCATTTTCAAGGTCAAACGAGCCCCGAAGCATGCATACCCCAATTTCGACCATTTTCGTAAGCAATAGCAAACAATTTTTTTAGGTGATCCGCATTCCGATGTCAAAAATACCAAAATTTTTTGTGGACGTCCGTCAATACCTTGGCTATGCAGCCAGTTGGCTATCACGGCCAATCCAACTCATTTTCAAGGTCTAACGAGCCCGAAGTGAGCATACCCCAATTTCGACGATTTTCGTAAGCAATAGCAAACAATTTTTTAGGTGATCCCGATTCCAACGTCAAAAATGCCAAAATTTTTTGTGGACGTCCGTCAAGACCTTGGATATGTATCCAGTTGGCCCTCACGGCCAGTCCGACCAATTTTCAAGGTCAAACGAGCCTCGAAGCGCGCATACCCCCCATTTCGACGATTTTCGTGTGCTATAGCAAACCATTTTTGGGTTATCCGGATTCCGATGTCAAAAATGCCAATTTTTTTTGGACATCTGTCAAGACCTTGTCTATGCAGCCGGTTGGCCATCATGGTCAGTCCGACCTATTTTGAAGGTCAAACGAGCCCCGAAGTGAGTATACCCCTCATTTCGACGATTTTCGTATGCAATAGCAATCCATTTTTTAGGTGATCCGAATTCTGACGTTAAAAATGCAAAAAAAGTTTTGGGACGTCCGTCAAGACCTTGGCTATGTAGCTGGTTGGCCCTCACGGACAGTCCAACCCATTTTGAAGGTCAAACGAGCTCCGAAGCGAGCATACCCCTCATTTCTACGATTTTTCGTGTGCTATAGCGAACCATTTTTTTGGTGATCCGGATTAAGACGTCAAAAATGCCAATTTTTTTTGTGGACGTCCGTCAAGACCTTGTCTATGTAGCCCGTTGTCCATCACATCCAATCCAACTCATTTTCAAGCTCAAACGAGCCTCGAAGAGCGCATACCCCCCATTTAGACGATTTTCGTGTGCGATAGCAAATCATTTTTTGGGTTATCCAGAATCCGATGTCAAAAATGCCAAAATTTTATGTAGACGTCCATCAATACGTTGTCTATGCAGCCGACTGGCCATCACGGCCAGTCCGACCAATTTTCAAGGTCAAACAAGCCTCGAAGCGCGCATACCCCCCATTTCGATGATTTTCGTGTGCTATAACAAACTTTTTTTTGGGTTATCCGGATTCCGACGTCAAAAATGCCAATTTTTTTTGTGGACGTCCTTCAAGACCTTGGCTATGCATCCAGTTTTCCCTCACGGCCACTCCGACCAAATTTCAAGGTCAAACGAGCCCCGAAGCGAGCATACCCCTCATTTCGACGATTTTCCTGTGCTATAGCAAACCATTTTTTTGGTGATCCGGATTAAGACGTCAAAAATTTTAATTTTTTTTGTGGACGTCCGTCAAGACCTTGTCTATGCAGCCTGTTGTCCATCACAGCCAATTTAACTCATTTTCAAGGTCAAACGAGCCTCGAAGCGCGCATACCCCCCATTTCGATGATTTTCGTGTGCTATAGATAACCATTTTTTGGGTTAGCCGGATTCCGACGTCAAAAACACCAATTTGTTTTGTTGACGTCCGTCAAGACCTTGTCTATGCAGCCGGTTGTCCCTCACAGCCATTCCGACCCATTTTGAAGGTCAAACAAGCCCTGAAGCGCGCATACCCCCCATTTCGACGATTTTCGTGTGCTATAACAAACCATTTTTTGGGTTATCCGGATTACAACACCAGAAATGCCAAATTTTTTGTGGATGTTTGTCAAGACCTTGTCTATGCAGCCAGTTGGTCATCACGGCCAATCCAACTCATTTTCAAGGTCAACCGAGCCCCGAAGCCCGCATACCCCAATTTCGACGGTTTTCGTAAGCAATAGCAAACCATTTTTTAGGTGATCCGGATTTCGATGTAAAAAAAGCCAAAAATTTTTGTGGACGTCCGTCAATACCTTGTCTATGCAGCCAGTTGGCCATCACGGCCAATCCAACTCATTTTCAAGATCAATCAAGCCCCGAAGCGCGCAAACCCCCTATTTACACGATTTTCGTGGGCTATAGCAAACCATTTTTAGGGTGATCGGTGCCAAATTTTTTTGTGGACGTCCATCAAGACCTTATCTATGCAGCCAGGTTGTCATCATGGCCAACCCAACTCATTTTCAAGGTCAAACGAGCCCCGAAGCGCATACCCCAATTTCGATGATTTTTGTAAGCAATAGCAAACCATTTTTTAGGTGATCCGGATTCCGATGTCAAAAATGCCAAAATTTTTTGTGGACGTCCGTCAATACCTTGACTATTCAGCTAGTTGGCCATCACGGCCAATCCGACACATTGTCAAGGTCAAACGAGCCCCGAAGCGAGCATACCCAAATTTAGACGATTTTCGTAAGCAATAGTAAACCATTTTTTTGGGTGATCCAGAATCCGACGTCAAAAATTCCAAAATTTTTTGTGGACGTCCTTCAATACCCTGTCTATGCATCCAGTTTTCCATCACGGACAATCCAACTCATTTTCTAAGTCAAATGAGCCTCGAAGCGCGCATACCCCCCATTTCGATGATTTTCGTGTGCTATAGCAATCCATTTTTTGGGTTATCCCGTTTCCGACGTCAAAAATGCCAAATGTTTTTGTGGACGTCTGTAAAGACCTTTTGTATGCAGCCTGTTTGCCCTCACGGCCAGTCCGACCTATTTTGAAGGTCAAACGAGCCCCGAAGAGAGCGTACCCCTAATTTCAACGATTTTCGTGTGCTATAGCAAACCATTTTTTGGGTAATCCGGATTAAGAGGTCAAAAATTCTAAAATTTTTTATGGACGTCCGTCAAGACCTTGGCTATGCAGCCAGTTGGCCATCACTTCCACTCCAAACCATTTTCAAGGTCAAACAAGCCCCGAAGCGCGCATACCCCTCTTTGGACGATTTTCGTGTGCTATAGCCAACTATTTTTGGGTTATCCGGATTCCAACGTCAAAAATGCAATTTTTTTTGGACGTACGTCAAGACCTTGTCTATGTAGCCGGTTGATCCTCACGGCCAGTCCGACCCATTTTGAAGGTCAAACGAGCCCCGAAGCGAGCATACCCCTCATTTCGACGATTTTCGTGTGCTATAGCAAACCATTTTTCGGGTCATCCAGATTTCGACATCAAAAATGCCAAATTTTTTTGTGGACATCCTTAATGACCTTGTCTATGCATCCGGTTGGCCCTCACGGCCCGGTCGACCCATTTTGAAGGTCAAACGAGCCCCGAAGCGAGCATACCCCTCATTTCGACGATTTTCGTGTGCTAACAAACCATTTTTTGGATGATCTAGATTCCGACGTCAAAAATGCCAATTTTTTTTATGGACGTCCGTCAAGACCTTGGCTATGCAGCCAGTTGGCCATCACTTCCACTCCAAACCATTTTCAAGGTCAAACAAGCCACGAAGCGCGCATACCCCTCTTTGGACGATTTTCGTGTGCTATAGCCAACTATTTTTTGGGTTATCCGGATTCCAACGTCAAAAATGCAATTTTTTTGGACGTACGTCAAGACCTTGTCTATGTAGCCGGTTGATCCTCACGGCCAGTCCGACCCATTTTGAAGGTCAAACGAGCCCCGAAGCGAGCATACCTCTCATTTTGACGATTTTCTTGTGCTATAACAAACCATTTTTTGGGTGATCCAGATTCCAACGTCAAAAATGCCAAATTTTTTTGTGGACGTCCGTCAAGACCTTGTCTATGCAGCCAGTTGTACATCACGGCCAATTCAACTCACTTTCAAGGTCAAACAAGCCACAAAGCGCGCATACCCCCCATTTCAATGATTTTTGTGTACTATAGCAAACCATTTTTTTTGTTATCCAGATTCCGACGTCAAAAATGCCAATTTTTTTATGGACGTTCGTCAAGACCTTGGCTATGCATCCAGTTGGTCCTCACGGTCCGACCCATTTGAGGTCAAACGAGCCTCGAAGCGCGCATACCCCCATTTCGACGATATTCGTGTGCTATAGCAAACCATTTTTCGGTTATCCGGATTCTCCGACGTCAAAAATGCAAATTTTTTTTGTGGTCGCCTGTAAAGAACTTGTCTATGCAGCTGGTTTGCCCTCACGGCCAGTCCGACCCATTTTGAAGGTCAAACGAGCCCTGAAGCGAGCATACCCCTCATTTCGACGATTTTCCTGTGCTATAACAAACCTTTTTTTGGGTGATCCGGATTCCGAAGTCAAAAATGCCAATTTTTTTTGTGGACGTCCGTGAAGACCTTGCTTGTGTATCCGGTTGTCCCTCACGGCCCATCTGACCCATTTTGAAGGTCAAACGAGCCCCGAAGCGTGCATACCCCTCATTTCGACGATTTTTGTGTGCTATAACAAACCATTTTTTGGGTGATCCGGATTCTGACGTCAAAAATGCCAAAGTTTTTTGTGGACGTCTTTCAAGACCTTGTCTATACATCCGGTTGGCCCTCACGGTGCGTCCGACCCATTTGAAGGTCAAACGAAACCCGAAGCGAGCATATCCCTCATTTTGACGATTTTCATTTGCTATAGCAAACCATTTTTTGGATGATCCGGATTCCGACGTCAAAAATGCAAATTTTTTTTGTGGACATCCTTCAAGACCTTGTCTATGCATCCGGTTGGCCCTCACGGCCCGTCCGACCCATTTTGAAGGTCAAACGATCCCTGAAGCGAGCATACCCCTCATTTCGACGATTTTTGTGTGCTATGGCAAACCATTTTTTGTGTCATCCGGATTCTGACGTCAAAAATGCAAATTTTTATTTTGGACGTCCGTCAAGACATTGTCTATGCATCCGATTGGCCCTAACTTCCCGTCCGACCCATTTTGAAGGTCAAACGAAACCCAAAGCGAGCATACCCCTCATTTTGACGATTTTCGTGAGCTATAGCAAACCATTTTTTGGGTGATCCGGATTCCGACGTCAAAAATGCCAAATTTTTTTGTGGACGTCCGTCAAGACATTGTCTATGCATCCGGTTTGCCCTCACAGCCCGTCCAACCCATTTTGAAGGTCAAACGAGCTCCAAAGCGAGCATACCCCTCATTTCGACGATTTTTGTGTGCTATAGCAAACAATTTTTTGGGTGATCCGAATTCCAAAAAAATACCAAATTATTTTTGTGGACGTCCGTCAAGACCTTGTCTATGCATCCCGTTGTCCCTCACGGCGCGTACGACCTATTTTGAAGGTCAAACGAGCCCTGAAGCGAGCATACCCCTCAGTTTGACGATTTTCGTGTGCTATACCAAACCATTTTTTGGGTTATCCAGAATCTGATGTAAAAAATGCCAAAATTTTATGTGGACGTCCATCAATACGTTGTCTATGCAGCCGATTGGCCATCACGGCCAGTCCGACCAATTTTCAAGGTCAAACAAGCCTCGAAGCGCGCATACCCCCATTTCGACGATTTTCGTGTGCTATAACAAACTTTTTTTTGGGTTATCCGGATTCTGACGTCAAAAATGCCAAATTTTTTTGTGGACGTCCTGCAAGACCTTGGCTATGCATCTAGTTTGTCCTCACGGCCACTCCGACCAAATTTCAAGCTCAAACGAGCCCCGAACCGAGCATACCCCTCATTTCGACGATTTTCGTGTGCTATAGCAAACCATTTTTTGGGTGATCCATATTTCGACGTTAAAAATGCCAAATTTTTTGGTGGACGTCCGTCAAGACCTTTTCTATGCATCCGGTTGGCCATCACTGCCCATCCGACAAATTTGGAAGCTCAAACGAGCCCCGAAGCGAGCATACCCCTCATTTCGACGATTTTCGTGTGCTATAGCAAACCATTTTTTGGGTGATCCGGATTCCGACGTCAAAAATGCCAAATTTTTTTATGGACGTCCGTCAAGACCTTGTCTATGCATCCAGTTGGCCATCACGACCCATCCGACCCATTTGGAAGGTCAAACGTGCCCCGGAGCGAGCATACCCCTCATTTCGATGACTTTCGTGTGCTATAGCAAACCATTTTTTGGGTGATCCAGATTCTGACGTCAAAAATGCCAAATATTTTGTGGACGTCTTTCAAGACCATGTCTATGCATCCGGTTGGCCCTCACGGCCTGTCCGACCCATTTTGAAGGTCAAATGAGCCCCGAAGCGAGCATACCCCTCATTTCGACGATTTTTGCATGCTATAGCAAACCATTTTTAGGTGATCCGGATTCCGACGTCAAAAATGCCAAATTTTTTTGTGGACGTCCTTCAAGACCTTGCCTATGCATCCGGTTGGCCCTCACGTCCCGTCAGACCCATTTTGAAGGTCAAACGAGCCCCGAAGCGAGCATACCCCTCATTTTGACAATTTTCGTGTGCTATAGCAAACCATTTTTTGGGTGATCCGGATTCCAACTTCAAAAATGCCAAATTTTTTTGTGGACGTCCGTCAAAACCGTGTCTATGCAAACGGCTGGCCCTCACGGCCTGTACGACCCATTTTGAAGGTCAAACGAGCTCCGAAGCGAGCATACCCCTCATTTCGACGATTTTCGTGTGCTATAGCAAACCATTTTTTGGGTCATCCGGATTTCGACATCAACAATGCCAAATTTTTTTGTGGACATCCTTAATGACCTTGTCTATGCATCCGGTTGGCCCTCACGGCCCGGCCGACCCATTTTGAAGGTCAAACGAGTCCCGAAGCGAGCATACCCCTCATTTCGATGATTTTCGTGTGCTATAGCAAACCATTTTTTGGGTGATCCGGATTCTGACGTCATAAATGCCAAATTTTTTTGTGGACGTCCGTCAAGACCTTGTCTATGCATCCGGTTGGCCATCACGGCCCGTCCGACCCATTTGGAAGGTCAAACGAGCCCTGAAGCGAGCATACCCTTCATTTCGATGATTTTCTTGTGCTATAGCAAACCATTTTTTGGGTGATCCGGATTCCAACGTCAAAAATGCCAAATTTTTTTGTGGACGTCCGTCAAGACCTTGTCTATGCATCCGGTTGGCCATCACGGCCCATCCGACAAATTTGGAAGGTCAAACGAGCCCCGAAGCGAGCATACTCCTCATTTCGACGATTTTCGTGTGCTATAGCAAACCATTTTTTGGGTCATCCAGATTTCGACATCAGAAATGCCAAATTTTTTTGTGGACATCCTTAATGACCTTGTCTATGCATCCGGTTGGCCCTCACGGCCCGGTCGACCCATTTTGAAGGTCAAACGAGCCCCGAAGCGAGCATACCCCTCATTTCGACGATTTTCGTGTGCTATAACAAACCATTTTTTGGATGATCTAGATTTCGACGTCAAAAATGCCAAATTTTTTTATGGACGTCCTTAAAGACCTTGTCTATGCATCCGGTTGGCCATCACGGCCCGTCCAACCCATTTGAAAGGTCAAACGTGCCTCGAAGCGAGCATACCCGTCATTTCGACGATTTTTGTGTGCTATAGAAAACCTTTTTTTGGATGATCCGGATTCCGACGTCAAAAATGCCAAAGTTTTTTCTGGACGTCCGTCAAGACCTTGTCTATACATCCGGTTGGCCCTCACGGCCCGTCTGATCTATTTTGAAGGTCAAGCGAGCCCCGAAGCGAGCATACCCCTCATTTCGACGATTTTCGTGTGCTATATCAAACCATTTTTCTGGTGATCAGGATTTCGACGTCAAAAAAGCAAATTTTTTTGTGGACATTGTCAAGACCTTGTCTATGCATCCGATTTTCCCTCACGACCCATTTGACCCATTTTGAAGGCCAAACGAGCCCCGAAGCGAGCATACCCCTCATTTCGACGATTTTCGTGTGCTATAGCAATCCAATTTTGGGTGATCTAGATTCTGACTTCAAAAATACCAAATTTTTTTGTGGACGTCCGTCAAGACCTTTTCTAAGCGTCCGGTTGGCTCTCACGGCCCGTCAAACCCATTTTGAAGGTCAAACGGGCCCCAAAGTGAGCATACCTCTCATTTCGATGATTTTCGTATGCTATTCCAAACAATTTTTTGGGTGATCCAGATTCTGTAGTCAAAAATGCCAAATTTTTTGTGGACGTCCGTCAAGACCTTGTTTATGCATCCGATTGGCCCTCACGGATCGTCTGACCCATTTTGAAGGTCAAACAAGTTCCGAAGCGAGCATACCCCTCATTTCGACGATTTTCGTGTGCTATAGCAAACCATTTTTTGGGTGATTCGGATTCCAACGTCAAAAATGCCAAATTTTTATGTGGACATCCTTAAAGACCTTGTCTATGCATCCGGTTGGTCCTCACGGCCTGTCCGACCCATTTTGAAGGTCAAACGAGCCCCAAAGCGAGCATACCCCTCATTTCGACGATTTTGTTGTGCTATAGCAAACCATTTTTTGGGTGATCCAGATTCCGACGTCAGAAATGCCAAATTTTTTTGTGGACGTCCGTCAAGATCTCTTCTATGCATCAGGTTGGCCCTCAAGGCCCGTCCGACCTATTTTGAAGGTCAAACGAGCCCCGAAGCGAGCATACCCCTCATTTCGACGTTGTTCGTGTGATATATCAAACCATTTTTTGGGTGATCCAAATTCTAACATCAAAAATGCCAAATTTTTTTGTGGACGTCCGTCAAAACCGTGTCTATGCATACGGCTGGCCCTCATGGCCTGTCCGACCAATTTTGAAGGTCAAACGAGCTCCGAAGCGAGCATACCCCTCATTTCGATGATTTTCGTGTGCTATATAGCAAACAATTTTTTGGGTGATCCGGATTCCGACATCAAAAATTCCAATATGTTTTTGTGGACATCCGTCAAGACCTTGTCTATGCATCTGGTTGGCCCTCACGGACAGTCCGACCCATTTTGAAGGTCAAAGGAGCCCTGAAGAGATCATACCCCTCATTTCGACGATTTTTGTGTGCTATAGCAAATAATTTTTTGGATGATCTGGATTCCGACGTCAAAAATGCCAAATTTTTTTGTGGACGTCGGTCAAGACCTTGTCTATGCATCCTGTTGGCCATCACGGCCCGTCTGACCCATTTAGAAGGTCAAACAATCCCCGAAGCGAGCATACCCCTCATTTCGATGATTTTCGTGTGCTATAGCAAATCATTTGTTGGGTGATCCAGATTCTGATGTCAAAAATGCCAAATTTTTTTGTGGACATCCGTCAAGACCTTGTCTATGCATCCGGTTGTCCATCACGGCCCATCCGACCCATTTGGAGGGTCAAACGATCCCTGAAGCGAGCATACCCCTCTTTTTGACGATTTTCGTGTGCTTAGCAAATCATTTTTTGGGTGATCCGGATTCCGACGTCAAAAATGCCAAATTTTTTTATGGACGTCTGTCAAGACCTTGTCTATGCATCCGGTTTCGTCCGATCCATTTGGAAGGTCAAACGAGCCCTGAAGCGAGCATACCCCTCATTTCGATGATTTTAGTGTGCTATAGCAAACCATTTTTTGGGTGATCCGGATTCCACGTCAAAAATGCAAAATTTTTTTGTGGACGTCCGTCAAGACCTTGTCTATGCATCCGGTTGGACATCAGGGCCCGTGTGACCCATTTGGAAGGTCAAACGAGCCCCGAAGCGAGCATACCCCTCATTTCGACGATTTTCGTGTGCTATAGCAAACCATTTTTTGGGTGATCCGGATTCCGAAGTCAAAAATGCCAAATTTTTTTGTGGACGTCTGTCAAGACCTTGTCTATGCATCCGGTTGGCCATCACAGCCCGTCCGACCCATTTGGAAGGTCAAACGAGCCCCGAAGCGAGCATACCCCTCATTTCGACGATTTTCGTGTGCTATAGCAAACCATTTTTTGGGTGATCCGGATTCCGACATCAAAAATGCCAAATTTTTTTGTGGACGTACGTCAAGACCTTGTCTATGCATCCGGTTGGCCATCACGGCACGTCCGACCCATTTGGAAGGTCAAATGATCCCCGAAGCGAGCATACCCCTCATTTCGACGATTTCCGTGTACTATAGCAAACCATTTTTTGGGTTATCCAGATTCCGACGTCAAAAAATGCCAATTTTTTTGTGGACGTACGTCAAGACCTTGTCTATGCATCCGGTTGGCCATCACGGCCCGTCTGACCCATTTGGAAGGTCAAACGATCCCCGAAGCGAGCATACCCCTCATTTCAAAGATTGTCGTGTGCTATAGCAAACCATTTTTTGGGTGATCGAGATTCCGACGTCAAAAATGCCAATTTTTTTGTGGACGTCCGTCAAGACCTTTTCTATGATCCGGTTGGCCATCACGGCCCGTCCGATCCATTTAGAAGGTCAAACGAGCCCTGAAGCGAGCATACCCCTCATTTCGACGATTTTCGTGTGCTATAGCAAACCATTTTTTGGGTGATCCGGATTCCGAAGTCAAAAATGCCAAATTTTTTTGTGGACGTCCGTCAAGACCTTGTCTATGCATCCGGTTGGCCATCACAGCCCGTCCGACCCATTTGGAAGGTTAAACGAGCCCCGAAGCGAGCATACCCCTCATTTCGACGATTTTTGTGTGCTATAGCAAACCATTTTTTGGGTGATCCGGATTCCGACATCAAAAATGCCAAATTTTTTTGTGGACGTACGTCAAGACCTTGTCTATGCATCCGGTTGGCCATCACGGCACGTCCGACCCATTTGGAAGGTCAAATGATCCCCGAAGCGAGCATACCCCTCATTTCGACGATTTCCGTGTACTATAGCAAACCATTTTTTGGGTTATCCAGATTTCGACGTCAAAAAATGCCAATTTTTTTGTGGACGTACGTCAAGACCTTGTCTATGCATCCGGTTGGCCATCACGGCCCGTCTGACCCATTTGGAAGGTCAAACGATCCCCGAAGCGAGCATACCCCTCATTTCAAAGATTGTCGTGTGCTATAGCAAACCATTTTTTGGGTGATCGAGATTCCGACGTCAAAAATGCCAATTTTTTTGTGGACGTCCGTCAAGACCTTTTCTATGATCCGGTTGGCCATCACGGCCCGTCCGATCCATTTAGAAGGTCAAACGAGCCCTGAAGCGAGCATACCCCTCATTTCGACGATTTTCGTGTGCTATAGCAAACCATTTTTTGGGTGATCCGGATTCCGAAGTCAAAAATGCCAAATTTTTTTGTGGACGTCCATCAAGACCTTGTCTATGCATCCGGTTGGCCATCACAGCCCGTCCGACCCATTTGGAAGGTTAAACGAGCCCCGAAGCGAGCATACCCCTCATTTCGACGATTTTTGTGTGCTATAGCAAACCATTTTTTGGGTGATCCGGATTCCGACGGCAAAAATGCCAAATTTTTTTGTGGACGTCTGTCAAGACCTCGTCTATGCATCAGGTTGGCCATCACGGCCCGTCCGACCCATTTGGAAGTTCAAACGAGCCCCGAAGCGAGCATAACCCTCATTTCGACGATTTTCGTGTGCTATCGCAAACAATTTTTTGGGTGATCCAAATTTCGACGTCAAAAATGCCAAATTTTTTTGTGAACGTCCGCCAAGACCTTGTCTATGCATCCGGTTGGCCATCACGTCTTGTCCAACACATTTGGAAGGTCAAACGAGCCCCGAAGTGAGCATACCCCTCATTTCGATGATTTTCGTGTGCTATGGCAAACCATTTTTTGGGTGATCCGGATTCCAACGTCAAAAATGCCAAATTTTTTTGTAGACATCCATCAAGAGCTTGTAAATGCATCAGGTTGGCCATCACGGCCCGTCCGACCCATTTGGAAGGTCAAACGAGCCCCGAAGCGAGCATACCCCTCATTTCAACGTTTTCCGTGTGCTATAACAAACCATTTTTTTGGGTGATCCTTATTCCGACGTCAAAAATGCCAAATTTTTTTATGGACGTCCGTCAAGACCTTTTCTACACATCTGGTTTTCCATCACAGCCCGTCCAACACATTTGGAAGGTCAAACGAGCCCCGAAGTGAGCATACCCCTCATTTCGACGATTTTTGTGTGCTATAGCAAACCATTTTTTGGGTGATCTGGATTTCGACGTCAAAAATGCAAAATATTTTTGTCGACGTCCATCAAGACCTTGTCTATGCCTCTGGTTGGCTATCACGGCCCATCCGACCCATTTGGAAGGTCAAATGAGCCCCGAAGCGACCATACCCCTCATTTCGACGATTTTCATGTGCTATATAGCACACCATTTTTTGGGTGATCCTGATTCCGACGTCAAAAATGCCAATTTTTTCAGTGGACGTCCTTCAAGACCTTGTCTATGCATACGGTTGGCCATCACGTTTTTTCCGACCCATTTGGAAGGTAAAACGAGCCCCGAAGCGAGTATACCCCTCATTTGGATGATTTTCGTGTGCTATAGCACACCATTTTTTGGGTGATCCGGATTCCGACGTCAAAAATGCCAAAATTTTTCGTAGACGTCAGTCAAGAACTTGTCTATGCATACGGTTGGCCATCACGGCTTGTCCGACCCATTTGGAAGATCAAACGAGCCCGAAGCGAGCATACCCATCATTTCGACGATTTTCATGTGTTATAGCACACCATTTTTTGGGTGATCCGGATTCTGACGTCTAAAATGCCAAATTTTTTTGTGGACGTCCGTCAAGACCTTGTATATGCATAAGGTTGTCCATCACGGCTTGTCCGACCCTTTTGGAAGGTCAAACGAGCCCCGAAGCGAGCATACCCCTCATTTCGACGATTTTCATGTGCTATAGCACACCATTTTTTGGGTGATCCGGATTCTGACGTCAAAGATGCCAAATTTTTTCGTGGATGTCCATCAAGACGTTGTCTATGTATACGGTTGGCTATCACGGCTTTTCCAACCCATTTGGAAGGTCAAACGAGCCCCGAAGCGAGCATACCCCTCATTTCGACAATTTTCGTGTGCTATAGCACACCATTTTTTGGGTGATCCGAATTTCGACGTCAAAAATGCCAAATTTTTTTGTGGACATCCGTCAAGACCTTTTCTATGCATACAGTTGGCCATCACGGCTTCTCCGACCCATTTGGAAGGTCAAACAAGCCCCGAAGCGAGCATACCCCTCATTTCGACAATTTTCGTGTGCTATAGCACACCATTTTTTGGGTGATCCGGATTCCGACGTCAAAAATGCCAAATGATTTCGTGGACGTTCTTCAAGACCTTGTCTATGCATACGGTTGGCCATCATGGCTTGTCCGACCCATTTGGAGGGTCAAACGAGCCCTGAAGCGAGCATACGCCTAATTTAGACGATTTTCGTGTGCATAGCACACCATTTTTTGGGTGATCCAGATTCCGACGTCAAAAATGCCAAATTTTTTCGTGGACGTCCGTCAAGACCTTGTATATGAATACGGTTGGCCATCACGGCTTGTCCGACCCATTTGGAAGGTCAAACGAGCCCCGAAGCGAGCATACGCCTCATTTCGACGATTTTTGTGTGCTATTGCACACCATTTTTTGGGTGATCCGGATGCCGACGTCAAGAGTGCCAAATTTTTTCGTGGACATCCATCAAGAACTTTTCTATGTAAACGGTTGGCCATCACGGCTTGTCCGACCCATTTGGAAGGTCAAACGAGCCCCGAAGCGAGCATACGCCTCATTTCGACGATTTTCGTGTGCTATTGCACACCATTTATGGGTGATTCGGATACCGACGTCAAAAATGCAAAATATTTTCGTGGACCTCCGTCAAGACCTTGTATATGCATACGGTTGGCCATCACGGCTTGTCCGACCCATTTGGAAGGTCAAACGAGCCCCGAAGCGAGCATACGCCTCATTTCCAAGATTTTCGTGTGCTATTGCACACCATTTTTTGGGTGATCCGGATTCCGACGTCAAAAATGCCAAATTTTTTCGTGGACGTCCGTCAATACCTTGTCTATGACTACGGTTGGCCATCACGGCTTGTTCGACCCATTTGGAAGGTCATACGAGCCCGAAGCGAGCATACGCCTCATTTCTACGATTTTCGTGTGCTATTGCACACCATTTTTTGGGTGATCCGGATTCCGACGTCAAAAATGCCAAATGTTTTCGTGGACGTCCGTCAAGACATTGTCTATGCATACGGTTGGCCATCACGGCTTGTCCGACCCATTTGGAAGGTTAAACGAGCCCCGAAGCGAGCATACGCCTCATTTCGACGATTTTCGTGTACTATTGCATACCATTTATGGGTGATTCGGATTCCGACGTCAAAAAAGCCAAATTTTTTCGTGTACGTCCGTCAAGACCTTGTCTGTGCATACGGTTGGCCATCACGGCTTGTTCGACCCATTTGGAGGGTCAAACGAGCCACGAAGCGAGCATACGCCACATTTCGACGATTTTTGTGTGCTATAGCACACCATTTTTTGGGTGATCCAGATTCTGACGTCAAAAATGCCAAATTTTTTCGTGGACGTCCGTCAAGACCTTGTCTATGCATACGGTTGGCCATCACGTCTTGTACGACCCATTTGGAAGGTCAAACGAGCCATGAAGCAAGAATACCCCTCATTTCGATGATTTTCGTGTGCTATAGCACACGATTTTTTGGGTGATTCAGATTCCAACGTCAAAAATGCTAAATTTTTTCATTGACGTCCGTCAAGACCTTGTCTATGCATACGGTTGGCCATCACGGCTTGTCCGACCCATTCGAAAGGTCAAACAAGCCCCGAAGCGAGCATACCCCTCATTTCGACGATTTTCGTGTGCTATAGCACACCATTTTTTGGGTTATCCGAATTCCGACGTAAAAAATGCCAAATGTTTTCGTGGACGTCCGTCAAGACCTTGTCTATGCATACGGTTGGACATCACAGCTTATTCGACCCATTTGGAGGGTCAAACGAGCCCCGAAGCAAGCATACGCCTCATTTCGACGATTTTCGTGCGCTATAGCACACCATTTTTTGGGTGATCCGGATTCCGACGTCAAAAATGCCAAATTTTTTCATGGACGTCCGTCAAGACCTTGTCTATGCATACGGTTGTCCATCACGGCTTGTCCAACCCATTTGGAGGGTCAAACGAGCCCCGAAACGAGCATACGCCTCATTTCAACGATTTTCGTGTGCTATAGCACACCATTTTTTGGGTGATCCGGATTCCGACGTCAAAAATGCCAAATTTTTTCATGGACGTCCGTCAAGACCTTGTCTATGGATACGGTTGGCCATCACGGCTTGTCCGGCCCATTTGGAGGGTCAAACGAGCCCCGAAGCGAGCATACGCCTCATTTCGACGATTTTCATGTGCTATAGCACACCATTTTAAGGGTGATCCGGATTCCAACGTCAAAAATGCCAAATTTTTTCGTGGATGTCCCTCAAGACCTTGTCTATGCATACGGTTGGGCATCACGGCTTGTCCGACCCATTTGGAGGGTCAAACGAGCCCCCAAGCGAGCATACGCCTTATTTTGACGATTTTCGTGTGCTATAGCACACCATTTTTTGGGTAATTCGGATTCCGACGTCAAAAATGCAAAATTTTTTCGTGGACGTCCGTCAAGACCTTTTCTATGCATACGGTTGGCCATCACAGCTTGTCCGACCCATTTGGAGGGTCAAACGAGCCCCGAAGCGAGCATACGCCTCATTTCAATGATTTTCGTGTGCTATAGCACACCATTTTTTGGGTGATCCGGATTTCGACGTCAAAAATGCCAAATGTTTTCGTGGACGTCCGTCAAGACGTTGTCTATGCATACGGTTGGTCATCACGGCTTGTCCGACCCATTTGGAGGGTCAAACGAGCCCCGAAGCGAGCATACGCCTCATGTCGACGATTTTCGTGTGCAATAGCACACCATTTTTTGGGTGATCCGGATTTCGACGTAAAAAATGCCAAATTTTTTTGTGGACGTCCATCAAGACCTTGTCTATGCATACGGTTGGCCATCACGGCTTGTCTGACCCATTTGGAGGGTCAAACGAGCCCCGAAGCGAGCATACGCCTCATTTCGACAATTTTTGTGTGCTATAGCACACCATTTTTTGGGTGATCCGAATTCCGACATCAAAAATGCCAAATTTTTCGTGGACGTCCGTCAAGACCTTTTCTATGCATACGGTTGGCCATCACGTCTTGTCCGACCCATTTGGAGGGTCAAACGAGCCCCGAAGCGAGCATACGCCTCATTTCGACGATTTTCGTGTATAATAGCACACCATTTTTTGGGTGATCCGGATTCCGACGTCAAAAATGCCAAATTTTTTCGTGGACGTCCGTCAAGACCTTGTCTATGCATACGGTTGGCCATCACGGATTGTCCGACCCATTTGGAGGGTCAAACGAGCCCCCAAGCGAGACTACGCCTTATTTCGATGATTTTCGTGTGCTATAGCACACCATTTTTTGGGTGATTCGGATTCCGACGTCAAAAATGCAAAATTTTTTTGTGGACGTCTAGCAAGACCTTGTATATGCATACGGTTGGCCATCACGGCTTGTTCGACCCATTTGGAGGGTCAAACGAACCCCGTAGCGAGCATACGCCTCATTTCTACGATTTTCGTGTGCTATAGCACACCATTTTTTGGGTGATCCAGATTCCGACGTAAAAAATGCCAACTTTTTTCATGGACGTCTGTCAGGACCTTGTCTATGCATACGGTTGGCCATCACAGCTTGTTCGACCCATTTGGAGGGTCAAACGAGCCCTGAAGCGAGCATACACCTAATTTAGACGATTTTCGTGTGCTATGGCACACCATTTTTTAGGTGATCCGGATTCCGACGTCAAAAATGCCAAATTTTTTCGTGGACGTCCATCAAGACCTTGTATATGCATACGGTTGGCCATCACGGCTTGTCCGACCTATTTGGAGGGTCAAACGAGCCCTAAAGCGAGCATACGCCTCATTTCAACGATTTTTGTGAGATATTGCACACCATTTTTTGGGTGATCCGCATTCAGACGTCAAAAATGCCAAATTTTTTCGTGGACCTCCGTCAAGACCTTGTCTATGCATACGGTTGGCCATCACGGCTTGTCCGACCCATTTGAAAGGTCAAACGAGCCCCCAAGCGTGCATACGCCTTATTTCGACGATTTTCGTGTGCTATAGCACACCATTTTTTGGGTGATTCGGTATCCAACGTCAAAAATGCAAAATTTTTTCGTGGACGTCTGTCAAGACCTTGTCTATGCATACGGTTGGCCATCACGGCTTGTCCGACCTATTTGGAGGGTCAAACGAGCGCTAAAGCGAGCATACGCCTCATTTCGACGATTTTCGTGTGCTATTGCACACCATTTTTTGGGTGATCCGCATTCCGACGTCAAAAATGCAAAATTTTTTCGTGGACCTCCGTCAAGACCTTGTCTATGCATACGGTTGGCCATCACGGCTTGTACGACCCATTTGGAAGGTCAAACGAGCCCCGAAGCGAGCATACGCCTCTTTTCGACAATTTTCGTGTGCTATTGCACACCATTTTTTGGGTGATACAGATTCCGACGTCAAAAATGCCAAATTTGTTCGTGGACGTCTGTCAAGGCCTTGTCTATGCATACGGTTGGCCATCACGGCTTGTCCGACCCATTTGGAGGGTCAAACGAACCCCGTAGCGAGCATACGCCTCATTTCTACGATTTTCGTGTGCTATAGAACACCATTTTTTGGGTGATCCGGATTCCGACGTCAAAAATGCCAACTTTTTTCTTGGACGTCTGTCAGGACCTTGTCTATGCATACGGTTGGCCATCACGGCTTGTACAACCCATTTGGAGGGTCAAACGAGCCCCGAAGCGAGCATACGCCTCATTTCGACGATTTTTGTGTGCTATAGCACACCATTTTTTGGGTGATCCAGATTCCGACGTCAAAAAGGCCAAATTTGTTCGTAGACGTCCGTCAAGACCTTGTCTCATAGACGTCCGTCAAGACCTTGTCTATGCATACGGTTGTCCATCACGGCTTGTCCGGCCCATTTGGAGGGTCAAACGAGCTCCGAAGCGAGCATACACCTCATTTCGACGATTTTCGTGTGGTATAGCACACCATTTTTTGGGTGATCCGGATTCCGACGTAAAAAATGCCAAATATTTTCGTGGACTTCCGTCAAGACCTTGTCTATGCATACGGTTGGCCATGACGGCTTGTCCGGCCCATTTGGAGGGTCAAACGAGCCCCGAAGCGAGCATACGCCTCGTTTCGACGATTTTCGTGTGGTATAGCACACCATTTTTTGGGTGATCCGGATTCCGACGTCAAAAATGCCAAATTTGTTTATGGACGTCCATCAAGACCTTGTCTATGCATACGGTTGTCCATCACGGCTTGTCTGGCCCATTTGGAGGGTCAAACGAGCCCCGAAGCGAGCATACGCCTCATTTCGACGATTTTTCGTGTGCTATAGCACACCATTTTTGGGTGATCCGGATTTCGACGTCAAAAATGCCAAATTTGTTTGTGGACGTCCTTCAAGACCTTGTCTATGCATGCGGTTGTCCATCACGGCTTGTCTGGCCTATTTGGAGGGTCAAACGAGCCCCGAAGCGAGCATACGCCTCATTTCGACGATTTTTGTGTGCTATAGCACACCATTTTTTGGGTGATCCAGATTTCGACGTCAAAAAGGCAAAATTTGTTCGTAGACGTCCGTCAAGACCTTGTCTCGTAGACGTCCGTCAAGAACTTTTTTATGCATACGGTTGTCCATCACGGCTTATCCGGCCCATTTGGAGGGTCAAACGAGCTCTGAAGCGAGCATACGCCTCATTTCAACGATTTTCGTGTGGTATAGCACACCATTTTTTGGGTGATCAGGATTCCGACGTAAAAAATGCCAAATATTTTCGTGGACGTCCGTCAAGACCTTGTCTATGCATACGGTTGGCGATGACGGCTTGTCCGGCCCATTTGGAGGGTCAAACGAGCCCCGAAGCGAGCATACGCCTCATTTCAACGATTTTCGTGTGGTATAGCACACTATTTTTTGGGTGATCCGGATTCTGATGTCAAAAATGCCAAATATTTTCGTGGACGTCCGTCAAGACCTTGTCAATGCATACGGTTGGCCATCACGGCTTGTCCGGCCCATTTGGAGGGTCAAACGAGCACCGAAGCGAGTATACACCTCATTTCGATGATTTTCGTGTGCTATAGCACACCATTTTTTGGGTGATCCAGATTCCGACGTCAAAAATGCCAAATATTTTCGTGGACGTCCGTCAAGACCTTGTCTATGCATACGGTTGGCCATCACGGCTTGTCCGGACCATTTGGAGGGTCAAACGAGCCCCGAATCGAGCATACGCCTCATTTCGACGATTTTTCGTGTGCTATAGCACACCATTTTTGGGTGATTCGGATTCCGACGGCAAAAATGTTAAATTTTTTAGTGGACATCCGTCAAGACCTTGTCAATGCATATGGTCTGCCATCACGGCTTGTCCGGCCCATTTGGAGGGTCAAACGAGCCCCGAAGCGAGCATACGCCTCATTTCGATGATTTTCGTGTGCTATATAGCACACCATTTTTTGGGTGATCCGGATTCCGACGTCAAAAATGTCAAATTTTTTCGTGTACGTCCGTCAAGTCCTTGTCTATGCATACGGTTGGCCATCACGGCTTGTCCGTCCCATTTGGAGGGTCAAACGAGCCCCGAAGCGAGCATACGCCTCATTTTGATGATTTTCGTGTGCTATAGCACACCATTTTTTGGGTGATCCGGATTCCGATGTCAAAAATGCCAAATTTGTTCATGGACGTCGGTCAAGACCTTGTCTATGCATACGGTTGGCCATCACGGCTTGTTCGGCCCATTTGGAGAGTCAAACGAGCCCCGAAGGAAGCATACGCCTCATTTCGACGATTTTCGTGTGCTATAGCACACCATTTTTTGGGTGATCCAGATTCCGACGTAAAAAATGCCAAATATTTTCGTGGACGTCCGTCAAAACCTTGTCTATGCATACGGTTGGCCATCACGGCTTGTCCTGCCCATTTGGAGGGTCAAACGAGCCCCGACGTGAGCATACGCCTCATTTCGACGATTTTCGTATGCGATAGCACACCATTTTTTGGGTGATCCAGATTCCGACGTCAAAAATGCCAAATTTGTTCGTGGACGTCCGTCAAGACCTTGTCTATGCATACGGTTTGCCATCACGGCTTGTCCGACCCATTTGGAGGGTCAAACGAACCCCGTAGCGAGCATACGCCTCATTGCTACGATTTTCATGTGCAATAGCACACCATTTTTTGGGTGATTCGGATTCCGACGTCAAAAATGCCAACTTTTTTCATGGACGTCTGTCAGGACCTTGTCTATGCATACGGTTGGCCATCACGGCTTGTACGACCCATTTTGAGGGTCAAACGAGCCCTGAAGCGAGCATACGCCTAATTTAGACGATTTTCGTGTGCTATAGCACACCATTTTTTGGGTGATCCGGATTCCGACGTCAAAAATGCAAAATTTGTTCGTGGACGTCCGTCAAGACCTTGTCTATGCATACGGTTGTCCATCACGGCTTGTCCGGCCCATTTGGAAGGTCAAACGAGCCCCGACGTGAGCATACGCCTCATTTCGACGATTTTCGTATGCGATAGCACACCATTTTTTGGGTGATCCAGATTCCGACGTCAAAAATGCCAAATTTGTTTGTGGATGTCCTTCAAGACCTTGTCTATGCATGCGGTTGGCCATCACGGCTTGTCCGACCTATTTGGAGGGTCAAACGAGCCCTAAAGCGAGCATACGCCTCATTTCGACGATTTTCGTGTGCTATTGCACACCATTTTTTGGGTGATCCGCATTCCGACGTCAAAAATGCCAAATTTTTTCGTGGACCTTCGTCAAGACCTTGTCTATGCATACGGTTGGCCATCACGGCTTGTACGACCCATTTGGAAGGTCAAACGAGCCCCGAAGCGAGCATACGCCTCATTTCAACGATTTTCATGTGCTATTGCACACCATTTTTTGGGTGATCTGGATTCCGACGTAAAAAATGCCAAATTTTTTCGTGGACGTCCGTCAAGACCTTGTCGATGCATACGGTTGGACATCACGGCTTGTCCGGCCCATTTGGATGGTAAAACGAGCCCCGTAGCGAGCATACGCCTCATTTCGACGATTTTCGTGTGCAATAGCACACCATTTTTTGGGTGATCCGGATTCCGATGTCAAAAATGCCAAATATTTTCGTGGACGTCCGTCAAGACCTTGTCTATGAATACGGTTGGCCATCACGGCTTGTCTGGCCCATTTGGAGGGTCAAACGAGCCCCGAAGCGAGCATACGCCTCATTTTAACAATTTTCGTGTGCTATAGCACACCATTTTTTGGGTGATCCAGATTCCGACGTTAAAAAGGTTAAATTTGTTCGTAGACGTCCGTCAAGACCTTGTCTATGCATACGGTTGTCCATCACGGCTTGTCCGGCCCATTTGGAGGGTTAAACGATCCCCGAAGCGAGCATACGCCTCATTTTGACGATTTTCGTGTGCTATAGCACACCTTTTTTGGGTGATCCGGATTCCGACGTAAAAAATGTCAAATATTTTCGTGGATGTCCGTCAAGACCTTGTCTATGCATACGGTTGGCCATCACGGCTTGTCCGGCCCATTTGGAGGGTCAAACGAGCCCCGAAGCGAGTATACGCCTCATTTCGACGATTTTCGTGTGCTATAGCACACCATTTTTTGGGTGATCCGGATTCCGACGTCAAAAATGCTAAATTTGTTCGTGGACGTCTGTCAAGACCTTGTCTATGCATACGCTTGTCCATCACGGCTTGTCCGGCCCATTTGGAGGGTCAAACGCGTCCGAAGCGAGCATACGCCTCATTTCGACGATTTTCGTGTGCTATAGTACACCATTTTTTGGGTGATCCGGATTCCGACGTCAAAAATGCAAAATTTGTTCGTGGACGTCCGTCAAGACCTTGTCTATGCATACGGTTTTCCATCACGGCTTGTCCGGCCCATTTGGAGGGTCAAACGAGCCCCGAAGCGAGCATACGCCTCATTTCGATGATTTTCGTGTGCTATAGCACACAATTTTTTGGGTGATCCAGATTTCGACGTCAAAAATGCCAAATTTGTTCGTGGACGTCCGTCAAGACCTTGTCTATGCATACGGTTTGCCATCACGGCTTGTTCGACCCATTTGGAGGGTCAAACGAGCCCCGAAGCGAGCATACGCCTCATTTTAACAATTTTCGTGTGCTATAGCACACCATTTTTTGGGTGATCCAGATTCCGATGTTAAAAAGGTTAAATTTGTTCGTAGACATCCGTCAATACCTTGTCTATGCATACGGTTTTCCATCACGGCTTGTCCGGCCCATTTGGAGGGTTAAACGAGCCCTAAAGCGAGCATACGCCTCATTTCAATGATTTTCGTGTGCTATAGCACACCATCTTTTGGGTGATCCGGATTCTGACGTCAAAAATGCCAAATTTGTTTCTGGACGTCCGTCAAGACCTTGTCTATGCATACGGTTGGCCATCACGGCTTGTCAGGCCCATTTGGAGGGTCGAACGAGCCCCGAAGTGAGCATACGCCTCATTTCGACAATTTTATTGTGCTATAGCACACCATTTTTTGGGTGATCCGGATTCCGACGTCAAAAATGCCAAACTTTTTCGTGGACGTCCGTCAAGACCTTGTCTATGCATACGGTTGTCCATCAAGGCTTGTCTTGCCCATTTGGAGGGTCAAACGAGCCCTGAAGCAAGCATACGCCTCATTTCGATGATTTTCGTGTGCTATAGCATACCATTTTTTGGGTGATCCAGATTCCGACGTCAAAAAAGCCAAATATTTTCGTGTACGTCCGTCAAGACCTTGTCTATGCATACGGTTGGCCATCACGGCTTGTCCGGCCCATTTGGAGGATCAAACGAGCCCCGAAGCGAGCATACGCCTCATTTCGATGATTTTTCGTGTGCTATAGCACACCATTTTTTGGTGATTCGGATTCCGACGTCAAAAATGTTAAATTTTTTCGTGGACGTCCGTCCTGACCTTGTCAATGCATACGGTCTGCCATCACGGCTTGTCCGGCCCATTTGGAGGGTCAAACGAGCCCCGAAGCGAGCATACGCCTCAATTCGACGATTTTCGTGTGCTATATAGCACACCATTTTTTGGGTGATCCGGATTCCGACGTCAAAAATGTCAAATTTGTTCGTGGACGTCCGTCAAGACCTTGTCTATGCATAAGGTTGGCCATCACGGCTTGTCCGGCCCATTTGGAGGGTCAAACGAGCCCTGAAGCAAGCATACGCCTCATTTCGACGATTTTCGTGTGCTATAGCACACCATTTTTTGGGTGATCCAGATTCTGACGTCAAAAATGCCAAATATTTTCGTGGACGTCCGTCAAAACCTTGTCTATGCATACGGTTGGCCATCACGGCTTGTCCGGCCCATTTGGAGGGTCAAACGAGCCACGAAGTGAGCATACGCCTCATTTCGACGATTTTCGTATGTGATAGCACACCATTTTTTGGGTGATCCAGATTCCGACGTCAAAAATGCCAAATTTGTTCGTGGACATCCGTCAATACCTTGTCTATGCATACGGTTGGCCATCACGGCTTGTCCGACCCATTTGGAGGGTAAAACGAACCCCGTAGCGAGCATACGCCTCATTTCGACGATTTTCGTGTGCAATAGCACACCATTTTTTGGGTGATCCGGATTCCGACGTCAAAAATGCCAACTTTTTTCATGGACATCTGTCAGGACCTTGTCTATGCATACGGTTGGCCATCACGGCTTGTCCGACCCATTTGGAGGGTCAAACGAGCCCTGAAGCGAGCATACGCCTCATTTCGACGATTTTCGTGTGCTATTGCACACCATTTTTTGGGTGATCCGCATTCCGACGTCAAAAATGCCAAATGTTTTCGTGGACCTTCGTCAAGACCTTGTCTATGCATACGGTTGGCCATCACGGCTTGTACGACCCATTTGGAAGGTCAAACGAGCCCCGAAGCGAGCATACCCCTTATTTCAACGATTTTCATGTGCTATTGCACACCTTTTTTTGGGTGATCTGGATTCCAACGTAAAAAATGCCAAATTTTTTTGTGGACGTCCGTCAAGACCTTGTCTATGCATACGGTTGGACATCACGGCTTGTCCGACCCATTTGGAAGGTCAAACGAGCCCCGAAGCGAGCATACGCCTCATTTCGACGATTTTCGTGTGCTAGCACACCATTTTTTGGGTGATCCAGATTCCGACGTCAAAAATGCCAAATTTTTTCGTGGACGTCCGTCAAGTCCTTGTCTATGCATACGGTTGGCCATCACAGCTTGTCCGGCCACTTTGAAGGGTCAAACGAGCCCTGAAGCAAGCATACACCTCATTTCGATGATTATCGTGTGCTATAGCACACCATTTTTTGGGTGATCCGGATTTCGATGTCAAAAATGCCAAATTTGTTCGTGGACGTCCGTCAAGACCTTGTCTATGCATACGGTTGGCCATCACGGCTTTTCCGGCCCATTTGGATGGTCAAACGAGCCCCGTAGCGAGCATATGCCTCATTTCGACGATTTTCGTGTGCAATAGCACACCATTTATTGGGTGATCCGGATTCCGACGTCAAAAATGCCAAATCTTTTCGTGGACGTCCCTCAAGACCTTGTCTATGCATACGGTTGGCCATCACGGCTTGTCCAGCCCATTTGGAGGGTCAAACGAGCCCCGAAGCAAGCATACGCCTCATTTTAACGATTTTCGTGTGCTATAGCACACAATTTTTTGGGTGATCCGGATTCCGCCGTCAAAAATGCCAAATTTTTTCGTGGACGTTCGTCAAGACCAAGTCTATGCATACGGTTGGCCATCACGGCTTGTCCGGCCCATTTGGAGGGTCAAACGAGCCCCGAAGCGAGCATACACCTCATTTCGATGATTTTCTTGTGCTATAGCACACCATTTTTTGGGTGATCCGGATTCCGACGTAAAAAATGCCAAATATTTTCGTGGACGTCCGTCAAGACCTTGTCTATCTATACGGTTAGCCATCACGGCTTGTCCAGCCCATTTGGAGGGTCAAACGAGCCCCGAAGCGAGCATACGCCTCATTTCGACGATTTTCGGCTGCTATAGCACACAATTTTTTGGGTGATCCGGATTCCGCCGTCAAAAATGCCAAATTTTTTCGTGGACGTCCGTCAAGACCTTGTCTATGCATACGGTTGGCCATCACGGCTTGTCCGACCCATTTAGAGGGTCAAACGAGCCCCGAAGCGAGCATACGCCTCATTTCGACGATTTTCGTGTGCTATAGCACACCATTTTGTGGGTGATCCGGATTCCGACGTCAAAAATGCCATCCGTCAAGACCTTATCTATGCATACGATTAGCCATCACGGCTTGTCCAGCCCATTTGGAGGGTCAAACGAGCCCCGAAGCGAGCATACGCCTCATTTCGACGATTTTCGGCTGCTATAACACACAATTTTTTGGGTGATCCGTATTCCGCCGTCAAAAATGCCGAATTTTTTCGTGGACGTCCGTCAAGACATTATATATGCATACGGTTGGCCATCACGGCTTGTCCGGCCCATTTGGAGGGTCAAACGAGCCCCGAAGTGAGCATACGCCTCATTTCGACGATTTTCGTGTGCTATAGCACACTATTTTTTGGGTGATCCAGATTCCGACGTCAGAAATGCCAAATTTGTTCGTGGACGTCCGTCAAGACCTTGTCTATGCATACGGTTTGCCATCACGGCTTGTTTGGCCCATTTGGAGGGTCAAACGAGCTCCGAAGCGAGCATACGCCTCATTTCGACGATTTTCGTGTGCTATAGCACACCATTTTTTGGGTGATCCGGATTCCGACGTCAAAAATGCTAAATTTGTTCGTGGACGTCCTTCAAGACCTTGTCTATGCATACGGTTGGCCATCACGGCTTGTCCGGCCCATTTGGAGGGTCAAACGAGCCCCGAAGCGAGCATACGCCTCATTTCGACGATTTTCGTGTGCTATAACACACCATTTTTTGGGTGATCCGGATTCCGACGTCAAAAATGCCAAATTTTTTCGTGGACGTCCTTCAAGACCTTGTCTATGCATATGGTTGGCCATCACGGCTTGTCAGGCCCATTTGGAGGGTCAAACGAGCCCCGAAGCGAGCATACGCCTCATTTCGACGATTTTCGTGTGCTATAGCACACCATTTTTTGGGTGATCCGGATTCCGATGTCAAAAATGCCAAATTTGTTCGTGGACGTCCGTCAAGATCTTGTCTATGCATACGGTTGGCCATCACGGCTTGTCCGGCCCATTTGGAGGGTCAAACGAGCCCCGAAGCGAGCATACGCCTCATTTCGACGATTTTCGTGTGCTATAGCACACCATTTTTTGGGTGATCCAGATTCCGATGTCAAAAATGCCAAATATTTTTGTGGATGTCCGTCAAGACCTTGTCTATGCATACGGTTGGCCATCACGGCTTGTCAGGCCCATTTGGAGGGTTAAACGAGCCCCGTAGCGAGCATACGCCTCAATTCGACGATTTTCGTGTGCTAGTACACTATTTTTTGGGTGATCCGGATTCCGACGTCAAAAATGCTAAATTTTTTCGTGGACGTCCTTCAAGACCTTGTCTATGCATATGGTTGTCCATCACGGCTTGTCAGGTCCATTTGGAGGGTCAAACGAGCCCCAAAGCGAGCATACGCCTCATTTCGACGATTTTCGTGTGCTATAGCACACCATTTTTTGGGTGATCCAGATTCCGACTTCAAAAATGCCAAATTTGTTCGTGGACGTCTGTCAAGATCTTTTCTATGCATACGGTTGGCCATCCCGACTTGTCCGTCCCATTTGGAGGGTCAAACGAGCCCAAAGCGAGCATACGCCTCATTTCGATGATTTTCGTGTGCTATAGCACACCATTTTTTGGGTGATCCGGATTCCGACGTCAAAAATGCCAAATTTTTTCATAGACGTCCGTCAAGACCTTGTCTATGCATACGGTTGGCCATCACGGCTTGTCCGGCCCATTTTGAGGGTCAAACGAGCCCCGAAGCGAGCATACGCATCATTTCGACGATTTTCGTTTGCTATAGAACACCATTTTTTGGGTGATCCGGATTCCGACGTCAAAAATGCCAAATATTTTTGTGTACGTCCGTCAAGACCTTGTCTATGCACACGGTTGGTCATCACGGCTTGTCCGGCCCATTTGGAGGGTCAAACGAGCCCCAAAGCGAGCATACGCCTCATTTCGACGATTTTTGTGTGCTATAGCACACCATTTTTTGGGTGATCCGAATTCCGATGTCAAAAATGCTAAATTTTTTCGTGGACGTCCGTCAATACCTTGTCTATGCATATGGTTGGCCATCACGGCTTGTCCGGCCCATTTGGAGGGTCAAACGAGCCCCGAAGCGAGCATACACCTCATTTCGACGATTTTCGTATGCTATAGCACAACATTTTTTGGGTGATCGGATTCCGACGTCAAAAATGCCAAATTTGTTCGTGGACGTCTGTCAAGATCTTTTCTATGCATACGGTTGGCCATCCCGACTTGTCCGTCCCATTTGGAGGGTCAAACGAGCCCAAAGCGAGCATACGCCTCATTTCGATGATTTTCGTGTGCTATAGCACACCATTTTTTGGGTGATCCGGATTCCGACGTCAAAAATGCCAAATTTTTTCATAGACGTCCGTCAAGACCTTGTCTATGCATACGGTTGGCCATCACGGCTTGTCCGGCCCATTTTGAGGGTCAAACGAGCCCCGAAGCGAGCATACGCATCATTTCGACGATTTTCGTTTGCTATAGAACACCATTTTTTGGGTGATCCGGATTCCGACGTCAAAAATGCCAAATATTTTTGTGTACGTCCGTCAAGACCTTGTCTATGCACACGGTTGGTCATCACGGCTTGTCCGGCCCATTTGGAGGGTCAAACGAGCCCCAAAGCGAGCATACGCCTCATTTCGACGATTTTCGTGTGCTATAGCACACCATTTTTTGGGTGATCCGAATTCCGATGTCAAAAATGCTAAATTTTTTCGTGGACGTCCGTCAATACCTTGTCTATGCATATGGTTGGCCATCACGGCTTGTCCGGCCCATTTGGAGGGTCAAACGAGCCCCGAAGCGAGCATACACCTCATTTCGACGATTTTCGTATGCTATAGCACAACATTTTTTGGGTGATCGGATTCCGACGTCAAAAATGCCAAATTTGTTCGTGGACGTCCGTCAAGACCTTGTCTATGCATACGGTTGGCCATCACGGCTTGTCCAGCCCATTAGGAGGGTCAAACGAGCCCCGAAGCGAGCATACGCCTCATTTCCACGATTTTCATGTGCTATGGCACTCCATTTTTTGGGTGATCCGGATTCCGACGTCAAAAATGCCAAATTTTTTCGTGGACGTCCGTCAAGACCTTTTCTATGCATACGGTTGGCATTCACGGCTTGTCCGGCCCATTTGGAGGGTCAAACGAGCCCCGAAGCGAGCATACGCCTCATTTCGACGATTTTCGTGTGCTATAGCACACCATTTTTTGGGTGATCCGGATTCCGACGTCAAAAATGTTAAATGTTTTCGTGGACGTCCGTCAAGACCTTGTAAATGCATACGGTCTGCCATCACGGCTTGTCCGGCCCATTTGGAGGGTCAAACGAGCCCCGAAGCGAGCATACGCCTCATTTCGACGATTTTCATGTGCTATAGCACACCATTTTTTGGGTGATCCGGATTCCGACGTCAAAAATGCCAAATTTGTTCGTGGACGTCCGTCAAGACCTTGTCTATGCATACGATTGGCCATCACAGCTTTTCCGGCCAATTTGGAGGGTTAAACGAGCCCCGAAGCGAGCATACGCCTCATTTCGACGATTTTCGTGTGCTATAGCACACCATTTTTTGGGTCATCCGGATTCCGACGTCAAAAATGCCAAATTTGTTCGTGGACGTCCGTCAATATCTTGTCTATGCATACGGTTGGCCATCACGGCTTGTCCGGCCCATTTGGAGGGTCAAACGAGCCCCAAAGCGAGTATACGCCTCATTTCGACGATTTTCGTGTGCTATAACACACCATTTTTTGGCTGATCCAGATTCCGATGTCAAAAATGCCAAATATTTTTGTGGACGTCCGTCATGACCTTGTCTATGCATACGGTTGGCCATCACGGCTTGTCAGGCCCATTTGGAGGGTCAAACGAGCCCCGAAGCGAGCATACGCCTCATTTAGACGATTTTCTTGTGCTATAGTACACTATTTTTTGGGTGATCCGAATTCCGATGTCAAAAATGCCAAATTTTTTCGTGGACGTCCTTCAAGATCTTGTCTATGCATATGGTTGTCCATGACGGCTTTTCAGACCCATTTGGAGGGTCAAACGAGCTCCGAAGCGAGCATACGCCTCATTTCGATGATTTTCATGTGCTATGGCACTCCATTTTTGGGTGATTCGGATTCCGACATCAAAAATGCCAAATTTTTTCGTGGACGTCCGTCAAGACCTTTTCTATGCATACGGTTAGCCATCACGGCTTGTCCGGCCCATTTGGAGGGTCAAACGAGCCCCGAAGCGAGCATACGCCTCATTTCGACGATTTTCGTGTGCTATAGCACACCATTTTTTGGGTGATCCGGATTCCGACGTCAAAAATGTTAAATGTTTTCGTGGACGTCCGTCAAGACCTTGTCTATGCATACGGTTGGCCATCACGGCTTGTCCGGCCCATTTGGATGGTCAAACGAGCCCCAAAGCGAGCATACGCCGCCTTTCAACGATTTTCGTGTGCTATAGCACACCATTTTTTGGGTGATCCGGATTCCGACGTCAAAAATGCCAAATTTTTTCGTGGACGTCCGTCAAGACCTTGTCTATGCATACGGTTGGCCATCACGGCTTGTCCGGCCCATTTGGAGGGTCAAACGAGCCCCGAAGCGAGCATACACCTCATTTCGACGATTTTCGTGTGCTATAGCACACCATTTTTTGGGTGATCCGGATTCCGACGTCAAAAATGCCAAATTTGTTTGTGGACGTCTGTAAAGACCTTGTCTATGCATACGGTTGGCCATCACGGCTTGTCCGGCCCATTTGGATGGTCAAACGAGCCCCAAAGCGAGCATACGCCTCCTTTCAACGATTTTCGGCTGCTATAGCACACAATTTTTTGGGTGATCCGGATTCCAACGTCAAAAATGCTAAATTTGTTCGTGGACGTCCGTCAAGACCTTGTCTATGCATACGGTTGGCCATCACGGCTTGTCCGGCCCATTTGGAGGGTCAAACGAGCCCGAAGCGAGAATACGCCTCATTTCGATGATTTTCGTATTCTATAGCACACCATTTTTTGGGTGATCCAGATTCCGATGTCAGAAATGCCAAATTTGTTCGTGGACGTCCGTCAAGACCTTGTCTATGCATACGGTTGGCCATCACGGCTTGTACGGCCCATTTAGAGGGTCAAACGAGCCCCGAAGCGAGCATACGCTTCATTTCGACGATTTTCGTGTGCTATAGCACACCACTTTTTGGGTGATCCGGATGCCGACGTCAAAAATGCCAAATTTGTTCGTGGACGTCCGTCAAGACCTTGTCTATGCATACGGTTTGCCATCACGGCTTGTCCGGCCCATTTGGAGGGTGAAACGAGCCCTGAAGCAAGCATACGCCTCATTTCGACGATTTTCATGAGCTATAGCACACCATTTTTTGGGTGATCCGGATTCCGATGTCAAAAATGCCAAATTTTTTCGTGGACGTTTGTCAAGACCTTGTCTATGCATACGGTTGGCCATCACGGCTTGTCCGGTCCATTTGGAGGGTCAAACGAGCCCCGAAGCGAGCATACGCCTCATTTCGACGATTTTCGTGTGCTATAGCACACCATTTTTTGGGTGATCCGGATTCCGACGTCAAAAATGCCAAATGTTTTCGTGGACGTCCGTCAAGACCTTGTCTATGTATACGGTTTGCCATCACGGCTTGTCCGACCCATTTGGAGGGTCAAACGATCCCCGAAGCGAGTATACACCTCATTTCGAAGATTTTCGTGTGCTATAGCACACCATTTTTTGGGTGATCCGGATTCCGACGTCAAAAATGCCAAATTTTTTCATGGACGTCTGTCAAGACCTTGTCTATGCATACGGTTTGCCATCACGGCTTGTCCGACCCATTTGGAAGGTCAAACGAGCTCCGAAGCGAGCATACGCATCATTTCGACGATTTTTGTGTGCTATTGCACACCATTTTTTGGGTGATCCGGATTCCAACGTCAAAAATGCCAATTTTTTTTGTGGACGTCTGTCAAGACCTTGTATATGAATACGGTTGAACATCACGGCTTGTCCGATCCATTTGGAAGGTCAAACGAGCCCCAAAGCGAGCATACGCCTCATTTCAACGATTTTCGTGTGCTATTGCACACCATTTTTTGGGTTATCCAGATTCCGACGTCAAAAATGCCAAATTTTTTTGTGGACGTCCGTCAAGACCTTGTCTATGCATACGGTTGGCCATCATGGCTTGTTCGACCCATTTGGAAGGTCATACGAGCCCGAAGCGAGCATACGCCTCATTTCGACGATTTTCGTGTGCTATTGCACACAATTTTTTGGGTGATCCGGATTCCGACGTCAAAAATGCCAAATTTTTTCGTGGACGTCCGTCAAGACCTTGTCTATGCATACAGTTGGCCATCACGGCTTGTCCGACCCATTTCGAGGGTCAAACGAGTCCCGAAGCGAGCATACGCCTCATTTCAACGATTTTCGTGTGCTATAGCACACCATTTTTTGGGTGATCCGGATTCCGACGTCAAAAATGCCAAATTTATTTGTGGAAGTCCGTCAAAAACTTGTTTATGCATACGGTTGGCTATCACGGCTTTTACGACCCATTTGGAGGGTCAAACGAGCCCCGAAGCGAGCATACGCCTCATTTCGACGATTTTCAAGTGCTATAGCACACCATTTTTTGGGTGATCTGGATTCCGACGTCAAAAATGCCAAATTTTTTCGTGGACGTCCGTCAAGACCTTGTCTATGCATACGGTTGGCCATCACAGCTTGTCCGACCCATTTGGAGGGTCAAACGATCCCCGAAGCGAGCATACGCCTCATTCGACGATTTTCGTGTGCTATAGCACACCATTTTTTGGGTGATCCAGAATCCGGCGTCAACTATGCCAAATTTTTTCGTGGACGTCCGTCAAGAACTTGTCTATGCATACGGTTAGCCATCACGGCTTGTCCGACCCATTTGGAGGGTCAAACGAGCCACAATGCGAGCATACGCCTCATTTCAACGATTTTCACGTGGTATAGCACACGATTTTTTGGGTGATTCGGATTCTGACGTCAAAAATGCCAAAATTTTTCGTGGACGTATGTCAAGACCTTGTCTATGTATACGGTTGGCCATCACGGCTTGTCCGACCCATTTGGAAGGTCAAACGAGCCCCGAAGCGAGCATACCCCTCATTTCGATGGTTTTCGTGTGCTATAGCACACCATTTTTTGGGTGATCCGGATTCCGACGTCAAAAATGCCAAATTTTTTCGTGGACGTCCGTCAAGAACTTTTCAATACATACGGTTGTCCATCACGTCTTGTTCGACCCATTTAGAAGGTCAAACGAGTCCCGAAGCGAGCATACCCCTCATTTCGATGATTTTCGTGTGCTATAGCACACCATTGTTTTAGTGATCCAGATTCCGACATCAAAAATGCCAAATTTTTTCATGGACGTCCGTCAAGACCTTGTCTATGCATACGGTTGGCCATCGCGGCTTGTCCGACCTATTTGGAAGGTCAAACGATTCCCGAAGCGAGCATACCCCTCATTTCGACAATTTTTGTATGCTATAGCATACCATTTTTTGGGTGGTCCGGATTCCGACGTCAAAAATGCAAATTTTTTTCGTGGACGTCTTTCAAGACCTTGTCTATGCATACGGTTGGCCATCACGGCTTGTCCGACCCATTTGGAAGGTCAAACGAGCCCCGAAGCGAGCATACCCCTCATTTCGACGATTTTCGTTTGCTATAGCATACCATTTTTTGGGTGACCTGGATTCCAACGTCAAAAATGCCAAATTTTTTTGTGGACGTCCGTCAAGACCTTGTCTATGCATATGGTTGACCATCTTGGCTTGTCCGACCCATTTGGAAGGTCAAACAAGCCCCGAAGCGATCATATCCCTCATTTCGACGATTTTCGTGTGCTATAGCACACCAATTTTTAGGTGATCCAGATTCCGACGTCAAAAATACAAAATTTTTTCGTGGACGTCTGTCAAGACCTTTTCTATGCATATGGTTGGCCATCACGGCTTGTCCGGCCCATTTGGAGGGTCAAACGAGCCCCGAATCGAGCATACGCCTCATTTCGACGATTTTCGTGTTCTACTGCACACCATTTTTTGGGTGATCCGGATTTCGACGTCAAAAATGCCAAATTTTTTCGTGGACGTCCTTCAAGACCTTGTCTATGCATATGGTTGGCCATCACGGCTTGTCCGGCCCATTTGGAGGGTCAAACGAGCCCCGAAGCGAGCATACGCCTCATTTCGACGATTTTCGTGTGCTATAGCACACCATTTTTTGGGTGATCCGGATTTCGACGTCAAAAATGCAAAATTTGTTTGTGGACGTCCGTCAAAACCTTGTGTATGGATACGGTTGGCCATTACGGCTTGTCCGGCCCATTTGGAGGGTCAAACGAGCCCCGAAGCGAGCATACGCCTCATTTCGACGATTTTCGTGTGCTATAGCACACCATTTTTTGTGTGATCCGGATTCCGACATCAAAAATGCCAAATTTTTTCGTGGATGTCCGTCAAGACCTTGTCTATGCATACGGTTGTCCATCACGGATTGTCCAGCCCATTTGGAGGGTCAAACGAGCCCCGAAGCGAGCATACGCCTCATTTCGACGATTTTCGTGTGTTATAACACACCATTTTTTGGGTGATCCGGATTCCGACGTCAAAAATGCCAAATTTGTTTGTGGACGTCCATAAAGACCTTGTCTATGCATACGGTTGCCCATCGCGGCTTGTCCGGCCCATTTGGAGGGTCAAACGAGCCCCGAAGCGAGCATACGCCTCATTTCGACGATTTTCGTGTGCTATAACACACCATTTTTTGGGTGATCCGGATTCCGACGTCAAAAATGCCAAATTTGTTTGTGGACGTCCGTCAAGACCTTGTCTATGCATACGGTTGGCCATCACGGCTTGTCCGACCCATTTGGAAGGTCAAACGAGCCCCGAAGCGAGCATACCCCTCATTTCGACGATTTTCGTGTGCTATAGCATACCATTTTTTGGGTGACCCGGATTCCGACGTCAAAAATGCCAAATTTTTTTGTGGACGTCCGTCAAGACCTTGTCTATGCATATGGTTGACCATCTTGGCTTGTCCGACCCATTTGAAAGGTCAAACAAGCCCCGAAGCGATCATATCCCTCATTTCGACGATTTTCGTGTGCTATAGCACACCATTTTTTAGGTGATCCAGATTCCGACGTCAAAAATACAAAATTTTTTCGTGGACGTCTGTCAAGACCTTTTCTATGCATATGGTTTGCCATCACGGCCTCTCCGGCCCATTTGGAGGGTCAAACGAGCCCCGAATCGAGCATACCCCTCATTTCGACGATTTTCGTGTTCTACTGCACACCATTTTTTGGGTGATCCGGATTTCGACGTCAAAAATGCCAAATTTTTTCGTGGACGTCCTTCAAGACCTTGTCTATGCATATGGTTGGCCATCACGGCTTGTCCGGCCCATTTGGAGGGTCAAACGAGCCCCGAAGCGAGCATACGCCTCATTTCGACGATTTTCGTGTGCTATAGCACACCATTTTTTGGGTGATCTTGATTTCGACGTCAAAAATGCAAAATTTGTTTGTGGACGTCCGTCAAAACCTTGTGTATGGATACGGTTGGCCATTACGGCTTGTCCGGCCCATTTGGAGGGTCAAACGAGCCCCGAAGCGAGCATACGCCTCATTTCGACGATTTTCGTGTGCTATAGCACACCATTTTTTGTGTGATCCGGATTCCGATGTCAAAAATGCCAAATTTTTTCGTGGACGTCCGTCAAGACCTTGTCTATGCATACGGTTGGCCATCACGGCTTGTCCGGCCCATTTGCAGGGTCAAACGATCCCCGAAGCGAGCATACGCCTCATTTCGATGATTTTCGTGTGCTATAGCACACCATTTTTTGGGTAATCCGTATTCCGACGTGAAAAATGCCAAATTTTTTCGTGGACGTCCATCAAGACCTTGTCTATGCATACGGTTGGCCATCTCGGCTTGTCTGGCCCATTTGGAGGGTCAAACGAGCCCCGAAGCGAGCATACGCCTCATTTCGACGATTTTCGTGTGCTATAACACACCATTTTTTGGGTGATCCGGATTCCGACGTCAAAAATGCCAAATTTTTTCGTGGACGTCCGTCAAGACCTTGTTTATGCATACGGTTGGCCATCACGGCTTGTCCGGCCCATTTGGAGGGTCAAACGAGCCCCGAAGCGAGCATACGCCTCATTTCGACGATTTTTATGTGCTATAACACACCATTTTTTGGGTGATCCGGATTCCGACGTCAAAAATGCCAAATTTTTTCGTGGACGTCCGTCAAGACCTTGTATATGCATATGGTTGGCCATCACGGCTTGTCCGACCTATTTGAAGGGTCAAACGAGCCCCGAAGAGAGCATACGCCTTATTTCGACGATTTTCGTGTGGTATAGCACACCATTTTTTGGGTGATCCGGATTCCGACGTCAAAAATGCCAAATTTTTTCATGGACGACCGTCAAGACCTTGTTTATGCATATGGTTGGCCATCACGGCTTGTCCGATCCATTTGGAGGGTCAAACGAACCCCGAAGCGAGCATACGCCTCATTTCGACGATTTTCGTGTGCTATAGCACACCATTTTTTGGGTGATCTTGATTTCGACGTCAAAAATGCAAAATTTGTTTGTGGACGTCCGTCAAAACCTTGTGTATGGATACGGTTGGCCATTACGGCTTGTCCGACCCATTTGGAGGGTCAAACGAGCCCCGAAGCGAGCATACGCCTCATTTCGACGATTTTCGTGTGCTATAGCACACCATTTTTTGTGTGATCCGGATTCCGATGTCAAAAATGCCAAATTTTTTCGTGGACGTCCGTCAAGACCTTGTCTATGCATACGGTTGGCCATCACGGCTTGTCCGGCCCATTTGCAGGGTCAAACGATCCCCGAAGCGAGCATACGCCTCATTTCGATGATTTTCGTGTGCTATAGCACACCATTTTTTGGGTAATCCGTATTCCGACGTCAAAAATGCCAAATTTTTTCGTGGACGTCCATCAAGACCTTGTCTATGCATACGGTTGGCCATCTCGGCTTGTCTGGCCCATTTGGAGGGTCAAACGAGCCCCGAAGCGAGCATACGCCTCATTTCGACGATTTTCGTGTGCTATAACACACCATTTTTTGGGTGATCCGGATTCCGACGTCAAAAATGCCAAATTTTTTCGTGGACGTCCGTCAAGACCTTGTTTATGCATACGGTTGGCCATCACGGCTTGTCCGGCCCATTTGGAGGGTCAAACGAGCCCCGAAGCGAGCATACGCCTCATTTCGACGATTTTTATGTGCTATAACACACCATTTTTTGGGTGATCCGGATTCCGACGTCAAAAATGCCAAATTTTTTCGTGGACGTCCGTCAAGACCTTGTTTATGCATACGGTTGGCCATCACGGCTTGTCCGGCCCATTTGGAGGGTCAAACGAGCCCCGAAGCGAGCATACGCCTCATTTCGACGATTTTTATGTGCTATAACACACCATTTTTTGGGTGATCCGGATTCCGACGTCAAAAATGCCAAATTTTTTCGTGGACGTCCGTCAAGACCTTGTATATGCATATGGTTGGCCATCACGGCTTGTCCGACCTATTTGAAGGGTCAAACGAGCCCCGAAGAGAGCATACGCCTTATTTCGACGATTTTCGTGTGGTATAGCACACCATTTTTTGGGTGATCCGGATTCCGACGTCAAAAATGCCAAATTTTTTCATGGACGACCGTCAAGACCTTGTTTATGCATATGGTTGGCCATCACGGCTTGTCCGATCCATTTGGAGGGTCAAACGAACCCCGAAGCGAGCATACGCCTTATTTCGACGATTTTCGTGTGCTATAGCACACCATTTTTTGGGTGAACCGGATTCCGACGTCAAAAATGCCAAATTTTTTCGTGGACGTCCGTCAAGACCTTGTCTATGCATACGGTTGGCCATCACGGCTTGTCCGGCCCATTTGGAGGGTCAAACGAGCCCTGAAGCGAGCATACGCCTCATTTCGACGATTTTCGTGTGCTATAGCACACCATTTTTTGGGTAATCCGGATTCCGACGTCAAAAATGCCAAATTTGTTTGTGGACGTCTGTCAAGACCTTGTCTATGCATACGGTTGGCCATCACGGCTTGTCCGGCCCATTTGGAGGTTCAAACGAGCCCCGAAGCAAGCATACGCCTCATTTCGACGATTTTCGTGTGCTATAGCACACCATTTTTTGGGTGATCCAGATTTCGACGTCAAAAATGCCACATTTTTTTGTGGACGTCCGTCAAGACCCTGTCTATGCATACGGTTTTCCATCACGGCTTGTCTGGCCCATTTGGAGGGTCAAACGAGCCCGGAAGCGAGCATATGCCTCATTTCGACGATTTTCGTGTGCTATAGCACGATCCAGATTCCGACGTCAAAAATGCCGAATTTGTTCGTGGAAGTCCGTCAAGACCTTGTCTATGCATATGGTTGGCCAACACGGCTTGTCCGACCCATTTGGAGGGTCAAATGAGCCCCGAAGCGAGCATACGCCTCATTTCGACGATTTTCGTGTGCTATAGCACACGATTTTTTGGGTGATCCGGATTCCGACGTCAAAAATGCCAAATTTTTTCGTGGACGTCCGTCAAGACCTTGTTTATGCATACGGTTGGCCATCACGGCTTGTCCGGCCCATTTGGAGGGTCAAACGAGCCCCGAAGCGAGCATACGCCTCATTTCGACGATTTTTGTGTGCTATAACACACCATTTTTTGGGTGATCCGGATTCCGACGTCAAAAATGCCAAATTTTTTCGTGGACGTCCGTCAAGACCTTGTATATGCATACGGTTGGCCATCACGGCTTGTCCGACCTATTTGAAGGGTCAAACGAGCCCCGAAGCGAGCATACGCCTCATTTCGACGATTTTCGTGTGGTAGCACACCATTTTTTGGGTGATCCGGATTCCGACGTCAAAAATACCAAATTTTTTCATGGACGTCCGTCAAGACCTTGTTTATGCATATGGTTGGCCATCACGGCTTGTCCGATCCATTTGGAGGGTCAAACGAACCCCGAAGCGAGCATACGCCTTATTTCGACGATTTTCGTGTGCTATAGCACACCATTTTTTGGGTGAACCGGATTCCGACGTCAAAAATGCCAAATTTTTTCGTGGACGTCCGTCAAGACCTTGTCTATGCATACGGTTGGCCATCACGGCTTGTCCGGCCCATTTGGAGGGTCAAACGAGCCCTGAAGCGAGCATACGCCTCATTTCGACGATTTTCGTGTGCTATAGCACACCATTTTTTGGGTAATCCGGATTCCGACGTCAAAAATGCCAAATTTGTTTGTGGACGTCTGATAAGACCTTGTCTATGCATACGGTTGGCCATCACGGCTTGTCCGGCCCATTAGGAGGTTCAAACGAGCCCCGAAGCGAGCATACGCCTCATTTCGACGATTTTCGTGTGCTATAGCACACCATTTTTTGGGTGATCCAGATTTCGACGTAAAAAATGCCACATTTTTTTGTGGACGTCCGTCAAGACCTTGTCTATGCATACGGTTTTCCATCACGGCTTGTCTTGCCCATTTGGAGGGTCAAACGAGCCCGGAAGCGAGCATATGCCTCATTTCGACGATTTTCGTGTGCTATAGCACGATCCAGATTCCGACGTCAAAAATGCTGAATTTGTTCGTGGAAGTCCGTCAAGACCTTGTCTATGCATATGGTTGGCCATCACGGCTTGTCCGACCCATTTGGAGGGTCAAATGAGCCCCGAAGCGAGCATACGCCTCATTTCGACGATTTTCGTGTGCTATAGCACACCCTTTTTTGGGTGATCCAGATTCCGACGTCAAAAATGCCAAATCTTTTTGTGGACATCCGTAAAGACCTTGTCGATGCATACGGTTGCCATCACGGCTTGTCCGACCCATTTAGAGGGTCAAACGATCCCCGAAGCGAGCATATGCCTCATTTTGACGATTTTCGTGTGCTATAGCACACCATTTTTTTAATTGATCCTGATTCCGACGTCAAAAATGCCAAATTTATTCGTGGACATCCATCAAGACCTTGTCTATGCATACGGTTTGCCATCACGGCTTGTATGACCCATTTGGAGGGTCAAATGAGCCCTGAAGCGAGCATACGCCTCATTTCGATGATTTTCTTTGTGCTATAGCACACCATTTTTTGGGCGATCCGGATTTAGACGTCAAAAATGCCAAATTTTTTCGTGGACGTCCGTCAAGACCTCATTTATGCAATGGTTGGCCAGCACGGCTTGTCCGACCCATTTGGAGGGTCAAACGAGCCCCGAAGCGAGCATACGCCTAATTTATACGATTTTCGTGTGCTATAACACACCATTTTGTGGGTGATCTGGATTCCGACGTCAAAAATGCCAAATTTTTTTGTGGACGTCCGTCAAGACCATTTATATGCATCCGGTTGACCATCGCGGATTGTCCGACCCATTTGGAGGGTCAAACGAGCCCCGAAGCGAGCATACGCCTCATTTCGACGATTTTCGTGTGCTATAGCACACCATTTTTTGGGTGATCCGGATTCCGACGTCAAAAATGCCAAATTTTTTCATAGACGTCCGTCAAGACCTTGTCTATGCATAAGGTTGGCCATCACGGCTTGTCCGACCCATTTGGAGGTTCAAACGAGCCCCGAAGCGAGCATACGCCTCATTTCGACGATTTTCGTGTGCTATAGCACACCATTTTTTGGGTGATCCGGATTCCGACGTCAAAAATGCCAAATTTTTTCTTGGACGTCCGTCAAGACCTTGTCAATGCATACGGTTGGCCATCACGGCTTGTCAGACCCATTTGAAGGGTCAAACGAGCCCCGAAGCAAGCATACGCCTCATTTCGATGATTTTCGTGTGCTATAGCACACCATTTTTTGGGTGATCCGGATTCCGACGTCAAAAATGCCAAATTTTTTCGTGGACGTCTATCAAGACCTTGTATATGCATACGGTTGGCCATCACGGCTTGTCCGACCCATTTGGAGGTTCAAACGAGCCCCGAAGCGAGCATACGCCTCATTTCGACGATTTTCGTGTGCTACAGCACACCATTTTTTGGGTGATCTGGATTCCGACGTCCAAAATGCAAAAATTTTTCGTGGACATCCGTCAAGACCTTGTCTATGCATACGGTTGGCCATCACGGCTTGTCCGGCCCATTTGGAGGGTCAAACGAGCCCCGAAGCTTGCATACGCCTCATTCTTACGATTTTCGTCTGCTATAGCACACCATTTTTTGGGTGATCCGGATTCCGACGTCAAAAATGCCAAATGTTTTCGTGGACGTCCGTCAAGACCTTGTCTATGCATACGATTGGACATCACGGCTTGTCCGACCCATTTGGAGGGTCAAACGAGCCCCGAAGCTTCCATACGCCTCATTCTGACGATTTTCGTCTGCTATAGCACACCATTTTTTGGGTGATCCGGATTCCGACGTCAAAAATGCCAAATGTTTTCGTGGACGTCCGTCAAGACCTTGTCTATGCATACGATTGGACATCACGGCTTGTCCGACCCATTTGGAGGGTCAAACGAGCCCCGAAGCGAGCATACGCCTAATTTATACGATTTTCGTGTGCTATAGCACACACCATTTTGTGGGTGATCCGGATTCCGACGTCAAAAATGCCAAATTTTTTTGTGGACGTCCGTCAAAACCATTTATATGCATCCGGTTGACCATCGCGGATTGTCCGACCCATTTGGAGGGTCAAACGAGCCCCGAAGCAAGCATACGCCTCATTTCGACGATTTTCGTGTGCTATAGCACACCATTTTTTGGGTGATCCGGATTGCGACGTCAAAAATGCCAAATTTTTTCATAGACGTCCATCAAGACCTTGTCTATGCATAAGGTTGGCCATCACGGCTTGTCCGACCCATTTGGAGGGTCAAACGAGCCCCGAAGCGAGCATACGCCTCATTTCGATGATTTTCTTGTGCTATAGCACACCATTTTTTGGGTGATCCGGATTCCGACGTCAAAAATGCCAAATTTTTTCGTGGACGTCCGTCAAGACCTTGTCAATGCATACGGTTGGCCATCACGGCTTGTCAGACCCATTTGAAGGGTCAAACGAGCCCCGAAGCAAGCATACGCCTCATTTCGATGATTTTCGTGTGCTATAGCACACCATTTTTTGGGTGATCCGGATTCCGACGTCAAAAATGCCAAATTTTTTCGTGGACTTCCGTCAAGACCTTGTCTATGCATAAGGTTGGCCATCATGGCTTGTCCGACCCATTTGGAGGTTCAAACGAGCCCTGAAGCGAGCATACGCCTCATTTCGATGATTTTCATGTGCTATAGCACACCATTTTTTGGGTGATCCGGATTACGACGTCTAAAATGCCAAATTTTTTCGTTAACGTCCGTCAAGACCTTGTCTATGCATAAGGTTTGCCATCACCGTTTGTCCAACCCATTTGGAGGGTCAAACGAGCCCCGAAGCGAGCATACGCCTCATTTCGACGATTTTCGTGTGCTATTGCACCATTTTTTGGGTGATCCGGATTTCGACGTCAACAATGCCAAATTTTTTCATGGACGTCCGTCAAGACCTTTTCTATGCATACGGTTGTCCATCACGGCTTTTCCGACCCATTTGGAGGGTCAAACGAGCCCTGAAGCGAGCATACGCCTCATTTCGACGATTTTCTTGTGCTATAGCACACAATTTTTTGGGTGATCCGGATTCCGACGTCAAAAATGCCAAATTTTTTCGTGGACGTCTGTCAAGACCTTGTCTATGCATACGGTTGGCCATCACGGCTTGTACGGGCCATTTGGAGGGTCAAACTAGCCCTTAAGCGAGCATACGCCTCATTTCGACGATTTTCGTGTGCTATAGCACACCATTTTTTGGGCGATCTGGATTCCGACGTCAAAAATGCCAAATGTTTTCGTGGACGTACGTAAAGACCTTGTCAATGCATACGGTTGGCCATCACGGCTTGTCCGACCCATTTGGAGGGTAAAACGAGCCCCGAAGCGAGCATACGCCACATTTCGACGATTTTCGTGTGCTATAGCACACCATTTTTTGGGTGATCTGGATTCCGACTTCAAAAATGCCAAATCTTTTCGTGAACGTCCGTAAAGACCTTGTCTACGCATACGGTTGGCCATCAAAGCTTGTCCGACCCATTTGGAGGGTCAAACGAGCCCCGAAGTGTGCATACGCCTCATTTCAACGATTTTCGTTTGCTATAGCACACCATTTTTTGGGTGATCCAGATTCCAACGTCAAAAATGCCAAATGTTTTCGTGGACGTCCGTCAAGACCTTTTCTATGCAAATGGTTGGCCATCACGGCTTGTCCGGCCCATTTGGAGGGTCAAACGAGCCCCGAAGCGAGCATACGCCTCATTTCGACGATTTTCGTGTGCTATTGCACACCATTTTTTAGGTGATCCGGATTCCGACGTCAAAAATGCCAAATTTTTTCATGGACGTCCGTCAAGAACTTTTCTATGCATACGGTTGGCCATCACGGCTTGTCCGACCCATTTGGAGGGTCAAACGAGCCCCGAAGCGAGCATACGCCTTATTTCGACGATTTTCGTGTGCTATTGCACACCATTTTTTGGGTGATCCGGATTTCGACGTCAAAAATGCATAATTTTTTCATGGACGTCCGTCAAGACCTTTTCTATGCATACGGTTGGCCATCACGGCTCTTCCAACCCATTTGGAGGGTCAAACGAGCCCCGAAGCGAGCATACGCCTCATTTCGACGATTTTCGTGTGCTATAGCACACCATTTTTTGGGTGATCCGGATTCTGACGTCAACAATGCCAAATTTTTTCGTGGACGTCCATCAAGACCTTGTCTATGCATACGGTTGGCCATCACGGCTTGTCCGACCCATTTGGAGGGTCAAACGAGCCCCGAAGCGAGCATACGCCTCATTTCGACGATTTTCGTGTGCTATAGCACACAATTTTTTGGGTGATCCGGATTCCGACGTCAAAAATGCCAAATGTTTTCGTGGACGTCCGTCAAGACCTTGTCTATGCATACGGTTGGCCATCACGGCTTGTCCAACCCATTTCGAGGGTTAAACGAGCCCCGAAGCGAGCATACGCCTCATTTCGATCATTTTCGTGTGCTATAGCACACCATTTTTTGGTTGATCCGGATTCCGATGTCAAAAATGCCAAATGTTTTCGTGGACGTACGTCAAGACCTTGTCTATGCATACGGTTGGCCATCACGGCTTGTACGGCCCATTTGGAGGGTCAAACGAGCCCAGAAGCTAGCATACGCCTCATTTCGACGATTTTCGTGTGCTATAGCACACCATTTTTTGGGTGATCCGGATTCCGACGTCAAAAATTCCAAATTTTTTCGTGGACATCAATAAAGACCTTGTCTATGCATAAGGTTGGCCATCACGGCTTGTCCGACCCATTTGGAGGGTTAAACGAGCCCCGAAGCGAGCATACGCCTCATTTCGACGATTTTTGTGTGCTATTGCACACCATTTTTTGGGTGATCCGGATTTCGACGTCTAAAATGCCAAATTTTTTCGTTATCGTCCGTCAAGACCTTGTCTATGCATAAGGTTGGCCATCACCGTTTTTCCGACCCATTTGGAGGGTGAAACGAGCCCCGAAGCGAGCATACACCTCATTTCGACGATTTTCGTGTGCTATAGCACACAATTTTTTGGGTGATCCGGATTCCGACGTCAAAAATGCCAAATTTTTTCGTGGACGTTCGACAAGACCATTTCTATGCATACGGTTGGCCATCACGGCTTGTCCGACCCATTTGGAGGGTCAAACGAGCCCCGAAGCGAGCATACGCCTCATTTCGACGATTTTCGTGTGCTATAGCACACCATTTTTTGGGTGATCCGGATTCCGACGTCAAAAATGCCAAATTTTTTCGTGGACGTCCGACAAGACCTTGTCTGTGCATACGGTTGGCCATCACGGCTTGTCCGACCCATTTGTAGGGTCAAACAAGCCCCGAAGCGAGCATACGCCTCATTTCGATGATTTTCGTGTGCTATAGCACACCATTTTTTGGGTGATCCGGATTCCGACGTCAAAAATGCCAAATTTTTTCGTGGATGTCCGTCAAGACCTTGTCTATGCATACGGTTGGCCATCACGGCTTGTCTGACCCATTTGGAGGGTCAAACGAGCCCCGAAGTGAGCATACGCCTCATTTCGACGATTTTCGTGTGCTATAGCACACCATTTTTTGGGTGATCCGGATTCCGACGTCAAAAAATGCCAAATTTTTTCGTGGACGTCCGTCAAGACCTTGTCTATGCATACGGTTGGCCATCACGGCTTGTCCGACCCATTTGGAGGGTCAAACGAGCCCCGAAGTGAGCATACGCCTCATTTCGACGATTTTCGTGAGCTATAGCACACCATTTTTTGGGTGATCCGGATTTTGACGTCAAAAATGCCAAATGTTTTCGTGGACGTCCGTCAAGACCTTTTCTATGCATACGGTTGGCCATCACGGCTTTTCCGACCCATTTGGAGGGTCAAACAAGCCCCGAATCGAGCATACGCCTCATTTCGATGATTTTCGTGTGCTATAGCACACCATTTTTTGGGTGATCCGGATTCCGACGTCAAAAATGCCAAATTTTTCGTGGACGTCCGTCAAGACTTTGTCTATGCATAAGGTTGGCCATCACGGCTTGTCCGACCCATTTGGAGGGTCAAACGAGCCCCAAAGCGAACATACGCCTCATTTTGACGATTTTCGTGTGCTATTGCACACCATTTTTTGGGTGATCCGAATTTCGATGTCAAAAATGCCAAATTTTTTCATGGACGTCCGTTAAGACCTTTTCTATGCATACGGTTGGCCATCACGGCTTGTCCGACCCATTTGGAGGGTCAAACAAGCCCCGAAGCGAGCATACGCCTCATTTCGACGATTTTCGTGTTCTATGGCACACAATTTTTTGGGTGATCCGGATTTCGATGTCAAAAATGCCAAATTTTTTCGTGGACGTCCGTCAAGACCTTGTATATGCATACGGTTGGCCATCACGGCTTGTCCGACCCGTTTGGAGGGTCAAACGAGCCCAGAAGCGAGCATACGCCTCATTTCGACGATTTTCGTGTGCTGTAGCACACAATTTTTTGGGTGATCCGGATTCCAACGTCAAAAATGCAAAATTTTTCGTGGACGTCCGTCAAGACCTTGTCTATGCATATGGTTGGCCATCACGGCTTGTCCGACCCATTTGGAGGGTCAAACGAGCCCCGAAGCGAGCATACGCCTCATTTTGACGATTTTCGTGTGCTATAGCACACAATTTTTTGGGTGATCCGGATTCCGACGTCAAAAATGGCAAATTTTTCGTGGACGTCCGTCAAGACCTTGTCTATGCATAAGGTTGGCCATCACGGCTTTTCCGACCCATTTGGAGGGTCAAACGAGCCCCAACGCGAGCATACGCCTCATTTTGACGATTTTCGTGTGCTATTGCACACCATTTATTGGGTGATCCGAATTTCGACGTCAAAAATGCCAAATTTTTTCATGGACGTCCGTTAAGACCTTTTCTATGCATACAGTTGGCCATCACGGCTTGTCCGACCCATTTGGAGGGTCAAACGAGCCCCGAAGCGAGCATATGCCTCATTTCGATGATTTTCGTGTGCTATAACACAAAATTTTTTGGGTGATCCGGATTCCGACGTCAAAAATGCCAAATTTTTTCGTGGACGTCCGTCAAGACCTTGTCTATGCATACAGTTGGCCATCACGGCTTGTACGACTCATTTGGAGGGTAAAACGAGCCCCGATGCGAGCATACGCCTCATTTCGACGATTTTCGTGTGCTATAGCACACCATTTTTTGGGTGATCCGGATTCCGACGTCAAAAATGCCAAATCTTTTTGTGGACGTCCGTAAAGACCTTGTCTATGCATACGGTTTTCCATCACAGCTTGTCCGACCCATTTGGGGGTCAAACGAGCCTCGAAGCGAGCATACGCCTCATTTCGACGATTTTCGTGTGCTATAGCACACCATTTTTTGGGTGATCCGGATTCCGACGTCAAAAATGCCAAATCTTTTTGTGGACGTCCGTAAAGACCTTGTCTATGCATACGGTTTGCCATCACGGCTTGTCCGACCCATTTGGGGGTCAAACGAGCCTCGAAGCGAGCATACGCCTCATTTCAATGATTTTCGTGTGCTATAGCACACCATTTTTTGGGTGATCCGGATTCCGACGTCAAAAATGCCAAATATTTTCGTGGACGTCCGTCAAGACTTTCTCTATGCATACGGTTGGCCATCACGGCTTGTCCGACCCATTTGGAGGGTCAAACGAGCCCCGAAGCGAGCATACGCCTCATTTCGATGATTTTCGTGTGCTATAGCACACCATTTTTTGGGTGATCCTGATTCCGACGTCAAAAATGCCAAATGTTTTCGTGGACGTCCGTCAAGACCTTGTCTATGCATACGGTTGGCCATCACGGATTGTCCGACCAATTTGTAGGGTCAAACGAGCCCCGAAGCGAGCATACGCCTCATTTCGACTATTTTTGTGTGCTATAGCACACCATTTTTTGGGTGATCCGGATTCTGATGTCAAAAATGCCAAATTTTTTCGTTGACGTCCGTCAAGACCTTGTCTATGCATAGTGTTGGCCATCACGTCTTTTCCGACCCATTTGGAGGGTCAAACGAGCCCCGAAGCGAGCATACGCCTCATTTCGATGATTTTCGTGTGCTATAGCACACCATTTTTTGGTTGATCCGGATTCCGACGTCATAAATGCCAAATTTGTTCAGGGACATCCGTCAAGACCTTTTCTATGCATACGGTTGGCCATCACGGCTTTTCCGACCCATTTGGAGGGTCAAACGAGCACCAAAGCGAGCATACGCCTCATTTCGACGATTTTCGTGTGCTATTGCACACCATTTTTTGGGTGATCCGGATTCCGACGTCAAAAATGCCAAATTTTTTCATGGACGTCCGTCAAGACCTTTTCTATGCATACGGTTGGCCATCACGGCTTGTCCGACCCATTTGGAGGGTGAAACGAGCCCCGAAGCGAGCATACGCCTCATTTCGACGATTTTCGTGTGCTATAGCACACCATTTATTGGGTGATCCGGATTCCAACGTCAAAAATGCCAAATTTTTTCGTGGACGTCCATCAAAACCTTGTCTATGCATACGGTTGGCCATCACGGCTTGTCCGACCCATTTGGAGGGTCAAACGAGCCCAGAAGCGAGCATATGCCTCATTTCGACGATTTTCGTGTGCTATAGCACACAGATCTTTTTGGTGATCAGGATTCTTACGTCAAAAATGCCAAATGTTTTCGTGGACGTCCGTCAAGACTTTCTCTATGCATACGGTTGGCCATCACGGCTTGTCCGACCCATTTGGAGGGTCAAACGAGCCCCGAAGCGAGCATACGCCTCATTTCGATGATTTTCGTGTGCTATAGCACACCATTTTTTGGGTGATCCTGATTCCGACGTCAAAAATACCAAATGTTTTCGTAGACGTCCGTCAAGACCTTGTCTATGCATAAGGTTGGCCATCACGGCTGTCCGACCCATTTGGAGGGTCCAACGAGCCCCGAAGCGAGCATACGCCTCATTTCGATGATTTTCGTGTGCTATAGCACACCATTTTTTGGGAGATCCGGATTCCGACGTCAAAAATGCCAAATTTTTTCGTGGACGTCCGTCAAGACCTTGTCTATGCATACGGTTGGCCATCACGGCTTGAACGACCCATTTGGAGGGTCAAACGAGCCCCGAAGCGAGCATACGCCTCATTTCGATTATTTTCGTGTGCTATAGCACACAATTTTTTGGGTGATCCGGATTCCGACGTCATAAATGCCAAATTTGTTCAGGGACATCCGTCAAGACCTTTTCTATGCATACGGTTAGCCATCACGGCTTTTCCGACCCATTTGGAGGGTCAAACGAGCACCAAAGCGAGCATACGCCTCATTTCGACGATTTTCGTGTGCTATTGCACACCATTTTTTGGGTGATCCGGATTCCGACGTCAAAAATGCCAAATTTTTTCATGGACGTCCGTCAAGACCTTTTCTATGCATACGATTGGCCATCACGGCTTGTCCGACCCATTTGGAGGGTTAAACGAGCCCCGAAGCGAGCATACGCCTCATTTCGATTATTTTCGTGTGCTATTGCACACCATTTTTTGGGTGATCCGGATTTCGACGTCAAAAATGCCAATTTTTTCATGGATGTCCGTCAAGACCTTTTCTATGCATACGGTTGGCCATCACGGCTTGTCCGACCCATTTGGAGGGTGAAACGAGCCCCGAAGCGAGCATACGCCTCATTTCGACGATTTTCGTGTGCTATAGCACACCATTTTTTGGGTGATCCGGATTCCAACGTCAAAAATGCAAAATTTTTTCGTGGACGTCCATCAAAACCTTGTCTATGCATACGGTTGGCCATCACGGCTTGTCCGACCCGTTTGGAGGGTCAAACGAGCCCAGAAGCGAGCATATGCCTCATTTCGACGATTTTCGTGTGCTATAGCACACAGATCTTTTGGGTGATCAGGATTCTGACGTCAAAAATGCCAAATGTTTTCGTGGACGTCCGTCAAGACCTTTTCTATGCAGACGGTTGGCCATCACGGCTTTTCCGACCCATTTGGAGGGTCAAACAAGCCCCGAATCGAGCATACGCCTCATTTCGATGATTTTCGTGTGCTATAGCACACCATTTTTTGGGTGATCCGGATTCCGACGTCAAAAATGCCAAATTTTTCGTGGACGTTCATCAAGACTTTGTCTATGCATAAGGTTGGCCATCACGGCTTGTCCGACCCATTTGGAGGGTCAAACGAGCCTCAAAGCGAACATATGCCTCATTTTGACGATTTTCGTGTGCTATTGCACACCATTTTTTGGGTGATCCGGATTCTGACGTCAAAAATGCCAAATTTTTTCGTGGACGTCCGTCAAGACCTTGTCTATGCATACGGTTGGCCATCACGGCTTGTCCGACCCGTTTGGAGGGTCAAACGAGCTCAGAAGCGAGCATACGCCTCATTTCGACGATTTTCGTGTGCTATAGCACACCAATCTTTAGGGTGATCAGGATTCCGACGTCAAAAATGCCAAATGTTTTCGTGGACGTCCGTCAAGACCTTGTCTATGCATATGGTTGGCCATCACGGCTTGTCCGACCCATTTGGAGGGTCAAACGAGCCCCGAAGCGAGCATACGCCTCATTTCGATGATTTTCGTGTGCTATAGCACACCATTTTTTGGGTGATCCTGATTCCGACGTCAAAAATGCCAAATGTTTTCGTGGACGTTAGTCAAGACCTTGTCTATGCATACGGTTGGCCATCACGGCTTGTCCGACCAATTTGTAGGGTCAAACGAGCCCCGAAGCGAGCATACGCCTCATTTCGACTATTTTTGTGTGCTATAGCACACCATTTTTTGGGTGATCCGGATTCTGATGTCAAAAATGCCAAATTTTTTCGTTGACGTCCGTCAAGACCTTGTCTATGCATAGTGTATGCCATCACGTCTTTTCCGACCCATTTGGAGGGTCAAACGAGCCCCGAAGCGAGCATACGCCTCATTTCGATGATTTTCGTGTGCTATAGCACACCATTTTTTGGTTGATCCGGATTCCAATGTCTAAAAATCCAAATGTTTTCGTGAACATCCGTCAAGACCTTGTGTATGCATACGGTTGGCCATCACGGCTTGTCCGACCCATTTGGAGGGTCAAACGAGCCCCGAAGCGAGCATACGCCTCATTTCGACGATTTTCGTGTGCTATAGCACACAATTTTTTGGGTGACCCGGATTCCGACGTAAAAAATGCCAAATGTTTTCGAGGACGTCTGTCAAAACCTTTTCTATGCATACGGTTGGCCATCACGGCTTGTCCGACCCATTTGGAGGGTCAAACGAGCCCCGAAGGGAGCATACGCCTCATTTCGACGATTTTCGTGTGCTTTAGCACACCATTTATTGGTTGATCCGGATTTCAACGTCAAAAATGCCAAATTTTTTCATGGATGTCCTTCAAGACCTTATCGATGCATACGGTTGTCCATCACGGCTTGTCCGACCCATTTGGAGGGTCAAACGAGCCCCGAAACGAGCATGAGCCTCATTTCGACGATTTTCGTGTGCTATAGCACACCATTTTTTCGGTGATCCGGATTCCGACGTCAAAAATGTCAAATGTTTTCGTGGACGTCCGTCAAGACCTTGTCTATGCATACGGTTGGACATCACGGCTTGTCCAACCCATTTCGAGGGTCAAACGAGCCCCGAAGTGAGCATACGCCTCATTTCGACGATTTTCGTGTGCTATAGCACACCATTTTTTGGGTGATCCGGATTCTGATGTCAAAAATGCCAAATTTTTTTGTGGACGTCCGACAAGACCTTGTCTATACGTACGGTTGGCCATCACGGCTTGTCCGACCCATTTGTAGGGTCAAACAAGCCCCGAAGCGAGCATACGCCTCATTTCGACGGTTTTCGTGTGCTATAGCACACAATTTTATGGGTGATCCGGATTCCGACGTCATAAATACCAAATTTGTTCAGGGACGTCCGTCAAGACCTTGTCTATGCATACGGTTGGCCATCACGGATTGTCCGACCCATTTGGAGGGTCAAACGAGCCCCGAAGCGAGCATATGCCTCATTTCGACGATTTTCGTGTGCTATTGCACACCATTTTTTGGGTGATCCGGATTCCGATGTCAAAATGCCAAATTTTTTCATGGACGTCCGTCAAGACCTTTTCTATGCATACAGTTGGCCATCACGGCTTGTCCGACCCATTTGGAGGGTCAAACGAGCCCCAAAGCAAGCATACGCCTCATTTCGACGATTTTCGTGTGTTATTGCACACCATTTTTTTAGTGATCCCGATTTCGACATCAAAAATGCCAAATTTTTTCATGGATGTCCGTCAAGACCTTTTCTATGCATACGGTTGGCCATCACGGCATGTCCGACCCATTTAGAGGGTCAAACGAGCCCTGAAGCGAGCATACGCATCATTTCGACGATTTTCGTGTGCTATAGCACACAATTTTTTGGGTGATCCGGATTCCGACGTCAAAAATGCCAAATTTTTTCGTGGACGTCCGTCAAGACCTTGTCTATGCATACGGTTGGCCATCACGGCTTTTCCGACCCGTTTGGAGGGTCAAACGAGCCTAGAAGCGAGCATACGCCTCATTTCGACGATTTTCGTGTGCTATAGCACACCAATCTTTTCGGTGATCAGGATTTTGACGTCAAAAATGCCAAATTTTTTTGTGGACGTCCGTCAAGACCTTGTCTATGCATATGGTTTGCCATCATGGCTTGTCTGACCCATTTGTAGGGTCAAACGAGACCCGAAGCGAGCATACGCCTCATTTTGACGATTTTCGTGTGCTATAGCACACAATTTTTTGGGTGATCCGGATTCCGACGTAAAAAATGCCAAATTTTTTTGTTGACGTCCGTCAAGACCTTTTCTACGCATACGGTTGGCCATCACGTCTTGTCTGACATATTTGGAGGGTCAAACGAGCCCCGAAGCGAGCATACGCCTCATTTCGATGATTTTCATGTGCTATAGCACACCATTTCTTGGGTGATCCAGATTCCGACGTCAAAAATACCAAATGTTTTCGTGGACGTCTGTCAAGACCTTTTCTATGCATATGGTTGGCCATCACGGATTGTCCGACCCATTTAGAGGGTCAAACAAGCCCCGAAGCGAGCATACGCCTCATTTCGACGATTTTTGTGTGCTATAGAACACCATTTTTTGGGTGATTCGGATTCCAACGTCAAAAATGCCAAATTTTTTCGTGGACGTCCGACAAGACCTTATCCATGCATACGGTTGGCCATCACGGCTTGTCCGACCCATTTGGAGGGTCAAACGAGCCCCGAAGGGAGCATACGCCTCATTTCGACGATTTTCGTGTGCTTTAGCACACCATTTATTGGTTGATCCGGATTTCAACGTCAAAAATGCCAAATTTTTTCATGGATGTCCTTCAAGACCTTATCGATGCATACGGTTGTCCATCACGGCTTGTCCGACCCATTTGGAGGGTCAAACGAGCCCCGAAACGAGCATGAGCCTCATTTCGACGATTTTCGTGTGCTATAGCACACCATTTTTTCGGTGATCCGGATTCCGACGTCAAAAATGTCAAATGTTTTCGTTGACGTCCGTCAAGACCTTGTCTATGCATATGGTTGGCCATCACGGCTTGTCCGACCCATTTGGAAGGTCAAACGAGCCCCGAAGCGAGCATACGCCTCATTTCGACGATTTTCATGTGCTATAGCACACCATTTTTGGGTGATCCGGATTCCGACGTCAAAAATGCCAAATGTTTTCGTGGATGTCCTTCAAGACCTTGTCTATCCAAACGGTTGGCCATCACGGCTTGTCCGACCCACTTGGAGGGTCAAACGAGCACCGAAGCGAGCATAAGCCTCATTTCAATGATTTTCGTGTGCTATAGCACACCATTTTTTGGTTGATCCTGATTCTGATGTCAAAAATGCCAAATTTTTTCGTGGACGTCTGTCAAGACCTTTTCTATGCATACGGTTAGCCATCTAGGCTTGTCCGACCCATTTGGAGGGTAAAACGAGACCCGAAGCGAGCATACGCCTCATTTCGACGATTTTCGTGTATAGCACACCATTTTTTGGGTGATCCGGATTCCGACGTCAAAAATGCCAAATTTTTTTGTGGACGTCCGTCAAGACCTTGTCTATGCATAAGGTTGGCCATCACGGCTTGTCCGACCCATTTGGGGGGTCAAACGAGCCCCGAAGCGAGCATACGCCTCATTTCGACGATTTTCGTGTGCTATAGCACACCATTTTTTGGGTGATCCGGATTCCGACGTCAAAAATGCCAAATTTCTTAGTGGACGTACGTCAAGACCTTGTCTATGCATACGGTTGGCAATCACGGCTTGTCCGACCCATTTGGAGGGTCAAACGAGCCCCGAAGTGAGCATACGCCTCATTTCGACGATTTTCGTGTGCTATAGCACACCATTTTTTGGGTGATCCGGATTCCGGCGTCAAAAATGCCAAATTTCTTAATGGACGTCCATCAAGACCTTGTCTATGCATACGGTTGGCCATCACGGCTTGTCCGACCCATTTGGAGGGTCAAACGAGCCCCGAAGCGAGCATACGCCTCATTTCGACGATTTTTGTGTGCTATATCACACCATTTTTTGGGTGATACGGATTCCGACGTCAAAAATGCCAAATGTTTTCGTGGACGTCCGTCAAGACCTTGTATATGCATACGATTGGCCATCACGGCTATTCCGACCCATTTGGAGGGTCAAACGAGCCCCGAATCGAGCATACCCCTCATTTCGACGATTTTCCTGTGCTATAGCACACCATTTTTTGGGTGATCAGGATTCCGACGTCAAAAATGCCAAATTTTTTCGTGGACGTCCGTCAAGACCTTGTATATGCATACGATTGGCCATCACGGCTTGTCCGACCCATTTGGAGGGTCAAACGAGCCCCGAATCGAGCATACCCCTCATTTCGACGATTTTCGTGTGCTATAGCACACCATTTTTTGGGTGATCCGGATTCCGACGATAAAAATGCCAAATATTTTCGTGGACGTCTGTCAAGACCTTTTCTATGCATACGGTTGGCCGTCACGGCTTGTCCGACCCATTTGGAGGGTCAAACGAGCCCCGTAGCGAGCATACGCCTCATTTCGACGATTTTCGTGTGCTATAGCACACCATTTTTTGGGTGATCCGGATTTCGACGTCAAAAATGCCAAATGTTTTCGTGGACGTCCGTCAAGACCTTGTCTATGCATACGGTTGGCCATCACGTCTTGTCCGACCCATTTGAAGGGTCAAACGAGCCCCGAAGCGAGCATACGCCTAATTTCGATGATTTTTGTGTGCTATAGCACACCATTTTTTGGGTGATCCGGATTCCGACATCAAAAATGCAAATTTTTTTTTGCACGTCCGTCAAGACCTTGTCTATGCATACGGTTGTCCATCACGGCTTGTCCGACCCATTTGGAGGGTCAAACGAGCCCCGAAGCGAGCATACGCCTCATTTCAACGACTTTCGTGTGCTATAGCACACCATTTTTTGGGTCAAACGAGCTCCGAAGCGAGCATACGCCTCATTTCGACGATTTTCGTGTGCTATAGCACATTATTTTTTGGGTGATCCGGATTCCGACGTCAAAAATGCCAAATGTTTTCGTGGACATCCGTCAAGACCTTGTCTATGCATACGGTTGGCCATCACGACTTGTCCGACCCATTTCGAGGGTCAAACGAGCCCCGAAGCGAGCATACGCCTCATTTCGACGATTTTCGTGTGCTATAGCACACCATTTTTTGGGTGATCTGGATTCCGACGTCAAAAATGCGAAATGTTTTCGTGGACGTCTGTCAAGACCTTGTCTATGCATACGGTTTTCCATCACGGCTTGTCCGACCCATTTGGAGGGTCAAACGAGCCCCGTAGCGAGCATACGCCTCATTTCGACGATTTTCGTGTGCTATAGCACACCATTTTTTTGGTGATCCTGATTCCGACGTCAAAAATGCCAAATTTTTTCGTGGACGTCCGTCAAGACCTTTTCTATGCATACGTTGGCCATCACGGCTTGTCCGACCCATTTGGAGGGTCAAACGAGCCCCGAAGCGAGCATACACCTCATTTCGACGATTTTCGTATGCTATAGCACACAATTTTTTGGGTGATCAGGATTCCGACGTCAAAAATGCCAAATTTTTTCGTGGACGTCCGTCAAGACCTTGTCTATGCATACAGTTGGTCATCACGGCTTGTCCGACCCATTTGGAGGGTCAAACGAGCCCCGAAGCGAGCATACGCCTCATTTCGACGATTTTCGTGTGCTATAGCACACCATTTTTTGGGTGATCCGGATTCCGACGTCAAAAATGACAAATGTTTTCGTGGACGTCCGTTAAGACCTTGTCTATGCATATGGTTGGCCGTCACGGCTTGTCCGACCCATTTGTAGGGTCAAACGAGCCCCGAAGCGAGCATACGCCTCATTTCGATGATTTTTGTTTGCTATAACACACCATTTTTTGGGTGATCCGAATTCTGACGTCAAAAATGCCAAATTTTTTCGTGGACGTCCGTCAATACCTTGTCTATGCATACGGTTGGCCATCACGGCTTGTCCGACCCGTTTGGAGGGTCAAACGAGCCCCGAAGTGAGTATGCGCCTTATTTCGACGATTTTCGTGTGCTATAGCACACCATTTGTTGGGTGATCTGGATTCCGACGTCAAAAATGCCAAATTTTTTCGTGGCCATCCGTCAAGACCTTGTCTATGCATACGGTTGGCCATCACGGCTTGTCCGACCCATTTGGAGGGTCAAACAAGCCTCGAAGCGAGCATACGCCTCATTTCGACGATTTTCGGGTGCTATAGCACACCATTTTTTGGGTGATCCGGATTCCGATGTAAAAGATACCAAATGTTTTCGTGGACGTCCGTCAAGACCTTTTCTATGCATACGGTTGGCCATCACGGCTTGTCCGATCCATTTGTACGGTCAAACGAGCCCCGATGCGAGCACACCATTTTTTGGGTGATCCGGATTCCGATGTCAAAAATGCCAAATTTTTTCGTTGACGTCCGTCAAGACCTTGTCTATGGATACGGTTGGCCATCACGTCTTGTCCGACCCATTTGGAGGGTCAAACGAGCACCGAAGCGAGCATACGCCTCATTTCGATGAATTTCGTGTGCTATAGCACACCATTTTTTGGTTGATCCGGATTCTGATGTCAAAAATGCCAAATGTTTTCGTGGACGTCCGTCATGACCTTGTCTATGCATACGGTTGGCCATCACGGCTTGTCCGACCCATTTGGAGGGTCAAACAAGCCCCGAAGCGAGCATACGCCTCATTTTGACGATTTTCGTGTGCTATAGCACACCATTTTTTGGGTGATCCGGATTCCGACGTCAAAAATGCCAAATTTTTTTGTGGACGTCCGTCAAGACCTTGTATATGCATACGATTGGCCATCACGGCTTGTCCGACCCATTTGGAGGGTCAAACGAGCCCCGAATCGAGCATACGCCTCATTTCGACGATTTTCCTGTGCTATAGCACACCATTTTTTAGGTGATCCGGATTCCGACGTCAAAAATGCCAAACATTTTCGTGGACGTCCGTCAAGACCTTGTCTATGCATACGATTGGCCATCACGGCTTGTCCGACCCATTTGGAGGGTCAAACGAGCCTCGAATCGAGCATACACCTCATTTCGATGATTTTCCTGTGCTATAGCACACCATTTTTTGGGTGATCCGAATTCCGACGTCAAAAATGCCAAATTTTTTCGTGGACGTCCATCAAGACCTTGTCTATGCATACAGTTGGCCATCACGGCTTGCCCGACCCATTTCGAGGGTCAAACGAGCCCCGAAGTGAGCATAAGCATCATTTCGACGATTTTCATGTGCTATAGCACACCATTTTTTGGGTGATCCGGATTCCGATGTAAAAAATGCCAAATTTTTTCGTGGACGTCCATCAAGACCTTATCTATGCATACGATTGTCCATCACGGCTTGTCCGACCCATTTGGAGGGTCAAACGAGCCCCGAAGCGAGCATGCGCCTCATTTCCAACCCATTTCAAGGGTCAAACGAGCCCCGAAGCAAGCATACGCCTCATTTCGACGATTTTCGTCTGCTATAGCACACCAATCTTTTGGGTGATCAGGATTCCGACGTCAAAAATGCCAAATTTTTTCGTGGACGTCCGTCAAGACCTTGTCTATGCATACGGTTGGCCATCATGTCTTGTCCGACCCATTTGGAGGGTCAAACGAGCCCCGAAGCGAGCATACGCCTCATTTCGATGATTTTCGTGTGCTATAGCACACCATTTTTTGGGTGATCCGGATTCCGACGTCAAAAATGCCAAATTTTTTCGTGGACGTCCGTCAAGAACTTCTCTATGCATACGGTTGGCCATCACGGCTTGTCCGACCCATTTGTAGGGTCAAACGAGCCCCGAAGCGAGCATACGCCTCATTTCGATGATTTTTGTATGCTATAACACACCATTTTTTGGTTGATCCGGATTACGATGTCAAAAATGCCAAATGTTTTCGTGGACGTCCGTCAAGACCTTGTCTATGCATACGGTTGGCCATCACGGCTTGTCCGACCCATTTGGAGGGTCAAACGAGCCCCGAAGCGAGCATACGCCTCATTTCGACGATTTTCGTGTGCTATAGCACACCATTTTTTGGGTGATCCGGATTCCGACGATAAAAATGCCAAATATTTTTGTGGACGTCTGTCAAGACCTTTTCTATGCATACGGTTGGCCATCACGGCTTGTCCGAACCCATTTGGAGGGTCAAACGAGCCCCGAAGCGAGCATACGCCTCATTTCGACGATTTTCGTCTGCTATAGCACACCAATCTTTTGGGTGATCAGGATTCCGACGTCAAAAATGCCAAATTTTTTCGTGGACGTCCGTCAAGACCTTGTATATGCATACGATTGGCCATCACGGCTTGTCTGACCCATTTGGAGGGTCAAACGAGCCCCGAATCGAGCATACGCCTCATTTCGACGATTTTCCTGTTAAATAGCACACCATTTTTTGGGTGATCCGGATTCTGACGTCAAAAATGCCAAATGTTTTCGTGGGCGTCCATCAAGACCTTGTCTATGCATACAGTTGGCCATCACGGCTTGTCCGACCCATTTTGAGGGTCAAACGAGCCCCGAAGCGAGCATACGCCTCATTTCGACGATTTTCGTGTGCTATAGCACACCATTTTTTGGGTGATCCGGATTCCGATGTCAAAAATGCCAAATTTTTTCGTGGACTTCCATCAAGACCTTGTTTATGCATACGGTTGTCCATCACGGCTTGTCAGACCCATTTGGAGGGTCAAATGAGCCCCGAAGCGAGCATACGCCTCATTTCGACGATTTTCGTGTGCTATAGCACACCATTTTTTGGGTGATCTTGATGCCGACGTCAAAAATGCCAAATTTTTTCGTGGCCGTCCGTCAAGACCTTGTCTATGCATACGGTTGGCCATCACGGCTTGCCCGACCCATTTGGAGGGTCAAACGAGCCCCGAATCGAGCATACGCCTCATTTCGATGATTTTCGTGTGCTATAGCACACCATTTTTTGGGTGATCCGGATTCCGACGTCAAAAATGTCAAATTTTTTTGTGGACGTCCGTCAAGACCTTGTCTATGCATACGGTTGGCCAACACGGCTTGTCCGACCCATTTGGAGGGTCAAACGAGCCCCGAAGCGAGCATACGCCTCATTTCGACGATTTTCGTGTGCTATAGCACATTTTTTTTTTGGGTGATCCGGATTCCGACGTCAAAAATGCCAAATGTTTTCGTGGACATCCGTCAAGACCTTGTCTATGCATACGGTTGGCCATCACTGCTCGTCCGACCCACTTGGAGGGTCAAACGAGCCCCGAAGCAAGCATACGTCTCATTTCGACGATTTTCGTGTGCTATAGCACACCATTTATTGGGTGATTCGGATTGCGACGTCAAAAATGCCAAATTTTTTCGTGGACGTCCGTAAAGACCTTGTCTATGCATACGGTTGGCCATCACGGCTTGTCCGACCCATTTGGAGGGTCAAACGAGCCCCGAAGCGAGCATACGCCTCATTTAGACGATTTTTGTGTGCTATAGCTCACCATTTTTTGGGTGATCCGGATTCCGACGTCAAAAATGTCAAATATTTTCGTGGACGTCTGTCAAGACCTTTTCTATGCATAGGTTGGCCAACACGGCTTGTCCGACCCATTTGGAGGGTCAAACGAGCCCCGAAGCGAGCATACGCCTCATTTCGACGATTTTCGTGTGCTATAGCACACCATTTTTTGGGTGATCTGGATTCCGACGTCAAAAACGCCAAATTTTTTCGAGGACGTCCGTCAAGACCTTGTCTATGCATACGGTTTGCCATCACGGCTTGTACGACCCATTTCGAGGGTCAAACGAGCCCCGAAGTTAGCATACGCCTCATTTAGACGATTTTCGTGTGCTATAGAACACCATTTTTTGGGTGATCCGGATTCCGACGTAAAAAATGCCAAATGTTTTTGTGGACGTCCGTCAAGACCTTGTATATGCATACGGTTGTCCATCATGGCTTGTCCGACCCATTTGGAGGGTCAAACGAGTCCCGTAGCGAGCATACGCCTCATTTCGATGATTTTCGTGTGCTATAGCACACCATTTTTTCGGTGATCCGGATTCCGACGTCAAAAATGCCAAATTTATTCATAGAACTCCGTCAAGACCTTGTCTATGCATACGGTTGGCCATCACGGCTCGTCCGACCCAATTGGAGGGTCAAACGAGCCCCGAAGGGAGCATACGCCTCATTTCGATGATTTTCGTGTGCTATAGCACACCATTTATTGGGTGATCCGGATTCCGACGTCAAAAATGCCAAATGTTTTCGTGGTTGTCCGTCAAGACCTTGTATATGCATACGATTGGCCATCACGGCTTGTCCGACCCATTTGGAGGGTCAAACGAGCCCCGAAGCGAGCATACGCCTCATTTCGACGATTTTCGTGTGCTATATCACACCATTTTTTGTGTGATCCGGATTCCGACGTCAAAAATGCCAATTTTTTTCATGGACATCCGTCAAGACCTTGTCTATGCATACGGTTGGCCATCACGGCTTGTACGACCCATTTTGAGGGTCAAACGAGCCCCGAAGTGAGCATACGCCTCATTTTGACGATTTTCGTGTGCTATAGCACACCTTTTTTTGGGTGATCCGGATTCCGACGTCAAAAATGCCAAATTTCTTAGTGGGCGTCCCTCAAGACCTTGTCTATGCATACGGTTGGCCATCACGGCTTGTAAGACCCATTTCGAGGGTCAAACGAGCCCCGAAGTGAGCATACGCCTCATTTCGACGATTTTCGTGTGCTATAGCACACCATTTTTTGGATGATCCGGATTCCGACGTCAAAAATGCCAAATTTCTTAGTGGACGTCCGTCAAGACCTTGTATATGCATACGGTTGGCCATCACGGCTTGTCCGACCCATTTGGAGGGTCAAACGAGCCCCGAAGCGAGCATACGCCTCATTTCGACGATTTTCGTGTGCTATAGCACACCATTTTTTGGGTGATCCGGATTCCAACGTCAAAAATGCAAAAATTTTTCATGGACGTCCGTCAAGACCTTGTCTATGCATACGGTTGGCCATCACGGCTTGTCCGACCCATTTGGAGGGTCAAATGAGCCCCGTAGCGAGCATACGCCTCATTTCGACGATTTTCGTGTGCTATAGCATACGATTTATTGGGTGATCCGGATTACGACGTCAAAAATGCAAAAAATTTTCGAGGACGTCCTTCAAGACCTTATCTATGCATACGGTTGGTCATCACGGCTTGTCCGACCCATTTGGAGGGTCAAACGAGCCCCGAAGCGAGCATACGCCTCATTTCAACGATTTTCGTGTGCTATAGCACACCATTTTTTGGGTGATCCGGATTCCGACGTCAAAAATGCCAAATTTTTTCATGGGCGTCCGTCAAGACCTTGTATATGCATACGGTTGGCCATCACGGCTTGTCCGACCAATTTCGAGGGTCAAACGATCCCCGAAGTGAGCATACACCTCATTTCGACGATTTTCGTGTGCTATAGCACACCATTTTTTGGGTGATCCGGATTCCGACGTCAAAAATGCCAAATTTCTTAGTGGACGTCCGTCAAAAACTTTTCTATGCATACGGTTGGCCATCACGGCTTGTCCGACCCATTTGGAGGGTCAAACGAGCCCCGAAGCGAGCATACGCCTCATTTCGATGATTTTCATGTGCTATAGCACACCATTTTTTGGGTGATCTGGATTCCGGCGTCAAAAATGCCAAATTTTTTCATGGACGTCCGTCAAGACCTTGTCTATGCATACGGTTGGCCATCACAGCTTGTCCGACCCATTTGGAGGGTCAAACGAGCCCCGTAGCGAGCATACGCCTCATTTCGGTGATTTTCGTGTGTTATAGCACACCATTTTTCAGGTGATCCGGATTTCGACGTCAAAAATGCAAACTTTTTTCAAGGACGTACTTAAAGACCTTATCTATGCATACGGTTGGCCATCACGGCTTGTCCGACCCATTTGGAGGGTCAAACGAGCTCCGAAATGAGCATACGCCTCATTTCGACGATTTTCGTGTGCTATAGCACACCATTTATTGGATGATCCGGATTCCGACGTCAAAAATGCAAAAATTTTTCGAGGACGTCCTTAAAGACCTTATCTATGCATACGGTTGGCCATCACGGCTTGTCTGACCCATTTGGAGGGTCAAACGAGCCCCGAAGCGAGCATACGCCTCATTTCGACGATTTTCCTGTGCTATAGCACACCATTTTTTGGTGATCCGGATTACGACGTCAAAAATGCAGAATTTTTTCATGGACGTCCGTCAAGACCTTGTCTATGGATAGGGTTGGCCATCACGGCTTGTCCGACCCATTTCGAGAGTCAAACGAGCCCCGAAGTGAGCATACGCCTCATTTCGACGATTTTCGTGTGCTATAGCACACCATTTTTTGGGTGATCCGGATTCCGACGTCAAAAATGCCAAATGTCTTAGTGGACGTCCGTCAAGATCCTTGTCTATGCATACGGTTGGCCATCACGGCTTGTCCGACCCATTTGCAGGGTCAAACGAGCCCCGAAGCGAGCATACGCCTTATTTCGACGATTTTCGTGTGCTATAGCACACCATTTTTTGGGTGATCCCGATTCCGATGTCAAAAATGTCAAATGTTTTCATGGACGTCCGTCAAGACCTTTTCTATGCATACGGTTGGCCATCACGGCTTGTCCGACCCATTTGGAGTGTCAAACGAGCCCCGAAACGAGCATACACCTCATTTCGACGACTTTCGTGTGCTATAGCACACCATTTTTTGGGTGATCCGGATTCCAACGTCAAAAATGCCAAATTTTTTCGTGGACGTCCGTCAAGACCTTGTCTATGCATACGGTTGGCAATCATGACTTGTTCGACCCATTTGGAGGGTCAAACGAACCCCGAAGCGAGCATACGCCTCATTTCGACGATTTTCGTGTGCTACAGCACACCATTTTTTGGGTGATCCGGATTCTGACGTCAAAAATGCCAAATGTTTTCGTGGACGTCCGTCAAGACCTTGTCTATGCATACGGTTGGCCACCACGGCTTGTCCGACCCATTTGGAGGGTCGAAAGAGCCCCGAAGCGAGCATACGCCTCATTTGACGATTTTCATGTGCTATAGCACACCATTTTTTTGGGTGATCCGGATTCCGACGTCAAAAATGCCAAATTTCTTAGTGGACGTCCGTCAAGACCTTGTCTATGCATACGGTTGGCCATCACGTCTTGTCCGACCCATTTGGAGGGTCAAACGAGCCCCGAAGCGAGCATACGCCTCATTTCGACGATTTTCATGTGCTATAGCACACCATTTTTTGGGTGATCCGGATTCCGACGTCAAAAATGCCAAATTTTATCATGGATGTCCGTCAAGATTTTGTCTATGCATACGGTTGGCCATCACGGCTTGTCCGACCCATTTGGAGGGTCAAACGAGCCCCGTAGCGAGCATACGCCTCATTTCGACGATTTTCGTATGCTATAACACACCATTTTTTGGGTGATCTGGATTCCGACGTCAAAAATGCCAAATTTCTTAGTGGACGTCCATCAAGACATTGTCTATGCATACGGTAGGCCATCACGGCTTGTCCGACCCATTTGGAGGGTCAAAAGAGCCCCGAAGCGAGCATACGCCTCATTTGACGTTTTCATGTGCTATAGCACACCATTTTTTTGGGTTATCCGGATTCCGACGTCAAAAATTCCAAATTTCTTAGTGGACGTCCGTCAAGACCTTGTCTATGGATAGGGTTGGCCATCACGGCTTGTCCGACCCATTTCGAGGGTCAAACGAGCCCCGAAGTGAGCATACGCCTCATTTCGATGATTTTCGTATGCTATAACACACCATTTTTTATGTGATCTGGATTCCGACGTCAAAAATGCCAAATATCTTAGTGGACGTCTATCAAGACATTGTTTATGCATACGGTTGGCCATCACGGCTTGTCCGACCCATTTGGAGGATCAAACGAGCCCCAAAGCGAGCATACGCCTCATTTCGACAATTTTCGTGTGCTATAGCACACCATTTTTTGGGTGATCCTGATTCTGACGTCAAAAATGCCAAATGTTTTCGTGGACGTCCGTCAAGACCTTTTCTATGGATACGGTTGGCCATCACGGCTTGTCCGACCCATTTGGAGGGTCAAACGAGCCCCGAAGCGAGCATACGCCTCATTTCGACGATTTTCATGTGCTATAGCACACCATTTTTTGGGTGATCCGGATTCCGACGTCAAAAATGCCAAATTTTTTTCGTGGACGTACGTCAAGACCTTGTCTATGCATACGGTTGGCCATCACGGCTTGTCCAATCCAATTGGAGGGTCAAACAAGCCCCGAAGCGAGCATACGCCTCATTTCGACGATTTTCTTGTGCTATAGCACACCATTTTTTGGTTGATCTGGATTCCGATGTCAAAAAAGCCAAATGTTTTCGTGGACGTCCGTCAAGACATTGTATATGCATACGGTTTCCATCACGGCTTGTCCGACCCATTTCGAGGGTCAAACGAGCCTTGAAGCGAGCATACGCCTCATTTCGACGATTTTCGTGTGCTTATAGCACACTATTTTTTGGGTTATCCGGATTCCGACGTCAAAAATGTCAAATTTTTTTGTGGACGTCCGTCAAGACCTTGTCTATGCATACGGTTGGCCATCACGGCTTGTCTGACCCATTTGGAGGGTCAAACGAGCCCCGAAGCGAGCATACGCCTCATTTCGACGATTTTCGTGTGCTATAGCACACCATTTTTTGGGTGATCCGGATTCCAACGTCAAAAATGACAAATTTTTTCATGGACGTCCGTAGAGACCTTGTCTATGCATACGGTTAGCCATCACGGCCTGTCCGACCCATTTGGAGGGTCAAACGAGCCCCGTAGCTAGCATACGCCTCATTTCGAAGATTTTCGTATGCTACAGCACACCATTTTTTGGGTGATCTGGATTCTGACGTCAAAAATGCAAAATTTATTCGTGGACGTCCGTCAAAACCTTGTCTATGTATACGGTTGGCCATCACGGCTCGTCTGACCCAATTGGAGGGTCAAACGAGCCCCGAAGGGAGCATACGCCTCATTTCGACAATTTTCGTGTGCTATAGCACACCATTTATTGGGTGATCCGGATTGCGACGTCAAAAATGAAATTTTTTTTCGAGGTCGTCTTTCAAGACCTTATCTATGCATACGGTTGGCCATAACGGCTTGTCCAACCCATTTGGAGGGTCAAACGAGCCCCGAAGCGAGCATACGCCTCATTTCGACGATTTTCGTGTGCTATAGCACACCATTTTTTTGGTGATCCGGATTCCGATGTCAAAAATGCCAAATTTTTTCATGGACGTCCGTCAAGACCTTGTCTATGCATAGGGTTGGCCATCACGGCTTGTCCGACCCATTTCGAGGGTCAAACGAGCCCCGAAGTGAACATACGCCTCATTTCGATGATTTTCGTGTGCTATAGCACACCATTTATTGGGTGATCCGGATTCCGATGTCAAAAATGCCAAATTTTTTCGTGGACGTCCGTCAAGACCTTGTCTATGCATACGGTTGGCCATCACGGCTTGTCCGACCCATTTGTAGGGTCAAACGAGCCCCGAAGCGAGCATACGCCTCATTTCGATGATTTTTGTTTGCTATAACACACCATTTTTTGGGTGATCCAGATTCCGACGTCAAAAATGCCAAATTTTTTCGTGGACGTCCATCAAGACCTTGTCTATGCATACGGTTGGCCATCACGGCTTGTCCGACCCGTTTGGAGGGTCAAACGAGCCCCGAAGTGAGTATGCGCCTTATTTCGACGATTTTCGTGTGCTATAGCACACCATTTGTTGGGTGATCTGGATTCCGACGTCAAAAATGCCAAATTTTTTCGTGGCCATCCGTCAAGACCTTGTCTATGCATATGGTTGGCCATCACGGCTTGTCCGATCCATTTGTACGGTCAAACGAGCCCCGATGCGAGCACACCATTTTTTGGGTGATCCGGATTCCGATGTCAAAAATGCCAAATTTTTTTGTTGACGTCCGTCAAGACCTTGTCTATGGATACGGTTGGCCATCACGTCTTGTCCGACCCATTTGGAGGGTCAAACGAGCACCGAAGCGAGCATACGCCTCATTTCGATGATTTTCGTGTGCTATAGCACACCATTTTTTGGTTGATCCGGATTCTGATGTCAAAAATGCCAAATGTTTTCGTGGACGTCCGTCAAGACCTTGTCTATGCATACGGTTGGCCATCACGGCTTGTCCGACCCATTTGGAGGGTCAAACAAGCCCCGAAGCGAGCATACGCCTCATTTCGACGATTTTCGTGTGCTATAGCACACCATTTTTTGGGTGATCTAGATTCCGACGTCAAAAATGCGAAATGTTTTCGTGGACGTCTGTCAAGACCTTTTCTATGCATACGGTTGGCCATCACGGCTTGTCCGACCCATTTGGAGGGTCAAACGAGACCCGAAGCGAGCATACGCCTCATTTCGACGATTTTCGTGTGCTATAGCACACCATTTTTTGGGTGATCCGGATTCCGACGTCAAAAATGCCAAATTTTTTAGTGGACGTCCGTCAAGACCTTGTATATGCATACGATTGGCCATCACGGCTTGTCCGACATATTTGGAGGGTCAAACGAGCCCCGAATCGAGCATACGCCTCATTTCGATGATTTTCTTGTGCTATAGCACACCATTTTTTGGGTGATCCGGATTCCGACGTCAAAAATGCCAAACATTTTCGTGGACGTCCATCAAGACCTTGTCTATGCATACGATTGGCCATCACGGCTTGTCCGACCCATTTGGAGGGTCAAACGAGCCCCGAAGCGAGCATACGCCTCATTTCGACGACTTTCGTGTGCTATATCACACCATTTTTTGGGTGATACGGATTCCGACGTCAAAAATGCCAAATGTTTTCGTGGACGTCCGTCAAGACCTTGTATATGCATACGATTGGCCATCACGGCTTGTCCGACCCATTTGGAGGGTCAAACGAGCCCCGAATCGAGCATACGCCTCATTTCGACGATTTTTCCTGTGCTATAGCACACCATTTTTTGGGTAATCCGGATTCCGACATCAAAAATGCCAAATTTTTTCGTGGACGTCCGTCAAGACCTTGTATATGCATACGATTGGCCATCACGGCTTGTCCGACCCATTTGGAGGTTCAAACGAGCCCCGAATCGAGCATACGCCTCATTTCGACGATTTTCCTGTGCTATAGCACACCATTTTTTGGGTGATCCAAATTCCGACGTCAAAAATGCCAAATTTTTTCGTGGACGTCCATCAAGACCTTGTCTATGCATACGGTTGGCCATCACGGCTTGTCCGACCCATTTGTAGGGTCAAAAGAGCCCCGAAGCGAGCATACGCCTCATTTCGATGATTTTTGTATGCTATAACACACCATTTTTTGGTTGATCCGGATTACGATGTCAAAAATGCCAAATGTTTTCGTGGACGTCCGTCAAGACCTTGTCTATGCATACGGCTGGCCATCACGGCTTGTCCGACCCATTTGGAGGGTCAAACGAGCCCCGAAGCGACCATACGCCTCATTTCGACGATTTTCGTGTGCTATAGCACACCATTTTTTGGGTGATCCGGATTCCGATGTAAAAAATGCCAAATTTTTTCGTGGACGTCCATCAAGACCTTGTCTATGCATACGATTGTCCATCACGGCTTGTCCGACCCATTTGGAGGGTCAAACGAGCCCCGAAGCGAGCATGCGCCTCATTTCCGACCCAATTCGAGGGTCAAACGAGCCCCGAAGCAAGCATACGCCTCATTTCGACGATTTTCATCTGCTATAGCACACCAATCTTTTGGGTGATCAGGATTCCGACGTCAAAAATGCCAAATTTTTTCGTGGACGTCCGTCAAGACCTTGTCTATGCATACGGTTGGCCATCACGGCTTGTACGACCCATTTGGAGGGTCAAACGAGCCCCGAAGCGAGCATACGCCTCATTTCGATGATTTTCGTGTGCTATAGCACACCATTTTTTGGGTGATCCGGATTCCGACATCAAAAATGCAAAATTTTTTCGTGGACGTCCGTCAAAATCTTCTCTATGCATACGGTTGGCCATCACGGCTTGTCCGACCCATTTGTAGGGTCAAAAGAGCCCCGAAGCGAGCATACGCCTCATTTCGATGATTTTTGTATGCTATAACACACCATTTTTTGGTTGATCCGGATTACGATGTCAAAAATGCCAAATGTTTTCGTGGACGTCCGTCAAGACCTTGTCTATGCATACGGCTGGCCATCACGGCTTGTCCGACCCATTTGGAGGGTCAAACGAGCCCCGAAGCGAGCATACGCCTCATTTCGACGATTTTCGTGTGCTATAGCACACCATTTTTTGGGTGATCCGGATTCCAACGTCAAAAATGCCAAATGTTTTCGTGGACGTCTTTCAAGACCTTTTCTATGCATACGGTTGTCCATCACGGCTTGTCCGAACCCATTTGGAGGGTCAAACGAGACCCGAAGCGAGCATACGCCTCATTTCGACGATTTTTGTGTGCTATAGCACACCATTTTTTGGGTGATCCGGATTCCGACGTCAAAAATGCCAAATTTTTTCGTGGAAGTCCGTCAAGACCTTGTATATTCATACGATTGGCCATCACGGCTTGTCCGACCCATTTGGAGGGTCAAACGAGCCCCGAATCGAGCATACGCCTCATTTCGACGATTTTCCTGTTAAATAGCACACCATTTTTTGGGTGATCCGGATTCTGACGTCAAAAATGCCAAATGTTTTCGTGGGCGTCCATCAAGACCTTGTCTATGCATACAGTTGGCCATCACGGCTTGTCCGACCCATTTCGAGGGTCAAACGAGCCCCGAAGCGAGCATACGCCTCATTTCGACGATTTTCGTGTGCTATAGCACACCATTTTTGGGTGATCCGGATTCCGATGTCAAAAAGTCCAAATTTTTTCGTGGACTTCCATCAAGACCTTGTTTATGCATACGGTTGTCTATCACGGCTTGTCAGACCCATTTGGAGGGTCAAATGAGCCCCGAAGCGAGCATACGCCTCATTTCGACGATTTTTGTGTGCTATAGCACACCATTTTTTGGGTGATCTTGATGCCGACGTCAAAAATGCAAAATTTTTTCGTGGCCGTCCGTCAAGACCTTGTCTATGCATACGGTTGGCCATCACGGCTTGTCCGACCCATTTGGAGGGTCAAACGAGCCCCGAATCGATCATACGCCTCATTTCGATGATTTTCGTGTGCTATAGCACACCATTTTTTGGGTGATCCGGATTCCGACGTCAAAAATGCCAAATTTTTTTGTGGACGTCCGTCAAGACCTTGTCTATGCTTACGGTTGGCCATCACGGCTTGTCCGACCCATTTGGAGGGTCAAACGAGCTCCGAAGCGAGCATACGCCTCATTTCGACGATTTTCGTGTGCTATAGCACATTATTTTTTGGGTGATCCGGATTCCGACGTCAAAAATGCCAAATGTTTTCGTGGACATCCGTCAAGACCTTGTCTATGCATACGGTTGGCCATCACGGCTCGTCCGACCCACTTGAAGGGTCAAACGAGCCCCGAAGCAAGCATACGCCTCATTTCGACGATTTTCGTGTGCTATAGCACACCATTTATTGGGTGATTCGGATTACGACGTCAAAAATGCCAAATTTTTTTGTGGACATCCGTAAAGACCTTGTCTATGCATACGGTTGGCCATCACGGCTCGTCCGACCCATTTGGAGGGTCAAACGAGCCACGAAGCGAGCATACGCCTCATTTCGACGATTTTCGTGTGCTATAGCACACCATTTTTTGGGTGATCTGGATTCCGACGTCAAAAATGCCAAATTTTTTCGAGGACGTCCGTCAAGACCTTGTATATGCATACGGTTGGCCATCACGGCTTGTCCGACCCATTTCGAGGGTCAGACGAGCCCCGAAGTGAGCATACGCCTCATTTAGACGATTTTCGTGTGCTATAGCTCACCATTTTTTGGGTGATCCGGATTCCGACGTCAAAAATGTCAAATATTTTCGTGGACGTCTGTCAAGACCTTTTCTATGCATACGGTTGGCCAACACGGCTTGTCCGACCCATTTGGTGGGTCAAACGAGCCACGAAGCGAGCATACGCCTCATTTCGACGATTTTCGTGTGCTATAGCACACCATTTTTTGGGTGATCTGGATTCCGACGTCAAAAATGCCAAATTTTTTCGAGGACGTCCGTCAAGACTTTGTATATGCATACGGTTGGCCATCACGGCTTGTCCGACCCATTTCGAGGGTCAGACGAGCCCCGAAGTGAGCATACGCCTCATTTAGACGATTTTCGTGTGCTATAGCACATCATTTTTTGGGTGATCCGGATTCCGACGTCAAAAATGCCAAATGTTTTTGTGGACGTCCGTCAAGACCTTGTCTATGCATACGGTTGGCCATCACGGGTTGTCTGACCCATTTGGAGGGTCAAATGAGCCCCGTAGCGAGCATACGCCTCATTTCGACGATTTTCGTGTGCTATAGCACACCATTTATTGGGTGATCCGGATTCCGACGTCAAAAATGCAAAAAATTTTCGAGGAAGTCCTTCAAGACCTTATCTATGCACACGGTTGGTCATCACGGCTTGTCCGACCCATTTGGAGGGTCAAACGAGCCCCGTAGCGAGCATACGCCTCATTTCGACGATTTTCGTGTGCTATAGCACACCATTTTTTGGGTGATCCGTATTCCAACGTCAAAAATGCCAAATTTTTTCATGGACGTCCGTCAAGACCTTTTATATGCATACGGTTGGCCATCACGGCTTGTCCGACCCATTTCGACGGTCAAACGAGCCCCGAAGTGAGCATACGCCTCATTTCGACGATTTTCGTGTGCTATAGCACACCATTTTTTGGGTGATCCGGATTCTGACGTCAAAAATGCCAAATTTCTTAGTGGACGTCCGTCAAAAACTTTTCTATGCATACGGTTGGCCATCACGGCTTGTCCGACCCATTTGGAGGGTCAAACGAGCCCCGAAGCGAGCATACGCCTCATTTCGATGATTTTCATGTGCTATAGCACACCATTTTTTGGGTGATCCGGATTCCGGCGTCAAAAATGCCAAATTTTTTCGTGGACGTCCGTCAAGACCTTGTCTATGCATACAGTTGGCCATCACGGCTTGTCCGACCCATTTGGAGGGTCAAACGAGCCCCGAAGCGAGCATACGCCTCATTTCGACGATTTTCGTGTGCTATAGCACACCATTTTTTGGGTGATCCGGATTCCGACGTAAAAAATGCCAAATTTTTTCATGGACGTCCGTCAAGACCTTTTATATGCATACGGTTGGCCATCACGGCTTGTCCGACCCATTTCGACGGTCAAACGAGCCCCGAAGTGAGCATACGCCTCATTTCGACGATTTTCGTGTGCTATAGCACACCATTTTTTGGGTGATCCGGATTCTGACGTCAAAAATGCCAAATTTCTTAGTGGACGTCCGTCAAAAACTTTTCTATGCATACGGTTGGCCATCACGGCTTGTCCGACCCATTTGGAGGGTCAAACGAGCCCCGAAGCGAGCATACGCCTCATTTCGATGATTTTCATGTGCTATAGCACACCATTTTTTGGGTGATCCGGATTCCGGCGTCAAAAATGCCAAATTTTTTCGTGGACGTCCGTCAAGACCTTTTCTATGCATACGGTTGGCCATCACGGCTTGTCCGACCCATTTGGAGGGTCAAACGAGCCCCGTAGCGAGCATACGCCTCATTTCGACGATTTTCGTGTGCTATAGCACACCATTTTTTGGGTGATCCGTATTCCAACGTCAAAAATGCCAAATGTTTTCGTGGACGTCTATCAAGACCTTTTCTATGCATACGGTTGGCCATCACGGCTTGTCCGAACCCATTTGGAGGGTCAAACGAGACCCGAAGCGAGCATACGCCTCATTTCGACGATTTTCGTGTGCTATAGCACACCATTTTTTGGGTGATCCGGATTCCAACGTCAAAAATGCCAAATTTCTTTGTGGACGTCCGTCAAGACCTTGTATTTGCATACGGTTGGCCATCACGGCTTGTCCGACCCATTTGGAGGGTCAAACGAGCCCCGAAGCGAGCATACGCCTCATTTCGACGATTTTCCTGTGCTATAGCAAACCATTTTTTGGGTGATCCGGATTCTGACGTCAAAAATGCCAAATGTTTTTGTGGACGTCCGTCAAGACCATTTCTATGCATACGGTTGGCCATCACGGCTTGTCCGACCCATTTGGAGGGTCAAACGAGCCCCGAAACGAGCATACGCCTCATTTCGATGATTTTCGTGTGCTAGCACACCATTTTTTGGGTTATCCGGATTCCAACGTCAAAAATGCCAAATCTTTTCATGGACGTCCGTAGAGACCTTGTCTATGCATACGGTTGGCTATCACGGCCTGTCCGACCCATTTGGAGGGTCAAACGAGCCCCGTAGCGAGCATACGCCTCATTTCAAAGATTTTCATGTGCTACAGCACACCATTTTTTGGGTGATCCGGATTCCGACGTCAAAAATGCAAAATTTATTCGTGGACGTCCGTCAAGACCTTGTCTATGCATACGGTTGGCCATCACGGCTCGTCCGACCCAATTAGAGGGTCAAACGAGCCCGGAAGGGAGCATACGCCTCATTTCGACGATTTTCGTGTGCTATAGCACACCATTTATTGGGTGATCCGGATTCCGACGTCAAAAATGCAAACTTTTTTCGAGGACGTAGTTAAAGACCTTATCTATGCATACGGTTGGCCATCACGGCTCTTCCGACCCATTTGGAGGGTCAAACGAGCCCCAAAATGAGCATACGCCTCATTTAGACGATTTTCGTGTGCTATAGCACACCATTTATTGGGTGATCCGGATTCCGACGTCAAAAATGCCAAATTGCTTAGTGGACGTTCGTCAAGACCTTGTCTATGCATACGGTTGGCCATCACGGCTTGTCTGACCCATTTGGAGGGTCAAACGAGCCCCGAAGCGAGCATACGCTTCATTTCGACGATTTTCGTGTGCTATAGCACACCATTTTTTGGTGATCCGGATTACGACGTCAAAAATGCCAAATTTTTTCATGGACGTCGTCAAGACCTTGTCTATGGATAGGGTTGGCCATCACGGCTTGTCCGACCCATTTCGAGGGTCAAACGAGCCCCGAAGTGAGCACACGCCTCATTTCGACGATTTTCGTGTGCTATAGCACACCACTTTTTGGGTGATCCGGATTCCGACGTCAAAAATGCCAAATTTCTTAGTGGACGTCCGTCAAGACCTTGTCTATGCATACGGTTGGCCATCACGGCTTGTCCGACCCATTTGGAGGGTCAAACGAGCCCCGAAGCGAGCATACACCTCATTTCGACGATTTTCGTGTGCTATAGCACACCATTTTTTGGGTTATCCGGATTCCAACGTCAAAAATGCCAAATGTTTTCATGGACGTCCGTAGAGACCTTGTCTATGCATACGGTTGACCATCACGGCCTGTCCGACCCATTTGGAGGGTCAAACGAGCCCCGTAGCGAGCATACGCCTCATTTCGACGATTTTCGTGTGCTATAGCACACCATTTTTTGGGTTATCCGGATTCCAACATCAAAAATGCCAAATTTTTTCATGGACATCCATAGAGACCTTGTCTATGCATACGGTTGGCCATCACGGCCTGTCCGACCCATTTGGAGGGTCAAACGAGCCCCGTAGCGAGCATACGCCTCATTTCAAAGATTTTTGTGTGCTACAGCACACCATTTTTTGGGTGATCCGGATTCCGACGTCAAAAATGCAAAATTTATTCGTGCACGTCCGTCAAGACCTTGTCCATGCATACGGTTGGCCATCACGGCTTGTCCGACCCATTTGGAGGGTCAAACGAGCCCCGAAGGGAGCATACGCCTCATTTCAACGATTTTCGTGTGCTATAGCACACCATTTATTGGGTGATCCGGATTCCGACGTCAAAAATGCAAACTTTTTTCGAGGACGTACTTAAAGACCTTATCTATGCATACGGTTGGCCATCACGTCTTATCCGACCCATTTGGAGGGTCAAACGAGCCCCGAAATGAGCATACGCCTCATTTCGACGATTTTCGTGTGCTATAGCACACCATTTATTGGGTGATCCGGATTCCGACGTCAAAAATGCAAAATTTTTTCGAGGAAGTCCTTAAAGACCTTATCTATGCATACGGTTGGCCATCACGGCTTGTCTGACCCATTTGGAGGGTCAAACGAGCCCCGAAGCGAGCATACGCTTCATTTCGACGATTTTCGTGTGCTATAGCACACCATTTTTTGGTGATCCGGATTACGACGTCAAAAATGCCAAATTTTTTCATGGACGTCCGTCAAGACCTTGTCTATGGATAGGGTTGGCCATCACGGCTTGTCCGACCCATTTCGAGGGTCAAACGAGCCCCGAAGTGAGCACACGCCTCATTTCGACGATTTTCGTGTGCTATAGCACACCACTTTTTGGGTGATCCGGATTCCGACGTCAAAAATGCCAAATTTCTTAGTGGACGTCCGTCAAGACCTTGTCTATGCATACGGTTGGCCATCACGGCTTGTCCGACCCATTTGGAGGGTCAAACGAGCCCCGAAGCGAGCATACGCCTCATTTCGACGATTTTCGTGTGCTATAGCACACCATTTTTTGGGTTATCCGGATTCCAACGTCAAAAATGCCAAATGTTTTCATGGACGTCCGTAGAGACCTTGTCTATGCATACGGTTGACCATCACGGCCTGTCCGACCCATTTGGAGGGTCAAACGAGCCCCGTAGCGAGCATACGCCTCATTTCAAAGATTTTTGTGTGCTACAGCACACCATTTTTTGGGTGATCCGGATTCCGACGTCAAAAATGCAAAATTTATTCGTGGACGTCCGTCAAGACCTTGTCTATGCATACGGTTGTCCATCACGGCTTGTCCGACCCATTTGGAGGGTCAAACGAGCCCCGAAGGGAGCATACGCCTCATTTCGACGATTTTCGTGTGCTATAGCACACCATTTATTGGGTGATCCGGATTCCGACGTCAAAAATGCAAACTTTTTTTGAGGACGTACTTAAAGACCTTATCTATGCATACGGTTGGCCATCACGGCTTGTCCGACCCATTTGGAGGGTCAAACGAGCCCCGAAATGAGCATACGCCTCATTTCGACGATTTTCGTGTGCTATAGCACACCATTTATTGGGTGATCCGGATTCCGACGTCAAAAATGCAAAATTTTTTCGAGGACGTCCTTAAAGACCTTATCTATGCATACGGTTGGCCATCACGGCTTGTCTGACCCATTTGGAGGGTCAAATGAGCCCCGAAGCGAGCATACGCTTCATTTCGACGATTTTCGTGTGCTATAGCACACCATTTTTTGGTGATCCGGATTACGATGTCAAAAATGCCAAATTTTTTCATGGACGTCCGTCAAGACCTTGTCTATGGATAGGGTTGGCCATCACGGCTTGTCCGACCCATTTCGAGGGTCAAACGAGCCCCGAAGTGAGCATACGCCTCATTTCGATGATTTTCGTGTGCTATAGCACACCATTTTTTGGGTAATCCGGATTCCAACGTCAAAAATGCCAAATGTTTTCATCGACGTCCGTAGAGACCTTGTCTATGCATACGGTTGGCCATCACGGCCTGTCCGACCCATTTGGAGGGTCAAACGAGCCCCGTAGCGAGCATACGCCTCATTTCGACGATTTTCGTGTGCTATAGCACACCACTTTTTGGGTGATCCGGATTCCGACGTCAAAAATGCCAAATTTCTTAGTGGACGTCCGTCAAGACCTTGTCTATGCATACGGTTGGCCATCACGGCTTTTCCGACCCATTTGCAGGGTCAAACGAGCCCGAAGCGAGCATACGCCTCATTTCGACAATTTTCGTGTGCTATAGCACACCATTTTTTGGGTGATCCCGATTCCAATGTCAAAAATGTCAAATGTTTTCATGGACGTCCGTCAAGACCTTTTCTATGCATACGGTTAGCCATCACGGCTTGTCCGACCCATTTGGAGTGTCAAACGAGCCCCGAAGCGAGCATACGCCTCATTTCGACGATTTTCGTGTGCTATAGCACACCATTTTTTGGGTGATCCGGATTCCAATGTCAAAAATGCCAAATTTTTTCGTGGACGTCCATCAAGACCTTGTCTATGCATACGGTTGTCCATCGGCTTTTCCGACCCATTTGGAGGGTCAAACGAGCCCCGAAGCGAGCATACGCCTAATTTCGACGATTTTCGTGTGCTATAGCACACCATTTTTTGGGTGATCCGAATTCTGACGTCAAAATGCCAAATGTTTTCGTGGACGTCCGTCAAGACCTTGTCTATGCATACGGTTGGCCATCACGGCTTGTCCGACCCATTTGGAGGGTCAAAAGAGCCCCGAAGCGAGCATACGCCTCATTTGACGATTTTCATGTGCTATAGCACACCATTTTTTTTGGTGATCCGGATTCCGACGTGAAAAATGCCAAATTTCTTAGTGGACATCCGTCAAGACCTTGTCTATGCATACGATTGGCCATCACGTCTTGTCCGACCCAATTGGAGGGTCAAACGAGCCCTGAAGCGAGCATACACCTCATTTCGACGATTTTCGTGTGCTATAGCACACCATTTTTTGGGTAATCCGGATTCCAACGTCAAAAATGCCAAATTTTTTCGTGGACGTCCGTCAAGACCTTGTCTATGCATACGGTTGGCAATCATGACTTGTTCGACCCATTTGGAGGGTCAAACGAGCCCCGAAGCGAGCATACGCCTCATTTCGACGATTTTCGTATGCTACAGCACACCATTTTTTGGGTGATCCGAATTCTGACGTCAAAATGCCAAATGTTTTCGTGGACGTCCGTCAAGACCTTGTCTATGCATACGGTTGGCCATCACGGCTTGTCCGACCCATTTGGAGGGTCAAAAGAGCCCCGAAGCGAGCATACGCCTCATTTGACGATTTTCATGTGCTATAGCACACCATTTTTTTTGGTGATCCGGATTCCGACGTGAAAAATGCCAAATTTCTTAGTGGACATCCGTCAAGACCTTGTCTATGCATACGATTGGCCATCACGTCTTGTCCGACCCAATTGGAGGGTCAAACGAGCCCTGAAGCGAGCATACGCCTCATTTCGACGTTTTTCGTGTACTATAGCATACCATTTTTTGGGTGATCCGGATTCCGACGTCAAAAATGCCAAATTTTTTCATGGACATCCGTCAAGATTTTGTCTATGCATACGGTTGGCCATCACGGCTTGTCCGACCCATTTGGAGGGTCAAACGAGCCCCGTAGAGAGCATACGCCTCATTTCGATGATTTTCGTGTGCTATAACACACCATTTTTTGGGTGATCTGGATTCCGACGTCAAAAATGCCAAATTTCTTAATGGACGTCCATCAAGACATTGTCTATGCATACGGTTGGCCATCACGGCTTGTCCGACCCATTTGGAGGTTCAAACGAGCCCCAAAGCGAGCATACGCCTCATTTCGACAATTTTCGTGTGCTATAGCACACCATTTTTTGGGTGATCCGGATTCCGACGTCAAAAATGCCAAATGTTTTCGTGGACGTCCGTCAAGACCTTTTCTATGGATACGGTTGGCCATCACGGCTTGTCCGACCCATTTGGAGGGTCAAACGAGCCCCGAAGCGAGCATACGCCTCATTTCGACGATTTTCATGTGCTATAGCACACCATTTTTTGGGTGATCCGGATTCCGACGTCAAAAATGCCAAATGTTTTCGTGGACGTCTATCAAGACCTTGTCTATGCATACGGTTGGCCATCACGGCTCGTCCGACCCACTTGGAGGGTCAAACGAGCCCCGAAGCGAGCATACGCCTCATTTCGACGATTTTCGTGTGCTATAGCACACCATTTATTGGGTGATCTGGATTCCGACGTCAAAAATGCCAAATTTTTTCATGGACGTCCGTCAAGACCTTATCTATGCATACGGTTGGCCATCACAGCTTGTCCGACCCATTTGGAGTGTCAAATGAGCCCCGAAGCAAGCATACGCCTCATTTCGACGATTTTCGTGTCCTATAGCACACCATTTTTTGGGTGATTTGGATTCCGACGTCAAAAATGCCAAATTTTTCTTGGACGTCCGTCAAGACCTTATCTATGCATACGGTTGGCCATCACGGCTTGTCCGACCCATTTGAAGGGTCAAACGAGCCCCGAAGCGAGCATACGCCTCATTTCGACGATTTTCGTGTGCTATAGCACACCATTTTTTGGGTGATCCGGATTCCGACGTCAAAAATGCCAAATTTTTTCGTGGACGTCCGTCAAGACCTTGTCTATGCATACGGTTGGCCATCACTGCTCGTTTGACCCATTTGGAGGGTCAAACAAGCCCCGAAGCGAGGATACGCCTCATTTCGACGATTTTCGTGTGCTATAGCACACCATTTATTGTGTGATCCGGATTCCGACGTCAAAAATGCCAAATTTTTTCATGGACGTACGTCAAGACCTTGTCTATGCATACGGTTGGCCATCACGGCTTGTCCGATCCAATTGGAGGGTCAAACAAGCCCCGAAGCGAGCATACGCCTCATTTCGACGATTTTCTTGTGCTATAGCACACCATTTTTTGGTTGATCCGGATTCCGATGTCAAAAAAGCCAAATGTTTTCGTGGACGTCCGTCAAGACATTGTATATGCATACGGTTTCCATCACGGCTTGTCCGACCCATTTCAAGGGTCAAACGAGCCTTGAAACGAGCATACGCCTCATTTCGACGATTTTCGTGTGCTTATAGCACACTATTTTTTGGGTTATCCGGATTCTGACGTCAAAAATGCCAAATTTTTTTGTGGACGTCCGTCAAGACCTTGTCTATGCATACGGTTGGCCATCACAGCTTGTCCGACCCATTTGGAGGGTCAAACGAGCCCCGAAGCGAGCATACGCCTCATTTCGACGATTTTCGTGTGCTATAGCACACCATTTTTTGGGTGATCCGGATTCCAACGTCAAAAATGACAAATTTTTTCATGGAAGTCCGTAGAGACCTTGTCTATGCATACGGTTGGCCATCACGGCCTGTCCGACCCATTTGGAGGGTCAAACGAGCCCCGTAGCGAGCATACGCCTCATTTCGAAGATTTTCGTGTGCTACAGCACACCATTTTTTGGGTGATCCGGATTCTGACGTCAAAAATGCAAAATTTATTCGTGGACGTCCGTCAAAACCTTGTCTATGCATACGGTTGGCCATCACGGCTCGTCTGACCCAATTGGAGGGTCAAACGAGCCCCGAAGGGAGCATACGCCTCATTTCGACGATTTTCGTGTGCTATAGCACACCATTTTTTGGGTGATTTGGATTCCGACGTCAAAAATGCCAAATTTTTCTTGGACGTCCGTCAAGACCTTATCTATGCATACGGTTGGCCATCACGGCTTGTCTGACCCATTTGAAGGGTCAAACGAGCCCCGAAGCGAGCATACGCCTCATTTCGACGATTTTCGTGTGCTATAGCACACCATTTTTTGGGTGATCCGGATTCCGACGTCAAAAATGCCAAATTTTTTCATGGACGTCCGTCAAGATTTTGTCTATGCATACGGTTGGCCATCACGGCTTGTCCGACCCATTTGGAGGGTCAAACGAGCCCCGTAGAGAGCATACGCCTCATTTCGACGATTTTCGTGTGCTATAACACACCATTTTTTGGGTGATCTGGATTCCGACGTCAAAAATGCCAAATTTCTTAGTGGACGTCCATCAAGACATTGTCTATGCATACGGTTGGCCATCACGGCTTGTCCGACCCATTTGGAGGGTCAAACGAGCCCCAAAGCGAGCATACGCCTCATTTCGACAATTTTCGTGTGCTATAGCACACCATTTTTTGGGTGATCCGGATTCCGACGTCAAAAATGCCAAATGTTTTCGTGGACGTCCGTCAAGACCTTTTCTATGGATACGGTTGGCCATCACGGCTTGTCCGACCCATTTGGAGGGTCAAACGAGCCCCGAAGCGAGCATACGCCTCATTTCGACGACTTTCGTGTGCTATATCACACCATTTTTTGGGTGATACGGATTCCGACGTCAAAAATGCCAAATGTTTTCGTGGTTGTCCGTCAAGACCTTGTATATGCATACGATTGGCCATCAAGGCTTGTCCGACCCATTTGGAGGGTCAAACGAGCCCCGAATCGAGCATACCCCTCATTTCGACGATTTTCCTGTGCTATAGCACACCATTTTTTGGGTGATCCGGATTCCGACGTCAAAAATGCCAAATTTTTTCGTGGACGTCCGTCAAGACCTTGTATATGCATACGATTGGCCATCACGGCTTGTCCGACCCATTTGGAGGGTCAAACGAGCCTCGAATCGAGCATACGCCTCATTTCGATGATTTTCCTGTGCTATAGCACACCATTTTTTGGGTGATCCGAATTCCGACGTCAAAAATGCCAAATTTTTTCGTGGACGTCCATCAAGACCTTGTCTATGCATACAGTTGGCCATCACGGCTTGCCCGACCCATTTCGAGGGTCAAACGAGCCCCGAAGCGAGCATACGCATCATTTCGACGATTTTCATGTGCTATAGCACACCATTTTTTGGGTGATCCAGATTCCGATGTAAAAAATGCCAAATTTTTTCGTGGACGTCCATCAAGACCTTATCTATGCATACGATTGTCCATCACGGCTTGTCCGACCCATTTGGAGGGTCAAACGAGCCCCGAAGCGAGCATGCGCCTCATTTCCAACCCATTTCAAGGGTCAAACGAGCCCCGAAGCAAGCATACGCCTCATTTCGACGATTTTCGTCTGCTATAGCACACCAATCTTTTGGGTGATCAGGATTCCGACGTCAAAAATGCCAAATTTTTTTGTGGACGTCCGTCAAGACCTTGTCTATGCATACGGTTGGCCATCACGTCTTGTCCGACCCATTTGGAGGGTCAAACGAGCCCCGAAGCGAGCATACGCCTCATTTCGATGATTTTCGTGTGCTATAGCACACCATTTTTTGGGTGATCCGGATTCCGACGTCAAAAATGCCAAATTTTTTCGTGGACGTCCGTCAAGACCTTCTCTATGCATACGGTTGGCCATCACGGCTTGTCCGACCCATTTGTAGGGTCAAACGAGCCCCGAAGCGAGCATACGCCTCATTTCGATGATTTTTGTATGCTATAACACACCATTTTTTGGTTGATCCGGATTACGATGTCAAAAATGCCAAATGTTTTCGTGGACGTCCGTCAAGACCTTGTCTATGCATACGGTTGGCCATCACTGCTTGTCCGACCCATTTGGAGGGTCAAACGAGCCCCGAAGCGAGCATACGCCTCATTTCGACGATTTTCGTGTGCTATTGCACACCATTTTTTGGGTGATCCGGATTCCGACGATAAAAATGCCAAATATTTTCGTGGACGTCTGTCAAGACCTTTTCTATGTATATGGTTGGCCATCACGGCTTGTCCGAACCCATTTGGAGGGTCAAACGAGACCCGAAGCGAGCATACGCCTCATTTCGACGATTTTTGTGTGCTATAGCACACAATTTTTTGGGTGATCCGGATTCCGACGTCAAAAATGCCAAATTTTTTCGTGGAAGTCCGTCAAGACCTTGTATATGCATACGATTGGCCATCACGGCTTGTCCGACCCATTTGGAGGGTCAAACGAGCCCCGAATCGAGCATACGCCTCATTTCGACAATTTTCGTGTGCTATAGCACACCATTTTTTGGGTGATCCGGATTCCGACGTCAAAAATGCCAAATGTTTTCGTGGACGTCCGTCAAGACCTTTTCTATGGATACGGTTGGCCATCACGGCTTGTCCGACCCATTTGGAGGGTCAAACGAGCCCCGAAGCGAGCATACGCCTCATTTCGACGATTTTCATGTGCTATAGCACACCATTTTTTGGGTGATCCGGATTCTGACGTCAAAAATGCCAAATGTTTTCGTGGGCGTCCATCAAGACCTTGTCTATGCATACAGTTGGCCATCACGGCTTGTCCGACCCATTTTGAGGGTCAAACGAGCCCCGAAGCGAGCATACGCCTCATTTCGACGATTTTCGTGTGCTATAGCACACCATTTTTTGGGTGATCCGGATTCCGATGTCAAAAATGCCAAATTTTTTCGTGGACTTCCATCAAGACCTTGTTTATGCATACGGTTGTCCATCACGGCTTGTCAGACCCATTTGGAGGGTCAAATGAGCCCCGAAGCGAGCATACGCCTCATTTCGACGATTTTCGTGTGCTATAGCACACCATTTTTTGGGTGATCTTGATGCCGACGTCAAAAATGCCAAATTTTTTCGTGGCCGTCCGTCAAGACCTTGTCTATGCATACGGTTGGCCATCACGGCTTGCCCGACCCATTTGGAGGGTCAAACGAGCCCCGAATCGAGCATACGCCTCATTTCGATGATTTTCGTGTGCTATAGCACACCATTTTTTGGGTGATCCGGATTCCGACGTCAAAAATGTCAAATTTTTTTGTGGACGTCCGTCAAGACCTTGTCTATGCATACGGTTGGCCATCACGGCTTGTCCGACCCATTTGGAGGGTCAAACGAGCCCCGAAGCGAGCATACGCCTCATTTCGATGATTTTCGTGTGCTATAGCACATTATTTTTTGGGTGATCCGGATTCCGACGTCAAAAATGCCAAATGTTTTCGTGGACATCCGTCAAGACCTTGTCTATGCATACGGTTGGCCATCACGGCTCGTCCGACCCACTTGGAGGGTCAAACGAGCCCCGAAGCAAGCATACGTCTCATTTCGACGATTTTCGTGTGCTATAGCACACCATTTATTGGGTGATTCGGATTGCGACGTCAAAAATGCTAAATTTTTTCGTGGACGTCCGTAAAGACCTTGTCTATGCATACGGTTGGCCATCACGGCTCGTCCGACCCATTTGGAGGGTCAAACGAGCCCCGAAGCGAGCATACGCCTCATTTAGACGATTTTTGTGTGCTATAGCTCACCATTTTTTGGGTGATCCGGATTCCGACGTCAAAAATGTCAAATATTTTCGTGGACGTCTGTCAAGACCTTTTCTATGCATAGGTTGGCCAACACGGCTTGTCCGACCCATTTGGAGGGTCAAACGAGCCCCGAAGCTAGCATACGCCTCATTTCGTCGATTTTCGTGTGCTATAGCACACCATTTTTTGGGTGATCTGGATTCCGACGTCAAAAATGCCAAATTTTTTCGTGGACGTCCGTCAAGACCTTGTCTATGAATACGGTTTGCCATCACGGCTTGTCCGACCCATTTTGAGGGTCAAACGAGCCCCGAAGTTAGCATACGCCTCATTTAGACGATTTTCGTGTGCTATAGCACACCATTTTTTGGGTGATCCGGATTCCGACGTCAAAAATGCCAAATGTTTTTGTGGACGTCCGTCAAGACCTTGTATATGCATACGGTTGTCCATCATGGCTTGTCCGACCCATTTGGAGGGTCAAACGAGTCCCGTAGCGAGCATACGCCTCATTTCGATGATTTTCGTGTGCTATAGCACACCATTTTTTGGGTGATCCGGATTCCGACGTCAAAAATGCCAATTTTTTTCATGGACATCCGTTAAGACCTTGTCTATGCATACGGTTGGCCATCACGGCTTGTACGACCCATTTCGAGGGTCAAACGAGCCCCGAAGTGAGCATACGCCTCATTTCGACGATTTTCGTGTGCTATAGCACACCTTTTTTTGGGTGATCCGGATTCCGACGTCAAAAATGCCAAATTTCTTAGTGGGCGTCCCTCAAGACCTTGTCTATGCATACGGTTGGCCATCACGGCTTGTAAGACCCATTTCGAGGGTCAAACGAGCCCCGAAGTGAGCATACGCCTCATTTCGACGATTTTCGTGTGCTATAGCACACCATTTTTTGGATGATCCGGATTCCGACGTCAAAAATGCCAAATTTCTTAGTGGACGTCCGTCAAGACCTTGTATATGCATACGGTTGGCCATCACGGCTTGTCCGACCCATTTGGAGGGTCAAACGAGCCCCGAAGCGAGCATACGCCTCATTTCGACGATTTTCGTGTGCTATAGCACACCATTTTTTGGGTGATCCGGATTCCGACGTCAAAAATGCAAAATTTTTTCATGGACGTCCGTCAAGACCTTGTCTATGCATACGGTTGGCCATCACGGCTTTTCCGACCAATTTGGAGGGTCAAATGAGCCCCGTAGCGAGCATACGCCTCATTTCGACGATTTTCGTGTGCTATAGCACACCATTTATTGGGTGATCCGGATTCCGACGTCAAAAATGCAAAAAATTTTCGAGGACGTCCTTCAAGACCTTATCTATGCATACGGTTGGTCATCACGGCTTGTCCGACCCATTTGGAGGGTCAAACGAGCCCCGAAGCGAGCATACGCCTCATTTCAACGATTTTCGTGTGCTATAGCACACCATTTTTTGGGTGATCCGGATTCCGACGTCAAAAATGCCAAATTTTTTCATGGGCGTCCGTCAAGACCTTGTATATGCATACGGTTGGCCATCACGGCTTGTCCGACCAATTTCGAGGGTCAAACGATCCCCGAAGTGAGCATACACCTCATTTCGACGATTTTCGTGTGCTATAGCACACCATTTTTTGGGTGATCCGGATTCCGACGTCAAAAATGCCAAATTTCATAGTGGACGTCCGTCAAAAACTTTTCTATGCATACGGTTGGCCATCACGGCTTGTCCGACCCATTTGGAGGGTCAAACGAGCCCCGAAGCGAGCATACGCCTCATTTCGATGATTTTCATGTGCTATAGCACACCATTTTTTGGGTGATCCGGATTCCGGCGTCAAAAATGCCAAATTTTTTCATGAACGTCCGTCAAGACCTTGTCTATGCATACGGTTGGCCATCACAACTTGTCCGACCCATTTGGAGGGTCAAACGAGCCCCGTAGCGAGCATACGCCTCATTTCGGTGATTTTCGTGTGTTATAGCACACCATTTTTCGGGTGATCCGGATTTCGACGTCAAAAATGCCAAATTTCTTAGTGGACGTCCGTCAAGACCTTGTCTATGCATACGGTTGGCCATCACGGCTTGTCCGACCCATTTGGAGGGTCAAACGAGACCCGAAGCTAGCATACGCCTCATTTCGACGATTTTCCTGTGCTATAGCACACCATTTTTTGGGTTATCCAGATTCCAACGTCAAAAATGCCAAATTTTTTCATGGACGTCCGTAGAGACCTTGTCTATGCATACGGTTGGCCATCACGGCTCGTCTTACCCAATTAGAGGGTCAAACGAGCCCCGAAGGGAGCATACGCCTCATTTCGACGATTTTCGTGTGCTATAGCACACCATTTATTGGGTGATCCGGATTCCGACGTCAAAAATGAAAACTTTTTTCGAGGACGTACTTAAAGACCTTATCTATGCATACGGTTGGCCATCACGGCTTGTCCGACCCATTTGGAGGGTCAAACGAGCTCCGAAATGAGCATACGCCTCATTTCGACGATTTTCGTGTGCTATAGCACACCATTTATTGGATGATCCGGATTCAGACGTCAAAAATGCAAAATTTTTTCGAGGACGTCCTTAAAGACCTTATCTATGCATACGGTTGGCCATCACGGCTTGTCTGACCCATTTGGAGGGTCAAACGAGCCCCGAAGCGAGCATACGCCTCATTTCGACGATTTTCCTGTGCTATAGCACACCATTTTTTGGGTGATCTGGATTCCGACGTCAAAAATGCCAAATTTCTTAGTGGACGTCCGTCAAGACCTTGTCTATGCATACGGTTGGCCATCACGTCTTGTCCGACCCATTTAGAGTGTCAAACGAGCCCCGAAGCGAGCATACACCTCATTTCGACGACTTTCGTGTGCTATAGCACACCATTTTTTGGGTGATCCGGATTCCAACGTCAAAAATGCCAAATTTTTTCGTGGACGTCCGTCAAGACCTTGTCTATGCATACGGTTGGCAATCATGACTTGTTCGACCCATTTGGAGGGTCAAACGAGCCCCGAAGCGAGCATACGCCTCATTTCGATGATTTTCATGTGCTATAGCACACCATTTTTTGGGTGATCCGGATTCCGGCATCAAAAATGCCAAATTTTTTCATGGACGTCTGTCAAGACCTTGTCTATGCATACGGTTGGCCATCACAGCTTGTCCGACCCATTTGGAGGGTCAAACGAGCCCCGTAGCGAGCATACGCCTCATTTCGGTGATTTTCGTGTGTTATAGCACACCATTTTTCGGGTGATCCGGATTTCGACGTCAAAAATGCCAAATTTCTTAGTGGACGTCCGTCAAGACCTTGTCTATGCATACGGTTGGCCATCACGGCTTGTCCGACCCATTTGGAGGGTCAAACGAGACCCGAAGCTAGCATACGCCTCATTTCGACGATTTTCCTGTGCTATAGCACACCATTTTTTGGGTTATCCAGATTCCAACGTCAAAAATGCCAAATTTTTTCATGGACGTCCGTAGAGACCTTGTCTATGCATACGGTTGGCCATCACGGCTCGTCTTACCCAATTAGAGGGTCAAACGAGCCCCGAAGGGAGCATACGCCTCATTTCGACGATTTTCGTGTGCTATAGCACACCATTTATTGGGTGATCCGGATTCCGACGTCAAAAATGCAAACTTTTTTCGAGGACGTACTTAAAGACCTTATCTATGCATACGGTTGGCCATCACGGCTTGTCCGACCCATTTGGAGGGTCAAACGAGCTCCGAAATGAGCATACGCCTCATTTCGACGATTTTCGTGTGCTATAGCACACCATTTATTGGATGATCCGGATTCCGACGTCAAAAATGCAAAATTTTTTCGAGGACGTCCTTAAAGACCTTATCTATGCATACGGTTGGCCATCACGGCTTGTCTGACCCATTTGGAGGGTCAAACGAGCCCCGAAGCGAGCATACGCCTCATTTCGACGATTTTCCTGTGCTATAGCACACCATTTTTTGGGTGATCCGGATTCCGACGTCAAAAATGCCAAATTTCTTAGTGGACGTCCGTCAAGACCTTGTCTATGCATACGGTTGGCCATCACGTCTTGTCCGACCCATTTAGAGTGTCAAACGAGCCCCGAAGCGAGCATACACCTCATTTCGACGACTTTCGTGTGCTATAGCACACCATTTTTTGGGTGATCCGGATTCCAACGTCAAAAATGCCAAATTTTTTCGTGGACGTCCGTCAAGACCTTGTCTATGCATACGGTTGGCAATCATGACTTGTTCGACCCATTTGGAGGGTCAAACGAGCCCCGAAGCGAGCATACGCCTCATTTCGATGATTTTCATGTGGTATAGCACACCATTTTTTGGGTGATCCGGATTCCGGCGTCAAAAATGCCAAATGTTTTCATGGACGTCCGTCAAGACCTTGTCTATGCATACGGTTGGCCATCACGGCTTGTCCGACCCATTTGGAGGGTCAAAAGAGCCCCGAAGCGAGCATACGCCTCATTTGACGATTTTCATGTGCTATAGCACACCATTTTTTTGGGTGATCCGGATTCCGACGTCAAAAATGCCAAATTTCTTAGTGGACGTCCGTCAAGACCTTGTCTATGCATACGGTTGGCCATCACGTCTTGTCCGACCCATTTGGAGGGTCAAACGAGCCCCGAAGCGAGCATACGCCTCATTTCGACGATTTTCATGTGCTATAGCACACCATTTTTTGGGTGATCCGGATTCCGACGTCAAAAATGCCGAATTTTTTCATGGACGTCCGTCAAGATTTTGTCTATGCATACGGTTGGCCATCACGGCTTGTCCGACCCATTTGGAGCGTCAAATGAGCCCCGAAGCAAGCATACGCCTCATTTCGACGATTTTCGTGTGCTATAGCACACCATTTTTTGGGTGATTTGGATTCCGACGTCAAAAATGCCAAATTTTTTCGTGGACGTCCGTCAAGACCTTGTCTATGCATACGGTTGGCCATCACGGCTTGTCCGACCCATTTGCAGGGTCAAACGAGCCCCGAAGCGAGCATACGCCTCATTTCAACGATTTTCGTGTGCTATAGCACACCATTTTTTGGGTGATCCCGATTCCGATGTCAAAAATGTCAAATGTTTTCATGGACGTCCGTCAAGACCTTTTCTATGCATACGGTTGGCCATCACGGCTTGTCCGAACCATTTAGAGTGTCAAACGAGCCCCGAAGCGAGCATACACCTCATTTCGACGACTTTCGTGTGCTATAGCACACCATTTTTTGGGTGATCCGGATTCCGACGTCAAAAATGCAAAATTTTTTCATGGACGTCCGTCAAGACCTTATCTATGCATACGGTTGGCCATCACGGCTTGTCCGACCCATTTGGAGTGTCAAATGAGCCCCGAAGCAAGCATACGCCTCATTTCGACGATTTTCGTGTGCTATAGCACACAATTTTTTGGGTGATTTGGATTCCGACGTCAAAAATGCCAAATTTTTCTTGGACGTCCGTCAAGACCTTATCTATGCATACGGTTGGCCATCACGGCTTGTCCGACCCATTTGAAGGGTCAAACGAGCCCCGAAGCGAGCATACGCCTCATTTCGACGATTATCGTGTGCTACAGCACACCATTTATTGGGTGATCTGGATTCCGACGTCAAAAATGCCAAATTTTTTCATGGACGTCCGTCAAGACCTTATCTATGCATACGGTTGGCCATCACGGCTTGTCCGACCCATTTGGAGTGTCAAATGAGCCCCGAAGCAAGCATACGCCTCATTTCGACGATTTTCGTGTGCTATAGCACACCATCTTTTGGGTGATTTGGATTCCGACGTCAAAAATGCCAAATTTTTCTTGGACGTCCGTCAAGACCTTATCTATGCATACGGTTGGCCATCACGGCTTGTCCGACCCATTTGAAGGGTCAAACGAGCCCCGAAGCGAGCATACGCCTCATTTCGACGATTATCGTGTGCTACAGCACACCATTTTTTGGGTGATCCGGATTCCAACGTCAAAAATGCCAAATGTTTTCGTGGACATCCGTCAAGACCTTTTCTATGCATACGGTTGGCCATCACGGCTTGTCCGACCCATTTGGAGGGTCAAATGAGCCCCGTAGCGAGCATACGCCTCATTTCGACGATTTTCGTGTGCTATAGCACACCATTTATTGGGTGATCTGGATTCCGACGTCAAAAATGCAAAATTTTTTCGAGGACGTCCTTCAAGACCTTATCTATGCATACGGTTGATCATCACGGCTTGTCCGACCCATTTGGAGGGTCAAACGAGCTTCGAAGCGCGCATACGCCTCATTTCGATGATTTTCGTGTGCTATAGCACACCATTTTTTGGGTGATCCGTATTCCGACGTCAAAAGTGTTAAATTTTTTCGTGGACGTCCGTCAAGACCTTGTCTATGCATACGGTTGGCCATCACGGCTTGTCTGACCCATTTGGAGGGTTAAACGAGCCCCGAAGCAAGCATACGCCTCATTTCGACGATTTTCGTGTGCTATAGCACACCATTTTTTGGGTGATTTGGATTCCGACGTCAAAAATGCCAAATTTTTCTTGGACGTCCGTCAAGACCTTATCTATGCATACGGTTGGCCATCACGGCTTGTCCGACCCATTTGAAGGGTCAAACGAGCCCCGAAGCGAGCATACGCCTCATTTCGACGATTTTCGTGTGCTATAGCACACCATTTTTTGGGTGATCCGGATTCCGACGTCAAAAATGCAAAATTTTTTCGTGGACGTCCGTCAAGACCTTGTCTATGCATACGGTTGGCCATCACTGCTCGTTTGACCCATTTGGAGGGTCAAACGAGCCCCGAAGCGAGGATACGCCTCATTTCGACGATTTTCGTGTGCTATAGCACACCATTTATTGGGTGATCCGGATTCCGACGTCAAAAATGCCAAATTTTTTTCGTGGACGTACGTCAAGACCTTGTCTATGCATACGGTTGGCCATCACGGCTTGTCCGATCCAATTGGAGGGTCAAACAAGCCCCGAAGCGAGCATACGCCTCATTTCGACGATTTTCTTGTGCTATAGCACACCATTTTTTGGTTGATCTGGATTCCGATGTCAAAAAAGCCAAATGTTTTCTTGGACGTCCGTCAAGACATTGTATATGCATACGGTTTCCATCACGGCTTGTCCGACCCATTTCGAGGGTCAAACGAGCCTTGAAGCGAGCATACGCCTCATTTCGACGATTTTCGTGTGCTTATAGCACACTATTTTTTGGGTTATCCGGATTCCGACGTCAAAAATGTCAAATTTTTTTGTGGACGTCCGTCAAGACCTTGTCTATGCATACGGTTGGCCATCATGGCTTGTCTGACCCATTTGGAGGGTCAAACGAGCCCCGAAGCGAGCATACGCCTCATTTCGACGATTTTCGTGTGCTATAGCACACCATTTTTTGGGTGATTCGGATTCCAACGTCAAAAATGACAAATTTTTTCATGGACGTCCGTAGAGACCTTGTCTATGCATACGGTTAGCCATCACGGCCTGTCCGACCCATTTGGAGGGTCAAACGAGCCCCGTAGCTAGCATACGCCTCATTTAGAAGATTTTCGTGTGCTACAGCACACCATTTTTTGGGTGATCTGGATTCTGACGTCAAAAATGCAAAATTTATTCGTGGACGTCTGTCAAAACCTTGTCTATGCATACGGTTGGCCATCACGGCTCGTCTGACCCAATTGGAGGGTCAAACGAGCCCCGAAGGGAGCATACGCCTCATTTCGACAATTTTTGTGTGCTATAGCACACCATTTATTGGGTGATCCGGATTGCGACGTCAAAAATGAAATTTTTTTTCGAGGTCGTCTTTCAAGACCTTATCTATGCATACGGTTGGCCATCACGGCTTGTCCGACCCATTTGGAGGGTCAAACGAGCCACGAAGCGAGCATACGCCTCATTTCGACGATTTTCGTGTGCTATAGCACACCATTTTTTTGGTGATCCGGATTCCGATGTCAAAAATGCCAATTTTTTTCATGGACGTCCGTCAAGACCTTGTCTATGCATAGGGTTGGCCATCACGGCTTGTCCGACCCATTTCGAGGGTCAAACGAGCCCCGAAGTGAACATACGCCTCATTTCGATGATTTTCGTGTGCTATAGCACACCATTTATTGGGTGATCCGGATTCCGATGTCAAAAATGCCAAATTTTTTCGTGGACGTCCGTCAAGACCTTGTCTATGCATACGGTTGGCCATCACGGCTTGTCCGACCCATTTGTAGGGTCAAACGAGCCCCGAAGCGAGCATACGCCTCATTTCGATGATTTTTGTTTGCTATAACACACCATTTTTTGGGTGATCCGGATTCCGACGTCAAAAATGCCAAATTTTTTCGTGGACGTCCGTCAAGACCTTGTCTATGCATACGGTTGGCCATCACGGCTTGTCCGACCCGTTTGGAGGGTCAAACGAACCCCGAAGTGAGTATGCGCCTTATTTCGATGATTTTCGTGTGCTATAGCACACCATTTATTGGGTGATCTGGATTCCGACGTCAAAAATGCCAAATTTTTTCGTGGCCATCCGTCAAGACCTTGTCTATGCATACGGTTGGCCATCACGGCTTGTCCGACCCATTTGGAGGGTCAAACAATCCTCTAAGCGAGCATACGCCTCATTTCGACGATTTTTGTGTGCTATAGCACACCAATTTTTGGGTGATCCGGATTCCGATGTCAAAAATACCAAATGTTTTCGTGGACGTCCGTCAAGACCTTTTCTATGCATACGGTTGGCCATCACGGCTTGTCCGATCCATTTGTACGGTCAAACGAGCCCCGATGCGAGCACACCATTTTTTGGGTGATCCGGATTCCGATGTCAAAAATGCCAAATTTTTTCGTTGACGTCCGTCAAGACCTTGTCTATGGATACGGTTGGCCATCACGTCTTGTCCGACCCATTTGGAGGGTCAAACGAGCACCGAAGCGAGCATACGCCTCATTTCGATGATTTTCGTGTGCTATAGCACACCATTTTTTGGTTGATCCGGATTCTGATGTCAAAAATGCCAAATGTTTTCGTGGACGTCCGTCAAGACCTTGTCTATGCATACGGTTGGCCATCACGGCTTGTCCGACCCATTTGGAGGGTCAAACGAGACCCGAAGCGAGCATACGCCTCATTTCGACGATTTTCGTGTGCTATAGCACACCATTTTTTGGGTGATCCGGATTCCGACGTCAAAAATGCCAAATTTTTTATTGGACGTCCGTCAAGACCTTGTATATGCATACGATTGGCCATCACGGCTTGTCCGACATATTTGGAGGGTCAAACGAGCCCCGAATCGAGCATACGCCTCATTTCGACGATTTTCCTGTGCTATAGCACACCATTTTTTGGGTGATCCGGATTCCGACGTCAAAAATGCCAAAAATTTTCGTGGACGTCCATCAAGACCTTGTCTATGCATACGATTGGCCATCACGGCTTGTCCGACCCATTTGGAGGGTCAAACGAGCCCCGAAGCGAGCATACGCCTCATTTCGACGACTTTCGTGTGCTATATCACACCATTTTTTGGGTGATACGGATTCCGACGTCAAAAATGCCAAATGTTTTCGTGGACATCCGTCAAGACCTTGTATATGCATACGACTGGCCATCACGGCTTGTCCGACCCATTTGGAGGGTCAAACGAGCCCCGAATCGAGCATACGCCTCATATCGACGATTTTCGTGTGCTATAGAAAACCATTTTTTGGGTGATCCGGATTCCAACGTCAAAAATGCCAAATGTTTTCGTGGACGTCTGTCAAGACCTTTTCTATGCATACGGTTTTCCATCACGGCTTGTCCGAACCCATTTGGAGGGTCAAACGAGCCCCGAATCGAGCATACGCCTCATTTCGACGATTTTCGTGTGCTATAGCACACCATTTTTTGGTTGATCCGGATTCTGATGTCAAAAATGCCAAATGTTTTCGTGGACGTCCGTCAAGACCTTGTCTATGCATACGGTTGGCCATCACGGCTTGTCCGACCCATTTGGAGGGTCAAACGAGCCCCGAATCGAGCATACGCCTCATTTCGACGATTTTCCTGTGCTATAGCACACCATTTTTTGGGTGATCCGGATTCCGACGTCAAAAATGCCAAATTTTTTCGTGGACGTCCGTCAAGACCTTGTATATGCATACGATTGGCCATCACGGCTTGTCCGACCCATTTGGAGGGTCAAACGAGCCCCGAATCGAGCATACGCCTCATTTCGATGATTTTTCTGTGCTATAGCACACCATTTTTTGGGTGATCCAAATTCCGACGTCAAAAATGCCAAATTTTTTCGTGGACGTCCATCAAGACCTTGATTATGCATACAGTTGGCCATCACGGCTTGCCCGACCCATTTCGAGGGTCAAACGAGCCCCGAAGCGAGCATACGCATCATTTCGACGATTATCATGTGCTATGGCACACCATTTTTTGGCTGATCCGGATTCCGATGTAAAAAATGCCAAATTTTTTCGCTGACGTCCATCAAGACCTTGTCTATGCATACGATTGTCCATCACGGCTTGTCCGACCCATTTGGAGGGTCAAATGAGCCCCGAAGCGAGCATGCGCCTCATTTCCGACCCATTTCGAGGGTCAAACGAGCCCCGAAGCAAGCATACGCCTCATTTCGACGATTTTCATCTGCTATAGCACACCAATCTTTTGGGTGATCAGGATTCCGACATCAAAAATGCCAAATTTTTTCGTGGACGTCCGTCAAGACCTTGTCTATGCATACGGTTGGCCATCACGGCTTGTCCGACCCATTTGGAGGGTCAAACGAGCCCCGAAGCGAGCATACGCCTCATTTCGATGATTTTCGTGTGCTATAGCACACCATTTTTTGGGTGATCCGGATTCCGACATCAAAAATGCCAAATTTTTTCGTGGACGTCCGTCAAAACCTTCTCTATGCATACGGTTGGCCATCACGGCTTGTCCGACCCATTTGTAGGGTCAAATGAGCCCCGAAGCGAGCATACGCCTCATTTCGATGATTTTTGTATGCTATAACACACCATTTTTTGGTTGATCCGGATTACGATGTGAAAAATGCCAAATGTTTTCGTGGACGTCCGTCAAGACCTTGTCTATGCATACGGTTGGCCATCACGGCTTGTCCGACCCATTTGGAGGGTCAAACGAGCCCCGAAGCGAGCATACGCCTCATTTCGACGATTTTCGTGTGCTATAGAAAACCATTTTTTGGGTGATCCGGATTCCAACGTCAAAAATGCCAAATGTTTTCGTGGACCTCTGTCAAGACCTTTTCTATGCATACGGTTGTCCATCACGGCTTGTCCGAACCCATTTGGAGGGTCAAACGAGACCCGAAGCGAGCATACGCCTCATTTCGACGATTTTTGTGTGCTATAGCACACCATTTTTTGGGTGATCCGGATTCCGACGTCAAAAATGCCAAATTTTTTCGTGGACGTCCGTCAAGACCTTGTATATTCATATGATTGGCCATCACGGCTTGTCCGACCCATTTGGAGGGTCAAATGAGCCCCGAATCGAGCATACGCCTCATTTCGACGATTTTCCTGTTAAATAGCACACCATTTTTTGGGTGATCCGGATTCTGACGTCAAAAATGCCAAATGTTTTCGTGGGCGTCCATCATGACCTTGTCTATGCATACAGTTGGCCATCACGGCTTGTCCGACCCATTTCGAGGGTCAAACGAGCCCCGAAGCGAGCATACGCCTCATTTCGACGATTTTCGTGTGCTATAGCACACCATTTTTTGGGTGATCCGGATTCCGATGTCAAAAATGCCAAATTTTTTCGTGGACTTCCATCAAGACCTTGTTTATGCATACGGTTGTCCATCACGGCTTGTCAGACCCATTTGGAGGGTCAAATGAGCCCCGAAGCGAGCATACGCCTCATTTCGACGATTTTCGTGTGCTATAGCACACCATTTTTTGGGTGATCTTGATGCCGACGTCAAAAATGCCAAATTTTTTCGTGGCCGTCCGTCAAGACCTTGTCTATGCATACGGTTGGCCATCACGGCTTGTTCGACCCATTTGGAGGGTCAAACGAGCCCCGAATCGAGCATACGCCTCATTTCGACGATTTTCGTGTGCTATAGCACACCATTTTTTGGGTGATCCGGATTCCGACGTCAAAAATGCCAAATTTTTTTGTGGACGTCCGTCAAGACCTTGTCTATGCTTACGGTTGGCCATCACGGCTTGTCCGACCCATTTGGAGGGTCAAACGAGCCCCGAAGCGAGCATACGCCTCATTTCGACGATTTTCGTGTGCTATAGCACATTATTTTTTGGGTGATCCGGATTCCGACGTCAAAAATGCCAAATGTTTTCGTGGACATCCGTCAAGACCTTGTCTATGCATACGGTTGGCCATCACGGCTCGTCCGACCAACTTGAAGGGTCAAACGAGCCCCGAAGCAAGCATACGCCTCATTTCGACGATTTTCGTGTGCTATAGCACACCATTTATTGGGTGATTCGGATTACGACGTCAAAAATGCCAAATTTTTTTGTGGACGTCCGTAAAGACCTTGTCTATGCATACGGTTGGCCATCACGGCTCGTCCGACCCATTTGGAGGGTCAAACGAGCCCCGAATCGAGCATACGCCTCATTTAGACGATTTTTGTGTGCTATAGCTCACCATTTTTTGGGTGATCCGGATTCCGACCTCAAAAATGTCAAATATTTTCGTGGACGTCTGTCAAGACCTTTTCTATGCATACGGTTGGCCAACACGGCTTGTCCGACCCATTTGGAGGGTCAAACGAGCCCCGAAGCGAGCATACGCCTCATTTTGACGATTTTCGTGTGCTATAGCACACCATTTTTTGGGTGATCTGGATTCCGACGTCAAAAATGCCAAATGTTTTTGTGGACGTCCGTCAAGACCTTGTCTATGCATACGGTTGTTTATCATGGCTTGTCCGACCCATTTGGAGGGTCAAACGAGTCCCGTAGCGAGCATACGCCTCATTTCGATGATTTTCGTGTGCTATAGCACACCATTTTTTGGGTAATCCGGATTCCGACGTCAAAAATGCCAAATTTATTCATGGACGTCCGTCAAGACCTTGTCTATGCATACGGTTGGCCATCACGGCTCGTCCGACCCAATTGGAGGGTCAAACGAGCCCCGAAGGGAGCATACGCCTCATTTCGACGATTTTCGTGTGCTATATCACACCATTTTTTGGGTGATCCGGATTCCGACGTCAAAAATGCCAATTTTTTTCATGGACACCCGTCAAGACCTTATCTATGCATACGGTTGGCCATCACGGCTTGTACGACCCATTTCAAGGGTCAAACGAGCCCCGAAGTGTGCATACGCCTCATTTAGACGATTTTCGTGTGCTATAGCACACCATTTTTTGGGTGATCCGGATTCCAACGTCAAAAATGCCAAATTTCTTAGTGGGCGTCCCTCAAGACCTTGCCTATGCATACGGTTGGCCATCACGGCTTGTAAGACCCATTTCGAGGGTCAAACGAGCCCCGAAGTGAGCATACGCCTCATTTCGACGATTTTCGTGTGCTATAGCACACCATTTTTTGGGTGCTCCGGATTCCGACGTCAAAAATGCCAAATTTTTTCATGGACGTCCGTCAAGACCTTGTCTATGCATACGGTTGGCCATCACGGGTTGTCCGACCCATTTGGAGGGTCAAATTAGCCCCGTAGGGGCATACGCCTCATTTTGACGATTTTCGTGTGCTATAGCACACCATTTATTGGGTGATCCGGATTCTGACGTCAAAAATGCAAAAAATTTTCGAGGAAGTCCTTCAAGACCTTATCTATGCACACGGTTGGTCATCACGGCTTGTCCGACCCATTTGGAGGGTCAAACGAGCCCCGAAGCGAGCATACGCCTCATTTCGACGATTTTCGTATGCTATAGCACACCATTTTTTGGGTGATCCGGATTCCGACGTCAAAAATGCCAAATTTTTTCATGGACGTCCGTCAAGACCTTTTATATGCATACGGTTGGCCATCACGACTTGTCCGACCTATTTCGAGGGTCAAACGAGCCCCGAAGTGAGCATACGCCTCATTTCGACGATTTTCGTGTGCTATAGCACACCATTTTTTGGGTGATCCGGATTCCGACGTCAAAAATGCCAAATTTCTTAGTGGACGTCCGTCAAAAACTTTTCTATGCATACGGTTTGCCATCACGGCTTGTCCGACCCATTTGGAGGGTCAAACGAGCCCCGAAGCGAGCATACGCCTCATTTCGATGATTTTCATGTGCTATAGCACACCATTTTTTGGGTGATCCGGATTCCGGCGTCAAAAATGCCAAATTTTTTCATGAACGTCCGTCAAGACCTTGTCTATGCATACGGTTGGCCATCACGTCTTGTCCGACCCATTTGGAGGGTCAAACGAGCCCCGTAGCGAGCATACGCCTCATTTCGACGATTTTTGTGTGCTATAGCACACCATTTTTTCGGTGATCCGGATTCCGACGTCAAAAATGCCAAATTTCTTTGTGGACGTCCGTCAAGACCTTGTATTTGCATACGGTTGGCCATCACGGCTTGTCCGACCCATTTGGAGGGTCAAACGAGCCCCGAAGCGAGCATACGCCTCATTTCGACGATTTTCCTGTGCTATAGCACACCATTTTTTGGGTGATCCGGATTCTGACGTCAAAAATGCCAAATGTTTTTGTGGACGTCCGTCAAGACCATTTCTATGCATACGGTTGGCCATCACGGCTTGTCCGATCCATTTGGAGGGTCAAACGAGCCCCGAAGCGAGCATACGCCTCATTTCGACGATTTTCATGTGCTATAGCACACAATTTTTTGGGTGATCCGGATTCCGACGTCAAAAATGCCAAATGTTTTCGTGGACGTCTGTCAAGACCTTGTCTATGCATACGGTTGGCCATCACGGCTCGTCCGACCCACTTGGAGGGTCAAACGAGCCCCGAAGCGAGCATACGCCTCATTTCGACGATTTTCGTGTGCTATAGCACACCATTTATTGGGTGATCCGGATTCCGATGTCAAAAATGCCAAATTTTTTCGTGGACTTCCATCAAGACCTTGTTTATGCATACGGTTGTCCATCACGGCTTGTCAGACCCATTTGGAGGGTCAAATGAGCCCCGAAGCGAGCATACGCCTCATTTCGACGATTTTCGTGTGCTATAGCACACCATTTTTTGGGTGATCTTGATTCCGACGTCAAAAATACCAAATTTTTTCGTGGCCGTCCGTCAAGACCTTGTCTATGCATACGGTTGGTCATCACGGCTTGTCCGACCCATTTAGAGGGTCAAACGAGCCCCGAATCGAGCATACGCCTCATTTCGACGATTTTCGTGTGCTATAGCACACCAATTTTTGGGTGATCCGGATTCCGACGTCAAAAATGCAAAATGTTTTCGTGGACATCCGTCAAGACCTTGTCTATGCATACGGTTGGCCATCACGGCTCGTCCGACCCACTTGGAGGGTCAAACGAGCCCCGAAGCAAGCATACGCCTCATTTCGACGATTTTCGTGTGCTATAGAACACCATTTATTGGGTGATTTGGATTACGACGTCAAAAAAGCCAAATTTTTTCGTGGACGTCCGTAAAGACCTTGTCTATGCATACGGTTGGCCATCACAGCTCGTCCGACCCATTTGGAGGGTCAAACGAGCCCCGAAGCGAGCATACGCCTCATTTAGACGATTTTTGTGTGCTATAGCTCACCATTTTTTGGGTGATCCGGATTCCGACGTCAAAAATGTCAAATATCTTCGTGGACGTCTGTCAAGACCTTTTCTATGCATACGGTTGGCCAACACGGCTTGTCCGACCCATTTGGAGGGTCAAACGAGCCCCGAAGCGAGCATACGCCTCATTTCGACGATTTTCGTGTGCTATAGCACACCATTTTTTGGGTGATCTGGATTCTGACGTCAAAAATGCCAAATTTTTTCGAGGACGTCCGTCAAGACCTTGTCTATGCATACGGTTGTCCATCACGGCTTGTCAGACCCATTTGGAGGGTCAAATGAGCCCTGAAGCGAGCATACGCCTCATTTCGACGATTTTCGTGTGCTATAGCACACCATTTTTTGGGTGATCCGGATTCCGACGTCAAAAATGCCAAATTTCTTAGTGGGCGTCCCTCAAGACCTTGTCTATGCATACGGTTGGCCATCACGGCTTGTAAGACCCATTTCGAGGGTCAAACGAGCCCCGAAGTGAGCATACGCCTCATTTCGACGATTTTCGTGTGCTATAGCACACCATTTTTTGGGTGATCCGGATTCCGTCGTCAAAAATGCCAAATTTCTTAGTGGACGTCCGTCAAAAACTTTTCTATGCATACGGTTGGCCATCACGGCTTGTCCGACCCATTTGGAGGGTCAAACGAGACCCGAAGCGAGCATACGCCTCATTTCGATGATTTTCATGTGCTATAGCACACCATTTTTTGGGTGATCCGGATTCCGGCATCAAAAATGCCAAATTTTTTCATGGACGTCCGTCAAGACCTTGTCTATTCATACGGTTGGCCATCACAGCTTGTCCGACCCATTTGGAGGGTCAAACGAGCCCCGTAGCGAGCATACGCCTCATTTCGACAATTTTCGTGTGTTATAGCACACCCTTTTTTGGGTGATCCGGATTCCGACGTCAAAAATGCCAAATTTCTTAGTGGACGTCCGTCAATACCTTGTATATGCATACGGTTGGCCATCACGGCTTGTCCGACCCATTTAGAGGGTCAAACGAGCCCCGAAGCGAGCATACGCCTCATTTCGACGATTTTTGTGTGCTATAGCACACCATTTTTTGGGTGATCCGGATTCCGACGTCAAAAATGCCAAATTTTTTCATGGACGTCCGTCAAGACCTTGTCTATGCATACGGTTGGCCATCACGGCTTGTTCGACCCATTTGGAGAGTCAAATGAGCCCCGTAGCGAGCATACGCCTCATTTCGACGATTTTCGTGTGCTATAGCACACCATTTATTGGGTGATCCGGATTCCGACGTCAAAAATGCAAAATTTTTTCGAGGACGTCCTTCAAGACCTTATCTATGCATACGGTTGGTCATCACGGCTTGTCCGACCAATTTAGAGGGTCAAACGAGCCCCGAAGTGAGCATACGCCTCATTTCGACGATTTTCGTGTGCTATAGCACACCATTTTTTGGGTGATCCAGATTCCGACGTCAAAAATGCCAAATTTTTTCATGGACATCCGTCAAGACCTTGTATATGCATACGGTTGGCCATCACGGCTTGTCCGACCCATTTCGAGGGTCAAACGAGCCCCGAAGTGAGCATACGCCTCATTTCGACGATTTTCGTGTGCTATAGCAAACCATTTTTTGGGTGATCCGGATTCCGACGTCAAAAATGCCAAATTTCTTAGTGGACGTCCGTCAAAAACTTTTCTATGCATACGGTTGGCCAACACGGCTTGTCCGACCCATTTGGAGGGTCAAACGAGCCCCGAAGCGAGCATATGCCTCATTTCGATGATTTTCATGTGCTATAGCACACCATTTTTTGGGTGATCCGGATTCCGGCATCAAAAATGCCAAATTTTTTCATGGACGTCCGTCAAGACCTTTTCTATGCATACGGTTGGCCATCACAGCTTGTCCAACCCATTTGGAGGGTCAAACGAGCCCCGTAGCGAGCATACGCCTCATTTCGATGATTTTCGTATGTTATAGCACACCATTTTTTGGGTGATCCGGATTCCGACGTCAAAAATGCCAAATTTCTTAGTGGACGTCCGTCAAGACCTTGTCTATGCATACGGTTGGCCATCACGGCTTGTCCGACCCATTTGGAGGGTCAAACGAGCCCCAAAGCGAGCATACGCCTCATTTCGACGATTTTCCTATGCTATAGCACACCATTTTTTGGGTGATCCGGATTCTGCGTCAAAAATGCCAAATGTTTTTGTGGACGTCCGTCAAGACCATTTCTATTCATACGGTTGGCCATCACGGCTTGTCCGACCCATTTGGAGGGTCAAATGAGCCCCGAAGCGAGCATACGCCTCATTTCGACGATTTTCGTGTGCTATGGCACACCATTTTTTGGGTTATCCAGATTCCAACGTCAAAAATGCCAAATTTTTTCATGGACGTCCGTAGAGACCTTGTCTATGCATACGGTTGGCCATCACGGCCTGTCCGACCCATTTGGAGGGTCAAACGAGCCCCGTAGCGAGCATACGCCTCATTTTGGGTGATCCGGATTCCGACGTCAAAAATGCAAAATTTATTCGTGGACGTCCGTCAAGACCTTGTCTATGCATACGGTTGGCCATCACGGCTTGTCCGACCCATTTGGAGGGTCAAACGAGCCCCGAAGGGAGCATACGTCTCATTTCGACGATTTTCGTGTGCTATAGCACACCATTTATTGGGTGATCCGGATTCCGACGTCAAAAATGTAAACTTTTTTCGAGGACGTACTTAAAGACCTTATCTATGCATACGGTTGGACATCACGGCTTGTCCCACCCATTTGGAGGGTCAAACGAGCCCCGAAATGAGCATACGCCTCATTTCGACGATTTTCGTGTGCTATAGCACACCATTTATTGGGTGATCTGGATTCCGACGTCAAAAATGCAAAATTTTTTCGAGGACGTCCTTAAAGACCTTATCTATGCATACGGTTGGCCATCACGGCTTGTCTGACCCATTTGGAGGGTCAAACGAGCCCCGAAGTGAGCATACACCTCATTTCGACGATTTTCGTGTGCTATATCACACCATTTTTTGGGTGATCCGGATTACGACGTCAAAAATGCCAAATTTTTTCATGGACGTCCGTCAAGACCTTGTCTATGGATAGGGTTGTCCATCACGGCTTGTTCGACCCATTTCAAGGGTCAAACGAGCCCCGAAGTGAGCATACGCCTCATTTCGACGATTTTCGTGTGCTATAGCACACCATTTTTTGGGTGATCCGGATTCCGACGTCAAAAATGCCAAATTTCTTAGTGGACGTCCGTCAAGACCTTGTCTATGCATACGGTTGGCCATCACGGCTTGTCTGACCCATTTGGAGGGTCAAACGAGCCCCGAAGCGAGCATACGCCTCATTTCGACGATTTTCGTGTGCTATAGCACACCATTTTTTGGGTGATCCGGATTCCAACGTCAAAAATGCCAAATTTTTTCGTGGACGTCCGTCAAGACCTTGTCTATACATACGGTTGGCAATCACGACTTGTTCGACCCATTTGGAGGGTGAAACAAGCCCCGAAGCGAGCATACGCCTCATTTCGACGATTTTCGTGTGCTACAGCACACCATTTTTTGGGTGATCCAGATTCCGACGTCAAAAATGCCAAATTTTTTTGTGGACGTTTGTCAAGACCTTGTCTATGCATACGGTTGGCAATCACGGCTTGTCCGACCCATTTGGAGGGTCAAACGAGCCCCGAAGCGAGCATACGCCTCATTTCGACGATTTTCGTGTGCTATAGCACACCATTTTTTGGGTGATCCGGATTCCGACGTCAAAAATGCCAAATGTTTTCGTGGACGTCCGTCAAGACCTTGTCTATGCATACGGTTGGGCATCACGGCTTGTCCGACCCATTTGGAGGGTCAAACGAGCCCCGAATCGAGCATACTCCTCATTTTGACGATTTTCGTGTGCTATAGCACACCATTTTTTGGGTGATCCGGATTCCGACGTCAAAAATGCCAAATTTTTTCGTGGACGTCCATCAAGACCTTGTCTATGCATACAGTTTGCCATCACAGCTTGTCCGACCCTTTTGAAGGGTCAAACCAGCCCCGAAGCGAGCATACGCCTCATTTCAACGATTTTCGTGTGCTATAGCACACCATTTTTTGGGTGATCCGGATTCCGACATCAAAAATGCCAAATGTTTTTGTGGACGTCCTTCAAGACCTTTTCTATGCATACGGTTGGCCATCACGGCTTGTCCAACCCATTTGGAGGGTCAAACGAGCCCGAAGCGAGCATACGCCTCATTTCGATGATTTTCGTGTGCTATAGCACACCATTTTTTGGGTGATCCGGATTCCAACGTCAAAAATGCAAAATTTTTTCATGGATGTCTGTAGAGACCTTTTCTATGCATACGGTTGGCCATCACGGCCTGTCCGACCCATTTGGAGGGTCAAACGAGCCCCGTAGCGAGCATACGCCTCATTTCGAAGATTTTCGTGTGCTATAGCACACCATTTTTTGGGTGATCCGGATTCCGACGTCAAAAATGCAAAATTTATTCGTGGACGTCCGTCAAGACCTTGTCTATGCATACGGTTGGCCATCACGGCTCGTCCGACCCAATTGGAGGGTCAAACGAGCCCCGAAGGGAGCATACGCCTCATTTCGACGATTTTCGTGTGCTATAGCACACCATTTATTGGGTGATCCAGATTGCGACGTCAAAAATGCATATTTTTTTGATGCCGTCCTTCAAGACCTTATCTATGCATACGGTTGGCCATCACGGCTTGTCCGACCCTTTTGGAGGGTCAAACGAGCCCCGAAGCGAGCATACGCCTCATTTCGATGATTTTCATGTGCTATAGCACACCATTTTTTGGGTGATCCAGATTCCGACGTCAAAAATGCAAAACTTATTCGAGGACGTCCGTCAAGACCTTGTCTATGCATACGGTTGGCCATCACGGCTTGTCCGACCCATTTCGAGGGTCAAATGAGCCCCGAAGTGAGCATATGCCTCACTTCGACGATTTTCGTGTGCAATAGCACACCTTTTTTTGGGTGATCCGAATTCCGACGTCATAAAATGCCAAATTTTTTCGTGGACGTCTGTCAAGACCTTGTCTATGCATACGGTTGGCCATCACGGCTTGTCCGACCCATTTGGAGGGTCAAACGAGCCCCGTAGCGAGCATACGCCTCATTTCGAAGATTTTCGTGTGCTACAGCACACCATTTTTTGGGTGATCCGGATTCCGACGTCAAAAATGCAAAATTTATTCGTGGACGTCCATCAAGACCTTGTCTATGCATACGGTTGGCCATCACGGCTCGTCAGACCCAATTGGAGGGTCAAACGAGCCCCGAAGGGAGCATACGCCTCATTTCGACGATTTTCGTGTGCTATAGCACACCATTTTTTGGGTGATCCGGATTCCAATGTCAAAAATGCCAAATTTTTTCATGGACGTCCATCAAGACCTTGTCTATGCATAGGGTTGGCCATCACGGCTTGTCCGACCCATTTCGAGGGTCAAACGAGCCCTGAAGTGAGCATACGCCTCATTTCGACGATTTTCGTGTGCTATAGCACACCATTTTTTGGGTGATCCGGATTCCGACGTCAAAAATGCCAAATTTTTTCATGGACGTCCGTCAAGACCTTGTCTATGCATAGGGTTGGCCATCACGGCTTGTCCGACCCATTTCGAGGGTCAAACGAGCCCTGAAGTGAGCATACGCCTCATTTCGACGATTTTCGTGTGCTATAGCACACCATTTTTTGGGTGATCCGGATTTCGACGTCAAAAAGGCCAAATTTTTTCATGAACGTCCGTCAAGACCTTGTCTATGCATAGGGTTGGCCATCACGGCTTGTCCGACCCATTTCGAGGGTCAAACGAGCCCTGAAGTGAGCATACGCCTCATTTCGATGATTTTCGTGTGCTATAGCACACCATTTTTTGGGTGATCCGGATTTCGACGTCAAAAATGCCAAATTTCTTAGTGGTCGTCTGTCAAGACCTTTTCTATGCATACGGTTGGCCATCACGGCTTGTCCGACCCATTTGCAGGGTCAAACGAGCCCCGAAGCGAGCATACGCCTCATTTCGACGATTTTCGTGTGCTATAGCACACCATTTTTTGGGTGATCCGGATTCCGACGTCAAAAATGCCAAATGTTTTCTTGGACATCCGTCAAGACCTTTTCTATGCATACGGTTGGCCATCACGGCTTGTCCCACCCATTTGGAGTGTCAAACGAGCCCCGAAGCGAGCATACGCCTCATTTCGACGATTTTCGTGTGCTATAGCACACCATTTTTTGGGTGATCCGGATTCAAAGCTCAAAAATGCCAAATTTTTTTGTGGACGTCCGTCAAGACCTTGTCTATACATACGGTTGGCAATCACGACTTGTTCGACCCATTTGGAGGGTCAACCGAGCCCCGAAGCGAGCATACGCCTCATTTCGAAGATTTTCGTGTGCTACAGCACACCATTTTTTGGGTGATCCGGATTCCGACGTCAAAAATGCCAAATTTTTTCGTGGACATCCGTCAAGACCTTGTCTATGCATACGGTTGGGAATCACGGCTTGTCCGACCCATTTGGAGGGTCAAACGAGCCCCGAATCGAGCATACTCCTCATTTCGACGATTTTCGTGTGCTATAGCACACCATTTTTTGGGTGATCCGGATTCCGACGTCAAAAATGCCAAATTTTTTCGTAGACGTCCATCAAGACCTTGTCTATGCATACGGTTTGCCATCACGGCTTGTCCGACCCTTTTGGAGGGTCAAACCAGCCCCGAAGCGAGCATACGCCTCATTTCAACGATTTTCGTGTGCTATAGCACACCATTTTTTGGGTGATCCGGATTCCGACGTCAAAAATGCCAAATTTTTTTGTGGACGTCCTTCAAGACCATTTCTATGCATACGGTTGGCCATCACGGCTTGTCCGACCCATTTGGAGGGTCAAACGAGCCCCGAAGCGAGCATACGCCTCATTTCGACGATTTTCGTGTGCTATAGCACACAATTTTTTGGGTGATCCGGATTCCAACGTCAAAAATGCCAAATTTTTTCATGGACGTCCGTAGAGACCTTGTCTATGCATACGGTTGGCCATCACGGCCTGTCCGACCCATTTGGAGGGTCAAACGAGCCCCGTAGCGAGCATACGCCTCATTTCGAAGATTTTCGTGTGCTACAGCACACCATTTTTTGGGTGATCCGGATTCCGACGTCAAAAATGCAAAATTTATTCGTGGACGTCCGTCAAGACCTTGTCTATGCATACGGTTGGCCATCACGGCTCGTCCGACCCAATTGGAGGGTCAAACGAGCCCCGAAGGGAGCATACGCCTCATTTCGACGATTTTCGTGTGCTATAGCACACCATTTATTGGGTGATCCAGATTGCGACGTCAAAAATGCAAAAATTTTTCGATGACGTCCTTCAAGACCTTATCTATGCATACGGTTGGCCATCACGGCTTGTCCGACCCATTTGGAGGGTCAAACGAGCCCCGAAGCGAGCATACGCCTCATTTCGACGATTTTCGTGTGCTATAGCACACTATTTTTTGGGTGATCCAGATTCCGACGTCAAAAATGCAAAACTTATTCGAGGACGTCCGTCAAGACCTTGTCTATGCATACGGTTGGCCATCACGGCTTGTCCGACCCATTTCAAGGGTCAAACAAGCCCCGAAGTGAGCATATGCCTCACTTCGACGATTTTCGTGTGCTATAGCACACCATTTTTTGGGTGATCCGGATTCCGACGTCAAAAATGCCAAATTTTTTCGTGGACGTCCATCAAGACCTTGTCTATGCATAGAGTTTGCCATCACGGCTTGTCCGACCCTTTTGGAGGGTCAAACGAGCCCCGTAGCGAGCATACGCCTCATTTCGAAGATTTTCGTGTGCTACAGCACACCATTTTTTGGGTGATCCGGATTCCGACGTCAAAAATGCAAAATTTATTCGTGGACGTCCGTCAAGACCTTGTCTATGCATACGGTTGGCCATCACGGCTCGTCCGACCAAATTGGAGGGTCAAACGAGCCCCGAAGGGAGCATACGCCTCATTTCGACGATTTTCATGTGCTATAGCACAACATTTTTTGGGTGATCCGGATTCCAACGTCAAAAATGCCAAATTTTTTCATGGACATCCGTAGAGACCTTGTCTATGCATACGGTTGGCCATCACGGCCTGTCCGACCCATTTGGAGGGTCAAACGAGCCCCGTAGCGAGCATACGCCTCATTTCAAAGATTTTCGTGTGCTACAGCACACCATTTTTTGGGTGATCCGGATTCCGACGTCAAAAATGCAAAATTTATTCGTGGACGTCCGTCAAGACCTTGTCTATGCATACGGTTGGCCATCACGGCTCGTCCGACCCAATTGGAGGGTCAAACGAGCCCCGAAGGGAGCATACGCCTCATTTCGACGATTTTCGTGTGCTATAGCATACCATTTTTTGGGTGATCCGGATTCCGACGTCAAAAAAGCCAAATGTTTTCGTGGACGTCCGTAAAGACCTTGTCTATGCATACGGTTGGCCATCACGGCTTGTCCGACCCATTTGGAGGGTCAAACGAGCCCCGAAGCGAGCATACGCCTCATTTCGACGATTTTCGTGTGCTATAGCACACCATTTTTTGGGTGATCCGGATTCCGACGTCAAAAATGCAAAATTTCTTAGTGGACGTCCGTCAAGACCTTGTCTATGCATACGGTTGGCCATCACGGCTTGTCCGACCCATTTGCAGGGTCAAACGAGCCCCGAAGTGAGCATACCCCTCATTTCGACGATTTTCGTGTGTTATAGGACACCATTTTTTGGGTGATCCGGATTCCGACGTCAAAAATGCCAAATATTTTCGTGGACATCCGTCAAGACCTTTTCTATGCATACGGTTGGCCATCACGGCTCGTCCGACCCATTTGGAGGGTCAAACGAGCCCTGAAGCGAGCATACGCCTCATTTCACGATTTTCGTGTGCTATAGCACACCATTTTTTGGGTGATCCGTATTCCGACGTAAAAAATGCCAAATTTTTTCGTGGACGTCCGTCAAGACCTTGTCTATGCATACGGTTGGCCATCACGGCTTGTCCGACCCATTTGGAGGGTCAAACGAGCCCCGAAGCGAGCATATGCCTCATTTCGAAGATTTTCGTGTGCTATAGCACACCATTTTTTGGGTGATCCAGATTCTGACGTCAAAAATGCCAAAATTCTTAGTGGACGTCCGTCAAGACCTTGTCTATGCATACGGTTGGCCATCACGGCTTGTGCGACCCATTTGGAGGGTCAAACGAGCCCCGAAGCGAGCATACGCCTCATTTCGACGATTTTCGTGTGCTATAGCACACCATTTTTTGGGTGATCCGGATTCTGACGTCAAAAATGACAAATTTTTTCATGGACGTCCGTCAAGACCTTGTCTATGCATAGGGTTGGCCATCACGGTTTGTCCGACCCATTTCGAAGGTCAAACGAGCCCTGAAGCGAGCATACGCCTCATTTCGACGATTTTCGTGTGCTATAGCACACCATTTTTTGGGTGATCCGAATTCCGATGTCAAAAATGCCAAATTTCTTAGTGGACGTCCGTCAAGACCTTGTCTATGCATACGGTTGGCCATCACGGCTTGTCCAACCCATTTGCAGGGTCAAACGAGCCCCGAAGCGAGCATACGCCTCATTTCGACGATTTTCGTGTGCTATAGCACACCATTTTTTGGGTGATCCGGATTCCGACGTCAAAAATGCCAAATATTTTCGTGGACATCCGTCAAGACCTTTTCTATGCATACGGTTGGCCATCACGGCTTGTCCGACCCATTTGGAGGGTCAAACGAGCCCCGAAGCAAGCATACGCCTCATTTCGACGATTTTCGTGTGCTATAGCACACCATTTTTTGGGTGATCCGGATTCCGACGTCAAAAATGCCAAATTTTTTCATGGACGTCCGTCAAGACCTTGTCTATGCATAGGGTTGGCCATCACGGCTTGTCCGACCCATTTCGAGGGTCAAACGAGCCCTGAAGCGAGCATACGCCTCATTTCGACGATTTTCGTGTGCTATAGCACACCATTTTTTGGGTGATCCGGATTCCGACGTCAAAAATGCCAAATTTTTTTATGGACGTCCATACAGACCTTGTCTATGCATACGGTTGGCCATCACGGCTCGTCCGACCCATTTCGAGGGTCAAACGAGCCCCGAAGCGAGCATACGCCTCATTTCGATGATTTTCGTGTGCTATCGAACACCATTTTTTGGGTGATCCGGATTCCGACGTCAAAAATGCCAAATTTTTTCGTGGATGTCCGTCAAGACCTTGTCTATGCATATGGTTGGCCATCACGGCTTATACGACCCATTTCGAGGGTCAAACGAGCCCCGAAGTGAGCATACGCCTCATTTCGACGATTTTCGTGTGCTATAGCACACCATTTTTTGGGTGATCCGGATTCCGATGTCAAAAATGCCAAATTTCTTAGTAGAGGTCCGTCAAGACCTTTTCTATGCATACGGTTGGCCATCACGGCTTGTCCGACCCCATTTGTAGGGTCAAACGAGCCCCGAAGCGGGCATACGCCTCATTTCGATGATTTTCGTGTGCTATAGCACACCATTTTTTGGGTGATCCGGATTCCGACGTCAAAAATGCCAAATGTTTTCGTGGACGTCTGTCAAGACCTTTTCTATGCATACGGTTGGCCAACACGGCTTGTCCGACCCATTTGGAGGGTCAAACGATCCCCAAAGCGAGCATATGCCTCATTTCGACGATTTTCGTGTGGTATAGCACACCATTTTTTGGGTGATCCGGATTCCAACGTCAAAAATGCCAAATTTTTTCGTGGACGTCCGTAAAGACCTTGTCTATGCATACGGTTGGCCATCATAGCTTGTCCGACCCATTTGGAGGGTCAAACGAGCCCCGAAGCGAGCATATGCCTCATTTCGACGATTTTCGTGTAGCACACTATTTTTTGGGTGATCCGGATTCCGACGTAAAAAATGCCAAATTTTTTCGTGGACGTCCGTCAAGACCTTGTCTATGCATACGGTTGGCCATCACGGCTTGTCCGACCCATTTAGAGGGTCAAACGAGCCCCGAAGCGAGCATATGCCTCATTTCGACGATTTTCGTGTGCTATAGAACACCATTTTTTGGGTGATCCAGATTCCGACGTCAAAAATGCCAAAATTCTTAGTGGACGTCCGTCAAGACCTTGTCTATGCATACGGTTGGCCATCACGGCTCGTCCTACCCATTTGGAGGGTCAAACAAGCCCCGAAGCGAGCATGCGCCTCATTTTGACGATTTTCGTGTGCTATAGCACACCATTTATTGGGTGATCCGGATGCCGACGTCAAAAATGCCAAATGTTTTCGTGGAAGTCCGTCAAGACCTTGTATATGCATACGGTTGGCCATCACGGCGTTTCCGACCCATTTGGAGGGTCAAACGAGCCCCGAAGCGAGCATACGCCTCATTTCGATGATTTTCGTGTGCTATAGCACACCATTTTTTGGGTGATCCGGATTACGACGTCAAAAATACCAAATCTTTTCGTGGACGTCCGTCAAGACCTTGTCTATGCATACGGTTGGCCATCACGGCTCGTCCAACCCACTTGGAGGGTCAAACGAGCCCCGAAGCGAGCATACGCCTCATTTCGACGATTTTCGTGTGCTATAGCACACCATTTTTTGAGTGATCCGGATTCCGACGTCAAATAAGCCAAATGTTTTCGTGGACGTCGGTCAAGACCTTGTCTATGCATACGGTTGGGCATCACGGCTTGTCCGACCCATTTGGAGGGTCAAACGAGCTCCGAAGCGGGCATACGCCTCATTTCGATGATTTTCGTGTGCTATAGCACATCATTTTTTGGGTGATCCGGATTCCGACGTCAAAAATGCCAAATTTTTTCGTGGACGTCCGTAAAGACCTTGTCTATGCATACGGTTGGCCATCACGGCTCGTCCGACCCATTTGGAGGGTCAAACGAGCCCCGAAGCGAGCATACGCCTCATTTCGACGATTTTCGTGTGCTATAGAACACCATTTTTTGGGTGATCCGGATTCCGACGTCAAAAATGCCAAATGTTTTCGTGGACGTCTTTCAAGACCTTTTCTATGCATACGGTTGGCCAACACGGCTTGTCCGACCCATTTGGAGGGTCAAACGAGCCCCAAAGCGAGCATACACCTCATTTCGACGATTTTCGTGTGCTATAGCACACCATTTTTTGGGTGATCCGGATTCCGACGTCAAAAATGCCAAATTTTTTCGTGGACGTCCGTAAAGACCTTGTCTATGCATGAGGTTGGCCATCAAGGCTTGTCCGACCCATTTGGAGGGTCAAACAAGCCCCGTAGCGAGCATACGCCTCATTTCGATGATTTTCGTGTGCTATAGCACACCATTTTTTGGGTGATCCGGATTCCGACGTCAAAAATACCAAAATTCTTAGTGGACGTCCGTCAAGACCTTGTCTATGCATACGGTTGGCCATCACAACTTGTCCGACCCATTTGGAGGGTCAAACGAGCCCCAAAGCGAGCATACGCCTCATTTCGACTATTTTCGTGTGCTATAGCACACCATTTTTTGGGTGATCCGGATTCCGACGTCAAAAATGCCAAATTTTTTCATGGACGTCCATCAAGACCTTGTCTATGCATAAGGTTGGCCATCAAGGCTTATCCGACCCATTTGGAGGGTAAAACGAGCCCCGTAGAGAGCATACGCCTCATTTCGACGGTTTTCGTGTGCTATAGCACACCATTTTTTGGGTGATCCGGATTCCGATGAAAAAAATGCCAAATTTCTTCGTGGACGTCCGTCAAGACCTTGTCTATGCATAAGGTTGGCCATCACGGCTTGTCCGACCCATTTGGAGGGTCAAACGAGCCCCGAAGCGAGTATACGCCTCATTTCGACGATTTTCGTGTGCTATAAGCACACCATTTTTTGGGTGATCCCGATTCCGACGTCAAAAATGCCAAATGTTTTCGTGGACGTCCGTCAAGACCTTTTCTATGCATACGGTTGGCCATCACGGCTTGTCCGACCCATTTGGAGGGTCAAACGAGCATCGAAGCGAGCATACGTCTCATTTCGAAGATTTTCGTGTGCTATAGCACATCATTTTTTGGGTGATCCGGATTCCGACGTCAAAAATGCCAAATTTTTTCATGGACGTCATTCAAGACCTTGTCTATGCATACGGTTGGCCATCACGGCTTGTCCGACCCATTTGGAGGGTCAAACGAGCCCCGAAGCGAGCATACGCCTCATTTCGACTATTTTCGTGTGCTATAGCACACCATTTTTTGGGTGATCCGGATTCGAACGTCAAAAATGCCAAATTTTTTCATAGACGTCCGTAGAGGCCTTGTCTATGCATACGGTTGGCCATCACGGCCTGTCCGACCCATTTGGAGGGTCAAACAAGCCCCGTAGCGAGCATACGCCTCATTTCGACGATTTTCATGTGCTATAGCACACCATTTTTTGGGTGATCCGGATTCCGACGTCAAAAATGCCAAATGTTTTCGTGGACGTCCGTCAAGACCTTGTCTATGCATACGGTTGGCCATCACAGCTCGTCCGACCCACTTGGAGGGTCAAACGAGCCCCGAAGCAAGCATACGCCTCATTTCGACTATTTTCGTGTGCTATAGCACACCATTTTTTGGGTGATCCGGATTCCAACGTCAAAAATGCTAAATTTTTTCATGGACGTCCGTAGAGACCTTGTCTATGCATACGGTTGGCCATCACGGCTTGTCCGACCCATTTGAAGGGTAAAACGAGCCCCGAAACGCGCATACGCCTCATTTAGACGATTTTCGTGTGCTATTAGCACACCATTTTTTGGGTGATCCGTATTCCGACGTCAAAAGTGTTAAATTTTTTCGTGGACGTCCGTCAAGACCTTGTCTATGCATACGGTTGGCCATCACGGCTTGTCCGACCCATTTGGAGGGTCAAACGAGCCCCAAAGCAAGCATACGCCTCATTTCGACGATTTTCGTGTGCTATAGCACACCATTTTTTGGGTGATTTGGATTCCGACGTCAAAAATGCCAAATTTTTCTTGGGCGTCCGTCAAGACCTTATCTATGCATACGGTTGGCCATCACGGCTTGTCCGACCCATTTGAAGGGTCAAACGAGCCCCGAAGCGAGCATACGCCTCATTTCGACGATTTTCGTGTGCTATAGCACACCATTTTTTGGGTGATCCGGATTCCGACGTCAAAAATGCCAAATTTTTTCGTGGACGTCCGTCAAGACCTTGTCTATGCATACGGTTGGCCATCACTTCTCGTCTGACCCATTTGGAGGGTCAAACGAGCCCCGAAGCGAGGATACGCCTCATTTCGACGATTTTCGTGTGCTATAGCACACCATTTATTGGGTGATCCGGATTCCGACGTCAAAAATGCCAAATTTTTTCGTGGACGTCCGTCAATACCTTATCTATGCATACGGTTGGCCATCATGGCTTGTCCGACCCATTTGGAGGGTCAAACGAGCCCCGAAGCGAGCATACGCCTCATTTCGACGATTTTCGTGTGCTATAGCACACTAATCTTTTGGGTGATCCGGATTCCGATGTCAAAAATGCCAAACTTTTTCGTGGACGTACGTCAAGACCTTGTCTATGCATACGGTTGGCCATCACGGCTTGTCCGACCCATTTGGAGGGTCAAACGAGTCCCATAGCGAGCATACGCCTCATTTCGACGATTTTCGTGTGCTATAGCACACCATTTTTTGGGTGATCCGGATTTCGGCGTCAAAAAAGCCAAATGTTTTCGTGGATATCCGTAAAGACCTTGTCTATGCATACAGTTGGCCATCACGTCTTGTCCGACCCATTTGGAGGGTCAAACAAGTTCCGTAGCGAGCATACGCCTCATTTCGACGATTTTCGTGTGCTATAGCACGCCATTTTTTGGGTGATCCGGATTCCGACGTCAAAAAAGCCAAATGTTTTCGTGGACGTCCGTCAAGACCTTGTCTATGCATACGGTTGGCCATCACGGCTTTTCCGACCCATTTGGAGGGTCAAACGAGCCCCGAAGCGAGCATACGCCTCATTTCGACGATTTTCGTGTTCTATAGCACACCATTTTTTGGGTTATCCGGATTCCGACGTCAAAAATGCCAAATGTTTTTGTGGACGTCCTTCAAGACCTTTTCTATGCATACGGTTGGCCATCACGGCTTGTCCGACCCATTTGGAGGGTCAAACGAGCCCCGAAGCGAGCATACGCCTCATTTCGACGATTTTCGTGTGCTATAGCACACCATTTTTTGGGTGATCCGGATTCCAACGTCAAAAATGCCAAATTTTTTCGTGGACGTCCGTCAAGACCTTGTCTATACATACGGTTGGCAATCACGACTTGTTCGACCCATTTGGAGGGTCAAACGAGCCCCGAAGCGAGCATACGCCTCATTTCAAAGATTTTCGTGTGCTACAGCACACCATTTTTTGGGTGATCCGAATTCTGACGTCAAAAATGCAAAATTTATTCGTGGACGTCTGTCAAGACCTTGTCTATGCATACGGTTGGCCATCACGGTTTGTCCGACCCATTTCAAGGGTCAAACGAGCCCCGAAGTGAGCATACGCCTCACTTCGACGATTTTCGTGTGCTATAGCACACCATTTTTTGGGTGATCCGGATTCCGACGTCAAAAATGCCAAATTTTTTCGTGGACGTCCGTCAAGACCTTGTATATGCATACGGTTGGCCACCACGGCTTGTCCAACCCATTTGGAAGGTCAAACGAGCCCCGAAGCGAGCATACGCCTCATTTCGACGATTTTCGTGTGCTATAGCACACCATTTTTTGGGTGATCCGGATTCTGACGTCAAAAATGCCAAATTTTTTCGTGGACGTCCGTCAAGACCTTGTCTATGCATACGGTTGGGCATCACGGCTTGTCCGACCCATTTGGAGGGTCAAACGAGCCCCGAATCGAGCATACTCCTCATTTCAACGATTTTCGTGTGCTATAGCACACCATTTTTTGGGTGATCCGGATTCCGACGTCAAAAATGCCAAATTTTTTCGAGGACGTCCATCAAGACCTTGTCTATGCATACGAATTGCCATCACGGCTTGTCCGACCCTTTTGGAGGGTCAAACCAGCCCCGAAGCGAGCATACGCCTCATTTCAACGATTTTCGTGTGCTATAGCACACCATTTTTTGGGTGATCCGGATTCCGATGTCAAAAATGCCAAATTTTTTCGTGGACGTCCATCAAGACCTTGTCTATGCATACGGTTGTCCATCGGCTTTTCCGACCCATTTGGAGGGTCAAACGAGCCCCGAAGCGAGCATACGCCTAATTTCGACGATTTTCGTGTGCTATAGCACACCATTTTTTGGGTTATCCGGATTCCGACGTCAAAAATGCCAAATTTTTTTGTGGACGTCCGTCAAGACCTTGTCTATGCATACGGTTGGCCATCACGGCTTGTCCGACCCATTTGGAGGGTCAAACGAGCCCCGAAGCGAGCATACGCCTCATTTCGACGATTTTTGAGTAGCACACCATTTTTTGGGTGATCCAGATTCCGACGTCAAAAATGCTAAATTTTTTTGTGGACGTCCGTCAAGACCTTGTCTATGCATACGGTTGGCCATCACGGCTTGTCCGACCCATTTGGAGGGTCAAACGAGCCCCGAAGCGAGCATACGCCTCATTTCGACGATTTTCGGGTTCTATAGCACACCATTTTTTGGGTGATCCGGATTCCGACGTCAAAAATGCCAAATGTTTTCGTGGACGTCCGTCAAGACCTTGTCTATGCATACGGTTGGCCATCACGGCTCGTCCGACCCACTTGGAGGGTCAAACGAGCCCCGAAGCGAGCATACGCCTCATTTCGAAGATTTTCGTGTGCAATAGCACACCATTTATTGGGTGATCTGGATTCCGACGTCAAAAATGCCAAATTTTTTCGTGGACGTCCATCAAGACCTTGTCTATGCATACGGTTTGCCATCACGGCTTGTCCGACCCATTTGGAGGGTCAAACGAGCCCCGAAGCAAGCATACGCCTCATTTCGACGATTTTCGTGTGCTATAGCACACCATTTTTTGGGTGATCCGGATTCCGATGTCAAAAAATGCCAAATTTTTTCGTGGACGTCCTTCAAGACCTTGTCTATGCATACGGTTGGCCATCACGTCTTTTCCGACCTATTTGTAGGGTCAAACGAGCCCCGAAGCGAGCATACGCCTCATTTCAACGATTTTCGTGTGCTATAGCACACCATTTTTTGGTTGATCCGGATTCCGATGTCAAAAATGCCAAATGTTTTCGTGGACGTCCGTCAAGACATTGTCTATGCATACGGTTTTCCATCACGGCTTGTCCGACCCATTTCGAGGGTCAAACGAGCCCTGAAGCGAGCATACGCCTCATTTTGACGATTTTCGTGTGCTATAGCACACCATTTTTTGGGTTATCCGGATTCCGACGTCAAAAATGCCAAATTTTTTTGTGGACGTCCGTCAAGACCTTGTCTATGCATACGGTTGGCCATCACGGCTTGTGCGACCCATTTGGAGGGTCAAACAAGCCCCGAAGCGAGCATACGCCTCATTTAGACTATTTTCGTGTGCTATAGCACACCATTTATTGGGTGATCCGGATTCCGACGTCAAAAATGCCAAATGTTTTTGTGGACGTCCTTCAAGACCTTTTCTATGCATACGGTTGGCCATCACGGCTTGTCCGATCCAATTGGAGGGTCAAACGAGCCCCGAAGCGAGCATACGCCTCATTTCAAAGATTTTCGTGTGCTACAGCACACCATTTTTTGGGTGATCCGGATTCCGACGTCAAAAATGCAAAATTTATTCGTGGACGTCCGTCAAGACCTTGTCTATGCATACGGTTGGCCATCACGGCTTGTCCGACCCATTTCAAGGGTCAAACGAGCCCCGAAGTGAGCATACGCCTCACTTCGACGATTTTCGTGTGCTATAGCACACCATTTTTTGGGTGATCCGGATTCCGACGTCAAAAATGCCATATTTTTTCGTGGACGTCCGTCAAGACCTTGTATATGCATACGGTTTGCCACCACGGCTTGTCCAACCCATTTGGAAGGTCAAACGAGCCCCGAAGCGAGCATACGCCTCATTTCGACGATTTTTGAGTAGCACACCATTTTTTGGGTGATCCAGATTCCGACGTCAAAAATGCCAAATTTTTTTGTGGACGTCCGTCAAGACCTTGTCTATGCATACGGTTGGCCATCACGGCTTGTCCGACCCATTTGGAGGGTCAAACGAGCCCCGAAGCGAGCATACGCCTCATTTCGACGATTTTCGTGTTCTATAGCACACCATTTTTTGGGTGATCCGGATTCCGACGTCAAAAATGCCAAATGTTTTCGTGGACGTCCGTCAAGACCTTGTCTATGCATACGGTTGGCCATCACGGCTCGTCCGACCCACTTGGAGGGTCAAACGAGCCCCGAAGCGAGCATACGCCTCATTTCGAAGATTTTCGTGTGCAATAGCACACCATTTATTGGGTGATCTGGATTCCGACGTCAAAAATGCCAAATTTTTTCGTGGACGTCCATCAAGACCTTGTCTATGCATACGGTTTGCCATCACGGCTTGTCCGACCCATTTGGAGGGTCAAACGAGCCCCGAAGCAAGCATACGCCTCATTTCGACGATTTTCGTGTGCTATAGCACACCATTTTTTGGGTGATCCGGATTCCGATGTCAAAAAATGCCAAATTTTTTCGTGGACGTCCTTCAAGACCTTGTCTATGCATACGGTTGGCCATCACGTCTTTTCCGACCTATTTGTAGGGTCAAACGAGCCCCGAAGCGAGCATACGCCTCATTTCAACGATTTTCGTGTGCTATAGCACACCATTTTTTGGTTGATCCGGATTCCGATGTCAAAAATGCCAAATGTTTTCGTGGACGTCCGTCAAGACATTGTCTATGCATACGGTTTTCCATCACGGCTTGTCCGACCCATTTCGAGGGTCAAACGAGCCCTGAAGCGAGCATACGCCTCATTTTGACGATTTTCGTGTGCTATAGCACACCATTTTTTGGGTTATCCGGATTCCGACGTCGAAAATGCCAAATTTTTTTGTGGACGTCCGTCAAGACCTTGTCTATGCATACGGTTGGCCATCACGGCTTGTGCGACCCATTTGGAGGGTCAAACAAGCCCCGAAGCGAGCATACGCCTCATTTAGACTATTTTCGTGTGCTATAGCACACCATTTATTGGGTGATCCGGATTCCGACGTCAAAAATACCAAATGTTTTTGTGGACGTCCTTCAAGACCTTTTCTATGCATACGGTTGGCCATCACGGCTTGTCCGATCCAATTGGAGGGTCAAACGAGCCCCGAAGCGAGCATACGCCTCATTTCAAAGATTTTCGTGTGCTACAGCACACCATTTTTTGGGTGATCCGGATTCCGACGTCAAAAATGCAAAATTTATTCGTGGACGTCCGTCAAGACCTTGTCTATGCATACGGTTGGCCATCACGGCTTGTCCGACCCATTTCAAGGGTCAAACGAGCCCCGAAGTGAGCATACGCCTCATTTCAACGATTTTCGTGTGTTATAGCACACCATTTTTTGGGTGATCCGGATTCCGATGTCAAAAATGCCAAATTTTTTCGTGGACGTCCATCAAGACCTTGTCTATGCATACAGTTGTCCATCACGGCTTTTCCGACCCATTTGGAGGGTCAAACGAGCCCCGAAGCGAGCATACGCCTAATTTCGACGATTTTCGTGTGCTATAGCACACCATTTTTTGGGTTATCCGGATTCCGACGTCAAAAATGCCAATTTTTTTTGTGGACGTCCGTCAAGACCTTGTCTATGCATACGGTTGGCCATCACGGCTTGTGCGACCCATTTGGAGGGTCAAGCGAGCCCCGAAGCGAGCATACGCCTCATTTAGACTATTTTCGTGTGCTATAGCACACCATTTTTTGGGTGATCCGGATTCCGACGTCAAAAATGCCAAATGTTTTCGTGGACGTCCATCAATACCTTGTCTAAGCATACGGTTGGCCATCACGGCTTGTCCGACCCATTTGGAGGGTCAAACGAGTCCCGTAGCGAGCATACGCCTCATTTCGACGATTTTCGTGTGCTATAGAACACCATTTTTTGGGTGATCCGGATTCCGACGTCAAAAAAGCCAAATGTTTTCGTGGACGTCCGTCAAGACCTTGTCTATGCATACGGTTGGCCATCACGGCTTGTCCGACCCATTTGGAGGGTCAAACGAGCCCCGAAGCGAGCATACGCCTCATTTCGACGATTTTCATGTGCTGTAGCACACCATTTTTTGGGTGATCCGGATTCCGACGTCAAAAATGCCAAATGTTTTTGTGGACGTCCTTCAAGACCTTTTCTATGCATACGGTTGGCCATCACGGCCTGTCCGACCCATTTGGAGGGTCAAACGAGCCATGTAGCGAGCATACGCCTCATTTCGAAGATTTTCGTGTGCTACAACACACCATTTTTTGGGTGATCCGGATTCCGACGTCAAAAATGCAAAATTTATTCGTGGACGTCCGTCAAGACCTTGTCTATGCATACAGTTGGCCATCACGGCTCGCCCGACCCAATTGGAGGGTCAAACGAGCCCCGAAGGGAGCATACGCCTCATTTCGATGATTTTCGTGTGCTATAGCACACCATTTATTGGGTGATCCGGATTGCGACGTCAAAAATGAAATTTTTTTTCGAGGACGTCCTTCAAGACCTTATCTATGCATACGGTTGGCCATCACGGCTTGTCCGACCCATTTGGAGGGTCAAACAAGCCCCAAAGCGACAATACGCCTCATTTCGTTGATTTTCGTGTGCTATAGCACACCATTTTTTGGGTGATCCGGATTCCGACGTCAAAAATGCCAAATTTTTTCATGGACGTCCGTCAAGACCTTTTCTATGCATAGGGTTGGCCATCACGGCTTGTCCGACCCATTTCGAGGGTCAAACGAGCCCCGAAGTGAGCATACGCCTCATTTCGACGATTTTCGTGTGCTATAGCACACCATTTTTTGGGTGATCCGGATTCTGACGTCAAAAATGCCAAATTTCTTAGTGGACGTCCGTCAAGACCTTGTCTATGCATACGGTTGGCCATCACGGCTTGTCCGACCCATTTGCAGGGTCAAACGAGCCCCGAAGCGAGCATACGCCTCATTTCGACGATTTTCGTGTGCTATAGCACACCATTTTTTGGGTGATCCGGATTCCGACGTCAAAAATGCCAAATGTTTTCGTGGACGTCAAGACCTTTTCTATGCATACGGTTGGCCATCACGGCTTGTCCGACCCATTTGGAGTGTCAAACGAGCCCCGAAGCGAGCATACGCCTCATTTCGACGATTTTCGTGTGCTATAGCACACCAATTTTTGGGTGATCCGGATTTCAACGTCAAAAATGCCAAATTTTTTCGTGGACGTCCGTCAAGACCTTGTCTATACATACGGTTGGCAATCACAACTTTTTCGATCTATTTGGAGGGTCAAACGAGCCCCGAAGCGAGCATACGCCTCATTTCAAAGATTTTCGTGTGCTACAGCACACAATTTTTTGGGTGATCCGGATTCCGACGTCAAAAATGAAAAAATTTATTCGTGGACGTCCGTCAAGACCTTGTCTATGCATACGGTTGGCCATCACGGCTTGTCCGACCCATTTCGAGGGTCAAACGAGCCCCGAAGTGAGCATACGCCTCACTTCGATGATTTTCGTGTGCTATAGCACACCATTTTTTGGGTGATCCGGATTCCGACGTCAAAAATGCCATATTTTTTCGTGGACGACCGTCAAGACCTTGTATATGCATACGGTTGGCCACCACGGCTTGTCCAACCCATTTGGAAGGTCAAACGAGCCCCGAAGCGAGCATACGCCTCATTTCGACAATTTTCGTGTGCTATAGCACACCATTTTTTGGGTGATCCGGATTCTGACGTCAAAAATGCCAAATTTTTTCGTGGACGTCCGTCAAGACCTTGTCTATGCATACGGTTGGGCATCACGGCTTGTCCGACCCATTAGGAGGGTCAAACAAGCCCCGAATCGAGCATACTCCTCATTTCGACGATTTTCGTGTGCTATAGCACACCATTTTTTGGGTGATCCGGATTCCGACGTCAATAATGCCAAATTTTTTCGAGGACGTCCATCAAGACCTTGTCTATGCATACGGTTTGCCATCACGGCTTGTCCGACCCTTTTGGAGGGTCAAACCAGCCCCAAAGCGAGCATACGCCTCATTTCAACGATTTTCGTGTGCTATAGCACACCATTTTTTGGGTGATCCGGATTCCGATGTCAAAAATGCCAAATTTTTTCGTGGACGTCCATCAAGACCTTGTCTATGCATACGGTTGTCCATCACGGCTTTTCCGACCCATTTGGAGGGTCAAACGAGCCCTGAAGCGAGCATATGCCTAATTTCGACGATTTTCGTGTGCTATAGCACACCATTTTTTGGGTTATCCGGATTCCGACGTCAAAAATGCCAAATTTTTTTGTGGACGTCCGTCAAGACCTTGTCTATGCATACGGTTGGCCATCACAGCTTGTCCGACCCATTTGGAGGGTCAAACGAGCCCCGAAGCGAGCATACGCCTCATTTCGACGATTTTCGTGTAGCACACCATTTTTTGGGTGATCCAGATTCCGACGTCAAAAATGCCAAATTTTTTTGTGGACGTCCGTCAAGACCTTGTGTATGCATACGGTTGGCCATCACGGCTTGTCCGACCCATTTGGAGGGTCAAACGAGCCCCGAAGCGACCATACGCCTCCTTTCGACGATTTTCGTGTTCTATAGCACACCATTTTTTGGGTGATCCGGATTCCGACGTCAAAAATGCCAAAAGTTTTCGTGGACGTCCGTCAAGACCTTGTCTATGCATACGGTTGGCCATCACGGCTCGTCCGACCCACTTGGAGGGTCAAACGAGCCCCGAAGCGAGCATACGCCTCATTTCGATGATTTTCGTGTGCTATAGCACACCATTTATTGGGTGATCTGGATTCCGACGTCAAAAATGCCAAATTTTTTCGTGGACGTCCATCAAGACCTTGTCTATGCATACGGTTTGCCATCACGGCTTGTCCGACCATTTGGAGGGTCAAACGAGCCCCGAAGCGGGCATACGCCTCATTTCGATGATTTTCGTGTGCTATAGCACATCATTTTTTGGGTGATCCGAATTCCGACGTCAAAAATGCCAAATTTCTTAGTGGACATCTGTCAAGACCTTGTCTATGCATACGGTTGGCCATCACGGCTTGTCCGACCCATTTGGAGGGTCAAACGAGCCCCGAAGCGGGCATACGCCTCATTTCGATGATTTTCGTGTGCTATAGCACATCATTTTTTGGGTGATCCGAATTCCGACGTCAAAAATGCCAAATTTCTTAGTGGACATCTGTCAAGACCTTGTCTATGCATACGGTTGGCCATCACGGCTTGTCCGACCCATTTGGAGGGTCAATCGAGCCCCGTAGCGAGCATACGCCTCATTTCGACGATTTTCGATTGCTATAGCACACCATTTTTTGGGTGATCCGGATTCCGACGTCAAAAATGCCAAATGTTTTCGTGGATGTCCGTCAAGACCTTTCCTATGCATACGGTTGTCCATCACGGCTTGTCGACCCATTTGGAGGGTCAAACGAGCCCCGAAGCGGGCATACGCCTCATTTCGATGATTTTCGTGTGCTATAGCACATCATTTTTTGGGTGATCCGGATTCCGACGTCAAAAATGCCAAATTTTTTCGTGGACGTCCGTAAAGACCTTGTCTATGCATACGGTTGGCCATCACGGCTCGTCCGACCCATTTGGAGGGTCAAACGAGCCCCGAAGCGAGCATACGCCTCATTTCGACGATTTTCGTGTGCTATAGAACACCATTTTTTGGGTGATCCGGATTCCGACGTCAAAAATGACAAATTTTTTCATGGACGTCCGTCAAGACCTTGTCTATGCATACGGTTGTCCATCACGGCTTATACGACCCATTTCGAGGGTCAAACGAGCCCCGAAGTGAGCATACGCCTCATTTCGACGATTTTCGTGTGCTATAGCACACCATTTTTTGGGTGATCCGGATTCCGACGTCAAAAATGCCAAATTTCTTAGTAGAGGTCCGTCAAGACCTTTTCTATGCATACGGTTGGCCATCACGGCTTGTCCGACCCATTTGGAGGGTCAAACGAGCCCCGAAGCGGGCATATGCCTCATTTCGATGATTTTCGTGTGCTATAGCACATCATTTTTTGTGTGATCCGGATTCCGACGTCAAAAATGCCAAATTTTTTCATGGACGTCCGTAAAGACCTTGTTTATGCATACGGTTGGCCATCACGGCTCGTCCGACCCATTTGGAGGGTAAAACGAGCCCCGAAGCGAGCATACGCCTCATTTCGATGATTTTCGTGTGCTATAGCACACTATTTTTTGGGTGATCCGGATTCCGACGTCAAAAATGCCAAATTTTTTCGTGGACATCCGTCAAGACCTTATCTATGCATACGGTTGGCCATCACGGCTCGTCCGACCCATTTGGAGGGTCAAACGAGCCCCGAAGCGAGCATACGCCTCATTTCGACGATTTTCGTGTGCTATAGAACACCATTTTTTGGGTGATCCGGATTCCGACGTCAAAAATGACAAATTTTTTCATGGACGTCCGTCAAGACCTTGTCTATGCATACGGTTGTCCATCACGGCTTATACGACCCATTTCGAGGGTCAAACGAGCCCCGAAGTGAGCATACGCCTCATTTCGACGATTTTCGTGTGCTATAGCACACCATTTTTTGGGTGATCCGGATTCCGATGTCAAAAATGCCAAATTTCTTAGTAGAGGTCCGTCAAGACCTTTTCTATGCATACGGTTGGCCATCACGGCTTGTCCGACCCATTTGGAGGGTCAAACGAGCCCCGAAGCGAGCATACACCTCATTTCGACGATTTTCGTGTGCTATAGCACACCATTTATTGGGTGATCTGGATTCTGGCGTCAAAAATGCCAAATTTTTTCGTGGACGTCCGTCCAGACCTTGTCTATGCATACGGTTGGCCATCACGGCTTGTCCAACCCATTTGGAGGGTCAAACGAGCCCCAAAGCGAGCATACTCCTCATTTCGACTATCTTCGTGTGGTATAGCACACCATTTTTTGGGTGATCCGGATTCCGACGTCAAAAAGGCCAAATGTTTTCGTGAACGTCTGTCAAGATCTTGTCTATGCATACGGTTGGCCAACACGGCTTGTCCGACCCATTTGGAGGGTCAAACGAGCCCCGAAGCGAGCATACGCGTCATTCATACGATTTTCGTGTGCTATAGCACACCATTTTTTGGGTGATCCGGATTCCGACGTCAAAAATGCCAAATGTTTTCGTGGACGTCCGTCAAGACCTTGTCTATTCATACGGGCTGCCATCACGGCTTGTCCGACCCATTTGGAGGGTCAAACGAGCCCCGTAGCGAGCATACGCCTCATTTAGACTATTTTCGTGTGCTATAGCACACCATTTTTTGGGTGATCCGGATTCAACGTCAAAAATGCAAAATTTTTTCATGGACGTCCGTCAAGACCTTGTCTATGCATAAGGTTGGCCATTACGGCTTGTCCGACCCATTTGGAGGGTCAAACGAGCCCCGTAGCGAGCATACGCCTCATTTCGATGATTTTCGTGTGCTATAGAACACCATTTTTTGGGTGATCCGGATTCCGACGAAAAAAATGCCAAATTTCTTAGTGGACGTCCGTCAAGACCTTGTCTATGCATAAGGTTGGCCATCACGGCTTATCCGACCCATTTGGAGGGTCAAACAAGCCCCGAAGTGAGCATACGCCTCATTTCGACGATTTTCGTGTGCTATAGCACACCTTCCGACGTCAAAAATGCCAAATGTTTTCGTGGAAGTCCGTCAAGACCTTTTCTATGCATACGGTTGGCCATCACGGCTTGTCCAACCCATTTGGAGGGTCAAACGAGCCCTGAAGCGAGCAAAAGCCTCATTTCGACGATTTTCGTGTGAGCACACCATTTTTTGGGTGATCCGGATTCCAACGTCAAAAATGCCAAATTTTTTCGTGGACATCCGTCAAGACCTTGTCTATGCATACGGTTTACCATCACGGCTTGTCCGACCCATGTGGAGGGTCAAACGAGCCCTGTAGCGAGCATACGCCTCATTTCGACGATTTTCGTGTGCTACAGCCACCATTTTTTGGGTGATCCGGATTCCGACGTCAAAAATGCAAAATTTATTCGTGGACGTCCGTCAAGACCTTGTCTATGCATACGGTTGGCCATCACGGCTCGTCCTACCCAATTGGAGGGTCAAACAAGCCCCGAAGGGAGCATACGCCTCATTTCGACGATTTTCGTGTGCTATAGCACACCATTTTTTAAGTGATCCGGATTCCGACGTCAAAAATGCCAAATTTTTTCACGGACGTCCGTCAAGACCTTTTCTATTCATGAGGTTGGTCATCACGGCTTGTCCGATCCATTTGGAGGGTCAAACGAGCCCCGTAGCGAGCATACGCCTCATTTCGACGATTTTCGTGTGCTATAGCACACCATTTTTTGGGTGATCCGGATTCCGACGTCAAAAATGCCAAAATTCGTAGTGGACGTCCGTCAAGACCTTGTCTATGCATACGATTGGCCATCACAACTTGTCCGACCCATTTGGAGGGTCAAACGAGCCCCAAAGCGAGCATACGCCTCATTTCGACTATTTTCGTGTGCTATAGCACACCATTTTTTGGGTGATCCGGATTCCGACGTCAAAAATGCCAAATTTTTTCATGGACGTTTGTCAAGACCTTGTCTATGCATAAGGTTGGCCATCACGGCTTGTCTGACCCATTTGGAGGGTAAAACGAGCCCCGTAGCGAGCATACGCCTCATTTCGACGGTTTTCGTGTGCTATAGCACACCATTTTTTGGGTGATCCGGATTCCGACGAAAAAAATGCCAAATTTCTTAGTGGACGTCCGTCAAGACCTTGTCCATGCATAAGGTTGTCCATCACGGCTTGTCCGACACATTTGGAGGGTCAAACGAGCCCCGAAGCGAGCATACGCCTCATTTTGACGATTTTCGTGTGCTATAGCACACCATTTTTGGGTGATCCGGATTCCGACGTCAAAAATGCCAAATGTTTTCGTGGACGTCCGTCAAGACCTTTTATATGCATACGGTTGGCCATCACGGCTTGTCCGACCCATTTGGAGGGTCAAACGAGCCTCGAAGCGAGCATAAGTCTAATTTCGACGATTTTCGTGTGCTATAGCACACCATTTTTTGGGTGATCCGGATTCCGATGTCAAAAATGCCAAATGTTTTCGTGGACGTCCGTCAAGACATTGTCTATGCATACGGTTTTCCATCACGGCTTGTCCGACCCATTTCGAGGGTCAAACGAGCCCTGAAGCGAGCATACGCCTCATTTTGACGATTTTCGTGTGCTATAGCACACCATTTTTTGGGTTATCCGGATTCCGACGTCAAAAATGCCAAATTTTTTCGTGGACGTCCGTCAAGACCTTTTATATGCATACGGTTGGCCATCACGGCTTGTCCGACCCATTTGGAGGGTCAAACGAGCCTCGAAGCGAGCATAAGTCTAATTTCGACGATTTTCGTGTGCTATAGCACACCATTTTTTGGGTGATCCGGATTCCGATGTCAAAAATGCCAAATGTTTTCGTGGACGTCCGTCAAGACATTGTCTATGCATACGGTTTTCCATCACGGCTTGTCCGACCCATTTCGAGGGTCAAACGAGCCCTGAAGCGAGCATACGCCTCATTTTGATGATTTTCGTGTGCTATAGCACACCATTTTTTGGGTTATCCGGATTCCGACGTCAAAAATGCCAAATTTTTTCGTGGACGTCCGTTAAGACCTTGTCTATGCATACGGTTGGCCATCACGGCTCGTCCGACCCAATTGGAGGGTCAAACGAGCCCCGAAGGGAGCATACGCCTCATTTCGTCGATTTTCGTATGCTATAGCACACCATTTATTGGGTGATCCGGATTCCGACGTCAAAAATGCAAAAATTTTTCAAGGACGTCCTTCAAGACCTTATCTATGCATACGGTTGGCCAACACGGCTTGTCCGACCCATTTGGAGGGTCAAACGAGCCCCGAAGCGAGCATACGCCTCATTTCGACGATTTTCGTGTCCTATAACACACCATTTTTGGGTGAATCGGAGTCCGACGTCAAAAATGCCAAATTTTTTCATCGACATCCATCAAGACCTTGTCTATGCATACAGTTGGCCATCATGGCTTGTCCGACCCATTTGGAGGGTCAACGAGCCCCGTAGCGAGCATACGCCTCATTTCGACGATTTTCGTGTGCTATAGCACACCATCTTTTGGGTGATCCGGATTCCGACGTCAAAAATGCAAAATTTCTTAGTGGACGTCCGTCAAGACCTTGTCTATGCATACGGTTGGCCATCACGGCTTGTCCGACCTATTTGGAGGGTCAAACGAGCCCCGAAACGTGCATACGCCTTATTTCGATGATTTTCGTGTTCTATAGCACACCATTTTTTGGGTGATTCGAATTCCTACGTCAAAAATGCCAAATTTTTTGATGGACATCCGTCAAGACCTTGTCTATGCATACGGTTGGCCATCACGGCTTTTCCGACCCATTTGGAGGGTCAAACGAGCCCCGTAGCGAGTATACGCCTCATTTCGACGATTTTCGTGTGCTATAGCACACCATTTTTTGGGTGATTCGGATTCCGACGTCAAAAATGCCAAATTTCTTCATGGACGTCTGTCAAGACCTTGTCTATACATACGGTTGGCAATCACGACTTTTTCGACCCATTTGGAGGGTCAAACGAGCCCTGAAGCGAGCATACGCCTCATTTCGACGATTTTCGTGTGCTATAGCACACCATTTTTTGGGTGATCCGGATTCCGACGTCAAAAATGCCAAATGTTTTCGTGGACGTCCGTCCAGACCTTTTCTATGCATACGGTTGGCCATCACGGCTTGTCCGACCCATTTGGAGGGTCAAACGAGCCCCGTAGCAAGCATACGCCTTATTTCGACGATTTTCAGTTGCTATAGCACACCATTTTTTGGGTGATCCGGATTCCGACGTCAAAAATGCCAAATTTCTTCATGGACGTCCGTCAAGACCTTGTCTATGCATACGGTTGGCCATCACGGCTTGTCCGACCCATTTGGAGGGTCAAACGAGCCCCGAAGCGAGCATACGCCTCATTTCGACGATTTTCGTGTGCTATGGTACACCATTTTTTGGGTGATCCAGATTCCGACGTCAAAAAAGCCAAATGTTTTCGTGGACGTCCGTAAAGACTTTGTCTATGCATACGGTTGGCCATCATGGCTCGTTCGACCCATTTGGAGGGTCAAACGAGCCCTGAAGCGAGCATACGCCTCATTTCGACGATTTTCGTGTGCTATAGCACACCATTTTTTGGGTTATCCAGATTCCGAGGTCAAAAATGTAAAATGTTTTTATGGACGTCCGTCAAGACCTTGTCTATGCATACGGTTGGCCATCACGGCTTGTCCGACCCATTTAGAGGGTCAAACGAGCCCCGAAGCGAGCATATGCCTCATTTCGATGATTTTCGTGTGCCATAGCACACCATTTATTGGGTGATCTGGATTCCGACGTCAAAAATGCCAAATGTTTTCGTGGACGTCCGTCAAGACCTTGTCTATGCATACGGTTGGCCATCACGGCTTGTCCGACCCATTTGGAAGGTCAAACGAGCCCCGAAGCGAGCATACGCCTCATTTCGACGATTTTCGTGTGCTATAGCACACCATTTTTTGGGTGATCCGGATTCCGACTTCAAAAATGCCAAATGTTTTCGTGGACGTCCGTCAAGACCTTGTCTATGCATACGGTTGGCCATCACGGCTTGTCCGACCCATTTGGAGGGTCAAACGAGCCCCGAAGCGAGCATACGCCTCATTTCGACGATTTTCGTGTGCTATAGCATACCATTTTTTGGGTGATCCGAATTCCGACGTTAAAAATGCCAAATTTTTTCGTGGACGTCCGTCAAGACCTTGTCTATGCATACGGTTGTCCATCACGGCTTGTCCGACCCATTTGGAGGGTCAAACGAGCCCCGTAGCGAGCATACGCCTCATTTCGAAGATTTTCGTGTGCTATAGCACACCATTTTTTGGGTGATCCAGATTCCGACGTCAAAAATGCAAAATTTATTCGTGGACGTCCGTCAAGACCTTGTCTATGCATACGGTTGGCCATCACGGCTTTTCCAACCCATTTCCATGGTCAAACGAGCCCCGAAGTGAGCATACGCCTCACTTCGACGATTTTCGTGTGCTATAGCACACCATTTTTTGGGTGATCCGGATTCCGACGTCAAAAATGCCAAATTTTTTTATGGACATCCGTCAAGACCTTGTCTATGCATACGGTTGGCCATCACGGCTTTTCCGACCCATTTGGAGGGTCAAACGAGCCCCGTAGCGAGTATACGCCTCATTTCGACGATTTTCGTGTGCTATAGCACACCATTTTTTGGGTGATCCAGATTCCGACGTCAAAAATGCAAAATTTATTCGTGGACGTCCGTCAAGACCTTATGCATACGGTTGTCCATCACGGCTTTTCCAACCCATTTCGATGGTCAAACGAGCCCCGAAGTGAGCATACGCCTCACTTCGACGATTTTCGTGTGCTATAGCACACCATTTTTTGGGTGATCCGGATTCCGACGTCAAAAATGCCAAATTTTTTCGTGGACGTCCGTCAAGACCTTGTCTATGCATACGGTTGGCCATCACGGCTTGTCCAACCCATTTGGAAGGTCAAACGAGCCCCGAAGCGAGCATACGCCTCATTTCGACGATTTTCGTGTGCTATAGCACACCATTTTTTGGGTGATCCAGATTCCGACGTCAAAAATGCCAAATTTTTTCGTGGACGTCCGTCAAGACCTTGTCTATGCATACGGTTGGCCATCACGGCTCGTCCGACCCAATTGGAGGGTCAAACGAGCCCCGAAGGGAGCATACGCCTCATTTCGACGATTTTCGTGTGCTATAGCACACCATTTATTGGGTGATCCAGATTGCGACGTCAAAAATGCAAAATTTTTTCGAGGACGTCCTTCAAGACCTTGTCTATGCATACGGTTGGCCATCACGGCTTGTCCGACCCATTTGGAGGGTCAAACGAGCCCTGAAGCGAGCATATGCCTCATTTCGACGATTTTCGTGTGCTATAGCACACCATTTTTTGGGTGATCCGGATTCCGACGTCAAAAATGCCAAATAATTTCGTGGACTTCCGTCAAGACATTGTATATGCATACGGTTGGCCATCACGGCTTGTCCGACCCATTTGGAGGGTCAAACGAGCCTCGAAGCGAGCATACGCCTCATTTCGACGATTTTCGTGTGCTATAGCACACCATTTTTTGGGTGATCCGGATTCCGACGTAAAAAATGCCAAATGTTTTCGTGGACGTCCGTCAAGACCTTGTCTATGCATACGGTTGGCCATCACGGCTCGTCCAACCCACTTGGAGGGTCAAACGAGCCCCGAAGCGAGCATACGCCTCATTTCGACGATTTTCGTGTGCTATAGCACACCATTTTTTTGGTGATCTGGATTCCGACGTCAAAAAAGCCAAATGTTTTCGTGGACGTCGGTCAAGACCTTGTCTATGCATACGGTTGGACATCACGGCTTGTCCGACCAATTTGGAGGGTCAAACGAGCCCCGAAGCGAGCATACGCCTCATTTCGACGATTTTCGTGTGCCATAGCACACCATTTATTGGGTGATCTGGATTCCGACGTCAAAAATGCAAAATGTTTTCGTGGACGTCCGTCAAGACCTTGTCTATGCATACGGTTGGACATCACGGCTTGTCCGACCCATTTGGAGGGTCAAACGAGCCCCGAAGCGAGCATACGCCTCATTTCGACGATTTTCGTGTGCTATAGCACACCATTTTTTGGGTGATCCGGATTCCGACGTCAAAAATGCCAAATGTTTTCATGGACGTCCGTCAAGACCTTATCTATGCATACGGTTGGCCATCACGGCTCGTCCAACCCACATGGAGGGTCAAACGAGCCCCGAAGCGAGCATACGCCTCATTTCGACGATTTTCGTGTGCTAAAGCACACCATTTTTTTGGTGATCTGGATTCCGACGTCAAAAAAGCCAAATGTTTTCGTGGACGTCGGTTAAGACCTTGTCTATGCATACGGTTGGACATCACGGCTTGTCCGACCAATTTGGAGGGTCAAACGAGCCCCGAAGCGAGCATACGCCTCATTTCGACGATTTTCGTGTGCCATAGCACACCATTTATTGGGTGATCTGGATTCCGACGTCAAAAATGCCAAATGTTTTCGTGGACGTCCGTCAAGACCTTGTCTATGCATACGGTTGGCCATCACGGCTTGTCCGACCCATTTGGAAGGTCAAACGAGCCCCGAAGCGAGCATACGCCTCATTTCGACGATTTTCGTGTGCTATAGCACACCATTTTTTGGGTGATCCGGATTCCGACTTCAAAAATGCCAAATGTTTTCGTGGACGTCCGTCAAGACCTTGTCTATGCATACGGTTTGCCATCACGGCTTGTCCGACCCAATTGGAGGGTCAAACGAGCCCCGAAGCGGGCATACGCCTCATTTCGACGATTTTCGTGTGCTAAAGCACACCATTTTTTTGGTGATCTGGATTCCGACGTCAAAAAAGCCAAATGTTTTCGTGGACGTCGGTTAAGACCTTGTCTATGCATACGGTTGGACATCACGGCTTGTCCGACCAATTTGGAGGGTCAAACGAGCCCCGAAGCGGGCATACGCCTCATTTCGATGATTTTCGTGTGCTATAGCACATCATTTTTTGGGTGATCCGAATTCCGACGTCAAAAATGCCAAATTTCTTAGTGGACATCTGTCAAGACCTTGTCTATGCATACGGTTGGCCATCACGGCTTGTCCGACCCATTTGGAGGGTCAAACGAGCCCCGTAGCGAGCATACGCCTCATTTCGACGATTTTCGATTGCTATAGCACACCATTTTTTGGGTGATCCAGATTCCGACGTCAAAAATGCCAAATTTTTTCGTGGACGTTCGTAAAGACCTTGTCTATGCATACGGTTGTCCATCACGGCTCGTCCGACCCATTTGGAGGGTCAAACGAGCCCCGAAGCGAGCATACGCCTCATTTCGACGATTTTCGTGTGCTATAGAACACCATTTTTTGGGTGATCCGGATTCCGACGTCAAAAATGACAAATTTTTTCATGGACTTTCGTCAAGACCTTGTCTATGCATACGGTTGTCCATCACGGCTTATACGACCCATTTCGAGGGTCAAACGAGCCCCGAAGTGAGCATACGCCTCATTTTAACGATTTTCGTGTATTATAGCACACCATTTTTTGGGTGATCCGGATTCCGATGTCAAAAATGCCAAATTTCTTAGTAGAGGTCTGTCAAGATCTTTTCTATGCATACGGTTGGCCATCACGACTTGTCCGACCCATTTGGAGGGTCAAACGAGCCCCGAAGCGGGCATACGCCTCATTTCGATGATTTTCGTGTGCTATAGCACATTATTTTTTGTGTGATCCGGATTCCGACGTCAAAAATGCCAAATTTTTTCGTGGACGTCCGTAAAAACCTTGTTTATGCATACGGTTGGCCATCACGGCTCGTCCGACCCATTTGGAGGGTCAAACAAGCCCCGAAGGGAGCATACGCCTCATTTCGACGATTTTCGTGTGCTATAGCACACCATTTTTTAAGTGATCCGGATTCCGACGTCAAATATGCCAAATTTTTTCACGGACGTCCGTCAAGACCTTTTCTATGCATGAGGTTAGCCATCACGGCTTGTCCGACCCATTTGGAGGGTCAAACGAGCCCCGTAGCGAGCATACGCCTCATTTCGACGATTTTCGTGTGCTATAGCACACCATTCTTTGGGTGATCCGGATTCCGACGTCAAAAATGCAAAAATTCTTAGTGGACGTCCGTCAAGACCTTGTCTATGCATACGGTTGGCCATCACAACTTGTCCGACCCATTTGGAGGGTCAAACGAGCCCCAAAGCGAGCATACGCCTCATTTCGACTATTTTCATGTGCTATAGCACACCATTTTTTGGGTGATCCGGATTCTGACGTCAAAAATGCCAAATTTTTTCATGGACGTCCGTCAAGACCTTGTCTATGCATAAGGTTGGCCATCACGACTTGTCTGACCCATTTGGAGGGTCAAACGAGCCCCAAAGCGAGCATACGCCTCATTTCGACGATTTTTGTGTGCTATAGCACACCATTTTTTGGGTGATCCGGATTCTGACGTCAAAAAGGCCAAATGTTTTCGTGGACGTCCGTCAAGATCTTGTCTATGCATATGGTTGGCCATCACGGCTCATCCAACCCACTTGGAGGGTCAAACGAGCCCCAAAGCGAGCATACGCCTCATTTCGATGATTTTCGTGTGCTATAGCACACCATTTTTTTGGTGATCCGGATTCCGACGTCAAAAATGTCAAATGTTTTCGTGGACGTCTGTCAAGACCTTTTCTATGCATACGGTTGGCCAACACGGCTTGTCCGACCCATTTGGAGGGTCAAACGAGCCCCAAAGCGAGCATACGCCTTATTTCGACGATTTTTGTGTGGTATAGCACACCATTTTTTGGGTGATCCGGATTCCGACGTCAAAAATGCCAAAATTCTTAATGGACGTCCGTCAAGACCTGGTCTTTGCATACGGTTGGCCATCACGGCTCGTCCTACCCATTTGGAGGGTCAAACAAGCCCCGAAGCGAGCATACGCCTCATTTTGATGATTTTCGTGTGCTATAGCACACCATTTATTGGGTGATCCGGATGCCGACGTAAAAAATGCCAAATGTTTTCGTGGACGTCCGTCAAGACCTTGTATATGCATACGGTTGGCCATCATGGCTTTTCCGACCCATTTGGAGAGTCAAACGAGCCCCGAAGCGAGCATACACCTCATTTCGACGATTTTCGTGTGCTATAGCACACCATTTTTTGGGTGATCCGGATTCCGACGTCAAAAATGCCAAATGTTTTCATGGACGTCCGTCAAGACCTTGTCTATGCATACGGTTGGCCATCACGGCTCGTCCAACCCACTTGGAGGGTCAAACGAGCCCCAAAGTGAGCATACGCCTCATTTCGACGATTTTCGTGTGCTATAGCACACCATTTTTTGGGTGATCCGGATTCCGACGTCAAAAATGCCAAATGTTTTCGTGGACGTCCGTCAAGACCTTGTATATGCATACGGTTGACATCACGGCTTTTCCGACCCATTTAAAGGGTCAAACGAGCCCCGAAGCGAGCATACGCCTAATTTCGATGATTTTCGTGTGCTATAGCACACCATTTTTTGGGTGATCCGGATTCTGACGTCAAAAAGGCCAAATGTTTTCGTGGACGTCCGTCAAGATCTTGTCTATGCATATGGTTGGCCATCACGGCTCGTCCAACCCACTTGGAGGGTCAAACGAGCCCCAAAGCGAGCATACGCCTCATTTCGACGATTTTCGTGTGCTATAGCACACCATTTTTTGGGTGATCCGGATTCTGACGTCAAAAAGGCCAAATGTTTTCGTGGACGTCCGTCAAGATCTTGTCTATGCATATGGTTGGCCATCACGGCTCGTCCAACCCACTTGGAGGGTCAAACGAGCCCCAAAGCGAGCATACGCCTCATTTCGATGATTTTCGTGTGCTATAGCACACCATTTTTTGGGTGATCCGGATTCTGACGTCAAAAAGGCCAAATGTTTTCGTGGACGTCCGTCAAGATCTTGTCTATGCATATGGTTGGCCATCACGGCTCGTCCAACCCACTTGGAGGGTCAAACGAGCCCCAAAGCGAGCATACGCCTCATTTCGACGATTTTCGTGTGCTATAGCACACCATTTTTTGGGTGATCCGGATTCCGACGTCAAAAATGCCAAATGTTTTCGTGGACGTCCGTCAAGACCTTGTCTATGCATACGGTTGGCCATCACGGCTCGTCCAACCCACTTGGAGGGTCAAACGAGCCCCAAAGCGAGCATACGCCTCATTTCGACGATTTTCGTGTGCTATAGCACACCATTTTTTGGGTGATCCGGATTCCGACGTCAAAAATGCCAAATGTTTTTGTGGACGTCCGTCAAGACCTTGTATATGCATACGGTTGACATCACGGCTTGTCCGACCCATTTGGAGGGTCAAACGAGCCCCGAAGCGAGCATACGCGTCATTTAGACGATTTTCGTGTGCTATAGCACACCATTTTTTGGGTGATCCGGATTCAACGTCAAAAATGCCAAATTTTTTCATGGACGTCCGTCAAGACCTTGTCTATGCATACCGTTTTGCCATCACGGCTTGTCCGACCCATTTGGAGGGTCAAACGAGCCCCGAAGCGGGCATACGCCTCATTTCGATGATTTTCGTGTGCTATAGCACATCATTTTTTGGGTGATCCGGATTCCGACTTCAAAAATGCCAAATTTATTCGTGGACGTCCGTAAAGATCTTGTCTATGCATACGGTTGGCCATCACGGCTCGTCCGACCCATTTGGAGGGTCAAACGAGCCCCGAAGCGAGCATACGCCTCATTTCGACGATTTTCATGTGCTATAGAACACCATTTTTTGGGTGATCCGGATTCCGACGTCAAAAATGCCAAATGTTTTCGTGGACGTCTGTCAAGACCTTTTCTATGCATACGGTTGGCTAACACGGCTTGTCCGACCCATTTGGAGGGTCAAACGAGCCCCAAAGCGAGCATACGCCTCATTTCGACGATTTTCGTGTGGTATAGCACACCATTTTTTGGGTGATCCGGATTCCGACATCAAAAATGCCAAATTTTTTCGTGGACGTCCGTAAAGACCTTGTCTATGCATACGGATGGCCATCACGGCTCGTCCTACCCATTTGGAGGGTCAAAAAAGCCCCGAAGCGAGCATACGCTTTATTTTTATGATTTTCGTGTGCTATAGAACACCATTTATTGGGTGATCCAGATTCCGACGTCAAAAATGCCAAATTTTTTTGTGGACGTCCTTCAAGACCTTGTCTATGCATACGGTTGGCCATCACGGCTTGTCCGACCCATTTGGAGGGTCAAACGAGCCCCGAAGCGAGCATACGCGTCATTTAGACGATTTTCGTGTGCTATAGCACACCATTTTTTGGGTGATCCGGATTCAACGTCAAAAATGCCAAATTTTTTCATGGACGTCCGTCAAGACCTTGTCTATGCATAATGTTGGCCATTACGGCTTGTCCGACCCATTTAGAGGGTCAAACGATCCCCGTAGCTAGCATACGCCTCATTTCGATGATTTTCGTGTGCTATAGCACACCATTTTTTGGATGATCCGGATTCCGACGAAAAAAATGCCAAATTTCTTAGTGGACGTCCGTCAAGACCTTGTCTATGCATAAGGTTGGCCATCACGGCTTGTCCGACCCATTTGGAGGGTCAAACAAGCCCCGAAGCGAGCATACGCCTCATTTCGACGATTTTTGTGTGCTATAGCACACCATTTTTTGGGTGATCTGGATTCCGACGTCAAAAATGCCAAATGTTTTCGTGGACGTCCGTCAAGACCTTTTCTATGCATACGGTTGGCCATCACGGCTTGTCCGACCCATTTGGAGGGTCAAACGAGCCCCGAAGCGAGCAAAAGCCTCATTTCGACGATTTTCGTGTGAGCACACCATTTTTGGGTGATCCGGATTCCAACGTCAAAAATGCCAAATTTTTTCGTGGACATCCGTCAAGACCTTGTCTATGCATACGGTTGGCCATCACGGCTTGTCCGACCCATTTGGAGGGTCAAACGAGCCCTGTAGCGAGCATACGCCTCATTTCGACGATTTTCGTGTGCTACAGCCACCATTTTTTGGGTGATCCGGATTCCGACGTCAAAAATGAAAAATTTATTCGTGGACGTCCGTCAAGACCTTGTCCATGCATACGGTTGGCCATCACGGCTCGTCCGACCCAATTGGAGGGTCAAACAAGCCCCGAAGGGAGCATACGCCTCATTTCGACGATTTTCGTGTGCTATAGCACACCATTTTTTAAGTGATCCGGATTCCGACGTCAAATATGCCAAATTTTTTCACGGACGTCCGTCAAGACCTTTTCTATGCATGAGGTTGGCCATCACGGCTTGTCCGACCCATTTGGAGAGTCAAACGAGCCCCGTAGCGAGCATACGCCTCATTTCGACGATTTTCGTGTTCTATAGCACACCATTTTTTGGGTGATCCGGATTCCGACGTCAAAAATGCCAAAATTCTTAGTGGACGTCCGTCAAGACCTTGTCTATGCATACGGTTGGCCATCACAACTTGTCCGACCCATTTGGAGGGTCAAACGAGCCCCAAAGCGAGCATACGCCTCATTTCGACTATTTTCGTGTGCTATAGCACACCATTTTTTGGGTGATCCGGATTCCGACGTCAAAAATGCCAAATTTTTTCATGGACGTCCGTCAAGACCTTGTCTATGCATAAGGTTGGCCATCACGACTTTTCTGACCCATTTGGAGGGTAAAACGAGCCCCGTAGCGAGCATACGCCTCATTTCGACGGTTTCCGTGTGCTATAGCACACCATTTTTTGGGTGATCCGGATTCCGACGAAAAAAATGCCAAATTTCTTAGTGGACGTCCGTCAAGACCTTGTCTATGCATAAGGTTGGCCATCACGGCTTGTCCGACACATTTTGAGGGTCAAACGAGCCCCGATGCGAGCATACGCCTCATTTCGACGATTTTCGTGTGCTATAGCACACCATTTTTTGGGTGATCCGGATTCCGACGTCAAAAATGCCAAATGTTTTCGTGGACGTCTGTCAATACCTTTTCTAAGCATACGGTTAGACAACACGGCTTGTCCGACCCATTTGGAGGGTCAAACGAGCCCCAAAGCGAGCATACGCCTCATTTCGACGATTTTCGTGTGGTATAGCACACCATTTTTTGGGTGATCCGGATTCCGACGTCAAAAATGCAAAATTTTTTCGTGGACGTCCGTAAAGACCTTGTCTATGCATACGGATGGCCATCACGGCTCGTCCTACCCATTTGGAGGGTCAAAAAAGCCCCGAAGCGAGCATACGCTTTATTTTTACGATTTTCGTGTGCTATAGAACACCATTTATTGGGTGATCCAGATTCCGACGTCAAAAATGCCAAATTTTTTCGTGGACGTCCTTCAAGACCTTGTCTATGCATACGATTGGCCATCACGGCTTGTCCGACCCATTTGGAGGGTCAAACGAGCCCCGAAGCGAGCATACGCGTCATTTAGACGATTTTCGTGTGCTATAGCACACCATTTTTTGGGTGATCCGGATTCCGACGTCAAAAATGCCAAATGTTTTCGTGGACGTCCGTCAAGACCTTGTCTATGCATACGGGCTGCCATCACGGCTTGTCCGACCCATTTGGAGGGTCAAACGAGCCCCGTAGCGAGCATACGCCTCATTTCGACTATTTTTGTGTGCTATAGCACACCATTTTTTGGGTGATCCGGATTCAACGTCAAAAATGCCAAATTTTTTCATGGACGTCCGTCAAGACCTTGTCTATGCATAAGGTTGGCCATTACGGCTTGTCCGACCCATTTGGAGGGTCAAACGAGCCCCGTAGCGAGCATACGCCTCATTTCGACGATTTTCGTGTGCTATAGCACACCATTTTTTGGGTGATCCGGATTCCGACGTCAAAAATGCCAAAAGTCTTAGTGGACGTCCGTCAAGACCTTGTCTATGCATACGGTTGGCCATCACAACTTTTCCAACCCATTTGGAGGGTCAAACGATCCCCAAAGCGAGCATACGCCTCATTTCGACTATTTTCGTGTGCTATAGCACACCATTTTTTGGGTGATCCTGATTCCGACGTCAAAAATGCCAAATTTCTTAGTGGACGTCCGTCAAGACCTTGTCTATGCATACGGTTGGCCATCACGGCTTGTCTGACCCATTTGGAGGGTAAAACGAGCCCCGTAGCGAGCATACGCCTCATTTCGACGGTTTTCGTGTGCTATAGCACACCATTTTTTGGGTGATCCGGATTCCGACGTCAAAAATGCCAAATGTTTTCGTGGACATCCGTCAAGACCTTTTCTATGCATACGGTTGGCCATCACGGCTCGTCCGACCCAATTGGAGGGTCAAACGAGCCTCGAAGCGAGCATAAGTCTCATTTCGACGATTTTCGTGTGCTATAGAACACCATTTTTTTGGTGATCCGGATTCCGACGTCAAAAATGTCAAAAGTTTTCGTGGACGTCTGTCAAGACCTTTTCTATGCATACGGTTGGCCAACACGGCTTGTCCGACCCATTTGGAGGGTCAAACGAGCCCCGTAGCGAGCATACGCCTCATTTCGACGATTTTCGTGTGCTATAGCACACCATTTTTTGGGTGATCCGGATTCCGACGTCAAAAATGCCAAAATTCTTAGTGGACGTCCGTCAAGACCTTGTCTATGCATACGGTTGGCCATCAGAACTTGTCCGACCCATTTGGAGGGTCAAACGAGCCCCAAAGCGAGCATACGCCTCATTTCGACTATTTTCGTGTGCTATAGCACACCATTTTTTGGGTGATCCGGATTCCGACGTCAAAAATGCCAAATTTTTTCATGGACGTCCGTCAAGACCTTGTCTATGCATAAGGTTGGCCATCAAGACTTGTCTGACCCATTTGGAGGGTAAAACGAGCCCCGAAGCGAGCATACGCCTCATTTCGACGGTTTTCGTGTGCTATGGCACACCATTTTTTGGGTGATCCGGATTCCGACGAAAAAAATGCCAAATTTCTTAGTGGACATCCGTCAAGACCTTGTCTATGCATAAGGTTGGCCATCACGGCTTGTCCGACACATTTTGAGGGTCAAACGAGCCCCGATGCGAGCATACGCCTCATTTCGACGATTTTCGTGTGCTATAGCACACCATTTTTTGGGTGATCCGGATTCCGACGTCAAAAATGCCAAATGTTTTCGTGGACGTCTGTCAATACCTTTTCTAAGCATACGGTTAGACAACACGGCTTGTCCGACCCATTTGGAGGGTCAAACGAGCCCCAAAGCGAGCATACGCCTCATTTCGACGATTTTCGTGTGGTATAGCACACCATTTTTTGGGTGATCCGGATTCCGACGTCAAAAATGCAAAATTTTTTTGTGGACGTCCGTAAAGACCTTGTCTATGCATACGGATGGCCATCACGGCTCGTCCTACCCATTTGGAGGGTCAAAAAAGCCCCGAAGCGAGCATACGCTTTATTTTTACGATTTTCGTGTGCTATAGAACACCATTTATTGGGTGATCCAGATTCCGATGTCAAAAATGCCAAATTTTTTCGTGGACGTCCTTCAAGACCTTGTCTATGCATACGGTTGGCCATCACGGCTTGTCCGACCCATTTGGAGGGTCAAACGAGCCCCGAAGCGAGCATACGCGTCATTTAGACGATTTTCGTGTGCTATAGCACACCATTTTTTGGGTGATCCGGATTCCGACGTCAAAAATGCCAAATGTTTTCGTGGACGTCCGTCAAGACCTTGTCTATGCATACGGGCTTCCATCACGGCTTGTCCGACCCATTTGGAGGGTCAAACGAGCTCCGTAGCGAGCATACGCCTCATTTCGACTATTTTGGTGTGCTATAGCACACCATTTTTTGGGTGATCCGGATTCAACGTCAAAAATGCCAAATTTTTTCATGGACGTCCGTCAAGACCTTGTCTATGCATAAGGTTGGCCATTACGGCTTGTCCGACCCATTTGGAGGGTCAAACGAGCCCCGTAGAGAGCATACGCCTCATTTCGATGATTTTCGTGTGCTATAGCACACCATTTTTTGGGTGATCCGGATTCCGACGTCAAAAATGCCAAAAGTCTTAGTGGACGTCCGTCAAGACCTTGTCTATGCATACGGTTGGCCATCACAACTTTTCCGACCCATTTGGAGGGTCAAACGAGCCCCAAAGCGAGCATACGCCTCGTTTCGACTATTTTCGTGTGCTATAGCACACCATTTTTTGGGTGATCCGGATTCCGACGTCAAAAATGCCAAATTTTTTAATGGACGTCCTTCAAGACCTTGTCTATGGATAAGGTTGGCCATCACGGCTTGTCTGACCCATTTGGAGGGTAAAACGAGCCCCGTAGCGAGCATACGCCTCATTTCGACGGTTTTCGTGTGCTATAGCACACCATTTTTTGGGTGATCCGGATTCCGACGTCAAAAATGCCAAATGTTTTCGTGGACATCCGTCAAGACCTTTTCTATGCATACGGTTGGCCATCACGGCTTGTCCGACCCATTTGGAGGGTCAAACGAGCCTCGAAGCGAGCATAAGTCTCATTTCGACGATTTTCGTGTGCTATAGCACACCATTTTTTGGGTGATCCGGATTCCAACGTCAAAAATGCCAAATTTTTTCGTGGACGTCCGTCAAGACCTTTTCTATGCATACGGTTGGCCATCATGGCTCGTCCTACCTATTTGGAGGGTCAAACGAGCCCCGAAGCGAGCATACGCCTCATTTCGACGATTTTCGTGCGCTATAGCACACCATTTTTTGGGTGATCCGGATTCCGACGTCAAAAATGCCAAATGTTTTCGTGGACGTCCGTCAAGACCTTGTCTATGCATACGGTTGGCCATCATGGCTTGTCCGACCCATTTGGAGGGTCAAATGAGCCCCGAAGCGAGCATACACCTCATTTCGACGATTTTCGTGTGCTATAGCACACCATTTTTTGGGTGATTCGGATTCCGACGTCATAAATGCAAAATTTATTCGTGGACGTCCGTTAGGACCTTATCTATGCATACGGTTGGTCATCACGGCTCGTCCGACCCAATTGGAGGGTCAAACGAGCCCTGAAGGGAGCATACGCCTCATTTCGACGATTTTCGTGTGCTATAGCACACCATTTATTGGGTGATCCGGATTCCGACGTCAAAAATGCAAAAATTTTTCAAGGACGTCCTTAAGGACCTTATCTATGCATACGGTTGGCCAACACGGCTTGTCCGACCCATTTGGAGGGTCAAACGAGCCCCGAAGCGAGCATACGCCTCATTTCGACGATTTTCGTGTCCTATAACACACCATTTTTGGGTGAATCGGAGTCCGACGTCAAAAATGCCAAATTTTTTCATCGACGTCCATCAAGACCTTGTCTATGCATACAGTTGGCCATCATGGCTTGTCCGACCCATTTGGAGGGTCAAACGAGCCCGTAGCGAGCATACGCCTCATTTCGATGATTTTCGTGTGCTATAGCACACCATCTTTTGGGTGATCCAGATTCTGACGTCAAAAATGCCAAATTTCTTAGTGGACGTCCGTCAAGACCTTGTCTATGCATACGGTTGGCCATCACGGGTTGTCCGACCCATTTGGAGGGTCAAACGAGCCCCGAAGCGAGCATACGCCTAATTTCGACGATTTTCGTGTGCTATAGCATACCATTTTTGGGTGATCCGGATTCCGGCGTCAAAAATGCCAAATTTTTTCGTGGACGTCCGTCAAGACCTTGTCTATGCATACGGTTGGCCATCACTGCTTGTCCGACCCATTTGGAGGGTCAAACGAGCCCCGAAGCGAGCATACGCCTCATTTCGACGATTTTCGTGTGCTATAACACACCATTTTTTGGGTGATCCGGATTCCAACGTCAAAAATGCCAAATTTTTTCGTGGACGTTCCTCAATAACTTTTCAATGCATACGGTTGGCCATCACGGCTTGTCCGACCCATTTGGAGGGTCAAACGAGCCCCGAAGCGAGCATACGCCTCATTTCGACGATTTTTGTGTGCTATAGCACACCATTTTTTAGGTGAACCGGATTCCGAAGTCAAAAATGCAAAAGATTTTTGTGGACGTCCGTCAAGACCTTGTCTATGCATACGGTTGGCTATCACGGCTTGTTCGACCCATTTGGAGGGTGAAACGAGCCCCGAAGCGAGCATACGCCTCATTTCGACGATTTTCGTGTGCTATAGCACACCCTTTTTTGGGTGATCCGGATTCCGATGTCAAAAATGCAAAAAAGTTTCGTGGACGTTCGTCAAGACCTTGTCTATGTATACAGTTTGCCATCACGGCCTGTCCGACCCATTTGGAGGGTCAAACGAGCCCCGAAGCGAGCATACGCCTCATTTCGATGATTTTCGTGTGCTATAGCACACCATTTTTTGGTTGATCCGGATTCCGACGTCAAAAATGCCAAATTTTTTCGTGGACGTCCGTCAAGACCTTGTCTATGCATAGAGTTGGCTATCACATCTTGTTCGACCCATTTGGAGGGTCAAACGAGCCGAGAAGCAAGCATACGCCTCATTTCGACGATTTTCGTGTGCTATAGCACACCCTTTTTTGGGTGATCCAAATTCCGACCTCAAAAATGCCAAATATTTTCGTGGACGTCCGTCAAGACCTTGTTTATGCATACGGTTGGCCATCACAGCTTGTCCGACCCATTTGGAGGGTCAAACGAGCCCCGAAGCGAGCATACGCCTAATTTCGACTATTTTCGTGTGCTATAGCACACCATTTTTTGGGTGATCCGGATTCTGACGTCAAAAATGCAAAATATTTTCGTGGACGTCCGTCAAGACCTTGTCTATGCATAGAGTTGGCTATCACGGCTTGTTCGACCCATTTGGAGGGTCAAACGAGCCCCGAAGCGAGCATACGCCTCATTTCGACAATTTTCGTGTGCTATAGCACACACTTTTTTGGGTGATCCGAATTCCGACGTCAAAAATGCTAAATATTTTCGTGGACGTCCGTCAAGACCTTGTTTATGTATACGGTTGGCCATCACGGCTTGTCCGACCCATTTGGAGGGTCAAACGAGCCCCGAAGCGAGCATACACCTAATTTCGACTATTTTCGTGTGCTATAGCACACCATTTTTTGGGTGATCCGGATTCCAACGTCAAAAATGCCAAAAGTTTTTGTGGACGTCCGTCAATACCTTGTCTATGCATACGGTTGGCCATTACGGCTTGTCCGACCAATTTGGAGGGTCAAACGAGCCCCGAAGCGAGCATACGCCTCATTTCGACGATTTTCGTGTGCTATAGCATACCATTTTTGGGTGATCCGGATTCCGACGTCAAAAATGCCAAATTTTTTCGTGGACGTCCGTCAAGATCTTGTCTATGCATACGGTTGGCCATCACAGCTTGTCCGACCCATTTGGAGGGTCAAACGAGCCCCGAGCGAGCATACGCCTCATTTCGACGATTTTCGTGTGCTATAGCACACCATTTTTTGGGTGATCCGGATTCCGACGTCAAAAATGCCTAATTTTTTCGTGGACGTTCGTCAATACCTTTTCAATGCATACGATTGGCCATCACGGCTTGTCCGACCCATTTGGAGGGTCAAACGAGCCCCGAAGCGAGCATACGCCTCATTTCGACGATTTTCGTGTGCTATAGCATACCATTTTTTGGGTGATCCGGATTCCGACGTCAAAAATGCCAAATTTTTTCGTGGACGTCCGTCAAGACCTTGTATATGCATAAGGTTGGGCATCACGGCTTGTCCGACCCATTTGGAGGGTCAAACAAGTCCCGAAACGAGCATAGGCCTCATTTTGACGATTTTCGTGTGCTATTGCACACCATTTTTCGGGTGATCCGGATTCCGACGTCAAAAATGCCAAATTTTTTCGTTGACGTCCGTCAAGAGCTTTTCTATACATACGGTTGGCCATCACGTTTTGTCCGATAAATTTGGAGGGTCAAACGAGCCCCAAAGTGAGCATACGCCTCATTTCAACGATTTTCGTGTGCTATAGCACACCATTTTTTGGGTGATCCGGATTCCGACATCAAAAATGCCAAATTTTTTCATGGACGTCCGTCAATACCTTGTCTACGAATACGGTTGGCCATTACGGCTTGTACGACCCATTTAGAGGTCAAACGAGCCCCGAAGCGAGCATACGCCTCATTTCGACGATTTTTGTGTGCTATAGCACATCATTTTTTAGGTAATCCAGAGTCCGACGTCAAAAATGCCAAATTTTTTCATGAACGTCCGTTAAGACCTTTTCTATGCATACGGTTGGCCATCACGGCTTGTCCGACCCATTTTAAGGGTCAAACGAGCATCGAAGCGAGCATACGCCTCATTTCGACGATTTTCGTGTGCTATAGCACATCATTTTTTGGGTGATCCAGATTCCGACGTCAAAAATGCCAAATTTTTTCATGGACGTCATTCAAGACCTTGTCTATGCATACGGTTAGCCATCATGGCTTGTACGACCCATTTGGAGGGTCAAACGAGCCCCGAAGCGAGCATACGCCTCATTTCGACTATTTTCGTGTGCTATAGCACACCATTTTTTGGGTGATCCGGATTCTGACGTCAAAAATGCCAAATTTTTTAATGGACGTCCGTCAAGACCTTGTCTATGCATACGCTTGGCCATCACGGCTTGTCCGACCCATTTGGAGGGTCAAACGAGCCCCGAAGCGAGCATACGCCTCATTTCGACGATTTTCGTGTGCTATAGCACACCATTTTTTGGGTGATCCAGATTCCGACGTCAAAAAAGCCAAATTTTTTCATGGACGTCCGTCAAGACCTTGTCTATGCAGACGATTGGCCTTCACGACTTGTCCGACCCATTTGGAGGGTCAAACAAGCCTCGAAGCGAGCATACGCCTCATTTCGACGATTTTTGTGTGCTATAGCACACTATTTTTTGGGTGATCCGGATTCCGACATCAAAAATGCCAAATTTTTTCGTGGACGTCCGTCAAGACCTTGTCTATGCATACGGCTGGCCATCACGGCTTGTAAGACCCATTTGGAGGGTCAAACAAGCCCCGAAGCGAGCATACGCTTCATTTCGACGATTTTCGTGTGCTATAGCACACCTTTTTTTGGGTGATCCGGATTCCGACGTCAAAAATACCAAATTTTTTCATGGACGTCCGTCAAGACCTTGTCTATGCACACGGTTGGCCATCACGGCTTTTCCGACCCTTTTGGAGGGTCAAACAAGCCCCGAAGCGAGCATACGTCTCATTTCGACGATTTTCGTGTGCTATAGCACACCATTTTTTGGGTGATCCGGATTGCGACGTCAAAAATGCCAAATGTTTTTGTGGACGTCCGTCAAGACCTTGTATATGCATACGGTTGGGCATCACGGCTTGTCCGACCCATTTGGAGGGTCAAACGAGCCCCGAAGCGAGGCGTATGCCTCATTTTGACGATTTTCGTGTGCTATTGCACACCATTTTTCGGGTGATCCGTATTCCGACGTCAAAAATGCCAAATTTTTTCGTTGACGTCCGTCAAGAGCTTGTCTATGCATACGGCTGGCCATCACGGCTTGTACGACCCATTTAGAGGGTCAAACAAGCCCCGTAGCGAGCATACGCCTCATTTCGACGATTTTCGTGTGCTATAGCACACCATTTTTTGGGTGATCCGGATTTCGACGTCAAAATGCCAAATTTTTTCGTGGAAGTCCATCAAGACCTTGTCTATGCATACGGTTGGCCATCACGGCTTGTCCGACCCATTTGAAGTGTCAAACGAGCCCCGAAGCAAGGCGTATGCCTCATTTCGACGATTTTCGTGTGCTATAGCACACCATTTTTTGGGTGATCCGGATTCCGACGTCAAAAATGCCAAATTTTTTCGTGGACGTCCGTCAAGACCTTGTCTATGCATACGGTTGGCCATCACAGCTTGTCCGACCCATTTGGAGGGTCAAACGAGCCCCGAAGCGAGCATACGCCTCATTTCGATGATTTTCGTGTGCTATAGCACACCATTTTTTGGGTGATCTGGATTCAAACGTCAAAAATGCCAAATTTTTTCGTGGACGTCCGTCAAGACCTTGTCTATGCATATGATTGGACATCACGGCTTGTCCGACCCATTCGAAGGGTCAAACGAGCCCCGAAGCGAGCATACGCTTCATTTCGACGATTTTCGTGTGCTATAGCACACCATTTTTTGGGTGATCCGGATTCAGACGTCAAGAATGCCAAATTTTTTCGTGGACGTCCTTCAAGACCTTGTCTATGCATACGGTTGGCCATCACGGATTGTCCGACCCATGTGGAGGGTCAAACAAGCCCCGAAGCGAGCATACGCCTCATTTCGACGATTTTCGTGTGCTATAGCACACCTTTTTTTGGGTGATCCGGATTCCGACGTCAAAAATGCCAAATTTTTTCATGGATGTCAATCAAGACCTTGTCTATGCATACGGTTGGCCATCACGGCATGTCCGACCCATTTGGAGGGTCAAACGAGCCCCGAAGCGAGCATACGCCTCATTTCGACGATTTTCGTGTGCTATAGCACACCATTTTTTGGGTGATCCGGATTCCAACGTCAAAAATGCCAAATTTTTTCGTGGACGTCCGTCAAGACCTTGTATATGCATATGGTTGGCCATCACTGCTTGTCCGACCCATTCGGAGGGTCAAACGAGCCCCGAAGCGAGCATACACTTCATTTCGACGATTTTCGTGTGCTATAGCACACCATTTTTTGGGTGATCCGGATTCCGACGTCAAAAATGCCAAATTTTTTCGTGGACGTCCGTCAAGACCTTGTCTATGCATATGATTGGCCATCACGGCTTGTCCGACCCATTTGGAGGGTCAAACGAGCCCCGAAGCGAGCATACGCCTCATTTCGACGATTTTCGTGTGCTATAGCACACCATTTTTTGGGTGATCCAGATTCCGACGTCAAAAATGCCAAATTCTTTCATGGACGTCCTTCAAGACCTTGTCTATGCATACGGTTGGCCATCACGGCTTGTCCGACCCATTTGGAGGGTCAAACGAGCCCCGAAGCGAGCATACGCCTCATTTCGACGATTTTCGTGTGCTATAGCACACCATTTTTTGGGTGATCCGGATTCCAACGTCAAAAATGCCAAAATTTTTCGTGGACGTCCGTCAAGACCTTGTATATGCATATGGTTGTCCATCACTGCTTGTCCGACCCATTCGGAGGGTCAAACGAGCACCGAAGCGAGCATACACTTCATTTCGACGATTTTCGTGTGCTATAGCACACCATTTTTTGGATGATCCGTATTCAGACGTCAAAAATGCCAAATTTTTTTATGGACGTCCTTCAAGACCTTGTCTATGCATACGGTTGGCCATCACGGCTTGTACAACCCATTTGGAGGGTCAAACAAGCCCCGAAGCGAGCATACGCCTCATTTCGACGATTTTCGTGTGCTATAGCACACCATTTTTTGGGTGATCCGGATTCCGACATCAAAAATGCCAAATTTTTTCGTGGACGTCCGTCAAGACCTTGTCTATGCATACGGCGTGCCATCACGGCTTGTACGACCCATTTGGAGGGTCAAACAAGCCCCGAAGCGAGCATACGCCTCATTTCGACGATTTTCGTTTGCTATAACACACCATTTTTGGTTGATCCGGATTCCGACGTCAAAATGCCAAATTTTTTCGTGGAAGTCCATCAAGACCTTGTCTATGCATACGGTTGGCCATCACGGCTTGTCCGACCCATTTGAAGTGTCAAACGAGCCCCGAAGCGAGGCGTATGCCTCATTTCGACGATTTTCGTGTGCTATAGCACACCATTTTTTGGGTGATCCGGATTCCGACGTCAAAAATGCCAAATTTTTTCGTGGACGTCCGTCAAGACCTTGTCTATGCATACGGTTGGCCATCACGGCTTGTCCGACCTATTTGGAGGGTCAAACGAGCCCCGAAGCGAAGCGTATGCCTCATTTTGACGATTTTCGTGTGCTATAGCACACCATTTTTTGGGTGATCCGGATTCCAACGTCAAAAATGCCAAATTTTTTCGTGAACGTCCGTCAAGACCTTGTCTACGCATACGGTTGGCCATCACGTCTTGTACGACCCATTTGGAGGGTCAAACGAGCCCCGAAGCGAGCATACCCCTCATTTCGACGATTTTCGTGTGCTATAGCACATCATTTTTTGGTTGATCCGGATTCCGACGTAAAAAATGCCAAATTTTTTTGTGGACATCCGTCAAGACCTTGCCAATGCATACGGTTGGTTATCACGGCTTGTCCGACCCATTTGGAAGGTCAAACGAGCCCCGAGGCGAGCATACCCCTCATTTCGACGATTTTCGTGTGCTATAGCACACCATTTTTTGGATGATCCAGATTCCGACGTCAAAAATGTCAATTTTTTTCGTGGACGTCGTCAAGACCTTGTCTATGCATACGATTGGCCATCACGGCTTGTCCGACCCATTTGGAGGGTCAAACGAGCCCCGAAGCGAGCATACGCCTCATTTCGACAATTTTCGTGTGCTATAGCACACCATTTTTTGGGTGATCCGGATTCCGACGTCAAAAATGCCAAATTCTTTCATGGACGTCCTTCAAGACCTTGTCTATGCATACGGTTGGCCATCACGGCTTGTCCGACCCATTTGGAGTGTCAAACGAGCCCCGAAGCGAGCATACGCCTCATTTCGACGATTTTCGTGTGCTATAGCACACCATTTTTTGGGTGATCCGGATTCCGACGTCAAAAATGCCAAATTTTTTCGTGGACGTTCCTCAATAACTTTTCAATGCATACGGTTGGCCATCACGGCTTGTCCGACCCATTTGGAGGGTCAAACGAGCCCCGAAGCAAGCATACGCCTCATTTCGACGATTTTTGTGTGCTATAGCATACCATTTTTTGGGTGATCCGGATTCCGACGTCAAAAATGCCAAATTTTTTCGTGGACGTCCGTCAAGACCTTGTCTATGAATATGGTTGGACATCACGACTTGTCCGACCCATTCGGAGAGTCAAACGAGCTCCGAAGCGAGCATACGCTTCATTTCGACGATTTTCGTGTGCTATAGCACACCATTTTTTGGGTGATCCGGATTCAGACGTCAAAAATGCCAAATTTTTTCGTGGTTGTCCTTCAAGACCTTGTCTATGCATACGGTTGGCCATCACGGCTTTTCCGACCCATTTGGAGGGTCAAACAAGCCCCGAAGCGAGCATACGCTTCATTTCGACGATTTTCGTGTGCTATAGCACACCTTTTTTTGGGTGATCCAGATTCCGACGTCAAAAATGCCAAATTTTTTCATGGACGTCCATCAAGACCTTGTCTATGCACACGGTTGGCCATCACGGATTTTCCGACCCATTTGGAGGGTCAAACAATCCCCGAAGCGAGCATATGTCTCATTTCGACGATTTTCGTGTGCTATAGCACACCATTTTTTGGGTGATCCGGATTCCGACGTCAAAAATGCCAAATGTTTTTGTGGACGTCCGTCAAGACCTTGTATATGCATACGGTTGGGCATCACGGCTTGTCCGACCCATTTGGAGGGTCAAACGAGCATCGAAGCGAGCATACGTCTCATTTCGACGATTTTCGTGTGCTATAGCACATCATTTTTTGGGTGATCCGGATTCCGACATCAAAAATGCCAAATTTTTTCGTGGACGTCATTCAAGACCTTGTCTATGCATACGGTTAGCTATCATGGCTTGTACGACCCATTTGGAGGGTCAAACGAGCCCCGAAGCGAGCATACGCCTCATTTCGACTATTTTCGTGTGCTATAGCACACCATTTTTTGGGTGATCCGGATTCCGACGTCAAAAATGCCAAATTTTTTAATGGACGTCCGTCAAGACCTTGTCTATGCATACGCTTGGCCATCACGGCTTGTCCGACCCATTTGGAGGGTCAAACGAGCCCCGATGCGAGCATACACCTCATTTCAACGATTTTCGTGTGCTATAGCACACCATTTTTTGGGTGATCCAGATTCCGACGTCAAAAAAGCCAAATTCTTTCATGGACGTCCGTCAAGACCTTGTCTATGCAGACGATTGGCCTTCACGGCTTGTCCGACCCATTTGGATGGTCAACCAAGCCCCAAAGCGAGCATACGCCTCATTTCGACGATTTTTGTGTGCTATAGCACAATATTTTTTGGGTGATCCGGATTCCGACATCAAAAATGCCAAATTATTTCGTGGACGTCCGTCAAGACCTTGTCTATGCATACGGCTGGCCATCACGGCTTGTAAGACCTATTTGGAGGGTCAAACAAGCCCCGAAGCGAGCATACGCTTCATTTCGACGATTTTCGTGTGCTATAGCACACCTTTTTTTGGGTGATCCGGATTCCGACGTCAAAAATGCAAAAAAATTTCATGGACGTCCGTCAAGACCTTGTCTATGCACACGGTTGTCCATCACGGCTTTTCCGACCCATTTGGAGGGTCAAACAAGCCCCGAAGCGAGCATACGCTTCATTTCGACGATTTTCGTGTGCTATAGCACACCTTTTTTTGGGTGATCCGGATTCCGACGTCAAAAATGCAAAAATTTTTCATGGACGTCCGTCAAGACCTTGTCTATGCACACGGTTGTCCATCACGGATTTTCCGACCCATTTGGAGGGTCAAACAAGCCCCGAAGCGAGCATACGTCTCATTTCGACGATTTTCGTGTGCTATAGCACACCATTTTTTGGGTGATCCGGATTCCGACGTCAAAAATGCCAAATGTTTTTGTGGACGTCCGTCAAGACCTTGTATATGCATACGGTTGGGCATCACGGCTTGTCCGACCCATTTGGAGGGTCAAACGAGTCCCGAAACGAGCATAGGCCTCATTTTGACGATTTTCGTGTGCTATTGCACACCATTTTTCGGGTGATCCGGATTCCGACGTCAAAAATGCCAAATTTTTTCGTTGACGTCCGTCAAGAGCTTGTCTATGCATACGGCTGGCCATCACGGCTTGTACGACCCATTTGGAGGGTCAAACAAGCCCCGTAGCGAGCATACGCCTCATTTCGACGATTTTCGTGTGCTATAGCACACCATTTTTTGGGTGATCCGGATTCCGACGTCAAAATGCCAAATTTTTTCGTGGAAGTCCATCAAGACCATGTCTATGCATACGGTTGGCCATCACGGCTTGTCCGACCCATTTGAAGTGTCAAACGAGCCCCGAAGCGAGGCGTATGCCTCATTTCGACGATTTTCGTGTGCTATAGCACACCATTTTTTGGGTGATCCGGATTCCGACGTCAAAAATGCCAAATTTTTTCGTGGACGTCCGTCAAGACCTTGTCTATGCATACGGTTGGCCATCACAGCTTGTCCGACCCATTTGGAGGGTCAAACGAGTCCCGAAGCGAGCATACGACTCATTTCGATGATTTTCGTGTGCTATAGCACACCATTTTTTGGGTGATCTGGATTCCAACGTCAAAAATGCCAAATTTTTTCGTGGACGTCCGTCAAGACCTTTTCTATGCATATGATTGGACATCACGGCTTTTCCGACCCATTCGGAGGGTCAAACGAGCCCCGAAGCGAGCATACGCTTCATTTCGACGATTTTCGTGTGCTATAGCACACCATTTTTTGGGTGATCCGGATTCAGACGTCAAAAATGCCAAATTTTTTCGTGGACGTCCTTCAAGACCTTGTCTATGCATACGGTTGGCCATCACGGATTGTCCGACCCATGTGGAGGGTCAAACAAGCCCCGAAGCGAGCATACGCCTCATTTCGACGATTTTCGTGTGCTATAGCACACCTTTTTTTGGGTGATCCGGATTCCGACGTCAAAAATGCCAAATTTTTTCATGGACGTCAATAAAGACCTTGTCTATGCATACGGTTGGCCATCACGGCATGTCCGACCATTTTGGAGGGTCAAACGAGCCCCGAAGCGAGCATACGCCTCATTTCGACGATTTTCGTGTGCTATAGCACACCATTTTTTGGGTGATCCGGATTCCGACGTCAAAAATGCCAAATTTTTTCGTGGACGTCCGTCAAGACCTTGTCTATGCATATGATTGGCGATCACGGCTTGTCCGACCCATTTGGAGGGTCAAACGAGCCCCGAAGCGAGCATACGCCTCATTTCGACGATTTTCGTGTGCTATAGCACACCATTTTTTGGGTGATCCAGATTCCGACGTCAAAAATGCCAAATTCTTTCATGGACGTCCTTCAAGACCTTGTCTATGCATACGGTTGGCCATCACGGCTTGTCCGACCCATTTGGAGGGTCAAACGAGCCCCGAAGCGAGCATACGCCTCATTTCGACGATTTTCGTGTGCTATAGCACACCATTTTTTGGGTGATCCGGATTCCAACGTCAAAAATGCCAAATTTTTTCGTGGACGTCCGTCAAGACCTTGTATATGCATATGGTTGGCCATCACTGCTTGTCCGACCCATTCGGAGGGTCAAACGAGCACCGAAGCGAGCATACGCCTCATTTCGACGATTTTCGTGTGCTATAGCACACCATTTTTTGGGTGATCCGGATTCCAACGTCAAAAAAGCCAAATTTTTTCGTGGACGTCCGTCAAGACCTTGTTTATGCATATGGTTGGCCATCACTGCTTGTCCGACCCATTCGGAGGGTCAAACGAGCACCGAAGCGAGCATACGCTTCATTTCGACGATTTTCGTGTGCTATAGCACACCATTTTTTGGATGATCCCAATTCAGACGTCAAAAATGCCAAATTTTTTTATGGACGTCCTTCAAGACCTTGTCTATGCATACGGTTGGCCATCACGGCTTGTACAACCCATTTGGAGGGTCAAACAAGCCCCGAAGCGAGCATACGCCTCATTTCGACGATTTTCGTGTGCTATAGCACACCATTTTTTGGGTGATCCAGATTCCGAGGTCAAAAAAGCCAAATTTTTTCATGGACGTCCGTCAAGACCTTGTCTATGCAGACGATTGGCCTTCACGGCTTGTCCGACCCATTTGGAGGGTCAAACGAGCCCCGAAGCGAGCATACGCCTCATTTCGACGATTTTCGTGTGCTATAGCACACCATTTTTTGGGTGATCCGGATTCCGACGTCAAAAATGCAAAATTCTTTCATGGACGTCCTTCAAGACCTTGTCCATGCCTACGGTTGGCCATCACAGCTTATCCGACCCATTTGGAGGGTCAAACGAGCCCCGAAGCGAGCATACGCCTCATTTCGACGATTTTCGTGTGCTATAGCACACCATTTTTTGGGTGATCCGGATTTCGACGTCAAAAATGCCAAATTCTTTCATGGACGTCCTTCAAGACCTTGTCTATGCATACGGTTGGCCATCACGGCTTATCCGACCCATTTGGAGGGTCAAACGAGCCCCGAAGCGAGCATACGCCTCATTTCGACGATTTTCGTGTGCTATAGCACACCATTTTTTGGTTTATCCGGATTACGACGTCAAAAATGCCAAATTTTTTTGTGGACGTCCGTCAAGACCTTGTCTATGCATACGGTTGGCCATCACGGCTTGTCCGACCCATTTGAAAGGTCAAACGATCCCCGAAGCGAGCATACCCCTCATTTCGACAATTTTCGTGTGCTATAGCACACCATTTTTTGGTTGATCCGGATTCCGACGTCAAAAATGCCAAATTTTTTCGTAGACGTCTGTCAAGACCTTGTCTATGCATACGTTTTGCTATCACGGCTTGTACAACCCATTTGGAAGGTCAAACGAGCCCCGAAGCGAGCATACCCCTCATTTCGACGATTTTCATGTGCTATAGCACACAATTTTTTGGGTGATCCAGATTCCGATGTCAAAAATGCCAAGCTTTTTCGTGGACGTCCGTCAAGACCTTGTCTATGCATATGGTTGGCCATCACGGCTTGTCCGACCCATTTGGAAGGTCAAACGAGCCCTGAAGCGAGCATACCCCTCATTTCGACGATTTTCGTGTGCTATAGCACATCATTTTTTGGTTGATCCGGATTCCGACGTAAAAAATGCCAAATTTTTTTGTGGACATCCGTCAAGACCTTGCCAATTCATACGGTTGGTTATCACGGCTTGTCCGACCCATTTGGAAGGTCAAACGAGCCCCGAGGCGAGCATACCCCTCATTTCGACGATTTTCGTGTGCTATAGCACACCATTTTTTGGTTGATCCGGATACTGATGTCAAAAATGTCAAATTTTTTCGTAGACGTCCGTCATGACCTTGTCTATGCATATGGTTAGCTTGTCTATGCATACGGTTGGCCATCACGGCTTGTGCGACCCATTTGGAAGTTCAAACGATCCCCGAAGCGAGCATACCCCTCATTTTGACGATTTTCATGTGCTATAGCACACCATTTTTTGGTTGATCCGGATTCCAACGTCAAAAATGCCAAATGTTTTCGTGGACGTCCGTCAAGACCTTGTCTATGCATATGGTTGGCGATCACGGCTTGTCCGACCCATTTGGAAGGTCAAACAAGCCCCGAAGCGAGCATACCCCTCATTTCAACGATTTTCGTGTGCTATAGCACACCATTTTTTGGTTAATCCGAATTCCGACGTCAAAAATGCCAAAATTTTTTGTGGACGTCTTTCAAGACCTATTCTATGCATATGGTTGGCCATCACAGCTTGCCTGACCCATTTGGAAGGTCAAACGAGCTCCGAAGCGAGCATACTCCTCATTTCGACGATTTTCGTGTGCTATAGCACACCATTTTTTGGTTAATCCTGATTCCGACGTCAAAAATGCCAAATTTTTTTGTGGACGTCCATCAAGACCTTCTATATGCATACGGTTGGCCATCACGGCTTGTCCGAACCATTTGGAAGGTCAAACGATCCCCGAAGCGAGCATACCCCTCATTACGACAATTTTTTGTGCTATAGCATACGATTTTTCAGGTGATCCGGATTCTGACGTAAAAAATGCCAAATTTTTTCGTTGACATCTTTAAAGACCTTGTCTATGCATAAGGTTGGCCATAAAGGCTTGTACGACCCATTTGGAAGGTCAAACGAGCCCCGAGGCGAGCTTACCCCTCATTTAGACGATTTTCGTGTGCTATAGCACACCATTTTTTGGTTGATTCGGATTCCGACGACCAAAATGCCAAATTTATTCGTGGACGTCCGTCAAGACCTTTTCTATGCATACGGTTGTCCATCACAGCTTGTCCGACCCATTTAGAAGGTCAAACGAGCCCCGAAGCGAGCATACCCCTCATTTTCACGATTTTTGTGTGCTATAGCACACGAGTTTTTGGGTGATCCGGATTCCGACGTAAAAATGCCAATTTTTTTCATGGACGTCAGTCAAGACCTTTTCTATGCATACAGTTGGCAATAACGGCTTGTCCGACCAATTTGGAAGGTCAAACGAGCCATGAAGCAAGCATACCCCTCATTTCGACGATTTTCGTGTGCTATAGCTTAGCATTTTTTGGTTGATCCGGATTCCGACGTAAAAAATGCCAAATTTTTTTGTGGACATCCGTCAAGACCTTGCCAATGCATACGGTTGGCCATCACGGCTTGTCCGACCCATTTGGAAGGTCAAACGAGCCCCGAAGCGAGCATACCCCTCTTTTCGACGATTTTCGTGTGCTATAGCACACCATTTTTTGGTTGATCCGGATTCCGACGTCAAAAATGCCAAATTTTTTCGTGGACGTCCGTCAAGACCTTGTCTATGCATATGGTTGGCCATCACAGCTTGTCTGACCCATTTGGAAGGTCAACCAAGCCCCGAAGCGAGCATACCCCTCATTTCGATGATTTTCGTGTGCTATAGCACACCATTTTTGGTTGATCCGGATTCCGACGTCAAAAATGCCAAATTTTTTCGTAGACGTCTTTCAAGACCTTGTATATGCATACGTTTTGCTATCACGGCTTGTCCGACCCGTTTGGAAGGTCAAACGAGCCCCGAAGCGAGCATACCCCTCATTTCGATGATTTTCGTGTGCTAGAGCACACAATTTTTTGGGTGATCCAGATTCCGATGTCAAAAATGCCAAATTTTTTCGTGGACGTCCGTCAAGACCTTGTCTATGCATATGGTTGGCCATCACGGCTTGTCCGACCCATTTGGAAGGTCAAACGAGCCCTGAAGCGAGCATACCCCTCATTTCGACGATTTTCGAGTGCTATAGCACAGCATTTTTTGGTTGCCGGATTCCGACGTAAAAAATGCCAAATTCTTTTGTGGACATCCGTCAAGACCTTGCCAATAAATACGGTTGGCCATCACGGCTTGTCCGACCCATTTGGAAGGTCAAATGAGCCCCGAAGCGAGCATATCCCTCATTTCGACGATTTTCGTGTGCTATAGCACACCATTTTTTGGTTGATCTGGATACCGACGTCAAAAATGCCAAATTTTTTCGTAGACGTCTGTCATTACCTTGTCTATGCATACGGTTAGCTTGTCTATGCATACGGTTGGCCATCGCGGCTTGTGCGACCCATTTGGAAGGTCAAACGAGCCCCGAAGCGAGCATACCCCTCATTTTGACGATTTTCGTGTGCTATAGCACACCATTTTTTGGTTGATCCGGATTCCGACGTCAAAAATGCCAAATATTTTCGTGGACGTCCGTCAAGACCTTGTCTATGCATATGGTTGGCGATCACGGCTTGTCTGACCCATTTGGAAGGTCAAACGAGCCCCGAAGCGAGCATACCCCTCATCTCGACGATTTTCGTGTGCTATAGCACACCATTTTTTGGTTAATCCAAATTCCGACGTCAAAAATGCCAAATTTTTTTGTGGACGTCTGTCAAGACCTATTCTATGCATATGGTTGGCCATCACAGCTTGTCTGACCCATTTGGAAGGTCAAACGAGCTCTGAAGCGAGCATACTCCTCATCTCGACGATTTTCGTGTGCTATAGCACACCCTTTTTTGGTTAATCCGGATTCCGACGTCAAAAATGCCAAATTTTTTTGTGGACGTCCGTCAAGACCTTGTATATGCATACGGTTGGCTATAACGGCTTGTCCGAACCATTTGGAAGGTCAAACGATCCCCGAAGCGAGCATACCCCTCATTACGACAATTTTTTGTGCTATAGCACACGATTTTTCAGGTGATCCAGATTCTGACGTAAAAAATGCAAAAAAATTTCGTTGACATCTGTAAAGACCTTGTCTATGCATACGGTTGGCCATAAAGGCTCTTACGACCCATTTGGAAGGTCAAACGAGCCCCGAAGCGAGCTTACCCCTCATTTCGACGATTTTCGTGTGCTATAGCACACCATTTTTTGGTTGATCCAGATTAAGACGACCAAAATGCCAAATTTTTTCGTGGACGTCCGTCAAGACCTTGTCTATGCATACGGTAGTCCATCACGGCTTGTCCGACCCATTTAGAAGGTCAAACGAGTCCCGAAGCGAGCATACCCCTCATTTTGACGATTTTTGTGTGCTATAGCACACGAGTTTTTGGGTGATCCGGATTCCGACGTAAAAATGCCAATTTTTTTCATGGACGTCCGTCAAGACCTTTTCTATGCATACGGTTGTCAATCACGGCTTGTCTGACCAATTTGGAAGGTCAAACGAGCCCCGAAGCGAGCATACCCCTCATTTCGATGATTTTCGTGTGCTATAGCACAACATTTTTTGGTTGATCCGGATTCCGACGTAAAAAATGCCAAATTTTTGTGTGGACATCCGTCAAGACCTTGCCAATGCATACGGTTGGCCATCACGGCTTGTCTGACCCATTTGGAAGGTCAAACGAGCCCTGAAGCGAGCATACCCCTCTTTTCGACGATTTTCGTGTGCTATAGCACACCATTTTTTGGTTGATCCGGATTCCGACGTCAAAAATGCCAAATTTTTTCGTGGACGTCCGTCAAGACCTTGCCTATGCATATGGTTGGCCATCACAGCTTGTCTGACCCATTTGGAAGGTCAAACGAGCCCCGAAGCGAGCATACCCCTCATTTCGACGATTTTCGTGTGCTATAGCACACGATTTTTTGGGTGATCCGGATTCCGACGTCAGAAATGCCAAATTTTTTTTGGACGTCCGTCAAGACCTTGTCTATGAATACGGTTGGCCATCACAGCTTGTCTAACCTATTTTGAAGGTCAAACGAGCCTCGAAGCGAGCAAACCCCTCATTTCGATGATTTTCGGGTGCTATAGCACACCATTTTTTGGTTCATCCGGATTTCGACGTCAAAAATGCCAAATGTTTTCGTGGACGTCCGTCAAGACCTTGTCTATGCATACGGTTGGCCATCACGGCTTGTACGACCCATTGGGAAGGTCAAACGATCCCCGAAACGAGCATACCCCTCATTTCGATGATTTTCGTGTGCTATAGCACACAATTTTTTGGTTGATCCGGATTCCGACGTCAAAAATGCCAAATTTTTTCGTGGAAGTCCGTCAAGACCTTGTCTATGCATACGGTTGGCTATCATGGCTTGTTCGACCCATTTGGAAGGTCAAACGAGCCCCGAAGCGAGCATACCCCTCATTTCGACGATTTTCGTGTGCTAGAGCACACAATTTTTTGGGTGATCCAGATTCCGATGTCAAAAATGCCAAATTTTTTCGTGGACGTCCGTCAAGACCTTGTCTATGCATATGGTTGGCCTTAACGGCTTGTCCGACCCATTTGGAAGGTCAAACGGGCACACCGAAGCGATTATACCCCTTATTTCGATGATTTTTGTGTGCTAAGCACACAATATTTTGGGTGATCCGGATTCCGACGTCGCCAAATTTTTTCGTGGACGTCCGTCAAGACCTTGTATATGCATACGGTTGGCCATCACGGCTTGTCCGACCCATTTGGAAGGTCAAACGAGCCCCGAAGCGAGCATACCCCTCATTTCGACAATTTTTTGTGCTATAGCACACGATTTTTCAAGTGATCCGGATTCCGACGTCAAAAATGCCAAATTTTTTCGTTGACATCTGTAAAGACCTTTTCTATGCATACGGTTGTCCGTCAAGGCTTGTCCAACCCATTTGGGAGGTCAAACGAGCCCCGAAGCGAGCATACCCCTCATTTCGACGATTTTCGTATGCTATAGCACACCATTTTTTGGTTGATCCGGATTCCGACGATAAAAATACCAAATTTTTTCGTGGACATCCGTCTAGACCTTGTCTTTGCATACGGTTGGACATCACGGCTTGTCCGACCCATTTGGAAGGTCAAACGAGCCCTGAAGCGAGCATACCCCTCATTTCGATGATTTTCGTGTGCTATAGCACACGATTTTTTTGGTGATCCGGATTCCAACGTCAAAAATTCCAAAATTTTTCGTGGAAGTCCATCAAGACCTTGTCTATGCATACGGTTGGCCATCACGGCTTGTCCGACCCATTTAGAAGGTCAAACGAGACCCGAAGCGAGCATACCCCTCATTTCGACGATTTTCGTGTGCTATGGCACACGATTTTTTGGGTGGTACGGATTTCGACGATAAAAATGCCAAATTTTTTTCGTGGACGTCCGTCAAGACCTTGTCTATGCATACGGTTGGCCATCACGGCTTGTTCGACCCATTTGGAAGGTCAAACGAGCCCCGAAGCGAGCATACCCCTCATTTCGACGATTTTCATGTGTTATAGCAAACGATTTTTTGGGTGATCCGGATTCCGACGTCAAAAATGCCAAATTTTTTCATGGATGTCCATCATGACCTTGTCTACGCATGCGGTTTGCCATCACGGCTTGTCCGACCCATTTGGAAGGTCAAACGAGCGCTGAAGCGAGCATACCTCTCATTTCGACGATTTTCGTGTGCTATAGCACACGATTTTTTGACTGATCCAGATTCCATTGTAAAAAATGCCAAATTTTTTCGTGGACGTCCGTCAAGAACTTATCTATGCATACAGTTGGCCATCACGGCTTATCCGACCCATTTGGAAGGTAAAACGAACCCCGAAGCGAGCGTACCCCTCATTTCGATGATTTTCGTGTGTTATAGCACACGATTTTTTGGGTGATCCAGATTCCGACGTCAAAAATGCCAAATTTTTTCGTAGACGTCCATCAAGACCTTGTCTATGCATATAGTTGGCCATTATGGCTTGTCCTACCCATTTGGAAAGTCAAACGAGCCCTGAAGCGAGCATACCCCTCATTTCGACGATTTTGGTGTGCTATAGCACATGATTTATTTGGTAACCCGGATTACGACGTCAAAAATGCCAAATTTTTTCGTGGGCGTCCATCAAGACTTTGTCTATGCATACGGTTGGCCATCACGTCTTGTACGACCAATTTGGAAGGTCAAACGAGCCCCGAAGCGAGCATAACCCTCATTTCGAAGATTTTCGTGTGCTATACACGATTTTTTGGGTGATCCGGATTACGACGTCAAAAATGCCAAATTTTTTCGTGGGCGTCCATCAAGACTTTTTCTACGCATACGGTTGGCCATCACGGCTTGTCCGACCCATTTGGAAGGTCAAACGAGCCCCGAAGCGAGCATACCCCTCATTTCGACGATTTTGGTGTGCTATAGCACATGATTTATTTGGTAACCCGGATTCCGACGTCAAAAATGCCAAATTTTTTCGTGGACGTCCGTCAAGACCTTGTCTATGCATACGGTTGGCCATCACGGCTTTTCCAACACATTTGGAAGGTCAAATGAGCCCCGAAGCGAGCATACCCCTCATTTCGACGATTTTCGTGTGCTATAGCACACGATTTTTTGGGTGATCCGAAATCCAATGTCAAAAATGCCAAATTTTTTTGTGGACGTTCGTCATGACCTTGTTTATGCATACGGTTTGCCATCACGGCTTGTCCGACCCATTTGGAAGGTCAAACGAGCCCCGAAGCGAGCATACCCCTCATTTCGACTATTTTTGTGTGCTATAGCACACCATTTTTTGGTTGAGCCGGATTCCGACGTCAAAAATGCCAAATTTTTTTGTGGACGTCCTTCATGACCTTGTCTATGCATACGGTTTGCCATCACGGCTTGGCCGACCCATTTGGAAGGTCAAACGAGCCACGAAGCGAGCATACCCCTCATTTCGACGATTTTCGTGTGCTATAGCACACCATTTTTTTGATTGATCCGGATTCTGACATCAAAAATTTCAAATTTTTTCGTGGACGTCCGTCAAGACCTTGTCTATGCATAAGGTTGGCCATAACGGCTTGTCCGACCCATTTGGAAGGTCAAACGAGCCTCAAAGTGAGCATACCCCTTTTTGACGATTTTCGTGTTCTATAGCACACCATTTTTTGGTTTATCTGGATTCCGACATCAAAAATGCCAACTTTTTTTGTGGACGTCCGTCATGACATTGTCTATGCATACGGTTTGCCATCACGGCTTGTCCGACCCATTTGGAAGGTCAAACGAACCCCGAAACTAGCATACCCCTCATTTCGACGATTTTCGTGTGCTATAGCACACAATTTTTTGGTTGATCCGGATTCCGAGGTCAAAAATGCCGAATTTTTTCGTGGACGTCTGTCAAGACGTTGTCTATGCATACAGTTGGCCATCACGGCTTGTCCGACCCATTAGGAAGGTCAAACGAGCCCCGAAGTGAGCATACCCCTCATTTCGACAATTTTCGTGTGCTTGGGTGATCCGGATTACGACGTCAAAAATGCCAAATTTTTTCCAGGGCGTCCATCAAGACTTTGTCTATGCATACGGTTGGCCATCACGGCTTGTCCGACCCATTTGGAAGGTCAAACGAGCCCCGAAGCGAGCATACCCCTCATTTCGACGATTTTCGTGTACTATAGCACACCATCTTTTGGTTGATCCGGATTCCGACGTCAAAAATGCCAAATTTTTTTGTGGACGTCCGTCATGACCTTGTCTATGCATACGGTTTGCCATTACGGCTTGTCCGACCCATTTGGAAGGTCAAACGAACCCCGAAGCGAGCATACCCCTCATTTCGACGATTTTCGGTGTGCTATAGCACACCATTTTTTTGGTTGATCCGGATTCCGACGTCAAAAATTCCAAATTTTTTCGTGGACGTCTGTCAAGACCTTGTCTATGCATACGGTTGGCCATCACGGCTTATCCGACCCATTTGGAAGGTCAAACGAGCCTCAAAGTGAGCATACCCCTTTTTGACGATTTTCGTGTGCTATAGCACACCATTTTTTGGTTGATCTGGATTCCAACATCAAAAATGCCAACTTTTTTCGTGGACTTCCTTCATGACCTTGTGTATGCATACAGTTTGCCATCACGGCTTGTCCGACCCATTTGGAAGATCAAATGAGCCCCGTAGCGAGCATACCCCTCATTTCGACGATTTTGGTGTGCTATAGCACATGATTTATTTGGTAACCCGGATTGCGACGTCAAAAATGCCAAATTTTTTCGTGGACATCCGTCAAGACCTTGTCTATGCATACGGTTGACCATCACGACTTGTCCGACCCATTTGGAAGGTCAAACTAGCCCCGAAGGGAGCATACCCCTCATTTCGATGATTTTCTTGTAATAATTGCACACCATTTTTTGGTTGATCAAGATTCCGACGTCAAAAATGCCAAAATTTTTCGTGGACGTCCGTCAATACCTTGTATATGCATACGGTTGGCCATCACGGCTTTTCCAACACATTTGGAAGGTCAAATGAGCCCCGAAGCGAGCATACCCCTCATTTCGACGATTTTCGTGTGCTATAGCACACGATTTTTTGGTTGATCCGAATTCCAATGTCAAAAATGCAAAAAATTTTCGTGGACGTCCATTAAGACCTTTTATATGCATACGGTTGGCCTTCACGGCTTGTCTGACCCATTTGGAAGGTCAAATGAGCCCCGAAGCGAGCATACCCCTCATTTTGACCATTTTCGTGTGCTATAGCACACCATTTTTTGGTTGATCCGAATTCCGACATCAAAAAAGCCAAATTTTTTCGTGGACGTCCGTCAAATTGTTGTTTATGCATACGGTTGGCCATCACGGCTTGTCCAACCCATTAGGAAGGTCAAACGAGCCCCGAAGCGAGCATACCCCTCATTTCGACGATTTTCGTGTGCTATGGCACACGATTTTTTGGGTGATCCGGATTACGACGTCAAAATGCCAAATGTTTTCCTGGGCGTCCATCAAGACTTTGTCTATGCATACGGTTGGCCATCACGGCTTGTCCGACCCATTTGGAAGGTCAAACGAGCCCCGAAGCGAGCATACCCCTCATTTCGACGATTTTCGTGTGCTATAGCACACCATTTTTTGGTTGATCCGGATTCCGACGTCAAAAATGCCAAATTTTTTTGTGGACGTCCGTCAATACCTTGTCTATGCATACGGTTGGCCATCACGGCTTGTCAGACCCATTTGGAATGTCAGACGAGCCCCGAAGCGAGCATACCCCTCATTTCGACGATTTTCGTGTGCTATAGCACACATTTTTTTGGATGAACCGGATTCCGACGTCAAAAACGCCAAATCTTTTTGTGGGCGTCCGTCAAGACCTTGTCTATACATACAGTTGTCCATCATGGCTTGTCCGACCCATTTGGAAGGTCAAACGAGCCCCGAAGCGAGCATACCCCATATTTTGACGACTTTCGTGTATAGCACACGATTTTTTGGGTGATCCAAATTCCGATGTCAAAAATGCCAAATTTTTTTGTGGACGTCCATCACTTGTCTATGCATACGGTTGGCCATCACAACTTGTCCGAACTATTTGGAAGGTCAAACGAGCCTCAAAGCGAGCATACCCCTCATTTCGACAATTTTTTGTGCTATAGCACACGATTTTTCAGGTGATCAAAAATGTCAAATTTTTTCGTGGACGTCCGTCAAGACGTTGTTGATGCATACGGTTGGCCATCACGACTCGTCCGACCTATTAGGAAGGTCAAACGAGCCCCGAAGTGAGCATACCCCTCATTTCGACGATTTTCGTGTTGCTATGGCACACGATTTTTTGGGTGATCCGGATTACGACGTCAAAAATGCCAAATGTTTTCCTGGGCGTCCATCAAGACTTTTTATATGCATACGGTTGGCCATCAAGGCTTGTCCAACCCATTTGGAAGGTCAAATGAGCCCCAAAGCGAGCATACCCCTCATTTCGACGATTTTCGTGTGCTATAGCACACCATTTTTTGGTTGATCCAGATTCTGACGACAAAAATGCCAAATTTTTTTGTGGACGTCCGTCAAGACCTATTCTATGCATAAGGTTGGACATCACGTCTTGTCCGACCCATTTTGAAGGTCAAACGAGCCCCGAAGCGAGCATATCCCTCATTTCGACGATTTTCGTGTTCTATAGCACACCATTTTTTGGTTGATCCGTATTCCGAAGTCAAAAATGCCAATTTTTTTCGTGGACGTCCGTCAAGACCTTGTCTATGCATACGGTTGGCCATCAAGGCTTGTCCGACCCATTTGGAAGGTCAACCGAGCCCCGAAGTGAGCATACCTCTCATTTCGACAATTTTTGTGTGCTATAGCACACAATTTTTTGGTTGATCCGAATTCCGACGTCAAAAATGCCAAATATTTTTGTGGACGTCCGTCAAGAACTTGTCTATGCATACGGTTGGCCATCACGGCTTTTCCGACCCATTTGGAAGGTTAAACGAGCCCCGAAGCGAGCATACCCCTCATTTTGATGATTTTCGTGTGCTATAGCACACAATTTTTTGGTTGATCCGGATTCCGACGTCAAAAATGCCAAATTTTTTCGTGGACGTCCATCAAGACCTTTTCTATGCATATGTTTGGCAATCACGGCTTGTCCCACCCATTTGGAAGGTCAAAGAGCCCCGCAGCGAGCATATCCCTCATTTCGACGATTTTCGTATGCTATAGCACACGATTTTTTGGTTGATCAAGATTCCGATGTCAAAAATGCCAAATTTTTTCGTGGACGCCCGTCTAGACCTTGTCTATGCATACGGTTGGCCATCACGGCTTTTCCAACCCATTTGGAAGGTCAAACGAGCCCCGAAGCGAGCATACCCCTCATTTCGACAGCACACGATTTTTTGGGTGATCCGGATTCCGACGTCAAAAATGCCAAATTTTTCGTGGACGTCCGTCAAGACCTTGTCTATGTATACGGTTGGCCATCATGGCTAGTCCGACTCATTTGGAAGGTCAAACGAGCCCCGAAGCGAGCATACCCCTCATTTCGACGATTTTCGTGTGCTATAGCACACGATTTTTTAGGTGATCCAAATTCCGATGTCAAATATGCCAAATTTTTTCGTGGAAGTCCGTCAATACCAGGTCTATGCATACGGTTGGCCATCACGGCTTGTCCGACCCATTTGGAAGGTCAAACGAGCCACGAAGCGAGGATACCCCTCATTTCGACGATTTTCATGTGCTATAGCACACGATTTTTTGGGTGATCCGGATTTTGACATCAAAAATGCCAAATTTTTTGTGGACGTCCGTCAAGACCTTGTCTATGCATACGGTTGGCCATCACGGCTTGTCCGACCCATTTGGAAGGTCAAACGAGCCCCGAAGCAGGCATACCCCTCATTTCGACGATTTTCGTGTTCTAAGCACACCATTTTTTGGTTGATCCAATTTCCGACGTCAAAAATTCCAAATTTTTTGGTGGACGTCCGTCAAGACCTTGTCTATGCATACGGTTTGCCATCACAGCTTGTCCGACCCATTTGGAATGTCAAACGATCCACGAAGCGAGCACACCCCTCATTTCGACAATTTTTGTGTGCTATAGCACACAATTTTTTGGGTGATCCGGATTCCGACATCAAAAATGCCAAATGTTTTCGTGGACGTCCCTCAAGACCTTGTCTATGCATACGGTTGTCCATAATGGCTTGTCCGACCCATTTGGAAGGTCAAACGATCCCCGAAGCAAGCATAACCCTCATTTCGACGATTTTCGTGTGCTATAGCACACAATTTTTTGGTTGATCTGGATTCCGACTACAAAAATGCCAAATTTTTTTGTGGACGTTCATCAAGACCTTGTCTATGCATACGGTTTGCCATCACGGCTTGTACGATTAATTTGAAGGTCAAACGAGCCCTGAAGCGAGCATACCCCTCATTTCGACGATTTTTTTGTGCTATAGCACACGATTTTTTAGGTGATCCGAATTCTGATGTCAAAAATGCCAAATGTTTTCATGGACGTCCGTCAAGACCTTGTCTATGCATACGATTGGCCATCACGGCTTGTCCGACCCATTTGGAAGGTCAAACTAGCCCCGAAGCGAGCATATCCCTCATTTCGACGATTTTTGTGTTCTATAGCACACCATTTTTTGGTTGATCCGGATTCCGACGACAAAAATGCCAAATTTTTTTGTTGACGTCCTTCAAGACCTTGTCTATGCATACGGTTGGCCATCATGGCTTGTCCGACCCATTTGGAAGGTCAAACGAGCCCCGTAGCGAGCACATCCCTCATTTCGACGATTTTCGTGTTCTATAGCACACCATTTTTTGGTTGATCTGGATTCCAACGTCAAAAATGCCAAATTTTTTCGTGGACGTCTGTCAAGACCTTGTCTATGCATAAGGTTGGCCATCACGGCTTGTCCGACCCATTTGGAATGTCAAATGAGCCCCGAAGCGAGCATACTCCTCATGTCGACGATTTTCATGTGCTATAGCACACGATTTTTTGGGTGATTCGGATTCCGACGTTAAAAATGTCAAATCTTTTCGTGGACGTCCGTCAAGACCTTCTCTATGCATACGGTTATCCATCACGGCTTGTCCGACCCATTTGGAAGGTCAAACGAGCCCCGAAGCGAGCATACCCCTCATTTCGACGATTTTCATGTGCTATAGCACACGATTTTTTGGGTGATCCAAATTCCGATGTCAAAAATGCCAAATTTTTTCGTGGACGTCCGTCAAGACCTTGTCTATGCATACGGTTGTCCATCACGGCTTGTCCGAACCATTTGAAAGGTGAAACGAGCCCCGAAGTGAGCATACCCCTCATTTTGACAATTTTTTGTGCTATAGCACAGGATTTTTCATGTAATCCGGATGTTGACGTCAAAAATGCCAAATTTTTTCGTTGACATCTGTAAAGACCTTGTCTATGCATACGGTTGGCCATCAAGGCTTGTCCATCTCATTTGGGAGGTCAAATGAGCCCCGAAGCGAGCATACCCCTCATTTCGACGATTTTCGTGTGCCATAGCACACCATTTTTTAGTTGATCCGGATTCCGACAACAAAAATGCCAAATTTTTTCGTGGACGTCCGTCAAGATCTTGTTTATGCATACGGCTTGCCATTAATGCTTGTCTGACCTATTTGTAAGGTCAAACGAGCCCCGAAGCGAGCATACCCATCATTTTGATGATTTTCGTGTGCTATAGCACACCATTTTTTGGTTGATCCGGATTCTAAGTCAAAAATGCCAAAGTTTTTCATGGACAATTGTCAAGACCTTGTCTAGCATACGGTTGGCCATAACGGCTTGTCCGACCCATTTGGAAGGTCAAACGAGCCCCGAAGCGAGCATACCCCTCATTTCAACAATTTTCGTGTGCTATAGCACACCATTTTTTGGTTGATCCGGATTCCGACGTCAAAAATACCAAATTTTTTCGTAAACATCCATCAAGACCTTGTCTATGCATATAGTTGGCCATTATGGCTTGTCCTACCCATTTGGAAGGTCAAACGAGCCCTGAAGCGAGCATACCCCTCATTTCGACGATTTTCGTGTGCTATAGCACACGATTTTGGGTGATCCGGATTCCGATGACAAAAATGCCAAATTTTTTGTGGACGCCGTCAAGATATTTTCTATGCATACGGTTGGCCATCACAGCTTGTCCGACCTATTTGGAAGGTCAAACGAGCTCCGAAGCGAGCATACCCCTCATTTTGACGATTTTCGAGTGCTATAGCATACCGTTTTTTGGTTGATCCGGATTCCGACGTCAAAAATGCCAAATTTTTTTGTGGACGACCGTCAAGACCTTGTCTATGCATACGCTTGGCCATCACGTCTTGTCCGACCCATTTGGAAGGTCAAACGAGACCCGAAGCGAGCATGCCCCTCATTTCGATGATTTGCCTGTGCGATAGCACACCATTTTTTGGTTGATCCAGATTCCGACGTCAAAAATGCCAAATTTTTTCGTGGACGTTCGTCAAGACCTTTTCTATGCGTACGGTTGGCCATCACGGCTTGTCCAACCCATTTGGAAGATCAAACGAGCCCCGAAGTGAGCATACCCCTCATTTTGACGACTTTCGTGTTCTATAGCACACCATTTTTTGGTTGATCTGGATTCCAACGTCAAAAATGCTAAATTTTTTCGTGGACGTCCGTCAAGACCTTGTCTATGCATATGGTTGGTCATCACGGCTTGTCCGACCTATTTGGAAGGTCAAACAAGCACCGAAGTGAGCATACCGCTCATTTCGACGATTTTCGTGTGCTATAGCACACGATTTTTTGGGTGATCCAGATTCCGACGTAAAAAATGCCAAATCTTTTCGTGGACGTCCGTCAAGACCTTGTCTATGCATACGGTTGGCTATTACGGCTTGTCCGACCCATTTGGAAGGTCAAACGAGCCCTGAAGCGAGCATACCCCTCATTTCGATTATTTTCGTGTGCTATAGCACACGATTTTTTGGGTGAACCTGATTCCGACGTAAAAATGCTAACTTTTTTTATGGACGTATGTCAAGACCTTGTCTATGCATACGGTTGGCCATAACGGCTTGTCCGACCCATTTGGAAGGTTAAACGAGCCCCGAAGCAAGCATACCCCTCATTTCGACGATTTTCGTGTGCTATAGCACACGATTTTTTTGGTGATCCGGATTCCGATGTCAAAAATGCAAAATTTTTTCGAGGACGTCCGTATATACCTTGTCTATGCATATAGTCCGACCCATTTGGAAGGTCAAACGAGCCCCGAAGCGAGCATACCCCTCATTTCGACGATTTTCGTGTGCTATAGCACACGATTTTTTGGGTGATCCGGATTCCGATGTCAAAAATGCCAAATTTTTTCGTGGACATCCGTCAAGACCTTGTCTATGCATACGGTTGGCCATCACGACTTGTACGACCCATTTGGAAGGTCAAACGAGCCCCGAAGCGAGCATACCCCTCATTTCGACGATTTTCGTGTGCTATAGCACACCATTTTTTGGTTAATCCGGATTTCGACGTCAAAAATGCCAAATTTTTTCGTGGATGTCCGTCAATTCCTTGTCTATGCATACGGTTGGCCATCACGGCTTGTTCGACCCATTTTGAAGGTCAAACGAGCCCCGAAGCGAGCATATCCCTCATTTCGACGATTTTCGTGTGCTATAGCACACGATTTTTTGGGTGATCCGCATTCCGACATCAAAAATGCTAAATTTTTTTGTGGACGTCCGTCAAGACCTTTTCTATGCATATGGTTAGCCATCACGGCCTGTCCAACCCATTTGGAAGGTCAAACGAGCCCCGAAGCGAGCATACCCCTCATTTTGATGATTTTCGTGTGCTATAGCACACGATTTTTTGGGTGATCTGGATTCCAACGTCAAAAATGCCAATTTTTTCATGGACATCCGGCAAGACCTTGTCTATGCATACGGTTGGCCATTACGGCTTGTCCGACCCATTTGCAAGATCAAACAAGCCCCGAAGCGAGCATACCCCTCATTTTGACGATTTTTGTGTGCTATGACACACCATTTTTTGGTTGATCCGAATTCCGACGTCAGAAATGCAAAAAAATTTCGTGGACGTCCGTCAAGACCTTGTCTATGCATACGGTTGTCCATCACAGCTTGTCCGACCAATTTGGAAGGTCAAATGAGCCCCGAAGCGAGCATACCCCTCATTTTGACGATTTTCGTGTGCTATGGCACACCATTTTTTGGTTGATCCGGATTCCGACGTCAAAAATACCAAATGTTTTCGTGGACGTCCGTCAAGACCTTGTCTATGCATACGGTTGGCCATCACGGCTTGTCCAACCCATTTGGAAGGTCAAACGAGCCCCGAAGTGAGCATACCCCTCATTTCGATGATTTTCATGTGCTATAGCACACCATTTTTTGGTTGATCTGGATTCCGACATCAAAAATGCCAAATGTTTTCATGGACATCCGTCAAGACCTTGTCTATGCATACGGTTGGCAATTACGGCTTGTCCGAACCATTTGGAAGGTCAAACGAGCCCCGAAGCGAGCATACCCCTCATTTCAACGATTTTCGTGTGATATAGCACACCATTTTTTGGTTGATCCGGATTCCGACGTCAAAAATGCCAAATTTTTTTGTAAACGTCCATCTAGACCTTGTCTATGCATATAGTTGGCCATCATGGCTTGTCCGACCCATTTGGAAGGTCAAACGAGCCCCGAAGCGAGCATACCCCTCATTTCGACGATTTTCGTGTGCTATAGCACACGTTTTTTTGGGTGATCCGGATTCCAATGACAAAAATGCCAAATTTTTTCGTGGACGCCGTCAAGACCTTTTCTATGCATACGGTTGGCCATCACAGCTTGTCCGACCTATTTGGAAGGTCAAACGAGCCCCGAAGCGAGCATACCCCTAATTTTGACGATTTTCGGGTGCTATAGCACACCATTTTTTGGTTGATCCGGATTCCGACGTCAAAAATGCCAAATTTTTTCGTGGACGTCCGTCAAGACCTTGCCTATGCATACGGTTGGCCATCACGGCTTGTCCGACCCATTTGGAAGGTCAAACGATCCACGAAGCGAGCATACCCCTCATTTCGATGATTTTCGTGTGCTATAGCACACGATTATTTGGGTGATCCAGATTCAGACGTCAAAAATGCCAAATTTTTTCGTGGACATTCGTCAATACCTTGTCTATGCATACGGTTGGCCATCACGGCTTGTCCGACCGATTTGGAAGGTCAAACAAGCCCTGAAGCGAGCATACCCCTCATTTCGATGATTTTTGTGTGCTAAAGCACACTATTTTTTGGTTGATACAGATTCCGACGTAAAAAATGCCAAATATTTTTGTGGACGTCCGTCATTACCTTGTCTATGCATACGGTTGGCCATCACGGCTTGTCTGACCCATTTGGAAGGTCAAATGAGCTCCTAAGCGAGCATACCCTTCATTTCGACGATTTTCATGTTCTATAGCACACGATATTTTGGGTGATCCAGATTCCGACATCAAAAATGCCAAATTTTTTCGTGGAAGTCCGTCAAGACCTTGTCTATACATACGGTTGGCCTTCACGTCTTGTCCGACCCATTTGGAAGGTCAAACGAGACCCGAAGCGAGCATGCCCCTCATTTCGATGATTTTCCTGTGCGATAGCACACCTTTTTTTGGTTGATCCGAATTCTGACGTCAAAAATGCCAAATTTTTTCGTGGACGTCCGTCAAGACCTTGTCTATGCATATGGTTGGCCATCTCGACTTGTCTGACCTATTTGGAAGGTCAAACGAGCCCCGAAGCGAGCATACCCCTCATTTTGACGTTTTTCGTTTGTGCTATAGCACACGATTTTTTGGGTGACCCGGATTCCGACGTTAAAAATGCCAAACTTTTTTGTGTACGTCCGTCAAGACCTTGTCTATGCATACGGTTGGCCATCACGTCTTGTTCGACCCATTTTGAAGGTCAAACGAGCCCCGATGCGAGCATACCCCTCATTTCGATGATTTTCGTGTGTTATAGCACACCATTTTTTGGTTGATCCGGATTCCGACGTCAAAAATGCCAAATTTTTTCGTGGACGTCCGTCAAGACCATTTCTATGTGTATGGTTTGCCATCACGGCTTGTCCAACCTATTTGGAAGATCAAACGAGCCCCGAAGTGAGCATACCCCTCATTTCGATGATTTTCGTGTTCTATAGCACACTATTTTTTGGTTGATCCGGATTCTGACGTAAAAAATGCCAAATTTTTTTGTGGACGTCCGTCGAGACCTTGTCTATGCATACGATTGGTCATCACGGCTAGTCCGACCCATTTGGAAGGTCAAACGAGCACCAAAACGAGCATACCGCTTATTTCGACGATTTTCGTGTGCTATAGCACACGATTTTTTGGATGATCCAGATTCCGACGTCAAAAATGCCAAATCTTTTCGTGGACGTTGCATACGGTTGGCCATCACGGCTTGTCCGACCCATTTGGAAGGTCAAACGATCCCCGAAGCGAGCATAGCCCTCATTTCGATGATTTTCGTGTGGTATAGCACACCTTTTTTTGGTTCATCCGGATTCCGATCTCAAAAATGCAAAATATTTTAGTGGACGTCCGTCAAGACCTTGTATACACGTACGGTTGGCCATCACGGCTTGTACGACCCATTTGGAAGGTCAAACGAGCCCTGAAGCGAGCATACCCCTCATTTTGACAATTTTCGTGTGCTATAGCACATGATTTTTTGGGTGATCCGGATTCCGATGTCAAAAATGCCAAATTTTTTTGTGGACGTCCGTAAATACCTTGTCTATGCATACGGTTGGCCGTCACGGCTTGTCTGACCCATTTGGAAGGTCAAACGAGCCCCGAAGCGAGCATACCCCTCATTTCGATGATTTTTGTGTGCTATAGCACACGATTTTTTGGGTGATCCGGATTCAAACGTCAAAAAATGCCAAATGTTTTCGTGGAGGTCCGTCAAGACCTTGTCTATGCATACGGTTGGCCATCACGGCTTGTCCGACCCATTTGGAAGGTCAAACGAGCCCCGAAGCGAGCATACCCCTTATTTTGACGATTTTCGTGTGCTATAGCACACCATTTTTTGGGTGATCAAGATTTCGATGCAAAAATGCCAAATTTTTTCGTGGACGTCCATCAAGACCGTGTCTATGCATATGGTTGGCCATCACGGCTTGTCCGACCCATTTGGAAGGTCGAAACGAGCCCCAAAGCGAGCATACCCCTCATTTCGATGATTTTCTTGTGCTATAGCACACAATTTTTTGGTTGATCCGGATTCCGACGTCAAAAATGCCAATTTTTTTCGTGGACGTCCATCAAGACCTTGTCTATGCATACGGTTGGCAATCACGGCTTGTACGACCCACTTGGAAGGTCAAACGAGGCCCGAAGTGAGCATACCCCTCATTTCGACGATTTTCGTGTGCTAGCACACGATTTTTTGGGTGATCCGGATTCCGATGTCAAAAATGCCAAATGTTTTCGTGGACGTCCGTCAAGACCTTGTCTATGCATACGGTTGGCCATCACGACTTATACGACCCATTTGGAAGGTCAATTGAGCCCCGAAGCGAGCATACCCCTCATTTCGACGATTTTCGTATGCTATAGCACACCATTTTTTGGTTGATCCGGATTTCGACGTCAAAAATGCCAAATTTTTTCGTGGACGTCCGTCAATACCTTCTCTATGCATACGGTTGGCCATCACGGCTTGTCCGACCCATTTTGAAGGTCAAACGAGCTCCGAAGCGAGCATATCCCTCATTTCGATGATTTTCGTGTACTAAAGCACACAATTTTTTGGGTGATCCGGATTCCTTCGTCAAAAATACCAAATTTTTTTCGTGGACGTCCATCAAGACCTTGTCTTTGCATACGGTTGGCCATCACGGCTTGTCCGACCCATTTGGAAGGTCAAACGAGCCCTGAAGCGAGCATACCCCTCATTTCGATGATTTTTGTGTGCTATAGCACACAATTTTTTGGGTGATACGGATTCCAACGTCAAAAAATGCCAAATGTTTTTGTGGAGGTCCGTCAAGACCTTGTCTATGCATACGGTTGGCCATCACGGCTTGTCCGACCCATTTGGAAGGTCAAACGAGCCCCGAAGCGAGCATACCCCTCATTTCGACGATTTTCGTGTTCTATAGCAAACAATTTTTTGGGTGATATGGATTCCGATGTCAAAAATGCCAAATTTTTTCGTGGACGTCCGTCAAGATCTTGTCTTTGCATACGGTTGGCCATCATGGCTTGTCCGACGCGTTTGGAAGGTCAAACGAGCCCCAAAGCGAGCATACCCCTCATTTCTACGATTTTCGTGTGCTTTAGCACACGATTTTTCGGGTGATCTGGATTCCGACGTCAAAAATGCCAAATTTTTTCGTGGACGTCCGTCAAGACCTTGTCTATGCATTCGGTTGGCCATCACGGCTTGTCCAACCCATTTGGAAAGTCAAACGAGCCCCGAAGCCAGCATACTCCTCATTTCGACGATTTTCATCTGCTAAAGCACACGATTTTTTGGGTGATCCGGATTACGACGTCAGAAATGACAAACTTATTCGTGGACGTCCGCCAAGACCTTGTCTATGCATACGGTTGGCCATCACGGCTTGTACGACCCATTTGGATGGTCAAACGAGCCCTGAAGCGAGCATACCCCTCATTTCGACGATTTTCGTGTGCTATAGCACACCATTTATTGGTTGATCCGGATTTCGACGTCAAAAATGCCAAATTTTTTTGTGGACATCCGTCAAGACCTTGTCTATGCATACGGTTGGCCATCACGGCTTGTCCGACCCATCTGGAAGGTCAAACGAGCCCCAAAGCGAGCATACCCCTTATTTCGATGATTTCCGTGTGCTATAGCACACGACTTTTTGGGTGATCCGGATTCCGACGTCAGAAATGCAAAATTATTTCGTGGACGTCCGTCAAGACCTTTTCTATGCATATGGTTGGCCACACGGCTTTTCCGACCCATTTGGAAGGTCAAACAAGCCCCGAAGCGAGCATACCCCTCATTTCGATGATTTTCGTGTGCTATAGCACACCATTTTTTGGGTGATCCGGATTATGACGTCAAAAATGCCAAATTTTTTCGTGGACGTCCGTCAAGACCTTGTCTATGCATACGGTTGGCCATCACGGCTTGTCCGACCCATTTGGAAGGTCAAAAGAGCCCCAAAGCGAGCATACCCCTCATTTCAATTATTTTCGTGTGCTATGGCACACGATTTTTTGGGTGATCCGGATTCCGACGTCAAAAATTCCAATTTTTTTTGTGGATGTCCTTCAAGACCTTGTCTATGCATACGGTTGGCCATCAGGGCTTTTCCGACCCATTTGGAAGGTCAAACGAGCCTCGAAGCGAGCATACCCCTCATTTCGATGATTTTCTTGTGCTATAGCACACGATTTTTTGGTGATCCAGATTCCGACGTCAAAAATTCCAAATTTTTTCGTGGACGTCTGTCAAGACCTTCTATATGCATACGGTTGGCCATCACGGCTTTTCCGACCCATTTGGAAGGTCAAACGAGCCCCGAAGCGAGCATACCCCTCATTTCGACGATTTACGTGTGCTATAACACACGATTTTTTGGGTGATCCGGATTTCGATGTCAAAAATGTCAAATTTTTTCGTGGACGTCCATCAAGACCTTGTCTATGCATATGGTTGGCCATCACGGCTTGTCCGACCCATTTGGAAGGTCAAACGAGCCCCAAAGCGAGCATACCTCTCATTTCGACGATTTTCGTGTGCTGTAGGACGTGATTTTTTGGGTGATCCGGATTCCAACGACAAAAATGCCAATTTTTTTTGTGGACGTCCATCAAGACCTTGTCTATGCATACGGTTGGCCATCACGGCTTTTCCGACCCATTTGGAAGGTCAAACGAGCCCCAAAGCGAGCATACCCCTCATTTCGATGATTTTCGTGTGCTATAGCACACGATTTTTTGGATGATCTTGATTCCGACGTCAAAAATGCCAAATTTTTTCGTGGACATCCGTCAAGACCTTTTCTATGCATACGGTTGGCCATCATGGCTTGTCCGACCCATTTGTAAGGTCAAATTAGCCCCGAAGCGAGCATGCCCCTCATTTCGACGATTTTCGTGTGGGTGATCCGGATTCCGACGTCAAAAATGCCAAATTTTTTCGTGGACGTCCGTCAAGACCTTGTCTATGCATACGGCTGGCAATCACGGCTTGTCCGACCCATTTTGAAGGTCAAACGAGCCCGAAAGCGAGCATACCCCTCATTTCGACGATTTTCGTGTGGGTGATCCGGATTCCAACGTCAAAAATGCTAAATTTTTTCGTAGACGTCCGTCAAGACCTTCTCTATGCATACGGTTATCCATTACGACTTGTCCAACCCATTTGGAAGGTCAAACGAGCCCCGAAGTGAGCATACCCCTCATTTGGACGATTTTCGTGTGCTATAGCGCATAATTTTTTGGGTGATCCGGATTCCAACGTCAAAAATGCCAATTTTTTTGTGGAATTCCGTCAAGACCTTGTCTATGCATACGGTTGGCCATCACCGCTTGTCCGACCCATTTGGAAGGTCAAACGAGCCCCGAAGCGAGCATACCCCTCATTTCGACGATTTTCATGTGCTATAGCAGATGATTTTTTGGGTGATCCGGATTCCGACGTCAAAAATGCCAATTTTTTTCGTGGACGTCCATCAAGACCTTGTCTATGCATACAGCTGGCCATCACGGCTTGGCTGACCCATTTGGAAGGTCAAATGAGCCCCGAAGCGAGCATACCCCTCATTTCGACGATTTTCGTGTGCTATAGCACACGATTTTTTAGGTGATCCGTATTCCGACGTCAAAAATGCCAAATTTTTACGTGGACGTCTGTCAAGACCTTGTCTATGCATACGGTTTGCCATCACAGCTTGTCCGACCCATTTGGAAGGTCAAACGAGCCCCGAAGCAAGCATACCCCGCATTTCGATGATTTTCGTGTTCTATTTTTTGGGTGATTTGGATTCCGACGTCAAATATGACAAATTTTTTCGTGGACGCCTGTCAAGACCTTGTCTATGCATACGGTTGGCCATCACGGCTTGTCCGACCCATTTGGAAGGTCAAACGAGCGCCGAAGCGAGCATACCCTTCATTTCGACGATTTTCGTGTGCTATAGCATACGATTTTTTGGGTGATCCGGATTCCGACGTCAAAAATGCCAAATGTTTTGGTGGACGTCCGTCAAGACCTTGTCTATGCATACGGTTGGCCATCACGGCTTGTCCAACCCATTTGGAAGGTCAAACAAGCCCCGAAGAGAGCATACCCCTTATTTCGATGATTTTCATGTGCTATAGCACACGATTTTTTGGGTGATCCGGATAATGACGTCGAAAATGCCAAATTTTTTCGTGGACGTCCGTCAAGACCTTGTCTATGCATACGGTTGGCCATCACGGCTTGTCCGACCCATTTGGAAGGTCAAACGAGCTCCGAAGCGAGCATACCCCTCATTTTGACGATTTACGTGTGCTATAGCGCACAATTTTTTGGGTGATCCGGATTCCGACGTCAAAAATGCCAAATTTTTTCGTGGACGTCCGTCAAGACCTTGTCTATGCATACGGTTGGCCATCACGGCTTGTCCGACCCATTTGGAAGGTCAAACGAGCCCCGAAGCTAGCAAACCCCTCATTTCGATGATTTTCGTGTGCTATATCACAAAATTTTTTGGGTGATCAGGATTTCGACGACAAAAATGCAAAATTTTTTCGTGGACGTACGTCAAGACCTTGTCTATGCATACGGTTGGCCATCACGGCTTGTACGACCCATTTGGAAAGTCAAACGAGCCCTGAAGCGAGCATACCCCTCATTTCAATGATTTTCGTGTGCTATAGCACACGATTTTTTAGGTGATCCGGATTCCGACGTCAAAAATGCCTATTTTTTTCATGGACACTGTCAAGACCTTGTCTATGCATACGGTTGGCCATCACGGCTTGTCCGACCCATTTGGAAGGTCAAACGAGCCCCGAAGCGAGCATACCCCTCATTTCGATGATTTTCGTGTGCTATAGCACACGATTTTTTAAGTAATCCAGATTCTGACATCAAAAATGCCAAATTTCTTCGTGGAAGTCCGTCAAGACCTTTTCTATGCATACGGTTGGCCATCACGGCTTGTCCGACCCATTTGGAAGGTCAAACGAGCCCCGAAGCGAGCATACGCCTCATTTCGATTATTTTCGTGTGCTATAGCACACGATTTTTTATGTAATCCAGATTCTGACGTCAAAAATGCCAAATTTCTTCGTGGAAGTCCGTCAAGACCTTTTCTATGCATACGGTTGGCCATCACGGCTTGTCCGACCCATTTGGAAGGTAAAACGAGCCTTGAAGCGAGCATACCCCTCATTTCGACGATTTTCGTGTGCTATATCACACAATTTTTTGGGTGATCCGAATTCCGATGTCAATAATGCCAAATTTTTTAGTGGACGTCCGTCAAGACCTTGTCTATGCATACGGTTGGCCATCACGGCTTGTCCGACCCATTTGGAAGGTCAAACGAGCCCCGAAGTGAGCATACCCCTCATTTTGACGATTTTCCTATGCTATAGCACACGATTTTTTGGATCCGGATTTTGATGTCAAAAATGCCTAATTTTTTCGTGTACGTCCGTCAAGACCTTGTCTATGCATACAGTTGGCCATCACGGCTTGTCCGACCCATTTGGAAGGTCAAACGAGCCCCGAAGCGAGCATACCCCTCATTTTAACGATTTTTGTGTGCTATAGCACACACTTTTTTGGGTGATCCAGATTCCGACGTCAAAAATGCCAAATTTTTTCGTGGACGTCCGTCAAGACCTTGTCTATGCATACGGCTGGCCATCACGACTTGTCCGACCCATTTGGAAGGTCAAACGAGCCCCGAAGCGAGCATATGCCTCATTTCGATGATTTTCGTGTGCGCACACGATTTTTTGGGTAATCCGGATTCCGACGTAAAATATGCCAAATTTTTTCGTGGACGTCCTTCAAGACCTTGTCTATGCATACGGTTGACCATCACGGCCTGTCCGACCCATTTGGAAGGTCAAATGAGCCCCGAAGCGAGCATACCCCTCATTTCAACGATTTTCGTGTGCTATAGCACACGTTTTTTTGGGTGATCCGTATTCCGACGTCAAAAATGCAAAATTTTTACATGGACGTCCGTCAGGACCTTGTCTATGCATACAGTTGGCCATCACGGCTTGTCCAACCCATTTGGAAGGTCAAACGAGCCCTGAAGCGAGCATACCCCTCATTTCGATGATTTTTGTGTGCTATAGCACACGATTTTTTGGCTGATCCAGATTCTGACGTCAAATATGACAAATGTTTTCGTGGACGTATGTCAAGACCTTGTCTATGTATACAGTTGTCCATCACGTCTTGTCCGACCCATTTGGTAGGTCAAACGATCCCCGAAGCGAGCATACCCCTCATTTCGATGATTTTCGTGTGCTACACGATTTTTTGGGTGATCCGGATTTCGACGTCAAAATGCCAAATTTTTACGTGGACATCCGTCAAGACCTTGTTTATGCATATGGTTGACCATCACGGCTTGTCCGACCCATTTGGAAGGTCAAATGAGCCCCGAAGCGAGCATACCCCTCATTTCGACGATTTTCGTGTGCTATAGCTCACGATTTTTAGAATGATCCGAATTCCGACATCAAAAATGCCAAATTTTTACGTGGATGTCCGTCAAGACCTTGTCTATGCATACGGTTTGACATCACGGCTTGTCCGACCCATTTGGAAGGTCAAACGAGCCCCGAAGCGAGCATACCCCTCATTTCGACGATTTTCGTGTGCTATAGCACACGATTTTTTGGGTAATCTGGATTCCGACGTCAAAAATGCAAAATTTTTTGGTGGACGTCCGTTAACACCTTGTCTATGCATAAGGTTGACTATCACGGCTTGTCCGGCCCATTTGGACGGTCAAACGAGCCCCAAAGAGAGCAGACCCCTCATTTCGACGATTTTCGTATGCGATAGCACACGATTTTTTGGTGATCCGGATTCCGACCTTAAAAATGCCAAATTTTTCGTGGACGTCTGTCAAGACCTTCTATATGCATACGGTTGGCCATCACGGCTTGTCCAACCCATTTGGAAGGTCAAACGAGCCCTGAAGCGAGCATACCCCTCATTTTGATGATTTTCGTGTGCTACACGATTTTTTGGGTGATCCGGATTCCGACGTCAAAAATGCCAAATTTTTTCGTGGACGTTCGTCAAGACCTTGTCTATTCATACGGTTGTCCATCACGTCTAGTCTGACCCATTTGGAAGGTCAAACAAACCCCGAAGCGAGCATACGCCTTGTTTCGACGATTTTCGTGTGCTATAGCACACGATTTTTTGGGTAATCCGGATTCCGACGTAAAAAATGCCTAATTTTTTCGTGGAAGTCCTTCAAGACCTTGTCTATGCATACGGTTGGCCATCACGGCTTGTCCAACCCATTTGGAAGGTCAAACAAGCCCCGAAGCGAGCATACCCCTAATTTCGACGATTTTCGTGTGCTATAGCACACGATTTTTTGGGTAATCTGGATTCCGATGTAAAAAATGCCAAATTTTTTCGTGGACGTCCTTCAACACCTTGTCTATGCATACGGTTGACCATCACGGCTTGTCCGACCCATTTGGACGGTCAAATGAGCCCCGAAGCGAGCATACCCCTCATTTCGACGATTTTCGTGTGCTATAGGACACGATTTTTTGGGTGATCCGTATTCCGACGTCAAAAATGCCAAATTTTTTCGTGGATGTCCTTCAAGACCTTGTCTATGCATACGGTTGGCCATCACGGCTTGTCCGACCCATTTGGAAGGTCAAATGAGCCCCGAAGCGAGCATAGCCCTCATTTCGACGATTTTCGTGTGCTATAGCACACGATTTTTTGGGTGATCCGTATTCCGACGTCAAAAATGCCAAATTTTTTCGTGGACGTCCGTTTAGACCTTGTCTATGCATACGGTTGGCCATCACGGCTTGTCCGTCCCATTTGGAAGGTCAAACGAGCCCCGAAGTGAGCATACGCCTCATTTCGACAATTTTCGTGTGCTATAGCACACGATTTTTTGGGTAATCCAGATTCCGACGTAAAAAATGCCAAATTTTTTCGTGGACGTCCTTCAAGACCTTGTCTATGCATACGATTGACCATTAAGGCTTGTCCGACCCATTTGGAAGGTCAAATGAGCCCCGAAGCGAGCATACCCCTCATTTCGACGATTTATGTGTGCTATAGCACACGATTTTTTGGGTGATCCAGATTCTGACGTCAAATATGACAAATTTTTTTGTGGACACCTTTCAAGACCTTGTCTATGCATACGGTTGGCCATCACGGCTTGTCCAACCCATTTGGAAGGTCAAACAAGCCCCGAAGCTAGCATACCCCTTATTTCTATGATTTTCGTGTGCTATAGCACACGATTTTTTGGGTGATCCGGATTCCGACGTCGGAAATGCCAAATTTTTTCATGGACGTCCGTCAAGACCTTGTCTATGCATACGGTTTGCCATCACGTCTTGTCCAACCCATTTGGAAGGTCAAACGAGCCCCGAAGCGAGCATACCCCTCATTTCGATGATTTACGTGTGCTATAGCACACGATTTTTTGGGTGATCCGGATTCGGACGTCAAATATGCCAAATGTTTTCGTGGACGTATGTCAAGACCTTGTCTATGTATACAGTTGTCCATCACGTCTTGTCCGACCCATTTGGTAGGTCAAACGATCCCCGAAGCGAGCATACCCCTCATTTCGACGATTTTCGTGTGCAATAGCACCTGATTTTTTGGGTGATCCAATTTCCAACGTCAAAAATGCCAAATTTTTTCGTGGACGTCAGTCAACACCTTGTCTATGCATACGGTTATCCATCACGGCTTGTCCGACCAATTTGGAAGGTGAAACGAGCCCCGAAGCGAGCATACCCCTCATTTCGACGATTTTCGTGTGCTATAGCACACGATTTTTTGGGTGATCCAAATTCCGACCTCAAAAATGCCAAATTTTTTCGTGGACGTCCGTTAAGACCTTATCTATGCATACGGTTCGCCATCACGGCTTGTCCGACCCATTTGGAAGGTTAAACGAGCCCCGAAGCGAGCATACCCCTCATTTTGGCCATTTACATGTGCTATAGCACACGATTTTTTGGGTGATCCGAATTCCGACGTCAAAAATACCAAATTTTTTCGTGGACGTCCGTTAACACCTTGTCTATGCATAAGGTTGACTATCACGGCTTGTCCGACCCATTTGGACGGTCAAACGAGCCCCAAAGAGAGCAGACCCCTCATTTCGACGATTTTCGTATGCGATAGCACACGATTTTTTGGTGATCCGGATTCCGACCTTAAAAATGCCAAATTTTTCGTGGACGTCTGTCAAGACCTTCTATATGCATACGGTTGGCCATCACGGCTTGTCCAACCCATTTGGAAGGTCAAACGAGCCCTGAAGCGAGCATACCCCTCATTTTGATGATTTTCGTGTGCTACACGATTTTTTGGGTGATCCGGATTCCGACGTCAAAAATGCCAAATTTTTTCGTGGACGTTCGTCAAGACCTTGTCTATTCATACGGTTGGCCATCACGTCTAGTCTGACCCATTTGGAAGGTCAAACAAACCCCGAAGCGAGCATACGCCTTGTTTCGACGATTTTCGTGTGCTATAGCACACGATTTTTTGGGTAATCCGGATTCCGACGTAAAAAATGCCTAATTTTTTCGTGGAAGTCCTTCAAGACCTTGTCTATGCATACGGTTGGCCATCACGGCTTGTCCAACCCATTTGGAAGGTCAAACAAGCCCCGAAGCGAGCATACCCCTAATTTCGACGATTTTCGTGTGCTATAGCACACGATTTTTTGTGTAATCTGGATTCCGATGTAAAATATGCCAAATTTTTTCGTGGACGTCCTTCAACACCTTGTCTATGCATACGGTTGACCATCACGGCTTGTCCGACCCATTTGGACGGTCAAATGAGCCCCGAAGCGAGCATACCCCTCATTTCGACGATTTTCGTGTGCTATAGGACACGATTTTTTGGGTGATCCTTATTCCGACGTCAAAAATGCCAAATTTTTTCGTGGACGTCCTTCAAGACCTTGTCTATGCATACGGTTGGCCATCACGGCTTGTCCGACCCATTTGGAAGGTCAAATGAGCCCCGAAGCGAGCATAGCCCTCATTTCGACGATTTTCGTGTGCTATAGCACACGATTTTTTGGGTAATCTGGATTCCGATGTAAAAAATGCCAAATTTTTTCGTGGACGTCCTTCTACACCTTGTCTATGCATACGGTTGACCATCACGGCTTGTCCGACCCATTTGGACGGTCAAATGAGCCTCGAAGCGAGCATACCCCTCATTTCGACGATTTTCGTGTGCTATAGGACACGATTTTTGGGGTGATCCGTATTCCGACGTAAAAAATGCCAAATTTTTTCGTGGACGTCCTTCAAAACCTTGTCTATGCATACGGTTGACCATCACGGCTTGTACGACCTATTTGGAAGGTCAAATGAGCCCGAAGCGAGCATACCCCTCATTTCGACCATTTTCGTGTGCTATAACACACGATTTTTTGGGTGATCCGTATTCCGACGTCAAAAATGCCAAATTTTTACGTGGACGTCCGTCAAGACCTTGTCTATCCATACGGTTTGCCATCACGGCTTTTCCAACCCATTTGGAAGGTCAAACGAGCCCCGAAGCGAGCATATCCCTCATTTCGACGATTTTCGTGTGCTATAGCACACGATTTTTTGGGTGATCCGTATTCCGACGTAAAAAATGCGATATTTTTTCGTGGACGTCCGTCAAGACCTTGTCTATGCATACGGTTGGCCATCACATCTTGTCCGACCCATTTGGAAGGTCAAACGAGCCCCGAAGCGAGTATACGCCTCATTTTGACGATTTTCATGTGCTATAGCAAACGATTTTTTGGGTGATCCGGATTCTAACGTCAAAAATGCCAAATTTTTTCGTGGACGTCCGTCAAGACCTTGTCTATGCATACGGTTGGCCATCACGGCTTGTCCGGTCTATTTGGATGGTCAAACAAGCCCCGAAGCGAGCATACCCCTCATTTCGACGATTTCGTGTGCTTTAGCACACAATTTTTTGGGTGATCCAGATTCCGACGTCAAAAATTCCAAATTTTTTCGCGGACGTCCGTCAAGACCTTGTCTATGCATACGGTTGGCCATCACGGCTTGTCTGACCCATTTGGAAGGTTAAACGAGCCCCAAACGGAGCATACCCCTCATTTCGACTATTTTCGTGTGCTATAGCACACGATTTTTTGGGTGATCCTGATTCCGATGTCAAAAATGCCTAATTTTTTCTTGGACATCCGTCAAGACCTTGTCTATGCATACGGTTGGCCATCACGGCTTGTCCGACCCATTTGGAAGGTCGAACTAGCCCCGAAGCGAGCATACCCCTCATTTCGATGATTTTCGTGTGCTATAGCATACGATTTTTTGGGTGATCTGGATTCCGACGTCAAAAATGCCAAATATTTTTGTGGACGTCCGTCAAGACCTTTTCTATGCATACGGTTGGCCATCACGGCTTGTCCGACCCATTTGGAAGGTCAAACGAGCTCCGAAGTGAGCCTACCCCTCATTTCGATGAGTTTCGTGTGCTATAGCACAAGATTTTTTGGGTGATCCGGATTCCGACGTTAAAAATACCAAATGTTTTCGTGGACGTCCGTCAAGACCTTGTATATGCATACGATTGGCCATCACGGCTTGTCCGACCCCTTTGGAAGGTCAAACAAGCCCCGAAGCGAGCATACCCCTCATTTCGACGATTTTCGTGTGCTATAGCACACGATTTCTTGGGTGATCCGGATTCCGACGTCAAAAATGCCAAGTATTTTCGTGGACGTCCATCAAGACCTTTTCTATGCATACGGTTGGCAATCACGGCTTGTCCGACCAATTTGGAAGGTCAAACGAGCCCCGAAGCGAGCATACCCTTCATTTCGACGATTTTCGTGTGCTATAGCACACAACTTTTTGGGTGATCCGGATTCCGACGTCAAAAATGCCAAATTTTTCGTGGACGTCCGTCAAGACCTTGTCTATGCATACGGTTGGCCATCACAGCTTGTCCGGCCCATTTGGAAGGTTAAACGAGCCCGGAAGCGAGCATACCCCTCATTTCGACGATTTTCGTGTGCTATAACACACGATTTATTGGGTGATCCGGATTTTGATTCAAAAATGCCAAATTTTTTCGTAGACGTCCGTAAAGACCTTATCTATGCATACGGTTGGCCATCACGGCTTGTCCGACCCATTTGGAAGGTCAAACAAGCCCCGAACCGAGCATACCCCTCATTTCGATAAGTTTCGTGTGCTATAGCCCACGATTTTTTGGGTGATCCGGATTCCGACGTAAAAAATGCAAAAAAAAATTTGTGCACATTCGTCAAGACCTTGTATATGACGGCTTGTCCGACCCATTTGGAAGGTTAAACGAGCCCCGAAGCGAGCATACGCCTCATTTCGACGATTTTCGTGTGCTATAGCACACGATTTTTTGGGTAATCCGGATTCCGACGTAAAAAATACCGATTTTTTTCATGGACGTCCTTCAAAACCTTGTCTATGCATACGGTTGACCATCACGGCTTGTCCGATCCATTTGGAAGGTCAAATGAGCCCCGAAGCGAGCATACCCCTCATTTCGACGATTTTCGTGTGCTATAACACACGATTTTTTGGGTGATCCGTATTCTGACGTCAAAAATGCCAAATTTTTACGTGGACGTCCGTCAAGACCTTGTCTATGCATACGGTTTGCCATCACGGCTTTTCCAACCCATTTGGAAGGTCTAACGAGCCCCGAAGCGAGCATACCCCTCATTTCGACGATTTTCGTGTGCTATAGCACACGATTTTTTGGGTGATCTGGATTCCGACGTCAAAAATGCCAAATGTTTTCATGGACGTCCATCATGACCTTGTCTATGCATACGGTTGGCAATCACGGCTTGTCTAACCCATTTGGAAGGTCAAACAAGCCCCGAAGCGAGCATACCCCTCATTTTGACGATTTTCGTGTTCTATAGCACACAATTTTTTGGGTGATCCAGATTCCTACGTCAAAAATTCCAAATTTTTTCGCGGACGTCCGTCAATACCTTGTCTATGCATACGGTTGGCCATCACGGCTTGTCTGACCCATTTGGAAGGTCAAACGAGCCCCAAAGCGAGCATACCCCTCATTTCGACGATTTTCGTGTGCTATAGCACACGATTTTTTGGGTGATCCGGATTTCGACGTCAAAAATGCCAAATTTTTTCGTGGACGTCCGTCAAGACCTTCTATATGCATACGGTTTGCCATCATGGCTTATCCGACCCATTTGGAAGGTCAAACGAGCCCTGAAGCGAGCATACCCCTCATTTCGATGATTTTCGTGTGCTACACGATTTTTTGGGTGATCCGGATTCCGATGTCAAAAATGCCAAATTTTTTCGTGGACGTCCGTCAAGACCTTGTCTATGCATACGGTTTGCCATCACGGCTTGTCCGACCCATTTGGAAGGTCAAACAAGCCCAGAATCGAGCATACGCCTCATTTCGATGATTTTCGTGTGCTATAGCACACGATTTTTTGGGTAATCCGGATTCCGACGTAAAAAATGCCAAACTTTTTTGTGGACGTCCTTCAAGACCTTTTCTATGCATACGGTTGACCATCACGGCTTGTCGGACCCATTTGGAAGGTCAAATGAGCCCCGAAGCGAGCATACCCCTCATTTCGACGATTTTCGTGTGCTATAGCACACGATTTTTTGGGTGATCCGTATTCCGACGTCAAAAATGCCAAATTTTTTCGTGGACGTCCGTTTAGACCTTGTCTATGCATACGGTTGGCCATCACGGCTTGTCCGTCCCATTTGGAAGGTCAAACGAGCCCCGAAGTGAGCATACGCCTCATTTCGACAATTTTCGTGTGCTATAGCACACGATTTTTTGGGTAATCCGGATTCCGACGTAAAAAATGCCAAATTTTTTCGTGGACGTCCTTCAAGACCTTGTCTATGCATACGATTGACCATTAAGGCTTGTCCGACCCATTTGGAAGGTCAAATGAGCCCCGAAGCGAGCATACCCCTCATTTCGACGATTTATGTGTGCTATAGCACACGATTTTTTGGGTGATCCAGATTCTGACGTCAAATATGACAAATTTTTTTGTGGACACCTTTCAAGACCTTGTCTATGCATACGGTTGGCCATCACGGCTTGTCCAACCCATTTGGAAGGTCAAACAAGCCCCGAAGCTAGCATACCCCTTATTTCTATGATTTTCGTGTGCTATAGCACACGATTTTTTGGGTGATCCGGATTCCGACGTCGGAAATGCCAAATTTTTTCATGGATGTCCATCAAGACCTTGTCTATGCATACGGTTTGCCATCACGTCTTGTCCGACCCATTTGGAAGGTCAAACGAGCCCCGAAGCGAGCATACCCCTCATTTCGATGATTTACGTGTGCTATAGCACACGATTTTTTGGGTGATCCGGATTCGGACGTCAGATATGCCAAATGTTTTCGAGGACGTATGTCAAGACCTTGTCTATGCATACAGTTGGCCATCACGTCTTGTCCGACCCATTTGGTAGGTCAAACGATCCCCGAAGCGAGCATACCCCTCATTTCGACGATTTTCGTGTGCAATAGCACCTGATTTTTTGGGTGATCCAATTTCCAACGTCAAAAATGCCAAATTTTTTCGTGGACGTCAGTCAACACCTTGTCTATGCATACGGTTATCCATCACGGCTTGTCCGACCAATTTGGAAGGTGAAACGAGCCCCGAAGTGAGCATACCCCTCATTTCGATGATTTTCGTGTGCTATAGCACACGATTTTTTGGGTGATCCAAATTCCGACCTCAAAAATGCCAAATTTTTTCGTGGACGTCCGTTAAGACCTTTTCTATGCATACGGTTCGCCATCACGGCTTGTCCGACCCATTTGGAAGGTCAAACGAGCCCCGAAGCGAGCATACCCCTCATTTTGGCCATTTACATGTGCTATAGCACACGATTTTTTGGGTGATCCGAATTCCGACGTCAAAAATACCAAATTATTTCGTGGACGTATGTCAAGACCTTGTCTATGCATACGGTTGGCCATCACGTCTTGTTCGACCCATTTAGAAGGTCAAACGAGCCCCGAAGCGAGCATGCCCCTCATTTCGACGATTTTCGTGTACTATAGCACATGATTTTTTGGGTGATCCAATTTCCAACATCAAAAATGCCAAATTTTTTCGTGGACGTCTGTCAAGACCATGTCTATGCATACGGTTGTCCATCACAGCTTGTCCGACCCATTTGGAAGGTCAAACGAGCCCCGAAGCAAGCATAACCCTCATTTCGTCGATTTTCGTGTGCTATAGCACACGATTTTTTGGGTTATCCGGATTACGACGTCAAAAATGCAAAAATTTTTCGTGGAAGTCCGTCAAGACCTTGTCTATGCATATGGTTGGCCATCACGGTTTGTCTGACCCATTTGGAAGGTCAAACGAGCCCCGAATAGAGCAGACCCCTCATTTCGACGATTTTCATATGCTATAGCACACGATTTTTTGGGTGATCTGGATTCCGACCTCAAAAATGCCAAATTTTTTCGTGGACGCCCGTCAAGACCTTCTATATTCATATGGTTGGCCATCACGGCTTGTCCGACCCATTTGGAAGGTCAAACAAGCCCCGAAGCGAGCATACCCCTCATTTCGATAATTTTCGTGTGCTACACGATTTTTTGGGTGATCCGGATTCCGATGTCAAAAATGCTAAATTTTTTCGTGGACGTCCGTTAAGACCTTTTCTATGCATACGGAAGGCCATCACGGCTTGTTTAACCCATTTGGAAGGTCAAACAAGCCCCGATGCGAGCATACGCCTCATTTCGACGATTTTCGTGTGCTATAGCACACGATTTTTTGGGTGATCCGTATTCCGACGTAAAAAATGCGATATTTTTTCGTGGACGTCCGTCAAGACCTTGTCTATGCATACGGTTGGCCATCACATCTTGTCCGACCCATTTGGAAGGTCAAACGAGCCCCGAAGCGAGTATACGCCTCATTTTGACGATTTTCATGTGCTATAGCACACGATTTTTTGGGTGATCTGGATTCCGACGTCAAATATGACAAATTTTTTCGTGGATGCCTGTCTAGACCTTGTCTATGCATACGGTTGGCCATCACGGCTTGTCCGACCCATTTGGAAGGTCAAACGAGCCCCGAAGCGAGCATACCCCTCATTTCGACGATTTTAGCACACAATTTTTTAGATGATCCGAATTCCGACGTCAAAAATGCCAAATTTTTTGGTGGACGTCCGTAAAGACCTTGTCTATGCATACGGTTGGCCATCAGTGCTTGTCCAACCCATTTGGAAGGTCAAACAAGCCCCGAATCGAGCATACCATTTATTTCGACGATTTTCGTGTGCTATAGCACACGATTTTTGGGTAATTCGGATTCTGACGTAAAAAATGCCAAATTTTTTCGTGGACGTCCTTCAATACCTTGTCTATGCATACGGTTGACCATCACGGCTTGTACAACCCATTTGGACAGTAAAATGATCCCCGAAGCGAGCATACCCCTCATTTCGACGATTTTCGTTTGCTATAGCACACGATTTTTTGGGTGATCCGTATTCTGACTTTAAAAATGCCAAATTTTTTTGTGGATGTCCGTCAAGATCTTGTCTATGCATACTGTTGGCCATCACGGCTTGTCTGACTAATTTGGAAGGTCAAACGAGCCCCGAAGCGAGCATACGCCTCATTTCGACGATTTTCGTGTGCTATAGCACGCGATTTTTTGGGTAATCCGGATTTCGACGTAAAAATGCCAAATTTTTTCGTGGACGTCCTTCAAAACCTTGTCTATGCATACGGTTGACCATCAAGGCTTGTCCGACCCATTTGGAAGGTCAAATGAGCCCCGAAGCGAGCATACCACTCATTTCGACGATTTTCGTGTGCTGTAGCACACGATTTTTTGGGTGATCCGTATTCCGACGTCAAAAATGCCAAATTTTTTCGTGGACGTCCGTCAAGACTTTGTCTATGCATACGGTTTTCCATCACGGCTTGTCCGACCCATTTGGAAGGTCAAAGAGCCCCGAAGCGAGCATACCCCTCATTTCGACGATTTTCGTGTGCTATAGCACACGATTTTTTGGGTGATCCGGATTCCGACGTCAAAAATGACAAATTTTTTCGTGGACGTCTGTCAAGACCTTGTCTATGCATACGGTTGGCCATCACGGCTTGTTCGACCCATTTGGAAGGTCAAACGAGCCCCGAAGCGAGCATACGCCTCATTTCGACGATTTTCGTGTGCTATAGCACGCGATTTTTTGGGTAATCCGGATTCCGACGTAAAAATGCCAAATTTTTTCGTGGACGTCCTTCAAAACCTTGTCTATGCATACGGTTGACCATCACGGCTTGTCCGACCCATTTGGAAGGTCAAATGAGCCCCGAAGCGAGCATACCACTCATTTCGACGATTTTCGTGTGCTGTAGCACACGATTTTTTGGGTGATCCGTATTCCGACGTCAAAAATGCCAAATTTTTTCGTGGACGTCCGTCAAGACTTTGTCTATGCATACGGTTTTCCATCACGGCTTGTCCGACCCATTTTGAAGGTCAAAGAGCCCCGAAGCGAGCATACCCCTCATTTCGACGATTTTCATGTGCTATAGCACACGATTTTTTGGGTGATCCGGATTCCGACGTCAAAAATGACAAATTTTTTCGTGGACGTCTGTCAAGACCTTGTCTATGCATACGGTTGACCATCACGGCTTGTTCGACCCATTTGGAAGGTCAAACGAGCCCCGAAGCGAGCATACCCCTCATTTCGACGATTTTCGTGTGCTATAGCACACTATTTTTTAGGTAATCCGGATTCCGACGTCAAAAATGCAAAAAACTTTCGTGGACGTTTGTCAAGAACTTGTATATGACGGCTTGTCTGACCCATTTGGAAGGTCAAACGAGCCATGAAGCGAGCATACCCCTCATTTCGACGATTTTCGTGTGCTATAGCACACGATTTTTTGGGCGATCCAGATTCCGACGTCAAAAATGCCAAATTTTTTCGTGGACGTCCGTTAAGACCTTGTCTATGCATACGGTTGGCCATCACGGGTTGTCTGAACCATTTGGAAGGTCAAAAAAGCCTCGAAGCGAGCATACCCCTCATTTCGACGATTTTCTTGTGCTATAGCACACTATTTTTTGGGTAATCCGGATTCCGACGTCAAAAATGCAAAATAATTTCGTGGACGTCCGTCAAGAATTTGTATATGACGGCTTGTCCGACCCATTTGGAAGGTCAGACGAGCCCCGAAGCAAGCATACCCCTCATTTCGACGATTTTCGTGTGCTATAGCACACGATTTTTTGGGTGATCCGGATTCCGACGTTAAAAATGCCAAATTTTTTTGTGGACGTCCGTCAAGACCTTGTCTATGCATACGATTGGCCATCACGTCTTGTCCGACCCATTTGGAAGGTCAAACAAGCCCCGAAGCGAGCATACCCCTCATTTCGACGATTTTCGTGTGCTATAGCACACCATTTTTTGGTTGATTCGGATTCCGACGACCAAAATGCCAAATTTATTCGTGGACGTCCGTCAAGACCTTGTCTATGCATACGGTTGTCCATCACGGCTTGTCCGACCCATTTAGAAGGTCAAACGAGCCCCGAAGCGAGCATACCCCTCATTTTCACGATTTTTGTGTGCTATAGCACACGAGTTTTTGGGTGATCCGGATTCCGACGTAAAAATGCCAATTTTTTTCATGGACGTCAGTCAAGACCTTTTCTATGCATACAGTTGGCAATAACGGCTTGTCCGACCAATTTGGAAGGTCAAACGAGCCCCGAAGCGAGCATACCCCTCATTTCGACGATTTTCGTGTGCTATAGCACACGATTTTTTGGGTGATCCGGATTCTGACGTCAAAAATGCCAAATGCTTTCATGGACGTTCGTCAAGACCTTGTCTATGCATACGGTTGGCCATCACGGCTTGTCCGACCCATTTGGAAGGTCAAACGAGCCCCGACGCGAGCATACCCCTCATTTCAACGATTTTCGTGTGCTAGCACACAATTTTTTGGGTGATCCGGATTCCGACATCAAAAATGCCAAATTTTTTCGTGGATGTCCGTCAAGACCTTGTCTATGCATACGGTTGGCCATCACGGATTGTACGACCCATTTGGAAGGTCAAACGAGCTCCGAAGCGAGCATACCCCTCATTTTGATGATTTTCGTGTGCTATAGCACACAATTTTTTGGGTGATCCGGATTCCGTCGTCAAAAATGCCAAATGTTTTCGTGGATGTACGTCAAGACCTTGTCTATACATACGGTTGGCCATCACGGCTTGTCCGACCCATTTGGAAGGTCAAACTAGCCCCGAAGCGAGCATACCCCTCATTTCGACAATTTTCGTGTGTTATAGCACACAATTTTTTGGGTGATCCGGATTTCGACGTCAAAAATGCCAAATTTTTTCGTGGACGTCCGTCAAGACCTTGTCTATCCATACGGTTTGCCATCACGGCTTGTTCGGCCCATTTGGAAGGTCAAACGAGCCCCGAAGCGAGCATACCCATCATTTCGACGATTTTCGTGTGCTATAGCAAACGATTTTTGTGGTGATCAAGATTCCGACGTCAAAAATGCCAAATTTTTTCGTGGACGTCCGTCAAGACCTTTTCTATGCATACGGTTGTCCATCACCGCTTGTCCAGACCCATTAGGAAGGTCAAACGAGCCCCGAAGCGAGCATACCCCTCATTTAGACGATTTTTGTGTGATATAGCACACGGTTTTTTTGGGTGATCCGAATTCCGACGTCAAAAATGCGAAATTTTTTCACGGACGTCCAACAAGACCTTGTCTTTGCATACGGTTGGCCATAACGGCTTGTCCGACCCATTTGGAAGGTCAAACGAGCCCCGAAGAGAGCATACCCCTCATTTCGACGATTTTCGTGTGCTATAGCACACAATTTTTTGGGTGATCTGGATTTCGTCGTCAAAAATACCAAATTTTTTCGTGGACGCCCGTCAAGACCTTGTCAATGCATACGGTTGGCCATCACGGCTTGTCCGACCCATTTGGAAGGTCAAACGAGCCGCGAAGCGAGCATACCCCTCATTTCGACGATTTTCGTGTGCTATAGCAAACGATTTTTTTGGTGATCCAGATTTCGACGTGAAAAATGCCAAATTTATTCGTGGACGTCCGTCAAGACCTTGTCTATGCATACGGTTGTCCATCACCGCTTGTCCGACCCATTTGGAAGGTCAAACGAGCCCCAAAGTGAGCATACCCCTCATTTCGACGATTTTCGTGTGCTATAGCACACGATTTTTTGGGTGATCCGAATTCCAACGTCAAAAATGCGAAATTTTTTCACGGACGTCCGTCAAGACCTTGTCTTTGCATACGGTTGGCCATAACGGCTTGTCCGACCCATTTGGAAGGTCAAACGAGCCTCGAAGCGAGCATACCCCTCATTTCAACGATTTTCGTGTGCTATAGCACACGATTTTTTGGGTTATCCGTATTCCAACGTCAAAAATGCCAAATGTTTTCATGGACGTCCGTCAAGACATTGTCAATGCATACACTTGGCCATCACGGCTTGTCCGACCCATTTAGAAGGTCAAACGAGCCCCGAAACTAGCATATGTCTCATTTCGACGATTTTTGTGTGCTATAGCACACGATTTTTTGGTTTATCCGGATTCCGACGTAAAAATGCCAAATTTTTTCGTGGACGTACTTCAAGACCTTGTCTATGCATACGGTTGGCCATCACGGCTTGTCTGACCCATTTGGAAGGTCAAACGAGCCCCGAAGCGAGCATACCCCTCACTTCGACAATTTTCGTGTGCTATAGCACACGATTTTTTGGGTGATCCGGATTCCGACGTCAAAAATGCCAAATTTTTTCGTGGACATCCGTCAAGACCTTGTCTATGCATACGGTTGTCCATCACGGCTTGTCCAACCCATTTGGAAGGTCAAACGAGCCCCGAAGCGAGCATACCCCTCATTTCAACGATTTTCGTGTTCTATAGCACACAATTTTTTGGGTGATCCGGATTCCGACGTCAAAAATGCCAAAGTTTTTCGCGGACGTCCGTCAAGACCTTGTCTATGCATATGGTTGGCCATCACGGCTTGTCCGACCCATTTGGAAGGTCAAACGAGCCCCGAAGCGATTATACCCCTCTTTTCGACGATTTTCGGGTGCTATAGCACACGATTTTTTG